>NC_090371.1:69976031-72376031 GCF_036365525.1 Heterodontus francisci | reverse complement strand
AACCCTTTCAAACCTCCATGCTTTAGAATTCTTTGTTCTTGGTGTCAACAGAAATAAGCACAGCAGGGTTAGATCTGTCTTTATGTTTTAAAATGAACATAACAGTCATTGACTTGACATTTTAAATATAAAGCTTTTAAAAGCCCTTTGAGGCCTGTAGCGCCGTGTTAGCATCAAATCAAGAATGAAAGATCGATATCTTCCAGTTAATTCCCAGCATACTCTGACTTAAGAAATGTACCTTGCTTGTGTTAATGTCTCTGATTCCACTTTTACAGTATTAATCTTTAGAAATGGACAGAAAATCATTTATTCACAAAGTCAGAATGTTACAAAGCTGAAAATGTTTAACAGTTATTGTAAGTCATTGCAGTGGTATTCCTCATGCTGGCCAAACAGTTACTTTTGTGTTGCTGTCCTGCTGTTTTCAAGTGTTTGTCGCTGAGGTTTTTTACTACAGGTTGAAAATATTTGCAAGCAGCTGTCAATCATGTCTTTGAACACAGTATTCATAGTAGAAGTTTGTGCCCTGCTCAGGGTCTTTAGAGAAACTATTGAAGGCACTGTGTTTGTGAGGCTCTGGATTGTGATGTCAATCAGCAAACAAAACACACTCTAATTAGAAATAAAGGTCGATTTTGAATCTTGTTCCGACTGGTTGCCAGTTATGGCTGGGAAGAGGCGGCTGCGGGTTGCAGGCCCTGGCCTCATTTCCATCAAACCAGCAAAGTGCAGGGACCCAAACAGGTGTTTGGATTCAGATTCCCAAGTACAGGCTCTCTAATACTGGGCCTGCTTCTCTTGGCCCCACAGAAGTAATTGGAAAACTTACCTTTGCTGGGCATCTTTGGCTCCACTGCCTGTGGAACTGATCGACAAGTGCACAGTGCAAGCTCTCAGCAGTTCCATCCTAAAATTGCAGTCAGAGAGCCTACCTATGTCAAAGGACCCCAATTTGCATATTTGAAGGAGTCTATTACCTGAAACAGGCACTTAGGTCAGTCAGAAGTAACCCCCTATCAAAATGGGCCCATGGGTGTTGATGGGGTGGTAAGTCCACTGACTTGATTTTGAAGCTGTTACTGCCCCAGTGACACCAACTTTAGGAAGTGAAATTCGACCCCATATGAACATTAGGTAGTTCAATGGCCCTGGTACCAATTGCAAGGTGGGAAGGAAGCAGGGGAGAGACTACTACAAAGGTCAGACGTTGACCTTTGGGATCTGAGTTTGAATAATGAGGAGTTTCCTCAGTCTCTAATTTCTAAGTTCTATATGAAATGAGTTTAGGAATTGCCCATAATACCAAACAGTGCTAAATTGATGAACCCATTCAAATAAATTATTAAATGGATGGTGTGGGCAGTGGGAAAAGTCCACTCAGAAATATAAAAGTAATATACTAGCATGGATTGAGAATTGGTTGACAGACAGGAAACAGAGAGTAGGGTCTTTTTCCGGGTGGCAGGCAGTGACTAGTGCAGTACCGCAGGGATCAGTGCTTGGGCCCCAGCTATTCACAATATATATTAATGACTAGGGTGAGGGAACTAAATGTAACATTTCCAAGTTTGCAGATGACACAAAGCCGGGAGTGGGGGGGGGGAGGGTCGGGGGGGGGGGGGTGGCGGGTGGTAGGTGGTGTGGTGTCGGGTGGAAATGTGAGCTGTGAGGAAGCTCCAATGTGATTTGGACAAGTTGAGTGAGTGGGCAAATGCATGGCAGATGCAGTATAATGTGGATAAATGTGAGATTATCCACTTTAGTTGTAAAAACAGAAAAGAAGATTATTATCTGAATGGTGATAGATTGGGAAAGGGGGAGGTGCAACGAGACCTGGGTGTCCTTGTACACCAGTCGCTGAAAGCAAGCATTCAGGTGCAGCAAGCAGTCAGGAAGGCGAATGGTATGTTGGCCTTCATTGCAAGAGGATCTGAGTACAGGAGCAAGGATGTCTTACTGCAATTATACAGGGCCTTGGTGAGACCACATCTAGAGTATTGTGTGCAGTTTTGGTCTCCTTATCTGAGGAAGGATGTTCTTGCCATGGAGGGAGTGCAAAGAAGATTTACTAGGCTGATTTTTGGGATGGCAGGATTGACGTATGAGGAGAGATTGGGTCAACTAGGCCTATATTCACTAGAGTTTAGAAGAATGAGAGGGGATCTCATAGAAACCCATAAAATACTAACAGGACTAGTTGCAGGGAGGATGTTCCCGATGACTGGGGAGTGCAGAACTAGGGGTAACAGTCTCAGGATATGGGGAATGCCATTTAGAAGAGAGATGAGGAGAAATTTCTTCACTCAGAGGCTGGTGAACCTGTGGAATTCTCTACCTCAGAAGGCAGTGGAGGCCAAATCATTCAATATATTCAAGAAGGAGATAGATATATTTCTTAATGCCAAAGGGATCAAGGGATATGGGGAGAAAGCGGGATCAGGGTACTGAATTAGACGATCAGCCATGATCTTTTTTGAATGGCAGAGCACGCCCGAAGGGCCGAATGGCCTACTCCCATTTTCTATGTTTATATGTTATGTCTGATATTTTTCCAGTGCTGGCAGTATCTCAGCATTCTCAAACAATATCAAACTCTCTCAAACAATAACAACTTAAAATGGCTGTAACAATTTGAATAAGTTGCATATAATATACTGATATGCTAATAAATGAACACTTATATCAGCAAAACTCCACACTACACAGCACTCCTAACCCTCTATTCTCACAGCCACAAAAAACGCTTCTATTTAAATTCCTTTCCCCTGCTGTGACTTTCTCTGAGATAATATGCTAAAAATAATTAGAGAAACAAGAATGGTCACCTAGGGTATTGACAAGCCTCTCATTTTTAAGGGTTGCAGACAGTTATTATCCATTATGCTGTAGTGCAATGACTGAGACAGAGTAAAATTGGTTCTCAACATGGGTACTTCAGAAACAGACACAGCACTCTGCGGGACTCTTACTGGAAACTTGTTCAAATTCGGGAAAGCAAGTTCTTTTCAAACAGATACCCCTGCATGACTGACCTTAAAAACAGAATCAGTACCAAAATTCACCTTCATTAGTTTCTGTGGACACGGAAGTAAAAAAACCTGTCATTCTAGACATTTGTAAAATGAACTGCAAACAACTAAAGCTATGAATTGCCATTTCTTCAGGATAAGGGAAAAGAATATGTAAATATAAATTTGAGAACTACATTGAGAAGTTTTAAAAGTAAAGCAGGTGGGCTTCTCTGATGTCTCACTTGGTCAGTATATTGCCCACTGTGGAATTGTGCAGTAAAGGGCCCCAGGTTGAATTCTCATTTGTTGCTGAGTTTTTAAAAAATTCATTCATAGGATGTGGGTGTTGCTGGCTCGGACAGCATTTATTGCCCATCCCGAATTGTCCTTGAGAAGGTGGTGGTGAGTCACCTTCTTGAACCACTGCAGTCCATGTGGTGTAGATACACCCACTGTACTGTTAGGAAGGGAGTTCCAGGATATTGACCCAGCGACAGTGAAGGAATGGCGATATAGTTCCAAGTTAGGAGTTACTGATTTTAACCAGAAAGAGCAGTCAGGATGTTACAATTGTTTCCAGTACTGTTGGATTAGGGGTATCGACTCGACATTGCATTTCAGGACCTTAGCCTGGAATGTTTGTCTGCATCAATATTGGATGAAGGATCGCACCATTTACATGACCAAATACTCACAGTCCAGGGGAAATGAACACTGATCCTGAGAGATGAGCTACCAGTCAGTAGCTGCAACTCATGGAGCTACACCAAGCAGGAAGTGAGGAGAGGGAGGGGGATCTTTGAAAATAAAAGTGAGTTTCTGAGCATCAGGGTTAACACTAGCACCAGGACAACCATCACGAGCCTATCAGTCATTTAACCATTTATTATCTATGTGTTACTTGCACCATCAACCTTAGTAACTCATTTTCTCAAGTCAGTGCCGAATGATGCCATCAACATTTATTGCTTAAATGACATTAATTAAAATAATAAAAAAGGAAGAATATTAAAATTAAAGTTAATCATAAGGGTACATTCTGTGATTCTAGTGGGAAGCTTTATTCAAAGCTAGCATGGGGCAGTGAACTGATGCTGCAGTGCTGTTAGTACCATCTCCAACCTGGGCTCACTTTGAGTATGAATTTACCCTGTGATTCTTTGCTACTTCATTATAATCTATTTATTGGCAATTACATTGCTCATCAGTAATACCTTAACATAACTGACATCCTATATCATAAAAGAGATGAAGATTTACGCATTACAATAAAATCAGAAAGTGTTGGACAGCAGCAGCAAGTCAGTCAGGATCTGGGCGAGAAAGCCAGATTACACTTCAGATGGGATCTTTCAGCAGAACAGTTACGGTGCAATGCTGATTGATCTGCTGTGCTTCCAGCGCTTTCTGTTTTTACTACAGATTTCCAGCATTCTTTTTGTGTAATAATAACCGACTCGGATTTATTTTTGTTCAGTTTTGACAAAAGTAAGTTAATGAATAACTTTTGTCATGCTAGGCCCCCACCTGCCAAGAATGAGGCACATTAATTTTGTCATGAACATTGATTTTAAACTGTTGTTGGAACGAGAAAGTGACTTGTTAAACAGATCAGCCGTGGCTGGAAAAAAACATTTACATACTAACAGACATTGTAGGTGAGGAAGCGCATTCCAGGGCCTGCTAAGGAGGATACAATGCACATGGGCCAGGATTGGATAGACCAGCTGGTCACATAACTAACTGGCTGTTCCAGGGTTTTCTTTTGAACTAGCCACAGAGAGTTTGAACTGAAAAAAGACCGCTTGCTCCTGGACTGAGAAGATCTCTCCTGTCTGCTCCCATCTCTTTCTCACAAGCCTCTGAATTCACTGAAGCCACATGAACCCTAAGAGAGAAAAGTCTCCTACAGCGAACAAGTTTAAGAAGAATACTGGACCCCAACGAAAAGCAAGATCGACCTACAATCAAGGACTCTACAGTGAGCTCGAAGAACCGTAATGAAAACTCTTCAGATACTGCCTCAAAATTTTCCATTTTATTTTTTCTTCTGCTCTTTTCTCTCTCTATTTCCATGTGTGTATCACGTATGCATGCTAACGCGGGCGCGTCGTGTATCCGGAGGCGTCAACCGAATCAGAGTTTAAGTTCAAGTTTAATAAATTTCAATCTTTCTTCAAACCTAAGAAAACCTGTTTGTGCTGGTTTTTTTGCCTTATAATTGAAAAGTGGTGAACAAGGATTCACCAATGGTGTGCTAAAAACACGGTGTTTTAAAAATTAAACCCTGTTACGGTAAGACCAGGTAAAAGCTGAGAGGGACCCCTAGATACTTTTCTCACCTGATCGTAACACTGTTTCCTGCTATCTTCACATTTCCAATGTGTAACATTAAGCCTTAAAATGCAATGGAGCTGGAACTGCAGTACAACAAACAATTCATTAAGCTGTATTTTTGAGATCACGTGCAAGTGCATATAGTTAAGGAAGTTGAGCACTCAAAATTAATACTCCTCTCACCAGCTTAAACCCTTGTGTAGACTTGTGTCAAGTGCTGGCAGGACAGCGTCAACCTGTATACAGTCTGCACCGTTATCATTCATTCATGAACAATTTCACACCTGTCTGACATGCCGGTGAAAGTACATGCAGAACAGATTTAAATTAGCAAAGACTTAATTGAATTGGGCTTTTTTTTTAAATGTCCGCATGATAGAGATTTTCAAAGAAAACAGGTGCGCAAAAACTTTTTTCCACTTTTGTTGGCCTCTTAAATTTTCCCCCGCAAACCAAGCAAACACGTTCTTGAATCCTATTCAATCAGAGAAGTCTGTTTCTCACTTATTCATAAGCTTGAAGTAATAATTAAATCAACCAGCAATGTGTTGCAAATGAGGTGATCTGAATGATTCAGAAGTGATTAGCATCTCTCACCCACCAGAAGGAGCATTATGTTTCCCCATTTTAGCCTGGCTGGAAAATAATAAACAGAGCTGGTTGAGGTGACAGGCAGTCCTGAGAACTGATCCCACCATCTTCTTGCAAACCCAGGACACCTGTATAAAATCCATTTTCAAATGGCTTTTATTTGCAATTGTTTTGCAATCTCTTTGCAACTTCCTGGACCATGAACCTTGGACTATAGCTGAGTGGATGGTGGGCAAATGTAGATGTCTCTGTCAATGTTGCCTTTGTGAATGTGCTGGCCACTCCGGTTCTTTTCTGGTGATAGAATCCCTGTCAATTTCCTGTCTCTTCCTCTTATCTCCATTTGTTGTCAAAACCCTTATCCATGCCTTCGTCACCTTCAGACGTCACTATTCCAATGCTCTCCTGGCCTGCCTCCCATCAACCCTCCATTATCTTCAACTTAAAATCTGCTGCCCACATCCTAATTTGCATCAAATCCTGCACACATATTATTCTTGTGCTTGCTGGCCCACATTGGCTCTCAGTGCACCAACACCTCTGATTTAAAATTCTGATCCTTCTGTTCACATCACATCATGACCCCTCATCCCTTCCCTATCTCTGTAACTTTCCCTACAGTCCTCTGACAGCTCTGCATTCCTACAACTCTGGCCTTGTCATCCCACACTCCATTTGCTATCCATTAGTGGCTATGTTTTTAATTGTCTGGAATTTGCTCCCTAAATCTATGACCCTCGGTCTCTCTCTCTCCCCCGCTCCCTCCCTCCCCCTTTAAGACCCTCCATACAAGCAACCTTTTTGGCTAAATTTTTAGTTACCCCCCCTAATATTAACTTCGCTGTCAACTATTGTCTGATTACACTTCTGTGAAGCGCCTTAGAATGTTTTTCCTTGTTAAGGGTACTATATAATTGCAAGTTGTTGTTGCATGGCATCTTGACTCTTACTTCTTTCAATGGAAAATATAGGTCAACAGCCTAGATCCATGTGCAGGATACCAGCAAGGGTGAAAAAAATGAGAGGGGAGATATGCGAAGTAATGATTAGATGAAGCCTAGCTTGCCTTTAAGTGCCTGCAGCTGTAAATGGAAGGGAACACGGAGGGAGGTAAGGAGTTTCACAGTTTGATGCAAATTGATCTAGAGTGAGAATGGCAAAGTGGTGCCTCAGGAGTGCAATCAGTACCAACACTGATAAAAATAGGAATGAGAGTCTTACATTTTTTTTAACTTCTTGTTAATAGTTTTGTTTTGAATAAAGGCAGTAAAAACAATAACACATTATGAAAAATTGAAGGGGTTAACAAAAAAGTGTATTTCTATAACATTTCTCACATTCAGGAAGCCATGTCAAAAGTGCTGTACATCCAGAAAGAGAAAGAGAAGATGCCAAGCATGAAGTAAAATGGAGAGTGTGAGGTGAAGGGCCAAAGGCCAGTTGAAAAGTAGTTCTTGAAATCAGAGAGAAGGTGGTCAAGAGGAATGACTTGTAGAGGAAGGGAGCACATTGGCTGAACAAGAGCTCAGCAATGGTGTAGCAGAGCAGCTGGGGGACAAGGAGAAACCCAGTGTGGGTGTGCATGAGCATGTAAAGACTTGCAAGTAGGATAGGCAAGGTCACTGAGCATGGCGCAAGGATACTGTGGAGCTTAGAAAGGAAAGGAGTGATGGAAGTGTGGGACATTGCAGCTATTGGACAGTTGAGGCAGGGAGGCTTGACAGAAAAGCATGAGTGAAGTGATACAAATAAGGACGAGGCGGCTGCTACAGTGGCGGAAGGTGGGGGGGGTGTAGGTGGGCAATGTTGTGCATGTGGAAGAAAGCAGTCTTGGTAATAAAGAGGACGTGGGAAAGGAAGCTCAGCTCAGGATTGAGCAGTGCACTGAGCTATTAAGAGAAGTTGCCACTGAATATTCTAACCAATTGTTCTGTAAATAGATGATTACGATTTGGGCTCAATCAATCACAATTTTTCTTAATCATTAGAAACCCTAGTCTGCTCATTGCTTTCCTAGCTCGCTGTGCTGCTGTCTTGCTATATTAGAGTTTTCTTCAACTTAATGAATGCCATTTGTAAAACTCACATCCAACTCCAGTTTGTCTGTACCTCTGACAGATGTGCTCTTTAATATGACTCGTTCAGTAAAATTAGATTATTCTGATGGAAATGGATCTTGCATGCAATCAAGCACAAACAGATTTAGCAATGGAGCTTTGAACATGACAACCCACATTATCTAGAAATTTAACAAAATAATTTAATGCTTGCATCTAAATCAGGGTATTGCGAGTTTATCGGATTTTGTGATTCAGTTCTGAATGAAGAATTCAATGCTCATGTCAGTGCTGTTTGTCCAAAAGAGAACAAATTTCTTTGGCATCATTCCAAGTTTGCATTGTTGGGGTAATAAATTGGATTGACAATTCATGGTAATAGATCAAAAAACAAATTACCTTCCCTCTTTTCACTTTGTTTAATTGCAGAAGAGCAGCTGTACCCATGAACAAAAACTACTTCTCCCCCCTGGGAGAAGTTCCAAAGTTTAGGGGAAAAATAATTAATGACTTGTGAAATGATGTGTACAGTATACTTCAACTTTTTAATAATCTATGTTTTGTAAAGCTTTATGCATTACCTAATTAAAAATAAGATCAGCACAATTTCAGATCAGTTTGGTAAACATGATCTGTGGTAATATTAGTTCTCAATGACTCTCCTTGATTTTGTCCCTAAAGTGACTGAATATTACTGCTTTTGTCTTTGTAGATGGTCAGGAAAGCGATCCTCGTGTCCAAATTTAAACATATTCATTCACAGTGATCATCTTATCCGGTGCTATTATCTTTACCACAGGGGTCTTTATGCAGTAGAGAAAGAGGGACATTTTGGAACAGAACAGTATACGCATGCTGCTCAATCTAATCCTATGTGGTCTCTGTTATAATTATTATACCTGAAATAATAAAACGAAACACCCAGACTTTCCTAACCCTTTTACTTGGACTATTACAAATAGTAAAATATGGTTTTTGAATATGTGACTGACTGCTTTGATGAAATATTTGAAAGATCAACCGATGAATAAACATAAACCATCTCGCCATTATATTTTGCTGTCCTCCATCACCAACCAGGTCATCTGTCTTCTTTACTCACTTACGGAAGCAATGAGTTTGACTCTTGCTGTAGTGAATCAGAATGCCTACTTCTCCTTGAAGTGTACAATTTGTGTGCAGGCTCTTTTGAGCTTGCTGTTATTGGCATGTATGGAAGTACTGCTGACACACTGACAGCTTTGAACACTTGAATGCTGGGAATCACATTTGGACAATGTTGTTTCAGTATTGTCAAATTATCAAAGCATTTAATCCAGGCATAAATAGGTTGTGACACAGGTCAATTGCAGTGCTGTCCGCTTTACACTGACCGAACAAAATAGTTCTCAGGCCCAAAATCCAAAGAAGATCCTTACTCTTAATGTTTTAACTTTCTTGTCACGCTTTCTTGTTATACATTCAACCAATATAATCTAGATTCACTGTCCTATGGCATTCACATAAGGAATGCTTTTCATTCATGAATTACCTTTTCATTTCTGGCATTCATTGGTACCTTTAAGTACTCCCAGGTCAGGCATATCAACTAGTTGGGGAGTTAAGTTTTGTCTCAACAATGGCTGGGAGTTTCCTCAGACTTTGCCATCGTAAATTCTCTGCAAGTGCAGTGGAAACCCCACTTACGCAAACCGTTTACATTGCACTTCCAATGATGTTAAGGTGGTGAAGTGGGAGAAGCTTCAAATAAATTTCTGGCTGAGGTGCCTTCGTTCAATAGTAGAAATGCACAATTGCACCAAAGTGATATTTTCACTTTATGCTGCAAACATCTCTGAGTCACATTGCCAATCTAATGCTGATTAGGACCAAATCTGAGGCCCACACCCACTATTACGTACTGCATGGTGCATTCACTAAATCATTTCATGTAGGACTCTTGCAGCCACCAGCGAGACCTTTATCTCATCTTTCTGGGATGGATTCAGCAAGATTCCAAGGTGATAACCCACTGCACAACTCAATCCTTGCAAAGCTCTTAAGAAAGAGCATGTATATTGGGCTGGTTGGAGATACAGGTTCTAAATGTGAAAAGGCAGAGATTTAGAAGAGTGAGTGCTCAAACTGTAAGGCTGGATATGTGGGTTTTGCATTTCTTTGTGATCTTTAATAACAAGTTTGTCTTATGCTATTCCCAAGATCAGACACCAGTTGTACACGCTGCCCAACTTTCCTTGGCACTGAAGTCTTTGAAAAGGAAAATCAAGCTGGAGGGTCAATTATGCCCCTGTTAAAGTTGAAAGTTCCTGCCAATATTTCTTTGTTTCTTGGGCTGAGACATTGCTCCACCGGGTAACTCTAGGTAACACAGCTAACTCACAGACCCCATCACTTGTAGGATTGTGCTAGTGCTATGCCGTGGATGCTAATTATCTGATCTTTTCAGTCTAACAGTCAGCTATTCAGTTGCGTTTACCTCATACCAAAGTCATGGGCACAGCATGGTAAGTGCTGGGATTCATCAGTTCTAACTCTAACTCTCCTGTAAATAATTATGTGATGTATCATTTGTCACAAGGTTCATTCATCCATTATCATCCAAAGTTGTTGGTAGTGCTTCCTGTACTATACTAATTATAGGGCTGAATTTTACCAGTGCCTCGATGCCATGGGTCGTAGCAGGGAGACCTGTAAAATGCTAGCGGAGTGGCCCACCACGACGCCAAGAAGGCCCCGTTGGATATTAGTGGCGGTGGCGAGGCCTCGGTGCGGCTCCTCCTACCCCCAGCCCCAAGCAGCGGGGACTTCATTAAAACATTTAAATGAGTATTAATAAAATTCAAATGAACTTACCTGCCTCTGTCGGCTGTCCCACGCTGATTTTACAGCCAACCGGCTGCGACTCGCGCGCCTTCGGAACTCTGTTGGAGTTCTGAGGCGAGACACTGGTGAGGAGGGGGGAGGAATAAAATTATCAGGGCAGGAGCGGTGGGGGAGCGGACAAAACAGTTTTTATTGGCTATGGGATGGTGGGAAGGGGTTGAAGGGCAAATGTGAGAAGGTTGGGGGGGAAGTTTGGGTGGAGAATACGTTTTCTGAATATAGGGCAATGAAAAGACCATGGGGGGGGGGGGGGTGGTTGGGAAAGGGCCTCCATCTTCTAATTATTTATTAAAAGCAAATGAAATCTAATATCCCTTTAAAAATGTAAACTTCTGCTAAGGGCTTGATGCCCTTTAAAAATGGCGCCGGTGCCTGTGCGGTGGCGCCGGACGCTGTTGCCGGGGACGTGGTGGCCACCCCCTCTACGTCATCGGGGGCAGCCGCTCCACCTCCATTTAAATCAGCCCCCGCACATAATATCGCAGGGGCTGTGCAGCGGCACAGCGCACTGATAAAATTCAGCCCACAATTTTCTTATCCCTGTTTATGAATCTCTCCATAGCAATACACCATAGCAATTCTGTTCTGCTCTTGTTGGGGAAAATCAAATATCGACCTATTCATATACACCGCTTAATATTGTTACCATTAAAGAATCATGGCCCTAATGTAATTTGTTAGTGCTGCTGTAGCTGTTAAACTTTGGGGGCTAAACTTCATGCTGCTTGCTAATTATAAAGATTGCAGCGTGTAACCCAGCTGCTGAGTGTCTGCACGCCTCAGCAGGGAGCCCAAGTTCATGTGCGGCTAGCACCACTTAAAGCTAGCCTGTTCTACTAAAAGCCAGACTGTACCTCTTAAAAGCGAGGTGCATTCTGGCTGCGGCAGGGGCTGAAGCTAGGTAAAGAAGAGCAGAACACCAGGAGGAAGGTACAGAAATGGTGCAGCAGGCCAGAAAGCATGCCCAAAGTTCTTGGATGCAGTGCTGGAGGCCTTGGTGCAGAATGTGCACAGCAGGAGTGAGGCCCTCTTCCCTGAGGGGGCCAGGAGGCCCTCCAGATATGTACTGAGAAGACAGTGGGAGCAGGTGGCCGGCAATGTCAATGCCAGCAGATTAGTCCCAAGGACCTGGATACAGTACTGAAAGAAGGATAACTACCTCACACAAGTAGTCAAGGTCAGTGAATGTATCCTCATATGCCTTATCCTACCAACTGCACCACGAGCCTCACACACTGCTCCATTCACCATATCCACTTCACTCGCATCAATCTATTTCAATCTTTCAACCATGACACAAACATATGCTTCACCTCACCTTCACAAACCTAGCAGTGCTGGAAGCCACAGATTTACATCTCACAGTCTTGCACACACTCTGCCAGCTATTCACTTGCGGCAGGTACTTCACTCGAACCATTGCACCACACTCACTGACACACATCCTCTGTATTCAGGACAAGGTGGCCCATAGAGATGGCAGCAAAACTTAACAAGCAAGGTGGGGCAGGGAGTTTAGGCACAGCTGCATCTGCTCACCCCCAAGGAGGACAGTGTGCTGGGCATAGATTTTTTTATTCGTTCATGGGATGTCAGCGTTGCTAGCTAGGCCAGCATTTATTGCCCAGCCCTAATTGCCCTTGAGAAGGTGGTGGTGAACTTCCTTTTTGAATCACTGCAGTCTTTGGGGTGTAAGTACACCAACAGCGCTGTCCGGAAGGGAGTGCCAGGATTTTGACCCAGCGACACTGAAGGACAGCGACATAGTTCCAAGTCAGAATGGTGTGTGGCTTGGAGGGGAACTTGCAGATGGTGGTGTTCCCAAGCATCTGCTGCCCTTGTCCTTCTAGGTGGTAGAGGTTGCGGGTTTGGAAGGTGCTGTCCTAGGAGCCTTGGTGAGTTGCTGCAGTGAATCTTTCTTTATTTTTATTTATTTAGAGATACAGCACTGAAACAGGCCCTTCGGCCCACCGAGTCTGTGCCGACCAACAACCACCCATTTATACTAACCCTACAGTAATCCCATATTCCCTACCACCTACCTACACTAGGGGCAATTTACAATGGCCAATTTACCTATCAACCTGCAAGTCTTTGGCTGTGGGAGGAAACTGGAGCACCCGGCGAAAACCCACACGGTCACAGGGAGAACTTGCAAACTCCGCACAGGCAGTACCCAGAATCGAACCCGGGTCCCTCGAGCTGTGAGGCTGCGGTGCTAACCACTGCACTACTGTACACACTGCTGCCACTGTGCGTCAGTGGTAAGGGAGTGAATGTTGAAGGTGGTTAATGGGGTGCCAATCAAGCAGGCTGCTTTGTCTTGGATGGTGTCGAGCTTCTTGAGTGTTGTTGGAGCTGCTCCCATCCAGGCAAGTGCAGAGTATTCCATCACACTCTTGACTTGTGCCTTGTAGATGGTGGACAGGCATTGGGGAGTCAGCAGCTGAGATACTTGCCGCAGAATTCCCAGCCTCTGACCTGCTCTTTTAGCCACAGTATTTATGTGGCTGGTCCAGTTCAGTTTCTGGTCTATGGTGGGCCCCCAGGATGTTGATAGTGGGGAATTCAGCGATGGTAATGCCATTGAATGTCAAGGGGAGATGTTTAGATTCTCTCTTATTTGAGATGGTCATTGCCTGGCACTTGTGTGGTGTGACTGCTACTTACCACTTATCAGCCCAAGCCTGGATGTTGTCCAGGTCTTGCTGCATCTGGACATGGGCTGCTTCAGAGGTGGATATAGATCGGTTGGAGACTTGGGCAGAGAAATGGCAGATGGAGTTTAATCTGGACAAATGTGAGGTAATGCATTTTGGAAGAAGTAAATGGCAGAACCCTTATGAGTATTGACAGGCAGAGAGATCTGGGCGTACAGGTCCACAGGTCACTGAAAGTGGCAACGCAGTTGGATAAGGTAGTCAAGAAGGTATACGGCATGCTTGCCTTCATCGGTCGGGGCATAGAGTATAAAAATTGGCAAGTCATGCTGCGGCTGTACAGAACTTTAGTTAGGCCACACTTAGAATATTGCGTGCAATTCTGGTCGCCACACTACCAGAAGGACGTGGAGGCTTTGGAGAGGGTACAGAAGAGGTTTACCAGGATGTTGCCTGGTCTGGAGGGCATTAGCTATGAGGAGAGGTTGGATAAACTCGGATTGTTTTCACTGGAACGACGGAGGTGGAGGGGCGACATGATAGAGGTTTACAAAGTTATGAGTGGCTTGGACAGAGTGGATAGTCAGAATCTTTTTCCCAGGGCCGAAGAGTCAGTTACTAGGGGACATAGGTTTAAGGTGCGAGGGGCAAAGTTTAGAGGGGATGTGCGAGGCAAGTTCTTTACACAGAGTTTGGTGAGTGCCTGGAACTTGCTGCCGGGGGAGGTGGTGGAAGCAGGTACAATAGCGACGTTTAAGAGGCATCTTGACAAATACATGAATAGGATGGGAATAGAGGGATACGGTTCCCGGAAGTGCAGAAGGTTTTAGTTTAGACAGGCATCAAGATCGGTGCAGGCTTGGAGGGCCAAATGGCCTGTTCCTGTGCTGTACTGTTCTTTGTTCTTTGTTCATTATCTGAGCAGTTGCGAATGGTGCTGAACATCGTGCAATCATCAGCGAACATCCCCACCTCTGACCTTATAATAGAGGGAAGGTCATTGATGAAGCAGCAGAAGGTGGTTGGGCCTTGGACACTACCCTGAGGAACTCCTGCAGTGATGTACTGGTACTCAGATGATTGACCTCCAACAACCACAACCATCTTCCTTTGTGCTAGGTATGACTCCAACCAGTGGAGAGCTTTCCCCGTGATTCCCATTGACTCCAGTTTTGCTAGGGCTCCTTAATGCCATACTCAGTCAAATGCTGCGTGATGTCAAGGGCATCACCTCACTTCTGGAGTTCAGCTCTTATGCTGTTGTTGCGACCGGGTGAGAAAGGTGTCTAGGGGTCCCTCTCAACCTTCACCTGGTCTTACTGTAACAGGGTTTAATTTTAAAGACACTGTTTTTAGCTCCCCCTTGGTGAATCCTTGATCACTGCTTTCCGATTATTAGGCAAAGAAACCAGCACAAACAGGTTATCTCAGGGTTAAAGAAGAAAGATTGACATTCATTAAACTTATGACGCTTATGGATACACGTTGCGCCCATGCTAGCATGCATACGTGATACACACATGTAAAATAGGGACAGAAAACAGAAGAAGGAAAAATAAAATGAAAAGTTTGAGGCAATATCTGAAGAGTTTTTGTTACATTTCTTCGAGCTCACTGTAGACCCCTTGATTATAGGTAAATCTTGCTTTTCATTGGGGCCCAGTATTCTTCTTAAACCTTGTTCGCTGCAGGACACTTTTCTCTCTTGGGGTTCATGTGTCTTCAGTGGATTCACAGGCTTGTGAGATAGAAATGGGAGCAGACGGGAAAGATCTTCTCAGTCCAGGATCAAACAGATACTCTCAGTTCAAACTGTTTGTACAATTCAGAAAAACCCAGGTTGCCAACCAGGTTAGTCATGTGACTAACTGGTCTGACCATGTCTTGGATTATAGCAGTCTCTGGAATGCTCCTCTTGCACACAATCAAGGTCCATTGTGGGTTGAATGTGTCAGGGAATGGTCCTTTGTCCTTCCAATCACTGTCTGTTAATATGCAAGTGTCTTTTCCAGCCACGGCTGATCTGTTTAACAAGCCCTTTCTTCACTCCAGTAACAGTTTAAAATCAATGTTCATGACAAAATTAATGTGCCTCATTCTTGGTAGGTGGGGGCCCAGCATGACACTGTAATGAGGTCAGGAGCTAAGTGAACCTGATGGATCCAAATTGAATGTCTGTGAGCAGATTATTGCTGAGCAAGTGCCAATTGATAGCACTGTTGACAACCCGTTCCATCACTTTACTGGTGATAGAGAGCAGACTGATGGGGCAGTAATTGGCCAGGTTGGATTTCTCCTGCTTTTTGTGTACAGAACATTCATGGGCAATTTTTTTTGTTTTATTTATTTGTGGATGTGGATGTTGCTGGCTAGGCCAGCATTTATTGCCCATCCATAACTGTCCTTGAACTAAGTGACTTGCTAGGCCATTTCAGAGGGTATTTAAGAGTCAACCAGATTGCTGTGGGTCTGGCGTCACATGGGGGCCAGACTAGGTAAGGACAACAGATTTCCTTCCCTAAAGGACATTAGTGAACCAGATGGGGTTTTACAACAATCGACTATGGTTTCATGGTCACCATTAGACTAGATTTTCTTTTAAATGAAATTCCAGAATTATTAATTCAATTTAAATTTCATCATCAGTCGTGGTGGGATTCAAACCCACAGCACGAGCTTGGATTCTGAATTATTAGTCCAGTGATATTACCGCTACGCCACTGCTAGGGGCAGGGCTAGTCCTGGTGCACAAGTCTTCAGTACTATTGCCCAAATGTTGTCAGAGCCCATAGCCTTTGCAGTATCCAGTGACTTTAGTTGTTTCTTGATATAACGTGGAGTGAATCGGATTGGCTGAAGACTGGCATCGGTGATGCTAGGGACTTCAAGAGGAGGCCGATTTGGATCATCCACTTGGCATTTCCGGCTGAAGATGGATGCAAATACTTCAGCCTTGTCTGGAGTGACTGCGACCTTTGCCATGGCCAGTGGCATTGCTGAAAACATCGTGGATGAAGGTATGTTGCTGCCCAATGCACCTTCTGAAATCCCACTTCATCTTCATCCTGCAATTTGTTATGTGGGTGACAGTGAAGGAACAGCGATATTTTTCCAAGTCAGGATGGTGTGTAACTTGGAGGGGAACTTGCAGGTGGTGGTGTTCCCATGAGTCTGCTGCCCTTGTCCTTCTTGGTGGTAGTGGTCATGGGTTTGGAAAGTGCTGTTGAAGGAGGCTTGGTGAGTTGCTGTGGTGCATCTTGTAGATGGTACACACTGCTGCCACTGTGTGTCGGTGATGGAGGAAATGAATGTTGAAGGTGGTGGATGGGTTACCAATCAAGCAGGTTACTTTGTCCTGAATGATGTTGAGATTCTTGTGTGTTGTTGGAACTGTACCCATGCAGGCAAATGGCCAGTATTCCATCACACTCCTGACTTGTAGCTGGTGGAAAGGCTTTGGGGAGTCAGGAGGTGAGTTACTCGCTGAAGAATACCCAGCCTCTGACCTGCTCTGGCACTGCCATCCTTGCCCTGCTCTGAGGCTGCAGGTCTGGTTCCGAGAGGTGGTTCAGTTCTGTGACCACAAGCTTGATGAATTGCAGCTGACAAACACTCTGCTCCTGGCTTTGATGGAGGTAGAAGTGTTCCTGGAAGACCCTAAGTGGCTATGGCTTCCTGCTGAGAGCTCTTCTCTCCTTCCTTCTCCTCCCTCTGCGATCAGCTTTTCCTCTTTGCTGCCACTGCTCCATCTCCCTCTGATGCTGCAGCCCAAGGCGGACTGCTACTATAGCCCCCATGACTGGGAGCAAGTGCTGATCTCAGAGGCATTGCAGCAGCAGCCAACACTTTCCTCATGAGCAGCGCCACTCCCTGAAGTCTCTAACAACGGTTAGGACCTTTCCAAACACACAGTACTTCCACAGGCTCAGCAAGGGCCAGTCGAAAGCATTCAATAACTAACTGGTAGATTGTTGATGTTTCCTTTAAATAGTGCTGGTACGGTGGCAGGGGTTGGTGCTGCTAGAGTGGCAAAGGCATAAATGGAAGGCTGGGAGTCTAATCAGCATTAGACGCACACTGATATTATGGACTGCCTTCTCTGCTACTCTGTATGCTTCCGACACATGCATGTAATGCCCACTTAATGCCCACCTTAAGCAAGGTGGCGCACGGGCACGGGCCACACCAGGAATAGGCGGGAACAGTAAGTATGTCATTTTTCTCCTAAACTGGCACCCATATAAAAATACAAGAATAAGGAAGTCTTGCTACACATCTGCAGGGCCTTGGTGAGACCACACCTGGAGTACCGTGCGAAGTTTTGGTCTCAATATCTAAGGATACTGCAGGCAGTACAGCAAAGCTTCACTAGATTGGTTCCTGGGATGAGAGGGTTATCCTATGATGAGAGGCTGAGTAAATTGGGCCTATACTCTCTGGAGTTTAGAAGAATGAAAAGAGAACCCACTAAAATGTATAAGTTTCTGAAGGGGCTTGACAGGGTAGACACTGAGAGGTTGTTTCCCTGGGTGGCTGGGGAATCTAGAACACCAGTTACAGTCTCATGATAAGGGGTCGATCATTTCGGATAGAAATGAGGAGAAATTTCTTTACACAGAGGATTGAGAATCTTTGGAATTCTCTACCCCAGAGAGTTGTGAATGCTCATTTGTTCAGTATATTTAAGGCGGAGATAGGATTTTGGTCTCTAAGAGCATCAAGGGATATGGGGAGCGGTTGGGAAAGTGGAGTTGAGGCAGAAGATCAGCCATGATTGTATTGAATGGCGGAGCAGGCTCGAAGGGCTGAATGGCCTACTCCTGCTCCTATTTTCTATGTTTCGAAACCTAAGAAAACCTGTGTGTATGTGTGCTGGTTTCTTTGCCTTATAATTGGAAAGCAGTGAACAAGGATTCACCAAGGGAGAGCTAAAAACACAGTGTGTTTGAACAATAAAACCCTATTACAGTAAGACCAAGTGAAAGGGAACCCTAGACCTCTTTCTCACCTGGTCGTAACAGAATCCTCAATCATGCACTGGAAACTTGATACCCTTTAGAGGTTGCTAGGATATGCAACTAGCCCAGATTGTACGAGGTCTAGACACCCAATGGTGCGAATTCTCAGACGGAACCGAAGTCAACTCAGAAAGCTGTACGACAATAATACATGTGACAACCCTGTGGCATCACGGACACATTCAAAGACAAAGTCTGAAGATGAACGGACAGAGGCTGTGAGCACAGAGGAAGAACATGCTAACCAGAGCTCCGAGTCACCAAAGTCTCAGAGGAGTCGTCAAGATGAGCACAGCTCTGGGAAAAGGTTCATGATAATAAGATCGGGACGAATAAGCAAACCTCCTCTATGTTTTAGAATGTTAACCTTGCTTACTTGTAAATAACATTTTGTTTTACTCATGTATAGTTAATCCGAACATAAGCATCACTGTATATTGGACATATGTTTTTATCTTTAGAAAAAAGGGGGATTTTGTGGGACCACCTTAAGAGATGACCACCTCAAGAGGCTGTAAGTGAAGATCACTAGAGGAAACGATGTTACGTCACCCATGACCAGGGAGTTGTGGGTGTAATCCGACAGAGTGAAATGTATTTAGATGTGCTCGTGTTGTAGCTGTTCCAGTAACATAGGAACATAGGAAGTTAGGAACAGGAGTAGGCCATTCAGCCCCTCGAGCCTGTCCTGCCATTCAATGAGATCATGGCTGATCCACAGCCTAACCCCATATACCTGCCTTTGGCCCATATCCCTTAATATCTTTGCTTAACAAAAATATATCTATCTCAGATTTAAAATTAACAACTGTTTGTGGGAGCGAATTCCAAACCTCTACCACCCTTTGCATGGAGAAGTGCTTCCTAACATCTCTCCTGAACAGTCTGGTCCTAATTTTTAGACTATGCCCCCTAGTTTTAGAATCTCCAACCAGTGGAAATAGTTTATCTTTATCTAGCCTGTCTTTTCCTCTTAATATCTTGAAGACTTCAATCAGCTCACCACTTAACCTTCTAAATTCTAGCGAAAACAGGCCTAATTTGTGTAATCTCTCCTTGTAACTTAACCTCTGTAGTCCAGGTATCATTCTTGTAAACCTACGTTGCACTCCCCCCACAGCCAATGTATCCTTCCTAAGGTGTGGTGCCCAGAACTGCTCACAGTACTCCAAGTGGGGTCTAACCAGGGTTTTGTACAGCTGCAGCATAACCTGTGCCTTCATACTCCAATCCTCTGGATATTAAGGCTAGCATTCCATTAGCCTTTTTGATTATTTTCAGTTAAGTTATAATCAAAACCCAAGTATTCTTTGGATATTACTTGTCATCCTGTGAGTCTTACAATGGTTCACATACCAAAGGAACAACTAATATTACAATGCCCACGTCTCATGAATAAATTAAAAAGAATTAAAAAATATAATTTTATGATGTTCAAAACAGCAAAAATAAAACACTGCAAATGCTGGAAATCTGAAATAAAAACAGTAAGTGTTGGAAATACTCAGCAGGTCTGGCAGCATCTGTGGAAAGAGAAGCAGAGTTAATGTTTAAGGTCTGTGAAAGTTCTGATGAAAGGACACAGACTTGAAACGTTAACACTGCTTCTCTTTCCACCGATGCTGCCTGATCTACTGAGTATTTCCAGAAATTTCTGCTTTTATTTAAGGGGTCAATATTTTTTTTTTATTCGTTCATGGGATGTGGACATTGCTGGCTAGGCCAGCATTTATTGCCCATCCCTATTTGCCCTTGAACTGAGTGGCCATTTCAGAGGGCATTTTAAGAGTCAACCACATTGCTGTGGATCTGGAGTCACATGTAGGCCAGACCAGGTAAGGACGACAGATTTCCTTCCCGAAAGGACATTCGTGAACCAGATGGGTTTTTACAACAATCGACAATGGTTTCATGGTCACACTAGACTAGCTTTTTAATTCCAGATTTATTAATTGAATTCAAATTTCACCATCTGCCGTGGTGGGATTCGAACCCATGTCCCCAGAGCATTAGCCTGGGCCTCTGGGATACCAGTCTAGTGACATTGCCACTATGCCACCGCCTCCCCCTACAGTATTGACATAAATGGTTACAACTGCACAACTCACTAGAATTTCCTACCTAAGCTAATCAGCATAATATTTTGCACCTAAAATTCAAGCACCCTCATGAATTCCACCTTGTGGATTTCTACCGAGGAGGCTGGAATTATGGTCAAGAGAACATGGTGATGTTCCTGCTGACACTAACTGGGCACAGGGAATGATTGCTGCATTGGAATGGGTAGGTCTGAGGCACCCTGATATTTAAAATAAATGGGCAAGATCACTGGCGGAGCATTTAATTTTCAGCAGCCCTCAGGCTAGTCTAATTGGGAGAGAGCCTAGTAGGGGTTGGCAACGGTCTTTTGGACTTTTACACTTCTCAGATCCACATTCAGGTAGTTTTTTTTACAATATTACCCTTTTGGTGTTGACCAATTTTGGGGAGGTGTCCTGAAACAGACATTAGGGGCTGAATTTTACCCTTGTTGGACAGGAGCCATCCACTGACTGAAAAGGCAATGCTGAACCCGCCTTTGCTTAGTCTGGGGATCTGGACCGCATTTTACAGTCCCCAGGCCTTTCATTGGCCTTAGGTACCTCATTGAGGCACGAATTCCGACCTAATGGAGCTGCCGGCCAATCAGCGGGCCAGTAGCTCTTAGTCCCAGCAGTGCCACTGGGAGTGGTGGCCACTGCTGGGACTGCAACCGAGCTTCGAGAAGAAGAGGAAGGATGGCCCCGGGAAAAGGTAAGTTTTTGGGGCTTCGCCGGGGGTGATCAATTGGGCCCCAGCGAGGCAAGAGTGGTTGATTGGGGTACGAGAGGCGTGTTGGGTGTTGGGGGTGATAGTGGCATTGGAGGCAGTCCTCCATCGGGCACAGGGTGTCTGATCATGAGGGTTTCCACCACGCCCCCCCCCCCCCCCCCCACCTGCCGTCAGAATCGGACATGGATAAAATCCCCATGGCGGCGGGCAGAGGCCCTTAAGTGGTCGTTAACTGGCCACTTAAGAGCCTTGACTGGCCTGGGGCGGGTGGGCCAGTTTTCGCCATGTCTGCCTCGCGTAAAATAGCGGCAGAGGTGGGTGCGGGTCGGGAAGGCAGCCCCCCCCCCCCACTCCACAAGCCTCCCACTCCATTTTACGCTCCCCCCCTACCCCGGCCATCAACTTGCTCCTTGGGGGTGGGGAGGCATAAAATTCTGGCCTCGGTCTCCTATTTGCATATGAAAAGTGCCTAACGCCTGTTTCAAGCACGGGCCCTGGACACCTATACTGAAGCCTTTATCAATATGGCGGAAGCAGACATCTGATATGGAGGACTGAATTTTCAGGGTACCCTGAATGCGGGAATGGAAGCGGTGGTGTGGGGGCGGGGCGGTGGGCAATGAAAATACCAGTGCTGGGCAGTGTGTCAGTTGCAGGATTCTGTTCCCAGGCTGGACATTTTGGAGGTGACGAATCTGGGGCTGGGGATGGCCGTGAGTTGGGCAGGCAATTAAGCTCATTCAGAGCCTTGTTAAAGGGGAGTTTAGGACACCGACTGGGATCTTCCAGTTGGCCACCAGTTTCCTGACGCGACAGGGGGCAGATCAACTGCCTGGAGACAGACACCCAGCAGCAGGCTCACTCATGTGAAAACCTTAACGTTAAGCAGTTTTCCACAGGAGGTGGGTTTCAAACCCGAAACAAAGCTGGCTTCTGTTTCCTGCTTCCATGGCGAAAGTTCAACCCAGAATGTGTGCACAAGCTGCCTGCCAAATTGGATGCTTAGCTGCCCATATTACACCCGTAAAACAGATGTGGCATCAACTAATTTCTAGGCTCATAAGTTGCGTATAACCGGGATTGTTTAGAAATGCAACTAAAGACTGTTAATGAGGACATCCTGGTAAAAATGATTTGTTCCATTCATCAGATCATCCCAATTAAGCAATGCTGTGCTTTGAAGGTACGAATAATTACTGCCACCTAAGAAAATGTCTTCTTGAACATTTGTTTTCATATCGGCTCCGTGAACTAGGATTGACTGTTCCTGAATTTGATATATCTAATGTTTCCATAGGCTTTTTAGTTTTAAAAGTCACTTGAAAGACACCATTGTAAAAGGTCATCCATTTAAAAAAGAATTTGAACTTTAAAGACTATGGGAATGTTAGTTCAATCCCATTGTTTGGTGAAATATTAGAATTGCTGGTCATGAATGGATCTAATTCATACAAATAATAGGCACAAGAGGTTAGAATGTCAAGGAGAATTGCTAAAATAAATACCACAATATATACACCATTATATAAAGCTATCAGAAAGTCTGAAAATTACCTGTAATAGCTCTCAAGTCTCAGTTGAGTTGTAGCGGTTCAGTAAGGGCGGTTGGCATCTTTCGGCCTCTTGAGCTGTACTTTCAGCCTCTTCATGCCAATCTGAAAACCATTCATTGCCTGGATGGCAGCCTGGGCACTGGCAGGATTGTCAAAACTCACAAAACCTGCCAAAAACATTGGTTTTACAACTTCGTGGGCCAGGAAGAACTAATGCAACAGTTCATGCTTGTATTGCGTAAGACCTTGCCTCAACCCTTTGTTTTCACCAGACTGCTCTTTCCACTTAAAAAGTATTTCCACATTTAAGTGGAAATATTCACTGGGGAAGCCAAAGAGTTTAAGCTCTGAAGAGTTCAAGTCCCACAGATTAAAATATCATGATTACAATTTTTTTTAACAACCTTTTGCCTGGTAATCACAATCTTTTTATATATAGGCTGGACCAAGTTAATTTCTGATTTGTTTTCAAGGCTTTTGTGTCTCCTAAGTGAATATAATTTAGCTAAAGGCAATGTTGCTTGTTTTAAAATTCAGATCAATGTTTTGTGCAAATGTGGAATTTTGATATTCATGTTTTTGCTGCTATAATTTGATATGGAGGAGTTACTTTTTCCGATCATGGATGCACTGGATGACTGATGGACAGAGGAGGGTAATGGAGCAAGAAACAAAGAAGAAAGTGCAGTCACACAGCAAAATGAGATACAAATAACATCTGGGGAGGAGGAAAAAGTGTTGCAAACTAATTTTGTTTTTGATGGTAAATCTTGCCTCAGGGATCAGAAATTAATCTGGTCCAACCTTACATGGTTGCAATATAAAATCTTACCACTTTATATTGGGGTGTGCAGAGATGAAGACCATTTCAGTAGGTTCATTTTGCTCAAATTGGATCAGCAAAACCAGAATCCAACTAATTACTGGCCCTTAGTTAGAAATAGGAGTAGGTCACAGAACTAACAAATTGAGAATTGTTGATGAATATGATCCTCTATCAAAAAGCCCTCAGATTTGATTCAAATGTTTGGTTTGACTCTTACCTTGCAAATTGGTTTTGATGCTTTTCACTGTATTAAAAAAGCCATTTTAATCCAGGGCTATATCAGAAAGTGTACACAGATAACACCACACATTATACAAGATTCTCAAAGTAATCTTGCGTCTAGTTATCATAACCCAACCAATCTTCTGTTGCAGAATTGCCTGTAATTCTAATAAAACAATATTTTAAAATGAAAACCACATGGCCTTAACCTCACAGCTAGTTACAGACATGCAGGATTAATGTTAGAGTTACAGATGATCAATAGTGAATAAAATGGCCTTTTGTGAAACCCAACTTCTGGAGGTTGACAGTCCCATATTTTGCTTTGTGTGAATTTACCCATTGCTAGAATTCACACGAAAATAAAAAGAGTAAAATAAATTGCCTCACAGGCGAAGTGTTATGAAATCAACTTCAATTAACTAAGTTTGATATTTCATTGAGTAGCTGTATTAAAAGTACAATATATTAATGGACATCATGTATGATTAATATGAAGATTCTCACTTCATCCTAATTTTAGTATTGGTTTACAATCAAATATTAGAAAGTTCCTACAATAGTTTAAAGCAGCATTTACACCAGGCTTTCA
The DNA here is from genome assembly GCF_036365525.1 of Heterodontus francisci. Taxonomy (NCBI): domain Eukaryota; kingdom Metazoa; phylum Chordata; class Chondrichthyes; order Heterodontiformes; family Heterodontidae; genus Heterodontus; species Heterodontus francisci. The sequence continues at coordinate 72,351,467 of NC_090371.1, read as the reverse complement.
AAAATAAATGGTCACAAATTCCTCAGACCGCTATATGTAGTGACATCACAAATACATTCAAAAAGGACATGCGATCAATTTCCTGGAACAACACTATGGCATCACGTCCTAATCTGGTGAATTTATTTCAAACTTTTTTTTCTGGAAAATTAATTTGAATACACCACAGTGAGCATAATGACAAATCAGGGACCTCAGCAGCAGTGCAGCCAATAGTTTACCACATCTACATCAATTAAGCAGATCAACATACAGGCATGAATAGAGTCATAGAATTTCAAATACTTTCATAATCTGAACTTGATCACTCAAAGAAAATTGTTTGAGTTATGGACACACTCAGCTGCTAGACTGAGTTTTCAGGAATATTCTAAGCTACCATATTGGCTCAGGTGATATTCAGGCACTGGGTCCCTTGCATGTGCCTATGAGGATTCTAATGCCTGTTTAAGGACCCCTCTCTGAAACAGGTTTGAATCTGAGCAGAGCATGTACTGGGAAGATCCACACAGTTGCTGCTGTGGCCTAATCAGAGGTTCTTAAAGGGACCTTAATGTGGAGTCAGGAGGAGCATGAATGCTCATTCTGGCTGCACAGCATTACTGAGGGCCATTGCCATTCCACCCTCACACCCAATCCTCACATTGACCTCCCATGGCCTACCTGAATGCTAGTGTTTGCATCACAGCCAGCTCAAATTGGTCCAGAGGAAACCAGTGACTACTTGAGGAGACTTGACAAGTCCATGCAGATCACTGGAATTACTCAATGAGGCCCATGGCCCAATTATGAATTTTGAAGTCATAAATTTAAATACACCCACTTGTGCCATTATTTTGGAGTCCAAGGGGGGAATTTTAACCTGACAAGGTGTGTGGGTTTGCGAGTGGGCGACAGGTTAAAAGTGCTGAACCTGCCACTTCCGCCCATAACCTGAGTGCAATCTGCAATGTGTGGGAAACTCCTGTGGGGCAGGTGGGTCAGCAATTTAAACAGATAAAGTGCTAATTATTTACTCCTGTAGCCCTGAATTCTGACTTTAACTGTGAGTGCACATGCTTCCTAGGCTTCCTGAACTTGCCAGAGAAAACAAGATGAAATGTCAGCGGGATTTCAGGGGGCTGAACAGGTGACAGATAAGAAATGCTTTGAATACTGAGATCAGACAGCTCTTTCCTTGCCTAGGTGAAAGGCTTTTCCTCACAAAACATGTTCTGGGAGTGTGATTTCACTGCTATGGAGGTGATCTCTAAAACACTGGATGTCATTATTGGAGTTTGCATTGATTGATCATCACTTCCCAGCTATCAGCCTCCAGCTCAGCAGTAGCAGCTACTTCTGCAGCTCGACCTTCAACCTCAGATGAGGAACAAGAGGAGCAGCAGCAGCAGCATTCTCCTCAACTATCTACTGCTCTACAACTCAGAGGGGATGAGCACAAGAGCTCCAGCTACCTCCAACACATGGTATACAGGCATAGGAAAAGCTTCCTGGATATGACTGAGCACCAGTGCTTCAGGAGGCTCCGACTTTTTCATCAGGTGGTCACTGGTCTTGGAAGAAGGCCTTCTGCCAAGTGGACCAAGTGGGCACACATTGCCAGTGGTAGTCAAGATCACCACAGTGTTTAATTTCTACCCCTTTGGCTCCATCCAGGCATCCGCAGGGAGGAGACGGTGGCTTAGTGGTAATTTTACTGGACTAGTAATCCAGAGGCCCAGGCTAATGCCCTGGTGACATGGGTTCAAATACCACCACACCAGCTAGTGGAATTTAAATTCAATTAATTAATGCAATTAATTAATAAAAATCTGCAATTGAAAGCTAGTTTCAGTAATGGTGCCATGGAACTATCATCGATTGTTGTTAAAAACCCATCTGGTTCACTAATATCCTTAAGGGAAGGAAATCTGCCATCCTTACCTGGTCTGGCCTACCTGCAACTCCAGACCACAGCAATGTGGTTGACTCTTACCTGCCCTCTGAAATGGCCTAGCAAGCCACTCAGTTCAAGGGCAATTAGGGATGGCAACAAATGCTGGTCTGCCAGCGACACCCACATCCCATGAAAGAATTTTTAAAAAATTGACGAATCTCATAATCTGCTGCCCACAAATATGGCTCACAGCTGACAAGGCTGGCAGTTATGTGCATTTTGCAACTGATGAGGTCAGTCAGAATGATTGGTGCTCGTATTCGCTGCACTGACTGAATTCCCACAGGTCCAGGGAGTCATCCAGTGCATACATTTCCAATCAAGATGCCCCCAGATCACCCAGGAGTCTTCATCAATCAAAAGGGATTCCATTCCATCAACGTTCAACTAGTATGAAACCACTGAAAGATCATCATGCATGTCAGTGCAAGATTTCCAGAGAGCTGTCGTGATGCTTTCATCCTCCACCCTAAGATACTCACACTTCAAAGAGAGTTAGCTGCTAGCTTTTAGAGACAAGGGATACCTTCTGAAGAAGAGGCTGATGACATCTGTGAGGAGCCTAAACAATGACGCCCATGAAAGGTGCAACAGAAGCCACCTGACTAACAGAGTTGTAATTGAGCAAGCATTCAGGATGCTGAAGATGAGATTTAGGTGCCTGGACAGACATGGGGGCACCCTACAGTATGCACCAACCAGGGATTTCAGAATCGTTGTGCTCTGCTGCTCCTTGCACAACATGGCGCAGCAGCAGGGACAGGTGCTGCAGGAGGAGGAAAGTGATGAGCGCTCTGCATCTTTGGAGGAGGAGGAGCTCGATGTGGCGATGGCACTTGTAGCTGCACATGTAGCTGCCAGGAATGCCCGGGATGGATTGATTCAGGCACACTTCAGTTAAACTGAGATAGTGCAGTCATCTGGCACACCAATTCTGAACCCGCCGGGCACCAATGTTCCCTCTAAGCTGGGCGGGGGTACTGCCACGCAATACTAGGGAAAGTGCCATGCAGGGAGCAAACAGGCTAAGCACAAGAAACATTCCCTTTAAGATACACGCATGTGTTGCCGTGCAACAACCATAAAGGGATTGCGCAGCGCAATAAGCCAGCTGAGTACGGCAAACTGAAGTTAGAGGGAATATTGCTGGGCACCCCCAGCTCCAGCAGTCCCACAATCCATTCAAAGAACAAAGAACAAAGAACAGTACAGCACAGGAACAGGCCATTCGGCCCTCCAAGCCTGCGCCGATCTTGATGCCTGCCTAAACTAAAACCTTCTGCACTTCCGGGGACTGTATCCTTCTATTACCACCCTATTCATGTATTTGTCAAGATGCCTCTTAAACGTCGCTATCGTACCTGCTTCCATCACCTCCCCTGGCAGCAAGTTCCAGGCACTCACCACCCTCTGTGTTAAGAACTTGCCTCGCACATCCCCTCTAAACTTTGCCCCTCGCACCTTAAACCTGTGTTCCCTAGTAACTGACTCTTCCACCCTGGGAAAAAGCTTCTAACTATCCACTCTGTCCATGCCACTCATAACTTTGTAAACCTCTATCATATTGCCCCTCCACCTCCATCATTCCAGTGAAAACAATTCGAGTTTATCCAGCCTCTCCTCATAGCCAATGCCCTCCAGGCCAGGCAACATCCTGGTAAACCTCTCCTGTACCCTCTCCAAAGCCTCCACGTCCTTCTGGTAGTGTGGCGACCAGAATTGCACACAATATTCCAAGTGTGGCCTAACTAAGGTTCTGTACAGCTGCAGCATGACTTGCTAATTTTTATACTCTATGCCCCGACCGATGAAGGCAAGCATGCCGTATGCCTTCTTGACTACCTTATCCACATGTGTTCCACTTTCAGTGATCTATGGACCTGTACGTCCAGATCTCTCTGCCTGTCAATACTCTTAAGGGTTCTGCCATTTACTGTATACTTCCCACCTGCATTAGACCTTCCAAAATGCATTGCCGCACATTTGTCCGGATTAAACTCCATCTGCCATTTCTCTGCCCAAGTCTCCAACTGATCTATATCCTGCTGTATCCTCTGACAATCCTCATCACTATCCGCAACTCCACCAACCTTTGTGTCGTCCACAAACTTACTAATCAGACCAGCTACATTTTCCTCCAAATCATTTATATATACTACAAACAGCAAAGGTCCCAGCACTGATCCCTGCGGAACACCATTAGTCACAGCCCTCCATTCAAAAAAGCACCCTTCCACTGCTACCCTCTGTCTTCTATGACCGAGCCAGTTCTGTATCCATCTTGCCAGCTCACCTCTGATCCCGTGTGACTTCACCTTTTGTACCTGTCTGCCATGACGGATCTTGTCAAAGGCTTTACTGAAGTTCATATCGACAACATCCACTGCCCTTCCTTCATCAATTCCATTAATTTCACAGACTCCCATTGCTCCTTTTTAACTCATGCCCTACCATTCTTCACAGGCCAGAAGGCTACTTGGCAGGCAGCAGGCAAGAACTGGCAATACGGGACAATGGAGGAGTGAAATAAATTATATGATGCATAAACATGAAATAGAAATGTAACACCATAGCACTATGTTAAACACTCAAGTGAATACCCCTGTGCAGCAACAAATTCTTTAACTTATTTTTTCTAGTACTACTATACAGTGTTAGCCCTGTGGCTTCAGCAGAGCGACAGGCAGGCTACTCATATCCCTGTTCGGACTGCTCAGGTGCACTTGGGCAAAGTTCTCTGGGTTCTGGAGGCTGGGAGGGCCCTGCCAAAGACTGTCCCACCTGCACCTGTGCAGTGGCAGACTCGGCCACTGGGGCAGGGGTCAGGGGTCAGAAGAGGAAATGCTTTGAGCACAGTCCCCACTTCCATTTCTCCATCTTCCCTCTCAAGGCCCACCCACACTTCCCTGCTGCACTTCAGTGAGGTGCTGACTGGCCAAGGTGAGCTTTTCCTCAATCCTCAATAGTATGGCATTCTCAGTGTGCAGGCCATTGAAGAGGGCAGCAAGCTCACAGTTGCCTGCTGCATCTGATGTTCTCTGCAGGTGGCTACTCTTTCCATGGACATAGACATAATCACAAAGGCCTGAGACATCATGGCATTCATGTTAGAGATGGACTCCTCCAATTTCTCTCCAATTGTGTGCAGTGTGGCTGAAAAGGCTGACACATTTTCTGCTGCTGCTCCAGAATCATCATCTTCATTGATGGCCTCTGAGGCTCAGCATTTGCGTCCAGCTGAGCAGAGCTTGGAGGTTCCTGCGCCCTCTAACATGGACTTTCCACTGCTGTAACTGTCTCCACCACCTGCTGCTGCTCCCTTGTAGTGTGTGATTTATCATGTGACAATCCAAATACCTGTCATGGTGATCCCACCAAGGTGTACGTATCTGAATAGGTGGTCAGTGCGCATGAGTCCTGTGACAGTGCATCCTCAGAGTGAGTGACCTCCTCTGAGGAGACTTCATCCTCCTCCCACACCACCTCCTGAGGGACGCTTGCAGGACCTGTGGGAGATGAAAGGCATGAATTAGAACTGGCAAGGGGTAAGGGTTCAAAGTCAACATTGTGCACATTATCATTTTTCATTGCTTGCTGAGATCAAGTCAACATGACTGAGTGTTGTATACCATCTGGCTGCATGATATTTAATTTTCACCAGGTAGATTGGAGACCCCCCCCCCCCCTGCCATCTAGGTATGCCAAGACCTGACATATCTCCAGCATCTCCTCCTCTGTAGCCATCAAGGTGGAAATGACTGGAGGACCACCTTCGGTTATCTGCCTGTCCCTGGTGTTCGGTGCTCTCTTCTCTTGCAAGGAAATAAGAGACCCATGGATGTGAGAAATGGAATGTTTTGACAGGATGGAAGGACAACATTTGTAGAGGGTCACTGTGAGGGCTGGGTGTTACATTGCAGTAAGGTGAGGGTGAATGTCAGTGGTGGCTGTTCAGATGGGGATGTGCTTAGACAGATAGGAATGGGTGCATCGGCAAGGCGTGTTGGTATGAGGAGTAATGTGCAGGAGAAGGCTTGGGAAGACAGAATGAGGAGAGCTGGGGTTAGACACATATCAGGATGTACTTGAATGTGACATGCCACTCACCTTTCCAGCCCTGAATATGTCATTGAGCCTTTCCAACACTGTATCCAGGAGCATGGCAACACATTCCTGTTGCTGACCTCTTCAGCCACTTCCAACCACATCTGCTTGTTTTTGGAGGCTGGCTTCTTCCTCCCATCTGCAGGGATCAGAATCTTCCTACAAGCCCTTATAGCCAACAGCATCATCTCCAGAAACGCATCACTGAAGCGTGGTCCTGCCTTACTACATAGTGTCTTCACTTCTGCAGCTTCTGGCTCTATTTGAAGACCTCGACCATGCTTCAACTCTGATCCTTTTATGGTCCCTTTAAATAGTTGAGCTGAAAGAGACTGATGCAGGTCATCATCATGCTCATTCACTCCAATTGGTCGGGGAAACCCAAAAGTCAGATGTAGATGCAGTGGCTTTGTTCACTAGCCACTGACAAACGCATTGCTGAAACTTCCAAGCTTGTCATGCGCTGCTGGGCTCCCCCCTCCTACAGCTGTGAGCGGGTCAGAAAGTTAAAATTTAGCCCTAAGTGTCTGCAACAGGAAAGCTGGCACTAATCAAGAACATTTGCAATTGCCTTTGATTTATCTAGGGGGCAATAGTGCAGAGCTCTGATAATCAATTTTGCTCAGGTTTGGCAAGGGAATGGGTGGAGTGCCGCAAAATTCCCAGGAAATTATGGCGTGGTGTAATGGCGTAACTCACTCATGCTACAACTTCCTGGCACATTTATTGTGTATAACTCATTCTAAATATTGAATTCCAATGGTCCAAGTATCCATGAAATCCTGGGCCATTGTTGCTGTACATAGGGCCCTGAATGCCTATACTCAAGTCTTTACCAATATGGCGGGCATGATGCTTCTGCTGCATAATCCACAATATGGGACATTTAGGTGCAAGACAGGCGTGGTGTCAATGAATTTCCCAGCCTCAGAATTAAAAAAAAAAATCTTCTTCCAAAAACTAAAATGATCAATAAATATATTAGCTATCCTTAGAATAACACCACATAGGAGATTGTTCTACTTCTGATTTGTTTTTAGAGGAATGCCAGTTATCCATGTTTGAAATGGTTTAGTATTGCATTCAAAGTGACCTTCAGAAGCAACTTAGTTTTAAAATGGAGCAGTTTTGGGACCCGTTTGAAATTGTTCACTCTGCCTTTAAAATAGACTGGGCTTTATAGGATCATTTTGACATAATGTTTGCAGACCCATTCACTCTTCGATATTGTACTGGAACTAGAAATTGTGGCCCTATTCTCATTCCTGTTACTCAGTTAAGGATGTGTTCAACAATAAACACTGAATCAAGAATGGCAATGCAGTTAAAGTAGCTAAATATTCCCAAACTCCTGATCGGGCACAGTGAGTCATTTGTAATCAGATACTAAGCCACATCACATTCTTCAAACCTGTGTGAGTGACGCTTTCTAAAGGCTTTGGTTCTCTTTACAGTGCACTTTCTAATAACAAATGCTTCTCACATAAAGATGTTCATCGTACAATCTAAGAGTCAAGCAATAATTAATCATGCTTTATAACACAATTCTTAGTTATGGTGAAAATGCAGATAAATCTTCTGGAGTGTTAAATATGCACATATTGGACCTTATTTAATGATGAGAAATCAAAGATAAATAGAAGCGAATCGGACTTAAATCTCACTGATAACACACAGCTGGACCATGTCCTGAGGTAAAGGAGGATTAGCTGAACTGCCTGAGAATGAACTGTTTGGATTTTGGACACTCTCCTGTCTTTGACATTTCTGACCAAGTTGGCTGTGCTTTTTATTTTTTTTGCCGAACCTGAATGACGTTGCAATAGTTTTGGCCAGTTTTATCCACCATCACTTTGAAGTTTTGCTCATCCTGTTGTTTAAGCAGCTACAGTTCTCACTTAGCTGTAAATGGATCAAAACAAAGATATGTGGAGGGGAATTGTGTCACTCCAAATTGCCGCAGTGAGGAGGTCTGGTATGAAAGGGCAGTTATGCACATTTTATAAATCAATAGAACTCCAACAGAGGCAATAATGAGGGCAGTATATTTCAGGTTAAATCAATTTTGTTGATTAAAATACAAAAATAACTGCAGTGGCATGAAAACAAAAATAATTTATTCTCTCCCATATTGGTCACAATGATTTTTCCTAATTGCAGTTCTAACAGACAATCCTTGCTGTTCCAATATTGAGAGACCTAAGGATATAAATTACTGCTAGTAATGTTATTCTATAAACACTTAACATGCTCATATCAAATTACTTTCTCTGTTATTTTAAAAGAGACTATAACTTGGTGGGCAAACTTTTCAGTTAAAGTGGCAGAAAGAGATGAGCATTTTAAGCGTTTATAGAATAAGTGTTGGCAGTGATCTTTGGCCACTTTTTTATTCTTGAAGAGAAACAGAAAATTCTGGAAATGTGCAGCAAGTCGGTCTGAAATGGAAAAGAGAGGGTAACACTTTGTTTTCAAAATATCAACATTTATTTCCTCTGCTCTGTATTTCCAACAATTTCTAATTTTATTCTGATTTCCAGCTTTTGTCATTTCCTGTTCTTATCTATTCTTGACTACTTTTAAAGTGATTATAAACTCTATTGTAATTGGAAATGAATTCTTATAGTGAGTTAAATGATCCAGGCAGATAAATACCATTATTACAGATCTGAACCACTCTGGGTAAGCTGCTGGTACAGTCTACATCAAGCCTCTCCATTACTCAAATTTGTACTGACAGCTTTTAGTTGCCAAGAGGAAGAGTATTGTTTATATGTTAAACATACCTCTCTGGCATTGCTTAAAATAAAAATGGTTAGAGGTTGGAACAAGTTTTTCTTAATACAAAAGGTTATTGGAATATGGATTGCATCATTGCAAGTGGCAATTGAAGCTGAGTTAAGAAGGAATAAACGCTAAAGAAAAATATTGAAGGGCAATAAACAAAGAGCAGGGAGATTGGATTAAACTAGATAGTTCTTGTGAGGGAGGAAGCACCAATACAGACAGAATGGACTAAATGGCATTCTTCCACGCTGAAATTTTGATGGTTCATTTGTTTAAAAAATCTAATTTAAAGGTAATGTGCAAAAGCTTATTAATACAAATAATATTTGTCACTAAACCTAGATTATCTTAATAGTTATTGTATATTAGAGAGGAAATTGATAAATTTCATTAATCTAGCTGACATTTTGATGCTTGACAAACAAAGCTATTGCAAATGGAATATCAAAAAATGTAATATTAAGTAAAGACTGACAAGAAAATCGCATGTACAACAAAAGACAAATGGAATTTCTTGCAACGTATGAGGATAAACATTTCTATTTTTATGATTTTTTTATGACCTACAAAAAACAGAAAATTAACCATGATATATTGCAACATTAATGCAGACCATGATGTGTTAGTCTAGTGCACTTAGTACTGTACTAAACATAAGAAAGCATGGGAAGAGAAAAGGCCATTGATTCCTTTTACAGAGTCAGAGGGGTAATCTTAACTCCCCAGAGTGGAGGGGCATTAAAAGTAAAAAAAAGAAAAGCTGACCCCAATTTGTGTCCAACCCACCCGCTTCCGGTTTTAACAGAGGCAGCTTGGAGGGCAGGCAACCAATCCGTTCTCAGGAGGTGGGTCAGTCACTAAAACTTTTAAGATGGCTGCATGCCTCCATTTTAACTCAAGTTTTATTTTTAACACCTGCAGACTGCAATTCCCAGGTCCAGCAGATGAAAGGAGGCGATAAGGGGCTGGATCTATGAGCTAAGTGCCATTATTGCACTGCTGTGGGCTAAGAGGAGCAGGAGTGCTTCCCCCATGTGCAATGTAACAAGCTTACCTTTTAAAGAGCCAACGATGGGAGCCCTGCAATCGGCTGATCCAGCCCGATGTTTGATTTCCCCATCACCAATCCACCCAAGATGTTAGGCTCACTCCCCCACTGCAATGTCGGACGGACCTGACATCTGCTCACGGGCTGCTTTTCAGCCTGTGAGGGAGCCAGTCTAGCTGTCATTGCAACAGGACCTGTGGGAAACCTTCAATTCCAGGTTTCCTGTCTGAAAATCCTCCCCTCCCCACCTGTTCCTGACTCCAAGTTAGAAGCGTGCCCATACAATCTACCCTATTGTGCTTAACTGACAGGAGAGAGGCATGGCAGGCTAGAGGCAATTTTAACCAACAGGGCTATTAGGAAACTGACAGGATCCAATCGACCACCTGTTTTGGACTCCAATTTGATGTCAATAGGAAATGAAATTGGGCTCAGTACAAAATGGACACCTGATCAGATCCTATCAGCTTACTGCCGAATGGATCAGGTTAAAATTACCCCACATGGAGTTTCTATGAAATCATAATGGTTGCACAATTGTGGAAAGCACGTACCATAATTTCCACAATGCACTGCCAGCAGGTGAGGCTCCTACAAGACTCCCTTGATACAAATTCGGAAAATATATTATTGCTGTATCAGGCATTGACTAGCACCCATATGGAGTCAGATACTCATAAGAAAGATATGATTGTCCTTGAGAGGTTACAACAGCTACAAAGAGGATTCCAGGTATTCGGAATTTAATTAACAAGGCAAGGTTATGGAAGTGAGGCCTGTTGCCTCTGGAAAAGGAACTTTGCAGGATTATTAAGGGAATTGACAAAATAGATCCAAACATATTGCTCACCAAGGTGAAGGGGTCAAACACCAAATTATACAAGTTCAAAACTAGGAAGTTATGGAAAAACTTACCATGGAAGGCCACATGAAACAGGCCACATAAGTTAGTTGAAGAGACAATTGGATGGAATTTCTTTGTGCAGAGTACAGGAAAGAGCAGTGTGCACACAGAACTGTTTCCTGTGTTTGTAGTTCTGTTGAAAAGAATAGTGTAATGGAACAGATAGCAGGGAAATGTAAATGTTGACAGTGTGTGGTTGGTACATTCAGTGGTTGGATGGGGCATGGTCACACAGTTCCAAGACTGGTGCAGTTTACAGCTGATATTCAATGCTAAGGCCATATAATTTCCACCAAACTAACCTAGATTGAAGTCCTAAAGTAGTCATTGGCTGTTGACCTACATGTTTATAATTTTCAATGGGTCACAATGGTCCTTTGCTGCTCCCTCTGCATGAACTGCAGAGTTCTGTAGGCTATAATTGATTTGTGGAGTAGTGAGGATATTGAGAAAATGAAGGTCCAAGTCCCACAAAGCAGGACACCGCCAAAGCTGGAAAAAGTAAAGGTAAAGACAGGATAATTTCAGATATAGCAATTAGGAGGTAGAATAGATCCACAGTTTTCAGCTCCTGGGAAAGAACTAATTATAGTGGGGCACAGTCCTGATTTCAACACAACATAAATGTCAGGAAGAGGCAGAAGAAACAGAAGGTCATGTTTGGAAAGAAAGTCCGGTGATACACTGATCATCCTAGCTGCAATAAAAAAGACAAAAAAAGATTGTGAGAGAAAGATTGGGGGCCAGAGATGAGCGAGAACTATCAAACAACAAGCTCTTTCCGGTTTCCCATCATATTTGGATATTCTGGAGAATTGCTTATTTTTGGGGGCATATCTAAGCAGGACTTTCAGTCAAGAATCTAAGTGGAGCAGAATCTTGGGTAGATTGTACATAATCTAGCGTAGGAGCCTTTCCTCTTTGCATGGTTCTATTCTTAATTCTTGATAGTTATGACTGTATTGATATTGATACATCACTATATACATCAAGAAAGCAATCCTATGTGGTTGCTTTTTTAACAGTAATAGTGAATATGTGTGTAATTCCATTATTTTGATAACATGTATGACAATATTAGTAATTTTTCATTATAAAGAACTTCTTTGCCTTTGTTAACTGAACCTATATCAACTCTATTGTCATAGAAACATAGGAACAGGAGTAGGCCATTTAGCCCCTTGAGCCTGTTCCGCCATTCAATGAGATCATGACCTAACTCGACACACCTGCCTTTGCCCCATATCCCTTAATATCCTTGGTTAACAGAAATATATCAATCTCTGACCTAAAATAAACAATTGATCTACCATCAACTGCTGTTTGCAGAAAAGAATTCCAAACTTCTACCACCCTTTGGCCTGAATTTTGTGCGCTACTGAGCACCGGCGATATTTCAGGCAAGGGCTCATTTAAATGGAGGGGGCGGAGCAGCCGCCCCCGATGACGTAGAAGGGGTGAACACTCCGTCCTCTGCGTGCCGGCGCCATTTTTAAAGGGCTTCAAGCCCTTTAGGTGCATTTGCATTTTTAGAGTCAAAGAATGTGCAAAATGCAGTTACACATGGAATTACAATTTCACTCCCCTTACTCACACCCCCAAGGAAGAATCCATTCATTAATTGAACATTCCCTCCCCAAAAAAACTTTTCCCCCGACCTTTCACAACTTTAAACCTTAACCCTTTCCCACCATTCCCACACCAATCAAAAGAGTTTTCCGTGCTCCCCCCGCCACCCCACCCTGAGAATTACACTCCTCCCCCCTCCTCACCAGTGTCTTGCCTCAGATCCCCAAATGACTTCTACTCCTGTTCCCCGTAACATCTTGACAACATCGATAAAATCAACCCTTAACTTCCTAATTTCCAGGGAATACCCTATTTTGTGTAATCTCTCCTTGTAATTTAAACCTTGGAGTCCAAGTATCATTTTAAAGAGTGTTCAGCAGAATTTTCTACATCAGTATGTTTCTAGTCCAAGCAGGAAGGAGACATTGCTGGATCTGGTTCTGGGGAATGAGGTGGGACAAGTGGAACAAGTGACAATAGAAGAACATTTATGGGACAGTGATCACAGTATCATAAGGTTTAGGTTAGCTATGGAAAAGGGCAAAGAGCAATCCAGAATAAAAATAATTAATTGGAGTAAGGCCAATTTCAGTGGGGTGAACACAGATCTGGCCCAGGTAAACTGGATTCAAAGATTGGTAGGCAAAACTGTAACAGAACAGTGGGCTGCCTTTAAAGAGATAGTGCGGGTACAATTGAGATACATTCCCACGAGGGGGAAAGGTAGGACAAACAAAGCCAGAGCTCCCTGGATGACAAAAGAGTTAGACAAAAGATGAGGCAGAGAAAGGGTGTGTATGACAGATGTCAGTTCATAATACAAGAGAGAACCAGGCTGAATATAGAAAGTTCAGAGGGAAAGTGAAAAAAGAAATGAGAGAAGCAAAGAGAGAGAATGGGAATCCAAAAGTTTACTATTGGCATATAAATGGTAAAGATGATTAGGGACCAAAAAAGGGATTTACGCATGAGGGCAGAGTGCATGGCTGAGGTCCTCAATAAGTACTTTGCATCTGTCTATACCAAAGAAGATGCTACCAAATTTGTAGAGAGAGAAGGTAGTCGAGACACTGGATGGGCTAAAACTGACAAAGAGGAGGTATTAGAAAGGCTGGCTGCACTTAAGGTTGATAAGTCACCAGGACCGGATCAGATGCATCTGAAGATATGGAGGGAAGTAAGGGTGAAAATTGCAGAGGCACTCGCCATAATTCTCCAATCCTCCTTAGATATAGAGGTGGTCCCTGAGGGCTGGAGAATTGCAAATATTACACCCTTATGCAAAAAAGGCTGTAAGGATAAATCCAGCAGCTACAGGCCAGTTAGCATAACCTCGATGGTGGGAAAGCTTTTAGAAACAATAATCCAGGGCAAAATGTGGATTAATACGTTCGTATGGTCATTAAGCTGTAGAATTCTCTTCCCCAGAGCAGTGGGGGCAGGGTCATTGAATATTTTTAAGGCGGAGTTCGATAGATTCTTGATTGACATGGGACTCAAAGGGTATGGGGGTAGACAGGAAAGTCGAGTTGAGGCCACATTCAGATCAACCATGATCTTATCAACTGGCGGAGCAGGCTCGAGGGGCCGCATGGCTTACTCCTGCTCCTAATTTGTATGATCCTATGATTCTAATTAAGGAAAGCCAGCACATTTTGTTAAGGACAAATTGTGTTTAACTAATTTGATTGAGTTTTTCAATGAAGTAACAGAGAGAGTTGATGAGGGTAATATGGTTGATGTAGTATACATGGACTTCCAAAAAGCGTTTGATAAAGTGCCACATAAAAGGTTTGTCAGCAAAGTTGAAGCCCATGGAATAAGAGGGACAGTGGCAGCATGGATATGAGGTTGGCTGAGTGACAGGCAACAGAGAGTACTGGTGAACTGTTGTTTTTCGGATTGGAGGAAAGTATATAGTGGGGTTCTCCAGGGGTTGGTATTAGGACCGCTTTTCAAAAAATCTATATTAATGAGTTAGACTTGGGTAAACAGGGCACAATTTCAAAATTTGCAGATGACACAAAACTTGAAAGTATTGTGAACTGTCAGGAGGATAGTGATATACTTCAAGAGGACATAGGCAGGCCAGTGGAATGGGCAGACACGTGGCAGACAAAATTTAGTGCAGCTAAGTGCGATGTGATGGGCATGTTGGTAGGAATAATGAGGAAAGGCTATATAAAATGAAGGATACAATTCTAAAGGGGATGCAGAAGCAGAGGGACCATGGGGTATATGTGCACAAATCACTGAAGGTGGCAGTGCGGGTTTCAAAAGCAGTTAATAAGGCATCGGATCCTGGGTTTTATAAATCGAGGCATAGAGTGCAAAAGCAAGGAAGTTATGGTGAACCTTTATAAAACACTGGTTTGGCCTCAACTGGAGTATTGTGTCCAATTGTGGGCACCACACTTTAGGAAGCACGTGAAAGCATTGGCGAGGGTGCAGAAAAGATTTATGAGAATTGTTCAGGGGATGAGAGACTTCAGTTACAAGGATAGATTGGTGAAGCTGGGTCTGTTCTCTTTAGAGGAGATGGTTGAGAGGAGATTTGATAGAGGTGTTCAAAATCATGAGGGGTCTGGACAAAGTAGATAGGGAGAAACTGTTTCTATTTGTGGAAGGGTTGAGAACCAGAGGACATTGATTTAAGGTGACTGGCAAAAGAACCAGAGGTGACATGAGGAAAAGCTTTTTTACCCATTAAGTGACCTGGAATGCACTGCCTGAGTGTGTAGTGAAGGCAGATTCAATCATGGCTTTCAAAAGGGAATTGGATAATTAACTAAAAGAGAAAAAATGTGCAGGGTTACGGGGAAAAAGCAGGGAAGTGGGACTAGCTGTGTATGTCTTAGAGAGTTGGAATGGACACAATGGGCCAACTGGCCTCCTTCTGTGCTGTAACCATTTTACTGTTGTATGATTTTAATGATCTATGTACTTGAACCCCCTAGTCTCTATGGACCTCCGCTGTTTCTAGCTTTGCACCATTTAGAAAGTACCCTGATCTATCTCGTTTCGGTCCAAAGTGGATGACCTCACATTTGCCTACAGTGAAATCCATTTGCTACAATTTTGCTCATTCTCTTAATCTAGTAATACTTCTCTGTAATTTTATACTTCCATCTACACCACATACAATATCCTCTACCTTTATGTCAACGGCAAATTTGGATATGGGGCTTTCTACTCCATCACCTAAGTTGTTAATAAATACATTCAATATGAAAGTGATCCACTTACCAACATCCTAGTGATTGTGATAGTATATAAGCACCATTGTGGTACATCCTGTTTTAGTAGCATCTAAGCCAATGCTCTACCGGTGCTATTGGTGGTATTCTCTCCTCAATGAGGCTTATGTGTAAACATGTTGCATAGAAACAACAGCTTTTTTCCAACCACAGATCAATTTATGTGAGATTGATTAAAGTGTTAGGCGTGGGCTCCCATCGGTGGTTTTCCCCATTTATTGCAACACGGAAAAGAGAGGATAGGGATTAGTAGTTTATTAAAATAATCTGTATAGCTGGGAGTAGGAAGCAATCCCTAGCAGAGTCATGCATTCTAAGAATTTAAACCTCAAAAGTGGTAAGGATCATAACCTCAAAGATACTGTGCTGTAAACTATTTATTAATGTTTATACTATTAGACTGCAAAGGTCCTACATTGAAATGGGAGCTCATGCTGATTAAAGTATGAGATGCAATTCTTTGTTTTGTTTTGGAACAGCCAACCTAATTTAACCTCTGCCCTTTTACCAATGTAGAACCCACAACACTGTGGCCATGTTTGTTTGGATATACTGATATAAAACCATCTTTTCTATCTGGCAAGAAACTTTGTACCGGTAAAGGAGCAAAGATTTCATTAAAAATGCTCATCTTCTCAGATAAACTAATACACATGCAAAATAAGCCTTTGCACTGGTGGGCAGTGGTTTTCAAACTATTCTGTGTGAAGAACAAATTGCAAATTCTGACACTCCCAGGAAGCCAGCCCATGTTAACATCTGAAGCACTGTGCTGGTTGCCCAGTGCTATTATTGCTGGAAATACTTTCTATTGGTCTACATCAACAGAAGTAAAGTTCTGGCATGGCAGCAAATGCAAAGGAATACAGAATTTGATAGCAGATGGACAGTAATCTGATGACCTTCAAAACACCTGGGAACCCTCTGCAGTCCCCTTGGGGTCTGGTGAGCTAAATTTGAATGCCAATGATTTAAAAATGTGTGTTATAGGCCACTTTCATGTAGTCTTACCAAAATGTAAAAGAATGCTTTAATCATAACTGAATGCCCTAAATAAAACAGTGCTGGGGAAGCTAATGTGCATTGGCTAGTCAGGTTTGAGGTTAAGTCACTGCACACCCCTACAAGATAAATAGACAATTTCCAGCTGATGTGAAATTTTAAACCTTTATTCTAATCTTTTTGTAATTAAGTTACGCATTCAAACTGCACTCCTGTATTTCTTAGACACTGTAAATGTCAAACATTGATTCGGAATTCTATGATAACCCTTTAAGGACCGGATAAAGAATCTTTTATCTTGAAAAATACGACTATCTTTTCTATGATTATAACATCAGCACATTGGGCCCCTGTATGTTATGAAATTGAGAACTGGTTAGAACTTTGTTGCTCATTCATAAAGTGATAATTTCTGTTCTTAGAGGATTTTTGAACCTATTGCAGCAATCCAATAGCAGTCCTTAAAGGGTTTTAAAATATTGTTGTGTCCTTTGGGGGAACCCAAGAAAATAACAATCAGATGAATTGGTAAAGTACAAGCCATGTGTGAATTATTGTATCTATTTTGTGAACTCAAAAAAACAGAAAAAAATAAATTGACAATATCGCACTTTGGTTACAGTACATTACCACTTTACTTTTACGAGCAGGGAAGACCAATATCCCATTGAGTGCCACAGGCATGAACAATTTCTGAAAGTCTTTCTTGAGAATAATGGCATGACCATTGAATAAAGTTTTAAAATGCCACATAAGCCAGATATTACCTTTGGTCTTTAGTTACATTTGTTCACAGTCAGGACTTGCAGCACACACCAATAGAGCATTTAATTTGTTAGAAATGACTTTAGTTCTTTGTATTTTTTTTATTAGTGACATGTGTACCATATGATGATATACAAAAATGGTGTTGGAAATCCCATTTTACAGTAAAACACATTTGAAAATCTCTGTTCCTCAGTTTAACAAACATACAACTTGAAATGTGAAGGAAACCATTGAGTACTGAAGGAGCATTTTTGTTAGAATTCAACTACTAAACATGCTGCGCTTAGCACTTTTGACTTTAATGAAACAGTATAAATTATGAAATATTTTGATGTTATCTTTTATTTATATTCCTCTCTGCATTAAATATGTTTACACAGCATAGTAGGTCATTCTGAAATGCTACAAAATGTACTTGATGTTCATTAATTAGGCCATTAAATCAGTAGAAGTGTTTACAGTGGGACCCACTTACAGCTTTTGATCCTGTTCAGGATCTTTTTCTGGAAGTTTTAAACATTATTTTTAGTCATTTGTTTAAAATCAGCAAAATTGTGTATTTTAAGTGTACTAATTAGAGTTCCACTGTATACAAGTTTACTTAATCAATAAATATCTTATTTCCTTGAACAGACGTTTATTTCAGGTGTAGTTAATGAGTTTGTTGGAGGCAGCACAAAAATACCACAAGGAAAAATAAGACTAAAACAACATTCTGGTGGTAACATGGCCTTGACCCCTTTCAACTGTTTATTTTGGCAAATCTGGTTATTTTGGGAGTATTCATTTCTCAGATTTTTGATCGACTTCCAAGCTTTATAAAAATATGAAGCAATAATGTTAAAAACAAGAAAAGTCAATGGCATGGCATCTACCTCAAGCACGAGCAATTCAGACCATCTCTTGGAGAGGTAACTTTCTTTTACAAGAGGTGATCAAATCTGTGCAAAATCCAAATGGAGATTACCATTCCCTTTCCAGCTCAATAGCAAAGGAAATGACTCAGCTACAAGCTTTCACTTCACTTTTGGAAAAATAATAAACAGAACAAAAAACAAGAAAACAAGAGCTGTCATCATCCAGACCCACTTGTGGCAAAGTCCAGTGTTTTGTTTTGTTCTAGAAAGCACTCAAGTTCAACTACGGCCAAGATTGGTGCTTGTTCCAAAACAGTTTTATCAGTCAGAAGATAATGTATTGTTTATGGTTTTGTTTAATTTTTCAGTTGTAACCCTCAACAGTGTGTACAAAAAATATTCAAGGACCTTGTTCCATTCAAGGAAATACAGTATTCTCCACATCTACGTACACGAGTTTCTGGTAATCTAGTAGCAAAGCAAGATATTGTAATGTTAAATATAATCCAAACCTTTTCCATCAGCAAAATAAATTGTTAGTTAAAGCCCCAGCTGGGTTGCTGAGGGGAAAGGTTAATCTACAGAAGAGCGGAATCCTTCATAATTTGCAATGACCCATTTTTTAGACAGTTATTTCAGTGTATTGACATAAAATCTAGTTTTTAAAATCATGTCTCACAGAATAGCAATTTAACTTTTTTTTTTATCTGTACCCACCAAAGCATTTACTTTGGTTTGTCGCTCGGTCCACAAACACTTTTGAGGAGATGACATTACCGAAAGGCAGGAACATTTGCATGAGCTCAGCATCTCCAAACTCCTGAGGAAGATGATAGATAAAAAGGTTGCAACCCTCTGGACCTGCAGAGAAAGGATTGCACTACATTGAAAGAGTTGACATGTGGTACAGAAACGGAAGACACTAAAACAAGCAGCTCAGTTCACAAACCTGTTTGAAAGAAGAATGCACAGACACATTAAGAGTCATTAGGAATAACAGGAGTCAGAAAACACTGGTGGGAGTAGTTTACAGGTCCCCCAACAGTAGATAGATTATTGGACAGAATATTAAATGGGAAATTATTGGAGCTTGCAACAAAGGTAATATATCAATTGTGGGGGACATTAATCTGCATATAGACTGGGACAATCAAATTTGCAACTGTGGTCGAGAGATGAATTTGTAGAATGTTTTTGTGACAGTTTCTTGGAGCAATACGTTGAAGAGCCGACTAGGGATAAAGCTTTCTTAGATCTCTTATTGTGTAATGGAACAGGGTTAATGAGCAACGTCGTAGTAAAAGATCCACTGGGAAATAGTGATCATAACACCATTGAATTTCATGTTAAGTTTGAAAGTGACACATTTCAATCACAAACAAGAATCTTAAACTAAACAAAGCCAATTACGAAGGTATGGGGGGAGAACTGGTTAAAGTTAGTTGGGTAAATAGACAGGAAGGTATGGCGGTAAAGGAACACTGAGAAATATTTAAAGAAACAATTCAAAAGGTTCAACAAAAGTACATTTTGTTCAAAAACAAAAACTCTTCAAGGAAGACCCATCCATGGCTCACTCAGGAAGTTAAGGAAAGTATTACACAAGAAATAGAAGCAGAAAAAGACCATATGGCCCATCAAGCCTGCTCTGCCATTCAATACGATTGTGGCTGATCTTGGGCTTTAATTCCACTTTCCTGCCTACTCCCCATATCCCTTGATTCCCTGTGAGACCAAAAATCAATCTATCCCAGCTTAAATGTATTCAACGATGGAGCATCCATATTAGACTAAAAGAAGAGGCTTACAATGTCGCAAAAAATAGTAGCAAGTCTGAGGATTTGGAATGTTTTGGAAACCAGCAAAGGGCCACCAAAAGGTTGATAAAAAGGGAAGAAATAGAATATGAGAGTAAACTAGCCAGCAATATAAATATAGATTGTATAGGTTTTATAAGTACATAAAAAGGAAGAGAGTAGCTAAAGTAGATGCTGGTCCCTTAGAGGCAGAGACAGGAGAAATCATCATGGGGAATGAGGAAATGGCAGAGGCATTGAACAAATATTTTGTGTCTGTCTTCACAGTAGAAGACACAAGTTTCATACCAGAAATGAGCAATAACCTCGGGGCTAAAAAGTGAGGAAATTAAGGAAATTTATATTGGTGAAGAAAAAATATTGGAGAAACTTGAGGGACTAAAATCTGACAAGTCCCCGGGACCAGATGGCCTACATCCTAGGGTTCTAAAAGAGATAGCTGCAGAGATAGTGGATGTGCTAGCTATGATTTTCCAGAATTCCTTAGATTCAGGAATGGTCCCGTCAGATTGGAAGTTGGCAAATGTTACATTGCTTTTCAAGAAAGGAGGTAGAAAGAAAACAGGGAACTACAGGCCAGTTAGCCTAACATCAGTCATTGGGAAGATGCTGGAAACTATTATTAAAGAAGTCTTAACATTGCACTTGGAAAAGCATAGTATGATTAGAACAAATCAGAATGATTTTACTAAGGGAAGATCCTGTTTGACAAATTTATTAGAATTTTTTGAGGATGTAGCTAATAAGGTAAATTAAGGGGAATCAGTAGATGTAGTATACCTGGATTTCCAAAAGGCATTTGATAAGGTGCCACATAAAAGATAAATAGGCAAGATAAGGGCTCATGGTGTTGGGGATAATATATTAGCGAGGATAGAGGATTGGCTAACAGGCAGAATGCAGAGAGTTGGCATAAATGCGGCATTTTCAAGTTGGCAGGCAGTGAATAGTGGTGTGCCACAAGGATCAGTGCTGGGGCCTCAGTTATTTACACACTATATTAATGACTTGGATGAAGAGACAGAGAGTAATGTATCTAAGTTTGCTGATGATATAAAGCTCGGTGGAAAGGTAAGATTTGGGGAGGACATAGAGAGGCTGCAAAGAGATAGAAACAGGTTAAGTGAGTGGACAAGATAACAAACGGAGTATAATGTAGGGAAGTGTGAAGTTGTTCACTTTGGTCGTAAAAATATAAAAGCAGAATGTTTTTTAAAATGTGTGAAACTGGTAAGTGTTGATGTTCAGAGAGACTTGGGTGTACTTGCACAGCAGCAGGCTATTAGGAAGGCAAATGGCAAGTTGGCCTTTATTGTAAGGGGATTGGAGTACAGGAATAAAGAAGTCTTACTAAAATTGTACAGGGTTTGGTGAGACTGCACCTGGAATACTGTGTGCAGTTTTGGTGTCCACATTTAAGAAAGGATATACTTGCACTAGAGACAGTGCAGTGAAGATTTACTAAATTGGTCTCTGGAATGAGCAGATGTCCTATGATGAGAGGCTGAGTAAATCAGACCTATATTCTCTGGAGTTTAGAAGAATGAGAGGCGATCTAATTGAGACATACACGATTCTGAAAGGGCTTGATAGGGTACAAGCTGAGAGATTGTTTCCACGGGTCAGGGAATCTAGAATGTGGGGGCACAGTCTCAGGATAAGGGGCTGATAATTCAGGGCTGAGAGGAGAAATTACTACACTCAAAGGGTTGTGAATTTTTGGAATTCTCTACCCCAGAGGGTTGTGGATGCTCCATCGTTGAATACATTTAAGGCTGGGATAGATAAATTTTTGTTCTCGCAGGGAATCCAGGGATATGGGGAGCGGGCAGGAAAGTGGAATTAAAGCGCAAGATCAGCCATGATTGTATTGAATGGCGGACCAGGTACGATGGGCCATCTGGTCTACTTCTGCTCCTATTTCTTGTGTTCTTGTGTCATGGCTAACTACGTTATGATTTTGCTAATTTCTATGCCTTATTATCATACAAAACAGGCAACTCATCAAAAACCTACCTCAAAAGAACACATTTTGTGGCCTGTTACTTGTATTAGAATATTGAACTTTCAGTTAAGAAAATAAGCGATGGTAAGAGATCAACTAAACACCAGGGGTATCTTATAGTGCTTGTCTTTCAATCAATCTGCCTGTTCTTATAGATGACCTTTCCAGTCTGTACCCATTTCCACATCAAGCGCTCTCATCAAAAGCACAGCACTGATTCGATGCAGAGGAAAGCTTACTGGCTGCCACATCCAGTCATGAATGCTGGTGGACAACTAAACAATTAATGGGAGGAGGAGGTTCAATGAACATCCACATCCTCAATGATGCCCAGCACCTGAGTGCAAAAGATAAAGCTGAAACATTCACAACCATCTTTAGGCAGATGTTCCAAGTAGATGATCCATCTCGGCCTCCTCCTGAGGTCCCCACCATCATAGAAGCCAGTCTTTAGCCAATTCAATTCACTCCAAGTGATATCAAGAAAAGCCAGAGTGCACTGGATATGGCAAAGGTTATGGGTCTTGACAACATAGAACATAGAACATAGAACATTACAGCGCAGTACAGGCCCTTCGGCCCTCGATGTTGCGCCGACCTGTGAAACCATCTGACCTACACTATTCCATTTTCATCCATATGTCTATCCAATGACCACTTAAATGCCCTTAAAGTTGGCGAGTCTACTACTGTTGCAGGCAGGGCGTTCCACGCCCCTACTACTCTCTGTGTAAAGAAACTACCTCTGACATCTGTCCTATATCTATCACCCCTCAACTTAAAGCTATGTCCCCTCGTGTTTGCCATCACCATTCGAGGAAAAAGACTCTCACTATCCACCTTATCTAACTCTCTGATTATCTTATATGTCTCTATTAAGTCACCTCTCCTCCTCCTTCTCTCTAACGAAAACAACCTCAAGTCCCTCAGCCTTTCCTCGTAAGACCTTCCCTCCATACCAGGCAACATCCTAGTAAATCTCCTCTGCACCCTTTCCAAAGCTTCCACATCCTTCCTATAATGCGGTGACCAGAACTGCACGCAATACTCCAGGTGCGGCCGCACCAGAGTTTTGTACAGCTGCAGCATGACCTCGTGGCTCCGAAACTCGATCCCCCTACTAATAAAAGCTAACACACCATATGCCTTCTTAACAGCCCTATTAACCTGGGTGGCAACTGTCAGGGATTTATGTACCTGGACACCAAGATCTCTCTGCTCATCTACACTACCAAGAATCTTCCCATTAGCCCAGTACTCTGCATTCCTGTTACTCCTTCCAAAGTGAATCACCTCACACTTTTCCGCATTAAACTCCATTTGCCATCTCTCAGCCCAGCTCTGCAGCCTAGCTGTAGCACTGAAGACTTGTGCTCCAGAATGAGGTGTGCCCCTAACTAAGCTGTTCCTGTACAGCTACAAGACTGGCATCTACCCAACTAAGTGGAAAATTGTCCCAGTATAAAAAGCAGGACAATTTCACTCTGGCCGATTATTGCCCCATTACTCACTGATGTTCAGTTTGGGTTCTGCCAGGGCTACTTGGTTCCAGACCTCATTACAGCCTTGGTCCAAACGTGAACAAAAGAGCCAAATTCCACAGATGAGGTGAGAGTGGTTGCCCTCAATATCAAAGCAGCACTTGTCTGAGTATGGCATCAATGAGCCCGAGTAAAACTGAAGTCAATGTGGATCAGGGGAAAACTCTCTACTGGCTGGAGTCATTTGTTACGGACAGGTGGTGTGGATGGCTTCCATTTTTCACCTCCCAACTGACCACAATCGTGTTTTGTTATAAATGGTGCATTAGTCCTTGAGTGTTTTTAGGGTGAAATAAACAGGGAAATGACAGATTTTCTGATAGGTTAAAAAAAAACTATTTTTAAACATTTCCCAAAATGGTCGCAACCTTCACCCACTCACGCATTCACACACACATGCTTACACAAGAATAGAGAGAGAGAGAGAAATAAAAGGGTGGGATGCAATCAAAGCCCAAGATGATATAAGAGTTTGTGGTTTACAGAATACTGTTGAGTCTTCTCAGCAGTGAAGTCTTTTTTAAAAGGTACAGGCCTGGAAGTTTGCAGTCTTGAACTTGCTGAGGTGTTGGAGAGTTCTAGTGGTTAAAACTCAGCCCAAAGTTGGTGGTGTGAATTTGGTTTACCTTTTTTAAAAATTCATTCATGGGATGTGGGCATCACTGGCTATGCCAACATTTATTGCCCATTCAATTCAATTCACTCCATTTATTGCCCATCCCGAATTGCCCTTGAGAAGGTGATGGTGAGCTGCCTTCTTGAACGGCTGCAGTCCATGTGAGGTAGGTACACCCACAGTGCTGTTAGGAAGGGAGTTCCAGGATTTTGACCCAGCGACAGTGAAGGAACGGTGATATAGTTCCAAGTCAGGATGGTGTGTGACTTGGAGGGGAACTTGCAGGTGGCGATGTTCCCATGCATCTGCTGCTCTTGTCCTTCGAGGTTATAGAGGCCGCGTGTTTGGAAGGTGCTGTCTAAGGAGCCTTGCTGTGTTGCTGCAGTGCATCTTGTAGATGGTACACACTGCTGCCACTGTGCGTCGGTGGTGGAGGGAATGAATGTTTGTGGATGGTGTGCCAATCAAACGGGCTGCTTTGTCCTGGATGGTGTTGAGCTTCTTGAGTGTTGTTGGAGCTGCACCCATCCAGGCAAATGGAGAGTATTTCATCACACTGCTTACTTGTGCCTTGTAGATGGTGGACAGGCTTTGGGGAGTCAGGAGGTGAGTTACTCGCCGCAGGATTCCTAGCCTCTGACCTTTTCTTGTAGCCACGGTATTTATATGGCTACTCCAGTTCAGTTTCTGATCAATGGTAGCCCCTAGGATGTTGATAGTGGGGGATTCAGCGATGGTAATGCTGTTGAATGTCAAGGGGAGATGGTTAGATTCTCTCTTGTTGGAGATGGTCATTTCCTGGCACTTGTGTGGCGTAAATGTTACTTCCCATTTATCAGCCCAAGCCTGGATATTGTCCAGGTCTTGCTGCATTTCTACATAGACTGCTTAAGTATCTGAGGAGTCGCGAATGGTGCTGAACATTGTGCAATCATCAGCGAACATCCCCACTTCTGACCTTATGATTGAAGGAAGGTCATTGATGAAGCAGCTGAAGATGGTTGGGCCTAGGACACTACCCTGAGGTACTCCTGCAGTGATGTCCTGGAGCTCAGATGATTGACCTCCAACAACCACAACCATCTTCCTTTGCGCTAGGTATGACTCTAACCATCAGAGAGTTTTCCCCCTGATTCCCATTGACTCCAGTTTTCCTAGGGCTCCTTGATGCCATACTTGGTCAAATGCTGCCTTGTTGTCAAGGGCAGTCACTCTCACCTCACCTCTTGAGTTCAGCTCTTTTGTCCATGTTTGAACAAAGACTGTAATGTGGTCAGGTGCTGAGTGGCCCTGTCGGATCCGAAACTGGGTATCACTGAGCAGGTTATTGATAAGCAAGTGCTGCTTGATGGCACTGTTAATGATACCTTCCATCACTTTGCTGATAATTGAGAGTAGACTGATGGGGTGGTAATTGGTCAGGTTGGACTTGTCCTGCTTTTTGTGTACAGGACATACCTGGGCAATTTTTCACATTGCCGGGTAGATGCCAGTGTTGTAGCTATACTGGAACAGCTTGGCTAGGGGTGCGGCAAGTTCTGGAGCACAGATCCTCAGTACTATTGCCGGAATACTGTCACGACCCATAGCCTTTGCAGTATCCAGTGCCTTCAGTCGTTTCTTGATATCACGCGGAGTGAATCGAATTGGCTGAGGTCTGGCATCTGTAATGCTGGGGACTTCAATGGAGATGGATTATCAATTTGGCACTTATGGCTGAAGATTGTTGCAAATGCTTCTGTCTTATCTTTCGCACTGATGTGCTGGGCTCCCCCATCATTGAGGATGGGGATATTTGTGGAGCCACCTCCTCCAGTTAGATGTTTAATCATCCCCACCATTCACGGCTGGACATGGCAGGACTGCAGAGCTTAGATCTGATCCGTTGGTTATGGGATCGCTTAGCTCTGTCTATTGTATGT
The DNA here is from genome assembly GCF_036365525.1 of Heterodontus francisci. NCBI lineage: Eukaryota > Metazoa > Chordata > Chondrichthyes > Heterodontiformes > Heterodontidae > Heterodontus > Heterodontus francisci. Next base: position 72,325,334 of record NC_090371.1, on the reverse strand, counting down.
TGCTTGTGCAGTTTGGCATGCAGGTAGTCCTGGGTTGTAGCTTCAGGAGGTTGACACCTCATTTTGAGGTATGCCTGGTGCTGCTCCTGGCATGCCCTCCTGCACTCTTCATTGAACCAGGGTTGGTCTCCTGGCTTGATCGTAATGGTAGAGTGGGGGATATGCCGGTCCATGAGGTTACAGATTGTCATTGAGTACAATTCTGCTGCTGCTGATGGCCCACAGCGTCTCATGGAGGCCCAGTTTTGCATTGCTAGATCTGTTCAAAATCTATCCCATTTAGCACGGTGATAGTGCCACACAACGCGATGGATGGTATCCTCAATGTGAAGGCGGGACCGTTTCCACAAGGACTGTGCGGTGGTCACTCCTACCAATACAGTCATGGACAGAAGCATCTACGGCAGGCAGATTGGCGAGGACGAGGTCAAGTATGTTTTTCCCTCGTGTTGGTTCCCCCACCACCTGCCGCAGACCCAGTCTAGCAGTTATGTCCTTTAGTACTCGGCCAGTTCGGTCAGCAGTGGTGCTACCGAGCCACTCTTGGTGATGGACATTGAAATCCCCCACTCAAAGTACATTTTGTGCCCTTGCCACCCACAGTGCTTCCTCCAAGTGGTGTTCAACATGGAGGAGTACTGACTCATCAGCTGAGGGAGGGCGGTTGGTGGTAATCAGTAGGAGGTTACCTTGCCCATGTTTGATCTGATGCCATGAGACTTCATGGGGTCTGAAGTCGATGTTGAGGACTCCCAGGGCAACTCCCTCCCTACTGTAGACCACTGTGCCGCCACCTCTGCTGGGTCTGTCCTGCCGGTGGGACAGGACATACCCAGGGATGGTGATGGCAGTGTCTGGGACATTGTCTGTAAGGTATGATTCCGTGAGTATGACTATGTCAGGCTGTTGCTTGACTAGTCTGTGGGACAGCTCTCCCAACTTTGGCACAAGCCCCCAGATGTTAGTAAGGAGGACTCTGCAGGGTCGACAGGGCTGGGTTTGTCGTTGTCATTTCCTGTGCCAAGTTCGATGCCGGGTGGTCCGTCCAGTTTTGTTCCTTTTTCTTGACTTTGTAGTGGTTAGGTACAACTGAGTGGCTTGCTAGGCCATTTCAGAGGGCATGTAAGAGTTCACCACATTGCTGTGGGTCTGGAATCACATGTAGGCCAGGCCAGGTAAGGACAGCAGATTTCCTTCCCTAAAGGACATTAGTGAACCAGATAGATTTTTACAACAATCGACAATGGTTTCATGGCCTTCATTAGACTAGCTTTTAATTCCAGATTTATTAATTAAATTCAAATTCCACCATCTGCTGTGGTGTGATTCGAACCCATGTCTCCAGATCAATACCCTGGGTCTCATGATAATACCACTACGTCACCACCTCCCCTAACCTTCACAGATGGAGGGTCTCAAAGTCACATTGTAAGTTCTCTGCTGTAGTGGTTGTTCAGTTCTTGTTCAGCAGGGTTCTTCTGTTTAGCTGGATTTCTTTCACAGCTTCCGGCTGGAAATTGGCTTTCTGTGGTCTTGAGCTTGATCTCTCCCTCTCTCTCCAGAGGGTCACCTTTTAAGGTCAAAATCCATCACATTTGAGTTTCTGTTAGGTGACACACAGCCCTCTCCCAAGATATGGAAACCATGGACCAAGATATGGAAACCATGTCTATCTATTGATGTTTGAATGGGGACCATTCTGTTATAATCGTGCTCCTTAACCCCCATTCACTTTGGTTTGGGCTGTGAGTCAGTCTGTCTCCAGAATCCTTTGTTAGTTCATTCATGTCAGGGCAGGACTGGGTGTTAAATATTCCTGGATACAAGGTGTTCAGGAAAGCTAGGAAAGGGAAAAAGGGGGAATGGTGGCAGTATTTATTTAGGAGAGCATTGCAGTGCTGGAGAAAAAGAATGTCAAGGACAATCAATTTGGCTAGAGCTAAGGAACAAAAAAGGTGCAGTTACATTGCTCGGTGTTGTCTATAGGCCACCAGCTAGTGGGAAGGATGTGGAGGAACAAATTTGCAAGGAAATTACAGAGAGGTGCAAAAATTATCAGGCAGTTTTAATGGGGGACTTTAATTATCTAAACATAGACTGGGATAATAGTAGTGTAAAGGGCATGAAGGACAAGAGTTCCTAGAGTGTGTTCAGGAAAATTTTCTACAACAGTATGTTGCTAGTCCAACAAGAAAGGAGGCACTTCTTGACCTGGTTCTTGGGAATGAGGTGGGCCAAGTGGATCAAGTAACAGTAGGAGAGCATTTAGGGGATATTGATGATTGTATCATAAGATTTAGGCTGACTATAGAAAAGGACAAGGAGCAATCCAGGTTAAGAATAATTAACTATGGGAAGGCCAACTTCAATGGGGTAAGAATGGAGCTGGGCCGCATAAATTGGAGTCAAAAGCTGGCAGGAAAACCGGTAGATGAACAATGGGCTACCTTCAAAGAAGAGATAGTTCGGGCACAGTCAAGGTATGTTCCCTCAAAGGGGAAAAGTAGAGCAAACAAATCCAGAGCTCCTTGGATGACAAAAGAGGTAGAGATTAAGATAAAGAAGAAAAAGTGTGCTTAAGACAGATGCCAGGTAGAAAATACTATTGAGAACCAGGCTGAATACAGAAGGTCCAGAGGGGAAGTGAAAAAGCAAATAAGAGAAGCAAAGAGAGAGCATGAGAAGAGACTGGCAGCTAGCATTAAAGGAAATCCCAAAGTTTTCTTTCAGCATATAAATAGTAAAAGGGTGGTAAAAGGAGGAGTGGGGCCAATTAGAGACCAAAAAGGGGATTTACACATCGGCAGAGGGCACAGCTGAGGTATTAAATGCATCTGTCTTTACGAAGGAAGAAGATGCAACCCAGGCAATGTTGAAAGAGTCAGACACTAGAAACTAGTACTTAAAGTGGATAAAGCACCTGGGCCAGATGAGATGCATCCAAGGATACTGAGGGAAGTGAGGATGGAAATCAGAGGCACTGGCCAAAATTTTTCAGTCTTCCTTAGACTCAGGGGTGGTGCCAGAGGACTGGAGAATTGCAAACGTTACACCCTTGTTCAAAAAAAGACGTAAAGATAAGCTCAGTAACTACAGGCCAGTCAGTTTAACTTCGGTGGTGGGAAAACTTTGAGAAAAAAAATTCGGGACAAAATCAGTAGTCACATGGACAAATATGTGTTAATTAAGGAAAGCCTGCATGGATTTCTTAAAGGAAAATCATGTTTAACTAACTTGCCGGAGTATTTTGAGGAGGTAACAGAGAGGGTTGATGAGGGAAATGCTGTTGATGTGGTGTACATGGACTTTCAAAAGGTATTTAACACAGTGCCACACAACAGACTTGTGAGCAAACTTGTAGCTCATGGAATAAAAGGGATGGGAGCAATATGGATACGAAAATGGCTGAGTGACAGGAAACAGAGAGTACTGGTTAATGGATGTTTTTCGGGCTGGAGGAAGGTTTGTAGTGGAGTTCCCCAGGGATCAGTGTTGGCATCCTTGCTTTTCCTGATATATATTAATGACCTAGACCTTGGTGTACAGGGCACAATTTCAAAGCAGATGATACAAAACTTTGAAGTATTGAGAACTGTGAGGAGGATAGTGTCGAACTTCAAAAGGACAAAGACAAGTTGGTGGAATGGGCAGACAGATGGCAGATGAAGTTCAATGCAGAGAAATGTGAGGTGATTCATTTTGGTAGGAAGAACATGGAGAGACAATATAGAATAAAGGGCACAATTTTAAACGGGGTGCAGGAGCAGAGGGACCGGGGGTATAATGGCATAAGTCATTGAAGGTGGCAGGACAGGTTGAGAGAGCGGTTCATGAAGCATACAGTACCTAGGCTTTATTAATAGGGGCGTAGAGTACAAGAGCAAGGAGGTTATGTTGAACTTGTAGAAGACACTAGTTCGGCCTCAGCTGGAGTATTGCGCCCAGTTCTGGGCGCCGCACTTGAGGAAAGATGTGAGGGTATTGGACAGAGTACAGAAGAGATTCACAAGAATGGTTACAGGGATCAGGAATTTCAGTTATGAAGATAGATTGGAGAAGTTAGGACTGTTTTCCTTGGAGAAGAGAAGACTGAAAGGTGATTTGATAGAGGTATTCAAAATCATGAGGGGCCTGAACAGAGTAGATAGAGAGAAACTGTTCCCACTTGGGAAAGGATCGTGAATGAGAAGGCACAGATTTAAAGTATTTGGTAACAGAAGCAAAGGTGACATGGGGAAAAACTTTTTTACGCAGCGATTGGTTAAGGTCTGAAATGCGCTGCCTGAGAAAGTGGTGGAGGCAGGTTCAATTGAAGCATTCAAAAGGGAATTAGACAGTTATATGACAAGGAAGAAGGTGCAGGGTTGTGGGGAGAAGGCAGGGGAATGGGATTGAGGGAATTGTTCTTTCAGAGAGCCAATGCGGACATGATGGGCCGAATAGCTTCCTTCTGCGCTGTAACAATTCTGTGATTCTGTGATGAAGATACGAGTCATCAATATGCAATGGTGCTCCTTTCAATTTTAATGGGTTCTCCATAGAGTTATTTGAGACGAGGATAATGAGTTTCATCCTCAACAGACAGAGATGTGCATTTCCAGTAAAGGAGGGTCACATGACCGCTACTCCAGTTTGTCTGTGGTACAAGTGTCCATGTTCTTTTGATAAAAAAGAAAGTGCTGGAAATACTCAGCAAAACTGGCAGCATCTGCGGAGAGAGAAACAGAGTTAACGTTTCAGGTCTGTTACCACTCAGTTCTGATGAAAGGTCACAGTCAGACCTGAAACATTAACTCTGTTTCTCTCTCCACGGATGCTGCCAGACCTGCTGAGTACTTCCAGCACTTTCTGTTTTTATTTTATATTTCCAGCATCCACAGTATTTTGCTTTTATTTCCATGTTCTTGTGGTTCAGTCTAACAGTTGACTTTTTATTTTTATAATTCCTCCAATTGATTTGTTTATTTCATCACAGCTCCTTCCGAGCATGACACATGCATAGCACAAATGAAGATGGTTGTGGTAGTTGCAGGCCAATCATTTCAGCCCCTGGGCATCACTGAAGGAGGTCCTCAGGACAGTGTCCTAGGCCCAGCCATCTTCAGCTACTTCATTAATAACCTTCCTTCCAATCATCAGGACAGAAGTGGGGATGTTCGCTGATGACCGCACAGTGTTCAGTACCATTCGCAATTCTTCAGATACTGAAGCAATCCATGCTGCATACAGTAAGACCTGGACAATATTCACGCCTGGGCTAGTAGCAAGTAACATTTGCACCACACAAATGCCAAGAAAAGACCATTTCCAACAACAGGAAGTTTAACCATCTCCCCATACCATTCAACAGCATTACCATCATCAAATTCCCACTATCAACATCCTGGGGGGTTACCATTGACCGGAACTTAACTAGACCAGCCATATAAATACTGTGGCTAAAAGAGCAGGTCAAAAGCTGGATATTCAGCAAAGAATAACTCACCTCCTGCCTTCCCAAAGCCTGCCCACCATCTACAAGTTACAAGTCAGGAGTGTGATGAAATACTCACCCATTGCCTGGATGAGTACAGCTTTGGCAACACTGAAGAAGCTCAACACCATCCTGGAAAAAGCAGCCTGCTTGATCGGCACTCCATCTACCACATCAAACATTCTTTCCCTCCACCATTGGCGCACAGTCGTTGCAGAGTGTACCATCTACAAGATGCACTGCAACAACTATCCAAGGCTTTTTCAACAGCACAGCACAAACTTGCAAGCTCACCCACCTAGAGACACAAAGGCAGCAGACACATCACCACCTGTATGGATTTCACTCTCTCAACGTCCAGCTAGTATGTGGCCATATGTTGTGAATCATGTAGGTCAATGCCTGGCATCCTGGCAGCAGTCAAGATGCCTTCATTCTGTAGCAGTCAGCTGTGCCAGCTACATTTGAGCCATCATGAAAAAGCAAAGGGAAGCTACTGTGCGACTGGTCCTATCCGCTAAAGACATGGCTGTTGGCTCTGGTGTGCAACCCACATATACGTGCGCAGTATGCATACAATGAATGCCATGCTGCCCCACAAAATGTGATAGAGCATTGGCGTGCTGAAACAACACTTCCACTGCCTGGACCCCCCTGGAGGAGCCCTGCTGCACTTAGCAGAGCAGGTGTCAGGATTTGTGGTGGTCCATGCTGCATGCTGCACAACCCCACCATCATGAGGGAACGGCTCTTTTCACCAACTATACAGCAAGCATCTGAGGAGCAGAAGCATAAGGAGGAGCAGGAGGAGAAAGAAGAGGAAGAGGAAGAGGAGGAAGAGAAAGGGAGGAGGGAACCTGGCTAGCCCCTTTCTGGTCAAGTTGCCTGTGAAGAACTCATCTGAGTGTGATACCAGTAACCGCAATTCCAATTCCCCATTCACCAACTGTCCCACATCTTGCCTTTCCTCTGTTACTCACCATCAAAGCATCCACTTGGCCGCAATGCTAAAATAAAAGCCACCACAAAACAAACATTTCAAACAAAACTTACAAATGAAACCATGTCATACTGCATACAAATATAACTCTTGTGCATTCCCAGAGTGCCTGTCTTCTGTGTACCTTTGACTGTTCTAGTGCTCCTCTGCAGTTGCCAACCCAGTGACTGCAGCATGGCTGGTGGGAAACTGCTGCCTTTCAGTGGAGGAGACTGCAGATAGTCTTGGAAGGTGGCCCTGAGCAGCTCTGGACCTAGAAGGCCGGGCTGCAGGCTGCACCTTCGCAATGCAGGAGGCAGCATTCTGGGCTGGCTGTTTGACAGGCAACATTAAGGACACTGGCGGAGTGGCAAGGGTGGGAGGATAAATGCTGTCTTCCTGAGAGAGGACAGCAGGTTTATGCTCCACGGAGCCACTGCCGTTCCCCTGGGGCAGCAGCTCTTCAGTAATCTGTTGGAGGAATGAGTGAGTGAGGCAGGTAAAGGGACCGAGCAGTAGTGGAGGAGCCTCAGACTTTGCAATTGTCAAACAGGGGGGGAGTTTGAAGTGCTCTCAACCTGTGTGGATGAAAGTGAGGTCTGCAAGGTGGATAAACAGACTGGCCATGGTATTGTGTTACAGAAAGCTATTCAAGTAGGGGGAGAAAAAAGGAATGTAGTGGTAGTAGGGGATAGTATAGTGAGGGGGGATTGACACTGTTCTGTCCAGCCGAGAGTGTGAGTCCAGAAGGCTGTGTTGCCTGCCTGGTGCCAGGGTTCGGGACATCTACTCAGGGTGGGACGAGAACTTGGAGTGGGAGGGATGGATCCAGTTGTTGTGGTCCATGTAGGTACCAATGACATAGGTAGGACTGGGTAAGAGGTTCTGCTTAGGCAGTATGAGAAGTTAGGCAACAAATTAAAGAGCAGAACCTCAAGGGTAATATATCTGGATTATTACCTGAGCCATGTGCCAATTGGCAGAGGGCACATAAGATTAGTGAAATGAATATGTGGCTCAAAGACTGGTGCGGAAGAAATGGGTTTCAGTTCATGGGGCACTGGCACCAGTACTGGGGAAAGTGGGGGCTGTACCGTTGGGACGGTCTGCACCTGAACCGTGCTGGGACCAGTCTTCTAGCAAACCTTATAATTAGGGAAGTAGAGAGGGCTTTAAACCAAACAAGGGGGGAGAGGGATCAAGCTTGGGTAGATGTAGCAAATCAAAGGGTGGAATCAAGGCAGGAGAGCAGAATAGTAATATGGGAAATGTAGGTCAGAGAATGGCAGGAAGGACAGAGAGAAAAAACCTCAGAACAGATCAACAGTCAAAAGTAGATGTCACAAAGATAACAAAAAGAAAAAACTAAAGGCTCTGTATCTGAATGCACATAGCATTCATAACAAAGTAGAAGAACTGATAGCGCGCATTGAAGTAAATAAATACGATCTGATAACCATTACGGAGAGATGTCTGCAGGATGACAATGATTGGGTCTTCAATATTGAAGGGTATATAACATTCAAGAAGAATAGGAAGCTAGGTAAAAGTGGAGGGATAGCACTGTTAATCAAGGATGGCATTGATGCAATAGTTAGAGATGACCTCGGTTCAGGAGATCAGGATGTAGAATCAATTTGGGTGGAGATGAAGAATAGTAGGGGAAAGAAGTCACTTGTGGGAGTGGTCTACAGACCCTCTAACAGTAACCACAATGTAGGATGAAGTATCCAAGAAGAAATATTGGAAGCTTGTGATAAAGGGACGGCATGGGTGATTTTAATCTACATATAAACTGGAAAGAACAGATTGGCAATAGTAGCCTGGATGAAGAATTCATAGAATGCTTTCGAGATAGTTTCTTAGAGCAGCACGTTCTGGAACCAACCAGAGAGAAGGTTAAATGAAACTTGGTATTGTGTAATGTGACAGGATTAATTGATGACCTCAGAGTAAACATAAAAACTAGGAGCAGGAGTAGGCAATTTAGCCCCTCGAGCCTGCTCTGCCATTCAATATGATCATGGCTGATCTCATCGTGGTCTCAACTCCACTTTCCTGCTCGTTTTCCATAACCTTTCAACCCTTTACGAATTAAAAATCTGTCTACCTCCTCCTTAAATTTACTCATTGTCCCAGCATCCACCGAACTCTGGGTTAATGAATTCCACAGACTCACGACCCTTTGCGAGAAGTAATTTCTCCACATCTCTGTTTTAAATCTGCTACCCTTTATCCTAAAACCATGACCTCTTGTTCTAGATTGCCCGACCAGAGGAAACATCCTCTCTACGTCTACTTTGTCAATCCCCTTAATCATCTTATATACCTCAATTAGATCTCCTCTCATTCTTTTAAACTCTAGAGAGTAAAGGCCTAAACTGCTCAATCTCTCTTCATAAGACAAACCCCTCATCTCTGGAATCAATCTAGTGAACCTCCTCTGAACTGCCTCCAATGCAACTACATCCCTCCTCAAATAAGGGGACCAAAACTGTAGGCAATACTCCAGGTGCAGTCTCACCAATGCCCTGTACAGTTGCAGCTACACTTCCCTACTTTTATACTCTATTCCTTTAGCAATAAATCCCAAAATTCCATTTGCCTTCCTGATGACATTCACTTTAGCTACTATCTTCCTTTTTATATACTTATAGAAGCTTTTGCTATCTGTTTTTATATTTTGTGCTCGTTTTCTTTCATAATTTACCTTTGCTCTTTTTATTACTTTTTTAGTAACCCTTTGTGGATCATTAAATTTTCCCAATCTTCCATCCTGCCACTGGCCTTTACAATATGGTATGCCTTAGTTTTTGTCTTTACGTTACCCTTAACGTCCTTGCTTAGCCATGGATGTTTTCCCCCCTCTTACAATCTTTCTTCCTCTCTGGAATATATTTTAGTTGGGAGGATTTGAATTTTTCCTTAAACATCTGCCACTGCTCATCAACTGTCCTACCTTTTTAGTCTTCCTGCCCAGTCCACTAGGGTCAAGTCTGTCCTCATGCCTATGTAATTACCTTTGTTTAACTCCAGAACGCTAGTGTGGGACTCCAGTTTCTTGCCCTCAAACTGAATTTGAAATTCTAGCATGCTATGATCACTCTTCCATAGAGGATCGTTAACTATGAGATCATTAATTAATCCCATCTCATTACACAATACCAAATCTAGAATAGCCTGCTCTCTGGTTGGTTCCACAACATATTGTTCCAAAAAACAATCTCTAATACATTCAATGAGCTCTCCCTTGAGGCTCCCCTTGCCAATATGATTAATCCAGTCTATATGCATATTACAATCACCCATGATTATTGCCATACCTTTCTTATAAGCCTCCAGTATTTCGTGGTTTGTACTGTGCCCCACCGCGGAACTACTGATTGGGGACCTATAGATTACTCCCACCAGGGTCTTCTTTCCCTTGCTATTTCTTATTTCTACCCAGACTGCTTCTATGTCTTGATCCCTTGATCATTTCTCACTACAGCACTGATCTCTTCCTTCACTAACAAAGCTACACCACCTCCTTTTCCTTCCTGCCTATCCTTCTGAAATACTGAGTATCCTTGGATATTCAATTCCCAAACTTGGTTTCCCTGCAACCATGTCTCAGTAATCGCCACTAAATCATACCCATTCATCTCTATTTGCGCTGTTAACTCATTAATTTTATTCTGAATGCTTCGTGCATTCAGATACAAAGCCTTTAAGTTTGTTCTATTATCAAATTTCCCTACTCTAGTACAATTCCTTGGCGCAATATGACGTTCACATGTTTTGTCCCTACCGTTTATATTCTTGTAACAATCAGCCTCATCACTAACCTGCACTCCTACCTTCTCTTTCGCTTTGATTTCCTAATTTTCCATGCAACTGAACCCTACCCCCCCACTATTTAGTTTAAAGCCTTATCTACAGCCTTAGCTATGCAATTCGCCAGGACTCTGGTCCCAGCATGATTCACGTGGAGCCCGTCCCATCGGAACAGCTCCCTCTTTCCCCAGTACTGGTGCCAATGTCCCACGAATTCGAACCCATTCCTCCCACACCAATCTTTGAGCCAAGCATTTACCTCTTTAATCTTATTGACTCTGTGCCAATTAGCTAGTGGCTCAGGTCGTAATGCGGAGATTATTAACTTTTTGGTTCTGCTTTTTAATTTAGCCCCTAGCTGCTCATATTCCCTCAGCAGAACCTCTATTCTCGTTCTACCGATATCGTTGGTACCTACGTGCACCACGACAACTGGATCTTTCCCCTCCCACTCCAAGTTCCTCTGCAGCCCAGATGAAATATCCTGCACCCTGGCACCAGGTAGACAACACAGCCTTCGGGACTCTCGATCCTGGCCACAAAGAACAGTGTCTATGCCCCTAACTATACTATCCCCAATTAAGACTACATTTCTCTTTTCTCCCCCCACTTGAATGGCTCCCTGTACCACCATGCTATGGTCAGTTTGCTCATCCTCCCTACAGTCCCTGCTGTCATCCACACAGGCCGCAAGAATCTTGAACCTGTTGAACAAGGACAAGGGCTGAGGCTCCTGCGACACTAACTCCTGGATCCCTCTACATGCCTCACACCCTCCTGTCCCTGACCACTGGCCGAATTCAAGGTAGTTAATCTAAGGAGTGTGAGTAAAGGCACCTCTAGGTAGCAGTGACCAAAATATGATTGAATTTTACATCCAGTTTGAAAGAGAAAGGGGTGGGCCTAAGATGAGTATTTTAAACTTAAATAAGGGAAACTATGTGGGCATGAAAGCTGAGCTAGCTGAAGTGAACTGGGTTACTAGGCTAGGAAATAGATCAATAGAGAAGCAGTGGCAGACATTTAAGGGGATATTTCAGAATACTCAGAATAAGTATATTCCTACTATAAAGAAAAATTCTAAGGGGAGGACCCAACCTCCGTGGTTAACTAAAGAATTTAAGGAAAGAATCAAACTAAAGAAAAAAGCATATAATTGTGCAAGGATGAGTGGCAGGTCAGATGATTAGTCAGAATATCAAGAACGGCAGAGAATGACTAAAAGGGTAATCAGGAGAAAGAAATTAGAGTATGAGAGGAAGCGAGCGAGAAACGTAAAAACGGATAACAAGAGTAAGTAAAGTGAGTGTTGGTCCTCTAGACAGTGAGAATGGGGAGTTAATAGTAGATAATAAGGAAATGGTAGATGAAATGAACAAATATTTTGCTTCTGTCTTCATTACAGAGGATACAAAAACATTCCAGTAATAGCTGTAAATCAGGAGGTGGAAGGAAGAGAGGAACTTGGTGAAATTACAATCACTAGGGAAGTGGTACTGACCAAACTAATGACGCTGCGGGCTGACAAGTCCCTGGGTCCTGATGGGCTTCATCCTAGGGTCTTAAAACAGGTGGCTAATGAGGTAGTAGATGCGTTGGTGTTAATTTTTCAAAATTTGCTAGATTCTGTAAAGGTTCCATCAGACTGGAAAGTAGCAAATATAACTCCTTTATTCAGGAAGTTGGGGGGGAGGGGCGGGGGTAGGCAGAAAACTGGTAACTACAGGCCAGTTAGCTTGACGTCTGTCATGGGGAAGGTGTTGAATTGACCATTAAGGAAGCTATAGCTAGGCACTTAGAAAAACCTAAGGTAATCGGGAACAGTCAGCATGGTTTTATGAAAGGGAAATCATGTTTAACCAATTTATTGGAGTTCTTTGAAGGAATAACATGTGCTGTGGATAAAGGGGAACCCATTGACGTACTGTACTTGGATTTCCAGAAGGCATTTGGCAAGGTGCCACATAAAAGGTTATTGAGCAAAGTAGGAGCTCATGGTGTAGGGGGTAACATATTAGCATGGATAGAAGATTAGCTGGCTGGCAGAAAACAGAGAGTATGCATAAATGGGTCCTTTTCTGATTGGCAGATGTGACGAGTGGTGTCCCGCAGGGGTCTGTGCTGGGGCCTCAACATTTTGCAATTTATATCAATGAGTTAGATGAGGGAGCGATGAAATGGTAGCTAAATTTGCAGATGACACAAAGATAGGTAGGAAAGTATGTTGTGAAGAAGACATAAGGAGGTTGCAGACCAATATAGATCGGTTGAGTAAGTGGGCAAAAATCTGGCAGATGGAGTATAATGTGGGAAAATGTGAAGTTGTTCACTTTGGCAGGAAGAATAAAAAAGCAGAGTATTTCTTAAATGGGGAATGACTGCAGAATTCCGAGGTGTGGAGAGATCTAAATGTTCTAGTGCATGACTCCCAAAAAGTTAGTATACAGGTACAGCAAGTAATAATGAAGACTAATGGAATGCTATTCTTTATTACGAGAGGAATTGAAAATAAAAGTAAGGATGTTATGTTTCAGTTATATAGGGCATTGGTGAGACCACATCTCGAATACTGTGTGCAGTTTTGGTCTCCTTATTTAAGGAAGGATGTCAATGTGTTGGAGGTGGTTGAGAGGAAGTTTACTAGATTGATACCTGGAATGAGCGGGTTGTCTTATGAGGAAAGGTTGGACAGACTGGGCTTGTTTTCACTGGAGTTTAGAAGAGTGAGGGGAGACCTGATTGAAGTTTATAAGATCCTGAGCGGTCTTGACAGGGTGAATGTGGAGGGGATGTTTCCTCTTGTAGGTGAGGCCAGGACTAGGAGCCACTGTTTGAAAATTAGGGGTCACCCTTTTAGGACAGAGAGGAGGAGAAATTTTTTTCTCTCAGAGGGTTGTGTGACTTTGAAATTCTCTGCCTCAGAAGGTGGCGGAGGTAGGGTCATTGAATATTTTTAAGGCAGAGGTAGATAGATTCTTGTTGGGCAAGGGAATCAAAGATAATCGGTTGGAGATGGGAGTGTGGAATTCAATACAGAAACAGATCAGCTATGATCTGAGTAAATGGCGGAGCAGGCTCGATGGGCTAAATGGCCTCCTTCTGCTCCTCATTCGTATAGTCGCATGGACTGCTGTGACACCCTGTAAGCCACTTTGCACACTGTAATCCATAATAGCAGCAATCTAAGTTTGTATGCAGCAAGCTGACCTTGCAGGACAGCAACCTGAGCTTCCACTCCTGCACTCAAATGTTGGATGGCTGCTGCATGTGCTGCAATAGAAGCCGAGACATCAGCCATCAGATGCTGCAACATGGCTGGGTCCGCAAGTATGTAAATAGATTTGGCCATCACTTCCAAGCTGGAAAGCATGGGCTCCAAGCTCTGTGCAAAGCCCTGTGCTCAGCTGGACTGGAATCTTCCATGCTACATTGACCATAGGCTTTCTAACAGGCTTCCCAATGTACCAAGCATGTCATGCATAGCCATCAGTGTTCTTCTGTAGGTTGCTCATTGAAGTCCTCATCTGAGTTCTCTGCAGCAGACCTCGTGGGCGATCTCACCCTCTGGCAAGCTGCCACCTGCTTATCCTTGCCCCCTGTCCTTGCTGAAGCTCATTCGTGCCGGATGTCGCACACGTGCAGACCCTGCCTCTAATCTATCCTCTAAGAAGTGCAGTGTCAGGATCTGAGCTGGGGGTTGGCTCCGAGCAAGAAATCAAGAGTAGGTGCTGCGCCTTCTTTGCTTTACTGCTTGCTTGGAATGCACCTCTTGGGTACCTGAAAGGTAAAAGGCTCGAGAGTGAGATTTTGGTGTGGGGAGGGTGTGAAAAGTAAGAGGTGCATGCTTACACCAGCTTCAGCTTGTAAATCAGAAGAGAGAGGCAGAAGCAGCATGTGAGAAAGAGGATTGGGTATGGGAATACCATTATCTTCGATGGTTTTAGCCTTGCCGCTGGCCACAGTTTCAGCAATGTGCATCCCAATCATGTCCAGTACTGTCAGGTGCAATGGTCCCCCTCCAGTTAGCTCCTGCTGCCTTTGGTTTTGCAAGAGAGTCAGTGAGGTCGTGCCATCTATTTGGCTGATGTGGCTGTCATGGTTGAATAGTGGCAGCGTGTGCAAGCTGTGAGATGTGGGTGTGAGGTTTGCACCAGTTGCAAGTGTTTGAGAATGAGGTGAAGCATAATGAATGTTAGGTACGAGGTCTAATTGATAGAGATTGTTGGCAGCTGAGTGATGAGTGTGTGGTGATTTGAGCAGTGGCTGAGGCTAGTGGTGCAGTTGGTGGGATATGGCATTTAAAGATACATTCACTGATCTTAACAACACCCAAAAGGCCATTGACCTTCTTATGGCACTGCATGCAGGTCTTCAGGGCTTTACTCTAGACATTGGCCTCCATGGCTATCTGCTCCCACTGCCTTTTGATCGAGTCTCTGCAGGGCCTTCATCTATCCCTGTGGATACAGGGCATTTTCCTTTGCTTCTCCTCCACCAGTGTTAACCGTTCTGTTCATTGGCTGGACGTAGAGGCAGAGGGCCAATATCATGATTGCCTCGCACCAGTTAAAGCTGATCTCCATGCAGTGTCCGAAATACTTGGAGCCCGTTCTCTCCCCTTGGTGCCTTTCCTCACTCTTTTCTAGGTCAGATTCTCTTCAAACACGACTCCCAGCATCTACTCCAGCCTTAATGCATGTCCCCTTTAAGAGATGCAGGCTAGCTTTATGCAGAGGAGGCTAGCTTTAAGTGGTGCGAGACGATCATAATATTGGCCCTCTGCCACTACGTCCAGCTAACGAACAGTGCAGTTATCATTGGCTGGACACAGGGATCGTTCAAATAAGCAGACAGCATGAAATTGGCATGCTGCCTGCATTGCAATCAACGGGCACGGGTTAATTGTGCATTGTGATCCACAGGCTCAATTTCAGGTGCTATCCAAGTTATCCCCTCAATAGTCTAATGCTCGACTGACTAAGCTAGCCAAGCCTCCTCCTCTCCTTCATTGCTGCAACAAGGTGCCTCAATCGCAACATCAGAAAAGCATCTTGAGTGCAACAATGTAACATATTAACTTCCTATACCATTCATCCTTTGGTCATTCCAAATGAAATTGCCATTATAGTTGATGGTTGAAGCCAAATAATGGTTGATGTGGACATGTGGTGCTGCTTTTCCACTGCTGGCTGCCCATTATAACAGAGTAAATCAGGTGGCAGGTATCAAATTCAGGGTGGGAATGCCATCTTTTTGGAGCTCTCCATCATGACATAGTTTCTGGGGGTGCGGCCCACTGATGCATGAACCACATGCCTCATCAGGGAGCAATTCGTCTATTCTCATTTTTGGACAGAGACATCTTGCAAACTGTTCTTCAGGATGATGTTTCTAAAGGATGCCCATGTGAAGTAGACATGAAGCATTCTAGGAATTCGCTGAGGTAGTAGCACAGGTAAATACACTTAATCTGCAATATGTCAATCAGACTGTTTTTGCTGGGTTTTTTTGCTGGCTAAGGTTCTCATGAACATTTGTCCCATCTATTCAATTTTCTTTTTTGCATACTAATTCCTCAGTGGGATTTCCCTAACTGAGGGGTTTTCATGAAGACGGATTATGGCGGAGTGTGAGTCAGGTTAGATTGCAATATGTCTGCAAGGGAGTGGAACTAAGTTTCAAGTACAACTAATTATAAATGTAAATGGACACACAAATGGGGTCACCATGCTGCGATCAGCAACAAAAAGTCTGGCTACTTTCTCTCCCTTCCCAGCCCAGGGATGCCGAGGGTAACTGATAGTACGGCTGAGATCCAGGCAATTACATACCATTTATAAATGGTCTATTACAGATGTACAGAAATACAGAAAAATTGGCAATGGTATTCACAAGTAAGGGGTGAATACAAAAGCAAGCCGGTAATCCTAACAACAACAACATGCATTTATATAGTGCTTTTAACATTGGAAAATGTCCCAAGGCACTTTCCAGGACAGACAAAATTTGACACTGAGCCAAATAAGGAGCTATTAGGACAGGTTCTTGGTCATGGAGGTAGGTTTTCAGCAGCGTCTTAAAGGAAGAGAGAATGAAGAGAGGAAGAATGAATAAAGGAATAGAGGTGGAGAGGTTTAGGGAGGGAGTTCCAGAGCTTATCCGTCTCAAGGCCAGTGTTAAACTTTGCTCTCAAAAGCCTGCTTCTGGCCCATTAATTAACATGGCAGCATAACGGGCATAAAAAAAAGGCCCTGAGTTCATGTTTCACTTGGTTTACTTTGTAATGGATCAGACCTCTGAATTCAAATCAGTTTGTTTACCAAGTACTACTCAGGCTTTACTAATGAAAAGTGATTGTTTAGCTGAGCAGCTGGATGCTTCTAGTTCAGCACAATATGAATGAATTGAGAAAGGTGGATTCATGGTTAGTAATTTTGTACAATTTGCTGCGCTAAATGTTTTCAATTGTACCTGACAAGGCTGAATTTTTTTTTGATTTCAAAATGCATTTCAAAATTAATGAAGTCTTCTCTTGCATTGAGCAGTGAAGTTTTCATAGTGACCCTACAGATTACTTGCGCATTACTGACAAAACCTGAAATGAACAAGTCTGTCCTAGGGCTGACAGCAGCCCATTTCCAATTCTTCATTAAAATGTATTAGACATGACTTCATTTGAATGATGGGAGCATAGTATTTCTTCCTTTTAATAGTAAATTGAGACCTAATGAATATTTGCTAACCAGTACTCCCCTGGCTAATACGTTATTATACTTGCCAAGCATGAATTGCTAATGCTAATACAACTTTTCACACAGGGTAGAGGTCTCTGTGACATTTCTCTGCAAACAAAGATGTGAAAACATTTATGTAATTGTCTGCAAATGTATTTAATACCATCTACTAGGCTTGTACGTGACCCTTTGTGTGTTTATTACATCTTGTAGCACACTAAAATATGGTATAGGACTCACCATTTTCAACAAAACTGTTTCAGGATGAACTTTATAGAAGATCAGTAATAAAGTGCTCCGGTAGTTGCCTGGATGCCTTTATACTGAAATAAAGACTTGCATTTATGTAGCACCTTTATTACCTCAGGACATCCCAAAGCACTTCACAGCAAATGAAGTACTTTTTGAAGCACAGTGATTGTTGTATATGAAACACAACTGAATTGCAGTGCAAGGTGTAGCTCTGTCCTGCTTTAGAATTAACGTGCTAAACACACTCACTAATCACAATCCTTCTTGACATACTGAGGACTAAAGCTACCATAGAGTCAGCAGTAGTAATGCGCCAAAATGATGTAAGGTGTTGCAGTAATAAGAATGGATATTATCATTAATGCTTACAAGGATGCAAACTCAATGTTAGCCTTCCCTGGACTATCAAGAGTAAAGAAACAAAAACAGAATATGCTGGAAACACTCAGACAGCGTCTGTGCAGAGATCAGTTAATGCTTTGGGTGCAGATCCTTCTTCATAAATGTTCTTCAAAATAGATGCTGAATAACCTGATGAGTTTTTCCATCAATTTCTGATTTGCTTTCAAACATTCTTTGACTAAAGCTTCAGGGCCAATGATGAGATTAATAAGAATGTACTGCAGGCGGAATGAAATATGATGCTAGGCTATTGGGGGTGATTGGGTGGGGTGGGGGGGATGTTAGGCCAAAATCTTCTGAATAATTAAAATAGGCATTGAACTGCATTATGCATATTATTAGTAGTTCCACATGACTCACAGAAATGTATTTCATGTGCTGCAGTGTACATCAGAATCTTTTCAAACATTTCTACTATTCATTGCATCACAGGATTCACAAAAAGAATAATTCCTGTAGTAGATGAAAGAACTATTTAGTATATTACATATAATGTAACAACTTAAATTTTCAGCATGGAACTTCCCATCTAATTAACCAGTTGAAATTTTAGCTGTGATTAGATGAATGCTGGTTTTTGCATGGCGCCGTTCCAACAGGTAACTAGACCATAGACTAATTTCAGATTAAGCTGCTACAGGATGTAAGGTCATTTCCACTATGAATGTGATGAATATAACAAGTGTCATACTCTATAGAATTTAGCAATGTTCCACAACAGTGTCCTGAATCCACCAACATTGCTCAGTGGTGAGTCTCAGTGATGGTGGGCAAAAATGATGTTTTAAAATTGTGAGGCTGAGGAACTTCACAAATGGCTTGGATGATAAATGTGCTTCCCTAGTGTGGAACTGAGGTGTACAGACCAGAAGGTGCCACATTTGATCATGGGTCTTTTCTGAGTTAAATAAACTCATTTGGAGTGGCAATTAGCCTCATCGGCCAGAGGTCCTGCTCCTGATTGCTATCCAGTGACCTTATCAGAAAAAAAGTGTCTGGGCTTAATTAAGATATTTCCTATACTGATACTGAGGCCTGAATTTTTCACTCTCTGGCAAAAGAAAATGTGCAGGAGGTCTGTTTACCCAGTTGTTCAAGATAAAAATAAATAATGTTACGATGGTATTAACTCGACTCAGTTGGTAGCAGTTAGCGCTAAGTCAGTGAAGGGTGTGGCCTCCAACACCCAACACTTGATCTTAATGGGCGGCACAGTGGCGCAGTGGTTAGCACCGCATCCTCACATCTCCAGCGACCAGGGTGCAATTCTGGGTACTGCCTGTGTGGAGTTTGCAAGTTCTCCCTGTGTCTGCGTGGGTTGTCACCGGGTGCTCCGGTTTCCTCCCACCACCAAAGACTTGCAGGTTGATAGGTAAATTGGCCATTATAAATTGCCCCTAGTATAGGTAGGTGGTAGGGGAATATACAGACAGGTGGGGATGTGGTAGGAATGTGGGATTAGTGTAGGATTAGTATAAATGGGTGGTTGATGGTCAGCACAGACTCGGTGGGCCGAAGGGCCTGTTTCAGTGAAAAAAAAAGGGGCGGCACAGTGGCGCAGTGGTTAGCACCGCAGCCTCACAGCTCCAGCGACCCAGGTTCAATTCTGGGTACTGCCTGTGTGGAGTTTGCAAGTTCTCCCTGTGTCTGTGTGGGTTTCCTCCGGGTGCTCCGGTTTCCTCCCACAGCCAAAAAGACTTGCAGGTTGATAGGTAAATTGGCCATTATAAATTGCCCCTAGTTTCGGCAGATGGTAGTGGGATAGAGGGACAGGTGAGGATGCAGTAGGAATATGGGATTAGTGTAAGATTAGTATAAATGGGTGGTTAATGGTCGGCATAGACTCAGTGGGCCGAAGGGTCTGTTTCTGTGCTGTATCTCTAAATCTAAAAAAAAATCTAAAAACTAGCTTGACAACCTACTACAGTACTGAGGGTATATCATTGCTGTGGTTGTTACTCTTCAGATATGAAGTTAAACTGTATCTGCCTGTTCTAGTGGTTCACTTAAAAAGGCATGGATTAATCAGGGATAGTCAGCATGGATTTGTTAAGGGAAGGTCGTGTCTTACTAATTTGAATTTTTTGAGGAAGTAACAAGGAGGATTGATGAGGGTAGTGCAGTGGATATTGTTTATGTGGATTTTAGTAAGGCATTTGACAAGGTCCCAGATGGCAGACTGGTCAGAAAAGTAACAGCCCATGGGATACAGGGAAATTTGGCGAGTTGGATCCAAAATTGGCTCAGTGACAGGAAACAAAAGTTGACGGATGTTTTTGCGAATGGAAAGCGGTTTCCAGTGGCATTCCACAGGGCTCCGTGTTGGGTCCCTTGCTGTTGTGGTATATATTAATGATTTGGACTGAAATGTGGGAGGCATGATTGGGAAATTTGCAAATCACACAAAAATTGGCCGTGTAGTTGATAGTGAAGAGGATAGCTATAGACTCTAGAATGATATCAATGGTTTGGTTGAGTGGGTGGAAAAGTGGCAAATAGAATTCAATCCAGAGAAGTGTGAGGTATTGCATTTGGGGAGGGCAAACAAAGCGAGGGAATACACAATAAACGGGAGGATATTAAGAGGGGTCGAAGTAAGAGACCTTGGAGTGCATGTACACATGTTCCTGAAGGTGTCAGGAAAGGTAGATAGTGGTGAAGAAGGCATATGGGTCACTACGTGCTGAGGTTCTATCTGTCCCCGGTATTGCGAAGGATGGGCCTGGTCACATTGCCGCGGAACGCTCCATCCAGTTGGACCGTGCCGTACCACCTATCCTTCGTGGAGCTGTTTCCGCGGGAAAACACCTTTGACCACCAATCCATCAGGCAGTGGTCTGCACGGAATGTCCTCAAGGCCCTATGGGAAAAGGAGAGGGTGGATCCTGTCGGGTGGTTCCCCGAGCAGACTGCCAAAGTCATTTGGCAGAATGCCTCATCACCAGAACTTTAAAATAAGCACCAAGATATGGCTTGGCTGGTAGTGCAAAGAGCCCTCCCCATCAGATCCTTCCTGCACGCCCGAAGTCTCACCCCCTCCGCACAATGCCCCCGCGGTGGCTGTGGTGGGGAAGAGACAGTTGCCCACCTCCTTCTGGAATATGTCTTTGCAAAGCAGGTGTGGAAAGAGATGCAGTGGTTTTTGTCGAGGTTCATCCCAAGCAGCTCTGTAACACAGGATAAAAGCAAAATACTGCGGATGCTGGAAATCTGAAATAAAAACAAGAAATGCTGGAACCACTCAGCAGGTCTGGCAGCATCTGTGAAAAGAGAAGCAGAGTTAACGTTTCGGGTCAGTGACCCTTCTTCAGACCCTTCCGAAGAAGGGTCACTGACCCGAAACGTTAACGCTGCTTCTCTTTTCACAGATGCTGCCAGACCTGCTGAGTGGTTCCAGCATTTCTTGTTTTTATTTCTGTAACACAGGAGTCTGTGCTCTACGGGCTGTTCCCAGGGAAGCACACCGAGACAAACATCAACTGCTGCTGGAGGACTATCAATTCGGTGAAAGACGCCCTTTGGTCTGCCTGAAACCTGCTGGTCTTCCAGCGCAAAGAGTTGTCCACGACCGAGTGTTGCAGACTGGCACATTCCAAGGTCCAGGACTACGTGCTGAGGGACGCATTAAAGCTTGGGGCAGCCGCAGCCGCAGCAAAGGCTCAATGGGGAAAGACCACTGTGTAAGGTCCCCCCACCAAGCTGAACTGAGGGGCTGGATCCATGGGAAACCCCTCGAACTGTATTGGAAAATTTTTTGTTTGCTGTAAAATGTAAAAATGAATCTGGCATGACAAATGAAATGGAAGGGTTGTGAGGCAATTCATGATTGTATTGAAGGAAACTGATCTCCCTTGCAATGTTTATAATTTTTGACTTGGTGCTGTTTGAAACTGTTTGGTAATGTATTTTTTACAGATTTTTATGAATAAAGTATATTTTGGAAATGAAAAAAAAATATGGAATGCTTAATTGGCCGAGGTATAGAATACAAAAGCAGGGATGTAACGCTGGAACTGTATAAACGCTGGTTAAGCCACAGCTGGAGTATTGTGTACAGTTCTGGCCACCACATTACAGGAAGGACATAATTGCACTGGAGAGAGTACAGAAGAGATATACAAGAATGTTGCCAGGGCTTGAAAATTGCAGCTATGAGGAAAGATTGGATAGGCTAGGACAGAGGAGGCTGAGGGGTGACTTAATTGAGGTGTACGAAGTTATGAGGGGCCTGAATAGAACAGACAGGAAAGACCTGTTTCCCAGGCGGAGAGGTCAATTACCAGGGGCACAGATTTAAGGTGATTGGTAGAAGGATTAGAAGGATCATGAGGAAAAGCTTTTTCACCAGAGGGTGGTGGGTGTCTGGAATTCACTGCCCGGATTGGTGGTGGAGGAAGAAACCCTCAACTCATTTAAAAGGTACCTGGACGTGCACCAATGCTGTAACCTGCAAGGCTATGGACCAGGTGCTGGAAGGTGGGATTAGATCGAGTGGCTAGTTTTTTCAGCTGGCGCAGCCACAATGGTATAATGACCTCTTTGTGCCGTAACTTCTAGGTGGAAATGGGACACTGCACTATTTAAAGAAGATCACAGAGTTCTGCTAGGGTCCTGGCCATCATTCCTCTTTCAACAAATACTGCAAGAATGATTCACTGGTTATTCATCTCATTGCTGCATTTGCCTACATTAGAGCAGTCAGTGAACTTCAAAGTGCTTTTAGAGGTTTTTAAGAGATAAGATGATGCATAAATGCAAATCTCTTTTTCAGTGGAATAATCAGACATAAAATGGTGCACAGACTGGTATTTACACCATTGTATAATCCTAACTTATTAACCTCTACAGCTAAGCAATGATCTACAAACTCAATTCAGCTAACTAAAGCATCTCAAAGTAACCAAGCATGCTGCAGAGCAAACTGTTTCTGCTATTCTGATTTTATACTTGTATAAAATAACTGTAAAAAACCTTTAAAAGTGCATTCAGCCCATCAATCATTTACGAACAATTTTATTCCACTTAGTATTTCATTGGTAACTTACTTTATCGTGAATAATGATGATCATGGAATAAATTTCATATTCCTTAAGTCCATGAAACATCTGCTCTGTTTATCTATCATGTGTTATGAATATAGTGAATAACTTACCTTCTCTTTGTTGCTGGGGTATCATTGGAGGTGGCTGTGGAAAGGCTTGACTAATCTGGCCATAGGCAGCAGGATAGGCAGCTGTAATGTAGAGATGGTGTTCCAGATCAGTATTTTGCATAGCTTAACTTTGCATTATAAATTAGTACAAGACTGTGTTGGCAAAAATGAAAACTCACTTTAATTCTTTTATTTATAATTTACCAATAGACTCACTCTCTCTCTTCCTCCTCTGGGGAGTCTTGAAAGTGCATTCTGGAGCAGGCATTTTACATAGCCTTATGACTTAAGAAAGGAGTGATAAGCAATCATTGTGATATGTCAGAATGTTATAGTGAGTGAGGATGTAACTAGTTTCTCCCATTTTAGCATGCAAATGGAAATGATTTGACCTCACCAGCCAAAATATTTGACAGCTAAGTCAGGTTAATAGCTACAAGGCAAGATTTTGCAAAGCACAAACACTGCTCTCTGGCAGGCAGTAACTCCCTTGCTAATACAATTCCAAATCTACCTCATTAAAATTTCCTCTATATCTGGCCAATGTTGCAATTTTTCACTAAGATAACGGAAACCAATGCAAAATAAATGGCAATAGACAATGACATTTCAATATGACAATATCATCTTATGTGAAAAAGTTACAATCATTAAAGGCTAACATTATGCCTGTAGTAAAACTTAACAAAACAGTCACTCAAATATTGTAATGTCAATGTAGTCAATACGTTGAGGAACCAACTACAGAATAGGCCATCCTAGACTGGGTATTGTGTAATGGAAGGCTTGAATTATAAAGAGAGATTGGATAGGCTGGGTCTGTTTTCCCTGGAGCGAAGGAGGCTGAGAGGGGTCATGATACAGGTATATAAAATTATGAGAGGCATGGATAGGGTAGATAGCCACAGTCTGTTTCCCATGGTAGGGGTGACTAAAACTAGAGGGCATAGATTTAAGGTGAGAGGGAGGAGGTTTAAAGGGGATCAAAGGGGTAAATTTTTCACACAAAGAATAGTGGGTATCTGGAATGAACTGCCAGAGGAGGTGGTGGAGGCAGGAACAGTAGCAACTGTCACTGGACTAGTAACCCAGAGACCCAGGGTATTGCTCTGGGGACATGGGTTCAAATCCCACCACAGCAGAAGGTGGAATTTGAATTCAATTAATAAATCTGGAATTTAAAGCTAGTCTAATGATGGCCATGAAACCATTGTCGATTGTTGTAAAAACCCATCTGGTTCACTCATGTCCTTTAGGGGAAATCTGCTGTCCTTACCTGGTCTGGCCTACATGTGACTCCAGAGCCACAGCAATGTGGTTAACTCTTACATGCCCTCTGAAATGGCCTAGCAAGCCACTCAGTTAGGGCAATTAGGGATGGGCAATAAATGCTGGCCTGGCCAGCGACGCCCACATCCCATGAATGAATATTAAAAAAAAATTTACGAGGCATCTGGACAGGTACTTGAATGAGCAAGGCATAGAGGGACATGGAATTAATGCCGGCGGTTGGGATTAGTATAGATAGGCATTATGGTCGGCATGGACGCGCTGGGCCGAAGGGCCTGTTTCTATGCTGTATGACTCTATGAATAATTGACATCTAGTGGTGTGGGACCCCTTGGGGACGAGCGACCATAATATGTCAGAATTCTTCACCAAGATGGAGTTACTGGACTAGTAACATAGTTGATTCTGAGTCAAGGGTCCTGAATCTTAGTAAAGGAAACTACGAAGGTATGAGACGTGAGTTGGCCATGACAGATTGGGAAACGTTACTTAAAGGGATGACGGTGGATAAGCAATGGCAAACATCTAAAGAGCGCATGGATGTACTGCAACAATTGTTTATCCCTTTCTAGTGCAAAAGTGAAACAGGAAAGATGGCCAAACCATGGCTTACAAGGGAAATTAGAGATAACATTAGATCCAAGGAAGAGGCATATAAATTTGCCAGGAAAAACAACAGACCTGAGGATTGGGAGCAGTTTAGAATTCAGCAAAGGAGGACCAAAGGATTGATTAAGAAGGGGAAAATAGAGTACGAGAGCAAGTTTGCGGGGAACATAAAAACTGACTGTAAAAGTTTCTATAGGTATGTGAAGAGAAAAAGATTGGTGAAGACAAATGTAGGCCCCTTACAGTCAGAAGCAGGTGAATTTATTAGGGGGAACAAAGAAATGGCTGACCAACTAAATGCATACTTTGGTTCTGTCTTCACAAAGGAGGACACAAATATCATACCAGAAATGTTGGGGAACACAGGGCTTAGTGAGAGAGAGGAACTGAAGTAAATCAGTATTAGTAGAGAAATGGTGTTGGGGAAATTGATGGGATTGAAGGCAGATAAATCCCCAGGGCCTCATGATATGCATCCCAGAGTACTTAAGGAAGTGGCCCTAGAAATAATGGATGCATTGGTGGTCATCTTCCAAGATTCTATAGACTCTGGAACAGTTCCTACAGATTGGAGGGTAGCTAATGTAACCCCACTATTTAAAAAGGGAGGTAGAGAGAAAGCAGGGAATTACAGACCAGTCAGCCTGACGTCGGTAGTGGGGAAAATTCTGGAGTCCATTATCAAAGATTTTATAGCAGAGCACTTGGAGAACAGTGGTAGAATCGGGCAGAGTCAGCATGGATTTCCGAAAGGGAAATCATGCTTGACAAATCTACTAGAATTCTTCGAGGATGTGACTAGTAGAGTTGATGAGAGGGAGCCAGTGGATGTGGTTTATTTGGAATTTCGGAAGGCTTTCGACAAAGTCCCACGATTAGCATGTAAAATTAAAGCGCATGGGATTGGGGGTAGTGTATTGAAATGGATAGAAAATTGGTTGGCTGACAGGAAACAAAGAGTAGGGATAAATTGGTCTTTTTCCGAATGGGAGGCAGTGACCAGTGGGGTACCGCAGGGATTGATGCTAGGACCCCAGTTATTCACAATATATATTAATAATTTAGATGAGGGAACTAAATGTAATATCTCCAAATTTGCATGTGACACAAAACTGGGTGGGAGGGTGATTTGTGAGGACGATGAAGAGAGGCTTCAGAGTGATCTGGACAAGTTGAGTGAGTGAGCTAATGTATGGCAGATGCAGTATAACGTAGATAAATGTGAGGTTGTCCACTTTGGTAGCAAAAACAGGAAGGCAGATTATTATCTGAACGGCTATAAACTGAGAGAGGTGAATATGCAGCGAGACCTGGGTGTTCTCGTACACCAGTCGCTGAAGGTAAGCATGCAGGTCCAACAGGCGGTAAAAAAGGCAAATGGTATGTTGGCCTTCATAGTGAGAGGATTCGAGTACAGGAGCAGGGATGTCTTGCTGCAATTATACAGGGCCTTGGTGAGGCCACACCTGGAATATTATGTGCAGTTTTGGTCTCATTATCTGAGGAAGGATGTTCTTGATATAGAGGGAGTGCAGGGAAGGTTTACCAGACTGATTCCTGGGATGGCGGGACTGACGTATGAGGAGAGATTGAGTCGGTTAGGATTATATTGGCTGGAGTTCAGAAGAGTGAGGAGGGAATCTCATAGAAACCTATAAAATTCTAACAGGACTTGACAGGGTAGATGCAGGAAGGATGTTCCCGATGGTGGGGGAGTTCAGAACCAGGGGTCATAGTCTAAGGCTACAGGGTAAACCTTTCAGGACTGAGATGAGGAGAGATTTCTTCACCTAGAGAGTGGTGAGCCTGTGAAATTTGCTACTACAGAAAGCAGTTGAGGCCAAAGCATTATATACTTTCAAGAAGGAGTTAGATATAGCTCTTGGGTCTAAAGGGATCAAAGGGTATGGGGTGAAAGCGGGAACAGGTTATTGAGTTGGATGATCAGCCATGATCATAATGAATGGCGGAGCAGGCTCAAAGGGCCTAATGGCCTACTCCTGCTCCTATTTTCTATGTTTCTATGTGACCCTTTCCAATTTGTATGGAAAATATATGGCTTTCTCTTCCCATTAAGTTTCTCATTTTGTTAGGCTTGTATCTGCTGGAATTTAGAAGAGTAAGAGACGACTTATTTCAAACATATAAGATCTTGAGGGGTCTTGACAGGGTGGATGTGGAAAGGATGCTTCTCCTTGTGGGAGAATCTAGAAGTAGGGGTCACTGTTTAAAAATAAGGGGTCGCCCAGTTCAGACAGAGATGAGGAGAAATTTTTTCTCTCAGAGGGTCGTGAATCTTTGGAATTCTCTTCCTCAAAAGGAGGTGAAGGCAGAGTCTTTGAATATTTTTAAGGCAGAGGTAGATAGATTCTTGATAAGCAAGGGGGTGGAAGGTTATTGGGGGTAGTTGGAAATGTGGAGTAATCAGTTCAGCCATGAACTTATTGAATGGCGGAGCAGGCTCGAAGGGCAGAGTGGCTTCCTCCTGCTCCCAAAATCGTATTTTCGTGTATTTGTTAAATGTTGTGTAAAACAGGTGAAATCTGATTGGCCACCTGTTATACACCCCACCTGAATTTCCTTTACATTGATGCTGATGTGGAAAATGAAGGGTTAATAGGGTTATTAAGGTTCATGCAGCTGAAGCTGTTTTTCTTTTGCTGAATCCTTCCCATCCTGAGGCATTGATCTGTTTATCTGTTGTAAAAGATAAAATTGGGGAGGGCAACATTGGAAAGAAAAATGGTATTGTAAAGTGTTGAAAAGAAGTGTATAAGCAATAGTAAGATAACCAAATATGGACATATGAGTAACCAGCTGTATTAATTTTGCATTGTTATTGTATAACTATCTCTGCTGTAACCATGACGTGTTTGAGAGACTTTGGCATACTGAAGGCTCTCCCCTCCATCCTGGTAATAAAGATCTTTGCATTCAGCTCACTCCTGACTCTGAAGTGGCTTTTGTTCCACAAAGTCAATCAGATGTCAAATAATTGCCAGCTGATTTGGTATTACCTCTCCACTGTGTTCACTTTAGTCAGTAAGGGATCTCAGTGAATTGTATCAAAGCTGCTTCATTGGTTGAGTTACTAATAGGCATGGTTGACAGGAACTCCTTGGCAGGTCCATCTCCTTTCTTCAGATATTGTGGCTACTTTCTTTTGAGGTGAGCTGCAGCATGACTGTAAATTGAGATTAAGGTCCCAAAGCTTTTCTGCTATATAAATCACTCCAACAAGTCATGAGTTAGCAGGCGGAGTTTATTTAATTTATTTACTTCATGTCAAATTCACATTTGGTTAAAACAAATGGTGAGTACTAAAAAGTACACTTTAACAGTAACGTGGAAAAGATAAATTTACCGAGGGAGCTCCATATATTTAGAATCATAGGGCTGGATTTTCTCAACAGGTAAACAGTTCCAACGCTGGGACCAGAAAGGGGACCTGACCCTCCGCAGGCCGGCGGCGGGACCCTGGACAACATTTTACTGGTGGCAACCAATTAAGAGGCCACAACTGAGGACAGCGGCCCGCCTCCTAGAGCTGCTAGCTTATCAGAGGGCTGGCAACTCTGCAGTACCACTGAAAGAGATGGAGGTTGCTGAGACTGCAGGAAGAAGGACAGGGCATCTCCATGATGAGGCTCCCTCGAAGGCAAGGTAAGTTGTTTTCTGTATTGTTCCAAGGCCAGGCAGGCAGCCCCCCAGCGATTGCGGGGGTACACCTTCCATTGGCAGCGCTGTAGCCATGGGAGTGGCCATTGCTGCCAAGGGCTCCTCTATGGGCCATGCAGCATCCATAAAGGAGGGCCCTCCTGCCCTCGGAACCCACGGAGTCCACTACGGCTTATCTGGTGGCCTCCCCACAAAGAGGCGACCCCTCATTATACTGGTAAAATGCCAGCGGGGGCAGGAAATGGCCCTTAATTGGGCACTTAACTGGCTTAATTGGCTGCCCGATGGGTGGCCGCACCGCTGAGGTTCCCACTGCTGGGAATATGCCCTCCCGATGCCTTCCG
This sequence comes from Heterodontus francisci, assembly GCF_036365525.1. Lineage (NCBI taxonomy): Eukaryota > Metazoa > Chordata > Chondrichthyes > Heterodontiformes > Heterodontidae > Heterodontus > Heterodontus francisci. The sequence continues at coordinate 72,296,605 of NC_090371.1, read as the reverse complement.
CCACCATTTTACCAGCCCTCCAGCCTGGGCTGGTAAAATCCAGCCGTTTGGCTGAAATTCTATCCAATTCTAGCCAATTAAGAGGCCACAGCCAGGGCCACCATCACATTGAGGATGACAGCCTGCTTCGCAGCGCTCTGGCCCAATCAGAGAGCCAGCAGTTCAGCAGCGCCACTGATAGAGGTGGCCACTGCTGAGGCTGCAGGAAGGAGAGGGTGCCTCCATACTGAGGTGCCCTTGAAGACAAGGTAAGCTGTTTCATGTACCGTGCTGGGCAGGCCAGGCAACTGGAGGGATGGGTGCACCTTAAGCGGTGGTGCCGTAGCTGCAGGACGGTCAGTGCTGCCAGGCGGCCCCTCCCTCCTTGGGCCTTGGAACGGCCATAAATGAGGGTCACCCCCTCCCACCTCCTGGGAACCCACTGGGACGCTGCCAGGATTTATCTGGCAGTCTCCTTTCGCAGTGGCATCCCTTCCTAACGCTGGAAAATGCTGGTGGAAAGTATCCCTTAATTGGCACAATTGGCCAGTCATGCCACTGAAATTCCTGTCACTAGTAATATTCCGTGGCAATGAGAAGAGGTCAGGCTCCCGCTCTGACGCCTTCTGCTGCCATTTTACGAGGCCTCCCGCCTTCCAGCCAGTCTCCAGAGAGCTGATAAAACACAGCCCATAGAATCTAACAGCACAGAAGGAAGCATTCAGCCTATCATGCCTGTGCCAGCTCTTTGAAAAAGTTTCCCAATTCATCTCACACCTCTGCTCTTTCCGCATGGACCTGCAAATTTTTCCTTTACAAGTATATATCCACTTCCCTTCTGTAATAGTAAATATCTTGACAAATAGACACTGATTGGATCAAAATAAGAAACAAATGATTTATGTTTGTTTTAATTCAATTGATTCTCTTAAATTCCAGTCTTTTTTTTGTGGTTTTGAATTGTGGTCAGATAAAACATCTTAGGATATGTCCCTTTCCAGAAAGTCATTCTCAATGGTGCAGCTTAGCTCAGTGATTACACTCTTATCTTTAAGTAAGAAGCATGAGTTTAAGACCCATTTAAGAACTTGAGCATATAGTTTAGGCTGACACTTCACTGCAGTAAACAAGGTGAGCTGTATTGTTAGAGGAGCTATCTTTTGGATGAGATGATAAAATGAGGCCCTATTCAAATGAATGTAGACGATCACATGGCTGAAAGGTATGATTCTGTATGTATGACTATGTCAGGTTGTTGTTTGACTAGTTTATGGGACAGCTCTCCCAATTTTGGCACAAGTCCTCAGATGTTAGTGAGGAAGGGTTTTCAAATTGGGTACTTTGATTTTTGGGTGAGCATTCAAAAATGAAGCAGCATCTTTGATATAAATCTTTCCTATCTTTATGTCTAGTATAAGCTTGGCTTTTGTAGAATAAGGTAATTTGCTGTCAGCCATAAAAACCGATGGACAATATGAATGTTCTTACACTTCCTTATCCCAAAAATGTATTACCCATTTTCTGTATCTCTGAAGCTCAAGGTTTATCATTTCTCTCTCCACAGATGCCGCCAGACCTGCTGAGTATTTCCAGCATTTCTTGTTTTTATTTCAGATTTCCAGCATCTGCAGTATTTTGCTTTTATTTGTTTATCATTACCTAATAGTTTTTCCATTAAGCCATAGTAATCTCTTTGCTCTATCACACCAAGGAACTTTTACTATTAGAGTATAAATGTCATATAAGGAAACATAAAGTTACAGAGATATTGATAGATTAAGTAAATAAGCAAATCTGCGACAAGTGGATCTCAATGTAGGGTGAGGTCACCCACTTTGGACCTAAGATGGATCGAACAGGGCACTTTCTAAATGGTGAAAAGCTAGGAACAGTGGAAGGCCAAAGAGATGTGGGAGTCCGTGTATGTAGGTCATTAAAATGTCATGAACAGTTACAGAAAATAATCAAAAAGGCTAATGGAATGCTGGCCTTTGAAGCTAGAAGCCCAGAATAAAAGGGGGCAGAAGTCATGTTTCAGTGATACAAAGCTACAGTTAGACCACACCTGGAGTACTGTAAACAGTTCTGGGCACCACATCTTAGGAAAGATATATTGGGCTCAGAGGAAGTGCAGCATAGACTTATCAGAATGATACCTGAACTTCAAGGGTTAAATTACAAAGAGAAACTACACAAACGAGGGTTGCATTCCTGAGAATTTAGAAGGATAATGGGGTGATTTATCAAAGTTTACTAGATATTAAGGGAAACAGTTAGAGTGGATAGAGAGAAACTATTACCACTGGTTGAGGACTCCAGAGACAGACCTTTCAGGAGTGAAATTACGAAACACTGCTACACAATGTGTGGTCGAAGTTTGACGCTCTCTTTTTCAAATGGCAACTGCGCGAGATCAATTTTTAATTTTCAATTCGAAATTGACGGATTTTTGTGAACCAAAGGTATTAAGGGACAAAGGCGGGCATATGAGGTTAGGCAGCACATAAGCCATGATCTCATTGAATGGCGGAACAGGCCTGAGGGGCTAAATGTCCTACTCCTGTTCCTATGCTTATATGTTCCTACGTGTTCAGTATATTGAACAGATTGCTGGCATGGGCAGTGGAACAAGAATTTTGTTTCTAGCAAGAAACAGATGTATGCTTGTCAACAAATGAGATTTAAGGTTATTATAAATGCACCAAAGGAATATTGTGGATAGGTGGGCTAGGTGGCTTGAAGGTCTTCTCCTGTCTGGAGATTATGTTACTATGTTACAGATTCAGTAATATTCTCAACATGTGAATCCACTTCAAATTCCCTACAATCTGATGATGCTTTTATAATGTTGCCGTGTAAACACTTATTAGATGGCATCTTTTATTAACACATAAGTTACTGGCATTTAATAGTACATATAACTGATATAGATGTATATTTCAGTTAATTTATGTTACTTATTACTTCCCAATGTATTGTAATTGTTACTGTAAGCGTTCCTAAGCAACCATCACATAATTTTTCTGAACTGTGCCCTTTAATCTGCTGCATGTTCAATGAGTTTATCCTGAAGTAGATTTTATTTTCCCCAGTTGATTTGCACTGTAGTGATATTGAATAAATAATATTTAGTAATTCCTAGATTAACTTCAATATTAAGCTTTTCACCATTTTAAGTTTGAATAAAGATGCCTCTAGGGTAGTAATAAGTTAGCACTGATGTTTCCCTTTACTCTTATGCTATCAAAAATAAATCAAAGCAGTAACTTGCAGCAGAAATAGAAAAACAAAATGTTAGTTCTTCAAAGAATCTGTTTGATGTCTGTCCTTGGCATCATAGAGTGATGGGATGTTGGCTTGCAATATCATTCCCCACATAGAAAGAGATTGATTCTGAATTGTTGCAGGAGATACAGCTTTAGTTTCTCACTCGTTGGAAAATGAAAGGTGGGTCACTCCAGGCTGTTTTGTAGCATTCAATTGCTTAGCTGTCCTAGCAGCCTAGTGAGAGAAGGCCCTAAATATTTAGCTTGGCTTTCGGTCCTGAGAATGCAGTGGAATTTCAGAGCCTAATTCTCTCCCTTTCGGGGGCCCTTCACAATACTGGATACCGAGGTTGTAAAGGGGTCACCTGTGTGGTATTCCTAGGTTACAAGTGGAGAAAAATACACACCATCATACATTTCCCATATTTGAATAGTGTCATAGCACACCAGCACATCTCTGCCTGTCCCGACCATTGACTGAAAATTCTGGTGGGTGGAAAATCAATGTAACTAGATCTTGCCCTGTCTGCTCTGAAAGCAAAATATCAGTCTCTATTTCTCCACTTGCAGATTTAGTTGGCACATAATAAAAGGGAAATGATCTGAACTGAAGGATTGTCCGGAAATGATCAGTCCTTAAATCCCTTTGAAGCAGCCACTCTGGACATCCTTATCTGTTACAGGGATTATGGGAGTATAAATAGGGAAAAACTGTCCCCTCTGGCTGGGAAGTTAGTTATAAGAGGTCATCACTTCCAAATTTGATTAAGAGAGTGCAGCGAGGGGTTAGGAGATGAAAGCGTTGGCCATGCAAATCCATGCAACTCACCTGTTTGATACCCCAAACCCTACTGATGCAGCTGGAATGCTCAGTAGGCAGAGGGCTGAGAATTGTTATGCTGGTCAGTCGCTAAAGGCAATGACAGCTCAAACTAAATAATTCAGAAGTAATAGTCAGGAAAGCTGGTTTTCTTCCAATCACTGTAGAGATTGTATGGACCAGAAAGTATTTCTAAACATAACCAAGCGTGGAACAGTAAAAGGCCATTTAATTCACACAGGTACATAAAAACAGGAGCACGTCATTTAGCCCCTCTCGCCTGTTCTACCATTCAATTAGATCATTGCTGATCTGTGACCTAACTCCATTTACCTGCTTTTGCCCCATATCCCTTAATACCTTTGGCTAACAAAAATCTAACAATCTCAGTTTTAAAATTAAACTGATACAGCATCAATTGCCAGTGCAGAAGAGAGTTCCAAACTTCTAACACCCTTTGTGTGAAGAAGTGTTTCCTAATTTCACTCCTGAAAGTTCTTGTTCTAATTTTAGACTATGCCCCCAGTCCTAGATTCGACAACTGGTGGAAATGGTTTCTCCCAATATATTCCCCTAATAGCTTGAAAATTTCAATCAAGTCACCCTTTAACCTTCTAAACTCCAGGGAATATAACCCCAGCTTGTTTAATGTCTCCTGGTAGCTTAACCCTTGGAGTCTAGGTATCATTCCAGTAAATCTATGCCTCACTGCCTTCAAGGCCAATATATCCTTCCTAAAGTGTGGTGTTCAGAACTGTTCATAGTACACCAGGTGTGGTCTAACCAGGGCTTTGTATAGCTAAAGGATGACTTCTACCCACTTGTATTCTAGATATAAAGGCCAGCATTCCATTAGTCTTTGTAATTATTTTCTCAGATTATTTTCTGTTCCTTCAATAGACCATATCTATTTTATCACAGATTCTACCCCACAGATTTATTCTCCTGAGGGAAAGATTTTTTTTGAAAATAGATTGTTATTTGTATGTGGGTGATACTGCCAATACAGTATTTAAAAAAAATTAATTCATGGGATGTGGGCAGCGCTGGCTAGGGCAGCATTTATTGCCCATCCCGATTTGCCCTTGAGAAGGTGGTGGTGAGCTGCCTTCTTGAACCGCTGCAGTCCACATGGGCTAGGTACATCCACTGTGCTGTTCTGAAAGGAGTTCCAGGATTTTGACCCAGCGACAGTGAAGGAACGATGATATAGTTCCAAATCAGGATGGTGTGTGAGTTGGAGGGGGAACTTGCAGTTGGTGGTGTTCCCACGCAACTGCTGCCCTTGTCCTTCTCGGTGGTAAAGGTCACGGATTTGGATGGTGCTTGTCGAAGGAACCTTGGTGCATTGCTGCAATGTATCTTGTAGATGGTACACATTGCTGCCACTGTGCATCGGTTGTGGAGGAAGTGAATGTTTGTAGATGGGGTGCCAATCAAGCGGGCTGCTTTGTCGTGGATGGTGTTGAGCTTCTTGAGTGTTGTTGGAGCTGCACCCCTCCAGGCAAGTGGACAGTATTCCATCATACTCCTGACTTATGCCTTGTAGATGGTGGACAGGCATTGGGGAGTCAGGGGGTGAGTTACTCGGCACAGGATTCCTAGCCTTTGACCTGCTCTTGTAGCCATGGTATTTATATGGCTACTCCAGTTCAGTTTCTGGTCAATGGTAACCCCCAGGATGTTGATAGTGGGAGATTCAGTGATCGTAAAGCCATTGAATGTCAAGGGGAGATGATTAGATTCTCCCTTGTTGCAGATGGTCATTTCCTGGCATTTGTGTGGTGCAAATGTTACTTGCCACTTATCGGCCCAAGCCTGGATATTGTCTAGGTCTTGCTGTATTTCTACACAGACTGCTTCAGTATCTGAGGAGTCACGAATGGTGCTGAACATTGTGCAATCATCAGCGAACATCCCCACTTCTGACCTTATGAAGGAAGGTCATTAATGAAGCAGCAGCAGATGGTTGGGCCTAGAACACCACCCTGAGGAACTCCTGCAGTGATTGACTTCCAACAACTACAACCATCTTCCTTTGCGCTAGGTGTGACTCCAACCAGCAGAGAATTTTCCCCCTGATTCCCTTGACTACAGTTTTGCTAGAGCTCCTTGATGTCATACTTGGTCAAATGCTGCCTTGATGTCAAGGGCAGTCACTCTCACCTCACCTCTTGAGTTCAGCTCTTTTGTCCATGTTTGAACCAAGGCTGTAATGAGATCAGGAGCTGAGTGGCCCTGGCGGAACCCAAACTGAGCGTAACTGTGCAGGTTCCTGCTAAGCAAGTGCCGCTTGATAGCACTGTCGACGACACCTTCCATCACTTTATGGATGATGGAAAGTAAACTGATGGGGTGGTAATTGGTCAGGTTGGATCTGTTCTGCTTTTTGTGTACAGGAGATACCTGGGCAATTTTCCACATTGCCGGCAGATGCCAGTGTTGTAGCTATACTGGAACCGCTTACTCATTCTTAGAACCATAGAACAAAAGAAATGTTATGGCACAGAAAGAGGCCATTCAGCCCATCGTGTCTGCGCTAGATGAAAAATCTAGCCGCCCAATCTAATTCCACTTTCCAGCACCTGGTCCGTATCCTTGCAAGTTACAACATTTCATAAGAACATAAGAGCATAAGAACATAAGAATTAGGAGCAGGAGTAGGCCATTCGGCCCCTCAAGCCTGCCCCGCCATTCAATAAGATCATAGTTGATCTGCCCCAGACCTCAACTCCTCTTTTGTGCCAGCTCCTCATAGCCCTCAACTCCCTGATATTTCAAAAATCTATCTACCTCCTCTTTAAATACTTTCAGTGATCTAGCTTCTACAACTCTCTGGGGTAGAGAATTCCAGACATGCAGGTTCAGGTACCTTTGAAATGAGTTAAGGTTTTCTTCCTCCACCACCAATCTGGACAGCAAATTCTAGACACCCACCACCCTCTGGTGAAAAAGTTTTTCCTCATGTCCCCTCTAATCCTTCTACCAATCAACTTAAATCTGTGCCCCCTGGTAATTGACCTCTCCGCTAGGGGAAACAGGTCCTTCCTGTCTACTCTAATTAGGCCCCTCACAATGTTGTACACCTCAATTAAGTCACTCCTCAGCCTCCTCTGTTCTAAGGAAAACAACCCTAGCCTATCCAATTTTTCCTCATAGCTGCAATTTTCAAGCCCTGGGAACATTCTTGTAAATCTCCTCTGTTCTCACTCCAGAGCAATTATGTCCTTCCTGTAATGTGGTGACCAGAACTGTAAGCAATACTCCAGCTGTGGCCTAACCAGTGTTTTATACAGTTCCAGCAATACATCCCTGCTTTTGTATTCTATACCTCGGCCAATAAAGCATATGCCTTCTTCACCACTTTATCTACCTTCCTGCCACCTTCAGGGACCTGTGGACATGGACTCCAAGGTCTCTCACTTCCTCTACCCCTCTCAGTATCCTCCCGTTTATTGCTTATTCCCTTGCTTTGTTTGCCCTCCACAAAAGCATTACCTCACACTTCTCTGGATTCAATACCATTTGCCACTTTTCCGCCCACTCAACCAAACTATTGATATCATTCTGGTGCCTACAGCTATCCTCTTCACTATCAACTACACGGCCAATTTTTGTATCATCTGCAAATTTCCCAATCATGCCTCCCATATTTAAGTCCAAATCATTAATATGTACCACAAACAGCAAGGAACCCAACAGTGAGCCCTGTGGAACGCCACTGGAAACTGCCTTCCATTCGCAAAAACATTCATCAATCATTACCCTTTGTTTCCTGTCACTGAGCCAATTTTGGATCCAACTTGCCACATTCCCCTGTATACCATGGGCTTTTACTTAGTTTTAGTTTTCCTGACGGTATCAAAAGCCAACCACATAGTGTGAGACTGGAGTCACATGCAGGCCAGACACAGTAAGAGTGGCAGATTTGTTTTCCCTGAAGGACATTAGTGAGCCAGTTAGATTTTTGAACAAAACAGAACCTCTCATTCAGTTTATGGAACCACAAATAATCAAATCCTGTATCTTCTAAAATCACAAGACCATTTACTTCCATCTCCATCGCTTGTCTCTGCCCTTGCTCAGCTTATCTACTGCTGAAAGCCTCATCCATGCCTTAGTTCACTTGTGATGTGATTATTCAAACGCTCTTCTGTCCAGCCTCCCACCTTGCACGCTCGATAAACTCAAGCTCATCCAAATTCTGCTGCTGGTGTCCTAATTCACACCATGTCCCGTTCATCCATTACCCTGCACTCGCTGACCTACATTGGTACCCAGTCCAGCAATGCCTTGATTTTAAAATTCTCATCTTTTGTTTCAAATTCCTACACTGCCTTGACCCTCCCTATTTCTGTAATTTCATCCAGCTTTGCAACACTGAGACATCTCTACTCCTCCAATTCTGGCCTCTTGCACATCCCGGATTTTCATTATTCTACTATTGGCAGCCGTGCCTTCAGCTTCCTGGGACCTAAGCTCTGGAATCCCTCAATCAGCCCCTCTGATTCTCTAACTCTCGTTCTTCCTTTAAGACACTGCTGAAGAGCTACCTTTTTGACCAAACTTTTGGTCATCTATCCTAATATCTCCTTATGTGGCTTGGTATTAAATTATGTTTGATAATGCTCCTGTGAAACACCTTGGGATATTTTACTATGTTAAAGGTGCTAGAAATGCAAGCAGTCATTGTTGATTTATTGAATTCAATTTGATAGCTTGTCATGGTGGGATTTAAACTTTCCAGCCATGCTGCTAGTCCAATGCCATAACCATTAGGCTAACTGTACCGTGTTAAGATTTGCTGTTTTCAAAAGGTAAACAAATTAAACTCAAAAATATATGTATCAATTATTACTGTTTAACCCTGCCACGCTACCTTCCAGAAACAACAGCCCCCTCTCTCCACTCTTGCAGAACAAAAACCATTTTGTCCAGTGGAATAGAATGCTGAATTTCAAAGGATTCTATTTCACAGACATTAATCACTCATTACAATACTGTTTGGAATATAATTGCTTCTGATATAATGTATTGCTTATCACTCCCTTTTATAACAAAGAAATATAAAAAAACTCCCTATGATATGCTTGCCATTGCAACACATTTGCTGTACAGATCCTGAAGATAATGTACCAGAGAGTGTTAAGCAGACTATGAGGTGCTTCTGAAGTGCGCCTAATGTCTGGTGTAAATCTTGCACTGCAATGAAAAATGACTGCAGTAGAACTTCATTCGTGTAATCATTCTTAGGACAGACAACTTAGAACATTCTCACTCTGATCTGGAAAGCAATTAAAATTAAATCAATTCAGAAGGCATGCAATGATTAAATTATTGCCAAAGTGAATTTGCGAAACATTTTCCTCATTTGAAAAGATATTGCAATAAATACATAACGATAACAATTTGATATCCAAAAGGTCAAATGACAAGATGAAAATATTTGAACAACTCCCTTATCGTTTCAATTCTTTGGAGCTCCATTTTATACCCAAAAACCTATTGCACCAACTAAAAATACCCAGTAGACAGTTCAGCTTTCAAGCAAATAACACTGAAGGAACAGTATGCTTTCTTTTGGCCCATGAAAACTATTTACTTACCTATAATATTTTTGGGCACCATAAATCATTTATATTATAGCAACAGCATGCTGGTATAGCCCAATTCCTCGATAAGAACAAGGATGACCGCGGTGATTGCAACAACTACCGTGGAATCTCCCTGCTCAGCATAATGGGGAAAGTCTTCTCTCGAGTTGTTTTGAAAAGACTCCGGAAGCTGGCTGAGCATGTCTGAGGCACAGTGTGGCTTTTTAGCCGAGAGATCCACCATTGACATGCTGTTCTCCCTTCGCCAGCTACAGGTGAAATGCTGCAAACAACAAATACCCCTCTACGTTCTTTCATAGATCTCACCAAAGCCTTTGACCTCGTCAGCAGACGTGGTTTCTTCAGACTACTAGCAAAGATCGGATGTCCACCAAAGCTACTAAGTATCATCACCTCATTCCATGACAATATGAAAGGCACAATTCAGCATAGCGATGCCTCATCAGACCCCTTTCCTATCCTGAGTGGCATGAAACAGGGCTGTGTTCTCGCACCTACACTGTTTGGGATCTTCTTCTCCCTGCTGCTCTCACATGCGTTCAAGTCTTCAGAAGAAGGAATTCTCCTCCACACGAGATCAGATGGCAGGTTGTTCAACCTTGCCCGTCTTAGAGCGAAGACCGAAGTACGGAAAGTCCTCATCAGGGAACTCCTCTTTGCTCTTTGCTGATGATGCTGCATTAACATCCCACACAGAAGAGTGTCTGCAGAGACTCATCGACAGGATTGTGGCTGCCTGTAATGAATTTGGCCTAACCATCAGCCTCAAGAAAACGAACATCATGGGACAGGATGTCAGGAATGCTCCATCCATCAATATTGGCGACCACGCTCTGGAAGTGGTTCAAGAGTTCACCTACCTAGGCTCAACTATCACCAGTAACCTGTCTCTCGATGCAGAAGTCAACAAGCTCATGGGAAAGGCGTCCGCTGCTATGTCCAGACTGACCAAGAGGGTGTGGGAAAATGGCGCACTGACATGGAACACAAAAGTCCGCGTGTTTCAAGACTGTGTCCTCAGTACCTTGCTCTATGGCAGCAAGGCCTGGACAACGTATGTCAGCCAAGAGCAGCGTCTCAACTCATTCCATCTTCGCTGCCTCTGAAGAATACTTGGCATCAGGTGGCAGGACCGTATCTCCAATGCAGAAGTCCTCGAGGCGGCCAACATCCCCAGCATATACACCCTACTGAGCCAGCGGCGCTTGAGATGGCTTGGCCATGTGAGCCGCATGGAAGATGGCAGGATCCCCAAGGACGCATTGTACAGCGAGCTCGTCACTGGTATCAGACTCAGCGGCCGTCCATGTCTCCGCTTTAAAGACGTCTGCAAACGCGACATGAAGTCCTGTGACACTGACCACAAGTCTTGGGAGTCAGTTGCCAGTGATCGCCAGAGCTGGCGGACAGCCATAAAGGCGGGGCTAAAGAGCGGCGAGTCGAAGAGACTTAGCAGTCAGCAGGAAAAAAGACAGAAGTGCAAGGAGAGAGCCAACTGTGTAACAGCCCCGACAACCAATTTTATCTGCAACACCTGTGGAAGAGCCTGTCACTCTAGAATTGGCCTTTATAGCCACTCCAGGCGCTGCTTCACAAACCACTGACCACCTCCAGGCGCATACCCATTGTCTCTTGAGACAAGGAGGCCAAAGAAGAAGATAGTCCAATTATTTTGAGACCTAGATTCTGTCCATTCAGTGAATGGATGGAAAATCTAACCTGTGATATAATAATTTCAAAATAATGGTCTTGGTAATATTAAGACCACTGAAATCAGTATTTAAATGAAAGGCGAGAATAAATATAGGGGCCCTGGAATTTTGTGGGGCTCCTTGTGCTATATCTCTGGCAGGAGACCAGTAGGACCCTAGGAAAATGGCATAAATGAAAAAAAAAGAAAAAAAGTGCATTTAGATTGTGTCTTTCATTATCTCAAGGTGTCGCAAAGCACTTTACAGCCACTTAAGTGCTTTTGAAGTGTAATCACTGTTGTAATATAAGAATTACAGCAGCCAATTTACACACAGCAACCTTCCACAAACGTGTGATGATGACCAGTTAGTTTGTATTTGTGACATTGATTGAGGGATACATTTTGGCCAGGACATTGGAGATAACTGCCTTGGTCTTCTTTGAAGTAGTGCCTTGGGATCTTTCACATCCAGCTGAGCAGGCAGATGGGGCTTCAGTGTAACGGCTCATCTGAACGATGCCACCTCCAAACACTGCAGCATTCCTCAGGTCCTGGAGTGGGACTTGACCCCACTACCTTTTGACTCAGAGGCAGGAGTGCTACCAACTGAGGCAAGGCTGACACACAAATTGTATGAAAATGGTCCTAAACCATACTGCCACACGTTCTCATTCACTCAGTCAAAAATATGAGCTGGTAGGATTTTACTTATCTCCATAATATCGGTTCATGAATTTTCTTCGGAAAATGAGATTACGTGTGGCAGAGTAAACTTTGTTGTCTGTCATTCCCTTGCAATAGTATTAAACTGTAGGAAATTCCTTCATCTCGTTTCCTGGAACTCAATCATTAAATCAAGTCTGAAACCTGGGTGAATAATACTTTGGTTGGTTAATAATGGCTACTCAGATACAGCTGACGATTGTAAAACTGAACTGGGTATTAAAAGTTTCTCCTGTGCAGAATCCTATTCGATAGCAACTTCTTCACAAGATTTTTTTTGAAAGAAATGAACACTGTAAAGTTAATAGAGTGTAAATAGTTTTCACTTCAGTTTCACAAACCTCTCAAAGAAAAAGACAGGCCTTCCTGAGCAGATAAGTATATTCAGTGCAATACGTCAACCTTAAAAATCATTTAGAAAGCTGAACAACATGTAGTAAACTGACAAAGAAAGTAGTTGAATTAAAGTTAGCACTTTGCAAGCTTTTGAAAAGATTGAAGGATTTAAAAATGACTCAAAGTAGAGCTAGACAAAGTGTTAATACTAACGACCTGCGTATTGCTGCACTCCGGCGTATGCTTGCTGCAAGGGATCAGCTGCAGTTGGGCTTTGTGCTGTCAAAACACAAAGAGGAAAAACATTAATAATCCATAGCGTTTTTTAAGCTTTACATAACTGATGATGGCAACACAGTGTAGTTATTAATACAAAATCCAAAGATTATTGAATCCTACATCTAAGCTGTCTGCATTTAGGTAAATGGGCTACGTCCCATAAGGGAGAGTGCGAAACTTACATCGGACAAACAAAACCTGTGTGTGTGTGGTTTTCTCATTAGCTTGATTTGGAGTCTCTTCAGAAGCATTTACATTGCAACTGGGGTTCTCAGACGGAAGGAGAAAATCGCTGTTCTCTCAACGTTTAAAGTAAGGTTTATACAGTGATCAGATGGTCCAAAAGACAACACGAGCACTTTGCGAGCCAGGTTTACATTGCATTTAGTGTAAAAGTGAGGCTTCCGTCACTCTGCTTCACACTAGAGTCAGATCAGACTCCAACTCCAGATACACACGAAAATTATTTTCCACTGATGTGACACTTGCAGTGTACCCGAACTCTGAAACGATATTGGGTTTGTGTGAGCGCGCCAAATGCCTAGCTGAGTAAATAATAATGGTCCTGAAAATATGTGGGCCAGCAATCCCGGCATTTATGTTGGCATTGCGCCCACAACAGGCTGATCCTGCTCGAATATGCATACTCAGATGGAGTATCTAATTTGCATTGGCATAGTGGGTCCATTGCATTTTGGATGTCTACCTGCCCCGGACTGTTAGGAAATTAGTCTTAAGAGAGGAAGGGAGTGTTTGATCACCCCACCAGACACCTGCTTATTAGGAACAGAGGAGCAGGAGTAGGCCATTCAGCCCATCGAGCCTGCTCCACCATTCAATACTATCATGGCTGATCATCCACTTCAATGTCTTTTCCCCATACTATCCTCATATACACTTATGTCATTGGTATGTAGAAATCTGTCAAGCTCTGCTTTAAACAAACTCAATGACTGAACTTCCACATCCCTCTGGGGTAGAGAATTCCAAAGATCCACAACCCTCTGGGTAAAGAAATTTCTCCTCATCTCTGTCCTAAGTGGTTTCCCCTTTATTTTGAAATTATGTCCCCTGGTTCTAGACTCCCTAACCAGGGGAAACATCTTAGCTGCATCTACCCTGTCTATCCCTTTATGTATTTTGTAGGTTTCAATGAGATCACCCCTCATTCTTCAAAACTCTAGAGAATACAGGTCCACTTTCCCCAATCTCTCTTCATAGGACAGTCCCGCCATCCCGGGAACAAGTCTGTTGAACCTTTGTTGCACTCCCTCGATGGCAATATTATCCTTCCTAAGGTAAGGGGACCAAAACTGAACACAATTCTCCAGGTTCACCTTCAAGTGGCCCCATTCGTCAAGTATAAACTAAAATGTATCTTCTTTAGATCTTCAAGGATTCAGGATGCTTCCCTGGCCTGGACCCCCAAGATGGGCCCCACCTCTGTTGGCCGAGAAGCTGTTATCATCTTCCTGTTGGATTTGCTGGCCACCGCTTGAACAACGGCCCTCTGATAGCCAAAACTGAGAAACACCCAGCTTGGAGACTCTGCTCCCTCTGACGTGGGATACATGTTTTGTGTGTGTGCACCAGAAGACCCATGCACTTTCCACCTTAGAATTTAGTAGTCTGCATCCAAAGCCATATTCTGACCATATAGTGGGATCAGAAAAACAAAATTTCCAATACATATATGAAACAAAACTCCAGCCACAAATATCCTACATCTTTCTGGCTATTTGGTATATCGTCCATCTCCTTGGCTTTCAATCACAGTTTTCCACTGTCAACCTCTCGGTAGAGGTGCAGGGATGGAGAGAGGTGTGTTGGGGGCAGTAGACATTGTCATAGAGTCATAGAGAGATACAGCACTGAAACAGGCCCTTTGGCCCACTGAGTCTGTGCCGACCATCAACCACCCATTTATACTAATCCTACATTAATCCCATATTCCCTACCACATCCCCACCATTCTCCTACCACCTACCTACACTAGGGGCAATTTACAATGGCCAATTTACCTATCAACCTGCAAGTCTTTGGCTGTGGGAGGAAACCGGAGCACCCGGCGGAAACCCACATGGTAGGGGTGATAAAGGAGAAAGGCCTATCATTAATGCACATCAACAACAGAAACAACTTGTATTTATATATCGCCTTTAACATAGTAAAATATCCCAAGGCACTTTAAAAGTGCATTATCAAACAAACTTTGACTCTGAGCGACATGAGGTGATATTCAGACAGATGATCAAAAGCTTGGTCAAAGAGATAGGTTTTAAGGAGCATTTTAAAGGAGGAGAGAGACAAAGAGAGATGGAGGTGTTGGGGGGAGGGGGAGCAGATGAACTTGTGAGCTTTGGGCCAAGGCAGCTGAAGGCACAGCTGCCAATAGTGGAGTGAAGAGGCCAGAATTCGAGGAGTGCAGAAATTTTGAAGGGTTATAGGGCTGAAGGAGGTTAAAGAGAGGGGTGAGGCCATGGAAGGATTCAAAAACAATGATGAGAATTTTAAAATCAAAGCATTGCCATACAAGGAGCCAGTCTAGGTCAGCAAGCACAGGGGTGAGGGGTAAGTGGGGTTTGGTGTGATTTAGGACACAGGCAGCAGAGTTTTGAATTAAGTCAAGTTCATGTAGGGTGGATGATGAGAGGCCGGCCGGGAGAACATTGGAACATTCTAATATGTCTTCCTTTTCCCTCAACCAAGGATTCCTCCCCACTGTGGTTGACAGGGCCCTCAACTGTGTCTGGCCTATTTCTCGCACCTCTACCCTCACCCCTTCTCCTTCCTCCCAAAACCGCGACAGAGCTCCCCTTGTCCTCACTTTCCACCCCACCAGCCTCCATATCCAAAGGATCATCCTCCGTCATTTCCGCCACGTCCAGTGTGATGCCACTACCAAACGCATCTTCCCCTCCCCGCCTCTGTCAGCATTCCAAAGGGATCGTTCCCTCCATAACACCCTGGTCCACTCCTCCATAACCCTCGACACCTCGACCCCTTCCCCTGGCACCTTTCCATGGAATCGCAGGAGGTGTAATACCTGCCCTTTTACCTCCTCTCTCCTCACTATCCAAGGCCCCAAACACTCCTTTCAGGTGAAGCCACGATTTGCTTGTACTCCTTTCAATTTAGTATACTGTATTCCCTGCTCACAATGCGGTCTCCTCTACACTGGGGAGACCAACGCAGATTGGGTGACCGCTTTGCGGAACATCTTCGTTCAGTCCGAAAACATGACCCCGAGCTTCCTGTCGCTCGCCATTTCAACACAGCCCCCTGCTCTCACGCCTACATCTCTGGGATTGGTGCAGTGTTCCAGTGAATATCAACGCAAGCCCGAGGAAATAACATCTCATTTACCGATTAGGCACTCTGCAGCGTACTGGGCTGAACATTGAGTTCAATAATTTCAGAGCATGACTGCCCCCACTTTTTATTTTTATTTTTTCTTCTTTATTATTATTATTTTTATTTTATTTTAATTTGTTACATCATTTTTTTTAACCATGTGTCTGCACACTTGTTTTTCATGTTTGTGCTTCTGGCCAGGACTGTTCATTATTCTGTCATTTAACACCCTCTCTGCATTAATGCTTTATCTTTCACCACACCATTAACACACCCTTTGCCTTTGCTCCATGACCTTCTGGTCAGTTATTCTCTGTGACCCTCTGTCCTATCAACACCTCTTTTGTTATCTTTTTCCCCACCCCAGCTTTATTTGCTTAAAACCTATTACATTTCTAACCTTTGCCAGTTCTGATGAAAGGTCACAGACCTGAAACGTTAACTCTGCTTCTCTCTCCACAGATGCTGCCAGACCAGCTGAGTATTTCAAGCATTTTTTGTTTTTATTTCAGATTTCCAGCATCTGGAGTGTTTTGCTTTTATATTAGAACATTGGAATAGTCAAGTCTAGAGATAACAAATGCATGGATGAGGGTTTCAGCAGCAGATGAGCTGAGGCAGAGATGGATTGGGTGATGTTAAGGAGGTAGAAATAGGCAGTCTTAGTGGTGAAGTGGATATGTGTTCAGATCCCCCTCTGGGGGACACCGTGTTGAGAATAAATGTCCAAAATCCATTAAACTAAGCCGTACCTGCCCATATCCTGTTGTATACCACCATGAAGGTTTATCACCAAAGAGGAGGGTTGTCAGCCACAACAAAGTCATCACAGGACCCCGATTTGCATGGAATAATCTGTTTCTGACAGAATGCTGGTCACCTAAATTGAGGCTTGTTTGAATGGGAAGTTTATGGTTTCTCTTTTTGTCTCATAGGAACAGGTGTAGGCCATTCAGCCCCTCGAGCCTGTTCTGCCTTTCAGTTAGATCATGGGTTGATCTATACCTTAGCTCCATTTATCTGCCGTGGTTCTGTGTCACCTGATACCCTCACTCATCAAAAATCTAGCAACCTCAGTTTGAAATTAGCAATTGACCTAGCCTCAACAGCTATTCACCAGAGCATTCTGCAGATTCCCGCTACTACCTACTCATATAGCAGTTCATGCTGAAAAGTGGGGGCTGGTAGAGAAACAAAAATAATCGCCCGTATCTTTTGAGAACTTAAATCTATCCTCAATTTATTTTAAAATGATAGCACCTCCCCAAACATACTTTGCATTGCCTGCAACACATTGCTAATCTGCATTCTTTATGAAAGTAATAGCAAATTAAAGTAATTAATGAGAAAGAAAGAAAAAATACACAGAAGAAAACATTCTTCTCACTAATATCACTCTTGCATATGAAGATGGATTAATCTAGAACCACATCTATAATTAAAGACAATGCAACTTGATGTGCTAATTAAACAGCATGAATCCAGTTTGAGCAAAACTATTGCAGAATATAGGCAATTGCACAGAACTTCATTAACCAAGCTTACTTATTTAACCTTTTGAGTACTGCAAGCTGGTAAAAACATTGGTAAATGTGAACATTGCACTAGTGATGTATTGCACTAGTTCTTAGCTGCTTCCTTCGCCTGTACTAAACGTTTAAATATTGACTGTTTTCCTTGCTTTTGCCCATTTTTCTCTTATCCAGGAGAGGCTGATCAGCTTCTGATACCTCACTCAGGTGACTCTTCTTCAGGAGGCTAAAAAGTGACATCAAGCCAATTCAAGTCTCTGTGCCAACCCTGACACCTGGCATCCAAATACATGCACTTTTCATCTAGGACCACCAGAGGGTAGCCTAAAGCAGAAACTCTATTGTATTTTTCTCCCCCATAGCTCAGGGACACTGAAGCCAGTTATGGTGCCCGACTGCCACTTAGCTAAGACAAGCGAACTGAGCACAGGTTGACAGCTAGGTCTGTAGCTTTCTGACCTGCGTGGCTCAAAATCACATTGAGCAGTACACCTACCAACTGAACTGAGAATTAGTTTCAACATCTTTGTGGGAAATAACTGCACTCTTAAAAATATGAATCCTATTCTCTGCCGTGCCAAAGAGGAGTAAAACAGAGGCAAGTAAATGCCTTACAGGATGTGATGGAAATTCTGGCAAATCAACCTGGGCCACTCTGATGTACTTCCTGATGGTCATTTTGCAGAGTTGCATGGCAGAGGCCCATGAGCATGTTACCTGTGCCTCCAGTAGATCGGGAAATGACGCAAAGGATATTAAAGGAGTGAAGGGAAAATAACTAAAGTAAATGAAGTTAGCAGAAAAAAATAAATTAAATCGGACCTAGTGTTGACTTCTCCATGTGATTGCTTTAACTTTTCAGCCCACAATGGTTTCGCTTCAAATTAGTACGATCGCCTTTGCTAACAAGATGGCCATAACTGTGCTACACTCTCTGGAACATTTAGCTGATATTTATGTTTTAGTATTGATTTCCCCGTGTGAAATAAAATTATATTAAATGAATGGCATAGCATTTTGACTCATTATTCTGTTCGCCTCTGAAGCCTGGACTTGATTTCAGACAGTTTGAGGGAGACAAAATCCTACTCTATCTGATGATAGTTAAGTGAAACTCAAGTAAGCCTGCAGTATAGATTTTACACTAGATTTGGCTCAATAATCAAAGAAATTCAAGAATATTCTATGAATATTTCAGTATTGAGTGAGAAAATCATGTTCTGAGAAGCCGTAGAAGAAAGGCTAAGGGCATTTTTTTTTAAAGATTTCCACACCAAATACATACAAAGCAAGGCAAAGAATCGGCGCAGGCATCAAAAGCTGAATGATCTCCTACAGTGCTGCAAACTTCTATGTACTTTTAAAGATTAAATAGATCTGTTTAATCATGAATGTACTGTGTAACTCACTTAAGAATGCACCTCTGGAAGTCTACGCAACTTTATTTTCAGGTTGAGGATTTTTCAAGGCACATGCTCTACCCAGTTGTCTCTCAAATTTACATATTAAAAGGCCTTACTGCCTGAAGCAGGCAGTTGCTCAGGCTGCCCAGTGATTGGCTCCTTTCAAGATGATGCCAACCAGTGTGCCCGCCTAAATGGGACTGTAAGTCATTCCGGGCTGCCACTGTCGCACATTCACTGGCAGTCCAAGTTACACCCTGTGAACTGGACAGCACAAAATATTTTCAAAACAGAAGCCCCTTTCTTCGCATTAGTCTCCTGTCTTCTGATTTGGACTAGTTATTAAGATTTTCATTGAATTTTAATCAGTAATAAAGCAAAATCTCAGCACTCAAGCCTCGAATCCACTCCTTTCAAATCCTGTTAACAGCCTGGTTTGGGTGCCGGAAAAAGTGGCAATCCTATCTCCTACAATTATCAGCAGATCATTTTCCCCAATGCCGGGAGGTAGGAGCCCCTGGATCCTCTCCGTGAATTCCCATGACATCAATTTCAAGAATATGCTCTTAGTAATTTGACACTTCAACCTTTACTCAGAGTTTTGGCTTGTGTCAGCAAGGACAATGAAGGGACAAAGCTCAGCAGGGTGAATAAGAAGCAACTAGCCCATGGTTCAGCTTGAGTATCTTCAAAATGAAGGGTTGGGAAGACAGACAATTTTTAACAATTCGACACATTAATTTCCAATCTGTAAACAATGGAAATGTAGCTTTTCGTAAACTATGGGGCCGTTCTAAAATTTATTATTCTAACTAGAAACAGAGAACTTTATCCCTTTTCATTATAAATGCTATGTGTACTCCAAATAAATGGAAGCTCTCAATACATGCATAAAATTTGTGGGAATGCAATTATACATTCAGTGGGAGTGTACTGTACTATCACCCATGAGAAAATATGTTTTGTATATGCCAATGAATTGGGCATTTCATTGAATTCTTATTATGAGGCATAAGAATGTTTTCCCATCCATCCTAATGGAAAAGGTTCACACTTACAGAAATTCTGGTCTGGAGTTATAACTTTATTGCCATTATCCTCAGCTACAACTGACCTATGACTGGAAAAGCAGCTGGTAGTACTTTGAGCAAAAACCACAGCCTAAGTTTAATCTGCAAGTAAACTATTTAGCCAGTGGTGTAATTAGGGTTCTTATAGTCATAAAGCATAGTTAATGTGGCTGTTTGAGTAGATTTTACAGAAGCCCCTGGTATTGCTTGTTAACAGATTTAATGCTGAGGAGCTCAATGGTACAATTTTATAACCTCTTCTCATCCAATAAAAATCTGCTGTTGAAGAGAGCTTACAAATGGAGTAATGACTTCAGTTCATCAGCACTCCTGGCTACATTACTGGCCAATCGGGATCAGTAAACACAGAATAATGGATACCTGGGAGTGATTCCAAAGCAGTAATGTAGTATAGGGGCTCAGATGGCTCATATAGAGAATAATGGAAACCTATGAGATATTACAAAATTGTAATCTAATCCGGGAGTTTAGATGACTCATAAAAGCCACTCAGAGTTTGATCTCAGAGTTCATGGCATCATCTGAATTTAGTGTTTCGATTGCAAAATACTGGGAGGTAAAAAGAAAAACTGAGAGTGCTGGAAACTTGAAATAAAAAGCAGAAAATGTTTAAGATGGGTACCTGATGATGGCATTAGCCTATCACTTGATTAGATATTATTTTGTAAATCATAATTATCTGTGTAGACTGAACAGTAACATCCGTTCTGGTGAAATCATAAATTGTGGAGTCAAATGAAATGCTCTGAACTGTCATCTGAGCCCTCACATCTCCTATCTGTTATTCTCTATGTAAATCATTCCGAACCACTGAGATTTGACAATGGGATTGAAATCATTGTCTGGTATTTATTATCCTTACAATAATATATAAGATCTAAATTTTGTGTGAGAATTTTATTCAGTTTGTGGTTGTACTCTTGCCTGGCATCAGCTGGCAGTGTGGCCACTGACTGTCTCTACTCTCCTTGTCCTTGAAGCGTGATGACAGTCATAATATGATATAATGACAGACGTCATTAGTACAGGTTTATTGAGAGAAAAAAATTACAATTAATTCACATGAAATTTTATTTCAATGAAATTTGCTTAATGGGAGCAATTCAATAAATGGGGCATTATTCTTACTCTGTGTGTGTGGGAAGGAGCAGAATAAGAGATGGCTCCCATAAAGAGGCCTTTCATGTATTTTTTGTCTTATATAACAGAATCTTATAAAGAGTCACAGGTTAAACAAAACCTAGAGTTTTTGATGTGAAACACGTGGAACAAATCCCTAAGAACAATACAAAATTCCATCAGCTGTACAACTAACTCTTGTCTGTATATCTTAAGTATATCCTTAATGTATTCTGGCATGGAATTTAAGAGAATAAAGCATTTTGTTCAAGTAAATGTACTCTAACTAAGACCTTTTTAACTGAAGGAATTACTGGAACACTTACTAATTTTTTTGGCAGCAACTTTATAAATCATTTTCAAAATCTAAAAAACATAAATTACTGTAATAGTGTGATAAATGCACGATGGGATAGCTTAGTTGCTTGGAGTCCTGATTCCAAACTGGCTGTTCTGAGATTATTAGGGAGACCGCAGGTCAATAAAATTAGCATGTGCTTTTTATAAAGAACTTGAATTTGAAACATTTTTGAAACAGACACTGTTCAGCCAAGTGCTGGGCATTAAATCACAAAACTCTTGGTCAATTTAATTATGTAGCTCCTTCTAAATGTGTAATAGTATTACTTTGGATCATTTATGTCCATTTGCTTCTATTCTTCACACTATAATGGTAACTGTTAATTATTATTTCTATCAGTAATTTCTATCATTAATTATTTCTCTATCAGTATGTGTAGTATGCTTCAATCAACTTCCTTGATTTTAGGAGTTGTATTCAATCCCTGTTCAGCCACTGAGGGCTGGACATAAGATGCGTTCAGTGGCAGTAACAGCCTAAAATGGCCCAGGACTCAACCGCACTTTCAAGAGTATTCTTATAGTGGACACTCACCGTGCGTGCAGACGGAGCTTACTGTGTGCCACATCGGGTTGGAGTTTTCATCTCCCGCCTGACCGATTGGGAGGACTGGTGAGCCGGCTCTAGTGAATAACAAAAGAGCGCATCGCGGGCCGGTTGAAACGTCCTGCCTGGCCTCTGGAGACCACTCATGGGCTGACCCTTCGGAATAATTAAAAAGTGCATTGAGGGCCGAATGTAATGATCCAACAGGGCATTTCCAGCCTGTGGGCTAAGTTATGTTGTGCAACACTGTGCTAGATTCTAGATGGTGCAAACACATTACTTAAAGCTGTTCATGGAGTCCATAAATTGTCCTATTATTGTAAATACACAAAATAAGTACATTTCCAACACATAGCACTACGGTATACTTTATATTAGTGCTACTCATATTATGACCTAGGAGATATTTGCAGCCCGTGTCTCCCCTTGGCAGATTGCAGTCTCATGTGCCTCTCGGGCTCCACTTATGTACTGCTCAGCTGTGACATGTTTACGTGCTGGGAGTAAATGCCATTCCCTTTCCTTTTTTTGCTTTCCAGGAAAAGAAGGTAAGTGAATGCTTTTAGGAAGCAGATCTATCCCAGCTTTCATTGAATTTTCTAAAATAATTTTCTAAAATAAAACTATTTGATCCTGCCATTTAATGTTGTCTTTTCCTCACAGTGGGGAAGTGCCTGGCCTACACTTGGCAACTGCCCACAGTGACACAAATTGAAATGAGGAGCTTAATGTCTGGAGAATCACAGACCCGCATTACATCAGTCTGTGATGAAGAAGGTCTGAAAATAGTCCTCGAGCAACAACAACAACAACTTTCATTTATAAACTGCAGCTATTGATTGGGACTATGGTACTTCTCAAATATTACTGAGTTGTCACTACTCTTTTCCCACATCTCTGGAATTTTGTCCTGACACCGTATATATGTATAAAACAATGTGGAAAATTACTTCTATACTTAACAGGAATACACTGTACTTAACTTGGACTTTATTTACAGAAGTAACTTTCAATTCAACAACAGAACATACTTTCTCTGCTTATTTGTTCTGTTCAAGAAAAAATACAAAAATAAAAAAAACTTAAGACACAATTCACCTTACATGATGGAAGTATGTAAAGCAAAAATAGAATATGGCAAAATGTTTGCTAATTAAGCAAATTATTTTATTAACAACAGAAGTAAAAAATAAAATAAAATGTGATGTTTATAATGAAGGGTTTAAATCATGAACGAATATACAATGTATTCCAACAAAGTTCATTTTAGGAGCAACACTTAAACAAATTCTCCTGCTTAGCATTTTTATTTTTTTTAAACTAAGTCATTATGCTAATTTGCACACAGAATAATTACCAAATTCTTTATGAGCTGAAATACTTCTGTGTATACATAATACTTTTGATTTATAGATGTGTAAGCAATATTTTGAGTCAAATCCTGCTGAGCATACAGATGGGCATCATTTCCTTCAAAAGCCTGAGGCTTTGGGGAGTTAATAAAAGCCTTTCTTTTCCCCTTTGTCCTCAAATATTTATATCACTTTCACTTACCTTTGTTCTTAATAGAATTCTAGCAGTAACACCTGTGAAGAACACCCTCAGTGAATGCTGTTACTATGCATTTCTCCATCGGTGTTCTTAGTGGTTCTGTGTTCAAAATTAACCTATTATAAATGCATTCTGGGAACAAGTGGTCTGTACCTTCAATGAGCGATGCTGAGCTAGAAAGTGCATCGAGTGCTCAATCACATTAATTGAGATTAGGGCAGTTCATTTCCCATCGCACGGGAGGGGCTAAACAATTTGGTCTACCACTATGCTTCATCTATGGAGAGGTAGCATGTAAGTTTACATCTCCCCTGTATTCTCCTCACAGTCGCTTCTCAGCTTCAACTGAGCCTCAGAGGGAAGGAAGAAGCAGAACTGGAAGCAAAATTGTTTTCCATAGAGTGAAAGTTACAGAGTTGGCATCACATGTCTCTTTGCAGTTGGTTACAGAGAGGGATTAGCAGACTCCTTTCTCAGATGGGGAATGGTGCATTTACACAATTGATCTTAGTTACCAATTAATATCATAGAATGAGACAACACCTTTTATCTCTAAAAGCCTTTTTTGTCACACATGGTGTACCGTGTGAACCCTAAACAGTGAAGCTTGGCAATCATAATGGCAGCTGTAACATGAATGATGAACTCAAGCAGCAAAACATGAACGTGATAGTTCATGAATAAATAAGAGAACAGAGAATGGGCAGAAACCTAAAAAGCAAGCTGACAATATTAAAGAAGTGTAACACAATCTTAGCCATCTGATCATTTATAACCACTCAGGCTTCAAAGTCACAGTTTAACTCTCCTCAGGTTACTTTACAAACCACCTGCCACCATCTGCCTGCTGTTTATACTCCATATTAATGATGGAGCTAGTGGACCCACATAACTTGTTTTGTTAATAGGAGGAAAGTTAAACAACTGTTTTTGGATCCTGTGCACCTGGGATTTGTGTTCCAATAGTGGCTGGCACTAAGATATAATCACATCTGATCTGTAAAATGGGCCATCCACCTCTCACGGGCACAAGCAAACAGTTTTTGCACCGTCAGTTGCAGCTGAAGTATGTTCACTCCCTTTATTAGGAAACTAGCTTCGTGGGCACGCAGACAGGCCATGCCAAGTGAAAACAGGGCATGGTTGCAACTTTTTGCATTCCTCCCCAGCCGTCGTCCCCGACGCTCTATCAAACATAAATGTTTTCGTCATACTGGAGCTATAAGTTGTAGCAGAGATAAGGCTATTAAAGAATTAACTTTACTTCTGAGCAAAGTAAAAACAAAATGCAGGAAAAGCAGAGAGTTAAAAAAAACATTTCAGGCCCACAAAATAGGGGATGGTCATACATTTGTTTCTAGTGTTTGACATTCATAGTAAATGATGGGTGAAGCAGAACTATTGCATTGCTTTTGCAAAGTTACCATGTTTAGATATGATTAAAATGGCTGTAAAATGCAGGAAAGGAAAATACCAATGTTCTCTATTTCCTCCCCCCTCCCCACTCCCCACTCCCTTCCCAAAGATGGAGCTGCCTGCCACACACTGCTTCTCAATCTAGCAGTCTGGTCAAGAACCAAATAACAGGATTTTAGCATTGCCAGGCAAATCTGAGTAAATGGCAGCCTTGGGACTAAGACCCTGGACCATCTGGTTGTCGCCTGAAGCAGTGACATTATGCGCAAATGTAACATTCCGTGTGCAACGGAACAAATTGTAAGTACACTTGTGGTACATTGCAATGTGGAAAAAAACATTATGAGAATCTTTAAAAAAAAATTTAAACCAAAATAGTCCCTTGCAGTCCTCAAAAGGTTAAAATCCCAAGCATCTATTATGAAAATCACATAGTTTCACCAGAAGAAGCACCTGAAAAATAAATATTTTATACAGCCCCATGGGGAAGGATATCTCATTTTCGTAGTGTCCCACTCTAGTGGACTAATGACTTTGCTGAGTGAACTTCATAGAACCAGCTTAATGACCCCATTCATTATGGGCTACAAATGTGTGATCTGAGCAATAACCTTCATTACATACAGCTTACACTTAGCATTTAAAGAGGCTGAATTAGTTGTCCCTTAGAAGCCGTGAGAAGCTGGCTCAGAATAACAGATGAGCGAAATATGATTTCCTCAAATTTATGGCATTTTTTTTAAAGCAAGAACTTTAGAATCTTTCATCAAAGAGCACTGATTATTCAGGGTACAAGTCTGTACAAATAGTGAGGAAGATACCATTACACAAACTGAGAGTGATGAGATATGTCTTTCATGTGGAAGATTAGATGCTAGAGACTGGCTCTATTGGTAGCACTCTAAAATACCTCCTGGTACTTAGGGCACATCATTGTAAGGTAAATTTTCCAAACTGCCCCCTCCCACCCTGCAAAATGCTGTGCCCACCAGAAACATATCTTTGGAAATCACTGATGCACCCACGTGATTTCCCAATATTCACTCCCAGCAGTTATGGATTTCATGAAATTATCCTTCTTGGAGTAATTATTACCAGTACCCACCAGTGCTGAGGTACCTGAATCACTGCCAGTGTGCCTCAGTTGTTGGCACATACTGGATTATCTTGGCCCTGCCTCATTCTCAGAAAATATGCCCTCCTATCTCTTTTACTGAAAAACCTTGTTGAAGGACAAGAACCAGAAATACAGCATACCCAGGAAGGCTAAGAACAGGAGAAAAGATGAACTTGATTAAGAGGTAATTGTTAGTTATGGTTTCACTATGACGTAAAGGTGAGCTGACCGCAAAACTCCAGGATTAACGATTACTCAGTTTTTGATTTTTCAAACACTAAAGGGTAATTGTTTAATTTTTGTGCTATTTTCATACAGGTTTTAATAGCTTTACAAAAGATGGTAGAAATGTAAAGGGAGATTTTCTGCTTCAGTGCTCCTGGCACACAATTAAACATAGGCTGGGAGTCCACAGTTTCCGATATGCGCACATGTTGGAAGCACCGGAGTAGAAAATCTCTCCTTTAATGAAAAGTAATGATAAAAAACCAATGGGAGAAATTGGAGTTACTGCTCATGTTTGTCTCAGCTTTTTGTTGTTAAGAGTACGGTGTTTTATTTAAATATGTTTACGCCTCTGAATATGTAGCCCTGCTGTTAGCTGAGAGGAATAGATGAACCAGTGTGGTATAGTTCAGGAGATCCCTTTGCATCACGTTTGCTATGCAACATTAGTGTCAGAGAGATTGGGTGTACACTGGGTTTGCACATTGTGTTTTCACTTCAATGAGTTTGGTTCGAGTTCAGCCTGGATTGACATGATAAAAATCTGCTCTGTCTGTTGGCATTAAATGAGTTTTGGCAGCCTCAACCCAGTTTCTACTGGGTTTGGACCTACAGCACAAAACTGAAACTAACTGCCAGTGGGACAAGTAAAGACCCATAATCATACTGGCTGAAGAGCCATGGATGGTATTTTTTGCCAACAGTACAAGGACGGGGCATGGATGAGACTTTGAGTTGAGATCTGATACCTGTTTTACGGAATTGAAAACATTCATAACCTGTTAAATATTTCCTCACATTTTTCACTGAGCTCCAGCTTCAAGCATTTCTAGGTCAGAGACAGTACAGGTTAGACAGAAGTGTACTATTACCATTTGAATTCCTGTAATTATTCCGTCCCTTTCATTATGTTTAAAAGTTAGGCAACTTGTATTTGATTAAAGAATGTACAAGGAGAAAAGTGCCAAGGTTAATTATAAGACTCAAATAGTTTTTGTTTATATTTGATTAAATTATTGTTCTTCTAATTATTTGGCACTTTTGTATGAATATTATTTTGCCAGCCAGTTTAAAAGAAAGAAGAAAGATGAAAACAAAATGTGTCTCTTTACATGCCAGTGGACTGGGCTCCTTCATGTGCTTTCTACCTTGAAGCATGACATCAAGCATCTGGATGAACACCAGCTCCACTTAGAGAGATTTTTACCACTCTGTGTGACTGATTAATGTATAACATTTTGAAGTGGTGTCTGCGCTGCATCTTGAGCCTTTAAATGTGCTGTAGACGTAACATCTTACCAAGGCACACATGCATCTCTGAGTGCCAAGCTTATTCTGTGCCACTTCAAATGGATGAAATCAGCAGTACAGTTCAAATTTGTCAAGTGTACATTGATGACTTTTCTATATACACCCACACACACACACACAGACACAGGGGGGTAATTTTGACTTTGTGCGATAACAAGTTGACAGCCCATGTTACATTTTTCCTGATTTTTATTTCCATTGAAGTCAATGGGAGAGATGTAAAACGGGCTGCCAAATCACTATCATCTGTTTTGCACTACAGCATGACATTAATATTACCCCACAGTCTGTGCAGAAATAGACCTTGATCAATTTGCCGGCATGCAGGGTGGGTTCAAAGAACAAAGAAAATTACAGCACAGGAACAGGCCCTTCGGCCCTTCAAGCCTGCGCCGATCCAGATCCTCTATCTAAACATGTCGCCTATTTTCTAAGGGTCTGTATCTCTTTGCTTCCTGCCCATTCATGTATCTGTCGAGATACATCTTAAAAGACGCTATCGTGCCCGCGTCTACCACCTCCGCTGGCAACGCATTCCAGGCACCCACCACCCTCTGCGTAAAGAACTTTCCATGCATATCCCCACTAAACTTTTCCCCTCTCACTTTGAACTCGTGACCCCTAGTAATTGAATCCCCCACTCTGGGAAAAAGCTTCTTGCTATCCAGCCTGTCTATACCTCTCATCATTTTGTACACCTCAGTCAGGTCCCCCCTCAACCTCCGTCTTCCTAATGAAAATAATCCTAATCTACTCAACCTCTCTTCATAGCTAGCGCCCTCCATACCAGGCAACATCCTGGTGAACCTCCTCTGCACCCTCTCCAAAGCATCTACATCCTTTTGGTAATGTGGCGACCAGAACTGCACGCAGTATTCCAAATGTGGCCGAACCAAAGTCCTAAACAACTGTAACATGACCTGCCAACTCTTGTACTCAATACCCCGTCCGATGAAGGAAAGCATGCCGTATGCCTTCTTGACCACTCTATTGACCTGCGTTGCCACCTTCAGGGAACAATGGACCTGAACACCCAAATCTCTCTGTACATCAATTTTCCCCAGGACTTTTCCATTTACTGTATAGTTCACTCTTGAATTGGATCTTCCAAAATGCATCACCTCGCATTTGCCCTGATTGAACTCCATCTGCCATTTCTCTGCCCAACTCTCCAATCTATCTATATTCTGCTGTATTCTCTGACAGTCCCCTTCACTATCTGCTGCTCCACCAATCTTAGTGTCGTCTGCAAACTTGCTAATCAGACCACCTATATTTCCTCCAAATCATTTATGTATATCACAAACAACAGTGGGCCCAGCACGGATCCCTGTGGAACACCACTGGTCACACGTCTCCATTTTGAGAAACTCCCTTCCACTGCTACTCTCTGTCTCCTGTTGCCCAGCCAGTTCTTTATCCATCTAGCTAGTACACCCTGGACCCCATGCGACTTCACTTTCTCCATCAGCCTACCATGGGGAACCTTATCAAATGCTTTACTGAAGTCCATGTATATGACATCGACAGCCCTTCCCTCATCAATCAACTTTGTCACTTCCTCAAAGAATTCTATTAAGTTGGTAAGACATGACCTTCCCTGCACAAAACCATGTTGCCTATCACTGATAAGCTCATTTTCTTCCAAATGGGAATAGATCCTATCCCTCAGTATCTTCTCCAGCAGCTTCCCTACCACTGAAGTCAGGCTCACCGGTCTATAATTACCTGGATTATCTCTGCTACCCTTCTTAAACAAGGGGACAACATTAGCAATTCTCCAGTCCTCCAGGACCTCACCTGTGTTTAAGGATGCTGCAAAGATATCTGTTAAGGCCCCAGCTATTTCCTCTCTCGCTTCCCACAGGAACCTGGGATAGATCCCATCCGGACCTGGGGACCTGTCCACCTTAATGCCTTTTAGAATACCCAACACTTCCTCCCTCCTTATGCCGACTTGACCTAGAGTAATCAAACATCTGTCCCTAACCTCAACATCCGTCATGTCCCTCTCCTCGGTGAATACCGAAGCAAAGTACTCGTTTAAAATCTCACCCATTTTCTCTGACTCCATGCATAACTTTCCTCCTTTGTCCTTGAGTGGGCCAATCCTTTCTCTAGTTACCCTCTTGCTCCTTATATATGAATAAAAGGCTTTGGGATTTTCCTTAACCCTGTTTATTAAAGATATTTCATGACCCCTTTTAGCCCTCTTAATTCCTCGTTTCAGATTGGTCCTACATTCCCGATATTCTTCCAAAGCTTCATCTTTCTTCAGCCTCCTAGACCTTATGTATGCTTCCTTTTTCCTCTTAGCTAGTCTCACAATTTCACCTGTCATCCATGGTTCCCTAATCTTGCCATTTCTATCCCTCATTTTCACAGGAACATGTCTCTCCTGCACGCTAATCAACCTCTCTTTAAAAGCCTCCCACATATCAAATGTGGATTTACCTTCAAACAGCTGCTCCCAATCTACATTCCCCAGCTCCTGCCGAATTTTGGTATAGTTGGCCTTCCCCCAATTTAGCACTCTTCCTTTAGGACCACTCTCGTCCTGGATGGTCCTGGAGTCTCCAGGAATTAAAGATTAATTTCTTGGACATTGCTGCGAGGAACCCAGGAGAAAAATCATTGATGCATAAAAAAAGGAGAGAGATGAAGGAAAAAAGGCTGTTTGACAATAAAGAGTCTATTTGCTTTCCAATTGGCAGAGGAAGGTGAGAATGACTGTGTTTGGTGACTCACTGGTGAGGTGAGGGTGATTGCCTTTGACTTCAAGATAACATTTAAGTGTGGCATCAAGAAGCTTGAGTAAAATTCAAGTCAATGGGAATCAAGAGGAAAACTCTCCACTGCCTGGAGTCATACCTAGTTCAAAGGAAGGTGGTTGTGGTTGTTGGAGGCCAATCATCTCAGCCCCAGGATATCACTGCAGGAGTTCCTCAGGGTAGTGTCCCAACTCAACCAACTTCAGTTGCTTCATTAACTCCCTTTCTTCGATCATAAGGTCAAAAGTGGGGCTTTTCACTGATGATTGCATAGTGTTCAGTACAATTTGCAACTCCTCAGATAATGAAGCAGTCCATGCCCACATGCAGCAAGATCTGGACAACATTCAGGCTTGGGCTGATAGGTGGCAAGTAACATTGGCACATTCTCCAGCGAGACAAAATGTAACCATCTCCCCTTGACATTCAGTGTCATTACCATTGTTGAATCCCCCACCATCAACATCCTGGATGGTGAGGGGGTTGGGGGCAGGGGGGTGGGGGTTACCATTGACCAGAAACTTAACTGGACAAGCCACATAAATACTGTGGCTACGAGAGCAGGTTAGAGGCTGGGAATTCTACAGCAAGTAACTTACCTCCTGACTCCCCAAAGCCTGTCCACCATCTACAAGGTGCAAGTCAGAACTGTGATGGAATATTCCTCACTTGCCTGGATGAGTGCAACTCCAACAACACTCAAAAAGCTTGACAACATCCAGACACAGCAGGGCATTTGATCAGCACCCTATCTGCCACCTTAAATATTCAGTCCCTCCACCAGCAGCGTCCCACGGCTGCAGTGTGTACCAACTATAAGATGCACTGCAGCAACTCACCATGGTGCCTTGCAAACCCGTAACCTAGAAGAGCAAGGGCAGCTGGTGCATGAGAACACCATCACCTGCAAGTTCCCCTCCAAGTTACACATCATCCTGACTTGGGAAATATCACCATTCCTTCACTCTTGTTGGATTAAAATCCTGGAACTCCGTCCCTAACAGCACTGTAGGTGCACCTCGGTCACACAGAGGATAAAGGTTTGAAAAGTTGGGTCAAGGGCAATTTGGGATTGGCAAAAAATGCAGGCCTTGCCAGCGATGCCCTCATCTCATGAATGAAAAAAAATGTGAGGGAGCATGGTGGTTGGAGGCAGGAGGTCATGTGATGATACCTCCTGCAATGCGTCAAATTCAATTTGGCAACTCTAGTTCCCGGTAGGATCCTTGCCAAGAAGAGAAAGTCTGCTGATGCTGAAGAGGAAAGTTGTAGGGGTGTTGTAGAGAAGCTGCTGCTGCATCATTTGATGAGGTGGGACCATTTAATAGGGGAACAAATGGGCCAAAGGTGCAGGAAGGACCTAGCCAACATCTAAAAGGCTAATTGGAGGGTCAGGAGCTCACTATGAGGGCTTTTCTCTCCAAAAGGAGCATAAATAGTCCATCCACAGCTGCCCCATAGAAACATAGGAACAGGCGTAGACTATTTAACTTCTCGAGCCAGTTTTGCCAATCAATGCAATCATTGCTGATATGTGACCTAACTCCATATGCCTGCCTTTGCCCCATATCCTTCAGACTATTGGTTAACAAAAATCTATCAATCTGAGATTCAAAATTAACAGTTGATCCAGCATCAATTGCCGTTTGTGGAAGCGAGCTCCTCGATCATCTCCACTTCTACCAATATTTTGTCAGCATCCTCTTCCTTAGTAAATACCGATACAAAGTACTCATTAAGTATTCTAGCCTTGCCCTGCGCCTCTTAGCATACATTATCAGGGCTTGGCAACGTGTCCATACCCGGACATCAGTGTCCATGGTAAAAGATTTTGAGGTCCATGACTGGTAATTTTAGGGATGAGAAATTTCCCATTGATTTCTTCTTTCCAGACCAGTCTGACTTTGAAAAAATTCACAGCCGCCAGTTTCACACCTGACAGGCTCTTAGAGCGGGAACAGCGACTTCCAAAACCCCAAACTTGTCCTAAGTTCGGAAGCTGCTGTTCCCGTTCTGACAGCCTGTCAGCTGTGAATCTGGCGGCTGTGAATTTTTAAAAAAACTGACCAATCACAAAGCAGATCTGGGGAGAGTTCCCACTCTCTGCAACTGTCAGAGAGAGAGGGGGAGAGAGAGATGGGAAGAGAGGGGGGAGAAGGATGGACACAGAGAGAGGAGAGAGGGGAAAGAGAGAAGGGTGAGAGATGGACACAGAGAGGAGATAGGATTGACACAGAAAGGGAAAGAGAAAGAGGGGAGAGAAAGAGATCAAGATCACACCTGACAGATGAACATCTATCCGGATTCTCCGTATCGCTACATCAAGTGTGCAGGCAGACATTGACTGCTTGTGCAAGCAAAAACAATGCCAGGTATCTCACTAAATAGGAAGAAATGCGTTTTAAAATCGGACTATGTTTTGATGGTATTGGTTGGCTATGTACTTTATATACAAATTAATTGCCCCATGTCCGTGGCTGAGTCAATAATTTTGTCAAATGTCCGTGGTGCAACATGTTGGTGACTATTCCTGATATATCACGATTTTTGGGTTCCCTTTTCTGTTAACTGCCATTCTATTCTCATATTCTCTCTTTGCCAGTCTTATTTTCCTCTTCACTTCCCCTCTTAACCTATTGTATTTGGTCTAGTTCTTGCTTGAAGAATTCACTTGACATGCATTATACACACACCTTTCTTTCTTTCATCATATTCTGTATCTCCCTTGTTATCCAAAGAGTCCTGGCTTTGGTTCCCTTACCTCTTGCCCTTGTTGGAATAGTCTAGCCTGTCCTTGAAACTTCTCCTCCTTAAAGATCACCCATTGTTCCATTACAGTATTTCCTGTCAATCTTTGGTTCCATATTACCCTAGCTAGAGCCCCTCTCACCCATTGAAGTTAGCCCTCGTCCACTTCAGAAATTCTATTTTAGATTAAAAGCAAAATTAGTTCCGAAGAAGGGTCACTGACCCGAAACGTTAACTCTGCTTCTCTTTCCACAGATGCTGCCAGACCTGCTGAGTGAATCCAGCATTTCTTGTTTTTGTTCTATTTTAGATTGTTCTTTGCTCTTCTCCCTTACCTAAACCTTATGATGATCGCTGTACCCATGTGTTCCCTCCCAACCCCCCCGACATTTGGTCCACTTGTCCCACCTCATTCCTCAGTATCAGATCCAGCAATGTCTCCTTTCTAGTTGGGCTGAGAACGTACTGGTCAAGCAAGTTCTCCTAAACACATTTCAGAAATTCCTCCTCCTCCTTAGCCTTTACTCTAACATTGTCCCAATTGATCATAGGGTATTAAGGTACCCCAACATCACTGCCCCGTGATTTCCCTGCAGATTTACTCCCCTCTCTCTCTCTCTCTCTCACTATTTGGAGACCTATAGAATACCCCCAGTAATGTGATCACACCCTTTTTGCTTCTCAATACTAACCAAATGGATTCTGTCCTTATCCCCTCAAGGACATCCTCCCTTTCAAACATTACAATGTCTTCCCTAATCAAGTCTGACACCCAACCTCTCTTTTTTTACCTTCTCAATCTTTTCTGAACACTTTATATCCTTGAATATTAAGCATGCAGTCCTCGCCATTTTTTGCCACGTTTCCGTTATGGCCACTTGATCATATTCCCACACAGCAATTTGTGCTTGCAGCTTACCAACCTTATTCACCACAGTTTATGCATTTACATACATGCATTGTAAACCTGTCTTAGTATTCTTCATAGTTCTTCTTAGTCTGCTCCTACCTAATATGATACTACTTCCTTCTCTACTGCTATCCAACACTCTCACTCCTTTATGCACCTTATTCCTCTTTTCTACTTCTAGATGCTGGTACCCGTCCACCTGTCAATTTAGTTAAACACTCCCCAACCTGAATGGTGAACCTCCCCGTGAAGACATTGGTCCTTGTCCTGGTGAGGTGCAGCCCATCCCTTTTCAATAGCTGCCTCCTGCCCCAGAACTGGTCCCAATGTCCCAAGAATCTGAAGCCCTTCCTCCTGCACCTGCACCATGCTTCAAGCTACTCACTGATCCTCCCTATCTTTCTATTTTTGCTAGCGTGT
Source organism: Heterodontus francisci (assembly GCF_036365525.1). Taxonomy (NCBI): domain Eukaryota; kingdom Metazoa; phylum Chordata; class Chondrichthyes; order Heterodontiformes; family Heterodontidae; genus Heterodontus; species Heterodontus francisci. Next base: position 72,262,019 of record NC_090371.1, on the reverse strand, counting down.
AGCACTGGGAGTAATCCAGAGATTACTACATTCAAAGTCCTACTTTTTAACTTCCTCCCTAGTTCCTGAATATCTGACCATAGGACCTCAATACCTGCTCTCTCTATGTCTTTGGTACCAATGTGTACCATAACTTCTGGCTCACTCCCGTCCTCCTGCAGAATATTCTGCACCCTCTCCATGATGTCCTTTAACATGGTACCAGGGAGGCAACACACCATGTGGGACTCACAATGATGGTTACAGAAATGCCTGTCTGTCCCCCAAACTATGGAATCTCCTATAATGACTGCATTTCTACTTTTTGCTGTTGCTTCCTGTGCAGTTCCTTGCTCATTGATGCCATGGTCTGGAATACACTCCTTCAGAGTATTGTCACTCCCAGCAGTCTCCCATGTTGAGTACGAGTTTGAGAGTGGCCTAGAACATGAAGACTTCTGCACCTCCTGCCTCTTCCTAAACTTCTAGATGGCCACTCATTTACTATCATGAACTCTCACTGCCTGTGGTATGACCAACTCCTGGAACATACGATACAGGAAACTCTCATCCTTCCTGATGCTCTGCAGTGACTCCAGCTGCCCCTCAAATTTGGACATTTCCTATACACGTAGTCCCCCAAGACACATGAAGTGGCCTGAAATTTCCACATGGTACAGGAATGGCAAACAACAGGTCTCAGCTTCCCATCCATGATCTAAGAAAAATTCTTTTTTCCCTCTTTTAGAAGTTAACATCTTGTTTAAACTATCAATTTTAATTAATGCCTCTAGACTTACTCTGTGCTGATATTCTTAATAATTCACTTATTGTTATACTTAACCTGATTGAAATTTTATTTATTAGTTTAACTAGTTGAGCTATAAATTTAATACAGTACTTTATAGTTCCCAGTTGTAGTTTAAACAACTGTCCAAGTGCACTGTTTCCCTGCTCTCTCTCTCTATTTTATTCTCTGCTGCTGCTGATGTCTCTAATTAGATCCTGAAAGGTCTGTCTCTGACTTTTAGACTATTCCCCCTAGTCCTAGACTCCGCAACTAGTGGGAATAGTTTCTCTCTATCTACCCTACCTGTTCCCCTTAAAATCTTGAAAATTTTGATCAAATAACCCCTCAACCTTCTAAATTCCAGGAACTACAACCCTAGTTTGTGTAAGCTCTCCTCGCAATGTCACCCTTGGAGTCCAGGTATAACTCTGATAAATCTACACTGCACTCCTTTCAAGGCCAATATATCCTTCCTAAGGTGTGGTGCCCTGACTGCTAACAGTATTGTCTGAGCAGGGCTTTGTATAATTGAAGCATGTCTTCTACTGCTTTGTATTCTCCTCCTCTAGGTATAAAAACTAGCATTCAATTAGCCTTTTTGATTATTTTCTGTACCTATTTATGACATTTTAATGATCAATTAACCCAGACCCCCCAAGTCTCTTTGGACCTCCAGTGTTTCTTGATTTTCACCATTTAGAAAGTATTCTGTACTACACTTTCTAGGTCCAAAATAGATGACCTCACATTTTCCTATGTTGAGACCTATTTACCAGTTTTAACCATTCACTTAATCGCCTCGCCTGGTGCCCCCTGGGATAGGTGGAGTCTAGGAAATGGAGCAACTTGTGTGCTGTGCCTCTTGCCATACATTAAATGAGGTGGGGGAGGAAGGGATGGCCAGCAGCTATCTCACAGAAATGGGGAAAGGAAATTTGAGGGTGCAAATGTAGTGGCTTGCATAACAGACAGGTTTTGTCCAGGTTTCTGCCATTTTCCTCAACCAATCTTAGCAAATCTAGCCCCTAGTACTCAAGTCAAATCATGACTTCAGGAATTTTGAACTGTGCAAAAAATTCAATTTTAATGGTTCCATGATTTTCATAAACCCATGTCATTGTTAAAAAGGTTAAACCAGGAACTGCATGGTGTGGTGTATTAGATACTGTCACCTTTCACCTCTGTGTCAAATTCAACCCAGACTGATGGCACGAAAGTGTCTGCTGGCTGTAGGGATCCTTTGTGGAATGTTCTCAGTTCAGTTCCTGGTGCTCTGGTAAAAAAGTGTCCTGAAGGTGGTGCTAATTGGCAATCTCATTCTGAGGCCACGGGATGGCTGGTGTGAGAAACAGCAAAAATGTCAAGGTAGTGTAATAGTCGTTGCTCTTCTCAGCTTTTGGCTGAACGACATTGCTAGGGTATAGTAGAGGAAACTTTATTTTGCATCTTGCTATGTCATCTCTGAAGGCACTTGAGGCTGACACCGAGGACATGATTTTCACCCAATCTGAGGGTGGAAATGGAGGTGGGTGGGCATGTAATTTTGTGCCACCGGCTGGCATGCTGCTTTACTGGCACCATTCCACTTCCCCGAGCCAATGTGGGGAAGGCTGGGTTGGGGGCAGAACGGCTACCTGCCCGTTAGTGGCTGGTAACCAGTTAAGTTGATTAAAAGGCCAATTAAGGCCACTGATCAGAGGCCGACTGGAATTTTCCAGTTGGCTTGTGTGCCCCCCACCTCCCCACCCCCGTGGCCTTGGCACGATAACAGCTGCCTGGAAGTGGTCTCCCGGTGGCAGACCTAGGGGGCGGGTAGAGTTCCAAGATGACTCTGAGCCATCCCACTACTAAAGGCCTGCTTCCCGACCCGAACCCAATGGGACCCGACGACATGTGTTGGGTTCGGGTCGGGTCGGGTCGCTCTTCCAGTTCTGGCTTTCGGGCTCGGGTCGGGTCCGGGTTGGACACACAAAGTAAGTCTTGCATTTTGCTCTGCTGGTTAAAGTGTTAAAAGTAAACAACCTACCTGAGCTGGGAGTCCGTGACGTCAAGGAGGGAAACTCTGAGTCTGTGCAGTGAGCGAGTGAGCGCCTCTATGTCGTCATCACGCTCATGCTGCAGCTTTCTGCAGATTGGGAGTCGCAAGGTAGGTAAAGGGAACATTCCGGTGGTTGAGTCGGGCTCGGATTGGGTCGGGGTCAGACTCGGGTCGGGTCGGGAGCGGGAAAAAAGTGGAGGGACTCGGGCCAGGTCTGATGTGGTTCTGTTGGGTTCGGGTCGGGTTCTTTTTCCCCTGACTTGAGCAGGCCTTTACCCACTACCACCTGGCTGCAGTGGCATCTGTAGAGGGGTTTCCCCTGCACAATGGTGGCCTCGCAGCTGTGGCCATCTTTTAAAAGTGGTGAGAGGGCGCCTCAAGATGGAGGCACCCTTTATCTCCCATACCTGCAACTGCAGACTGCAGCTCCTTCCATGCTGGAGGGCCTCCTACTGGTCCTTCAGCTTCAAGAGCCCACTTGCTATCCTTAATTGGGCAGTGAGCATGCCCTCTGGCCACTAATAGGCTAATCAAGGTAAAACTGATGTCTATTCCCGATATCCTGACACAGTGCGGGGTTGGGACTCGCATTTGACCCCCATCCAAAATGCAAAATCCTGCCTTTGTGCCTGAGATTGGAAGAGTTTCAGTTCCTCGGTGCTGATATCAGTCACCCTGATGAGCACGATACAGAAAAACATCCAATCTAAACTGTGCAGCTTTTACCACTTTTCTAGCTTTTTTCTAACTTCAGGCTCTCTGCATTGGAGTGAGTGTTACCGAGCAATAAATAACTGTTTTCAAGTGGGCAGTAATCTTAACACTGCTTCTGATATGACAGAGTCATGAGGAATAAGCTTCCAGGAGTTTTATTTTGGGAACCAGCCACTGGAGCAAAAATAAACCTAAAATATACACTCAGCCTTTCTTACTTTATAACCAGGCATTAGTGAACAGGGGGGTAATTTTAACTTTTGCTGATGGGGTAAAGCAGGTGATGTTGAGTTCGCTGCCCATTGCACACCAGGTCTGGCTTCCTTCCCACTGAGTCAATGGAAGGCTAAATAAGGAGAGGTGTAATTGGGGCAGCTCATTTGAAATCATCCATTTTACACCATTGCCCAAAATTAAATAACCCCACCATACACAGAGCCTCTTATGCCACTGTTTCTTTTTAACACAAAGCAAGATCATGTGACTGATTGGTAACCTTTCCAACATCACCGAAACTTCCTGTTTATCATCGCCACTGAACTCTGTTTAAAGAATGAACGGACTTGACAGATCTACTCAGCAATTTATATGGATCCAGTATATTTGCTATTGAAAATAGGCAACAGTGCTACAGCTGGGAATGGCATTCAACAGGCTGCTGATCATGGCAGCACCAGGCAGAAGCAGAATAGTTCAAGGCATACAAGTGAAGGTTCTGGTACAGTGTTCTCTGTTAGTGTACCGCGATTGTGTGTTGGGGAAGGGAAAAGAGAGAAATTTCTATGCTGTGTTAGGAAGAATAGTGCTCTAATTCTGCTTTCAACTGCAAGGATGATTCCCCTTATTGCACCCTCTAGAGAACTGAATGGCAGTGTCAATCTACAGTGATGTCCTCACAGCAGTCTCTTACACTTATCAACCTGTCATTCAGCCACGCTTTAACTGTCATTAGCACTAGTTTCATTTTATTGAGGAACCATAACCCATTTTATAAGCTATAGTCAGCAAAGATCAAGCAAAGCTTGCAATTTAATCCCAAGGTTCAAAAGGCATTAAAGCTTTGCTCTGTGATGCCATCTGAATCACTGAATTTAATTCAAAACCACATTACTCAATACTGATCATTCACTCTATGTAGAATGGTCCCAGATCATTTTAAAACGGAGACCTTAGGCTGCCATTATTCTACACCATTGATCTGACACCAATAATTGTTGAGTGCAAAGTCTAGCCGTCAAGATCTGTGTTATTTCATAGCGTTTACCCGGCTGTAATTTGCACCCAGCCTGTCAGTAGAGAACTCAGTGCCTGGATGATAACACATATAGCAGAACTCTTCTTCTCTGGTGGCATACAGGTGGCAGTGACTACTTCCTCACACTATGAGGACCCAATAATAAGAGGGGAATTTTTCCAGGCAAGGGGAGGTGGGTTTGGCTGCAGGTAGGAGTTAAATCCCCTAAATGTGATGTCGGTTTGGGAGCTCAACATCATCCTGCCCTCTTCCAGGTTTCACTAGGGCGAGATTGACGGTGAGTGGGGAATCCCAGTGCAGCTGTCGGGTAAGTAATTAAACTAATAAAATTGCTTATTATGACCTGTTTTAACCCTCAATTCTGGCTTTAATAGCCAGGGCACCTGTTTCCTGACCTGTCAGTAACAGGGAAGGCTTTGATCAGTGAAACTGAAGAGTTCCAGGTCACACAGACCTGAAACATTAACTCTGTTTTTCTCTCCACAGATGCTGGCTGACCTGCTGAATATTGCCAGCACTTTTTGTTTTTGTTGAAGTGCTCCAACTGTGGCCAGGTGAGAGGCTGCTATTCAAAGCACTTCCTCTCTCAGAGAGTGCTTTCCCTGCTTGACAGGGGATTGCCAGCTATTTGGACGGCACTTCACCTGTCTTGCAGTACATTCATCTTCAGCTGCACTTCCCTGCTGCCAGCCTTCACCACAGTCTGGCAGCACCTTATCCAGCTCTAGCCTGCACCTCTAATGAGGGGTAAAACAGAAAACAACACCAACACCCCTGCAAACATCAGCTCCCTTCTCCTCAGCCACATGCCCTTCCACAGGGGCAGAGGGGATGGACACAGAAATCAACCTAGAAGGAGGTGAGACCCCCAACACAGGGCAGAGGATCAGCTCCCTCAGCACGTGTCAGCACCAGTGCCTCAGGAAGCTCAGGCTTTCATGGCAGGTTACTGCTGACATCTGCAGTTGCCTGGACCAAGACCCCCTGCCCAGCGGAGCAGGTGGGCGCACTTTGCCAGAGGCTGACAAGGTGCCCGTCACTGGAGGATTAACCCCGCCCCCTCAACTGGGTCTCAGTCTCTCACCAAGTTGTGTGCTCTCTTCTGCAAGGAGAGAAAGGAGAGTGGTATGAGTGTTAGAAATGGCTTATGTGGACAGGAGGACAACATTTGTGGAGGGTAACTGTGAGGCATGGGTTGGAGAGGGCAATAGAATGAGGGTGAATGTGAGTGTTGTGTCCCCAGATGGGGATGTGAGGAGGTGCCTGGAGAGAGAGGAATGAGTGCAGCTGTAAGGTGTGTTGTTCTGAGGAGTACTGTGCAGGAGGAGGCTGGAAAAGGCAGATTGTGGGGCTTGGCATCTGAAAGTGTTATGCCACTCACCCATCATGCCCTCCTGAGGTCCTGGATCCTTTTGGTGCACTGTCTCTAGGTTGAAAGGACCAGACTCCTGCTGCTGACTTTCTCGGCCACCCATCCACACCTGTTTGGTTGGAGAGATTGTCCTCTTCCTCCCATCCTTGGGAGAGCTCACCTCACAGCAGCCCCTCAGATCCTGCAGCAGGACCTCCAGGTTAGAGTGAGACACTCGGGGAGCATCTTTCCCAGTCTCCTCTCCATTCCTGTGGATGCTGCAGCCTCAAAACTCCATTGAGCCATTGTATCCCCTGTGGGATCCCTTTAGTTATAAATCCTTGCTTTGAGACATCCAGCGTGACATTCCGCCCGCCATCCCTGATTGACCAGGGAACCTGGAGGTGTGATGTTAATGTGGCTCAGTTAAGCCCGCTACTTAATCAACTGGATTCTCAACCTGCCATTTCAGTAGGGACTAAGTTCAGAAAATTCCACCCTAAGGTTCAGAAGTAACCATTGGATCACCTTGGCACTTTTCAAACCTGGCTTCACACTAAGCTGTTGTGAGATGACTTCGGCAAGGTGGTCTCCAAATGCTTGCCGTTAGTGTATTTGGTAGTCAAATCAAAACATGACTCCCAAGGTAGACTGACAGCAAACTCAATCAACTTCACATCAATGCAAAAAATGGCAGTAATCAAGCTTACAATAGCTACAAACTTTTTACTGTGTGTGAAACATATGACTGCTGATTTGGTTATAAAAAGGTTTGCTTTTAATGGATGCATACTCTGTCTTTATACCACAATAGAAGGTTTTATAAAATACACTAACACCTGTTCTGTTCTATTTTGCTCAAGACTTCCTCTATTATTTTAATAGCACCACTAGGGAGCAGCAAAATTAAAATTTTCAGTGTTGTAATTAAGCACAGTTTCCTTTTCTAACTCAAAGTGTGGCCCTCCTTTCCTCCATCATCTTTCCCTTCTTCCAACATTCCAAAGCCTTATGAAATCTAAGCTTTATCACCTAATGTTCACTTCCTGATTTACCTCATCTCTTTTAGTTCTTTCAATCTTTCTGACGTCTTGGTCCTTCACAAAGACTTATTAATTAAATTTAAAATTCCACAAAAATTATAGTAATAGCTCAATATGTTTCTCTTTGAATTTTGCACACATTGGAATCCAATCTGCCTGGATTTATATTATTTATTTTTAAAACTTCTATCAGTCTTTTCAGCTGCTTTAATATGAATAAAAATTTGTCTCTCACATTTAGTGACAGGAATTGTGCCCCGTGTTCGGTGTCTCCCAATCATATTGGCTGTTAATCTCTATAGATTTTCTTCATGAATCAGTTGATTGTCTTCTCATTTTTGTTATTTTATACTTGCTAGCTTTCCCCTCTTCTAAGGTATGACTGCTCAGTAAATCATGGCCAGCTAAAGAGGGGAGCAAGCAGTCTGTTAGGCAGCCTCTGCTAGTGATGTACTCTAACCAGCAATAGGAAGTGCTTCTGGATGTGCACACTGGGATAACTGGCCTTCCAATTTACCTTGGAATGGCACCTTCCATATTCGTACTTCCAGTATGTCCTTCTTTTTCCTCAACCAAGGATTCCCTTCCCATGATTGACAGGGCCCTCGACGATGCCTGTTCCATTTCCCGCAATTCTGCTTACATCCCCTCACACCCGCCCCCCCGGCTCCTGAACCAAGATAGGGTTCCCCTTGTGCTGACCTTCCACCCGACCAGCCTTCAGATTCAACGCATCATCCTCCGCCTTGTCCACCACTTCTAGCGTGATGCCACCATCAAATTCATCTTCCCTTCCCCTCCCCTTTCAGCATTCCGAAGGCATTGTTCACTTCACACACCCTGGTCCACTCCTCTAACACCCACAATGCCTTTCCCATGACACCTTTCCATGCAAACACAAGGGGTGCAACACCTGCCTTTTTACCTCTTTCCTTCTCATGGTCCAAGGCCCCAAACACTCCTTTCAGGTGAAACAGTGATTTACTTGTACTTCTTTCAATTTAATATACTGTATTCGCTGCTCACAATGTGGTCTCTTCTACACTGGGGAGACCAAACGCAGATTGAGTGACCACTTTGGGGAACACCTTCTTTCAGTCCATAAGCATGACCCAGAGATTCCACTCACCTGTCATTTTAATTCTCCACCTTGCTTCCACTCTGACATCTTTTGTCCTTGGCCTCCATTAGCATTCCAATGAAGCTCAACTGAAGCTCGAAGAACAGCACCTCATCTTTCGATTCATCATTTTACAGCCATCTGGACTCAATGTTGAGTTCAACAATTTCAGGTCATAACCTCCACCCCATTTTTTTGGATGGCAGCTGTTGGTGATAATTCTGCTCTCCTCATTTACTCTTCGAAACCCATATTTTGTTTATTTTTCCCATTAACATCTCCTTCTGCCTTGCACCATCATCCCCTTTGTCATTTAATCACTCCTGCCTTCCACCCAATCACAAACCTTCCTTTTTGTTCTTTCCCCACCTTTCCCTTCCTCTGTACTTGCTTAAAACCATTACAACTCTTAACTTTCTCCAGTTCTGATGACATACCTGAAACATTGGCCAGAGTTTTACGCCACCCCCAGCGAGCCGAATGGTGGCACAGCGGTGGCATAAAATGGAACAGGAGGCTCAAGGAGGCTTTCCTGACCTGTTCCCGCCTCCGCCCCCACTTTACGTGGGCGGGGGTGGTTGGCGAGAAACAGGCCGCCTGCCCTAGGCCAATCAAGGCCCTTAAGTGGTCACTCAACGGCCACTTAAGGGCCTTCACCCACCTCCACAGGGATTCTACCTGTGGCAAACGGGCATCCGGGAGACGTGAAAGGTCACCCAGTGAAACCTGGCGGCCTCTCAGAGTAACCGGGGTGGGAGGGGGGACCCGGGGGGGACCCAGACAATTCCCCAACCACCCCCAGGAACCGAGACGCCTCCCTTTCCCCCCAAACAACCATCCTTGCCTTGCTGGGGCGCGACTTATTAGCCCTGTGAGGCAAACCCCAACTTACCTGGACTCCTGGCTCCATGTCCTCGGCTGGGCTGCAGTCCCAGCAGTGGCCACCACTCCCAGTGGCGCTGCTGGGACTAACAGCTGCTGGCCCGTTGATTGGCCAGTAACTCAATGAGGCGGGACTTCCTCCCTCAAGCAGGTGGAAGTCCCGCCTCGGAACAATTAAAGCCTGGCGACCCGTAAAATGTGGGACAGATCCACGAGCCAGACGGAAGTGGGAACGCCACCGACTTTTACATCGGTGGCTAGCTCCCATCCGCCCGACGTAAAATCCAGCCCATTAACTCTGTTTCTCTCTCTACAGCTGCTTTCTGACCTGTTGAGTATTTCCAGCATTTTCTGTTTTTACTCCGTCTTCCAGGTGCTTCTTCCTGACAGAATAGGAACTTACAGTTTTGCAAATTATTGATATAAACTGTTATAAGGCACAATATGTTGACAAAATCAGGCTACCTATGAATGTGATTTTCTATTGGTGATAAATTATTTCATAAATATGTTGTTTAGCATTTATTCTATGGTTAAAATGTTGAACTAGGAAGAGCAACCCTTAATGTCTAATACAAAAGCAAAATACTGTGGATACTGGATATCTGATACCCCAGAACAGAAAATGCAGGAAATACACAACAGGTCAGGCAGCATCTGTGGAGAGAGATATAGGCTACACAGACCTGAAACGTCGGGCTAGATCTTGTTCCCAGCCCGACTTGTGGTTTTGTGGTGCAGGTGGCCGGAGAATTAGGGCGGCAGTGGAATCCAACTCCGCGATTGCCGGGCCCGATCCACTCTGGGGCAGGGAAGCTCCAGGGTGGCCCCACTGTCGCTCTGCGATGGGACCCTGGATTAAATGTTTAAAATACCTATCTGCATACATTAACATGTCATCCACCATGATCTTCCCATCCGTTCCCGATCTTCAGCATGACGTGCGGCATTCACGCCTTCGCTTTCCCATCCAGGAGAAGCTGGCGCCACCGAGGAAGTGAAGGGATCAAGGCTGCATTCTGAGTATAGATGGGGGTGGGGAAGGGGTCAACTCTGCATTGTGTGTAAGAATAAGGGGAGAAGGGGTCAATTCTACAATATTTTGTGGATATGAGAGAGAGAACAGGGTCAATTCCACATTATTTAATGTATGGTCTGGGAAGGTGCCAACTCTTTTTAAAAAATTCATTCATGGGGTGTGGGCATCGCTAGCCAGGCCAGCATTTATTGCCCATCCCTAACTGCCCTTGAGAAGGTGGTGGTGAGCTGCCTTCTTGAACTGCTGCAGTCCATGGGAGGTAGGTACACCCACAGTGCTGTTAGGAAGGAAGTTCCAGGATTTTGACAGTGAAGGAATGGCGATTAGTCAGGATGGTGTCTGACTTGGAGGGGAACTTGCAGGTGGTGTTCCCATGCATCTGCTGCCCTTGTCCTTCTAGTTGGTAGAAGTCGCGGGTTTGGAAGGTGCTGTCCAAGGAGCCTTGGTGCGTTGCTGCAGTACATCTTATAGATGGTACACACTGCTGCCACTGTGCGTTGGTGTTGGAGGGAGTGAAAGTTTGTGGATGGGGTGCCAATCAAGCGGGCTGTTTTGTCCTGGATGGCATCGAGCTTCTTGAGTGTTGTTGGAGCTACACTCATCCAGGCAAGTGGAGAGTATTCCATCACACTCCTGACGTGTGCCTTGTAGATGGTGGACAGGCTTTGGGGAGTCAGGAGATGAGTTACTCGCCTCAGGATTCCTAGCCTCTGACCTGCTCTTGTAACCACAGTATTTATATGGCAACTCCAGTTCAGTTTCTGGTCAATGGTAGCCCCTAGGATGTTGATAGTGGGGGAATCAGCGATGGTAATGCCATTGACCGTCAAGGGGAGATGGTTAAATTCTCTCTTGTTGGAGAGGTGCCAACTCTGCATTATGTTGAACTGTTTTCAGGGCTGGCAGCCTTTTAAAAATGGCATCAGCACCTGCTCTGGCATCGGGCGACGCCATGAATGGCATCGCCAATGCCGCCCCTACCATGTGATTTGGGGGGGCGGCTGACGCCAATATATTAAGTGGCCGCCCGCTGCCTAATTGCGATGGCAAGGCAGTGCGGCTCCCGTGCATAGCGGCCGCCATTTGCTGCACCCGCCGTCACTCCCAGTGGCGGGACAACAAAATCCAGCCCGTTAACTTTGTTTCTCTCTCCACAGATTCTGCCTGACCTGCCAAGTATTTCCAACATTTTCTGTTTTTATTCTTTACTGTCCTTATTATCTAATGTTTCCTTCATTATCCTATTATGTAATTGAGTGAGAGAGAGACAGCTTAGTTCTAAATTGATCATAAGGGTCAACAATTCTGTGCTGCGAACTTGCATTCATTAAGAACTGATTTGAGGCTGCCCAAACTTATCTCATGTAAAACTGTTACCACTAGCAGAGATAGGAGACATTCCCCTTCTCAATTTAGGTGGGATTTGCCCCCAGATTTTGGAGGTGAACCGGCAGTGTGCTAACCCATTACACCATCCAGCTCCCTTATCCCAAGCACGACAAAGCATTTTCCAGTGAAAGTATACTTTATTCCTAGGATAGTGACGAGTTGAAGAGACTTAGCAGTTGGCAGGAAAAAAGACAGAAGCGCAAGGGGAGAGCCAACTGTGTAACAGCCCCGACAACCAATTTTTTCTGCAGCACCTGTGGAAGAGTCTGTCACTCTAGTATTGGCCTTTATAGTCACTCCAGGCGCTGCTCCACAAATCACTGACCACCTCCAGGTGCTTACCCATTGTCTCCCGAGACAAGGAGGCCAAAGAAAGAAAGAAGAGTAGCCACACTAAATGTGCTATTTATATACCACATTGTGATACTGTTTTTCTAAATTAGTGAAGGTGTTCAGACAAACAGCCAAAAGATGATAGCCACGGTTCAGGGGTAGCGCTCTTGCCTCTGAATCTTTCTGATTAGTGAAGACAAATGTAGGTCCCTTACAGTCAGAAACAGGTGAATTTATTATGGGGAACAAAGAAATGGCTGACCAACTAAATGCATACTTTGGTTCTGTCTTCACAAAGGAGGACATAAATATCATACCAGAAATGTTGGGGAACTCAGGGTTTAGTGAGAGAGAGAGGAACAGAGGAAATCAGTATTAGTAGAGAAATGGTGTTGGGGAAATTGATGGGATTGAAGGCAGATAAATCCCCAGGGCCTCATGGTATGCATAGCAGAGTACTTAAGGAAGAGGCCCTAGAAATAGTGGATGCATTGGTGGTCACCTTCCAAGATTTTATAGACTCTGGAACAGTTCCTACAGATTGGAGGGTAGTTAATGTAACCCCACTATTTAAAAAGAGAGGTAGAGAGAAAGCAGGGAATTATAGACCAGTCAGCCTGACGTCGGTAGTGGGGAAAATTCAAGAGTCCATTATCAAAGATTTTATAGCAGAGCACTTAGAGAACAGTGGGAGAATTAGGCAGAGTCAGCATGGATTGACGAAAGGGAAATCATGCTTGACAAATCTACTAGAATTCTTCGTGGATGTAACTAATAGAGTTGATAAGGGGGAGCCAGTGGATGTGGTTTATTTGGACTTTCAGAAGGCTTTCGACAAAGTCCCACATAAGAGATTAGCATGTAAAATTAAAGTGCATGGAATTGGGGGTACTGTATTGCGATGGATGGAAAATTGGTTGGCAGACAGGAAACAAAGAGTAGGGATAAATGGGTCTTTTTCTGAATGGCAGGCAGTGACCAGTGGGGTACCGCAGGGATCAGTGCTAGGACCCCAGCTATTCACATTATACATTAATGATTTAGATGAGGGAACTAAATGTAATATCTCCAAATTTGCAGATGACACAAAACTGGGTGGGAGGGTGAGTTGTGAGGAGGATGCAGAGAGGCTTCAGGGTGATTTGGACAAGTTGAGTGAGTGGACAAATGCATGGCAGATGCAGTATAGTGTGGATAAATGTGAGATTATCCACTTTGATAGCAAAAACAGGAAGGCAGATTATTATCTGAACGGCTATAAACTGAGAGAGGGGAATATGCAGCGAGACCTGGGTGTTCTCGTACACCAGTCGCTGAAGGTAAACATGCAGGTCCAACAGGCGGTAAAAAAGGCAAATGTTATGTTGGCCTTCATAGCGAGAGGATTCGAGTATAGGAGCAGGGATGTCTTGCTGCAATTATACAGGGCCTTGGTGAGGCCACACCTGGAATACTGTGTGCAGTTTTGGTCTCCTTATCTGAGGAAGGATGTTCTTGCTGTAGAGGGAGTGCAGCAAAGGTTTACCAGACTGATTCCTGGGATGGCGGGACTGACGTATAAGGTAAGATTGAGTCATTTAGGATTATATTCGCTGGAATTCAGAAGAGTGAGGGGGGATCTCATAGAAACTTATAAAATTCTAACAGGACTTGACAGGGTCGACGCAGGAAGGATGTTCCTGATGGTGGGGGAGTCCAGAACCAGGGGGTCAAAGTCTAAGGAAACGAGGTAAATCATTCAGGACTGAGATGAGGAGAAATTTCTTCACCCAGTGAGTGGTGAGTTTGTGGAATTTGCTGCCACAGAAAGCAGTTGAGGCAAAAACATTGTATGTTTCCAGGAAGGAGTTCGATACAGCTCTTGGGTTTAAAGGGATCAATGGATATGGGGTGAAAGCGGGAACAGGTTACTGAGTTGGATGATCAGCCATGATCATAATGAATGGCGGAGCAGGCTCGAAAGGCCGAATGGCCTACTCCTGCTCCTATTTTCTATGTTTTAATGTTTCTATGAAGGTTGTGGGTTCAAGTTCCCCTCCAGAGTCTTGAGTACTTAATCTAGGCTGATACTCAGTACTGAGGGATTGCTGCACTATCTGAGGTACTGCCTTTCAGATGAGATGTTAAACTGATGACCTGTTTGCCCTCTCAGGTGAAAATGAATGATCCGATGGAACTATTCAAACAATAGCAGGGTTGTTCTCCCCCGTGTCCTGGCCAGTATTTATCCTTCAATGAATATCACTAAAACAAGCTATCCAGTCATCATCACACTGTTGTTTGTGGGATCTTGCTGAGGAAAATTGGCTGCTGCAAGTTCTATGTTGCAACAATGACGACATGTCAAAAACACTTAATTAGCTGCATAGTGCTTTAGGACGTCCTGAGATTGTGAAAGGCGTCATATAAATCCAAGTCCTTTTTTTCTCGGGTTCCCGGAAATTGAGGCCAGGGGGCGGGGGGTTGGCGGGGGCGGCGCGAAAATAGCAACACCGAGCAACTTGTCAACATCAAGACGCCATTCCTGGTCCCGCGGGGGTGGGGGGGCAGGAAACTCACTTTCCTCCCAATTGAGGCCAATTAAAATGTGTAAAAACTCATTGAAAGCTTGTCACGTGTTTAGCTTTAAAGTTTTAAAGGGCGGACAGGTTACCTGTGCCTTCAGAAACTGAACAGATGAAGGGTGGCAGGTAAGGAGAGGGGAGCCAGTCATGGCTGCCCCAGGCCATCACAACCACAGCCCCCTCACACCCAAAATAAGAGGGTCAGTGGTGAAAAGGTGAACTGACACTTGGTAAGAGGGTGCCCTTGGTACTGCACAGGTGGCAAGGAGAGTGGGCAATCAAGGTCCAGGCTTCAAACGGGGTCAGCACACCCCTGGCATTGCAAGAACAGAAGAGTAAAGCTGCTAAGGACAATTGGGCAGCCACCTGTCCAGAAGGAAGGTTTCAGCTGGCAATGGGGGCACGATTATCAGATTTTGGGCCCAGTATTGATGAAGGGCAATACCCTCTGCAGAAAAGGCAGACGTTGGCATCAGGAGTGCATGGGAGAGGTAAGAGGGACAGGAAGGCAATGGAGGCCAAACCCTCAGCACAGGATCTACTGCCAAAAACAGATCTACCTGGAGATGAATGAGAATCAATGCTGCAGGAGACTGTGAATCTCCAGACAGATGGTCACAGAGATCCTGCCCTCATTGCTGAAGACCTTGTACCCCGCAACAGTGGTCACCATACCCTGCTAATAGCCATCAAAGTCACTGTGAACCTCTTTGTTTCTGGCTCCTTCCAAGAATCAGCTGCGGATCTTAGTGGCATCTTGCAAATAGCTGCACACCACTGCATCTCATAGATCACTGATACCCTCTTTGCCAGAGCTGAACACATATTTATTTAAGGAAAGGCAAGCCTCTCAGGGACAAAGGCATTGGGTTTCGCCTACATCACTGGATTCCCTCAAGTGCAAGATATCATTGATTGCACCCATGTGACCATCAAGGCACCAGCACCCGGCCAGTGAGATCCATCAACAGGAAGGGCTTCCACTCCCTCAAAGTCCAACTGGTGTCTGACCACAACAAGAGCTTTCTCCATGCGTGCACTAGCTTTCCTGGCAGCTGTCATGACTCCTTCATTCTCTGGAAGTCCAGGCTGCCTCAAATCTCCACTCCACACCCCAAAGTGCATGGAGGGATCTTCAGAGACAAGGGAAATCCCTTGAATGCATGGCTACTCACCCCTCTACAGAGCCCCAGACAGAGGGATGGAGGCAATGCAACCAATGCCACCTGCTCAGCAGGACAACCATTGAGCAGGCCAAGATGCTATTCTGGTTGGGTGATGCCCTCCAATACCCTCCTGCAAGAGTCTCGGTCATTGTGCTGATATGCTGCACTCTCCATAACATGGCCCTTGAGGATGGTGAAGCCCAGGAAGGAGACAGCTCATCACGGGGAGGAAAAGCCACAGGAGTGAGAGAGGAAGAGGAACAGGAGGTAGAGGGAGATGACGCTGAACAGAAAGGTGCCCCTGCTGCACATTGAGGTGGCCTCCTCCTGCCACTCTCCAGGAAGAGGAGCTCCCTCCTCTCCCTTAAAGCTCCAGCATTAGATCCGGGTCGGCATTGATGAAGCGAGGATCTGCCCTGCCCTGAGTGCCAGGCCTCTGGTTTCCCTGTGACATCTCGCTTCCCTCTGGTGCTGTGGAAGGTTTTGGCCCAAACTGCAGATCACTCCCTCAGTGATGGCTGCTGTGGGTGTCTGGCTGAGTCCCACACTTCATCTGACCTGTCTCCGTTCCTGCCCCCACTGGCTCTAATTGGACAGGAAACCTGTCTCCATATAGATTAAGGGTTTTCCCACCCAAAAATCTTAACTTTAATCAGTTCCCCACTGGAGGCACGTTTCTGACCCGAGAAGAAATATGGCTGCTGTTTCCCACCTCCATGGAGAAAGTTCAGCCCTTGAGTATGGACAGTATGTGCTGCAAATAGCCAAAAGTTACATCATGAACATCTGAAAGGAGAAAAGACAGGTTAAGGCTTTTGTTAGAATTGTAATGGATCCGATGAAGGTCCTCTACCCGACACATTAACCTGGCCTTTCTCTTTCCATATGTAGCTGGCCTTACTGTGCATTTTTGCTGTACCTTTTTGTTTTTGATCTCCAGTATTAACTTATTCATGACTAAGTCTGGCATGTTACAAAATCGTTATATTTGCTCCATCTTAAACCTGTACCAGGTATAAATTCATATTTATTATGCTGCCATAACGTGCCTTTTTTGTGAACAGAATAAATTCATATTCATCACACTGTGGTAAAAAGATTTATTAGGGATAGATGTTGATCCCAAACATCTCAGAACCTCCCAGTGAAAGTGAAGGAACTGCTAAGAACAAAATCTGGAAAATCTGAAATACAGAGCCATGGAGGTTCATCCCAGCTAAGAATAAATAGCAAGACTCTCACCTTCCACACACACACTACAAAGCTGACACTAATTTTCAAAACAGACAGTTTTTTCCTAATCTGTGGGAATTAAGTTTTCACTTTGCATCTTCTATTCTGATTGCAATGTAAATGAAGACTGTGATTTTGTACCTGGATAGGGGTGGATTCCATTAGCAAAGACGGCTTCAGCTGTCGGCTGTCCATTAGCCTGCGGTGGGAGGCCGGTGAATCCATTGACTCCAATTGGAGAAGGAATGCTAGGCACAGCTGGTGCGGTGATACCAGGAGGCGTGCTCCCGCCTGAAACACATACACAGCAAATCAGGCATCTCAAGCTTAAACTGAATCAAGCAGAAACATTTAACATTCTCTGTGCCTGACCAGACTACATCTATCATTACAGCCCTTCGTTCACAGGGAAGTTGAAGCAGAATTGAGTAATTTGATTTAAATAAAGAAGAAGTTTTCAAAAATATGTGGATAATCAAGTTCTCACATGAAAAGAAAACTAAATGAAGGTGCTTTGTGTTGATGGATTTCACTATAGCAGTTACAGAAGTGATACCGCCTGCTCCAAATTGCCTATATAGGCTTTTCTAAGATATATGTAATAGCCAGTATATCCAGAAATACAGAAGACACAAATAATCTTTTATGCCAACTATTTGGGCTGGCTTGTTTGACCATGTTAGCAGTCTCCAGGTCAAGCCCACTAGGAGGCTATTTTTGCAGCCCATCTAAGTGTATCTTTTCCAGTTCAGTTAATGGTTGAGTGACTCTTTGTGCAGTTGGTTAAGCAGCTCCTTCATAAAAAATGTATGAAGATCAATAGCACATACATCAACAGTTAAGAATGTTGCACAAGCAGCTAATAGTATTTCTCCACTAAACATCTTTTTAACTTACTATTTTTTCCCCCCAACAGCTCTCTTCATCATTGCCATGGCCAGGAATATGTAGTTGTACAGTCCACTGACTGGACATCGTCAACATGCCTCTGTATTTAGTCGCTATTGAACAATGTGAAATGGTATACCTGCTCTCCATTCCTTCCAAGGATGCTCTCTTAAATCATTTTGTAAACCATACAAATGTAAAGAGAAAAATATAATTGGGTGCCAAAGATCACATCATCCCAGTATCTCAAGTACTATAGGTTTGTTTTGTTTGCAAAAACATGTGACAATTAATTGAAGTCCTTGATTATCAGGTCCACAAACTTAGTTTTATCTCATTCTAAACCACAGAATTCACAATAAAAGGACTCTGGTAGTTGCTCTAATCCTTCTATTGGGAAAGGTTTAGTTTCTACTATGTGAATATCGTCTTGTGCTATAACAAAGTGAAGCTTACTCTGTCATATATTAAGCTGTGAGTAGATAGTTAAAATAAAATGTATTTCTGTTTAATTTTGGAGTGAGGAAAAGACAGATATTAAGGAAAAAATACTATAGGGTAGATCTTGACTTTGTGCAGTAGTATAAAGCGAGTGACAGGGAATCAGCAACCCATTAAAACATTTCTTACGATTTTAATTTCCATTGACTTCATCCACTGGTATCTTTATGCTGTTCACCTATTGTCAGGAGTGCAGCAAGCCTCTCCATTAGAAATGCCACGTTAGGTTATCCTCCTCATTACTGCCCATTTTTGGGTGGTACTGGGGTGGGTAAAAGGAATGAACTCGTATGGGGAGCTGTTCCACTGGCTCTCACCACTGCTGACATTTTCCAGTAGAAGTGATGGTAGGTGCTGAGTATGCCTGCCCATATTTGGGAATGTTACTGGGCTGTTAATAAAGGAAAATATACCCTCGCATGCATTTTCCTTCATTAATGCCTTAGCAACACTGGTCTTTGGGAACACCATTGCACTCTAGCGTCCAACACTGCCAGGGAGACAGAGAGCGATCAATTGCACTCAGCCGGCGAGCTACAGTTTAAAACTTTGTTGTTTTCTGCCGCTACCTAGACCTAGAAGCAATTAACTTTGGTCAGTTCATGCAGGTGCCTTGGCCCTCAGCAGTGACATTCCTTCACCTTGCTCCAAAAGAGTTGGTGGGCTCCCTGGCACTGCCAGAAATCCCACTGAAAGCCTGCCCATCAGTATTTGAATTAGATGTCTTAGGAAAATCCACCTGGGACAGCATCTGCAGCCTCAGGCAGGCTCTAAGCCCACCTCGCTGCAGTCCGATGCAATTACTGCCAACAAAGACAATTTGCCTGCGGTTTTCTCCCAAAGATGGAAAATGCAGGTTTTTGCTATTTTTCTGCTGGAAACACTCAGAAGGTCAGTCAGTTTTGAAGGGTCTTCACCTAAAACGTTAACCTATTTGTTCTCTCAACAGATGCTAATTGACCTGCTGATGGTTTCAAGCATATGTTTCAAGTTTCCAGCATCGGCAGTTTTTTGCCATTTTTCTGCTTACAGGAAATGTTGAATATTTTTGGGGATTGTTCTTCCTGATCATTGTAGGAACATTCCAATTTGTTCAGACAGTGTAAAGCTCTAAGTTACTCTGCTTCTTTCTCTCCACCTCTGGATTATCATATTTAGCTAACATTTACTTAGTAGTGGGAACCAAATCATTGAGTTAGTAATCAGAAATTTAGATTTTGCATAATCTCTCTTTGCCTCCCCCTTATCTCAATCATCACTGTTAACACCAACGCTTTGGGCAGAACTATTGTGACTTTCATTCACCACAGAACAATGCATTCATGTTCTTGAAAGCAAATTATTGACAGCACAATTGTTGCCTGTGATTTCTGCAATTCTAAAAATAGATGGTCTGAAATCTCCTCAAGTAGCATAACCAGCAAGTTATACTGAAATTTATGTCAATCTTACTGTTGGCAATTTCTCTGTGAATTTTACTAGCATATACTGGAGCGCAGAAACCAGTGTAATGTAGAAATTAGTGTAAACAATTGGAGCCTCTAGAAAGCACAAACATGTGCCACAATCCTTCTTTAAGCATGAAAATCCAAGCTATCTAACCATTGAGTCATAGAGAGATACAGCACTGAAATAGGCCTTTCGGCCCACCGAGTCTGTGCCCACCATCAACCACCCATTTATACTAATCCTACATTAATCCCATATTCCCTACCACATCCCCACCTCAATTCTCCTACCACCTCTGTACACTAGGGGCAATTTACAATGGCCAATTTACCTATCAACCTGCAAGTCTTTGGCTCTGGGAGGAAACAGGAGCACCCGGCAGAAACCCACACAGTCAAAGGGAGAACTTGCAAACCCTGCACAGGCAGTACCCAGAACCAAACACGGGTCGCTGGAGCTATGAGGCTGCAGTGCTAACCACTGCGTCACTGTGCCGCCCTTCTTTCATGCCTGTTAGGCACAGCATGATTAAGCACACAAAACATTATAACCTTTTACATTTTTAAGGTGATTCATACTGACAAAGGCATGGATGAGGGTTTCAGATGAGCTTATGTGGGCAATATTATAAAGATGAAAGTAGGCGGTCTTTCAGATGAAGTTATGGGCCAGAAGTTTACGGCCCCCCAATGAGCGGGCTGGTGGCGGGGCGGGCTGAAAAATTGAGTGTGAGGTGGGGGGTGCCATTCCCAATGCCTTCCCACCTCAGCTGCAATTTTACGTGGGGCGGCGGCAGCAGGAAACGACCCGCCCGCCCCAGGCCAATCAAGGCCCTTAAGTGGCCAATTAACTGCCACTTGTGTGCCACCTCCCACTGCCGCTGGTATTTTACCCACGGTGGCCGGATGGCAAAGGCCCCAAAAACACCACCAGGTAAAACCTGGCGGCCTTCTTGCGGGCTGGGGGTGGGCCCTCCAGATCAGGCACCCTGTGCCCCATGGAGGGCCGCCCCCGAAGTCCCAACTGCCCCCAACGTACAACACTCCCCACCCCCCCAACCAAGCCCCTTTGCCTCGCCGGGGCCCAGCTGATTGTTCCAGCGAGGCCCCAAAAACTTACCATCTTTAAGGAGCTGATTTTCCTCTTCTTGCTGAAACTGGGTGTCGTCCCAGCAATGGCCACCGCTCCTGGTGGCGCTGCTGGGAATAAGAGCTGCTGGCCCATTGATTGGCCGGCAGCTCCATTAGGTGGGACTTCCTGCCTCAAGGAGGTGGAAGTCCCGCTCAAGTCCAATTAAGGGCCTGTGGAGCGAAAAATCCCAGTGTGGCTCCCCAGGCCCGGCAGAGGCGGGCTCGCCACCGACTTTTCAGCCAGTGGGTGGGGCCTCCCACCCAACGTAAAATTCTGGCTATGGGGTTAGAAGCTCAACTCGAGGTAGATCGAATGTTGTGGCTGAAAACAGTCGGGTTTAACCTGAGACAGTGTTTGGGGGGGGGGGGGGGGAATTGAAATCGGTGGCTAGGGCATGGTATTTGTAGCAGACCCTCAGTCTTCCCAAGTGTACGGCTGAAATAATTGCAACTTATCCAAGACTGGATGCCAGACAAGCATTCTGACACACAGAGGCAGTGGAGGTGTGGGGACACGTACAACTAGGTGTCTTCAGCACACATGTTGTGGGTGATGTTGCAAAGGGCCAATATTTAGACAATGAAGAGGATAACAAAGATGTTTGGAGGTCTCCAAGGTAACAGTGCGGAGGCAGGAAAGTCACAAGTGGAGATCCTTTGGCTACAACTGGATAGGTAGGAGTGTAACCAAATGTGGGCAGTCCCATCAAGCCAGACAATGGAGGAGAGATATTGAAGGCAAATTGTGTGGCCAATAGTGCCAAAAGCCACTGAGAGCCTGAGCAGTTTGAGGACAGATAATGCATCATGGTCACAGTATGAGAATGTCAACTGAGACTTTGGATAGGTCTATTTTAGTGCTGTAGATGGGGCAGATATCTAACTGCAGCGACTCAAACTGGGAGTTGCTAGAAAGATGTGCATAAATTTGGGAGGGAATAACAGATTAAAGGAATTTAGAGAGGAAAGGGAGTTTGCAAGGAAAAAAGAGGTGAGAATGGAATTTTTGAGGAGGAAAGTGATGATGTTTTGAAAGGGAAGGGGACAGTAACTGAGTAGAAGAAGCTATTAAAATGTAGGTAACATGGGAGCCAGAGAGGGAAATTGGGCAGTCATCAGTTCATTGCAAATGGGGTCAAGTCATCAGGAGGTGGGTCTCATGGATGAAATGAGTTTGGAGAGGACATGACAGGAAATGAGATGAAAGCTGGAGAGAGAGAGAGAGAGAGGAAGAGTCATGCAGGCTTAGTGATAGGGCAGGGAGGAGCCTGACAGAAATTTTGTCTCAGTGAGCAAGGGAACGGGCAGGAAGCAGCAGAGTTCGCTGAACTGATAGTCATAGCGACAAAGACGGCCATAAGATTCTTGCACTTGTCACTGGCGGTGAAGGCATCAGAGGACAGGATTTAAGGTGGTGGTTTATAGTGGAGAAAAGAAGCCGGGGATTACTTTTACTCCCCAAGTTGATCCAGCCTAGTGAGTAACTACGGCAGAGGAAAGGAAGGCCCAATAGTGCTTCATCTGGTCCAGCTTGATATGTTGATGGATGGCTATGCAAGTCAGGGGCAAGTATAGAAGGAAGTGGGATTAGAAGAGCATGGGGTATATCGATGGTTGGAAATCCAAGGCAGTTTGTCAGGGATGGCACTGTGAGTGATCTCGCCTGTAGAAACAAATAATTTGCATTTATATAGCACCTTGCACCTCCTCAGGACTTCCTGAAATGCTTCACAGCCAATGAATTTTGGAAATATAGTTGTTGTTGTAATGTAAACAAGTGGAAGTAGAGATACCACGTGAGATTGCAAGTTTAAGGTGGTGACCATGAATAAAGGTGGAAAGTTTATATGATGGGAGGCTTAGGGAATAAAGGAAGGCAATGAATTTAGCAGAGAATAGGCAACCAAGATAGAGATTAAAATTGTTGGAAACAAGGAGTTGCTTAACGCAGAGGTTAAGAAAGGAAAGGAGGGGGAATATCTTGCAGAGAAACTCAGGGTGAAGTTTGGCAGTTGAAAAGTAAATATTCTTAAAAATTTGACCTACAAAGATAATTGCCCTACTTGAAGAAGAGCTTGCTAATGACTAAGAATGCTTCCAAGTTGTCACTTACATTATTTAAATGCCTCCAAACTAGTACTTATTTTCGCTTCCATTCTGACTGCACTTTTACAGCATGCGTGAGTCTTAATTATCACAAAATGTGTTCTGTGCTTAACGCAATCATAGTTGATGCCAACTCGTCTGTCGTCAAAAGGACTTTAATAACATCCTACGTGAAGCCAAGAATGATTGTGTCTCTGAAATGAGCTGCTTTCCATCTGACTGACAGAGTGCTCAATTAGCAGATGGTTAAAGAAAGAATTGGCAAAAGTTCAATGTACTGCAAATAACAAAAAGTATCAGATTCTTTAGCATCCAATCTTTCTCTTAGGCAGTCACAACTTCCCTTAAATCTGTTAAAGAATTCATTCCATTCAGTTTTACTTCTTCTCCCTAACGTTTTATTGCTTGGCTTTTGCTGCAGTATGGTTCCATTGCCTTAGGCAGCTCTCGGCCAAGCGACCATTCATTCGTTATACATGAGCAATGTTGGCAGGCTATTTGACCTTGCTGTGTATCACAGGGAAGCCTGATTCTGTTCTCACCTGCTGTCTACACCTCTCAAACAGAGTTCTCTGGAATGGACATCCAAGCTGTTTGTCCCCTTCCCAGTTCAAGGGTTCCAAGATCAACTGTAACATCCCAAATGCTGCTTCAGCTGAGATCAGCTACTTCAGTATCAGCAAGGGGAACTGAAGCTTGTACCTTCTTGAATGATATGACTCAGTAGCATATCCAGCGTGTACTTACCGACTGTCATCAGAGGAACCAGAATTAGCTTTCTTTTCCCAATAATTTTGTGAAATAATATCAGATTATTGATTTCTGTCATACAGTGCAATTTGCATTTGTCGTGCAATAAAGCAGCATTTCCCCCATGGGTTTCTAAAAAAGAAAATTGGAAGTAATCCACAAACAAGTCTTAGGACTAGGTAGATCTGCTTGAAATTGCATTTATGCTTCAGGATGTTGTGAGGTAAAGATTACTGTAATAAATACAAAAATACAAAATAAAGTGAGTGTCACCTTTACATTAAGATCTGCTAGTTAGTCATCAAGATGGGGAAAATGGGGAAGGGGAGCGGGGGTACGTAAAGAGATCGATATCAATGAAGGCACTTTACATTGATAATCTGCGGGGAGTGGGAAGCAGGACTTTTGCAGCAAAGGCCCAAGATGAACCTGCAGCATTGGTGAAAAAAAGGGGCATGTGGTGCTCGTATGCCACTAGTCTCAGCTTGAGTGCCACTCTCAGCATTCTTTTCAACTGAAAAATGCCATCACCTTCAACCTATCTCCTCACTAAACAACCTATGCTGTAGACATCATTAATAGACAACATGGCAATTTTGATTTTACATGATACGTGCTTGTTTCCATTGACTTCAGAAGAGAAGTAAAACTGGATACTGACTCAATACCACCCATTTAACACTATTGCAGAAAGGCAAGATCTACCCTAACATCTCTGGGAAATTATTTTTATGGAATGATTTGCACTCTATGGGTTGGATTTTGAGCTGGAGGCGAGGCTCCCAGTGCCGGGCCGAAAAGGCGGGGGAACCCCGCCTCTGCCTTCTCCCCAGCACCCTCCGGAGCAATCCTCCGGTCTTTTTGTGTCAAATTTTTAGGAGGCAGGATCCCTGTCCCTTTAAAGACTTTAAAGAGGCGGGGATCCCGCCTCCAAGAGGTACCAGCCAATCACAGAGCCAGCAGCTCAGCAGTATCGGCAGTGCCACTGTTGGCGTTGGCCACTGCCAGTACCGCAGATGCCTCAGACCCAGGACAAGTGCTAGAACCCCAGACCAGAGGTAGGTGAGGTGGGATTTCTGGGGCCACTCCGAAAGCCTAGGCAAGGCGGGGGTGGGATGTAGTCATTTAGAATAGGGGGAGGGGGTTCTGGGGGGGAGGGGTAACGTTGTTCTCGCTGGGGTCCTCCGTGGGTCACAAATTGCCCACAAGGAGGGGCCCTCTCCAAGCCGGCAGGGAGGGTGCCTCATTTTATAAGGCGTCCTCCTTGTGCGGCAGAGACCACCCCCGCCACTGGTAAGATACCAGCAGTAGCGGGAAGAGCCTCTTAATTGGCCCTTAATAGGCCACTTAAGGGCCTCAATTTGTTACTGGGCGGGTAGGCCATCGTCGGCCTATCACGCCTCAGGAAGATCACTGGGCCTCTGCCCCCCTGCCACCCCCGCCATCGGGAGCGATTCTCCGTGCCTCATCCCTGCCTCTGATCCCGCCTCGGGGCAAGGGGGGGTGGGGGGGCTCATAAAATCTCAGCCTATATGTGGATGTTCTACATCTTGCACCTCTGCTCAATAAATTTCCTGATGGCATGGAGGAGATTGTTAACCCTTTGTCTGGAAAGATCAACAGACAAGTTTCATTTCTTAAATTCTTTTTGGAAGGGGTTTAGCTTGGGACTTTCAATATCTGTAACATTATTGTAACAACAATTATAACGCAAACTATATTGTGTACTTTTTATTCCTTACATAGATCCCTGGCTTGTGCTGAGTTAGCTGATCTCAGCAAGGTTGATGTGGGCTCATCACAAATTGGCTTCAGTACACCAAAGGGTAAAGAGGGGATAAATCAGCCTGGGGTCCTGCTCATGTTCAATATTCAGTAACATGCTGCTGGAATGTTTTAATGCATCGGTGCAGACTCGATGGGCCGAAGGGCCTCTTCTGCACTGTATTATTCTGTGGAACAATATATGCCACTAGATCTCAGGCAAGGACATGTTTGGACTTGGCTGTCAAGATTGGACTTTGTTGTGAGGGCCTTCTTGCCTGATGATACTATTCAGAGACATTTCTAGGATGCAGTACTACCACCCCTCCTCACCAGCAGACTGCTGCCTCCTCCGAAACTGCAACCCAACACACATAAAAACTTTCAAGGTAGGAGAACAACGTTACTGTAAATAGTAATATTAAAAAAATTATATTTTGACATTGGCAACCATCTGGAAAGAAACACTATAGGTGATTATAAGAATGGTATTGCTGTCACAACAGATATATAGCAGCAGTGAAAGATATCATACATGGAATAAATTTCACATTGCATTGGGAATGTAATTTAAAAAATGGAGACTTTGAGTTTGCGATCACTAAAGTGAGGAATGATGGTGATGGAGAATGTAGTTTTCTCCCATTTTAGAACTCCCACATCAGGTATAGCACAGGTCATGCGTATCCAAGTCACAACATCAAAAAAAATCTATACTGTAATGTGACAAGTCTATTTCCCCCCTTGCCAGCCCTATGGCCTTTCTGAATGAGATTACTAATTTAAATGGAAGGTAATTTGGTGGTGTGGGCCACATCCACGAGGAACTGGGCTTGAGGATGTGCAAACTTATTTTACATACGACCATATAGATGGCAGGTCCGACAGGGGGGGAATGGCAGTCTGCTAAGACCACTGTGTTATTCAGTCCTTCCAACGCTTATTTTTATTTAATAGGATTTATCAGAACTGCATTGCCAAAACAATAGAATACGAGTTGGTAAAGGCATCCTCAAACCGTTCAGTGACCTGGTCAGATTACATCAAGAGTATCTGCATTCTAGTCATTGAGACATAAGGACGGTATATTCATGCTATGGAGGGGATGCTGAGAAGGGTCATGAGTCCTATTGCCAGAGGTCTGAATCATGAAGAAAGACAGAGAAACTCCATATTTTCTGCATTGATGAGTTAACTGAGGGAGGTATACAAAATAATATCGTAAAGGTAAATCTCAAAGTCTACTTCATATCATTATACCAGGAAAATGAGATACATGTTCAACCAAAGACAGGCAAATATTGGACTCATAGTAAGAAGTTCTTTTGAGTGATCAGTATGTGGAATGGAATATGTGGTAAGGTCGGGAAAACAAATAGCTTTACTAATGCTGTCATGGAGATTGCATGTTCTTTTTGGGATAGTTGAGCAAATTGGGGCCTTTTGGTTTTCTTCAAACCTATCTGCCTGCGATCATGTGAGAAGTTTATTGTTTAATTTTATTGCCTCGCTGAGAAGGAAATAGCTAGAGTTTGTTAAACTGAAGGACTCTGTGTAGAAGATATTCTGTGTCTGTGAAGGAGGGATGGAGAATATAGCAAACAATGAATGATAATATTCCCAATCAAATCGGATTTTATTCCAGTATTCATTCATTCATTTATAATACATCTTCACGATTAATTGTATGTCAGTAGGGTTTGAGCAGTTGTAGCTGCTGACATATTTTGAACAATATGGTAGGAGCCTGATTTTTTTCAAGTACTTTGTTGGTATCGTTGCCACACATACCTGATGTTGGTGTCATAGGTGTAGCTGCTAGTCCATTCATATTCAAGGCTGCCATCTGCTGCATCTGTGCTGCGGCGAATGCTGCCATAGGGTTTAGGTAACCTCCCTGCGCAACTGATGCCATTATTGTTGCTTGCTGCTGCATCAACTATTAAAATAAAAATAAAGTTTATTTAGTTTTTCCCTTTTTTACTTTTGTGAAACATTCCAGTAATCCTGAAAGAAACACAAATACAATTTAGACATGTCATCGTGGTGTGTTTGTTAATTCCAAAAGATTGCTTTTGCAATAGTTTTTATCGACCTTAAGTCCTCACGGTTTATCAGCACCATTTTGACACAATGGGCCTAAATTGTACAACACCCGTTAATGGGCACCAGCTAATTGATGCACTGGCCTCACACACCTGAAGAGCAAGACCTCAGGATAACCTTAAATTTGTACTGGAGCCTCAATGGAATAAATCCGGTAAGCTGTGGGTACCAAAAGGAACTGGGCTTTTTGAATTTCTGGCAGCTCATAGGCCAATCCCGTCTGCAGGCAATGTCGTGGAGGGAGGGGGAGGAAAATGGGAAGTAGGTGAGCATGGGCAGACAGCAGCCGAGGTAATAATATGGAGGCAGGAGGTCCATCTCGTTTACCTTCTTCCATCCTCGCAGTTGCATGATACAATAACAGAGTTGATGACTGATCATGCAACCAATCTCCATCAATTAGTCTATAACAGACTCAAACATGAGGCAAGGATGGTGAAAAGCTTTGGGAACTATAGGGCTGAGTTTTACCAGCCTACTGGAGATGGGCTGGGAGGTGGGAAGTATGGTCAAATGGCAGTGGAAGGCATCATGAGGGGAGCCCAACATGTTCCCATCGCTACAGGATATTATCAAAGGCGGGAATGGCAGTGGCTCGGTGCCTGCCGATAAGAAATGGGTGGCCGATTAAGGTAATTATTTGGCCACTTGATGGCCATTTTATGACACTGCCAGGATTTTACTGCGTCGGATCAGCTCCCTGCTGGGTGGTGCGTCCGCCAGCTACATCCAGTCGGCCTCCCAAAGGCTTCCTGTGGGGGTGGGAGGGGGTGGTCCTTCTTTTCTGGAGGCTCCATGGCACATGGAGAGGCCTATTGGTGGAATTGGCTGCCCCGCAGCCCGACGCTGCTGATGGAGCGTTCACCCTTCTGACCGTTGGGGCCTGCCTGCCTGGCCCTGGCACACAAAACAAATTCTCACATATCTGCAAGGGTGTCTCGATATGGAGGTGCCTTCTCCTTCCCCTTGCAGCCTCAGCAGCGGCCTCTATTGGTGGCACTGCTGAGTCTGCAGAGCTACTGGCCATCTGCTTCTGCAGTCCTGTCATTCGCCCATGCAGATTCGGGACCTGCATTTGGTCCCGGCAGCGGGACCCACGGCGTGCCGGTATACTTCCTGTCGTAGTTTCAAAGCCATCTGTTTCTCTCAAAGTTACTACACTTACCATGACTGGAATTTTACTGGCATGCCATGGGTCCAGCCGCTGGTGCTAAATGTGGGTCCTGAGTCCACACAAGTCAACGGTGGGATCACAGAGGCGATTTTACTGGTGGTGGCCAATTAACAGGCTGCAGGCGGAACTGCCGTCCAATTAAGGATGGCAGTCTGCCTCTCTGAGCTGCTGGCAGGTGAGCTGAGAGTGACTGCCCTTGATATCAAGGCTGCATTTGACCGAGTGTGGCATCAAGGAACCCGAGCAAAACTGGAGTCAATGGGAATCAGGGAAAACTCTCCACTGATTGGAGTCATACCTAGCACAAAGGAAGATGGTTGTGGTTGTTGGACGTCAATCATCTCAGTTCCAGGACATTGCTGCAGAAGTTCCTCAGAGTAGTGTCCTCGGCCCGACCATCTTCAGCTGCTTCATCAATGATCTTCCCTCCATTATAAGGTCAGAAGTGGGGATGTTTGCTGATGACTGTATGATATTCAGTACCATTCGCAACTCCTCAGATACTGAAGCTGTCCATATCCATAAACAGTAAAACCTGGACAACATTCAGGCTTGGGCTAATAAGTGGCAAGTACCATTCGCGCCACACAAGTGCCAGGCAATTATAATCTCCAACAAGAGAGAATCTAACCATCTCCCCTTGACATTCAATGGCATTACCATTGCTGAATCTCCCACTATCAATATCTGGGGGATACCATTGACCAGAAACTGAACTGGAGCAGCCACATAAATACGGTGGCTACAGGAACAGGTCAGTGGCTGGGAATTCTGCGACAAGTAACTCACCTTCTGACTCCCCAAAACCTATCCACCATCTACTAGGCACAAGTCAGGAGTGTGGTGGAATACTCTCCACTTGCCTGGATGAGTGCGGCTCCGACAACACTCAGGAAGCTCAACACCATCCAGGACAAAGTAGCCTGCTTAATCGACACCCCATCCACCACCTTAAACATACACTCCCTCCATCACCCACACACTGTGGCAGCAGTGTGTACCATATACATGATGCACTGCAGTAACTCACCACACTCCTTCGACAGCACCTTCCAAACTTATGACCTCTACCACAAAGAAGGACAAGGGCAGCAGACGCATGGGAACACCACCATCTGTAAGTTCCTCTCCAAGCCACACACCATCCTGACTTGGAACTATATCGCTGTTCCTTCACTGTCACTGGGTCAAAATCTCTCTAACAGCACTATTGATGTACCCACACAGATGGAGTGCAGCGGTTCAAGAAGGCAGCAGATCTACCCCCTTCTCAAGGGCATTTAGGGAAGGGCATCAAATGCTGGCCTAGCCAGCGATGTCCGCACCCCATGAAATGAATTAAATAAAAAGCACCACAGATAGAGGTGGCCGCTGCTGAGGCTGCAAGGGAAAGAAGAGGGCACCTCTATATTGAGGCGCCTTCGCAGATGTGAGAATTTTTTTTATGTGCTAAGGCCAGGCAGGCAGGCCCCAGCGATCAGAGGAGTGAACCCTCCAGCAATGGCATTTGGGCAGCAGGGGTGGCCACTGTTGCCGGTGGGCCCCTCTGTGGGCCATGGAGCCTCAGGAAATGAAGACCCTCCCAGGAAGGCTCTGGGAGGCTGCCTTGATATAGCTGGCGGTCTCCCCACACAGCGGTGGACTGTTCTGGCGCCGGTAAAATCCCGGTGGGGTCATAAAATGATCATTAAAAAGCCAATTGGTCGTATTTTTCTGGTCGGCGGGCAGCCGTGCCACCATTGTTCTCACCTTTAATAATATCCTGTGCCGGCAGGAACATGTTGGGCTCCCCTCCTGCCACCATTTTACCACCCATCTCGCCTCCCAGCCTGTCTCCAGAAGGCTGGTAAAATTCAGCCCCATAATTCATGTCTCAGATTTCTCATGTACTATATCGCAAAATATTTGTTTCCAAAAGAAATCTAATGATTTTGTAATCTGAAGAACAGCAATCATATCACCTCTCAACTTCCTTTTCTCTAGCGAGAACATACTCGATTTACATAATTGCTCTTCATAATCCAATCCCTCCATCCTCTCAAACATTTTGGATGCCGTCTTCTGCATTTTCCCAATAGCTGAAATACCCTTTTTGTACTATAGCAGCCAAAACTGGTCATAGTATTCCAAATGCGGACACACCAGTGATTTATAAAGTGGCAGGATTACCTCACTATTATGGCTCAATGTTGGCCTTTTAATACATACCAGTATTTGATTTTACTCACTGTGACTGAGCATTGTTAGCTTCAATTTGCTGTTAATCAGGAGCTCCAGATCTTTTTCATTTTCCATACACGTTATTTTCTATCCATTTAAATAATATTCTGTTCCTGAACATTTTGTGTCTGTGTGAAGTATTTTGCATGATTTTCTACATTGAATTTCATCTGTCATTTGTCTGCCCAATTCCCAAATATTGTCAAATGTAATCCAATGTAACTTATCCTGTTCAGCTCTGCAGTCCATCATCTTCATTAGCTTTGTATCAGCTTCAAATTTGTGACCTTCTAGCTCCATATCATTTACGATGATGTTAAATAACAGAGGTCCCAATACAAAGCCCTGTGGAACCCCACTGGTGATTTTTCCTAAGCTGGTGACATTACCTGTACCACAACTGTCTGGATTCGATTGAGCAACCAATTACATAATCATTGTAAGATATTTCCCTTGAATTCCACTTTCTTTATATTTAGCACCAAATTTTCCAGAATAATTGTACCAAAGGTCTTAATGAAATCCAAGCATACAACACGCACTGCCTTACTCCTATTAAGCTTTTTTGTCATGCCCTCAAAGAAAAGCAGTAGGTTAGATTGACAAGGTTTCATGTAATTTTCTCCCTTAGTTCCTTAAGAATGCTCAGTCATATTTTATCAGCCTCCTGAGATTTATTTACCTTACATTTGGACAGCTGTTCAGCAACCATGCTAATAGTAATGTGACTAGTGTCACAACTTGCCCTTGCAACACTTTCAAGTTCCCTTTACAGATCACAAAAATTACTGGTCTCCTCCATGGTAAAAACTGCAGTTAAAAACTAATTTAATCCTTCTGCTGTCTGTATAGCAACAACAACTTGTATTGATAGCACCTTTAATGTAATAAAATATCCCACGGTGCTTCACAGAGGCATTATAAAACAAAAAATGACACCAGGCCACATAAGATATTAGGGCTTCATCAAAGAGGTAGGTTTAAGACTTGTCTGAAAGGATGAAAATGAGATAGAGAGGCAGGGAGGTTTAGGGAGGGAGGGCTTAGGCAACTGAAGACATGGCCACCAATGGTGGAGTGATTAAAATTGGGGTTGCTGAAGAGGGTGGAATTAGAGGAATGCAGATATCTCGGAGGGTTGCATGACTGGAGGAGATTACAGAGATAGGGAAGGGGCAGGCCACGGATGGCTTTGAAAACAAGTATGAGAATTTTAGAATTAAGACGTTGCTTAACCGGGTGTCAGTGTAGATCAGCGAGCACATGGGTGATGGAGAACGGGACCTGGTGCGAATTAGGACACAGGCAGTAGAGTTTTAGATGATCTCAAGTTTACGGAGGGTAGAATGTTGGAGGTTGGCCAGGATTGCTTTAGAATAGTCAAGTCTGGAGGTAGCAGAGGCATGAGTGACAGTTTCAGCAGCAGAAGAGCTGAGGCAGGGGCGGAGTCCGGCAATGTTATGGAGGTAGAATACAAGGTCTTAGTGATGGCGTGGATATGCAGTTTAAAGCTCATCTTGGGGTCAAATATGACACTGAGGTTGTGAACAGACTGGTTCAGCCACAGACAGTTGTCAGGTTGTCACAGGATCTGACCTTCGGTGGCCTCCTCATTTTTCTTATCCCCTTGATATAATTTAAAACCTTTTGATTATATTGCGTGCAATTCTGGTCGCCACACTACCAGAAGGATGTGGAGGCTTTGGAGACGGTACAGAGGAGGTTTACCAGGATGTTGCCTGGTCTGGAGGGCATTAGTTATGAGGAGAGGTTGGAAAAACTCGGATTGTTTTCACTGGAATGACGGAGGTGGAGGGGCGACATGATAGAGGTTTACAAAGTTATGAGCGGCATGGACAGAGTGGATAGTCAGAAGCTTTTTCCCAGGGTGGAAGAGTCAGTTACTAGGAGACATAGGTTTAAGGTGAGAGGGGCAAAGTTTAGAGGGGATGTGCGAGGCAAGTTTTTTACACAGAGGGTGGTGAGTGCCTGGAACTTGCTGCCAGGGGAGGTGGTGGAAGCAGATACGATAGCGACGCTTCAGAGACATCTTGACAAATACATGAATAGGAAGGGAATAGAGGGATATGGGCCCCGGAAGTGCAGAAGGTGTTAGTTTAGGCAGGCATCAAGATCGGCGCAGGCTTGGAGGGCCGAATGGCCTGTTCCTGTGCTGTACTGTTCTTTGTTCTTTGATTACTTTTCATTAAAAATGTTTTATTATTATCCATAAAAACCTTAACGTAATATTTTATTTTTATTAAACAATTCTACACACTTCTAAGATTCTCACAATTCTAAGATGCATCTAACCTGAAATTTAAAACAGGAGCTACGATCAACCGTGAGCCACCAGAAGTGTCCAAGTATCTTTCTTCCACACATCGCGAATGAATAATTGCTGCATTTGCTGACAATGCAACCACTAGGTGGCGCAGTACTGGTAGATGCACAAATGCAGACTCTGACTGAAACATCACTGTGGCGTCTCAGGCAGCTGCCAGTAATAAAATTGGCAACCCCCCCCTCACCCCTCAATGGCCACGATCGCCGCCTCCACACTACCCCCCACAACAGTACCCCGCTCCATCCTGCGATTGCCGCCTCAATTGCTGCATTCATTTTCACTCCTGCATTCGCTGCTTCCCTTCGCCGTTCTCTCCCGCACCCAACTGCTAGCTGCTCCATCCTGCTGTTCTCTCCCGCGCCCGTCTGCTTGCCATTCACTCTCATTGCTCACTCCCTGTCTTGCCGTCTGGAGAAGCGGCAGAGGTGGGGGGTGAAGCAGCCAGGGGGCGGGGGGCAAGTGGCAGAGGGAGTGGGGGAGAAGTGAGCAGGGTGTGAGTGGGGAGGCGGGGGAAGCGACGAGGCGTGAAACGAGCGGCGAGCAGACGGGCGCATGACGGAGCGGGAAAGAGAACCAGCGAGAGGCGGCAATCGTGGGAGGGAGCGGGGTACTGTTGGGGGGATGGGGGCGGCGATCACGGCCATTGAGGAGTGAGGCAACACTTGGACATCATTATGTCTGATGTGATTTCGTGGTGATGTCCCCCCGCTTCTGCGCTGATTCATACTGGCAAATATTCAGATGCACTGATGACATCGGTGATCACTCTGCCCATGTTCTGCATTGTCAGGAGACACTCGGATGAATAATATTGGAGGAAGTATTACCACTTTAACATATAGTTCTAGATCAGTGTGTCATTCTGTAGCATGACAAACTATTTTAGATTGACAGAATCCTACCTTGTTCTAGATAAGTCTATTAAATTTCATTGCACTATGATTATCCCATCAACAAGGGGAATATGGTGTATCAGTCAGACACAGTCAGTCAGTCCTACAACGTATAACAACACATGTTTCCGAGGCGGCACAACTCTTTGGACTAAAAATCAGTTTAAAGAAAACTGAAGTCCTGCATCGGCCTGCACCCCAAGAAGAATATAGACCACCAAACATTGTCATCGAGGGAACTGAGCTGAATGCCGTCAAGCAATTTACTTATTTGGGGAGCGTCATCTCATTTGATGCCACCATAGACAAGGAAGTGGACAATAGGCTGTCAAAAGCAAACAGTACATACGGCAGACTCTATAAACGTGTGTGGAGCAAACACAGCCTCAGAGCACAGACCAAACTCAAAATGTACAAAGCCATACTCCTCACCACCCTTCTATGTGGTGCCGAGACATATATCCTATACCGCCATCTCGTATGCCTTCTAGAGTGCTTCCATCAGCACTGCCTCTGCAGCATCCTCAAGATCTGCTGTCAGGACCACATCTCAAACTTTGAAGTCCTGGAAACAGCCAAAATCACCAGCATTGAGGCCATCCTCCTGTAACTGTGTTGGGCGGGTTACGTTGCCCGGATGGATGACAGTCGCCTGCCCAAGATCGTGTTGTATGGAGAGCTGACCACAGGTAAAAGGAACAGAGGGGCCCCATGCAAACGTTTCAAGGACTCCCTGAAGAAGTCCCTCTCTGTGTGCTACATCGACCATCACCAGTGGGAAGAGCAGGCCATAGATTGTGATGCCTGGAGATGCTATATCAGGAGGGCTACAGACACCTTTGAGACTGAGCGAAGAACCAGCATGAAAGAGGAAAGGAGGAGAAGGACAGATCCAATTGCCCGCAACAGCGACTACACCTTCACTTGTACCCGCTATGGGAGAATCTGCCGGTCATGGATAGGCCTGACTAGCCATCAGTGGGTCTGCAACCGATGACTACAACCTTCCCAAAATCTTCGCCCGTGAAGAAATGCCAAGAGAGATCACATCAACGCACACATAGAAGCTGGATGTCCTATTGATTTAGAAGAGTCTGTTATACTGCAGGAATCTCACTGGTATAAAAGAAAATGCTACACTGCAGGATATTGCATTGATGTAAAATAGTATGTTGTGCTGTAGGATATTTATATTGATCGAGATCAGTATGTTATACTAAATAATATTCTGTTGATCTACTGTCAAATATTATATTGATCCAGAACATGTTGCACCTTATGATATTACATCAATCTACAACAATGTTACATTGCGGCATATTATATTGATCTAGAATGGCATGTTATACTGCAGGATGTAATATTGATCTAGAATATGCCACACTGTCAGATGTTATACTGATTTACAACTGTAGATATACTACAAGATAAGGTATTAGATTGATCGACAATGGTATATTGTATTGAAGGATGTTTATTGGTCTAGAGCAGAAAGATATAATCCAGCATATTATATTGATCTGAAACAAAATGCTGTACTGCAAAGCTTATTGATCTGGAATATGTTTTAACATAAGAACATAAGAAATAGGAGCAGGAGTAGGTCATTCAGTTCACTGAGCCTGCTCTGCCATTCAATAAAATCATGGCCGGTCTGATTTTGGCCTTAACACCACTTTCCTGCCTGCCCCCATTACCTTTGACTCCTTTGTAGATTAAAAATCTGTCTACTCAGCCTTGAATACATTCAATCAGTCTTCGCTGATCTCTGGGGAAGAGAATTCCAAAGATTAATGACCCTCTGAGAGAAGAAATTCCTCCACATCTCCGTCTTAAAAGGGAGACCCCTTATTTTGAAACTATGTCCCCTAGTTCTATATTCCCTCACAAGGGGAAACATCCTTTCAGCATTTACCCTGTCAAGTCCCTCAGAATATGTTTCAATAAGATCATCTCCCATTCTTCTAAACTCCAATAAGTATAGGCCCAACCTGCTCAATCTTTTCTCATAAGACAACTCCTTCATCCCAGGAATCATCCGAGTTAACCTTCTCTGAGCTGCTTCCAATGCAAGTATATCTCTCCTTAAGTAAGGAGACCAAAACTGTATGTAATACTCTCGGTGCCAATGCCCTGTACAGTTGTATCAAGACTTCCCTACTTTTATACTTCATCCTCCTTACAATAAATGCCAACATTCCATTTGCCTTCCTAATTACTTCTGTACCTGCATGCTAACTTCTTCTGATTCATGTACAAGGATATCCCGATCCCTCAGTACTGCAGGATTCTGCAGTCTCTCTCCATGTAAATAATATTCTACTTTTCTATTCTTTCTGCCAAAGTAAACAACCTCACATTTTCCCACATTATTCTCCATCTCCAAACTTTTGCTCACTCACTTAACCTATCTATATTTCTTTGCAGACACTTTGTGTCCTCCACACAACTTGCTTTGCTACCTATCTTTGTATTGTCTGCAAATTTGGCTACAATATACTCGGTCCCTTCATCCATTTCATTAATATAGTTCATAAATAGTTGAGGCCCCAGCACTGATCCCTGTGGCACTCCACTAGTTACAGTTTGCCAACCTGAAAATACTCCATTTAGAGTCATAGAGTCATTTATGGCACAGAAGGAGGCCATTCGGCCCATCGACTCCATGCTAACTCTCCACAGAGCTATCCAGTCAGTCCCACTCCCCTAGCTGCTCGATCCTCTAGTCCTGCAAGTTTATTTCCCATCCAATTTCCTTTTGAAATCATTGATTGTCTCTGCTTCCACCACCCTTATGTGCTGCGAGTTCCAGGCCATTACC
Organism: Heterodontus francisci; assembly: GCF_036365525.1. Taxonomy (NCBI): domain Eukaryota; kingdom Metazoa; phylum Chordata; class Chondrichthyes; order Heterodontiformes; family Heterodontidae; genus Heterodontus; species Heterodontus francisci. The sequence goes on along the minus strand of NC_090371.1, from coordinate 72,224,974 downwards.
ACCTGCTGCGTAAAAAGGTTCTTCCTCATATTCCCCCTGCATCTTCTGCCCAAAACCTTCAATTTTTGTCCCCTAGTCCTTGTACCATCAGTTACTGGGAACAGTTTTTCTTTAAGCTTCTTTTAAGTTAACTTATCTAAGTCTGTCATAATCTTGTATACCTCTACTAAATCCCCCCTCAATCTCCTTTGCTCTAAGGAGAACAACCTCAGCTTTTCCAATCTAACCTTATAAGAAAAATCCCCCATCACTGGAACCAATCTGGTAAATCTCCTCTGCACCCTCTCAAGGACCCTCACATCTTTTCTAATTACTAGCGGTACATACATGATAACTTCTTATGATTCATGTACTAGGACACCAACATCCCTCTGTATTGCAGCATTCTGCAGTCTCTCTCCATGTAAATAATATTCTACTTTTTTATTTTTTATCCCGACTCGGTTTCTTGTTAGTTAGTCAACCCTCTATCCATGTTAATATATTACCCCTGTCATGAAAGTGCTTCCGTTTTTTAAATATTTTTTGAGGACTTGTGTCTTAGAATTGTGGAGATGTAATCATTGGAGGAAGTGATTCCATAGATGCTGGACTTTTTTTAAAAGGGTCACTGGAAGGACTCTGTTTAAAAACATTTACTGAATGTCACATGTCTTCAGCTAAGTAAACAACAGGTGCCTTCTGACTATAGGAGTTGTTTACAGGAGAAGTGACATGTCAAGATTTATGGTGCTCGAGAGTGGGTTTCATTTTTGAATACTGTTTTGAGTCAGATGGATTTGTAGCCTGCTGAAAGAAACACCCAGCTCATCTTTTCTCTATTGCTCTGAGAAACCCTGCAAAAAATCCAGTGTGTGATAGCTGTAACATCTGATGCCGCATTTCTCCTGAGAAGCTTTTGGAAAACTTCCTCTTGACATCTCCTGAACGAACTGCTTCTGAAAAGATCCCAGTGACCCATCTCCATGTACTCAGATGCCATCTGGAACATAACATATCTTATCCTTTTTCTTCAAGAATTAACAAGTACATTGGCCAAAACATATTTATTTTTCCTTTAACCAGGGTGTGCGTTTGTGTCTGTTGGGTATTTCAAAGGGAAATATATATATATATTTACTGTCATATTTCAAACTGTGTTAAAGCTTTGCATCTTTATTGACTAAGTCTTGTTTTATAATAAATTAATACTTTTGTTGTTTATTAAAGAAACCTGATTGGTGGATTTTATTCTGAAACTAAAATAGAGTATATAATTGGCCGCATCGGTAACTGGGTACACATTTAAATATATATTGTGACCTGTGGAGAAGTGGAACTAGAGAAAGACAGTGCATTTATCCTGCCTTGGTCGTAACACCCCCAACACCATGAGCTCTTACCTTTTATGTAGCACCTTATTGAATGCCTCTTGGAAATCCAAATACACTGCATCTACTGGTTCCCCTTTATCCACCCTGCTTGGTACATCTTCAAAGAACTCTAATAAATTTGTCAAACATGATTTCTCTTCCATAAAACCATGTTGACTCTGTCTGATTGCATTATGATTTTCTAAATGTCCTGCTGCTACTTCCTTAATAATGGATTCTAGCATTTTCCCAATGACAGATGTTAGGCTAACTGGCCTATAATTTCCTACTTTCTGTCACACCTACCCCACCCTTTTGTTGAATAGAGGCTTGCATTTGCGGTTTTCCAATCTGCTGGGACCTTTCCATATCTAGAGAATTTTAGAAGATTACAACCAATGCATCCACTATCTCTGCAGCCACTTCTTTTAAGACCCTAGGATGAAGGCCATCAGGTCCTGGGGACTTGTCAGCCTTTAGTCCCATTCGCTTTCCTAGTACTTTTTCTCCAGTGATAGTGATTGTTTTCAGTTCCTCCCTCTCTTTTGCCTCTTGATTTTCCGCTATTCTTGAGATGCTTTTTGTTTCTTCTACTGTGAAGACAGATACAAAATACTTGTTCAAAGTCTCTGCCATTTCCTTGTTTCCCATTATTAATTCCCCAGTCTCATCCTCTCAGGGACCAATGCTCATTTTAGCTCTCTCATCCTTTTTATATGCTTGTAGAAACTTTTACTGTTTGTTTTTATATTTCTTTCTAGTTTACTTTCATACTCTATTTTCTCCCTCTTTCTTTTAGTTATCCTCTGCTGGTTTCTAAAAGTTTCCCAATCTTCTGGCCTACCACTAATCTTCACAGCATTGTATGCCTTTTCTTTCAATTTGATACCATTCTTAACTTTCTTAGTTAGCCTCTGATGGTGCATCCTTCTCATAGAGTCTTTCTTTCTCAATGGAATATATCTTCGTTGAGAGTTATGAAATATTTCCTTAAATGTCTGCCACTGATTCTGTACCATCTTACCTTTTAACTTCTTTTCCCATTCCACTTTAGCCAACTTTGTCTTCATACCCTCGTAATTGCCTTTATTTAAGCTTAAGACACTAGTTTCAGACCCAAATATCTCACTCTCAAATTGAATGTGAAATTCTATCATGTTATGATCACTTTTGCTGAGAGGATCCTTTACTATGAGGTCATTTATTAATCCTGTCTTATTACACATTGCCAAATCTAAAATAGCCTGCTCCCAGGTTGGTTCCATAATGCATTGTTCTAAGAAACTGTCCCTAATACACTCTATGAACTCATTGTCAAGGCTACCTTTGCCAATTTGATTAGTCCAAATTATATGAAGATTAAAATCGCTCATGATTATTGTAGTACCTTTCCTACAAGGCCTCTTTATTTCTTGATTTATATTCTACAGTATAACTACTGTCAAGGGGCTTATAAGCTGCTCCCACCAGTGACTACTTTGCTATTTCTTACCTCCATCCAAACTGGTTCTACATCTTGATCTTCTGAGCCAAGATAATTTCTCACTACTGTACTGATCTCATTCTTAATTAACAGAGCTCCCCCACCTCCTTTTCCTTTCTTCTGATCCTTCCGAAATGACACATAATTTTGAATATTTATTTCCCAGCCTTCGTCACCTTGCAACCACGTCTCTGTAATGGCAAACATATCATACCCATTTATTTCTATTTATGTCATCAATTCATCCATCTTGCAGAAACAGTTTAGTGAGCTAGGTAAGAAATTACCAAGCAGGACCTCAAAAGCAGTAATCTCTCGATTACTCCCAGTACCACGCGCAAGTGAGTATAGAAATAGGAGGACAGTGCAGATGAATGCATGGCTGGAAAGATAGTGCAGGAGGGAGGGCTTTAGATTCCTGGGGCACTGGGACCAGTCCTAGAGAAGGTGGGACCTGTACAGGCTGGACAGATTGCACCTGAATAGAGCTGGGACAAATTTCCTTGCAGGGCAATTTGCTATTGCTATTAAACAAACTTGGCAGGGGTGTAAGAACCAGGAGGAAATGTCAGAGAGGAATACCAAGGTACACAGAATACTGGGAGAGATAGATAGCACTAGAGTAGGGAATAGTGAGTTATGAGGTGAGGTCACAGTAAGGAAGAAAGTAATAAAGTCTAAATCAGGGTTAACGTGCATGTATGTGAATGCATGGAGTGTTGTTAATAAGATTGGTGAGTTACAGGCGCAGATAGACATGTGGAACTATGATGTTCTGGCTATAACAGAGACCTGACTCAAAGAAGGGCAGGATTGGGTGTTAAATATTCCTGATACAATGGCTGGAATTTTAAGCTACCTCAGCGAGCCGGATGGTGGCGTGCGGGTGGCGTAAAATTGAGCAGGAGGCTCTGGGAGGCCTTCCCGACCCCCACCCGCCTCCTGTCAACTTTACGGAGGTCGGGGACAGGGGTGGTGGGGGGGGGGTGGTGCGAAAAACGGTTCACCCGCCCCAGGCCAATCAAGGCCCTTAAGCGGCCACTTAACGGCCACATAAGGACCTTTGCCCGCCTCCACGAGTATTTTACCTGTGGCAAGCGGGTGTGCTGGGGACTTGAAAGGCTGCCCAGTGAGAGCTGCCGGCCTTTCCCCGCCCCGGGGAGGTGCTCTGACAATCGGGCACATGGTGCCCGATTGAGGACCACCCCTGCCTCCCAATCCATCCCCAGGACCCAAGACCCAGGACCCTCCCCAAACGACCACCCTTGCCTCACCAGGGCATGACCGATCACCCTGGTGAGGCATCCAAAAACTACCTTAGATCCCAGCTCCATGGCATTCTCCTCAGTCGCCTGGGCTGCAGTTCCAGCAGTGACCACCGCTCCCAGTGGCGTTGCTGGGAGTAAGAGCTGCCAGCTCGATGGCTGGCAGGCAGCTCAATTAGGTGGGACTTCCTCCCTCAAGCGGGTGGAACTCCCGCCTCGGGACAATTAAAGCCCGGGGACCCGTAAAATGTGGGACAGATCCCTGGGCTAGGCAGAAGCAGGTTCGCCACCGACTTGTACGTTTAAAATTGATAAGGGGGAGGTATTAAATAGGCTGTCTATACTTAAAGTTGATAAAACACCAGGGCTGGATGAGATACATCAAGGATACTGAGGGAAATGAGAGTGGAAATTGCAGAGGTACTGGCCATAATTTTCCAGTCTTCTTTAGACTCAGGAGTGGTGCCAGAGGACTGGAGAATTGCAAATGTTACACCCTTGCTAAAAAAGGATGTAAAGATAAGCCCAGCAACTACAAGTCAGTCAGTTTAACTTTAGTGATGGGGAAACTTCTAGAAACATTAATTCGGGACCAAATTAATAGGAACATGGACAAATGGGAGTTAAGTAAGGAAAGCCAGGATGGAGTCGTTAAGGGAAAATCATGTTTAACTAACTTGCTGGGGTTTTTTGAAGAGTTAACATAGAGGGTTGATGATGGCAATGCTGTTGATGTGGTGTACATGGACTTCCAGAAGGCATTTGATACAGTGCCGCAGACTTGTGAGCAAAATTATGGATCATGTAATAAAAGGGACAGAAGCAACATGGATACGAAATTGGCTGAGTGACAGGAAACAGAGAGTAGTGGTTAATGGATGTTCTTCGGGCTGGAGGATGGTTTGTAGTGGAGTTCCCCAGGGGTCAGTGTTGGGACCCTTGCTTTTCCTGATATACATTAATGACCCAGACCTTGGTGTACAGGGCATAATTTAAAAATTTGTGGATGATACAAAACTTGGAAGTATTGTTAACTGTGAGGAGGATAGTGTAGAACTTAAAAAGGACAAAGACAAGTTGGTGGAAAAGGCAGACAAGTAGCAGATGAAGTTCAATGTGGAGAAATATGAAGTGATTCATTTTAGTAGGAAGAACATGGAGAGACAATATAACATAAAGGGTACAACTCTAAAGTGAGTGCAGGAACAGAGGGACAAGGGGGTATATGTGCACAAGTCATTGAAGGTGGCAGGACAGGTTGAGATAGTGATTAATGAAGCATACGTACCTAGGCTTTATTAATAGGGGCGTAGAGTACAAGAGCAAGGAGGTTATGTTGAACTTGTAGAAGACACTAGTTCGGCCTCAGCTGGAGTATTGCGTCCAGTTCTGGGCGCCACACTTAAGGAAAGATGGGAAGGCATTGGAAAGAGTGATAAAAAGATTCACAAGAATAGTTCCAGGGATGAGGAACTTCAGTCATGAAAACAGATTGGAGATCTACTATTCTTCTTCTTCTTAGGCAGTCCCTCGGGAACAAGGATGACTTTCTTCCACTCCAGGTTTGTGGGTTGTTAGGTGACTGAATAGTCCAATTCTAGATCTGCGCACTCTGCCGCAGGTGGGGCAGGTGGTGTTTGGTGAGGCGAGTGCATGGGATGCTCTAAATTCGGAACGTTCCTTGCGCTGTTTGCACTTGGTCACTGCCTGGGCATGTCGACGTTGTTCGAACTGGCTGGCACCTTTGCGGATGCTTCTTGTCCATTTTGGGCAGTCTCAGGCAAGAGATTCCCACAAATCGGTGGAGGTGTCACATTTTTTTAGGGAGGCTTTAAGGACATCCTCTGCCCTCCTGGTAGCCTCTTGTCATGATGGAGCTCTGATTAGAAAGCTTGTTTTGGGAGTCTTGTGTCAGGCATGTGGATGATGTGGCCTGCCCAGGATAACTGACTAGCCATGACCAGTGTCTCGATACTGGGGATGTTGGCCTGAGAGAAGTCACTGATATTGGAGCGCTTGTCCTGCTACTGAATTTGCAGGATCTTGTGGAGGCATCGCTGGTGATATCTCTCCAGGGCTTTGAGATGTCTGCTTTGAGTGTCCATGTTTCCGATGCATACAGAAGGGCAGGTAACACTGCGGCCCTGTAGCCCATGACCTTGGTGCCAGGTTTGAGGTCTTTGTCGTCAAACATTCTTTTCCTCAGATGACCAAAGGCTGTGCTGGCACACTGGAGGCGATGTTGATTTTCATCGTTGATGTCTGCCCTTGCTGAGAGGAGGCTCCCAAGGTATGGGAAGTGATCCATATTCTCCAGTGGTAGGGGTGGGGGGGGACGGTTCGCCATGCATCTTGATAGTCAGGGGGCAGTGTTGCGCTGCGGGAGCAGTTTGGTAGAGGACCTTTGTCTTCCGGATGTTTAGCTTAAGGTCCATTCTTTCATATGCCTCCATGAATGCATCAACGAGGGTTTGAAACTCGGGCTCTGAGTCTGCGCGTATGCAAGTATCGTCAGCATACTGCAGCTCGATAACAGAGGTCGGAGTAGCCTTGGTTCTGGACTGGAGGTGACGTAGGTTGAATTGTTTGCTGCTCGTCCTGTCGAGTAGTTCTACTCTGGCAGGGAGCTTCAAGGAGATGAGGTGGAGTGTTGCGGCGAGGAATATGGAAAAGAGCGTTGGTGTGATTATGCAGCCTTGCTTGATCCCAGTTTGCACTCGGATGTGGTCCTACCCTTCACCTTAATGAGTACATGTTGGCTCAGAACTCTCACTATTTCCTCTTTGAATGACTCCCACTGATCTAATGTCGACTTTCCTACAAGTAGCTGCTGGAAGATGGTTGTGGTTGTTGGAGGTCAATCATCTCAGTCCCAAGACATTACTGCAGGAGTTCCTCAGGGTAGTGTCCTAGGCCCAGCCATCTTCAGCTGCTTCATCAATGCCTCTCCCTCCATCATAAGGTCAGAAATGGGGATATACACTGATGATTGCACAATGTTCAGCACCATTTGCGACTCCTCAGATACTGAAACAGCCCCTGTCCATATGCAGCAAGACTTGGACGACATCCAGGCTTGGGCTGATAAGTGGCAAGTAAATACATGCCACTCAAATGCCAAACAATGACCATCTCACACAAGAGAGAATATAACCAACTCCCCTTGATGTTCAATGGCATTACCATCGCTGAATCCCCCTCTATCAACATCCTAGGGCTCACCATTGACCAGAAACTGAACTGGACCAGCCACATAAATGCTATGGCTACAAAAGCAGGTCAGAGGCTGGGAATTCTGCAGAGAGTAACTCACCTGTCTCGCCAATGCCTGTCCACCATCTACAAGGCACAAGGCAGGAGTGTAATGGAATACTGTCCACTTGCCTGGATGGGTGCAGCTTCAGCAACACTCAAGAAGCTCAACACCATCTAGGACAAAGCTTGATTAGTACCCCATCCACAAACATTTACTCCCTTCAACACTGATGCATCGTGGCAGCAGTGTGCACTATCTACAAGATGCACTGTGGTAACGCACCAAGGCTCCTTCGACAGCACCTTCCAAACCCGCGACTTCTACCAACTAGAAGGACAAGGGCAGCAGATGCATGGGTACACCACCACCTGCAAGTTCCCCTCCAAGTCACACACCATCCTGACTTGAAACTATATCGCTGTTCTTTCACTGTCGCTAGTCCTGGAATTCCCTTCCTAACAGCACTGTTCGTGTACCTGCACCCCAAGGACTGCAGCGATTTAAGGAGGCAGTGCACCAGTATCTTTTCAAGAGCAATTAGGGATGGACAATAAATGCTGGCATAGCCAGTGACACCCTCATCCCCCAAACGAAAAAAAGGTTGGGACTGTTTTCCTTGGAGAAGAGAAGGCTGAGAGGAAATTTTATCGAGGTATTCAAAATCATGAGGGGTCTGGACAGAATAGATAGGGAGAAACTGTTCCCACTCGTGAAAAGATCAAGAACGAGCAGGCACAGATTTCTTTTTTAGAGATACAGCACTGAAACAGGCCCTTCGGCCCACCGAGTCTGTGCCGACCATCAACCACCCATTTATACTAATCCTACACTAATTCCATATTCCTACCACATCCCTATATTTCCCTACCACCTAAAGATTTAAAGTGATTGACAAAAGAAGCAAAAGTGAAATGAGGAAAATCTTTTTCATGCAGCGGGTGGTTAGGATCAAGAATGCACAGCCTGAGAGTGCAGTGAAGGCTGTTTCAATCGAGGCATTCAAAAGGAATTAGACTGCTATCTGAAAAGGAAGAATGTGCAGGGTTACAGGGAGATGGCAGGGGCCTTGTCCTTTCTTGTTAACTTTCTAAATTTCCCTTTACATGAACCCTCCCCACAACACTCTACAGCCCTAGTGTTATGAATAACCAGGACATTGATCCGAGAGCAGTCCAGGTGAAGGCTGTCTCAACGGTGTAACTCCCTCTTTCCCCAGTACTGGTGCCAGTGCCCCATGAATTGAAGCCCATTTATCCCACATCAATCTTTGAGCCATGCATTCAACTCTCTGATCTTACTTACCCTGTGTCAATTTGCTTGTGGTTCAGGTAATAATCCAGAGATTATTATCTTTGCAGTTCTGCTTTTTAATTTAGCCCCTAGCTGCTCATACCCGCTCAGCGGAACGTCTTTCTTAGTTCTACCTATGTCGTTGGTACCCACATGGACCACAACAACTGGATCCTTCCCCTTCCACTCCAAATTCCTCTCCAGCCCCAAGGAGATGTCCTTTAACCCTGGCACTGGGCAGGCAATATAGCCTTTGGAACTCACGCTGTTGGCTGCAGAGAAAAGTATCTGCCTCCCCAAACTATACTATCCCCTACTATTATAACATTCCTTTTTACTCTTCCCACTTGAATGGCCCCTTGCATCACAGTGCTGTGGTCAGTTTGCTCCTCCTCCCTGCAGTCCCTGCTTTCGTTCACAGAAGCTGCAAGAACCTAGAACCTGTTGGACCAAGTGCAAGGAAGGGCTGAGGCTCCTCCATTGTCACCTTCTGGATCCCCATGTCTGCCTGATTCATTGTCACACCCTCCTGTCCTGGCCACAGCCCAAATCTGAAGTATCTAGGCTAAGGGGGTGTGACTGCCTCCTGGAACAAAGTGTCCAGGTAACTTTGCCTCTCCCTGATGCATTGCGGTGTCTGAATCTCGGATTCCAACTCATCAAATCTGAGCCAAAGTTCCTCGAGTTGCAGACACTTACTGCAGTATATTCACACCTAATCTGTACTAATGCTTTGTCTTTCAAAACACCATTAACATATTGTTTGCCTTTGCTCTGTGACCTTTTGGTCAGCTATGTGGCCTGGTCCAATCTGCACCTTCTCCTTTGTTATCTCTTGCCCAACCCCCACCTCACTTGTTTATAATCTGTGACTTTTCTAATATTTGTCAGTTCCGAAGAAGGGTCACTGACCCGAAACGTTAACTTTGCTTCTCTTTCCACAGATGCTGCCAGACCTGCTGAGTGAATCCAGCATTTCTTGTTTTTGTTTCAGATTTCCAGCATCCGCAGTATTTTGCTTTTATTTTAGTGTTTAATTCACTGCCACTTCTCTTCCAGGAATGCCTACCTTGAAGAAGTTCTGCTCTTCTCTCCGACGGGATTTTCGTTTGTCTCTTTTACCTTGTTCACCTTCATTGCTTTCTATTTCCCTCCTGGTGTTTGATAAGGTATCTACCAAAACTCGTTTTCACAGCCACATCTCCTTCCTCAGTGACTGTCTCCGGCTCCGACTGATTCCACGTGGATTCCAACTGCAGTTTCACCCATCATGCTTTGAAACCACCCAGGATCACAGGTATCTCCGAGAAATACAACGTTCCTCGGACTGCTACTCTCGCCGCATCCTGAGATCTACACTCAGTGCTATGCGCCGCCATATGCACACACTGGACCTCTCACTCCAGCAGCACCGTCTCACCTTATCTCAAATCTGTTCTACTCCGCAGTTTCATCTCATCTTACGTCTCATCCGACGCATTAACAAAAAACTTTTTTTCTTCCTTTCAGGTGTTAAGGAACGCAAGCTCCAGCAGCTGATGGGGACTAATGCCCCTCCAGATCCTCCTTCCGCTTCACTTCCCTCTGACCCCACCCCTTCTGATCTGACCCCTTGCCGTGTATTCACTATACCCTCTGACCTCCCCCTCTCTGATGCTGAGCGTTCTGTACTCAGCAAAGGACTCAGTTTTATCCCCTTACGCCCCCACCTCAATGAATTTCGCGCTCGGCATGACGTTGAGCTCTTCTTCCGTCGCCTCCGCCTCCGGGCTCACTTCTTTGACCAGGAGTCCTCCCCCCGACCAGCAGACCCATTCACCCGCCTCCAGCATTCTCCCTCTACCTGGACCCCTCACCCTGGCCTCTTACCCGCTCTTGATCTCTTCATTGAAAACTGTCGGCGAGACATTGGTCGTCTCAATTTCTCTGCCCCCCTCACTCACTCTAACCTGTCCCCCTCTGAACTTGAGGCACTCCGTTCTCTCAGGTCTAACCCCGACATGGTCATCAAACCTGCAGACAAGGGTGGTGCTGTTGTTGTATGGCGTACCGACCTCTACCTTGCAGAAGCTCAACGCCAACTCACAGACACCTCTTCCTACCTCCCTCTGGACCATGACCCCACCACCGAACATCAAGCCACCGTCCAAAGGACTGTCACTGACCTCATCTCCTCTGGAGATCTTCCCTCTACAGCTTCCAACCTCATAGACCCGCAACCCCGGACAGCCCGCTTCTATCTCCTTCCCAAAATCCACAAACGGGACTGTCCCGGCAGACCCATTGTGTCAGCCTGCTCCTGCCCAACTGAACTTATTTCTTCCTATCTAGACTCTATCTTTTCTCCGCTGGTGCAGTCTCTTCCCACCTACATCCGTGACTCTTCTGACGCCCTACGTCATTTTGACAATTTCCAGTTTCCTGGTCCCAACCGCCTCCTCTTCACTATGGACGTCCAATCGCTCTACACCTCCATCCCCCACCAGGATGGTTTGAGGGCTCTCCGCTTCTTCCTGGAACAGAGGCCCAACCAGTCCCCATCCACCACCACCCTCCTCCGCCTGGCTGAACTTGTTCTCACATTGAACAACTTCTCCTTCAACTCCACGCACTTCCTTCAAGTAAAAGGTGTCGCTATGGGTACCCGCATGGGTCCTAGTTATGCCTGTCTTTTTGTGGGATATGTCGAGCATTCTTTGTTCCAGTCCTACTCAGGCCCCCTCCCCCAACTCTTTTTCCGGTACATTGATGACTGTATCGGTGCCGTTTCCTGCTCCCGCCCCGAACTGGAAAACTTTATCAACTTTGCTTCCAATTTCCACCCTTCTCTCACCTTTACATGGTCCATCTCTGACACTTCCCTTCCCTTCCTCGACTTCTCTGTCTCCATCTCTGGGGATAGGTTGTCTACCAATATCCATTATAAGCCCACTGACTCCCACAGCTACCTCGACTACACTTCTTCACACCCTACCTCCTGTAAGGACTCCATTCCATTCTCCCAGTTTCTCCGTCTCCGACGCATCTGCTCTGATGATGCTACCTTCCATGACGGTGCTTCTGATATGACCTCCTTTTTCCTCAACCGAGGATTTCCCCCCACTGTGGTTGACAGGGCCCTCAACCGTGTCCGACCCATTCCCCGCACCTCTACCCTCACCCCTTCCCCTCCCTCCCAGAACCGTGACAGGGTTCCCCTTGTCCTCACTTTTCATCCCACCAGCCTCCATATCCAAAGGATCATCCTCCGCCATTTTCGCCACCTCCAGCGTGATGCCACTACCAGTCGCATCTTCCCCTCCCTTCCCCTGTCAGCATTCTGAAGGGATCGTTCCCTCCGCGACACCCTGGTCCACTCCTCCATTACCCCCACCACCTCGTCCCCGTCCCAGGGCACCTTCCCTTGCAATCGCAGGAGGTGTAATACCTGCCCATTTACCTCCTCTCTCCTCACTATCCCAGGCCCCAAACACTCCTTTCAGGTGAAGCAGCGATTTACTTGTACTTCTTTCAATGTAGTATACTGTATTCGCTGCTCACAGTGTGGTCTCCTCTACATTGGGGAGACCAAGCGCAGACTGGGTGACCGCTTTGCGGAACATCTCCGCTCAGTCCGCAAGCAGGACCCTGAGCTTCCGGTTGCTTGCCATTTCAACACTCCCCCCTGCTCTCATGCTCACATCTCTGTCCTGGGATTGCTGCAGTGTTCCAGTGAACATCAACGCAAGCTCGAGGAACAGCATCTCATCTACCGATTAGGCACACTACAGCCTGCCGGACTGAACATTGAGTTCAATAATTTCAGAGCATGACAGCCCCCCACTTTACTTTCATTTTTAGTCATTTTTAGTTATTTTTTCTTCCTTTTTTTTTGCATTCCTTTTTACATTTTTTGCATTTATTTCATTTCATCTTAGTTTGTTCAGTTTGCTTACCCACTGTTTTTTTCAGGTTGTTTTTCTTCAGGTTTGCACTTGCTGATGTTCTATATTCAGTATATTCACACCTAATCTGTACTAATGCTTTGTCTTTCAAAACACCATTAACATATTGTTTGTCTTTGCTCTGTGACCTTTTGGTCAGCTATGTGGCCTGGTCCAATCTGCACCTTCTCCTTTGTTATCTCTTGCCCAACCCCCACCTCACTTGTTTATAATCTGTGACTTTTCTAATATTTGTCAGTTCCGAAGAAGGGTCACTGACCCGAAACGTTAACTCTGCTTCTCTTTCCACAGATGCTGCCAGACCTGCTGAGTGAATCCAGCATTTCTTGTTTTTGCTGCAGATGTGGTTGCTGTGGATCACACTGGTGTCCACCAGCTCCCACATGCTACACCTGCAACACATCTTCTGCCCTTCCATCTCTATTGTGTTTTATTTAACTAATTAAGTTTCAAGTTTAGAAATATCACTGATAGAGTGTAGTTATAGTTTGTAGTTATATTAAGTAACTTAACTAGTTAAGCTACAAATTTAATACAATACAATCTCCCCAGTACCAATTTAAGCTACTGCTTCAGTTCAGAAAGGAAAAAAAAAGTCTTTAACTCACCAACTTATCACCAACCTGCTCACCGAAATAATGCCTCTGGGCTTCAGCTCTCAGGTCTCACTGTCTCCAGCTCCCACTCTTGGATCACTGCTTGTTCTGTATAAGACCAGAACAGCACCTCCTTCCTCACTGCACCCAATTCCCACACTTACAAAATTCCCGAGTTAATCACTTTGTCTCACAGCACTCAGTCAAGCAGAACTTCATGCCACTTTGTTCCACTGCCCTATAACCTCATATTAGCAATTTTCTGTAGTATTCATAAAATTTACCCTCACGTATAAGAAAGAAGTTGTAATTATATAGCTTGTCTCATGTCCTCAGAACACCTCAAAGCACTTCATAATCAATTACTTATTTTTGAAGAATAGACACTGTTGTAATGTAGGGAAAATATATAAATAATGTTTAGAACAAAGAACAAAGAAAATTGCAGCACAGGACCAGGCCCTTTGGCCCTCCAAGCCTGCGCCGATCCAGATCCTCTATCCAAACATGTCGCCTATTTTCTAAGGGTCTGTATCTCTTTGCTTCCTGCCCATTCATGTATCTGTCTAGAAACATCTTAAAAGACGCTATCGCGCCCGCGTCTACCACCTCCGCTGGCAACGCGTTCCAGGCACCCACCACCCTCTGCGTAAAGAACTTTCCACGCATATCCCCCCTAAACATTTCCCCTCTCACTTTGAACTCGTGACCCCTAGTAATTGAATCCCCCACTCTGGGAAAAAGCTTCTTGCTATCCACCCTGTCTATACCTCTCATGATTTTGTGCACCTCAATCAGGTCCCCCCTCAACCTCCGTCTTTCTAATGAAAATAATCCTAATCTACTCAACCTCTCTTCATAGCTAGCGCCCTCCATACCAGGCAACATCCTGGTGAACCTCCTCTGCACCCTCTCCAAAGCATCTACATCCTTTTGGTAATGTGGCGACCAGAACTGCACGCAGTATTCCAAATGTGGCCGAACCAAAGTCTTATACAACTGTAACATGACCTGCCAACCCTTGTACTCAATACCCCGTCCAATGAAGGAAAGCATGCCGTATGCCTTCTTGACCACTCTATTGACCTGCGTTGCCACCTTCAGGGAACAATGGACCTGAACACCCAAATCTCTCTGGACATCAATTTTCCCCAGGACTTTTCCATTTACTGTATAGTTCACTCTTGAATTGGATCTTCCAAAATGCATCACCTCGCATTTGCCCTGATTGAACTCCATCTGCCATTTCTCTGCCCAACTCTCCAATCTATCTATATTCTGCTGTATTCTCTGACAGTCCCCTTCACTATCTGCTACTCCACCAATCTTAGTGTCGTCTGCAAACTTGCTAATCAGACCACCTATACTTTCCTCCAAATCATTTATGTATATCACAAACAACAGTGGGCCCAGCACGGATCCCTGTGAAACACCACTGGTCACACGTCTCCATTTTGAGAAACTCCCTTCCACTGCTGCTCTCTGTCTCCTGTTGCCCAGCCAGTTCTTTATCCATCTAGCTAGTACACCCTGGACCCCATGCGACTTCACTTTCTCCATCAGCCTACCATGGGGAACCTTATCAAACGCCTTACTGAAGTCCATGTATATGACATCTACAGCCCTTCCATCATCAATAACTTTGTCACTTCCTCAAAGAATTCTATTAAGTTGGTAAGACATGACCTTCCCTGCACAAAACCATGTTGCCTATTACTGATAGGCCCATTTTCTTCCAAATGGGAATAGATCCTATCCCTCAGTATCTTCTCCAGCAGCTTCCCTACCACTGACGTCAGGCTCACCGGTCTATAATTACCTGGATTATCCCTGCTACCCTTCTTAAACAAGGGGACAACATTAGCAATTCTCCAGTCCTCCGGGACCTCACCCATGTTTAAGGATGCTGCAAAGATATCTGTTAAGGCCCCAGCTATTTCCTCTCTCGCTTCCCACAGGAACCTGGGATAGATCCCATCCGGATCTGGGGACTTGTCCACCTTAATGCCTTTTAGAATACCCAACACTTCCTCCCTCCTTATGCCGACTTGACCTAGAGTAATCAAACATCTGTCCCTAACCTCAACATCCGTCATGTCCCTCTCCTCGGTGAATACCGATGCAAAGTACTCGTTTAGAATCTCACCCATTTTCTCTGACTCCACGCATAACTTTCCTCCTTTGTCCTTGAGTGGGCCAATCCTTTCTCTAGTTACCCTCTTGCTCCTTATATATGAATAAAAGACTTTGGGATTTTCCTTAACCCTGTTTGCTAAAGATATTTCATGACCCCTTTTAGCCCTCTTAATTCCTCGTTTCAGATTGGTCCTACATTCCCGATATTCTTTCAAAGCTTCGTCTTTCTTCAGCCTCCTAGACCTTATGTATGCTTCCTTTTTCCTCTTAGCTAGTCTCACAATTTCACCTGTCATCCATGGTTCCCTAATCTTGCCATTTCTATCCCTCATTTTCACAGGAACATGTCTCTCCTGCACGCTAATCAACCTCTCTTTAAAAGCCTCCCACATATCAAATGTGGATTTACCTTCAAACAGCTGCTCCCAATCTACATTCCCCAGCTCCTGCCGAATTTTGGTATAGTTGGCCTTCCCCCAATTTAGCACTCTTCCTTTAGGACCACTCTCGTCTTTGTCCATGAGTATTCTAAAACTTACGGAATTGTGATCACTATTCCCAAAGTAGTCCCCTACTGAAACTTCAACCACCTGGCCGGGCTCATTCCCTAACACCAGGTCCAGTATGGCCCCTTCCCGAGTTGGACTATTTACATACTGCTCTAGAAAACCTTCCTGGATGCTCCTTACAAATTCTGCTCCATCTAGACCTCTAACACTAAGTGAATCCCAGTCAATGTTGGGAAAATTAAAATCTTCTATCACCACTACCCTGTTGCTCCTACATCTTTCCATAATCTGTTTACATATTTGTACCTCTATCTCATGCTCGCTGTTGGGAGGCCTGTAGTACAGCCCCAACATTGTTACCGCACCCTTCCTATTTCTGAGTTCTGCCCGTATTGCCTCACTGCTCGAGTCCTCCATCATGCCCTCCTTCAGCACAGCTGTGATATCCTCTTTGACCAGTAATGCAACTCCTCCAACCCTTTTACCTCCCTCTCTATCCCGCCTGAAGCATCGATATCCTGGGATATTTAGTTACATTTAGGTATCTGGTCAGAAAAGAATGTCAAGTGGAAATTGGAAGAAATACATAACTATAAGCAATAACCTATCAATTCTAGTTATACTCAAGCCACTAGATGAAGCATTAAACAGAAATGAAATCCATTGTTTTGAGATGTGGTTGTGAGAATGGGAATTTGGGCCAAGTTGGGGACTTGGCATTGTTTATCGTACTGGACTTCACAAAGTCTCAAAAAGATATGAATAAGAATCACATTAGGCCCCTTTTTAGCTTTAAGTCCCACAACTGTTTCTTGAATAGTCATAGAGATACAGCACTGAAACAGGCCCTTCAGCCCACCGAGTCTGTGCCAACCAACAACCACCCATTTATTTTAACCCTACATTAATCCCATATTCCCTACCATGTCCCCACCATTCTCCTACTGCCTTACCTACCCTAGGGGCAATTTACAATGGCCAATTTACTTATCAACCTGCAAGTCTTTGGCTGTGGGAGGAAACCGGAGCACCTGGTGGAAACCCACGCAGACACAGGGAGAACTTGCAAACTCTGCACAGGCAGTACCCAGAATCAAACCCAGGTCAGTGGAGCTGTGAGGCTGCGGTGCTAACCACTGCGCCACTGTGCCGCCCAGGGCTATAACTTTGACTATCCTACTCAGAAGTCCTTTCTGCATAGTGATTAGAAGGTTCTAATTTTGCTCGTCTCTTGCCCTACTGGTATGGTTTAATTTGAAGTAGTTTTCAAAGTGTATCTTTTCTATACTATTTACTATCCGTAAGGCCTTTATGAGATTCGTACTTTGTTGCCTCCTTTCAAGCTTGAAAAATTAAAGATTTTCCAGTCTTTCCTCCCAACTTATTCCTCTGACTTTTCTGTTTGTTTGAAGTTACATCAGTCAGTATTACATCTACTTACATATTCTTTCTATTCATAGGTTCACTGCTGCCACTGCAGATTCAAACAACACCACTAAAACACTTTATCTGCTCATTTATCGCATTGCTGTTTGTGCAACCTTGCTGTGTACAAATTGGTTGCTGTATTCCACTACATTAAACAGCCGTTAGTTGTACAACTTATTTATCTTCTCTTTTCTAGTGGATACTTCCAAAAATTAATCATTTAAAGTATTAATTATTTTAGTATATTTTCAGTTTTAACATTGTTTTTATCCTTCAGGGATATTTTTTCTTTGATAATCCTCTTGATGTTATAATTGAATGATTTCTACTATTACATTTGGCTACTACAGGTTCCTCAATTCTAGTTATAACGAAAGCAAAATACTGTGGATGCTGGAAATCTGAAATAAAAACAGAAAATGCTGGAAATACTCAACAGGTCTGGCAGCATCCGTGGACAGAGAAACAGAGTTAACGTTTCAGGTCTGTGACCTTTCATCAGAATTGATCTTGTATGTCCTTCAAGCACTTGCCCTATCCAAAGTTTTCTACTCCTGCTAATCTATTCAAGTTCTTCCATCATTGCCTTGAAGTTGGCCCTCTTAAGGTTGTATTGCTAAAGTTTATTGGTTTATCTCAGACTTGAGATCATGTCAAGTTTAATCATAGAAACATAGAAAAACAGGAGCAGGAGCAATACGATCATGGCTGATCATCCAAACTCATGGTAACTGTCAGCAAGCTTCTCCTCACTTCTTATATCCCAGCCTCAAATGGCTTGACAACCTTCACATGACCATTTTTTACATTGCTATTGGCCACTATTTTTAAGAAAAAAATATTTTTTAACATGGATATGAACTACAATGCATATCTTGTGCTCAGAAAATAAATGCTAATGTAAACATTACTTAATAGTGCAGAATGACATCTGACTTGAGGGCACCACCAATAAGGATGCAATGCAATGGGAGGAGTATTCCCCAGCAGAGAGCTAACCGATACAAACCATCTAATTATGTGGTGAGTTTTCCAAGTCCAGGCTAATGGTGAGGTATCACTTGACTACCACAGTGTGTATCAATGTCATTACATAACTTATTCCATGGATTTCAATAGATAGAGAATCATGGGCAGTACGCCTCCTGATTTTCTGATATAGATGAGACACTGCTACTAGATCAGACTTTACACATAAATAAAACATTTTTATCTTCCATTAGTGTTCTAGCTTATATAACTGATACAAAAATAGTCTATTACATAATGTGAGTGACAGTGAAAACATAGCTCTGAAGGTCTTCCAGGGAATAAGCTTTTGTTTCTGTGCTTTATGGCACAAGTTAAAAATCCTTGTTCACTGCTTTCCAATTATAAGGCAAAGAAACCAGCACAAACAGGTTTTCTTAGGTTTAAAGAAGAACGGTTAAAATTTTATTAAACTTAAACTCTAATTTGGTTAACGCCTATGGATAGACGACACACCCACGCTAGCATGTATACGTGATACACACACGTAGATAGATACAGAAAATAGCAGAAGAAAAATAAAGTGGAAAATTTTGAGGCAATATCTGAAGAGGGTTTTTGTTATGGTTCTTCGAGCTCACTGTAGAGTCCTTGATTGTCGGTAGATCTTGCTTTTCGTTGAGGCCCAGTATTCTTCTTAAACCTTGTTCGCTATAAGAGACTTTTCTTTCTTGGGGTTCATGTGTCTTCAGTGGATTTGGAGTTCCGTGAGAAAGAGATGGGAGCAGGCAGACAGGAGAGGTCTGCTTCAGTTTAGGAGCATTCTGCAGTCTCTGAGTTTAAACTGTTCGTACAATTCAGAAAAACAGGTTGCCAAGCAGGCTAGTCACTTGACCAGCTGGTCTGACCACATCTGTTTGTGGATTCGGCCATCCCAGCAGTCATCCTGAAATTTGAGCTTCCTCACCTTCAAAGTCTGGTGCTCAAAGCCGATTGTCGGTTAAATTGGATAAGGGAAGTAACCCCTTTGTCTCCACAAGCACTGTCTGGTTATATGCAAATATATTTCCAGCCAAGGGCCTGGCGATTTTTTAAAGCAAGTCCTTTCTTCACTTCAGCAACAGTTTTCAAATCAATGTTCAAAATTAATTATGCCTCAGTCTTGGCAAGTGTGGGGGTCTGCACGACAATGCAGTAATAGGAAGCTGTTATGAGATCATAAGGTGTTACTCAGCAGATATTATTCAAATTACCAAAATTGTTTAGATCATCATAAGGAACTGTATATGATTTAAACCCTATCCTTAAAGCTCTGCGGTAAAGCTCTATTGTTGAGTACTTAAGGTTTAGTTTCTATTAGTTTACTGCAATGTACAGAGGGTTAAAGTATAACTTTGTGTGTGTGTGTTCTGTGCAGGTGGGTGAAAGGCAACGCTGTAGCACATGGCTGCTAGGATCTAATCTTACATACGGACATACAAATTAAGAGCAGAAGGAGGCTATTCGGCCACTCGAGCCTGCTCCGCCATTCTATAAGATCATGGCTTTGTTTGTGGATACGACTCTATTTTCCTGCCTATCCCCGACACCCTTTGACTCCCTTGTTTGTCACGAATCTGTCTACCTCTGCCTTAAAACCATTCACTCACCCCGCCTTCACTGCTCTCCGGGGAAAAGAGTTCCACAGACCCTCTTAGAGAAAAAAATTCTCCTCATTTCTGTCTTAAATGGGAGACCCCTAATTTTAGTCTCTCCCACAAGGGGAAACATCCTTTCAACATCCACCCTGTCAAGTCCCCTCAGGATCTTATATGCTTCAATAAGATCACCTCTCATCCTTCTAAACTCCAATGAATACAGACCCAACCTATCCAACCTTTCCTCATAAGATAACCCTCTCATCCCAGGAATCAGTCGATTGAATATTCTCTGAACTGCTTCCAATGCAATTATATCCTTTCTGAAGTAAGGAGACTAAAACTGTACACAATATTCTAGATGTGGTCTCACCAATGGCCTATACAACTGTAGCAAAACACCTCTACTTTTATATTCCATTCCCTTGCAATAAACAATAACATTGCATTTGCCTTCTTAATCACTTGCTGTACCTGCATACTAACTTTTTGTGTTTCATGTACTAGGACACCCAGATCCCTCTGCACCTCAGAGTTCTGAAATCTCTCTCCATTTAAATAATATGTTGCTTTTCTATTTTCCAGCCAAAGTGGACAAGTTTACACTTTCCCACATTATACTCCATCTGCCAAATCTTTGCCCACTCACTTAACCTATCGATATCACTTTGTGGATGCCTTATGTCCTCCTCACAACTTAGTCTCCTACCTACCTTTGAGTCATCAGCAAATTTAGCAACCATACATTCTGTCCCTTCATTCAAGTCATTGATATAGATTGTAAATAATTGAGGCCCCAGCTCTGATCCTTGTGGCATTCCACTAGTTACAGCTTGCCAACCTGAAAATGACCAATTTAAGACTACTCTCTGTTTCCTGTTAGCTAACCAATCCTCTATCCATGCTAATGTATTACCCCCTATACCATGTGCTCTTATTTTGTTTGGTAACCATTGATCTGGCACCTTTTCAAATACCTTCTGGAAATTCAAGTACACCACATCCACAGGTTCTCCTTTATCCATGTTGCTTGTTACTTCCTCAAAGAATTCTGATAAATTAGTTAAACACAATTTCCCTTTCACAAAACCATGTTGACTCTGCCTGATTGCATCGAGATTTTTTAAATGACCTGCTATAACCTCGTTAATAACAGATCCCAGCAATTTCCCTATGACAGATGTTTCTGCTTTCTGTCCTCCTCCTTTCTTGAATAGCAGAGTTACATTTGCTATCTTCCAATCTTTCAACCTTTCCAGAAGCTAGAGAATTTTGGAAAATTAAAACCAATGCATCCACTATCTCAGCAGCCACTTCTTTTAAGACCCTAGGATGAAGTCCATCAGGACCTGGGGATGTGTCAGCTTTTTGAGCTTTGTTACAAACCTGTCTGTAGCTATTAGGAATATGTTTCATATATTCTTGTCTAAGCATGAAAAGCCTTGTCTTTGGGAAAGGGAAAATTCAATTTATCCCACATTCCTCCTCCTGGTCACTAGAAACCGGTCACTGACTGTACACTTTTTACACTAATTTTTCAACTGGCCACTAGATCAATCCGTGTTAAATTCTGTCATGTTGATAAACTTCAGTTCAGTTTTCAGTTACACCAGAAAATACCAAAAACACCAGAAAATCATGGTTCAAAACTATTACCAGTGGAAATTTGGGAGGAACCATGTAAGTTGATAGAGTACACCTCTTATTTACTAATTATAAAACGGCATGGTCACCATTCATTGAGAAACCCGTGACCCATGTCATCCTGCATGAACAATGCTGACACCCCCCACTTCCCCCCACAACACTTTCCCCCACTCCCCCCCCCCACCACACACCTATCCCACTGAAGGATTGCTCCAGCAGGCAAATGAAGCTTTAGAAATACTGGCAGTTAAAGTAAAATTGCCGCAAAGTATTTTAAAATCAAATCAAATCGGTTTTTCAGGGTTTCTGGTTCTAATCCATTTAATATCTTGTCCTAACTTTTTGTGCAAGATATATGAAGTAACTACATCACTAGTAGGCATTAATAATTATTATTTTATATTACTATTAAAATACATTGGGCTGGGCAAAGACAAAAACCAGTTCATGAGTACTGTTGTGCTTTTCTTAAGAAATAATTGGATTTTCACATACTTTACATAACAACTTGCAGTTAAATAGCACCTTTAACATAGTAGAATGTCCCAAGGTGATTCACAGAAGAGTTATCAAACAAGACGATACTGGGCCACATAAAGAGATATTTGGACAGCTGACCAAAAGCATAAAAGAGGCCAGAATTGGAGGAGTGCAGCAATCGCGGGGGATTTAGGGCTGGATGAAGTTACAGAGTTAAGGAGAGGCATGGCGATGGAAGGATTTGAAAACAAGAATGAGAATTTCAAAACTGAGGTGTTGCTGGTCTGGGACCAATGTAGGTCAGCAAGCACAGGGGTGATGAGTAAACGGGACTTGGTGCAACAAACTTCATTGTTTATTCAATACACACCTGGAACTTCCACAGGGATTCTTCACTGGGGTTTGGTGGGATACCTGGGGTGAAGGTGTAAATGGCTGTGTATTCTTATTTCGATGGGGTTCTGTGATGTTGCACCAAATTTTCAGCAGGAGATTGGGACAACTAAGGGAAATTCAGGGCCATACACTTCAACATTCAGTCAATTTTCTCTAAATTGTGTTTGTTAGGAATAATAAAAAAAACTGGATGAGCATTTAATGGTATTGAGGAGATAAAACATATGAGGCTTGTCATTGATAACTTGCTTGGAAATGATTCTTGAAATATGAGAGTAAAAGTAAATCTGTACAAGACTCGTTGTCACATTATACAGCTCAATAAAGGCATAAATAAAGTGCCACTTTTGTGATGAGGTAGAGTGCATTGAAAGTATGATGTGAGAGTCAGGTCCTGACCTGATTTGAGAATATCAAAGCCAAATGGTGTGACAGCTGCCCGATCGACCCCAACAGAGGGCATCTCACAAGGATTTGAGTTTGTTTTGAGTGCAATATAACTGTAGCTCAGTACCAAGCTTTTGGACTCCTTGAACAGTTTATAAATGAACTTTTCAGTGAAACTGAAGTTACTCTATGCATTAGGCAACCACAAGTACAAAGTCTGTTCATGTATAGTAATCTGGTACATTAGCATTAGTGGCACATTCCAAAAATTCCTCTTGGGACCAAATTAGCTTAATGCACAGATCAGATGTTAATGATTTGTTGGCTTCCTAAGGGCTCGTTAAGAAGCAATTAATGACGAAGGTGCAGATTTCTGCATGGTTGCTTTCCAGTTCATATTGTCTTTGCAATGGCCACTGTCAGGGTCTCATTAAGGCAGTGCAGAGAGTTGGCAAAGACTCAGCACAGAACAGAGCAAGAACTTCAGTCCACATAGCACCATGGGTGCATCAGCTGGTCTAAATGTATTGAATATGTTAAAGAAGACCAAAGGAGGAGAGCTCTGAAGTCCCCAGGTCACAGATCCATGATAGACCCAGGCAATCATGGACAGGACTCCCTCAATCTCACTTAATAGCAATGTTTAACACATTACCAGGGAAGCCAGTTCCTGAAACCAGAGCTGTGACATTAGTGCTGCACTGCCAGATAGCAGTAAAAGAGACAATGTCACTTGCATCTTCATTGCAGTAAAGAAAATTTGGCAAGGATCAGTCAGTATGCATTTTTTTGCTGCATTACACAGATTGCAAATGGCCTGGTTTGATATGCTCGTGACTACATAAAAATCAGTGCTGCCGTACTGCAGTAAAAGGAGAGGCTGACAGGGTTTTCAAAAGGTTTGGAATTCCCACGGTACAGGACACCATCAACAGCATCCCTGTGCCCATTCAAGCATCTAAATGCAAGAACTCAATAAAGATCCAAATTATCTGCAACCACCTTCAAATAATTATGGAAGCGAGTACGCGATTTTCAA
Source organism: Heterodontus francisci (assembly GCF_036365525.1). Lineage (NCBI taxonomy): Eukaryota > Metazoa > Chordata > Chondrichthyes > Heterodontiformes > Heterodontidae > Heterodontus > Heterodontus francisci. The sequence continues at coordinate 72,201,160 of NC_090371.1, read as the reverse complement.
GGGCTGCATCATGGACATAGATTTCCACTCATCACAGGTTGAAGACAAGTTGAACAATGGGATTTTTGGTGTTTTAAGTATGCCCATTGATGCTGTGGCCCATGACATCATGCCACAACATCTGTTTCCCCAACAAAGCACATTTCAGAGATATGAACATCGTAAAGCAAACCAAGCTCGATTAACAGTTCTTTGGACTCAGTGGGAGCAGGGTTCCTCCACAATATGCCCAAAGAGAGTTACAGGATGGTACTGGTGTGCTTGCATATTGCACAACATAGTCATCGAATGATCTTCAAAACCTTTTTAGAAAATGCCACAAGCACAGGAGGCAACAGAGGTGGAGATGATAACATGTTCACCCAAAATTCAGCAGCCACTGCAGAAGGAAACATGGGTTTGCCAGCTCTTCCCTTGAATCCAGCCTTTAATCTGTAAATGGGATCCTTTTAATGTAAAGAACCATTTGCCAAATATACTATTAATGTGAAAACACTTAATTTTGAAAGTTTTCAGTGATTATAGAGTTTAAGGTGATGTATTGTGCAATAATTGAAAATAACTGTGTTGGTGAAGTGTGACAGCTAATTTCCAAAGAGATTCTCCTGACTATCCTCCATAACATCAGCAGTAAAGTCCCAGGAACCAGATACACTGCTTTTTCTGGGGTACTTCAGCTCTTTTGCCAAAATTCCACAGATGAGGAGAGGAACACTCATATAAATTCACCCCACTATGTGTTGAATACTCGCAGCTGCTGCGCCTACTTCTTGGCATACATTAACCAGTGTATCACACTTGCCTACTCTGCTGCACAATGTACTACTGGACAGAGGAGTGTGCAAGCTTCCTGAGCTGATCATGCCGATCCTGATAGTCACCCGCCTCTTTTGTGCATTTGACTACATATAGCCAGCTGGTGGCCAAGTCTTAATGCCAACTGTTGTAGTGCCTTGAAAGACTCTGAACTCCTTACTCATGGCTCTCTGGTATTTATCCTAATGAACTGGGGGGTGGGGGGAGGGCTATTACCATATCTTGCAGCTTGGACCTCCATGCCACAGCATCATCAATGGGAGCGTTCTTCACAGATGCTGCAGCTGCGTTCACTGCATGCATGCTTGAGGTCTCCCCTGTCAATGTCACTGATTTTGTATGCTGCTCAATGACATTTGCCTCATGACATGCTAAACTGCACAGTAGAATCGATAAACTTTAGTGAATGCAGTTTGCAGCATGATCTGTGAAGAGGCAAGCATTCAGTGAGCCATTGCTCAAAAATTATCATCTGTTTTATAGACATTCTCATGAGTCTGGAATCCAGAAGTGACTCAGCAGGGTTCGTGGGAATGCTATGCCTCTGATAAGTAGTGGGCAACTCTTCAGTAGCTTTTGCCTGTCCTTTTCACATAGTGTGAGATGAATCAGTCTGCAATTCTTCCTTTAGATCTGTAAAGTCAGAGGCTGGTTTATGCTTCGAGCAACTATATTGCTGAATAAGAACGTAAGAAATAGGAGCAGGAGTAGACCATATAGCCCCTTGAGTCTGCTCTGCCATTCAATACAATCCAGGCTGATCTTCTGCCTTTACTCCTCTTTCCTGCCAGCTCCCCCTATCCCTTGATTCCCTGAGAGATCAAAAACCTATCTATCCCAACCTTGAATATACTCAACGATGGAGCATTGAGGGTAGAAAATTCTAAAGATTCACAACCTTCTGAGTGAAGAAATTTCTCCTCATTCAGTCGTAAATGGTTGACCCATTATCCTGAGACTGTGCCCCTGTGTTCTAGATTCCCCAACCAGGGGAATCAATCTCTCAGTGTCTACCCTGTCATACCCCTTCAGAATCTTGTATCTTTCACAGCAATCACCTCTCATTCTTATAAACTCCATAGAGTATAGGCACAATTTACTCAGCTTCTCATCACAGGACAACCCTTTCATCCCAGGAACCAAGCTAGTGAGCCTTCACTGTATCGCCTCCAGGACATGTATGCCCTTCCTTGGATATGGAGACCAAAAATATGCATAGTTACCGAGGTGTGGTTTCACCAAAGCCCTGTACAATTGTAAAAAGATTTCCTTATTCTTGCACTCCAATCCCCTTTCAATAAAGGCCAACATGCCATTTGCATTCCAAATTGTTTGCTAAACTGCATGCTAACTTTCTGTTTTCCTTGTACAAATACACCCAAGTCTCTCTGAACATCAACACTTAAAAGTTTCACAACTTTTAAAAAACATTCTGCTTTTCTATTCTTATTACCAAAGTGAATAAGCTCACACTTACCCACAGGGGCTGAGTGGCCCATTCCTGCTCCTAATTCGTATGTACGTATGTACATCTGCCACCTTGATGCCACTCACTTAACCGGCCTATGGCTGGAATTGTAGGTTGGGTGGGAGGCCCCGCACTCCAGCCAAAAAGTTGGGGGCGAGCCCCCCTCCATCGGGCCTAGGGAGCCACGCCAGGAGTTTCCGGTCCCCAGGCCCTTAATTGGCCTTGCGAGGGACTTGCACTTCCTTTAGGCAGAACGTCCTGCCTAATGAAGTTGCCAGCCACTCAGTGGGCCGGCAGCTCTCAATCCCAGCAGTGACACAGGCAGAAAGAGGGACAATGGCCCCGGAACGAAGGTTAAGTTTTTAGGGCCTCGCTGGGGACAATCGGCCAGGCCCCGGAAAGACAAGGGGGGTCAGTTCGGTGGGGTGGTTGGGGGGCGAGGGGGTGGAAGTGTTATGCAGTGGGGGCGGTTGGGCCATGGGGGTGGCCCTCCGTGGGGCACAGGGTGCCAGATCAGGAGGGCCACCCCCAGCCCGCAAGAGGGCCACCAAGTTTTACCTGGCAGCATTCTGGGTGCCTTTGCTGCCCGGCTGTTGCTGGCAGTTAATTGGCTATTTATGGGGCTTGATTGGCTTGGGCGGGCAGGCCGTTTCTCGCTGCCGCTTCCGCGCGTAAAATTGCAGTGGGGTCAGGAAGGCGTCAGGAATGGTACCCCCCACCTCCCACTCAATTTTATGGCACCCCACCCCCCCCCAGCCAGCCCATTCCTGTGGGGGGCTGTAAAATTCCCGCCTAAATCTCTTTGCAGCCTCTTTGTGTCCTCCTCGCAGCTTACATTCCCACCTAGCTTTGTATAGTCAGCAAACTGGGATACCTTACTCTTGGTCTCTTCATCTAAAGCAGAGTGCCCAGCACTGATCCTTGTGGCACTCCACCAGTTACAGTCTGCCAACTTGAAAATGTCTCATTTATCCCTACTCTCTGCTTCCTATATGTTAATCCTCTATCCATGCGAATAGATTACCTCCAACTCCATGAGCCCTTTTATTTGGCACCTTATCAAATGCCTTTTGGAAATTCAAATATACTGGCTCTCCTTTCTTTACCTTACCTGTTAACATCCTCAAAAAATTTTAATAAACTTCTCAAACACAATTTCCCTTTCATAAAACTATGTTAACTCTGTCTGATTGTACTATAATTTTCTAAATGCATTGTTAAAATTTCCTTAATAATAGATTCCAGCAATTTCTCAATGACTGATGTCAGTCTAACTGGCCTGTAGTTCCCCGTTTTGTCTCTCCCTCCTTTCTTGAATAGTGATTTTGCATTTGCTAACCTCCAATCTGCTGGGATCCTTCTGGAATCTAGAGAATTTTGAAAAATCATAAGCAGTTAATCCATTATTTCTGCAGCCATCATTTTTAGAACCCTAGGATGTAGACCATCAGGTCCTGGGGATTTGTTAGCCTTTAGTCCCTTAAGTTTCTCCAATAATTTTTTTCTACCAATATTAATTATTTTAAGTTCCTCATTCTTATTAGCACCTTAGTTACCTTCTATTTCTGTTAGGTAATTTGTGTCTTCTACTGTGAAAACAGATATAAAGTACTTGTTCAACGTCTCTGCCATTTTCTCATTCTTCATGATAATTGCTTCTGTCTCTGCCTCTGAGGGACCAACGTTTATTTTAGCTACTCTCTTCTTTTTCATATACCTGTAAAAATTGTTACAATCCATTTTTCTGTTCTTTGATACTTTACTCTCATTCTATTTTGCTCTTTGTTATCAACTTTTTGGTTTCTATTTGCTGGTCTCTACAACTCTCCCAATACACAGGCTTACTACTAATCTGATCAACGTTATAAGTTTGTCTTTTAATCTAATACTATCCTTAACTTCCCTCGTAAGCCATAGATGGATCTTGCTTGCTGCATTTTTGTTTTTTAATGGAATGTATCTTTGTTGAACATTTTGAACCATTTCTTTCAATGTTTCCCACTGTTTATTTACCGCCATACCTTTTAGTCTACTTACCCAATCGACCTTAGCCAGCTCTCCCCTCATACCTATGTAATCAGCTTTGTTTAAGTTTTGTTTTGGACTTAGTTATGTTGCTCTCAAACTTAATATGGAATTCAATTGCATTATGATCACTTTTTCCCAGAGGATCTTTTACTATGATGTTATCAATTAACCTTGCCTCATTACACAATACTAGATCTAAAATAGCCCTTAGACTAAAATAGAATGGTGCAGTGAAACTGGTTGACTTGCTATTTCTGGGGTTGCGGCATATCTGTAACAAGAAAAAAAAGCACATAATATAGGAAAAAAGGAACTTGCATTTATATAGCATGTTTTTATGTCCCAAAGCTCTTCTCAATCAATGAATTATTTTTGAAGTGCAGTTACTGTTGTTATGTAGGTAAACACTAAATCAATACAATAAGCTAGGTTTGTTGTAGCTGCAGAGAAAGTGCATGGTACATCTTATGGCATAGCACAATCATTGCTTCATATCTAATCTTCACAGAGAATGTATGCAATTACATAAAAGTGGAGTAAATTCATGTTCTCTAGTTTGTCATTACCCATGAAAAATCTTCCCATGAATGTGAGGTCTGACCTACTGAGTCCCTTCACCATCTGTACTTTGTGCCTTCTGTTTTTTCTGTAAGGTAAAGATAACTATATGTTTAATGAATAAATATCTCGTGCTGTGTATTTCAGGCAATGGCATAATTTATAGCCTTATGCATAGTTTACCTGAATTTAAAGTACCTTGCCTCGAGAAAGTTTGTGCAGATGCTTGTGAGATGACTGAGTGCTTGAAATTGTCAGCTGTATGTGTGAATAATTCTAATCTTTGGCCATAATCCAGCATTATTCGAGGTTCTATTTTTTGATTCTGCTGTACCATTTGCAGCAAGTTATTGGATCAACTCAGGTTAAGCATATTCAAGTAAACTTCTTTGATATCTGTAACTTACTTTGATTGCCATAAGTGGCTACAGAGATAATTGGCATCATTGTTGTATCGCAGACTATATCCATTTAACCTCAATCTTATTTCTCACCTTAGTACTTTTCTTCAAATCTCAGACCTTCTTCCAGATATCCATCCAGTGTCTCCAGGATAAGGATCCCCTAATGATCTTCTCCCACACTTGCTTTACGCTCTTGCCACTACATACAGAGCACTTCACTGTGCCTTTCTATAGTCTATTACAACAGGCATATCTTAATTTTTAAATCTTGGCTTATGCCTTCTGAGTTCTCCCTCCATTTCTTACAGAAATTTTGTATTCCTTTGATGAATTAGTCCATAGGTTGCTATTTATACTGGTTAGGTGTCTGCTTAGCTAGCTAAAGAACATTCTGATAGGTACTGTTTACTTGACATCAGTTGTACAGTACCTTTAATGTGCCTTAATGTACACAATGTTCCAGAAAGTATGCTGAATAAGGCTGTTGTGTAAAAAAGAAACATAAACTTAAATTCCCTTTTATGCTCGGTTGATGCACTGGGAGTAATTTTGTTGCCGATGTTTTTAATGTTATAAGAAAGTGGTCACACCCTCCGACACTCCAAGAACATTAAAAATTAGCTGCCAGGCATCACAGCTGTTTATGCATCCAAGGATTGACCCTGCCCTCCAGGTGACCTACATTACTCCAGTCTGCTGACTGCTCATTGAACTCCACAAATACTGTCTAAGATTATTAGTTACAATGGTGGAGTCTCCTGTCGAATCGACAGGTGAATCACAGTTATTATGGGTGCTCTGTTGGGAGATGAGCCCAATTCTAGATGCACAAATGTGGCCGCAGATGTTGCTTTCAAAGCCGAATTAGAGGGATAGTTGAGTTGCTTCGTGTGCCAGGTGTTTGGCAACAAGATCTCGCAACCTTATGGCTTCAAATTCATTCAATGCAACTCGGCAGACATGTAGCCATCATGATCTCTCGGTGGTTGTGTCTTCTTGGGTGTTGTGGTTAATATTGTAAGATTTCAAGGTGGCCTTTAATGTTTCTTGGTAGTATTTCATCTGCCCACTGCTCTTGTAATATCCGGACTGCTGCTCGCCATAAAAGACAGCTTTGGGAATTCTATAATCAGGCATGCAAACATGTCCAAACCAAAGCAACTCGACCCATTGATCAATGCCTCAAATCCAGTTAAGCTGCAGTATTATTACAGCCCAAAAGAAGCATTGTAAGCTTTATTTTGATTAAAATATTTTACATTTTGATTTTTTTTCAATTGATTTCAGAGTCAGCACTTCCATCAAAAAGGGGGAGCAGATTTAAAAAAATTAACTACCCTGAATACTTGGTTGAAAGGCACTTTCATATTTCCTGAATACTGGCATCATGTATGTCTAAATAACTTGTAAGTTTTTAACTGATATGTGTACCTGCTGCACATTTGACAAACACTGATGCAACTGTTTTAACTGTCGATGTATTTCTATACAGCAAGATGTACACATGGTGTATCTATATATCTGTATATATAGATAGATAAAGGTAGAAACATATGCAGAAAACGCAACATTGCTGAGCATAAATGAACTGTGAAGGATTCCGACCATCATCAGTGCTCCGTGCGATCTCACTGCCAGCTTTAGACAGAAGAGGGGTTGGGGTTGTGGCAACAGATGGAGTGTGAAGTGATGTGGAATACAGAAGACGACGTGAGGCCCAGTGACTGACCAAATGGGCTGCTTGAGTCCAAACTCACCAAAACCTCAGGTGGTTTGAAACCGAATTCATAGTGAAGCATAGAGGAGTCGTGAAATCCAGTCTGTAGTGCAGGCTGCAAAAAGGTCAACCAAAAATGGAAAATACAGTCACCTAATATTACATCTCCTCAAGTTTATCAGCAACTGAAATTCATATGCTAACCCATTCTCAACACTCTACAGTAAACCTGCCTGTAAGATTAGATATGCTTTACAGTAAAAGTTGCTTTTAACTTATATGAATAATCAAACTATATTCAGATGCCAGCTAACCATGTAACAATCATGTTTATGAACAAGAGTGAACTGATCATAAGTAATTCACACCAATATGAGCTGATGTATAGATTTAATGTATCAGCGCAATTTAAAAAGTCAATTTCTAAATATTGCTAAACATGAACATTTTTAGCTGATTGTTCCCATTTTAACTCTATGGACTATGACCTAAGATAATATAATCAATACTGTTAAAATGAACATTTCAATGCCCATTAATCTGATCTCATTTTGGCTTTAATATTAGACCTCTTCTTTTCTAAGAAAACACTGACCATCTTCTTGCAACAACATTGTCTTTCTAGGAGAGAAAGATTAGCACCAAAAATATGTGCAACAAAACATCGGGATCGAATTTCAGTGGGGATTCTCCTGATCTCCCATTGTAGTTCTGACAAAGGATTAGCAGAAAGCTCAGAGAAATAGCAGTTTACTCCTTTTCTCCAGAATTTCCACTGATGTTATGGCAGGAGGTTGGGAGAACCCCCACAGAAATTTCTGGTGATGCTGTCTAATTTGTTGGAAGTGGTAGTGGAATTGGGCCTGTGGTTCTTGCTATGCATCATTTTCATTCTCATTAAGGGAAAATTAAGCTTCTCCTTTAGACAAGAGTTGGCCATTTGACCCAGTGAGCCTGCTTCACTACTTCGTTTGGCCCTATAGCTCTATTTTTTGACTCAGCATACCTGCCTTTTCTCCATCTCCCTTAATACCATCGCTTTTCTACAATTTGACAGCAAGTGTACTTATATGAGATTGAAAAGAAAATGGGGTAGAAATTCATCTTGGGCAGGAGCACAAGGCGTGTGCTAGCGAATTGGCAGCTTGTTTTACACCCTGTCTGATTTCCTTTAGATTCTTGTGTGTCGTGTAAAATGGACTGCTGATTTGCTCAGGTCCATTTTGTGTTACTGCCTCTGACGAATTTCACCCCAGATTTGCAGTCAGACTGGCTGCAGAAAAACAGGAATGGTTTGTTTAGGTCTGAAAATATTTTTGAATAACATAATTAAAGAATTTTTTGTTTTCCTCTCTGGGATCTATGCTCTGACAGTGTGAATTGTAGTTTGCCCATGTCCCTGCTGACAGATACAGCAGTGTGTTTCTGTGTCTAAAGATTTCCTGTCGCTGCGTGGTGAGATGATTAGTGCCCTCTGAATATCTCTCTCTCTGGAAAGTTGCTGCTGTTTGTGGAGAAGGCGGCGACTTCATTTCACAAAGGTTGGGAAAATCAACTGGTTCAACTCGTCTAAGCTGGTACAGCTCATCATTAACAACCCTGCATGTGTACTGAATACTGACAAGAACTGAATCATGAACATTGAAGGTATGCAGCCATGTACACTTTGCTCAAGTCCCATTAGTGCCAAGCTAGAAAAAACCTGGTGCTCCAGAAGTGGCACACACATCTGGTTGACCAACAGTGGGTTAACCAGATATCTTCATATAAAAGAGTTAGGGTCTTAAGGTTGCTTCCCATCTGATGTTGAACCAGACGATTAGGATTTTGAACGGGTTGTCCAGAAATTCCGAAAATGGACACCAAAGGGACAAAAGTCCTGATTGGATCTTTCTGATGTGGAGCCATCTTGAAAAATCGCAGGTGTTTTCCCCCATGATTTTCCATCCATTCATGAATCAAAAGTTATAAGGAGCACACCAGACATTTCCTGAAAGGTGCTCTTGATGGTGAAGACTCTGTGCTGAGAGTACATTTGGAAAATCGGTGCTCAAAAGTCTTTGTGGGCAATTTTGGATGGCTCCTCCAAGCAATAAAGAGTCTCACAGGTGGCCAAGATGGTGTCTTGAGCTGAAACATTGTTTTGCATGTGTTTAGCGCAAGATGGCATCTTAGTAAAGGAGTTGAAACTTGCACTAGGAACGGCCTCCTGGAGGTTCTTTTTGGAGCTGATTGTCACTTAAATTGCCTGTTGGTGTTCTTTAACAAGGCTGCATGACATGTCAGTGGATAGTGCTTGACCTAATATCCACCTCTTAAGAAAGACTAGCTGATTGGGAGTGACCAAGTCAATGCTGAGGATTTCGGGCACTACTAACAGCTATATCACCTTTTACTGTTCACATGCTGCTGGAGGTTTGAAGAGGACTTTTGAAATACATTAGAAGACTTTCTGAGACACTCTGTCAAGACTTCACCAAAACTTGAGCAACATTTATTACAGAAATTCTCTGAGGACTTCATTAGTAGATAGAGTCTTGATAAGCAAGGGGCTGGAAGGTTATTGGGGTAGGTGGAAATGTGGAGTAATCAGTTCAGCCATGAACTTATTGAATGGTGGAGCAGGCTCGAAGGGCCGAGTGGCCTACTCCTGCTCCTAATTCGTATGTTCGTACGTATGTTCGTATGTAAAATGAGTAAGTGCTTTGCTACTCTAGCTTTTTGGACATCTTTATCGAAAACACCAGGAGAAAGGGAGTGCTTGGTCATTGGCATCTTGCTAAGGGCCTTTGGCTGCAGGAGGAATGAAAGGAGAACATAAGGCACCACCTCCACCAGGACCTCCAGTGCTGTGCCTGAGAACTTATGTGACCTCTTACTTGCTCCCTGAGCTAACCTGAAACCTGCCATTGTGTGTGAGCCAGCCCACTCCACACCTTCAGTGGAAGTGGGTGCATGGAGCCCACATATTCTGCTCCACGAAAATTGTGCCTAATCAACACCTGTGTACTAAATCTGCAGATTTCTGCTTTAGTGCCTGCAGGCAGTTTCAAATTATGGGAATCTGCAATTAGGATGAAAATTGTCTGCTAAAACCAGACTTTCAAACAGACGAGTCTTATTAAAACAACACTCATTTAGTGGCTGTTTCACTTTTTCACCAGAATAACCCCCTTTGTTTTAAGTTTTCCACTTATTTCTGCTTCTTAGGATGCCGAGACATCAGTGAGGGTTTCAATTAATTAGTAAAAAATCTGTGGGGAAGAATTTTTGCAGGGTTCCCCTGATCTCCTGCCATAAATTTGGTGGGAGATTAACATATATCAGAAAAATGTTTTCTAACCGTTTACGTCCTTTCTCGGGAGTTTTGCCGATCTTCCACGGAAGTTGTGGCAGGGAACTGGGAAATCTTAGTGAAAGTTCCAGAGGCAGCATTCAAAAATTTGTCCAACCCCCTCCCTGCTGTAAGTGGACTGCATCCTTAAATAGTACTTTGCAACTCTAATGAGTAAATACAACCTGCACTAAACCCTCCCCCAAAACATGACAGAATAAGCAGGTCTAAAGTTTAGCATCACTATTGTACATAAAGCAGTGTGATACATAACTGAAACTTTTCTGGATTTTTTGACCATTTTTCCACAGAAAATATTTGGAAAGGTGCTGGGGTTAAAAGCCAAGTGTATTCACAGATGTTTAAAAACAACACTAAGATGAAAGGTGCCTGTTATAATGGGCTGGATGTAGAACTTGTGTTTTTAAGGACAGAATGCAATAAACAATTTATCAGCCTTGGAAGACCCACTGGCATCAATTGGCATAGAAATTCGTTGATCCGAGACGTACCGGATACTGAACTGTGGGCCTTAATTAAATGAGACCAGTGAGCAGCGGACATCTCTTGGGCGTCCCCAGGCAGCTCAGGCAAAGAGGCTTGGATCTTTGGACCGCAACCGGCAACACTTTGCAGGAAAATGACTGGGAGCAGGTTTTTTTACCAGTTGAAAAAATACTAAAAGAAACTATGTAAATAAGCAGGGAGGCTATTAAAATTAATGATTCTTTGTAGCCGTCTGATTTTTAATGGGATTCAACTGGTGATATTTGCCCTTACTTTAGCTTTCAAAGTGCATCTACCATAGAGTGTTGTACAACAGAAGCTATAGGTTTAGCCTAAAGCCATTTAGAGCTGAAACACAGACAATGTGAACTGTCCACTGGACCGTAGATAGAGGCTGACAGAATTCATTTCTCTCCACTATAAACAGTCATCAGGGAACCAGGCATTCTTTTTTTTCTTTAGCTTATCCAGTTCAATGTCTGCCAGCTTAACAGAACAAAACAGGGCACATGACAGTTCACTCTAACACGAGTGGTGATCCAACATGTTATCTCCTCATTTCCTCTTTCCTATTACAGTCTGGCATGTGCACTTCAAGGAACACAAAATATATGGAAGTAGCTATTAAAACTGCGCTTGGATATCACTCATAGAGGGTGCAGCAGATGCATGCTGCACTTCGAAAGTACTTCATTGGTTGTAAAGAGCATTTAAAAAAAATATTCTTGGGATATGGGCTTTTTTGGCATGGCCAGCATTTATTGGCCATCTCTAGCTGTCCTGCAGAATATAGTGGTCAGCAGTCAGTGAAGGTGCTCCCACAAGCCACAGTGCTGTTGAAGGAAAGACCTGAGGTTGTGAAAGCCACTATATATATGAAAATCTTTCTGTTTTTAATATATAAATGAGGAACTTTGATTCCTCATCTGTGCTGAGTTTGTTGATCTCAACTTGGCAATAAGTGGGAATGCTGCCAAAGGCCTCAGTAACCAAGGTAACAGAAAAGGAAACCAGCTCCATCTTCACCACCTCACAGATATCCAGTGGCCCCTGTTGGAAAGTGTATGTGGGTGGAATTTGGGTGACACAAGAACTGAGCTCAGCTGCGATGTATTCAATGGTGACATAATGTGAAAATGCTCAGTATGCAGACTCGGACATGAAGATCGTAAGGGGTGCAGATAAGCATTTCTGTAGCCACAAACGAGACTCCAGGATGGTATGTTGCCTCCCTGGTGCTAGGGTCAAGGATGTCTCGGAGCGGCTGCAGGACATTCTGAAAGGGGAGAGTGAGCAGCCAGAGGTCGTGGTCCATATTGGTACTAACGACATAGGCAGGAAGAGAGATGAGGTCCTGCAAAGTGTATAGAGGGAGTTAGGCAGAAGGTTAAAAAGCAGGATCTCTAGGGTAGTAATCTCAGGATTACTCCCTGTGCCACGTGCTAGTGAGGGTAGGAATTGGAGGATTAGGCAAATGAATGTGTGGCTGAAGAGCTGGTGTAGGCGGGAGGGCTTCAGCTACTTGGATCATTGGGATCTCTTCTGGTGCAGAGGTGACCTGTACAAGAAGGATGGGTTGCATCTAAACTGGAAGGGGACCAATATCCTTGCAGGGAGATTTGCTAGTACTACTCGGGAGGGTGTAAACTAGTCTTGCAGGGGGGGTGGGACCCAAAGTTGTAGTCTCTTCGATGAGATAGTTGAGGCAAATGTAGAGGTTAAAGCAAGCAAGTCCAGTAGGCAGGCCAGGCAGGGGCAGGACAGGGAGCGTGGAAGGTCTGGTAGGCTAAACTGCATTAACTTTAATGCAAGGAGCCTTACAGGTAAGGCAGGTGAACTCAGAGCATGGATCGGTACATGGGATTGTGATATTATAACTATTGCGGAAACGTGGTTGAGGGATGGGCAGGACTGGTAGCTCAATGTTCCGGGGTACCGATGCTTCCTGCCTGACAGAGGTGGAGGTAAGAGAGGAGGGGGAGTTGCACTATTGATTAGGGAGGACATCAAGGCAGTACTTAGAGAGGATATCCCGGGGGGAATGTCCAGCAAGGCCATATGGGTAAAACTTAGAAATAAGAAAGGGCTGATCACTTTGATGGGATGATACTATAGGTCCCCCAATAGTCAGAGGGAAGTGGAGGAGCATATATGCAGGGGAATCACAGATAGGCGTAGGAATTATAGGGTTGTAATAGTAGGTGATTTTAACTTCCCTAATATTGACTGTGACTGCCTTAGGGCGAAGAGATCAGATGGGGAAGAATTTGTTAAGTGTGTCCAGGATAGTTTTCTGAAGCAGTATGTGGATGGCCCTACTAGAGAAGGAGCTACATTCGACCTCCTCTTTGGAAATGAGGATGGGCAGGTGGTTGATGTGTCAGTGGGGAGCACTTTGGGACCAGTGACCATAACTCTATTAGCTTCAAGATAGTTATGGAAAGGATAGGACTGGTCCTCAGGTTTAAGTCCTCAATTAGGGGACTAATTTCGATGGCATTAGACAGGAACTCTCAAAAGTTGAATGGGAGAGGCTGTTTACGGGTAAAGGGACGTCTGGCAAGTGGGAGGCTTTTAAAAGTGAGATAGGAAGAGTTCAGGGCTGGCATGTTACTGTTAGATGGAAGGGCAAGGCTGGCAAGTTTAGGGAACCTTGATTGACAAGGGATATTGAGGGTCTGGTCAGGACAAAGAAGGAGGCATATGTCAGGTATAGGCAGCTGGGTTCGAGCAAGTCCCTCGAGGAATATAGGGGATGTAGGACTACACTTAAGAAGGAAATTAGGAGGGTGAAAAGGGGCCATGAGATTTCCCTGGCAGATAAGATAAAGGAGAACCCTAAAAGATTCTATAAGTATATTATGAGTAAAAGGGTAGCTAGGGAGAGAGTAGGTCCCCTTAAGGATCAGTGTGGCAATCTATGTGTGGAGCCATGAGAAATGGGCGCGGTCTTAAATGAATATTTCTCATCCGTATTTAAAGTGGAGAAGGTCATGGAAGCTAGTGAATTCAAGGGAGGGAACACCGATATCCTGGAGCATATCAACATTACAAAGGAGAAGGTGTTGGAGGTTTTGAAGCGCATTAAGGTGGATAAATCCCCAGGGCCTGACCAGGTGTATCCTAGGATGCATTGGGAAGCAAGGGAGGAGATTGCTGGGGGCCTGGCAGAGATTTTTGTTTCATCGTTAGCCACGGGTGAGGCACCGGAAGACTGGAGGATAGCTAATGTTGTGCCTTTATTTAAGAAGGGCAGCAGGGATAAGCAAGGGAACTATAGGCCGGTGAGCCTTACATCAGTGGTGGGAAAGTTATTGGAAGGGATTCTGAGAGACAGGATTTATATGCATCTGGAAAGGCATGGTCTGATTAGGGATAGTCAGCATGGCTTTGTGTGTGGGAAATCATGTCTCACGAATTTGATTGAGTTTTTCGAGGAGGTGACCAAGAGGATTGACGGGGGCAGGGCGGTGGACATTGTCTACATGGACTTTAGCAAGACCTTTGACAAGGTCCCGCATGGTAGGCTGGTCCAGAAGGTTCGAACACATGGGATCCAGGGCGAGCTAGCAAACTGGATACAAAATTGGTTTGGTGATAAGAGGCAGAGGATGATAGTGGAGGGTTGTTTTTCAGATTGGAGGCCGGTGACTAGTGGTGTGCCGCAGGGATCGGTGCTGGGCCCTCTGTTGTTTTGTCATATATATTCATGACTTGGATGTGAATGTAAGGGGCATGATTAGTAAGTTTGCAGATGACACCAAAATTGGTGGTATAGCGGACAGTGAAGAAGGTTGTCTAAGGTTACAACAGGATATAGATCAACTGGGAAAGTGGGCAAGAGAGTGGCAAATGGAATTTAATGCAGATAAGTGTGAAATGATGCATTTTGGGAAGTTAAACCAGGGCAGGACATATACAGTGAATGGCAGGGCCCTGGGGAGTGTTCTTGAGCAGAGAGACCTTGGGGTGCAAGTACATAGTTCCCTGAAAGTGGCAACACAGGCAGACAGGGCGGTGAAGAAGGCGTATGGCATGCTTGCCTTCATCGCTGAGGCATTGAGTACAAGAGTTGGGACATCATGTTACAGTTGTACATAACGTTGGTTGGGCCGCATTTGGAGTACTGTGTGCAGTTCTGATTGCCGCACTACAGGAAAGATGTGATTAAGTTAGAGACGGTGCAGAAAAGATTCACAAGGATGTTACCTGGTTTGGAGGGCTTGAGTTATGAAGAGAGATTGGATAGGCTGGGTCTGTTTTCCCTGGAGCGAAGGAGGCTGAGAGCGGATATGATAGAAGTATATAAAATTGTGAGAGGCATAGATAGGGTAGGTAGCCAGAGTCTGTTTCTCATGGTAGGGGTGACTAAAACTAGAGGGCATAGATTTAAGGTGAGAGGGAGGAGGTTTAAAGGGGATCAAAGGAGTAAATTTTTCACACAAAGGATAGTGGGTATCTGGAATGAGCTGCCTGAGGAGGTGGTGGAGGCAGTAACAGTGGCGACATTTAAGAGGCATCTGGACAGGTACTTGAATGAGCAAGGCATAGAGGGATATGGAATTAATGCAGGCAGGTGGGATTAGTATGGATAGGCATTATGGTTGGCATGGACGCGGTGGGCCAAAGGGCCTGTTTCTATGCTGTACGACTCAAATGGCTATTTGGATTAGATATTGGAAGGGGTATCTGAAATCATGGCCTTCCAGTTATCAGTGCCTATAGAAGAAGAGGGGAGAACAATGGGAATAGTGATGCCATTGTTGTATACTTATAAAGGTATTTGCCCTTAACTGCCGATTGACAAGAAGATAGAAGATAGAGGTTCTGAAATTTGGATCAAGCCAAGGCAGAGTCCTGATGAATCTCAGGATCAGAAAACGAGAACAGCAAGCAACACTAAAGCAACCTTTCAGGTAGCAGTGGTCTGTTCCAAATATGCTAATGACTCCATCCCACAATTTTCAGCTCTCAGCAGATTTATGACCTATTCTGTTGGTGGAGTGGGCTGTTTTAGGATCACAGTCGATAACAACTTGATCTCACCGCAGGCAGGCCTCCTGATCATCTCAATGGATCATTTAAGTTTCAGTGTAGTACTGAATGTGAGGTCACAACGTCCAGTTCATTTTTTATTATGGAACCAAAGTGAAGAACTAAGGTCCACAGTCCAAAAAAGTAGAAAGATGATGATGCAAACCAAAACGTAGTGATTAGGCGGTGGCAATGGTGGTTTTAGAAATCTGTAGGAATAAGGGTAAACTGATAGATAGAGTTTTCAAAGATTTCTCTCTCGTAGGAATTATCTTTACATATCGACAAAAGATAGGTGCATTATGAGTTAGGTTCAAAATTTAACTGGTGTTTTTATTTTGAAAAGTGTACAAACGAACAAGAAGTCTCTCTCTCTGTCCCTTCTCTTTCTCTAACCTCTCATCCTCTCGGTGATGCCAGTATCTCTCTCATAGTTTAATGCACTTTGTTAACTTTAGAAAACACTCAACAAAAGCCACAACAGCTGTAATCAGAACACTGTCATTCTTCTCTCACTCACACATACTGGGCTGGATATTGTGTAGGACGTGGGGCTCCTGGTGCCGGGCCGAAAAGCTAGAGGGAACTCGGCCTCTGCATTTTTGTGGCCCCCCAGAGCGATCCTCTGGTGTTTTTCAAATAAAGATTCAGGGGCCGGGGTCCCTGTCCAGTTAAAGATGGGGAGCCCGCCTCCATGAGCTGCCGGCCAATCAGAGGGCCGGCAGCTTAGCAGTATCAGCAGCGCCACTGGGAGCGGTGGCCAGTACTGATACTGCAGCGGCCTCAGACCCAGGCAAAGGGCTGGAACCAGACAAGAGGTCGATGAGGCAGAGTCACCAAGACCAGTCCGGAAGGCCCCAGAGAGGGGACTGGGAGTGGGGAGTGGGGTTTGTCATGAAGTCCAGGGGGTGAGGGGAGGGAGCCCAGGATGTAAAATTGTTCATGATGGGGATCCTCCATGGGCCACAAATTGTACACGGAGGAGGGCCCCCCTACAAGCCCGTAGGGAGGGTGCCTCATGTTGCAAGGTGTCCTCCCCGCAAGGCGAAGGCCCCCCCACTGCTGGTAAGATCCCAGCAGTGGTGGGACCAGGCCATTAATAGGCCACTTAAGGCCTTCAATTGGCCCCTGGGCAGGAAGGCCATCGTCAGTCTATCCCACCTCGGGATGATCGCTTGGCAACAGGGAGGCGGTGGGTCCTCTTGCCCCACCTCCCCCTACCACTTATCACAATACTCCGTGCCCCTCTGCTTCCTTCCTAGCCTCAGGGGGACCCACAATGTCCTTTAGGGAAGGAAATCTGCTGTCCTTACCTGGTCTGGCCTAAATGTGAATCCAGACCCTACAGCAATTTGGTTGTCTCTTAAAATATCCTCTGAAATGGCCCGCAAGCCACTCAGTTCGAGGGCAATAAGGGATGGGCAATAAATGCTGGCCTAGCTAGCGATGCCCACATCCCACAAAAAAACGAACATAAAAAATCCCAGCCATGTAGTCTCAACATAAATATTTACCTCAATAAAACTTTTGAAATTTGTCTCCTTGTTTTTGGAAGTATTTGAGAAAAAAGCTCCTGAGCAGAAAGTACTCGAAGCTGAAGAATATATCCCCTATGTCTAGCTGACTGAACGATACTGATGCATCCTGTGGAATTAGGCACACTGTACATGCTCTGACTGCACAATCACTTTATTTTGGACATTAGAAATTTCAGTTGCTGAAGAACAATGGTGAAATAATGATTTTTTAAAAAGCATTTTCAGTGCTTGGTGCTAACCTGATAATCAGATTGTGGAATCATGGAGTAGGTTAAAGGGTCGGCACAACATCGTGGGCCGAAGGGCCTGTACTGTGCTGTACAGTTCTATGTCTATGTTCTATATAAACTCTTACCATAAAATAGCAGCTAATGTGGGTAACACACTGTGCTGAATTTTATGTAGCAGGTGGAGATCCTGACACCGGGCCAGAAAGCTGAGGGGGGCCCCCAGCTGCATTTTACACTGCACAGGCAATCAACCTTTAAGGCCGGGGTTCCCACCTCCAGGAGCTGCTGGCCAATCAGAGGGCTGGCAGCTCAGCAATCCCAGCAGTACCACTGGGAACAGTGGTCAGAACTGGTACTGCAGTGGACCCAGGACCAGGAGCAGCACTGGAGCCCCTGGAGAGGAAGTAATTGGGGGCAGGCTCGCCAGGACCAATCTGAGGCCCTGGCGAGGGGTAAGGGTGGGTAGCTGTTGAGGGCATGGGGGCTGTTGGCACAGGGGCAGCCTTTGCCAGCAGGGTTCTCTGTAGGCCACAGATTGCCCAAGCAGGAGGGCCTCCTTCCCACCAGCCAACAGGGAGGCCGCCTGGTGCTACTGGGTGGCCTCCTTACATGGTGGAGAGCCCCCTGCCACTGGTAAAATGCCAGTGGTGGTGGGATGAGGCCCTAAAGTGGCCGTTAATATGTCACATAAGGGCTTCAATTGGCCTCTGGGCAGAAAAGGCTGTCCTTGGCCTTCCCTGCCTCTGACTAAATCAACTCCTTTCCTAACAGCACTGTGGGTGTACCTACCTCACATGGACTGCAGCGGTTCAAGAAGGCAGCTCACCACCACCTTCTCAAGGGCAATTAGGGATGGGCAATAAATGCTGGCCTGGCCAGCGACGTCCAGATCCCATGAATGAATAATAAAAAAAAAAAATGGTGTCGAAAAGCCCATCACATTACAGGTCATTCAGGTACCTATAATGAGATTTTACAGATACAGAAAGTAACCAAAAGGGCTGATGGAATTCTGGCCTTTATCTAAAGACAGTTGATATGCAAAGGGGAGCAAGTGATGCTTCAGTTGTACTGAGTCTTGATCAGACGCCACCTGCGTTCAGTTCTGGGCACTCCACCTCAGGAAGGATATATTGATGCTAGAGGAGGTACAATGCAGATTTATCAAAATTATATGGGGGCGAAAAGAGAAAAATTATGAGGACAGGTTAGTAAACTTGGGTTGTTTAAAATGATAAAAAGATTAGACTAGATAGGGAGAAGCTATTTCTTCTGAGGGAAGTGGGGTGGGGAGTGGTGGGATTCCAAAACAAGGGGCACATTCTTCGAATTATATCGAGGTCATTCAAGAGTGAAATCAGGAAGCACTATTTCATTGAAAGGATAGTGGAAATGTGGAATTCTTTCCACCAAATGCTGTGGATGCTGATCAATTGAAATTTTCACAAGTGAGATCGATAGGTAAGGATATCAAAGGATATGGATCAAATGAAGTTAAGGTACAGATCAGCCATGACCTAATTATATGGTGGAACAAGCTTGAGGGGCTGAATGGTCGACTTCTGTTCTGATGTTTCTAAGTTTTCAATGAAATATGTGCTCCATGTACCAAACTTAATATATAATAACTGTCCTTTTGATTTACTGATCTGACTGACCTAAAAGTAATAATCTGGGTTCACTTTAGCCATTCCATTAATGTTTTATATATCACAGTGTGGTTGCCTCTATACCTCCTCTCTAGAATGTATAGTTTATGCTTCTCTAGTCTTTCTTCAGCCAGTGCTCATCATATTCTGTGGCACCTCAAGGCCAATTGTTGGGGAAACTCCAATCAAATTCTCTCAAGAACTGTAGATCCTGTGGCAAATCTGTTTCATTTCTGTGGCACATCACCAGGTGTTATAATCTCATTTTTACATTAAGAAAATATGAAGGCAATTTCTATTGAAAAAATATACTGTAAAAATAAATGTTAACTGAACTCGAACGATAATCAAATATTAACTGAGTCATTGTTGCAATTAAATGTTAACAGCTTTAAAAACTGGAAGTAGCATAAATTTTAATTTACAAGCTTAGTCATTTTAATAAGAAGAAAAAACACAAATTCCGTTACAGAGAAAAAGAATATTAAAAATAGATTCAATACAAAATTATTAGAGCATTAAACTGTTTTCAAATAAAATCACTTCAAACCACTAAACTACCAAAAAGCTAACCACTAAAGTAAAACAAAAGAAAGTGCTCTTGCCAGGTTATGGGGACAGTTATGATATTATAGAATACGAGAATTATAGAATAGTACAGTACAGAAGGTGATTATTCAGCCTATTGATTCTACACCAGCTTTTTCGAAGAGCAATCCAGTTAGTCCCACTCCCCTGCTCTTTCCCCATGTCTGTGCAATTTTTTTCTCCTTCATGTTTTTATCCAATTTCCTTTTGAAAGCTACTATTGAATCTTTATTCACCATCCTATCAGGCAGTGCATTCCAAATCCTAACCACTCGCTGCATAAAAAAGATATTCCTCATGTGCCCGCTGTTTCTTCTGCCCACTGGTTATCGATCCTTCAACCATTGGAAGCAATTTCTCTTTTTTCACTCTATCTAAATCCTTCAGGATTTGAAAATCCTCTATTAAATCTCCTCTTAGTCTTCTCTGTTCTAAGGATAATTATTGTATTGTATTGTATTGTATTGTATTGGAGTAACAAGCCTCAAAGTTGTGAGTTTAAATCCCACCATGGCAAATTGTGAAATTGAATTCAATAAATCTGGTATTGTGTGGGCTAGCTCCAGAAACAAAATAACTATGAAAGCTGTAAAAAAATCTACCACCCGAACGAACATCCTTCGGAGAAAGAAACTTGCTAAACCCATCCAGTCTGGCCTAAGGAATTCCAGTCACACATTACATTATAGACTCTTAATGTGATTTGTTGTGGCCCAGAAAATCATTTAGTTGTGGAAACACACATGACACTCATACAGAAGGCCCATCACCTTCTCAGGCAACTAGCAATGTGCACTAAATATAATAGATCATAGATCATAGAACATACAGCACAGAACAGGCCCTTCGGCCCACAATGTTGTGCCGATCCTTTGTCCTCTGTCAAGGACAATTTAATCTATACCCCATCATTCTCCTTTATCCATATACCTATCCAAAAGCCTTTTGAAAGTCCCTAAAGTTTCTGACTCAACAACTTCCCCGGGCAAGGCATTCCATGCCTCGACCACTCTCTGGGTAAAGAACCTTCCCCTGACATCCCCCTTATATCTCCCACCCTTCACCTTAAATTTATGACCCCTTGTAACTCTTTGCTCCACCCGGGGAAAAAGTTTCTGACTGTCTACCCTATCTATTCCCCTGATCATCTTATAAACCTCTATCATGTCACCCCTCATCCTTCTCCTTTCTAATGAGAAGAGGCCTAGAATGTTCAGCCTTTCCTCGTAAGACTTATTCTCCATTCCAGGCAACATCCTGGTAAATCTCCTCTGCACCCTCTCCAAGGCTTCCACATCCCTCCTAAAATGAGGCGACCAGAACTGCACACAGTACTCCAAATGAGGCCTTACCAAGGTCCTGTACAGCTGCATCATCACCTTGTCTCAAGAATAAATGGAGAAAGATTATCCACAGGTCACACTGCAGTCCTCCAAAACTGTGGAGCTCTCTGGAGCAACATTTCTCGGCACTCGGCACTAAAACATGCAACAAGTCTCCTGATTGGCCAATTGGCAACATAGGACATTCCTCACCTGACCAGAAGGGATAATTGCTATTTTGTGCCCTTTTTTATGGCCAGCATTTTTAAAAAATCAAAGTCTTTCAAAAATGTGGCAGGAAACCCCCAGGAAGGGCCAAACTGCTGCAGGATAGTAATTTCACTGGGGGTAAATTCCACAGCTGATTGCACAGCTGTGGAACTGTAGTAGAGTAGGGTCCATAGTAAAACCTCATCTACTTTACAATTGGGATCTCAAAGGGTTAGGGAATGACCTATTATCAAGGCTACTCTGCAGGAGACAAGGGGCAGGATATTGGGAATGGGACCATTCCACTATGTCCTCACTATTCCTGGATTTGCCATCTGAAGTGACATCAGTATTCAATACATCCACTCAGATATGGGGCAAATGCTGTCTTGATGTCAAGAGCTCTCATTCTCAACTCACCTCTGGAATTCAGCTCTTTTGTCTATGTTTGGCCCAAGGCTGATCTGCTACCTTCAGTTTTCTGCCTGATGGTAACTTTTAAAAATATACCCTGATATGTTTGTTATCATTTGTGCCTTAGTAACAATGGACACTAGGACCATTTTGCAGGAGAGGGAGCATATTTAAATATCAAATGCCTGCAATGGAGTTGAATTGATAGACTCCTCAGAGCAGCAAAATTTCAAGTTTTCTTTTAATAAATCACAGCTCCTCCTTTAGTCAAGGAACACAGATGAGGTCAAAGGGGGAACATAGGCAAGCTATCTTCCCCACCACCCTCCACTCCAAGGATGGAAGATTGTGGCAATTTCCATTGGTATAGAATCAAAGAGTCATAGAAAGTTTAAGGTACAGAAAGAGGCCACTTGGCCCATCGTGTCTGTGCTGGCCGAAAAATGATCCACCTATTCTAATTCCACTTTCCAGCATTTGGTCCATAGCCCTGCAGATTACGGCACTTGAGGTGCATATCCAGACTCCTTTAGAATGAGTTGAGTGTCTCTGCCTCAGCTACCCTTTCAGGCAGTGAATTCCAGACCCCCACCACCCTCTGGGTGAAAAGGTTTTTCCTCATCTCCCCTCTAATTTTTCTACCAATCACTTTAAATCTATGCCCCCTCGTCACTGACCTCTCTGCTAAGGTGAATAGACCCTTCATCTCCACTCTATCTAGGCCCCTCACAATTTTGTACATTGTATGGGACAAACAGTTGGAGAAGTGCACCTGAAAAGGCTTTTGCATTCACTTGTCCAATGAAATTGCACCCGCAAGCTGGTTGAATTAGTGCTGGAGGTCACAAGAACACAAGAAATAGGAGCAGGAGTAGACCATATTGCCCATCGAGCCTGCTGCACCATTCAATACGATCAACTTCACTTTCCCGCCCGCTCCCCATATCCCTTGATTCCCTGTGAGACCAAAAACCCGTGTATCGCAACCTTAAATGTATTCAATGATGGAACATCCACAACCCTCTGGGGTAGAGAATTCCAAAGATTCACAAACTTTTGAGTGAAGTAATTTCTCCTCGTCTCAGTCCTAAAAGATCAGCTCTTATCGTAAGATTGTGCCCCCTGTTTTAGATTCCTCGACTAGCAGAAATAATCTCTCTGTGTCTACCCTATCCAGCCCCTTCAAAATTTTGCATGTTTCAATGAGATCACATCTCATTCTTCTAAACCCCAGAGAATATAGGGCGGCACAGTGGCGCAGTGGTTAGCACCGCAGCCTCACAGCTCCAGGGACCCAGGTTCGATTCCGGGTACTGCCTGTGTGGAGTTTGCAAGTTCTCCCTGTGTCTGCGTGGGTTTTCTCCGGGTGCTCCGGTTTCCTCCCACAAGCCAAAAGACTTGCAGGTTGATAGGTAAATTGGCCATTATAAATTGTCACTAGTATAGGTAGGTGGTAGGGAAATATAGGGACAGGTGGGGATGTTTGGTAGGAATATGGGATTAGTGTAGGATTAGTATAAATGGGTGGTTGATGTTCGGCACAGACTCGGTGGGCCGAAGGGCCTGTTTCAGTGCTGTATCTCTAATCTAATATAGGCCCAATTTACTCAGCCTCTCATCATAGGACAACCCCCTCATCCTCGGGACCAATTTAGTGAACCTTTGCTGTACTGCCTCCAATGCAAGTATATTCTTTCTTAAATGTGGAGACCAAAACTGCAGACAGTGCCCCAGATGTGGTCTCACCAAAACCCTGTACAATTGTAGCAATATTTCCTTATTCCTGTACTCCAATCCCCTTGCAATAAAGGCCAACATGCCAGTAGCCTTTCTATTCGCTTGCTGTGCTTGCATGCTAACATGGAGTGGCATTGCTAATCAGGGGTAGTATCACAGCTGCAGAAAGGGAGGTCGTTGAGGAGGGTTTGTCTACTGAGTCATTATGGGTGGAAGCCAGAAACAGGAAAGGAGCAGTCACTTTATTGGGAGTTTTCTATAGACCCCCCAATAGCAACAGAGACATGGAGGAACAGATTGGGAGGCAGATTTTGGAAAGGTGCAGAAGTAACAGGGTTGTTGTCATGAGTGACTTCAACTTCCCTAATATTGATTGGAACCTCCTTAGTGCAAATAGTTTGGATGGAGCAGTTTTTGTCAGGTGTGTCCAGGAAGGTTTCCTGACTCAATATGGAGATAGGCCGACTAGAGGGGAGACTATGTTGGACTTGGTGCTTGGCAACGAACCAGGCCAGGTGGCAGATCTATCGGTGGGAGAGCATTTCGGTGATAGTGATCACAACTCCCTGACCTTTACTAAAAACAAAATACTGCGGATGCTGGAAATCTGAAATAAAAACAAGAAATGCTGGAACCACTCAGCAGGTCTGGCAGCATCTGTGGAAAGAGAAGCAGAGTTAACGTTAACCCGAAAGAGTTAACCCGAAACGTTAACTCTGCTTCTCTTTCCACAGATGCTACCAGACCTGCTGAGTGGTTCCAGCATTTCTTGTTTTTATCCCTGACCTTTACTATAGTCATGGAGAGGGACAGGAGCAGACGGGATGGGAAAATATTTAATTGGGGGAGGGGGAATTACAATGCTATTAGGCAGGAACTGGGGAGCATAAATTAGGAACAGATGTTCTCAGGGAAATGGACGACAGAAATGTGGAGGTTGTTTCGGGAGCACTTGCTGCGACTGCTGGATAGGTTTGCCCCGATGAGGCAGGGAAGGGATGGTAGGGTGAAGGAACCTTGGATGACAAGAGATGTGGAACAGCTAGTCAAGAGGAAGGAGGAAGCTTACTTAAGGTTGAGGAAGCAAGGATCAGACAGGGCTCTAGAGGGTTACAAGGTAGCCAGGAAGGAACTGAAGAATGGACTTAGGAGAGCTAGAAGGGGACATGAAAAAGTCTTGGCAGGTAGGATTAAGGAAAATCCCAAGGCGTTCTACACTTATGTGAGGAACAAGAGGATGGCCGGAGTGAGGGTAGGGCCGATCAGGGATAGTGGAGGGAACTTGTGCCTGGAGTCGGAGGAGGTAGGGGAGGTCCTAAATGAATACTTTGTTTCAATATTCACTAGTGAGAGGGACCTGGTCGTTTGTGAGGACAGCGTGGAACAGGCTGATATGCTCGAACAGGTTGAGGTTAAGAGGGAGGATGTGCTGGAAATTTTGAATGATATGAGGACAGATAAGTCCCCGGGGCCAGACGGGATATACCCAAGGATATTACGGGAAGCGAGGGAAGAGATTGCCGCGCCTTTGGCGATGATCTTTGCGTCTTCACTGTCCACTGGAGTAGTACCGGATGATTGGAGGGTGGCAAATGTTGTTCCCTTGTTCAAGAAAGGGAATAGGGATAACCCTGGGAATTATAGACCAGTCAGTCTTACGTCGGTAGTGGGCAAATTATTGGAGAGGATTCTGAGAGACAGGATTTATGATTATTTGGAAAAGCATGGTTTGATTAGAGACAGTCAGCATGGCTTTGTCAGGGGCAGGTCATGCCTCACAAGCCTCATTGAATTCTTTGAAGATGTGACAAAACACATTGATGAAGGAAGAGCAGTGGATGTGGTGTATATGGATTTTAGCAAGGCGTTTGATAAGGTTCCCCATGGTAGGCTCATTCAGAAAGTAAGGAGGCATGGGATTCAGGGAAAGTTGGCTGTCTGGATACAAAATTGGCTGGCCCATAGAAGTCAGAGGGTGGTAGTAGATGGAAAGTATTCAGCATGGAGCTCGGTGACCAGTGGTGTTCCGCAGGGATCTGTTCTGGGACCTCTGCTCTTTGTGATTTTTATAAATGACTTGGATGAGGAAGTGGCAGGCTGGGTTAGCAAGTTTGCCGATGACACGAAGGTTGCTGGAGTTGTGGATACTGTGGAAGGCTGTTGTAGGTTGCAACGGGACATTCACAGGATGCAGAGCTGGGCTGAGAAGTGGCAGATGGAGTTCAACCTGGAAAAGTGTGAAGTGATTCATTTTGGAAGGTCGAATTTGAATACGGAATATAGGCTTAAAGACAGGATTCTTGGTAGTGTGGAGGAACAGAGGGATCTTGGGGTCCACGTCCATAGATCCCTCAAAGTTGCCCCCCAAGTTGATAGGGTTGTTAAGAAGGCGTATGGTGTGTTGGCTTTCATTAACAGGGGGATTGAGTTTAAGAGCCGCGAGGTTATGCTGCAGCTCTATAAGGCCCTGGTTCGACCACACTTGGAATATTGTGTTCAGTTCTGGTCGCCTCATTATAGGAAGGATGTGGAAGCTTTAGAGAGGGTGCAGAGGAGATTTACCAGGATGCTGCCTGGACTGGAGGGCATGTCCTACGAAGAAAGATTGAGGGAGCTAGGGCTTTTCTCAGTGGAGCGAAGAAGGATGAGAGGTGACTTGATAGAGGGGTACAAGATTATGAAAGGCATAGTGGATAGACAGAGACTTTTTCCCAGGGTGGAAAGGGCTATCACCAGGGGGCATAATTTTAAGGTGATTGGAGGAAGGTTTCGGGGAGATGTCAGAGGTAGGTTCTTTACACAGAGAGTGGTGGGTGCGTGGAATGTGCTGTCAGTGGTGGTAGTAGAAGCAGATACATTAGGGGCATTTAAGCGACTCTTGGATAGGTACATGGATGATAGTAGAATGAAGGGTAGGTAGTTAGTTTGATCTTAGAGTAGGTTAAAGGTTCGGCACAACATCGTGGGCCGAAGGGCCTGTACTGTGCTGTACTGTTCTATGTTCTAACTTTCTGCGTTCCTTGCATAAGCACACACAAGTCTCTCTGAACATCAACATTTCCAAGTTTCACACCTTTTAAAAAACATTCTGCTTTTCTATTCTTACAACCAAAGTGAATAACATCACACTTCTCTATATTATACTCCATCTGCCATCTTGTTGCCCATCAGTTAATCTGTCGGTATCTCTTTGCAGCTTTCTTTGTATTAGATACATTACTCTATGTCTCTTCATCTGAGTCATTAATATAGATTGTAAATAGCTGAGGCCCCAGCACTGACCCTTGCAGCAGTCCACTATTCACTGCCTGTCAACTTGAAAATGCCCCTTTCATGCACACTCTTTGCTTCCTGCTCATTAACGTATCCTTTATCCATGCTAACATATTACCCACAACTCCATAAGCCCTTATCTTGCCTATTAATCTTTTGTGTGGCACCTTCCCAAATGCCTTTTGGAAATCCAGGTATACTATATCTGCTGGTTCCTCTATATCTATGCTACTTGTTACATCTTCAAAAACTAATAAATTTGTCAAACCAGATTTTCCTTTCGTAAAACCATGTTGACTTGTTCTAATCATACTGTGCTTTTCTAAGTGCATTGTTAAGACTTCCTTAATCATAGATTCCAGCATTTTCCCAATGACTGAAGTTAGGCAAATTGGCCTGTAGTTCATTGTTTTCTCTCTCCCTCCTTTCTTGAAAAGCAATATAACATTTGCCAACTTCTAATCTGATGGGACCATTCCCGAATCTAAGGAATTTTGGAAAATCATAGGTTGCACATCCATTATATCTGCAGCTATCGCTCTTAGAACCCTAGGGTGTAGGACATCAGGTCCCGGGGATTTGTCAGATTTTAGTCCCTTAAGTTTCTCCAATACTTTTTCTCTGCTGATATTAATTTCCTGAATTTCCTCACTCTTTTTAACCCCTAGGGTACTGTCTATTTCTGGTATGAAACTTGTGTCTTCTACTGTGAAGACAGGCACAAAATATTTGTTCAATGCCTCTGCCATTTCCTCATTCCCCATGATAATTTCTCCTGTCTCTGCTTCTAAGGGACCAACATTTACTTTAGCTCCTCTCTTCCTTTTGATATACCTATAAATGCTCTTACAACCTGTTCTTATATTACCAGCTAGTTTATTCTCATATTCTATTTTTTCCTTTTTCTCATCAAATTTATGGTGGCCCTTTGCTGGTTTCTAAAACACTCCCAATTCTTAGACTTGCTACTCTTTTTTGCAATAGTGTAAGCCTCTTCTTTTAATCTAATACTGTCCTTAACTTCCTGAGTGAGCACAGTTGGGTCTTTCTTGCTGAGTTTTTGTTTTTCAATGGAATGTATTTTTGTTGAACATTTTGAACTGTTTCTTTAAAGGTTTCCCACTGTTCATTTATCACCATACCTTTTCGTCTATTTACCCCATTTACCTTAGCCAGTTCTCCCCTCATACCTACGAAATTGGCTTTGTTTAAGTTTAAGATTCTTGTTTGTGATTGGAGCATGTCACTTTCAAACTTGACATGGAATTCAATGGTATGATGATCAGTATTTCCCAGTGGATCTTTTAGTATGACATTACTAATTAACCCTGCTTCATTACACAATATTAGATCTACGATAGCTTTATCCCTTGTCAGTTTCAGAATGTTTTGCTCCAATTAACTGTCCTGAAAACATTCTACAAACTCATCTTCTGGACCACACTTGCCAATTTCATTGTCCTAGTCTATATGAAGATTAAAGTCCCTCACAAGTATTACATTGCCTCTGTTACAAGCTTGAATAATTTATTGTTTAATGCTCCATCCAATAGTATAACTACTGTCAGGGGGCCCATAAAGTACTCCCACCAGTGCTTTCTGATTCTTGATTTTTCCTAATTTCCACCCATACTGATTCTACTTCATGATCATCTGAGGTCAGATCCTTTCTCACTAATGTCCTTATGACATTGTTCACTCTCAGGGCTACCCCCTCCTCCTTTGTCATTCTGTCTGTCTTTCTGAGGTCATCAATGGGTTCAAACCACCAGGAGTGAAACCCAATCAATCTTGGGGTCAGAGTCTTAAATAAATATAAATTTCAAAAATGAAACATTACCTGACAATATGCTCAAAAGAGCATCATTTCTGAAGTGTCTAAAGCCATGATTTTAACTTAGCCCATCGAGCAGGAATGGTGTATTTGGGAGTGGGGTTAGAATGATGGGCAGGAGGAAGCTGTTGCATTCTTGCAGCGTTCTTCCATTTTAAACTGCTAGAATTTCAGTAGCATGGAATCCACTTGCCACAGGTAGGCAGGAGATGGGTTAACACATGAAAGTGATTTGATGTTCCAGGCTGCGTCTTCTATGCATGTGGTAGCACAGGTATCTCAGATTTCCTTCAAGCCATGCCCCTCAACCTGGTCAGAGGGGCTCAGGTGAAACATTCCTCATTCAGGAGATCGTTGACATTCAAGGCATCCTAACAAGCCCTTTGCACCCTGAGCCATACCCAGCCACCTTGTGGTGCCAGGGCACCTCTCTGTTCCGCGTCATCTCCCTCTGTCTCCACTTCCGCCTCCTCCTCCTCTCTCAGCTCCTGCACTTCCCCTGATGAGCTGCCACATTCCAGGGCCTCACTGTCCTCAAGGTCCACACCTCTCTGGAGGACCATGCTATAGAGAGCACAGCAGACCACCACAATGAGCGAGACTCTTGTAAGAGGGTATTGGAGGATGCCACCGAACTGATTCAGGCACCAGGACCACAACTTCAGAAGCCCAATCTATGGCCTCCATGTCCTTCCTGCCTCTCTCTCCTCTCCCCTGCCCTCCTGATGCCCAGGGCTCCATGCTTCCTGGGCCCAAAATCTGAGAGTTGTGTCCCCATTGCCAGTTGCTGCCTTCCTTGTGCTCAGTTAGTCACCCAATTGTTCTTGGCAGCCTTGCCGCCTGCTTTTATGTACTGCAATGCCAGAAGGGTGTCTACCCCCTGCACTGCCTCAGCACTAACTGCTCACTGTCCCCGGCACCACTGCAGTGCCAAGGGCATCTGTTAATTTTTAATATATTTTGTAATTCATGGGTTGTGGAGTAAACTTAATCCTGTTATTATGAAATAGAGTCATTTACAGCACAGAAGGAGGCCATTCAGCCCATCGAGTCCATGCCGGCTCTCCACGGAGCTATGCTGTCAGTCCCACTCCCGGGCTCAGTACCTGTAGCCCTGCAAGTCCATTTCCCTCAGGTGGCAATCCAACTTCCTCTTGAAGTCAATGATTGTCTCCGCTTCCACCACCCTTGTGGGCAGTGAATTCCTGGTCATTACCATCCGCTGCATAAAAAGGTGCTTCCTCATATTCCTCTCGCATCTTTTGCCCAAAACTTTCAATCTGTGTCTCCTAGTCCTTGTACCATTTATTAATGGGAACAGCTTTTTCTTGTCTAACTTATCTAAGCCAGTCATAATCTTGTACACCTCTATTAAATCTCCCCTCAATCTCCTTTGTTCTAACGAGAACAAACCAAACTTTTCCAACTAACCTTGTAACTAAAATCCTCCATCCCTGGAATCATTCTGCTAAATCTCCTCTGCACCCGCTCAAGGACCCTCACATCCTTCTTAAGTGTGGTGACCAGAACTGGATGCAATACTCCAGTTGGGGCCTAACCAGAGCTTTATAGAAGTTCAGCATAACTTCCCTGCTTTTGTACTCAATGCCTTTATTTATGAAGCACAAGATCCCATATGCTTTGCTAACCGCTCTCTCAATATGTTCTGCCACCTTCAAAGATCTATGCACATGCACCCCCAGGTCTCTCTGTTCCTGCACACTCTTCAGAACTGTGCCATTAAGTATATATTGCCTCTCCCTATTCCTTCTTACAAAAGGCATCACCTCACACTTTAATACTGACTACTGTTCTGCCACCTCTCTGCCCATTCTGCTAGCCTATCTATGTCCTGTTGCAGGCAGTTCATATCATCCTCACTGTTTGCTGCACCTCCAAGTTTGGCGCTGTCAGTAAATTTTGAGATTCTACTATGTATTCCAAGAGCCAAGTCATTTATGTACATAAAAAAGCAGTGGTCCCAGCACTGACCCTTGGGGAACACCACTGTCTACCATCCTCCAGTCTGAAAAGCAACCATTTACCGCGACTCACTGTTTTCTGTCCTCAAGCCAATTTATTTTAATCCAATTGGACACTGACCCTCCTTTTCCATGAGCTTCAATTTTCGTAACTAGCCTTTTATGTGGTAACTTATCAAATGCTTTCTTAAAATCCATATAAACAACATCCACCACATTCCCTTCATCTGTTACTTCATCAAAAAATTCAATTAGATTAGTCAAGCATGATCTACCTTTTACAAATCCATACTGGCTAGTCTTAATTAACTTGAACCTCTCTAAATGTCCGTTGATATTTTCCCTGATTATCGTTTCTAAAACCTCACCCACCACCGATGTTAAACTAACTGGCCTGTAGTTGCTAGGACTGTCCTTACACCCTTTCTTGAATAAGGGTATTCCATTTGCCACTCTCCAATCCTCTGGCACCTCCCCCCACCCCGTATCCAGGGAAGATTGGAAGATTATGGCAAGCCCTTCTGCTACGCCATCCACACTTCCTTTATATATAACCATTTCTGTCGCTAATAGGTCCACTCCTCCTCCTACTACTCGCTTACTATTTACATGCCGGTAGAAGATCTTTGGGTTCCCTTTTATGTTGACTGCCATTCTAATTTCATATTCTCTCTTTGCCAGTATTATTTTTCTCTTCACCTCCCCTCTCAACTTATTGTATATGGGCTGGTTCTCACATGATGACTTTACCTGACATACATCATACACCCTCTTTTTTGTTTCATCATCTCTATCTCCCTCGTCAACCAAGGAACCCTGTTCTTGGTTCCCCTACCTTTCACCCGTTTGGAATGTTCCTAGCCTGTACCTGAAGCATCTCTTCTTTAAAGATAACGCATTGTTCCAAAACAGCTCTTCCTGTCAGTCTTTGGTTCCATTCTACCTTGGCTAGATCCCTTCTCATTGCATGGAAATTTGCACTCTTCCAATCTAGACATTCTACCTTAATTTGTTCCTGGCTGTTCTGCATTACTGGTCTAAATCTTATGATATGATGATCACTCTTATCAAAGTGTTCCCCCACTGACTTGGTCCACCTCATTTCCCAGCACCAGATCCAGCAATGCCTCTTTTCTAATTGGGCTGATCAAGGAAGTTCTTCGTGAGCACATTTGAGGAATTCCTTCCCCTCCTTACCCTTTACTTTAAAATTATCTCAATTGATATTTGGGGAATTAAAGTCCTCTCTACAGTTCTTGCACATCTCTGTAATTTCCCTGCAGATTTGCTCCTCTATCGCCCTCCCACTATTTGGAGGCCTATAGAATACCCCTAGTCGCCTGATCATAACCTTTTTGCTCCACTACTCTACTCAAATGGATTCTGTCCCTGCCCCTTCAAGGGCACCCTCCTTTTCCAGCACTGCAATGTCTTTCCTAATCACGAAAGCCACCCCACCTCCCTTTTTCCCTTCTCTGATATATTGTCGGCCTTCATTTCCTTACAACTGATACAAAGTACTTATTAAGTATATAAAAACAGAAAGTGCTGGAAATACGCAGCAGGTCTGGCAGCATCCGTGGGGAGAGAAGCAGAGTTAACGTTTCAGGTCTGTGACCTTTCATCAGAACCTTTCATTAATTTATTTACTCATTAAGTACATTAGCCTTGCCCTGTGCCAGTTTGGTTGGGATTTTATGGGCCCCCCGAGACGGGAAAGGAGGCGGGGGGGCCATGGAGTATCGTGACGGGTGGCGGGACGGACAGGGCAGAGGGCCTGTCGCCTCCCTATCACCAAGAGATCTTCCCGGGGGTGGGATAGGCCGACGACAGCCTTCCCTGCCAGAGGCCAATTCAGGCTCTAAGGTGGCCCATTAAAGGCCAATTAATGGCCTGGTGCTGATGCCGCTGAGATCTTACCAGTGGCGGGGTGGGGGGCAGTGGGGGGGGGGTGGTGGTTGGGGGGTGATGTGGGCCTCCACCATGCGGGGAGGATACCTTGCAAACCGAGAGAACAATTTTACCCCCCCCGCGAAACCCCTCTCCCCCTGGACTTCACGACCACCCTCTTGTGCCAGGCCTTCTGGACTGGCACCAGTAACCCTGCCTCACCTGCCTCTTATCCGGGGTCCCAGCGCTGGGCCTGGGTTTGAAGCCTCTGCAGTACCGGCAGTGGCCACCGCTCCCGGTGGCACTGCCGATACTGCTGAGCTGTGGCTCTCTGACTGGCCAGCAGCTCATAGAGGTGGAAGATCCATCTTTAAAGGGACGGGGATTCCGGCTCGTGAATCTTTAATTGAAAAACACTGGAGGATTGCTCCGTGCGGTCACGAAAACGCAGAGGCGGGTTTCCCCCCCGTCTTTTCGGCCCAGCACCAGGAGCCCTGCCTCTTATATAAAATCCAGTCCTTTATATCCTTGTATATTAAGTCCTTGCCATTTTTAAGCCATGTTTCCGTTATTACCACATCATAGTCCCATACTATTTGTGCTTGTAGCTCACCAACCTTATTCACCAAACTTTGTGCGTTTACACACATGCATTGTCATCCTGTATTTGCATTCCTCGTAGTTGTTCTCAGTCCACTTCCATTTAATATGGAATGACTCCCTTCCAAAGTACTAACACTCACACGCTGACCCCACCTAATACTTTGCTTTTTCCTACTCTAGTGCTATCTGTCTCTTCCAACTCACTGTGCACTTTGATGTTCCTCTTGTATATTATTCCCTGGTTCTCACTTCCCTGCTAAGTTAATTTAAAACCTCCCTAATAGCACTAGAAAATCACCCCACGTGGAGTTTAAATTTAAATGTGGAGTTTATTCAGTTGTGGTCCATCTTGTCCTGGTCCAAGCTTCCAAGCTGATTTTAAGGATGCATAAATCACTGACAAAGTGGCAGCATTCATAATTGCAATCTAATTCCTGCAGCCCTGGACTGCCAGGAAATCGTCAGTACTCATCATAAACAGTTAAATAAACAGCTGATAACAACACCATAAATTACACTCATCTAATTTTTTCAAATGTTGCTTGTCATCTTGTGAAGTAGTAATTCAAGAAAGTAAACTCCTAGATATAGACATCCTAAATGTTTGGTCACATTGTGCAATTGAAGTTATTATCCATTCATAGGCATGTTACTGCAGCATTTGGTGCCGTCAAATCATTATTTGATAGCTGTTTTGCAGAGCACTATCCGAAAGCATCCCTTTAAGGTGTTTGATAATTGTGTTGTAGAACACGTCATGAAATATTCCTTTAAGGTATCTGACAGCTGTGTTATGCAGGAACGTGTCTAAATTAAGCATGACAAAGTTGCATATGGAACAAAGTTGCATTTGATGGCATGTTACAGAGTAATATCCCACAGTTTTTCTTTAAAGAAGAGCTGCATATGGCTCAAGATGAGGAGACAAACTTTAAATGCTTGTAAATTAATCATGTATAAAATATTAATAATAACATTATATAATATTAATAATTTCTAAATGGATTCTAAATTCTTATTTGCAGCTTTACTAGAATATAACTATTTAATTATAATAGTGCAATAGCTGTCTTATAAGATTCATATTAATTGATAATATTTTACTTTTATTAAGTAACTTTTATCGTTGAGAGTTACAGTTTTGATAAACATTAAGTACTAGTTTATAGCAGACTTTTAAAATGAAATTGTAATCATTTGATAAAACCATATTAGCGGTACATTTAAAAATGTTTCAATGTGTTAGTCTGAGGATGATTTTGTGGCATTTTATAAACTTTCTTTTTGGAAATTCCTACTCCTTTTCCCCACTCTCAGGTTATTTTTTTTTGCCTCCCTCCATCCCAAGATGGATGCTGTCTTTCTTATAGGTCAAGAGGCTAGGGTGGCTCAATTTGTGGATGTCTCCTTGGAAACAAGCAATGTTGTTCCTCAGTTAACCAGGAAGGACGTGTGCTTAGTTGCTGTGGAAAGGAAATCCCTCTAAGCTTGAGTATGACTGTCAATCAGGACTTAGATTCCAAACTCTTATTCACATGTGCCAAAGCCCAAGGCTCTTAGTCCTGCAGCCTTGCACCTTACTCCAGAAATGTTACAATTTTGAAATACAACAAAACTATGGGCTGAATTTTGCGGCTTGACGCCAGGTCATGCCATCGGGACCGGAAGAGGGAGCCGCT
This sequence comes from Heterodontus francisci, assembly GCF_036365525.1. Taxonomy (NCBI): domain Eukaryota; kingdom Metazoa; phylum Chordata; class Chondrichthyes; order Heterodontiformes; family Heterodontidae; genus Heterodontus; species Heterodontus francisci. The sequence continues at coordinate 72,166,345 of NC_090371.1, read as the reverse complement.
GTTGCTTGGGCGGAGATCATAGAAACATAGGAGCTGGAGTAGTCCATTCAGCCCATCGAGCCTGCTCTGCCGTTCAATTAAATCTTGGCTGATCATCTACCTCAACACCACTTTTCTGCACTATCCCCATATTCCTTGATGTCATTAGTATCCAGAAATCTATTGTCTTGAACATGCTCAAGATTGAGCTTCCACGGCCCTCCGGGGTAGAGAATTCTAAAGATTCACAACCCTCTGAGTGAACAAATTCCTCCTCATCTCAGTCTTAAATGGTCTACCCCTTATTCTGAGACTATGTTCCCTGGTTCTAGACTCACCATCCTATCTGCATCCTCCCTGTCACGCCCTGTAAGAATTTTCTAAGTTTCAATGACATCACCTCTCATTCTTTGAAACTCTAGAGAACACAGTTTTTTCAATCTCTTCTCATAAGACAATCCTGCCATCTCAGGGATTAGTCTGGTGAATCTCCATTGCATTCCCTCTATGGCAAGTATATCCTTCCTTAGATGAGGAAACCAAAACTGTATGCAATACTCCAGGTGCGGTGTCACCAAGGCTCTATACAATTGCAACAAGACTTCTTTACTCCTGTACTCAAAACCCAGCGCAGAGGCTGGTGGTTGTGGTTGTTGGAGGTCAATCGTCTCAGCTCCAGGACATCACTGCAGGAGTTCCTCAGGGTAGTGTCCTAGGCACAACCATCTTCAGCTGCTTCAACGATGACATTCCTTCAATCATAAGGTCAGAAGTGGGGATGTTCGCTGATGATTGCACCATGTTCAGTATCATTCGTGATTCCTCAGATACTGATGCAGTCTGTGTGGAAATGCAGCAAGACCTGGACAATATCCAGGCTGGGGCTGATAAGTGGCAAATAACATTCGCGCCACGCAAGTGCCAGGCAAAGACCATCTCCAACAAGAGAGAATTTAACCATCTCCCCTTGACATTCAATGGCATTACAATCGCTGAATCCCCCACTATCAACATCCTGGGGTTACCATTGACCAGAAACTGAACTAGACTACCCATATAAATACCGTGGCTACAAGAGCAGGTGAGAGGCTAGGAATCCTGTGGTGAGTAACTCATCTCCTGACTCCCCAAAACCTGGCCACCATCTACAAAGCACAAGTCAGGAGTGTGATGGACTACTGTCCACTTGCCTGGATGGGTGCAGCTCCAACAACACTCAAGAAGCTTGACCCAATCCAAGACAAAGCAGCCCACTTGATTGGCACCCCCATCTACAAATATTCACTCCATTCACCACCGACGCACAATGGCAGCAGTGTGTACCATCTACAAGATGCACTGGAGCAACGCACCAAGGCTCTTTAGACAGCACCTTCCAAACCTGCGACCTCTACCACCTAGAAGGACAAGGGCAACAGATGCATGGAAACACAACCACCTGCAAATACCCCTCCAGGCTGCACACCATCCTGACTTGGAACTATATCGCCATTCCTTCACTGTCGCTGGGTCAAAATCCTGGAACTCTCTTCCTAACAGCACTGTGGGTGCACCTATCCCACATGGACTGCAGCGGTTCAAGAAGGCAGCTCACCACCACCTTCTGAAGGGCAATTAGGGATGGGCAATAAATGCTGGCCTAGCCAGCGATGCCCACATCCCATGAATGAATAAAAACAAAACCCTTGCGATGAAGGCCAACATACCATTTTCCTTCCTTATTGCTTGCTGCACCTGCATACTTTTAGTGACTCACGAGCAAGGACACCCAGGTCCCTTTGGACACCAACACTTCCCAACCTCTCACTATTTAAGAAATACTCCATCTTTCTGTTTTTTCTACCAAATGGATAATTTCACACTTATTCACATTAAATTCCATCTGCCATGTTCTTGCCCATTTACTTAGCCTGTCCCAGTCCTTTTGCAAATTTGGAAATATTACATTTGGTCCCCACATAAAAATCATTGATATATATTGTGAACAGCTGGGACCCAAGCACTGATCCTTGCAGTACTCCATTAGTAACAGCTTGCCATCTTGAAAATGACCCATTTATTCCTACACTCTGCTTTCTGTCTGTTAACCAATTCTCAATCCATACTAGTATATTACCCCCAATCCCATGTGCTGTAATTTTGTTTACTAACCTCCTGTGTGGGACCTTATCAAAAGCCTTCTGAAAATCCAAATACACCACATCCACTGGTTCTCCTTTATCCATGGTGCAAGTAACATCTTCAAACAACTCCAACAGGTTTGTCAAACATGATTTTCTTTCATAAATCCATGTTGACTCTGCCCAATCATATCATTATTTTCTAAGTTTCTAGTTATCATATCATCTATCATAAATTCTAACATTTTCCCTACTACTGACATCAAACTGTTTTCTCGCTCCCTCCTTTCTTCAATAGTGAGGTTACATTTGCTACTTTCCTGTTTGCAAGCGATTTTCCAGCGGTCAGCCAATTAAGAGTCGGCAGCCGGGGTTGGGGTGGGGGCAACCACTCAGGCATGGAGGTGGACAGTGAGGTGGCGGAGGCAGCGTGGGGTCATGCCGTGGCAGTTGCTGATGCCATATTTAAAGGGCTGCAGGACTCAGTATCATGGGATTGCCAGGACATATGCAGTAGGAAAGGAAATCGCCAGAGACAACAGCGGAAGGAAGACCTTGGGTGGCCCCACAGTCTAACACTGCATCCCTACATGCTCTTCTCCAGGCTGCAAGGGCAAGGCGCGAGGTCCTCTTCCCCATGAATGGGAGGAGGAGACCAGCCCGATTTCGCAAGCAAGACTGGATGGAAATTGCACAGGAGGTCAGCAGCTATGGGGTCACCTCCAGAACCTGCCTCCAGTGTCGCGAGCACATCCATGACTTTATTTGTTCCGTCAAGGTGAGGGCTCCATACCTCTTTTCCCTTTGGGGCTTGCGTGTGCCAATGTGAGACAGTGTGGTCGGTGAAGAGGGAGTGACCATCCAGTTGGTGGCAATGGGATCAGGTAGCAGCAGATCCTGTCAGAGGTATTTTGGTGACAGGCGTCCGACTGTGATTATTGACTCCAAGAGTGGCCGCATGTAGGAGGAATTTGTCTGTTCCCATAATGGACAGCTGGGGGACCACCAGCATAGGCGTTGTGCTTGTCTTCATGAGGCAACTAAGAGTCATTTATCTTTGTGCTGGCAGGAAAAGACAGCTCATAAAGTTAAGGAATGGGCCAAGACCGGTGGAGGGGTTCCATACTTGGCCATCCTAACCCCCATGGAGGAGGAAGCAGTGGAATTGGCAGGGGAGCATGGGGGCTGCTCCATTGCCAATGGCAAGACAGGAGTGCAGACACAAGAGAATGAGTGGCTGAGTGCATAGGCACAAGGGAGTCTCTGGCACACATGAAGCATTGTGGTCATGTGTCCATGTCTGGACACATGGAGCGCCACACTAGGAGTAGTTGGAAGGACATAATGGAAAGCACATAACCCTTTTATCTTTTCCCTCATACAGGTCAGGTAGAAAAACAGAGCGCTGCAGTGACTGGGGGACATCCGCACAACTCTAAGGAGGAGGAGGGGTCTTCTGAGGGTGCACCATCACAAAATGCTATCGCACCCTCCACCAACGCAGATACTCTCATGTCGGTGGGTAGTCGGTCGTATATAGATTCAGGGTCACAGCCTGGTGAACACAGTACAGCCGCACCTGAGCAGCTGACGGAGGCTGTGACAGCTGCAGCCACTGACACTCGGAGGACTGTGGGAGGCCGGTGGGATGCTGAGCCCCAGGCTGATGATGTGCCTCCGGAGTCGCTGGCAAGATGGCAAATACTGCAGCTGCAGCATGAGGTAAGGGATCATCTAGTGGAGCTTGCAGAGGGTATGTACACCCTGGCATGGATGATGGAGGAGTCTATCCAGGCCTTGAACGCTGTCATGTCCCTGATAGGTGTGCGCTTGGCTTCCTCCATGGAGAGATTGGTGACCCTCAAGGAGAGTCAGATCCAGCAGACCACTCAGTAGATGCTGGAGATGCACAGAGGCCTGCATTCCATCGAATTGCCATGAGTATGCATCAGGGGCAAGGTGAGAGGGGGAATAAGGCTCCTGGAGTCTCCACCAGGTCCTCGTACTTCTCAGGTCAGCAGGGAGATACATGTGCCTTGCAAAGGAGGAGGAGCAGCTGCCTTCTGCATCTGGGAGTTCCTCTCAGGGCAGTCCTGGTGCAGTTGGCAGCTTCTCAGCCCCTCTGCCAGTGACACCAGGGCCTCAAGTAGACGCAATGACAGAGGGTGTTCCTGCACCTGTGCAGGAGCCTCTCAGCATACCGGGGCCCTCCAGGCAGCCAGAGGATGGCCACCAAGGTCATTCCTAGCCACGGGGCAGCAAGGTCAGCAGCCTTCCTCCAATTCAACTGAAAGTCCAGGGGCATGCATAAGAGATTTAAGAAGGGCAGCTAGCTGCCATTTGGGTTCCCAGGTGAAGAGAGTGTGAAAAGCCTCATATTTCTTGTTCGTTGATGTGGTGGCAGAACATCGCCTTCCATGTTTTGTGGGCCTTTGGGACTTCAATTATGCCCTCGCTCCCTCATGTGGCTGATGTGAGTGACCATGCCACATGTGGTCAATGCTTCACTCTGGCTGCTGTGCAAGATGCAACTGGCCACAGAGGGATGGAATGAATGGATGAAGGAGGTGAGGCTAGACTGCAGAAAGGTGAGGTTTTATTGTCATGAATCCAACAACGTCATCTGAAACATTGTGTATTAGTGTGTCCCGAGCCTCCTTTGCACGTATCTCATTGCACCTTGCCTGCGGTGCTTCATCTTGCATTGCCTGGCCAGCAGCCTCCTTCATATCCTCATTGTCAGATGAGGCATCACGATCCACGATATCCTCATTGTCCAATGCCTCCCTCCAGGTTGTGCACAGCTCAGCAGACCATGATGATATGCGAGACCCTCACTGGGGCATACTGAAGGGCTCCACCGGATCAATCAAGACACCTGAATAGTATCTTCAGGAGACCACTGGCCTGCTCAATTGTCACTCGGACTGACCCGTGGCAGATGTTGACCTCTCCTTTGCATCCGTGAGTGGATTCCTCTCAGGCGTGAGTAGCCATGTCATCAATGTGTATCCCTTGTCAGCCATATCCATCCCTGAAGGCACGTGGGGGGCCAGAAAAGCTGTGGCACCTGAGACTGCAGATGTATATATGTGTCGTGGCTGCTTCCTGGGAAGCGAGCACACACCTGAAGGATCCATCTGCGGTGGTTGAAGACTAGTTGGACATTTGACAGAATGGAAGCCCCTCCTGTTGGTGAAAGCCGCTGGCTGGTCTGTGGGAGCCTTAATGGTCACATGAGTGCAGTCGATCACACACTGCACCTGGGGGAATCCAGCGATGGGCCCGAACCCAATGGCTCTCTCAGCTAGACATGTCTTGATTGGTGCGAAAACATGCATATGTGCTGGATCCTCTTGAACAGGACATCAGTCACCACCTTGATGCATTGATAAGCCATAGACTGGAATATCCCACACCTCCTGTGGGGCTCAGCTTTTCCTCCAACATGGCGCACAGATCAGTGACTGCCTCCCTGGAGTAGCGCAGTTTTTAGTGACACTGCTGCTCTGAATATGAAAGTAGCTGAGCCTCCAACCGTACATCACCTTTGGAGGTACCCTCTTTTGGACAGGGGAGGCTGGTCATGTGCCCCTCTGCACCCTTCTCCTGCGTCCCCATCCTGAGGCAAGCCCTCCTGTTGGCCCTGAAAGTGATGTCTTCCGTTGTGATTTTCCGCCCCCTCCTGCCTTCCAGCCTGTTCCCAAAGGGCCCGTAAAATTCAGACCCATTTCTCTGTTTTTTCTATATAATAGCAGTAATAAAACATGTTTAATTATTTTAATCTCGGGGAATACCATATTATACATACAAAACAGAATGACAGCGCATTTAAATCATTGTTGAGAATTATTTTTATTGAGAATTCAAGGTGCAGTCTTAAGCCCCTCGATGCAACTTATCACTATGTTTGAAGATAATAAGACAGAAGTCAAGGTAAATTCACAACTTGTGGTAAGATTGAGTCAAGCTTGAGTTTTACCCCAGCATTGATTTGAACACAAAGAATGTTAGCATGTTGTGAATTTCCTCAAATTCTTCCTCACATTCACTGGAAAACATATAGTGAATATACATGTACATTTAGCTTTTAACAAATAAACAATTCCAAAATGTTGTCAGGAATGTCAAAATAAATCATTTAATATGGACTTTATACGATGCATATAGCTTTTGAAGATATTCAGGTTTTTAAATATTATTACGCAAATTAGCACTCTTAGTAATGTTCCCTTGAAGCTGTGTATAAGTATAGCTGCATAGCATTCGTGAAGGCACCATGTAGGCCGCTCAAAAGCTGTACCCTTTAAGATACTGCTCATGCGCGACAGTGCAAAAAAACTAAGGGCACCGTGCATTGAAATAGACAGGCTGTGCAAAAGAAAGAAAATTTAGAGGGATCTTTGATTCTTAGATGGCTGAATTACAATGCAATGTGATCAAAATATTAATCCCTAAAGTATATTTTGAAAAACAAACTACCAATGATTTTTCTGGCATTGTTATCCACAGACGTGTAATACAGCATTGCATCTCCTGAAGCAAATGCAAGAAGGAAGATTAACATTTCCAAACAGGAGAAGCGACCTGTTTGCGATGGATTTTGGGTGTAAAATAGTTTTGATGTGGAGTGCAGAAAATATCACCCACCAGAAAATGAGGCCCCAAAAATCTGTGAACGTCCCTTGCAACTGCTATGAAAGAATCCTCTGAATATTGATCCTCATGAGTCTGAGTTCCAGGTTTCTCAACTTCCCCCACATCTGGGCCCACACGCTGCCGACCTTCCATTTCCAGTCCTTTCGGAGTAGCTAAGTTATGAAGGACACAGCAAGCAACCTGAACATTCACCTGGGTGCATATTAGATCTATTAAGACAGCAAAACATTGCCTTCAAAACTCATATAGTTCTCTAAAAGAGCAGTGTGGTTGATGAATGGATCTCATTGGTGTGATGTTCTGCTGGTGAATCTGGCAGTCAAAGCAGAGTCAGAAGCCATCCCTATACTTGACTGATTTCCCTGAATAGAATTGACAACTATTGCTGTTTGCACTTTGGAGAAACCAGCAACATAATAGAACTGAATGGCCTTGTTTGCTACTGTCTAGGGTTCAACCAAAATGGATGAATTCCCTAACTCTCCTGAAGATGGTATGAGTTCAGGCGAAAGCCAGGTGAACATGGCTGGGGCTGGGGTGCGGGACAGTCCCCACCAGAATGGTGTTTGCATGCTGAAATTTCCAGCTGTATTGGGACAGTTAGGTGCCAGAGATGTGCCCATAGTAGCACTTGGGCCAGGCAACCCCATGCTAATTAGGTGCCCTCCAACTTTCTATGCAAACTCCAGCAAGACTGGCAATCCTAATGTAAGCCTGGGATTACATTCTGAGGAATTTTAGTTCCTCAGTGTCATGCCACTAGTGGCACTCACATGTCCCCAACAGGCTTCAAATTGCAGTCTAATTGTGCCAAATTGAAAATGTAATTATGGAGTTCATCCCAGAAAGATCCATTGACTGATTCAGTGTCCCCTTTGTGATAGCTGCATTTAGAAATACATTACAAAATGTACCTTTTTATCTTCAAGTATCCAGGCCAAAATCCTGGTCTTGAGCCCTAGCTGGGTGTCTGTATCCACCACTCAGCAAGTCAGGATACTTGGCCTCACTGGCAGTACCATTGCCTAAAATATGCTGGCTCCCTCTGAGAACTGGCAATGCCGTTTTAGGAGTCTGTAGCCTCAGCCTTAGCCCTTCCTATTTTATTTGGGGTGGATGAAAGAACTTTCATGTTAGGCATTAGCCTGGTTCCAGGCTAATCCACGGCCCTTCCAGCAAACTCCCACAGGAGGAGTGGCAGAAGTGCACTGGAAGGGCTGCAAAGTTTCAGCCCCATGTACTCTGTACTCGAGGCGGCATTTGAAGGGGATGTAGCTGGAGGCAACAGTAAGAAGGTAAGATATCTCACAGGTTCAATCTTAGTAGTTACCTGAAGCACACAGAAAATTGAAGAAAACTGTAGAGGTGGGATGGTAATGAGCATGCTCGAAATTCCCTACAAACTTTACATGCTCCAGCAAATATTGATTAATTTTGTATTTGAACTTCCATGTACATGGAACAGGGTTGAGGTGACAACACTGGGATAGATTTCCTTGGGAAGGAGAAGTGTGAGGAACTTCATTATTCAATTTAATCTCATTTGAATCAGCTATTTCCTCTAGTTAATGAATCAAACACATCAATTTGGTTATGATACTTTCCTACACACTCTCCTTCATAATAACCACTATAATACAACTCCACCATTGTTTTTTTAAAATTCATTCTAACAAGGCCAGCATTTACAGCCCATCCCTGATTTCTCCTGAGAAGGTGTTGGTGAGCTGCCTTCTTGACAAAGAATGAGTACCTTGGCCATTTCAGAGGGTGGTTTGAGTCAATCACATTGCTGTAGGTCTGGAGTCACATATAGGCCAGCAGACTTCCTTTACCCTTTCCTTAAGGAGATGGGTTTATGCAACAATCCAGTCGCTTCATGATCACCATTACTAATACCAGCTTTTTAATTCCAGATTTATTTAATTAACTGAATTTAAACACCGCAGCAGCTGCAATGGAATTTGAACACATGTCTTAAATCATCAGACCAAAGCCTCTAGATAACTAGCCCAGTAACATTGCCACTATGCTACCATACCCAATAATTAAAGGAGCAATATCTGCAAAGCATCTCTTTGGAAAAGATTTCAAAAAAATAAATTAAATTATAATCAACAACTGTTTTGTATTTGCTTCTATTTTTGTTTTTTTTTAAATGTTTTTTAATGTTTCTATTGGAACACTGAGTGCTGGTTACATCCTCACGAGGGACTGGCTGGGAGGAGTTACTGAAAAAAATGGAATTAACGTCAGTAAAAATACTGTTGCCAACCCAGGGCCTTCAACAATAATGTGATTTTAACTTGTTAATTCGATTGCCTGGTGCGGTAGGGCTCAGTAACCCTACTGAGTTACTCTGCTGCTGTTGCCATCAACACTTAATACTGAAATATAACTGGAACTGAGAGAAAAAAAAAGCATTTTTAATACTAACATTTTTAAAAATGTTACTCGTGCTGGGGGTTTTTCCTTTTTTCTCCGTTGCAGATAGTACAGGGTACAATTCTGTGGATGCTGATCCTTCGCTGATTATTTCCTCGAGGGGATACCGAGGCCAACTGGAGTGTTTTCATGCTGCACTGCCCCCATTGAAACAAAGTAACTCAGACCAACAAGAGGAACAACATGCATTTATAGAATGCCTCTAACATAGTAGAGTGTTCCAAGGTGCTTTACTGGAGCACTATAAATAATTTTGGCAGAAAGCCACATGAAGAGTTATTAGCATAGGTGCTTGGTCAGAGGTAGGCTGTTTGTTTTCATGGTGTTAGCTGTGGTGCAGTTAGTAGCACTCTTGCTTTCTAGTCAGGAAGTTTGGGTTTAAGTCCCACTCCAGAATTTAAGTACAAAAATCAAGGCTGACACTCTAATGCAGTGCTGGAGGTGTTAAATTTTGGATGAGACATTAAACCCAGTCACTGTCTATCTTCTCAGGTGGATGCAAAAGATCCCATGGCACTGTTTTGAAGTAGAGCAGGGGAGTTCTCCCTGGCGTCTTGGCCAATATTTATTCCTCAATCAACACAACAGATTATCTGGTTATTATCACATCACTGTTTGTGGGAACTTGCTATGTGCAAATTGGCAGCCAAATTTAGTACTTTACAACAGCAACTACACTTCAAACGCACTTCATTAGCTGTAAAATGCTTTGAGACATCCAGTGGCATTAAAGGCATGATATAAATGCAAATCTTTCTTTTAAGGAGTGTCTTTAAGGAGGAGAGAGAGGTAGAGTAATGGATAGGTTTAACGAGGAAATTCCAGAGTTTGGGGCCTAGACAGCTGAAGGTACAACTACCAATAAAGCGATGCACAAGAGGACAGAATTGGAGCAATACAGAGTTCTTGGAAGGTTGTAGGGCTGGAGGAGATTTCAGAGATAGAGAAGGATGAGGTCATGGAAGGATTTCAACACAAGGACCAGTAACTGAACCTGGGATTTCCTTAGCCGTATGACAGCACTTAACATTACAACATTCCATTCTACACATGTACTTGTAGCCACATGTAGCTGATAACTTATGGAAGGCACTGTAATGTTTGATTGATCTGGGTTTGATTGTATTAGTCTGCCACTTACTGTTCACTGTGTTTCATTGCTTAAGCCTATGGGTGGAGTTTAAGGGATAAAAGTGAAACTTAAAAGACACAGCTTGGATCTTCTACAGAAAACACACTGACTGCTATGAGGAGACATTGTACTAAAATCGTGTAAGAACTGTTATAGTTTAATGTGCTGTAAATAAACCAGTTGGTGATTTAATACAAGTGTGATATCTGCATTGCTCTGAGATAAATCAGATATACAAACCATATCCAGCAACCCAGCGTTAACATAACAAAAACGTGGCAATGAAGATGATTCAACAAAATCTATCGTCATTAGCTTCAGAACCTTTTCTTCCAAGGCCAGGAAATCCTACCTTGTGCTCGAAGCGAAGGATTTCGGGGTTCAAGACCTACTTGCTTGCTATGGGGATGGACAGCCCAAATATAGCAGTGAACCGTAAGAAAGCGATACTTGTACATGATCTAGGAGCCGAATGCCAGTGAGACCTCAAGCAGCTCACAGAAGATTCATCTATGTTTGATACAGCAGTAAATGCTCTCGAAAAATACTTCGGGCCAAAGAAAAGTATGATGATAGAATGATACACATTCCGCCAGAGATCCCAGGGACATGGTGAGTCCATTAAACAATATGTGACAGCATTGCAGCAATTGGTGTCTACATGTAAATTTGGCACATTAACCAATGAACTAATTCATGACCAATTAATTGAAAAGACTTCAATTCCACGAATTAGGAAATATCTTCTCATGGAGGATGATGATTTAACCTTGGAAAAAGCCATAACCTTGGCAGTCCAGATCGAATCTGCCATGCTAGATTCAAAGAGGTTACACACACATGCATCCTTTGATTCAGGATTGCAGACACAGCTTGCCCAACCAGCTTCAGTGCAAGGGTAAAGGACAAGAAGACCTCAGCAACCTCATCAAAATGTGCCCCATCACGGTCAGTTACCTGCAAAACTGTGCTCAAATGTAGAAATACTCATCGAGTCACGATGCCATGTCCAGCTGGAGGGCAAAAGTGTAACACATGTTCAAAATGAACCACTTTGCAAAGATGTGCAGGTCGTCAAAGAAAGAGACTTCATTGGTTTGACATGTGGGCGAGTCTCTTCCTGACAGTGCGGTACAGGTATATACCATCACAAAAAGTAAAGCATCAGGTCACTTTAAGGAGTGCTCAGTTGAGATCAGATCGCAGCTTCTTCGCAGCACTTCTTAATGATGTTGGCATGAAAGTATCTATTTTGAGTGACAAACTCTACCACTGGTATTTTTCACAATTCTCTCTCACTCCTGCAACAGACACTCTTCAAGCTTATGATGACACCATCAATCTAGTTTCGGGGATGATCACAGTTCCAGTAGGCGACAAAAGCATCACCTAGATACGTTCACTTTCTATGTAGCTAGAGGCCGATGCCTAATGGGGGTAAACCTTTGCGATAGGCTTGGATTTAAAATTGCTGACCCCACCGGAGCACACATTAATGGGATTGATAATGCAGATTATACACACCACTGTCCTTCCTTATTTTGCTCCTCACGTCGACACATCAATTCGACCAGTTTCACTAAATTTGAGATGGTCGCCATTTGCAATCTGTGCTGAAGTGTTGCAGGAGCTGAAACGACTAGAGGCAGACAGTATCATTGAACGAATCGACTCATCACCATAGATATCAAATCTAGCCATTGCATGATGAAAAAATGGCGAACTTAGACTATGCATTGACCTAAAGGCAGTCAACAAAGCTATCAGACCAGACAAGTATCCACTTCCTACAATTCAAGAACTGTCAGCAGCATTTCATGACTTCACTGTCTTCACGAAGCTTGATAGGCAACGGTATCTTCAGATACCTCTGGATGAACAAAGCCGATATCTAATCGCTTTTGTTACCCATGAAGGTGTGTTTCAGTACCGCAGAATACCCTGTGGATGAAGCTCAGCACCTAGCGCATTCCAGAAGATAGTTTCTTCAGTCTTGTCGGATGTTGAGGGGATGCTCGTTGTCCACGGATTGGACAAAGCTAAACATGATCAACGCTTATCAGCAGTGCTCACTTGACTTGTAAAACACAATTTGACGCTAAATGAGGACAAATGCACATTTGCGGCACTTGAGATTGACTTTCTAGGTTACAGAGTGACAGCAGCTGGAGTAAAGCCTATACAAGCTCTGACCGGAAAGAGACCAGCCGAACTTATGATAGGTCATAACTTATGCCACTGACCATTCTTAAGCCATCATTACCAGTTAATGAGGATGTCAGAGCGAAAGCAGATGAAACTGTAAAGTGACAAAGTAAAGCAAAAGCATACTTTTACAAACATACAGGCGCAAGGGAATCACAGTTTAATGTTGGAGATAGGGTGTGAATCAAATGGCCAAATTGTGACCACAAACTTGCTTCATCAATATCACATCCAAAGCAGATTAAACATTTGCTCGGTACCAATGCTTATCTGTTGGATGACAACACCAAGTGGAATGCAAGATGTTTGATAGGGAGCAGACCAGGATATTTTGAGGATAGTGGTTATGAGGATACATTTCCTTTTCCTATGAATGATGATAATAATCTGCCTCATCAAGCTGATCAAACAGATCCACAGCCTCAAATTCGTAAATCTAATTGGAGAACTAAGAGACCTTCCTATCTCAAAGACTATTTCTGTACTTGGAGAAAACATACAAGTTGAACATTAAGAAATAACCTGAAATAAAAACAAAAAATGCTGGAAATACTCAGCAGGTCTGGCAGCATCTGTGGACAGAGAAGCAGAGTTAACGTTTCAGGTCAGTGACCCTTCTTCAGAACTGAAACGTTAACTCTGCTTCTCTCTCCACAGATGCTGCCAGACCTGCTGAGTATTTCCAGCATTTCTTCTTTTTATTTCAGATTTCCAGCATCTGCAGTATTTTGCTTTTAAGAAATAACTGATGTATATATATTTGTTGTTTAGCATACTTCAGTTCAAAAATAATGCCTTTAGTCAAACGGGAGAAAAATGTAGGGCTGCATTTTAAAACTCCGCCGCTGAAATAGGAGGCGACATACAAAAATGTGGCCAGCATGCACAGGGGCCACGTCGCGGAGCTGCCACGATTCCAAATGCGATGGCTTAGTACCATGTCCGCGGTGGCTGTCCCCCACTGATCATTTGGAGAGGGCGGGCGAACTGTTGCCGACGAAGGCGCGGTGCCATTTTTAAAGGGCTTACAGCCCTCAATGAGCATTTGAAATTTAAAGGGCCAGTTACTGTAATGTTTTGTAAAAATGAATAACATTTCCACGCACTCCCCCACCCCACCAATGGCATATCACAACATTCCTGCCCTTTTCCCCTCCGAAATACCTACCGTGACAATTTGACCTTTCCCCCCCAAAGTTCAGATCATTTGTCCTTTACCTCTTCTCATCACCCCACCTGACCAACCCACAGCTCTGCAACCCCGCTCCCCCCCTACCCCCGCACAGAGAGAATCACCTCCTCCTCTCTCCCCACAGGTGTCGTGCCTCATTTCCCCGAATGGGGATTTGAAGGCACGGCATTGCTGACTGCCAGAATAAAGATTGCAACGTGGTGGCTGAATTGCTGAGGCCTGCATGTTAAGTAAGCATTAACATATTTTAATGTGGGTCCCATCGCAGAGCAACGGGGCGGCCGCCAGGAGGCCTCGCCGCCAGCGAGATCGGTATGGGGCCTGCTGCTGTCAGGGTCGGTGGTGGGCCTCCACCGCTGCAATCTTCATTGCACCGCCGTCGGCGTTCCTGGCAACACAGAGGCTTTAAAATCCAGCCTGTAGTGTTCGATCGATCTGGGTTTGATTGTATTAGTCTGTCCACTTACCTGTGTTCACTGTGTTTGCTTACTTAAGCCTATGGGTGGAGCTTAAAAGTTAAAAGTGAAACTAAAAGGCACAGCTTGGATCTTCTACAGAAAAAAACACTGACCATTATGAAGAGATATTGTACTGAAATCGTGTAAGAACTGTTATAGTTCAATGTGCTGTAAATAAATCTGTTGGTGATTCAATTCAAGTGTGATATCTGCATTGCTGTGAGATAAATCAGATATACAAACCATATCCAGCAGCCTGGCATAAACGTAACAGGCACCAGGTATCAAAAAAGTTTGCAACAAGCTTATCTAAGTGAAGATCAGAAACTCCAGCTCCCTATGTGACTATGTGCAGAGTTAATCTGTATGTATAAGTGAGGCAGCATTGTGCACAGTGGCACTCTGAGTGTGCAACTGACAAGATGATATGGGGGTGGTGGAAATTATAAAGTTATAAATCACAATGCACGCCACTGTGGCAGTCTCTATCAACAGGAGAAGGCAGAGCTTGAACCGTTATTTCACAATGCCAAAACTCTATCATTTAGGATTGAGGGAATGACATCTCCTTGAAAATTCCACTATCTTCTATAGATATATTAATTTCAAATAATAAAGCTTAATCACATTTATTAAAATAAATCTTCAGAAATAATAATTAGTGCCTCATTATCTCCATTAGCAACAAAATATAACTTTTCTAACTAGCATTCTTACTGGATTTAATTCTTGTTTTAGTTCTTTCACTGACTGCCTCAGATTGTGTGCTTCTTTGTTCGTTCAGTTCCGAGCTGGCCAAGAAGCAAAAGGCTTCTCTTGGCTTTACATGTCCAGAGGGATTGGGCAGTTAAGCTGTTAATCAAATTGTTAGCATACCCCCATCGGCCGCGACCCCCAGGAGTGAGTTCCCTGCTGAGCATAAATGAATAGAACTATTTCAACATCTCACATGCAAATGTTTATTGGCGTATTTATACCTAACTCCATTGTCTCAAATTGAGCCGGTTATGCAGGAAGCACAACTGCATCAGCTGTTCATTTAGATTACGTAGAAATTCTTAGAAATTTACAGCAGGGGGCCATGTGGCCAAACAAATCCTCCACACAAGGGGCTGGATTTTATGCACCCCACCCCTCCCCACCCCAAGGTGGGGTTGGAGTGGGGGGCCCATAGAATTGTGATTGGTGGTGAGGGCAGAGGGCTGTTGCCGCCCCTTCGCCAAGCGATTTTGCCAGGGGCGGGATAGGCTGATGACAACCTTCATGGCCAAAGGCCATTTGAGGCCTTAAGTGGTCTATTAAACAGCCACTTACGATCTTCTTCCAGCCATTGCTGGGATCTAACCAGCAGCAGGGGTGCCTGTGCCACATGGGGAAGGAGCCTTGTAAAATGAGGCACCCTTCCTGCAGGCTTGGGGAGGTCCTTCATTCGTGGGCAACCTGTGGCCCACAAAGGACTCCACCGGCAAAACCTACAACTTTATGGCTCCCCCTCCTCCTGGACTTCATGCCCACCCTCTCACTCCTCCCCCCACCCCCCCCCCCCCTTGTCTGGGCCTTCTAGACTGGCCCTGGTGACCCCGCCTAACTTAGGTCTGGGTATCTGGCGCTGGACCTGGGTCTGAGGCCTCTGCAGTACCGGCCCTGGCCACTGCTCCCAATGGCGCCACTGATACTGCTGAGCTGCTAGCCCTGTGATTGGCTGACAGCTTTTGGAGGTGGGATCCCCACCTTTAAAGGGACAGGGACCCCAACGTGGGACACTTAGGCTTCTAAACACCTGAGGATCGCTCTGGGGGGGTGGGGCGGGGAGCATGAAAAGGCTGAGGCGAGGTTCCCCCTGCCTTTTCAGCCTGGCAATGGGAGCCCCGCCTCCTCCACAAAATCCAGCCCAAGTAGTGGCCTTAATCCCACATTTCCTTTCCTGCTCTCAAATCCTTTTATCCCCCTTTCCTTCAACCAGCTATTTAGCCTATTCTTAAATGATGACATGGTCTCTGCTTCAATACAATACAGTGTAAACATGAGCTTCACACCCCGCTGTGTAAAACAAGTTCTGTTGTTCACAGTAATAAATCTCTCACATTTAATCTTCTATCTTTGTCCTCTCATCCTAAACCCAAAAGTGCTGGAAGCATTGTTTCTAACTGTCTTGTCCAATTCCGTCGTAATGTTAAATGCCTCTATCAACTCAACCCACAATCTCTCTGTTCTAATGAAAACAATTCCAGCAAATGGCAGCATTATGGAATTAATTTCTTATGGACTAAATGTAATGTAACTGTAACATTCCAATATAAACTACACCAAAAATCCTTCCATGACAACTAATCATAAATGTTCAAAAGTTACATCTATATACATCATGGTCTGGATTTTACAGTCAGCGAAACAACAGTGCTCACTGCTGACATCAGAGAAAACTGTCCACAAAGGTCGAATGGTCTCTGTGCTGTTGATTTCATTTTTCCTGATGTTAATTTGAATCTAGCGCCAAGTCAAGGCATCTCCAGACATCCTGCAACAGTGATGTCATCAAACAGGGTAAGCAGCCAATCATATTGAAGAATTCTCATTGACAGCAAACCAGGAAGTTAAAAGCACTGATCATCCCTTACTTTTTAATATCATCTTACAGATAGTGAAATACAGATTAAGACATAGACATGGAAATAAGGTAGAAGTATAAATATCAACAAGCATTTAAAAATAAATTATGTTAAAAATCTGTGGAATATTTTTGTAATTACAATGGAGAAGTTTGACATTCCACAGGTATAACATTAGCTTTTCAGGGCCAGAGTGGTTGTTTTGCAGTAACTATGAAGTTAATACGTCGTTAAAAATCCAGTTACATCTCATTCAACAGGTAGAACTTTTTCAGGGGTTTTTACCCGGACACTAATTGCCTAATTGCAAGTTCTCCCTGTGTCCGCGTGGGTTTCCGCCGGGTACACCGGTTTCCTCCCACCACCAAAAGGCTTGCAGGTTGATAGGTAAATTGGCCATCATAAATTGCCCCTAGTATAGGTAGGTGGTGGGAGAATATAGGGACAGGTGGGGATGTGATAGGAATATGGGATTAGTGTAGGATTAGTATAAATGGGTGGTTGATGGTCGGCACAGACTCGGTGGGCCGAAGGGCCTGTTTCAGTGCTGTATCTCTAAATAAATAAAGAAATAAAATAAATAAAAATGGAATTTCTCATCAGTTCAGTGACTTGTAATTGATTGCATTCTGTGGGGTCTTCAACAGCACACTCTATGAAGAAGCTTAGAACCACTGACAGCAACCTCTGGATTTTCATGTGAAGGCGACAGAAGTTGCTGCCAGTTTTGGAGGAGTAACGAGGGCGAATGATGACGTTTGTCCTCATTACTACCGCAATATCTGGTCCATTGACTGCTGAAGAACTCAATGGGGATCAGAAAACAGACAGGATGGATATGATAGAAAAAGTTCCAGAAGACAATTTAAACCAAATGTCAGCACATGGCTACATCAGAGTTGGAGTGCACCAGCTAGCAAGACTCTGAATTGCACATCCTGATAATTTGAATCTGACGCCAAGTCAAGGGCATCTCCAGACATCCCGCAACAATAATGTTATCAAGCAGGGTAAGCAGCCAATCATATTAAAGAACTCTCACTGACAGCAAACCAGGAAGTTAAAAGCGCTGATCATCCCTTACTTTTTAATATCATTTTACAGATAGTTTGCTTGCTTCTCTGTGGGAAGTCATATAGCTCACTTTTGTCACTTGCTCACAAGTGTACATCTGGGATCAAGAACACAAATATATTCTACATTGGGAATATGAACCCATATGCTGCCATTCCAAGGTGTAATACTTTAGAGCTTCATCTCGCTGCTTATGCCCAGTTGTTCAAGATAGACATTCCTGATTGCACATGTGGTAGATATCAGCCTACTCTAGATAAATTTCAAATTATATTATACAGTTCAACACTATGAACTAAACAGATTTTCCTCAGTATAAACACATACAAGAATCTTTTCTTCGTCAAACAATACCTTTGACTGATGCTTTTTCTATGGAAAGAAGAATGGCACAGCATTGAATCCAGCATTTGAAAGACAAAGTTAGCGAACAACACATACCACCAGAATTTATATAGCACCTTTAATGTAGAAAACACCCTAAAGTGTTTCACAGAGAAGATGCCAAGCTGCAGCGGGAGGAATATTAGAGACGAATTGATGTGAAGGGATAAAAAAAAACTTGAATGACCAGAAGTTGGGTGGCAAGATGGCTGACAGTGCAGGAGATGATGAAACAAAAAAAAGAGGGTGTATGATGCATGTCAGGTGAAATCTTCAAATGAGAAACAGGCCAAATAGAATAAGTTGAGAGGGGAGGTGAAGAGGAAAATAAGATTGGCAAAGGGAAGTTATGAGAATAGAATGGCAGTTAACACAAAAGGGAACTCAAAAATCTTCTGACATGTAAATAGTAAAATGGTGCAGTGGGGCCTATTATGGATAAAGAGGGTAATATATGCTGAGAGGGGCAGGGCAAGGCTAATATACTTAATGAGTACATTGTATCGGTGTTCACTAAGGAAGAGGATGCTGACAAATTATTGATAGAAGCGGAGAAGGTAAAGGTCATGGACTGGGTGAAAACTGATAGGAAGGATGCACTGGAAAGGCTGGCTATACTTAGAGTGGAAGTCACCTGGTCTGGATGGCTTGCACGCCAGGTTGCTAAGAGAAGCGGGGATGGAGATAGCGGAAGGGCTTGCCATCATCTTCCAATCTTCCCTAGATACAGTGGAGTTGCCAAAGGATTGGAGAGTGGCAAATATGACACCCTCATTTAAGAAAGGATGTAAGGACCTTCCAATATTTACAGGTCAGTCAGTTTAACATCAGTAGTGGGTAAAAAAAATAATCAGAGAAAAAATCAAGAGGTACTTGGAAAGGTTTGAGTTAATTAGAGAAAGCCAGCATAGATTTGTAAAAGGCAGATTATGCTCAAGCAATCTAATTGAATTTTTTGTTGAAGATAATGTTGTGGATAGTGTCCATATGGATTTTAAGAGAGTGTTTGAAAAGGTATCACATAAAAGGTTGGTTAACAAAATTGAGGCTCATGCAATAGGAGGGTCAGTGTCAGCTTGGATGAAAAATTGGCTTAAGGACAGAAAACAGCAAATTGTAGTAAATGGTTGTTTTTCAGACTGGAATATGGTCATCTTCTTCTTTGGCCTCCTTGTCTCGAGAGACAGTGGGTAAGCGACTAGAGGAGGTCAGTGGTTTGTGGAGCAGCAACTGGAGTGGCTATAAAGGCCAGCTGTAGAGTGACAGACTCTTCCACAGGTGCTGCAGATAAAATTGGTTGTCGGGGCTGTTACACAGTTGGCTCTCTCCTTGCGTTTCTGTCTTTTTTCCTGCCAACTGTTAAGTCTCTTCGACTCGCCACTCTTTAGCCCCGCCTTTATGGCTGTCCGCCAGCTCTGGCGATCACTGGCAACTGATTCCCACGACTTGTGGTCAATGTCACATTTGCAGATGTCTTTAAAGTGGAGACATGGACGGCCAGTGGGTATGATACCAGTGACGAGCTCGCTGTACAATGCTTCCTTGGGGATCCTGCCATCTTCCATACGGCTCACATGGCCAAGCCATCTCAAGCGCCGCTGGCTCAGTAGGGTGTATATGCTGGGGATGTTGGCCGCCTCGAGGACTTCTGCATTGGAGATATGGTCCTGCCACCTGATGCCAAGGATTCTCCGGAGGCAGCGAAAATGGAATGAATTGAGACGTCGCTCTTGGCTGACGTACATTGTCCGGGCCTCGCTGCCGTAGAGCAAGGTACTGAGGAAAAAGGCTTGAAGCACTCTGTGTCAAGACGCCATTTTCCCACATCCTCTTGGCCAATCTGGACACAGCAGTGGAAGCCTTTCCCATGCGCATGTTGATTTCTGCATCGAGAGACAGGTTACTGGTGATAGTTGAGCCTAGGTAGGTGAACTCTTGAACCACTTCCAGAGCATGGTTGCCGATATTGATGGATGGAGCATTTCTGACGTCCTGTCCCATGATGTTCGTTTTCTGCAGACACTCTTCTGTGTGGGATGTTAATGCAGCATCGTCAGCAAAGAGGAGTTCCCTGATGAGGACCTTCAGTACTTTGGTTTTCACTCTAAGACGGGCAAGGTGAAACAACTTTCCATCTGATCTTGTGTGGAGGAAAATTCCTTCTTCTGAAGACTTGAATGCAAGTGTGAGCAGCAGTGAGAAGAAGATCCCAAACAGTGTAGGTGCGAGAACACAGCCCTGTTTCACAGCACCCAGGATAGGAAAGGGGTCTGATAAGGCACCGCTATGCTGAATTGTGCCTTTCATATTGTCATGGAATGAGGTGATGATACTTAGTGGCTTTGGTGGACATCCGATCTTTGCTTGTAGTCTGAAGAGACCATGTCTGCTGATGAGGTCAAAGGCTTTGGTGAGATCTATGAAAGCAACGTAGAGGGGCATCTGTTGTTTGCGGCATTTCTCCTGTAGCTGGTGAAGGGAGGACAGCATGTCAATGGTGGATCTCTGTGCTCGAAAGCTGCACTGTGCCTCAGGGTAGACACTCTCAGCCAGCTTCTGGAGTCTGTTTAAAACGACTCAAGCGAAGACTTTCCCCACTATGCTGAGCAGGGAGATTCTACAGTAGTTGTTGCAGTCACCGCAGTCACCCTTGTTCTTATAGAGAGTGATGATATTGGCATCGCGCATGTCCTGTGGTACTGACCCCTCATCTCAGCACAGGCAAAGCAGTTCATGGAGTGCTGAGAGTATAGCAGGCTTGGCACTCTTGATTATTTCAGGGGTGATGCCGTCCTTTCCAGGGGCTTTTCCACTGGCTAGAGAATCAATGGTATCACTGAGTTCCGATTTTGTTGGCTGTTCGTCCAGCTCATCCATGACTGGCAGAGACTGGTCTGCATTGAGGGCGGTCTCAGCGATAACATTTTCCCTGGAGTACAGTTCTAGGTAGTGCTCCACCCAGCTGTCCATTTGCTTGCGTTTGTCAATGATCATGCGCCCTGATTTAGTCTTGAAGGGAGGCAAAACATGGTAGACAGTGGTATTCCCCAAGGGTCAGTGCTAAGACCACTGTTTTTTGTTTATATATATAAATGACTGGATTTTGGAATACAGTAAAATTTCCAAACTTACTGACGATACCAAACTTGGAGGTGTGGCAGATAATGAGGATGATATTAAACAACTGCAACAAGACACAGATAGGCTAGCAGAAAGGACAGACAAGTGGTAGATGAAATTTAATACAGAGAAGTGTGAGGTGATGCATTTTGGCAGAAGGGAGAGGCAATGTAGATTTAATGGCACAGTTCTAAAGAGTGTGCAGGGACAGCGGGACCTGGGGTGTCATGTGCATCGATCTTTGAAGATAGCAAGATATATTGAGAGAGTTGTTATCAAAGTACATGGAAACATGGACTTCATAAGTAGAGGCATAAATAATGGAGAAATAAATAAGGTAGACAAAGAAAAGCAGTTCCCATTAGCTGATGGTGCAAGGAGGGGTATCATATCCATCCTGAGATACAGCAGGGGTGTGAGGACAACCTTTTTATGCAGTGAGTGGTAATAACCTGGAACTCGCTGTCTATGAGGGTGGTGGGAGCGGAAACTTTCAAAAGGATATTGGATGGGAACTTGAGGGAAATAAACTTGCAGGACTATGGAGATAGAGTGGGGCAATGCGACTGACTGGATTGCTGTACAGAGAGCCAGCAAGGACATGATGTGCCGAATAGCCTCCTTCTGTGCCTTAATAATGACTCCATCGGCAGAATTTAATCGAAAGGTGAGTAATCCTGCCACCGGGACTGAAAGCATGTAAACCCTGGCAGCCTTCCAGCAGGTTCTGGGGGTTTGGACTCCTTTATGGGCTCTCCAGGGCCCACAGAGGGGCCTTCTGGTGGCACTGACTGCCCCTGCAGCAATGGCGCCGTGGGTGCAGCATGACCCTGCCCCGCTCCTGACCGGCAGGGCCTGTCACTCTTCGAGGGTGCCTTGCCAGTTAAGTGACCTCTCCCTGGAGCTGCAGCCTCAGCACTAGCCACTGCTAGCGGTTACGCTGGTGAGGCTGCTAAGCTGCCGGCCCTATGCTTGGGCCAGCAACTCTTGGGGGCGGGTCTTCAATTGGACGATGGCCCTGGCGGCGGCCTCTTAATTGGCCAACAGTGACAAAATGCTGCCCAGAGTCCTGCCATCTTCCATAATGGGGTCGGCTCCTGCTTTCTGCCCCGGCGGCGGGACTTGATCATTCACGGAAAGATTCAGTCCTATGATTCTAGGAGATACGTCTTATCGAGGAAATAAGCCTGGTTAGGTTAGGGGAAAGGTGTGAAAAACTTTCCCGAGTAATAAGATATCAGAGTTTGTGTGAGAAGGTTGCGTGTAGGTTGGTGATGGTTTACTGGAGGAAGAGCAAATGGTGGCAACTAAGGCAGTTGTGCAGACAGTTTCAATCTTTGCACTTGGCATTCAGGGATTATCAAACTGTTCTGATAGAAGGTCCCACCTGAAATATTAGCCTTTTTTTCTGTTTCAGATGCCAATTGACCTGATGGGTATTTTCAGCATTTATTTTAATTTCAGGTCTCTAGCATTCCATGCTTCTCATTTTATCTCTGCTGTCTTTTCATTCTCAAGCAGCAGAACATTAATTATCTGTGGGACTACAAAAACAGCAGACTTATATTAACATTTTAAATAGCAGTGAACTGCTATAAATGTTGCACTGGAAGTACTTATTTGGGAAAATAAGAGACTGGAATTAATTAGGGAATTTTACAATAGAATTTCCTGCTGCTAGTCCACAAGCTACAGATTAATTGAATTCAATTCCACAGTTTTCCTTGGCACGGTTTGAACTATCACCCTCTAGGCAGCTAGTTCAGTACTGTAATCACGAGGCTACCATACCCCAGCCAGCAGTGTGCCAGCATCATAACCCACTTTTGACTTGCCAGACATGAGTTATGAAGTGCACTTCACTTGCTGAGATCCTTTATAGCCTACTGAATCAACACCAATTTCATATGTTTCAATACAAATGTTAACTGACAAGATGTGGGTTAACTCTGCACTGTGAGTAAGATTGCACCTTGATAAAGCATGAAAAGTGAACTCAGCTGAAGTAATACTCTCTATTTATTAGACACGAACATAGAAGTCACTGGATGAAAAAGACCAAGGTCCATTTTGTTCTCCTTCTACCACCCTGGTAGTCGCATGATACAATAATGGAATTGTTGACTATTCATGACAATTAATACATTTCTCCCATGCATGTCGCATTTCTCGACATTGAATTTCACCTGTCATCTGTCTACCCAATTCCCAAATATATTCATATCTTCTCCTAACTTAGCCTGTTCAGTTCTGCAGTCTATCATCTTCATCAGCTTTGTGCCATCTGCAAATTTAGCCACTGCATGTGTGATCCCTCGCTTCAGATCATTTATGAAGATATTAAACAAAAGAGGTCCCAGTACTGACTATTATGGGACCCCATTGGTAACATTTTTCCAGGCTAATGACAAACCCTGTACCACCAACCTCTAGGTTCAATCGAATAGCCAATCGTGCATCCCTTGTAACATATTTCCACTGATTCTGATATTCTTCATTTTTAGTACCAGCCTTTCCAAAGGAACTGAATCAAAGGCTTTGCTGAAATCAAAGTACGCCCAGGATGGGATTTTATGAGTCCCATGGTGTTCCCGATGGCGGGATCTGAAGTTGCCATAACTTCTGCTTCCACCGCATTTCCCATTTTACACCCGATTTTATATGTAAATGAACTGTAGGTACAGGAGACACTTGGGATCATGCAGCGGGGGCGGCCTTTCATTGGTGGAACTCTCTGTCACTGCCCCAAGCACCATGATCACCACAGATATAAAACATTCTGTGCTTTCAGCCTCAAGGATCATCAGCCTTCCTTTCATGTAAATACCTTCAGATTAACTTAAATTGAAGCTTTTACTTAAATCAAAATGTTTTTGCCTCCCTTATTTTGTGATTATTTATTTTGCCTGCAGCAAAAGTGAGTCAGATGTCAGCCAATAGGCAGAGACCAGTCCCACGGTTCAGTGATGCCTCGCTGCAGGTTCTCCTCCAGGCTGTCAGGGGAAGACGGGAGATCCTCTTCTTTGCAAATGGAGTCAGAAGACCCTCCCGCCTCACCAAGGAAGCCTGGATGGAGGTAGCAGAGAAGGTCTCGAACCGTGGAGTGACATGCAGAACATGGTTACAGTGCCACAAGTGCAACAAAGACTTGCTCAAATCATCGAGGCGAAGTGATCTTGATGAAGCAGCTCCATTGTTTTCCTCCTTGGCTCCATCTCTTTAAGGGAGGGGGTACACAAGGAATGCAGTGGAATGTGTGAGCAGCCAAGGTGTCATTCACCAAATGATTTTGCGCAAAGATGAAGATTGGTGTTTATGTGCTTGGATGTGTCATGCAAAAGTTACAGAATGAACGATGTTGATGCATGTATGCAATGGTTGTGATGCATCTTTTGCCATGCTATTAAATCTACACTGTCTCCTGCAGAATAAATACAGTCACAACCAGCACAGGCATGCTAAAATGGGAGGAGGGGTCCCTGAAATCAGGGTCCTGACCACAGCTGAGCAGGAGATGTTGGAGATCACGAGAGAGGAGGGAGATAGGGTGAGCAGAGATGGTGAGGCAGGAGCCACAAGGCCGAAGGATGAAGTGCCATCTCTACTCTTGCAGCAACATGTGGACCCTAAAGGAAATTGTGTGAATTCATGTGAAGCAGATACTTAAAATGCCTCTGCTTGTGTTTCCACTGCAGTTGCCCGCACTTGAGTCATAGAATGCCACGTGGCCCAAGAATTCTCCTCTGGGGTGGAAGAAGAAGGCAATGCCCTGGAGGGTGCACTGTCACCTACCTCTTCTTCCACCTCTGCCAGCGCAGATACATGCACATGATCCATGGTTAGAATCTGGGTCACAGGCTGGTGTGCACAACACAGACATGACCCAGCAACTGAGAGATCATGTGCCAGCCGGGTCCCCTGACAATCGGTGGTCTGCTGGGAACCAGGCCCCTGCTCAGCCCCACACTCATGATGATCCTCTATTTGTTGCTATGAGAAGTCTGGTAGATGTGCAGGAAAGCCATGTGGAAAATACCTGAGGTCATGCATCACACAGCGCATGCCATGGAGGAGTCCATGCAAGCCATGACGTCTGCCATGTCTCAGGCATTTCAGCATATGGCTTCCTCAGTCGAGAATCTGGTGAGCACCATGGCGAGTCTAGTTGAGCATTTGAGCGAAATGCAATCTGACCTGCACTCCATAGCAGTTGCCATGGGCTCCATGCAGCAGAGTCTAAGCGAGAGGGGGATGGGGAACCTGGACCTCCCCCCCGGGGTGCTCCTTCCCCTCAGGGAGACAGGCTGGTGTCAACGTGCACCCAGATGGAGGAGAAGCGCATGCCAGCTGCCCTGGGGCCTTCCTCTCAGGACACCCCTAGGGTAACCAGTGTCTCATCCTCCCCACCAACATTGACCACCTTACCTCCAGCAGGTGAGCAGACGGGGGATCCTCAAGCACCATTGCTGCAGACTCCCAGTAGGAAGAAGCCATCAAGGCCCCGTCCCTCCAGAGGAGGCCTGCCAAAGTTAGCCACAGTAACGGGGCAGCACTGAGCAGACTGTCTCTACCTCAGCTGCTAATGTTGGGGTAACAGCTAGACACAGTGGAAGAAAAAGGGAATTGAAACAGTTTTTAGTAGGAAGCTAGCACGGGTGCTGTGCATATTGTGACAATACCTCTGCCTTAAAAATATTCAAAGACTCTGCTTCCGCTGCCTTTTTTTTATTCATTCATGGGATGTGGGCGTCACTGGCCAGCCAGCATTTATTGCCCATCCCTAATTGCCCTTGAGAAGGTGGTGATGAGCTGCCTTCTTGAACCGCTGCAGTCCATGTGAGGTAGGTACACCCACAGTGCTGTTAGGAAGGGAGTTCCAGGATTTTGACCCAGCGACAGTGAAGGAACAGCGATACAGATCCAAGTCAGGATGGTGTGTGACTTGGACGGAAAATTGCAAATAGTGGTGTTCCCATGCATCTGCTGCTTTTGTCCTTCGAGGTGGTAGAGGTCACGGGTTTGGAAGGTGCTGTCTAAGGAGCCTTGGTGCATTGCTGCAGTGCATCTTGTAGATGGTACACACTGCTGCCACCGTGCGTTGGTGGTGGAGGGAGTGAATGTTTCTGCATGGTGTGCCAATCAAGTGGGCTGCTTTGTTCTGGATGTGTCGAGCTTCTTGAGTGTTGTTGGAGCTGCACCCATCCAGGCAAGTGGAGAGTATTCCATCACACTCCTGACTTATGCCTTGTAGATGGTGGACAGGATTTGGGGAGTCAGGAGGTGAGTTACTCGCTGCAGGATTCCTAGCCTCTGACCTGCTCTTGTAGCCACAGTATTTATATGGCTACTCCAGTTCAGTTTCTGGTCAATGGTAACCCCCAGGATGTTGATAGTGGGGGTTCAGCGATGGTAATGCCATTGAATGTCAAGGGGAGATGGTAAGATTCTCTCTTGTTGGAGATGGTCATTGCCTGGCACTTGTGTGGCGCAAATGTTACTTGCAAATGTTATTAGCCCAAGCCTGGATATTGTCCAGGTCTTGCTGCATTTCTACACAGACTGCTTCAGTATCTGAGGAGTCACGAATGATGCTGAACATTATGCAATCATCAGCGAACATCCCTACTTCTGACCTTATGATAGAAGGAAGGACAATGATGAAGCAGCTGAAGATGGTTGGGCCTAGGACACTACCCTGAGGAACACCTGCAGTGATGTCCTGGAGCTCAGATGTTTGACCTCCAACAACCACAGCCATCTTCCTTTGCGCTAGGTATGAAGGTATGCTCCAGCAGAGAGATTTCCCCCTGATTCCCATTGACTCCAGTTTTGCTAGGGCTCCTTGATGCCTTACTCGGTCAAATGCTGCCTTGATGTCAAGGGCAGTCACTCTCACCTCACCTCTTGAGTTCAGCTCTTTTGTCCATGTTTGAACCAAGGCTGTAATGAGGTCAGGAGCTGGCGGAACCCAAACTGAGCATCACTGAGCAGGTTATTGCTAAGCAAGTGCTGCTTGATGGCACTGTTGATGACACCTTCCATCACTTTACTGATGATTGCGAGTAGACTGATGGGGCGGTAATTGGCCGGGTTGGACTTGTCCTGCTTTTTGTGTACAGGACATACCTGGGCAACTTTCCACTTTGCAGGGTAGATGCCAGTGTTGTAGCTGTACTGGAACAGCTTGGCTAGGGGTGCGGCAAGTTCTGGAGGACAGGTCTTCAGTACTATTGCTGGAATATTGTCAGGGCCCATAGCCTTTGCAGTATCCATTGCCGTCAGTCGTTTCTTGATATCACGTGGAATGAATCGAATTGGCTGAAGTCTGGCATCTGTAATGCTGGGGATTTCAGGAGGGGGCCGAGATGGATCATCAACTCGGCACTTCTGGCTGAAGATTGTTGCAAATGCTTCAGCCTTATCTTTCGCACTGATGTGCTGGGCTCCCCCATCATTGAGGATGGGGATATTTGTGGAGCCACCTCCTCCAGTTAATTGTTTAATTGTCCACCACCATTCACGAGTGGATGTGGCAGGACTGCAGAGCTTAGATCTGATCCGTTGGTTATGAGATCACTTAGCTCTGTCTATTGCACGCTGCTTACGCAGTTTGGCATGCAAGTAGTCCTGGGTAGTAGGTTCACCAGGTTGACACCTCATTTTGAGGTATGCCTGGTGCTGCTCCTGGCATGCCCTCCTGCACTCTTCATTGAACCAGGGTCGGTCTCCTGGCTTGATGGTAATGGTAGAGTGGGGGATATGCCGGGCCAAGAGGTTACAGATTGTGGTTGAGTACAATTCTGCTGCTGCTGATGGCCCACAGCGCCTCATGGATGCCCAGTTTTGCATTGCTAGATCTGATCAAATTCTATCCCATTTAGCACGGTGATAGTGCCACACAACATGATGGACGGTATCCTCAATGTGAAGGCGGGACTTTGTCTCCACAAGGACTGTGCGGTGGTCACTCCTACCAATACTGTCATGGACAGAAGCATCTGCGGCAGGCAGATTGGTGAGGACAAGGTCATGTAAGTTTTTCCCTCGTGTTGGTTCCCCCACCACCTGCTGCAGACCATGCCTAGCAGCTATGTCCTTTAGTACTTGGTCATCTCGGTTAGTAGTGGTGCTACCGAGCCACTCTTGGTGATGGACATTGAAGTCCCCCACCCAAAGTACATTTTGTGCCCTTGCCACCCTCAGTGCTTCCTCCAAGTGGTGTTCAACATGAAGGAGTACTGATTCATCAGCTGAGGGAGGGCGGTAGGTGGTAATCAGTAGGAGGTTACCTTGCTCTTGTTTGACCTGATGCCATGAGACTTCATGGGTCTGGAGTCGATGTTGAGGACTCCCAGGGCAACTCCCTCCCTACTGTAGACCACTGTCCCACCACCTCTGGTGGGTCTGTCCTGCCGGTGGGATAGGACGTACCCAGGGATAGTGATTGTAGTGTCTGGGACATTGTCAGGTATGATTCCGTGAGTATGACTATGTCAGGCTGTTGCTTGACTAGTCTGTGGGACAGCTCTCCCTACTTTGGCACAAGCCCCCAGATGTTAGTAAGGAAGACTTTGCAGGGTTGACAAGGCTGGGTTTGCCGTTGTCGTTTCCGGTGCCTAGGTCGATGCCGGGTTGTCCGTCCGGTTTCGTTCCTTTTTATTGACTTCATAGCGGTTAGGTACAATGGAGTGGCTTGCTAGGCCATTTCAGAGGGCATGTAAGAGTTAACCACATTGCTGTGGCTCTGGAGTCACATGTAAGCCAGACCAGGTAAGGACAGCAGATCTCCTTCCCTAAAGGACATTAGTGAACCAGATGGGTTTTTACAACAATCGACAATGGTTTCATGGCCATCATTAGACTAGCTTTTTAATTCCAGATTTATTAATTAAATTCAAATTCTATCTTTTGCTGTGGTGGGATTTGAACCCATGTCCCCAGAGAAATACCCTGGGTCTCTGGGTTACTAGTCCAGTGACAATACCACTACACCACCGCCTCCCCTACTTCTCTTTGGAAGAGAATTCCAAAGACTCACGACCCTCAGAGAAAGAAATTCTCCTCATCTCTGACTTAAATAGCTGACCCCTTATTTTTAAACAGTGGCCTCTAGTTCTAGCTTCACCCACAAGGGGGAAACATTCTTTCCACATCCACTCTGTCAAGACCCCTCAGGATCTTATATGTTTCAATCAAGTCGCATCTTACTCTTCAAAACTCCAGCAGATACAAGCCGAGCCCGTCCAACATTTCCTCATAAGGCAACCAGCCCATTCCAGGTATCAGTCTAGCAAACCTTCTCTGAACTGCTTCCAACGCTCTTACATCCTTCCTTAAATAAGGAGACCAATACTGTACACAGTGGGCTGAATTTTACGTCGCCCCAGCGGGTCGGATGGTGGCGTGGGGGCGGCGTAAAATTGAGCGGGAGGCTCCGGGAGGCCTACCTGCCTCGTTTCCGCTTCCGGTCAAGTTTACGGTGTCGGGTGGGGGGTGGGAAATGGCCCGCCCGGCCTAGGTCAATCAAGGCCCTTAAGTGGCCACTTAACGGCCGCTTAAGGGCCCTTGCTTGCCTCCACGGGTATTTTACCCATGGCAAGCGGATGTGCTGGGGATGTGAAAGGCCACCCAGCGACAGCTGCCGGCCTTTCCGCGCCCTGGGTGGGGAGCCATGGCAGTCAGGCACAGGGTGCCCGATTGAGGGCCGCCCCCGCCTCCCAATCCACCCCCGGGACCCAAGGGACCACCCCCCACCCCCCTGTTTCTGTGATGTATAACTCTATGACTCTATCTGCAAATTTAGCAACCATACCTTTAGTCCCTTCATCCAAGTCATTTATATAAATTGTAAAAGGTTGCGGCCCCAGCTCTGATCCCTGTGGCACACCACTCGTTACATTTTGCCAACCGGAAATGACCCATTTATGCCTACTCTCTGTTTCCTGTTAGCTAGCCAATCTTCTATCTATGCCAATATGTTACCTCCTATACCCTGAGCTTTTATTTTCCACAATAACCTTTGATGTGGCACTTTATCAAATGCCTTCTGGAAATCTAAGTACAGTACATCCACCGGTTCCCCTTTAACCACAGTATATGTTGCTTCATCAAAGAACTCCAATAAATTGGTTAAACATGATTTCCCTTCACAAAAGCATGTTGACTCTGCCTGATTAACTTGAATTTTTCTATGTGCCCTGCTAAAACATCTTTAATAACAGCTTCTAACATTTTCCCTATGACAGATGTTAAGCTAACTAGCCTGTAGTTTCCTGCTTTTTGTCTCCCTCCCTTTTTGAATAAAGGGGTTACATTCGCTATTTTCCAATCTAATGGAACCTTCCCCGAATCTCGGGAATTTTGGAAATTTTAAACCAACGCATCAACTATCTCACTAGCCACTTCTTTTAACACCCTAGGATGAAGTCCATCAGGACCCGAGGACTTATCAGCCCAGAGCTTCAACAATTTGTTCAGTTCCACTTCCCTGGTGATTGTAATTTTCTCGAGTTCCTCCCTCCCATCCATTTCCTTATATGTAGCTATTTGTGGGATATTACTTGTATCCTCTAGAGTGAAGACCAATGCAAAATACCTGCTCAATTCATCTGCCATCTCCTTATTTTCCCTGATTAATTCCCCAGACTCACTTTCTATCGGATCAACGCTCACTTTGTTAACTCTTTTCTTTTTTTAAATATCTGTAGAAACTCTTAGTATCTGTTTTTATGTTATTAGCTGGCTTTCTCTTGTACTCTAATTTTTCTCTCCTAATTAATCTTCTCGTCATTCTTTGTTGTTTTTTATATTCTGTCCAATTTTCTGACCTGCCACCCATCTTTGTGCAATTAGATGCTTTTGGTTTAAGTTTGATACCATCTTTAACTTTTTTAGTTAACCACGGATGGTGAGTCCTCCCCTTGGAATTTTTCTTTCTCGTTCGAATGTATCTATTCTGTGTATTCTGAAAAATCCCCTTAAATGTCTGCCACTGCATCTCTAACTGACCTATCCCTTAACCTACTTTGCCAGTTCACTTTAGCTAGCTTTGCTTTCATGCTCTCATAATTGCCCTTATTTAAGTTTAAAATACTCGTCTTAGACCCGCTTTTCTCTTCCTCAAAACGAATGTAAAATTCAATCATATTATGATTGCTGCTACCTCGGGGTGCCTTAACTATAAGGCCATTAATTAATCCTATCTCATTGCACAATACCAGGTCTAGTATAGCTTGTTCTCTGGTTGGCTCCAGAATGTGCTGTTCTAAGAAACTATCCCGAAAACATTCTATGAGCTCCTCATCTAGGCTACCTTTGCCCATCTGATGAAGGAGATGAAATCACTGGCACCACTTGATGCACCTGTAGGTCGCAGACTGCGAGATGTCACATACATCACTCGTGGATCCCTGGAAGGACACACTAGCAAAAGCCTGAGTGCAGAAGTCACATTGAGGACAACTGGCAGAGGTTTCCCACTGGAGCCAAGTGGCTGCAGGTCATGCCACCGTATCCTAAAAATTTCTGTGAGCATTTCAAGTGACATCCTTAGGCATCTCTGGCATTGCCTGTCTGACATTTGTAGATAATTTGGTCTTGTCCTGAGGATGCGATGACATGCCAGTGCCCGTCTTCGACAAAGCCATTCCTGGATGTTATGTTTCAGAGCATCCTCACCTTCCCGTTCAGCCTGTTGCTAGTGCTCAGGCATCATGCAATGAGGGAAAATACCCTTTCCCAGTCGCTCCCTTTGCTCTTCTTCCCATTGTACTAGACAAGTTGGGTAGATGAGATCCATGTTGCTGCGGCTGTTCTGAACA
This sequence comes from Heterodontus francisci, assembly GCF_036365525.1. Taxonomy (NCBI): domain Eukaryota; kingdom Metazoa; phylum Chordata; class Chondrichthyes; order Heterodontiformes; family Heterodontidae; genus Heterodontus; species Heterodontus francisci. The sequence continues at coordinate 72,134,148 of NC_090371.1, read as the reverse complement.
ATAAATAATAGAGCGTGGCAAATCAGCCGTCTGTTGTCAATGAGCTAAAAGATCGAGGCAATATATCTATGTTCAAATTACAGCCAAATAGAAGACACACCCACTATCATTCGTCTCCTCCCACTCTCTTTGTTATCCTTAAATGTCTACATGGTTTCCATTATCGTTGGAAAAAATGGTGCGTGTGGAATTGAGGGCAAGTCTCCCCACCTTTGAACCTCCTCCAGCAACCTTCCAGTTGAACCCAGCACCCTTGACCCACCCAATGTTACCGTTATCCTTCCCTCTGTTACCATTGAGCCTCTCCCCATTACCGTGCACAGTGTAATCATCTATGTATTCATGCCATCCCTCCCCACTGTTCCAACTCCCATTAATATCGGCACGCCGACTCTTACCCTTCAACTTCCTCACATCGACCTGACCATTGTTGCCGAGTCCCGTTCCTCTCCACTTGAAGTTGTCATATACCCATTAGTCTTGACCATCCTCCCTACAGAATCCATTTGCCCCCATTGACTGTGACCATTCCCTCTGCCACCCAGTATCCATAATTGGCTCCCCGATGTTGACGGCACTCATCCCTCCCTTTAGGCCCTTGCCAAATATCTTCACACTGTAATGCTATGCTCCACCCAACAGCCCCGCAGCTGACAACATGCAGCTTCAGCACCAACAGCAACCATTCAACACCCTGGATGCTCCACTCCACCCTGCCCTGGTCGTTAATGCACCCAATCACCCCATCCTCCCTACCCAAATACCCTGCACTGCTCCTCCATGTAGCCCACTTCTCATGGCTTCGCCTCCATCTCCTGAGAAGATTCACCCTTGCTGGTGCTGAGCCTGGAGGCAAACATCCTTTCCAATGTTGGTGTTAGTTTTGCGGATGAGTTAAAGAGAGAACAGCACAGACCTGAGACTCAACTGCACAAATCCAACAGTTACACACCACGGTGAAACAATAGTGAACTAGATGGCACGGGCATATCGCTCGCCATTCACTTAAACTGGCAGGTAGGACTGAATTCTAACTATGCGTAGGGTAAGAATATTCATGCTATTTAAATTAATGCAAAGCTACAATCCGCCACCACATGGGGGGAAACCCGGAATGTCGCAAACCCGCCGCCAACTTAATTTCTCTAAAATATCCCACCATCGGGATCCAAAAAAAACACCCCCATAATTATATCACTCCGCATACCATCAAATCCGTTCTTGCACAGCGCATAAAATTCCACCGCAGTAGTGCTTCACTGCTTTCCTCTTAAAATATGATGATGTAATTTTGTACAGAAGGGACAACTGCAGTTGCAGTTTCTTTGCAACCTTTTTGTCATCTCAGCCTCTTTCCCAAGTTTAGTTAATAGCCCTAATTTAATTGGATATCCTCAGGGTAGGAAGTGCTAACAATGGCATGGTTATAATTCCTGTCCATAATTATATTATGCATGGCACTGGGAGAGGAAGTACATCTAACTGTGGCTTACACAGCGGTTAAATCTGTGTGCAGTGTTTGATAGAGCACCAGTGAAGAACGTGAAATAATGATAAAAGAAACCAAGTACCGTGTTAGCTCATCAATCTTTGACATGTTTTTCAGTACAAAAACCAGAAACGATTAGACAACACTAAGGCAACAAAGCTCGTTAATGAAGAGTCATTTGGGGTCAGAGGGCTAGTATCATTGATTCAACTTGTTTTGTTACATTTGCTATGACGCATCTCTTAACCAACTGCTATCTCCTGTGCCTGTCAAGTGAGATCTGACAGTAGATGGGAACACTGAATAGGCTACTCTACTTGAATACATTTTTAACATTTATTTTAAGAAAAGATATGATTGAGATTCTAACAAAAACTACAGCAATTAAAGAATTAATTCTTTTTTTCTTAACTTTATATCTAGCGTAGTTGACTGTTTGCTCCTTTAGCCCGCCATGAGGGCCCTCCTTCAATTTTCCCTCCCACTGAATATCTTGACTGCTTTCCTACTCAGATTGGGAGCTGAATGGAGAATTGCTGATACATGGTACTTAGTGGTAGCTAGACTGAGATTAATCTTTATTCCTGATCTCAACTAGACAACACAATTGGCCTCAGTGGCTCTGGGTTATGGAAAGTAAAATTGGCAGGGTTCCCGATACTGATTATCTAAAAACTACTTCTGGCTGTGTATTTATTTGGATGTCAAGTGAGGATGGGTAGGTTTTGGCTTCAATGCTCTTCTTTCTGATGGTCAAATACCTTGTTGGCACTCACTGTGAAGGCTCACCATTGAGGAGCAGATGCTACGTCAAGTTATTGGAGAGTGCTCAGTGCTTGAGGGATAGTATGCCAGCAAAAAGAGTGGAAAAATTTGGCAGAAGTAAAAGGAAAAAAGAAAATAAATGTTCTTCGCCAACAGGGAAATAACAGCCACACAATAAATATTACTGTGCATAGCACGTTAAGGATTAATCCAGGGTGTACAGGTGACCAGAGGATTGTGCTGATAGAATCTTAGTGTCAGTCATCACACAGCAACTGTTTCCTTGTTCTGGCATCTGATCAATACAGTACATGAAGCCTCCTTCAAGCAATAACTATGATGTCTGTGATGGGTTTGCATGGAAGGAATGTCAATGAAAACACATTTCACCCTGCAGGAAAATAGCAGACATCAAGCCCAAGGTTTGACCAGGACAGGTGCCATGGGGTTAGATTTTACCTGGGTGGTAAAGTCAGCATTGCGAATCAGCCGGCTGTTATACACACAGTTAGCTTATCAGGCAGAATGAATAATGGGTGGCTGATCTGCATTGCTAAGCTTTCCAGACAGCTGTAAAAGCTAACATCCACACTGTGAGCAATGAACACTGAAGGTCACAGATTTGATGGTCAGCTTGTGGGAAGTTAGCTGGTTACAGTAGGGCCACTATGGCCTGCTTTGATGGCTCTGGTCTAGGGAAGAGAAAGAGTTCCTGCTGGTGATCACGATCCAATGACTTCAGCTAAAATTACATGTCTGTGAATGCTGGATGAAAACAGGATCAGGGACTCCTCCCCCATGCCACCGCTGCCCCCCCCCCCCCATTCCCAACCACCTTACACAATCCCCCACCACCCCTCTACAATTGACTTCCCCCTAAATTAGTCTCATATGTGTAGAATAGTCAATTTGATCAGCTAGTGACAATCGACCTTGGAGATGAGGTAAGACGGTTATCTTTTCAGTCATGCGCGCCAAAATGTCACTCCTGGCATTGGAATTTCGGAACTAAGCCAATCTCTGTGGAAAACTCAATAATCCCAGCACATCTGCTGTCCTCCAGTACAACTGGTGATTGATCAGACAGTTTAATTCATTAGTGGAACTCGAGGTGGATGCTGGGGGTGTGGGGGTGGGGGAGAACAACCTGTCACTGGCAGCTGGAATTCTTGTCACTCAGCTCCAGATAACCCTGCAAGCTTATGCCCTAACAGCCCAACACTAAGTGTAGTCTTAGTGCAGAAGCAGCTGCACAGTTTTCATGGGTTAAACTCTTGCAGTAGCCTTGTATATGCTGGTGGGGGTGGGGGGAGGGTGGGTGGAGCACAGTGGGGTGGGGGAGGGGGGTTGGTAGGGTGGAATCGTTCCTAAACATTAGCTGTGCCAACCTATGCCTCAGTTCTCTGTGCTTAGGTAAGTAGATTATGTCCCTTTGCAGGGAGAGAGTGTATATGTATCAGGCAACAAGACATTCTACAATAGAAACAAAAAATGCTAGAAATGCTCAGCAGATCAGGCAGCGCCTGTGGAGAGAGAAACAGAGTTAAGGTTTCAGGTTAATGCCCTTTCAGCAGAACTGGAAGAAGTTAGAGATGTAGCAAGTTTTAAGCAAGTATAGAGGCAGGGAAATGGAGGGAAAGAACAGAAAGGAAGCTCTGTGATAGGGTGGAAGGCAGGAGAGATTAAATGATAAGAGGGTGCAAGACAAAAGGAGATGGTAATGGGGGCAAGTAAACAAAAGATGAGTCTAGAGGAGGTGTAAATTAGAAAAGCAGAATCATCACCAACAGCTGCTGTTGGGAATAAATGGGGGTGGGGGTTGAGTCCAGAAGGTTGTCAGATACACAGTTGACAGAAATGAAATAGTAATTTATGTAAGATATAGGAGGATGGACAGTATCTGTGGTACTATATGTTAGGATAAGTGAGCATCTTCACAAAATCAGTGACCACACTTCAAAAGTAATAAATTGGCTATGAAGCACTTTGAGACACACTATAGGTGTGAAAGGTACAAGTGCAATCTTTTCTGGGTGAGAAAAACAAGATGGTGCAAACAGAGAACCAAAATATTGTGTAATTGTTTTTATAAATTTTGCGAAGGTTGTGTCATCTGCACAGACTCACAGCATGGAATGATCATGTGTGTTTTGTACTTCATTTATATATTTGCCTCCTGGTGGTTCGTGGCTCAGATCTGCACTTGAGGAATCCTAGTGAATAAACACTGTTTGAATTGCATTCTCATTTACAGGGCACACTATGTGCTCAAGCACTTGTGTGAAAACATTGTGATGGTAACAAGGAGTGGAAGCTGTGGCTGCTACAGCTGTTCCAACCAATGCAATTCTTCCTGAAACAAAATCTAACCTGTAAGGAGGGTTCCTCCTCAGCAGTACAATTTCAGTTCATCTGCATTTGATTTTTATGGACATGTGGTTTGCTTTAGATACAACTGGGAAACTGGTGCCACAGATGAGATAACTTTTTCATCAATGGCATGTGTACAATAAGTGAAGGAAAAGACTTGTGTTTTTATAGTTATTGTATAAACTTATTTGGATAATTGAGTTAAAATTGCATGTGCTAAATATTTGAATGTGGGGATGCAGTGTGCTGTCCCTGCACCTGAGCGGCGAGGCCTGAGACACCCCCAATATTGGGCCTCAGGCCTCATTTCCATCAAGCTGGCAAAGTGTGAACAAAGATTGGGCTGCTGCTAGTATGGCAGCAACACATCAGTTAAGTGAGGGTCGAGGAGATCGGAGGCTGGGAAGGAAAGAGATTTGAGGTCCTATAAATAGCAATATGATAATCATAGAATCTTGGATCATAGAATGACACAGCACAGAGGGCAGCCAGTTGGCCAATCGTGCCTGTGCCAGCTCTTCGGTAGAGCTATTTAATTAATCACATGCCCCTGTACTTTTCCCATAACCTTGTAATTTTTTTTCTCTGCAACTATTTAATGACCAGATAACCTGTTTTTGCCCATGAGGTAAGTTGAGGGGTAAATGCTGGCCAGGACACTAACGAGCACGTGCCTTCTCTTCTTCAAAGAGTGTCATGGATGTTTTTACATCCACCTGAGGGGGAAGATGGAGCCTTGGTTTAATATCTCACCTGAAAGACAGCACCTCTACCCATGCAGCACTCTCTCAGTAATGGACTTGAGTATCAGTCTGGAGTATGTGCTCATATCTTTGGAGTTTGTCATGAAGGTGCTTCCATTGTTAATATTTTTGGGGACGTGTGTAAAAGACTGTGGAGAATATTTGAGGAGATGCTGAACTCGTTTTTGTTTTAAAGGGTCACTGGCAGGCCATTTGGGACTTTGCTTAAAAACAAACACTTATTGGAAGAGACAATGAAGGCTAAATAAACATAAGGAGCCTTGCTGGCTATTGGAGTTTTTTACAGGGAAATTACATGTCTAGATTTATGGAGGCCAGGAGTTGGCTTCATTTTTGAATGGTTTGAATAGGCAGTTGCTACCAGCTCATCCAGTTCCATCTCTTTGAGAAACCCTGAGAATCCAGTGTGAGAACTGGAGAAACTTATTCAGCATTTCTCCTGAGAAGCTTCTGCAAGACATTCTCTCGACATCTCCTGAACGAACTGCTTCTGAAAAGATCCCAGTGACCATCGCATGTGCCTAGTGACACCCGTCTATGTGTATTTGAACACCAGACCAAAGAACCATCTGGAAAATTCCTTATCTTATCCTTTTGCTTCATGAATTAACAAGTATTTGGCCAAAGTATTTTTGTTTTAGTAAAGTTGATCTCTGCAAAGAAAGCTTCTTTATGTTTCCTTTAACCAGTGTGTGTGAGTGTGTGTGTATTGGGTTATTTTAGAAGGGAATATATTTATACTTTATATTTCAACCTGTGTGTTAATCAGTTTGTGTCTTTAATGAGTGAGTCTTGTTTTATAATAAATTAATAATTTTGTTGTTTATGAAAGAAACCTGGTTGGCAGATTTTTATTCTGAAACTAAAATAGATAAAAGTATATAATTGGCCATATGAGTAACATATTTAAATATATGTTGTGACCCGTGGAGAAGTGGAACTAGAGAAAGACAGTGCACTCTTCCATCCTTGGTCATAACATATAATAGGGGCTCTTGTGAGATTTGAAATCCACAGACAAATATTAGCGCTGTGACTTGCTGAGGTTAAGGCCACAGGCATTGAAAATCAAAATGGCTTTGTCAGTTTCTACGACCTTTCTGGAGAGGAAGGATTTATCCCTGAGTGATTTGCAAAACTTAACCAAGGCCAGGCTAGTAGCATTGGCAGAAAAGTTGGAGTTAGAGTTAAAACCAGGAGCTAAGAAAGCAGATACAATTGAGGTAATAGCACAGCATTTGAAGTTGGAAGAAGGAAATGGCAATCTAGATGGTAGTTCAGTTGAATTAGCTAGAACTCAGTTACAGATGAAGCAGCTTGAACAGAAAAAAGAAATAAGAAAACTTGAACTTGAAAGAGAAAGAGAAGAAAAGGAAAAAGAAAGAGCGTTTCATCAGCTGGAACTAGAATTACAAAGGGAAAGAGAAGAGAAGTAGGAGAGAGAAAAGGAGTGAGAAAGGGTATTCCAATTAAAAAGGCTTGAACTAAAAAAGGATACCCTTGACCCTGATGAAAGTTCTGATGGGGAAAGACCTGACTCCAACTGAGGATCCAGCAGAGAACTATTTAAATTTGTGCAAATGCTCCTGAAGTTTGAGGAAAGGGACGCAGAGGCATTTTTCATTTCTTTTGAAATGATAGCTAAATAGATGAGGTGGCCGAAAGAAAACCTGACACTGCTTATGCAAAGAAGGTTGATAGACAGAGCTCATGAAGTTTATGCTATGTTTTCTGAGGAGGCCTCTGCAGATTATGAGATGGCAAAAAAGGCTCTTCTCAATGCTTATGATTTGGTCTCTGAAGCTTACCGGCAGAAATTTTGGAACATCTGAAACAGCCTGGGCAGACATATGGAATGTGAGAGATTAAAGCAAATTAACATTGATGTTGGATGCAGGCACTAAAGGTAGAGGCCATGTATGAGACAGTTAGGGTAATAAGTCTCCTGGATGAATTAAAAAATTCACTCCCTCCAGTAGTAAGAACCCACATAGAGAACCAGAAGGTTTCAACAGCCAGACAGGCAGCTGAGATTGCTGATGATTATCAGCTTGTCCACAAGCCCAAATCCTTTTTCTGTCACCCCCACAAAGGATAGAAGGTGGGAGGGTGAAAGGAAGGCAAGTAGCCAGGGACAAGAAGGGACAGCTGGGAATGCCCCAGGATTTCCTCCTCAGGCCAGAAAGGAAGGTGCTGAATGTGGAAGTGAGGTCCAATAGCCTAAGTGTTTCCATTGTCACAAGGTGGGACACCTTCGTGCAGAACATTGGAAGTTGCAGGGTGAACTCATGGGACATATTGAGGTACACAAGGCCAATGCAGAGAAAGGGGCTCTGACTGGATGTACGACAGATCAGGCTGCAGCTTTGACTGCAGATGTAAGGTCAAGTATAACCACTGCTGTGAGTGCAGGGAAGGTGAACAAGATACCTGAGAGCTACAGGGAATTCTTATGTAAAGGAAAAGTAACTCCCTATCCCTCAGGTGAGGCAGGTAAACCTATAGTTATACTTAGAGATACAAGAGCCACCCAAACTCTGTTACGAACATACAAATTAGGAGCGGAAGTAGGCCACTCGGCCCTTTGAGCCTGCTCCGCCATTCAATAAGCTCATGGCTGAACTGATTATTCCAGATTCCCACCTATCCCTGATAACCTTTCACCCCCTTGCCTATCAAGAATCTATCTACCTCTGCCTTAAACATATTCAAAGACTCTACTTCCAGCGCCCTTTGAGGAAGAGAATTCCAAAGACTCGTGATCCTCTGAGAGAAAAAGTTTCTCCTCATCTCTGACTTAAATAGGCGACCCCTTATTTTTAAACAGTGACCCCTAGCTCAAGATTCTCCCACAAGGGGAAACATCCTTTCCACATCCACCCTGTCAAGACCCCTCAGGATCTTATATGTTTCAATCAAGTAGCCTCTTACTCTTCTAAATTCCAGTGGATACAAGCCTAGCCTGTCCAATCTTTCCTCACAAGCTAGCCTGCCCATTCCAGATATCAGACTAGTAAACCTTCTCTGAACTGCTTCCAATGCATTTACATCCTTCCTTAAATAAGGAGACCAATACAGTACACAGTACTCCAGATGTGGTCTCACCAATGCCCTGTATAGCTGAAGCATAACCTCCCTACTTTTATCATAGAGTCATACAGCATAGAAACAGGCCCTTCGGCCCATCGTGTCTGTGATGGCCATCAAGCACCTATCGATTTTAATCCCATTTTCCAGCACTTGGCCCGAAGTCTTGTATGTTACGGTGTTTCAAGTGCTCATCTAAATACTTCTTAAATGTTGTGAGGGTTCCTGCCTCCAGCACCCCTTCAGGTAGTGTGTTCCAGATTCTAACCACCCACTGGGTGAAAAAGTTTTTCCTCAAATCTCCTCTAAACCACCTGCTCCTTACCTCAAATCTATGCCCCCTGGTTATTGATCTTTCCGCTAAGGGAAAAAGTTTCTTCCTATCTACCCTATCAATGCCCCTCATAATTTCGTATACCTCAATCAGGTCCCCCCTCAGCCTTATCTGCTCTAAGGAAAACAACCCTAGCCTATCCAGTCTCTCTTCATAGCTAAAATGTTCCAGCCCAGGCAATATCCTGGAGAATCCCCTCTGCACCCTCTCCAGTGCAATCACATCCTTCCTATAGTGCGGTGACCAGAACTGTACACAGTACTCCAGCTGTGGCCTAACTAGTGTTTTATACAGCTCCATCATAACCTTCCTGCTCTTATATTCTATGCCTTGGCTAATAAAGGCAAGTATCCCATATGTCTTCCGAACCACCTTATCTAGCTGTGCTGCTGCCTTTTGTAATCAATTTCCCTCATGATAAATGATAACATTCTATTAGCTTTCCTAATTACGTGCTGTACCTGCATACTAAACTTTTGCGATTCATGCACTAGGACACCCAGATACTTCTGCATCTCAGAGCTCTGCAATCACTCACCATTTAGATAATATGCTTCTTTTTTATTCTTCCTGCCAAAATGGACAAATTTACATTTTTCCACATTATACTCCATTTGCCAGGTTTTTGCCCACTCACTTAACCTATCTATAATCCTTTTGCAGCCTCTTTATGCCCTCTTCACAACTTACTTTCTTTCCTATCTTTGTGTCATCAGCCAATTTTGCATCCATACCTTCAGTCCCTTCATCTAAGTCATTTATATAAATTGTAAAAAGTTGAGGCCTCAGCACTGATCCCTGTGGCACACCGCTCGTTTCATCTTGCCAACCAGAAAATGACCCATTTATGCCTACTCTCTGTTTTCTGTTACTTCACTAATCTTCTATCCATGCCAATATGTTACCCCTACACCATGAGCTTTTAATTTTTGCAATAACCTTTGACGTGGCACCTTATCAAATGCCTTCTGGAACTCTAAGTACAATACATCAACTGGATCCCCGTCACCCACAGCACATGTAACTCTCTCAAAGAACCACAGTAAGTTGGTTAAACATGATTTTCCTTTCACAAAAGCATGTTGACTCTACCTGATTACCTTGAATTTTTCTAAATGCCCTGCTATAATGTCTTTAATAATAGCTTCTAGCATTTCCCTAAGACAGATAATCAACTAGCTGGCCCGTCGTTTCCTGCTTTCTGTCTCCCTCCCTTTTTGAATAAAGGAGTTACATTCGCTATTTTCCAGTCTAACGGAACGTTCCCTGAATCTAGGGAATTTTGGAAAATTAAAACCAACGCATCAACTATCTCACTAGCCACTTCTTTTAAGACCCCAGGATGAAGTCCATCCGGACCCGGGGACTTGTCAGCCCGCAGCTCCAATAATTTGTTCAGTACCACTTCCCTGGTGATTGTAATTTTCTTGAGTTCCTCCCTGTCTTCCATTTCCTGACACAGCTAATTCTGGGATGTTATTTGTATCCTCCATAGTGAAGACCGATGCAAAATACCTGTTCAATTCATCTGCCATCTCCTTATTTTCCCTGATTAATTCCCCAGACTCACTTTCTATAGGACCAACGCTCACTTTGTTAACTCGTTTCTTTTTAAAATATCTATAGAAACTCTTATTATTTGTCTTTATATTTATAGCTAGCTTTCTCTTGTACTCTAATTTCACCTTCCTTATCCATCTTTTAGTCAATCTTTGCTGTTTTTTATATGCTGTCCAATCTTCTGACCTGCCACCCATCTTTGCGCAATTATATGCCTTTTCATTAAGTTTGATACTATCTTTAACTTTTTTAGTTAACCACGGATGGTGGGTCCCCCCCTTGGAATTTTTCTTTCTTGTTGAAATGTATCTATTCTGTGTATTCTGAAATATCCCCTTAAATGTCTGCATTGCATCTCTATTGATCTATCCCTTGACCTAATTTGCCAGTTCACTTTAGCTAGCTCTGCTTTCATGCCTTCATAATTGCCCTTATTTAAGTTTAAAATACTGGCCTTGGACCCACTCTTCTCTCCCTCAAACTGAATATAAAATTCAATCATATTATGATCGCTGCTACCTAGGGGTCCCTTTTGCTGAGGAAAGGCATGACTTTTCCACCAGACAGCGCTTTGAATGCCAAAGTTTTAGTGAATGGCACCAGCGGGGAGTATATACCTGTACCTTTGTATTGGGTGCACTTGGAGAGTGACCTAATGTCTGGAAAGGTAACCATAGGAGTTGTCCATAGTTTGCCTGTAGATGGAGTTGATCTACACCTGGGGAATGATTTGTCTGGAGTAAAAGTAGTAGCTTCTCCAGGAAGACCAAGTGAAGTTAAGGAGACAGAGCAGTTGCAGGAAAAATTTCCAGGAATTTTTCCTCCTGTGTAGTGACCCGAGCAATGGCTAAACAAGTTCCACTGTCCGAGGTCAAATTGACAACACAGCCAGTCATCTAACTGAACCTTTCTTTGGGGATTTGGATAATCCAAAAGAAATGATCAGTAAGTCTTTTCTGATCAAGGCTCAGCAAGTTAAATTGGCACAATCGACTCTAAATGAAGCTGAGGCAAAAGGAGTTCTGGGAGGCTACTATATTAAAAATGGGATTCTGATGAGGAAGCGCAGACCTCCTCACAGACCTGCTGATGAAGAATGGACGGTGGTTCACCTGATAGTGGTACCGCCCAAGTATCGATGGGTCGATGCTGTCCTGTTACAAGATGATGAATCTGGCATAGAAAGGTCAGTGGGATATTTGTCCAAAAAGCTAAATTAACACTAAAAGAGATACAGATACTCTACAGTGGAAAAAGAAACCCCGGGCTCACTACTAGATCTTAAACATTTTGAAGTATATGTCTGCCACGGCTACAGAAAGACACAGGTATATACTGATCATAACCCCCTAGCCAAAAATCAAAAACCAGAATGCCAGAATTTACTATTGAAGCCCTATCACTTAAAGATTATCCACATTGCAGGGAAAAACAATGTCATTGCTGATACTTTGTCTGGAATTTACCTTTGCTTTGAGTTATCAGAGTAAAAAGATGGTACAGGGCATAACTGTTTTAGTTACAGGTAAAGAGTGAATGGGAATGAGTGTTTAAATGTGTTTAATATTTTTTCATATTTTGTTTTGTCCACACCTTGTAATGAAACACATTTAAAAATGGTGTTTCATTCCTCCAAGAGTGGAGGCATCATGAAGTGCTTCCATTGTTAATATTTTTGGGGACTTGTGTGCAAAAGACTGTGGAGAATATTCGAGGAGATACTGGAAGGACACTTGGGACTATGTTTAAAAACAAACACTTACTGGAAGAGACAATGAAGGTTAAATAAACATAAGGAGCCTTGCTGCCTATTGGAGTTATTTACAGAGAAGTGACATGTCTAGATTTATGGCGGACAGGAGTTGGTTTCATTTTTTGGGTATTAGACTGCTAATACAGAGGCTACCAGTTCATCCTTTTCCATCTCTTTGAGAAACCCTGAGAATCCAGTGTGAGAATTGATGCAGCAGTTCTCCTGAGAAGCTTCTGCAAGACTTTCGCTTGTCATCTCATGAACGAGCTGCTTCTGAAAAGATTCCAGTGACCACCGCATGTGTCTGGTGACACCCGTCCACATGTATTTGAATGCCAGACCAAAGAACCATCTGGAAAATTCCATGTCTTATCCTTTTTTTTCTAGAATTAGCAAATATTTGGCCAAAATATTTTTGTTTTTGTCAAGTTGATCTCTGCAGAGAAAGCTTCTTTATTTTACCTTTAACTGATGTGTGTGAGTGTGTGTGTATTGGGTTATTTTAGAAGAGAATATATTTATACTTCCATATTTCAATCTGTGTTAATAAGCTGTGCATCTTTATTGATTGAGTCTTGTTTTATAATAAATTAATAATTTTGTTGTTTATGAAAGAAACCTGGTTGGCAGATTTTTATTCTGAAACTAAAATAGGTAAAGTATATAATTGGCTGTGTTAGTAACTGAGTAGCACATTTAAATATATGTTGTGACCCACGGAGAAGTGGAACTAGAGAAAGACAGTGCACCCCTCCATCCTCAGTCACAACTGTGAGACATGAACCTACAACCCTCTGACTCATAGGTGAAAGTGTTACCACCTTACTGGTGGAGAAAAAGGAAGAAGGTAAAAAAAAGATAAAATATTTTTCATGCTGAGCGAAGAAATGGAGAGGTCTATTAATACATTTTGGTCCTTCTGTTGTGGAGACATTCAATGTCTATTTTCCAATCAATATCCACATCGGTAAAAATTGGTTTACATACTTGTGATAACAAGGTCTGTTGTTTGCCCCAGATTTCCTACCAAGCACCAGAGTGAGGTTAAGGGTAGAGTCTGCATGCTAGGAACCGAAGCAATGAATTGTTGATGTTGAGCCTTACTGTAGGAGGTTAAAACTAACTAACTGATATTAAAGGTATTTTTCTTTGGCTCCCATCTATATTCAAATAAAATCTCCATGTATGGGACAAAGGTAAGTGATAGCAGGCATGAGTGGCCCTGGAGATGCATTTTTGAGTACTGGTGCACTAAGGCACAAATTGCACTTAATCTAAGAGCACTTAAAATCAGATTTTGTATTCCATCTGGTATTGTTACTGTCAAATTATTCTGTTGGTAAAAGCAGCCACAATCATTTAAAATAAATAATATTTTTAAATGTGATGTTATTCATACTCAGATGGATTTCATCCATTTATGATTTTTCTCTCTTTCCCTCTCATTGCCTTTGGATCACTTCTTGAATCACATTGTGCCACCTTTCAGCTCCATCTTGATAGGCCATCAGTCCTAAATGCCAAAATAACCCTAAAACGCTCAGCTATCTTTTCTCCTTCAAAGGTTGACTGACCTGCTGTGCGTCAATAGCATTTTCTCTCTGACTTTAGATGTCCAGCATTCACAGATTTTTATAAATATATATCGTATATTGCTCTTGAACTTCAGATGCCAATCGCTATCACTGGATCCTTTCTGACCAACAATCACCTATTTTAGTTTACTTCATCCATACTGGCATTAGCTACCATTCCATTACCAGTTTAAGTGCCCTTGTGACAAGGAAGGGTGGATATAATCAACTGACAAATTCTCAAAAACAAGCTATCAATCAAGATTTCTGCCCCACATGTGCAATAGGTTTGAATTTCCTAAAAGCATTGTAGTTGGCATTTTAAAATGCACAAAAAAGGGCAGGTTTCTGTTGGTTGACCAACCATTTAGCAGATTAAGGATTGCGTCCAAGACGTTATATGAAGTATCAGTCTATGGAATGTCTCTGGCAGTAGACTCACTAGATGGCGCCTGGAGCATGACAGCTGATTCATGCTCTCTACACGATAGTTAGCTGCTCTACCAGAATTAATTAGTGTCTCTGTTGCTGTCACACACTACAATTCCCAAATGCTGTGTGTATATGTGAACAGGACGTTTTTATCCAACAGAGAATAACAGACTTAAGAATCTCACGGAATAAAATGCTTCAGATACTGTAACATTAGCAATGAATAAGGTTGCTATTTAATAATATTTAATTGTCAGGGTGAATTTGATTTATACTGTCACATTAGTACCATCAATTACTGGTAGTCTCTCCTTGTGGTTTTGAAGGGACTGTTGAAAATATATTGCAATAAGTGGAACTAACATGAACAGAAGTAAACTCCTTCCCACCCACATACACAATCAAAACGATACATTGTTCATTAGTACTTTGCTGAAATATTTTTGAGTTTGAACTTCAACAAGACATCTGGAAATTAAAAAAATCTCCAAAAATACACTGAATAAGTGTAATTAGTTACTCCAGATCAGATTCTGGAAGCACTTGTTAGGGGAAAGGATTATTGTTATTACTACTAGAATTGTCAAGATTTTAAAATGAGCCAAATTTTAAATTTGCTTTTGTATGTTTTTTACAGTTATAGACTGAATCATTTTTCTGTAAAATTGTAGCCCTCAGCCATTCACTTAAAAAACAGAATGTGTAGAACAATTCACACCAGGGTGCTTTCAAGTGAAGTTATTTTAAGTCAAACTTGACAACATAGGGAACTATATGCCTCAGTGAATATTTATATCGGATAGGATAGATTTCAGGAATTCATGGGCAGGAAATCCTGTGAAGCATGCTGACCTCACCATCCAAATTTGTGATATGCACTCTTGGTACACAAAGCTCTTCCTGTGCAAATTCGTAAATTCTACCCTAATCTATAGAGGAAATATTATGCTGCAACAATACAGTATATACTATGCTATAGAATAAATAGTGTAAATGCACCCCCCCCCACCCCCCCATACAGGCCATCAGATATTGCCAGGCATCACTGGAGTTTTGGCCTCCAAATGTGGCTGCTCAATATGGGGGCAACTAATTAGGATGCCCGCAGTCATTGCCAACAAGCCCTGCACACTCACGTACAACCTAAACACTTTCTCATATGGTGGTTGGCAATCCATTCACTTTCCTCTTTGCTGCACTTTCAATTCTTTTCATCATAATACCAGTCTGTCATCCATACCCTTCTGAAGTATTGACCAGTATCTGTGACAATGTACATCATCTAGTGTATGCTTTCCAGCTTATAATATGTACTCATTTCATAGTGGAACTTGTATGGTGAATATTACACAATGATTGTTACAGAACACATTGTATATGCTGAACGTTACATAGCATCTATTATAATGGCATCTTTATACAGTACACAATACATTGAATAGTAAAAGATTGAGTTATGTAGGGCAGATAGAATAATTCTAATGTTCTTAATACAAGATAATGAATACCTAGGAATGCATTGTGTAATGCTAACTTAATAATCTTTTCCCAATTATCTTCTCAGATCGGGGGGAATTTCCATCACACTATGGAAGGTTTTACCTGCGGTTATTTGCTTTCCTATTGTAATTAAGTAAGTTAGGAACATTTTTTGGGTCTGCAGGAAGAGTTGGCATGATAGGCTGAATAATCTTTGCTTGTTTCACAGTATAATGTGCTTATGCAAAAGCAAAATACCGCGGATGCTGGAAATCTGAAATAAAAACAGAAAATGCTGGAAATACTCAGCAGGCTAGGCAGCATCTGTGGATAGAGAAATAGAGTTAATGTTTCAGCTTGATGACCTTTCATCTGCTAACTCTTCTTCTCTCTCCACAGACGCTGCCTGACCTGCTGAATATTTCCAGCATTCTCTGTTTTGATAATGTCTTTATGTATATTCTGTTTAGAAGTTTGTTACTTTTTCTGATGCTGTTATTTCCTTACATGTGTATATATTTTGTTTTAAGTTCAGTCCAGTAGTCTAGGACTTTAGTTTACTGCTTGAATCTTAGAATAGCTTCCCCTCACCGACATCTGTTCTAACACCAAGACCACTTTCAGCTCTAAAACATTGGATGGAATTTTATGCTCTCCCCATGCTGTGCTTGGAGGTGGGGAGAGCATAAAATCAGGTAGGATAGTGGTGGGGGGTGGGAGCCCAATGGGGTTCCCTCATTCAAAGGCACTGAGGGACATCCTCCTGCCCTTGCTGCCAACCCCCCTCCCCCATAACTCCCACCTCATGAGATCCTTCCCGCCCTGACCTACCTAAGGCCTGGCTCCAGCGCTGCACCTTGACCTCTGGTTGGTGCAGCTGCAGCAGCAGCCAACGCCTCTGTGGTGGCACTGCAGCTGCCAGTCTCTGATTAGCCGGCAGCTCTGCAAGGCTGCAACTTCCGGCAATGGAAGGGCCACCACTGTCCAGTTAAGTGCCTAATTAACACTAAGTTTAGCGGGCCTCCCGTAGAAGAGGTGATGCAGGGATCTCAGCGTTGGGATCCCCCAATGTTGAGACCCCTGCTGCCAGCATAAAATTGCCCCCATTGTCTCCTTCCAGCTCTCCTGTTAAAATCGTCATCTATGCTACTATTACCTCAAGGCTCAATTCTTCCAGTGCTATCCTTGCCAGTCTCTAAAATTTACAACTCATCAAAAATACCACAGCCTTAATCCTCACCCCACATTGAGCCTGGCCCTCTTATCAACAGTCAAAGGGTGGGAGTGAATCTTTTGAATTCCCTGCCCTAGAGTGCTGTGGAAGCTCAACCACTGAGCAAGTTCAAGACAGAAATCGAGGATTATGGGGATAGTGGGGAACAATGGTGTAGGGGTACAAAGAACAAAGAACAGTACAGCACAGGAACAGGCCATTCGGCCCTCCAAGCCTGCGCCGATCGTGATGCCTGCCGAAACTAACACCTTCTGCACTTCCGGGGCCCACATCCCTCTATTCCCTTCCTATTCATATATTTGTCAAGATGTCTCTTAAACGTCGCTATCGTATCTGCTTCCACCACCTCCCCTGGCAGCAAGTTCCAGGCACTCACCACCCTCTGTGTAAAGAACTTGCCTCGCACATCCCCTCTAAACTTTGCCCCTCACACCTTAAACCTATGTCCCCTAGTAACTGACTCTACCACCCTGGGAAAAAGCTTCTGACTATCCATTCTGTCCATGCCGCTCATAACTTTGTAAACCTCTATCATGTCGCCCCTCCACCTCCGTCGTTCCAGTGAAAACAATCCGAGGTAGATGATCAGCCATGATCTGTTGAATGACAGAGCCGGCTCAACAGGCCGAATGGCCTACTCCTGCTCCTATTTCCTATGTTCGATGTCTTCCCCAAGCTTCACTCAAAGGACAGTAAATTAACCCCAGCTATTGCTTCAAACTGTTCCCCTTTATTCTTACTCCTTTTCTCTCTCTATCTGCATGTGTGTTTAGCGCATATGAATGCTAGCATGGTCGCGTCGCGTATTCATAGTAGTTTTAACTGAATTAGAGTTTTAAGGTTAATAAACCTACACCTATCTTGTTTAAGTCTAAGAAAACCTGTCTGGTTGATTTCTTTGCCTTACCATTGGAAAGCAGTGAACAAGGATTCACTGAGGGGAAGCTAAGACCACAGTGTTTTAAAAATTAAACCCTATTACGGTCAGACCAGGGATAGGCTGAGAGGGAACTCCTAGACCCCTTTCTCACCTGGTCATAAAAAGAGGTAAATGAAGTTAAGCAATCTCCTGCAACAGACCAACTGAAATATTTTCTGGGCAAGATCAACGATCCAAAACAAGCATTTTGGTCAGCAGACATATATGTCAATGGACATATCACTAATTTCAAACTTGAGACAGGAGCAAGTGTGATGGTCCTGTCAGATAAAGAGCCGTGGCTCTCCACACACGTTTTGCAACCAACAGAAACATGGCCCAGGAGATGATTAGATTAGATTAGATTAGATTAGAGATACAGCACTGAAACAGGCCCTTCGGCCCACCAAGTCTGTGCCGAACATCAACCACCCATTTATACTAATCCTCCACTAATTCCATATTCCTACCAAACATCCCCACCTGTCCCTATATTTCACTACCACCTACCTATACTAGTGACAATTTATAATGGCCAATTTACCTATCAATCTGCAAGTCTTTTGGCTTGTGGGAGGAAACCGGAGCACCCGGAGAAAACCCACGCAGACACAGGGAGAACTTGCAAACTCCACACAGGCAGTACCCGGAATCGAACCCGGGTCACTGGAGCTGTGAGGCTGCGGTGCTAACCACTGCGCCACTGTGCCGTGCTTGAAGTAAAGGGAAGTTACAAGCGACACTTCAAAATAATGAAAAGCAGATATTAGAAACACTGTATGTCCTAAGCAATTAGGAGTCTCATTCTTAAGTAGAAGAGCTTGAATTGGCCTTCATATTATAAAGAAAGTTGAAGAAGATAAAGAAGAATCCAGGAGCCAGGACAGTGGGAGAGTCCCCAACCAGACCTGAGCACTGCAGAGTCCGGATTCCACCAGAGAGCCTGCACAATGCGGAGAGAACCCGCACAACACAGCACAACGCCATTCCACTCAAAGACTGCAAGAGCGAGAAAGAGAAATGCAGCAAGTTTCTACAGGAGTGCTTCATGGACAGAGAACTTGGGAAGAAGAAAGTCCAACAAAATTGTCAGGTACACAGACAAGATTAAAGAGAATCACTACATTCAATCCAATTCCCAACTAGAATGTGGGAATGGTTGGCGATGGATTTATTCTTCTCTGGGGGAAGATCCTATCTAATTATAGTTGATTACTTCTCAAGATGGATCAAAGTTAAGTGAATGTACACAACAACAACTGAAGCAGTCATCAGAGTTTTACAAAATGTTTTCGCAACACATGAAATACCTGATCAGATAGTATCTGATAATAACCACAATTTGCAAATGATTACTTCAAGTAGAATGTGGATTTGTTCATCTAACAAGCTCTCCTAAGTATCTACAATCAAATGGAGAAGCTGAGTGAACAGTCAGAACCATTAAAACTATGTTGATGAAAAATCAAGATTTCCAATTAGCACTACTGACATACAGAACTACTCCATTATTGTGCAGATTAACGCCATCAGGACTCTTAATGGGAAGAAAACTTCGAACACAACTTCCAATTCTACCCAAGAAATTACTTCCAGGATTGCAAAGCAAGGATTATCAGAGAGTACAAGACAAAGAAAAGTTGTATTGAAACAAACAGACCCATAATTATAACTGAAGATACCATACAAGAAACCTACCAAAGTTGTCAGAAGGGCAAAAGGTATGGGTACAAGACCAAAATAGAGAAGGGGTAATTCTCCAGAAAGATGAGAATCAACAGGGATCTTATCCAGTACGAACTCAAGAAGGTTCCATACGGAGAAATAGAAGGAATCTTATTCCTTTACATCAAAGAAATCAATCGGTCATACATTTAAACAACTTGAACATACGAACATATGAATTAGGAGCAGCCCCTCGAGCTTGCTCCACCATTCAATAAGATCATGGCTGATCTGTTTATGTTTCAAATTCCACACTCCCATCTACCCCCGATAATCTTCGATTCCCTTGACTCAGATGATGAATTGAAAATTCAAAAAGGACCGAATGGTATAAACCTCAACAAAGGTCGTCCAAGTCAACAAACAAGGGATCAGAGAAAGACTACCAATCTTCTGCATCTGACGACAGCAAGATCAGGGAGAGTTGTGAAGCCTCCTGATAGGTTGAATCTATGAAGTCAGAGACTTGGGGGGAGATGGGTAGCATGTAAATAAAAAAGTGAATGCATGTAAATATATATTAGGATACAGACTTGGGGGGAGATGTGGTATATGGGTATCAAAGGGTTCATCTTGAGAGAAAGTAAAGATTACTGCCCACCATGATCAGGTAAGAGATCATATGGGACAGATTCGATAAATGATACTACGTGGCTTTTGGAGGAGACACACAGGCTAGTGTGGAGTGTATATAGTTACTATACAATAAAGATTAATGTTTAAACAATACCGTCTAAGAACCTCTCTGGCTAGACTCTATACGGTGGCAGCATAAAGAACCAAATATATAACAATCAAGAACCAGATTCTATTCAAATTAATGGAGCTGAAAATAACACTGCGAGAGTACCTCAGAAACTCAGTACCCATTTTAAACAGGTGCTTACAGCGAAGGCTACAAAGAAAAATCTATCTTTTTTTGTTTGGGCCCATCTTCTGAATAGCGTTAATCCTGATTCCTGTATTTTCTGTTGCTTAGTCTCCAGAGGTTGATCCACGAATGGGCTTGTTATGACCTGAACCAATTTCCTCCTTCAAAAATTGATTCAGTTAGATTCACGGAATTAAATGGCACAGGATGCTGCCAACTGGCCTATTGTGCTTGTGCTGGCTCTTTGAAAGAGCTCTGCAATTAGTCCCGTGTCCCTGCACTTTTTCCATAGTTGTTTTCAATTCCTAGTAGCTTAAGGGTAGCCAGTGTGCTTTAATATCTGTCGCTGACAGATAATGCAGTCCTGACTCCAATGGTGTGGCCAATTCTTGATTGGACATTCACAAAGTGCCAAGAGCACCAAGAACATATTTAAATTAGCAGACCTCATACTGCAGGATCAACTATGTGAGGTGCAGGTGCAAGCAGCACCTGAGAGACAGCAGTCCCAGTGATGAGGCACCACAGCTGTATTTTTGGTTCCTTGATCCATCCTAATGCAATATTACAGTGAATTTTAGCTGAATTTTTAGTTTAAAATCATTAGTAGTGCTAGTTGCATTTGACCATGCAATCATGTCACTAAGTGTTATTACCATGTCTACATAAACCACTATAAACTGGCTAGTAAGATAGTGTTTCCATGGTAACAATGCTACTTTAAGCAGCTTAGATATTTGTGCTTCTGAAGCAAAGATTACTGAAACCATTCACAAGTACTCAGTTACACTTTCTTGACTGGAATGTTTAAGATGGAGGAACATTATATAGATGTAATATTGATACATGAATATATGATCACTGTTACATATAGATATACTGTAATATATCCATTATAGATATATTAATGTATAATTACTGTAATAATTATAAATTTGCATATTAGTAACACTTTACTGAAATCATGAATTATTCCTGTTCTAATTCAATTTGCTGGACAAGATAAGCACTTTCACTCATTAATAGTTAGGTTACAATGTGAATGGGTATTTCAGAAATCGCGCTCTGCTTCTGTAATGAAATAAGATGCCACTTACCGCTTGAGCGTAGGCACCGTAAGCACCAAATTGGATTGCCATTGGGTTGAACATCCCCATCTGCCCTGCCATTTGCTGCATGCGACGCATTGTGCGTTCCTTGTCGGTGTCTGCAAATTTTACCACTAGGCTCGAAGATGCCCCCTGAAAGGCAGAAAGAAAAAAACTAATCAATAGAGGTGCCAAATAGCACCACTGTGACTCCATGTAACCTTCCAGTAGCCTCATTGCACTCTTGTTGCTTCTGACTTTGATTTGCAATAGTAAGGACAGGAAGGTTGTACGTTTTCAATTTGTGAAAAACATGTTTTTGGTGATAACAGAGAACACAAACAAGCTGTGGTTCATTTCTTTTCTGAGCATCATCTGTTATCAGCATAATCAAATTATCTGGACTGCAACACATCCTGACTCCTGGCCCTTTTAAAATTTCACTTTCGTAATGCCTCCTTCAAGCAATCCCATTTCACTCTAGGATTACTTGGGCCAGTTTATTAGTACTCAGGCTGCCGCTATGGACAATAAAAGAACACACTTTTGTTTGCAGATCCAGATGAGAATTTGTTTTCTTAAACTCTGCTGGGATGAAGACCTGGAGTTTTGACAGCTGCACGCAGGGCAGTCAAAATAGTTAATTCTACCAAATAAAGCAACAACCATTATATGTGGCCCTGTAATTAGTTGCCATCTGAACCAAGTCGGCTGTTTTCAGGGACAATCATGTAGTGGATTTAGACTGAAACAGAACATAGCATTGAGAACAAAGGAATATAACCTGGTCAGTACAATAAGCACCAATTGTGGTTCTGACCAGGTGCTTTGACCTTGTATTAGGATATTGGACTCGAAATTCTTCTTGGGCAGTGGCACAAAACAGGCAATACTGGGTCAGCCGCCAGTGCAGTGCAACATCTGAAATTCAGTTCCTTTGACTGTAGGGTGCTGCATCAAATGATGCCAAACTTGAGTTTCAAAATCCGTAGATTAGAGGAAAAAGGGAATTTTGGGGGTGGAGGTCTGTAAGGATTTCCAGTTTTGCGGTCCTGAAAAGAAATAGGTCAGGGTGGGAGGATACAGTGTGGATGCAGGGAAGGGATTGAAGAACATGTAGGATGTTGTACACTGGGAATTTAGGAGGAACAAGAGAGGAAGAATCCGAGGAAAAATAACTATGATTGTATCACCAAAATAAGGACAAGATGTATTAATATGAGGGAGAAGTTTGAAGCTAAGGGCGAGAGAAAAACTTCTCGTCAAATGATGTCATTTTGTTATTTTATATATAATTCCTTGGAGCACTGGGATTAGCTTTGATGAATTGTTGTCACCTCCCATTTTAAGAAGCTGTAGCAGTGACTCAAGGCAGTTAGTCAAAATGTCTTAGAATTTCAGTACACAACTAAGGAAAAAGAAAACAGAACATAAACCCAATAGATAAAAAAATGAATTTTATATAACACAGAAAAACGTAAATCTAATGATGGTTTGATACTTAGTCCAGTATAACTTTGACGAGAAAATGCACACTTTTCAGTCTCTACTGCATTCTACTGTGGAATGTCAGTGTTTGAATGCTTAATGTGCTTTTATTAAATTCCTTCCTGTTATTTCACCAAAAAACACTGATCCATCTATTTTATTATCCTGCAGCATAATTTTAAGGCAGGTGTTATTAGTTTTTCAGGAAGGGTGAGAGCGAGGCATGACTGAAGATGATGGAACGTCAATTGTTATTCTGCTTGTATTTAGCATTAAACATGTCAAAGTCAGGGGTTAGAACAAGCTCCTTTGCAATAAAAACAGAAAATGCCAGAAATACTCAGCAGGTCAGGCAGCATCTGTGGAGAGAGAAACAGAGTTAACAGGCAGGATGTTCCGTGTGGGCTTCTGAACCTGATTGTCAGACTGAGATGTGGGTCAGAAGCCTGCATTATTGGGCTGAATTTTGTTGAGCTTCAGACTTCAGGCTCTGTGGCGATGCGGGGGGGTGGGGGTGGGTTGCCGGAAGATCGCAGTGGCCATGGAGCTTGATGCCGGGATTGCCGGGCCCGATCTTCCCGGTGGTGGTGAGGCACTGTGCAGGCCCCGCCCCACCCCCACCCCCGGCCACTCGGCGATGGGACCCAACTTTAAATATTGAAATAAATGTCTTGAATACATTTACATACAATTCCCTGTGATCTTACTGGCTGTCTGGGATCTTCCGTGCGATGGGAGGCACTCATGCACCTTCACTTTCCTGTCCAGGGAAAACTGGTGCCACCGAGGTGGGGAAGAGGGGAACTTAGGATTCTTAGTGTAGTGGGGAGGGTCAACTCTGCATTTCTAGTGTGGGTGAGAGGGAAGGGGTAATCTCTGCACTTTGTGCAGTTGCTGGGTGGGGGGGGGTGTGGGTGGTGGTGAGGTCAACTTGGCAATTTAAGTGTTTTGGGGAGGGGAAACGGGGGGACCATTTATTTGCAGTGTATTGGGGGGGGGGGGGGGGTGTGGAACAGGTCAGACATTTATTTTCAGTGCAGTGGGAGGAGGTACGGGGTTCAAATCTGCAGTGTCTGGGCTGGTCTGCCAGCCCTTTAAAAATGGCGCCAGTGCCTGCGCAGAGGCATCTGTTGCTGTCCCCATGATTGGGGCACAAGGAAGCCTGCCCTGCATATTTAAATGAGCTGCCGTGTACTCGATCACGGCACTATGACGACGTATGGCCCATTTGTGCGGGCCGCCATTTTTTCCGCCCGCTGTTGCTTTCCCAACATCGGGAGTCCAACAAAAGGCAGCCCATTGTGTGGGAAACGGTCACGCATTATGATTTTCTACAGGATGGCCAATTAATGGTTGGAGGGCAGGCTCGCTGTCCAACTTAGGATGGCGGGTGGGCTCTCGAAGCTGGAGGGCTAATCAGAGGAGAAGAGTAACAGACTGCAGTGGAAGGTAAGTAAGGGAGAGGACACTTCAAGACAGAGACGCGCCTCTCCAACTTTTTAAAAGATTAAGTAATAAATGGCTTTGCAGCCAGCCTACCACTGTGAGGAGGTGATGGGGTGGCTGCTGCAGCACCCAGGCAGGCAGGGAGGGCCTCTAGGCCTACCTGGAGCACTGGTCCCCTGGTCTTTTGCCAGGAAGCCGCCGGGAGGCCACCTGCAGGCACCTAAACTGCCTCCCACCACCTGTGGGAACCTGGAGTCCGACTTTAATTGGCTTTATGGTCTTTAATGAGCTATGTCAGCTACCCACTGCGTGCAGATGGATAGCCCTGCTGTTCCCTCATCCTGCCTCTGCAAAAATGAGGTGGGATGGAGTCAGGGAACCAGCCGCCAGCCGATGGGGCTATTTTTAGCTCCTTCCTGTCTCCAATCCTGGCACAGGCGGGGGGCTCAAAATCCTGCCCAACGTTTCAGGTCAATGACCTTTCCTCATAACTGACAGAAGTTAAATGTAGAGATGTAACAGGTTTTAAGTAAGTGCAGAAGTAAGGAAAGGGGGATGGAGGAAAGAGCAAAAATGGTCTGTGATAAGGTGGAAGGCAGGAGAGATTAAATGACAAAGGGGATGATGGATTAGGCAAAAGAGGGTGGTAATGGGATAACTAAAGAAACAAAAGATGGGTCTAGAGGAGCTTTAATAGCAACAGCAGAATCATTGCCAACACCTGCTGTACAAAAAATGGAAGCAGTGGTTAATGATCTCAAATTGTTGACTCAATGTTAAGCCCAGAAGGTTGTAAAGCGCCTAATCAAAAGATGAGGACCTGTTCCTCGAGCTTACGTTGAGCTTTGGACAGCAGCGGATGGTAATAATTTTGCAGTTGCTATTTACAACTCCTCTAGACCCTTTTTTTTTACTTGTTTCATTACCATCCTCTTTTGCCTTGCACCATCATCCCTTTTGTCATTTAATTTCTCCTGCCTTCTACTCTATCACAGACTTTCCCTTTCGTTCTTTCCTCCCTCCCCTCTTTCCCTGCCTTTGTACTTGCTTAAATCCAGTTCCATTTCTAACTTTTGATATCTCTGATGAAGGGTTGATGATCTGAAACGTTAACTCTATTTCTCTTGCCACAGATACAGCCTGATCTACTAAGTGTTTCTGGTATTTTCTGATTTATTGCAGATTTCTAGCATCTGCGGTATTTTGCTTTTGATTAAACTCCTTTGCAATCTGCACAACAGGTTTTAACCAATTTTAACTTTTTGTACCTTTCTGAGGAGCAACAGGTGGATTAAATGCCAACTTTGGGCAGTTTTAGCCTTTTTCACCATGAGCTCTGTTATGTTCGAGGGAGCTGAGCTGGAAACATTTTAATTTATTTCAAAATTTATTTTTATGTTTTTGTTTTTATCCTCTCTCTTTTTATTCCCTTCAGACTTTTGGCAGTATGACTTTAACTGACCACCTGGAACTGTGCAGAGTTACCCTGAAGTACCCCGCCTCTATCTGCAGCATTTTGCCAAACACAATAGATTAATAACCTGCTATTTGTGAAAGACACAAAGGAGTCCTATTGTTACATCCCCAGGTTATGCTGTTGTACGATGAGAAATTGTGCAGTTAGCCTCTCAAACCTCTTACTGGAGTGACCATTGTACCTGTAACAATTCAAAATCGTAAGCAGAATTCTAATACTGCCTTCTCCCCAGATTTCTCAATCCCTTTTCTCTCCAGAAACACATCTAATGGGCTTTTGAATCTGTTTGCATTAATGGCTTTCTCTGACAATTTATTAAACAACACTATTACCTTTTGGTGGAAAGGTTAATCCTAACTTCCTCATTTTAATGTATGTCCCCTGGTATTTGAATACTTCATTAGAGTGAATATTTTAATTTCCCTTCATAATTTTCAAACCTCAATTAAGTCACCTTGAAATCTCTTTTCCAAAGAAATCAAGCTCAGCTTTCTTAACCTTTATACATAATTTAGCTGGTTCGAATGCATGCTCCGAGCATATTGGTTGCCCAGATCAGAAAATCTCCAATAAATAAAGATTATTTGAGCTCAATTTACTTTTGGTTCTAAACAGCCTTTAGCATGTCTACTTGCTGCACTCCAGAAGCCAACAAAAAGAATTTCACAAGACAACATATCGACATTATTCCAACTGATGCTCCTTAATCTTATCTATCCTGGAGTAAAGTATTTTTTAATGTGCAAAATCATTTCCTACTCATCATCATTAGAATAATTTCTTAATTGCATTAAATTTGTATCTCAATTTAAAATAAAGTGAAGTGTGCTAATTTATTTGATTAATTCAAGTTAAGCAAATAACTCATTTGCTTCCAAATGTTAGTCAAAAGTCAGAAGTGTTCTCTGAGAAGGAATTTTTGATAAATCGTACATGAATACAATACCAGCTTTCATTCAAGTGTGTAATTAAAATGCATATGTATTTTTATTGTAAAATCTTTTGTCCTGCCATTTCCTCTGTCTAAATTGTGACTGGCAAGTCTGTCAATTTTCATTTTCTTAAGTAATTAATTGTCTTTCTTTCTTCATCACTGGTTAAATCTCTGGTTAGTTGCTTCTTTTTTTACTTACCAAACATACTAACAAAAGTTTTACTGCCAATTTTAATTTTTTCCCCAATTACTTCCACTAAAATAATAATTCTCTAATAATATTGACGTAAATTAAAAATCATGAAGATACAGTCACCATGACACTCCTCAGCCATGTTCAGGCTGAACTGGGAAGAATACATTTGATAATAGTGTCAATTTTAGGATAATGGATGTTCCTACCAAGAAAATGACAGAAGGATTACTAGTGCAAACCTATAACTCTCCTTCACATAAAGAGTGATCAGCATGTGGAATAGACTTCCAGATAGAGGGAAAAAAATCCTAGAATTATTTCAGAAAATCCATTTAGAGCAGAACTATGTTAAGATGCCAGAGTCTCCAACTCAATTCAAAGAGCCCAATCCCTGATCTGCACCTGCATCACCTCCATTCACAGGTCCACCTGTGCTCTGCTCCTGTCTTTTTATTTAATTTTCTTTCTTTTCTAATCACTTTTTGACCTTAGCCTCCTGTTCGCTAAGAGCATATCCAAAACCTCAATCTACCACCTAACCTCATCCAAAGCCTAGGACATGGGTTCTATCTTTCATTCCCACATCTGACCTGACCTACAAAAGCAAAATACTGTGGATGCTGGAAATCTGAAACAAAAACAGAAATTGCTGGAAATACTTAGCAGGTCTGGCAGCATCTGTGGAGAGAAAAACAGAGTTAATGTTTCAGGTCAGCGACCCACAGATTTGAAACGTTCACTCTGTTTTTCTCTCTGCAGATGTTGCATGACCTGCTGTGTATTTCCAGCATTTTCTTTTTTTGTTACACAATCCAACCTTCTCTTCAACCCACAAGCAAAGCTGTGGAAGATCCAATAGCGTATATAATTGGTTAATTAAAAAAACTAAACAAGAATGCTACTTTTTCAATACTTTAGTCATGCTGTAAGGTTTATGTTCAAGAAAAGTGACTACAGGGGATGGCAATTAACATTACAAGAAATTTTTTACTTAAACGTTCTATAGAGAAGACAATATAAGAGCAACAGAAAGGACCGAAAAAAGGCCATTTGACTCGGACAGCCTATCTCACGAGAGATTGCACAATTTGCCCAGGTGTTGGAAAATCTGCAAACAGTTTTTGCTGGGATGCTGTTCCATAATGAATGATTAAGTACTCCTTGTTTGAATAACTTATGCATAGTCACAGTAGCGCAAGCGTCATTACATTCCATCAAAAAGAACAATCATCTGTGGCTACATTTCTCCTTATAGCCTTTGATCCTGTTCTTGTTTCTTGACAAAGTTAAAACAGCACAAGATTAACTAATTTGCACAATGCCTATTCCACCCGTCCATTTGTCAATGCTACTCAACTAAAGCTTGGTAATTTCTACACTAATATTACTACACTCTTGCACTTGCCATCCAAATTAAATAATTTATTCATAGTCACACTATTTATGCCCCGTCCCTACTTCGGGAACCTGAAGTATGTCTCTGTGGGATAGCTAGGTTGAGTTAGTGCTCCTGGTGCAGTGCTTTGCATGACAGGAGTGCATATTGGGAACTTGCTGCAGAGCTCAATGTGGCCAATTTATGGTACATGCAATTTTCCATCCATTCATTTTACTAGACAGAAAATTGTGTCTGTTGCAATGAAGAAGTGCAGAGCTCCGCATTCAAATTTCGAATAGATGCTCTCATTGTGCAAGCTTAGTGCTGCAAGGTTTTTTCGGCATTTGTTTTTAAAATGTGGGCAACTCTGGCAGTTCTGCATTTATTAATCATAATCCATTGCCTGGAAAAGATGGTGGTGTGCTTTCTCCTTAAATGGCTGCAGTATTTGTGGTGATTGTATGCCCACAATAGTGTTAGGTAGAAAATTCCAGGACTTTGGTTCAAAGATGATGAAGGAATGGCAATGTAAATTCAAGTTAAGGTGACTTGTAACTTGGAGGGGCAGTTGGAAGTGATGGTGTTCTCGTCAATCTGGGTGACAGAGCCCATGAGTTTTGGAGATGCTAATTAATCAAGCTTGTCATGTTGATGAAGTGCATCCTGGAGAGGGTACATACTCCAGTGACAGTATGCTGAAAGTAGAGTTGGTGAATATAGAATGTGTTGCATGGCCCCTACCAAATGGATTTCTTAGTCCTGAATAGTGTCAAATGGTGACTATTCTATCACTGTACTGACTTCAGCCGTGCACAGGTTGGAGAGGCATTGAGGGGTCAGGAGGAATGTTACTGTACTTTTTTTTCCTTGTCCGGAGTCTGGATGTTGCATTGTGTGATCTCTATAAGATTGCTGCGTGGCCATGTTTGCACACATGTTAAAGGGAACATGGGTTGGGTGCAGCCCGTAGTTTCATTGCGTGTAGTGTGGATTGCTGGATGGAGGTGAGCCTTGTCACAGAGTACCCAGCCTGCTCATGTTCCCATGTTGATACAGCTGATCCAAGATCTGGTCAATGGTAACCCCAGGATATTAATGGAGGACAATTGCTAACATATAATAATCCTCACTAATGTCTCCAGTTAAAAGTAGTTTAGCTCCATAAGTCCATATCTTAGAATTCTAATTGCTTTTGAAAAGTTGCATTAATTATTCTAGCACTGTTTTTAAGAACCAATTTCAAAAGGTAACATTAACCTAATCCTACTCATAATGAAATACCCTTGAGATACATTCCAGTTGGGGCGGCACAGTGGCGCAGTGGTTAGCACCGCAGCCTCACAACTCCAGCAACCCGGGTTCAATTCTGGGTACTGCCTGTGTGGAGTTTGCAAGTTCTCCCTGTGTCTGCGTGGGTTTCCTCCGGGTGCTCCGGTTTCCTCCCACATGCCAAAGACTTGCAGGTTGATAGGTAAATTGGCTTTATAAATTGCCCCTTGTATAGGTAGGCAGTAGGGAAATATAGGGACAGGTGGGGATGTGGTAGGAATATGGAATTAGTGTAGGATTAGTATAAATGGGTGGTTGATGGTCAGCACAGACTCGGTGGGCCGAAGGGCCTGTTTCAGTGCTGTATCTCTAAATAAATAGAACTTGATCAGCTATGTTAATAACTGCTTATTTTAGGCAGATGTATGGACACCTCTGAAAACATACTGAGGTGTGCCGCTGTGTTTTAGTCAAGCGGACACAACAATCAAAAAAGCATTATAAGCATGCATGACAGAGAAAAAATTAACCTTTTTATTGTCGATTGTAGATTTGTACCGATTATCTTAAAGCCTTTGCAAATTGAGTGCATTTAAGCAGAAGAATACAAGGCCCTTGAAAAATAGCCTCCATCGTTACAAAGGGGCTGCAATGGCTTGAATGCAAAGCTTTTTTTCCTCAAAAGGTTAATAGAACACATTATCAATGGTTATATTATTTTGTAATAGCTGCTAGTGGTTCTTGAGTTCATGTTTGAGTATTAAAGAAAAATTAAAAAGTTAATAGTGTTACAACCAGGTGAGAAAGAGGTCTAGGGTTCCCTTTCAGCCTTCACCTTGTCTTACCGTAACAGGGTTTAATTTTTAACACACCGTGTTTTTAGCTCCCCCTTGGTGAATCCTTGTTCACCGCTTTCCAATTATAAGGCAAAGTAACCAACACAAACAGATTTTCTTAGGTTTAAAGAAGAAAAGTTGAAATTTATTAAACTTGAATTTAAATTCTATTTCAGTTAACGCCTACAGATACACGACACACCCACGCTAGCATGCATACACGATACACACATGCAAATAGAGACAGAAAAGAGCAAAAAATAAATAAAGTAGAAAAGTTTGAAGCAATATCTGAAGAGTTTTTGTTACGGTTCTTCAAGCTCACTATAGAGTCCTTGATTGTCTGTATATCTTGTTTTTTGTTGGGGCCCAGTATTCTTCTTAAACCTTGTTCGCTGTAGGAGACTTTTCTCTTTTGGGGTTCAGGTGTCTTCAGTGGATTCAGAGACTTGTGAGAAAGAGATGGGAGCAGACAGGAGAGATCTTCTCAGTTCAGGAGCAAACAGACTTTCTGAGTTCAGACTCTTTGTACAATTCAGAAAAACCTGGTTGCCAAGCAGGTTCATCATGTAACTAACTGGTCTGACCACATCTTGGATTGTATCGCCTTAGCAGTCTCTGGAATGCTTCTCTTACACACAATACCTGGTGACCAAGGTCCATTGTGGGTTGATTGTGCCAGTGAATGGTTCTTTGTCCTTCCAAGCACCGTCTGTTAATATGCAAATGCCTTTTCCAGCCACGACTGATCTGTTTAACAAGTCTTTTCTTCACTCCAGTAACAGCTTAAACACAATGTTCATGACAAAATTAATGTGCCTCATTCTTGGCAGGTGGAGGCCTAGCAGGACAATAGCTTAGTGCAAATTTGGGAAAGAAACGTTCTGTTCCACAACAACTTGAATTTATAAAGCTCCTTTAACATAACAAAACGTTCAAAGGTATTTTGAGTATTATCAAACAAAATTTGACACCAAGTCACATAAGGAGATATTAGGACAGATGAGAAGTAGGATTTAAGGAGTGTCTTAAAGGAGGAAAGAGAAATAGAGAAAGTTTTAAGGAGGGAATTCCAGAGCTTAGGGCCTCGGTAGCTGAAGGCACAGCCACCAATGGTGCAATGGTGAAAGTCAGGATGCGCATGAAGCATGAATTGGAGGAATGCAGATATCTTGATGATTGTAGGAAATTACAGAGATAGGGAGAAGGCAAGGCCATGGAAAGATTTGAAAACAAAAATGAGAATTTTCAAATTGAGGCATTGCTGAACCGGGAGCCAGTGTAGGCCTGCAAGCACAGGAGATATGGGTGAATGAGATTTGGTGCGAGTTAGGATATTGGCACGACAGCTTTGGATGAGCTTAAGTTTATGGAGGGTGGTTGATGGGAGGCTGGCCAGGAGTACATTGGAATAGTCAAATTTCAAGGTAACAAAGGCATGGATGAGGGTTTCAGCAGCAGATGAGCTGAGGCAGGGGGAGAGTCAGATGATGGAAATAGGCGCTCTTAGTGTTGGTGCAGATATGTGGTCAGAAGCTCATCTCAGGGTCAAATATGACATCAAGGTTGCAAACCGTCTGGATCAGCCTCAGACAGTTGCCAGGGAGAGGGTTGCAGCTGATGGCTAAGCAATGGAGCTCGTGGCAGCAACCAAAGTCAATAGCTTCAGTCTTTCCGATATTTAATTGGAGAAAATTTCTGTTCATCCAGTACTGCAGTCTGACAACTTAGAGACAATGGAGGGGTTGCGAAAGAAGTGTTGGTGAGGTAGAGCAGGGTGTAATCACCGTATATGTGTAACCTGACATTGTGTTTTCAAATTATGTCCCTGAGGGGCAGCATGTAGATGAAAAATAGGAGAGAGCCAAGGATAGATCCTTGCGGGACCCTCGAGGTAATGGTGTAGAAGAAAGAAGAGAAGCCATTGCAGATGATTCTCTGGCTATGACTGGATAGTTTAGAATGGAATCAGATAATCCTGGAATAGTGAGCAGTTGTGGGAGAAGAGAGCAGGAGCTGATTTTGCTTTACATGGTCCAGCCAGATCTGGCAGTGAATGCTGAAACCAGTTGTGGCTAATCCAGCCACATGTATTCAAGTCTGCATCTCTTGGACTTAAGGGAGTGGAGAGGAGGGCCGTAACGGGGGAGTGACCATGGTGAAACAGAGACTAATGGTTTTATTAGAGGCTAAGGTATCAAAGGTGGAGGTGAGGGTGCAGTTGGGCAGATGGGTAGCTGCAGAAATGTTGTGGTGAATGGAGGGCCTAAGGCCCATTTGGGATTTTGAAAGTGCTGTTGTAAGTGAACTGGGAGATAGCTTTTCTAGGAGCAGGCACAGATGTAGGGTTGGGAGGAAACAGTGGGGGGATGTGGGTGGTGATCAATACAAGGCGGTGATGAGAGATGTCCTTATCTGTGATCATCACAATGGGAATGGCAAGGTCATGTGAGGTGGTAAGGTCAAGGGGGTGGCTGTGAATATGGGTAGTGGAGTTTATATGGGGGTGAGATTTATGGAGGATAAGAGCAGTGGAGTCAGTGGAGAGAGCATATTGAGTTGAGATGGAGGTTGAAATCACTGATGAGAAGTCGCTTGGTGCAGAGGCTGAGGGAGGAACGCAGGGAAGATATCTTGGTGAGGAAATTGTTATGATACTTGGGTGGGGAGTAGGGTATGAGGAAGGTGAGATGCTCAAAGGAGGAGGAGTAGGGGTCAGGCCAAGGTGTAATTTGGCAATAAGCCCCACACCGTCACTGCAGCAGTTTGGCAGGGTAAGTGGTGGAAGGTATCACCAGGTGTGGAGGCTTCACTTAGGGGGACAGCCCCATCACCTCGCAGCCAGGCTTCCTCAAGGCCATGATGTTGATATGGTCATCCATAATAAGCTCATGGATGGCAACAGCCTTGTTCACAAGTGAATGGACATTGTGGGGAGAGATACAGAGAGCGGTAGTGATCGGTGATCAGCTGGCAGAGTCCACATGGTCAGCATTGGAAGCAGTGAGTAGGATGTGAAAGAGGTAGGAGAGACCAGATTCCGGGGGTGCACTGGGAGGGAAGGTTGGCGAGACAGTAGGATGAGGAAGTTGGGGTTGCTGCTTGTTTGGAGGTAGCGACGAGTACTTCAATGGGCCCTTCAGAGGACGCCAAGAAAGGGAAGCTGTAGGATTAACTAAGAGGGAGTCAAGCCTGAAACAGCCGCAGAAGAGTATGAAGGGTGAGGAGTGCTGAAGGGTGCGGGTAGGGATTTAGGAGGGTAGTGTACCCAAGAGCAGAGAAATGAAAGGAGACGTGATGACAGGAGAGAGTGGAAGTGATGGGCTCAGGTCCAAAGTGGCAGCCAAAATGCGCATGTGAATGGACAAATAGAAAGCTCAAGTTCCATAGTATATCTGATCTGAGAAGTTTCTGGGACCATGACAACACAATGAAAATTCCTTCCACTTTCCCAGGGCAATTCACACTACTGTAAAAGAGCATTTTCACAATGCAATTTGACTCTCTGGTGTTTCTTTCATGTTTAATTTTATAATTAATCGTTCGACAATTAGCAGATCTAGGGAAATCCCTGTCTTCATGGTGTTCTGTAAGTTTTTAGCTCATAGATTGTGACCTTGAAATGAACATGAATAATGCAAAAATAAAGTAACACAAATATCAGCAGTAGATTTATCAATGTATTAGGAACACTAAACTTGTAAAATACAACAATTCAAAGTAAAAATTGTCGGTGTTTTTTCATTCCGTTCCTTCTGTCTCTCCCTTTCCTATCCTTTTTGTTTAGTTTAATATCCCCCTAACATTTATAACTCTTTTCTACTTCAAAATTAACATTAAAACCTTTTACTTTCTTTTTTCTTGGCTCTCAATGTCTATTCCAGAAGTTTGGCAATTTTTGTTTTGTAAACTGCCTTTTCAATGGCTCAAAAGCAGTATTAAAGATTGTATCTCCGTCGCTTAAAGCACAAAGTGTAAGAAATGATGGGGTTGAATTATTGATGTGATCAGATCAGCCTGTGATGCCTTCATTGGTGAACCAAAGCAAATTCTCTATTCAACAAGGGAACTTACAGGCGGCCTCTGCAACTCAACTGTGGGTAGGATTTTCACCGCGGCCTTCAGGATCCTGGTATCAGGGTCAAATGGGGGTCAGAGGCTCACACTGGGCTGGATTTTACCAAGCCCATGACATTGGGCTCTGTGGCGGGGGTGGGTGGCTCCGGAAGATGGTTGTGGCAGAGGCCCACCATGGAGCTCGATGCTGGGAGGGCCTGGGCCGTTCCACCCTGTGGTGGCGATGCTCCGTGGTGCGCCCCCCCCTCCCTCGTCGCTGGGTGACAGGGCCTCAATTTCAATATTTAAATTAATGAGACAAATAAATTTAAATGAACTTACTTTGAATCTTTCGGACCCGCTGCGATCCTCAGTGTGGCGGCTGGCATTTTCGTGCCTTCATTACCCCATCTGGGGAAAGCTGGTGCAACACTGGTGGGGAGGGTTGAGGAGTTAAGATTTTCAGTGTGGGGGAGGGGGATGGGGTCAAATAAATGTAATAAGTTTAGGGGATGGTGGGAAGGGGTGAACTTTAAACTTTGTGCAGTCTTGGCGGGGTGGGGGATCAGATTTAAAAGGTAAGTGTTTTGGGAGGGGCAAAGGGCAAATGGTTAATGCAAATAGTTATTGGGGGGGTGGGTGGGAAAGTGGCGTTAGAATTTTATTTGATGAATTTGGGGGAGGGGGTGTTTATCTTTAAAAATTTTAAAATGGCATCTACTGCTTTATGTGGCCAAGAGTTCCACTCTTCCATCAGCCTATGCATAAAGACATGTTTTCTAACTTTTCTCCTGAAGGTCCTGGCTCTGATTTTAAGGTTTTGTCCTTTTGTCCTAGACTCCCCCGGAAGCAGGAAAAGTTTCTATCTACTCCCTTCAAAATCCTAAAAATCCCAACCAAGTCACCCCTTAATCTTCTATATTGGTGCATGTAAGAACTGAGAACAAAAGTATAGGTTTCTGTCCTGTCCTTGCCTCAACGAGATGTCCACAGCCTGGGTGAGTTCCACCCATGCAACTACTCTATGCTCCTTTATGTTATCGCATGCCATGGGATCCCTTTGATATAACTGAGGCAGCGCTTCCACTGGAGGCTGAAAGTAGTCACATGAGAGATTCTCACAGGACTCATCTGGAGGTAACCTGCTGCAGTAAGCAGCACTGGCAGTTACTGGTTATAATATTGTCTTGCTGTTGCCAGACTGATTAGTCAGCCCACCAATACAGGCTGGCAGTTCACGTTGGGAAAGTAAAAAAGTCTTTTAGGATCATGGGGTGAATCTTCAGTTGCAAAATCAGCTTTAACAGGATGGTAATTGTCTCAAAGTGGGGTCAGCAGACTTAATGCCTTGTTAACCTAGATGATTTGGCCCACTGCCACTTTCATAGGGGCCTACTGCTGGGTGGCCAAGACCACTGACTGTTTCAGGTGATAGGCCCATTTTAATATTTATAATTCGGGTCCTATGGAATACAAAGGACTCCAATTGCCATTTTAGGATGGAAATAATCAGAGCTTGTGTCGTGCACATTCCAACCAGTTTCAATAGTGATAGAGCCAAAGGCGTCCTCGACAGGCAAGTTTTGAATTAAAAACTGCTGGCCACTATCTCCCCCACCCCCCCCCCCACCCCCCCCCACACCCCTCAGCCTTGTCTTTTCACTCCCTCCCACTACCAACAATCTCCCAGGATCTACCTACAGCTGCCACTTAGGGACAGGTGAGGATGTGGTAGGAATATGGGATTAGTGTAGGATTAGTATAAATGGGTGGTTAATGGTCGGCACAGACTCAGTGGGCCGAAGGGCCTGTTTCAGTGCTGTATCTCTAAATCTAAATCTAAATCTAAATCTAAATCTAAATCTGTCACCCCAGCCCACTAATATTCCTGTGGCTGACACCTGTTTGGTGTCCACAACTACCTAGTCAGATTCAAATGAGGCCTGGGCCTTAAAATCATGGCAGCTTTATCACTGCTGGAATGAGCATCAAGGTTGGCCACCTAAAAGTTACAATCTATATGCATAATTTTTAAATACCTGGCCAGTGCAGTACCATAAATAGAACCTGCTCACTTTCAGAGACATTCCTGGTGGCATGTGCTGACCTGAAGAGAGATTCAGGAGGGGTAATTATTAAAATAATTGAAAAAAATGAGAACATTCTGAGAACATTTCTATTGTTGGAAAACTCTATGTCAGCATCAAAGCAATCCTGTGACTTCGCTGGTGGGCCACGTGTTTACCCTTCAGTCCTGCCTTCAGTCCTGTTAGTCCAGATTTTGTTCTCAATGCTTTGGTAGAAAATATATAGAAAAGCTGCTATCTCTGCAGCTGTGTAACTAATTCCAGATGCGCCTTAATGTAATTTACACTGCAAAGAAGGGATAAAAATTAATAGGCAAAAAATTAAATAATTTACATAAGTTTTTGCAACAGAAAGCACTAATCTTCTTCAGGAATAGACGTGGGATGCAAACAAAATTAGATGACTGTTCATTGTGGGTTGAAGTTATTGTGATTAACAACTGGCAGGCTTCAAGTGTGTTCCTTCAGTGTCTGCTTAAAAGAGATGAAAAGTACTAAATGTAGATGCTGGAATTCAGAATGATAAAACAGAATTGCTGGAAATACACAGATGATCAGTGAGCATTTGAAAGAGAAAGACAGATTAATGTTTCAGATGGAGATCCTTTAATCAGTCCTCAGTGTTACATGTGAAGCATTAACCTAGCTTTCTCTTTCACACGCTGAATGACCTGCTCTGCATCTTCTGACTTCCTTTCCATGACTGTATTGGAACATTGTACTTAGTCAAACAATTTTACTTTTCTTCATCAAAATATTTTCTGTAAGCATTATTTTAAAAGGATAAGACGTCTGTGGGGCACTGATTCCTTATTTTGCACTTGTTTTAGGTTAGGAATAAGGATTCTTTGCCTTTACTCTCTGTGAAATATTGATTAAATTGTCTTAGTGATTACTTTTAGCCAGATCCTGTGTGCAGAACAATCCTGTTATGTCTTCTGCTTCCCATAAGTTAGAAATAATCACACTTTAGGCTTAGAAATGCTGGAGCTCTTTGTTTATTTCATTCAACTTCCATGCTGCTTGGTAAGAATTGCTTAGAGCGGTGTTACATATCACATTACTCCAGTGCAGCTGTGAAATGTGGCCCCCTGGAACACACTTACACACGACAATTAGTTCCTAGCTAATTAGTTCCTAGCTCGTTACGACTATTATAACAATATATAACAAATCCCTTCTAAATACCTTGCTGCTTGCTGTAGCGTAATGCTCCCCACCATGGTGCAGTGCAGCAGAAACTGTATGTGCTGCAATGCAAATTTAGATCAAAGCAGTCTGAGTATTTTTACTTTAATTTGTTAAAGCTAAAGTAAAACTGATAAACAACAACACCAACAAACTCATAGTGTCAGACAAAATTAAAAATGTAATGTTCCATCCTGCCATGTTAATTTGATACAACTGTACAGTTGTATCAATGCAGCACCAATTATGTCAGCGTTAAACAGAACTCTAAAACAGAGTGCAAAATTCCAATCAAATCACATGCACAGTCTAGACCAATGTAAAACAGATTGCTGCTGAAATATCATTCTAGGAAATAAGTTTAAATTTCAATACAGAATTTATCTTTTTAAAATGTGAAATAAAAATAGAAAATGTAGAAAATTCACAGTAGATTTAACCAGTATTTGAAAATGAAAGACAGAGTAACATTTCAAGATGGGACCCTCATTAGAACTGTTTGATCTGCTGTACATTTCCAGTATTTTCTATCTATACTTTTTATTTGTGTTTATCTGTTTATTTTGTTTTACTCGCCAAATTCATTCTCTCCCAGAACCCTGGCAACCATCCTCAGTTCTTTTTTCAAAGCACTGTTTTTGATGGAATATAAATAAATACTACCAAATCTCTTCTGCCTGATCACTGAGTTCTTCTGTCTACATAACACATTTGAGATCTGACTGGTGAGGACAGTGGCTGTAATTGAGACTAGGGCCAGACATAACTCAACATCAGTAGCTGGACTCTTTTTGCGTGTCATCTCAGAGCTCCCTGATTTATTAGTTCATTTTGTAGAATAACAGAAAAGGAGAAGGGAAAGGATCCACCACACCACTCACAGCAGGAATTAGAAGACATTATTTTAATGTTAGTGGCTTTAATCGCTCTACATTCTAAATAATATCTTTGGGTGACATATAACAGTGTGAAGCATGGCCACCTGGGACGAGGCAGGAAGCACTGATGACAATCCTGATGCCCCTTTTCATGTGAATTATTGTAGTACAGATAACATAAAAATGGTAATTACTTGAGCGTTCCTTTTTATCGGTATGGCCAAAATATTGCTAATGGCAGGTTTTCATAAATCTGCCCACAATAATTCCGAGACATGCTAACTTAGCTTTAATTACATGCTTTGTGGGAATGAGGATTATCAAGCACCAGCACAATGATCAAGATGAGTCGCCTTGACAGTCCACAGCTTCATGTTGTAATTTCACTGTGAGATGTTGTAATCTTTCTCCCAGTCTAATGTTCCCTGTGCTCTGTTAATTCCCATACCAGGGTTCTGGCTTGCAGCTGTTACCCAGTGGGGTTGATGTCCTCTGATGTCTTCCTGCTTCAACAAAACTTTCATTGATGGAAAATAAAATAAAACTGGCAGCTGAACTGTTCGTCAGTTTCCCGCCGGGCTAAGTCCAAAAAATGTGACTTCTGAGGGACTGCTCCTACTCAAGAACAATTGCATGTTCATGGGCTTGTGCATGCACAATTGTTTCAGAATTGTTGCTGGTGATTCTACATTCACCTTGCAGTGCAAACTGAATGACTTCAGCTAAGCTGCAGCTTGCACACTGTGCAAACCAGTTTCACTGGAAAAATCAACCAAGGTTTCTCTTCCTGAATGCTGCCCAGTGACCCCTGTGTGTGGATGTTTGTTGAGGAGAGTAATGGGCTTGGCTGTGATGCCATCCATATTGGTATAGCCAGCCACCATGCACTGGTTAAGCTTACATAACATTAACACAAATTTGAGTCTTCTGAATTGCTTTCCATCAGCTGCAGGATAGCATATCTACTCATGAAAAAAGTAGGTTGGATAATTAGCCTCTACTAGGTTCTAAAACAAAAACCTCAGCTGTCTATGAACTACAGGGAACACCCAGCATCCTCAGGTCACTTGGTGAGGATTAGTTTAACCAAGAGGTACTAATGGTAATAGCCACTTGAGACAAAGCATCATCATTTAATAAATATCTTTTTGAAATGTTCATTATAGACAGACACGTATATAATAAAGCCCATTGGGAATGGCTTCAGGTGGTGCTTATAGACAAGCAGCTTTCTAATCATTAGCTTGGTGGTACTGATGGTAGTTGGCCACTAATGATAAATGTTCTCCCTATGTAGACAGGCTTTTATACTGGGTTTCACACAGCAAAGTTATACACTGACAAGCGATGTTGTTTTGCATTGTGCATGGAAGAATTATATTAATGAAAAATGAAGTCATGAATTTCTTCCAGTGTAATGCTGTTTCTAAATTCTTTTTATAAGGGTGACTTGTATAACACAGAAGCAAACATTTCTGAATAAGTTATAGACAGTTTAACAAATGGAATTAAGTATTGTGAGTTTTTTGTGGTTAAGTAAATTATTTTGTATTATTTTCTCCCTTTTTTCAGATGTTTCAGTCACTAGGGGCCTTTCCTTTCCAGCCTTCCCTACATGGTGGCATAGTGGTAAAATCACTAGACCTATAATCCAGGGGGACAGAAATTCAAATCCCACCACAGTAGCTGGTGGCATTTAAATTCAATTAATTAATAAAAATTCTGGATTATACATTAGTCTTAGTAATGGTGCTATGGAAACTAATCATCCACACTCAGAGCACTGTGATTGACTCTTAATTGCCCTCTGAAATGCCAAGCCAGTTAGTTGTCAAGGGCAATATGGGATGGGCAACAAATGTTGGCCTTGCCAGCAATACCCACATCCCACAAAAGTATATAAAAAAGCTTGTCTCTGCTCACTGGTTTCCTCTAACATGGCCATGAGCAGGGCAAAGAAAGCTAAGCTCCAAGATTAAGTTGAAGGCTGAGGCAGCTAGTTGCAGGCTTTGTCGCAGGGGGCGACACAACTCTGACAGCTTCTTTATTTATGTGCAGCCTGCTTATGCACTTCTCCTCAGAGAACTGCAGGCATGTTGTCCAGATAGATTTTTGTTATCCAAGGTTATTAAAGGTTACAGAACCAAGGTGTTTAGTTGGGAGTTATGATACAGATCAGCTATGATCTAACTGAATGGTGAACAGGTTCGAGGAACTGAATTGCCTACGTATGTTCCTATGGCACATAAACTCTGCTTGGAAAGTACGGGCTCCTGAGAGTATTCCTCCTTCTATTTGCACTCCCTGCAGCTGTAGTTCTGATTGCCCCCTGCTCCTGCTGCTGTTCCTCCTCTGCCTTGTCCTCTGCCCTGAGGGGAATTGGCAGGATGAACCCCATGAAGAAAACTTTGTGCTGCTAGAATCCCCTTAATTAAGATCTTTAATTGGCTTTAAACGTCCATTAGTAAGCTGGATTGGCTACTCACAGTGTGCAGGTGGGTAGCCCTGCTTGACCCCTCCACTGCCCCATATCCCGCCTCTGCCAAATTGGCCCGGGGGCAGGATGGTGCCAGGGAAACAGCCTGCAGGCCAGTGGCACTATTTTTAGTCCCTGCTCACCTCTGATCCCAGCCCCAGCAGGTGGCCAAAGATCAAGGCCAACATGTCGGAAATTAGATTAGATTAGATTAGATTAGAGATACAGCACTGAAACAGGCTCTTCGGCCCACCGAGTCTGTGCCGAACATCAACCACTCATATATACTAATCCTACACTAATCCCATATTCATATTCCTACCAAACATCCCCACCTGTCCCTATATTTCCCTACCACCTACCTATACTAGTGACAATTTATAATGGCCAATTTACCTATCAACCTGCAAGTCTTTTGGCTTGTGGGAGGAAACCGGAGCACCCGGAGAAAACCCACGCAGACACAGGGAGAACTTGCAAACTCCACACAGGCAGTACCCAGAATCGAACCCGGGTCCCTGGAGCTGTGAGGCTGCGGTGCTAACCACTGCGCCACTGTGCCGCCCAAAATTCTTTTGGAGTTGTTCCCGTTCTGCCACTGCAGCTTTGCTGGAGGTGCAGTGTAAATTCTGTTTATAACCAGAGCTTCGGCCGCACTTCCATCGGTTACACCAGCAGCGCAGAGCAGCTCTGAAGAAATTCTGAGCCACATGCCAATATGCAATTGGACGTGCATGCCCTTCAGTTTACCTACACCTTAGAATACTTGCGAGAATTCCCTTCAAATAGCATCCTCCAATGTTGGTAATTGATGTGCTCCATAGTGGCGAGGGTAGACTAATGCATTGTAATGCTTGAGCAATATGTGGGCCAAATAAATAACCAGGTTTTCCCTTGACAATAAACATGTCTGTTGTTGCTGCTTACTTTCTGGATTCAATGCGAGCTAAGGAATTTACCAAATACTGGACGAGGTGCCTTTGTACCAAATGGAAATAACTGGATCTGTGTCTGTTGGCACTTCAGTTCAGATCCAGAGCTAATAGATCGGTAGCAGGATTCATCAATAGTATGATGTGGAAATTTGGAATTAACAATGATTTGAATTGGTAACTTTTGAAAATACACTATTCTCGTTGGCTCATTGCTGATTACCCAATAGCTGGAACACTGTTCTGATATGATGAATATCGGCCAATATCACATATTGTCATCTCCAGAGTGGCATACAGTAAGTTCTGTTTCAGTGTTGCTGTGCACTGTGTTATTTTGAATGGCTATATTTTCTGGATATGTACCTCAGCCAGCATGTTTTATCAGATAGTTTTGTACACATCTATGGTCAGATGGCTGACAACACTGACAGAACCTGTCTTCATATATGGATGACAATTTTGTTCTATGCTGCACAATCATTGATATGGGGGTAATTAACATCACAGTCATAGTATATACAGTTGGAAATAACTGGAATTAACCTGGCTTGACTATGGTTTCACCTTGACATTGTATGGATTTTATCTGATGTTTATCCAAGTTGATAGACATTTGTTACTTTGTTTCCATATCCATTGCATGATAGTCAATGAGATCTGGGGCTGAATTTTCACTTGCGGGGAGTGGAAACAGGAACCAGGACTGTTTCCAGGTCCTGAACACACCCCCTTGGGGGGAAGCAGTCACTCTTTGGGATTTTGACCAGAGCGCCCTCTTAATTGACATGGAGGCAGGTTCCCTGCCTAATTAAGAGTGGCAGGCGGGCTCTCGAAGCTAGAGGGCCAATCAGCTTCAGAGGAGCAGCCGACTTCAGTGAATAGTAAGCAACTGAGAGGGCGCTTCAGCATAAAGCTGCCCTCTCAGCAATTAAAAAAAAAATCAATGAAAAGAAAACAAAGAAAGCTCCCTTAACAGCCCTTAACAAGGATCTTCTTGAGCCAAATTGGCTGCCTGCCTCCACAAGGTTGGCCCCCAAACCTGCCTCGGCCAAAATATCGAAAGGTATTTTTGGGTGCCTTCTGCCTCCGTTTCTGACCTCAGCGGGGACCAAAAGTCCTGCCCTTAGCGTCTGGCTTTCTCTAAAAACTCATCAAAAATACAATCTTTCTAAAGGGCTTTGTGATGTCGAATTTCTGCTAAACATCCTTCTGTAATCTGTGTTTAGATTCCACAGTGTGGATCAGTGAAGTTCCATTCTGCTGAAATATGATTGATTTCTTTATTGTACTTTGGTGGTGATATTATCAGCTTGATTTTCTTTGCCTTATCATAGATGCATCATTTCCAATTTCCGACACCTTGTTGAGCATACATTTTCAATGTTCTCTCTTCCCCATAATGCAAAAGCAAATAACTCTTTTATGTAGTATTGGTGATAGCAAAACCCAACATGACACATTCAAATCATCGCACCTACTTCCCCCACTGTAGAGAGACTCAATTGGTATCATTGTACTGGACAAATGCATCATTTGAGACTATGGTCCTGAAACTATATAATGTAGGATTGTATTGTTACTCAGGCAGATACAGAGAAGTAGCATACACTGAAATTATGGTTACTCTGGAGAAGTCTGGGCTTACTTTCTCCTAACTTATCAATAAATCTCTCATTAATATTTTTGAACTATCCTTGTCACCAAAGTACTATACATGTCTTTATAAGCATTCATTATTTATTTGCAGGAAATGCCCATGACTATGATAGGTGATACTATTCCAACAGAAAATACGTAATTTCCCCCTTTACCGAGATGAGGAGAAATTTCTTCACTCAGAGGGTGATGAACCTGTGGAATTCTCTACCGCAGAAGGCAGTGGAGACCAAGTCATTAAATATATTCAAGAAGGAGATAGATATATTTCTTAATGGCAAAGGGATCAAGGGATATGGGGAAAAAGTGGGAACAGGGTACTGAATTAGACAATCATCCGTGATCTTTTTTGAATGGCAGAACAGGCCCGAAGGGCCAAATGGCCTACTCCTGCTCCTATTTTCTATGTTTCAATGTTTTTTTAGTGCCTGATCGAATAAACTACGCGTTGGTTTCAAGTGATTATAAATGTATGTCACTGTAGAATTTTTGAAATTATTAAATCTGATTAAAAGGGATATTTGTTGTTAAAGGGTT
Source organism: Heterodontus francisci (assembly GCF_036365525.1). Classification (NCBI taxonomy): domain Eukaryota; kingdom Metazoa; phylum Chordata; class Chondrichthyes; order Heterodontiformes; family Heterodontidae; genus Heterodontus; species Heterodontus francisci. The sequence goes on along the minus strand of NC_090371.1, from coordinate 72,089,867 downwards.
GAAATTGGTCTTCGACAGTAGCACAAACCAGGTGATAGTGAATCAGCAGCCTGTTTTACTACCTAGAAAAGAACATTAGTGGAGGCGAGGGGTGGTTGCTGATACACCAACACCCATTTTGTGCTGTTTGCGCTGTTGTAACATTGGTAAATTGGCAGCCAATTTGCGCACAGCAAGATCCTACAATTAGCAACGAGATGAATGATCAGATAATCTGATAATTTCCATTCAGCTGAAAAGGCAGACAGGACCTCAGTTCAACATTTCACCTCCAATAGTTCCACACTCCTGCAGTACTGTACTGAGTCTCTGGAGATTAGGCTTGTATTCCCTCAAGTAGAGAGCTTGTGTTCCCTTGAGTATAGGTTAAGTGGTGATCTAATTGAGGTGTTTAAGATATTTAAAGGATATAAAAGGGTGGGTAGCGTGAAATTATTTCCTCTCATGTGGAATCCAGAATAAGAGAACGTACCACCCCTTGTCCCGCCTCTGTAAAACCCAGAAGTTGGCGGGTTGGACCGGCTTCTTGATGCACTCAGAATTATTCCTAAGTTAATGGCACAACCACAACCAATCCCTTCTATTCATTCACAGAATGTGGGCATCACTAGCAAGGCCAGCATTTACTGCTCATCCCTATTTGCCCCTGAGAATGTGGTGGTGAGCTGCCTTCTTAACAACTGAATGGCTTGCTGTGCTTTGTGGAACCAACTAGGGAACAGGCTATTTTAGACTTGGTAATGCAAATGAGACAGAATTAATTAATGATCTCATAGTAAGGGATCTTGTGGGGAAGAATGATCATAACATGATAATATTTTACATTCAGTTTGAAGGTGAGAAACCTGGGTCTAAAACCAGTGTCTTAAACTTAAATAAAGGCAATTACAAAGGTATGAAGACAGAGTTGGCTGAAGTGGACTGGGAAAATCAGTTAAAAGGTAAGACAGTAGATAAGCAGTAGCAGACATTTAAGGAGATATTTCATAACTCAACAAAGATATATTCCATTGAGAAAGAAAGACTGAATGAGAAGAATGAACTATCTGTGGCTAACTAAGGAAGTTAAGGGTGGTGTCAAATTGAAAGAAAAGGCATATAATTCTGCGAAGATTAGTGGCAGGCCAGAAGATTGGGAAACTTTTAGAAACCAGCATAGGATGACTAAATAAAAGGGGCAAAAATCAGAATAGGAGAGTAAACCAGCAAGTAAACTAAAAATAGATGGTAAGAGCTTCTACAAGTATATAAAAAGGAAGAGAGTAGCTAAAGTAAATGTTGGTCCCTTAGAGGATGAGATTCGGGAATTAATAATGAGAAACAAGGAAATGGCACACTTTGACCAAATATTTTGTATCTGTCTTCACAGTAGAAGACACTAAAAGCCAATAATAGTAGTAAATCAAAGGGTAAAAGGGAGTGAGGAACTTAAAATGATCGCTATCACCAGAGAAATAATACTAGGAAAATTAATGGGACTAAAGGCTGACAAGTCCCATGGACCTGATGGCCTGTATGCTAGCATCTTAAAAGAAATAGCTTCAGAGATAGTGGATGCATTAGTTGTAATTATCCAAAATTCCCTAGATTTTGAAAGGTCCCAATAGAATGGAAAACCATAAATGTAACACCTCTATTCAAGAAAGGAGGGAGATAGAAAGCAGGAAACCATAGGCCAGTTAGCCTAACATATGTCATCGGGAAAATGCTGGAATCTATCATTAAGGAAGTAGTAGCAGGACATTTAGAAAATCAGAATATAATCCAGCAGAATCAACATGCTTTTATGAAAGGGAAATCGTGTTTGACAAATTTATCAGAGTTCTTTGAGGAGTTCATGAGTAGGGTGAATAAAGGAGAACAAGCAGATGTAGTGTACTTGGATTTCTAAAAGGCATTAAGTAAGGTGCAATTTCAAAGGTTGTTACACAAGATCAGAGCTCGTGGTGTTGGGGGCAATATAGTAGCCTGGATAGAGGTAGCTTGGCCATGTGAGCTGCATGGAAGATGACAGGATCCCCAAGGACACATTGTACAGCGAGCTCGCCACTGGTATCAGACCTACTGGCCGTCCATGTATCTGCTTTAAAGATGTCTGCAAACGCGACATGAAGTCCTGTAACATTGATCACAAGTTGTGGGAGTCAGTTGCCAGCGATCGCCAGAGCTGGCGGGCAGCCATAAAGGCGGGGCTAAAGTGTGGCGAGTCGAAGAGACTTAGCAGTTGGCAGGAAAAAAAAACTGAAGCGCAAGGGGAGAGCCAACTGTGTAACAACCAATTTTTTCTGCAGCACCTGTGGAAGAGTCTGTCACTCTAGTATTGGCCTTTATAGCTACTCCAGGTGCTGCTCCACAAACCACTGACCACCTCCAGGCGCTTACCCATTGTCTCCCCAGACAAGGAGGCCAAAGAAGAAGAAGAGAAGAAGAAGGATGGAGGATAGGCTAACTAACAGGAAACAGAGAAATGAGTCATCTGCAGGTTGGCAAACTGTAACTAGTGGAGTGCCACAGGGATCAGTGCTGGGGACTCAACTATTTACAATCTATATTAATGACTTAGATGAAGGGACATGAAGTAGTCAAATTTTCTGACGATACAAAGATAGGTGGGAAAGCAAGTTGTGAGGAGGACACTGAGAGCAGGATTTTATTTTGATGATGGGAGTTCTAGCGGTGGGCTGGAAGGTGGGGGCCAGAACCTGCTTTGGCCTTCTGCTGGATTCCCGTTGCAACTTGACAGCGAGCAGCCATTTAACTACTCATCGCCGGGGACGCCATCCCTTTAAGGGATGAGCTCCTGCCTCCAGAGCTGCCGGCCAAACGGAAAACTGGCAGCGCCATTGGGAATGGTGGTCACTGTGCCGGTACTGCAGGAGGACCGCAGAAGCGATGATGTCGGAGACGCCGGGACAGGTGAGTGGGGTCGAGGTCACCAGGGTCAGATAGGCAGGCCCAATTGATGGGGTTGGGGGCAGGGGATGGTGAGGGTGGGGCGGGACATTTTGCTGGCAGGGGCGGCCATTGCACCCAAGGGGTGGGGGGCGTCCTCCAGGGTCCATGGATTGTCCACAAAGGAAGGCTCCCCACAGAATCCACTGGGAGGCCACCTGGTCTCACCTGGCGGCATCTCCACACAGTGGAGGGCCCCTCCGTTGTCCACAAAATTGGAGTGGAGGTGGCCAATTAAGAGCCTCCATTGGCCTGTGGAGGGAAGCCTGTCCTCGGCCTTCCGTGCCTTGGACAAAATGGCTGGGGACCGCGACAACTGCCCAGAGAGTCTGCCAAGGGGTACAGACAGGATAAGTGAGTGGGCGAAAATTTGGCAGATGGAATATAATGTGGGAAAATGTGAGGTTGTCCAATTCGGCAGGAAGAAGAAAAAAGCAGAGTATATTTAAATGGAGAGAGACAACAGAAGGCTGCAGTACAGAGGGATCTGGGTGTCCTTGTACATGAATCACAAAAAAGGCCGCAAGCAGGTAGAGCAAGTAATTAGGGAAGACAAGTGGAATGTTGACCTTTATTGCAAAGGCGATGGATTATAAAAGTAGGGAAGTCTTGCTACATCTGTATCGGGCATTGCTGAGACCATATCTAGAATACTGCATAACGTTTTGGTTGCCTTATTTAAGGTCTGATATACTTGCATTGGAGGCAATTCAGAGAAAGCTCACTAGGTTGATTCCTGAGATGAAAGGGTTATCTTATAAGGAAAGGTTGAGCAGGTTGAGCCTATACTCATTGGAGTTTAGAAGAATGAGAGTTGATCTTATTGAAACATATAAGAAGCTGAGGGGCTTGATAGGGTAGATTCTGAGAGGATGTTTCCCCTTGTGGGTGAATCTAGAACTAGGGGGCACAGTTTCAGAATAAGGGGTCTCCAATTTAAGATTGAAATTAGGAGGAATTTCTTCTCTCAGAGGGTCATTAATCTTTGGAATTCTCTGCCCCAGAGAGCAGTGGTGACTGGGTCCTTGAATATATTAAAGGTTGAGCTAGACAGATGTTTTATCTACAAGGGAGTCAGGGTTACGGGGAACAGGCAGGGAAGTGGCATTAAGGCCACATCTTTTCAGCCATGATCTTATTGAATGGCAGAGCAGGCTCGAGAGGCTGAATGTCCTATTCATGCTCCTATTTCTTGTGTTCTTATTTCAGAGGGCAGTTCAAATCAACCACTGCTATGGGTCTGAAGTCACATATAGGCCATACTGGGTAAGGATGACAGATTTCCTTCCCTGAAGGACATTGGTGAACCATATGGGTTTTTACAAGAATCCAGTAGCTTTGTAGATATAATTACTAACACTAGATTTATCTAATTAACTGAATTTTGTCACACACACCAGAAGTGCGACAATACAACAGTTGTGGACTAACTCTGAAGAGTTATGAAAAACGGACTTTGCCTTTAAAAAATGAACCTTTATTTTAAAAAAAGTGAACAATGGTCCAAAATGGCCACTGAAGAAAAGAGATTGGCCTTTTGTGTATTCAAACAGTCTGACAAAGACAAAGGACAAATCTTCAAATCCAAAAAGTGTTAAGGAACCAACTTATACCTATCCTAAAACATTCCAGAGTTGGATGTCTTCTTCTGAAACAAAGGAGGTGTGAAATAGCCAGATCCTGGACCATTGTATAATCACCCTGGGGAAGAGATGAGAATGTCTCCTTCCAGGAGGTGAGAGGTGACACAGTTTTATCATAAAAAAGGCAGCCAAAGAGAGAGAGAGACTGACCCAGAAGTTGAAGCTACTTGTAACAGCTTGAGTTCCAGCTGAGCCAGGAAGCACAGTGCCCTGCTGAAATAATCTGACATTTATAGTATACAGCAGTGAGAGCTAGAAGTAACCCACCTTCTTCAACAGAACCTTCAATCAAGAGAGAAATCTACAATCATCTCAGGCCTGCATCCATCTACAACTTGATTCTCAAGAGAATTCAATAGGTTTATCATAACCTTTCCCCCCACTAAAAACCACCTTCCCTTTTCCCTTCTCTTTCTGTTTCTTCGTGTGTGTGTTCGGGATAAGGCGTATTGATCAATAAACACTTGGCTTTTTTTTAAACCTACAAGAAAACCTGTCGCTGTCTGTTTATTTGAGAAATAAAACACCAAGGGGCTAAGCTCCAATACAAATACACTTGTTGCAGTTAGGTGGGAATTGAAGCAGGGGAAACACTCACGTCACAATAATAACAATTTAAATTCCCCAACTGTTATGGTTGGATATGAACTCATGTTTCCAGATCATTAGTCCAGACCTCTGGATTACTATGCCAGTAGCATGACCACTATGCTACCGTATCCAATAAATGCACATACCCATCTTAAAATTCTCTCATCTTCCTCTAAGCCAGGCTTGAAACCACAATGTTCTGATTCAGGTACAAGTGTGCTACTAAGTTTGACACTTTAGGAATGGTAGAAATTACTAAAGTTCTTTGGGCTCCAGTGGGTTTATCTATAGATTTCATTACATTGTTTGTGGATTTTTATTTTTTAAGAATTGTATAATTTTTATTTCACCGAACTGCCAAGTTAAGAACTTGGGACTGTGAAGACGTAATAATTTAACATGCTTCCGAAAGAATGAGCTGGGTGTACATGCTAATCTTCCTGATCTTAGCTGAGGGCAGATAAGAAGAGCCGGACAGATGCTTCTCTGCAGGTAGGGGGAAAAAATCAAAGTGGTTATTCACTATGTGTGAACTTAGAAGCTGTGTTTCAGTCAGCTATTCGACCATGGACTGAATCATAACAGAGCCCAATCCTGCTATCTCATGACCTCTAGGGAGGGGAATCCTAACCAATTTTTCCTTCCATTGCTCAAGGGTGTTGAGGCCAATTATAATGCCCCTGCCACTCCCAGCTGAGATCATTAAAGTCAGACTCTGGATCAAACTTAGGTCTCTCCTGATCTGTAAAGATCCACAAGGGGAGGTATATTTACTAACTAAACCAGCAAGCATGAGTCATACTCACTGCTTCAATTTAAAGAAATAATGGAAAATTGAAGACAAAAAGCAAAGTACATGACAGTTCACAATAATTCCTTGTAACTGTTTGATTTTTAAAAGGGTACACAGCTGGTGAGGCTGCCTCTTTAAACAAATTACCCAGGATCTGAAGTGAATGGGAAATCTTAAGATATATCTTGGTGGGGTTTGGAAATGATGTTTTGTTCAAAATTCAAATAATGCTCTTTCTGCAATTAAGCTGACTGTGAGGAGGGGTTCTGACAGCCGTCATTGAGTTCCTGTTAATTTTCACAGAACATCTAAACATCTGCCAAGTGTATTCAAATGCACTCAGTAAACTTGACAGTTTCTATCAACACTGCTGTACTTCAATTAATAAGGAAGCAAAATGAAAAAAGAATGACGGCACTCTCCCCAATGACGCTTGGAGATTTTTTTTAGGTGATTCATAAGAACTTTACACCAATCTAATTACAAGGCTGAGTGCTCCACATTTACATGGAATATATTACAGCCCTTGTGACTTAGGGTCTTATAAATGTGAAAAGTATAATGCAATAATTGCTACTCAAAATCAAAATAAATATATATCTGCCCAGCATTGATGTTACAGTGTGGGATGAATAAGTACAATGCAATTAGTCTCAAATGGAGTGGAGCAAGCTTCTCATTTTTATGATCTATTCTTGAAATGCAGATTCAAATCCCCAGACTCAGCTGAGAGACTCACTAGACCCAATTTTACCTCCTGGTGCCTGACGAGATTGGGGTGAGTGGGATGTTAAAATAGGGACAGAGTGCTCGCCTCCTCCTTCAGCTGTGCCCCTGACTACTGCCATTTTAGTTCCTGGTTTTGGGATGCATTGGAGGTGCTGGCTGCTGGCAGGTGAGGGTCTCATGAATATGTAAAAGTTTGTGTTCTATGTCACCATTAGGACCCCGATGTGATTTTAATCCTGGACTGTGCATGTCGTGATGAGTGTGCAACCTCTCAGACAAATATTGTGGCAGGCAGGAGTGAGAAAAAGGCCCAGGGGAAGCGAAGTTTTGAATGATTTTTAGAGTTTCCTTCTGAGCTGGGGGTGCAGGAGCAGATTTGGTTCTTCTCAATCTGAGTGATTTTAAAATGACTATCACCTATGGATTTTAAGCTAGATTCAGGACTGTCTCTAATAACATATTTAAATAATCTTAAAAGTCAAAAGGATGGATTAAAAGGAGAAATTAAAGTAGATCAGTGCCCACACATTGCATTTTAGATTTCAACAGATTTAATCTAAGAAAGGCCAAACTTCCAAACATTGGCACATTTTCTCTTTCAGTCAAATGGCCTTGAATTCCCCACTAGCAGACCATTCCAGGATATCAAATATCGTGACCTGTCTACTCCTAGATGGTACTCAAGTTAGTGTGTCTCTGTGCTTTCTTGAAGCTTTTGCTCCCTATCATCTTACTCCAAAGGAAGATGATTTTGCTGCCAATCTAATGGCCTTGTCACTTGGCCAGATTCCCTGGCTATAAATGTTGCACTATGATACAGGTTGAAACTATGATTTGAATTTGAAGTTGGGTATCTGATGCTGTTAGAGTACAGACACCAGCTCTTCTTTTAACACAGGCCTCAAGCAAATGGTTTGGAACAGAAAATCTAACACCCAGAATATGTCCAATTTGACAGCTCTGCACAAATGCTATTTTAGTACTACATGGCACCACCCTCAGACAAATGGGCACATTGAGAGAAGCCTTAAGAATGGCTAGTGTGGGAAATGGAATTCTTACTTTGATGCACTTTGAGACATTTTTATGAGATTGGTGTTAAGCCACTGTCACGTTTGGATTTTTAAAAAACTATATGGCCTATAAGCATTTTCAGTTTAATTTATACAATATGTTGACGTTATTAAGGTATTTTGGGGGTGAAATTAGTCAGCGACAGTAGAGCAAATGGTGCTGATAGCAAATTGGCAGAAAAATGGCCTGATAGTGCATTGAATGTCAAAGCAAAAACAATTTGATGTGGTGTAAAATGCATTGCTGATTCACTATTAGCTCATTGTGCTGCCAATTTGCTGTCAACCTATGTAATACCCACCATGGTGTTGACAACAGATGCAAGAAGTAGCTAAATATTTTATTCTGCAGAAATGACATTCTATAACTTTAGAAAGATAAATATATGATTGAAATTTTTCTGAAGTGTAAGAACAACTTGTACAGTGCCTTTAACATAACAAAATGTACCACCACATTTCACATATAAAAGAATGTAATCACAGGAGAATTAGGAGAGTTGACTCAGAGAATGGTCGATAAAGTAGATTGTGAGGAGGCTTTTCAAGGCGGATAACTTTAGTCAAAGAGTTTCAGAGTGTAGGACCAAGATGGCCGAGAGCACTCCCACCAAGTGAGGAACACAAGGAGGCAGAGTGCACAGCAGGCCAGAGTAGGAAGACTGTGAGATGCAGGACAGGGTGTTACATTCAAAGATGAAGAAGAAGAAGTGGAGCAAAGCTATGGAGGGATTTGTAAACAATGAACATAAAAAAAAGGTTTTTGGGGGCGTATTTCTTTCCCCCTTCAAAAATACATTGCAAGACTGTTGAAAACAGATTCTATATAGTCTGTGAATGTCCCATAACCATGTACCACAATGAAATAATTGCACAAGCTGTTTTGCAGCATGAAGACAAGACAGCTGGAACAGCATAGAGCCCTCGCTTTGATTGCAGTTTTCAAAGCTGGGTAATTGTATTGAACAGTAACAAAACCATCAGAAAAGCATCCTGTTAAATGATGAGTGTTTGACATTCTGACTGCTGTTTACATTGTTTCTTTTATTAGTGAATTTGGCATTCTTGCTTAAATGTAATATATGTATTTATTCATTTATTCATAACTTATTGATAAAGAGGCAAACCCTATTTAGTTCAAAGTCAGTTTGCAACAAAATAAAACATAAAGCATCAAAAACAAAAATGTGCCCAATGAAATTCGAATATATGTAATATGTAATTTACATAAGATTCAAAATTCAAAATATGTGCAGAGAGATATTTTTCTGTCAGACAAGCACAGATTCCCATTCTGACGGTGAGGACTGATTTTATTTGTAGCAGGTGCAATCCCACAATGTGACGATCAGTAAGCGTAGGGTTTCTCCTGTGGTTACTGAGTCATTATAATTCACCATGTTTTGAGTACTAGAACTCTCATTGGATAAATTCCATTTTCCAATGTGGCATTGCACCATACTAGGACATCCTATGTTTGATCCCTGATGTCTGCTAATTTAGTTGTTGTACACGGAGGTAGCAGTTGAGCATTAAGCTTGGCCCAGGAAGGGCTATGGATGAGGGGAGAAGAATAAATTAGGGTTCATACACTTGCTTGGTATCCAACAACCTAAGCTGTAAAGTACATAGGGCAGGATTTTGCCCTTTGGATTGGGACCAAATGGGGGTCACAATCCCGCACTGTGTGGGGAAACAGTCAACTGGCAGTGATTTTCCCTGAATTGGCCCAAGGGTGTGCTTGCTGTCTGTGGGCCTTAAAAGCTGGAAGGCCAATAGTAGACCCTCCATCAATGAAGCAACAGCAGCTTGCAGTTCTGGTAAGATAGAGAGAGAGGCATTTGAGGCATCCTCTTTCCAAATTTTTGAACTGTTAAGTTTAAAAATGTCTTCAGTAGCCAGGCTACCATTGTGGAGGGGTTACCCCTGTACAGGGTGGCCTGCACTTGAGGCTAGGCAGGCTGGGAAGGCCTCAAAGACTGCCTGGAGTGCTGACACCCAGTCTGCTGCTGGGATGCTGCCTCCAGGCAGCTGATGTAGTCCCCGACATCACAGGGGGCCTGGAGGCCAACTGGAAAATTCCAGTCAGCCTGTGACAGTCGGCCTCAATAGGCCTTTAAATGCCTTTAATTTGCTACTTGCCACTTGTGGGCAGGTAACCCTGCCAGCTCAATCCTGCCTCTGGGAAACCTGCCTCCACACTTGCCCCCATCAGGGCCTAAGAGTCCTGCACCATATCTAAATGTCAGATGAGGACAGTGATTCTTCCCATGGTAAATTGTGTCCATTTGGCAGTTAGTAGTACTCTTAACTCTCAGTCAGAAAGTTGTGAGTTCAAGCCCCAGATGAAGGCCTCGGTGCGTAACCTAGCCTGACACTCCAGTGCATTACTGAGGACTGCTAACTTGCTGGATGATGTCGGATTACTTTGTCATGATGAACTCATATCTGTATATGCAATGTAATGAAAGGCCAGCAGATGGAGTGCTAAATTGCTATAAAGATGGAGGAAGGTAAAATAACACAGTTTGGGGATGCAAATGATGCAGGTTTTTTTTTAAGGTCTACCAGGAAGTTAGGAAGGATCTGTAGATAAAGATTTGCTCTTGTTCTCTGTCAAATCTGAACCCATTCTAAAACAAACCAGCAACATAATAAATGGAATTTGAAAATGAAACCTTGCCTGCTTATCTCGTAGTTTAATTAGATACTGACGATCTCATGGTACTACTCAAAGAAGAGTAGGAATTCCATCACCATTCTGGTAAATATTCCTTTCTCAATTCAATGACACTAAGAACCATACTAACTGATCATTCATTTCCTTGCCTGTTTATGGCACATCAAATCTATACATGTAAATGACTCCTATTTAGCAAGTCCATAACATCTCAAAGTGTCATACTTGAAAGTACCACATATGCAAAATCTGGCACACCTCTACATGATTAGTGAAAATGTCATTTTCCTGAAACAGGAACAAATCATAACTGATCACATAGGGTGATGGTCGAGGCAGAGGGTGATGGTCGAGGGTTGTTTTTGTGAGTGGAAGCCTGTGACCAGTGGTGTACCACAGGGATCGGTGCTTGGACCCTTGCTGTTTGTAGTGTACATTAATAATTTAGACGTGAATATAGGAGGCATGATAAGTAAATTCGCAGAAAATTGGTGGTGTCGTAAATAGTGAGGAGGAAAGCCTTAGATTACAGGACGATATAGATGGGCTGGTAAGATGGGCGGAGCAGTGGCAAATGGAATTTAATCCTGAGAAGTGTGAGGTGATGCATTTGGGGAGGACTAACAAGGCAAGGGAATATACAATGGATGGTAGGACCCTAGGAAGTACAGAGGGTCAGAGGGACCTTGGTGTACTTGTCCATAGATCACTGAAGGCAGCAGCACAGGTGGATAAGGTGGTTAGGAGAGCATATGGGATATTTGCCTTTATCAGCCGATGGGTAGAATATAAAAGCAGGGAGTTTATGATGAGCTATATAAAACGCTAGTTAGGCCACAGCTGGAGTACTGTGTACAATTCTGGGCACCACACTATAGGAAGGATGTAATTGCATTGGAGAGGGTGCAGAGGGGAATCACCAGGATGTTTCCTGGGCTGGAGCATTTCAGCTATGAAGACAGACTGAAAAGGGTGGGGTTGTTTTCCTTAGAGCAGAGAAGGCTGAGGGGAGATATGATTGAGGTATACAAAATTATGAGGGGCATTTATAGGTTAGATAGGAAGAAACTTTTTCCCTTAGCGGAGGGGTCAATAACCAGGGGGCATAGATTTAAGACAAGGGGCAGGAGGTTTAGAGGGAATTTGAGGGAAAACATTTTCACCCAGAGGGTGGTTGGAATCTGGAACGCACTGCCTGAAGAGGTGGTAGAGGCAGGAACCCTCACAACATTTAAGAAGTATTTAGATGAGCACTTGAAACGCCATAGCATACAGAGCTACGGGCCAAGTGCTGGAAAATGGGATCAGAATAGTTAGGTGCTTGATGGCCAGCATGGACACGATGGGCCGAAGGGCTTGTTTCTGTGCTGTAGAACTATGACTCTATGATATAGAAAATCCAGCTATGAGCAAATAGTACGCTAACAAATATAAGAGAAAAAGAACGAAAGCCAGACATTTCTGTGCTATTTTTTCCTGGCATCTGATAACTTGTCTTGTCCCCAGTGAGAGAAACTTTTGAATTTACGAACTGTCACCTATAGACACACTTCCCTCGGCAATAGAATTTAGCTAATATTGATAGTAAGATGCACTTAATTATAGCAATTAGACATCACTACCTTAAAAGGACAATACCTTAACAGAAGAATAATACATTTTTGCATTACATAGTATGTAATCTGTTGCCATCTCCTCTGATTTACAACATATATGCCACGGGATGCACACGAGTTATTATATATTAAAAAGGGAAGAGAAAATAAATTTTCAGGTCTATGGGGAAGTGGAACTAGTTAAATTGTTCTTGCAGAGAGTTGGCATGGACTCCAAGGGCCGGAAGACCTCCTTCGGTGTTGTAACCATTCTATGATTCCATATTGATGTATAAATAGCTACTGTACAGGATCATACATGGAGAATGTGGCCACTGCCTCCCTGCAGTTACATTTTTCAGGAGTGCAGCGTAAAATTTCCAAAACATTGCACGAAGCTAGTTTTAAAAAAGATGCATCTACATGAATCAGCAGCTTAGAAACAGTGTGCTGGGACCAGTGTCCTGGCGAATCAAATAACTAGGGCTGTAGGTAGGCCATTAAACTAAATAGTGGGGGGATGGGGGGCGGGGTAGAGGAAATTTAGAAAGTTAAAGAGACAGTACAAGACAATTGTGTAGGGTAGCGATATGGATAATAATATCCTGACTGTAATGGAAAGGGACAGAGTGTACAAGCACAAGAATGCACCAGCAACTAGGGTTGAATTTTATTCTCTTGTCAGAGGCAGGTTTGGTGACGCGGGCTGGGGGTGGGTGGGGTAGGGGTGTGGGGGGGGATGGAGAATCTCTGCGGAGCTGTCCGCCATGAAACCCAGCACCTTACACAGTGTGCCAATTTTGTTGGAGGTGTGTAAATACCATGGCATTAGTCATGTTCTGACGCAACGGCATTGTCATTTATATGTTGTAAATGCTGCTTCAATTAAACCAAATTCACTGTGATCCAACAAAGGTTTCTCAATTGTCTGGTTGACATGCGGCACTCACATACCTTCAGTTTTGCGAAAAGCACGAGAGTCCTCAGTGCCACGAAAGGGAAGGTAACCTAACCAGAGTAGCATCGGGGAAATGGGGTTTACAATGGCCATTGCTGCTACGCTAAGTATCCAAGAGGTTCTGTGTGACTGGGGGGAACTCCACAAGGGGCTTGTGTGTGACACAGGGGAAACTATGCAATGGGCTTGTGTGCACAGAGAAAGTGAATGCATGGCTGGCAGACTTTTAAAGGTGGTGCCAGCACCTGCTCTAACATCTCCATTGCTGCCCCACCACGTGATTAGTGGGAAATGGCTGCCGCCATTATGCAAAATGGCCTCCCGACGCATAATCACGGTGGCGCAACTGCTGAGTAACAAGTGGGACCGCCAACATTTTGCACACCAGCGGCAAGATGATAAGATTCAGCCCATAGGGTCAAAATAAAGAAAATGGTACAAAGACAACATTAAAGGCTCTTGAATGCAAGCAGCATTCATAACAAGATAGATGACTTGCTGGCAAAAACAGAAATAAATGAGTATGATCTGATAGCCATTACAGAGATGTACTTGCGAGGTGACCAAGGCTGGAAACAGAATATTCAGGGATACCTGATATTTTGGAAGGGTAGGCAGAAAGGAGAAGAAGGTGGGGGTACCACTGTTAATAAAAGGTGAGATCAGTACAGTAGTGAGAAATGATCTTGGTTTGGAAGATCAAGATGTGGAATCAGTTTGGGTGGAGATAAGAAATAACAAGAGGAAGAAGTCACTGGTGGGAGTGGTTTATCAATCCCCTAACAGTAGCTACACTGTAGGAAAGAATATAAATTAAGCAATAATAGGGGCTTGTAAGAAAGGTACTGCAACAATGAATTTAATCATCATATAGAGTGGACAAGTCAAATTGGCAAAGGAAGCCTTGAGGAAGAGTTCATAAAGTGTATTTGGGACAGCTTCTTAGAACAATATGTTATGGAACCAACCAGGGAATAGGCTATTTTAGATCTGGTAATGTTAATGATACAGGATTAATTAATGATCTCATATAAGGGATCTTCTCGGGAAGAGTGATCGTAACATGATAGAATTGCACATTCAGTTTAACGGTGAGAAACTTTGGTCTGAAACTAATGTCTTCAACTTAAATAAAGGCAATTACAAAGGCATGAAGATAGAGTTGGCTAAAGTGGACTGAGAAAATAGATTAAAATGTAAGATGGTAGATCAGCAGTGGCAGACATTTAAGGAGCTGTTTCATAACTCTCAACGAAGATATATTCCATTGAAAAAGAAAGACACTCCAAGAAGGATAAACCATCCATGACTAACGAAGTTAAGGATGGTATCAAATTGAAGAGAAGGCTGAGAGGAGACTTGATAGAGGTATTCTAAATCATGAGGGGTCTGGATAGAGTGGGTAGGGACAAAATGTTCCCACTCATGAAAGGATCGAGAGCGAGAGGGCACAGATTTAAAGCGTTTGGCAAAAGAAGCAAAAGCGACTTGAGGAAAAACCTCTTCACACAGCAAGTGGTTAGAATCTGGAATGCATTGCCTGAGAGTGTGGTGGATGCAGGTTCAATCGAGGCATTCAAAAAGGAATTAGACTGTTATTTGAAAAGGAAGAATTGCACGGTTACGGGGAGGAGGCAGGGGAATGGCGCTAGGTGAATTGCTCATTTGAAGAGATGGTGCAGACATGATGGGCTGAATGGCCTCCTTCAGTGCTGTAACAATTCTGTGTGAAAGATAAGACATACAATGTTGCGAAGGTTAGTGATAGGCCAGAAGATTGGGAACATTTTAGAAACCAACAAAGGATGATGAAAAAACTTAATAAAAAGGGGAAAAATAAATAATGAGAGTAAACTAGCAAGAAATATAAAAACAGACAATAAGAGTTTCTACAAGTATATAATAAGGAAGAGACAAGCTAAAGTAAATGTTGGTCCCCTATTGGATGAGACTCAGGAATTAATAATGGGAAACAAGGAAATGGCAGAGACTTTGAACAAATACTTTGTATCTGTCTTCATGGTAGAAGACACTAAAAGCATCCCAATAATCGTAGAAAATCAAAGGGAAAAAGGGAGGGAGGAACGAAAAAACAATCACTATTACGAGAGGAAAAAGTTCTAGGCAGACTAATGGGACTAAAGTCTGACAAGTCCCCTGCACCTGATGGCCTGCATTCCAGAGTCTTAAAAGTAGTGGCTGCAGAGACAGTGGATGCATTTGTTGCAATCTTCCAAAATTCCCTAGATTCTGGAAAGGTCCGAGCAGATTGGAAAACTGCAAATGCAATGTCCCAATTCAGAAAATG
The DNA here is from genome assembly GCF_036365525.1 of Heterodontus francisci. Classification (NCBI taxonomy): domain Eukaryota; kingdom Metazoa; phylum Chordata; class Chondrichthyes; order Heterodontiformes; family Heterodontidae; genus Heterodontus; species Heterodontus francisci. The sequence continues at coordinate 72,074,545 of NC_090371.1, read as the reverse complement.
AGGGAGACAGAAAGCAGGAAAGGGTGGGCCAATTAGTCTTATATCTGTCATTGGGAAAATGCTGGAATCCATCATTAAGGAAGTAATGGCAAGTGTTACCAGGTGAGAAGGGGGTCTAGGGGTTCCTTCTCAGCTTTTTCCTGGTTAGGCCACAACAGGGTTTAATTTTTAAAACACGGTGTTTTTAGCTTCCCTTCAATGAATCCTTATTCACTGCTCTCCAATTTTGATGGCAAAGAAATCAACCAGACAGGCTTTCTTAGATTTAAACAAGAAAGGTGTAAGTTTATTAATCTTAAAACTCTATTTCGGTTAAAACTACAAAAAATATGCAACAGGACCACGCGAGCATGCATACGCGATAAACACACACAGATAGAGAGAGAAAAGGAGAAAGAATCAGGGGAAAGGTTTGAAGCAATAGCTGGAGTTCATTTACTGTCTTTTGAGTTCAATGTAAAGTCTTTGAATGCAGTTAAATCTTGCCGTCTTGTTGGGGCCAACATATACATTCAAACTTGTTTTGATGGTTTTCTGTATTGAGGTTTAGTTTCTTACATAGAAACATAGACATAGAAAATAGGAGCAGGAGTAGGCCATTCGGCCCTTCGAGCCTGCTCCGCCATTCATTATGATCATGGCTGATCATGCAACTCAGTAACCTGTTCCCGCTTTCGCCCCATACCCTTTGATCCCTTTAGACTCAAGTGCTATCTCAAATGCCTTCTTGAAAAGATACAATGTTTTGGCCTCAACTGGTTTCTGTGGTAGCGAATTCCACAGGCTCACCACTCTCTGGGTGAAGACATTTCTCCTCAGTCCTGAAAGGTTTACCCCGTATCCTTAGACTATGACCCCTGGTTCTGGACTCCCCCACCATTGGGAACATCCTTCCTGCATCTACCCTGTCAAGACCTGTTCGAATTTTATAGGTTTCGATGAGATTCCCCACTCACTCTCCTGAACTCCAGCCAATATAATCCTAACCAACTCAATCTCTCCTCATACGTCAGACCTGCTATCCCAGGAATCAGTCTGGTAAACCTTCCCTGCACTCCCTCTATAGCAAGAACATCCTGCCTCAGATAAGGAGACCAAAACTGCACACAATATTCCAGGTGTGACCTCACCAAGGCCCTGTATAATTGCAGCGACATCCCTGCTCCTGCACTCGAATCCTCTCGCTATGAAGGCCAACATACCATCTGCCTTTTTTACCGCCTGTTGCACCTGCATGCTTACCTTCAGCGACTGGAGTACGAGAACACCCAGGTTTCGCTGCATATTCCCCTCTCTCAGTTTATAGCCGTTCAGATAATCTGCCTTCCTGTTTTTGCTACCATTTATCCACATTATACTGCATCTGCTATGCATTAGCCCACTCACTCAACTTGTCCAAATCACCCTGAAGCCTCTCTGCATCATCCTCACAACTCACCCTCCCACCCAGTTTTGTGTCATCTGCAAATTTGGAGATATTACATTTAGTTCCCTCATCTAAATCATTAATATATATTGTAAATAACTGGGGTCCTAGCACCAATCCCTGCGGTACCCCACTAGTCACTGCCTGCCCTTTGGAAAAAGACCGGTTCCTGTCTGCCAACCAAATTTCTATCTATCGCAATACACTACCCCCAATCCCATGCGCTTTAATTTTACACGCTAATCTGTTATGTGGGACTTTGTTGAAAGCCTTCTGAAAGTCCAAATAAACCACGTCCACTGGCTCCCCCTTATCAACTCTACTAGTTACATCCTCAAAGAATTCTAGTCGATTTCCCTTTCGTAAATCCATGCTGACTCTGCCCAATTCTACCACTGTTCTCTAAGTGCTCTGCTATAAAATCTTTGATAATGAACTCTAGAATTTTCCCCACTACTGACGTCAGGCTGACTGGTCTATAATTCCCTGCTTTCTCTCTACCTCCCTTTTTAAATAGTGGTGTTACATTAGCTACCCTCCAATCTGTAGGAACTGTTCCAGAGTCTATGGAATCTTGGAAGATGACCACCAATGCATCCACTATTTCTAGGGCCACTTCCTTAAGTACGCTGGGATGCAGACCATCAGGCCCTCAATCGGCCTTCAATCCCATCAATTTCCCCAACACCATTTCTCTACTAATACTGATTTCCTTCAGTTCCTCTCTCTCACTAAGCCCTGTGTTCCCCAACATTTCTGGTATGATATTTGTGCCGTCCTTTATGAAGACAGAACCAAAGTATGCATTCAGTTGGTCAGCCATTTCTTTGTTCCCCATAATAAATTCCCCGGTTTCTGACTGTAAGGGACCTACATTTGTATTCACCAATCTTTTTCTCTTCACATACCTATAGAAACTTTTAAAGTCAGATTTTATGTTCCATGTAAACCTGCTCTCGTACTCTATTTTCCCCTTCTTAATCAATCCCTTGGTCCTCTTTTGCTGAATTCGAAACTGTTCCCAATCCTCAGGTCTGTTTTGTTTCTGGCAAATTTATATGCCTCTTCCTTGGATCTAATGTTATCTCTAATTTCCCTTGTAAGCCATGGTTTGGCTACCTTTCCCATTTTACTTTTGCGCCAGACAGGGATAAACAATTGTCACAGTTCATCCATGCGCTCTTTAAATGTTTGCCATGTCCTCTGTGGGTCCCTGTCTTTGCGGGAGAGATCGAAACAGGGAGAGATATGCTGTCTCTTCAAGTTCAGTTGCAGTCTGTTTTCAAACTGCTCTGTGAACACAATTCAAACACCTGGGCCAGCAGGCCAGTCATGTGATTAGCTCCTTTTTTGGAACAATCTGCCCGGCGAGGTTTTGTGGAATTTTTCAATCTTAGGAGACATCCTCAGTAGGGGGCTGAAATGCTCAAAATCTATTTGGTTAATTGAATCAGGGCGCAGTTTCATTGTCTTTTAGAATGCAAATGTTTCCAGCCACTGTCCTTATAGAATGCAGGTGCAGCCATGTTTCCAGTTCAGTAAGAGTTTATAATTAATATTCCATATGATGAAATTAATATGCCTCACTCTTGGCAGGTGTGGCTTTCTTCACACAGGACATTTAGAAAATCAGAATACAATCAAGCAGAGGCAATATGATTTTATGAACGGGACCTTGTGTTTGACAAATTTATTCAATGGGCGGCTGTTTGAGGGTAAATCAACATCTGACATATGGGAGTCTTTCAAACATCAGTTGATTAGTCTCCAGGAAAAAGGATAAGTTTGGCAAGTTTCGGGAACCTTGGATAACGCGGGATATTGTGAGCCTCGTCAAAAAGAAAAAGGAAACATTCGTAAGGGCTGGAAGGCTGGGAACACACGAAGCCCTTGAGGAATATAAAGACAGTAGGAAGGAACTTAAGCAAGGAGTCAGGAGAGCTAAAAGGGGTCATGAAAAGTCATTGGCAAACAGGATTAAGGAAAATCCCAAGGCTTTTTATCCATATATAAAGAGCAAGAGGGTAACCAGGGAAAGGGTTGGCCCACTCAAGGACAGAGGAGGGAATCTATGTGTGGAGCCAGAGGAAATGGGCGAGGTGCTAAATGAGTACTTTGCATCAGTATTCACCAAAGAGAAGGACTTGGTGGATGATGAGTCTAAGGAAGGGAGTGTAGATAGTCTGGGTCATGTCATTATCAAAAAGGAGGAGGTGTTGGGCGTCTTGCAAAGCATTAAGGTAGATAAGTCCCCAGGGCCTGATGGGATCTACCCCAGAATAGTGAGGGAGGCAAGGGAAGAAATTGCTGGGGCCTTGACAGAAATCTTTGTATCCTCATTGGCTACAGGTGAGGTCCCAGAGGACTGGAGAATAGCCAATGTTGTTCCTTTGTTTAAGAAGGGTAGCAAGGATAATCCAGGAAATTATAGGCCGGTGAGCCTTACGTCAGTGGTAGGGAAATTATTAGAGAGGATTCTTCGGAACAGGATTTACTCCCATTTGGAAACAAACAAACTTATTAGTGAGAGGCAGCATGGTTTTGTGAAGGGGAGGTCGTGTCTCACTAACTTGATTGAGTTTTTTGAGGAAGTGACGAAGATGATTGATGAAGGAAGGGCTGTTGTCTATATGGACTTCAGTAAAGCCTTTGACAAGGTCCCTCATGGCAGACTGGTACCAAAGGTGAAGTCACACGGGATCAGAGATGAGCTGGCAAGATGGATACAGAACTGGCTCTGTCATAGAAGACAGAGGGTAGCAGTGGAAGGGCGCTTTTCTGAATGGAGGGCTGTGACTAGTGGTGTTCCGCAGGGATCAGTGCTGGGACCTTTGCTGTTTGTAGTACATATAAATGATTTGGAGGAAAATGTAGCTGGTCTGATTAGTAAGTTTGCGGACAACACAAAGGTTGGTGGAGTTGTGGATCGTGATGAGGATTGTCAGAGGATACAGCAGGATATAGATCGGTTGGAGACTTGAGTGGAGAAATGGCAGATGGAGTTTAATCCGGACAAATGTGAGGTAATGCATTTTGGAAGGTCTAATGCAGGTGGGAAATATACAGTAAATGGCAAAACCCTTAAGAGTATTGACAGGCAGAGAGATCTGGGCATACAGGTCCACAAGTCACTGAAAGGCATACGGCATGCTTGCCTTCTTCGGTCGGGGCATCGAGTATAAAAGTTGGCAAGTCATGCTGCAGCTGTACAGAACTTTAGTTAGGCCACACTTAGAATATTGCGTGCAATTCTGGTTGCCACACTACCAGAAGGACGTGGAGGCTTTGGAGAGGGTACAGAAGAGGTTTACCAGGATGCCTGGTCTGGAGGGCATTAGCTATGAGGAGAGGTTGGATAAACTCGGATTGTTTTCACTGGAACGACGGAGGTGGAGGGGCGACATGATAGAGGTTTACAAAGTTATGAGCGGCATGGACAGAGTGGATAGTCAGAAGATTTTTCCCAGGGTGGAAGAGTCAGTTACTAGGGGACATAGGTTTAAGGTGCGAGGAGAAAAGTTTAGAGGGGATGTGCGAGGCAAGTTCTTTACACAGAGGGTGGTGAGTGCCTGGAACTTGCTGCCGGGGAAGGTGGTGGAAGCAGGTACGATAGCGACGTTCAAGAGGCATCTTGACAAATACATGAATAGGATGGGAATAGAGGGTTACGATCCCCAGAAGTGCAGAAGGTTTTAGTTTAGGCAGGCATCAAGATCAGCGCAGGCTTGGAGGGCCGAATGGCCTGTTCCTGTGCTGTGCTGTTCTTTGTTCTTTGTTCATTGAGGATTTAATGAGCAGGGTGAATAAAGGGGGAACAGTAGGTGTAATTTATTTGGATTTTCAAAAGGCTACATATAAGTTTATTGGCTTACTGACAGAGTCTGGATAAATGGGTTATTTTGAGGTTGGCAAACTGTAGTGCCACAGGGATCAGTGCTGGGGCCTCAACTATTTACAATCTAGATCAATACATGGAAGAAGGGACTGAGTATATTGTAGTCAAATTTGCTGATGATACAGAGAAGTGGGAAAACAAGTTTTGAGGAGGAACACAGGAAGATGGGAACAGGAGTAGGTCATTCAGCCCCTCGCGCCTGTCCTGCCATTCAATGAGATCATGGCTGATCCGCAACCTGACTCCATATATCCCTTTATATCTTTGCTTAACAAAAATCTATCTCAGATTTAAAATTAACAACTGTTCTAGCTTCAACTGCTGTTTGTGGGAGCGAGTTCCAAACCTCTACCACCCTTTGCGCGAAGAAGTGCTTCCTAACATCTCTCCTGAACGGTCTGGTCCTAATTTTTAGACTATGCCCCCTAGTTTTAGAATCTCCAACCAGTGGAAATAGTTTATCTTTATCTCACCTTTCTTTTCCTGTTAATATCTTGAAGACTTCGATCAGATCACCCCTTAACCTTCTAAATTCTAGCGAAAACAGGCCTAATTTGTGTAATCTCTCCTCGTAACTTAACCCCTGTAGTCCAGGTATCATTCTTATAAACCTACGTTGCACTCCCTCCAAGGCCAATATATCCTTCCTAAGGTATGGTGCCCAGAACTGCTCACAGTACTCCAAGTGGGGTCTAACCAGGGTTTTGTACAGCTGCAGCATAACCTCTGTGTCTTTATACTCCAATCCTCTAGCATTCCATTAGCCTTTTTGATTATTTTCTGCACTTGCTCGTGGCATTTTAAAGATCTATGCACCTGAACCCCAAGTCTCTTTGGACATCCAATGTACTTAACCTCTTCCCATTTAGAAAGTACCCTGCTCTATCCTTTTCTGGTCCAAAATGGATAATCTCACACTTGCCCGCATTGAAATCCATCTGCCACAGTTTTGCCCACTCACCTATCTCTGCAATTTTATGCTATCATCTAGACTGTCTACAATGCCGCCTAAGTTTGTATCATCAGCAAATTTGGATTATATGACTTACTATGCCATCATCCAAGTCATTAATGAATAATGTGAATAATTGAAGCCCCAACACAGGACCCTGCGGGACACCACTAGTCACAACCTGCCAATTGGAGTACTTACCCATTATCCCCACTCTCTGTCGCCTACCACTCAACCATGTCAACCTAACCATGTCAATAATTTGCCCTCAACTCCATGGGCTTCTAGCTTAGTTAACAGTCTCTTATGTGGGACCTTATCAAATGCCTTCTGGAAGTCCATATAAATAACATCCATGGACATTCCCCTGTCCACTACATTAGTCACATCTTCAAAAGATTCAATGAGATTTGTCAGGCATGACCTTCCCGTCATGAATGCATGCTGGCTGTCCCTGATTAACTGATATTTTTCTCGGTGTTCAGTCACCCTATCCTTGATTATAGACTTCAGCAACTTGCCCACCACAGATATCAGGCTAACTGGTTTGTAATTTCCTTGGTTTCCCCTTTCACAAAGGGCAGGATTTTACCACGGGTTTTGAGACCCTGACCTCGGAACGAAATGGGGGTCCCAACCCCACACTTGCCAGCAACGGGACTGGCTCAGCAATTATACTGGAGATGGCCTCCTAATTGGCCGCCTCTGAGCTCACCATCCAATTAAGGATGGCAGGTGGGCTCCCGATGCTGTGGTGAGGCCCTCCCTGCCGACGGCCCCACTTTGGTGCATTGAGGCTCCAGCTCCAATGGCTCGCTGAATGGCCGCAGGGAGGCTGCCACCATGAAGCTGGTGGCCTCCTCAAGTGGTGGAGTCTGCTCCACCACCAGCAAAATGCCAGCGGACCAGAAAAATTGCTCTTAAGCGGGCCTTCAATTATTTAAACAGGCTGTCCGCTTCCTTTCAGCAGCAGCCGATCTGCAGCCGGTCCTGGATTTTGCTGGCCCTCACTCTACCACCCAGCCTGCCACCTTGGGCCTGGGAAATTCCTGCTCAAAGAGTCTGCAGGGATATAGATAGTGAGTGAGCGAGTGGGGGAAAATGTGGCAGATGGAGCATAGGGTGGGAAAATGTGAGGTTATCTATTATGGTAGGAAGAATAGGAAAGCAAAATATTATTTAAATGGAGAGAGACTACAGAATGTTGTGGTACAGAGGGATCTGAGTGTCCTCGTACATGAATCACAAAAAGTTAGCATGCAGCTACAGCAAGTAATTAGGAAGGCAAATGGAATGTTGGCCTTTATTGCAAGGGGGATGGACTATAAAAGCAGGGCAGTTGCTACAACTGTACAGGGCATTGGTGAATAGTGCCCATAGTTTTAGTCTCCTTTTTAAGCTCTAATATACTTGCATTGGAGGCAATTCAGAGACGGTTCACTAGATTGATTCATGGGATTGCCTCATGAGGAGGGGTTGAGCAGGTCGGGCCTGTACTCATTGGAGTTTAGAAGAATGAGAGGTGACCTTATTAAAATATATAAAATTCTGAGAGGGCTTGACAGGTAGAAGCTGAGAAGATGTTCCCCTCATGGGGGAATCTAGAACCAGGGATCACAGTTTCAGAATAAAGGGGTCTCCATTTAAGACAGAGATGAGGAGGAATTTCTTCTCTCAGAGGGTCGTTAATCTTTAGAATCCTCTGCCCCAGACAGTAGTGGAGACTGAATCATTGAACATATTCAAGACTCAGATAGATTTTTGAACTATAGCGTTATGGGGAACAAGCTGGAAAGTGGAGTTGAGGCTAAGATCGGATCAGCCATAATCCTTTTGAATGGCGGAGCAGGCTCAAGGGGCTGTATGGCCTACTCCTGCTCCTACTTATTATGTTCTTGTGTCCTTAAAACAAACGACAACTGGCTTGACTTTGATGAAAATTGTTTTGACTAAGACTAAGGAATCTTTCTAAGCGAGACTAACTAAGTATATAAAGGTGGCAGTGTACAATCCAAACATACAAATGGTGATCAGCAGTGAGATTGTGAACAATGGTGGTTCTTACCATGCAACACCCAGAAGAATTTGAAGAAATACTTTGAAGAGGGCTGACATACGAACCTATATATGAACATACGATTAGGAGCAGGAATAGGCCATTCGGCCCCTTGAACCTGCTCCGCCATTCAATAAGTACATGGCTGAACTGATTATTCCACATTTCTACCTACCCCGATAACCTTCCACCCCCTTGCTTATAAAGAATCTTTCTACCGCTGCCTTAAACATATTTTAAGACGCTGCTTCCACTGCCTTTTGAGGAAGAGAGTTCCAAAGACTCACAACCTTCTAAGAGAAAACATTTCTCCTCATCCCTGTCTTAAATTGGCGACCCCTTATTTTTAAACAGTGACCCCTAGTTCTAAATTCTCCAACAAGAGGAAACATCCTTTCCACATCCACCCTGTCAAGACCCCTCAGGATCTTATATGTTTCAATCAAGTTGCCTCTTACTCTTCTAAACTCCAGCAGATACAAGCCTGGGCTGCCCAACTTTTCCTTATAAGACAACCTGCCCATTCCTGACCTGCAAAAAGCAGTAAAACTATAGAACACGAGAAGAGGCTGTGGAATAGCTCCAGAGCTGCTTGGTGGACCAAGGAGACACAGAGAGTCAGGGATTCAGCTTGTAGAAATCTGGTCCAGCGATTGCAGGCTTAGAGTCGGAGAACAAAGCAAATATCATGGATCTGGTGAACTACCCTAAAAAGGGGTAAAAATTTGTTCCTAACGGCACTAGGCAGGCAGCACCAGGAAAATAAAAAGTCCTTAGCAAGGGCAGATCCGAGGTCAGTGCCATTACATGTGGCGACCAGAGCATGTGAAAAAAATCGAGGCTGCAAATACTTGATACTCTAAAGAGGAGGGAGTTAAAGGAATATAGCAGTAATGCTACAAAGCTGCATGTAAAACAAGGAAGAAAAATCCAAAGTCTAGTGATGAGATTTCACAGCGAGAAATGGTGGCCATAGCAGGAGTTAGCATGGGGCTGAAAAGTGCAGGAAACTTCCAATACTGGAGGGAAAATTTCAAAAGTGAAAGTAAACCAAATTGAGGCTATGGATCTTAAATTCACAATTCCGGAGAGGTTTGGACACGTGGAAGGACCAAATCAAACACAAAACTGGTCACTCTGGTGAAAAAGATTTTTGAGATACTGAATTGCTTCCAAATTAGACAGCCAGTCTGAAGCAGAGCAAGTTAACACATTGCTGTATTTGACAATAGCAGACAATGTTATTACAAGACAAGGCATTAATGAGACATCAGCTAAATTTGATGAATCTTTAAAAGCCTTTGATAGTTATTTCAACCTGTGGAGCAGTAAGATTCTAGAAAGGGCAAAATTTAACAGAAGGGTCCAGAATCCAGGTGAAATAATTGATGCTTTTATCAATGACCTTTACAGACTAGCTGAAGGATGTGAATATGGAAACCTAATAGCAGAATTTATAAGAGACCACACTGTAATAGGTATTGTTGATGAATCCTTATCATATTTATTGCAGTCGAAAGAAAAACCTCACCCTGGACAAAGCAATTCAGCTGGTGAGACAAGCAGAGGTCTGGAGGAACAACAGAGCAATCCTGAAAGGTGAAGAAAGACCTTGGTTCAGGAAACCTCCAGCAATTGTACAGTTCCTTCATCAGAGGCTGTCAAAGAAGCACCAGGAGAAAAATGTACACAGTAGGCAGGGGAGGGGGTTGTGGGGGGGTGTGCGGGGGGGTGGGGGGGGAGCGCAAGACTCCATGAAACCCTACCAGCAATGTGGCGTCAGAAATACCCATAGGCACAAACAGTGTCCTGCAAACAAAGCAGAATGCTTCCACTGTAAGAAAATAGGGCATTTTGGGAAAACGTGCCAAAGTAAAATCTCTACTCCCACAAGTTCAAAAGAAAAAGCATCCAAGCATAGAGTGGTTCATGAAGTTAAACAATCTCCATCAGGAGAGAAATCAGAAAACTTCCTTGGTGAGGTCAATGATCCTCATCAGGCATTTTGGTCTGCAGATATATATATCAACAGACATATCACTAATTTTAAACTGGACATTGGATCAAGTGTTTTTATTTCAGATTTCCAGCATCTGCAGTATTTTGCTTTTCTTATACTGGAGCAAGCGTAACGGTCTTATCAGACAAAGAGCCGTGGTTATCAAAGCATTACCTGCAACCAACAGAAACTCAGTTGCATGGCCCAGAAGGGGTTGAACCGCAAGTTAAGGGGAAGCTACAAGCAACACTCCATCCAGTACAAGGGAAAGCAGATATTGGAGACACTGTATGTTCTAAGGAATCAGGAGTTCTCTCTTAAGTAGAAGAGCTTGTATTGATCTTCATCTTATAAAGAAAGTAGAAGACAGAGAGAGAGAGAGAGAGAGAACAGCGGGAACAGAGCTTTGAAAAGCGCGCCAAGAAATCGGAAGCCATTTCTCGTGTATAGGAGGAGCGCACGCGGGACTGCTGGGTAAGTGAGGTTACATATTTGGGCGGTTGCTTTACCTGAAACACTAACCAAAAAAAAAAGTTCTGTCCATCGGATTGCTAAGCTAACAAGTTTTGACTTTTTTTTTTTGGTTTTCAGTAGATTTGTTGGGAATTTAGAATAGTGGGAATGGAGGTTAAGGCAGTTGAATGTTCCTCCTGCAGAATGTGGGAGGTAAGGGTTGCCAAGAGTGTCCCTGCTGACTGCATCTGCGGGAATTGCACCCAACTCCAGCTCCTCGAGAACCGTGTTAGGGAACTGGAGCTGGAGCTGGATGAACTTCGGATCATTCGGGAGGCGGAGGGGGTTATTGAGAGGAGTTATAGGGAGGTAGTCACACCTCAGGTAAAAGAAGTAGGTAGATGGGTTACCGTCAGGGGAAGGAGAGGGAAACAGCAGGCAGTGCAGGGATCCCCTGTGACCGTTTCCCTCAACAATAGGTATACCGTTTTGGATACTGTTGCGGGGGACGACTTACCAGGGGTAAGCAATGGGGTCCAGGTCACTGGCACAGAGTCTGTCCCTGTTGCTCAGAAGGGAAGGGGGAAGAGGAGCAGAGCATTAGTCATTGGGGACTCCATAGTTAGGAGAACAGATAGGAGGTTCTGTGGGAACGAGAGAGACTCACGGTTGGTGTGTTGCCTCTCAGGTGCCAGGGTTCGTGATGTATCGGATCGTGTTTTTGGGATCCTTAAGGGGGAGGGGGAGCAGCCCCAAGTCGTGGTCCACATAGGCACCAATGACATAGGTAGGAAGAGAGATGGGGATTTAAGGCAGAAATTCAGGGAGCTAGGGTGGAAGTTTAGATCGAGAACAAACAGAGTTGTTATCTCTGGGTTGTTGCCCGTGCCACGTGCTAGCGAAGCGAGGAATAGGGAGAGAGAGGAGTTGAACATGTGGCTGCAGGGATGGTGTAGGAGGGAGGGTTTTGGTTTCCTGGATAATTGGGGCTCTTTCTGGGGTAGGTGGGACCTCTACAAACAGGATGGTCTTCACCTGAACCAGAGGGGTACCAATATCCTGGGGGGGAGATTTGCTAGTGCTCTTCGGGGGGGTTTAAACTAATTCAGCAGGGGAATGGGAACCTAAATTGTAGTGCCAGTGTACAGGATGTTGAGAGTAGTGAGGTCAGGGATAAGGTTACAAGGACGCAAGAGGGCACTGGCAATCAAGAACTTGGTTTAAAGTGTGTCTACTTCAACGCCAGGAGCATCCGGAATAAGGTGGGTGATCTTGCAGCATGGGTTGGTACCTGGGATCTCGATGTTGTGGCCATTTCGGAGACATGGGTAGAGCAGGGACAGGAATGGATGTTGCAGGTTCCGGGATTTAGATGTTTCAGAAAGAACAGAGAAGATGGTAAAAGAGGGGGGGGGGGTGTGGCATTGTTAATCAAGGAGAGTATTACGGCGGCAGAAAGGACGTTTGAGGACTCGTCTACTGAGGTAGTATGGGCCGAGGTTAGAAACAGGAGAGGACAGGTCACCCTGTTGGGAGTTTTCTATAGACCTCCGAATAGTTCCAGAGATGCAGAGGAAATGATAGCGAAGATGATTCTCGACAGGAGCGAGAGTAACAGGGTAGTTGTTATGGGGGACTTTAACTTTCCAAATATTGACTGGAAATACTATAGTTCGAGTACTTTAGATGGGTCAGTTTTTGTCCAGTGTGTGCAGGAGGGTTTTCTGACACAGTATGTAGACAGGCCAACCAGGGGTGATGCCTCATTGGATTTGGTACTGGGTAATGAACCCGGCCAGGTGTTAGATTTAGATGTAGGTGAGCACTTTGGTGAAAGTGATCACAATGCGGTTAGGTTTACCTTAGCGATGGGCAGGGACAGGTATATACCGCAGGGCAAGAATTATAGCTGGGGGAAAGGAAATTATGATGCGATTAGGCAAGATTTAGGATGCGTAGGATGGGGAAGGAAACTGCAGGGGATGGGCACAATCGAAATGTGGAGCTTATTCAAGGAGCAGCTACTGCGTGTCCTTGATAAGTATGTACCTGTCAAGCAGGGAGGAAGTTGTCGAGCGAGGGAGCCGTGGTTTACTAAAGAAGTTGAAGCGCTTGTCAAGAGGAAGAAGAAGGCTTATGTTAGGATGAGACGTGACGGCTCAGTTAGGGCGCTTGAGAGTTACAAGCTAGCCAGGAAGGACCTAAAGGGAGAGCTTAGAAGAGCGAGGAGAGGACACGAGAAGTCATTGGCGGATAGGATCAAGGAAAACCCTAAGGCTTTCTATAGGTATATCAGGAATAAAAGAATGACTAGAGTTAGATTAGGGCCAATCAAGGATAGTAGTGGGAAGTTGTGTGTGGAATCAGAGGAGATAGGGGAAGTGTTAAATGAATATTTTTCGTCAGTATTTACAGTAGAGGAAGAAAATGTTGTCGAGGAGAATACTGAGATACAGACTACTAGGCTAGATGGGATTGAGGTTCACAAGGAGGAGGTGTTAGCAATTTTGGAAAGTGTGAAAATAGATAAGTCCCCTGGGCCAGATGGGATTTATCCTAGGATTCTCTGGGAAGCCAGGGAGGAGATTGCAGAGCCTTTGTCCTTAATCTTTATGTCGTCATTGTCGACAGGAATAGTGCCGGAAGACTGGAGGATAGCAAATGTTGTCCCCTTGTTCAAGAAGGGGAGTAGAGACAGCCCTGGTAATTATAGACCTGTGAGCCTTACTTCAGTTGTGGGTAAAATGTTGGAAAAGGTTATAAGAGACAGGATTTATAATCATCTTGAAAAGAATAAGTTCATTAGCGATAGTCAGCACGGTTTTGTGAAGGGTAGGTCGTGCCTCACAAACCTTATTGAGTTTTTTGAGAAGGTGACCAAACAGGTGGATGAGGGTAAAGCCGTGGATGTGGTGTATATGGATTTCAGTAAGGTGTTTGACAAGGTTCCCCATGGTAGGCTATTGCAGAAAATACGGAAGTATGGGATTGAAGGTGATTTCGTGCTTTGGATCAGAAGTTGGCTAGCTGAAAGAAGACAGAGGGTGGTGGTTGATGGCAAATGTTCATCCTGGAGTTTAGTTACTAGTGGTGTACCGCAAGGATCTGTTTTGGGGCCACTGCTGTTTGTCATTTTTATAAATGACCTGGATGAGGGTGTAGAAGGGTGGGTTAGTAAATTTGCGGATGACACGAAGGTCGGTGGAGTTGTGGATAATGCCGAAGGATGTTGTAGGTTACAGAGGGACATAGATAGGCTGCAGAGCTGGGCTGAGAGATGGCAAATGGAGTTTAATGCGGAAAAGTGTGAGGTGATTCACTTTGGAAGGAGTAACAGGAATGCAGAGTACTGGGCTAATGGGAAGATTCTTGGTAGTGTAGATGAGCAGAGAGATCTTGGTGTCCAGGTACATAAATCCCTGAAAGTTGCCACCCAGGTTAATAGGGCTGTTAAGAAGGCATATGGTGTGTTAGCTTTTATTAGTAGGGGGATCGAGTTTCGGAGCCACGAGGTCATGCTGCAGCTGTACAAAACTCTGGTGCGGCCGCACCTGGAGTATTGCGTGCAGTTCTGGTCGCCGCATTATAGGAAGGATGTGGAAGCTTTGGAAAGGGTGCAGAGGAGATTTACTAGGATGTTGCCTGGTATGGAGGGAAGGTCTTACGAGGAAAGGCTGAGGGACTTGAGGTTGTTTTCGTTAGAGAGAAGGGGGAGGAGAGGTGACTTAATAGAGACATATAAGATAATCAGAGGGTTAGATAGGGTGGATAGTGAGAGTCTTTTTCCTCGGATGGTGATGGCAAACACGAGGGGACATAGCTTTAAGTTGAGGGGTGATAGATATAGGACAGATGTCAGAGGTAGTTTCTTTACTCAGAGAGTAGTAGGGGCGTGGAACGCCCTGCCTGCAACAGTAGTGGACTCGCCAACTTTAAGGGAATTTAAGTGGTCATTGGATAGACATATGGATGAAAATGGAATAGTTTAGGTCAGATGGTTTCACAGGTCGGCGCAACATCGAGGGCTGAAGGGCCTGTACTGCGCTGTAATGTTCTATGTTCTAAGAAGGTAAGCAACAAGAATCCAGGAGTCACTTCCAAAAAGAATTTCCAAAATAGTTTACTGGTCTAGGGAGACTGAAGACCAAATACTGTATTACTTTGTGAAAAGATGCTAACCAGTGTGTTCTCTCACGCCTAGGAAGATACTACACCTACTAATGAAGCAAGTCCAAGATCAACGCGAAGACATGACCAGGATGGGAGTCATTTCCCCTGTTACTGAACCTACAGAGTGGTGTTCGAGAATGGTTCCTGATGCTAAACCTAATGGTGATCTTCGTATTTGTGTAAACATAACTCATTAAGGCTGTGGTAAGAGAAGTTTATCTGATGTCCTCAGTGGATGAAAGCTTGGCAAAATTATTCAAAAGTACAATCTTCACGAAGCTTGATGTGAATAGTGAATTTTGGCAAATTGCATTGGATAAGAAGTCAAGGTTACTGACAAGCTTCATTACTCCGTTCGGAAGATTTTGTTTTAATCGGTATCAGCACCGGAAATATTCCAAAGAACTATGTTGAAAATTCTACAGGGCCTTAAATGTGTAATATGCCATATGAATGACATTTTAGTTCACGGTGAGTCCATTGGAGAACATGACCTGAGGGTTAGAGTGATTTTGAATTGCCTACAAGATGAAGACCTAACACTTAATGAGAGGTGTGAGTTTTTGAAAATGCCTGTTCATTTTTTATGACACTTTGTCAGTAACAACGGCATAATGGCAGATCTGCAAAAGACAAGGGCCATTAGCGAATTCCGACTTCCGACTTCTGTCCAAGAAATTTGCCATGCTCGGATGCAAGATGAGGAATGCATCTATATCTACCAATAGTGGAAGGAAGGCTGACCACAGCAGCGTCCCAGTGGTAAGAGGATGAAAATCTTCAAACATAGAAGACACTTTACAATAGTGGATGATTTGCTGGCATATGATGAGAGACTGCTGATTCCAGAGTCACTCTGGGAAGATATCTTGGAGAAAATACACCAGGGTCATATGGGCATAACTAAATGTACAGCACGGATTCAGGCATTTGTGTGGTGACCGGGAATATTGAAATATATAGAAGGGATGATTTCAAATTGCCAGGTATGTGCAGTGCACAGACAGGATCAGAAGGAACCCCTTAACACAACCCAATTCCCAACCAGACCATGGGAACGTGCGGCAATGGATCTGTTCATATTTAATGGAAAATCCTACCTGATTGTCATCGACTACTTTTCAAGGTGGATCGAGGTTAAAAGTTTGTACACAACGACAACTGAAGCAGTCATTCAAGTGTTACAAGAAATCTTTGCAACACCTGGTATACCTGACCAGATAGTGTCCAATAATGGACCACAATTTGCAAATGACTACTTTATGCATTTTGCCGAAAACTGTGGATTTGTACATCTTACAAGTTCCCCTAGATATCCACAATCTAATGGAGAAGCTGAGCGAGGAGTCAGAACAATCAAAACGCTGTTAAACAAAAATCAAGATTTTCAAACAGCACCCCTAAACTACAGAACTACTCCATTGCTATGCGGATTAGCACCATCAGAACTGTTGACGGGAAAGAAGCTTAGAACATAACTTCCAATCCTACCCAAAAAGTTGTTTCCAGGGCTACAAGTCCAGGATTTTCAGAGAGTTCAAGACAGAAAAAAAGTCTTACAGAAGACAACAGGCCTATCATTATAATAGGAATTACTGTACCAGGAGCCTACTGAAGTTGACAGCAGGACAGAAGGTATGGGTACAAGACCAAAGCAAGGAAGGAGTAATCGTCCAAAGAGATGAGAATCAGCAGCGATCTTCATAGATCATAGAGAGATAAAGCACTGAAATAGGTCCTTCAGCCCACTGAGTCTGTGCTGACCAACAATCACCCATTTATACTAATCCTACATTAATTCCATATTCCCTACCACATCCCCACCTTCCCTCAATTCTCCTACCATCTACCTACACTAGTGGCAATTTACAATGGCCAATTTACCTATCAACGTGCAAGTCTTTGGCTGTGGGAGGAAACTGGAGCACCCGATGGAAACCCACACGCTCACAGGGAGAGCTTGCAAACTCTGCACAGGCAGTACACAGAATTGAACCTGGGTTGCTGGAGCTGTAATGCTGACCACTGTGCCGCCCCATCTTATTTAGTACCTACTTCAGAAGGTACTATAAGAAGAAACAAGAGGAATCTTATTCCTATTCTTAAAAGACATCAATCAGTCATACATACGGATGAACCAGATGTTGAATCTGAAATTCGGAAGGCTTCGGATACTACAAACCTCAATGAAGGCTGTCCAGTCAAGAAACAAGAGTTCAGAGAAAGACTATCAATCTTCTGCATCTGACAACAACAATCCTGACAGATTGAATCTGTGATGTCAGAGACTTGGGGGGAGATGGGGTAGTATGTAAAAATAAATATGAATGTATAAAAATGTACATATTTGGATAGAGACTTGGGGGGAGATATAGTATAAGGGTCTGAAAGGGTTAAAGTTAAGAAAGTGTAAAGAATACCTCCGACCATGATGATGTAAATGATCACATGTGACAGAGACTTGGGGAGATGCAGCGTGGCTTCAGAGGAGTCACAAAGACTGGTATTAAGCTGAAAATATTTATAATGTACTCCAAGGTCTCTCACTTCCTCTACCCCTCTCAATATCCTCCCGTTTATTGTGTATTCCTTTGCTTTTTTGCCCTCCCCAAATGCATTGCTTCACACTTCTCCAGACTGAATTCCGTTTGCCACTTTTCCGCCCACCCAACCAAAGCACTAATATCATTCTGGAGTCTGCAGCTATCCTCTTCACTATCAACTATACGGCCAATTTTTGACTCATGCTGGAGTATCACATTTCAGCGCACAATCAAATGTGTTGCTAAATATTGAGGGAAAATGTAACATTCTAATGCATCTAATTAAAAAAGTACATGTAGATTATTGAAATTTGTATATTTGTGCACTGCAATTTATTGTGCTTCTCTCATCTCAAAATTAAAATTGTTAATTACCTACTTCTCTGTGTCTGATGCTGACTGTCACTGATGACTGTCACCTGCAACAGTCCATGAGTTATTTTTCTACAGTATTTGCTTTCAGCTTTATCATGTGTCAGTTTACTTCTAAAATACTTGTATCTTCTTCCTCACTTCAGCTCCTTTACAATTTGGTCAAAAAGCTTGATTTAACTTAGCAGAACATGTGGTGTCATTATGTCTGTTAACCTCTTAGGTGCAAAAATAAAGTGATTTATTTCCTGTATCTGATATTTTAGTTTTCATTTTATAAGCAACTGTCCCATATATAAGGATTACTGTTAATTTTGGATGAAATTATGTGAGGTGACATGAGGGGACTGACATGATAAGCTTCTGCTTCTTGATTTCAGTGTTAAGTGGGCATGGATCTAAAGCCAAATTATATAATTAAAATAGAGACGAGGATAGTGGTTAAGTGCAGCGGACAAAGCCATGTCAACTATGGCTCGGTGGAGCACTCTTGCCTCTGCATCAGAAAGTTATGGATACAAGACCCACTCCAGGGACTTCAGCCTGTAATCTAGCCTGACATTTCAGTGCAGTACTGAGGGAGTGCAGCACTGTTGGAGATGCTGTCATTTTGATGAGATATTAAACCACGGCTCCATGTGCCCTCTGAGGGGTATGTAATAGATGCCCATTCGCAAAACAGCAGTGGAGTTCTTCCTGGTGTTTTGTCCAATATTTATCTCTCAACCAATACCATTAAAACAGATTATCTGGTCATTATCACACTGCTATTTAAGGGATCTGTCTGGGCATAAATTGGCTGATGTGTCTCATACATTACAACAACGACTACACTTCAAAATTAGCTATACTATTGGCTATATAATGCTTCAGGGTGTCTTGAGGTTGTGAAAGATTCTATGTAGAACGGAAGGTCCATGTTTTGATCCCTGATTTGTGCAGAATTAGTTAACCTCAGTCGATGCAGCAATTGAGATGCCACAAATGGCCTCTGCTGCCCTATGTTAGGAAAGAGAAAACCATGGTTCCTGCTCCAGATCATTCTCCAGTGACTGAGACTGACCATGGCCAAATGCTCTGCCAATAGTCACCATCTAGGCTCTCACTTGAATGAAGAAGGGTTACTTTAGAGAGCAATGTGAAACCATACTCCATCAGGAGCAGTGAGTTCAGTGCCTTCACCTGATAACCAAAAAGTAGTTTCCCATATTTTTATCTGATGCATATTTTATTTCCAGTAGCTGGAACTCAAATAAATGGAGACTCAGCATAGTGCTTTCATGAGACATCCCATATCATTTTTAAGTTCCTTGAATTTTGCAGCAGGATGTGTTGAATGGCTACAGTCATAACAATGGGTGGAACATCCCTTATCAATGAACCAAAATTGCAAATTTAAGGACGATTTAACTTCATTTCATACCTAAGCAACTGGCCGAGACTTGAGTGAGGTTGATTAACACAATTTCTTTGAGTCTGTGCTGGAATATATTCATTAATTGGATTATAGTTTGAACTACCTGTCATATTCTACTGCAACACTGGAAATAGCTTACCGTCTAGGATAAAGCACAATTTGATCCCTTGGGATAGAGTCCAAGAGTGCCTATCACCTGTCACACTGTATTCCAGTACGTGTTAATCTTTTCAAGATGAAACTAGAAACAAATAGGGAGAAAAACTTGGCTTGTTGACCGATAGAAGAGTTTTTCTGATTGAACACTTTCTAACACAGTTCTAACCATACTTTGACAGATACTTCCTACTTACATAGTATTATGCCAGATCTTCATTACACAGTCACACAAGAGTCTCTTTACACAACATCCTCTCAAATCCCTTTTAAGCAACATTCCACCAGATCCTTTTCTCTTTATATGGCAGTTTGTCAGATGCCACTGTTCTGGTCAAGTGAGGAGGGCTCGAAGGACTTCCTTCTTTTCCCTCTCTTCGTTTGACCACAACAGGTTTAATTCTTTCTTAAAGTGGATGTACTGGCCAATTCAGTTGGTCTTTGATTACTTACTTGCCATGATCATAACAGGAACTAATTGAACAGGATTTCTTGAGTTAACAAAGAAACGGGTAAACTTTATCATACCTAAACCAAACTAATAAAATAATAAACAACGCACCAACTTTCACTCTCACACATATATTCAAGGTTTACACACACACATAGGCTGCAGAGTGGCGAAAGGTAGATTGGTTGAGTCAGAGTCCATAAAAAAGGTATACAGTCTGTGAATTTTGGTGATTCTGCTGACTTCTAGCTGAATTCAGTGGTCCTGAGGCTTTTAGTTTGAAGAGGTAGATGACTGGTTCGGGACTCTCTTGGAGATAGCAATGTGGATGATTTCCTCCAACATGGTTTCTGATTGTAGCCGGAGTATGCAAAGGTGGTCAGCCAACAGCAGGATTTGAAAGCTTTCCTGTTGGAATGGAGAGAGAGAGAGAGAGCCCCACTTAGGATCTGCTCATGTCAGTCTGGTTGCTTCTCCTCTGCTGCAGAGAAAAAGCTGAAAACCAGATGGGGAGGGGCTTGTCACATGACAGTCACTCAGTCTTTCAAGCATCGAAGTTAGCAGTATTTCTCTGCTTGCTAAGAGAACAGGTAGATCCTTTAAACTTCCTGGATCTTGCTGGGAAATTAGCAGACATTTTGTCCCACTCCTCAGAAGCATTGCAGCATAGGATACAATGTTGCAAATTAGGTGATCATCTTAAACTGGCAGCTTGTCTTTTAAAAAATGTCAAATCAAAAAAAAAAAAATTGAGATCTCCAGCAAAGAAAATTATCATTCAGTAAAGCACATTGGCATAATACCTCCCCACCACGCGAAATGAAATGTGACAACAGGAAAATTTCATTATGGGGCCACAAATTACAAAAAAACTGGACACACACATTCATCAGGCTCACTGTCATAGCCATACTCCAGTTTTGTTTTTCATCCAGGATTGGGCACAAGCACAACTGGGAACTCCAAATGCTTTGATTGGAGTCAATCAGCTTGTCCTCCAGCATACACTGAATTTCTTCATGTATTTCTACAATACCTTCCTTTTCTATTTTCTCTATATCAGTGAACTCAACCCTGGATTCACAGCTGTTCACAACTTTGTGAAAATCATCCAATGCTTTTTCTACATGGTTTTTCCTGTGCTCATCCAGTCTGGCCCACAATTCCTCCTCAGTTACAATACTTGACTTGCAGTCACCACCACCATCACCACCCTCCAAATAGAGTCATAGAGACTCTGCCATAGAGAAATCTGCCACAAAAACCTTTTTTGGTCTTAGGGTTTTCATTTGGCTTATGAGCTTTTCTGTGTCTCCCTTCAGAATTTAAATCTCTAATTTCTAGGTCTTCAGTCTGAATTTCCACCTGAATCTGGGTCAGTTTCCTGGGACCTAGGCGATAAGGATTTTGTTTTACAAACATCCATTCGAACATTCAAATTAGGAGCTTAAGTAGGCCATTCGGCCCCTCGAGCCTGCTCCGCCCATCAATAAGATCATGGCTGATCTGTTTGTGTTTTGAATTCCACACTCCTATCTCACCCCGATAACCCTTGATTCCCTTGTCGAACAGGAATCTATATCTCTATCTATCTACTATCTGCCTCCACCACCTTCTGAGGCAGAGTTCCAAAGTCGCACAACCCTCTGAGAGAAAAGATTTCTCCTCATCTCAGTCCGAAAAGGGAGTCCCCTAATTTTAAATCAGTGCCCCCTAGTTCTGGACTCACCCACATCCACCTTGTCAAGACAGTTCAGGATCTTATTAACTTCAGTCTAGTCTCCCCTCACCCTTCGAAACTCCAGTGAAAACAAGCCCAGTCTGTCCAACCTTTCATCATAAGACAACCCGCTCATTCCAGGTACCAATCTAGTAAACCTCCTCTGAACCACCTCCAAAGTATTTACATCCTTCCTTAAATAAGGAGACCAAAACTGCACACAGTATTCGAGATATGGTCTCACCAATGCCCTGTATAATTTAAGCATGACATCCTTACTTTTATTGTCAATTCTTCTTGTAATAAAGGATATCAGTCCATTAGCCTTCTTTATCATCTGCTGAACATGCATGTTAACTTTTTGTGACTCTTGCACAAGAACAGCTAGATCCCTCTGCACCTCAGAATTTTGTCGTCTTCTCCGTTTAAGTAATATTCTGCTTTTTTATTCTTCTTGCCAAAGTGAACAACTTCACATTTTCCCACATTATACTCCATCTGCCAGATTTTTGCCCACTCACTCAACCTATCTATATCGGTCTGCAACCTCCTATGTCCTCTGCACATTATACTTTCCTACCTATCTTTGTGTCATCTGCAGATTTAGCTACCATGCCATTGCTCCCCTCATCTAAGTCATTGATATAAATTGTAAAAAGTTGAGGCCCCAACACAGATCCCTGTGGGACTCCATTCGTCACATCCTGCCAGTCAGAAAAGGACCCATTTATGCATACTCTTTGTTTTTTGCCAGCCAGCCAATCTTCTATCCATGCTCATATGTTACACCCTACATCATGAGCTCCTACTTTGGGCAATAACTTTTTATGTGGCACCTTGTCAAATACCTTCTGGAAATCCAAGTACAGTAGGTTAACGGGCTCCCCTTTATCCACGGCACATGTCGCTCCTTCAAAGAACTCCAATAAATTGGTTCAACATGATTTCCCTTTCACAAAACCAAGCTGACTTTTCCCGATGACCTTGTATTTTTCTATATTTGCTACTTTCCAGTCTGATGGAACCTTTCCAGAATCTAGCGAATTTTGAAAAGTTAACGCCAACGCATCTACTACCTCATTAGCCACCTCTTTTAAGACCCTAAAATGAAGTCCATCAGGATCTGGGGACTTGTCAGCCCGCAGCTCCATCAGTTTGGTCAGTACCGCTTCCCTGGTGATTATAATTTCACCAAGTTCCTCTCTTCCTTCCACCTCCTGATTTACAACTATTGCCGGAATGCTTTTTGCATCCTCTATAGTGAAGACAGAAGCAAGATATTTATTCATTGCATTGGCCATTTCCTTATAATCTACTATTAGCTCTCCATTCTCATTTTCTAGAGGACCAACACTCAGTTTACTTACACTTTTCCTTTTTAAATACCTGTAGAAACTCTTGCATTTTTACATTTCTAGCTAGCTATACTCTAATTTCTTTCTCCTCATTAACCTTTTAGTTATTCTCTGCCATTCTTTATATTCTGACCAATCATCTGAACTGCCACTCATCTTTGTGCAATTATATGCCTTTTCCTTAAGTTTGATGATTTCCTTAACTTCTTTAGTTAACCACGTATGGTGGGTCCTCCCCTACGAATTTTTCTTTTTAGTAGGAATATACTTATTCTGAGTATTCTGAAATATCCCCTTAAACGTCTGCCACTGCTTCTCTATTGATCTATCTCCAAGCCTAGTAACCCAGTTCACTTCAGCTAGCTCAGCTTTCATGCCCACATAGTTGCCCTAATTCAAGTTTAAAATATTAGTCTTGGATCCACTCTTCTCTCTTTCAAACTGGATGTAAAGTTCAAACATATTGTGGTCACTGCTACCTAGAGGTGCCTTTACTCTGAGGTCATTAATTAATCCTGTCACATTACACAATGCCAAGTCTAATATAACCTGCTCGCTGGTTTAATGGGAGGGGTCTCTCCTATATCCACATCATGTAGGGTTAAGGTTGTGCACTCTGGTTTATCCCTGCAGATCCCTTTAAATGCTGTGAGCAGCCTTGTTCGGTCCCCTCTCTGTTCTGCATTTAATTAGGAGAGTACGGCGTCTAGCCTCCCCTAACATTTCAGTGTTAGCTATCCAGATGGTAGGGGGTTCGATGTGGTAATCTACCAGACTTTCCTCTAACTCGTCCTCACTGTCGCTTGCGCCCTCCTCTTTCCTGACTGCCTGACAGACTTGTGCTTGTTTGTCCCCTTTCTGGCTGTGATACCATTTTAACATAGTGATGTGGCACAGCCTTTGATTTTTCCTACGATCTGGCGTGTCAATTATATAATTCACCTCGCTAATTCTCTTTACTACTCTGTATGGGCCACTGACCGAGCTTTCAATGGTTCTCCGTGTGTTGGTAATAGGACTAACACATGTTCACTGGGCTGAAATGTTCTGGCCTTGGTATGTTTATCTGCCTTCCTTTTTATAGTTGTCTGGGAGGTTTTTTTGCTGTTCCTGAGCCACTGCACAGGCTCTCGTCAGCCGTTCTCGGAACATGGAGATATATCAAACAGGGAAGATTCGTCCCTGTGTCCCAAAAACCTTTCCTTGATTAGTTTTAGAGGACCTCTCACGTCGTGTCCATAAATTAATTCAAAGGGACTAAAGTCAGTGGTCTATTATATATATTTATATAAATGATTTAGGAAGGTATGGTTGCTAAATTTGCTGATGATAGGTAGGAAAGTAAGTTGTGAAGAGGACATAAGGGGGCTACAAAGGGATATGGATAGGTTAAGGGAGTGGGCAAAAATCTGGCAGATGGAGTAAAATGTGGGAAAATGTGAAGTTGTCCATTTTGGCAGGAAGAATAACAAAGAGGCATATTATCTAAATGGTGAGAGATTGTGGAGCTCTGAGATGCAGAGGGATCTGGGTGTCCTAGTGCATGAATCGCAAAAGGTTAGTATGCAGATACAGCATGTATTTAGGAAAGCTAATAGAATGTTATCGTTTATCGCGAGGGGAATTGAATCCAAAAGTAGGGAGGTTATGCTTCAGGGCATTGGTGAGACCACAACTGGAGTACTATGTAGAGTATTGGTCTCATTATTTAAGGAAGGATGTAAATGTGTTGGAGGCAGTACAAAGAAGGTTTACTAGACTGATAACTGGAATGGGCAGGCTATATTATGAGGAAAGATTGGACGGGCTAGGCTTGTATCTGCTGGAATTTAGAAGAGTAAGAGGCGACTTGATTGAAACATATAAGATCCTGAGGGGTCTTGACAGGGTGGATGTTGAAAGGATATTTCCCCTTGTGGAAGAATCTAGAACCAGGGGTCACTGTTTAAAAATAAGGGGTGGCCCATTTAAGACAGATGAGGAGAAATTTTTTCTCTCAGAGGGTTGTGAGTCTTTGGAATTCTCTTCCTCAAAAGGTGGAAGCAAAGTCTTTGAATATGTTTAAGGCAGAGGTAGATAGATTCCTGATAGGCAAGGGGGTGGAAGGTTATCGGGGGTAGGTGGTAATGTGGAGAAATCAGCCATGAACGTATTGAATGGCGGAGCAGGCTCGAGGGACCAAGTGGCCTACTCCTGCTCCTAATTCGTATGTACGTATGACTAATTAGGTGAGTCACTGGTAGCAAACAGAAGAAATCCCAGCCGTTTGTACCAGTCATGGAGGTACTCATAGCAGTATGCCCTGATCACTGTCCTTAGGGTCTGCTTGTACCACTCCAAAGCCCCTTGTGACTGTGGGTGGTAGGCTGAGGACTTTAGCTGGGTAATGCCCAGATTACCCATGACCTTTTGAAAAATACTGGACATAAAATTTGTGCCCTGATCCGACTGGATCTCAGCAGGCAGCCCATATCGGGTGAAAAATTGGGTTAGCTCCTCCACCACTACCTTGGCAGAGATAGTTATTAGAGGGATAGCCTCTGCAAATACAGTAGCCACATCCATAATGGTGAGAAGATACTGGTAGCCCCCTTTTGTTTACGGCACACAATCTACTGGTACTCTGCTGAATGGTTCCCCAAAAGCCAGTATGGGAATTAGGGGTGCAGGTTTTATTGCAGGTTGAGGTTTCCCACAACCTGACATGTGTAGCAAGTCTTACAGAACTTCACCCCATCCTTGTGGAGTTGTGGCCAGTGAAAATGCTGTCTGATGGGTGCTTGGGTTTTTCTGATACTGACATGTCCAGCCTTGGAATCTCACGGGCTATTCTCAATATTTCCCTAAGTTACCTCAGCATCACCACTATCTGCTGAACCACTGTGCACTCTTCATCCACAGGTCTGTGAGGAGGTCTCCACTTCCTCATCAGCACCTCATCCTTTAAATAGCAGCACTCTTAAACTCCCTCTGCTTCAGCTTCAGTTTGGACAATGTGTGCTAACTTTTTTAACCCTGGGTCGGCTTGCTGAGCCTCAATCAAGGAATACCTGTTTAATCCATCTTCTGGGTCCTCTACCTTCCCAAAGAAGGTTTCAGATAACCAGACAGTAGGGTCATGTGTCTGCAGTGCCAGTTCAGCCTCCTCGAGGGGTATGAGGTCATTTTTCTCTGCACACAAAATCCTTTTAACTCTCAGGGATTTTGTTAAGTTTTCCCACACTCTCAGCAGTAGGTTTACTGAGTTTTACTGCCGCAGTTAAAGCCACAGCCTGGTCTGCTGTCCTTTCCATCAGGGCCCCTTCTCCTGCACTGGTCTGGTGTACCCTGACTGAACTTATTTGTTTTCCACGTAACTTCCAGCAGTCAACTCGAAGGTGACCTGCCTTGTTACAATGGAAACATACAGGCCTCCGGGCGTCACTCCTGTTCTCAGCACCTTCCTTTTTGGACTGAGGAGGGCCCCCTGTGTTTCCAGCTCTCCCTTCTCACTCATGGTTGTTCATCCTCCCAACACTCCCTCACCTTCTATCCTTTTCAGGTTTTTGGAGATGTCTAGGGAAGGGTTTCCTTTGGGGAAAGGTCTTATGAATAAGTGTATAATCATCAGCCAGGATTGTTGCCTGCCTGGCTCTTGGAACCTTTTGTTCCTCCACGTGGTTTCTTATGGAATGGGGAAGCGAGGTTTTCATAGATGGACTCTACCTTAAGTGCCCGTAACCATCGGTCAAAAGTGAGTTGCTTAACCCTTTCGAACTCGATGTAAGTTTGTTCCGGGTGCTTTCGGAGAGTTTGGAACTTATGGCGGTTAGTCGCTGGTACTAGCTCATATGCACTTAGGATAGCATTTTTGTTATCTCATAATTTGATGAGCTCTCATCAGGCAACAGTGAATAAACCTCATGGGCTTTTCCTGTTGGTTTGCTTTGCAATAACAGTGTCCAGCTGCCTACTGGCCACTTTAACTGTTTTGCAAGCTTTTCAAAACAGATCAAAAATGCTTCCACATCCCTTGAACTTTGGTATCAATTGGGAGAACTTTAAGAGCTGAGCACCTGGTCCTGAGCTAGGGGCAACTCCCTCACTAATGGTGTTTTCACTGGGTACATTGCGTCTTCCCCTATTCAGTTCGAGCTGCCTTAACTCCATTTGGAAATCTCTTTCTTTTTCCCTTTCCTCTCTCTTTTTCCCTTTTCTGGAATTCTCTCTCCAGAAAGCTCTTTCTTTTTCTTGGAATTCTAATTCTAATCTTCTCTGTTCTAGCTGTATTTTAGCTAATGTTACTTCTTCAGTGTCAATTTTAAAATCAAAATGATTCCTGACAACGCACCGGCCCGCTGTTGTCATTAGAGTGCGCCAAGCAACGCACATGCGCAGCTACATTTTGCCGGGACTTAGTGGTGCATGTGCGGGATGAGGTCATCGTGCAACACCAACGTCATCGCGCATCCGCGCCAGGTCCATCTTTGTGCATGTGCAATAAAGCGTCATCGGGTATCCAACGCCCCCACTCAGCTGGAGGAAGCAGCTGGATGGGAGACTTTGATGTTGGAGCCTCCCCCCCCTCGGCAACTCGCTCCAGGCCTCGACGCCTACTCCCCTCAGCCATTCGCTCCAGACCTTGCTGCTCCCCCCCACTCTCCTGGCCGATTGTTCCTCGCTTCGCGCCACTCTGCTCTCCAGCCGCTCACTCCCCGCTTCCCCGCCCCCCCTCCAGCCGTTAGCTGTAAGCCGCACCGCTTCCCTCCTCTCGCTTCCCTTCCTGGCCACTCGCTCTTACGTCACCTCGTCACCCCTTGCGGCCCGCCTTGCTTCTTTGGGTGGCAGCTGGTGACTGATGAAACGTGGGAGTGAGTGGCTGAGAGGAGGGAAGTGGCAGGGCATGGAGTTAGCGGCTGGGGGTGCTGGGGGCAGGGATCAAGCGACTGACTGGAGAGCGGGGTTGCGCAAGTGGGGAACAATCGGCCAGGGAAGTGAGGGGGAGCAGCGAGGTCTGGAACGAGTGGCTGAGGGCGGGGGGGGGGGGGAGCGACTGGTGGGGAGGAGGGGAAGAAAGTGAGTTGCTGAGGGGGGATAATGGCCAGTGGGGCAGGAGCTAGTAGCCTGTTCGGGCGAAATCCTCCTGCTCAGTCATATAAATGAATCACGATAACGAATTGGCAGCACATTTTATACTCTGCCCGATTTTCTTTTCCACTGATCGGGGTGCCAATTCATTATCTTCCAATGGAAATGCCATCATAAAATTCCTTTTGTATTAAATAGGATTACTGGAATATTACATGGATCTGAGGATTACAGTTCGTATCCTATAACTACATAGTAGCATATTACTGGGCTTCCATCCAACTTAATGTAAGGTTAGTTTGCTAGAACGATCTAGCCATAAACATTTCCTGTGATAAATTGAGCAGCACCATCTTTAATCCTGGCAGCTGCCTGAATGTCGGAGTCACTGACGTTACAGTTGAAGAGCCTGTATTTGCACATGTGCAAGTACTGTGCCACCTAGTGGTTGCATTGTCAGCAAATGCAGCCTTTTAAAATATTTGGCCACAAGTTTTAGGGTATCAGGCTTCTAGCTTTTGGACGGATAGTAAATAGTAATATCCAAATGCCCAGCTACATTCCTCAACTTTTCAATAGATCGGGCTTTTAACCTGGCCCAAGTTACTACACTCTGTTCCAGGAAGGTACTGGCCTCAAATGTGGACAATTTAGCACTCTAGCACCGCAAACCATAAAAAAACCTGTATTGAAGTTTTTAAGTTATTACTAGAGATCAATTTGGTTTCCCGCTTCCAATTTCTCATTTGTCTTAGGGTTTGATCCCACATGTAAGCCCCCAAAATTTCTGTTACAGTCAAATGAGGAGAGATTGAAGGGCTTCCCTCTTTTCCCTTTCCTTGTTTAACCACAACAGGTTTAATTCTTTCTTAAAGTTGATGTACTGGCCAATTCAGTTGGTCTTTGATTACTTACTTGCTATGATCATAACAAGAACCAATCGGACAGGTTTTTTTGAGTTAACAAAGAAAGAGGTTAACCTTATTGTACCTAAATCAAACTAATAAAATAATACACAACGCACCAACTTTTACTCTCACACACACTAGAGTTTTACACACACACAAATAGGTTACAGAGTGGGGAAAGGTTAGAGTCCATAAAAAAATGTATACAGTCTGTGGACTTCTGTGATTCGGTTGGCTTCTAGCTGAATTCAGTGGTCCTGAGACTTTTAGTTTGAAGAAGTAGATGACTGGTTTGGTGAGTCTCTTGGAGATAGCGATGCGAATGATTTCCTCTGATGGGGGTTTCTGATTGTAGCCAGAGTATGCCTAGGTGGCCAGTCAACAGCAGGATTTGAAAGCTTCCAAGCTGGAATGGAGAGAGCGAGAGAGAGAGAGAGAGCGAGAGAAAGAGAGGGACCCCCACTTAGGGTCTGCACATGTCAGAGTCCAGTTGCTTCTCCTTTGCTGCAGAGAAAAAAAAACTTAAAACCACAGATAGGGAGGGGCTTGTCACAACACAGTCACTCAGTCATTCAAACATAGAAGTTAGCAGTATTTCTTTGCTTGCTGAGAGAACAGGTAGTTCCTTTAAACTTCCTGGGTCTTGGTTCTTGCTGGGAAATTAGCAGACATTTTATCTCTCTCCTCACAAGCATTGCAGTGTAGGATACAGTGAAAGGATGACTTTGCTGGCAGCTTGTCTTTTAAGAACTGTCTTTTCAAAAAACTAAATTCAGATCTCCAGTCAGTGGATTAAAGAAAATTATCATTCAACAAAGCACATTGGTGTAACACCATCCATACAATATCCTATCAGTTCCTCTTTACAAAGCATCTTGGTGCATATTATTCTTACACTGTCACCTCAAATACTCTTAATATGGTGTGCAGCCAGATCCTCTTTGTTCAGTATTTTGTCAGATCCTCTTTATACATTAAGTTGTCAGATTCTGTCAGATTCTAATTATGCATTGTCTTAATCTCACAGACTCCTGTATTAACCAGATATGATAGGATACTCTACAAAGAAAATGCAATGCTATATAAGGAAATCTGGCAGGTTACTTTGTAAAGAAATTATGGCATACGGTACATCACTCCAACAGGTCCTCCCATACTAGAGGTGCGAAAATGAGTCAGCTATTTTCCCGCAAGTGCACAAACTGCTGTCAAACATGCTCTCACTCCTTGCTTCAACATGCTCAGATATCAGTTGCAGTAGTTCTACTCTTGTGCCAATCAGTGGCCACAGCGAGGGCCCAGCAGCAGGAGCATGGAAGGAATAGGTATGGATCTTGGTACTATCTCTTGAGGTGACATATCTGCCCACCTCCCCTCTTCACTACACCACTCTGCTCATGCTAAAAAAAAAGGCAAGGCCAGACCACCTGAACAGTTGCAGAAACAGCAGAGCAAATGCCTAGTCCATATCAGGACTCAGCTGCCGGGAAACAACATCCACTTCAACCCTAAAAGGCTTTTGTGGATACAAAGTAGTCAGCCATCTCACATTGTTATGCAACACATAAAGCACCTAGGCAAAGCACCAGACGCAGTTTATGAAGCAGTTGTCTTTGTAATAAGACGTTAAACCGAGGCCCAGTTTTCCCTTTCACGTGAACATAAAAGATTGCAAGGCACTAGGGAAGACCTGAGGAAGTCTCCAGGTGTCCTGACCAACATGACTGCACTGGAGGTGAAAATCGGGAGAAAGGTATAATGGGTGGCTGATCCAATATCACCTGCTTTACATTATCGCCCGAATCATAATTACCCTCTGTATCTCTTCAGGTCTTTATAAAATATCCTATCAGATCCACTACATACAGAATCCTGTCAGATCCTCTTTCTAAAGTATCCTATCAGATATTTTTCTCCTTTATCTCTTTGATACACTATCGTGTCAAATCATTTCAGTAGAGTATTCTGTCAGATTAGTTCTCCATTGAAGACCTCCTTTTACAGCCTCTGTCAGATCTTCTTTATACTGCATCTCCTCAGATTCCTTTCATACCCTATTCTGTTAGATCTCCTTTACACAGACTCCTGTCAGATCTGTTTTATACAATTTCATCTCGGACCTGTTTTAGACAGTATCCTGTCAGGTCTTTATACAGCATCCTGTGAGATCCTCTTTATAGAATCTCCTCTAAGATTTATACAATATTCCTGTCAGATCCTGTTTATATGGTATCCCCTTAAATCCTCTTTCTATTGTGTAGTGTATTCTTCCAGACAGTAGAGAAGGAATTTGAAATCCTCTCAAGGTACATGCGGGTACTTGCAAGAATGAAGGACTTTTCTTGTGGAATAAATAATCCATGTTCAGAAAGACAAACATGATATTTTGATGATGATAATTTATTAAGAATATTACTGGAAAGTTTGTGGATAATATATTATGGATTATGGATTTCAGGAATTATGAATTGTTATGTGTAGTTGAGTATATGCTCACTTCTGGTCTACAAACCATTCAAAATCTTTTACACCCTAACATCATATTCACTTTCCCAACAGTCTTGCAATACTGGTCCTTACCTTGAATGATTCATGGATTACAACTCTTTGATCCTTCTGCCAAACTAGCAGGCTTGAGTGTACAACAGTGAATGATGCTTGTACTTTTCCCCTACCCACGTGCATCAAGCTCCACTTGCATATAATGAGAGACATCTGACAGAACCTCATTGTTTCTGGATCTGTCTGCAAACTATTTGTGTCATCTAACTCCCACATGAGTCTCATCCAAATACTTGTCGGTCATTCCAGCAATGTTCATTAATAATGATATTGAAGAGTAGTGAATCTAACACTGATCACTGCCGACTCCTTGACTTTGAATAATGCTACCCTCACTAAATTGTCCACCATCAACACCTTGGGGGTGTCAGTATTGACCAGATGCAGAACAGAAACAGCCATAACAACCCTCAGTAGGACAGAGGCTGAGTACTCTATGATGAATTGGTTATCTCCTGATCCTTCAAAGGCTCTTCACCATCTACAAAATAAAGTCAGGAATGCGATGCAACACTCACCACTTGCTTGGATGGGTGCAGCTGCAGCAACACTCAGGAAGCTTGATACCATCCAGGACAGAGCAGTTCACTTGATTGGTTCTTTTGCCATTGGAATCTCCACACCCGCGCCCCTGTAACTCCATCACTAACGCAACGTTATATGTACAATCTACAAGATGCACTACAACAATTTATCAAGGTTATTTGAAGAGTACCTCCCTCCCTTGTGACTTGTAACCCTGAGAAGGACAAGAGCAGCAATGTTTTGGGAACATCATCACCTGAAAGTTCCCCTTCAAGTCACACACTATCCTGTCTTGGACATATATTGCCATTCCTTCAATATGTCCGGGTCAACATTCTGGAATTTCCTACCTAACACCATCAGCGCAAGAATTGCAATGATTCAAGGAGAATGTTCACCACTACCTGCTCAGGGCAACTCGGGATGAATAATAAATGTGGCTCTGCTCGTGTCGTCAACATCTAGAGAACAAATAAAAAAGCTCTGCTGCGATCGGCTCCCCTCATAGAGCTGCTAACATCATAGTCGCGCTTTGTGTAAAGGAATGTGAGCAATTCTTTACCCAACCTAAGGTCTACCCATAAAAAGCATAAGATGTAGCCTTAATTAGTAGACTTTCTGATAGCACTTTATTAAAAGCTTTTTGGAATTCCAGATACACATATCAACTGGGTTTCCACTTTCCACCAGTTTTGTAAACTCATCAAAAAATATAATCAGGCTGTTGAAGTAGGATGTCCTTTTCCAGAGGCTATGCTGTGATACCCTAGTAGTCATTTCCCTCTCAAGGTGAGCACAGGCCTGATTTTAACTGTAAGTGAATGGATTTTGAGTGCGTTAATATCTTGTCCCAAATCTTTAATAATTCTGTTAGCAATGCTAACACAAAATGTTTTATTAAAGAATCCATTTTATGTTCAGGATTCCATTTTGTAACTAACAGTTTGTGCAGAATCTGTTGAAATAGACGATATCTGATGAACCTCCCAATCACCAAGGCTACATTTGCAAAACTGCAACTGTTGTCGTACAAAATAGTCTTGTGTCTTTCTAATCTTCCAGTTGATGCATCTATATGTTTCATGACTATACGTTTACCTTTACTGTACCAGTAAGGGAAGGTTTTATTATGAAACCCACTCCCTGGAATGCTAAATTGATGTAAGTTAGCGTAAAACCAAGAGTGAAGGTCATGGAGAAGGAGAAGAACTTCTGATAAAAGGCAATCGACCTGAAACAATTTAAAACCTCAGGCGTGTCTTGGAATTCCAGCCAAGTCTGCAGAACCCTTCAATGTCCATATACAGTACCAGTGGCTGTCTGATTTTGAACATAGATGAAAAAGACCTGGCTATCCACACTTAGCCACTATTCTCTTCTCCATTGCCCTTTTTAGCTAATCTGATTATAGACTTCATTGCCCTTAGCTGAGTCTGATGCCTATCATAGAATTATACAGTGCTGAAGGAGGCCCTTCAGCCCATTGTGCCTGCCCCATTTCTTTGATGGAGTTATTCAATTGGTTCCACTCTCCTGCTCTTTTCCCATAGCTCCTGTAAAAGAATTTCCTTCAAGTATTTATCCAATTTCCTTTCGAAAGTTATTATTGCATCTGCTTCCACCACCCATTCAAGCAGTGATTCCAGATTATAACAAATTGCTGGGAAAATGTTTCCTTATCTTGCCTCTGGTTCTTTTGCCAATCAGCTTAAATCTGTGTCCTCTGGTTATTAACCATTCTCCCACTAGAAACAGTTTCTCCTTATTTACTCCATTAAAACCATTCATGATTTTGAATGTCTCTATCAAATACCCCCTTAACCTTCTGTGCTCTATCTCTATTCTGTCTTCTGAACCATTTGAGAGATGAATGCTTGAGAGTTTTATGAGGCAATTTCTGTTTGTTTGCGAAAACTTATGTTTATTAAAGACGGTATAACTTGGCAAACTCATTAATAGTGTAATAAATTTTCTGCTTCTGTGCAACTTCAGCTTGCGATAAGAAGTAGGATATTTAAGACCAGAGCTTAAAAACAGGAAAATAAAAGCAATATACTGCAGATTGCTGGAAATCTGAAATAAAAACAGAAATAGCTGGAAATACACAGCAGGTCAGGCAGCATCTGTGGAGACAGAAGCAGAGTTAACATTTCAAGTCTGTGACCTTTCATCAGAACACCGTTAATCAGTTCTGTTTTTATTAAAAACAGGAACTGATTAACAACAGGGAAAATGACGGGATAAATGCCTTAGGGTGCAAAAGGGGCTGTGGACTGAGGCAGGTGCTTATAGCTGGAAAATGGTGGAACACTGGGACTAGTGGCAGTTTGGGACCCATTTCATGGGCGTCACTCCTCCACAAGGCTGTTAGACCCTGCTCCCACAAATATAGCCTGATCCCAGCAACCCCAATGTGGCCAGAGTCTACATCCCATTCTCCAAAAATCAATTATTCCTCTTCCTATTTGACTCCAGGACCCCGACTACAATGGAGAGTAAAATCGGGTGGGGTGTAAACCAGCGGGCTAGGTTAAAATTGGGCCTATTGAACAGATTTGAACTGAAGATCCAGCAGACACAGATTCAGCCACAGTTATTTCCGTTTGGTACAAAGTCACCTCATCTAGTGCTTGGCAAATCTCTTAGCTCCCATTGAATTCAGCAAGCAAGCAGCAACAGCAGACATGTTTGCTGTGAGGGGTAAGCCTCTTGCCTACATACAACTCAAGTGCTACAACTCATTAGTCTACCCTCAGCACTATGCAGCATAAATATACCAACATTGGAGGATGCTATTTGAAGGGAATTCCCTCAAGTATTCCATGGGTACAATTAAGGTGAAAGGCATGCAGGTCAAAATGCATATTGACAAATCGGTTATTCCTATTGCTCAGCGCCGCTGCAAGTTATCACTTCCTCTACTGAAGAAATTTGAGGCAAAGCTAAACAAGTTGGAGGATAGTTGTCTAATCAGCCACAAGATGGGCCTACAACTTTGGTGTCACCTATAATAATCATCTCCAAACCCATGAATTTGAATGTCAGCAGCAAACAAATCAATTTTGTGTAAACAATATGATACTCTGTACTCTGAACAAGATTTCTGCAGGGGCAAACAAACCATGCAAACCAAGCATTTTCTCTGAGCTAGGTGTGAAATATGAGTATCACCAACTGGGGCTCAATCAGGGGAACTGTTTTCTTACAATGTTTGCAGACAGGCATTGGTCCAAAGCAATATAATAGCATTACTTTTGGTATATCTTCAGCAACAGAGGTATTTTAACATAAGATTTGACAATTTATTTAAGGAATTCCAGGTACATTGAATGTATGCCATAATATTCGGATACAGGCTTCTAACCAAGCAGAACATACATGCATTAACATAGAGTTCTTTGCTGTCCATGAGAAAATGGCCTTACACTCACACACAAGTAGTGAAATTTGGTTTGCAGCATCCAGCATATTTTAATCCAATATTTACAAACCATGCATATCACCAGAACCAAAGAAGGTTAATGCTATCCACAGTGCTGGAATTCCACAAAGTGTGTCAAAGCCTGCAATGTTTTGCATTCGCTACTTACTATTCCCATTTTTTTTCCCAATTTTGTTAAAGTTACAGCACCATTACAAGTGCGAAGGCAAATATAATCACATTCTACTTCAGATCAATGAATTGCTATCTAGTCATGTAGTGATGGCTTATTTAAAGTCATTTAACTCTCTCAGTTAAAGAGAGAGTAGGAGTACTCAGGATGAAGGAGGGAAATGATGGTGGAAGTGACAACATAGGTATATTAGAGGAGGGGATGGAACAGATTGCTTGAGCCAACTGTAGAAAAGGAATTGGTTCTGAAAAAACTGAAAGATCAAAACTGATTCTATAAAGCAAGGGAGTGCGCCTATGGGTAGTTCTTTGAGAGAGCCAGCACAGGCACGATGGGCCAAATGGTCTCCTTTTATGCTTATATGATTCTATGATTCTAACTCAAGGTGGAGGATAAATCACTGGGCCTTAAGGGCAAGCATACTAAGCAACTGAAAGATGTCAGTGAGGAGGTATCAGAGGTTCTAACCACAATTATTCAATCTTCAATAAATATGTAAGTCATGCCGTCAGACAGGAGAATAATATATTACTTATGTTCAGAAAGGTAAAGAAGAATAAACCAGGTAACTATAAATCAGTTAGTCTATCGCCAGTTGTGGGGAAACTCAAATAATTCGAGATTAAATTATTGGGCATTTAGAAATGAATGGGTTAATCAAGGACGGTCAGTGTAAATCCGTTAAAGACAGTTCTTATTTAATAGAGTTTTTTTAAAGACGTAACCTATTTAATCCATAAGGGGAATTCAGTTGATGTAGTGTATATGGATTTTCAGAAAGTGTTCAATAAGCTCTCTCACAAGAGGCTAGTTAGAAAAATTCAGGCATATGGTTAAAGAGGAAATGTAGCAGCATAGAAAGAAAGTTGGCTGATGGACAGGAAACAAAGAGTTAGCGTAAATGGGCAACAGGAGCTGAAAGTGCTGGGAACACTCAGAAAGCTTCTGTTAAAAAAAGAAAATGACGTTTTCAATATAATACTTTATCAGAACTAAAATCAGTGTTGCTCAGATTGGAGAAAGGTTGAAAGTGGTGTACCACGGTGGTCGTTACTGGGTCTACCTTTGCCTTCGGCATATATAGATGATTTGGACATGGGTGTAGAGAAAACAATCTTGAAATTTGTTGCCAATAGAAAAGTAGAGTTTTGAAAACAATTAAGAAGGAATTTAGAAGACTTGAGGAAGACATTGACAAGTTAGCAGAATGGGCAACAAATGGAAAGTGCAATGTCATGTGGATAAGTGTGAGGTAATACATTTTGGGAGGAGAAACAAGGAATACTACTGACTGGAAAAACGCTGAATGTTGAGGATGAACAGAGACCTTTTCAAATAAATAATTCCCTGAAAGTGTGAGTGGACGTAGACTAGACTATAAAAAAAGCCAAAGGAATTTTGGGTCTTATTAATAGGCATATAAAGTACAAAAGCAAATAAGTAATGATGAAGTTATACAAAATTAAATGGGTCACAGACTACTCATGTAGTTTTGGGTGCATGGATTTGCCAGGGCGAGGCGCAGAATGGGAAATCAGTTATGGGGAGAGATTTGCAATACTGGACTATTTCCACTGCAGCAGAGAAACTAATAGAAGATGTAGCAAAGTGGTTTTAGATTATGAAGGTTTTTGTTAGAGTGAAGAGGGAAAAACAGTTTCTTATGATTTGGAAATCAGTAGAGAGGGGTCATCAATTTAAGATCGTCAATAAGAAAGTGAGGAGAGAGGTCATCAATGATTTCTTAACAAGGATGATTGTTGGAGCATAGAATGCTTTGCCACAGGGCATGTCTCAAGAATAGAAAATTGTGTTTTTCTAGGGAAAACTGGGTACATATTTGAAGCAAAGGAAGATACAGGATTATGAGCAGAAAGCAGAACTCGGATTAGTTTTGGCAGAGAGCCAGCACAATCATAATGGGCCAAATGGCCTCCTTCTGTGCTGTAAACGCCAATGGTACTATTTTTTTCTCTTTATACAGTAGCTTGACAGATCCTCTTTATTCAGCATCCAAATAAAAGTATCCCATCAGATCCTCTTGACAAAGAATCCTGCCTGATCCTCTGGTATAATATTCCCTGAGATCCTGCCTTACAATTTCCTGCTTAATCCTTCTTCTGTGGTAACTACTTTGATCTTTTTCATGTTATATCATGTCAGATTCTTGCCTTGTTTTACACTGTCCTGCCAGATCCTCTTTATACAATATCCTGTCAAATCCTCTTCACATAGGATCCTGTCGGCCTGTCAGTGCAGTATCCAGTCAGACTGCTATTGCACAGTATTCTGACAGACCCTTTGTGCAGCATCCTGTCAGATACTTCCCCATTATAAACTATCCAGTGATAACTTCTTTGTGCACTATCCCACCAAATTCTTCTTGATTGATTATATAGATAAGCACTTGGATTGCTGATGTACTAATCTCCAAACAAAAAAATGATGTCAATTTAGTAAATAAACAAGGATGCCAATCTGATTAGATGGCAGACTCACCATTCATGACTGTAGCTTCAACTGCACACTCTCGATGCTTTGGAATTTCCTCCCTCTCTTCCTTGAAGTCCCTCCGATAATCCACCTCTCTGATAAGCATTTTGCCACCCTTCCTTCTTTGTCTTTGCTTCTAAATTCTTATCCCTGTGTTCAAATCCATCCTTGGTCTCTCTCCTCCCTATCTCTGCAACCTCCAAGAGGTTGTCCTATGACCCTCCAAGAGCTCTGTATTCATCCAGTTCTGACCTCCTATGCATCCATGGCTTCCTTCACCCGATATTGGTAACTGTGCCTTCAGCTGCCTAGGCTCTCAACTCCCTCCCTAAACCTCACCACCTCTCTCTCTTCCTTTAAGACGCTCCTTAAAACCAACTTCTTTGATCAAGTTTTTGTGGCTGATCATGCTTCTGTGAAGCAACTTGGGATGTTTTGCTATGTTAAAGCCACTATATTAATGCAAGTTATTATTGTTGTATCTGTGCTTTGTGTATCTGTGTTGCATTTTGATGTTATTTATATCTGTGTTATGTGTATATGTGCTGTAGGTAACTGATTTCTGTCTCTACGGTGCTGTGTGTGACTGCCTGGTGTGTAACAGTGCTGTATATTAATGTATGTATTTTGTCGAGAAAAGATGCTATATCAAATGAGGATTTTTAATTAAAACAAGAAATGCTTGAACCACTCAGCAGGTCTGGCAGCATCTGTGGAAAGAGAAGCAGAGTTAATGTTTCGGGTCAGTGACCCTTCTTCGGAACTGACCCGAAACATTAACTCTGCTTCTCTTTCCACAGATGCTGCCAGCCCTGCTGAGTGGTTCCAGCATTTCTTGTTTTTATTTCAGATTTCCAGCATCTGCAATATTTTGCTTTTATTTGAGGATTTTTAAGTCATCGGTTGGAAACCTACATTGAACTTTTAAAAAGGAACTGGGATCCGACAGTTAACTTTTATAAACACTGACAGCCAATATGGCCACCACAATTTGCATTGGAATACCTCACATTCCAAGACATTGAATTGGAGATGCATGTCTAACAAGGTTGCAACCAGGACAATGCCTCATGAATTTGGAAACAGCTAACAGCTTCGCTTCCAATCGTAAAATATTCAAAGCCATCTTGGAACATGAACAGTGAAGTCATACCTCCAGGGGTGAATATTGAAACAATGAGACTCAAGAGAGAAAGTGAAAATACCTAGACTCGAATCTAATTGACTTGCAAACGAGGACACTGAACAATCATGTGACTCCCCCCTCCCACCCCCCCCCCCCACACCCCGCCACCATGTTTTTTAAAATTAATTCATGGGATGTGGATATCGCTGGTCAGCACAGCATTTATTGCCCTTGAGAAGGTGGTGGTGAGTTGCCTTCTTGAACCGCTGCAGTCCATTTGGGGTAGCTTTACCCACAGTGCTGTTAGGAATGGAGTTCCAGGATTTTGACCCAGCGACAGTGAAGGAATGGCAATATAGTTCCAAGTCAGGATGCTGTGTGACTTGGAGGGGAACTTGCAGGTGGTGGTGTTTCCATGCATTTGCTGACCTTGTCCTTCTAGTTGGTAGAGGTCGCGGCGTTGGAAGGTGCTGTCTAAGGAGCCTTGGTGCATTGCTGCAGTGCATCTTATAGATGGGACACACTGCTGCCATTGTGCGTTGGTGGTGGAGGGAGTGAATGTTTGTAGATGGGGCGCCAAACAAGCGGGCTGCTTTGTCCTGGATGGTATCGAGCTTCTTGAGTGTTGTTGGAGCTGCACCCATCCAGGCAAGTGGAGAGTATTCCATTACACTCCTGACTTGTGCCTTGTAGATGGTGGATGGCTTTGGGGAGTCAGGAGGTGAGTTACTCGCCTCAGGGTTCCTAGCCTCTGACCTGCTCTTGTAGCCACGATATTTTTATGGCAACTCCAGTTCAGTTTCTGGTCAATGGTAGCCCCTAGGATGTTGATAGTGGGGGATTCAGCGATGGTAATAGAACAAACAAAGAACAGTACAGCACAGGAACAGGCCATTCGGCCCTCCAAGCCTGCGCCATTGAAATGCCATTGAACGTCAAGGGGAGATGGTTAGATTCTCTTTTGTTGGAGATGGTCATTGCCTGGCACTTGTGTGGCGCGAATGTTACTTGCCACTTATCAGCCCAAGCCTGGATATTGTCCAGGTCTTGCTGCATTTCTACACAGACTGCTTCAGTATCTGAGGAGTCATGAATGGTGCTGAACATTGTGCAATCATCAGCGAACATCCCCACTTCCGACCTTGTGATTCAAGGAAGGTCATTGATGAAGCAGCTGAAGATGGTTGGGCCTAGGACACTACCCTGAGGAACTCCTGCAGTGATGTCCTGGAGCTCAGATGATTGACATCCAATAACCACAACCATCTTCCTTTGCGCGAGGTATGACTGCAGCCAGCGGAGGTTTTCTCCCTGATTCCCATTGACTTCAGTTTTGCTAGGGCTCCTTGATGCCATACTCAGTCAAATGCTGCCTTGATGTCAAGGGCAGTCACTCTCACCTCACCTCTTGAGTTCAGCTCTTTTGTCCGTGTTTGAAACTAGGCTGTAATGAGGTCAGGAGTTGAGTGGCCCTGGCGGAACCCAAACTGAGCATCACTGAGCAGGTTATTACTACGCAAGTGCCGCTTTATGGCACTGTTGATGACACCTTCCAACACTTTACTGATGATTGAGAGTAGGCTGACTGTGAGGTAATTGGCCGGGTTGGACTTGTCCTGCTTTTTGTGTACAGGACATACCTGGGCAATTTTTCACATTGCAGGGTAGATGCCAGTGTTGTAGCTGTACTGGAACAGCTTGGCTCGGGGCGCGGCAAGTTCTGGAGCACAGGTCTTCAGTACTATTGCCGGAATATTGTCAGGGTCCATAGCTTTTGCAGTATCCAGTGCATTCAGTCACTTCTTGATATCACGCGGAATGAATTGAATTGGCTGAAGTCTGGCATCTGTGATGCTGGGGACTTCAGGAGGAGGCCGAAATGGATCATCAACTCGGCACTTCTGGCTGAAGATTGTTGCAAATGGTTCAGCCTTATCTTTCGCACTGATGTGCTGGGCTCCCCCATCATTGAGGATGGGGATATTTGTGGAGCCACCTCCTCCAGTTAGTTGTTTAATTGTCCACCACCATTCATGGCTGGATATGGCAGGACTGCAGAGCTTAGATCTGATCTGTTGGTTATGGGATCGCTTAGCTCTGTCTATTGCATGCTGCTTACGCAGTTTGGCATGCAGATAGTCCTGTGTTGTAGCTTCATCAGGTTGACATCTCATTTTGCTGCTCCTGGCATGCCTTCCTGCACTCTTCATTGAACCAGGGTTGGTCTCCTGGCTTGATGGTAATGGTAGAGTGGGGGAATATGCCGGGCCATGAGGTTACAGATTGTGGTTGAGCACAATTCTGCTGCTGCTGATGGCCCACAGCGCCTCATGGATGCCCAGTTTTGCATTGCTCTATCTGTTCGAAATCTATCCCATTTAGCACGGTTGTACTACCACACAACACGATAGAGGGTATCCTCAATGTGAAAGCGGGACTTCGTCTCCTCAAGCACTGTGCGTTGGTCACTCCTGCCAATACAGTCATGGACAGATGCATCTGTGGCAGGCAGATTGATGAGGACGAGGTCAAGTATGTTTTCCCCTCTTGTTGGTTCCCTCACCACCTGCCGCATGCCCAATCTAGCAGATATGTCCTTTAGGACTCGGCCAGCTTGGTCAGTAGGGGTGCTACTGAGCCAATCTTGGTGATGGGCATTGAAGTCCCTGACTCAGAGTACATTTTGTGCCCTCGCCACCCTCTGTGCTTCCTCCAAGTGCTGTTCAACACGGAGGAGTAATGACTCATCAGCTGAGGGAGGGCGGTAGGTGGTAATCAGCAGGCGGTTTCCTTGTCCATGTTTGATCTGATGCCATGAGACTTCATGGGTCCAGAGTCGATATTGAGGACTCCCAGGGCAACTCCCTCCCTACTGTATACCACTGTAACACCACCTCTGGTGGGTTTGTCCTGCCAGTGAAACAGGACATATCCGGGGATGGTGATGGCAGTGTCTGGGACATTGTCTGTAAGGTATGATTCCGTGAGTATGACTATGTCAGGCTGTTGCTTGACTAGTCTGTGCGACAGCTCTCCCAACTTTGGCACAAGCCCCCAGTTGTTAGTAAGGAGGACTTTGCAGGGTCGACAGAGCTGGGTTTGCCGTTGTCGCTTCCGGTGCCTAGGTCGATGCCGGGTGGTCTGTCTGGTTTCATTCCTTTTTATTGACTTTGTAGCAGTTAAATACAACTGAGTGGCTTGCTAGGCCATTTCAGAGGGCATGTAAGAGTCAACCATATTGCAGTGGGTCTGGAGTCTTATGTAGGCCAGACCAGGTAAGGACAGCAGATTTCCTTCCCTAAAGGACATTCCTAAAGGACATTAGTGAACCAGATGGGTTTTTCTGTGGAAAAACTAACAGTCTTTTGCAAAAGGACAAGCTGATGAGATTTTGAAGCAGACAAGCTTTGAGTACTAACCAGACCAGACCCCAGTGGGGCTGTGTGTGTATGTCTCTCTCCAGAAAACATCACAACTCGTCTGCAACTGTGGAATTTCCAAGTCTACCACTGCTACAAACAGAGACCCCGGAGAAGAAAGCCACCTGTAACTCTGTCACCAAGATAAACCTAAACCAAGTGGGCCAGCCAATGACATCAAGATCACAACTTCAGCCGGAAGACAATGGAATTACCTGACCACACAGACTGCGTTTTTTTTTTACTTGTTCCAGATTCTAATCCAAACCAAACTATTTATTGTCACTCTGCACACCGTACTCTATTTGTGTATGTGATTCTTATATGTGTGCGTGAGTGAAAGTGCAGCATAGTTTTATCTTTTCTTAGACTGGGTTTAGTTTTTTTTAAATACAATAAACTCACCTCTTTCTTGTTTAAACGCAGGAAAACCTGTCCGATTGGTTGTTTTATGACCACAACAAAGGAAAAAGTTAAACACTCACTGAAGTTTTTTTCATTCATTCAAGGGATGTGGGCGTTGCTGGCTAGGCCAGCATTTATTGCCCATCCTTAATTGCCCTTGAGAAGGTGGTGGTGAGCTAACTTCTTGTACTGCTGCAGGCTTTGGAGTGTAGGTACACCCACAGTGCTGTTAGGAAGAGAGATCCAGGATTTTGATCCAGCGACAGTGAAGGAATGGCGATTTAGGTCCAAGTCAGGATAGTGTGTGGCTTGGAGGGAAAATTGTAGGTGGTGGTGTTGTTGAAGGAGCCTTGGTGAGTTGTTACAGTGTATCCTGTAGTTAGTACACACTGCTGCCACTGTGTTTCAGTGTTGAAGGGAGTGAATGTTGAAGGTTGTGGATGGGGTGCCTATCAAGTTAGTGTCGAAATTCTTCAGTGTTGTTGGAGCTGCACCCATCCAGGCAAATGGAGAGTATTCCATCACACTCCTGACTTGTGCCTTTTAAATGGTGGACAGGCATTGGGGAGTCAGGAGGTGAGCTATTTGCCAATGAATTCCCAGTCTCTGACGTGCTTGTGTAGCCACAGTATTTATCTAGTTGGTCTAGTTCAGTTTCTGGTTAATGGTAACCCCCAGGATGTTGATAGTCAGGGATTCAGTGATGGTAATGCCGTTGAAAATCAAGGGGAATTGGTTAGATTCTCTCTTGTTGGAGATGGTCATTGCCTTCAATCCACTCGGCACTTCTGACTGAAGATTGCTGCAAATGCTTCAGCCTTACCTTTTGCACTGGTGTGCTGGGCTCCCCCATCATTGAGGATGGAAATATTTGTGGAGCCACCTCCTCCAGTTAGTTGTTTAATTGTTCACCACCATTCACGACTGGATGTGACGGGACTACAGATCTTTGATCTGATCCGTTGATTGTGGGATCGCTTAGCTCTGTTGCATGCATGCAGTCCTATGTTGTAGCTTCACCTGGTTGGCACCTCATTTTTAGGTATGCCTGGTGCTGCTCCTGGCACGCTCTCCTACACTCCTCATTGAATCAGGGTTGATACCAGGGTTGATGCCCTGGCTTGATATGATGGCAGAGTGAGGGACATGCTGGACCATGAGATTACAGGTTGAATACAATTCTGCTGCTGCAAACAGCACCTCATGGATGCCCAGTTTTGAGTTTTGAGTTTACAATTTAAAAGGTACAGGAACCGACAGACCTAGGGTATATGTACAAAGGTCAAGTCTTTGATGGTGGCAGGCCAAGTTCAGAAGGCTGTTAAAAAGGCATATGGAATCCTTGGCTTTATGGAGGCACAG
Organism: Heterodontus francisci; assembly: GCF_036365525.1. NCBI lineage: Eukaryota > Metazoa > Chordata > Chondrichthyes > Heterodontiformes > Heterodontidae > Heterodontus > Heterodontus francisci. Next base: position 72,030,099 of record NC_090371.1, on the reverse strand, counting down.
AGTACAAAAGTAAGAACGTTATGCTAAACCTTTATACAGCACTGATAGGGCTCCAGATGGAGTAGTTTGTTCTATTCTGGGCACCACACTTTCAGAAGGCCTTCGAAAGGGTGCAGAGGAGAGTCACTGGAATTGTACCAAAGATAAAAGACTTCTGTTAATTGGAGATACTATAGAAACTGGGCTTGTTTTCCTTACAGCAGATAAGATTAAGCGAAGATTTGATTGTGGTGTTCAGAATCATGAATGGTTTTGATAGAGTTAAACAAGGAGAAACTCTTTCCAGTAGCAGAAGGGTCAGTAACCTGAGGACACAGATTTAAGGTGATTGGCAAAAGAATCAGAGGAGGCATGAGGAAAATTTGCTGTAGCTACACAATAACAGGAATAGGAGTAGGCCATTTAGCCCCTTAAGCACGTTCTATCATTCAATAAGATCATGGCTGATCTGCAATCTAACTCCATATACCTGCCTTTGCCCCACATCCCTTAATATCTTTGGTTAACAAAAATCAATAAATCTCAGATTTAAAATTAACAATTGATGCAGCATCAATTGCTTTTTGTGGAAGAGAGTTTCAAACTTCTACCGCCCATTGTGTGTAGGAGTGTTTCCTAATTTCAATGCTAGAAGGAATAGCTGTAATTTTTAGACTATGCCCCATGGTTCTAGATTCCCCAACCAGTGGAGATAGTTTCTCTCTATCTAACCTACCCTTAATATCTTGGAAATTTCAAATCACTTCTTAACCTTCTAAATTCCAGGGACTACAACCCTACTTTATGTAAGCTCGCCTTGTAATTTAATGCTTGCAGTCCAGGTATCATTCTAGTAGATTTATGCTGCAAACCCTCTAAGGCTAATATATTCTTCCTAAGGTGTGGTGTCCAGAACTGCTCACAGTACACCAGGTATGGTCTAACCAGGGGTTTGTATAGCTGTAGCATGACTTCTATGCCCTTCTGTTCTAATCATCTAGATATAAATGTAATATTACTTCTCCCTTTGGTATGTGAACCACAGAAGACTCACAGGACTACAAGTAATATCTAAAGAAAATGTGGGTTTTATTATAACTTAACTAGAACATATGTATACAAACAGTTACTGCATGAGCACACCTATACATATCTCACTCTGTTGGGCTGCACCCACAACTACTGGTCATGTGTGACACAACATCACTTTCTCTGGTAATCTTCACATACAGCTGTTAAGGTGGTCCCTTCTTAAGGTCCTCCCACAACAATAATGACCAGCATTCCATTAGCCATTTTGATTATTTTCTGTACCTATTCATGACATTGTAATGATTTATATACAAGGACCCCCAGGTTTATTTGAAATGCCACTGTTTCTAGTTTTCCACCATTTAGAAAATATCCTGTTCTATTCTTTTCAGGTCCAAAGTGGATGACCTCACATTTGTCTACATTGAAATCCAATTACCACTGTTTTGCCCATTCACTTCATCTATTAATAATTCTTTGTAATTTTTTGCATCTATCCACACTGCTTACAATGCTGCCTATCTTTGTGTCACTGACAAACTTGGATGTGTGTCTTTCTATTCCATCATCTGGGTTATTAATAAATATGGTGAATAGTTGAAGCTCCAACAAAGATCCCTGTGGGACATCACTAGTCACATCCTGCCAATTAAAATACCTGATCATTATCCTTACTCTCTGTCTCCTGCCACTCAGCCTATTTCCTAACCAGGTCAATAATTTGCTTTCAATTCCATGAACTACAGTTTGATCTGAAGTCTCTTAATAAGGACTTTATCAAATGCCTTCCAGAAGTCCATAACATCCATAGATATTCCCTGTCCACTACTTTAGCCACATCTTCAAAAAATTAAATCAGGTTTGTCAGACATGACCTACCCTTTACAAATCTATTCTGGTTCTCTCTGATCAGCTGAAAATTTTCAATGTGTTCAATCACCTTACCCTTAACTATATCCTCCAGTAATTTCCTGACAACAGGTGTTAGGCTAACTTGTCTAAAATTCTCTGGTTTCCCTCTCTCACCTTTCTTAAATAGCCAAGTCCATCACACAATTTTCCAATCTATAGGAATGGTTACCAATGTTCTCACCTACTTAATTTAAAACCCTGGGATGGAAACCAACTGGTCCTGGGGATTTGTTACACTTTAGAGCCATACTTTCATTATCGTAATTCTATTTAGTTTAATTTTTCTGAGTCCCTATCCCTGATTGAAAATTAGTTTCCTTGGGATGGTCTGCAGGCTGACCTCTTCCTCTACTGTAAATATTGTTGCAAAGTAATTGTTCAGCACAGTCACCATTTCCTTACTTTCATTGACAAAATCACCATTATCAGTTTTCAGGATGCCAGGATTGCTCTTGACCACCCACATTTTCCTAATATACTTGTAAAAATTCTTTGTGTTGATTTTGATATCCTTTTCATACTCCCTTTTTGATGTTTTTACAATCTGTTTTGTCACCCTTTGCTATTCTTTGTATCTTTACCAGTAATCAGGATCTGTTTTTTGTTGCATTTTTGACGGCTTTTTCTTTTAGTCTTATGTTGTTTCTTACTTTTTTTTATTTGTTCGGGGGATGTGGGCATCGCTGGCTAGGCCAGCATTTATTACTCATCCTTAGTTGCCCTTGAAATGGTGGTGGTGAGCTGCCTTCTTGAACCGCTGCGGTCCTTGGGTTGTAGGTACACCAACAGAGCTGTTAGGAAGGGAGTTCCAGGATTTTGACCCAGTGACAGTGAAGGAACAACGATATAGTTCCAAGTCAGGATGGTGTGTGGCTTGCCAGGGAACTTTCAGGTGGTGATGTTCCCATGCAACTGCTGCCCTTGTCCTTCTAGGCGGTAGAGGTCACGGGTTTGGAAGGTGCAAGGTGCTCCTTTTGAAGAAGCCTTGGTGAGTTGCTGCAGTGCATCCTGTAGATGGTACACACTGCTGCCACTGTGTGTGTCGATGGTGGAGGAAGTGAATATTGAAGGTGGTAACATGTGCTGTGGATAAAGGGGAGCCCACTGACGTACTGTACTTGGATTTCCAGATGGCATTTGACAAGGTGCCACATAAAAGCTTATTGCGCAAAGTAGGAGCTCATGGTGTAGTGGTAACATATCAGCATGGACAGAAGATTGGCTAGCTGGCAGAAAACAGAAAACATGCTTAAATGTGTCCTTTTCTGTTTGGCAGGACGTGACGAGTGGAGTCCCGCAGGGGTTCGTGCTGGAGCCTCAACTTTTTACAATTGATATCAATGACTTAGATGAGGGGAGTGATGGCATGGTAGATAAATCTGCAGATGACACCAAGATAGGTAGGAAATTATGTTGTGAAGAGGACATAAGGAAGTTGCAGACCGTTATAGACAGGTTGAGCGAGTGGGCAAAAATCTAGCAGATGGAGTATAATTTAGGAAAATGTGAAGTTGTTCATTTTGGCAGGAAGAATAAAAAAGCAGAGTATTACTTAAGCAGAGAAAGACTGCAAAACTCTGAGGTGCACAGGGATCTAGGTGTTCTAGTGCATGAGTCACAAGAAGTTAGTATACAGGTACAGCAAGTAATAAAGAAGGCTAATGGAATGTTATTCTTTATTACGAAAGGAATTGAAAATAAAAATAAGGATGTTATGTTTCAGTTATACGGGCCATTGGTGAGACCACATCTCGAATACTGTGTGCAGTTTTGGTCTCCTTATTTAAGGAAGGATGTGACTGTGTTGGGGGTGGTTCAGAGGAGGATTACTAGATTGATATCTGGAATGAGTGGGTTGTCTTTTGAGGAAAGGTTGGACAGACTGGGCTTGTTTTCTCTGGAGTTTAGAAGAGTGACGGGAGACTTGATTGAAGTATATAAGACCCTGAAAGGTCTTGAGAAGGTGGATGTGGAAAGGATGTTTCCTCTCGTGGGGGAGTCCAGAACCAGGGGCACTGTTTTAAAATTAGGGGTCACCCTCTTAAGACAGAGATGAGGAGAAATTTTTCTCAGAGGGTTGTGCGACTTTGGAACTCTCTGCCTCAGAAGGTGGTGGGGGCAGGGTCATTGAATGTTTAAGGCGGGGGTAGATAGCTTCTTCATAGGCAAGGGAATCAAATGTCATCAGGGGTAGATGGGAGTGTGGAATTCAAGACACACAGATTAGCCATGATTTTATTGAATGGCGGAGAAGGTTAGAGGGGCTGAATGGCTTACTTCTGCTCCTAATTCATATGTTCGTATCTTCATATATGGTGGCTGGCGGGTGCCAATTAGTTTAGTATAGAGATACAGCACTGAAACAGGCCCTTCGGCCCACCGAGTCTGTGCCGACCATCAACCACCCACTTATACTAATCCTACACTAATCCCATATTCCTACCACATCCCCACCTGTCCCTATATTTCCCCACCACCTACCTATACTAGGGGCAATTTTTAATGGCCAATTTACCTACCAACCTGCAAGTCTTTTGGCTTGTGGGAGGAAACCGGAGCACCCGAAGGAAACCCACGCAGACACAGGGAGAACTTGCAAACTCCACACAGGCAGTACCCAGAATTGAACCCGGGTCGCTGGAGCTGTGCGGCTGCGGTGCTAACCACCGCGCCACTGTGCCGCCCAATCAAGTGAGCTGCTTTGTCCTGGATGGTGTCAAGCTTCTTGAGTGTTGTTGGAGCTGCACCCATCCAGGCAAGAGGAGAGTATTCCATCACACTTGTGCCTTGTAGATGGTGGACAAGCATTGGTGAGTCAGGAGGCGAGTTACTTGCCACAGAATTGTAAACCTCTGACCTGCTCTTGTAGCCAAAGCATTTATATGACTGGTCCAGTTCTGTTGTTGGTCAATGGTAACCCCCAGGATGTTGATAGTGGGGGATTCAGTGATGGTAATGCCATTGAATGTCAGGGGGAAATGATTAGATTCTGTCTTGTTTGAGACAGTCATCGCCTGACAATTGTGTGGCGTGAATGTTACTTGCCACTTATCAGCCGAAGCTTGGATGTTGTCCAGGTCTTGTTGCATATGGACATGGGCTGCTTCAGTATCTTAGGAGTCGCGAATGGTGCAAAACATTGTCCAATTATCAGCGAACATCACCACTTCTGACCTTATGATGGATGGAAGGTCATTGATGAAGCAGCTGAAGATGGTCGAGCCGACGACACTACCCTTGAGGAACTCCCGCAGTGATGTGCTGGGACTGGGATGATTGACCTCCAACAACCACAACTAACCTCCTTTGTGCTAGTTATGACTCCAACCAGCAGAGAACTTTCCCTCGATTCCCATTGATGCCAGTTCTGCTATGGTTCCTTGATGCCATACTCGGTCAAATGCTGCCTTGATGTCAAGAGCAGTCACTCTCAACTTACCTCTTGAGTTCAGCTCTTTTGTCCATCTTTGAAAAAAGGTATAATGAGGTCAGGAACTGAATGGCCCTGGCGGAACCCAAACTGAGCATCAGTGAGCAGGTTATTGCTGAGCAAGTGCTGCTTGATAGCTCTATCGACGACCCCTTCCATCACTTTCCTGGTGATTGAGAGCAGACTGATAGGGCGGTAATTGGCCGGGTTGGACTTGTCCTGCTTTTTGTGTACAGGACATACCTGGGCAATTTTTCACATTGCAGGGTAGATGCCAGTGTTGTAGCTGTACTGGAACAGCTTGGCTAGGGGCACATCTAGTTCTGGAGCACAAGTCTTCAGTACTATTGCCAGAATATTGTCAGGGCCCATCGCCTTTGCAGTATCCAGTGCCTTCAGCCGTTTCTTGATGTCAGGTGGAGTGAATCGGATTGGCTGAAGATTGGCATCTGAGATGCTGGGGACTTCAGGAGGAGGCTGATATGGATTATCCACTCAGCACTTCTGGCTGAAGATTGTTGCAAATGCTTCAGCCTTATCTTTCGCACTGATGTGCTGGGCTCCCCCATCATTGAGGATGGGGATATTTGTGGAGCCACCTCCTCCAGTTAGTTGTTAAATTGTCCACCACCATTCACGGCTGGATGTGGCAGGACTGCAGAGCTTAGATCTGATCCATTGGTTATGGGATCGCTTAGCTCTGTCCATGGCATGCTGCTTATGCAGTTTGGCATGCAGATAGTCCTGTGTTGTAGCTTCACCAGGTTGACACCTCATTTTGAGGCTTGATGGTAATGGTAGAGCCATATGCCAGGCAATGAGCAATGAGGTTACAGATTGGGGTTCAGTAGAATTCTGCTGCTGATAACCCACAGTGCCTCATGGATGCCCAGTTTTGCATTGCTCTAGATCTGTTCGAAATCTATCCCATTTAGCACAGTGGTTGTGCCACACAACATGATGGTAGGTACCCTCAATGTGAAGCTGGGACTTTGTCCCCACAAGGACTGTGCGCTGGTCACTCCTACCAATACTGCCATAGACAAATGCATCTGCGACAGGTAGATTGATGAGGACGAGGTCAAGTAGGTTTTTCCTTCTTGTTGGTTCCCTCACCACCTGCCGCAGACGCAGTCCTTTAGAACTCCGCCAGCTCGGTTAGTTGTGTTGCTACCGAGCCACTCTTGGTGAAGGACATTGAAGTCCCCCACCCAGACTACATTCTGTGTCCTTCTGCCCTTAGTGCTTCTTCCAATTGGTGTTCAACCTGGAGAAGCACTGATTCATCAGCCAGGGGGACACGGTAGGTGGTAATCAGCAGGAAGTTTCATGTTTGGCCTGATACCATGAGATTTCATGGGGTCCAGAGTCAATGTTGAGGGCTCCCAGGGCAACTCCTTCCCAACAGTATACCACTGTGCCATCACCTCTGGTAGGTCTGTCCTGCCAATAGGTTGAGCTGGGTTCGCCATTGTCATTTTCAGTGCCTCAGTCGATGCCGTGTGGTCCGTCCGGTTTCATTGGAAGCCATGATAAAAGAAGCACTGGGTGAAGTTTTTAAAAATTCTTTCATGGGATGTGAACATCGCTGGCGAGGCCAGTATTTTTTGCCCAGCCCTAATTGCCCTTAGTGGCTTGCTAGGCCATTTCAGAGGGCAGTTAAGAGTCAACCACATTACTGTGGGTCTGGAGTCACATGTGGGCTAGACCAGGTAAAGATGGCAGATTTCCTTCCCTAAAGGATATTAATGAACCAGATGGGTTTTTACAACAATTGACAATGGTTTCATGGTCACCATTAGACTAGCTTTTTACTTCCAGAGTTATTAATTTAATTAATTGAATTTAATTTTCGCCATCTGCCGTGGTGGGATTCAAACCCATGTTCCCAGAACATTAGCTTCGGCCTCTGGTTAAATAGTCCAGTGACATTACCAATATGCCACTGCCTCCCCCTTGTAGGTTTATAGAACTCTCCCGATTTTCCTTCCATTGGGTTCTCTTATGGAGACTCAGTAAAGATTCAAATTTACTCCATTGTCTTTTCTCCTAATTCTCTCCCCTTCTCCTTTGCAGGCATTGTCTGATCTTGAAGCTCCACTGTTAGTTGTCACATTACTGTACCTCACACAAGTAGCCTTTCTTCAGATGTCTGCTTGGGAAGTATGTCTTGACAGATTATTTTCCTATGGTGAGGGCATCACGGTCATGTTTAATCCTGTCCTTGGCTGATGTTCACACGTGCAACTGCCAGCTGGAATCATTGCTCTATGTGACTCAGTATCACACCATACAGGTGCACTGACTTTTCAAGGCATCACTGCAACTCCAGGAATAATTTTACGGCTGAAGTGCAATGAAGAGACTGAGATGATAGCAACAAGTCATTCTACCTATACTTTTCCAGTTCATATACATTTGCAATCAGATTGCTGTCTGGCAATTACTACAGGGTAGTAATTGTTTCTAAGCAATGCAGGTATCTCGAACAATGTGTCTTTTCAAGAAAGTACAGAGCTATTAATGTAATCTTTACACTAGCTAAATCTTCAGCAAACTCTCCAATTGAAGAAAACAAAGCCCAATTCCTTAGAAGCACAACTTTATCAATAATGTTCCTCCAAATCTTGTCAATGAACTGGAAAATACTAAGCTTTAATAGCTGGGAACAGTGGAAATTGAAAGTGTCACACAAACTGCTCTTAGATAAATACTTAAACAAACAGCTCTGAAGTGTCTTTTTAGAATCTTCGAAAGAACCTGATGTTCTGACTGACACAACGCCAAGTACAACTATAATCAGATTTTGACTCTTGATTGGGAATGATGGTGTAACCCTCTCGCCACCACTTGTAATAGCTATGCTTGCGTGGGCCCTGCACATGTCAGTGAGGAAATGAGGGTGGATTCCTGCCTCCATACCCACTGCACAATTAACATCAGTGTGAGCAGCTGCTGGTGTTGAGCGTCTGACAGAATCAAAGGGAATATTTCAGGAAACTTCTGCTGGCTTCCTTTCAGCTAACAGGCGGACACAAAAAAATACTTGAGTAGCAACTTGCAGGCCTGCCATCAAATGGAATGCTAACATGACACATGCAGAAGATGTTGCAAATGAGGGATAAAATAAATGCTTTGAGAGTTCACAGCTACAGATGTTTGGAAGAGAAGAATCCTCTACAGAATAATATTAATGACAGTAGTGGGGAAAAAAGGCTCAGTTCTAAAAAAAAAAATGTTTTGGCTTTGAAACAGAACAGAAGGTGGAAGCTCTACTGAAATGATAGAACGAGGGCAGCTTTTTAAATGTCAGTGGTATATATAATCATCTCCTTAAACGTGCTTAATGTGTCACCTTTACATCCCTCAGTCACCCATCCTCCTGCAATCTACAAGTTTTAAAAACCCACCAAATCACAACTTCCAATTTTATCTGGTCTTCTTTTCAAGTTGGATGGATTCCTTGTTCTTCACCTCGGTTTCTCATTGAAGACTTACTAACTAAAAGGAAGTCACAGAACGTTTTTTCCTAATAGCACTATGGAATACGTTATCAGTGAACCCCAGTGAATGGAAAGTATGAACGGGTTCAAGGCAAATTGAATGTTTTCCTGGAAAGAGAAGAGATGGATCAGTTAAAGGGGGTTTGTGGAGGGTGGAAAGGAGGAGTGATTAGTGGGTCTATTGGCCTTTTCCTGTTCTCAAAAATGTGCATGTATTCCTATTCCTATGTAAATGTAAGCAAAACAAATTTCAGAGAATATATGGATTCTACATTTGCATTGCCGAACAATCAAAATACTATGGGCTGAATTTTACCTTAGGCGGGCAGGAATTCGCCACCGACGTGAAAGTCGGTGGTGGACCCGCTTCTGCCTAGCCCGGGGATCTGTCCCACATTTTACGGGTCCCTGGGCTTTAAGTGTTCTGAGGTGGGATTTCCACCCACTTGAAGGAGGAGGTCCCGCCTCAGTGAGTTGCCGGCCAATCAGCGGGTCGGCAGCTCTTAGTCCCAGCAGCGCCACCGGTGGCCACTGTTGGGACTGCAGCCCAGCCGATGCCAGGGATCCTGGAGGGAAGGTAAGTTGGGGGTTGCCACACCAGGGGGATCGGTCCTTTCCTGGTGAGGCTGGAGTGGCCATTTGGGGAGAGGGGTGGCGTCTTGGGTCCCGGGGGTGGATTGGGAGGCGGGGGCGGCCCTCAATCGGGCACCCTGTGCCTGGCAGCCATGCCCCCCACCCGGGGCATGGAAAGGACGGCAGCTATCGCTGGGCGGCCTTTCACATCCCCAGCACACCCGCTTGCCATGGGTAAAATACCCGTGGAGGCGGGCGAGGGCCCTTAAGTGGCCGTTAAGTGGCCACATAAGGGCCTTGATTAGCCTCGGGCATGCGGGCCATTTCCCACCCCTGCCCGATGCCGTAAACTTGGCCGGAGGCAGAGGGGCAGTTAGGCCTCCCAGGGCCTCCCGCTCAATTTTGCGCCGCCCCCATGCCACCATCTGACTCCATGGGGCAATGTAAAATTCAGCCCTATGAATGAGACCAGTTATTTTCTGTTTATTCACTACATTGTGACGGAAATCACACCTGCCAAATGGAAACATATTCATTTCATCATTTAGGACCCTGCTTGAAATTTTTTTACTGGACATTGCAAATAACTTGTTTTTTAAAAAAAGGTAGAACTGAACAGCTGAAAACATGGTTGCACATTTGCATTCTAAGAAGACAAGGACTATCTGAGAGTTGAACAGACAGACAATGGGAGTGCTCACTGATTCAATTAGCGAGATGGGTTTTGACAATATTGATGAGCAAAAGACATTGACAGCCTTTGACTTGGTAAGAGCCAAACTCTACCCCCCACCGAGTATGTCTGAAAGTCTTTGAAATCCAATAACTATCCAAGAAGCTGCTGTTTCAAACAAAGAGATAGTCACATGACCTACCTGCTGGTAAGACTGGGGCTTTTTTGAATTATGCCTCTCAAAGGAAAAAGACTGCAACTGAACTGACAGAAGAAAAGTGTCTCTCTGTCTCTCTCTTGAGCAAAGTCTCAGGGAACCTGTGGTGGCAGCTTAAACTTCAAGACTACAGAAGAAGCCCCTCTTCCGCCTTCTGGTACCAGAGAAGCAAGTCTGGAATTGTGCACCTGGCCCCAGCGAGGACTCCAAGACCTTCACTTCAATCAAGGACACTACTGCAAGGACACTAATAAACGTATCTGTATTCCATTCATTACAAAGTCTATTTCAATGCCCCCCGCAATTCTTTCTTCCCCTCTGTATCTATTTGTGCGTAAGTGCCTCTTGTATGCATGCCAGCGTGGTTGCATTGTGGATTTTAGTAATTTTAACCAGGTTAGAGTGATAAGGCTAATAAATTTACATCTTTCTTGTTTAAACCTAAGAAAACCTGTCTGATTGTTTCATTCGCAATTGTAATGAGAGTGCAGGGAGCAAGGGATCACTGAGGTGGTAAGCTAAAATCACTGTGTTTTAAAAAATGAACCCTGTTATGGCCAAACCAGAGAAGGGGCAAGAGGGGAGCCTGAGACCCCTTCCTCAGCTGGTTGTAACAAAAATTTGGGGACTCTAGTCCAAGATTGGACAGACAGACAAACGAAAAATTAGAATTGGGAAATCAAATTATTCCCAAACAAAAGAGAAAAACTTCAATACAGGTTGTCTTGCACTTTGTGTTGCTAGAATACCAACATGTCAGCGACTGAAGCCAGTACCTCCCCAAGCCAGGGTGAAGTAACTTGGAATAAGGTAAAGGCACCATCTATGGAAGAGTTGAGGAATATGGCTAAGCAGCATGGGATCACTTTCCATGCCAAAGCTAGGAAATCCATACTCCTAAGACTAATGGCCAACCATTTTTCCCTCGAATCTGAAGAGTCAGAGGCAGGGCTAGAATTAGAGTCAGACAGGGGTAATGTTAGCTAAGATACAATTGGAACAAAGGAAACTTGAATTGGAAGACAGAGAGAAAGAGAGACAGGAAAGAGAAAGAGAGAGAGAGAGCTTTCCAGAAGGAACAGGCGGAAAGGGAGCTGCGGCGGCTTGAATTAACTAGGGGGCAAAAGAGTAACCCCAGTGAAAGCAAGGCCAATACGAAGAATACAAGTAATTCAGGGCCGTGTGCTGAGCTTTTAAAATTTTCCCAACTGATCCCAAAATTCAATGAGGGAGACATGGAAGCATTTTTTGTACTTTTTGAAAAACTTTCAAGGCAGTTAAAATGGCTGGCTGAGAGTTGGACCCCCCTGCTGCAAAGCAAGTTAACAGGAAAAGCCCATGAGGTTTATTCCCTGTTGCCAGACATAGGTTCATCAAATTATGAACTGACTAAAAAATGCTACCCTCAGGGCATATGGGCTCATACCAGAAGCCCACTGCCAGAAGTTCCAAACCCTCCAGAAACAAGCTGATCAAACTTATTTGGAGTTTGAGAGGAGTAAGCAGCTGGCTTTTGACCAGTGATTGAGGGCTCTTAAAGTACAGCCCATGTATGAAAACCTCAGAGAGGTGATTCTCCTTGAGGAATTTAAAAACTCTCTTCCAAACTCCATAAGGACTTATATGGCGGAACAAAAAGTACATAGAGCAAGGCAAGCCACAGCTCTGGCTGATGAATTTGCTTTCATTTACAAGTCAGTTCCCCAGAGCAAAACCTTGCCTAGTTACCTCCACAACCCCAAAAAGGATAAAAAAATTGGGAGGATGATAGGAGCCCAAGCAGTCCTGGGAGAGAAAGAAAAGTGGGACATACAGGGGGCCCTCCTGAAGCCAAAATGGATGTAGGAGTGAAAGTAGGAGTGAGACCCGGAGGCCTGTATGCTTCCATTGTAATAAGGCAGGTCACCTCAGAGTTGACTGCTGGAAACAACGGGGAAAGCCTGCAGGGTTAATCAGGGCACACCTGCTCAGTGCAGGAGAAGGCACCCTGAGGGCAAGCACAGAAGAACAGGCTGTGGCTTTAACTACAGCAGCAGAAAGACCCCCAAAAAATACTGCTGTGGTTGCAGGAAAATTTAATAGGATCCCTGAAGGTTATCAGGATTTTGTGTCTGAAGGGAGAGTAGCCCCATACCCCTCGAGTGGGGCAAGCTAGCCCATGGTCATGAGGGATACAGGGGCCACCAGATCCCTTTTGCGGGGAAAAGGCCTGACCTTTCCCCCAGAGAGCGCAATAAATGCAAGAATGGTGGTGAATGGTAGTGGAGGGCAGTGTACGTCCGTACATTTACAGCGGGTGCACTTGAAATGCAACCTAGTTTCAGGACCGGTAACTGTAGGGATTGTCCCTAGTTTGCCTGTGGATGGAGTTGACCTGCTCCTAGGTAATGATTTGCGGGGGTGAAGGTGGTAGCTTCCCCGGTAGTGAAAGAGAGACCGAAGGAGGTCAGAGAGACAGGGCAGTGGCAGGAGACGGTCCCCTGTAGTTCCCCTGAATGTGTAGTGAATCGGGCCATGACCAAACCAGCTCCCTCAGAGGAGACTGAATTGGCACAGCAGGCAGATGACCATACTGTCTGTCTGTCTGTCTGAGACTTTCTTTAGAAAGTTAGGAGACCCAGGGAATGGATTAAATGGATCTTCCCTAGCTGAGGCTCAGCAAGCTGACCCAGTATTGAGAAAGTTAGCATAGGCTGTCCAGACTGAAATTGAAGCAGAGGGTGTCCCTGATTGCTACTATTTAAAGAATGAGGTACTGATGCGGAAATGGAATTCTCCTCACAGACTGGAGGACAAATAGTGGACAGTAGTTCACCAGTTAGTGGTGCTGCAAAAGTACTGGAAAGAAATATTAAGAATGGCTTATGAGTTGACAATGGCTGTACATATCAGTATACGAAAAACCAAAGCCTGCAAAAGGCAGTAGTCTGACTGGCCAAAACTCCACAAAAATGTGGAGTACCACATGGGCCAGGTTGAGGAGAAACCCCAACCTGAAGTGAAATCTGAACTCCTAATTCCTGTACCGGCTTTTGGGAAACCCTCCAGCAGAGGGCTGGTGAACTGTGAGGGAACTATGCTGACAACAAGCGGGGACAGACAAGCACAGGTCTGGCAGAGAGTTAGAGAGGAAAAGGGAAAAATGGACAAAGTGGACAGGTTAAAGGAGGTCCGGGACGATTCTCAAATGAAAACCCCTACTCTCCGGTCAGCCCACTGCGAAATGTCGGAAAGATTAGACCCCACATCCTCCTATGTCAATGCAGACAACAGAAGCACCCTACCGGGGCTGCTAACAGAATTTGCAGAAACCTACAGGGACAAAGAAAGTCCTTAAGGGGACAGAGAAACAGTGAGGGTGATGCCTCACCTAGTGGAAGTGCTACAGGGGAGTGCAGTGGAAATTGGACAAATACCTGTAAGCAGGAGCATCCCAGAGGACAAAGGGAAGATTAGAAAAGAATCCCCCCCCACAGTCAGGAGAAAAGGGAACCAACAATACCCTGAAGTGAACAGCACTTGCATGACTCACCAGAGCACTGAAAGTGAGGTTAGAGTGCATCCACCCACTGCAGACTCCCATGATCAGAGCTCAAACCCATAGCTAATTAAATCCAATAATCCCCCTGCAGACCCCAACAGGAGCAAAGGCATCCTAGACAATTATGGAAATTTGCAGGCACTATGCTCCCCCAAAAGCAGCATGTTTATTGGGATGCCCATCCCTAGCTTATCACCAGATGATACTAAAGACACTTTAAATCCACTGGGCAACACCGAACCATATCAGACCCACCTCAAGGGGAAAGGGCAGTTTAAAGCACTACTGCTTCAAAGAAAAAGACAGACAGAAATTTTTTTTTACGTTTTCTGAATGGTTGAGAATGAATGAGAATGTGTGCGTTCCTGTATTTTCTCTTCCTTCTAATTTATAACGAAATGCTTCCCTAATATCGCATTTCATTCGGTGTGGTGTGGAGGTGTGACGGAAATCACACCTGCCGAATGGAAACATATTAATTTCATCATATGGGACACTGAAACTTTTTTTTTGCTGGATATTGCAAATAACTGGTTTAAAAAAAGTAGAACTGAACAGCTGAAATCATGGTTGCACATTTGCATTCTGAGAAGACAAGGACTATCTGAGAGTTGAATAGAGACAATGGGAGTGCTCACTGATTCAATTAGCGAGATGGGTTTTGACAATAGTGATGAGCAAAAGACATCAACAGCCTTTGACTTTGTAAGAGTCAAACTTCACCCCCCACCGAGTATGTCTGAAAGTCTTTGAAATCCAACAACCCTCAAAGAAGCTGCTGTTTTATACAAAGAGATGGTCACATGACCTACCTGCTGGTAAGACTGGGGCTTTTCTGAATTGTGCCTCACAGAAAGGAAAAAGACTGCAACTGGACTGACAGAAGTCTCGCTCTCTCTCTCTCTCTAGCAAGGTTTCAGGGAACCCATGCTGGCAGCTTAAACTTCAAGGCTACAGACAAAGCCCCTCTTCCGCCTTCTAGTACCAGAGAAACAAGCCTGGAATTGTACATCTGGCCCCAGCGAGGACTCCAAGGCCTTCATTTGAATCGAGGACACTCAATCACTGTACCTGTATTCCATTTATTACAAACTCAACTTCAGCAACCCCCCCCACACTTCTTTCTTCTCCTCTGTATCTATTTGTGTGTGTGTGCCTCTCATAAGCATGTGAGCGTGGTTGCGTTGTGTATTTTAGTAATTTTAACCAGGTTAGAGTGATAAGGCTAATAAACTTACACCTTTCTTGTTTAAACCTAAGAAAACCTGTCTGATTGGTTTATTTTCAATTGTAATGAGAGTGCAGAGAGCAAGGGCTCACTGAGGTGGTAAGCTAAAATCACTGTGTTTTAAACGATAAACCCTAATACGGCCAAACCAGAGAAGGGGCAAGAGGGGAGCCTAAGACCCCTTCCTCAGCTGGTTGTAACAACATCCTAAGATACTCTACTCAAAACAGATTGTTCCCACATCCATCCACCTTCTCCCTCATCTCTAGGTCAAGTACAAGAATCTATCCAGCTTGAAAAGGAGATACACCAGGTAAAAAAAGGAAGACTTGCATTTATAAAGTACCTTTCACAACCTCAGGGGGCCCAAAACACTTTACAGCTATTTAAGTATTTTTAAAGTGTAGTCACTCTTTTAGCGTGGGAAACACAGCAACCAATTTGCACCTAGCAAGCTCCCACAAATAGCAATGTGAAGAAGATAAGTTTATCTGTTCCAGTGATGTTGATTGAGGGATAAATAGTGGCAGGACATCAGGGATAACTCCCCGGCTCGTCTTCAAAATAGTGCCATGAGTGCATGCAGAACCTCAGGTTAACATTTCATCTGAAAGACAGCACAGTGCCGCAGTGGTTAGCACCGCAGCCTCACAGCTCCAGCGACCCGGGTTCAATTATGGGTACTGCCTGTGTGGAGTTTGCAAGTTCTCCCTGTGTCTGCTTGGGTTTCCTCTGGGTGCTCCGGTTTCCTCCCACAGCCAAAAGACTTGCAGGTTGATAGGTAAATTGGCCATTATAAATTGCCCCTAGTATAAGTAGGTGGTAGGGGAATATAGGGACAGGTGAGGATGTGGTAGGAATATGGGATTAGTGTAGGATTATTATAAATGGGTGGTTAATGGTCGGCACAGACTTGGTGAGCCGAAGGGCCTGTTTCAGTACTGTATCTCTAAATCTAAATCTTCAGCACAGCCTCACACCCTCAGTACTGCACTGAAGCATCAGCCTAGATCTTGTGCTCAAGTCTCTGGAGTGGGCTGAGCCCACATCTTTTGGACTCAAAGGCACAAGTACAAGAGATGGAGCTATAGCTAACTCAACAAAAAAAGGATATGGAAAACAATCTCACTTAACGATCTTGGACCATAAACAGAAATAAATGACATCAAGAACTACCATATTGTTTCATCCTGAAACCTGGATTGAAATTCAGCCTTCTGTCTCTTTTTTGTTGTAATAATTTCATGAAAAATAGCTGGGCCAGTCTCAACTAAGCTTCAAGTGGAGGGAGTCCATTACATAAAACCCCATAATTTGTTAATAATCTACAATTTTACTCAATAAACAGATTCAGGTGGTTAGCAAGACAAGTAGGAAACAAAATAGCAGTGCAGCTCTTGGGGTGGATTTCTGAGGTTGAGGCTAAGATGTATGGCTGAACAGAATATAGGATGCTTTTTACTTTCCATCTGGTCTGTGCTAGTCATGAGCTAGGATTGCTCCACGTAACTGAAATAAAATTGTTCCATTCGTGAACGCAAGCAATACAAAAAGTCTTAAAATATATAATTTTGTAAAGCATAAAGAGAATATGGAACAGTGGTGGCAAACTGGTCAAAATATTAAACTCAATCCTTAACAGTCATAGACCATGTGTAATACAATTACTTATGAAGCATGCAGTAGGGTTGTCAAATATTTTTGGTATTCAATGAACCAGTGTTCTCTGTTTATATGAATGAAATGAAATTTGTATTTCAGTCCCAGAAGGATATTACAGAACGTCTCACATGATTGGAACTAGAACCCACATTAATTCCAGCTCATGTTGACATCCTGTACTGTTTGAGTTTCACTCCACTTGTAAAAATGAATCCCAACTGAGACTGTGTATATCACAGTTACTCAAGTTAGTCATCACCTATACCTTTATATCTATATAAGCCCAACATGTTCTTGCAACATTAATCCCCTGCCACAATACAAAAGAACTGAAGAAAAGTGGAGATGAGAAAAGGTCATTAAACTCATCTAACTTGCTCTATCACAGCAGTTCTGTTTCATGACTCAGTTTGGCCATATCCAACTTTGCTCTCCCAAACGCCCACATTTCTTTACTCCTACTAAAATAAGAATTGGTCTAATTATTTTTGAGTGCTTCAACTGAGCCAATAATTGTTGCTTGAAGTGGTAGTCCACAGGTCAAGGATTCCAAACATGAAGACATTGCACTGAAACCACACCATGGGATACTAATTTACACATGCTTAATGGGTCCGACTGAAATGTTATCCTTATTATTTTAGCAATAGTGTTAACCAATTTCAGACAAAACACATTACTGGCTTTATACTAGAATCTCATGGTATCATTTCAGACCCGTTGTTCCTTACATGAAGTTGGGTTCCTGGCTTATTTAGATTACAATCATGCTATTTCCCTTTTCTGTCATAGTTTTACAAAAATAATTCTTCAATCACCTTACTGATTCATACATACCTACTTACAAAACTCAGAAAAGCTGACGAACAACTTCAAAAAAGCTGACACAGACCCATTAAAGTTAACAACTGAAAGAAATATCTCAGTAAAGGTCTGTAAACCTGGGTCATTGCTTCAAGCTGACTGAATTATTTAAGTTTCTTTTATTACACTGGATTTCAGGATTTTTATTAGTGTTCAGAGATCACGTTCTGTAATTCAGCTTACTATTTTTTGTGAAAATTGAAATCCAATGTCTGTCAGCAGGCTTAATGGTGAAAATCCTTTCTTAATTATGGATTTAAAAGAAACATGATGGCTTCCCAAAGTTCTTAAGAGTTATAGAGTCATTACAACACAGGAGGAGGCCATTTGGCCTATCAAGTCCATGCTGGCTTTCTGGAGAGCAATCCAATCAATCATATTCCTCCACTCAATCCCTGTAGCCCTGCAAGTTTATTTTCCTCAAGAGCCCAACCAATTTCCTTTTGAAATCATTGATCAACTCTGCTTCCAATATCCTTGTAAACAGCAAGTTCCTCCTCACATCGTCTCTGCATCTCTTGCCCAAAACCTTAAATCTGTTTCCCCTAGTCCTTATACCATCAGTTAATGGGAACAACTTTTCTTTGTCTACCTTATCTAAACCTGTCATAACCTTGTACACCTCTATCAAATCTCCCCTCAATCCCCTTTGCTCCAAGGAGAACAACCTCAGCTTCCTCAACCTAACTTTACAGATAAAATCCTTCATCCCTGGAACCATTCTGGTAAATCTCCTCTGCACCCTCTTAAGGACCCTCAAATCCTTCCTAAAGTCTGGTGACCATAACAGGGTGCAATACTCTAGTTGTGACCTAACCAGAACATGATAAAGGTTCAGCATAGTTTCCCTGTTTTTGTACTCCATAACTCTATCTATGAAGCCCAAGATCCCATAGTTTTGCTAATTACTCTCTCAATAGATCCTGCCACGTTCAAAGATCTATGCACATGAACTCACAGATCCCTTAGTCCTGTACACTCTTTAGAATTGTGCTATTAGGTCTATATTTCCTCTCCCTATTGCTTCTGCCAAAATGCATCACCTCACACTTGTCTGTATTAAATTCCATCTGCCACATCTGCCCATTCTGCTAGCCTATCTATTTCCTGTTGCAGTCGATTAGCATTATCCTCACTGTCTGCCACATCTTAAAGTTTGGTATCGCTGAGAAATTTTGAAATTTTACACTGTATTCCAATGTCCAAGTCATTGATATTTAGCAAAACAAGGAGTGTTTCTAGCACTTACCTTTGGGGAACACCACTATCTACCATCCTCTGGTCTGAAAAGCAACCGTTTACCATGTCTTGCTGTTTTCTTTTTGTTAACCATGTGATACTTTGTCAAAGCCTTTCCTAAAATCCATTCTTCAATGATAGTTTCTATGTATCCACACTTTTCTACCTTCATTGTTGTTTCCTTCACTGTGGACTCCAACTCCCCATGGATGGGTTACTCCCCATTCTAAGGATTTAAACTCAGAATTTTCCTTATCTTAATCGTCAGTGTATCGGTCTTCTTTCAATTTGGATTCTGGGACCCTAAAGACTGTGAACTGGCATTTATGACACAGAGCTTTTGGAATTCAACTTAATATAAAAGTGTCTTTGGTAACGCCATTGATCAAGTCCTTGAGCTATCATTACCTGAAATATAGCTTGCTTTTATCTTACCTGGAATGTTCTCAATGGTTCTCCTGATTGGCCACCATAACTTTGGCAGACCTTTGATGGAAACCTCATTTGCACATAAAAACAGGGTTTCCACTGATCTTTCATTACAGCAGATGATCAGGAGCATCCCCAAGGAAATTTCCAGTGAGAAGGTACTAGTTTAAAAGTCCAGTTAGCATTTGCTCCCTATGAGAATTAATTAGGATCTTTATATTGTAATTTTATACAATGCTTATAAATTAGGATTAACCTACACAAATTTTGGGTTTTAAAGGACAGTATATGACTTCGGTGGGGATCAGCAATGAACGGTTTATATTTTCAATAAAATACCTCAAAAAATCTGGAACTAAAAAAGCTTATGTTCAGTCACACAGAGGTGTTAAGACAGAATTTGTGAAAGCATAAACTCCTTTTTCAACAACTTCCATTTCTATAAGGCCTTGAAAGTAATAAAATGTCGGAAAACACTTCACAGGAGCATAATCAGGCAAAAATAAACTTGACATTGAGCCAAAGAAGGAAACATTAGGGCAGAGCAATGAAAGCTTGGGCACAGAAATAAGTGTAAGGAGCATCGTAAAGAATAAGAGGTTTGTAAGGTTTAGGGAGGGAATGTCTTTGCTTAGGACCGAGATGGCTGAAGACACAGCTGCCAATGCTGGGGTGAAGGAAGTGTGGGAAGTGAAAGAGGTCAGAGTTGGAGTTCTCACAGGATTGTGGGGCTGGAGAAGGTGACAGAGATAGGAAGAGGTGAGTAATATGGAAGCATTTTAGCAAATGAATCCTAGTTTTAAAATTGAGGTTGGCTGACTGGGAGTCAATGAAAGCCAGCAAGCACAGGTGTGATAGGTGAATGGGGCTTGGTGTGAGTTAGGATATAGGCAGCAGAATTTTGGATGAGCTTAAGTTTATGGAGGGTGGAAAATGGGAGGCCGATCAAGGTGAGTATTGGAACAGTTGAGAATAGAGGGGACAAAAGGATGGAAAAGGGTTTCAGCAGCAGATGGGCTGAGGCAGAGGTGGAGGCGGGTGATAATACTAAGGATGGAAGTTGGAAGTAGGTGGTCTTACTGATAGAGAGGATTTGGGGTTGGAAGCTCAGCTTGTCATCAAACAGGACGCTAAGGTTGTTAACAGTCTGGTCCAGCCTGAGACAGTGGCTGGGGAGGGCAATATAATAGAGGGCTAAGGAACTGAGTATGTCCACTAAAAGTTATTGAAGAGGTACAAAAAAAATTAAAAAGCTAATGGAATTGTCAAGAAAACCTGCCAAGCCAAATGAGGATTGTTTAATTCATGATTGGAAACTTACATTAAACTTAAAAAAAGAAAAGCTGGAATATTACATTCAACTTTTAAAAAGACTTTGCCATAGCTAAAACTGGCCAACACCATTTACATCTGAACACTTTTCACATTCCAACACATCAAAGTGGAGACGCGTGTCTGATTAGCCTTTATCCAACACCGTGGCTTGCTCTATTGATTGAACTACCTGAGATTGCTTTCAGTAGCAAGACTTTCAAAGCCATCTTGAGGCATTCATGAGTGGAGATGCCCCTCCAGGGGTAAACACTGACAATATCACCTGAGAGAGGTTTTGGGTTTTAGACTTTGGACCTCGATAAAAACAAAAGGGGATTGAGAGAGCCATGTGCTGCCTCCCCAGGCTATGTAAAACTGGGAGTTTGGTTACACAAACAGACAAGCCAGAGACTCAATCTGTGCAGAAGCTAGAAGGTGTGTCTCTCTCTTTCTGCAGAAGACTTTGTGTGGAGCATGCGAAGCCTATCTGCTAGCTGCTAGATCCAAGACAAAGACCCCAGGAAGGACACCCTATGCTCAACTATCTCCAAGAACAACTATCAACCCAGAATGTCAGGATCAGAACCCCATAGACTGTGTATTAATTTTTACTTGTTCTGGACTCTAATCCAAACCAAACTATTCCTCATCACTCTGTCCTCTATTTGTGTGTATGATTCTCATGTGCATGGGTGAGTGAAAGTGTTGCATAATTTTATTATTTTATCTAGATTGGATTTAGTTTTTTTTCTAAGTACAATAAACTCACCTCTTTCTTGTTTAAACTCAAGGAAACCTGTCCGATTGGTTCTTTATGATCACAACAAAGGTAAAGATAAAACATTCACTGAAGGGGTAAGCACAACCAGTGTTTTAAAAGAGAATAAACCCGGTCAAACAAGGAAGGGGATAAGAGGGGAGCCATGTGACCCTTACTCACCTGATCTTAACAGAATGTAGGCCTCCCCCTTAAGAGGGCTGGAATATAGAAGGGTGGAAGTTATGTTCCAGTTGTATCGAGATCTGGTTAGACTCCATCTGGAGTACTGCATTCAGTCTGGGAATCACACCTTAGGAAGGATATATTGGCCTTGGAGGGGTTGCAGCACAGATTCACCTGAATGATACTTGTGTTAAAAGGATTAAATTATGAGGACAGGTTTCATAGTCTGTGTTTGTATTCCCTTAAATATGGAAGATTAATGGGTAATCTAATTGAGGCATTTAAGATGATTAAAGGATTTGATAGGGTAGATAGAGAGAAACTATCTCCTCTGGCAGGTGAGCCCAGAAAATGGGGCATAACTTTAAAATTAGTGTTAGGCCATTCAGGGATGATGTCAGAAAGCACTTCTTCACACAAAGGGGAAGAACTCCTGCTTCTGCTGTAAAGGCATTTACCTTCATCTGAAGCCGTCCTTGCTACCCCTCAGCTATCTGGTTTCCCGAGACCTGGAAAACCCAGACAACCACTGTAAAGATTGGAAGGCAGGTTAAATCAGAAGCTGCCAACTTCATTGGAATACTTAAATTGTCAACCCACCTCCTGGAAGCTGGTTGATCGATTGCCTGCCTCTTTCCCCACCTCCGTTGAACCCATAAATGGGCAGGTTGGGGTCTGGTTTCAAATTATTAAAATTTTAGTATATGACCTGACCCCAAACCACCTTATTTTGCACATTAAAATTCAGCTCTTAAATCTATGTATGGCAGGGTCTGAAGACAATGGCTTTGGTCTTCCCAATGTTAAATTTGAGAACATTTCAGCTCATCTCAGACTGGATGTCAGACATGCAGGTGGTAGTGAGGTAGAGTTAACTCTTGTCAGCATACAAGTGGAGCCTGTTGTGAAGTAGAACTAAGTGATGTTAGTATTTTGAGTGGAACATAATGTTATGTTTTCTAACACAATGAAAGCCAAACCTCTGTATTTTGGATGCTACATCTTAAAATATGTCAGCCTTGTCTGCAGTTCACAGACAACATCAGAGGGACCTAGCTTTCACCACCATATACTGACTGTCTATGACTGGGGGAGGGAAACAACTTTTGGGAAAATTTATATAACTGTTGCCTTACCAGCTCCCTTGAACTATTGTATTCTTGCCATGCACAAGTGCAGACAGGCAAAATGGCTAGTGGAAAACATAGGGACACATTGTAAATGGGTTAGTCACAATAAAAGTGTTACAATCCTCTGCATTAGGGCACATTGTAAATGGGCTGGTTGCAATAAAAATTCTACCAATCCTTGGGTTACAGTTTAAAGAGCTATGGAAAAGAGGGAGAAAATCCAAGCAAATGCATTGAGCTCTGATGAAGAATGCTATCTAAAATAGTGCCATCTACTTTCTCTTTCAGCTGCTGACTGACCTGCTGTACATTTCCAGCAGTTTGGACTTTTTAAAAAATAATTCAGATTTCCAGCATTCATGCTTTTCCTCTTACAAAGAAAACAATAGCTGGGATTTTACGGCAGTGGCCCTGTCCACCGGCCGGAAAGTCGGGGGCAATGCAGCCTTGACCAGTCATAGAAGCCCCAATTGCATTTTGCATTCCTCAGGCAATTAATTGCCTTCCATCAGGGCTTCTGTCCCTTTAAGGGATAAGGTCCCACCCCCATGAGCTGCTGACCAAACGGATGGCTGGCAGATCTTCAGTCCCAGCAGTGCCACTCGGAGCAGGAAGCCAGAAACAGCCACAATGGAGGAGGTCCCAGAATGAAGGGAAGTCGGGTTAGGCTTGCTGGGTCCAATCAGGCAGGCCCTGGTGAGGGGGATGGGGCGGGATGGTGGAGGTGGGTCGGTCTTGAGGGCAGGCAGGGTCTTTGAGTGGGAGCAGTCGTTGCCACCATGGGGGCCCTCCATGGGCCACAGGGCGTCAGATCAGGAGGGCCCCCCAACCCCAAGTCTGCAAGGATGCTGCCAGGGTATACCTGGCAGCCTCACCATGTGGCAATGTGCCCAACCACCACTGGAAAAATACCCAGTAGTGGCCGAAGGCAACGGGCACTCCCCACCCCGCTCCCCCCCCCCCACTACCGTCATTGCACCAGATTTTGCACACCATCACCCGCCTCCCATTTAACCCCCCACTCCCCACCCCCCCCCCCCCCCCCCCGCCGCCTCCCAGCATACTCCTTGTGGCCCTGTAAAATCCTAGCCAATTTTGCCAAGTACTTTTTGAAAAATACCATGACCCTTTAAGTCGTCCTAAAAAAGAACCCATCATTTGCTGCTCAGAATTGGAGATTCCATGTTTTATTTTTCCCACTTTCATTTCAAAATCACTTGTGAATATTGAGTTCTGATGTGGCTGCAGTAATGAGCTGTCGCCTCAAGGACAAATTGACATTTTAACTCAACACTTGTATGGACAACGGGACTCCCAGATTAGGATAGTTCCATACATGCATGGATAGATGCACCATTCCTTGAAGGTAATTAGAACTGAAGAAACAGCATGCATCAGCTTTCTCATCATTTTAAATTTCCCCCAGCCCAGGCTGGGCGCAGGCAGTTGAAACTGAAGTGAGTTTTGAGGTTGAAGCGGGATTGGAATTTAAATGAGCTTTTCATCTGTAGCTATGTGGGTGGAATGTTTGTCAAAAACCTGGGAGGCCAAGCCAAAAATAAACCATCAAATGTCCTTTAATGTTTGATACTTGCAGTGTTCAATTGGAACATTTCCATCAGATGGATCCTTTGCTTGCCACTGTGCCCACTAAAAAGCTACTTATATGACATTCTTATCAGCTATTTCTGAAGTTTATTTCCATTTGATTATTACTGGTTGCTGTGCCATCCCATTACTCAATGGCTCAGTGATAGGGATACACTGTTTTATAACAGTAATAATATGACATGTAAAGTACTAAGTATTGTTGTATAATGTTAGCAGCATGTGACATTGCTAGCAGGTAATCTTAGTCTGGGACATAATTATGATATGTAGCTGCTAAGCTGGTCTATGTTCTTAAGGCTCCCACTGAGAATAGGCAAATTAAGATAAACATAGCTTATAAACTGCTGATGTCAGTGAGAAGACAATTGAAATTACTTGTAAAGTTTTGTCTCCAGATATGGCGGTGTAGTGATTATGCTGTTAGACGAATAATCTAGAGATTTAAAGTAATAATTCAGAAAATTTGGGTGGATTTTTTCCACAGGCAAGGAGAGGCACGTTTGGGTTCATTCAGCTGTTGGGTAAGGTATTTAAATAATCCTGTAGGTCATTGAATTCTGTTTTAATTAAGGATTCTGGCTTTAGCAGCCAGAGGAACTGTTTCCCCAGCTGCCAGCAACTCATCAGGGTCACCAAGGTGAGTGCACAGCGGGGTGTGCTTCATCAGTGAAACTGACAGGTTGGGAAGGCTTTCATCAGTAAAATTGAAGAGCTGCAGCAATAGCCAGGTGAGATGCTGCTGCTCAAAGCACTCCTTATCAGAGGGTACTTTAAATGCTTGACAGTTGACTGCCAACTTTTTGGAAAACACTTCACCTATCTTACATTTCACACACCTTGAACTGCACTTGCCTGTTGCTAGTCTGCAGCACGGAACGGGAGCGGCTTATGCAGCTCTACCTTGCACCCCTAATGAAGAACAGCAACGCAAACACCAACAGCACCAGCAACATGGGAGGAACCCCAACAACTGCTTCCTTCTCCTCAGCCACCTGCCACTCCACAGGGCAGAGGGAATGGACACGGAGATCCAGCTGAAGCAGGCAAGACCCCCAACACAGTGTCTACAGGCAGAGGATCAGCTCTCTCAACATGTGTGAGCACCAGTTTTCCTGGCAGGTCACTGCTGACACCTGCAGCCTCCTGGAACAAGACCCCCTTCCCAAAGGGCTAGGTGGGTACACAATGCCAATGACCATCAAGGTGCCTTCGTCACTGGAGGGTCAACCCCCGGGTCTCTGCCTCTCAGCAAGTTGTGTGCTCTCTTCTGCAAAGAGAGAAAGTAGAGAGTTATGAGTGTTAGTAATGGCTTATGTGGATAGCAGGGAAGGACGACATTTGAGGAGGGTGATTGTGAGGCATGGCTGTGAGTGGGCAATAGGATGAGGGCAAGTGTCAGTGTTGGCTTCTCAAATGGGGATGTGAAGAGCCTGGAGAGAGAGGAATGAGTGAAGCTGTAAGGTGTTTAGTTTAGTTTAGAGATACAGCACTGAAACAGGCCCTTCGGCCCACCGAGTCTATGCCGACCATCAACCACCCATTTATACTAATCCTACACTAATTCCATATTCCTACCACATCCCCACCTGTCCCTATATTTCCCTACCACCTACCTATACTAGAGGCAATTTATAATGGCCAATTAACCTATCAACCAGCAAGTCTTTGGCATGTGGGAGGAAACCGGAGCACCCGGAGAAAACCCACGCAGACACAGGGAGAACTTGCAAACTTCACACAGGCAGTACCCAGAATTGAACCCGGGTCGCTGGAGCTGAGGCTGCGGTGCTAACCACTGCGCCACTGTGCCGCCCTTCTGAGGAGTGCTGTGCAGGAGAATGATAGAAGAGTCAGAATGTAGGGCTTGACACCTGGAAGTGCCAAGATTCTCTAGGTGAACTGTCTCTAGTTTTGAGGGAGCATACTTAAAGCCAGTAAGGAACTAGATAATGAAGTCAGCATGACTAAGGGAAAGAGTAGGCAGGGAGCAGATGATGAAAGCAAAGGGACTGGTGGTCTGAGGTGTATTTGTTTTAAAGCAAGAAGTGTAATAGGTAAGGCAGATGAACTTAGGGCTTGGATTAGTACCAGGGAGTATGATGTTATTCCTATTACTGAGACTTGGTTAAGGGAAGGGCATGATTGGCAACTAAATATCCCAGGATACCGATGCTTCAGGCGGGATAGAGAGGGAGGAAAAAGGGGTGGAGGAGTTGCATTACTGGTCAAAGAGGATATCACAGCTGTGCTGAAGGAGGGCACTATGGAGGACTCGAGCTGTGAGGCAATATGGGCAGAACTCAGAAATAGGAAGGGTGCGGTAACAATGTTGGGGCTGTACTACAGGCCTCCCAACAGCGAGCATGAGATAGAGGTACAAATATGTGAACAGATTATGGAAAGCTGTAGGAGCAACAGGGTGGTGGTGATAGGAGATTTTAATTTTCCCAACATTGACTGGGATTCACTTAGTGTTAGAGGTCTAGATGGAGCAGAATTTGTAAGGAGCATCCAGGAGGGTTTTCTAGAGCAGTATGTAAATAGTCCAACTCGGGAAGGGGCTATACTGGACCTGGTGTTGGGGAATGAGCCGGGCCAGGTGGTTGACGTTTCAGTAGGGGACTACTTTGGGTATAGTGATCACAATTCCATAAGTTTTAGAATACTCATGGACAAAGACGAGAGTGGTCCTAAAGGAAGAGTGCTAAATTGGGGGAAAGCCAACTATACCAAAATTCGGCAGGAGCTGGGGAATGTAGATTGGGAGCAGCTGTTTGAAGGTAAATCCACATTTGATATGTGGGAGTCTTTTAAAGAGAGGTTGATTAGCGTGCAGGAGAGACATGTTCCTGTGAAAATGAGGGATAGAAATGGCAAGATTAGGGAACCATGGATGACAGGTGAAATTGTGAGACTAGCTAAGAGGAAAAAGGAAGCATACATAAGGTCAAGGCAGCTGAAGAAAGATGAAGCTTTGAAAGAATATTGGGATTGTAGGCGCAATCTGAAACGAGGAATTAAGAGGGCTAAAAGGGGTCATGAAATATCTTTAGCAAACAGGGTTAAGGAAAATCCCAAAGCCTTTTATTCATATATAAGGAGCAAGAGGGTAACTAGAGAAAGGATTGGCCCACTCAAGGACAAAGGAGGAAAGTTATGCGTGGAGTCAGAGAAAATGGGTGAGATTCTAAATGAGTACTTTGCATCGGTATTCACCGAGGAGAGGCACAGGACGGATGTTGAGGTTAGGGACAGATGTTTGATTACTCTAGGTCAAGTTGGCATAAGGAGGGAGGAAGTGTTGGGTATTCTAAAAGGCATTAAGGTGGACAAGTCCCCAGGTCCGGATGGGATCTATCCCAGGTTCCTGTGGGAAGCGAGAGAGGAAATAGTTGGGGCCTTAACAGATATCTTTGCAACATCCTTAAACACGGGTGAGGTCCCGGAGGACTGGAGAATTGCTAATGTTGTCCCCTTGTCTAAGAAAGGTAGCAGGGATAATCCAGGTAATTATAGACCGGTGAGCCTGACGTCAGTGGTAGGGAAGCAGCTGGAGAAGATACTGAGGGATAGAATCTATTCCCATCTGGAAGAAAATGGGCTTATCAGTGATAGGCAACATGGTTTTGTGCAGGGAAGGTCATGTCTTACCAACTTAATAGAATTCTTTGAGGAAGTAACAAAGTTGATTGATGAGGGAAGGGCTGTAGATGTCGTATACATGGACTTCAGTAAGGCGTTTGATAAGGTTCCCCATGGTAGGCTGATGGAGAAAGTGAAGGCGCATGGGGTCCAAGGTGTACTAGCTAGATGGATAAAGAACTGGCTGGGCAACAGGAGACAGAGAGTAGCAGTGGAAGGGAGTTTCTCAAAATGGAGCCGTGTGACCAGTGGTGTTCCACAGGGATCCGTGCTGGGACCACTGTTGTTTGTGATATACATAAATGATTTGGAGGAAAGTATAGGTGGTCTGATTAGCAAGTTTGCAGACGACACTAAGATTGGTGGAGTAGCAGATACTGAAGGGGACTGTCAGAGAATACAGCAGAATATAGATAGACTGGAGAGTTGGGCAGAGAAATGGCAGATGGAGTTCAATCAGGGCAAATGCGAGGTGATGCATTTTGGAAGATCCAATTCAAGAGTGAACTATACAGTAAATGGAAAAGTCCTGGGGAAAATTGATGTACAGAGAGATTTGGGTGTGCAGGTCCATTGTTCCCTGAAGGTGGCAACGCAGGTCAATAGAGTGGTCAAGAAGGCATACGGCATGCTTTCCTTCATCGGACGGGGTATTGAGTACAAGAGTTGGCAGGTCATGTTACAGTTGTATAGGACTTTGGTTCGGCCACATTTGGAATACTGCGTGCAGTTCTGGTCGCCACATTACCAAAAGGATGTGGATGCTTTGGAGAGGGTGCAGAGGAGGTTCACCAGGATGTTACCTGGTATGGAGGGCGCTAGCTATGAAGAGAGGTTGAGTAGATTAGGATTATTTTCATTAGAAAGACGGAGGTTGAGGGGGGACCTGATTGAGGTGTACAAAATCATGAGAGGTATAGAGAGGGTGGATAGCAAGAAGCTTTTTCCCAGAGTGGGGGATTCAATTACAAGGGGACACGAGTTCAAAGTTAAAGGGGAAATGTTTAGGGGGGATATGCGTGGAAAGTTCTTTACGCAGAGGGTGGTGGGTGCATGGAACGCATTGCCAGCGGAGGTGGTAGACGCGGGCACGATAGCGTCTTTTAAGATGTATCTAGACAGATACATGAATGGGCAGGAAGTAAAGAGATACAGACCCTTAGAAAATAGGCGACAGATTTAGTTAGAGGATTTGGATCGGCGCAGGCTTGGAGGGCCGAAGGGCCTGTTCCTGTGCTGTAATTTTCTTTGTTCTTTGTTCTGCTGTTGCCTTCTTTGGCCACTTCCATCCACACATGCTTGGTTGGAGAGGTTATCCTTTTCCTTTCTTCATTGGGAAAGATTACCTCACAGCAACCCCTCAGAGTTCACAACAGAACCTCAAGGTAAGATGGGGCAGCCAAAGGGATGGCATTTCACCAATGGATTTCAGTAGAGAGGACTAGACTTTACCAGAGCTGCAAAACTTAATGGCCCCATTTGTGATCGTCCAAAGTCATAGTCCCCTCAACTACAGAGTGAAATTCTAGCATAGCAGCTTTCAAAACTCTCATTATAATCTTGTATTCTTTGTCTTCTTTCCTCAGCTATTTCTTACTGAGACTTGAGGGAAAATCACAATACAGTTCTGCTGGAATGAAAAGAGCAGGGAAGAATGACCTGGTGAATGATTGGCCAAAGGTCACACTTCCTGATGTCTCCCCTGTATATCTGCTCCACACAGAGTTTCTTATATAAAGGACTATAGCTCTTCATGGGAAAGCATTGCCACATTAAAGGTGAGTATGTATCAGTGTTACTGCAGAGGGATGTCTAAGGTGAGTACTTGTCAGTGATGGTATTGAAGCACCTCTATAAGTGACTACCTATTACTGGTGGCATAAAGGAAGATCTATGGGTGATTTACTTGTCACTGATGACGGAAAGGAAGTCTACAGGAGAGCAACCATCTGTGTTGGTATAGGGAAACTCTGTGGGGGGAATTTTGCCAGGCCATTCATTGGAGGCAGGTTTGGTGGCAGGGGGTGGGGTGTGGGGGTAGTTGGCGGCAGCCAGGAAAATGGGGAGTAAATTCAGCCAGTAACCCGACATCTTTTTGCCTCCCTCTGGATTTCTCAGGGGCGGGTTGCCAGTGAGTTTGAGAATCGGGCGGCACAGTGGCGCAGTGGTTAGCACCGCAGCCTCACAGCTCCAGGGACCCGGGTTCGATTCCGGGTACTGCCTGTGTGGAGTTTGCAAGTTCTCCCTGTGTCTGCATGGGTTTTCTCCGGGCGCTCCGGTTTCCTCCCACAAGCCAAAAGACTTGCAGGTTGATAGGTAAATTGGCCATTATAAATTGTCACTAGTATAGGTAGGTGGTAGGGAAATTTAGGGACAGGTTTGGTAGGAATATGGGATTAGTGTAGGATTAGTATAAATGGGTGGTTGATGTTCGGCACAGACTCGGTGGGCCGAAGGGCCTGTTTCAGTGCTGTATCTCTAATCTAATCTAATCTAATCCCAGTGAATGAAATGTGCAACTAAATAAGACAATTAAGAAGCCAATAAATATCAATTCTATGAGTCTTTCCGATCGGTGCACAGCTCACACGCTGTGTCAGCAGCACTGCAAGGTAAGGAAAGTGATGGCACTGCAGTCACTGAGGGCTCAACCTGCTACCATTGCAGCACAGAATCACAGAACTGTTACAGCACAGAAAAGGCCATTTGGCCCATGGTGTCTGCACAAGATCTCCGAATGAGCAATTCACCTAATGCCATTTCCCTGCCTTCTTCCAGTAACCCTGAACATACTTCCTTTTCAGATAACTGTCTACCCCTTTTGAATGCCGCATTTGAACCTGCCTGCACCACAGTCTCAGGCAGTGCATTCCAGACCTGAACCACTCACTGCTTAAAAAAGCTTTTCCTCATGTTACTTTTGCTTCTTTTGCCTAGAAAGGGCGAAACCAGCATTCAATGTGCCAACCATAGTGTAAGGCTAGTGCTGACAGGAGCAGCTCCTTGAAGCGAGTGCTTTGGATAGTTTGCAGCAAGAGGAACTTAGTTTCATTCCATTGAGGCCAGTTGGAAAGATAAATAGCTGTATTGACCTTTAAGGCTGTGTCCTTACACAGGTACGTGGGTTCCACGTTCTCTGAGGCTGGCTGGCCTCCTTCTCCTGCCAGCTCTGGAAAGAGCACCTGGCCTCACAGTTTCCACGATGACATTAAGTGACAAAGCTGTGAATTGTGGGCCTGTCCTTGCCTTTCTGGCATGCTTCTTCCTCCTTCCTTTGCTTCTTCAAATTTGATATCCACAATGCACAGTTCTATCACTGTGTGTGCTGCTGATTCTCTTTTTTAAAAATTCATTCATGGGATGTGGGCGACGCTGGCCAGGCCAGCATTTATTACCCATCCCTAATTGCCCTTGAGAAGGTGGTGGTGAGCTGCCTTCTTGAACCGCTGCAGTCCATTTGGGGTAGGTACACCCAAAGTGCTGTTAGGAAGGGAGTTCCAGGATTTTGACCCAGCGACAGTGAAGGAATGGCGATATAGTTCCAAGTCAGGATGGTGTGTGACTTGGAGGGGAACTTGCAGGTGGTGGTATTTGCATGTATTTGCTGCCCTTGTCCTTCTAGTTGGTAGAATTCGCTGGTTTGGAAGGTGCAGTCTAAGGAGCCTTGGTGCATTGCTGCAGTGCATCTTGTAGATGGGACACACTGCTGCCACTGTGCGTTGGTGGTAGAGGGAGTGAATGTTTGTAGATGGGGTCCCAATCAAGCGGGCTGCTTTGTCCTGGATGGTGTCGAGCTTCTTGAGTGTTGTTGGAGCTGCACCCATCCAGGCAAGTGGAGAGTATTCCATCACACTCCTGACTTGTGCCTTGTAGATGGTGGACAGGCTTTGGGGAGTCAGGAGGTGAGTTACTCGCCTCAGGATTCCGAGCCTCTGACCTGCTCTTGTAGCCACGGTATTGATATGGTTACTCCAGTTCAGTTTCTGGTCAATGGTAGCCCCTGGGATGTTGATAGTGGGGGATTCAGCGATGGTAATGCTGTTGAATGTCAAGGCAAGATGGTTAGATTCTCTCTTGTTGGAGATGGTCATTGCCTGGCACTTGTGTGGCGCGAATGTTACTTGCCACT
Organism: Heterodontus francisci; assembly: GCF_036365525.1. Lineage (NCBI taxonomy): Eukaryota > Metazoa > Chordata > Chondrichthyes > Heterodontiformes > Heterodontidae > Heterodontus > Heterodontus francisci. The sequence continues at coordinate 71,998,048 of NC_090371.1, read as the reverse complement.
TATCAGCCCAAGCCTGGATATTGTCCAGGTCTTGCTGCATTTCTACGCGGACTGCTTCAGTATCTGAGGAGTCACAAATAGTGCTGAACATTGTGCAATCATCAGTGAACATCCCCACTTCTGACCTTATGATTGAAGGAAGGTCATTGATGAAGCAGCTGAAGATGGTTGGGCCTAGGACACTACCCTGAGGAACTCCTGCAGTGATGTCCTGGGGCTCAGATGATTGACCTCCAACAACCACAACCATCTTCCTTTGCGCTAGGTATGACTCCAGCCTGCGGAGGGTTTTCCCCCTGATTCCCATTGACCTCAGTTTTGCTGGGGCTCCTTGATGCCATACTTGGTCAAATGCTGCCTTGATGTCAAGGGCAGTCACTCTCACCTCACCTCTTGAGTTCAGCTCTTTTAAATAATCAGCCCTCATTCAGGATTCTGACTGATCCACCCGCCCACTGCACCTAATTTGATGTCATTGGAGGCGCCCTCATAATTGGCTGGATGCTGCAAACCTCACTTGGAAGGCCCACTACTAGCAGGGTCAGTTTGCCGACCTGGATATGGTTCCAATGCTTCGTCAAAGACTAAGTCCATAAGATTTTGCCCTATGGTTGTGCACCTATGAGATGATACAGGAGACTTTAACAGGTGAGTACCTATCAATGGTACAAGGGAACCTTTTAAGGCTTAAATATCTGTCAGTCATGGTATAAAAGGAGTAAATAGGACATTACATATACCTGATGACATAAGAGGAATGACATGAGCAAGTATCTATCTGTCTCGTCTTTTCTTTCTGTCTGTCTATCCATCTTTCATGATAGAGTATGGGTATGTAGATTTCTATCAGTGGTGGTAAAATGCTGTGGATGGTATGATGGGCCTGGAGAAACTCTGAGCAGCAGTGGTGCCAACACTATAAACAGAATCTTTATGATAATGTACCTAGCAGTATGAAACTGAGGGACCTTTTACAGTCAGTACTTTTCCCCTTGAAGTGATTTTGCCAATCATGATTCACAATGTAACATCTAACATTAAATAAATGAAGTATCGCTTTCCAGCAAAAGATGTGAGCTAATGCCAACATAAGGAGCTGTGAACATATAACAGGGTCATATGCAAACAGTTAATAACAATGGTAATATGTGCTTTACTGTTTAGGATTCTGTTTGTGAAGTGTTATGTGGCATTGGGTTCCAATTACATTCATTATCGTAAAATTATCTTCTGAGAATTTCATGGAAATTTAATTCTACTTGTACAAATATTTTAATTACTTTCAAAAAGAATACTGTGTTTCAGCAGGTTTATCACTGATGCTACATGCTTTGCATTGTTCCTTGCTTTTGTGTCAAATTAATTGTGATGTTGCTTTGTGCTTCAGTAAAATAGGGTGTGTGAATTCTGAGAACCCTGTGATATTTATTATGTAGATTTGTGTTGTGTTCCCATTTCTCTCTATTATAAAAATAAGAATAATTTCAAGAAATTTTAAAGAAAAATGCAAAACAAAAAGAAGTAAATATTTCCTTTTGTTGGCTTTTCTGCTCTTGGATCTGTACCCAAGTGATAAGGCTGTGATGTTGCACATTTTCTGGCTGCTGATGCTGCCCCCACACAGTTCAACTTGCTTTTACCAACGTATATAGTCAATGTGAAATGCAACAGACTTGAAACACAACACATTTGAAACTACCAAATAATGACAGAATGGATCAGAATCAGCATGACTGAGGGCATATAAGCCTATAAATGCTTATCCTTCGCATGTCAATTCTGAGTTTATGCATTCTTGGTATGAAGTCATCAAGCAATAGCAGCAATCTTCCATTTCACTATTTAGAGTCATAGAGTTATACAGCACAGAAACAGGCCCTTCGGCCCATTGTGTCTGTGCTGGCCATCAAGCTCCTAACTATTCTGATCCTATTTTCAAGCACTTGGCCCGTAGCCTTGTATGCTATGGCGTTTCAAGTGCTCATCTAAATACTTCTTAAATGTTGTGAGGGTTGCTGCCTGTACCACCTCTTCAGGCAGTGTGTTCCAGATTCCAACCACCCTCTGAGTGAAACATTTTTTCCTCAAATCCCCTCTAAACTTCCTGCCCCTTACATTAAATCTATGCCCCCTGGTTATTGACCCTCCACTAAGGGAAAAAGTTTCTTCCTATCTAACCTATCAATGCCCCTCATAATTTTGTATACCTCTATCATGTCTCCCCTCAGTCTTCTCTGCTCTCAGGAAAATAACCCTAGCCTCTTCAGTCTCTCTTCATAGCTGAAATACTCCAACCCAGGCAACATCCTGGTTTAGCCTTTTGAAACTGTTCAGAATTTTGAAACCTCTAATCGATCACTTTTTAATCTTCTGTTAGAATCTTACTATTACTTATCATTCATTTCACTGTTCGCTTCCCCAAAATCTATCATTTCACGTTTCTCTGCATTAAACAGTATCTGACACCTACCTGCTCACTCTTTTAACCTGTGCACATCTGACATCCTTTATCATCTCCACAGTTTATGTCTTATAGTTTGGTATCAATTTCTAGGCCAGTGCTTCATATAAAACACAGAAGTGGAAAAACATTTCTATTTTAAAATTCAGATTATTGATGTCTGATTTACATTTTAGGTATTACAGCATTGCCTGATTCAAAACTATTTTGGGGGGAATCTTACAATGATTCCCAGTAATTTGATTTGGGTGACATTAATCCCTGCATTAGTTGATGGATTAAAATGTATTCTTATGTCAACGGTGCCACAAAATGCTCTTGGGTTGGTGCCTGCAGCACAACTTGCGTAAGATGTCGCCATGTAGTATTAGGCCAGATTTGTTCTATAAAGTACTGTTCACTCACTCTCAGGATTTAATGGCAGTGTAAGCCTTGTTGAGCACTCAATCATACCATGGCATTGGGTGTGAGTTGACATCACAACAATTTGTATTGGGGATTTGAATCTAACATTTTCCCTCCCAGTGAGATGATAAGAGACTCGTCACTACCACTTTTCTCCTTGTTTTAAACCGCAGCTGGGGTTCATGCTGAAAGGATGAGTTGAATTTATAGAGTTGAACTGAAGGTCATTCTTTCAATAAAGCTATCAAATACAGAACACTTGATTTATCGAAAGTTATGAGTCCATGTATATATTGGGCTGCTTGCAAATTTCACCCATTAACACCTCCAGGTTTTAACCTATTTAATCACTCATTTACAAAATTATTTTTGCATTTTATTCTATGATGGTGCATTCATGCTTTGGGTCAATTGTGACTATATAAATCTCTTGCAACCAATGTGTTGGCAATAGAAAAACTGATACCTATTACTGATCATATCAACTTTCCATTTATAATCATGCTGACTGTGACAGATCTAGCTTAAACATCACCAATTTAGGTCAGCCTATTTTAATAGGTTATTTAAGGGTTATACTATCACTTTTGGCATTGATGCAAAGCAATTTGGAATACGCATCAATGCAACAATGATAGCACAACTCTGGAGTCAGAATACAATTTCTCTTGATCGCAGTAAGGCCTCATTCTGGTCAGATTTCCATCTGGTACACTATAGCCACAGTTGGTTGTGAAGCTAAATTTACAAAGCTCCCAAGTGGAAATTTCTTAAACATAACTTTAATTTTAGGAGAGAGTTTATGCTCCCCCCCATAATTTAACCAATTGGCAAAGATACGCTGCATGTATGCCGCAACCAAATTCCCAAATTATACCATTGTTATTGCATTGATTTATTGCTTTATATCAATATCAAAAGTGAGAGAATAAATGGTTCAGAATTAGCCTATTAAGACAGACATTTTGCATGCATGTGGCAGAGTTCCATTCTTGCTGGTCAAAAAGTGACACAATAGCCAGAGTTTTACGGTGGGCGGAGGGCCCCGTCCACCAGCCGAAAAGTTGGTGGCGAGCCCCCCTCTACTGGTCCTGTGGATCCAGATTGGATTTTACACTCCCCAGGCAGGAGGTCCCGCCTAATGGAGCTGCCAGCCAACCAGCTTCAGGATGAAGATGAAGGACGGCCCCGGAAAAAAGGTAAGTGTTTAGGATCTCGCTGGGGACAACTGGTCAGGCCCCGACACGGCAAGGTGGTTGGTTGATGGGGGGGGGGGGGGGGGGGGGGTGGGTGCGGGTGGCAAGGGACATTGGGGCCAGTTGGGGCTTCGGGGGAGTGCCCCACCATGGGGCAAAGGGTGCCTGATCAGGAGGGACCCCTCCAGCCCGCAAGAAGGCTGCCTAGTTTCATCAGGCGGGCTTTCTGAGGCCTCAGCTGCCCACCTGCCAAGCATAAAATAACCATGCCGGTGGGCAGAGGCCCTTAAGTGGCAGTTAATTGGCCACTTAAGGGCCTTGATTGGCCTGTGGCAGGCGGGTAATTTCTAACCGCCACCACCCGGTAAAAATTGGCAGTGTAGATGGGAGCAGGTTGAGAAGGGCCCCCCAGGCCACCCACTCCATTTTACGCACCCCCCCCACCCCCCGCTACTAGCCCGCTCTTTTGTGGGGGCAGGGGGGCATAAAATTCCTGCCAATAACGTGCAGTATAGCTCAGGTCTGCCAGTTCCGTATTGCATGCTACAGGTATCTAGAGTGGCACATGCGGTAAATCAGTATGAAAGAGTTTTATTGATATTAAGATCAAACAATGCAGCAGTGATGACATAGGATCCTAAAATGGTTTACAATTCAGTACAACACATTCTAATGATCATACTGATGTGAATATATTTTATTTAGAATGTTATTTTTCATATTTAGAATGCTTTTCTTCTCAATCAGAATGTAAATTCTGAACAAGAGGAAAATATTACTATTTATGAGAGTGGTCGCACAGAGTGGTCATAAACAGAGTGCATCATGAACTGATGTACATAGGCAGCGTATTTGGTGAGAGTAGAAATTCTGTGCACAGGGGGAAGAAGGTGCGGTTTTGCCTCCAATGCTTGTAATGATTTGTGTAAACTCATACCTGGAGTACTACAAGCAGTTCTGGGCACCATACCTTAGGAAGGATGCAATGGCCTTGGAGAGAGTACAACTTAGATTTACAGGAATGACACCTGAACTCCAAGGCTTAAATTGCAAGGAGAGATTACTCAAATTAGGGTTGTATTCCCTGGAATCTAAAGGTTAAGAGGTGGTTTAATCAAAGTTTTCAAGATATTAAGTGGAACAAGTAGCTTAGATAGAAAGAAACTATTGTTACTGATTGGGAAGTCTAGGACTAGAGGGCATAGTTTAAAAATTAGAGATAGACTTTGCAGGAGTGGAATTAGGAAACACTTCTACACAAAAACAATGGTAGGAATTTGGAACTCCTGCAAATGCTGCAAATGACAATTGATGCTGGATCAATTTTAATTTAAATCTGAAGTCAATTTATTTTTGTTAACCAAAGGTATTAAGGGATATAGGGTGAAGGTGGATTTGTGGAGTTAGATTGCAGATCAGCCATGATCTCATTCAATGGCAGAACAGGCTAAAAGGGTGAAATAGCCTACTTTTGCTCCTATGTTCCTGAAGTATGTACTGCTAAATGTACCACATGTGCTATTGTATTAAATGAAGGAGGGAAGAAATTAGTTCAGGTTAAATCAGCATATGCCACTTTAAGAGTTAAAGCCATAAGAAAGAAACATAACGTAACTTGAACTTCCAACAGGTTACTCACAAACAATTTTCCTTCTAAAATCGCCTATAGTCCTATACTGTTGAGATGATAAAGTATGTTACTGTTAGATCATCTTTATTAAATCTAGCCTGTCATGAGGTTCAACACTCCGGTGAATCAATCAGAATGTTCAAAGAGATGTGGGATATGGTTTCAAACTTCTAACTTTTTAAACTCAAAACCTTGATGTTTCAGATGCTTTTCTTCATCTATTCTCAGGAGGTAGCCATTGATTGAATGCTGGGCTTCGCTTCTTTTCAAAGTTTGTTGACTTTCTTGGTTGTGGTGGCAGTACTCAAGCTCTAGAATAGTAATGGCATGGCAATATGCCAGCAAATGTGTCCAGCATTTTAGGTTTTGTGTTCTTTTCATCACACAGAACTACCATGGATTAGTGATTTTAATAGCCAAGGTCCATTGTACAGGCTATCACCAAGAATGAAAAGAGTACAAGAAAAGATAAGCTGAGAAGCAGCAGATAGATGACACCAAAATTCGACCTTAAAAACCTATAGGAAGCCATTCCCAACTTCTCCATTTGGGCAGTAACCGGATGAATGTTGGGCAGGTCTTACAAAGGGCAGATGATGCGTTGCACCAGGTGGGCAAAGTAAAAATAATCCTGATGGATGTATGAGGAAACAGGAAAAAAATAAGTTAGATTAGGATACAGTCTAATGACACTTCATTTCAATGCAATAAGGACACAGGAAAAGGAAAAATATGCCATGGTGTGTTTGAAGATTATGAGGAAGACTGCAAAGTTCAGAAGAGCAATGACCAAAGTGCTTGAAAGACTGAACTCAATAAATCTGGTCATTTGTAGGACAGCACTAGAAAAAAATACATTGAAAACTACTGGGTTGCTGTGAAAACTAATTTTACTGAGAGAGGAGAACCTGCACCCCATACCCAGTCTAGCCTACACTCAATTCTAGATCAACCTACACAGTTGGCTCTTAATACCCTAGAAAGCCATTCAGCAATACAAACAGTCTAAGCAGTCCTGCCAGCACCTTCTCCTGGCCGTTAGGGATGGGTAATAAATGAGGCTTTGCCGGCATCAGCCATATCCTGAGAACAAGTTTAAAAGACAGTCATGATCGAGAGGGTGAGAAAGTGAAACAAACAAGGAAGGTTACAAGAAAAAAATCGCACATGGAGCACAGAGTCCACCATGGTTTAAACCATAAATGTGGGAATGAGAATGGTTGGATTAACTTGCTATTTTTGGGTTGTAGAAATATTACATTCTCCCTAACGACCGACTGACATTTGTCATGGCCTCACAGTATTTTTCACACAATATTTTAAAACAGCCTAGAATCCTTTGATCTTTACTTTTCAATACACTAGTAAGAAATTTGTAATTCAATTTTAAACTGACCTGTACATGTGAGTTTGATTGAGATGTAGTTCAATGTCCAACAACAAACTGCAGCTTTAAGGTACAAGGGTAGCAAAGATGAACAAAATTCTGCAACGGGCAAGAACACTGTCTTTTATCTTGGAGACTTGGGTTTGAATTAAACCTAGCATGTTGGAATGAAAATCTCCTCTGTCCCCTGGCCGTAAGGGCCCTAAATGAAATCTGTCTGAGTAGTTTCCCAGTGGCTGTAAGACAAGCACACAAAACTGACCATAATTTGAATAAAATACTGCAGACTCTGGAAATCTGAAATTAAAACAGAAATGCTAGAAATACTCAGCATCTCAGGCAGCATCTGTGGAGAGAGAAACAGCATTAACAGGGGGAAATTTTAACCCCAGAAAACAGGCAGGTTTGGGTCAGATGGTAGGTTAAAGTGTTAAAAGTCTGAACCCTGACCCCAACCCACCCCCCAGTTTTAATGGAGGTGGGATGGGGTGGGGGGTTGGTGGACAACCAACCCGCTCCCAGCAGGCAGGTTAGCAATTTAAATATTATAATAAGGCTGGCAGCCTCATATTGATCCACGATTTCAATTTAACTCTGGCCGACCAGGTTTCCTGGGAAACTCAGCAGCTAAAGGCAGGATCCAGGAGGTAAAAACATATTCACTTGGCAAACTTTCCACTTAATTTTGTGGGCATTGGCAGATTAATACATGTTGCCATAGAATCAGAACACATTCTGACTCTCACACCTGTCACCATAGGTGTAAAATGTCAGCAATTTTTAAACAGAAACAAACCCACTCCAGAATTGCCTTCTCATCGCCCAAGGACAGGCGAAGAAAACCCTGAAATGCTCATGTGAAGTTTACTAACTAAAAATAAAAGCAGCTGAGAACACATGCACTGTGCATGTTGACAGGATTGAAGACATTTTTTATGCTCATACAGAATGCTTTCAAAAATGTTTCCCATTATAAAATCAATTTACTTACTGAAAACAGAATATTTCAGAATGTATAGAAATTGAAAAATGTACTTTGTAAACTTATTCACTCTTCTCCTGGTACCAAAATCCTTTGTAACTGAATTCAGTGACTATAATTAATGCAATTTATAGTGAATGGCTAAACCTATATTACTTTCCTCATCTCTACTACTTAACAGAGCAGTACCAAATACCCATCATTACCATAGAGAAGAAGTGTAATCCCATGTGCACTTTATAGAAACTCCAAGTCCATCCCACTGGAGATGCCTTATGCTCATCATTGGCATCAATGGAAAGAAGGCAAGATGATTCAAGCACCTCGGAACTACCACAAAGCAATGTGAATTCTTGCTCTAGACAGACAAGGCCATTTAAGAAAGATGTTGCTATTCTCTTTAGGATGCAGTGCTGCTGGCAATGCAAATTCACATATAATTTTGATTGAACAAATGTGAAAATCCTCATGTGCTTGACGACACATCATTAGCAGTACTGTAGACTCTGTTTTTATGTTACTTTTAAATTGCTTTGGGACTTGTCAAATAATGTAAGAATTTAAAACAATTGAATCTCTCTGCTTGTACTTACTGGCATCGTCTGGCTACCGTGTAAGGCGTTGATGGCTGCCTGGGCCTCTGCATGTGCGGAAAATTTCACAAATGCACATCCTGTGGGGGGGAAGAAAAGGACAGGCTGCTGAACTGAGAAGATTGTAGCTGCATGGGATATACTGGAGACCCTTAACTCAACATAAGCATCACTCTTTGAAATTATGGTAGATTATCAGAGTTTTTCCGTTATCTATAATCAGTAATAGAAAATATAACAAGCAGAAATTAGTAAATTGATTGACCAGTGTTTATTGAGCCAATCACTATGGGTATGCAATATCACTGCACTCCATGTAAACATTTCATCAGCCCCGTCCAGTTCTGCTTTGCGGAGAAGCAGATACATTTCACTAACAAAATATAGCCTGAGATTAATTTTTAATATTTTATACATCAGATGAAACAATATAAATGCCAGCCAAAAACATGCAGCCCGAACAATCCAGGTTTCATTCAGTATCCTCTATACTTTTAAATAAGAATATGCACTATTTTTCCAGATGTAAATAAATATTATATTAATTGTTTCACCGATCAATAAAATGCTCAATAACCAATTATGTTGGCTGGCACACCTTCAACTCACAAGTTGTAGGATAATGCCACCACTCATCATAATTAACAATAGACAACAATTTAACAATAATTTGAGCCCTTTTTAAATTTTAGATCTCCTTTGCTGATATAGTTGAACACCACTGATTACAAAGCACAACATTAGGTTCATAGTAATTAACTGGATGGGTTAAGGCATTGAGTTGAGTGTTTAGGGTCCACATGGAATATCATTCATTGAGAGTTGGTACTTCATCTGGCTTCACTATTGTACTGTCAGTCAAACCTACACAGTGATTTGTCAGCATTTCATCTGATCGACCAATGCCATGCCAATCAGAAATGGGAAGTTGACATCTATATTGTGTGGATTTTTCTGATTATTCTCTGTTGACATCATTACAGTGCCCCCCCCCCCAAATAATTTTTAAATTATAAAACACTAACATTGCAAGAAACTATTCTTCCCAGGAATGTTTCCAAGTGTCCAGAAATTTATTTGAATAAATTAATAGTTTCCTAACACTTAATGCTGTTGACAGTTACTGTTCAAACTTGCTAACAAATGCACAAGAGGGACCGTTACAGTTCATTGGCACAGCTGCTAAAGCTTTGACTGTCATTAAGATTGCCTTGGCTCAGGAAGCAGTGTCTTTAGTAGGCTCTTTCAATGTTCAAGCGCTTGCACTCATATTTGTCGGCTATGCTAGCTGAAGGCAAGATATATCAATGAAGTCATGGTAAAGAAGTGGGGAGAAAATAGTGGGGGAGAGTCAATTAATATTGATTGCATGAATGGGGACATTGAATGAGGACAGGATTGGATGAATTTCTGCATAATTGAATAATTTGGTGACACCCACTATATATTTACACATTATATAAAAAAAACAGTGCTTTTAAGAGTGGCAAAGAGAAAAAAAGCTTCTGCTTGGAAGCTTTGTTGAGAAAGCTGGAGTTTGTGAGGAGGATTTCATGTCGATAATGTTTTTGATAGTTCTTAATTACAGCTTTTGTCCAACATAAGAAAACCATCTTTTTAAATTTACAACTTAAAGAAAAAGTTTCTGAAGCACAACCTTCTAAAACTGGCCTTACCTTAGTCATTAGTACATCTTCTGACAGTTTATATTGAGGCGTCAGATCCACTTCACTTTCTGCACAGTGAATATGTCATTTCAAAGATCCATCAAAATGACTAATAAGGTCTTCAATTATCCTAACCCATTCACATTAGGTATTAAAAGCAACTCATTACTACATCAAGCTCCATTAACGTCCATGAGCCTTTTGTAATGCCATCAAGATATATTTGCACAGTCAATTGGAAACACAGAAGAAACATTAACTGAACAGAGCATAGTGTGGTCAGTAAGTCTCACCAATCTTTATAAATGTCTTCTTAAATTAATGTGCATCAAAGGAGTTACGTGAGTGGCTACTGGGCCACTATAGGACACCTAACTATTTATTTTCAGGTCAGCTACTGATGCCTTTTACATTATTACGTAAGCAAAGAATAAGAGGTAAATGAAATGAGCTGCAATTCACTAACAGGCTTCAGATATCATAAACTGGTACTGTAGGCTAATCAGTAGGAACGCAATGTTATCCGATCCTTTGAGCTGCCTTGCTACCTGTTTTCTTTTCATTTCTATATTTTTTGTGATTTTTTGCAATTCCCTGAGGTAAGGGATATCAGTTCCAGAAATGTGTCCACCCACTCCCCTCCCCCCCCCCCCACCCACCCACTGCCAAACTCAATGCAAGGATTGAGTACGAAGCACTCCAAGATCATGCAAAACAGGACAAGATGTGGATACATTTTCCAGCCCAGCCAGGCTGATTTCATGGGCCAGAAGTATTACACTTCAGACAACCCTGTGGTGAAGGATAGAACTGGAGCCTTGACTTACACACTTATAAGCTTTTACTTACAGAAATACACATTACAAATACTCCAAACCTAACAACCCCACTTTCAATCTGTTCCTATTTAGAGAAACACAAGTGAATACCCAGTTAATACCCACCAGCTGCATATGATGAAACACAATTTTATCCAATTAACAAGAAGTGCTAATTAATTATCAAGGGAATAATATTAATTTCAAGACCTGTTTATACCAAAAATTGACAGGACCCAATAAATGTTATTGACTTCCCAAATCTCAGGCTTGAGATAAGAATGATCAGTATGGCTGGGTTCATTAGTAGAGGAAAGGATTTTAATTAACAGATTTTACTTCGGAAATAGTGTAGTTGGAGGCACCAAGAGTTTGAGTATAGGTCCAAATCTTATTTTTCTAGAAGGAAGTGAGCCTTCGGCTCATGCATACTTCATTCACTAGTTTAGTTGGGGGAAACTTGCTATATTACAGGATGAGAGCCAGATTTAGTGGTAAGAATTTCTTTCAGATGCATGTATAAGTTGGTCATAGCGAACATGAGGGTAGGATGCTCAAATTCATAGTGACTGTTTCACCAAATTGTACTCTATGCTGGAGTGGGTGGCATTTCCAAGAGAATCTGCAAGGGCACCCTTCCTTAAAGTCCTAAGCGCAGTTTTGCACTCCCTGAGGAGTAGAATATCTGATGTTGTGGAAAACTAAGGCTCTAAACATCAATTAGTTCTGTTTGGTTCTCCTTGCTGGGGATTGCCTGGTCAGGACCTTGAAGTAGGGCTTCCATGACCTCACAGCAGTTCTCCCTCCTTGCAGATAGTCAAACATACTTATGAAGTGCTAGCAGCACAGGCAGCAGGGGAGGTGGCATGAACGAAGAAGGTGCTTCTCAAAATGATTCATTATCCATGTCACCTTACTGCTCTACTCAAAGGACTCATGCAGAGCTGGAAAGCAAACAGATCTAAGCAGACACCAGAAAAACACAGGCAGTGCCTGCAGTTGCAGGTACATAATCTAATCTTGCAGAGGGAAGTAATGTGACATTCTTGTCCCAGGAAGCCACGGGAAAATCAAACTGTCAACCATACCACTTCTTTTTCATTATGGTAGCACTAGAATGATCACTAGTTTAATTAGTAAGTGACCCTTACCATACATTCTGCCTACGGAGAAGCAAAGACCCAAAGTCACATATAAAACACTAATATTTCATTAATAAATTGTGGCCATTTGTACTTGGATTTGGAGTCCTTTAGTGTCTTTTCTGATGAGCATACACAGGCAGTTTTCCTGTGATATTCCGAGGTAAGTATGCTTTGGTCTGTAAATACACCATTGTTGACTATTGCCTGTTCAATACCTGCCTCAAACTCCTTTTCTTTTACCGCATCTTTCAAATAACTCAAGAATAGCGAATTCTCCATGTTCAAAATAATAACTGGTAGCTACAAAATTTGGAAAAACGCTCCATAAGTAACTTGACAAAACAGCACTGAAACCAACACCTCAAACCAATCTACATATTTTCAGAGATTTTATTCAATAATGATTGCTGGCATCATCTCTCTCCTCAAAAAAACCCCATGACCCCTCCATCATTGCAAACTACTGCCCCATCTTCAACCTCCTTTTCCTCTCCAAAGTCCTTGATCGAATTGTCACTTCCCAAATCTATGCCTATGTTGCGCAGAACTCCATGCCTGAATCCCTTGAATCAGGTTTCTGTTCCCTACCACAGTATTGAAATGGCTCTTAACAAAGTCACAAATAACATACTGTGTGACTGTGACAAAGGTAAATTATCCCTCCTTCTTCTTCTCGACTTGTCTGCAGCTTTTGTCACGGTTGTCAACATCTTCCTTCTCCAATGCCTCTCCACTGTCATCCAGTTGGCTGGAACTGCTCATACCTGGTTCTTTTCTTATGTCTAGCCAGAGAATCACCTACAATGGCTTCTCTTCCCATTCCCACGCCATAATTTCTGGTGTCCCCAAGGATCTATCCTTGGCCCCTCCCACTTCTCATCAACATGCTCCCCCGCAGGGACATCATCTGCAAATACAATGTCAGTTTCCACATGTACACTGACAACACCCAGCTCTACCTTATCACTTACTATCTCGATCCCTCCACCATCTCTAAATTATCAGACTGCTTGCACGGATACTGGATGAGCAGAAATTTCCTTTAATTAAATATTGGGAAGACCACAACCATTGTCTTCGGTCCCCATTATAAACTCTGTTCCCTAGACACTGACTCCATCCCTCTCCCTGACAACTGTGTGAGGCTGAGTGAGACTGTTCACAACTTTAGTGCCATATTTGACATTGAGATAAGCTTCCAAACACAGATCTGGACCATCACTAAGACCACCTATTTCCATCTCTGTAACATCGCCCGACTCCACCTCTGCCTCAGTTCATCTGCTGCTGAAACCCTCATTCATGCCTTTGTTACGTCTCGACTTAACTATTCCAATGCACTTTATCTGGTCTCCCACATTCTACCCTCCATAAACTTTGTGGTCATCCAAAACTCTGCTGCTTGTATCTTAACTCGCACCAAGTCCCATTCACCCTTTAGTCCAATGTACACTGACCTACATTGGCTCCTGCTAAGCAGCAGCTCAATTTTAAAATTCTCATCCTTGTTTTCAATTCCTGCATGGTTCACCCCTCCCTATTTCTGTAAATGCCTGAGATATCTGCAGTCTTCTAATTCTGGCCTCTTGAGCATCCCTGATTTTAATCACTCCACCATTGGCCAATGCCCTAAGCTCTGGAATTCTCACCCTAAACCTCTCCATCTGTCTTCCTCTCTTTCCTCCTTTAGGATGCTCCTATAAACCTACCTCTTTGATCACGTTTTTAGTCATTTGCCTGAGTGGCCTGGATTTTGCAGTGGTAACTGTCAGTGAACTCACTCATTATTCCACTGAAACTGTCAGCAACTTTGGGAGGCCACAGATGTGGGGTGGTGGTGATGTGGTGGTATTGTCATTAGATTAGTAATCTAGAGCCCAGGCTGATGCTCTGGGAACATGAGTTCAAATCTCACCATGCCAGATGGCAAAATTTGAATTCAATTAATAAATCTGGAATAAAAATTTAGTCTAATGGTGACTAATTGTTGTAAAAACCCAACTGGTTCACTAATGCCCTTTAGGGCAAGAAATCTGCCCACAGCAATGTGGTTGTCTCTTTAAATGAAATGGCCAAGTGAGCCACTCAGTTCTAGGGCAATTGGGGATGGGCAATAAATGCTGGCCTGACCATAAATGAAGAAAAAAATGAGTAATTATTCTGGCTAAATGCCCTCACTGAGCCTGAAAAGCTAATTTTATATTGTTCTTTTATAATTTCTCCATTATGATTAAAAAGTTCTACATATTTTTTAAATAATACATTATTTTAAAGTTTGTCTTTATTTTAGCTTCTATCCTAATCCACCCATGTTTTGCTATCTGGAATTTTAAATTATAAGTGAAGGATAAAGTACTTTTAACTTCCTGGTTTGCTGTCTCTGAGAATACTTCAATGTGATTGGTCACTTACCCTGTTTGCTGGCAACACTGCTGCTGCATGCTTGGAGATCTGCTGAACTTGGCACCAGATGTAAACTGACATCAGGAAAGGGGAAATCCAAGCCACAGAGAACACTAGATCTTTGTGGGCAGCTACCTTTGATGTCAGCAGCAAGTACATTGCTTTGCAAAATCCGGGCAATATCTCTTTATGTAGCTCAGTGTCAAATTTTGCTTTATAATGCATTCTATTACATTCAAGGTGCTATATAAATGCAAATTGTTGTTCTAATAACAGTTGATCTACTTTTAAGTGTTGCTGTCAGTCCAGAACATGACTGGCCCCTAGACATTTTTTATGCGAAAGCTTAAGGCACACTTCATATCTGGCAAAAAGCACAGGAATTTGTGTGTGAGCTGCTAAGCATGTCATTAAAGTCCATTGTTTCCATGAATTTCTACAGGGCTTCTCTCATTCATTCACTCAAAATCTGGAGCAAGAGCTGTCAAAACACCAGGAAAATGGCGTAAATGCCACTTACAATTTTATGCGGTTTCCAAGGCTGTTCCACTGAATTTACAGCAGATGAACAGGAGAAACAGAAATACATCCCATAATGTTGAAATTAATGTCTCATCTGCTTTCAGCTAAAAGTCCTAAGGTCTGCCTTGAAGCCTAACTGGAAATTTCGAGTGATGGAGATCTGATGAGCTGGATCTCCATCTACTTTTCTGAGCCCCAGCACCTGTTCTTCTCCAGCGTAACCAGCCATGGTGATTGGAAAATTTCTCCATGGAGAGTGATGTTCTTCAACTCTGGACCAACGTCAGAGTAGTACACTTTCATGCATCAATGTAAATTTTTCCATTTCCACACGTACTGTCCTCATGGTCGATCTGAGTAATATCATCAGTATCAATGAGGAAGTTTATTGAGATTGCCTAGACAAATATTTCTTAGGGCCTGTACAGCTGGTTAAAAGAGGAAACTTTCATCCTTGTAATCCAGGCTGGATTGAAATATCCTGGGTGAAAGACAATATGCAAACTCACTGTGTCAGTTAGTCTGTCTATAAATATTTTTGAGAGTGTTTTTATAGCACAGTTTTAGTATTTCTTGGTGGCCATTGCTATTTTCTAGTTATTTACAGAGCTATTGCAAATCCTTGGGGAGGAGTGATATCAGTGATTTCATGCCACAAGCATTTTGACACAAACAAATACCTTGTACTAATCACACAAAGGTTAAAGGAGTGTTACAATTTGTTGCAATGTGATATTGGATTCATCTTTCAATTTGTGAATATATCACAAAGAGATATTATTTCATTTCAGTGAGAGATAGAATTTATTCCTGTCACCTGAAATTCCAGTTTACCACAAGTCACATTATATTCTGGAACTGAACGAACCAATAATTATCCAACAGTCATCGATATAACATACATTGTGACTAAATGGACAATGCCGTAATCACCAGCATTTTCTATTGTAAGAATGCCTTATGAAGTTGACAGTGGCAAGGGGAGCTATCATCAGAGTCTGCGTTTATTATTCTGAAATGATGGGCAATAAATTGATTAAAACATTCAACTATATCTTTACATCTTAATTACCTCTATGGGCTGAATTTTTTGGCGGAGACGGAACTCCCGCCTTGAGGGCCCAAAGCAGGAGCCAACCACACTCAGCAGGCGGCAGGACCCTGGGGCAGCATTTTGCTGGCAACGACCAATTAATTACCCCATAGATTGCAGTGGCTCAAGAGGTAGCTCACCACCACCTTCTCGAGGGCAATTAGAAATGAGCAACAAATACTGTTCATGCCAGTGATGCTCACATCCTACAAAAAAAGTGAAAAACAGGCCATCACTGGGGCTGCCATCCAATTCAGGATGACAGCCCACCCCCTAGAGCTACCAGCCCAGTCAGAGGCCTCACTTGCTGCAACATGAGGGAGAGGGCCCCTCGTGAAGAGCATATAAGTTTTTGTGAGGAAGCTGGGGTCAGTGGGATCAGGCCAGCAGGCCCCGGCAATCAGTGGGGGGAGGGGTGGGTGGGGAGGGTGGGTGCTTATGGTGCACTGGCGATGCCATTGCCGTGGAGTCAGCCATTGCCACGAGGGGGCCCCTCTGTGGGCCATGGAGCACTGATCAGGGAGGGCCCCACCCCCTCCAAGAACCTGGTTTACCTGGCAGTCTCTCCATGTGGCAGCAGGCCTTCCCGACATGGGAAGAATGCCAGCGGGAGTGGGAAGTGGTCCCTAAATGGGTCCTTAAGTGGCTAATTGACCACCCAGTGGGTGTCCGAGCCGCTGAGGTTACCGCTGCTGGCAACATGTCATGGCGGCAGAAGACATCATGCTCCCCTCCCGATGCCTTCCCCTGCCATATTGCCAGCTGTCCTGCCTCTCAGCCCGACCCCAATGGGCCAGGAAAATACAGCTCTATGTTTTGTATTCTATCTGGACCTTGCTGAAGACTACAGTAATGGATAAATATGAAACACTGGGGAACTTTCCTCAGCTTTTCTTGGAGATTTTTCAGTATTCACTGGGTGTAGTAGTGTACGTGGCAGCTACAATTCTGTGCTAATGGACTAATAACATAAGTAGTTGAGTAATTCACTTTCAGGCAGAATACCACAAAGTTGGAGTTTTCCCTATCTTTCTTGTGCTGGTGCTGCAAGCTTCTTAGTTTGCATCTGGATTGCTAATGGGAGTACAGTGTACCATTTTGGCATTGCAATTTAAGAGAGCAAAGTTCCATTTGGAAATTAACAAGCATGGAGAAAACTATCTTGCCCTGGTTTGCCCTTCAAGCTTCTTATTGTTCTTACAGGACAAAACAGCAACAAAAAAAATCGAAGGAAAAACAAAGGCTTCCAAAGTACAATGATTGCTGGACTCATTCTCGGCTCAGACAGAACAGTGTGATTCATTATAGTGGCCTTTTAATTTTTCATACTTTGATTTGTGGACCACAAGGCTCATTCAAACGAAGAAGACTCTTTTGATCTCATCCTTCCAGAATACCAAAACAAATAACTTCCCATTTCAGTATTTAGCTTTTTGTTAAATGAGTCCAGTGTCCTGTTCTCAATCACTCTTTCAGCCAATCTGTCCCAGTTGTTAATTACCTTCTGGTGTCTGCCTTAATCTTGTCCTTCACTACATTGAATCTGTGTCCTCTTATCTTACTGCTTTAGTGCACCTGAAAATATTGTTCCAAGTTTACTTTCTCCCATCTTGTTGCATGCTTTATAGATCTGAAGTGACCTCTGAGGATGCAGAGCTGAGCCTGTCCAGTTGTTCCATGTAGCTCATCTTTATGATATCAGGGTTCAGCCTCATTATTGTGCTCTACACCACCTGAATTGCATCTTACATCATGAATGAATAAAGCACTGTACCGCTTTAGCCTAATTTTTGAAGTTTTCAAGTCAACTGGTTTGGTAATCCAGGATTCTATTTACTTTTTTGCCACCTCATACTATTTGAACCTGGTAAGCAATGAGTCAACTGCCCTTAGGTCTTTTTCAACATTCCAACGCAAATTCTAACTTACCTATTCATCTGTTCAGGGATTTATTGATGCCAGACTCTCGAGCCTTACTAGAACCTTTGCTTCACTAATGTTAAAAGTCCCCAGACCTTAAAAAGAACCATACATCTGATGCCCTCCTTGGTACAAAGATACCTCAGAGAAGCATCTAATTGGCATATTTCAATTTCATAAGGGTCCCTCAGGGGATTAACCTCCTGTCTAGCTACACTTTCACTGTTAAAATATTGGAGGTTTTTTTGATGTTATGCTTTACATCCATGTTGCTTTCCAATTCTGGCTTGGCATCCTTACTTTAGTTCGATCTGCTTCTACTTAATCTTGCACTCAGCCAAGTGGTCATACTCCTCCTTCTTCCTAGAAGCATTGTAAGCCTTTCTTAATCTTTCTATTAATTTCCCTATTAATCCATACCAGTGTAAGTTTGTTTACTTTATCTGAGCACTTAGGCATGCATTAGTCCAGCAAGTCTACATACGTTTTTTTTGAAGGATGTCCATTTAGCTTCAACAGATTTATTTTTGAGTAGTTGAGAAGCTTGGCTAGCTAAAATTATACACTAGGGTTAGATTACATGGCCACATTATTTCCCTAATCTGATTGTGCTATGGTCACTGCCTAACAGTTCAGCTACTACTTGAATCATATTTGGTCATGCCCAAGTCTTGAAACAAGTTGCCTTTCATTGGCTTCCTGATGCATTGTGGTAGATTTTCAACTCGTCACCTGGGCATTATGAATCTATCACCATTATAAAAACCATTTGATTTTCTCCGCAATGCCAGACCTATGCCTGCTTGCCAAGTTGGAAATCAACCCCACTGTCTCAAGGAGCAGTTGTGAATGACATTGATAAATTCTGAGTCATTCTCGCTTAGTGATTCTTAGACTGGTTAATGTCCCCAATCAGTGTTTTCTTTTTCTCATTCAACTTTCTACAAGTAATATAAAATGTCAGATCATTCTACTTATTTTGACCCTTAGGTCTATAGCAAACCCTGCAATGAAGTGTCTCAGAATTGAGACTACCTGCTTCCAGAGGTATTTTGTGTAATAGGTTCAGGTCCACAGTGAATTAGGCTGAGGCAGTCAAAATCTTATATAACTTCTGTCTTTTAACAACCAGTACAGAATGGACACTCACACTTTTAACTGTACTGTAACCAAACTCAGCTCTCCAGAAGTGAAAGTGCACCAATAAGAAAATAGCTTTGAAATAAAATAAAAAACCTTAAATTTACTCAAAAGTGGAATTGTATTCCAGTTGAAATAAAACAAACTTTCAAACTAATCACTATAGTTAGGATGTGATGCCTCAGCATGATGTAGCCAATTAAGTATAGTAATAACTGCAGTGAAGTTATGCAAAGAAAAATTACTTGCATTGGCATTAATTAGTGTTACATATTATCTTGCCTCAGCTTTGTTCCCTGTCCTGCTTCAACACATTTGGATCATCTCATTGTCATGAAGCATTCCATCAAGTAACCATGGAGTGGTGGATTCCAACTGGCCTGTGGCCACATGGTTGCTAATAATATGCCAGCAACTTCACTTTTGGCAGTTCATGCTACGTGATCTTTTTCCTCTTTCATCTCCTCTTTCTTTACATCTGCTTCCTTAACTTCCTCCTTTTCTCTCTCAGTCTCTCTCTCTCCCTCTTCTGCTCTCCCCCTTTACACTCCTCTCTTTTCAATGATCAGCTGTGCAATTTCATGTCAGTTTTGTGTTGCCGTACCTTACTTGTTTTTTTCAAATTAACAGCTGATAGACAAACACGTGGACAGAAAGAATGAATGAACAATGGAATCTATCTAGAGAAAAAGGCACACCTCTGTCAGTGATCCCTGTGTGTTTCAGTTGGTTCAGAAGAAGGGCAGATAGTCAAAATAATTATTGTTCTTTTTTCTTTATGCACAGGTCAGCTGCAGACTCATTCTTGCATTGAGATCTATACATAAAATAATTAGTGGTAGGTGGGGTGGAGTTCCAAGGCCTTCGATAAGGTGTCCCATAATAGACTAATGAATAAGGTCAGAGAATGCGGAGCCAAGAGACAAATGGCAGAATGGATTGCTAGCTAGTCTCAAGACAGAAAGCAGAGAGTGGGATTAGGGGGTAGTTATTCAGAGTGGCAGAAGGTGGTAAGTGGTGTTCCACAAGGATCAATGCTGAGACCACTGCTGTTCACAATTTACATTAAGGATTTGGACTTTGCAATCAAAAACACAATTTCTAAATTTGTGGCTGACACCAAATTGGGGGGTGGCGGGGGTGAGGGTGGGGGTGTGGTGGTGCTAGTCAATACTGAGGAGGACTGCAACAAATTACAGGGGGACATTAATAAACTTGCAGAATGGACAAATAATAAACTTGCAGAATGGACAAATAATTGGCAAATGGAGTTCAACACAGATAAATGTGAGGTAGGGAGAATAGGGAGGCCACTTATTACTTGGAAGGCGCGAGTCTAGGTGGGGTAAAGGAACAAAGCTATTTTCGTATACAAATACGCCAATCACTAAAAGTTGCGCCACAGGTTAGCAAGGCCATAAAAAAGCAAAACAAGCACTAGGCTTTATTTCTAGAGGGATAGAATTGAAAAATAGGGAAGTCATGCTAAACCTGTATCAAACCTTGGTTAGACCACAAAGACAGTACTGTGTGCAGTTCTGGTTGCCATATTTTTAAAAGGATATAGATACACTGGAGAGGGTGCAAGGAAGATGTACAAGGATGATATCAGAAATGCTTTGTTATACATATCGGGAAAGGATGACCAGGCTAGGTCTCTTCTCCAGAAAAAATGAAGGCTGAGGGGTGGCCTTTAAAATTATGAAAGGTTTTGATAGCGTGGATATGGAGAGAATGTTTCCACTTGTGGGGAAGAGCATAACTAGAGCATAGTTAGCTAGTCACCAAGAAATCCAATAGGGAATTCAGAAGAGTGGTGAGAATGGAAAACTCCCTACCACAGGGAGTGGTTAACACGATTAGTATGGATGCAATTAAAGGGAAGCCAGATAAGCATATGAGGGAGAAGGGAGTAGAGGGTTACAAAGACAGATTTAGATGAGGAAAGATGGGAAGAGGCTCAAGTGGAGCATAAACACTGGCATGGACTGGGTGCCCTGTTCCTGTGCTGTATATCCTCTGCAATCCTATATAACATAATGCTAAGCTTCAGGTGATGTCACAAACCATAAAAAAAAGAATTTGAGCAGTCTATGTTACCTTAACATTCAAGATTCTGCTGCTACCTTTAACTCCTTTCTATTATCATCTATATTAATTATCTAAAGTTTTATAACATCTTTAAAAATGTTATTAATTTAGTATTTATCTGTTTGCTGAGGTGCAAAATATAATTTCCTTAAAATGGACCATCCTTGTTGTCAGCATTATGCAATTTACTATAAAGACAAGTTCATGCTACAAATCTTTGCCTCCAACCCCTCCTCCCCAAAACCCCTCAATTTAAAGGAGAGTTGCCATTAGATTAAAATGGCTTTGAGATTTAGTATAGTTTGTTACACACATACAAAATAATGAACCCTCCAAGCTAGGCTGCACCAAGAAATTAAACTAATGTGCTTATAAAATAGGTTTCTGCTAAAATTGCTAAGGAAATACCAACCCTATGGATATGGAGCAAAATCAGATGAATTAAGTTGTGGGATGGATCAGCCACGATCTAATTGAATGGTGGACCAGGCTGGAGGAGCTGAAGGGCCTGCTGCCGCTGATTGGTGTGCTGCAGAGCCAGGTATGATTCCTGTCTTTTGCTGAGTTAGTAAGAATTAAGCTCAACTTTCCTAGGTTAGGGAAGGAAATATAACCATACAGGTTCCTGCTCCTGATTGCTATCCAGCTAGAATGTGTCAGAATACCAGATGAGGAAAGAATCAAGCCACGATGACATGTATGGTTGAGTAGCACACTAATGCTCTCAGTCAAGGCTCAGAATTGAAGAATGACTTTTCAAAGTTTCCCCCATTTCCAGAAAACAATGCCCCTTTAATTTTTTTTTGGCTTTATGAAAGAAGAATCCTGTCACAGCCAAAGCTAGTTTACAACAAAAAAAAAATTAAAAACAAAAAGAATGGCTCTGTGTCGTCAAGTCATCACTATGCTGAGGCCCAGTTCAAAACACATCCTGCTGTTGAAAGCTTTATGGAAGCTATTAAATTGTTAGAAGTCTGTTTTTAACACTGAAGCATTACTGTCTTACCTTTGCTATTTCCATCAGGCCCTCGAAGGATTGTGCATTCCTCAATGTTACCGAAAGCTTCAAATAGTCTGCGTACGTCCTCCTCTGACTGTTGTTTGTTCAGCATGCCCACAAACAATTTTCTGTCTTCTGGAACAAAAGTTAAAGGTGCTTACCAAATCCTTGCTAGTTCATGCTAATTACATTTAGTAATATATATATATTTATGAAAGAAAACAACCTGCATCTCCAATATGTCTACATTATACTCTTTTGTTCCTCATTTTGTTTCAGAAAATATTCACTTTAAAATGTAAATGGTGGGATGGTTTTGTGTATAGTCTTATCAAATACATCTACAAACTAGTGATTTCTCAATAATGGTATATCTGTTCCATTTAATGTCAGGTTAATTAAAAAAGAGACATCCACTGCTTCACGTATGTTTGTATGTACAACAAAAATGTCATTGTGGTTTTAGTCTGTTTGTTACATTTTAAGATATTTTAGTTAGAAGCATCTTAAGTATAAAGCAATTTTTTTCTTGACCTTTCATTTGGAATTGAAGTTAGGGCATGATTGCAGTTAAACCCTTGTATTTGTGCACCTTAAATTTGTAAAGGAAAATCCATTTCATTTCTCGAGCTTCTGCTTATTCATTAGTGCTTCTATTCACTTTTCCATTCTGTCTTAAGATGGCAGCAGTGCCCACATGAGCAGACAGCCATGTAAAGGCAATAAAGGAGTAACAAACAGATCCACCTTTCACAATAAATAATTTAAGCAATCTAACAGCTGTATTTTCTTTACCACAAATTATGACTGTCAAATTTCTACCCTTGCTTGCTCTACCATTCGCATTGGCTCCTGACTCTGTTCTGTTCCATGAGTGCCAGACCCTTCTGGTATCTTGCCTAAATAGCCATTTTTCAGTGCAATGCCTGGTAGTGAGTAGTGACAGGCAATTTGATTTTTTTTATTCGTTCATGGGATGCGAGTGTCTCTGGCTATAGGGGCATCGCAGCTAAACCTGTTTACTCAAGGTCCACTCACAGGCATTTTTAGACAGAGGCCACTGGAAAGCAATGTTCTTTCTAAGCCGCACGGCCATACGCAGGCTACATACATGTTGACCCCTTTAAGTTACCGCATGTGTGTGGCTGGGCAAAAAAATTTTAAGGGCCCGCACATTTAAACAAATCAGCCGCGCACCACAAAAAAATGTTAGCGGGATATTGGTAGCCCTGACTGATTTTTCCTCTCCCTAAACCACAGGTACTGAGGCAAATTTATAGCTCTCTTATTCCTGTTCCAGTTAAAGTCGGCTAACTTTTATGGACCAAGAAACAAACTTGAGACCTTTCTGGTTAGTGTTGCTCAGCTGCTGGATAATAGACAATCTGAATGAACCATTGGGAATCTACTGTAGTTATATTCTTTATATTCCTCTGCAGTTTTTAACAAATTGTATTTCGCTGCAATTTGAAACTTTGAACAGTTAGAATTTGTCAACTACAGTTAGTCATGCATTAATTGGTCAAGGTGAAATGTTCAGATCTTCAGCATTCACAGATTTTCTTTATATCTCTACAACTTCGAAATGTATATGCACAAAGACACCGTGATATATACAAGTTCTATCCCTTTTATTTTAGGGGCCAAATTTCACAAGGTGAGTCGAGGCCAGAGAGTCAGAAGTTAGTGAATCCGATTTGCGCAGTGATGCACCGGAAAACTGGCAGCACTATGTGCTGACCTCTACACCTGATTCTCCGACTTGTGCCGAGAGTGGGTCTTTGAAAAAATTACCCTTTGGTGTAAGAATCTGACAAATTTTGCCCAGATGCCTCAATAAAAACTCTTTCAATTATTCATCTATGCAAAAATAGGTAGAGCACATCTCACACACGAAATTGCTACCTGACAACTCAAACTTTCTGTTCCAATGTAGCCTGAACCCAATTACGTTACCTACCAATTTAAACAAATCCATTTCCTTTTACTCAGATTCACAAATTAACCCAGAGTCACTTTTTGCAGAAATACGCTCCTTCACCTCAACTCAACCACACAAATCCACTTACTGCAGGGAAATTAGAATTGGACAGAATATTTTTTTAAAAAGCAATGCATATACCCCTCACCACAGCTGGAGCTCTTTTAATGTGTATATGGCCTGCAGCGTATTTCAGTTAAATTACAGTAGTAAGAAGCCACACGCAATCAACTAAATTTGCATTAATGGTAATGAAGTGTACATGAAACAGATGCAATTGAATAAAATAATGTAACAACACTGTAACAATTTTACAACAGTGAAATTAGTAACAGCTTCTGCATCAAAACCGTTGAGCCAGATTTCCCCATCTCCGGCACTGGCGCAAAATCTAGCGTTCATTGTTAATCAATTTTCGGATGTAAAATACAAATTTAACGAGAAATTAATTTTACAGACTCTTTATATATTTTTCTTCGAGTAATGTGCAACTAAAATACATACTGTGACCATGACTCATGATAAGTAAGCTCAGTGAACTGTTTATATGTCCCAAATTATTTTCCTATATTTCTGTCTGTTAAAAAAAACATCGAAGGTTGTTTTTTCCTTCAGCCTTTTCTTCACCTAATTTTTTGTATTAGATTTTGTGTTTCAGCTGCCCCAAACAAATAAGAGAATTGAAGACCAATATATTTGAAGTGAGGATCTATTATAATGACCAGTGTGACCCTCTCCCCACTGTCGAGCTATAATCCTCTGAGGTGGATTCTTAACATGGTGTGAAGGATAGCCTTCATGTTATTGCTGGCTACACAATAACAGTTATTCCGCTACGCTGGTATAAAAGTTAGGCTTGACATGTTAGAAAAGGAGGCTATAGAAATTAACTTTTGTCAATCCAGCAACACAATGGTTAAAGAGGTGCATCTATTGTAAATTTCATAGAAATTCACGTTTTAATCTATAACTAAAATCTGAAACTTATCTTTATTGCTTGCTTACAATATTCATATATTTTTATGTTTTTCCCTTGACTTCTAATCAGAGTGAAAATACTAAAAAAACCTTTCTGAATCTTGCAATAGCAATAAACACATTCAAATTTGACACTGGTTGTTACTCAAGATGGAGCTACTGCTTCAATGATTCTAAATGTTTAGTACACTACTATAACACTTTAATTCCATTTGTTGCCTTTATAGCTTTTCTAAAGAACATTCTCAAAATAAGTGCTCATTTGCACTATGGAGATATGCTAGTAGAATCAACATTGAGGCTGCTAAACTCATTTCAGTTGGACTCTTCTTTCCCACCCAATGTTTCCACCTCACTGGCTCAGGTATGGCTATATTGGCATCAGCACTTTTCTGGCGCTTGGCCAAATAGCCATTCCTCATGTGATCTTAGACAGTGAGCACCACCAGACCATTTGACTGTGAAGGAGATCACTGCCAATCTTGATCAGGCCTTAATCTGATGGGATGTGCATTTGCTAGGAACCACTGGGAAAGTGATTGAGTGGAAAGAAAGAAACATCTTTCCTATTCAGTATGATATTTAATTGTTATATCTTCTGATATAGTGGTTTATAGCAGCTAATAGTAAGGATACTTACTATACAGTGAAGCACATTATCCACTAATCCATAAGCGCTACTCAGGTTTTACCTGAATTACTTGTCCAGCTTTTACTCGATTGACTGTACAGGAAGGGCATTTTGTAAACACTAGCAAAACAAAAAATCAGAACAATAGACACAAAAACTGGAATTGCACTGAAACTGTAACAAATATCCACACATCAATATTATCACTTCTGGTTGGATTGGGTATAAAGCTTTTCTATGGCAGATTTCCATTTACCTTCTGTCACTGTGAATGAGTTCACCAACAATAGAACCAACTAATTAACTGATGGTTGTGCTGTGTCCAGATCCAGTCCACCTCTGAGTAATCCTTTGGACTGATTTTCCCTGACATTTTTTTTAAATGTCTCCTCTTGTTCCTTATGTAGCTTACCTTGATTTGCCCTCCCACCTTTTGACTGGGGTACCCAATAATTGCACAGGAGAGATTGGGATTTATCAATCTTGTGGAATATTGCATTGGATTACCAAAGTGCTACCATGCCACCATTGCACAATCTTAATTTTTGATTTTGCTTGAGACATTATCTATCCTGAGAACCCAATGAACAGTTGCAATTATCTCCAGCAAATTTAATAAAAGGTGAGAAGACCCTATTAGCAATTTCAATCGAAGTACAAAGAGTAGCTTGAAGAAAGTCTCTTTTTTTTATTTTTCTGTATGGCAATTTGGGTCAATATTGATCACATGCACCAAGTGGTTTGCAGTGTCAGATCACCAGAGTTAGAACTGAGGGCTCCTGGAGCTACAATGGATAGTAAAATTAGGCAGCTGATAAGAGTGCGCCAGTTTCTCTCCAGCATGTTAGGTGTGATAATTACCTCCATCTACCTACTGGCAATAAAGTAACTTCATACAGAAGACAGCAGGGACCATACTGTAAAACTTTCTAAAACAGAAGTACAATTACTATCAGAGAGTAGGCAAAAGACTGAGGCTTAGAAGCACATAAGCATATTTTCTATCTCTTCCTGTTCCCCCTTCACAGAAATATTTCTTCATGCATTTAGCTACTGTCAGTAAAAGTTAATGAGCAACATAGTGAACTTTCCCATGGACACCACAGCTACGTGAAGTGGGATGTACAATCCTAGAGTTTTGCTGCTGGACTGTGCATTAGCTGTTCAAGAGTTGGAGTCTGTTCAAAACAAGATGCTGAGGGAGATGCACAAGCGGGTGGATACATTTACTGATAGTGCTTCCTCTTACAGTATTCGGCCCTTCTAAGGGTGGCTAATTTATTTGGAAACATGCTGCTTCTTATTTCAATAATAGAAGTTTCAGAAAGCTAGGAGTTAGGTACTTACATTAGCAGAAAAAAAAGAATAATTAACACATTATCACTTACACAGTTTTTCAGGGGATTGCAAAACTCCAATTTAATAAAATAATCTTATATGTACTTTATAGAAATTAATAGGAGGGACTCCAAAACCTGATAATCAATGATTAAGGACTGTATGATACAGCACTGAGCCATCCAGATGAGGAAGCTGCCTGGTTAATCCCTGGTTTTTGGTTAATTTTCTGATCCCAGCAAAGTTGTTGTTGGCTCTAAGGGTGTTAACAACAATGCTGTGCCAATAGGCTAGCAAAGGGAACATTAGCCAGACTTTTGATCACCACCAAGTGATTCCAGCTGGAATGTGCACACTTCAGACATTAGGCGAGGTTTGGGCTTGGCTCAACTATGATATAATCCACAGTGGAATAATCTGTATTGGGTCACACATAATGGATGACCACTTTATTTTTATTTTTAATTTATTTTTTATTTAGAGATACAGCACTGAAACAGGCCCTTCGGCCCCCCGAGTCTGTGCCGACCATCAACCACCCATTTATACCAATCCTACACTAATCCCATATTCCTACCACATCCCCACCTTCCCTATATTCCCCGATCTGTACCAGGGGCAATTTATAATGGCCAATTTACCGAAAAACCCGCAAGTCTTTGGCTGTGGGAGGAAACCGGAGCACCCGGCGAAAACTCACGCGGTCACAGGAAGAACTTGCAAACTCCACACAGGCAGTACCCAGAATTGAACCCGGGTCGCTGGAGCTGTGAAGCTGCGATGCTAACCACTGCGCCACTGTGTCGCCCCTTGCCCCTTGGGCAAGGCACTTGAGGACTATCAACACGCTAGAAATTTATGAGACAGCGACTCAGGAGAAGGGACATGAGGGAAGAATATTGGAAGAAAAAATGAAAAGGTGGAGAAATGACTGTTAAAGATCTATTTTAGGTATTATTCCAGTATATCTTCCTTGGCATTGCACATCACTGTGTGGATTGACTTGGCCCATCTCCTGCTGGTATTGATGGATGGTGATCACTCCTATGCTTGATTTTTTGAGTGGAAATCTGGGCACTGTAGTTGATAGACTTTGGAGGATTGGACCCTGGGACTGTATGTTGGGCTGGATCATATTGCCCTCCCTCTTGTACTGGACCTGGAGCCATGGCCTTGACTGGTATTAGCATGTGGGTGAGAGAAAAACTTGAGTCTGGCGTCTGAGCTGGGATTGAGGCCTGCAGTGGGAGGGAACATTCAGACATGGCCGAGTGTTGGGTACAGTAGGGGACTCAGACTGGGAGGGAGACAGAGAGAGATCTGACGACACCTGTGTTGGGAGGGAGTGAGGACAGGGTAGAAAGGAAGCAGTGGAGCGGGGGGTCGGGGGGGTGGGGTTTGAGCCTGGAAGGGAGAGAACAAAGTATAAGGACATGGAAAGAGCAGGAGCCTAATATCTAGAAATGGTAGAGACAGTGGGCACAATCCAGGGCCTGGGAGCATGGAAATATTGTTAGGTTTGAGGTTGAGCAAGAATGAAGCAGGAAAGCGTGTGTCTGAACTCTGTGGCATCAGGGAGCTAAAGAAACTGGGAGGGAATGCTCAGAACAGTGGGGTCTAAGGCACAGGGTTGAAGTGAGCTCTGAGCAGGACATGGACTTTGAAGAGGACTAATCTGCAAAGTTATGGGTTAAAAGCTGGGACGTGGGTCAAAGCTGGGCAGCGTTTTCAAAGAACCAGCACAAACACGACAGATTGAATGGCCTCTTTCTGTGATGTAAGCTTCTATGATTCTATGACCTCAATAGGTATCCAGGCAGGAGAGGGTCCAGAGCTGAATCAGTTAGCTGGCTAAATGCAAGGCAGCTACCTGAAATGTGATTCTTTTCTAGAATGGTCGAGATTGTCTTTCATTGGGTGTGATTCATTGGGTGTGATTCATCGTCAGCAGACGTGGTCTCTTCAGACAACTAGAAAAGATTGGATGCCCACCAAAGCTACTAAGTATCATCACCTCATTCCATGACAACATGAAAGGCACAATTCAACATGGTGGCTCCTCATCAGAACCCTTTCCTATCCTGAGTGGCGTGAAACAGGGCTGTGTTCTCGCACCCATTCTTTTTGGGATTTTCTTCTCCCTGCTGCTTTCACATGCGTTCAAGTCCTCTGAAGAAGGAATTTTCCTCCACACAAGATCAGGGGGCAGGTTGTTCAACCTTGCCCATCTAAGAGCGAAGTCCAAAGTACGGAAAGTCCTCATCAGGGAACTCCTCTTTGCTGACGATGCTGCTTTAACATCTCACACTGAAGAGTGCCTGCAGAATCTCATCGACAGGTTTGCGGCTGCCTGCAATGAATTTGGCCTAACCATCAGCCTCAAGAAAACGAACATCATGGGGCAAGACGTCAGAAATGCTCCATCCATCAATATTGGCGACCACGCTCTGGAAGTGGTTCAAGAGTTCACCTACCTAGGCTCAACTATCACCAGTAACCTGTCTCTAGATGCAGAAATCAACAAGCGCATGGGAAAGGCTTCCACTGCTATGTCCAGACTGGCCAAGAGAGTGTGGGAAAATGGTGCACTGACACGGAACACAAAAGTCCGAGTGTATCAGGCCTGTGTCCTCAGTACCTTGCTCTATGGCAGCGAGGCCTGGACAACGTATGTCAGCCAAGAGCGACGTCTCAATTCATTCCATCTTCGCTGCCTCCGGAGAATACTTGGCATCAGGTGGCAGGACCGTATCTCCAACACAGAAGTCCTCGAGGTGGCCAACATCCCCAGCTTGTACACACTACTGAGTCAGCGGCACTTGAGATGGCTTTGCCATGTGAGCCACATGGAAGATGGCAGGATCCCCAAAGACACATTGTACAGCGAGCTCGCCACTGGTATCAGACCCACCGGCCGTCCATGTCTCCGCTTTAAAGACGTCTGCAAACGCGACATGAAATCCTGTGACATTGATCACAAGTCATGGGAGTCAGTTGCCAGCGTTCGCCAGAGCTGGCGGGCAGCCATAAAGACGGGGCTAAAATGTGGCGAGTCGAAGAGACTTAGTAGTTGGCAGGAAGAAAGACAGAGGCGCAAGGGAGAGCCAACTGTGCAACAGCCCCGACAAACAAATTTCTCTGCAGCACCTGTGGAAGAGCCTGTCACTCTAGAATTGGCCTTTATAGCCACTCCAGGCGCTGCTTCACGAACCACTGACCACCTCCAGGCGCGTATCCATTGTCTCTCGAGATAAGGAGGCCAAAGAAGAAGATTCATTAGCAAGCCAAAAGAGAATATACCAATGAGAATGCAAAAAACACAGACACTACAGATACTTACCTAACCACAAGATCCCAAGATATTTATGGACAAGGAGACCTTCTGCCCATCTAAATTTTTAGTTTTGGTGACTGCAGCTTGACAGTAGCGAAGGTGCGAGAGCGAGCTTACAACTGGGAAGTCAATTTCAGTGTAAGTTTAAAAGTTAATTCCCTTTTGTTTTCGGAGGACCAGGGGACTGCTGGGTAAGTAAAAACTATATACTTGGGTGGTGGCTGTACCCGAGACATTACACGTGTAGTGTCTCCCACCCACCCTCCTCCTCTCACCAAAAAAAAGGACTCTGTTGTGCTGATAAGGTAAGTTTTTTATTTAAGAAGTTCTGTCCGTTGGATTGCTAACCTAACAAGTTTTGACATTTTTATTTTTGGTTTTTCAGCAGATTTGTTGGGAATTCAGAATAGAGGGAATGGAAGTTAAGGCAGTTGTATGTTCCTCCTGCAGAATGTGGGAGGTAAGGGTCGCCAAGAGTCTCCCTGCTGACTGCATCTGCGGGAAGTGCACCCAACCCCAGCTCCTCGAGAACCGCGTGAGGGAACTGGAGCTGGAGCTGGATGAACTTCGGATCATTCGGGAGGCGGAGGGGGTTATTGAGAGGAGTTATGGGGAGGTAGTCACACCTCAGGTAAAAGAAGTAGGTAGATGGGTTACTGTCAGGGGAAGGAGAGGGAACCAGCAGGCAGTGCAGGGATCCCCTGTGGCCGTTTCCCTCAATAACAGGTATACCGTTTTGGATACTGTTGCGGGGGACGACTTACCAGGGGTAAGCAATGGGGTACAGGTATCTGGCACAGAGTCTGTCCCTGTTGCTCAGAAGGGAAGGGGGAAGAGGAGCAGAGCATTAGTCATTGGGGACTCCATAGTTAGGGGAACAGATAGGAGGTTCTGTGGGAACGAGAGAGACTCACGGTTGGTATGTTGCCTCCCAGGTGCCAGGGTTCGTGATGTCTCGGATCGTGTTTCTGGGATCCTTAAGGGGGAGGGGGAGCAGCCCCAAGTCGTGGTCCACATAGGCACCAACGACATAGGTAGGAAGAGAGATGGGGATTTAAGACAGAAATTCAGGGAGCTAGGGTGGAAGCTTAGAGCGAGAACAAACAGAGTTGTTATCTCTGGGTTGTTGCCCGTGCCACGTGATAGCGAAGCGAGGAAGAGGGAGAGAGAGGAGTTGAACACGTGGCTGCAGGGATGGTGCAGGAGGGAGGGTTTTGGTTTCCTGGATAATTAGGGCTCTTTCTGGGGTAGGTGGGACCTCTACAAACAAGATGGTCTTCACCTGAACCAGAGGGGTACCAATATCCTGGGGGGGAGATTTGTTAGTGCTCTTCAGGGGGGTTTAAACTAATTCAGCAGGGGAATGGGAACCTAAATTGTAGTGCCAGTGTACAGGATGTTGAGAGTAATGAGGTCAGGGATAAGGTTACAAGGACGCAAGAGGGCACTGGCAAGCAAGAACCTGGTTTAAAGTGTGTCTACTTCAACGCCAGGAGCATCCGGAATAAGGTGGGTGAGCTTGCAGCATGGGTTGGTACCTGGGATCTCGATGTAGTGGCCATTTCGGAGACAGGGGGAGAGCAGGGGCAGGAATGGATGTTGCAGGTTCCGGGATTTAGATGTTTCAGTAAGAACAGAGAAGATGGTAAAAGAGGGGGGGGGTGTGGCATTGTTAATCAAGGAGAGTATTACAGCGACAGAAAGGACATTTGAGGACTCGTCTACTGAGGTAGTATGGGCCGAGGTTAGAAACAGGAGAGGACAGGTCACCCTGTTGGGAGTTTTCTATAGACCTCCGAATAGTTCCAGAGATGTAGAGGAAAGGATAGCGAAGATGATTCTCGACAGGAGCGAGAGTAACAGGGTAGTTGTTATGGGGGACTTTAACTTTCCAAATATCGACTGGAAATACTATAGTTCGAGTACTTTAGATGGGTCAGTTTTTGTCCAGTGTGTGCAGGAGGGTTTTCTGACACAGTATGTAGACAAGCCAACCAGGGGCGATGCCACATTGGATTTGGTACTGGGTAATGAACCCGGCCAGGTGTTAGATTTAGATGTAGGTGAGCACTTTGGTGATAGTGACCACAATTCGGTTAGGTTTACCTTAGCGATGGGCAGGGACAGGTATATACCGCAGGGCAAGAATTATAGCTGGGGGAAAGGAAATTATGATGCGATTAGGCAAGATTTAGGATGCGTAGGATGGGGAAGGAAACTGCAGGGGATGGGAACAATCGAAATGTGGAGCTTATTCAAGGAGCAGCTACTGCGTGTCCTTGCTAAGTATGTACATGTGAGGCAGGGAGGATGTTGTCGAGCGAGGGAGCCGTGGTTTACTAAAGAAGTTGAAGCGCTTGTCAAGAGGAAGAAGAAGGCTTATGTTAGGATGAGACGTGAAGGCTCAGTTAGGGCGCTTGAGAGTTACAAGCTAGCCAGGAAGGATCTAAAGGGAGAGCTAAGAAGAGCAAGGAGAGGATACGAGAAGTCATTGGCGATAGGATCAGGGAAAACCCTAAGGCTTTCTATAGGTATATCAGGAATAAAAGAATGACTAGAGTTAGATTAGGGCCAATCAAGGATAGTAGTGGGAAGTTGTGTGTGGAATCAGAGGAGATAGGGGAAGTGTTAAATAAATATTTTGCGTCAGTATTTACAGTAGAGAAAGAAAATGTTGTCGAGGAGAATACTGAGATTCAGGCTACTAGGCTAGATGGGATTGAGGTTCACAAGGAGGAGGTGTTATCAATTTTGGAAAGTGTGAAAATAGATAAGTCCCCTGGGCCAGATGGGATTTATCCTAGGATTCTCTGGGAAGCTAGGGAGGAGATTGCAGAGCCTTTGTCCTTGATCTTTATGTCGTCATTGTCGACAGGAATAGTGCCGGAAGACTGGAGGATAGCAAATGTTGTCCCCTTGTTCAAGAAGGGGAGTAGAGACAGCCCTGGTAATTATAGACCTGTGAGCCTTACTTCGGTTGTGGGTAAAATGTTGGAAAAGGTTATAAGAGACAGGATTTATAATCATCTTGAAAAGAATAAGTTCATTAGCGATAGTCAGCACGGTTTTGTGACAGGTAGGTCGTGCCTCACAAACCTTATTGAGTTTTTCGAGAAGGTGACCAAACAGGTGGATGAGGGTAAAGCAGTGGATGTGGTGTATATGGATTTCAGTAAGGCGTTTGATAAGGTTCCCCATGGTAGGCTATTGCAGAAAATACGGAAGTATGGGGTTGAAGGTGATTTAGAGCTTTGGATCAGAAATTGGCTAGCTGAAAGAAGACAGAGGGTGGTGGTTGATGGCAAATGTTCATCCTGGAGTTTAGTTACTAGTGGTGTACCGCAAGGATCTGTTTTGGGGCCACTGCTGTTTGTCATTTTTATAAATGACCTGGAAGAGGGTGTAGAAGGGTGGGTTAGTAAATTTGCGGATGACACTAAGGTCGGTGGAGTTGTGGATAGTGCTGAAGGATGTTGTAGGTTACAGAGGGACATAGATGGGCTGCAGAGCTGGGCTGAGAGATGGCAAATGGAGTTTAATGCGGAAAAGTGCGAGGTGATTCACTTTGGAAGGAGTAACAGGAATGCAGAGTACTGGGCTAATGGGAAGATTCTTGGTAGTGTAGATGAACAGAGAGATCTTGGTGTCCAGGTGCATAAATCCCTGAAGGTTGCTACCCAGGTTAATAGGGCTGTTAAGAAGGCATATGCTGTGTTAGCTTTTATTAGTAGGGGGATCGAGTTTCGGAGCCACGAGGTCATGCTGCAGCTGTACAAAACTCTGGTGAGACCGCACCTGGAGTATTGCGTGCAGTTCTGATCACCGCATTATAGGAAGGATGTGGAAGCTATGGAAAGGGTGCAGAGGAGATTTACTAGGATGTTGCCTGGTATGGAGGGAAGGTCTTACGAGGAAAGGCTGAGGGACTTGAGGTTGTTTTCGTTGGAGAGAAGGAGGAGGAGAGGTGACTTAATAGAGACATATAAGATAATCAGAGGGTTGGATAGGGTGGATAGTGAGCGTCTTTTTCCTCGGATGGTGATGGCAAACACGAGGGGACATAGCTTTAAGTTGAGGGGTGATAGATATAGGACAGATGTCAGAGGTAGTTTCTTTACTCAGAGAGTAGTAGGGGCGTGGAACGCCCTGCCTGCAACAGTAGTAGACTGGCCAACTTTAAGGGCATTTAAGTGGTCATTGGATAGACATATAGATGAAAATGGAATAGTGTAGGTCAGATGGTTTCACAGGTCGGCGCAACATCGAGGGCCAAAGGGCCTGTACTGCGCTGTAATGTTCTAATTCTAATTCGAAATTCATCAACACATGAAGAGCCTACTGGCCCTTTATTGCAGAATCAATTATATTCTTAATGATTCCAGGGTTGTGACTTCACTACTCAGCCTAGAAGTCCATTCCAAGTGTTGATCACTCTCTATGTGAAACTGAACATTCTGACATCAGTCCTAAGGTTACCTTTTATTAACTTGAGCCTGGCTGCCTTGTCTTACTCCCACAGTTTAATTTAAAGGAATATTCCTGATCAACCTTGTCCATTCCTTTAAATATTTTATATATTTCTATAAGATTATCTTTCAGAAGCCTCCTTTTGAAATAAAAAGGTTCAATGTTCTGTAGTTTCTGCTCAAAACTCAGAATCCTGACACAAGGGGCCAGCTTCATGACTCTTCTCTGCACTACCTCCAGTGCATAAGATTATCTCCTTTGTTTCTCATTGACTAGGACTGGACAGATACTCAAGAGGCAGTATGAACATAGCATTGCACAGTGTGTTCTCAAGTCTGAAGCACCAGACTTAGTACTTCTCCCCCAACCAGCATAACTTCTCAGAAAAAAAAACTGTTTTTTACCCTTCAGCTAATCTTTTATCTGTTCCCAAATTTAGTCTTGAATCTTCACAGGCTTGACTTTAACTAACAGTCTCCAATGTTGAACATTACTAAATGCCTTTTGGAAGTCTAAATCCACAACATTGTAAGCTTTACCACAGTCCACTTGGATTCTTACGTCTTCAAAGAAATTATAAAGAAAATTTCAGGCACACACAGCTGTACATTAAAGCACAAACCAGATGCAGATTTTAAGGTTGCTGTCAGCTGGGTAGCTGCTGTAAGACTATTTAGGAGCCTTGAAAGCAAAGGCTATTCATGATGCTTGATGTGATGACCTCATCTTATCACTTACCCCATCTCCTCTCAAAGCCAATTAAAAATCCACCATGGAAATGTTTAAACAGCATTTTATGCAGATGCTATCACAACTTAGTGCAGTTATCAGAGCAGTCACTTTGCAACTACTGGAATAAGGTGCGCACAAAAATGGAACTATATAGTGGTAACATTAGAATGGATCAGAATGGACTACCAGGTAGCAATAGAAAAATTACTGCTGACAAATATCAAAGTTTAATTGTGCTAACCTCAGCTTCTTATACATGTCTCACCTACTGGGTTGCTGAGGCATTTGGAATACACCTTTCCCTCAGACAAAAATGCTTTTATGCTAAGTTCTGTCAAGTTGTTTTTTTTCTAAATGATCACTACCTATTACTGTGATTGGAAAAAGGGGACGGGGAATTCCGATGACTTTCATTGGTGTAAATTATTTAGTAATATATTATCTGATAATGGGAGCAGACCAATTACCAGAGCAGATTGGCAATAATGATATTTACTGCTGTGTACACAAACTCATCAGTATTCTAAACGTGCCGACGAGACATTTGGCAAATTGCGTAAAAAACAATTAAAACTATTACAAACGCCATTTACCCTCCTGATAATTAAAGAAAGGAAAGGTGGCGACAATTATTTGTTTTTGGATGCCACTATGAAATATATGTAGGTGATATGGTCATCCCTTGATTGAAGAAGCTACTTACAAGATTTGCAATACTTTAGACGATGTAAGTAAGCGGAATTGTTGGCCAGACATTTGCAATCTATCCCTCACCGTTGACTGTACAATTTGTAGGTAGCATATATTATGTTTGACTTGCTTGTTAGGGAATGTAACAGATTTCCAATAGTGCAGGTATACCAATTCAGCTCAAATTAATTATAACTGGAAAAGATGTCCGAATTGTAGTTTATGCCTATCTAATGACCACAACATTGGTAAATGTGTTCAGGTTTTATTTTTAAATTATTAGACAGATACATTGTTGAAGGACCCTACCACCACGTAGGGCGGCACAGTGGTGCAGTGGTTAGCACCGCAGCCTCACAGCTCCAGCGACCCGGGTTCAATTCTGGGAACTGCCTGTGTGGAGTTTGCAAGTTCTCCCTGTGTCTGCGTGGGTTTCCTCCGGGTGCTCCGGTTTCCTCCCACATGCCAAAGACTTGCAGGTTGTTAGGTAAATTGGCCATTATAAATTGCCCGTAGTATAGGTAGGTGGTAGGGAAATATAGGGACAGGTGGGGATGTCGTAGGAATATGGAATTAGTGTAGGATTAGTATAGATGGGTGGTTGATGGTCGGCACAGACTCGGTGGGCCGAAGGGCCTGTTTCAGTGCTGTATCTCTAAAACAAAAAAAACATAAAACAGGATAAAAAGAGGCAAGTCAGGAAGTTGTAATTAGGAGTTATTACAGATAGAATATTATTTGAGGGGAGGAAAAATGACTAAGGAAGGTAAGTCCACAGTATTGAGGTTCTGGGAAAGAATGAATTAGAGTATTTAAACAGTCTTGATATAAACACAATGAGAAGGAAGGGAGCATAATACGTCGCGATATGCGTGTCTATAGAATACTAACATATAAAGGCAGTTCAGCGGTGTAGGGTGGGAAATTGAACAACATACACTGAGATTGAGTGCAGAATATTATTTGGTATTATTAGAAAAGAAAGTTGGATTTCAATGCTTGTCCACTCTGCATTGTTAGAAAATAAAGATGTTTTTGCTTGTTTTCTGAGCTGTCAATAACAATAATTGAAATGTTCCATGACAGCTTGCTGCCCTAGCATAATCTTTTATCATCTTCATAACATCTATCCCAGCTACCAGACTGTGTCCATAACTGAAAAGACATTAACTACCTCAAATTAATCCGTGTGATTAAAATGAGAATCACAAAAGACAAAGGTCTCTCGCTCTGATGAAACTTGCCGTCAGTTAATCCCTCTTTACCATGCTTAAAAATTCCATTTCCTTCTTTGAAATGGAATTATATGTCATCTAATTTAAATTCCAGATTCAATATCTCCTGCACCTTCTCCCCTCACAATCTCTGATTACATTCTTCATTACTTTTATTGTGGCTGCCTCGGCAACTTTCCTGATTGCATTAAAATTCAGTAGCGCTTCAACTTGCCCCTCTTTGGGTTTATTACTGTACTAATTTCCTTTCACATCCCTGCTCGATTTTAAATTAATGCAAAATGCCGCCAGCACATTGTGAAAACTGGCCCTCCCCACCGCCATCAAAAGCCTGAATTGTGGAAGAACAATGAATAGGTTAGATTGGCACATGAACGCCCACAAAAAATTATGCAGAATTAATTTTTTCCAAGGTTCTTAACATTTGCAAAATTACATTTTCTTTTGACTATACTTCTGAAAAGATTAATTCAATAGGTTCCTTCGACTTTCTTTTGTGAAATGCACGTCTTTCTTTTACATTATTTTACAATATTAATGCATTTTTTTTCTGCAGGTAAGGTTTATGCTTAGAACATTTTCTGGGAAAACTATCAAATTAGATTCAGCCTAGAGATTGTGATTCTCTATTAGATTGTTGGTGTCCTTTACCTGATTGAGGGCTTGAACTTTCTAGAGTTTCTACTGCATTATCTTCATTATTAAAAACTTTTGATGCAGAGAGTAATAGAATTGTGTTAGTGGGTAAGGCCATTGAAGTGGATAGTATAAATACTGTTAGGACCAGGTGATTTAGAGGTCTAGGGTTCCCTCTCAGCCTTCACCTGGTCTTACTGTAACAGGGTTTTATTTTTAAACACACTGTTTTTAGCTCCCCCTTGGTGAATCCTTGTTCACCACTTTCCAATTATAAAGCAAAGAAATGAGCACAAACAGGCTTTCTTGGGTTTAAAGAAAAAAAGTTGAAATTTTATTAAAACTTAAACTTAAACTCAAACTCTAATTCGGCTGACGCCTATGGATACACGATGTGTCCACGCTAGCATGCGTACGCGATACACAAATGCAGATAGGGACGGAAAGAGCAGAAGAAAAATAAAGTGGAAAAGTTTGAGACCATCTCTGAAGAGGGGTTTTTTTTTGTTACTATGCTTCGAGCTAGTCCTTTATTGTAGGTAGAGCTTGCTTTTTGTTGGGGCCCAGTATTCTTCTTAAACCTTGTTCACTGTAGGAGACTTTTCTCTCTTGGGTTTCATGTGTCTTCAGGCAGTTTCAGTTCCGTGAGAAAGAGATGGGAGCAGACAGGCAGACAGGAGGTCTTCTTCAGTCCAGGAGCAAAGAGCTTTCTGTCAGTTCAAACACTGTCTCTACTACTTAAAACTCCCCAAGTTGGCCGGCAGGGTGGTCTCATGACCGACTGGCTTGACCAGGTCTGTTCTGTGTATTGTACAGGAGCAGAGATAGCTCCTTTGTTCCAACATTGTCTGCTAATATGCAAAAATGTCTTTCTGGCCAGGGGCCTGGCAATTCCTTGTAACAGGCCTTCTCTTCTTCCCAGCAATAATTTGAAATTTAATGTCTATGTGGTGAAATTAATGTGCCTCATTCTTGGCAGGTGGGGGCCTGCATGACAACAGATTTAAGAGATAGATGCATTTCTGCAATGGATGAATGGACATGGTGAAAATTTTGAAGGAGCCTTACAGGAAAGTCATTTCCCGCATTACCTTAGTCCACTACTAAACATTATTATGTCTAAACTCCTGAGAGTTGGCTGAATTTTCGTGCCCCCACCCCCCCTCCAAAGGTGGAAACAGAGGCAGAGGAGCCCCAAAAATACCGGCTCTGAGCGGCAAGTTAATTTTAAGGTGCTGTTCCCGGCTCTGGCAATAATCACCAGGGCAGGAGAGGGATCTCACTCTCCTCCCAATTGAGGCCAATTGAATCTGTTAAAAAGCTCATTAATAGCTTGCCAAGGGGTGGCCTTTAGAAACTGACCATCTGAAGGCAGGTGGATAAAGAGTAGACAGCCAGTCATGGCTGCCCAGGGCATCACTGTGGTCCAATAAGCGGGTCAGCGGGGCAAAGGGGGACTGGGCACTTGGTAAGGGGGTTCCCTTTGCACTGCATAGATGGCAGGGAGAGTGGGCACTCAGTGTCCGGGCTTTGAACAGGGTTGGCACCTCATTGGCATCGCAGGGGCAGAAGAGCAGGAGGCAAAACTGCCAAGGACAATTGGGTGGCCATCTGCTCAGAAGGAAGGCTCCAGCTGGCAATGTGGGCATGACTGTCAGACTTTGGGCCCAGTGGCAATGAGGGGCAACACCCTCTGCAGTAAGGTTAGAACCTGGGCATCAGGAGAGCACAGGAGAGGAAAGAAGGGCGAGGCCAAACCTTCAACACAGGAGCGATTGCCAAAGATGGAGCTACCTCGAGATCACTGAGAACCAGTGTCGCAGGAAACTGCGATTCTTCAGGCAGATGGTCACAGACATCTGTGGCCTTGTCGCTGAAGATCTCACATCTCACAGCACTGGTCACCATGCCCTACCAGTCCCTGTCAAAGTCACTGTGGCCTTGAACTTCTTTGCTTCTGGTTCCTTCCAAGGATTAGCTGCGGACATTAGTGGCATCTCAAAAATGGCTGCACACCACTGCATCTCGCTGATGCCCTCTTTGGGAGAGCTGGACAGCACATTCATGTAATGACAGACACGGCCTCACAGGGACGGAAGGCAATGGGTTTTGTCTCCATCACTGGACTCCCCAGGTGCAGGCCATCATCAATTGTACCCATGTGGCCTTCAAGGCACCCACTGACCAGCCAATGAAATTCATCAACAGGAAGGACTTTCACTCCCTCAACGTACAACTGTTCTGTGACCACAACTAGAGCTTCCTCCATGTGTGCACTTGCTTTCCTCACAGCTGCCATGACTTCTTCATCCTCCACCAGTCCAGGCTGCCTCAGATCTTGGCTCCATCCCCCAAAGTGATAGATCCTAGGGGACAGGGAAATTCCTTGAAGAAATGGCTGCTGACCCCTCTACGGGACCCCAAGATAGAGGCACAGAGGCAATATAACCAATGCCACCTGGTCAGTTTTGAGCAGGCCATTGGGCTTCAGCAGATGTGATCTCAGTGCCTGGACCGGTCAGGTGGTGCCTCAAAAATCCTCCTGCAAGAGACTCGGTCATTGTGGTAGTTTGTTGTGTTCTGCATAACATGGTCCTCCACATAGGTGTGGACCCTGGAAGGAGGCAACTCATTGGGGGAGGAGTAGGAGATGAGAGAGGAGGACGAAGAGGAGGCAGAGGGAGATGATGCTGAACAGAGAGGTACCCCTGCTGCATGATGAGGTGGCTTCCTCCTGCCACCCTCTGGGAAAAGGAACTCCCTCTTCACCTTCACAGTCTCCAGCATTAGATCCAGGCTGGCATCGATGAAGCGAGGGTCTGCCCTGCCATGGGTGCCAGGCCTCTGGCTCTCCTGTGACATCTCACTTCCCTCTGGTGCAGTGGAAGGCTTTGGCACAAACTGGGTATTTCTTCTTCAGGACAATCAGCAGCCTCAGTGATTGTTTGGGACAGAAATGCAATACTGTACTAATGTGCTTCCTGGCTTGCCATGTGATCTCTGTCATAAGGCACTCACTGCAGGCACATCAGACGGCAGTTCAATAAAGACACAGTACAAGCGAGACTGTTGTCCTGAGAGCTCGTAACATGGGCCAGAATTTTACAGCCCCCAAACGAGCAGGCTGGTGGTGGAGGCGGGGGTAAAATTGAATGGGAGGCATGGGAGGCCATTTCCGACCCCCTCGGACCCCCTCTGCAATTTTATGTGGGGCGGTGGTAGTGAGAAATGGCCCGTCCACTCCAGGCTAATCAAGGCCCTTAAATGGCCTCCTCCCGCCACCGCTGGAGAGCAAAAGCTTCAAGAGCCCTGCCTGATAAAACCAGGCGGCCTTCTTGCAGGATGGGGGCGGGCCCTTTCTGATCGGGCACCCTATGCCCCACGGAGGGCCTCCCCCGAAGCCCCAACCACCCCCAACGCACAACACTCCCCCCATCCCCTTAATAGACCCCCCCCTTGCCTCGCCGGGGCCCTGCCGATTGTCCCTGGCAAGGCCCTAAAAACGTACCTGTCTTCCAGGGCTATCCTTCACCGTGCTTGCGATGGCTGGGTGTAGTCCCAACAGTGGCCACTGCTCTCGGTAGCACTGCTAGGACTAAGAGCTGCTGGTCCACTGATTGGCTGGCAGCTCCATTAAGCAGGACTTTCTATGTCAAGGAGGTGGAAATCCCGCCCAAGACCAATTATGGGCCTGGGGA
The DNA here is from genome assembly GCF_036365525.1 of Heterodontus francisci. Classification (NCBI taxonomy): domain Eukaryota; kingdom Metazoa; phylum Chordata; class Chondrichthyes; order Heterodontiformes; family Heterodontidae; genus Heterodontus; species Heterodontus francisci. The sequence goes on along the minus strand of NC_090371.1, from coordinate 71,955,875 downwards.
GCCAGGCAAGTATTTTTTGCTCCCCAGGCCCTATCAGATTCTTGTCACTATTTTTGTAGAAACACTAACCCATCCCAATAAATGGGTTAATGCTTTTGTTAAAATCTCAGAGATAGGATATTGATACATGAGCATTAAGTACTCATACATTAACATTGCCAACAGTAATTACCAGGCCAGAATAATTGACTTTATATCCCGGACTGTATTATTTGACCCATGAGAGCAGGCTTGTGGGAAATGACTTTCCTGCATGCAAGATCACATTACTAGTTTAAACCCGAACAGTTTTTCTTAAAGCACTTGTGAATTGCTGTAAGATCATATGCTACTGGGCAGATGTTTCCTCTATACCTTCTCTCCCAAACTACTGACAAACATGCCGCAGGAAGCCACTGTACACTTGGACATTACTGTCAGCGATGTTATCATATCAGAGCAGCCTGATGCCACCATGTTTCGCAACACATCATTTGACTGAAAACTCTTTATGTGACACATCTGCACACAGCTTTCTAACATAAATTAGAAACATGCAAGAGCTAAGGAAACTGAGCAGAAGGAATTATGCCTCAGGGTCCAAAAGAGATTTCCACATTGAATGGTTCTTTTATAGCAAAGACAGATTTTAATAATGTCTGTTTCTGTGTCCTCACAGCACTGCTCTTCATTTGAGGTTCCTGCCAATAAAATAGCTAAGAGTAAAGAATGGAAGTTGACTCTGTGGACACGCATAGGCCCTGTGCCTTTGACCCTTTTGAAAAAAACATGCATTTTCTTTGACGCTAGTTTTCTTCCCTTTTCTTTCCCTTCAAGGCACTGACTTTTGCTGGGCTCCACCTGTACTTCTCGCCTAAGCGACTACTCTTCATGTACAAAAATGAAGTGTTGACATTATACTTAATTACCAGGGCCATCACAGTCAAGGCCTGTCCAGTCCTCACTAAAGGGTGACTTTTAACTCCCAGGTGGAAAGCTGCCAACATGCAGGCCAATTGTCCTGCAGGTGCTGTGAGAGTTCCGGTCCATTGTCACAGCCTGGCCTCACTTAAATACAGCAGGTGAGTTGCCTATCCAAAATGGCTGTCCAAAGGTAGTTCACTGACTTCTGGTCAACAAATATCAGGTGCCCTGAGGCCATCCTTCTGCCACCCAGGTAAGTCCTTTTGGGCCCTTCACTTCTGCTCCTAATGAGCAGAGCATCCATAGCGGATGCCAATAAATGACTTCTGGATCTTTTCTAAGTGGTAGTATCCAGATTTGCATAAAATTATGAGACTCCTGTGAGTCAGGCAAGTGCCTCAATTGCCCCAGACAACCCTGGTGTTAAACTAAACATGGGGAAGAAACAGAGCATTTAGCATGCCGCTTTCATTTTAACTCCTGTTGTGCCTTGTTTCTGCAGGGAGGAGGGAGTTAGAATCCCCGCTCTATGGATGGCATTTTCCAGCAGGGTTACTAGACATTGAGCAAGAGCAGCAACTGACTGCTTTTTTCTTTCCCCAGCCCAATATCATTGAGGCCAATTGTTATATCTTCCAAATCCTCTCTGGCTGAGTTCAGCGAACTCAACACATACCAGCAATCAAACCTGGGATCTTCCTGATTGGTGCAGCTCAGTAACACACCAGATGGTATTGCTGTAAACTTGGATTCATCCTAGATACTTTCCCAGTTCAGTAGCATCAGTCACGAGACATTTACTTTTAAGTGATTTGACTCCTCTGCCCACTACGTACTTGTACATAAACACAACTGAGGATGTAATAATGCATCCCTTGTAAACAGAGCTGCAGATTCATTCCTTTTGTATGTGTGCTTCTTCAATCTCTTTGAAGGTGGATTAAGCAAACACTTATTGAGATGAAGCTAGATATGAATAGAGAATCTGCTTTATTTCATAGTAAGATGAAAGTACAGAACAACAGTTATATCAGCTCACTTCAGTCAATGCATCTTCATGTAATAAAGGTGTGTAAGTCTCTCATTTTATAACTTAAGTTTGTCACCTAGGGCATGCTTTTAATTGAAAACTCTTGATACATACCTGCTACCTGTAGCTGCTGGCGTCATCGGTATTTTCAATGTTAAACATATCATACTTCCCTTTCATAGCCTGTGCATCCACTCTTTCCCCTATCTATCCTGCTAGTTACAACCTCAAAAAACTCTAACAGATTTGTCAACACACAAATGCCCTTTCATAAATCCGTGTTGACTTTGCCCAATCATATTATGATTTTCTGAGTACCCTGTAATCATATTCATAATGGCGGAGCAGGCCTAAAGGCTGAATGGCCTAATCCTGTTCCTATGTTCTTATCTGTCATCACTTTATCTGTCATTTTTTTCTCTCTCACACGAGTATAAGCAAATGTAGCATTTACCTTATCAAACTTAAGAAAATATATGTAAGATCATTACTTGACTATAACATCCTTTTTTTGGAAAATTTAACTAACAATAACACAAAGAAAGCTTTTCTCTGCACCGTCTCTCACTGATGGCTGCTTTTTTATAGTAAAAGTATATCACCCTAATATTGGATAATCTAATCACTGGGTTCCCACAAACTGCTCGAAATATTTTCTGAATTTATTTTTCATCCCCTATTTTTTTCTCAGTAACTGAAATTTCTAATATCTAAAATAAGGGTTTAATCAAAAGAAACAAAATAACATATTTCATAATAACATTATTAAACTTGCCCATTGACGTGTCATTTGTGTGACATTTTTACTTGAAAGTCTATCTGTTCCAAAAGCCTGCACATGGAATCAAAAGTTTTGTCCAGTTCTGTGACTGTGAACTAAATTTGGATTGTGTGATTTGATTTTTTAAATTTATTTGTTCATGGAATGTGGTGTCACTGGCAAGGCTAGTGTTTATCACCCATCTCTCATTTTCCTTGAGAAGCTGGTGATGAGCTGCAGACTTGAACTGCTGCAGTCCATGTGGTTAAGGCTCTCCCACAGTGCTGTCAATGGGGAGCTCCAGGATTTTGAACCAATGACGATGAAGGAACGATGATGTATTTCCAAATCAGGGTGATGTGATCAGGTGCAGTGTACCTTTTTTCCCAGAATGCATTTGTACAAGTCGGTTGTATTGATGACACATTTTCCTTAAATTTCTAGCACTTTCTACTTAGTAACTTTTCTTCAAATCATTTTGAATAAAGGGAAAAATCCCAAAAGAATTTGGAAGTAAATTAATATTGAGTGTTTCTTTTAGAAAAAAGAAATCCAGAGAAAAGGAAAAAAATACAGTACTGTAATTCCACATCTGATATAATTTTTCCTTTGTGCTTGCTAAACCTTGGAAAGTATGTTATGCTGAGTGTGATATAGAGAAACCAAGATCAGTGAGAGAGAGGGTAGACAGACGCTTTCTTTGTGTTATTGTTAGTTAAATTTAAAAAAAAGGATGTTATAGTCAAGTAATAATCTCACATACATTTTCTTAACAGTTTGATAAGGTAAGTGCTCCATTTGCTCCATTGCTCATGTGTGAGAGAGAAATGACAGGTAAAGGGATGACAGATAGAAACAGGAGTAGGCCATTCAGCCCTTGGGCCTGCTCTGCCATTATGGATTTGGTTACAGGCCACTTACAATGATCTATCTCAGTCTTGAAAGTACCAATTTTCTTAGCTTCCATTGCCTTTTGGGGAGATAGTTCAAAACTTCTACTATCCTTTGTGTGAAGAATTACTTCTTGATTCCTTTGTATGACAAATTACTTCCTGATTTCCCTCCTAAATGGCCTAGCTCTAATTTTATGATTATTTCCCCTTGTTCTTGATTCCCCAACCAGAGGAAATAGTTTCTTCACACCTACTCTATCAAATCCTTTTAACATTGTAAATACTTTCAATTACCTATACTCAAGGGAATACAAGTGAAATTTATGCAACCTGTCCTCAGAATTTAACCCTCTAAGTCCCGGTATCATATAGAATAAAAGGCAGACAATTGTGCCTTACCTCATCCTGATTTCATATCTAATTTTTAAAAAGGAGTCGGTCATTCAGCTCCTTGAGCCTTCTCCAATATTCAGTTGGATCATGGCTGTACTGCATCTTAAATTCATTAATTTGAATTTGTGGGAAGCAAACAAAAAGGGATGATAGGAATGCAGAAGTGCATGACCAAAAGCAGTTGAGGATGCCAAGACCTCTGGCCTCTCACAAGCCATCCTCTGGTGAAGGAATTTAATTCGGTGGAGTGGATAAAGAGTTAAGGATGATGTGAGTGACATTGGGGTGAATACAGGAGTTGAGTGGATTGTACAAAGGGGAAGAAGTAGGGTAGTGATGAGAGTGAGGAGGTGGTAGAAAGGAAAGGAAATAGTAGGAAAGAAAAGGGAGAAGTGATCTTATGGGATTGAGGGGGTGGGGAGAAGCAGGGATGATCAGAAGATGGAATGGGAAGGGAGCTGCTAAATTGCCACATTTTTATCACAACTCCAACCCAAAATAGAAATTCCAGTCATTGCTGGCTCTTTTCCCCACCATGTCATCAACCACATTCTACTAACTGGAAAGGTTGAAAAAAGATGCTAATGATGATGGCTATTCTTCGCAGACGAAGATCAAGGAAAGATTTGGATCTATGGGTGCCCAGTTAAAAGCAGTTTCCTTCCGTTTTCAACTTTTCTCTCCTACAGCTTTGCATTTTACGGACTCAAACTTGCGCATAGCATTCCTGAATTTGGGGGGCAAGTTGTTGCTGTCAGTAGCTTCCTGCACCCACATCGGTTGTTCGATGTCAGCCAAGGATAATTGTTTCTTCAGCTGGTCCTTGAAAGGTTTTTGTGGAGCACCTCAATTCCGCTTCCCAAGGCACTTCCATACAGCACTGGTTTGGCATTCTGGTGTCCCCCATATGTGCCACATGCTCTGTCCAGCGCAGCTGTCATTGTAGGAGAATTCTCTCAACGCTGGGTAAATTCGCTCTTCTAAGGATTTCAATATTTGTAATGTAGTCCTGCCATTTGATATTCATGATGGAGTGCAAGCAGCATTGATGGAAGCATTCAAGTAGCTTAATTTGTTTACTGTACAGGACCCAAGATTCGGAGCCATACAAGAGGGTAGTGATAACAACAGCTCTATACATCTGGATTTTTGTGGAAATGAGCAAGGAGTGATTTTTTTCAAACTCGTTTAGAGAGGTGACTAAAAGAGCTGTTGGCTTTGGACAGCGATTGTCAATGTTGTTACCACCCGGTGAGAAAGAGGTCTAGGGTTCCCTTTCAGCCTTCACCTGGTCTTACTGTAATAGGGTTTAATTTTAAACACACCATGTTTTTAGCTCCCCCTTGGTGAATCCTTGTTCATTGCTTTCCAATTATAAGGCAAAGAAACCAGACTTTCTTAGATTTAAAGGAGAAAAGTTGAAATTTATTAAACTTGAACTTAAACTCTAATTCGGTTGATGCCTATGATACATGACGCGCCTACACTAGCATGCATATGTGATACACACATGCAAAATAGAAACAGAAAAGAGCAGAAGAAAAAATAAAGTGAAAAATTTGAAGCAATATCTGGAGTTTTTGTTATGGTTCTTCGAGCTCACTGTAGAGTCCTTGATTGTAGGTAGATCTTGCTTTTCATTGGGGCCCAGTATTCTTCTTAAACCTTGTTCACTGTAGAAGACTTTTCTCTCTTGGGGTTCATGTATCTTCAGTGGATTCAGAGATTTGTGAGAAAGAGATGGGAGCAGACAGGAGAGAGATCATCTCAGTCCAGGAGCAAACAGACATTCTGCCTTCAAACTCTCTGTGGCCAGTTCAAAAGAAAACCCTGGAACAGCCAAGAAGTCATGTGACCAGCTGGTCCAACCAGTCCTGGCCCTTGTGGATTGTATCCTCCTTAGCAGGCCCTGGAATGCGCTTCCTCACCTTTGATGTCTGTTAGTGTGTAAATGCTTTTTTTCAGCCATGGCTGATGTGTTTCACAAGTCACTTCCTCACTCCAACAATAGTTAAAAATCAATGTTTATGACAAAATTAATGTGCCTCATTCTTGGCAGGTGGGGGCCTAGCATGACAATGTCTTTACTGGTTGAGGCGTCGTTTGAAATTACACTGCCCAGATATGTGAATCGATCAACAGTGTTAAAATTTCTGTCATTGATATTGATCTGTGGTGGGTTGTAATTTCCACGGAGTGGGGTTGGAACAGAACTTTTGATTTCTTCAGGCTGATGGTAAGGCCAAATGCCTTTGATGCTTCTGGTTCATAATGAGTTGTAGCGCTTCCTGTGTATGGGCCAAGGGCACAACCATCAGCAAAAAGAAGTTCCAAGATGTGCACTTCTGTGGTCCTTGTAAGCCCCAAGAGACATCATAGATTGAAAAAACTTCTATCTGTTCAGAAGTGGATGTAAATACCCTCTGTCAAATCTCTCATGGCCTCCTGAAGCATCATACCAAAGAAGATGGAAAAGAGGGTCGATGTAAGAACACACCTTGTGTTACACTGTTGGAGATAGGAAAGCTGTCAGAGAGTGCTCTTTTCAGTTTCACCTGACCTTTCTGTCCTATATACAGTTGTCCGAGGCTCCAGGAACACAGGTGATCAATCCAGTCTAGACAGTATTTCTCACAGTCCATCCCGGCTGATGGTATTAAAGGCCTGTGCGAGGTTCATGAAGGAAACATATAGGCCCCTGTTCTGGTCCCTGCATTTTTCTTGGATCTGTCTCAGTTTAAAGACCATATCTGTGGTTCCTCAGCTTGGCCTAAATCCACACGGACTCTTGGAAGAATTTCCTCATCACTTGTTTGGAAAAGGCTGTTTAGAAGTACTCTTACTAAGATTTTGCCTGTGATGGAAAGCAATTTAAGCAGTCCGACTTTGTTCCCTTGTTTTTGTAGAGGGCGACAATCACTGCATCACGAAGGTCCTGTGGCACTGGCTCTTTCTCCCAGCAAGCCCTAAACAGCTCTGTGAGCTTGTCAAGAACTGCTTGTAGACCTCTTCTGGAATCGATCCCCATTGCTTTGCGGGATTTCAATAATGCTAAAACACTTGCAATCTCTCTGTGGGTCGAGGGCTCACTCAATTCAAATTTCTTTTCCCTTTGTGGTATCCTCGCTGTCGAAGCTTCCTGCATCATCTTTACATCTCTAAAGGGGCTCTGAAAGTGCTCTGACCATTGAATCATGATGGCCTCTTTGTCAGTAAGCAGGGTTGTGCTGTCAGAAGATTGCAGTTGTGCCTATGTCAGGTGGGACGGTCCGTAAATGGTCTTCAAGGACTCGTAAAAAGATCTCATGTCTCCGCTGTGTGTGTAACTCTGTGTTTTCTCTGCCAGTGCTTGTCACCAGTCATTTTGAATAACTTGAAGCTTGGTTTGTAGGGTACTGCAGGATACCCTATCAGGGGCTTTTGCAGATTGGTTACCTGGTCTCGCAAGAAGTTTTGTATAGCAGGAGCATTTCTTTTGGAGCAAATCTTGGATTCTGGAGTTACTTTCATCGGGCCAGTCCCTGGTCTTTTTCACTGAGTAACCAACTACATTGCAATTATTTCCTGAAGAACCAATCGCAGCTGCTTTCACTGTACACCTGGATCTGTTTTAGTGCCTGGGAACGTGCTATCATTAAGCTGAATTCCCAGTTTGCTCTCGAGTTCTGTTTTGACATCTGACAGACCTAGTCAGTGAATTTGGAATTTTCTTTGTTACTGGGCCCTTTCTCTTGGGAGGTGGCTTAATTTTGAGAGTGACCTTTGCTTGGACCTGTCTATGGTCAGTGTAACAGTTGGCACTGGACATCACTCTGGTGTGAAGTACATCTCTGATGTCCCGTTGGCAGACTAGGGTGTAGTCCAAGAGGTGTAGTCCAAGAGGTGCCGGTGTTTTGAATGTGGATGTCTCCAAGTGGTTTTGAATCCAGCCTTCTGCTGGAACAGCGTATTGATGATGCTGAGTTTATGCTTGGTACAGAATTCCAGAAGCGAATGTCCATCTTCATTGCAATTGCTGATGTCGTGCCCATCAAGTACGCCTTTCCAGGATTCTTGGATTCATTCAACTCTTAAAATCCCCCAGTATGATGAGCTTATCATTGGCATTGGTTTTATGAAAAGGTTTGTGCAGATCACGGTAGAAGCCTCCTTTCACAACCAGATCAGCCTACAGCATAGGGGCACATACAATGATGATGGTGGCAAAGTGGTTGTATTGAATCAGCAGTCAAAGAGACTTGAGATGATCAGATTGACTGATGGGAAGGCAATGGAGCTTGCTTGCAGTCATATTCTTTATCATAAAGCCGACACCGAACAAGCATCATTCCTCCTTGCCTTTACCTGACCAATAAAGTGTGTAGCCTGCTCCATGTGTGTAGCAAACTCCGCTGAGTGCTGTGATATCGGTAACAAGCCAAGCTCGTTCACTGGCAACAAACACAGACTGTCTTGGAGGGCACATGTTGTCATCCACATTAGTCATTGTGCAAACATTCCAACATGCATATTTCAGAATGTTTTAGCTCTTTTTGTTACCTCTTTCCTTTTCACTGCTTAAGAGATGCCCATTGACACTGGTAAAACAATTGGGTAAGGTTAAGACGAGCAATGTTTGGGTCACCTTTTCTAGACCCGTCTCCATTTGGAGCAATAGTGCTATCCCTAAAAAACGCTGCCTGGTCACTCAAAGAGCTGCCGAATCCTGTAGTTGTGTCCAGGACAACAGTCAGAAATTCCATACTTCTGAGCCCCCTACATAGAGGATTGTGGCTGTGGCTACCAGTGCCATCTTGTTCCTGCCATTATCGCTTCTCCCTCATCGCTGTAGGCCTTATTCTTCCTGCCTGCGTTAGTTGGTTTAACGTGAAGATCAGCTTGTGCTGACTGATCTCACTCTTTAAGCTAATGGTTTCTCTGCAGTGGCTCAGTGGGCTGAGATGACTGTGGCAACAACAAAGCTGTAAGCTTTACATTGGAGTTTCCTTCTTATAGCCTCTGGCTAAAGAGTCCCACCCAGAGGCACAGGTAGGTTTAAAATCAGAGTTTTCCCTCTCCTAGATAGATTGCCAACCACTGCTAATGAGCTCCATCTACCCGAAGCAACTGGTTTTAAGTCACCAGTTGTTGCTATTCTGAATGGTCAACCTCAGTATTAAACCCCTCAATAGACTTGTCACCCCCGACAAAGGAGCTGATGGTGGTGTTCGGCAGTGACAATGAGGGCATTATCAGTGAGCTGCACATTTACAACAGAGGGGAGCGGCAAGGGCCGGGGGGGTGGCAGGGGCCGGTGAGGTGGGGAGGGCCAGGGAGCGGCGAGGGAGGGGGCCAGAGTCCGGTGGCCTGGAGTTGTGGGCCAGAAGCATCAAGGGTCGACTGTCTGTGCAGCAGTGGGCTGCAGGTATTGTTTGATGGGTCAGGCCTGGAGAGAGGTGTGGGGTATATGTTTGGGGAGCTGAACTGGGGTGGGTCCACTTTGCTCTAGAGGGTTGGTTTCGGGTTCGGCAGTTGGCTGGCAGTGGAGCCGGACCCAGTTCCCAGGAGGAAAGGAGGCTGATGGCCGAGTGTGAGCTCTGGATGAGGAACATTTTCCTGAGGGGGTTTAATGTTGAGGGGGGTCTTTCCTGAGGGGGTTTAATGTTGAGGTGGGCTTTACTGAGGGCGGGTTAGCGTTGAGGTGGGTTTTACTGACAGGAATTAATGTTGAAGTGGGCTTTACTGAGGGCGGGTTAATGGTGAGGTGGGTTTTACTGAGGGCGGGTTAATGTTGAGGTGGGTTTTACTGACAGGAATTAATGTTGAGGTGGGCTTTACTGAGGGCAGGTTAATGGTGAGGTGGGTTTTACTGACAGGAATTAATGTTGAGGTGGGCTTTACTGAGGGCAGGTTAATGGTGAGGTGGGTTTTACTGAGGGCGGATTAATGTTGAGGTGGGTTTTACTGACAGGAATTAATGTTGAAGTGAGCTTTACTGAGGGGGTTTAATGTTGAGGTGGGCTATACTGAGGGAGTTTAATGTTGAAGTGGGCTTTACTGAGGGGGTTTAATGTTGAGGTGGGCTATACTGAGGGAGTTTAATGTTGAAGTGAGCTTTACTGAGGGGGTTTAATGTTGAGGTGGGCTATACTGAGGGGGGTTAATGTTGAGGTGGGCTTTATGTTGAGGTGGGCTTTACTGAGGGGGGTTAATGTTGAAGTGAGCTTTACTGAGGGGGTTTAATGTTGAGGTGGGCTATACTGAGGGGGGTTAATGTTGAGGTGGGCTTTATGTTGAGGTGGGCTTTACTGAGGGGGGTTAATGTTGAAGTGAGCTTTACTGAGGGAGTTTAATGTTGAGGTGGGCTTTACTGAGGGGGGTAAATGTTGAGGTGGGTTTTACTGAGGGGGGTTAATGTTGAGGTGGGCTTTATGTTGAGGTGGGCTTTACTGAGGGGGGTTAATGTTGAGGTGGGCTATACTGAGGGGGTTTAATGTTGAGGTGGGCTATACTGAGGGGGGTTAATGTTGAGGTGGGCTTTATGTTGAGGTGGGCTTTACTGAGGGGGGTTAATGTTGAAGTGAGCTTTACTGAGGGGGTTTAATGTTGAGGTGGGCTATACTGAGGGGGGTTAATGTTGAGGTGGGCTTTATGTTGAGGTGGGCTTTACTGAGGGGGGTTAATGTTGAAGTGAGCTTTACTGAGGGAGTTTAATGTTGAGGTGGGCTTTACTGAGGGGGGTAAATGTTGAGGTGGGTTTTACTGAGGGGGGTTAATGTTGAGGTGGGCTTTATGTTGAGGTGGGCTTTACTGAGGGGGGTTAATGTTGAAGTGAGCTTTACTGAGGGGGTTTAATGTTGAGGTGGGCTTTATGTTGAGGTGGGCTTTACTGAGGGGGGTTAATGTTGAAGTGAGCTTTACTGAGGGAGTTTAATGTTGAGGTGGGCTTTACTGAGGGGGGTAAATGTTGAGGTGGGTTTTACTGAGGGGGGTTAATGTTGAGGTGGGCTTTATGTTGAGGTGGGTTTTACTGAGGGGCATTAATGTTGAAGTGGGTTTTACTGAGGGGGGTTAATGTTAAGGTGGGTTTTACTGAGGGGGGTTGATGTTGAAGTGGGTTTTACTGAGGGGGGTTAATGTTAAGGTGGGTTTTACTGAGGGGGGTTGATGTTGAAGTGGGTTTTACTGAGGGGGGTTAATGTTAAGGTGGGTTTTACTGAGGGGGGTTGATGTTGAAGTGGGCTTTACAGAAGAGTTAGAAGTAGAAGAGGCAAGACAAAGAGAAACAGCAACAGAAAGATATTAAAGATAGAGATTATCACTGGAATTTTCCTCGAAGATTCTCCTAATTAGCAGGAACTCCTTTTACATGGCAGGGGCAGGAGGTGATTACGGCCTCAGATAACTCTGGTGCAGGTGCTGGTGCCATATTTAAAGGCCTGCCAGCCCTGCATTCACTTTTGTTTGGTGCAGCCGACAACTGTCCTACTGGGTCCTGTATCCCTCCACACCCGAGGAAGGCAGAAGACGATGGCATAACAGACACAGGGTGGTCCATGGTTCAGTGGTGCCTTCCTGCAGATTCTCCTCCAGGCTGCTAGGGAAAGGTGTGGGGTTCTCTTCCCCCACAATGGTGAGGAGGTCCTCCCGCCTGACTGAGCAAGCCTGAGTGGAGATCGCTGAGGAGGTCAGCAACCATGGGGACACCCAGCGCAACTGGATCCAGTGCAGGAAGAGGGTCAATGACCTCCTGCGTTCTGCCAAGGTGACTGCTCCATAACAGTCGCCTTCTCGAGAATTGCATGTGACTACGCGGGAGGTTGCATGACATGGGGAGGGTGGCAGTGCTGCAGCATTGCATGAGTGCCTAGGGTTCTGAATCTTCCTGACGATGAGAGGTATAGACAGGGAGGATAGCAAGAAGCTTTTTCCCAGAGTGGGGGATTCAATTACTAGGGGTCACGAGTTCAAAGTGAGAGGGGTAAAGTTTAGGGGGGATATGCGTGGAAAGTTCTTTACGCAGAGGGTGGTGGGTGCCTGGAACGCGTTGCTAGCAGAGGTGGTAGATGCGGGCACGATAGCGTCTTTTAAGATGTATCGAGACAGATACATGAATGGGCAGGAAGCAAAGAGATACAGACCCTTAGAAAATAGGCGACATGTTTAGATAGAGGATCTGGATCGGCGCAGGCTTGGAGGGCCGAAGGGCCTGTTCCTGTGCTGTAATTTTCTTTGTTCTTTGTTCTTTGATGCTTGGATGTCTCTTTGTTACAGGCCACCTTCATAGCTCACCCCCACTTAACTCCCATGACAGCGAGTGTCGGCATGAGAGACATCAGATTCCCCAGTAGGGGTTGAGGGGCTGGTAAGAGCTGAACTGTCAGGTTGATCTGTGTGCCATTCTCTACCATCTCCATCCTTCCTTTTGCAGGCCAACAGGGCCCATAACAGGAGGGAGATGTCCCAAACAGGTGGGGGAACCCCAGATCTACTTCCACTGACTCCTGCGAAGGAAGAGGCCTTGGGGCTGGCAGACACCCGAGGGGATGGGGAGATTGGAGTCCCTGCACAAGAGAGAGAGGATTGTCTCCTGTTGGCGTGTGCATCAATGTTGGAGACCCACATAACGCTTAGTAGGCAGCAGGAGAACTGCACAGCCTAAGCCTCATATATTTGTGTTCTCTCAAGCAGGTAGCCATTCGCAGAGGCCCGCAATCACTGGGGGACAGACCTGTGAGGAGGAGGAGTACTCAGAGGATGCACCGTCCCATGACTGTCTTGCACCCTCCACCAGTGCAGATACTTTCACCTTGATGGGTACATGTTCGGCTTTAGAATCTGAGTCACAAGCTGGTGAGAGCACCACGCACATGCCCAAGCAGCTGGCTGAGGCTGAGACATTTGAGGCCTCTTTGACACTCAGAAGACTGTAGGTGGCCAGGCCCATGCTGAGCCCTAGGCTGATGACCAGCCTCTGGTGTCGACAGCACAGGGCATGCTGGAGTTTCAGTGAGGGATAGGGCAAAATCTGGCAGAGATGCCAGAGGCCGTGCGCACCCTTCAGCGGATGATGAAGGAGTCCATCCGTGCCATGACAGCTGCCATGTTTCAGGGCTATGAGTGCATGGCTTCCTCCATCGAGAGGTTGGTGACCCTCATGGAGAACCAGATCGCACAGATCCATGTTGACCTGCACGCCATCGCCTTGGCCATGTGCTTGACGCAGCAGTGGCAAGGTGAGAGAAGGAACAGGAGCCTAGAGGCTTCTCCCGCTCCTGGTCCAACTCTGGTGAGCAGGGAGGCTCAAAGAGAGGAGGACAGGCTGCCTTCCATATCTGGGGGCTCCCTTCACAGCACTCTGAGTGTGACACCAGGCTCCTCAGCCCCTCCGCCAGTGAGCCCAGCACCAGCAGCCACGACGCCTGGCCTCAGGCAGTGAAAGGATGCCCGCTAAAGTCATCACAGGTCAAGGGAAGCCTGATCAGCAGCCTGCCTCCAGCTCACTGCTGCCGCCAGGATCACACTGCATAGGAATACCATCAAGCAGATTAAAAAGAGTACATAGCAACACTCTGGATTTCATGGGTGTAAATTATACCTTTTGTGTTAAATAATTAACAGATGCTTTGTTCAAATTTTAGGCTTCATTGTTTGGAAGGCATGCACCTGTATTCCTTAATTGTGAGATGTAGACCTCAGCCTTCCCCCTTTTGGCAATGTCAATGTAAACACAGCCCTCATTAACATGCCAATGTGATGAAAGTCTCTGTTAAGAAATGCTCTCCCATAGGCACTAGCACACATTGCTCATCTGCATGCAAGACAGGAACCACAAATGGAAAAGACATGACCGTGTTCAAGCATTAAGGTGAGACTTTACTTCACTCTCTGTGCATGGACACCAAGATGGTGCAAACGATTCATTGTGACATTCTCTGTTGCTTCCTTGGAAAGTAGCTCTACCCATTTGGCTTCCTGCCTTGGTACATGAGGATGTGCACATTATGTCAGCATGGTCACTCATGGACCTCAGATCCCTGCCTAAATGATGGTCCAACCTCTGTTCCAGCTATATGATCACACAGACCCACCACACAGCTGATTGCTTAGCCCATACTGATCCCCCCACAGCCACCCCACAAACACAGATTTCACCCCTTTGCAGAGCCCCTTCTCCCCCGGACCCCTTTGCAGAGCCTGCAGCAACGCACTCCCACAATGGCCTCCAAACCCCCCTCTTCTCCTAGGCTGCAGTGCTCAAAGCTGCCTACCCATCACGTCAATGTGCCCTCTCACCTTTGTGCCGCCAGGTTTCGCTGGTCATGAAACTGGAGGCACATCTGCGCCACTCACCACTCACAGAATCAGTCATCAATCATTAAATCACTTATAATGATATTTAAATACATTTAAATCAGCGCCTCTGCAATTTAAAATAGGTTCCTGTCGTGTTGTGACGAGAGTGACGCCATTATGCTTTCTGCCACTGACAAAATATGGAACCGACACCATGACGCTGGATTTCTGGGTGGGCAGCTGCATTGCGATTCTCTGCTACCCCCTCCACCCCACCCCCCCACCCCACCCCATCAGCAATCCCACCCTCAATGGCCGCACAAAATCCAGCCATAACTTGCACCACATAGGAGATTGACTCCTTTATAAAACAACTAAACTCTCTGGCTCATGACTACGATTTCCAGAAGTCTTGTTGGAGTGGCTACTGGGAGGATGTTTCTTCTTGTGGAGGAGATTAGAACTAGGGGACACAGTTTAAGAATAAGAGGTCTCCCTTTTAAGATGGAGATGGGGAGAAATTTTTTCTCTCAGAGGGTCATTAGTCTGTGGAATTCTCTTCCCCAGAGAGCAGCGGTGGCTGGATCATTGAATTTATTCAAGGCTGAGTTGGATAGATTTTTAATAGACAAGGGAGTCAAGGGTTATGAGGACAGATAGGAGTGGAGTTAAGACCGCAACCAGATCAGCCATGATCTTATTGAATGACGAAACAGGTTCGAAGGGCCAAATGGCCTACTCCTGCTCCTTAGTCCAATGTTCCTAAACATAATTTGCATTTATCCCTATAAACCGAAAATGTTGATACTGTTATTTTGTGCCCAGTGTGCACTTATTGCCCTGATTAAGTACAGCTCAGTAACTCAAATCACCACATAGAGATCTTGAGACATTTTATTTTAATAAACTGCAGCAAATTAATTCAATCATAATGACTGTAGTGAAAAGGATCATCTTTAAAGTATTTTCACAATAGTTAAAAATATGGGGAGTTGTGTTGTACTATATTGGGTAAAAAATTGGCTTAAGGATAGAAAACAGCAAGTCGTAGTATATGGTTGTTTTTCAGACTGGAGGATGGTGGATAGTGGTGTTCCCCAAGGGTCAGCGCTGGGCCTACTGCTTTTTTTGCTCTATATAAATGACTTGGATCTTGGAATACAGAGTAAAATTTTAACATTTGCTGATGATACCAAACTTGGAGGAGTGGCAGACGGTGAGGATAATATGAACTGCCTGCAACAGGACATAGATAGGAAAGCAGAATGTGCAGACAGGTGGCAGATGGAATTTAATATAGACAAGTGTGAGGTGATGCATTTTGGCAGAAGGAATAGGGAGAGGCAATATATACTTAATGGTGCAGTTCTAAGATTGTGCAGGAACTGAGGGAGCTGCGGGTGCATGTGCATCAATCTTTGAAGGTGGCAGGACATATTGAGAGAGTGTTTAGTAAAGCATATGGGATCTCCGGCTTCATAAATAGAGGTATAGAGTACAAAAGCAGGGAAGTTATGCTGAACCTTTATAAAGCTCTGGTCAGGTCCCAACTGTAATATTGCATCCAGTTCTGGTCACCAAACCTTAGGAAGGATATGAGAGTCTTTGATAGGGTGCAGAGGAGATTTACCAGAATGGTTTCAGGATGGGGGATATTAGTTATAAGGTTTGATTGGGAAAGCTGAGCCTATTCTGCTTAGAGCAAAGGAGATTGAGGGGAGATTTAATAGAGGTGTACTAGATTATGCCAAGCTTAGATAAGGTAGACAAGGCAAAACTGTTCACATTAATGGATTAAGGACGAGGAGACACAGATTGAAGATTTTGGGTAAGAGCTGCAGGAGGAATATGAGGAAGATCATTTTTATGCAGCGAGTGGTAATGACCTGGAACTCGCTGCCCACAAGGCTGGTGGAAGCAGAGATGATCAATGATTTCAAAAGAAAATTGGATGGCCACTTGAAGGAGTTAGACTTGCAGGGCTACGGGTGTCGAGCCGGGGAGCGAGACTGACTAAATAGCTCCATGGAGAGCCGGCATGGACTCCATGAGATGAATGGTCTCCTTCTGTGCTGTAAATGATTCTATGGGGGGAATTCTATGTTGGCAGCAGGGGTCTCGACAAAGGGGGAAACTGATGCTGAGATCCCCGCATTATCTCTTTTCTGGAAGGCCTGCTGAATGTAGTGTCAATCAGGCACTTAAGTGGACAGCGGTGGGCTTTCCATAGGATTTAGGACCCCATTGCCAGAAGTCCCACTCTTGGAGAGCTGCCTGCCAATCAGAGGCTAGCAGCTGCAGCACCACCGTAGAGGCAGTGGCTGCTGCTGGAGGTGACCGTCCTGGAAGCCGAGGAGCTTTGCTAGAGTCAGGCCTCAGGTAGGTCAGGGCAGGAGGGTTCTCGCAGGGTGGATGTTGCAGGGAGGGGGGGAAGGGGGTCACTAGCAAGGGCAGGGAGGTAGCCCTCAACAGGCCCCCACCTTCCTGAGGCTGGGTCCCTCGTTCAGGCATTAAGCGCCTTTGAATGAGGGACCTCTCCCTGGGCCGGGAAGCAGCCCGCACGGTTTTTCCTACCATGCTTCCTGTGCAACGACAGGGTTGCCTGCCGCGTGGGTACAGCAGCTATGGCAGGAAGAGGCTCTTAACTGGGTGTTAATTACCCATTTAAGGGCCTCAATTGGTGACGGGGCAGGAAGGCCAGCTTTTCCACACTGGACTAAATTTTGGTGGAGGCAGGATGATGGTGGCAACCACCCCATGGCCCGGCCACCATCCCACTCGATTTTATGCTCTCCCTGCCTCCAAGCCCACCATGGGGGAGAGCATACAATTCCACCTTGACTCTATGATATTCAAATATTTGAGAAATAATTCCTGATGGTAAAATATTTGGTAAATGTGAAAATAAAAATTTAACAGCAAATTGATTATTCATTCAACGACTCTTAATTCAACATCTAAAAATTATAGTGAAAAATTTGCCAGGTATAAATCTGTGTGAAAAGTCTATTTTTTGTAGAAAGTGTGTTAATTTATGAACATTAGGCAATATGGGCTGGATTTTACCTTAGGTGGACAAGAATTTGCCACCGACGTTAAAGTCGATGGCGAACCCGCTTCCGCCTAGCCCGGGGATCCGTCCCACATTTTACGGGCCCTTGGGCTTTAATTGGCCCGAGGCGGGACTTCCACCCGCTTGAGGGAGGAGATCCCGCCTCATTGAGCTGCTGGCCAATCAGCGGGCCGGCAGCTCTTACTCCCAGCAGCGCTACTGGGAGTGGTGGCCACATAAGGGCCTTGATTAGCCTCGGGCAGGCATGCTGTTCCCCCACCCCACCCCCCTCGCCCGATGCCGTAAAGTTGACCGGAGGCGGAAGCGGGGCGGTTGGGCCTCCTGGAGTCTCCAGCTCAATTTTACGCCACCCTCATGTCACCATCCGACTCGCTGGGGTGGCGTAAAATTCAGACCTATATGTCAAAATATAAATGTGAGCCGAATAAATAACAATGGTGGAGTATAAATTCCTTTATGTACCTGGTGTAATGAAATCAGAATTTTTTTTTTACAAAGACAGCATTTATGATAATTGGCAAAAGAACCAGGGGAGATGCAGAAATGGTGTTGTGAAAGGGAAATCATGTTTAACCAATTTATTGGAGTTCTTTGAGGGTGTTACATGTGCTGTGGATAAAAGGGAACTGGTGGATGTATTGTATTTAAATTTCCAGAAGGCATTGGATAAGGTGCCACATCAGAGGCTATTGAAGAAAATAAAAGCTCATGGTGTCGGGGGTAACATATTGGCACGGATAGATGATTGGCTAGCTTACAGGAAACAGAGAGTAGGCTAAATGGGCCATTTTCTCGTTTGCAAGATCTAACAAGTGGTGTGCCACAGGCATCTGTGCTGGAGCCTCAACTTTTTACAATTTCTATAAATGACTTAGATGAAGGGACCAAAGGTATGGTTGCAAAATGTGCTGATGACACAAAGATAGGTAGGAAAATAAGTTGTGAAGAGGACGTAAGGGGGCTACAAAGGGATATAGATAGGTTAAGGGAGTGGGCAAAGATCTGGCAAATGGAGTATAAAATGTGGGAAAGTGGGAAATTGTCCATTTTGACAGGAAGAATAACAAAGAAACATTTATCTGAATGATGAGAGATTGCAGAGCTCTGAGATGCAGAGGGATCTGGGTGTCCTAGTGCATGAATCGTAAAAGGTTAGTATGCAGGTACAGCATGTATTTAGGAAAGCTAATAGAATGCTATCGTTTATCGCAAGGGGAATTGAATCCAAAAGTAGGGAGGTTATGCTTGGGCTATACAGGACATTGGTGAGACCATATCTGGAGTACTGTGTACAGTACTGGCCTCCATAATTAAGGAAGGATGTAAATGCGTTGGAGGCAGTTCAGAGAAGGTTTACTAGACTAACACCTGGAATGGACGGGCTGTCTTACGAGGCAAGATTGGACAGGCTAGGCTGGAGTTTACAAGAGTAAGAGGTGACTTGATTGAAACATATAAGATCCTGAGGGGTCTTGACAGAGTGGATGTGGAAAGGATGTTTCCCCTTGTGGGAGAATCTAGAACCAGGGGTCACTGTTTAAAAATAAGGGGTCACCCATTTAAGACAGAGATGAGGAGAAATTTTTTCGCTCTGAGGGTCGTATGTTTTTGTAATTCTCTTCCTCAAAAGGCAGCGGAAGCAGAGTCTTTGAATATTTTTGAGGCAGAGGTCGATAGATTCTAGATAAGCAAGGGAGTGAAAGGTTATCAGGGGTAGGTGGAAATGTGGAGTAATTAATTCAGCCATGAACTTACTGAATGGTGCAGCAGGCTCGAACTACTCCTGCTCCTAATTCGTATGTTCGTATGCATGTTTGTATGTAAATTTCTTTACACACCAAGTTATTATGATTTGAAATACGCTGTCTGAATGGGTGGTGGTGGCAGATTCAATCGTATCTTTCAAAAAGGAATTGTCTATATATTTGAAAAGGATAAAGAATGCAAGACTATGGGGAAAGAACAAGGGTGTGGGGCTAATTGGATAGCTCTTTCAAAAAGCTGATATGGTCACAATAGACTGAATGGCCTCCTTCTATGTTGCATGATTCTATGACTTTGTTATAATGCACTGTTCCAAGGAAATCTTCCCCCAGTACTGGCTGTACCTTGGGGTGGTGGGATGTAAGTTTGTGTTTGTGATCCTCCACAATGCTGAAGTTTCCTATTCTGCTATTCTGTTACGGGAATTGTTGAGTGGAGGCTAAGTGCTGCCCTTCAGGGGAGGCTGGGGATGGGTGGCTAAATTGAAGGTAGAATAATAGCTGGCCTGCTTCAAGTACCTTGAGAGCATGCACCCTCTATTCTCCTAGGTACAATTAGTGTGTAGTTTGGGGAGACAAGCGGAAAAGAACACCCACCCTTACCACAAAAAAATCACAGTAAGAATAAAAATAGGCCAAAACATCCATCGTAATTTCCATGCTCAGTCCACTTTCATCTTCTTCCTGACTTTATGCCAAACCTATATTTTTCTTACTCCCTGTATGCATTTGTACTTTTCAGCATTAAACTGAGGGAGTTGTTGTTCTTAAAGGAAATCATAGTTGCAGCAACCTGCATTCTTCAATGTACCATGGTAAAAACTAAGAAAGAAACTAAATATAAAAAGAATAATTATTTGGACTTTTCAAACACTGTTCCTGCCCTCTGGAACTCGCTTCACTTTGATATCTTTCCATGCCTTTATAAGTATCATGAAAACATATATCTTCAACCATGCTTTTGGTCTTCGCCTCTGAATTCCTTTACTTCCTGCTTGGTGCCTCTCTTTTCCCCTGTACAGTGCTCTGAGATGTTACTTTACATTAGTAATGCTATATGCATGTAAGTTGTTGTTGAAAGCTGGATAAATTGTACAATTTTTGCTATTTAGGACATGATTCTGAGAACAATTTACACTTTTTGCCCACTAATCCATGGCATCAATCATTATCTGTCAAGGTAAAACACAAATCAAGTGCTGTTCAAGGCTCTCTTGGTTCTTTTTCATTGGTGTGATAATGTGCCTCAGTTTTAAACTAAGAGGAAAAAAGATTACTGCACCAGGATGACATTTCCTTGCATATCCTATCAGGGCAGCCAATCAAACTGAGTTTGTCAAATTAGTACTAACTTCAGGGCACATTTGAGCTGTAGACACATGCCCTCTGGGAATAGGAACTGGATTGGGACTGCCCAAACATATTTGCTTCCTGTGCATCACCAGCTATCAGAGAAAAGAAGCCTTTGTCTCCTTGGGATCCTTGGGACAAATTTAGTTGTTTCTGGCCTGAGGGTACACCACTGTCTGAAGCAACTCAGGCTTTCTTTTCGTCACTAATGGAATGAGTTTGGACGACTAAGTATGAAAACAAACTGGATTTTATGAAGAGCTCATTAGTCTTCCTCCCCTTCGATTGAAAAAGTCAAGACCTCTACATCACAAAGTTTGATGTAGCTAGAGGGATTCATCATGTCCTTCCTCCTTCAATTGCATGCGTTAAAGAAGCTAAATATGTCTCTTCTTTGAAATACCTAGCTTTCTCCCTCTGTGACAGAATGAATCAGTAGATACATATTTCCTCCAGTGTAATAGGAGACTGCTTACAATGAGTAAAAGAAATGCAGATCTATCAGTCTGCATCCTTATCATTCTCGGAAGTGAGGACAGATCAAACAGCAAAGGTGCTGCTTTATACAATATAAAGAGAGCCTGAGATAAACAAAACCAGTGGGGACATCGTATGCATGTTATAAGAACATAAGAAATAAGAGCAGGATTAGGCCCCTTAACCCCGACCTGCCATCCAATAAGATCATGGCTAATCTGTCCCAGGCCTCATCTCCTCTTTCGGTCCTGCTCCGCCTAACCCTAGACTCCCCGAGATTTCAAAAATCTCCTCCTTAAATACATTTAATGACTTAGCCTCCACAACTCTCTGAGGCAGAGAATTCCAGAGATTCACCACCCTCTTAGAGAAAAAATTCCTTTGCCTCTCAGTTTTAAATATGTGCCCCCTTATTCTGTAACTATGTCCCCTAGTTCGAGATTCCCCTACTAGCAGAAACATCTTCTCAACATCTATTATCATGTATAATAAAACAACTGAAAATGTTGACATGGCTCCAGCAGGTCACGCTGTCTTCCACATCAACATTTTCAATTGCTTTATAACTTATTGATTTAATCCGATTTGATTTAGAGCTACAGCACTGAAACAGGCCCTTCAGCCCACCGAGTCTGTGCCGACCATTAACCACCCATTTATACTAATCCTACACTAATCCCATATTACCACATCCTCACCTGTCCCTATATTCCCCTACCACCTACCTATACTAGGGGCAATTTATAATGGCCAATTTACCTATCAACCTGCAAGTCTTTTTGGCAGTGGGAGGAAACCGGAGCACCCGGAGGAAACCCACGCAGACACAGGGAGAACTTGCAAACTCCACACGGGCAGTACCTAGAATTGAACCCGGGTCGCTGGAGCTGTGAGGCTGCGATGCTAACCACTGCGCCACTGTGCCGCCCTATGATAATATAAATGTGTGTACTTCACAGGCATATCAGTCAATGATCTCCAGTTAAATTCACATGTAAACATCAGAGTCGAGGCACTGTGGCATTTCCTTCTAGCGACAAGCCATGTATCTAAAATTAGCACCTTGCTGCAAGCTGTATTTGTTACAGATAGTGGTCACTGTTCCCAACACTTGAAGGAGGATTTAGTTTTGACAAGCATCACATCATCTTAAATCCAACCCCTTAATTACATTCAAGTCAGACAAAAGGGGAGAAGGACTAACTTTAAACTCTTACTGTCAATTGCTTCCCCTGTCCTTGATGAATTTCCTGACAGCTGCTAACCTGTTCTCAAAGTTATAGAATCCCTTACTTGTTTCACCTCCTTCCCGTGTGTCCACACCTTAGGAAGGTTTCTGCCAGATAAAACACTTTTCTCTTGTGAGCTATAATGCAACTGATGGAAATTAATTAGTCGGGGAAAGGGAGTTGGGGGTGGGGAGTAGTCTCATGGAACCCTTATCAAAATAGGAATCTAATTTATTCTTTAATCATCTTTCAAGTATGCTAGTTCATTTTAAATATGTTGTTCACATCGCTTGTGAAAAGAGATGTCAATTAAAACTTAAGAAGTGCCCTGAGTCATTTCAAAATATATTATGGTTTCCAATGAGAAGTGTTAAATAAAAGGAATTATTACCCTGGTCTGACTAATTTTCTGACTTGCCAATCAGCCCATTGGATTCAAGCAGTGTAAAGCAATGTAACAATTTCTGTAGCTTGAAAAGCATGGCTATTTGGACAAAGTGAAAGAATCTAATCACGGCTCCCCAGATTCTGACCCTGTCTATCAGCTGCCCTAACCCAGACTCTTTATAACATGCAGGGAACTCTAACCCTTCTTTCACAATGTCCTTAATTCCTTAGTATCGATACAATAAGGCCTAACTATCATTGTCGTCCAGCAATACCAGCCCTGACTTAACAGTGCGTCAATGTATGGAGAACCTTGAAGATAGAGATCATCATCAGTACTTGTGAATGTTACCAACTTTTACTATGTAACAACTTTGGAACATATTATCACATCTTGAAAATATCGATATTGTGTTCCTATCATCTGTAATTTTCCAAAGTTGTTGAAAGAATATAAATGACTAAATACAAACGTTTACATTTTCTTGTTTAATTTTTACTTTCTTCAAGGGAGCATGTCCCCAAATCTAATACCTTCCCTCGAAAGTGCCATAAATCTCAAAAAAGTTTCTCACTGCAGGAGGCTATTTGCTTCATCTGCTTTTTTATAATAAGCAAACCGGCTAAGCACATATTTCTTCAGTGGTAATAGCTGTATAAATATGAGTTTTATAATAAATCAGCAGATGATTTATGTTGGGCACAAAGATTAATTATTTTAGGAAAAAAGACAGGATTGCTGATTTTCTATAATTTCAATATTATGGTGCATTTACAGTAATAGTCTCACTGTTAAACCAATATAGTCATATCTACATTCTTTCCGCAAGCATCTCAACTCCTCTCCCTATTTTAATATTAACAAATTTAACAGCCTTATAGTCAGCTTGGTTTCCAGCTCATTTATACTATCTAGGAAGCATAGAAGTGTGAGCATTGATATTTACAGCGCCTGACTCAACTGTCTTGATTTTTAACACCTTCAACCAGCAAGAATAGTGCTTGGGAGGGGTTAAGATCAGTCCGATCCGATTTGCTAGCCTGAGGTGCTCCATTCCCACCCGGTGCCATTTCATCTGTCAAGCTGGTTGTGGCACCAGTAACAGGCAGGCAGGGGCTTACTTTAAATTCAAAAGTCACAGCCTGATGGCATCATTGGTGCGCAACGTGATTTTAACATCTAGAGAGGAGGAGGCCCGCACTGTGTGAAACCCAACAGCTGAACCACAGTGGGAGGCGCCATCCAGCCAGAAGAGGCCAAGAGTAAAGTACTGTGGATGCTGGAAGTTTGAAATAAAAACAAAAAATGCTGGCACTACTCAGGAGGTCTGGCAGAAGAGTTGTATGACAGGAGAGTTGTATGGCAGGAGAGAGTTGTATGGCAGGAGAGTTGTATGGCAGGAGAGAGTTGTATGGCAGGAGAGAGTTGTATGGCAGGAGAGTTGTATGACAGGAGAGTTGTATGGCAGGAGAGAGTTGTATGACAGGAGAGTTGTATGGCAGGAGAGAGTTGTATGGCAGGAGAGTTGTATGACAGGAGAGTTGTATGGCAGGAGAGAGTTGTATGACAGGAGAGTTGTATGGCAGGAGAGAGTTGTATGGCAGGAGAGAGTTGTATGGCAGGAGAGTTGTATGACAGGAGAGTTGTATGGCAGGAGAGAGTTGTATGACAGGAGAGTTGTATGGCAGGAGAGAGTTGTATGGCAGGAGAGTTGTATGACAGGAGAGTTGTATGGCAGGAGAGAGTTGTATGGCAGGAGAGTTGTATGGCAGGTGAGTTGTATGACAGGAGAGTTGTATGGCAGGAGAGAGTTGTATGGCAGGAGAGTTGTATGACAGGAGAGTTGTATGGCAGGAGAGAGTTGTATGACAGGAGAGTTGTATGGCAGGAGAGAGTTGTATGGCAGGAGAGTTGTATGACAGGAGAGTTGTATGGCAGGAGAGAGTTGTATGACAGGAGAGTTGTATGGCAGGAGAGAGTTGTATGGCAGGAGAGTTGTATGACAGGAGAGTTGTATGGCAGGAGAGAGTTGTATGACAGGAGAGTTGTATGGCAGGAGAGAGTTGTATGACAGGAGAGTTGTATGGCAGGAGAGAGTTGTATGGCAGGAGAGAGTTGTATGGCAGGAGAGTTGTATGGCAGGTTGATGACTCTTTGTCAGAACTGACCTCGTCCTTCCCACTCCCTCTGTGTGCTGGTATTGTTCTGATTAAAGTTCCTTGGCCTGAAACATTGGGCAGAATTTTCTCAGCCCCATGGAGGCAGCTTTGGAGGCAGGGAGGCCAGGAAAATTGCACTAAAATGGGCTGGACCGGCTCCCCAACGTGCTCCTGCCTTCTAGTGCTTTTCCCAGCGGAGGGCACACAGAGCTGATGGCAACCCGCCCGGCAGTGGCGAGAAT
This sequence comes from Heterodontus francisci, assembly GCF_036365525.1. Lineage (NCBI taxonomy): Eukaryota > Metazoa > Chordata > Chondrichthyes > Heterodontiformes > Heterodontidae > Heterodontus > Heterodontus francisci. Next base: position 71,930,940 of record NC_090371.1, on the reverse strand, counting down.
GCAATCAATCTAATTGAGGAGCCACTTTAAGGCAATTATTGCAGCAGCACAGCACTTCTGCCAGCAGTGCAAGGGCCCACCCCCTCCCCCTGCTGTGTCCCCACCCCGGCAAGAGAGAGGAGGTAACTGCACAGCAGGAGGTCGAGGCTGCATTACAGCTGAAGGTGATCTAGATGTTTCAGACAGAAAATGGCAAAGCTGCTGTCTTTCCATGTCGCAGCTTTGTCATTGAGTGTGGAATTCCTGGAGACAGATGCCTCCGATCATCCTGGGCCTAGTGAGCTGCTCCCTTGATATTGATGGCGGCTCCAGTGCTTCCTGCCGCTCCTTCTATTTGGGCCTCAGCAGTGCTTCCACTGGTCACACAGTGAGAGCTGCCAATATCCCTTGCAATGGCTGCACTGTCTGCAGCTTCACCTCCAGAAGCCACCCACCATCCCTAATTTGATGGTGAACGCGAAGGCAACCTACTAATTGGCCACCTCCTCTAAAATTCAGCTGAAAGGTGTGCCACTTCGATGGGGTTCACAACCGAGAAATGAGCCCGATGTCAGGTTCCTAACGTTTGTGGCAAAATTTAGCCAATTAACTCTCCACAGGTGCCAGCAGATCTGCTGAGTATTTCCAGCATTTTCTGTTTTTATTTTAGAAGAGGCCAAGGCTAGATTGGTAATATGAATTCTGTGAGAATTCCTTGTTGGCCAGTAGTGAACCCAGACTCCACAAGGAGTCATTGGGCCTCTCCACCCTGGGCCTACCCTCTCCTCTACACGCTGGCATCGGCTTGCCCAGTGCTGAGGTTTACTGAGAATCATTGCTTTGGGTCCCTAGCATCCTAAGGCTCCCGTGCTGACCCTGACATCAGTCCTGCTGCTTTATAGCGAGGAACAGAAGTGGAATATTTAAATGAGATCTGAGAGTGTTGGCCTGGGCCTCACACTGAGCTCCCCATGGGGGTTTCTCTCCCATCGGCTCTGAACCTGCCCCCAGTAAAAATCGAGGCCATTTATCTCCCCCAGCCTCACAATACACTTCTCATAACTACTCTTCTGTTTCCTACTTTTTAACTAGTTTTTTTTTTATTCAGTTCCCCTATCTGTCTTAGATTCAAGTGCATTTTATTTTAACTAGAAATCTTTCACCTAGAACTTTATCAAAAGCTTTACTGAAAATCAAATCTATTGACTCCTTTGAGTATGCTACAGGAAAAGTAGTTATTATTTTACTTGTTATTGATGTTAGGCTAAATCCCTGTGTGAGATTTATTGCCCTCTTTAAAATAGAGGCTGTGCAGAACCTCAGCATTGTCCAGCAATTCAAATATGATGATTATTTTACATATTGTGATGTGCAGGTATAATATCAGGATAATGTGACAGTTCCTTGAGAAATGTGCTGCATTTTTACAGGGTGTTCAATCCCCCTCAGCGTGTAATCTTTCAACATTCTTTTAATAACTGCATGAGGAGGCTTTGAAAGTAATACAAGGGTTTTTAATATTTATTTTTAGGTGAATGCAAATGAGATTATCCAGCTGCAAAATTATATTAAATTATGTTAAACTACCGCACAGAACGGAAATGAAAGCAATGCTGTATTCAAAATTAGCTTTATTACAACAGTGTTCTGGAACATTCCACCTGGCACAATGAGCAGCAGGGTGCAACATGATCCTGTCGTACTCCAAGAGGAATGGTCAATTAGTGTGGGCAGGCCCTGCTCCAGTGTAATACAGCACGTTTCCATAGGCAGGTTAGTGTGTAATGTAGCTGAGGACTGATCTCATGGTGACACTGCCAGAGGAATGACAAAATCAAAGTTGACATCTGTCAGGTTGCATCTCGTCCAGCCACCCGATCCAGTCAGAAGCTTACTGGCAGTCATTCCTTGCAGGATTCTGTTGACAAAAAATAAGATGCAACAGGATGTGGGCAAAGGGCAAGACTGACTGCTGTGGATCCTCTAAACATTCTTGCTCCTGTAACCTAAAATAATAAAGCTTTGGGTAAATCTCTTAATCTTTCTAAACTGTGGGGATGTTTATCCTTTAGGGCTCACTGCTGGCATCTGGAGGATTGGAATTAATGACAATGGTGACACAGTGTGTATTTATAAATGCATTATCAAATCAGTACTGGTAGCCCTGCTGGGAAGAAATAGTAAAACCTTTCCGAAATACCAGTGCTGTAAATAACTGTCACCCAGCAGTTAAGATCCACACTCCATATGCAGGGGATGATATTTATGGCCAAGCCAATGATCACGTTAAATCTATGTTGGATGTTAGCTACTTGTATTTTACTGATCCTATTTTCACTTTGGAGTGTGTTTAGGATCTTGGAATGCAGCTTATGGAGCAAGATAAAATAAGCAAATGAAAGAAGGACAGAAAGGAAATAGTGTCTGGAGAAATAGTAGTGAAAGTCTGTGTAAATGTAACGTTTTTATTAAATTATAATTACAGTGCCGAAATACAAATTCTTACTCACCTCCCTGTTGACCCTGCTAGCCCCAGACAGGTACTGTCCTGGTGCTCTGCAGTGAGCTACATAGTTTTAGATGGTTCATTTCTGATTGATCCCCCTGCACAAACTTGAGAGTTTTTAAGCCTTGGCTCTTGCTAATCCGTATCTAATTTTGTTACGGGTAAGTGGGATGTGTCCCTAAGGAATGAGGGTTTGCATTCCATATAAAACAAAACTCTGCCTATGTACGTGGTGCTTTGTTTCTATGTGTATAATGGCACGGAACATCATTCAGTCCATTTATGCAGCAATAGAAGTAGCTGGAAGAAAAATCAAATGATATAATTTCCCTCTGATAATACTGGGTAGTATAGTGGCTATGGTACTGGATGAGCAATCCAGTGGTTCAGAGCTCAAATCTCACAATGGTAATCTAGTAATTTGAGTGCTGAGATCTCTGTGCAATAAACTACAGCACAGAACTAGACAGCTTGGACCAACCAGTCTGCAACAATGTTTATTCTTCAAAAAAAAAAGAGCAGTCCTAATCCCACATCTGGCTGAATTTTATCATCCCTCTAGGGACAGGTAGGGTGGCAGGTGGGCCCATAAAATTGCGAGGGATGGTGGAGTGGGAGGGGGGTGGTGGAGTGCCCATCACCTTCCTGATGCCACTCAATTTAGTCAGGGGAGGGGAAGGCCGAGGACGGCCTTCCCACCCAGAGGCCAATTGAGACCCTTAAGTGGCCAGTTAATGGCCACTTAAGGACCCTACCCTGCCGCCGCTGGCATTTTACCAGCAGCTGGGGCGGGATTCCCTCCGCAATATGTGGAGGCTGTCCAGTAACACCAGGTGGCCTCCCTGCAGGCTGGTTGTGGGGGCATTGAGGGGGGGCGCCTCCTGTTTGGTCAACCTATGGCCCATGGAGGGCCCCTGGCGGCTGCATAAAATTTAGCCCTGTGTTCCCATATCCCTTTATTTCCCTTTCCTTCGACCCACTAACCTATTCTTAAAAACTGACATGCTGTCTGCGTCAAACACTAACTCTGGTAGTGCACTGCATAGCCTCACAACTGTCTGTTCACAAATGTTTCTTCTGCTCTCAATTCCTAACTGAGGTTTTCCTACTGTTACCTACAGCTGAGAACAAAAACAACTGGAACCCATTGGTTGAATTGAACATAGCATGAATTATAAGAAATTAAACAAAGTCATTTGTATTCTAGTCAAATTAACTAATTGCATTATCTTTCAATAAAATACTTTCCTGTCTTCCTATCAGCTGACAACGTTGTCCACTGCCCCATATCTTATGAAGTCATATTTTCCCTTTATGTGACACAAATAAACCACTGTTAGAAGGGTAGCAGGGATAAACCAGGTAATTAATGGAAAGTGTTGCATGAATGTTGCACCAAAGCAGTGGCTCTCAATTTTTTTTGGTTAAAGGACCTCTTTTCAAATGGATTGGTAATCATGGCCCTCCGCATCTAAATTATAATACTATGGCTGGAATTTTACGGGGCCTTTGGGAACTGCCCCAGTGGCTGGAAGACTGTTAAAGTGGTGTGGGAAGGCATTGGGTGGCATGCTCGATGCCTTCCTGCTGCCATGCCATTATACTAGTGGCTGGAAAGGTAGCAGGAAAGCCCGCCCACCCAGAATCCAATTGAGCCACTTAAGTTGCCAATTAAGTGCCTCTTCATGCCTCCACAGGCATTTAGCCAGCAGTGGGGGGGGGGGGGCCCTCCACCACATGGAGCGACTGCCTGGTAAACCCTGGTGGCCTCCCATTGGGTGGGGGGAGGGGCCCTTTTTGGGCACTCATTGGCAATGGATGGCAATGCTGCCCCTGCGGTATCAGCGCTGCCTGTCCTCAGCAACCGCATCTCCCCCACCCCTCTCGCCAGGGCCTGCTTGCCTGGCTTTGGTGCCCCCAGACTCCACTTTCCTTACTTTGAGGGTACATGTCCATCAATGCACCCTGGTCCTCCAGGTTCAGCTGCAAGAGTGGCCACTGTTCCCAGGGGCGCCTTTGAGGCTGCTGAGCGGCCAGCCCTCTGATTAGGCCAGCAACTCTTGGGGCCGGAACGCTGTATCTAATTGGACAGCAGCCCCAGTGGCAGCAACTTAATTGGCTGCTGCCTGTAAAATGCGGTCCCGGATCCCGCCGCCCACCAAAGCGGGGTCACTCCCCCTCCGCTTTCGGCCCCAGCGGCAGGACTCCTACTGCCTCTGAAAAATCCCAGGCAATAGAATATTCTTAATACCTGGGCAAAATGGTATTTTGGTGCCCTTTCTTTGAGTTTAAGTAGAACATGAATATTTGAGAAGCTCCCCTCCCTTGCAAGGCTGAACTCACCTGGCTCCCGCCACCTGCCTTGATAATTGTCGGTCTATCTGGCGATCGTCCTGCTGCTCTCAGTGCTCCTCCATGCATGCCCCCTTCTGAGGTGAGACAGTCAGACTGCTCTGCACTGCACATGTAGTGACTGCACTCCACTCCCACCTCCTGGCTCATACCAAGCCTGCCTTCAGCTGCCGCTTATTCCCACACCGCTTGATTATTTTCAAGAGCCCATGGAAAGTCTCTACAGACCTCCAGGAGTCCACGGACCCCAGTTTGAGAAGCATTGTACTAAGGAGAGCATGCTGCTGCATTAAATTATCAGTAAACAAGATTAATTTCTGAGGTGAGGTTCCCAGTGCAGAAATTCGCTCGATAGAAGTACAGATCACTGAATTATGGCTTGCCCAATTTTCTGGTGATTTAATTTTAATGGATGGAGAGCATGATGCAGAGCATGCTGACTTCCATGCCTAGTTTCCCAATATGCACTCCTACTAGATGAAGCTCCATGCCGGGAATGCTAGTTCACAAAATCTCCCCATATCCAATGGGGCGGATTTTATGCTCTCCCCCACAGCGGGTTTGGAAGTGGGGAGAGCATTTAATCAGGTGGGATGGTGGCTGGGTGGGGGTGACCCCCCAACCTTTCTTCCTTCATTCCAATTGTCCATGGCGGGAAGACATTCCTGTCCCATCATCAATTGAGGCCCTTAAGTGGGCAATTAATGCCCAATTAAGGGCCTTATCCCGTTGCTGCTGTTATTAACCCAGCGACAGGCAAGTCTGTTGCCACATGGAGAGCACGACAAGCAAATCCATCCAGGTTGTTTGCCAGCTCTGGGGTGGGGGTGCGGGGAGGGGGCAGGGGGGGGGTCCCCTTGTTCAAAGGCACTTAGTGCATGATCAAGCAACCTGGCATCAGGAAGGGGGAGGCCGCAGAGGGCCATTGCCCACCCAAAATCCCTGCCCCCGTGACCCCCACCCTGCCATCACTCACCTGTGGCCTGGGTCCCATGTTGATTCCAGGCCTCCGGTGGTACATTACCATGGAGATGCGCTCAGTAAAAGAGCTGCCAGCCTCTGATTGGCTGAGAACTCTTAGCAGGCGGGCCTCCGTCAGTGGGGTCTTTAATCTCAGGGAAGACCCGCTGCTGCCCTGCTAAGTGCCTAATTGGCACAGAATGCATGGGCCTTCCTCAGAGGAGGTAACGCTGGGCTCTCGACAGCTCTTCAGCCGGTGGCCGAGACCCCCGTCGCCAATATAAAATCCCCCCTATTGTCTTCAGAAATGTCTAACATTTTGCGAGGAAATTAAACTAATAAATACATGTGACCACTGAGGGTGCCTAAAGTACCTTCAGAACTGCTTAGCCATGTTGGTGTCTCTCACTCATGTATCACCTATTATTCTCCATGCCAACCTTTGTTCCCAAACAAATAGAAGGGTGATTCAGAGACACTGGAGAGCAATCAGAGAATTCAGGAATGTACAGATTCTGGTAGGCCTTATTGAGACAGAGCCTCTGTGCAACCCAAAATAGCGGCAGCTGGGGGTTAGGCATGGCACAGGTAGGGGACTTCCCAGCCAGAAGTTTCCACATCTCTGACATGGTGAACATTGATGGATGTGGGGCCCACTTGTGGATGCAGACCTGCCTTGTGGTCCGGATTCCCGAGGATTTTTTAAAAAATGTTAAAATTTCCTCAACCTGTACCTGGCAACTTAGTCTGTGATTTCCAAATTCTCCACTATGTTGGGTGCTCAAGATGCTCCCCTAGTGACATTGTTTTCTGCCTAGTTGATGCAATGAAGGGACCTTCGCCTGACCTTTTCAAATTTTGGTGTTGCTGGCACCAAAGGCTGTATATGGGCAGATCGCAGCCTCGATATTGGGAAAAATGCATGAGTTTTTGAGTTTGAGTTTTTGAACCCAATTTCATTTTATTAAATTACACAAGAAATAAATTACACAAGAAATAACACCATTGTTGTCTAAGGACTTTCTCTGTCTTTTTGTCAATCCAGTGGCAATACTGGGGCAGAATACACTTCCATTATTGTGCCTGTTCTGCTTTTCCACATGTAAGTGCACCTGTCTAAAACTTTGGCCAGTACTTCCACAGAAGTATTGCAAGTAAAGGGTGCCAGAAATACTGACTCAAAACTGGACACGTTCACTGAGATTAGTGCCAATGATTGTAGATGTTTAACTTTTGGGACAACAGCCATTTCCTGCCTCCCTTCCCTAGGAATGAGTTAACAGTGCAGGCGGGAATACACCCAGAAAGGCCGATGGTGGAACTTGGGTGGGTGAGAGAAAGGTTCTACCCCACTAGACAATGCCTAGGCGGCTGACACTGATTGCCTAGGCTCCTACACAAAGAATGGACACATAGAGGTCTGCTAGCGCTTGTGGCACTGTAGCCTAGCTAGAGTGGTTATTTTCAGCAGAGAAGGGAAGAAAAAGGTAGAAAACTGAGAAGAAAAATCCTCGTATAATACACCACAGGGAACCTTTCCAACACATTCCTAGGAGGGAAGTGAAGTAGATATTTTGAGGTTTGTTCAGGACAGGTAACTTCTTAAATGCCACCTTGTGTATTCCTGAAGTTCAATAGTACAGCCAAGTTTCTGTCTAGTACACAGGTGACTCACTTGAAATACAATGCACAATGCACACTGAATGACATGATGTAGAATGTAATACTTACAATCCATCTACTGAATGGCAAGCTAATTAACATCATGTTTACATGTGTACTGCTAGTTCCCATATGTGCTCAGCTGAGACTTCTGTCCCTGTCCTACTGCACATGTTCACATTTAACACTGGCAGCTCATGGAACTTTTCAAAAAAATATTCTTCAACGTAACTCTCACTAACAGCTATTAAAAATATAAATAATTCGATGGACTGAGTTGAGAAAAGGGTATAGAGCTCATCGTGTGATCAGATCAGGACTGCAATGAGATCACATAATTGGCACTTTGCCCTTTTTGTGACGTTAGCTCATCATTATATTTAGAATATACTTCCCTGAACTGCACTGGCAGGAAGTGTACTTGATGCACGGGCAGAAGTTCAAGCATAATCTTCCAATTTTCCCTCGATATGGGGGAGGTGCGAGAAGATTGGAGAGTGGCAAATGTGACACCTTTATTCAAGAAAGAGTGTAAGGACAATCTTAGCAACTACAGACCGGTTAGTTTAACATCAGTGGTGGGCAGTTTTACAAAGAATAACCAGAGAAAAAATGAACAGGCACTTGGAGAGGTTTGAGTAAATTAAGGATAGCAGCACAGATTTGTAAAATCCTTGACTAATTGAATTTTTTGATGAAGTAACAGAGAAGGTTGATGAAGGGACTACGTCTATATGGAAGTTGTCTATATGGATTTTAGGAAAGCTTTTGATAAAGTACAACATAAAAGGCTGGTTAACAAAATTGAGACTCATGGAATAGGAGGGTCAGTGTCCAATTGGATAAAGAAAACTGGATTTAGGACAGAAAACAGCAAGTCGTAGTAAATGGTTGTTTTTCAGACTCGATGATGGTAGATAGTGGTGTTCCACAAGGGTCAGTGCTAGGCCCACTGTTTTTTTTTTGCTGTAAGTAAATGACTTGAATGTTGGAATAGAGAAGAGAAGAGTCTCAAAATTTGCCAATGATACAACACTTGGAGGAGTGGCAAACAGGGAGGATAACACAAACTGCCTGCAACAGAACATAGATAAGCTAGCAGAATGGGCAGACAAGTGGCAAATGGAATTGAATACAGACAAGTGTGAGGTGATGCATTTTGGCAGAAGAGATAGATGAAGCAATATGGACTTAATGGCACAATTCTAAAGCATGTGTAGGAACAGAGGAACCTGGGGGGTGGGGGGGGGGGGGCGGGGGGAGTCATGTGCATCGGTTTTTAAAGGGTGCAGGACATATTGAGAGAATGGTTAGTAAAGCATATGGACTCTTGGGCTTCATAAATAGAGGCAGAGAGTACATAAGCAGGGAAGTTATGCTGAACCTTTATAAAGCTCTGTTTGCGCCCCAACTAGAGTTGCACTTAAGGTGAAAGGTAGGACCAACAAGTCCAGGGAATCCTGGCTGTCAAGGGATATAGAGGATTGGATAAGGAAAAAAAGGAGGCTTATAGCAGATTCAAAGCCCTGAAAACAGCAGAGGCCCTCGAGGAGTATAGAAAGTGTAGGGGAAGTACTTAAAAAAGTAATTAGGAGAGCGAAGAGAGGACATGAAAAAACACTGGCGGGCGAGATAAAGGAAAATCCAAAGGCGTTTGATAAGTATATTAAGGGCAAGAGGATAACCAGGGAAAGAGTAGGGCCAATTAGGGACCAAAGTGGCAATCTGTGTGTGGAGCCGGAGGACATAGGTGATTTTAAATGATTACCTGTGTTCACTATGGAGAAGGAAGATGTAGTTGTAGCGATCAGGGAGGGTGATTGTGATACACTTGAACATATTAGCATTGAAAGGGAGGAAGTATTAGCTGTTTTATTGGGCTGAAAAGTGGATAAATCCCCGGGCCCAGATGAGATGTATCCCAGGCTGATATGTGAGGCAAGGGAGGAGATAGTAGGGACTCTGACACAAATTTTCAAATCCTCTCTGGCCACAGGAGAGGTACCAGAAGACTGAAGGACAGCGAATGTGGTACCATTATTCAAGAAGGGTAGCAGGGATAAACCAGGTAATTACAGGCCAGTTAGTCTAACATCAGTGGTAGGGAAACTATTGGAAAAAATTCTGAGGGACAGGATTAATCTCCACTTGGAGACGCAGGGATTAATCAGGGATAATCAGCATGGCTTTGTCAGGGGGAGATTGTGTCGAACTAACTTGATTGAATTTTTTGAGGAGGTGACCAGATGTGTAGATGAGGGTAAGGCAGTTGATGTCGTCTACATGGACTTCAGTAAGGCTTTTGATAAGGTCCCACATGGGAGATTGGTTAAGAAGGTAAGAGCCCATGGGATCCAGGGCAATTTGATAAGGTGGCTAGGAAAGTATATGGGATACTTGCCTTTATTAGCCGAGGCAGAGAATATAAGAGCAGGGAGGTTATGATGGAGCTATATAAAATGCTAGTTAGACAACAGCTGGAGTATTGGGTACAGTTCTGGTCACCGCACTATAGGAAGGATGTGATTGCACTGGAGAGGGTGCAGAGGAAATTCACCAGGATGTTGCCTGGGTTGGAGCATTTCAGCTATGAAGAGAGACTGGATTGGCTCGGGTTGTTTTCCTTAGAATAGGGAAAACTGAGGGGAGACCTGATTGAGGTGTACAAAATTATGAGGGGCATTGATAGGATAGATAGGAAGAAACTTTTTCCCTTAGCGGAGGTGTCAGTAACCAGGGGCCATAGATTTAAGGTAAGGGACAGGAGGTTTAGAGGGGATTTGAGGAAACATTTTTCACCCAGGGGTGGTTGGAATCTGGAACAAACTGCCTGAAGGGGTGGGAGAGGCAGGAACCCTCACAACATTTAAGAAGTATTTAGATGAGCACTTGAAATGCCATAACATACAAGGCTATGGGCCAAGTGCTTGAAAATGCAATTAGAGTAGATAGGTGCTTGATGGCCGGCACAGACACAATGGGCCAAAGGGCCTCTATGACTATGACTCGATTGCATCCAATTCTGGCCACTAAACTTTAGGAAGGATGTGAGGATCCTTGAGAGAGAGCTGAGGAGATTTATCAGAATGGTTCCAGGGATGGGGATTTTAGTTACAAGGTTAGGTTGAAGAAGCTGGGGTTGTTCTCCCTGGAACAAAGGAGATTGAAGGGAGATTTGATAGAGCTGAACAAGATTATGAGAGGCTTAGATAAGTTAGACAAGGAAAAACTGTTCCATTTACTAATGGGACAAGGACTAGTGGACAGAGATTGATGGTTTTGGGCAAGAGATGCAGGGGAATGTGAGAATGACATTTTTTTACACAGTGAGCATTAATGACCTGGAACCAACTGCCTACACGAGTGGTGGAAGAGGAGACAATCAATAATTTCAAAATGAATAAAAACAGAAAGTGCTGGAATTACTCAGCAGGTCAGGCAGCATCTGTGGAGAGAGTGGCAGAGTTAACATTTCAGGTCTGTGATCTTTCATCACAACTGGCAAACTTCAGAAAAGAATTAGGTTTTAAGCAAGTGAAGTGGGGGAGGGTGTGGAGAGGGGGTTGGTGGGGAAGAGAACAAAAGGGAAGGTGTGCGATCGGGCAGAGTGCAGGAGAGATTAAATAACAAAGCTGTCCTGGGACAAAGGCAAAGAGTGCATTAATGCTTGTGGTGAAAGACAAAGCATTAGAGTCATAGAGTCATAGAGTCGTACAGCATAGAAACAGATCCTTCGGCCCACCGTGTCCATGCCGACTATAATGCCTATCTATACTAATCCCACCTGCCTGCATTAATTCCATATCCCTCTATGCCTTGCTCATTCAAGTACCTGTCCAGATGCCTCTTAAATGTTGCTACTGTTCCTGCCTCCACCACCTCCTCTGGCAGTTCATTCCAGATACCCACTATTCTTTGTGTGAAAAATTTACCCCTTTGATCCCCTTTAAACTTCCTCCTTCTCACCTTAAATCTATGCCCTCTAGTTTTAGTCACCCCTACCATGGGAAACAGACTCTGGCTATCTACCCTATCTATGCCTCTCATAATTTTATATACCTCTATCATGTCCCCTCTCAACCTCCTTCGCTCCAGGGAAAACAGACCCAGCCTATCCAATCTCTCTTTAGAACTCAAGCCCTCCAAACCAGGCAACATCCTGGTGAATCTTTTCTGCACCCTCTCTAGCTTAATCACATCTTTCCTGTAGTGCGGCGACCAGAACTGCACACAGTACTCCAAATGCGACCTAACCAACGTTATGTACAACTGTAACATGACGTTCCAACTCTTGTACTCAATGCCTCGGCCGATGAAGGCAAACATGCCATATGCCTTCTTCACCGCCCTGTCTACCTGAGTTGCCACTTTCAGGGAACTATGTACTTGCACCCCAAGGTCTCTCTGCTCAACAACACTCCCAGGACCCCGCCAATCACTGTATATGTCCTGTCCTGGTTTAACTTCCCAAAATGCATCATTTCACACTTGTCTGCATTAAATTCCATTTGCCAATCCCTTGCCCACTTTCCCAGTTGATCTATATCCTGTTGTAACCTTAGACAGCCTTCTTCACTGTCCACTATTCCACCAATTTTAGTGTCATCTGCAAACTTACTAATGATGCCCCCTACATTCTCATCCAAGTTATTAATATATATGACAAACAACAGAGGGCCCAGCACCGATCCCTGCGGCACACCACTGGTCACTGGCCTCCAATCTGAAAAACAACCCTCCACCACCACCTTCTGCCTCCTATCACCAAGCCAATTTTGTATCCAATTGGCTAGCTCACCCTGGATCCCATGTGTTCGAAACTTCCGGACCAGCCTACCACGTGGGACCTTGTCAAAGGCCTTGCAAAAGTCCATGTAGACGATGTCCACCGCCCTGCCCCCGTCAACCCTCTTGGTCACCTCCTCAAAAAACTCAATCAAATTCGTGAGACATGATTTCCCACGCACAAAGCCATGCTGACTATCCCTAATCAGACCTTGCCTTTCCAAATACATATAAATCCTGTCTCTCAGAATCCCTTCCAATAACTTTCCCACCACTGATGTAAGGCTCACCGGCATGTAGTTCCCTGGCTTATCCCTTCTGCCCTTCTTAAATAAAGGCACAACATTAGCTATCCTCCAGTCTTCCGGCACCTCACCTGTGGATAACGATGATACAAAAATCTCTACCAGGGCCCCAGCAATCTCCTCCCTTGCTTCCTGTAGCATCCTAGGATACACCTTGTCAGGCCCTGGGGATTTATCCACCTTAATGTGCTTCAAAACCTCCAACACCTCCTCCTTTGTAATGTTGATATGCTCCAGGATATCACTGTTCCCTCACTTGAACTCATGAGCTTCCATGACCTTCTCCACGGTAAATACAGACAAGAAATATTCATTTAAGTCCTCGCCCATTTCCTGTGGCTGCACACATCGATTGCCACACTGATCCTTAAGGGGACATACTCTCTCCCTAGCTACCCTTTTACTCTTAATATACTTATAGAATCTTTTAGGATTCTCCTTTATCTTATCTGACAGGTAAATCTCATGGCCCATTTTTCCCTCCTAATTTCCTTCTTAAGTGTACTTCTACATCCCTAATACTCCTCGGGGGACTCGCTTGATCCCAGCTGCCTATACCTGACATATGCCTCCTTCTTTGTCCTGACCAGACCCTCAATATCCCTCGTCAACCAAGGTTCCCTAAACTTGCCAGCCTTGCCCTTCAATCTAACAGGAACATGCCGGCCCTGAACTCTTCCTGTCTCACTTTTAAAAGCCTTCCACTTGCCAGATGTCCCTTTACCTGTAAACAGCCTGTTCCAATCAACTTTTGAGAGTTCCTGTCTGATGCCATCGAAATTAGCCTTCTCCCAATTTAGGACTTCAACTTGAGGACCAGTCCAATCTTTTTCCATAACTATCTTGAAGCTAATAGAGTTATGGTCACTCATCCCAAAGTCCTCCCCCACTGCCACACCAACCACCTCTCCAGCCTCATTTCCTAAGAGGAGGTCGAGTGTAGCCCCTTCTCTAGTAGGGCCATCCACATACTGCTTCAGAAAACTATCCTGGACACACTTAACAAATTCTTCCCCATCTGATTCCTTAGCACTAAGGCAGTCCCAGTCAATATTAGGGAAGTTAAAATCACCTATTATTACAACCCTATAATTCCTACACCTATCTGTGACTTCTCTACATATATGCTCCTCCAATTCCCTCTGACTATTGGGGGGCCTATAGTATAAGCCCATCAAAGTGATCTCCCCTTTCTTCTTTCTAAGTTCTACCCATATGGCCTCGCTGGACATTCCCCCCTGGGATATCCTCTCTAAGTACTGCCATGATGTCCTCCCTAATCAATAGTGCAACTCCCCCTCCTCTCTTACCTCCACCTCTGTCCAGAGAGAGTGTTAATAGCAGAGTAAAGAGCAGCTCTACCTACATGAAAAACAGGCACATGGTTAAACAATAAAATTTAAAAAAATTTAAAAAATTTCATGCTCTGAAATTATTGAACTCAGTGTTCAGTCTGCAAGGCTGTAGCCTATGGAAAGATCAGGTGCTGCTCTTTGAGCTTGTGTTGATGTTCACTGGAACACTAGAAATGTGAGCATGAGAGCAGGGGGGGGTGTGTTGTTGAAATGGCAAGCAACTGGAAGCTCTGGGGTCATGTTTTTGAACTAAGCGGAGCTGTTCCACAAAGCAGTCATCCAATCTGCGTTTGGTCTCCCCAATGTAGAGGCGACTGCATTGTAAGCAGGGAATACAGTACACTAAATTGAAAGAAGTACAAGTAAATCGCTGCTTCACCTGGAAGGAGTGTTTGGGGCCTTGGATGGTGGGGAGAGAGAAGGTAAAAGGGCAGGTATTACACCTCCTGTGATTGCATGGGAAGGTGCCGTGGGAAGTGGATGAGTTGTTGGGGGTGATGGAGGAGTGAACAAGGGTGTCGCAAAGGGAACGATCCTTTTGGAATGCTGACGGGGAGGGGCAGGGAAGATGTGTTTGGTGGCGGCATCATGCTGGAAGTGGCAGAAATGGTGAAGGATGATCCTTTGGATGTGGAAGCTGGTGGGGTGGAAGGTGAGGACAAGGGGAATCCTATCGCAGTTCTGGGAGGGAGGGGAAGGGGTGAGGGCAGAAGTGAGGGAAATAGCAGAACCCATTTGTGGATGGCTCACTTGTACAGTGTTAACAACCCATGCTCAAAAGATGAAGTTTGAGGAGCACTGGATTTTGGGCATTGGGTTGCATCACAATGTAGATGACGCTGCATTAGGTGCCCACACAGGTTAGTGCTCCAATTTCCAGATAAGCTATCGGGTTGAATAGCGGGGGTCTGGAGGAGGAATGGGTGAACCTCAGAGTTCATGATTGGGGTTCAGTGGGCGATCAGGTAGGAAGATTGCAGGCCTCAGGAGTACTGTTGCGGGTGTCGGATAGGAAGATTACAGACCTCAGGAATAGGGGGGAAGCTCAGGGGTGAAGTCAAGGGGGCTAGAAGGTTGAGGCTGTGGCATAGGGGTGATCAAGGGGGACCTGGAGGTCAGAGTCAGGGGTCAGGAGTGACTCAAAAGACTGCGGGACCAAGAGCAGCATTGATGATGGTAGGAACTTACCGTTTTTTTAATTACATGATGTTTAGAGTTGGTTTTCTCAGCACTGATGCTAGCTGCCTCAGGGCAAACCAAATTTGCAGCAGGGAACAGAAGCAGGAGTTAAGCCTCTTTTCATATACGGGGGCACCTTGGACTCCATTTTTGAATGCTAAGAGGCTGCGCAGTACCTTAAAAAAAGGCACTATTGAGCAGAATTTCTCCTCCTGGATTCAGTGGCCCATGCTTGCGCCTTTCGAGGTTCCGTGCTGGAAGCAGAGCCTCAGAATTTCCCCTTATAACTTGGGTCCAACAGTTCCATGATGCTCAAAGCAAGAAAGTGCTCTCAGACTTTTGCTCTGTGGCTGGCAAAATATCCCTCATGTTTGGAAAGATGAAAAAATGAAAATCAAAACTAAATAGGGGTTAAAGTCATAGGGATGTGCACCTTTTCTTCTGTATATGAAATGAGTACAATCTTTTACTAAGCTGATAATAAGGTCCTAATTATTCTTTCCCATGACCTAGATGCACATGGTAAAAATTATTGGCTTCATAGCTTTGTTGACAGCTGATAGAGCCATCCTCTAAAAAGGTTTCCATGATTGCAATTACACAGCCCACGCAGAGCTAAGGATCATAAAGAGGCCTTTCCTTTGCACTTTCAGTGCAGTCAGGCCCTGGTTTAGCCCATCACATCAGTGCCACCCTATTAGAATCAAACTCAGACAGTAAAAAGAGTTGCATTGTGGGAAGGACAGCATTTTACTCCAAATAATTACAGGGTTTGTGTATAATAACGCCGCTGTTAAATCTAGAGTTCTTCACTGAATGCAGAGAGTGATTTGACTGCACTGACCTGTTGTACGTTCGCCTCCTTTTGTGTAATCTATTTATTCAAACTGAAAATTGGCTAGAGGAATGCTGACAAGAAGATTGTCCTTGACTCTGGTGCTCTTGAAAAGAAAAGCAACCTATCACTGAAACAAAAAGCAATTTACACAAGACATCATTGTGTCAGCTTCTTGTACTAACAGCCTTCAAAAAGTATACTTCTGTAAAGCATAACTTTGTAGTGTTAAATCACATAAAATGTAGACTGTATTGCTTGGAGAAATAACTGAGGTGAGTAAGTTGAAGCTCGCGAGACAATTTTGGCTTCAACTGAAATTTTCATTGGCACTGGCAGCCAAATGGAAGATCTGTTGATTCGTCTCAAAGTCAATAAAGCACAATCCCTGGAGCCAAGCTCCTCTTTAGTTCACAGATGAAGCTACTCAGTGACTTTGTGCTCATGTCCTGGACAACTGTGTCCTTTCATTTGAGTTAAGCCGTGAGTGATAGGAATATTGTGATTGATGGTGCAGGTAAACAAGCACATGTAGGGCCCAAGGACCAATCAAGTTCCTATCTCTGGTCATTACAGTGAAAGAGTGGTTGCCCAAAGCCTAAGAGTAAACTTGATTTGACTCCAAAATATTTTTTGGTCAGCGGTCAATCCTGGTGCCTGCTTTTCTCTTGCCTTGGTTCTACTTGTTCACTAAGAGGAAAAGGTAAATCAAATATAATCCATGGGCCTGAAAGGTGAGCAATGCAATCTGTCTGTTGACAATTATCAATTGCTTATAATAAACCACTGCCCAGATATTATTTAGCTGGTTCATATAGTTTGTACTTGTATGGCATAGACTTTTGGTTTAGGAAAATATTAAACAACAGAAATAAACCATTGTTACTCTCTTCACCCAGCTTGTCTAATAATCTTTCTAATTCTTCTATGGCTACTCATCAATATGGAAGGAAGGTTGTGCGTGTGTTATGTAAATCCAGCCCGCTTTCTTCACATTCTACATTAACCTGATCCAAGAAATAGAACCATCATTCTCAAAAGAAATAGTTCAGTTCACTTTGCCATGTTCTAGGGCACATGGGCTTAGCAGCTTTCCGAGTATAGTGTCAGAGTGTGAGACAGAGGGAATGAGGTACAAATTTCACCTCAGTGTAACATTCAAATTAAGCTTCAATCACTGGACAGACCTTTCCAATTCTCAGCTGGAGTGCTAGATGGTAGCTGAGTATTGTATCTTTGGGAGGAGGGGCTCATGGAGAACAAAGACATACAGCCCTATCCCACAGAGAATAAAGAAGACCTTAAGGAGTATATTTACACTTAATTGGTAGCATTTGTAGAAAGTTTCTGTCTAAGTATAAAGCAGGGCATCCTCCATAACCCTAACTGGACCAGTCCAAACCCACAAAAGACATATTCTGTCAGCCAGTTACACATTGGTGCACACTGGGGTGAACCACACACTTCAAATCAACCTGCTCACTGAAGGCAAAACAGAACAGGATGTGACAACAGTGGGCGCAAAAAGGGAAAAAAGAATGTAGATCGATAGTGCAGTTCCACAAAATAAAAATCCTTTCTGTCTGCAGTAGTGATTAACTTCCCATGAATCAAGAACTCTGACCAGTGCAACAAAGTTTTTATGTAACTTCGGTTCTGATGCTGTCTGTGGATGTGATTTGTTGACCTTGTTGCATGATTAATCAATTTGCTGTTGATTTCCTAGAATGTAATTATTTCTGAAATTTCTCTTGCTCAAAACTTCAGTAATCACATTTTCCGTTAATCTATCTGCGGGGTTATTGAAGTTGCTGCTGGGGGTGTTGGAGGGATTTTCCCGAGGAGAAGAAAATTATATTTTAAAAAATGACCTCATTGGTAATTGACAGTTTAGAGCCATGTGCCTCTTAAACCCAAAATATATTATTTTATGTTCTTTTTGTTTTTATTGCCAGTAGCTTGAAAAATTGAAGAAATACCATTCTTTAGTCTGACAATGAACATTTGTTTTATGAGCTGTGCTTCAACTTAAAGCCTTTACGTTGCTTGTCCTACTTGCTTGGGTATTTTCACCATGATTAGAAATGCCTGTCATAGTTCACATTGTTTCCCAGAATGATAGCTTTACAATGATATCATCAGTAGCCAGCAGTTCAGATTAACTGGGAAAATCAAAGATGGCTGGCGCTCTCAAACAGCTACAATTTTCATCAAAGAGATATTTCACTGCAACTTGGGAAGTATTTATCTCCTTATGCCATGTTCAATAATCTATTTGGTCATGAGAGGTATCACAGCCATGACTAAAATTGTCCTCACCTTGCTCAGCTGGTATCACTGAATAATAATCAAAAATAGCAAGTGTGGCTCAGTTTTCTTTTCCATAGCCCAGGGATGCTGTGGCCAGTTGTAAGACATCAGCTAACTCCCATGGATCATATCTGGAACCTTCTTGACTCAATGGCTCAGTATCATACCAAGTGATGCATTTACCCACTAAGTCAATAGGGGAGCAAGGTTGCTTAGAGGCTTATATTTTTATAATCCATGAAGTATCTTGTATATAATTTTCCAAGAGATAATCCTTCTGTGGCATCCTAAGCAGCAACAATTTCATACATGAAGACACTCTGAGATCCCTCAGAGGAATTGTACTAAGAACTTAATATGAAAGTTGTTTTAATATTTGAATATTTTAGAATTTAGAGTGAGCCTTTGAAGACATTTACTGTCTTAAAAAATGCAACTGATGTTAAACATGTTGCTTGGCCCTAAGCTACAATAATAGTTAAGGTTTCAGAAGATAACAGTGTACAACCGTGAACATTGTACTCTGGCACTATTTGAAGATATGCTCCAGGCCAGGATGAAAAACAAAATAATGGTTTTGGTTGAAGGTGCCTGCCTTTTGTTTCCTTTATGCTCTCAGTATCCCTTTGTGGTGTTTTACAAAGGCAGTGTTTCAGAAGAATCACACATCAAAGCACCTCGTCATAAGTTCCTGCATTCATTTTGAAAGAACAAAACATATTGATATAACAATATTTTTAAGGTGTGGGGGGGGGGGGGGACATTGTGCAGATTATGAAAAGAATAGATGGTATCTTAAAATGTTATTGTCTTTTTAGTGCTGTTATTATGCCATCTGGAAAATATGAAATATCAATACATTGCTTGAAGAACAGTAGACTTCCAATTATACAAGCTACTCCAGGGAGGATGAATGACTCCAGGTATCTGGGATTTCAGATAACCAAAAATCAATAATGAATGAGTTCAACTGTTTGAGTGGGAACATAAAAGATATTTTGACAATGTTGATAAGTGGAGGTTAGCTAAACAGTTATGTATTGCAGTGATTTTTTTTCTTGTATTGCTAAATTAATCTTTTACAGCAGATCCCTGGTACATAGCTAACATTATTTTATATTTATTTATTTTTGTAAGTTATTTTATATCTAGCCCTCTTCCTCCATTATGGATTGCTCATGTCTTGAATTGTGCTTTGTCAGAGTGGATCAGGCAAGCGGCCTGTCATGTGTTCTCTGCCAATAGCACTTTTTTTAAACTGACCCGAATGGTCTCTAATATTCCCGTATTTCCTTCAGTACAGCAGTGCCCAGCCTCTGCTCAGCACCTCTCCTGACAGCTCGCTGAAGTAGGAAACTCACTGTATAGGAAACAGCAGGTATAAATCAGCATCAATTCAAGGTCACATGCAAAGATGTAGGTTTGTACCATCTTATAATTTACAATATTTAAACAATAACAACTTGTATTTATATAGTACCTTTAACATAGCATGGTTTCAATCTCACTTCGAAGAGCTGGAACCTGTCATAGCCACTAAGCGCACTGCACTGTTGAACTACAAGAAAGCCCCACGCAAGTTAACATCCGTAGCACTTAAAGTAGCCAGAAGCCCTGCACAAAGAACAGCTAGGCGCAGTGCAAATGAAGACTGGCAACACCTATGCAGTTGTATTCAGCTGGACTCTGACACCGGAAACATCAGAGGAATGTATGATGGCATTAAGAGAGCTTTTGGGCCAACCATCAAGAAGATTGCCCCCCTCAAGTCTAAATCAGGGGACACGATCACTGACCAACACAAGCAAATGGACTGCTGGGTGGAGCACTACCTAGAACTGTACTCCAGAGAAAATGTTGTCACTGATACCGCCCTCAATGCAGCCCAGTCTCTGCCAGTCATGGATGAGCTGGACGAACAACCAACAAATTCGGAACTCAGTGATGCCATTGATTCTCTAGCCAGTGGAAAAGCCCCTGGAAAGGACGGCATTACCCCTGAAATAATCAAGAGTGCCAAGTCTGCTATACGCTCAGCACTCCATGAACTGCTTTGCCTGTGCTGGGATGAGGGAGCAGTACCACAGGACATGCGCGATGCCAATATCATCACCCTCTATAAGAATAAGGGGGACTGCGGTGACTGCAACAATTACCGTGGAATCTCCCTGCTCAGCATAGTGGGGAAAGTCTTCACTCGAGTCGTTTTAAACAGACTCCAGAAGCTGGCTGAGCGTGTCTACCCTGAGGCACAGTGCGGCTTTCGAGCAGAGAGATCCACCATTGACATGCTGTTCTCCCTTTGCCAACTACAGGAGAAATGCTGTGAACAACATATGCCCCTCTACGTTGTTTTCATAGATCTCATCAAAGCCTTTGACCTCGTCAGCAGACGTAGCCTCTTCAGACTACTAGCAAAGATTGGATGTTCACCAAAGCTACTATCATCACCTCATTCCACGACAATATGAAAGGCACAATTCAGCATAGCTGTGCCTCATCAGACCCCTTTCCTATCCTGAGTGGTGTGAAACAAGGCTGTGTTCTCGCATCTACACTGTTTGGGATCTTCTTCTCACTGCTGCTCTCACATGCATTCAAGTCTTCAGAAGAAGGAATTTTCCTCCACACAAGATCAGATGGCAAGTTGTTCAACTTTGCCCATCTTAGAGCAAAGACCAAAGTACGGAAAGTCCTCATCAGAGAACTCCTCTTTGCTGACGATGCTGCATTAATATCCCACACAGAAAACTGCAGAGACTCATCAACAAGATTGCAGCTGCCTGCAACGAATTTGGCTTAACCATCAGCCTCAAGAAAACTAATATCATGGGAGGGGACGTCAGAAATGCTCCATCCATCAATATTGGCAACCGTGCTCTGGAAATGGTTCAAGAGTTCACCTACCGAGGCTCAACTATCACCAGTAACCTGTCTTTCGATGCAGAAATCAACAAGCGCATGGGTAAGGCGTCCGCTGCTATGTCCAAACTGGCCAAGAGGGTGTGGGAAAATGGCACACTGACACGGAACACAAAAGTCCGAGTGTTTCAAGCCTGTGTCCTCAGTACCTTGCTCTAGGGCAGCGAGGCCTGGACAATGTATGTCAGCCAAGAGCGACATCTCAACTCATTCCATCTTCGCTGCCTCCGGAGAATCTTTGGCATCAGGTGGCAGGACCATATCTCCAACGCAGAAATCCTCGAGGCGGCCAACATCCCCAGCATATACACCCTACTGAGCCAGCGGCGCTTGAGATGGCTTGGCCATGGAAGATGGCAGGATCCCCAAGGACGCATTGTACAGCGAGCTCGTCACTGGTATCAGACCCACCGGCCGTCCATGTCTCCGCTTTAAAGACATAGAACGTAGAACAGTACAGCACAGTACAGGCCCTTCGGCCCACGATGTTGTGCCGAACCTTTAACCTACTCTAGGATCAAACTACCTACATACCCTTCATACTACTATCATCCATGTACCTATCCAAGAGTCGCTTAAATGTCCCTAATGTATCTGCTTCTACTACCACTGCTGGCAGTGCATTCCACGCACCCACCACTCTGTGTAAAGAACCTACCTCTGACACCTCCCCGAAACCTTCTTCCAATCACCTTAAAATTATGCCACCTGGTGATGGCCCTTTCCACCCTGGGAAAAAGTCTCTGGCTATCCACTCTATCTATGCCTCTCATCATCTTGTACCCCTCTATCAAGTCACCTCTCATCCTTCTTCGCTCCAATGAGAAAAGCCCCAGCTCCCTCAACCTTTCTTCGTAAGACATGCCCTCCAGTCCAGGCAGCATCCTGGTACATCTCCTCTGCACCCTCTCCAAAGCTTCCACATCCTTCCTACAATGAGGCGACCAGAACTGAACACAATATTCCAAGTGTGGTCTAACCAGGGCTTTATAGAGCTGCAGCATAACCTCGCGGCTCTTAAACTCAATCCCCCGTTAATGAAAGCGAACACACCATACGCTTTCTTAACAACCCTATCAACTTGGGTGGCAACTTTGAGCGATCTATGGACATGGACCCCAAGATCCCTCTGTTCCTCCACACTACCAAGAATCCTGTCTTTAAGCCTGTATTCTGCATTCAAATTCGACCTTCCAAAATGAATCACTTCACACTTTTCCAGGTTGAACTCCATCTGCCACTTCTCAGCTCAGCTCTGCATCCTGTCAATGTCCCGTTGCAACCTACAACAGCCTTCCACACTATCCACAACTCCAGCAACCTTCGTGTCATCGGCAAACTTGCTAACCCAGCCTTCCACATCCTCATCCAAGTCATTTATAAAAATCACAAAGAGCAGAGGTCCCAGAACAGATCCCTGCGGAACACCACTGGTCACCGAGCTCCAGGCTGAATACTTTCCATCTACTACCACCCTCTGTCTTCTATGGGCCAGCCAATTCTGTATCCAGACAGCCAACATTCCCTGTATCCCATGCCTCCTTACTTTCTGAATGAGCCTACCATGGGGAACCTTATCAAACGCCTTGCTAAAATCCATATACACCACATCCACTGCTCTTCCTTCATCAACGTGTTTTGTTACATCTTCAAAAAATTCAGTAAGGCTTGTGAGGCATGACCTGCCCCTCACAAAGCCATGCTGACTGTCTCTAATCAAACTATGCTTTTTCAAATAATCATAAATCCTGTCTCTCAGAATCCTCTCCAATAATTTTCCCACTACCGACGTAAGACTGACTGGTCTATAATTCCCAGGGTTATCCCTATTCCCTTTCTTGAACAAGGGAATAACATTTGCCACCCTCCAATCATCTGGTACTACTCCAGTGGACAGTGAGGACACAAAGATCATCGCCAAAGGCGCGGCAATCTCTTCCCTCGCTTCCCGTAATATCCTTGGGTATATCCCGTCTGGCCCCAGGGACTTATCTGTCCTCATGTCTTTCAAAATTTCCAGCACATCCTCCCTCTTAACATCAACCTGTTCGAGCATATCAGTCTTTTTCATGCTGTCCTCACAAACGACCAGGTCCCTCTCACTAGTGAATACTGAAGCAAAGTATTTATTTATGACCTCCCCTACCTCCTCCGACTCAGGCAC
This sequence comes from Heterodontus francisci, assembly GCF_036365525.1. Taxonomy (NCBI): domain Eukaryota; kingdom Metazoa; phylum Chordata; class Chondrichthyes; order Heterodontiformes; family Heterodontidae; genus Heterodontus; species Heterodontus francisci. The sequence goes on along the minus strand of NC_090371.1, from coordinate 71,907,626 downwards.
AAGTTCCCTCCACTATCCCTGATCGGCCCTACCCTCACTCTGGCCATCCTCTTGTTCCTCACATCTGCAAATGTGACATGAAATCCTGTGACATTGACCACAAATCGCGGGAGTCAGTTGCTAGTGATCGCCAGAGCTGGCGGACAGCCATAAAGATGGGGCTAAAGAGTGGCGAGTCGAAGAGACTTTGCAGTTGGCAGGAAAAAAGACAGAAGTGCAAGGTGAGAGCCAACTGTGTAACAGCCCCGACAACCAATTTTATCTGCAGTGCCTGTGGAAGAGTCTGTCACTCTAGAATTGGCCTTTATAACCACTCCAGGCGCTGCTCCTGAAACTACTGACCACCTCTAGGCGCTTACCCATTGTCTCTCGAAACAAGGAGGCCAAAGAAGAACATAGCAACCATCCCAAGGCACTTCACAGGAGCTACAGCAACCAAAACTTTGACACTGAGCCAGATAAGGAGATATTAGTGCAGATGACCTTAAGGTTGGTCAAAGAGGTAGGTTTTGAGGAGCATCTTAAAGGAGGTAAGAGAGGTAGAGAGGCAAAGAGATTCAGGGAGGGAATTCCAGAGCCTAGGGCCTTGGCAGCTGAAGGGACGGCCACCAATTGTGGAGCGATTAGAATTGGGGATGCACAAGAAAAGCACAGATATCTCAGAGATAAACAAAACTCCTACAGGTAAACAGAAAACCTATGCAAAATATATTGCGTTAATATATCTCCAATTTCCAAAACACCTTTTAAAGACAAAAATCAAAGTTTGGAGACTACTTTGGAGAATGTAGTATTTTTACAGATGCTTGATTTGCAGCGGTAATACAAAGCTTCCTCTTGACAAGAATCCAATCCACTCTACATAAGATATTCTCCATTCTTTCTGATTTATGGATTGTGAATGTAAAATCTGCTGCATTACAGGTTATTGGAAAGTCTTCTCAGAAGTTAGGGAGGCAGTGCCTTCATTGAATAATAGTGATGCAGCACAAAATGAGGTTATTCTGCCTATCATGCCTGTGCCAGAATAAAATGTCTGATAATTTTTAGTTTTGTTTTTGGGAAGAGAAAATCTTTGTGTCATTTTAGTGGCAAAGACAGCACATGCCAGTGACAAAATTGGGCATTTTGCAGTCTTGTGTATTTGGGAACAAATAGAAAAAGATTAGTCAAATATTTTTTCCCTCAAAAATTGTACTTAAAACTGGCAAAAGGAAAGAAAATACTCAACACAGTTGGATAGTAACTTTGGGAGAATGTAACGGATTGAAATGTATAAGTTTAATCAGGGAGACAGCAGGGATTCTTGAGGTGAACTGAAGTTCATGAAGTTTACCAGGGTAATATTGAGCACAATGTAGCTGTGGGAAGAGCCCTCGAAGGTTGAATAAGAATGTGCTGGGAGAGGAGGTCACGCAGATCTTCTGGGGCTGCAAAGTTCCCAGGGAGGAATGACTGATCAACTACACTACATGTACTGCATGATGAGGTGTTTGTACCAACCGATAGGAGGTATAAGGAAACTAGCATGTTGTTTTAGCAAGGGAGCATCATCTGCTTAGACAAATGTAACGAAGTTCGTGTAAAGTCTGGGAAACAAAAGGGAATACAGCTGGTGAGACATTCTGACAGTCACATGCACCTAGCAGCTGGACTGCAGGAATCCTTCCTAGAACAACCTCAGCTGGCGCAGTTCCCTGGACAGAGATGGCATCATTGTGATTGCTGCGTCCTATTTTATATAAGGTCGCCTCATAGCAGATTTCTTATTGCCATGAAATGTTGCTGCTTTGCTGATTTTGGAGTGTGTCGCAAATAAAGCTTAAATTGATTTTATGCACACTTACGTAGCCATGTCAGATTCAACACTGAAATCAAATTATATCTAGAGACACAGTAAATACCACTTAGCTAACAACACAACTACACAGAACATACTATGCAGGTTAGCTTGCAATTCTGTGGAGCATTTTTGAGCTCCAACTTTACCAAAGTAATTTGTCTTAAAACCTCAGGGAAATCCTGAAGCTGTAATACTACTTTGACATACCATACACTTCTGGCAGTGTGACTCTATAAGGGGAAGCAAAGTTTCTATGAAATCCATTCTTCATGTGTGTGGCTACCGAATCTCTAACTGACTCTGGAATCTCCATCAGCAAGAGTGAAATTTAGATGGAAGATTTCCTTTTCGCACTATTTGTTGTGAAATTCTAAGCTCAATCTTCATGAATCTATTCATCATTTTGTTACAGAAAGCCTGATAACACAGCAGTTACACAGAATCTTTGCTAGTCTTTCTGTGGTACCTTATCATATCTGCAGACCTGCTAGCCACCCTTGATCTCTGCTATTGGACAACCCAGTACCTCTGACCACCAGGCAGCCTCCTATTCTCTGCAACAAACTGTCTCCCCATCCTTCCCTCTCTGCCCCTTTTCTAATCATCATATTCTGAATGCTAGGAGCAAATGAATTTCTTTGAGTCCAAAATTAAGACTATATGCACCAAAAGCATTTGTATTTTCCCTACCCCCTAATCTTTTGATTCACTCTTCTGTCAAGCAGTTCCCCACCCACCCTTGTTCCATTGTTTTTTCACCCTTGCCCTCACCAAACTCATCCTTTGCTTTCTTGTCCCTGTGGGTGGGGTGTTCAGTATCAAAATGTTGCATATGACAGCAGTGACTTTTTTATTTCTTTCATGAGATGTGGGCATCACTGGCAAGGCCAGCATTTGTTGTCCATCTCTAATTGCCCTTCACAACTGAGTGCCATTTCAGAAGGCAGTTAAAAGTCAACCACATTGCTGTGGGTCTGGAGTCACATGTAGGCCAGACCAGGTAAGGATGGCAGATTTCCTGCCCTAAAGGCCATTAGTGAACCAGATGGGTTTTTACCACATTCATTGATAGCTTCATGGCACCATTACTGAGACTAGCTTTTAATTCCAGATTTTAAAAAATTAATTAATTGAATTTATTTATTAATTTGAATTTAAACTCTATCAGCTGCCATGGTAAGATTGAACCCATGCCCCCAGAGCATTAGCCTGGGCCTAGGGATTACTAGTCCAGTGACATTATCGCTACACCACTGTCCCCCATGACATGCTTATACTGCTGTGGGTTTGATACTAGTTTAGTGAAAGCCTATCGAGCAGGTCGGGAACAAAGATACTACACTCTGTGCTAGAATGAATGAGAAGCAGAGCCCAATGAACCAATGTGTACAGATGGTACAATGAGCCCTGTCGTGCTGTTGGCATATTCTAATAGATTTTCAGGCTATAAGAGTCCTAGCCCATCCTTTCCAAACAACCCTGTTACAGCAAGGAGGCAGCATCTCCTCAGATAGCGGTCTGTGTAAGCCAACTGAGGGGCACACTGAGGCTTTGAGAAAGCTTGATTTACAAATGAAAGGAAAAAAAGAAAATAAACCCACAGCACATCAAAACCAGGCAGCAGTTCTGAGAATTGGTGAGCAGATGCAATCCCCATTGCCAGTGTCTTTACTGTGTGCCCACTGAACAGCTCAGAGAATGCAAAATCCAGTATATCAGAAAGTACAGTCATTATTGTGCTTTACTGCAGCCATGCCAGAAATTGATTTTTTACAGTAAATAATTGATGCCACTGAGCAATTTCTTTTATCCCCCTCAAACTGCAATCTCTTTTAACCTTACAGCATTTCTCATGAGGACCAATTATGTCAGAAAAGACGATTACTGCCATCTAAATGCAGTGAAGTCAAAAGATTCTGTTAGTTATATTTAAATATATGGATAAATATGTTTGTGAGATTGCAGCCAAAACCATAATATTCCCACAACTACATCAGCGTTTTCAACTTGTGCAATGATTAATTACACTTTCACCGTTAAAATGGGCATTTTAAACATTGACAGTAGTGTTGCATTTTAAATGTTCCTTACTCTCGGACAACTGAATTGCTGGAAAAAATAATAAAATCTTTAAACTTCTAGAGCTTATTTAGTGCAACTTTCGACAAATAAAAAAATACCACATTGGAAATTCATGGCAGCTGCACCAGTCTCTGAGAGAAAAGAAAGAGGTTAATATTTTGGGGGGTGATCCTTCAACAGAGCATTTCTGAAGGAACTCTGTCTGAAATTCTGATCTTCCATTACTATTTCAGATGATGGCGGATTTCTTATGTGTTTCCAGCATTTTCTGCTTCTCCTTCAGATTTCTGGCATCTAAAACTTTTTCTTCCATCTCTATAATGCAGGAGGTCACTTGATGCAAGGGAAGATTAGATTATTTACCTTTCCCCTTCTTTTGCAGAGTACAGCAGTTTAACAGGGCACCGGCGTTGGGGGAGCTGCACTATCCTCCTTGGTTGGCGGCCTGTGGTCCTTTCTATGGATCTTGTCGATTTGGTTCTTTGAGCCACCAGGAGGCATGTTTGAGCAGCGCTGGAAGAGATCCTTTCCCCTTATCCTCAGTATGAATGTCAATCAAGACTTGGATTTGAACTGGAGTCTAATACTCTTAAAACTGCAACCACCAGACCAGTGAAGATGATTTATGAACAGCTCATGGAGACATGCTTTCCAGTCAAAAGTTTATTTTATTACAGTGTGAGCTCCTGCATTCAGCCTTCCTGGTAGTGGAGGAAGATTTCCGATGTACAAAATAACAAACTCATTCCTTAGAACAGGTTTATGATTAAGTTATGCATAATGGTAAACTTTACAAATTCTCAATTTTTAAAAATTCATTCATGGAATGTGGGCATTGCTGGCCAGGCCAGCATTTATTGCTCATCTCTAATTGCCCTTGAGAAGGTGGTGGTGAGCTGCCTTCTTGAACTGCTGCAGTCCATGTGGGATAGGTACACCTAGCGTGCTGTTAGGAAGGGAGTTCCAGGATTTTGACCCAGCGACAGTGAAGGAACAGCGATATAGTTCCAAGTCAGGATGGTGTGTGACTTGGAGAGGAACTTGCAGGTGGTGGTGTTCCCATGCAACTGCTACCCTTGTCCTTCTAGGTGGTAGAGGTCATGGGTTTGGAAGGTATTGTCTAAGGAGCCTTGGTGCATTGCTGCAGTGCATCTTGTAGATGGTACACACTGCTGCCACTGTGCATCGGTGGTGGGGGGGAAGTTAATATTTTGGATGAGGTGCCAATCAAGCTGGCTGCTTTGTCCTGGATTGTGTTGAGCTTCTTGAGTGTTGTTGGAGCTGCACCCATCCAGGCAAGTGGAGAGTATTCCATCACACTCCTGACTTGTGCCTTGTAGATGGTGGGCAGACGTTGGGGAGTCAGAAGGTGAGTTACTCGCCGCAGGATTCCTAGCCTCTGACCTGCTCTTGTAGCCACAGCATTCCAGTTCAGTTTCTGGTCAATGGTGACCCCCAAGATGTTGATAGTGGGGGATTCAGCACAAATCTTGGTACTGGAGGGGTATAGAAATTATAGGGGTGAAATAAAAATTAGGAATGAAAAAGTATTGGTAAATAAAATCAAGGGAAGCTGTAAGATGTTTTATAAATACATAAAGAGCACAAGGATTGCTAAGGATTACTAAAGTAGGGCCTATTAGATACCAAAAAGGTAACCTGTTTCTGGAGGCGGAAGACATGGGCATGGTTCTTAATGAGTATTTTGTGCCTGTTTTCACAAAAGAGGGAAATGATGCAGATAGCCTAGTTAAGGAGGAATGTGAAATACGGGATGTGATAAACATAGTGAAAGACAAAATATTAAGTGGTCTAGCATCTTTGAAAGTAGATAAATCACCAGGCTGAGATTAAATATATTCCAAGCTGCTAAGACAAGTAAGGGAGGAAATAGCAAAGACTCTGATTATCATTTTCCAATCCTCTCTGGCGACAGGTGTGGTACTGGAGGAGTGGAGGACTGCTAACATTGTACTGTTGTTTAAAAAGGGGGAAAGGTATAGACCACATAATTACAGGCCAGTTAACCTAACCTGGGGGCTGGACAAATTATTGGGAAAAATTCTGAGGAACATTATTAATCGTCATTTAGAAAGTCATGGATTTATCAAAGATAATCTGCATGGATTTGTTAAGGGAAGGTCATACCTAACTATAATAAAAGCAAAATACTGCGGATGCTGGAAATCTGAAACAAAAACAAGAAATGCTGGAATCACTCAGCAGGTCTGGCAGCATCTGTGGAAAGAGAAGCAGAGTAACTCTGCTTCTCTTTCCACAGATGCTGCCAGACCTGCTGAGTCATACCTAACTAACCTGATCGAATTTTTTGATAAGGTAACAAGGAGGGTCAGTGAGAGTAGTGAGTTTGATGCAGTTTACATGGATTTTAGCAAGGTTTTTGACAAGTTCCCACAAGCCAACAGGTCAGAAAGTAAAAGCACACGGGATCCAAGGGCAAATTGGATCTAAAATTTGCTCAGTGGTATGAATCAATGTGTAATAGTCCATGGGTGTTTTTGCGACTGGAAGGCTGTTTCCAGTGGGGTTCCGCAAGGCTCAGTATTACGTCCCTTGCTTTTTATGGTGTATATCAATGATTTAGATTTGAATCTAGAGGGCATGATTAAGAAATTTGCAGATGCTACATGTAATGTACTTGTATATGATACTAATGATGTAATGATGTGATGACATATGGCGTAAATAAAAGCTTCCTTGAACTGGCCATGCTTGGTGTCCATTTTCTCTGCCAGTGCCACCGAATATATTGCAGAAAATGGTGATGAGACTGGAATAAAAGTCCATAAGTATAGGCAGCAAACAGCAACAGGGACAGCAGTGAACATGATCAGTCAGCTCCCAGTGACCTACCTGCTTGGATGATGGAGATTTTGGCTGTATTGTGGGAAGCCTGAGCCTCAAACTGTCTCCTTAGTTGAGTGGCATGCTGCAGGATCCTATTGTGCATTGGATTCAAAGTGCTTATTTGGGTAAGAGAATATTTTCAACCACCGGCTAGTCTGGTTTCAGGTATTACTGTTAGAAACAGCCGCAGTAAAGTGTTTACTGGGTTCCTGTGAATTTGGAAACGGGACAATCTGGCTGTAGGAACATATGAGAGGTCTCAAGAGCCTTTCAGTTTATATATTGAAAGAACGGACATTTTTGAACTTTGAAGGTGAAAGTGAAAAGGTCAAGACTCAGAATAAGGTAATTCTTGAGCACAAGAAAACAATTTTGCTCATAGAAATTGGCCCAGATGTGTATGGCATGCTAACAAACCTTCTTGCTCCCAACAAGACATTCAAAACAATCATCACCAAGTTGGAAGAACATTTTAAGACTAGACCACGAGAGATAGCGGAAAGCTACAAATTTGGAAACAAAAATCACAAAAGTAGTGAAACAGTTGGCGAGTACATTGTGGCACTGAAGAATTTATCACTACATTGCAACTTTGACACATTCTTAGACTGTACATTACCAGACAGATTTGTGTGTGGATTGGTGGACGAAAGAATCCAATTGAAGTTACGAACACATGAAATCTTACATTTGAGCTAGTATGTAAGATTGCTCTTTCTATAGAGATGGCATCAAAGAATGCTCGGGAATTTCGTCCTATGCCAGTGACTAGTGCCAAGCCTAAAGTGGAGAGACCTAGTCAGAAGAGTGCTGGTGATAGTACCTTAGTATCTTGTTATCAGTGTAGAAGTAACCACATGGCACAAGCATGTGAGTACAGAAGTGCCAAGTGCTTTACTTTCCAAATGATAGGCCATATTGCAACTGCTTGCTGAGCGAAGGCCAAAAGGGGAAAGTGAACTCATACCAGTTAGCATGCACATCGATATGGCTGCAGATTGTTCCATTATGAGTAGAGATATGTACAAGAGCAAATTCAGTGATGTATCTCTAAAATATTCCCTTGAATTGTTTGCCCTCAGAAATGCAATACCTCACACTTCTCCAGACTGAATTCCATTTGCCACGTTTCTCCCCACCTGACCTGTCCATTGATTATCTTCCTGCAGTCTACAGATTTCTCTTTCATTATCAACCACATGGCCATGTGTGTTCAAATTTCAGTATGAAACAGTGGTTGGCTAATTTCCTGCTGAAGTATAGAACAACTCCACACTCCACTACCGAGTACACACCTGCTGAGCTTTTAATAAAGAGAAGGTTAAGGACATGTTTGAGTCTGGTCCTCCCAAACTTGCCTGTTGAACACAAACATTTCAGTCAAAAACTTCAGTTTAACACAAACAAGAGAGAATGCAGTTTCAGGCAAAATGAACATGTTTGTGTTTTGGGTCCCCCTCACAAGTCATACATGTGTGATGTGGGAAATGTAATACAAGTGTGTGGAACTGAAAGATACTTGGTTGAAACTGACAGAAAGGTGAGAAATGTTCAAGTAAATCACATGATCCCGGCAAGGAATGAACCAAAACATGATTCGTTTGACCACGAGCTCATGCCAGAGTTTGAACCAGTTCAGACTTCAGTCAGTGTCTGAAGTACCAATTTCTGAGAAAGTATTGAACAAAAACCAAGCAATCCAAAACCTGACTCTACACCAAAATCTGTAAGGAGATCAGAAAGACTTCATAAGCCGGTTGTTAAAACTTGATTTGTAAATATAGTTCATTGAAGAGAAACAAAAAGAAAAAGACTTTTCTTTTGAAAGTGGAAGCAGTGTAATGTATTTGTATACTATGCGAATGATGTAATGATGTAATGACATAATCACATCATGATGTAAATAAACCCTTCCTAAAACTGGCCATGCTTGGTGTCTATTTCCTCTGCTAGTGCCACTCGAATATATTACAATATAAAAATTGTCTGTGTCGTTCATAGTGAAGAAGAAAACTGTAGACTGCAAGAAAACAATCAATGAACTGGTCAGATGGGCAGAAAAGTGGCAAATGGAATTCAATATGAAGAAGTGTGAGTTAATGTATTTGTGAGGACAAACAAGTCAAGGGAATACACAATAAATGGTAGGATACTGAGAAGTATAGAAGAACAGAGGGACCTTGGAGTGCATGTCCACAGATCCTTGAAGATGCAACAGTAGATAAGGTGATCAAGAAGGCATATGGGATACTTTATTAGCCAAGGTATAAGAACTGGGAGAGTTCTGAAGAAGGGTCACTGACCTGAAACGTTAACTCTGCTTCTCTCTCCACAGATGCTGCCAGACCTGCTGAGTATTTCCAGCATTTCTTGTCTTTATTTCAGAGAGTTCTGACGAAGGGTCACTGACCTGAATCGTTAACTCTGCTTCTCTCTCCACAGATGCTGCCAGACCTGCTGAGTATTTCCAGCATTTCTTGTTTTTATTTCAGATTTCCAGCATCCGCAGTATTTTGCTTTTATATTATATAAGAACTGGGAGGTTATGCTAGAACTGTATAACACACTAGTTAGGTCACAGCTAGAGTACTGCGTACAGTTCTGGTCGCCACATTACAGGAATGATGTAATTGTACTAGAGAGGGTACAGAGAATTTTAGCTATGAGAAAAGATTGGATAGGCTGAGACTGGAGAATTTTAACTATGAGGAATGATTCGATAGACTGGGGTTATTATCTTTATAACAGAGGAGATTTAGTTGAAGTGCGTAAAATTATGAGCACCTGGATAGAGTGGGTAGGAAGGACCTATTTCCCTTAGCAGAGAGGGCAATAGCCAGGGGGCCTTGATTTAAAGTAATTGGTAGAAGAACTAGAGGGAAACTGAGGAGAAATGTTTTCACCCAGAGGGTAGTGGGGATCTGGAACTCACTGCTTGAAAGGGCGGTAGAGGCAAAAACCTTCATCACATTTATAAAGTACTTGAATATGCATTAGCAGTGCCGTAATCTTTTGATTATGGATGAAGAGTTGGAAAATTGGTTTAGGCTGGATAGCTCTTTTTTGGCTGGCTCAGACATGATGGGGCAAATGTGACATTAATTTCTACGATTCTATGATACATCTAGGGGAACTGTTTATCATTGTGCCACTGAATGAATATTAATGCCTTTCTCTGAATCGATGGTCTTCCTCATATGTAGTTAACTTGTGATATTTGATTTCTTCTGATATCAACAACGCAGAATTGCTCACAGCAGGGAAGAAATGGGCACAGTATCGTGCTGCACCCTGAAAATATACTTCTCTTCCCACATCCCTGAAGCCTCTATGTGATTCATAGCCTCTGCTGTTTTGTGCAATTCAAGTTGCATCTTGTGCTGCAAATGAATGGGCCACCAATACATTAGATAACTGATTTTTTGGTACTGGACCAGCAGGCCTATACAGTTTTTAAAAAAGGATTGCTATCAACATTCCACAGTTGAGTGGAATATTATGTGAAGATTCAGTTGCAGCAGAGTTCAATTCAGTGCCTTCTCAGCCTCCTTCCCAATATATCAGAAATAGAAATGTGGCATAGCTAAGGGGCTGGGAGAAGCAGTATTGGGAAATGGTCTGTGTTGTGGCAAAATAAGAACAAAAACATTTTCCAAAATAAAGACATTAGGCCTGTTGACATTTTCTAAACAGTGAACTTCATTAAACTGGTGAACAGTTTGACATTGCATTTAGAAAATTCTACAGCCATTACCAACTGCTGAAGAAAGCTGGTACATCTGCTTATACTTATGTTTTATGGATAGGCTATTAACATACAAAGACTTTTTGTTCTGCAATTATGAATCATTAGTGGGAGATTAATGGAGTAGACCAGCAGACAAAAGAGAGCAAATGCATCTTAGATCACTGGGATATGGACTACACAAAGTCAAATATCTTACATTGAGCAGGGACAAGAGCTCCAAAATTTGCCTCCCTAGCGCCCATATTTTCGATGCTATGGGTGCCGTTTCACATCTAACATGGTGACCAGGATGCGTGTGCAAACTTCTGGTGTGGGCCAGTTGGATCCCATTTTAGTAAGGGTGTCAGCATGGATCCTAGTAATGTGTGCTGGAAGTATGCAGAGTTGGCAGATCGTGATGTAATTCAGCAAGTAAACTGATTTGACTCTCGCAGTGCCATTTTCAATTTCAACTCTCCAGCTACCACCCTATCCTAACCTCACAACACTGAACAAATGTTCAGCAGCAGGAAGGACACTCCCACTGGCATTATTTAAAAGGATCTTCAACTACTGTCAGGTTTGTTGCTTATTGATTTCTACTGGCTGCTGTTGAGTTAGTACAAATGTTTGATAGTTTGTCACTTAAAATTGGTCAAGTTTACAGGGAGTGCTGTGACATTAGGTGAACGCCTTGGTTTTCACTTCAAAGGTTCTGCTCATATCAGTTGCTCCTAGGCATGGGTGCTGTAGTTTCTATTTGCCTTGGCCGGCAACATGACAGGAAGAATTAGGAGAGGCGACATGGAAGAGGATAAGCTGCTGGTAGAGGGAGGTGGAGGAGGAGTAGGAGAAGGGTTCTCAGCAGGAGGCCATATTCACCCTGGGTTTTCAGGGAGCATCCTTCCACCTCATCCTTAGTGAGGAACAGTGTGTTAGATGCCTCCATTTTAGTAAGGAGGTGCTTACTGAAATCTGCCACCTGTTGCAAGCAGACGTGCAGTCTCAGAGCAGGGCGAGAATGGCACTGCCACTGGCTGCGAAGGTGACTGGAACCATGAACTTTTTTGCACCAGGCTCCTTCCAAGCTGGAACAGGCAGATTCTCCAACATCACCCTGCTCTCTGTCCATTGTTGTATAAGGGAGGTGACTGATGCACTACATGCAAACAGAGGGAAATACATCACCTTCTCTCTTTTCAGAGAAAAGCAAGTAAAGGGTGCACATGTCTTTGCCAGGATAGTGGGATTCCCGGTGGTGCAGGATGCCACTGACTGCATACACATTGTTTTGCAGGTGCCACATCTAAATTCAGAGATGTACCACAACTGCAAAGAGTTTCATCCTTCAATGTCCAGCTGGTGTGCAACATGCAGGTCAATGCTTGCTATACTGGAAGCAGTCATGATGCCTTTATTCTGCAACAGTCCACTTTACCATCAGGTTTTGAGCCACCATGAGAGTGTGGCTGCTGGGTGACAAGGGCTATCCACTGACCTCCTGGTTCATGATGCCAATGAACAATTCACACACAAGTGGGCAGCAAGCATATAATGAGAACCATGCTACCATACAGAATGCAATTGAGCAGACCACTGGGGTACTTAGGCAATACTTCTGCTGCCTGGACTGCTCTGGAGGAGCCCTGCAATACTCTCCAGAGTGTGTGTCACGATTCATTGTGGTCTGCTGCATCCTGAGCAACCTCACCATCATGAGGACACAACCTTGGCCACCAGGTATAAGACAAACAGCTGAGGAGGAGGAGAAGGAACAGGTGGAAGAGAAGAAGGAGGAAGAGCAACATATCCTTTTTCTGGCTGGGCTGTTCATGATCGGCTCATCCATCTGCAATACCAGTGAATACTATCCCAATTCCCCATTCAACAGGTCTCACACCTTCCTATCCCTCTGTTATGGAACATCACAGTGTCCTCTTGGTCACAATGCTGAAAGTCACCACAAAACAAACGATCCAAACCAACTTATCAAACAAACCATCCAACATTCCATAAAAAAGTCAACTATCACCCTTCTGCATTCCCTTAGTGCCTGTCTTGCGGATGTCTTTGCCTGTCCTAGTGCTCCTACACAGTGCTATGACAGTGGCTGCGGTATGATTAGCGAAAGGCGGCTGACTTTCAGAGCAGGAGACTGCAGAAGACCTCATATAACTCTGGACCTAGATAGCCCAGCTGCAGACTTCACCACCTTGGCATGGTTAGCAGCAATTTGGACTGGCTGGTTGGACAGGCAACAGCAAAGGCACTGGTGGAGTGGCAGTGGTGGGAGGACGAATGCTGTCATTCTGAGAGAGGACAGTAGGTTCATGCTCCATGGAGCCATTGCCAATCCCTTGGGGTGGTGCCTCAGCAATCCGAGTAATCTGCTGCAGTACAAATTGCTGGAATGCTGAGAGAGCCTGCTAGCCCCTTTGTGCACTGGTATCCGCAGCCATGATCAAAGCAGTCTGAGCATGCAGGGCAGCAAGCTAAGCTTACATGACTTCCGTCTGAGCTTACACTGCAACACTCAGACATTGAGTGGCTTCTGCATGTAGTGCAATCGAAGCTGAGACATTAGCCATTAGAAGCTGCATGATGGTTGGGTCCAAAGGTTTTCCCATGTAGTTGACCACCACTTCCATGTTGGAAAGGATGAGCTCCAAACTCTGCGCAAATTTCTGTGCAAGGTTGATGCTGGACTCCTCCTTGTTCATTGACAGTGACTGCAGGTTTTTTTATGAGGCCTGCCAGTGTACCGAGCATTTCGGTGTGCATACTCATTAGCCATTTCGTGTGTGTCACTCCATTAAGATTCTTATCTGACTCCTCCGCAGCAGAAGTCATGTGTGACCTCACCCTCTGGTGAGCTAGCACTTGTGCTACCCTTTCCCTTGCCCTGGCTGTGAGCCACTGATGCCTGGTACCTCACCACATGCAGACCCCTCCTTTAAGATACCTTTTAAAGTACACACAGTGTCAGTCTCTGAGCAGGTGGCTGCAAGTGTCAGAGTAAGTGATGGTGTTTCTTCATCACCAGTCTTTTCTTCCTCTATCACTTCTTGGTCCTGGATCACTGATGGTCTGGTTGCAGTTTCTGGATATCTGTTTCTGGAAAAGGCACAAAGGTAGGGGTGTGGTGAGGGGAAAGCAAGAGATGTATCCTTAAAACATCTGCAGCTTGTATATCAGAAGTGACTGTGGGATGAGGGGGAAATGGAATATGAGAAGGAGGATTAGGTTTGAGCATACCATCATCTTCAATTGTTTTAACCCCGCTGTTGGCCATGGTCTAGTCATGACCACGCCAATGATAGCAACCAGCATCTCCCCCATCGGGACAAGGACATGCAGCTGAGCCTAGCCCCCCACCAAGTTAGGCGCTGCTTCCTACGGTTGTGCACCACCTTGTCCTGTATGAGAGAGGGAAGTGTGTCAGTGAGTGTGGTGCAATGTGTTTGGATGACCTGCCTGTCATAGTTGAACAGCTGGCAATGTGTGCAATGTGAGGCCTGTAGCAATGCTAAGTTTGTGAGGGTGCAGTGAAGCTGTGAATGTGAATTATAATAGAGTTTGACAGGTGAGTGAAGGCCGGGGCGCATGGTGAATTGAGGAATGGATTGAGTCTAGTGGTTCAGTTAGATGGATATGGCATTTCAGGACAAATTCACTGACCTTGGCCACTTGTGTCAGGTCATTAAATTTCTTCCTGCAGTGCATCCAAGTCCTCAGAGGTATACTACCTGCATTGACAATGATGGCTATTGGCTCCCATTGCCTTCGCATAGTTTGACTGGAGGGCATCCTGTGGATAGTGGAGCCCTCTCGTCCCTCTCGTACCAAAGCCTCTAGTGCCGGGCCAGAGAACCTTGGAGCATTCTATCTTCCCTGTTGTGCCATATTCAGTCTTCTTGCAGTTTAGATGCTCTTTCCCAGCCACTTCCAGCACCTGCTGCAACCAAAATGCACCTCCCCTTGAAGAGATGCTGTTTGGCTTTAAGCAGTGCAGGTGAGCTTTAAGTAATGTTAGCTTCACACAACTTGGGCCCCCTGTTGCATGCCCCTGCATTTAGCGCTGGGCTGCATAATACCGTCATTTAAATTAGCAAGCAGCACCAAATTTGTATGCTGTTTGCATTGGAAGGAATGGGCACGGGCTAATCCCACTTTTTTTATTCGTTTGTGGGATGTGGATGTTGTTGGCTAGGCCAGCATTTATTGCCCATCCCGAATTGCCCTTGAGAAGTGGTGGTGAGCTGCCTTCTTGAACTGCTGCAGTCCTTGGGGTGTAGGTACACCAACAGAGCTGTTAGGAAGGAGCTCCAGGATTTTGACCCAGCGAGAGTGAAGGAATGGCGATATAATTCCAAATCAGGATGGTGTGTGGCTTGGAGGGGAACTTGCATGTGGTGGTGTTCCCATGCATCGGCTGCCCTTGTCATTCTAGGTGGTAGACATCACGGGTTTGGAAGGTGCTGTCGAAGGAGCCTTGGTGAATTGCTGCAGTGCATCTTGTATATGGTATACACTGCTGCCACTGTGCGTCGGTGGTGAAGGGAGTGAATGTTTAAGGTGGTGGATGAGGTGCCAATCAAGCAGGCTGCTTGGTCCTGGATGGTGTTGTGCTTCTTGAGTGTTGTTGGAGCTGCACCCATCCAAGCAAGTGGAGAGTATTCCATCACACTCCTGACTTGTGCCTTGTAGATGGTGGACAGGGCATTGGGGAGACAGGAGGTGAGTTAGTCGCTGCAGAATTCCTAGCCTCTGACCTGCTCTTGTAGCCACAGCATTTATGTGGCTGGTACAGTTCTGGTTCTGGTCAATGGTAACCCCCAGGATGTTGATAGTGGGGGATACAGCGATCGTAATGCCATTGAACGTCAAGGGGAGATGGTTAGATTCTCTCTTGTTTGAGATGGTCATTGCCTGGCACTTATGTGGTGCAAATGTTACTTGCCACTTATCAACCCAAGCCTGGATCTTGTCCAGGCCCTGCTGTGAGTGGACACAGGCTGCTTCAGTATCTGAGGTGTCGTGAGTGGTGCTGAACATTGTGCAGTCATCAGAGAACATCTCCACTTCTGACCTGATGATGAAAGGAAAGCCATTGATGAAGCAGCTGAAGACACTATCCTGAGGAACTCCTCGCAGTGATGTCCTGTGACTGAGATGATTGACCTCCAACAACCACAACCATCTTCCTTTGTGCTAGGTATGACTCCAACCAGCGGAGTGTTTTCTCCCTGATTCCCATTGACTTCAGTTTTGCTAGGGCTCCTTGATGGCATACTCAGTCAAATGCTGCCTTGATGTCAAGGGCAGTCACTCTCATCTCACTTCTGGAGTTCAGCTCTTTCGTCCATGTTTGGACCAAGGCTCCAATGAGGTCAGCAGCTGAGTGGCCCAGGCAGAACCCAAACTGAGCGTTACTGAGCAGGTTATTGCTGAGCAAGTGCTGCTTGATAGCACTGTCGACGACCCCTTCCATCACTTTGCTGATGTGATCGGGCGGTAATTGGCCGGGTTGGATGTTTCCTGCTTTTTCTGCACAGGACATGCCTGGGCAATATTCCACATTGCAGGGTAGATGCCAGTGTTGTTGCTGTACTGGAACAGGTTGGCTAGGGGCGCGGCTAGTTCTGGAGCACAAGTCTTCAATATTATTGCCGGAATGTTGTCAGGGCCCATAGCCTTTGCAATATCCAGTGCCTTCAGTCATTTGTTGATATCACGTGGAGTAAATCGGATTGGCTGAAGACTGGCATCTGTTATGCTGGGGACCTCAGGAGGAGGCCAAGATGGATCATCCACTCAGCACTTCTGGCTGAAGATGGATGCAAATGCTTCAGCCTTATATTTTGCACTGATGTGCTGGGCTCCCCCATCATTGAGGATGGGGATATTTGTGGAGCCTCCTCCTCCTGTGAGTTGTTTCATTGTCCACCACCACTCACGACTCAATGTGGCAAGACTGCAAAGCCTTTGGCTCTGGAATTGCTTAGCTCTGTCTATCGTATGCTGCTTACACTGTTTGGCATGCAAGTAGTCCTGTGCTGTGGCTTCACCAGGCTGACACCTCATTTTGAGGTATGCCTGGTGCTGCTCCTGGCATGCCCTCCTGCACACTTTATTGAACCAGGGTTGGTCCCCTGGCTTGATGGTACTGGTAGAGTAGGGGATATGCTGGGCCATGAGGTTACAGCTTGTGGTTGAACACAATTCTGCAGCTGATGATGGCCCACAGTGCCTCATGGATGCCCCGTTTTGAGTTGCTGGATCCGTTCAAAATCTATCCCATTTAGCATGGTGATCGTGCCACACAACACAATGGAGGACATCCTCAAAGTGAACGCTGGACTTTGTCTCTACAAGGACTGTGCGGTGGTCACTCCTACTAATACTGTCATGGGCAGCTGCATCAACGACAGGTAGATTGGTGAGGATGAGGTCAATTATGTTTCTCCCTCACCACCT
Source organism: Heterodontus francisci (assembly GCF_036365525.1). Taxonomy (NCBI): domain Eukaryota; kingdom Metazoa; phylum Chordata; class Chondrichthyes; order Heterodontiformes; family Heterodontidae; genus Heterodontus; species Heterodontus francisci. The sequence continues at coordinate 71,890,629 of NC_090371.1, read as the reverse complement.
GCTGCAGACCCAGTCTAGCAGCTATGCCCTTTAGGTATTGGCCAGCTTGGTCAGTCGTGGTGTTACCGAGCCACTCTTGGTGATGGACATTGAAGTCCCCACCCAGAGTACATTCTGTGTTCCTTGCTACCCTCAGTGCTTCTTCCAGTTGGTGTTCAACATGGAGAAGCACTGATTCATCAGCTGAGGGGGGGCAGCAGGTGGGAATCAACAGGAGGTTTCCTTGCCTATGTCTGACCTGATGCCAACTCCCTCCCGACTGTATACCACTGTGCCGCCATCTCTGGTGGGCCTGTCCTGTCGGTGGGACAGGACATACCCAGGGCTGGTGATGCCTGGGACAGTGCCTGCAAGGTATGATTCCATGAGTATGTCAGGCCATTGCTTGACTAGTCTGTGGGATAGCTCTCCCAACTTTGGCACAAGCCCCCAGATGTCAGTAAGGAGGACCTTGCAGGGTCGACAGGACAGGGTTTGCGTTGTCGTTTTCAGTGCCTAGGTCTATGCCGGGTGTTCCGCCCAGTTTTCATACAAATAAATGACTTGCTACGCCATTTCAGAGGGCATTTAAGAGTCAAACACATTGCTGTGGGTCTGGAGTCACATGGAGGCCAGCAGATTTCCTTCCCTAAAGGACATGAGCGAACCAGATGTTTTTGACAACAATCGACAATGATTTAATGGTCACCACTAGACTAGTTTTTAATTCCACCATCTGCCGCGGTGGGATTCGAACCCATATCCCCACAGCATAAGCCTGGGGCTCTGGGTTACTAGTCTAGTGACATTACCACTATGCACCCGTTTTTGGTGGCTATTGAATTTTACCTTGGTGTTCTTGGAATAGCACTTAAAGTAGCCAGAAGCGCTGCACAAAGAACAGCCAGACACTGTGCAAACGACTACTGGCAACAGCTATGCAGTCGTATTCAGCTGGACTCTGACACCGGAAACATCAGAGGAATGTATGATGGCATTAAGAGAGCTTTTGGTCCAACCACCAAGAAGAGCGCCCCCCTCAAGTCTAAATCAGGGGACACGATCACTGACCAACGCAAGCAAATGGACCGCTTGGTGGAGCACTACCTAGAACTGTACTCCAGGGAAAATGTTGTCACTGATACCGCCCTCAATGCAGCCCAGTCCCTGCCAGTCATGGATGAGCTGGACGAACAGCCAGCAAAATCGGAACTTAGTGATGCCATTGATTCTCTAGCCAGTGGAAAAGCCCCTGGAAAGGACGGCATTACCCCTGAAATAATCAAGAGTGCCAAGCCTGCTATACTCTCAACACTCCATAAACTGCTTTGCCTGTGCTGAGATGAGGGAGCAGTACCACAGGACATGCGCGATGCCAATATCATTACCCTCTATAAGAACAAGGGTGACCACGCTGACTGCAACAACTACCGTGGAATCTCCCTGCTCAGCATAGTGGGGAAAGTCTTCCCTCGAGTCGTTTTAAACAGACTCCAGAAGCTGGCTAAGCATGTCTACCCTGAGGCACAGTGCGGCTTTCGAGCAGAGAGATCCACCATAGACATGCTATTCTCCCTTCGCCAGCTACAGGAGAAATGCCGCGAACAACAGATGCCCCTCTACGTTGCTTTCATTGATCTCACCAAAGCCTTTGACCTCGTCAGCAGACATGGTCTCTTCAGACTACTAGCAAAGATCGGATGTGCACCAAAGCTACTATCACCTCATTCCACGACAATATGAAAGGCACAATTCAGCATAGCGGTGCCTCATCAGACCCCTTTCCTATCCTGAGTGGCGTGAAACAGGGCTGTGTTCTCGCACCTACACTGTTTCGGATTTTCTTCTCACTGCTGCTCTCACATGCGTTCAAGAAGGAATTTTCCTCCACACAAGATCTGATGGCAGGTTCTTCAACCTTGCCCACTAAGAGCGAAGACCAAAGTACGGAAGGTCCTCATCAGGGAACTCCTCTTTGTTGATGATGCTGCATTAACATCCCACACAGAAGAGTGTCTGCAAAGACTCATCGACAGAATTGCAGCTGCCTGCAACGAATTTGGCCTAACCATCAGCCTCAAGAAAACGAACATCATGGGACAGAACATCAGAAATGCTCCATCCATCAATATCGGCGACCACGCTCTGGAAGTAGTTCAAGAATTCACCTACCTAGGATCAACTATCACCAGTAACCTGTCTCTCAATGCAGAAATCAACAAGCGCATGGGAAAGGCGTCCACTGCTATGTCCAGACTGGCCAAGAGGGTGTGGGAAAATGGCGCACTGACACGGAACACAAAAGTTTGAGTGTATCAAGCCTGTGTCCTCAGTACCTTGCTCTACGGCAGTGAGGCCTGGACAACGTATGTCAGCCAAGAGCGACGTCAGAACTCATTCCATTTTTGCTGCCTCTGGAGAATCCTTGGTATCAGGTGGCAGTACCGTATCTCCAACGCAGAAGTCCTCAAGGCGGTCAACATCCCTAGCATATACACCCTACTGAGCCAGCAGCGCTTGAGATGGCTTGGCCATGTGAGCCGCATGGAAGATGGCAGGATCCCCAAGGACGCATTGTACAGCGAGCTCGTCACTGGTATCAGACCCACTGGCCGTCCATGTCTCCGCTTTAAAGACGTCTGCAAACGTGACATGAAGTCCTGTGACATTGACCACAAGTCGTGGGAGTCAGTTGCCAGTGATCGCCAGAGCTGGCGGACAGCCATAAAGGCAGGGCTAAAGAGCGGTGAGTTGAAGAGATTTAGCAGTTGGCAGGAAAAAAGACAGAGGTGCAAGGAGAGAGCCAACTATGTAACAGCCCTGACAACCAATTTTATCTGCAGCACCTGTGGAAGAGTCTATCACTCTAGAATTGGCCTTTATAGCCACTCCAGGCACTGCTTCACAAACCACTGACCACCTCTCGGCACTTACCCATTGTCTCTCGAGACAAGGATGCCAAAGAAGAAGGAGTTCAAGAATTCATGGAGATAAATCCTTACACAGATCAAAAATATATCTCACTTTTACTTCAGAGCTGTTTCCAGTGGAAGTGCTTCAATAATAGGACCCAATTTTCCTGGTTTCCATTTTGCCCCATGTATGATCCTTTCCATGTATTGGTATTAGAGAGACACATCAACCAATGGTCAGAATATAATGACGACCTCACCAGGGTCAAATAACCAATCTGATTTGTGAAATGTTAGGCTTCAAACTGTGATTATTTATTTATTTAGAGATACAGCACTGAAACAGGCCCTTTGGTCCACCAAGTTTGTGCCGACCAACAACCACCCATTTATACTAATCCTACATTAACACCATATTCCCTACCACATCCATACCTTTCTTCTACCACCTACCTACACTAGGGGCAATTTACAATGGCCAATTTACCGATTAACCTGCAAGTCTTTGGCAGTGGGAGGAAACCAGAGCACCCGCCGGAAACCCACACGGTCACAGGGAGAATTTGCAAACTCCGCACAGGCAGTACCCAGAACTGAACCCGGGTCGCTGGAGCTGTGAGGCTGCGGTGCTAACCACTGCGCCACTGTGCCGTCCTTAAAAAAAGAAAAACCCAACAATGTTAGAAAACTGAAATAAAAATAGGAATCGTACAAAATGCACAACAGGTCAGTCGATACCTAGAAGAGGAACAAAGTTAAACTTGTCAACTTGGACCCATCATTGAGTTCTGATGGAAATCCCACTTGACGCATTAACCTATCTTTCTCTTTCAGATTCTGACTGACCTGCTGTGGATTTCAAGCACGTAAAAGTTTTTTTTATTATTTGTGGTTCAAACTTGCTCTAATGAGATTTGCTGTCAAGTAGAGTACATTGTATAGCAGGCGGAATGATTTCCAGCAGGAAAATACAAACATGCACTAGTTTGGCAATTGAAAGACCAAGAGTGGCAACATGTGGGTTCTTTTCTATGATATATGTAAAATTGACATCTTGTTGCAACATCCACAAACAATCACTCAAATGATGGGCTGCTGTCAGCTGAGAATTGTGGGTATATTTTTCCTTATCTCTTCGCTCTGTGACAAGATCAAAAATGACAAGGAAATGAAATGAAGACTGGTAGAAATGTGAACTCCCAGTAATAAGGAGTTTCAGAAGCAAGCATGAGGATAATGGTGGAGATGTCACTGTGGAAAGACTGAAGGTTGTGACTAACATACACTACTTCGAGCTCCTGGATCTGAGAATTTAATGTGGCTCACTGCATTCGGTATGGAGCACATGGAATTTTGTTTCCCTCATAGCTTTATCTTACTTTGTTTTCAGCCTCTGTCCACTTGGATTTGGGCTTTCTCAAGCAGAGACCAATTGTAAGGCCACTAATTGTGCTGTTTCTGCTTAAAAGCTGCAGTGTGTTGGACAATGCTTTGAATATTTAAGGGACAATTTTAATCCTGCCCGCCCAGCAGAAACCAGGTGGGAACCAGGTAAAATTGCCCATGAGACTCAGCCACTGAGGTCTTGCTCTCTTTCAGCCATCTATTTTAGCCTGCTCTTCTGTATAGGCAGGAAGGAAATCCCTCAAAAACTGGTGAGGTATTTCTTTAAATATGATGATGTCATCCATGTATGACTGCTATTTTAACCATGGCCCTGAACAGGGAAGTGGTTGTAGCTTTTCCATCAGATATTCGAGCCAGAGGTGCTGCTTTGGGCTGCACAAGGAAAGTTCAGGACTCCCTTTGGGCTTCCCCCTTCCCCCTGCCCTTGAACATGGGGCTCTTCTGACTATTCTTCCCTGTAACCTACACAAGTATGGAAGATCGTTCCTGTAACGCCCCCCTCCCACCACTTAGCTGCAAGCCAGTGGGCAACTGAGGGCCACACAATCTTTGGCAGCCAGCAGTCACCCTGCATCAACTTTCTACTTGGAACAAGCAGGAAGTGATCTGACACCAGTTAAATGAGGCAACTGGTTAAAATACAGTGGGGTTGCTATTTGGTGCCTGCAGCTGACCAAGAAAGTATTAGTGAAGCCCGAACCTGGAAGTGGTTCGGCCTCCTGACTGCTGCATAGAACCATAAAAAAATTACAGCACAGTGGCACAGTGGTTAGCACCGCAGCCTCACAGCTCCAGGGACCCGGGTTCAATTCTGGGTACTGCCTGTGCGGAGTTTGCAAGTTCTTCCTGTGACCGCGTGGGTTTTCGCCAGGTGCTCCAGTTTCCTCCCACTGCCAAAGACTTGCAGGTGATAGGTAAATTGGCCATTGTAAATTGCCCCTAGTGTAGGTAGGTGGTAGAGAATATGGGATTACTGTAGGGTTAGTATAAATGGGTGGTTCTTGGTCGGCACAGACTCATTGGGCCGAAGGGCCTGTTTCAGTGCTGTATCTCTAAATAAATAAAGGAGGCCATTCAGCCCATCGTGTCTGCACAGTTGAAAAAACTAGCCACCCAATCTAATCCCACCTTCCAACACCCGGTCTGTAGCCTTGCAGGTTACAGCACTTCAGGTCTATGTCCAGGCACCTTTTCAATGAGTTGAGGGTTTCTGCCTCCACCACTGTTCAGGGCACTGAATTCCAGACAGCCACCACCCTCTGGGTGAAAAAGCTTTTCCTCATGTCCCCTCTAATCCTTCTACCAATCACCTGTGCCCCCTGGTAATTGACAGGTCCTTCCTGTCTATCTAGACCCCTCATAATTTTGTACACCCCAATTAAGTCATCCCTCAGCCTCCTCTGTTCATTGGTAGGTGTTGCAGGCTCACTGCTGATATCAGACCCATTCAGTGCCCAACCTGAAAGTTTCCCTCATTGTCAGCTACCCAATAGAAAACTTATAATTGTAGAAAACATGTTTTACTCGTGTACTTTGCATATTACTGTTATACTAAATTAACTCATGCAGAAAAGTAGAGAAATATTATAATAATCTGCAGACCTATGCAGACCCCAGTTTGAAAATGTATGCAATGCTTCCTTAAATAAGAGAAGGAAGCATTTAAGGAAGCATTGTTAGTTGCCAGGCTTCTGCCAGCTACCAACTGTTTATACATGGACAAGAGTAGAATAGGCTGACATTCCCTTTGTTGTTGTCATTTTCCTATTAGGAACCACTTGACTTCCACTTGGATACTTATTTATGAATCATTTTCCTTCACCAGTTTTCTCCTTTCCTTTTCTCACCCTGAACATGGTTGATTCTTTGCAGATGTAGGGGCTCATGGAACCCAACAGCATTCTGTTACATCAACCAAGTGGGCACTATTCATCGGTGAGCTATGACAGTGAATGTCAGCAGGCTTGTATTCAACCGTGATGTGTTGTAGCAGGGCACGATCCTGCCCACTCAATTTCTACACAGTTCCCACAGAATCAAACCTAGGGCCTGTGTCTGGATGGCTCAGCTTCTCACTGGATAAATTGACTGAGCCACAGGGAGAACTCCGGGGCAAATTTTACAAATAATGGGGAATGGCGCAGAGTCGTGTGCAAAGGGGGCACGTATAAGGAATTTGGATGCGGAGGTCAGCACGTCCAATTCACAGCTTGCAGCATTTTATGTCCATTAAAATTAATCCGTCCCTGGATTCCTGATGTAAGCTAGGAGCACTAATCTGTAAAATTCATCCCTTGGGTCTTTCTTGAGAGTCTGAATCAGACTGAGGAACTCACTGAGGAGAGGGAGAGATAGTCAAGAACCAGTGAGTGACCCACAACCTTATTAGTACACCAACAGGGCCCCTTGATAAATTTATTATGAAAGATCACGTTGCCGTCAATAAGCTAGTATCATTATTTTCTTTCTTTGTGCCCTTTCTCATACCTCCATTCTTATGTGGCCTCAATAACAATTTATCGTTCATCAGTATAATGTGCATATACACCCCAAATGTTAAATTTGACTGTTCAATTGCTGTGACTCAATTGAACAATTAAGCAAGCAGACGCCCCAAATAGTCTAAGCTATATACACCAGTCATTGTGGGATGGAGGGGCACTGTCAGAATGCTAGCAATGCTGAAAGTGCAAATGAAGAAATAAATAAAGGAAAAAAATTGCAGTCTGCAGCTTCTCCTTATCTATTCAAAGAATCAGTGCAGCAAAAGAGCATGTAGCCAACAGCAACATTTTTAAAACGAAAATGGCTTCTCATCCACACCACTTCAGTGCATGCTTGGTACGTTCAAAGTAACAGAACTGTGCCAGGAACTTAAGGATATATAAACACAGCATACAGACCCGCAGCTTGTAGGTGGCATTTTTCTAGGCAGGATACTTTCCATTTCACAATTTTTTCTTCCTTTCCTTAATTCCACAATATTACTGTAATTGTTAGGTCTATTTCTGTGACAGTTGATTGAAAGAGGAAAGAATTCTATTGCTGCCGCTTGTTAACTTAAGAAAAATAATACATATGCATGTCAATTTGAAAACATTTCTGTAATGGACACGACTGTCAAAGCTCTTATGCAATACAGCATTTAGAAACCGCTAACATAGACCCAAGGGAAATATTTGCTGTCTGATCCTATGCAGTGAATGCAATTTGTTTTAATTATGATGATGGGTTATTGTACAATAGATATTGTGCTGGCCGCAATTACAACACATGGAAAGACAGCAAATTATAATGTACTATAATCATTTCAAGCTATTTCAGAACCCTTTCTTTTATCAACTAGTTCTATCAGCCTAGTTCTTCCTGCTTAATGCTGTACGACACTGTGCCACTCAGACTAATACTGTCAGCTAAGGATGCCAGATGTATATAAGAGGCTCCTCCAATGAGCCGGATGAGGGATTATTATTTCTTTTTTTAAATCTCACTATATGTGGATTGGGCTCGTTCCTGCACCCAGTACCACCCATGGCCTGGCCTCATTTTCAAGTGCCTCCTATTACCTGGTCCCTTTCTGCCTCTGAGTGACATCTGTTGATGGTCTCATTTCTGAATGTTTGCCATAGCCTGGTGCCAACTCTTGTCCCCAACTGGTGTCAGTGACTGTTAGTGTACTTCGTGGATCAGGAACAAGTCTAGTTTTTGGAAAATAATATCATCCACTTTTAACCAAAGAGTAATTCTCAAGCTGCTGCTGTTATTTTCCTAGAACAATGCTCTTGATCTCTGAAAAGAACTCCAAAAAGTTGTCACTTAATATTATGGTACAATTTCAACAAGCAACCTCAACTCATGACTGAAAACCTTGAAAGCAGCATATAACCAATGGGTGGGAGATATACTCAGTTTTTTAAAATTCGTTTCATGAGATGTGGACGCCATTGGCATTTGTTGTCCGGCTCGAATTGCCCTTGGAAGGTGGTGATGAGCTGCATTCTTGAACAGCTGGAGTACATCTGGTGCGGGTACACCCACAGTGTGTTAGTGAGGGAGTTCCAGGGTTTTGATCCAGCAACAGCAAAGGAATGGCTATATATTTCCAAGTCAGGATGGTGAGTGTCTTGGAGGGGAACTTGCAGATGGTGGTGTTCCCATGCATATGCTGCCCTTATCCTTTTAGGTGGTAGAATTTGCACATTTGGAAGGCGCTGTCGAAGGAGGTGTGGTGAGTTGCTGCCGTGCATCTTATACATGCTACACACTGCTGCCACTGTGAAGGGAGTGTATGTTTAAAGTTGTGGATGGGGTGCCGATCAGATCGGCTGCTTTGACTGGATGGTGTCGATGGGGAGGCAGTGGCGTAGTGATATTGTTACTGGACCAGTAACCCAGAGACCTAGGGTATTGCTCTGGGGACATGGGCTCAAATCCAACCACAGCAGAAGGTGGAATTTGAATTCAATTAATAAATCTGGAATTAAAAAGCTAGTCTAATGATGGACAAGGAAACCTCCTGCTGATTACCATCTAATGCCCTCCGTCAGCTGAGGAGTCGCTACTCCTCCATGTTGAACAGCACTTGTAGGAAGCACAAAGGGTGGCAAGGGCACAGAATTTACTCTGGGTGGGGGACTTCAATGTCCATCATCAAGAGTGGCTTGGTAGCACCAATACCGACCGAGCTGGCCGAGTCCTAAAGGACATATCTGGTAGACTGGGTATGTGGCAGGTGGTGAGGGAACCAACAAGAGGGGAAAACATACTTGACCTCGTCCTCACCAATCTGCCTGCCGCAGATGCATCTGTCCATGACAGTATTGGTAGCAGTGACCACCGCACAGTCCTTGTGGAGACGGGAAGGGGCCATACTGGACCTGGTGTTGGGGAATGAGCCCGGCCAGGTTGTTGAAGTTTCAGTAGGGGACTACTTTGGGAATAGTGATCACAATTCCGTAAGCTTTAAAATACTCATGGACAAAGACGAGAGTGGTCCTAAAGGAAGAGTGCTAAATTGGGGGAAGGCCAACTATACCAAAATCCGGCAGGAGCTGGGAAATGTAGATTGGGAGCAGCTGTTTGAAGGTAAATCCACATGTGATATGTGGGAGGCTTTTAAAGAGAGGTTGATTAGCGTGCAGGAGAGACATGTTCCTGTGAAAATGAGGGATAGAAATGGCAAGATTAGGGAACCATGGATGACAGGTGAAATTGTGAGACTAGCTAAGAGGAAAAAGGAAGCATACATAAGGTCTAGGCGGCTGATGAAAGACGAAGCTTTGAAAGAATATCGGGAATGTAGGACCAATCTGAAACGAGGAATTAAGAGGGCTAAAAGGGGTCATGAAATATCTTTAGCAAACAGGGTTAAGGAAAATCCCAAAGCCTTTTATTCATATATAAGGAGAAAGAGGGTAACTAGAGAAAGGATTGGCCCACTAAAGGACAAAGGAGGAATGTTATGCTTGGACTCAGAGAAAATGGGTGAGATTCTAAACGAGTACTTTGCATCGGTATTCACTGAGGAGAGGGACATGACGGATGTTGAGGTTAGGAACAGATGTTTGATTACTCTAGGTCAAGTCGGCATAAGGAGGGAGGAAGTGTTGGGTATTCTAAAGGGCATTAAGGTGGACAAGTCCCCAGGTCCGGATGGGATCTATCCCAGGTTACTGAGGGAAGCGAGAGAGGAAATAGCTGGGGCCTTAACAGATATCTTTGCAGCATCCTTAAACACGGGTGAGGTCCCGGAGGACTGGAGAATTGCTAATGTTGTCCCCTTGTTTAAGAAGGGTAGCAGGGATAATCCAGGTAATTATAGACCGGTGAGCCTGACGTCAGTGGTAGGGAAGCTGCTGGAGAAGATACTGAGGGATAGGATCTATTCCCATTTGGAAGAAAATGGGCTCATCAGTGATAGGCAACATGGTTTTGTGCAGGGAAGGTCATGTCTTACCAACTTAATAGAATTCTTTGAGGAAGTGACAAAGTTGATTGATGAGGGAAGGGCTGTCGATGTCATATACATGGACTTCAGTAAGGCGTTTGATAAGGTTCCCCATGGCAGGCTGATGGAGAAAGTGAAGGCGCTTGGGGTCCAAGGTGTACTAGCTCGATGGATAAAGAACTGGCTGGGCAACAGGAGACAGAGAGTAGCAGTAGAAGGGAGTTTCTCAAAATGGAGACGTGTGACCAGTGGTGTTCCATAGGGATCCGTGCTGGGACCACTGTTGTTTGTGATATACATTAATGATTTGGAGGAAAGTATAGGTGGACTGATTAGCAAATTTGCAGACGACACTAAGATTGGTGGAGTAGCAGATAGTGAAGGGGACTGTCAGAGAATACAGCAGAATATAGATAGATTGGAGAGTTGGGCAGAGAAATGGCAGATGGAGTTCAATCAGGGCAAATGCGAGGTGATGCATTTTGGAAGATCCAATTCAAGAGTGAACTATACAGTAAATGGAAAAGTCCTGGGGAAAATTGATGTCCAGAGAGATTTGGGTGTTCAGGTCCACTGTTCCCTGAAGGTGGCAACGCAGGTAAATAGAGTGGTCAAGAAGGCATACGGCATGCTTTCCTTCATCGGACGGGGCATTGAGTACAAGAGTTGGCAGGTCATGTTACAGTTGTATAGGACTTTGGTTCGGCCACATTTGGAATACTGCGTACAGTTCTGGTCGCCACATTATCAAAAGGATGTGGATGCTTTGGAGAGGGTGCAGAGGAGGTTCACAAGGATGTTGCCTGGTATGGAGGGCGCTAGCTATGAAGAGAGGTTGAGCAGATTAGGATTATTTTCATTAGAAAGACGGAGGTTGAGGGGGGACCTGATTGAGGTGTACAAAATCATGAGAGGTATAGACAGGGTGGATAGCAAGAGGCTTTTTCCCAGAGTGGGGGTTTCAATTACTAGAGGACACGAGTTCAAAGTGAAAGGGGAAAAGTTTAGGGGGGATATGCGTGGAAAGTTCTTTACGCAGAGGGTGGTGGGCACCTGGAACGCATTGCCAGCGGAGGTGGTAGATGCGGGCACGATGGATTCTTTTAAGATGTATCTAGACAGATACATGAATGGGCAGGAAGAAAAGAGATACAGAACCTTAGAAAATAGGCGACATGTTTAGAGAGAGGATCTGGATCGGCGCAGGCTTGGAGGGCCGAAGGGCCTGTTCCTGTGCTGTAATTATCTTTGTTCTTTGAAGTCCCGCATTCGCATTGAGGATACCCTCCTTTGTGTTGTGTGGCACTACCATCATGCTAAATGGGATAGATTTCAAACAGATCTAGCAATGCAAAACTGGGCATCCATGAGGCGCTGTGGGCCATCAGCAGCAGCAGAATTGTACTCAACCACAATCTGTATCCTCATGGCCCGATATATTCCCCACTCTACTAATACCATCAAGCCAGGAGACCGACCCTGGTTCAATGAAGAGTGTAGGAGGGTATGCCAGGAGCAGCACCAGGCATACCTCAAAATGAGGTGCCAACCTGGTGAAGCTACAACACAGGACTATCTGCGTGCCAAACTGCGTAAGTAGCATGCCATAGACAGAGCTAAGCGATCCCATAACCAACGGATCAGATCTAAGCTTTGCAGTCCTGCCACATCCAGCTATGAATGGTGGTGGACAAGTAAACAACTAACTGGACGAGGTGGCTCCACAAATATCCCCATCCTCAATGATGGGGTAGCCCAGCACATCAGTGCAAAAGATAAGGCTGAAGCATTTGCAACAATCTTCAGCCAGAAGTGCCGAGTTGATGATCCATCTCGGTCTCCTCCTGAAGTCCTCAGCATCACAGATGCCAGACTTCAGCCAATTCGATTCACTCTGCGTGATATCAAGAAACGACTGAAGGCACTGGATACTGCAAAGGCTATGGGTCTTGACAATATTCCGGCAATAGTACTGAAGACCTGTGCTCCAGAACATGCCACGCTCCTAGCCAGGCTGTTCCAGTACAGCTACAACACTGGCATCTACCCTGCAATGTGGAAAATTGTCCAGGTATGTCCTGTACACAAAAAGCAGGACTAGTCCAACCCGTCCAATTACCGCCCCATCATTCTACTCTCAAATCATCAATAAAGTGATGGAAGGTCACCAACAGTATCATCAAGCGGCACTTGCTTAGCAATAACCTGCTCATTGATGCTCACTTTGGGTTCCGCCAGGGCCACTCAGCTCCTGACCTCATTACAGCCTTGGCTCGAACATGGACAAAAGAGCTGAACTCCAGAGGTGAGGTGAGAGTGACTGCCCTTGACATCAAGGCAGCATTTGACTGAGTATGGCATCTTGGAGCCCCAGCAAAACTGAAGTCAATGGGAATCAGGGGGAAAACCCTCTGCTGGCTGGAGTCATACATAGCGCAAAGGAAGATGGTTGTGGTTGTTGGAGGTCAATCATCTGACCTCCAGGATATCACTGCAGGAGTTCCGCAGGGTAGTGTCCTATGCCCAACCATCTTCAGCTGCTTCATCAGTGGCCTTCCTTCAATCATAAGGTCAGAAGTGGGGATGTTCGCTGATGATTGCACAATGTTCAACACCATTCGTGACTCCTCAGATACTGAAGCAGTCCATGTAGAAACGCAGCAGGACTTGGACAATATCCAGGCTTGGGTTGATAAGTGGCAAGTAACATTCGTGGTACACAGGTGCCAGGCAATGACCATCTCCAACAAGAGAAAATCTAACCATCTTCCCTTGACATTCAATGGCATTACCATCGCTGAATCCCCCACTATCAACATCCTAGGGGCTACACGTGACCAGAAACTGAACTGGAGTCGCCATATAAATACCATAGCTGCAAGAGCAGGTCAGAGGCTAGGAATCCTGCGACAAATAACTCACCTGCTGACTCCTCAAAGCCTGTCCACCATCTACAAGGCACAAGTCAGCAGTGTGATGGAATACTCTCCACTTGCCTGGATGGGTGCAGCTCCAACAACACTCAAGACGCTCGACACCATCCAGGACAAAGCAGCCCGCTTGATTGGCACACCATCTACAAACATTCACTCCCTTCACCACCGATGCACAGTGGCAGTAGTGTGTACCATCTATAAGATGAACTGCAGCAACGCAACAAGGCTCCTTAGACAGCACCTTCCAAACCTGCAACCTGTACCAACTAGAAGGACAAGGGCAGCAAATGCATGGGAACACCACCACCTGCAAGTTCCCCTCCAAGTCACACACAATCCTGACTTGGAACTATATCGCCGTTCCTTCAGTGTCACTGGTTCAAAATCCTGGAACTCCCTTCCTAACAGCACTGTGGGTGTACCTATCCCACATGGACTGCAGCAGTTCAAGAAGGCAGCTCACCACCACCTTCTCAAGGGCAATTAGGGATGGGCAATATATGCTGGCCTGGCCAGCGACGCCCACATCTCATGAATGAATTAAAAAAAAGCTTCCTGATTGTTGTTGGAACCGCATTCATCTAGGCAAGTGGAGAGTATTCCATTACACTTCTGGCTTGTGCCTTGTAGATGATGGGAAGGCTTTGCGAAGTCAGGAGGTTGGTTACTTGCTGCAGAATCCCCAGCCTCTGACCTTCTCTTGGAATCATAGAACGTTTACAGCACAACAAGAGGCCACTTGGCCCATCATGTCTGTGCCTAGCATGTTGATAGTGGGAGATTCAGCGATGGTAATGCCATTAAATGTCAAGGGGAGATGGTTAGATTTTCTCTTGTTGCAGATCGTCATTGCCTGGCAAATGTGTACCACAAATGTTAGGTGGGGACAATACACCTTCTGCAGAGAGTATTTGGGGTAAGTAGGTCCCTCATAACCTGTAAAGTTTGAAATAAAGCACAAATAATAAGAGTATGTTTAAAGGGGAAGATTACAATAAAAGGGAAGCAGGAGCATGGGAATACCACCACCTGCAAGTTCCCCTCCAAGTCACACACCATCCTGACTTGGAACTATATCGCTGTTCCTTCACTACCACTGGGTCAAAATCCTGGAACTCCCTCCCTAGCAACACTGTGGGTTTATCTACATTACAAGGACTGGGGCGGTTCAAGAAGGCAGCTCACCTGACCTTCTCAATGGCAATTAAGGATAGGAAATATATGTTGGCCTTGCCAGCGATGTCCACATCCCTGAATGTAAAAAATTATGTACCTCAAGCTCTTTAGAAGTAATCTTATAATTTCTGTGTGGGTGGAGAGGGGCCTCTTGACCATAGTTAGAACTAGTTTGATACAAGACAACAGAACTTTACTCAGATCTTGTCCCAGCGCCTGTACAGATTGTTTGGGGAGGAAAATGAGCTACTCTTCAATCTTGTTTCATTTTTCTGTCCTGTAGGTAAAACAATTTGCTCTATTAGAAAGTATATCTCAGTCCATCTAATCTTGGCAACAGATTGCAGCTATTCACATTGTGTGTAGACACCACCTACTTGGTTCTGAATCATTCTCATCCACTCTGAGCTACTCTAACTGCAGCAGGGTTCATTAAACAAACAGGATCTGTTCACTGTGGTTCAGTAAATCCATGACATCAATAAACCTGCAGCCTCAGTACATGAAGTCCAAGTCAGCGGCTCAGTGATAGACATTCAAATTTTAACAGGTTGGGCTTTTTCTGGCATCATTGCAAAACCAGTCATCCCTTTTTCAGTTCCCTGTGGCCTTTATTATTTGGTTATCCATGTGTCCCCTTTGCAGTGATGGGTGGTATCTCAGAAGGCGAGTTAAGCAATAGGAAGGTGAAGGCACAGAATTTTGACACAAATTTTCAGATCCTCTCTGGCCACAGGAGAGGTACCAGAGGATTAGAGGACAGCGAATGTGGTACCATTATTCAAGAAGGGTAGCAGGGATAAACTAGGTAATTACAGGCCGGTGAGTCTAACATAAGTGGTTGGGAAATTATTGGAAAAAATTCGGAGGGACAGGATTAATCTCCACTTGGAGAGTCAGGAATTAATAAGGGATAGTCAGCATGGCTTTGTCAGGGGGAGATCGTGTCTAACTTGATTGAATTTTTCAAAGAGGTGACTAGATGTGTCGATGAGGGTAAAGCAGTAGATGTAGTATACATGGATTTCAGTAAAGCTTTTGATAAGGTCCCGCATGGGAGATTGGTTAAGAAGGTAAGAGCCCATGGGATCCAGGGCAATTTGGCAAATTGGATCCAAAATTGGCTTAGTGGCAGGAGGCAGATGGTAATGATCGAGGGCTGTTTTTGCGATTGGAAGCCTGTGATCAGTGGCGTAACGCAGGGGATCGGTGCTGGGACCCTTGCTGTTTGTAGTGTACATTAATGATTTAGACGTGAATATAGGAGGTATGATCAGTAGGTTCGCAGATGACACGAAAGTTGGTGATGTGGTAAATATTGAGGAGGAAAGCCTTAGATTACAAGATGATATAGATGGGCTGGTAAGATGGGCGGAGCTGTGGCAAATGGAATTTAATCCTGAGAAGTGTGAGGTGATGCATTTTGGGAGGACTAATAAGGCAAGGGAATATACAATGGATGGTAGGAAGCTCGGAAGTACAGGGGGTCAGAGGGACCTTGGTGTACTCGTTCATAGATCACTGAAGGCAGCAACACGGGTAGATAAGGTAGTTAGGAAGGCATATGGGATACGTCTTTATTAGCAGAGGCATAGAATATAAGAGTAGGGAGGTTATGATGGAGTTGTATAAAACGCTAGTTAGTCCACAGCTGGAGTACTGTGTACAGTTCTGGTTGTCACACTATAGAAAGGATGTGATTGCACTGCAGAGGGTGCAGAGGAGATTCACCAGGATGTTGCCTGGGCTGGAGCATTTCAGCTATGAAGAGAGACTGAAAAGGCTAGGGTTGTTTTCCTTAGAGCAGAGAAGGCTGAAGGGGGACATGATTGAGGTATACAAAATTATGAGGTGCATTGATTGGATAGATAGGCAGAAACTTTTTCTCTTAGTGGAGGGGTCAATAACCAGGGGGCATAGATTTAAGGTCAGGGGCAGGCGGTTTAGAGGGGATTTGATGAAAAAAAATTTCACTCAGAAGGTGGTTGGAATCTGGAACGCACTGCCTGAAGAGGTGATAGAGGCAGGAACCCTCACAACATTTAAGAAGTATTTAGATGAGCACTTGAAACGCCATAACATACAAGGCTACGGGCCAAATGCTGGAAAATGGGATTAGAATAGTTCGGTGCTTGATGGCTGGCACAGACACGATGGGCCGAAGAGCCTGTTTCAGTGCTGTATAACTATGATTCTATGACTCTAATTTCACATTGTGATCTTTGCTGTTGTGGCTGCACATTCTGTTTCATCCTTACCAGTCGCCAGTATATCTTCTATCTTATTGCTTCCCCTACCCCTTCTCCATCACACAATTCCATCACATTCAAACACCTTTTCTATTCTCTCTGCTACACGCCACCACTTCATGTCTGACTGCTTCGGTTCCTTTTCAAATCCCCTGATTGTCAGCCCCTATCCTCTCACTTCCACTTCTTCATTTGCTTCTTTTGCAACCTGTTGTGTTCCTCTGGGACTCCCTGATCCACATTCTGCCTCGCTCACTCCAAAATTCTCCTTACCCCTTGTTTACAACTGAATTCCCCTTCCTCTTCTATTTCTCAATATGACCTCAGCCCCTTTGGATTCCCAAAGCTATTTCCCTCCATTCTCACACTATAATTCCCTCTCCCAACTCTCTTTATCCTTCATACATCGCCAATCATCCTGCTCTCCCTGCTTCATCCTTTTTACTCCTGCTTCATGCCAAATCCACCACCAGCCCCCACAGGATTACACAAGAATATGGATGACAAAGGCCATTTAGCCATTCTTCGTTCACCCATCCAGAACACCTACTGCAGCAACCAATTGTCTTTTAACTGAATTTATTTTTTTCCGCTGTACTGCTCCATTCAGGAGTTGATTTGATATATTGGCCACGCTTTGTTTGAAGAAAACTTTCTGATGGCCATCTTAAATTTGCTTTTCACCAGCTTGAGCCTGTGTTACCTTGTCTCACTCTCACAAATTAGCTTAAAGTAGTTTTACAGATAAACCTTTTCCATTCCCTTATCTATCTATCTGTACCTGTATATGATCACCCCTCAAATACTTCCTTTCCAGTCTAATAAACACAATTTGCTCCAGTCTTTCCTCATAGTATAGACCTTTGACAGTAGAGATCAGCCTGGTCAATCCTAATTCCCTTTGGCCCTATCAGGCTTAAATCCCCCACCCTTTCCATGGTGATGCAGCACCAGGCCAGGGTCTGTGGATTATGCTGGACCATCACATTGGGACAAAAGACAGGTAACAGGGAAATCAGGGCAGCCAGGAGAAGGCACCAAGCCCTGGAACGATGGTGGAGCTGGAAGAGGAAGTTGGATGGCCACCTGAGAGAAATAGACTTGCAGGGCTATGGGGATTGAGCTGGGGAATGGGATTCACAGTATCGCTTTGTGGACAGCGAGATATCCAGATGTATTTTGACCAGAAACATGTTCATGGTGTTTCCATCTGATGCCAAACCAAACATTTTTAAACAGCACCAGCAATCAAACAAAGGTCAAAGAAAATAGGCATCGTAACTGTAAAGAATGACTATGAACTGCCACAGAGAGAAAATAAAAGAAGCTACAAGTTACTAACTCTCAGATCAGACAACAGCCCTGCGTTCAATACCAGGAGAGACTGCTGCACGGGATGGTGGGCGGTGGGAGGAAGGGATGAGAGTGAACGAGGAATACATTGTGTTGGGATATTATTCAATGTTACCTAAATCCATATTAGATTTTTACAACTCTATTTATTGATGGAGAACAACTGTTAATTTAAAAAGCTGCATGATATTCACAGAATAATTTATCTGTATTGCATTTCATACAATAATACATAATTTGCAAGATATTGAGCTTTGTTTTCTATGGTACTGTAATATCTATAGCTTTCCAAAGCTTTGTATTGTCATAAACCTAGAAATTATATTGACAATATTAGTGAGTGTAAATTAACACACTTGTATTTTTTCCCCAAAAATATATCTTATTCATAAAAATCTGCAAAAAATCCATTAGAAAACAGTTCAAAACAGCACCAAGTTGACATTCCAAAAAGTACAAAGGAAATCAATTTTCTTCAGTACAGGAGCGAGTTGCCTCGCAACCCTTCCATTCCATTTTACATGCCATGTACATTTTACAACAAACATTCCGAAGTGCCCT
The DNA here is from genome assembly GCF_036365525.1 of Heterodontus francisci. Taxonomy (NCBI): domain Eukaryota; kingdom Metazoa; phylum Chordata; class Chondrichthyes; order Heterodontiformes; family Heterodontidae; genus Heterodontus; species Heterodontus francisci. The sequence goes on along the minus strand of NC_090371.1, from coordinate 71,872,109 downwards.
TTGGTTGCATGCTTGCTTTTAAGGCAGCTCCACTTCATAACTTGAGGGCACATTGTAGGCTGACACTTCAAGGTAATACTGAGGGAGAGCTGCATTGTCAGAGACACCTCCATTTCCACGAGATATTGTGCCAGCGTTCCTCCATCAATCAAGACCCAGGAAACAGACTCATAGCTATGGGGCCTTGCTGTATACAAATTAACTGCCATATTTGCTGACCGAACCACAGTTACTATACATCAACAGTAATTCAATGGGCTGAATTTTCGTAGGTGGCTCGTGATGTCGACATTAGGATAAATTCCGGGTCAGGAATTTGGAAGTGACTTTGGTGGGAAGATGGACGTGATTTTCCCAGAGGCTATCAATTAAGAAGCTGTCTCCAGGAGCCCTGTCCAATTAGGGAAGGTGGTCGGGGTCCGGCATCAGGAGGTCCAATCAGCGTGGCTCATGGGGAGGGTTGCCGGCCACATTTACAGTATGGGCAATGCCTGCCCGTCAGCAGAAGCTGGAGATTCATCATGGAGGCACCTTCAGTGGGAGGGAAACAACTACCACTGCAGCAGGGGAGACATCAGTCTCCGTGAAGTGGCTGTAAGGGAATGCCTGCTGCTTGTGGATAGATCCCATTTGTGAATTACTGCTAGCAACTAAATCTAAAACCCTCAAATGAGTCACAGCTCAGATCTCCCGCACCAAACCATCTTCAAGCACCTGACAGAAGGGGGTGGCCCGTGCGCCATAGAGAAAATCTTTTGCAGCCTGGAAAATTGGTGATAAGTGGCTCATTACCATCCTTAATTGGATTCCAACTACTGCCAGGCAGTTTGCCATCAAACCCGCGAGTCCACCTGTGGGAAAAGTGCTCGGAGGCCAGAACATATCGGGGAGCCAACCCGACGTGCAGCTTGCCAAATTTCCTCATGCCTCTACCTCCAAAGCCATCTCTGTGGGCCTGGGAAAATTCAGTCTGTTGGCTGTAATGCACTTCTTTTTTATTTGTTCAAGGGATGTGATCATTGCTGGCTAGGACAACATTTATTGCCCATCCCTAATTGCCCTTGAGCAACTGGTGGCACGTTGCCTTCTTGAACTGTTGCAGTTCATGTCATAGAGAGATATAGCACTGAAACAGGCCCTTTGGCCCACTGAGTCTGTGCCGACCAGCAACCACCCATTTATACTAATCCTACATTAATCCCATATTCCCTACCACATCCCCACCATTCTCCTATCACCTACGTACTCTAGCGGCAATTTACAATGGCCAATTTACCTATCAACCTGCAAGTCTTTGGCTGTGGGAGGAAACTGCAGCACCCGGCAGAAACCCACACAGTCACAGGGAGAACTTGCAAACTCCGCGCAGGCAGTACCCAGAACCAAACCCGGATCGCTGGAGCTGTGAGGCTGCGGTGCGAACCACTGTGCCACTGTGCTGCCCTCAGTACACCTACAGTGCTGTTAGGAAGGGAGTTTCAGAGTTTTGACCCAGTGTCAGTGAAGGAACAGCGATATAGTTCCAAGTCAGGGTGGTGTGTGACTTGGAGGGGAACTTGCAGGTGGTGGTGTTCCCATGCACCTGCTGCCCTTGTTCTTCTAGGTGGTGGAGGTCGTGGGTTTGGAAGGTGCTGTTGAAGGAGCCTTGTTGAGTTGCTGCAGTGCATTTGTAGTTGGTACACACTGCTGCCACTGTGTGCTGGTGGTGGAGGGAGTGAATGTTGAAGGTGGTGGATGGGGTGCCAATCATGGGCTGCTTTGTCTCAGATGGTGTCGAACTTCTTGAGTTTTGTTAGAGCTGCACTCATCCAGGCAAGTGGGCAGTATTCCATCACACTCCTGACTTTTACATTGTAGATGGTGGACAGGCTTTGGAGAGTCAGGAGGTGGGTTACTCACTGCAGAATTCCCAGTCTCTGACCATCTCTCGTAGCCACTGTATTCATATGGCTGGTCCAGTTAAGGTTCTGGTCAATGCTAAGCCCTGGATGTTTATAGTGGGGGTTTCAGTGATGGTACTGCCATTGAACATCAAGGGGAGATGGTTAGATTCTTTCTTGTTTGAGATGGTCATTGCCTGGCCTTGTGTGGCATGAATGTTACTTGCCACGTATCAGCCTGAGCTTGAACGTTGTCCAGGTCTTGCTGCATATGGACACAGGCTGCTTCATTATCTGAGGACTTGCGAATGGGCCTGAACCTTGTGAAATAATCAGCGAATATCTACACTTTAGACCTTATGATGGAAGGAAGGTCATTGATGAAGCACCTAAAGATGGTTGGGCCTAGGACACTGCCCTGAGGACCTACTACAGCGATGTCCTGGGACTGAGATGATTGGCCTCCAACAACTACAATCATCTTCCTTTGTGCTAGGTATGTCTCCAACCAGTGGAGAGTTTTCCACCAATTCCCATTGTCTTCAATTTTTCTCGGGCTTCTTGATGCCACACTTGGTCAATTGCTGCATTGTTGTGAAGGGCAGTCATTCTCACGCCACCTCTGAAATTCCGCTCTTTTGACAATGTTTAGACCAAAGCTATAATAAGGTCAGGGGCTGTGTGATCCTGGCAGAACCAAATAAAAGCATTGGTGAACTTGTTATTGGTGAGTAAGTTCCACTGACAGCACTGTCACCAATGACTTCCATCACTTTGCTGATGATTGAGAATGGACTGACAGGGTGGTAATTGGCCTGATTGAATTTGTCCTGCTTTTAGTGGACAGGACACACCTGGCAATTTTCCACATTATCGGTAGATGCCATTGTTGTAGCTGCACTGGAACAGCTTGGCTTGGAACATGGCTAGTTCTAGAGCACAAGTCTTCAGCACTACAGCCGGGACAATTAAACAACTAATGGGAGAAGGAGGTTCCACGAACATCCTTATCCGGAATGATGGCGGAGCCCTGCACGTCAGTGCAAAGAACAAGGCTGAAGCAGCTGCATCATCCTCAACCTGAAGTGCTGAGTGGATGATCCAATTCAGCCTTCTACTGAGGTCTCCATCATCACAGATGCACGTCTTCAGCCAATTCGATTCACTCCATGTGATATCAAGAAAACGCGCACTGGACATAGAAAAGGCTATGGTCCTCAATAACATCCCGGAAGCTGAATAAGTATTGTAGCATTGTGGTAATGCTACTGGACAGGTAGGGATGTCCTGAGGATGTGGAAGGTGCTATTTAAATGCAAGTTCTGCTGATTTAACAGAGATATTATCCCATTTAAATTGAATTATGCCAATATTAACATAACAAATATCGGAATGTTGAGGACAATTCTATGTTTTCATATGCTATTATCACTAACAATAACAATAAACTATAGTTAAAATATTTAACAGAAACACCTCTAATGAGTATTCAGGCATATTTGCATTATCAACCATTCATCCAAAAGGGTATAAGATGTCGATAGTGGAAAACCACAGGCAAGATTTGGTGATAACCAACTGAATGGTTGGAATTGTAGAAAAATTAAAAAGGACAATGTGGTCACTTTAGAAGAAGCAGGAGGAAATCACACCTAAAAAGCTGATGAAGATTAAATAATATTGATGAAATGATTGGGATTAAATGTAAACAAAATGCTGGTGTTGACTATCTTGAAATTAATCCAACCTTGCTAACTTTTCAGAGAACTATTATGATTCTGGTACAGTCCTGATACTTTTCCATGCCAAACTCAAAAGGTCTATTTCGACACTCCCTGTGAACCAAAATGTGCATTTCAGCATAAAGTACTCTAGGATAGCAAATCCCAGGATGAACTCATTTGTTAAAGAGATACACAAGGAAATAATATAGATTATCACTGATCACTCCGAATCTCTCAAAATAATAATCTTATAATACTGACACACTGTAAATCTTAAGCTACAAGCTTCAAATTAGATATGAGAGGAAAATTAAACAGAACCAAGAAGTTACAGTAGATCAAAAAACTCAAATCGAATCCGTTTTAAAATAATGAATATACAGGGTTTTGGGAATTATCAGTAGTATTATTCTGTTGCTTTGAATCAGTGTATATGGCCAGACACCTGGAATCATAGAAGTCTACAGCACAGAAGGTGACCATTTGGCCCATTGTGCCTGTGCTGTCTCTTTGAAAGCTATCCAATTCGTTCCATTCCTCTGATCTTTCTCCATAGCCCTGCAAAGTATATATCCAATTCCCTTTTGAAAGTGACTATTGAATCAGATTCCATCCTTTCAGGCGGTACATTCCAGGTCATAACAGCTTACTGTGTAAAATAAAAATTCTCATCTCCCCTCTGGTTCTTTTGAAAGTTATCTTAAATTTGTGTCCTCTGATTACTGTCCCTCCTGCCAGTGGAGACTGTTTCTCCTTATTTGCTCTTATCAAAACACTTCATGATTTTGAATACCTCTATTAAATCTCCCATTAGCCTTCACTGCTCTAAGGAAAACAATTCCAGCATCTCGAGTCTCTTCACAAAAAATGAAGTCTCAACCCTCCAAAGTTTGTACATGAAATTGAATATTCATATCGTTTCCCTCAACTCCAAGCTCATTAGCTTTAGAAATACACAGAAAAAACCTGGATACAGGGCAACAGTTATACTTCTTTGCTTTAAAGTCCACACCGAGATAAAGAAGGAGAAAAAGCGTATCTTCCACACTTAAGTAAAGCTGTCAATCACAATAGGTTTAAAAGCCACACAGAATCTGCCTGATGAAATATTACAATTAGCTGACCCCACCCTTAGTTACTCGGACAAAGTCAGCCACATGGGTCAGCAACAGAGTGGCTTAGAGGAAGCTCGCCCTCATAAACGCCTGTGAAACAAAGCATTTCTCAAACAGGAAGTGATAGCTTTCCCCATGCCAGCATCCTTTTATCAGGCCGCAGCAGGAGACATACCAATGGGACAATTGCAAAGACCACAGATAGCTAAAACAAATGAATGGCTGGGTAGTCAATATTAACTTCAAGTTCAGCGCTTGTTCTACCAGTCCATCTAGACAGAGGTGACACTTCTGTCTTTGAGCTGGCACATACAGTCAGGCTCCTTCAGCAAGCAGTTAGCAAATTAAAATGGCCATACAGCAGGCGCGTACCAATCTTCCTACAGAAGTAAAAATTTAATGAAGGGATTCTTATGACAGTAAAGGAGAGAACTCCGATCTGTCACAAGATCTTCTTCTAAAATTAGTTGATTGATGTACACTTACAAAGTTATTGTAGTCAGAAAATAGAACCACTTTTGAAGTCAGAGATTTTTGATGGTACAATAAACTGGCCAGTAAGTGGATTTAAGTTACTTTAGACAACATTTACACTATAACTGGAGTGTTCGTGTAAAGTGGTCTATTTCACATTCATCCGAATAAAAAAGCTTGCATTTATATAGCATCTTACAAAAATCTCAAGTCATTCCAAATGCATTACAGCCAACTAAGTACTTTTGATGTGATGGTTGAGGGATAAATATTAGCCTGGATACCAGTGAGAACTTGCTAGCTCTTCTTCAAACAGTGCCATGGGATCTTTTATGTCCACCTGAGAAGGCAGATAAAGCTTCGATTTAACGTCTCATTGAAAGGTGGAACCTCTGAGACTGCACAACTCCCTCAATACTATGTCAAAGTATCAGCTTAGATTAGGTGCTCGAGTTTGTGGAGTAGAACTTGAACCCATGACCTGCTGACTCAGACATGTGTGCTACTACTGAGCCAAGGCTGATGCCCAAAAAGGTGTAATCTGGACTAAAGGCCCCACCTGACTTTTTTTTTCCAAAAATATGCTTTATTCATAAAAATCTGTAAAATATGCATTACAAAACAGTTCAAAACAGCACCAAGTTGACATTCCAAAAAGTGCAAAGGAAATCAATTTTCTTTGATACAGGAGTGAGTTGCCTCACAACCCTTCCATTCTATTTTACAAGCCATGTACATTTTAAAGCAAACCCATATTTGGTGTATACAGCCAGAGGGGTTTCCCATAGGTCCAGCCCCTCAGTTCACTTTGGTGGGAGGACCTTACACCTGACTCCGCAGTGAAGTTTAATGAGATCCTCATTTTGTGTGGCTCTGGAGACAGGTTGGTCCTGACCCTGGGTTTACACAACACATCATAGTGGGCTGAATTTTATGGGCCCCCGAGGGATGGAAACAGAAGAGGGGGGGCCATAAAATTGCGTGGCAAGGCGGGGATGGAGTTACTGTCGCCTTCCCGATGCCTTCCTATTTAATCTGGGGCGGGGAAGGCTGAGGATGGCCTTCCTGCCCCAGGCCAATTGAGGCCCTTAAGTGGCCAATTAATGGTCACTTAAGAGCCTCTTCCTTTTTTTAAATTCATTTATGGGATGTGGGAATCGCTGGCCAGGCCAGCATTTATTGCCCATCCCTAATTGCCCTTGGTGGTGGTGAGCTGCCTTCTCGAACCGCTGCAGTCCATGTGGGGTAGGTAAACCCACAGTGCTGTTAGGAAGGGAGTTCCAGGATTTTGATCCAGCGACAGTGAAGGAACGGCGATATATTTCCAAGTCAGGATGGTGTGTGACTTGGAGGGGAACTTGCAGCAGGTGGTGTTCCCATGCATTTGCTTCCCTTGTCCTTCTAGTTGATAGAGGTTGCGGGTTTGTAAGGTGCTGTCTAAGCAGCCTTGGTGCATTGCTGCAGTGCATCTTGTAGATGGTACATACTGCTGCCACTGTGCGTCGGTGGTGGAGGGAGTGAATGTTTGTGGATGGGGTGCCAATCAAGCAGATTGCTTTGTTCTGGATGGTGTTGAGCGTCTTGAGTGTTGTTGGAGCTGCACCCATCCAGGCAAGTGGAGAGTATTCCATCACACTCCTGACTTGTGCCTTGTAGATGGTGGACAGGCTTTGGGGAGTCAGAAGGTGAGTTACTCGCCGCAGGATTCCTAGCCTCTGACCTGCTCTTGTAGCCACGGTATTTATATGGCTACTCCAGTTCAGTTTCTGGTCAATGGTAGCCCCTAGGATGTTGATAGTGGGGGATTCAGCGATGGTAAGGCCATTGAATGTCAAGGGGAGATGGTTAGATTCTCTCTTGTTGGAGATGGTCATTGCCTGGCACTTGCATGGTGCAAATGTTACTTGCCACTTATCAGCCCAAGCTGGGATATTGTCCAAGTTTTGCTGCATTTCTACATGGATTGTTTCAGTATCTGAGGAGTCACGAATGGTGCTGAACATTGTGCAATTATCAGCAAACATCCCCACTTCTGACCATATGATTGAAGGAAGGTCATTGATGAAGCAGCTGAAGATGGTTGGGCCTGAGGAAGTCTGCAGTGATGTCCTGGAGCTGAGATGATTGACCTCTAACAACCACAACCATCTTCCTTTGCGCTAGGTATGACTCCAGCCAGCGGAGGGTTTTCCCCCTGATTCGCATTGACCTCAGTTTTGCTCGGACTCCTTGATGCCATACTCGGTCAAATGCTGCCTTGATGTCAAGGGCACTCACTCTCACCTCACCTTCCACATTTTCAATTTACTTAAAGGCGGAGGGGCTCGCCGTCACATGGAGACACCACCAGGTAAAACCTGGCGGCCTTCCATCTGGGTCGGGGGGCGTTCCTCCTTTTGGGGCAATACAGGACCCCAGGAGGGCCCCCTGGTAGTGATGGCCGCCTCCACCTCCCCTGGGAAGAAACCCCTTCCACCCACGTTAACACTCCTCCCCCACCCTGTCGCCAGGGCCTGCCTTCCTGGTCCTGGCAACCCTGACCCCAGTCACCTTTCCCGGGGTCCTCATCAATCATCTCTTCTCTTTGTATTGTACGGCCCCCTGCAGTACCAGCATTCATCACTGCTCCCAGTGGTGCTGCCGATACTGCAGAGCTGCTGGCCTTCTGATTGTCCGGCAGCTCGTGGAGGCAGGAGATTGTCCCTTAAGTGGATTGTGTCATCGACGGCAGGCAGTTACTTGCCTGCCCACTGTGAAATTGCAATGGAGGGGTCTGATGGAGGGCCGAGACAGCCGTTTACCCCCGCCTTCTGTCCCGCCGCTGGGACCCCTGTCGCTAGAATAAAATTCAACCCACTGTTTCTGCTATTATAGTGCAAATGAAACCTTACATTTTGAAAAGATCAATTTTTTAAGAAGTACTTTAGTCAGCTTATATAAAATGATATTTCAAATCTGTCAAAAATCAAACCTACCCTAAATTATTTTTTTACATAGCCCAGCTGTGTGATCATAGTCACTATTTTTAAGACAGTTTAGTCATGAACTTGACACAGTAGCATTGCAGAAATCAGCTTCCTTCGTCAGTGACAGGGCAGGTGCTGTGTAACATTTAAACTTTAAGAAGAAGACAGAAAAAAAAGTGCATCAAATTTTCCATGATGGCTGAAGTATTTTAATAAGGTGCATTGGGAAAATGTGAGTTTTGACAGTACGATGTTACAGGGTTGGCTGCAGTGACAAACAATGCATCTATTCCCGAAGTTTATGAAAACTTCTTGCCCTTTATTCATGTTTTGTACATTGAGTTTGATTATCTCAAATCTGCATTGCTTATTTAGTTGCAGCCAAGTTAGAGCATTGGAGGTATCTTGGGAATTGTATGCATGATACATTTTGAGAGCAATGTCCTGTTAGTTGACAGATAAAACACTTGAGGCTTGTGAATTGAGTTGTCCTTTTTGCAATGAGATAATCCCATTTAACAGATCATCTCCACTAAGCAAACTTCATCAGCATTGATTTAAACATATTGAGGTCAACAATTAAATTAGTGTTGAAATAGATCAATCCCGCAAAACACTATACCCATTAGCCTTCTCCCCATTAATTGACACTCACTGTATTTTCTATTTTTCTGGGCTGCAGAGGTTTTTCTAAACCCTAGGTAGGGGTGGAAATCAGTCATTCTAGGATTATTACCTAGTTTGAAGAAGTCGAAGCATTTGCAACATATAGATAACGTAAGGAGCGATAGCCATTCTGGACTGAGTTTTAAGTCAGCAGGTTTCCAGCTAGATCAAACATTTGAGCTTTCCCATCTGAAAGATGCCTAATGCATCAATGTGACAAATTCCCATACTATCTTAGTTATTGCAGGCACATCTTGCAATCACTAAAATATTGTTGGTCATCACCAAGCTCCATCTGCCTTTTAGAAACAAACATTGTATACATACAGCATCATTTTTTAATGTTTGAAGTGCCTGGATTGAGATGAGATTACTGCAGAAGTGTGAGGTCTTCTTTTAAATGCAAAGGCAGTGTGATTTCTAACTATGGTAGTCATGTCGTTGAAAGGTAGTCATGTCGTTGAAAGGTATTCCATGGTCAAAATATTAGAACTGTACTTGCACCAGACAATGCTGCAGACTGTTTGGCTGGAACCTCCTGATCTGATTTAGAAATTAATTTGGATGAAGAAGACAAAGCAAGTTTGCAGCTGTGCATATTGCTGTGATGTCACTACCATTAGGTCATTTTGAAACAGTTTCTTGTGACTGTTTAAACTGATTTCTCAATGGATATAAATAATATTAGTTGATCTACCAGATCTAGACAGAAATTAAAGTAAATTTCCTGCCTCTGTTTTTCTTTCACTCTAAGTCTAATTCTTCCAGTGGACTCTGTGCACGTTTCAAATAATCTTCCATTTACTTCCTCGTTGTATGCCTCTTATACACTTTCTTTTCCTTATTATGTATGTTTGCCTCTGATTCACTCTTTATGTAAGTTTATTCTTCAGTTTCTCATAAATCTTTTAACTATTCTACCCCTATATAGATCTCATGTATTTTCCTTGATTGACTTAATGGGAGATTATCCTGGGAGGGAGATCTGTCCCATGGCCTTAAGCTGAAACATGGGGAATTCAAGGGAGAGCCTCATGGTTAGAGATGGTGTGGGAACTGTGACGCTGGGGTCTGAAGGAGCATTGTCACTGTCCAACTCAAAAACACTGTGAGGGGCTGTTGCAGACTTCAGTTTCATTGGCTGGTCTACCAGGTAATTTCCTGAACTCTGTTCCTGCTACTTCTCTATTCCAATCATTAGAAGCAACAAGAGTAGCTGTCTGGAAATCAGAAGATCGGCAGGGCCTGAAATTGGATGAGTTTGTCGTTGCAATTCAAACTCCTCTTCCTGGTTTTCAGTAGCTTCCCACTGTGCCTAAAATTGAGTGAGAAAGCAGTGCTTGTGCTGGAGGTGGGGCATTGATACTATGCCGAAGAGGAAGGGATAGAGGGAGCTAAGTACAGCTGCACCTCTCAGCAGTTGCCACTCTCAGTCAACCCAATGCCGGCATGTGTAGTTCTGATCTTAGCCGAGCTACTGAAGGGTTTGCTGGAGATGAGTGCATGTTGATTTTAGTGCTCACCCTATGGCCAGTGTCTAATGTAATCCATTCAATCAAAACAGATTGAAAATAGAACACATTATGCAAAAGTGAATCAGTTTCTAATGTTTCCCCCAACCCCCACTAATCTGGAATTCAAGATATATCCAGCAGTCACATCGGGGTGAATTTTGTGGAGCCAGTGGGAGTCCCAACACTGGGCCTAAAAGGCAAGGGTAACCTCGTCTCGGCCGTTTGGAGAACCACACACCCCCACCCCCACACTCTCTAGTTAATGGCGTTTTGTCAATTATCTGCCCCGCGCCATGCTCCCGATCCCTTTAAGGATGGGGATCCCACCTCTCAGAGCTGCCGGCCTATCAGAGGGCTGTCAGCTGAGTAGTATTGGCAGCGCCACTGGAAGCGGTGGCCACTGCCGGTACTACAAGAGGCCTGGGATCAGGCCCAGTGCTGCACCCCTGGACCTCAGGTAAGAGTGGCAGGGTCACTAGGACCAGTCCAGCAGGGCCCGGCAGGAGGGGGGTTGGGAGGGTGGGGTGAAGGGATGTTCGCAGAGCGGCTGTCTTTGCTGCCGGGGAGCCCTCCTTGGGCAATCAGTGGCCCACAGAGGAGGCCCCCCCCCCCCCACCAAAGTGCAGGGAGGCCACCTTGATTTACTGGGCGACCTCCCCATGTGGTCTTATGGGCCTCAATTGGTCACTGGGCAGGAAGGCCATCTTTGGCCTTCCCTGCCTCTGACAAAATCGCATGGTGTCAGGAAGGCATTGGGCACTCCGCCCCGCCCTGCCTTCCATCGCTATTTTATTGGCCCTCACCTCCCCTCTCATCTCCCATGGGCCCATAAATTTTTGGCCATCGGGTGTGGCTGTGTGGTGAAGCTCTTGGCCTGTGGATCAACTGGTGGATCATCTGTAGAGTACCAACTAACCTTTCTGGCAGGAGAAATAACAGTGAGTTATTTAGAATTTAGGGTTGTTTTATGATCCACACTGCTGATGCGGAACCTTGTCCATTTGTTACCCCACTGCCGACAATTTTCCAACCAATTATTTTAGTGATCACCATCATGAGCTCATAAATGTACCCCTTGATAACTCTGGTACAGTCAACAGAATATGTTAAACATTATTTGTATGAAAAAAGCAATTTACTTTCTAATAAAATCCAATGAATTTCCTACTTTTGCTGACAAATGCCATGCAATTTTTGGGTGCATATTTCCTGCAACTGATTACCAGCCTGCACTTACCCTCTTATATGACTTGACGTTCCAGGTGACTGTCTGGGGAAGAGTTTCATAGCAGGAGAAATAATAGATGAAGTTTGGTTGCTGGAATTCTGTGCAGAATTTTTGGATTGATACAAAAAGACTTGAGAGTAGCACCACCTCTCATGCTATAAAGGTCAAGTGCTTATCATGCTTGTTGGGTAAAGGACTAACAATCACACTGTATCTCTGTGATTTTGGACAGAGTATACCATTTCCCTCAATCTACTGGCTTGCATGTCTTTGCACTACACTGAGACCAGGAAAAAAAAACTAGAACTTGTCAGCATGTCCACTCCCTATACAATCATTATGGTTGTTTTTGAGCATTATAAACTTGCATTTCCTCCTTGTGAGGCAGTTATCAGACAGCAAATTGAATGATTCTGTACTCCCAACCTGGGGCCCCACTAGGTGGGAGCACACATCAGAGTAGGGTGAAAGTGTCATTTCTCCCATCTCTCTTCTTGTTGAGGCTCAATGCTGAGGATTGCTGAATAATCCCTCATAGAAATCATTGAAATTAACAAAGACCTAAAAAACATTTTTTATCCACAGGCCATTTTCCACAGGTTTGCACTCGCAAGACCTCTAATATGTTAAATGTTTGGCTACATAGAATATTCAAACCTTTCGTACAGAAAAAGGCCATTCAGTTCGTTGTGCCTTAGCCAGTATGAACTTTCCCATTGGAACCCCCCTCCCCCCACTGAGTTCCATTTAGCTGTTTCTTTCCTGTAACTTTTAATATTTCACTTTTTCATGTGTACCCAATACCCTCCTTAATGCTGTGATAGTTCCTTGCTATAGTTCCTTGTGATGATGCCTTCCATATTCAATTAAACAATTTCACATTAAAAATTCCTTCTAATCTGCCTTGTTACACTTGTGCTCCTTTGTTATTGATTCACTAAACAATAACTTGCATCGATATCATGTAAACAATCATTCACTGTTTAACCTTTCATAATTTTGAAGATTTCTTTTCGATCCTTCACCTTAACCTTCCCTGCTCTATACTCTGCGAGATTTATATATCCCACTTTACATTAGCCTATTATCCCTGTATTTCTGCACATTTGTCACCCTTCTATAAGTAGTGTTCAATTAAAGCTTACAGTCCTCCAACTGTGGCTTAACTAATACTTTGTACAGATTCACCATCACCTCTACACCCTATATGTAAAATCTGAATTCTGGTTGCCCTTTTTTTAGGGTTTATTCCAGCAAACAATCTCTTTAAAAAGCTGTGTATCCATAGACTTGCACCACACATCATTGACAAGGAAAAGCTTTTTTTAAAAAAATGGCAGGATGGCAATGAATGGAAAATGTATTTCTGTTGGCTACAAGAGATTGTTGTGTTCAAAGTTCATTCTTTACTTTGTTAAGAGTCTTTTTTTTAACCTATGACAATCACGCTTATTAGCACTCGCCTCTGATTGAAAATAGTTACCCTGGAGTGTGCTACAGGACTGGAACACAAACAAGAGATTTAGATGAGGTCATAAACCTGGCTTGATTTATAAAGTCATTTGAACCCCGAGGTTGTGAGACAGCCTTGAAAGTATAACACATGATCCCAGCCAGCTGTTATTTATAATATATTCAATTTACTTTGTATTTGAAAATTTAAGCTTAAATCAAAGATGCTCACTGAGAGTGCCTGGAGTTGATGACACTTAAAATGGCACCTTGTGACAGGAATAAGAATGGACATGCCTTTATGTTAGAAACAGAGGATCAAAATCATCCTTGAATCACTTATAAAGCATATATTTTTGTAATGTCTTGCACAGGGTATTTTATCACCAAATATTCTTAGATGGCTCTCAACCCAAAACACAGAGCTAGCTGTGTAAAGACTAGTTGGAAACTAATGTTAAACCATTTGGTACATCAATGCAGCATCCAGTGTGGTATTGAGCTACATGGACCTGGGAGTCTCCAACTTTAAGACCCAACCTCTGCTATATTAGCCAATCTTACAGTCAGGGGATGGTAGGGGAATTACAATTGACCTCAATAACTCTGTATTAGGGATTAGAAAATGAAGCAGTGTTCTCAGTGCCTCTTGCTTGAAATTATGAATGTAGACATTCACATTGGGCAGGACTGGATTCAACTGTGATGCCCACTATGGTCGAAGATTTTGTTGCCACTCAAAGTTGAGGCTCACAAAATGAAAAAATGGTGTCTTGGACAAGTTACCAGAAGGAGCACCAGGACTGAACTACAGTAAGAGTCATGCAGAGATGGGAAGGAAAAGATTGAGAGAAAAATATGCAAGAAATAGATAAAATAACTGCAAATAAATATTTGTAATGTCAAGGCAGTCTGAAATATGCATATAAAGATGCCAAAACAGATAAAAGATTCAAAATCATTACGCATCCACTGTTTTAACAACCTGAGCTCTACTTAGTTACTCAACAGTTTAGCCAAAATAATTGTCACTTTCCTGAATATGGAGGTAAGCGACATTAATTTAAATGGCGCTTCAAATTTGCATGGTTGAGAGAGTGAGCAGTGGTGATAACCACTTATAGGGTTACGGGGGCAGGCAGGAAAGTAGAGTTCAGGCCACGATCAGTACAGCCATGATCTTACTGAATGGCCGAGCAGGCTCGAGGGGCTGAATGGTCTACACCGGCTCCTATTTCTTATGTTCTTAACATAATACAGAAGGAATGCGTAGGAATTATCAGTTTCTACTACCAAAGTGTTAAAATAACCCAAGCATATGTGGCTCACCTTCCCCAAACAGCTAAAAAGCTACAGATGTGCTTCTCTGACAAGGTCACTAGTAATATCTTCAACACAGTCAGTCCTATTAAAATATTCGTATTTACGCATGGTTGGTGCCACATTTAGTCACCATGAATGGGTTTTGTCAGACAGCCATTTTATGGCATTTTGCAATTTGACAGCTTCCCAGAGCGCTGCTGGAAATCTCATAAATTCCACGACAGCTCAGTTTCCTACTGAACCAAACTCTTTCTCACTGTGGTAGATTTAATTTTTAAAACATTGTGATTTGTTCCCTTCTCCTTCCTGTAAAATATGTAAAACTAATCTCGAAAGGCAATCTGAGATGATGGCTTTCAGAAAGAGAGAGCAATTTGAACTTGATCCTTTGGAGCTATTTCTGCTGTGCCCTGCTGTTGCCAATCCATTCAGAGTTGACCACCCCCCCCCCCCCCCCCTCCTTTCATCGTGTCATAGACAGTCACATCCTATTCAACATGTCATATCAACTTATATAAAGCCTGCCTCAAGTTAAAGCTGTGATAATTTCACAGATACTATTACTTCTCTTTTCAGAAGTCTTGGACTCGGATTTGCCCTCAGTCTGCAATTTTCTTCAATCTGTTGTACCTTTATCCTACACTGTTCTCCCTATTGATTCTCTGTTTGGAGTTCTACGTCTTTACAGAGTTTTAACAGAACTAATATCAGGTGGGGTGTAAAATGGGCAGCTGATTCGATCCTGTTATTTCCCACCAGGTGGGCTAGGTTAGGATTCGCCCCGCTGCTGAATTCAAATGAGGGAATCTTGTTCTTACCCCAGAAAATTCAGATGAGTTAGAGGTGGGTGTTCACACTGGGCGCATCCAGACATTTACTGCAGGGCATTGGGCTGACAAATCTTTTCTCCATTGATACAGGACCTTAATTACACCTTCCTTTTCTTTAAAGTCAAAACTACACAAAGGAAGATAAAAAAAAGTATCCTTCCCAATTAAACAGTGCCAACTAAAATCATAGTCAAAGGCACGTTAACTGCTTGATAGGTTTTGCTGATAAGGAGGTAGCAATTGGGATGCTTTGCCCCTGTTTTTTGGGCACAAAATGGGTGAAAATCATATTAGTTTAACAACAGGAGGGCCTGCATCCATTCTGTGCAGGTGCTGGTTCCACTGTTAAAGTTCTTCTGGGTAGACGCCTAAAATAGTTGTTAGGCCCCTTTAAAGAGTAACTCCGGTGGAAGAATCTTGTGCTGCAATAGTCAGCGATGAGTGTGGCAGGCACTAATAAATCTAATAAAAGCAAAATACTGCAGATGCTGGAAATCTGAAATAAAAACAAGAAATGCTGGAAATACTCAGAAGGTCTGGCAGCATCTGTGGAGAGAGAAGCAGAGTCAATGTTTCAGGTCAGTGACCCTTCACCAGAACTCACATAGTGCTGGACCTGGCCCAAAAACAAGACCAGACTCATTTTATCTCATCATATTTACAGCTGTGAAACAAGCAAATTCAGATACAGAATCATTATTGGTGAGTTGGCCAATACCGACATTGGCAATCATCTGTGATCACAAGATGATTACAGATGAGGAAGACCATTCAGCCCATCTAAAAAGATATTAAATTTTCTAATACAATATCCAACAGTTTCTTATATGAACCCAGGGATTTAGACTCCACTACTCTCTATGGAAGTCTACTCCACGTGCTATTCACACTTTGTGTAACGAAAAGCTCCCTGTTATCTTCCTGGGCTTTAATTTTAACCTAACCCATTCAGTGGGAAACTGATGGGATCAAATGGACAGCCCATCAAACATTTAGGTTCCCACAATCAACAGATCAAATCAAAGCTCTACAGTCCTGCCACATAGTTGTGAATGGTAGTAAACAATTAAACATAATCAGAGGAGGCTCCACAAATATCACCATCCTCAAAGATGGGGAAGCCCAGCCCGTGAGTGCAAAAGACAAGCCTGAAACATTTGCAACCATCTTCAGCTAGAAGTGCTGAATGGATGATGCATCTTGGCCTCCTCCTGAAGTCCCCAGCATCAGAGATGCCAGCCTTCAGCCTATTTGATTCACTCCATGTGATATCAAGAAATGACGGAATGCACTCGATAGAGCAAAAGCTATGAGCTCTGACAACATCCCAGCTGTAGTATTGAAGACTTGTACTCCAGAACTAGCTGCGCCTCGAGCCGAGCTGTTCCAGTACAACTACAACACTGGAATTTACCTGACAATGTGGAAACTGTCCTGTCCACAAAAAGCAGGACAAATCAAGTCTGGCCAATTACTGTTCCATCAGTCTACTTCACTCATCAACAAAGTGATGGGGCGGGGGGGGGGGGGGGGGGGGGGGTGGGGGTGGGGGACGTCATTCGTAGTGCTTTCAAATGACATTTGCTCAGCAGTTACCTGCTCACCGATGCTCAGTTTGGTTCCATCAGGGTTACTCAGTTCCTGACGTCATTACAGCCTTGATCTAAACATGGACAAAAGAGCTGAATTCAAGAGGTGAGGTGAGAGTGACTGCTCTTGACATCAAGGCAGAATTTGACCAAGTATGACATCAAGGGGCCCTAATAAAATTTGAGTCAATGGGAATCAGGGGAAAACTCTCTGCTGGTTGGAGTCATGCCTGGCACAAGGGAAGATGATTGTGGTTGTTGGAGGACAATCATCTCAGCCCCAGGATATCACTGCAGGACTTCCTCAGGGTACTGTTCTAGGCCCAACAATCTTCGGCTGCTACATCAATGACCTTCCCTCCATCATAAGATCAGAAGTGGGGATATTCGCTGGTGATTGTATAGTTTTCAGAACAATTCATGACTCCCCAGATACTGAAGGATTCCATGCCTGTATGCAGCAAGACGGACAATGACCATCTCCAACAAGAGAGAATCTAACCATCACCCCTTGACATTCAATGGCATTGCCATTGCTGAATCCCCCACCATCATCATCCTGGGAGATACCATTAACCAGAAAAACTGAACTGGACCAGCCATATAAACACTATGACTACAAGAACAGGTCAGAGGCTGGGAATTCTGCGACCAGTAGCTCACTTCCTGACTCCCCAAAGCCTGTCCACCATCTACAAGCCATAAACCAAGAGTGAGATGAAATACTCTCCATTTGCCTGGGTGAGTGCAGCTCCAAGAACACTCAGAAGCTCAACACAATCCAGGGCAAATCAGTCCGCTTGACTGGCACCCCATCCACCACCCTCAACTTTCACTTCCTCTACCACTGATGGACAGCAGCAGCAATGTGTACCATCTACAAGATGCACTGCAGCAACTCACCAAGGCTCCTTCGACAGAACCTTCCAAACCAACAACCTCTACCACGAGAAGGACCAGGACAGCAGAGGCATGAAAACACCACCAGTTGCAAGTTCCCGTCCAAGCCACACACCATCCTGACTTGGAACTATATCACTGTTCCTTCACTGTCGCTGGGTCAAAATCCTGGAACTCCCTTCCTAACAGCACTGTGGGTATACCTACACCAGATGGACTGCAACAATTAAAGAATGCAGCTCACCACCAACTTCGCAAGGGCAATTAGGGTTGCCAGTGATGCTCACATCCCATGAATGTATTAAAAAAAATAACATCTAAAACATGCGAGCAAACTGATTCCATCTGTTTCCCACTAGGCAGGTTAAGATGATAATTATCACCCGGAATTGAGCTCCTTATTCATTTAAATCTGTATCCTCTTCTTTTATGCTCAAAACCTAAAGAAATCTTTTGTATTTTAGCCTGTCCATTACCTTTATTCTCTTTCTATTTCTTTAAGATCACCTTTCGGATACCTCCTTTCCAAGCTGAAAAGCCCAATTTTCTCCAGTCATAACATAGAACTTTGACACTAGAGGGGGAATTTTGTGCTGGTGGTGGGGGTCTCAACGTCGGGGGAAACCGACACTGAGATCCCCACATTGCCTCTTTTCCAGAAGGCCTGCCGAATTTAATGCCAGTCAGGCACTTAAGTGGACAGTGATGGGTCTTCCATAGGATTTATGACCCTGTCATTGGAAGTCCCCGCCTTGCAGAACTGCCAGCCAATCAGGCAGTGATTAGGCGGTGGCTGCTGCTGTAGCTGCACCTACTGGAGGCCAAGGAGTGTTGCTGGAGCCAGGCCTCATGTAGGCCCCGGCAGGAATGACCTCGTGGGGGGGGGGGGGGGTTGAAGGGAAGTTGGCAGCAAGGGCATGGGGGTGGCCCTCAGTGGGAAACCCCCCATCATTCACCTCCAGAGCTGGGAAGCAGCCTGCATAATTTTTCATGCTGTGCTTCCCGCATGGTGACAGGGCTGCCCACTGCACGGGTAACTGTGGCTGCGGCAGGAAGAGGCCCTTAACGGGGGGTTAATTACCCAGTTAAGGGCCTCAATTGGCGGTGGGGTGGGAAGGCTGTTCACAGGCCTTCCCACCTCAGACTAAATTTCGGTGGAGGTGCGATGTTGGCAGGGACCCCTCTGCCACCATCCCACCCAATTTTATGTTCTCTCTGCCTTCAAACCCGCGGGGGTGGACAGCATAAAATTTTACCTCTAGATTTCAGTCTTCCCACTCTTCTCTGCACTGTCCCCAGCACTGGAATATTTCGCATGTTTCATGGTGGCCAGAACTGGACACATTGCTCAAGGTATGGTCTGACCAAAGCACTGTACAGTTTGTTCTGTCTTGGCAATATTCTACTGGTTTTGTTGATTCCTGCACTGCTTTGATTGGATATCAAGATTCCCATGTCTCTTTTAACCTCAGTTTTATCCTCAGCTTTTTCAACATCAGTCATGGAGTATGTGTGGCTTATTTTTCCACCTATTCTACTGTAAACTTGTCTGCACTAGATTTCATCTGCCATTGTTTTACCCACTTAAACATATTTTGTTCAACACATTTTGTAATTTATGAGCTACCTATTTCAATTCTACAGCCCCCTCAAGTGGGTATCATCTGTAAACTTGATAACTTGAGTCTCTGAATTGAAGCCATTTATACCAAATAGAAACAGCAATTGTCCGAACACTGAGCCTAGTGGCAACTCAGTGCTTTCCTCCCACTCTGATTTAACGTCTCTAATGAGTACTTGTTGTTTGCTACCTTCAAACAATTTCTTAGCCATTTCCAGGGTTTACCCTGAATCTTCGCAACTTTGAGTTCATCTAATCGCCTTTTGCATGAAATTTTGTTCAATTCCATTTGGAAGTTAAGGCATGTTATGTCATAGGGTTTCTCACATTTCACTTGGGTTGTCATTTGTTCAAAAAAGTCAAGGAGTGTGGTCACATAGAATCATCCCCTCCTGAATCCCTGTTATTATTGGTTATGATTGTAGATAATCCTCAAGTTTACTCCTGATAATTGATTCCACTATATTCTGTGGAATGGAATCAACACTAATGTGTCTGTAGTTGTTTGTTGCTGTCTTGTACCATTTTTGATTGCCATATAGTATTTTCAGCATAGACACAGGCCATTTGGCCTCCTTGGTGGTGTTTATGCTCCATAAAAGCCTCCTCCCATCCTTCTTCACCTCATTCCATCAACATATCCTTCTATCCCTTTGTCCCTTATGACTTTAGCTAGTTTCCCCTTGAATGCAGCTATACTAGTCTCAATTACTGCTTGTGGTTTCAGGTCAACTTTCAGTCTTTTCAAGAGAAAAGATTCTCAGCTTGTGTAATATTTTCTGATAGGTATATTATCCTAGTAAATATTTTTGTCCCTTTTTCAGTGCCTCCAAATCATTTTTTAAAATAATATATGGAGATCAGAACTGTTCATAATACTCCAAGAGCAGTCTAACCATGGTGCTATACAAGATTAACATAACTTTGCTGATTTTCAATTCTAACCCTCAGAAAGGAAACCCAGTGTTTTCCATGCATTTTTATGGCCTTATTAACCACTATGGCTAATTTTTGTGGTTTGTGTGCCTGTCCCCACAGACCTCTCTGTTCCTCTACCTTATTTAAACAAAGGAGAATGTGGTCTCTTTACTCTTCCTACCAAAATGTAGCAGCTCATACTTATCTATATCGACATTCACATACTACATGCCCATTCTGCAAGTTTATTATGAAAGATGATGGGTGCTAGATTTCTGAAATAGTGATATTTCCACAGTGACCATTGACTCCTTCATAATAATTGTCAATGATTCATAAATCTCCTCCTTAGACTCTCTCAGGGATAAACACCATCTACTTAGCGATAAATACTCCTGGGGATTTTTTTGCTATGAGGCCTTTTAGCCCATCTACAACTTCATTAACTTCAAAGGCCTGAAGGTAGAATTTCCACTTCAGGCACAATTGGCAAAACTTGCCCAAAATTGGGCTAGTTTTGAAAAGTGTCTTATTTCTTGAGTTTCCGCTCAATCTTGTGCATATTGGCGAACGCAAAATCTGCCACAAACCAGCGCAATTGGGCAGCATTTATAAACTTTTTTTAAAAATTGTTTTAAAAAATAGTTCTTGATATATAGAGAGGCAACTAAGTTGAGTTTGATTAATATAGCAGAAAATAGGTATTCGTGTCCTCCTTGCATCCAGAAGAACCAACTTATTTTTAGGGCCTCCTCAAAGACCTGCAAACGAGTGCAATTCGTGAAAGCTCCCAATGGTGATTAAGCCACCCTGGTGGGGGAGAGATGATGTGGGGGGTGCGGGTGGTGGTTGGTGGTGTGGCGAGTATTGTGGGCTGGACTGACTTCTAGCACAATGTTTGTTAAATTTGCTTAAAAGATCATGGAAACTCATATTGTAGTGAATGTAATTTGTGGTTAGATTTCCACGATCTTTAATGCTAGTTACGCCGATTTCGGGTGAATTGTGATGAAAAAAGCACAACAAATTCCGGGCCCTCGACTTCACTTTGGTTGTTTCTGTTTGGGAAGAGCATTTTGCTTATGTTTTTCTTCATAAATAGTTTGAGAAACTAATCAATCAGAATATTATTGAGTTCAAATTTAGTTTTGAACCCTTTTGCCTCTTTATGGTTTTCACCTCTTCAAAAATGCCATTCTACTGTTGTAGTACTGAAGGATTTTTTTATTGCTGCACTTAGTCTCTGCTGCTAGGTCTCTTTTTGCCTTTCTGATGAATCTTTTAAATTGTTCCTAGATTTTCTTATATTCATCTCAGAAAACTCTTTCTACTTTCTCATAGCAGATTTTGTAGAGTTCATTTTATTTCCTCTTTTTTACACTTCTTATGTGTTTGTTAATCCATTTAGAGATATTTGTCATCAGGGTCAGACAATCCTCTTTGAAGTGACATTCACCCAATGTTAAGCTATAAATTCCCATAAAGAGATAAAAGAGAGTCTGAAATTCCACGGCTCATCCAGCACACTTTTATGGTAGGAAAATGACCATGATGGTGCATGAACTGAGAGGGTACAACTATCAGGACAGATTAAACAGGCTAGGACTCTTTCTTTACTAGAAAGGAGAACACTGGGGAGTGATCTAATAGGCACCTTTAGCATTATGGAAGGGTAGACGTGGGGAGGCTGTTTCCACTTGTGGGACATCTAAAACTAGGGGTCACAAACAGCTCCAGCGACCCGGGTTCAATTCTGGGTACTGCCTGTGTGGAGTTTGCAAGTTCTCCCTGTGTCTGCGTGGGTTTTCTCTGGGTGCTCCGGTTTCCTCCCACAAGCCAAAAGACTTGCAGGTTGGTAGGTAAATTGGCCATTATAAATTGCCCCTAGTATAGGTAGGTGGTAGGGAAATATAGGGACAGGTGGGGATGTGGTAGGAATATGGGATTAGTGTAGGATTAGTATAAATGGGTGGTTGATGGTCGGCACAGACTCGGTGGGCCGATGGGCCTGTTTCAGTGCTGTATCTCTAAACTAAACTAAACTAAATATAAGATAGGAACTAATAAATCCAAATGGGAATTCAGGAGAAACTTCTTTACCCAAGAGTGGTTAGAGTGTGGAACTCGCTACCACATAGAGTGGTTGAGGCAAATAGCAGATGCATTTAAGCAGACGCTAATAGATATGTACATATGGCAGAAAGGAATAGAAGGTTATGTTGATTGGGTTAATGAAGTAGGGTGGAAGGAGACTCACGTGGAGCAAAAACACTGGCTTAGACCTGTTGAAATAAATGGCCACCTTCTGTGCGGTAATTACTGTGTAATTCCATGTAAAAAAAAACTCTTGCCGCAACTTCAGTGGCAAAAGTCAGAAAACAGACCAGGAATCAAATACTCACCAAAGACTGCCAGTATCTGTTGGGTGCAGTGAATATTGAAAATTCAAGGGGTCAGAGTCCAAATATGCAAAAGAACCCACGCAATTTTCTTTTCATCACTTTAAATGGAAGGAGAATTTGGCAGGTTCCTTTATAGATAGGCTTTCCGACTCTCCCTATTTTCTGATGTCTATGGTGCTCAGGCAAATCTTCTTTGTTGATTTCACTGACAAGGGGTGATGCCATGACTGTGCACCCAGACTGATCAATTCACTACTGCTGTTGTCATAGAGATATACAGCACAGAAACAGGCCCTTTGGTCCATCGTGTCCGCACCGGCCATCAAGCCTATGTATTCTAATCCCATTTCCAGCACTTGGCCCGTAGCCTTGTATGCTATGACATTTCAAGTGAACATCTAAATACTTCTTAAATGTTGTGAGGGTTCCTGCCTCTACTACCCCTTCAGGCAGTGTACTCCAGATTCACCTCTGGGTGAAAACTTTTTTCCTCAAATCCCCTCTAACCCTCCTGCCCCTTACCTTAAATCTATGCCCCCTGGTTATTGAGACCTCTGCTAAGAGAAAAAAGTTTCTGCCTATCTACCCTAATCTATGCCCCTCATAATTTTGTATACCTCAATCAGGTCCTCCATCAGCCTTCTCTGCTCTAAGGAAAACAACCCTAGCCTATCTAGTCTCTCTTCATAGCTGAAATGTTCCAGCCCAGGCATTATCCTGGTGAGTCTCCTCTGTATCCTCTCCAGTGCAATCACATCTTTCCTATAGTGTGGCGATCAGAACTGTACACAGTACTTCAGCTGTGGCCTAACTAGCATTTTATACAACTCCATCATAACCTCCCTGCTCTTATATTCTATGCGTCGGCTAATAAAGGCAAGAATCCCATATGCCTTCCTAACCACCTTATCTACCCGTGCTGCTGCCTTCAGCGATCTATGGACATGTACACAAAGGTCCCTCTGACCCTCTGTACATCCGAGCATCCTACCACCTATTGTATATTCCCTGGCCTTGTTAGTCCTCCCAAAATGCATCACCTCACACTTCTCAGGATTAAATTCCATTTGCCACTGTTCTGCTCATCTTACCAGCCCATCTATATCGTCCAGTAACCTAAGGCTTTCCTCCTCACTATTTACGAGACCACCAATTTTCATGTCATCTGCGAACTCACTGATCATTCTTCCTATATTGACGTCTAAATCATCAATGTACACTACAAACAGCAAGGGTCCCAGCACTGATCCCTGTGGTACACCACTGGTCACAGGCTTCCAATTGCAAAAACAACCCTCGACCATCACCCTCTGCCTCCTGCCACTAAGCCAATTTTGGATCCAATTTGCCAAATTGTCCTGGATCCCATGGGCTCTTACCTTCTTGACCAATCTCCCATGCGGAACCTTATCAAAAGCCTTACTGAAGTCCATGTAGACTACATCAACTGCTTTACCCTCATCTACACACCTAGTCACCTCCTCGAAAAATTCAATAAAATTTGTGTCTACTCATTCCATCTCATGCTGAATGGATTTACTCATAATTTAACCTAACTCGCCACATACTGCACTCTTTCACATTCACTAATCTATGTAAAGAACTAGACTTCTCTTTAAGTTTCTCGTATACTATTAGGAACCGCCATGAAGTTTTTTCTCACTTGGCATCTTTAAAGAAGATAAAGAGAATTTCATTTCGAAGCTAGTACAACAGAGAGCTGATGAAAGAAGCAAGATCTAAATACCTCACATTTTAATAACATGCTATTTTGTATTATTTAAATATTGTATGCGTACTTTCTAAATTGCATTTGATATGCCTATAAATGTGACTTCAGGCACATTGACTTCAGAAGCAACTTAGCACAGACTGATAACTGCATGACTGACTGCCGCTAACAAAAACATGAGCACATTTCATCAGGTTCCCAAAAGGATAAAGAAGTTATTTTCTTCTGACAATCAACTGCAGAATGTATAAGTTATTTGTCTATTTTTGGAGTGCTGAGAACTGACCCCAAAACTAACTGATACATTTCTTGCAACATATATTTGGAACCTGATGTAATTCCATTCACCATTCATTTCTCTAATTGTCAGAAAACATTGCAGAGTGCTTATCAAGGAGCAAAAAAGAATTGTAGGTAGAGATGTGCCCTGACCAATGGTACAGCTGAAGGCAAGGAATGTAGGCAGGCTGTCGAAGGCACTGAGAGAGGTGACAGGGTTGAGAGAATTCTAGAGGGCAAGGGAACGGGATGAAAGAACACTTTCTGGCAGAAGGGAAGGAGTGAAGAATAAGGAGAAATGTCAACATCTTGGAGGTTACCATTGACCAGACACTGAACTGGACCAGCCATATAAATACTGTGGCTACAAGAACAGGTTACAGGCTGAGAATTCTGCAGCAAGTAACTCATCTCCTGATTCCCCAAAGCTTGTCCACCACCTACAAAGCACAAGTCAGGAGTGTGATGGAATACTCTCCACTTGCCTAGATGAGTGCAGCTTCAACAACACTCAAGAAGGGTTCCGAAGAAGGGTCACTGACCTGAAACGTTAACTCTGCTTCTCTTTCCACAGATGCTGCCAGACCTGCTGAGTGATTCCAGCATTTCTTGTTTTTGCTCAAGAAGCTCAACTCCTATCAGGACAAAGCAGCCCGCTTGATCAGCACCCCATCTACTACCTTAAACATTACTCCCTCTACCATCGGTGCACAGTGGCAGCAGTGCGTACCATCTCAAGATGCGCTGCAACAACTTGCCAAGCCTCCTTTGACACCACCTTCCAAACTTGTGACCTCTGCCACCTAGAAGAACAAGGCAGAAGATGCATGGGAATATCACCGCTTGTAAGTTCCCCTCCAAGTCACACATCACCTGACTTGGAACTATATCGCTATTCTTTCATTGACGCTGGGTCAAAATCCTGGAACTCCTTTCCTAACAGCACTGTGGCTGTACCTACACCAGACAGACTGCAGCAGTTCAAGAAGGCAGCTCGCTACCATCTTGTCAAGGGAAATTAGGGATGGGCAACAAATGTTGGTCTTGCCAGCAATGCTCACATCCCAAAAATGAATAAAAAAAAAAGTGGAAGAGGAGTGGGATGTCTCTATGGTTTTTTAATAGAGATTCAAGCAAACAGTGGAGTTTTGCATCATAAACTGCAGTTAGGATGTGAAACTGTTAGAGGCAGGAAGACATTTGACCCTATGATGAGCTTCCGATCTCATATTTATGCTATCACTAAGACTGCCTATTTCTCTAACATTGCCCGACTTCACCCCTGTCTCAGCTCATCTGCTGCTGAAACTCTCATTCATGCATTCGTTACCTCTAGACTTGACTATTCCAACACACTCCTGGCTGCTCTCCCACATTCTACTCACCATACACTTGAGGTCATCCAAAACTCTGCTGCCCATGTCTCAATTTGCAACAAGACCCGTTCACCTATCACCCCTATGCTCGCTGACCTACATTGGCTCCTGGCCAAGCAACACCTTCATTATAAAATACTCATCTTTGTTTTCAAATCCCTCCATAGTCTTGTCCCTCCCTATCTCTGTAATCTCCTCCAGCCCCACAACCTTCCGAGATATCTGCAATCCATTAATTCTGGCCTCTTGTGCATCCCTGCTTTTAATCACTCCACTGTTGGTGGCCACATCTTCAGTTGCCTAGGCCTTAAGCTCCGAAATTCCTTCCCTACACCTCTCTACCTCACTTTCCTACTCTAAGATATTCCGTAATACCTACCTCTTTGACAAAGCTTTTGGTCACCTGACCTAATATCTCCTTTTGTGGCTCGGTGTCATACTTTGTTTTATAATGCTCCTGTGAAGCGTCTTGGTACATTTTGTTATGTTAAAGGCTCGATATAAATATAAGTTGTTGTTGTTGAATATAACATTTGGGCAACTGACTGGTGGAGAGTGCTGGCCCACCACCTGTTCCGGAGATGAAGATCCCAAAGTCATTTTGAGGTCTGGGCCTCATTTAAATGAATTCTGCAAGCTTTACACGTCAAATGGACATCTCCATACAACTTGTCGGTTGGGGACTGTGGAGCCACAGGTAGGTAATGGGGGAAGGCAAAGTGGAGGGGCACGTTTGGAGGAAGGGGTGAGCTCAGGCTTATTTTTATTCATTCATGGGATGTGAGAATCATTGGCAAGGCCAGCAATTATTGCCCATCCCTAATTGCCCTCTGAGTGGCTTGCTAGGCTATTTCAGAGGTCAGTTAAGAGTCAACCACATTGCTGTGGGTCTGGAATCATGTGTAGGCCAGACTGGGTAAGGACGGAAGATTTCCTTCCTTAAAGGACAGTAGTGAACCAGATGGGTTTTTAACGACAGTCCAATTGCTTCATGGTTACCATTACTGATACTAGCTTTTTATTCCAGATTTTTATGAATTGAATTCAAATTCCATCTGTTGCTGTGGTGGGATTTAAACTCCTGTCTTCAGAATAATAGTATAGGCCTCTGGATTACTACTCCAGTAACATTACCACAGTGCTACTGTCCCCAGTAATTTTGTGGTCTACTCCTGCTTTCTTTAGCTTCAAAAAATATAATGCCGACAAACTTTTAGGGGCCATTTTGAAGCAGCCTTCAGCAGCCTTTCCACTTATGTTTACCTAAAATAGCAATCAGGGTTCTAATGACATCAGAAAATCCAAATTTGCATAATCAAGAGGCTTACAACAGAACGTGTGGCAACTGGAGTGTTGGCGTGAATGGAGCAATAAATCTACTGACCCCATTTTGAGTCTGTCACACCGCAATTAATGGCGATTTCAGCCAGTCAAAATTGGCCCGACTGTGCTTACAAAGAAGTTTTTTGGGCAAACCTTTTTGCTGTCTTTGCCAAAGGCTAAGGTCTGATTTTCTGTAAGTGAATGGGTTTTGAATGGATTAAAATTGGCCCTATAGGTATGGCTGAACCTGCAATTTGGTACCAGAGGAGTTCACAAGATGCATCAAAAAGACAGCGTTTTAACTCAGTTGAGAAAATTTTTTTGCCTCCATTTCCAGACCATGGCTAGTCAGATTGAGAGGATGGTTGACTGCTGGGTGGATAGGCCTTCAGTACAAGGCCACAATCAGAGAGTGGAGAGGAGGGAGGGAGTGTTTGGAGGGTTTGGAGGAGATCAGATGGGTCAGCAGTGGAGGAGATTGGAGGCCCTGGGCAGGGGGTGGGGGTGGGGGGGGTGGCAGGTGATCAGAAGAGTCAGGAGGGAGATCAAAAGGGTCAGAAAGGAGATCTGAAAGGTCAGTCGTAGAGGAGATCAGAGGCCTCAGGCGGGAGAGATCGGAAGAATCAGGAGGGAGATCGGAATAGTCAGTTGTGGAGGAAATTGTAGGCCTTGGACAGGGGAGATCAGGAAGAGTCGGGAGGGTGACCAGAGGCCTCTTGGGTGATATCAGAAGATGGGAGAGGAGGAAAGGTTGCAAGAGCCTTGTGGAGGAGGACGTTAGGGTCAGGAGGGTGTCCAACCATGGGGGCGTTAGTGAAGCAGATAAACTGGATCCAGCAGCGAAGTGGTGGTTAAATAAGAGTCATGCAGCCTCATTACAATATTTAAATTGCCAACGTCTCCTGGGAGGCGTTGGTTGCCCATCTCCATTAAAACCAGAATTGGGTGGATTGGAGGAGGGTCAGAAATCAGATTTTTTAACACTTACATCCCACTGGAATCAAACCTGCCCATTTGGTGGGGGCGGGGGGGGGGGGGGGCTAACATTCACACCTGTGATCTTGGATTCTAATACTTTTATATTACATAACTTTTACTTCAATAAGATAGAAAAC
This sequence comes from Heterodontus francisci, assembly GCF_036365525.1. Lineage (NCBI taxonomy): Eukaryota > Metazoa > Chordata > Chondrichthyes > Heterodontiformes > Heterodontidae > Heterodontus > Heterodontus francisci. The sequence goes on along the minus strand of NC_090371.1, from coordinate 71,843,682 downwards.
AAGGCTGACAATTAAAACATCATATTGGAATTTTCTCAATTAAAGTAAATACTCTGACATTTTACTGAGCTCTGTTTTCCAGATATTTTAAATATGAGTGAATGGAAACAAAATGTAACATGAAAAGGGATTTCCAAAATAATCCTATAGGAAAGCCATTTCTTAAAATCCTACAGAATCTTGCTGGTTTTACTTTGAAACTTCTTGTGGGATCCTATTAGAATTACAAATCATACAGGATATTTATGCTGTGTCAGACAATCTAATGCATCACCATTTCTTTCAAGAGAAGCCCAAAATCAACATTTGATGAAAGAATGACAGGCCACTGTTTTGAGTGAAATTCTTCATCAGAACTTTTTTTTATTCACACAGAATGGTGTTGTTGGGGGGGGGGGAGGGGCAGGGGGGTGGGAGATGGATTTTATGCTCTCCCCTGCGGCGACTTTAAAGGCAGTGAGAGCACTTAATCGAGCAGGATAGTGATGGATGGGGACCTCGCCACCTTCCCGCCTCCACCCCAATTAAGTCCGTGGTGGAAAGGCCCACGGACGGCCTTCCTGCTCTGCTGCCAACTGAAGCCCTTAGGTGGGCAATTAATGCCCAATTAAAGGCCTCATCCTGCATCTACCGGTATTAGCCCAGTGGTGGGCCGGCCTGTCACCATATGGGGACCATGTCAAGCAAACTCGTGCAGGTTGCTTGTTACTGGCTCCTGGGGTGGGCGGGGAGTGAGGGTTCCCCTGTTCAAAGGCACTTAGTACCTGACCGAGAGACCTGGCATTGGGAAGAGGGGGGCCCACTGAGAGCTACCCCCTGCCCTTGCTGTTGACCGCCCTACAACCCCCGTGTTCCTCACCCCGTGAAACCCCTCCCATCATGATTCACCTGTGGCCTGGGTCCTTCGACAATCCTAGGCCATGGGTGGGTGCTCTACCAGCAGCAGCACCACCTCCACAGTAGTGCTGCTCAGTGAAAGAGCTGCTGGCCTCTGATTCGCCGGAAGCTCTCAGCAGGTGGAACTTCTGTTGCCAGGGTCCTTAATCCTCGGGACGGCCTGCCACTGTCCACTTAAATCCCTAATTGGCACGTAATGCAGTGGGCCTTCCACAAAGGAGGGGGCAAGGGGCTCTCACCAGCTCTTCAGCTGGTGGCCAAGACCCCTGTCACCAACCTAAAGTCCCCTCCCATGTGTGAGTCCATTTATTGCCCATTTCTAATTGCCCATGAGAAGGTGGTGGTGAGCCACCTTCTTGAATCGCTGCAGTCTGGTACACCTGTGTGGTGTAGGCACACCCACAGTGCTGTTAGGGAGGGAGTTCCAGGATATTTACCTACCGACAATACTCTGCCAAAAGAATGCAAATTGAGATGTTAACCTACGGGCATAGGAAAATAACGGGCATGGAAAGAGCTGCTCCATCAAGCCTGTCCCACAATCCCAATGGCTGGAGCATCATGGCTAGGCACTTCTACCACCTCTCCCCCAGCAACGTGGACAAGACAAAAAAAATCAGAGATAACCTAAGGAGAAAATACTTTAAAATTCATCTCTAACCCCCTAAGGTTATTGAAACCAGGCTAGGAAACCTGGCTTCCTCTATCAAAGGCTAACAAACTAGCTGTATATTTCCAGAATTTCTGGCTTCATTTTTGTATTAGCAAACATATATTCTTTGTTGTCATCATGTTATGTTTCCACCACTGACTGGGTTGCCCTGATTTGCTTTGCTGATTTTTTTTTCGCTTGACTGTAATTGCTGAACAATTCCAATAAATTGTTAATTATAGTAAACATGCTGTTACTCAGAGAGCAGCTGTTTCCTGCTCCCTATAACAGCTCTGCTCTTGCTGTAAATCAATTCTAAACCTCGTCTTCCCTTCACAAACTGCAGTATGTAACAGTTCTGATATTTTCCTTCAAATCCCAATTGATCTGCAGTCCAATTGCAGCATCTTCCCATTTGTCTTTCAGTGTCCAGCATTCACTATTTTCTTGATTTCAGCGCCTTCACAGCTACTTTATACCAGCTCCATCCAGCAGGCACATTGTTTGGAGGCGTAGCTTCTGGCCCAACACTCTCCATCAGCACATTCAATGCCCAAAGTTGTTGACAGAAGCAGGAAAAATTAGAGGAGCAGCTGTAATTCCTGTCTGTGGGGGTCAAAGAAGTGTCTTTTCATAATCATTATTGTCTGGTTTAATATCCTTTGATGAAGCATAGGAATAAATTTCGTCAGGAGAATGAAGGACTTGTGTAAATTTGTTTTTTTTGATTGATCTGGAAAACTGCCAAACGAAAGGTATCTGCATATACAGGAACTGTTAGGACTTAAACCAAAGGTGCCACATAGGATAGCTTGATTTACATCCTAAAATTCTAGTTAACCCTGGTCGTGTTGTTTCCCCGAACCTTGCAAATTATCTTCACAGAAAGCTCAGTCATAATTGATTTTTGGTCTAAGTATCTACAACAAATAAAATTACATTTTGAAAAGAGTAAAAAGGGTATCATTTCTAAGCAGAGCAAGCTGTGAAAATTTGCAGTAAGTGCCCTATCTTTACTGCTTTCTGTTCCTTAACATGCTTCATTTCACTTGATGCCTGATTACTTCCAGGCCTCTTTAATCAGCCGCTGGAAAGTCTGCAAAAATTGTTTTTTTTTCAAATTGGGAAACCTAGGTAAAGGAGTTCTGCCTATCTTGCAGGTCACCAAGCTTGAAAAGAGTAAAATAAATCATGAAGTAGTGATTAGGTGATTCTAAATTTGGGTTTTAAAAGCCTGTAGATTGTAGGAGAAAGGAAAAGCGGATAGTGAAGATTTTCGCTATTTGATACCTGTACTGAAATCATAAATGCATTCTTTATATACACATTTATCTGTTCACTACAAATACTGAACAAAAGAAATATTCAAATGAGGTCCATAGTTATGGTATCCTGATAAAGAATGGGAGTAAGTTTAACTTTTGGTGATTGTATATCAGGCAATATCGATTTCAATAGAAAAGAAATTTGGGAGAGATGAATAACTGGTGCCCAATCTGATATCACCCATTTTACACTCTTATCACCCCAAGTTAAAACTACCTGCAATGAGATGGAGGAGGAGTTGGTGTCATTACTCTTCATTTCAAAACAATGAGGACATTAGGAGAAGGAAGAACACATTGAATAGGATATTTATTTGCTTAGGAGGAACAAACCAAGCAACAGTAATCATTGTGATATTAATAAAATTGCAATGGAAAGAGAGAGGTTCAAGACTAGAGTCCCATTAGATGGCATAATTTTTCTTTCATCCCATCTGGGAGTATAAGAAAGTACTAGAAGAGCCTCTTCAACTATAAGAGCTGTATTCAAGTCTTCAGTGTGGTGGGGTCATGTTATGAATTCTGAAACCCTGGCACAGTGAACGGATTGGGAAAAGAAGTGGCAGTGGGACTTAAGGTGGTGTCTGGAAGAAGTGGAGTGCATGATTCCAACATGAATTAAGTGAGATATTGGGGAGGTGAAAGCTGCCAGCAGGAGCTAAAGGGAAGGCAAGGGGATAAGGAGTGTCTGCAAGAACCAGAGGGTGAAAGAGGGGAAAGGTCTGAACTTAGAAAGGGAGGCGAATGCTGGTATGAGCCGAGGGAGAAGAATGCAAATGTGAACTGAGGGCAAGAGTTTAGCAGGGGAGAGTGCCTCTGTAAATTGTGCAGAGATGGTTAAAGGGATGAAGTGTTTTTGTGAACTGGAGGTAGCTGCTTAGAAAAAGAACAATGCCTCTTTTAAGGGTGGGGTAGTGCAAAAGACTCAGTGCTGGATGGTGAGAGACTGAGTCTGGAGACAGGGATGATTTTTTGAAAATGGATAAACACCAATGCCACTTATATGTTTCCTCTTTTTAAATTGAAAATCGAACAATTTTTAAATAAGAAAAATGCTTAAAATGAACCAAACACACCAACTTCATGTAAAAATTCAATTTTCCAGTTATGCATTCCCCAGATTCGCATAGGAATAAGCATACCAATGAATTTACAGGAAACAGGGAAGCATGTACACTTTTAAATTGTCTGAGAGTGAAAATTCTCTGCATGGGAATCAAACCACTGCAATGCTCATTATTTTCACCAGCACTTGACACAGATAGAAAGTGGACAAAGGAGAAAATGATTAAAATAAATTGAAGTTGTAGTACATAATGATACGTCACCAAATTAGTCACCTCTAGTTGAAGAGATCTGTGAGACATACATTCTTAACAACACCCTTTTCAACCCACTGAAACTTATTTAAATTTGCATGAAAGGGAAGGGATACATTGACATACAGTCAAGCAAAATTAACCATGAACAGGCTACGTACAGTCAGATACAACCAGTCATCATGAGAAACAGCCATGTACAGTCAAGCACGTTAGAAAAAAAAATTCAATTCAAATTGTACACATTAAATCACAAGTACAAATTCTAGAAATCAGTTCTTTTTTCCATTTCATAGTTCTGTCGTGTTTGTATGTTACTTAAAATGGATGAAAGCGAGGATGGAAAAAGGAATGAAATGCTCATGACACACACACACACACACATTAAAAATAAGCCTGACAGCAATAATTTGCACTTTGGAGACTCAGACCTAGGAGGAAATTAAATCTCTAAGCATGCAGGAAGCAGGATGCAAGCTCAAGCACTCCTTTCTAGGCTCTTCAGCGAAGTCTGATTGACAGATTTGTCTGTGTGTGACAGCACACCTGCTGCAGCGTTTTAATGGTGATGTATAATGCCCCCTGCTAATCCTGGGAGCCCTGGGAGTAGCAAAACTGTCATTGGAAATATGAGGCAGCATGGCCCTCTGGGTAACAGGCAGCCAGAAACACAGATGTTCTTGTCATTTCCCAAATGCAACAGGAATGATGGGAAGACACCTCAGTAGCTCAAGAATTTGCAGAGGCAAAATGATAGAAAATGAATGCAGTGTAGTTTGACGGAACAGCAGGGAAAGGTCATCAATGAACAAACTACAAAGAGGGAGAAAGGAAAGCCTAAATAAAATATTTAAAGAACTAGTACCCCATTTTGTCAGCTGTCCACAGATACAGTGCAGCATTATGAGGCTGTCATCATTCCTCATTGTAATTATTTGTTCCACTCATCAATATTAATTGCAATTATTTCAGTTATAACCTTTCATGTGAGGAAAAGAAAACTCAACTTCTGGGTGCTAGCAGAATAATTTCACTTTTCTAACAGGTTGGCTTGGTTTTTGTGAAAAATATGTTGTTGAAGTGAGTTCAATGCTAATGAAGATTACAAACGTCAGTGCTAGAGAATCAAAGTTTTGTTTGCGTTTTTCACTCCCAGGATCAAAGTCAAGCATCTCCCGGGCAGGTGCAGTATGCATCAACTGGAATTAGGAACTCCCTCTACAAGTGCCAGACGCACTGTGGTTGAAGATGTTAATTCAATAGTTGAGGTGATCAAAATGGCCTAAAGAAATAATTGTAAAAATGTTTCAAATTCACAAAAAGTGAAAATTAAAGAATAATCATAAATCAAGTATGCAAATTGTTATCCAACATTTTTTGGGGGAGAAATTCATTCATGTTGTGCCGCTTCTAGCAGCTTTCTGGTACCTTATCTAAGTGGCTATTCTCAGTGTGTGAGGCTGTACGGTGAGTGGCAGTGAGCTAATTGGAGCTATTGAGGCTTGCAACATCCTGTCAAAAGTCAGTATTGATTAAGGGAATAGAAAATCAGGCAGTTTCTACAGCGGGCAGCCAATCTGCAGCACCTGTTTTAACACCTGGGCAGTAGGAAAATAAATACATAGGCACAGACCATTCAGCTCATCAAGCCTGTTCCGTCATTCAATGAGATCTTGGCTGATCTGAATCCTAACTTCATTTACCTCCTTGACTCCATATCCCTTCATACCCTTGGCTAGTAAAAATATATCAATCTCAGATCTAACTTGAGCTAGCATTGACTGCCTTTGTGAGAGAGAGTTCCACACTTCTACCACCCATTGAGGTGTTACCTCACTTCACTCCTGAGTGGTCTAGCTCCAATCTTAAGGTAATGTCCCCTTGTCTTGGACACCCCCACTGGCTGAAAAATATTCTATCTACTCCATCAATTCTTTTCAACATCCTAAAAACCTTACTCAACTCACCTCTTAGCCTTCTATATTCCAGGCAAGCCAAGTTTATGAAATCGCCCCTCATAATTTAACCCTTGGAGCCCTGGTAACATTCTGGTGAACCTGTGTTGTACTCCTTCCAAGGCCAATATATCCCAAAGTCTCAAAATTGTGGTCCCATTTAAAAATTAAATCACGATGAAGTAGTGTTGCTACCATTAAAGTCCTTATCTCATTTCAGTGAGATCTAAAACATATCTATTTTTGTTTACAGAGCAAATGCTGATGACATCTTTGGACTTATAAACTTGGAATGGTTATTGAAGCTGAGTGTGTGAGGGAGCTGAATCAATATTACATATATAAGTTTTGAGAATAGACCTTTTGGCTCATCAAGACTCCTTCCACAGACTCTCACAGTCAATCCACTCTATCAAGGACTTTACGAACTTAATTAATGTCCTGAGCAACAGTTCTGCAAATCAAGTAAATCTCCAGAAGATCTATCTGACTTTACATTCTACATTATTCATCCTTGACATGACATTTCCAGTACCTAAGGAACTATGATGCTTCATAGATTATGTGATTATCTGAATCTATACCTATCCTTATAATGATCAATTCTCTTCCTAACCAGCAATTCATCTCGTTGTTCTCAAATGTTGTTAATTAACTATTTTGGCTGCAACACCATTCCACATTTCTACTGCTCTGTGAGGAAAGAAATTGTTTCCATTCTATTTTCTTTAAGTAATCAAAAAGACCAGTGAAATGTTGGCCTTTATCTCAAGGGGGCTGGAATACAGTGAGGAGGAACTTAGGCTTCACTTGAGCAGAATCTTGGTCATACTCCAACTGGATTACTGCGTTCAGGTTTGGGCACCACACCGCAGGAAGGATATATTGGCCTCGGAGGGGTCAGAATCACCAAAATGATACCAGGGCTTAATGGTGTTAAATTGTGATGGCGGGTTGCATAAACTTGGTTTGTCATCCCTTGAGGTTAGAAGGTTAAGGAGTGATCAAATGGAGACGTTGAAAAAAATAAAAGAATTCCGTAGGGCATAGAGAGAAAGGCTATTTCCTCTGATGGGAGAATCCAGACCAAAAGCAAACTCTTGTAAAATTAGAGCTAGGCCATTCAAGAGTGAAAATCAGAAATGACTTCTCCACACAAAGGATAGTGGAAATATGGAATTCTCTCCCCTAAAGGGCTGTGCTGGGTCAATTAAAACTTTTAAGACTAGATTGGCAGATTTTTATTAAATAAGGGTATCAAGAGATATGGATCAAAGGCGGATCAACGGACTTGAATGGTGGGACAGGCTCTAGGAGCTGAATGGTCTATCCCTGTTCCTATGTTCTTATATTCCCTTTTTTTAAACATAGGTATTTTAATTTTCTGCTCAAAGTCCATGTCACATAACTCATTTACAATGATATTGTCCATTCCTGCAACCATTTTAAAGATAACAATTATCTCTGCCCTCAACTTTCTGATGAATATTGCTGACTTTTGAGTATTTCTTCATAACTCTTAGTTATAGATTTAACCTTGCTACTTTTTTTCAATTTGAAACTGCACACAGTCCATTGGATTTAATGGGCACCAAGGAATGCGCTGAGATGCGGGAGGCCCATAGAACTGCGATGGAAGATGGTCTTCCTGCCTAGAGGCCAATTGAGGCACTTAAGTGGCCAATCAGTAGCCACTTAAGGGCCTCTCCACCGCCACTGGAATTAAGCCAGCAGCGGTGGGGTCTCCCCAACATGTTGAGGACGCCCAGTGAAATGAGGCAGTCTCCCTGTGGACTTGTTGGGGGGCTGGGGAGAGCCTCCTCCGTGGATAATCTGTGGATAATCACTTAAGTGCCTGAGTGCTATATAATTGTGTCAGGAGGGCTCTGAAAAGCTAAGGTGGGGTTCCCACCACCTTTTCGGTCCATTGCTGGAATTTTTTGCTGGAGGTAGCAATCTTGCCAGCAGGACTGAAAGTAGTTGGCTACCCCACTTTGGCAGGTGGCAAAACCCGAATAAACCTGACTGCCCACCCCCAAGAGCTGCTGCCCAATCAGAGGGCTGGCATCTCAGAGCCTCAGCACCACCATTGCTGGAACTGCACCTGGCAATGAGGGCACATCGATGGCTGGTGCCCTGAAAGCAGGTTAAGTGGGGCCTGGGGGTAGCCTTGGCCTGGCAGGCAGGCCCTGGCAATCGGAGTGGGGGGGTTGGTGGGGTGGTCTTGGTTGATGGGCGACGCTATTGCTTTGGGGTGGCCATTGGGGGGCCCATCCATGGGTCAAAGAGTGCCCAAAAAGGGGTGCCCCTACCTGGATCCCTGCTGGAAGACCGCCAGGTTTCCCATGTGGCGGTGGGTGGGCTCTCCCAGATGGTGGCAAAATGCCTGCAGAGGGGGTAGGGGCCCTTAATTGGTTACTTAAGTGGCTCAATTGGGCTACAGGTGGGCAGCTCATCTGCCATGTTGCTACTGGCAAAATATCATGGCGGTGGGAGGACATTGGGCACACCACCTGATGCCTTCCATTTTGCCAGCCTTCCCACCTGCCAGCCTTTCTCCAAAGGGCTGGTAAAATTCAGCCCAATATTCCAAATGTGTCCTCAGTAGAAAGTTTAAATAATTTGCTTCAACAAATAAGCAGAAGTAGAAAAGAGGAATAAGGTGCATAATGTGAGAATGTTGGACAGTACTAGAGAAGGGAGTAGTTCCATTTTAGAAAGGAGCAGACTGAGAAGGACTATGAGGAATGCAAAGACAGGATTATAGTGCATGTATGTAAATGCACAAAGTGTGGTGAATAAGATTGGTGACCTACAAGCACAAATAGCAATATGGGTATATGATGTAGTGGCAATAAAGAAAACGTGGCTTAAAAATGGTGAGCACTGGGTGCTTAATATACAAGGATATCATGTGTTTAGAAAAGATAGTGAAGGAAAAAAGGGAGGTGGGATGGCAGTACTGATTAGGGAAGACATTGTTGCGTTGGAAAGAGGGGATGTCCTTGAAGGAGTAAGGACAGAATCCATTTGGTTAGAGCTGAGAAGCAAAAACGGTATGAACACGCTCCTGGGGGTATTCTACAGGCCACCAAATAGTGAGGAAGAGATACAGGAGCAAATCTGCAGGGAGATCATAGAGATGTGCAAGCACCATAAAGTTCATATTAGGGGACTTTAATTACCCAAATATCGATTGGGATAATTTTAGAGTAAAGGGAAAGGAGGGGAAGGAATTTCTAAAATGTGTTCAGGAGAACTTCCTTGATCAATATATTTTATTTTATTTATTTAGAGATACAGCACTGAAACAGGCCCTTCGGCCCACCAAGTCTGTGCCGACCAACAACCACCCATTTATACTAATCCTACATTAATCCCATATTCTCTACCACATCCCCACCATTCTTCTACCACATACCTACACTAGGGGCAATTTACAATGGCTAATTTACCTATCAACCTGCAAGTCTTTGGCTGTGGGAGGAAACCGGAGCACCCGGCGAAAACCCACACAGTCACAGGGAGAACTTGCAAACTCCGCATAGGCAGTACCCAGAATTGAACCCAGGCCGCTCGAGCTGTGAGGCTGCGGTGCGAACCACTGCGCCACTGTGCTAGTAATACCAAAAAGCAAGGAACAATATAAAGTAAAACATCTAGATTGGAAGAGGGATAATTTCAATTTGATGATAAGGGATCTAGCCCAGGTAAAATGAAAGAAAAAACTGTAATTGAACAGTGGATTACCTTTAAGCAAGTGTTGGTGCAGGTACAGGCTAGGTACATTCCAACAATTGCAAAAGGTAGGGGAGCCAATAACAGAGGTCCTTGGATGATGAGAGAGATAGAGATTATAATGCATGTCAGGTGAATTCTTCAAGTGAGAACCAGGACAAATACAATAAGTTGAGAGGGGAAGAGAAGAAGAAAATAAGACTGGCAAAGAGAGAATATGAGAATATAAGAATAGAATAGCAGTCAACATAAAAGGGAACCCAAAAATCTTCTGCTGGCATGTAAAAAGTAAACGGGTAATAAGAGGTGGAGTGGGGACTATTAGGGACAAAGAGGGTGATATATGCTTAGAGACACAGGGCAAGGCAAATATACTTAATGAGTGTTTTGTATTGGTGTTTACTAAGGAAGAGGAATCTGACAAATTATCAGTAGAAGCAGAGAAGGTTGAGGCAACGGATAGGATAAAAATTGAGAGAGAGGAGGTACTGGAAAGGTTGGCTATGCTTAGGGTAGATAAGTCACCTGGTCCAGATGGCTTGCATCCCAGGTTGCTAAAGGAACTTGGGGTGGAGATAGCAGAAGGGTTTGCCATAATCTTCCAATCTTCCCTGGATATGGGGGAGGTGTCAGAGGATTGGAGAGTGGCAAATGTGACACCCTTATTCAAGAAAGGGTGTAAGGACAGTCCTAGCAACTACAGGCCATAGTTTAACACCAGGGCTGGATAAGGTTTTAGAAACAATAATCAGGGAAAAAATCAACAAGCACTTGGAGAGGTTTGAGTTAATTAAGGACAGCCACCACAGATTTGTAATGCTTGACTAATCTAATTGAATTTTTTGATGAAGTAACAGAGAAGGTTGATGAAAGTTGGGCGGCACAGTGGTGCAGTGGTTAGCACTGCAGCCTCACAGCTCCAGCAACCTGGGTTCAATTATGGGTACTGCCTGTGTGGAGTTTGCAAGTTCTCCCTGTGACTGTGTGGGTTTTCGCCGGGTGCTCCGGTTTACTCCCACAGCCAAAGACTTGCAGGTTGATAGGTAAATTGACCATTATAAATTGTCCCTAGTACAGGTAGGGGAAGGTGGGGATGTGGTAGGAATATGGGATTAGTGTAGGATTAGTATAAATGGGTGGTTGATGGTCGGCACATACTCAGTGGGCCAAAGGACCTGTTTCAGTGCTGTATTTCTAAATAAATAAAGGGAATGCTGCAGATGTTGTTTCTATGAATTTTAAGAAAGCATTTGATAAGGTCCCACATAAAAGGCTGGTTAACAAAACTGAGGCTCATGGGATAGGAGGGCCAGTGTCCAATTGGATAAAAGATTGTCTTAAGGACAGAAAACAGCAAGTCATAAAAAAATGATTGGTTTTCAGACTGGAGGATGGTATACAGTTGTGTTCTCCAAGAGTCAGTGCTGGGACCACTGCTTTTTTTGCTATATATAAATGACTTGGATCTTGGAATACAGAGTAGAATCTCAAAATTTGCCAATGATGCGAATGGAGGAACGGCAAACAGTGAGGATGATACAAACCACCTGCAACAGGACATAGATATGCTAGCAGAATGAGCAGACAAGTGGCAGATAAAATTTAATACAGACAAGTGTGAGGTGATGCATTTTGGCAGAAAGGATAGGGTGAGGCAATATAGACTTAATAGCACAGTTCTAAAGAGTGCGCATGAAGAGAGGGACCTGGAGGTGCATGTGCATTGATCTTTGAAGCTGACAGGACATATTGAGAGAGTAGTTAGCAAAGCATATGGGATCTTGGGCTTCATAACTAGAGGCATTGAGTACAAAAGCAGGGAAGTTATGCTGAACCTTTATAAAGCGCTGGTTAGGCCCCAATTAGAGTATTGCATCCAGTTCTGGTCACCACACTTTCGGAAAGATATGAGGGTGTTTGAGAAGTTGCAGAAGAGATTTACCAGAATGGTTCCAGGGATGAGGGATTTTTGTTACAAGGTTAGGTTTGAAAAGCTGGGTTTGTTCTACCTGGAGCAAAAGAGATTGAGGGAGATTTGATAGAGGTGTACAGATTATAACAGGCTTAGAAAAGTTAGGCAAGCATGAACTGTTCCCATTAACTGATGGTACAGGATTAGGGGGACACAGATTTAAGGCTTTGGGCAAGAGATGCAGGAGAAAAGTGTGGAAGAACTTTTTCACGCAGTGAGTGGTAATGACCTGGAACTCACTGCCTAGGATTTTGGTGGAAGCAGAAGCAATCAATGATTTCAAAAGGAAATTGTATGGGCACTTGAAGGAAATAAACCTGCAGGGCTACAGGGATCGAGCGTGTGAGTGGGACAGACTGGATTGCTTCATAGAGAGCCAGTATGGACTCAATGGGCTGAATGACCTTCTTCTATGCTGTAAATGACTACAACTCTACTCTTCAAAACATTTGTTATATGCAGGTATCCATTCAATATGTGTTAATATGAATCTAACCATCTTCCCTTGATGTTACCATCACTGAATCCCCCATTATCAACATCCTGGGGGGTTACCATTGACCAGAAACTGAACTGGACCTACAAGAGCAGTTCAGAGGTTTGGAATTCTGTAACTCACCTTCTGACTCCCCAATACCTGTCCACCATCTACAAGGCACAAGTCAGGATGCAATACTTCCCACTTGCCTGGATGGGTGCAGCTCCAACAACATTCAAGAAGCTTGACACCATCCAGGATAAAGCAGCCCGCCTGATTGGCACCCCATTCACCACTTTCAACATTCATTTCCTTCACCACCGACACATAGTGGCAGCAGTGTGTCATCTATAAGATGCACTGCAGCATCCCACCAAGTCTCCTTCGACAGCACCTTCCAAACCCGCGACCTCTAGCACCTAGAAGGACAAGTGCAGCATGGGAACTCCACCACCTGTAAGTTCCCCTCCAAACCACACACCATCCTGACTTGGAACTATATCGCCGTTCCTTCACTGTCGCTGGGTCAAAATCCTGGAACTCCCTTCCTAACAGCACTATGGGTGGACCTACACCCCAAGGACTGCAGTGGTTCAAGAAGGCAGCTCACCACCACCTTCTCAAGGGAAATCAGGGATGGGAAATAAATGCTGGCCTAGCCAGCGACCCCCACATCCCATGAAAGAATAAAAAAAGCTACATTTAACATCTTTACATCGAAATTACAGTTATTGAGTTTTTCTTTTTGAAGAGCTAAATGTATAGCACAGAATAGCAAACTCTACCTACTCTATAAAGAACAGGTCTGGAAGTCACTAACCAAGCTCCTGTACCAAAAAAGTTTCTGTTTTTGCAGTTCTTATCCTTGTCTGCCTGGGAAGACTGAAGAGTGAGGCACAAGGTTGAGAGCAGAAATAAGACAGGAGGATATGAAATTGAGATCCTTGGGAACAAGATTCCAGAGGAAATAGCAGAGACTGATTCCTGACAAGCTTTTAAGAAGGCATTAAAAAATTCCTGGAAAACATTATGACCATAGCATATGGAAGGTAAACTCATAATAATTAGTGGGTTAGGGCTTGATTGCTTTCAAGGAATGGGAGAATTTTTTGCTGGCGTTTTTCTTTGATGCTTTTATTCTTTTTAGGAGATGGCTGGTGGGGAGGGTGGGGAGCATGGTTACTGCACTGAGATGAAATCACTGAGTAGTTGTGGCCCAATAGCCTTCTCCCATGCTGGATATATCAGCATAAATATAAACACAACTATCCTGCTGTATATATGTTATGAACAGCTGGGGACTTAGATTAGTTCCTCAGGGGACTCTGCTAGTCACCATCTCCCACCCAGAGCTTTTTTCAATTATTCACAGCTTCTATTTTATGCCTCCTGGTGTGTATTTGTTATCTATTAACGTGGGAAGGGACCTTTTGGTAATGGTACATCTGTCTAATCCTTACAGCTAGTTTGGAAAAAGGACTAAGCAGCATGCTTAAATCTGCACAAAAAACGTGTAAAAAAAAGTATCTATTCTTATTCATTTTTTTGCAAGATAGATGATGCGCCTCTATAACCTGTTATTTTAAATGCAGATTATTCAGGTAGGACCATAGAATCAAATTACTAAAGCTGCCTTGACATTGATGGTGTGTAGCTTTAAATGTAAGAGTTCCAGGAATATATTCTCATTTTTCATTTCTGTCTTTACTTGAAGTGGCATATGATTTCTTGTTAAGCTGTTATATTACCTCCTGCACAGTTTTGTAAATTGCTCATTATACAAACCGGGCGGCACAGTTCCTTGTTTCCAAATGATATGAGCAAAATATGCAAAAGTAGCTATTTCTTTTACCAAATGGCCAATTTACTAAATTGTGCAGAACTCGAAAGTAAAAAGGGTTAAGACTCCTCACACAAACTGTATACAAATCACATTAAAAACGAAGACCATTCTTGCCTCTTTGCTGCAGACATAAAAGCAAATTACATCCTTATTGCATCTTTTACAGATATTAGATAAACCATTTGCATAAATACATATATATTGTGCATGATATTACACACAGCAACAGTCTGAATCATTTTTCACTAGCAAGCCAAAACCCAGAAAATTTGCTGTTTGGTGTATTTGCGTGAATGAAAAATTCATTTCGATCTGTTATAGCAACACAACATTAACCACTTTGCGTAGTTTTCTTTCACTTCATATTTACATGAGACATTAATTTAAAGAACGGGATAAAATGATCAACTGTTCAATATGTGATGCTAAATGAGATTTTTAAATATTTTTTAAAAGCACAGAAAATGCTGATGCTGCTTTCATGCACAGGGTGGAACCAAACAACTGTGCGCAATTCTTAGCGCAGTGCTGAGACATACCAACATTATCATCATGAGACACAGCAATCTGTTTTACCGCCCGCTATACCATCATCTACATGTGTCCAACAAACCAATAATGAGGCCTGACCACTAGGCTATTTTTGGTAAAGACCTATGCCTTTAATTCTTGCGTTATGGACAGGAGGCGAGTAGAATCTATGAACAAATTCAAGGCCACATTATTGAGGAAAAATAACAAAACCGCCAACGTCATATCGGGTCAGTTTGGGAACAAATCTTACATGTCCAAAATAGCCACAGCAAGGAGGTCACTTTCTGTGAAACTGTTCAAACATTCAAGGTCAGGTCCAGCAGATTCATATTTCAGCCTGTGACATACATACATACATTTATTTATTTATTTCTATCTACATATTCATCCATTTATGTTCATTCTTGGGATGTGGGCATCACTCGCAAGGTTTGAATTTATTACCCATCCCAAGTTGCCTTGAGAAGCTGGTGGTGGGCTACCTGAATGACTTGCGAGGCCACTTCAAGGGCAGTTAAGTATTAATCACATTGGTGTGTCATACACAGTCCAGACCAGATAAGGGCAGAAGGTTTCCTTCCCTGAAGAACAATAATGGGCTGGATTTTGGGCTGGAGGCAGGGCTCCCGGCGCTGGGCCGAAAAGGTAGGGGGAATCTCCACCTCCAAGAGCTGCCAGCCAATCAGAGGGCCGCAAGCTCAGCTATATCGGCAGTGCCACCAGGAGCAGACACAGACCCAGTGGTGGAACCCTGGAACAGAGGTAGGTAAGGTGGGGTTGCTGGAGCCAGTCCAGAAGGCCCCTATGAGGACGGGTGGGGGGGTAGTCTTGTGGTCCAGGGGAAGGGGTGTCCCTGGTTGTGAATTGGTTCCCGGTGGTGGTCCTCTGTGGGCCACAGATTGCCCATGAAGGAGGGACCCCACTCAAGCCCGCAGGGAGGGCGCCTCATTTTTCAAGGTGTCCTCCCCACGTGGCAGAGGCCCCCCCCAGCTTCTGGTAAGATCCCAGCAGTGGCAGAAAGAGGCCCTTAATTGGCTGTTAAAAGGCAGCTTAAGGGCCTCAATTGGCCTCTGTGCAGGAAGGCCATCATTAGCCTATTCCGCCCCCGGGAAGAACGGTGGGCGATGGGGAGGTGACGGGCCTTCCATTTCCCCCACCACCCGTCGCGATACTTCCTGCCACCCCCCCACCCCTCCGATTCCACCACAGGGCCTCATAAAATCCCAGCCAATGTGTCTATTGGTATGTTTCGAGGTTCCACAAAGACCCTCACTTTAACTTCCAGTACCACTTCTCTCCTTCTTACAGCTTAAGCTCAGTGCAGCCTTGATCAGTGTCAATGCTTAATAAGAGAAAAGCTTCCCAAAAAGCTTAATATTGATTTGAAGTCAAAGCTGCAGTTTACATCAGTGTACTACTGACACTTAATGCAATAGGTCATTAAAAAAAGATTAAAATAAAGTCAACATGACTGACTGAAGTTATTCTCAGACAACGAGGGGCTGCAATTTCCTGTGTTCACTAATTTTAGCTGAAAACAGACATGAGCAAAGAGTGGCGGCAGGTTGGCAGAATACGGTAACTTGTCTGAATCAATGAACTTTTGCAGAAAGGTTTAAAAAAACAATTTTTACTTATTACAGCCTTGTAAAGGTCATTAATAATGAACTCATACTGCATTCCACAGTTGCACTGTCAAATTAAAAATCAGTAAGTCTGATTTTCCAAGTTCAAGCTGTCAATGGCAACCTTGCTTGCAGCAGCTGGGCCCTTGATTTCCAGTCATTAAAATTACAGGGGCAAAAAATAGCCCCACCTTACCCTGAATTTCCTCACTTGCTCTACTGGTGAGTGAGGTTCCCTGCTGGCAGTGGAAATTCAGAAACTACCTCTTATAACAGCAATAGAATGTTAGAGCATGAGGATCCTGGCAGGAATCAAATCAGTGATGCAGGAAAAGGAGGAGTGGGTGACCTAGGTATGCAGATGGCACAAGAGTTGCATGATTCACAAGGCTACTTCTGCAGACAAAAGGTTTACTGAAACACGTTAAGATTCCATGGCTTGGCTGCGTACAGGCAGCTGACGCTATTGCCGGCGTTGGAGAGCCTGCCCCCTCCATGTGATTGGGGGCGGGGAGGGGGCCCGACTGGCTCATTATCCTGGGCCACCGCAAGGATGATCGCAGTGGCATGGCGGTGTGCGGGCCGCCATTTTTTTCACCTGGCGCCATTCCTGGTAGTGGAAGAAGAAAATCCAGCCCTTTCAGTCCTCTTGACAACTTACCTTCCTACCTATCTTTGTGTCATCTGCAAATTTAGCAACCATACATATGGTCCCTTCATCCAAGTCATTGATGTAGATTGTAAATAGTTGAGGCCCCAGCACTGATCTCTGTGGCACTCCACTGGTCACATCTTGCCAACCCGAAAATGGCCCATTTATCCCTACTCTCTGCTACCTGTTAGCTAAGCAATCCTATATCCACGCGACTATGTTACCCCAACACCATGAATTCCTATTTTGTGTAAGGCAATGCAGGCTACTATATGAACACCTGCAACAAGTACATCTGTCCAGATTTTCTGCCTTTGGCTGTGAAAGTGACATCCGCACACAATTTTGATGTCATAGGCTCATTTCAAGCTGCAAAATGAATTCAATCAGTGCGGCAGGACTGTTGCCATACAGTTTTCTCACATTGCTGGGTTCCCCAAAGTACAGCATGCAATAGATGCAAGCTCCTACAATTTACCGTCAACTTTATTAACAGAAAAAGGTGCCACTGGCTCCATGTTCAGATTGTGTGTGACCAGATGCAAAAAGGCCTTTTTATGAATAACAGATTTGTTGGGTTGCCATGAACATTCATACTCGGGAATACTGCTCTCCCTATACACTTCCAGGAGGATAATCATCGAATGGCCCAGATTTTGTGATAGTAATGACAGGGTTTACTCCTTCAAAATCACACACAAGATATAAGTGAATAACTGAAAATGACAAAAGGCAACCTTTCCTGTAAGACTACAATCTCCACAAATAGCTGAGCACAAAATAAGTACACATTAGCCTTCATTACAAGAAACTCAACAGTGAACATAAGGCATCATACTCATTTATCATACTGTGTTTCCTTTGGTTATCTTAGTGTTTCCTTCTTTCTGCTAGTCTACTGCTTCTTCCAGGGCCAGTCTCACATGAGGTGCTCAGTTTTTTTTTAATGGTTCATGGGATGTGGGCGTCGCTGGCTAGGCCAGCATTTATTGCCCATCCCTAATTGCCCTTGAGAAGGCGGTGGTGAGTTTCCTTCTTGAACCGCTGCAGTCCATGGGGTGCAGGTACACCCACAGTGCTGTTAGGAAGGGAGTTCCAGGATCTTGACTGAGTGGCAGTGAAGGAATGATGATATTGTTCCAAATCAGGATAGTGTGTGGTTTGGAGGGGAACGCGCTTCCCACGCATCTGCTGCCCTTGTCCTTCTAGGTGGTGAAGGTCGTGGGTTTGGAAGGTGCTGTTGATGGAGCCTTGGTGCATTGCTGCAGTGCATCTTGCAGATGTTACACACTGCTGCCACTGTGCGTCGGTGGTGGAGGAAGCGAATGTTGAAGGTGGTAGATTGAAGACTGCTTTATCCTGGATGGTGTCTAGCTTCTTGAGTGTTGTTGGAGCTGCACCCATCCAGGTAAGTGGGGAGTATTTCATCACACCCCTGGCTTGTGCCTTGTAGATGGTGGACAGGCACTGGGGAGTCAGGAATGAGTTACTCGCCGCAGAATTCCCAGCCTCTGACTTGCTCTGGTAGCAACAGCATTTATGTGGCTGGTCCAGTTCAGTTTCTGGGCAATGGTAAACCCCAGGATGTTGATAGTGGGAGATTCAACGATGGTAATGCCAATGAACATCAAGCAGAAATGGTTAAATTCTCTCTTTTTTGAGGGGGTCATTGCCTGGCACTTGTGTGGCATGAATGTTACTTGCCACTTATCAGCCCAAGCCCAGATATTGTCCAGGTCTTGCTGCATTTCTACATGGACTGCTTCAGTATCTGAGGGGTTGTGAATGGTGCTGAACATTGAGCAATCATCAGAGAACATCCCCAATTCTGACCTTATGATGAAGGGAAGGTCATTAATGAAGCAGTGAAAATGGTTGGGCCTAGGACACTACCCTGAGGAACTCCTGCAGTGATGTCCTGGGACTGAGATGATTGGCCTCCAACAACCACAACCATCTTCCTTTGTGCTAGGTATGACCCCAACCAGCGGAGAGTTTTCCCCGATTGCCATTGACTTCAGTTTTGCTCGGGCCCCTCGCTGCCAAATCCTGCCTTGATGTCAAGGGCAGTCACTCTCACCTCACCTCTGGAGTTCTGCTCTTTTGTCCCTGTTTGGACCAAGGCTGTAATAAGGTCAGGTGCTAAGTGGCCCTGGCAGAACTCATACTGAGCGTGAGTGAGGAGGTTATTGCTGAGCAAGTGCCACTTGATAGTACTGTCGATGACTCCTTCCATCATTTTGCTGATGATCAAGAGTAGACTGATAGGGCGGTAATTGGTCAGGTTGGATTTGTCCTGCTCCTGCTGTACAAACCGCTCAGGGACTGAGGTTTCCTTCTTCCCACAGCAGCTTTGTTCCATGATGGAGATACTGCTGGTTCCATCTCTGGCGTCTGTGTCCATGCAGCCTTATCCTGCCTCTTATGTGCCTCTTGTATGTTGCTCTGAGAGGGAAGGCTAAATACCTGGTGTGTGCTTCTGTTCTAAGAAATAATAGCCCCATGTTATCATAATTGTCCTGGGCCCTGATCAGTGAACTGGCTGTGTAATGGCAGGCTCCAGATCCTGAAAGCCCACGGAGGCAGCTGCCTACATTCTGTCTCCCAGTGTTTGAAATCTAATCTGTCACCTATTGCCACCTGGGAGCAGTCTCAGTTCCGCTGAGGGGAAATGACTGACTGATCCCAGGAAGCTTCTGAGATGGGGTGGCTGTTGTGGATTCCAATAAAACTGCTACCTAATCCTTAGGTGAAGAAAAAGCTTCCCTCCTGTTACTACAAATGAGATGTGTAAGCTGCTTAGCCTCCAATGATGACCTCAGAGTCTGCATGTAGGTGCGATGCTCCTTGAACATCCTTCTTCTCAGGTGAGTAGCATGGGGTTTGGGTCTCACAACTTCAGGGCTGTGAGTCGCTGTTTCTTTTGCTTCTCATGGGAATATCCTCACCCATTCCCCAATGCTCCAGCTCCCTTGTGCTCTGTGAATCAGATCCTCGCTAACACTAACTAATGACCTGGATGATAATATCTGAGTTGATGCCTGAGAGAAAACAAAACACAGGGATGACATGAATAGGGTTTTGGCAGAGAAACATGGGGTGGAATCCTACTCCAGGGATTCATGTGTGGCCTTTTCCTCAACATCTTGATCTTCCTCTTCATCATGGTTGCCACCATAGTCAATAAAGAAGATGTTTTTTTTCCTTCTGCTCCACCTCCTCTCCATTCTCTGCTCCTGCTGCTGAGATGGATCTGCATGGTATAAGCTAAGAGTGGGTGAACGTAACCATTTTGAGTCGAAGATCACAGAGAAGAGTCTGGAGGTTTCTGGATGTGCAGGCACTGCCTTACAGCGATGCCACAGCGACTATCCAGATGTGCACCTATCTTCCTGCTACCTGCGCTGATATTACCATTTCCCATGGGTAGGCCAAATACTTCCATAACAGCTCCATGGCCTGCTCTGCATAGAGAGGCAGTACTCTCATGTCTAGAATGCCCCTTCCAGTTCCCTGCCTTTCAGGGGAATATTGTGCAAGTGTCTCTTGTAACAAGATCGAATGAATTAGGTAAAGACTAGCACATGAAAAAAAGTCTTCAGATCACATTGGACAGCTGCTCTAATAGATCTGCTGGTATCACCATGTTAAAATGGAGAAAGGGATGGTTCGGGTAGATCCTGACACATACTGTAAGATCAGAGTAAGTGAACACTTTAACAAATATACAGTATGAAGGGTGACTTGTGCAGCTAAGAATACTAAAGGGTGAATGACTTGGTGCCAAGACTGAATGGCGAGTGCATTAGCTTGCTTGCCCTAGTCAAATTATTGAACTTTTTCTGGTGCTGCCCTGTAGTTCTGGCTGTGAATGAGATGGCACTCAGTGACACTGTCACTGCCCTCCAAATGGCATGTGAGACACTTTTATGCGGCTTCCTCCCATGGACAGCCCACATTCTTGTTTTGCTTTGCTGCACTTCATCTTGATGTGCATGCAGATCGGCCTCATTAAAATGTTGTGCTTTTCTTTTGTGCCTGTTTCCAAGGCTCTGCTACCTCCTTTGGTTGTCCCTCTGGACTTGAAGACATTCTTTAAATGTACAATCTACTATGCATATCTGACAGTTATTTTTAAACTGACATAATGTTACTTACTTATCTGCAGCACCCCAGCTTGCCACTGCAATCTTCGGCCATTCTTGGCTGCAATTTTCATTTCCCCCAGTGCAGGAATCTTGTATAGTGAGAAATTGCACTTAGATAATTCCAAACAATATGCACATGAACTGACCCCACATTTTATGATGGGTTCAGTGTTAGAAAGGATTGTTGAGTGGAAATGATGCTTCTGTGTGTAATGCCAGCATAAATAACCCTGTGGATTTTCAGAGTCAAGATCAAAATGAACTAAGAGAGGAAATTTGGCTCAAGGAAATTCCTACATACAGTACAAACTCTTTGGGATGGATTTTAAGGTGACCTGGATATCAGGATCTGTGGCAGGGTGGTGGTGGGGGGGCGCCTGAAGATGGCCCCGGATGAGGTCTGCCACGGGCCTCGACGCCGGCAGGCCCGGCCTGTTATAGCTGGCAGCAGCAAAGCCACGGGGCGCACCCCACCACCCCCCCGCCACTCGGCGATGGGACTGCCATTTAAATAAATTAAAATAACTGCATTACTGAATCTCATGTCTCCTCCTGATGTCCCGTCACAATCTTCAGCCCGGCGGCTGGTGCCTTTGGGACCCCGTCCGGGGAAACGAGGTGGAACACTTGTGGGGAGTGAGGGGGAGGTAAATTTATCAGTGTGGGGAGGGGGGATGGGGTAAAATTAGCGTCATGGATGCAAGGGATGGTGGGAAAGGTTGAATTGTAAGTTTGTGCAATTTGCGGGGGGGTGGGGGAAGGTCAGATGGTAAAGGTAGGTGCTTTGGAGGGGCAGGGCAAATAATTAATTTAATTGTTAGTGGGGGGGGGTAGGAGAGGGGCAAAAGAGATATTTTTATTTCTTTAAATTCAATTTCCATTTAAATTTCCCGGTGGGGCTGACAGCTCTTTAAAAATGGTGTCAGCACCAGTGCACAGGCAGCTGACGCCATTGCCAGGGATGGACAGTCCGCCCCCTCCACGTGATCGGGGGGCGTGGCTTGCCCAGCTATTTAAATGAGCTGCCACCCTTGGAATTGCAGTGGCTCTTTGGTGTGTGGCGGGCCACCACCATTTTTTTTGCATCGGCGGCAGACTTATAAAATTCAGCCCTTTATTACCTTCGCACCTATAATGTAATTTATGTAATTATTCGACATCTAATACCT
Source organism: Heterodontus francisci (assembly GCF_036365525.1). NCBI lineage: Eukaryota > Metazoa > Chordata > Chondrichthyes > Heterodontiformes > Heterodontidae > Heterodontus > Heterodontus francisci. Next base: position 71,821,375 of record NC_090371.1, on the reverse strand, counting down.
AACTTGCTATCTCTTTGCTAATATTCCTCCAGGTTACTACACCATATAATCACTAACAACTATTACTTTCTTTTGTAGCACTATATTTCCAGTATTGCCACTTTACAATAATGTTTATGGCTTAGCTTTGTGGTTTTGTGTAACTTCTCCCACTGGTATTCTCAGTCCTTGACATTGGCCAGAATTTTCTGTTGGGTGGGAGGCCCCATGCACCGGCTGAAAAGACCTGGGGAGCCAGACCAGGATTTTTCACTCCCCAGACCTTTAACTTGTCTTGGGTGGGACTTGGTGGGACTTCCACCTCCTTGAGGCAGGAAGTCCCACCTAATGGAGCTACCGGCCATTCAGAGGGCCTGCAGCTCTGAGTCCCAGCAGTGCCACGGGGAGTGGTGGCCACTGCTGGGACGACACCCAGCCAGCGCAAGCGAGGTGAAGGACGGCCCCGGAACTAAAGTAAGTTTTTAGGGCCTTGCCGGGGACAGTCAGCTGGGTGCCGGCGAGGTAAGGACGGCTGGTTAGGGGGAGCAGTGGGACTGTTGTACGTTGGGGGCAGTTGGGGCTTTGGAGGTGGCCCTCCGTGGGGCACAGGGTGCCCAATCAAGAGGGAGCCCCACCAGCCTGCAAGAAGGCCGCCTGGTTTTACCAGTCGGGGTTTTTGAGGCTTCTGCCGTCTGGCTGCTAAGGGTAAAATACCCGCAGCAGTGGACAGCGTGAAATTGCAATGGAGGCGGGAAGGGGTCGGGAACGGCCCCCCCCACCCCGCCTCCCACTCAATTTTACGGCCCCCCCCCCCCCCACCAACAGCTCGCTCGTTTGGGGGTGTGTAAAATTCCAGCCATTGAGTTGTCTCTTTCAATGACAGATTGCCATTCTGGTTACCTTCTTTTTCTGGTAGGGCATTGACTTCCTAGAAACATTTTCATGAGTCCTCCATTATATCTGATATCAGACTTTTTGAACTTTGTATGTCACCATTTCCTCAAAACAATGCTCACTCCTACAGATGTATTAGCAAACTTCATAATCATGCCTATTAATCAGATTATTAGCAGATTTTGAATTATTAGAGAATTATTATTTAAAGCTGATCATGATTGGCTTTGTCTTTTTTTAATTCCAACTAACAAGAATCTTATTTTAAGAAATTATACATTTTAAAACTATTCATGCTCCTACTATTTTGTTGCAGGTTTGTTCATTACAATTAAATGCTGGTGTTTATCCTTGTTTCTTAAATATGATCCACGGAATTTTGTGATGGAGATATTCAGTTTGTGAGAAGGAAAGAGAAACCCTCCCCTGAGACTCATCTTCAGTTGCTCTGGATTTGCACAGGAACACAAGGGGATATGTAGCCAATTTTTCCATGGAAATACATCTCAACCTTCTGCTAGGATTTTCATGGAAAAACCTCTGAGACACAGGTGGTTGGATGTTCTCATGGAAAGTCCAAACTCAGAAATATGGATTAGTCTTGCCATCAAAAATATAACACAAAACAAAGTAAATATTCTGCAAGTTTTTTTTTCTTTAAGGGTGGCATTCCACAAAGAGTTTTAACATCCTTTTCTCTTCGATGTAAGGAGTGCCAGGCTGGACTGAAGGGTTGTAAACATTGAGCTATGCATTACACAAGTGATCACTAGCAGTTAAATCATTAAAATGTAAATTTAACTTCGAAGTTATGCAGAAAGAAATCTGCTTAGATGCCAAGTAAACAAATTTCTCTTTTCCACATTGAGAATTTGAGGACATAAATAACAAAAATGTATAAGCTATAATATCCCAAAGTACTGAATGTTTCTGTTTTAAAACTTTTAAAGCAAATGTGATTATTTTTCCTCTTAACAGTGACAGGAGTTTGACAGATTCAACCTTTTGGGATGGTTCCAAATGGAATGAAATACATAGGCATCCACAGAGTGCAGACACGGAGAGAGGCTCAGTGTGCCATGGGGCATCTTCCAGATGTGCCCTGCTCTCTCATTTTTATTTCCGCTTCTGAAAACGAAACAGATTGCCGCTTTCTGGACCGAGACTCATTCTCATTCCGTTTGCGACGACAAGCACCAATTTTTATTTTTTTCTTTCCTTTCTCCAGCAGTGATTATGAAAATGTGGCATTTATTTGATTTTGCATGGAGGACAACCAGCAGGAACCCGTGATTACTTCCAGCATCGACTCATTTTTTTTCCTGTCCCATAAGACAAATGTGCTTTCAGCCTGAGGTTTTTTTTTTGCCATTTTGTCGTACAAATTAGAACTAATTATGTACAAAATATTCTAAAATTCATTTCGTGCTTACCCAGCACCTTTAGTGTCTGCGGCCCCAGCACAGATGAGGCTTAATGATGGTCTCACACTGGAAAAAAAAATAGAACCAAATGCCCGATGATTAGGTTTCGCACTGTTCATCAATCTGGCGGTCGTCTTGCATGCTGCCAGTGTCCCAGCCCTAATTACTATACTTCTCGTGACAGTTATTGTAAAGAAACACACCATATAAAGAGGGAATATTTAACTCTCTCTTGGGATGCGTACAGTGCCTTATCCTATATGGAGGTTGATGAATTCTTCTAAAGAAAAGAACAAAAGAAAGAACGTGCATTTATATAGCGCCTGACATGACCTCAGGATGTCTCAAAGCATTCTGCAGCCAGTGCAGTATTTTTGAAGTGCAGTCACTGTTGTATTGCAGGAAACGTTCCACTGTTCTATGTTCCATGTGCCATGTCCCACATTCTATGTCTCATGCTCTGCGTGCCATGTTCTGTGTCCCATTGTCCAAATGAATCTATCTATAATTTCTCCTCATCCTGTAAGGCCACCAGCATTAATAGGTTACATCAAAAGAAGAGACTGCCATAAGAAATCTAAACAAAGCTGCGTGAGTACCTCAGTTACCCTATGTACAACTGAACCCCACAGTACAGGGAAACCCCAGGGCTAATCCCTGGATGATTTCAGTTGGAAGAACAGTAGGATGATTATAATTACCTCTGCTTTCCTGTGTTAGGCACAGGAAAATCAAATCAGACAGTTTTGCTGTTCTTGATCAATATTCTGCTGAAGAATACATGATCATTGAGTGAAGACAGTACTGAGCTTGTCTGTGATCTCTGCCCCCCTCCCCACCAACCCCAGTTGATTTGCTCATTAACATTCACTTTCCAAACTCATACATGAAGACTAAAGAAACTGGATCAGCTTCAGAAAGGCTGCTGGTGATTGTAGTCCCATCCCATGCTCCAGCAGCAGTCAATGCCTTTAAGAGAGAGGGACAAAAAAGTTAGGAGAGGAAAATAGTAGCTGAAAATATAGTTGTAAAAATAAGTGGAAGCAGCTGACACCATTCAGTAATCTTGCTTGCATCATGCTTCATGTCAGCCACTCACAAATATAGCACCAATGACAGTGAAGTCTGCCCATTGGGTGAAGGAGATGAAAAGAGGATGCTGTGAAGCCCCAAGGTTGGTCATGTAAGGAGAATTTTTTAAGTATTAAAAGTGGCTTATATAGGACTGAAAAAAGTGACGACCATGACCAGCAAGCAATTACAAACCTACCAAATGCATATTACAGTATTTATCCAAATGTGTTTGGCTGAGAGATGTGCCGTGTGGAACAACATATCCAACCTTAGATAATTAATTATTCATTCACTCTGGTGCCTGAGGGCATTACTTGATTAGTACAATGAAGAAACTTCATTATTAATGAAAAGTATATGCCAGGATTACACTTGACTATTGCAATTTTTGGCCACCAATTTCTAACAGATTGTACAGATAATTAAAAAAGCACAAATGTTAGAAATCTGAAATAAAATAGAAAATGTTGGAAATGTACAGCAGGTAAGTCAGTGAGTTGATTTCAAACTCCTACCCTTAAATTCAAATACCTCAATGACCTCAATTCACACGACATTGATGATCTCCTCCAGCCGCACTTATCCTTCCCTCCTCTTAACACTGGATGATTTCATGCCAACTCTTTTCACAACTCCACTTTTAATAACTCCTCATTCAGTAACTATGCTGCTGTCCTTTGAAACTCTTTGTTAGTTCCCTTCTTCAAAGAACCAAGAACAAAGAACAAAGAACAGTACAGCACAGGAACAGGCCATTCGGCCCTCCAAGCCTGCGCCGATCTTGATGCCTGCCTAAACTAAAATCTTCTGCACTTCCGGGGACCGTATCCCTCTATTCCCATCCTATTCATGTATTTGTCAAGATGCCTCTTAAACGTCGCTATCGTACCTGCTTCCACCACTTCCCCCGGCAGCAAGTTCCAGGCACTCACCACCCTTTGTGTAAAGAACTTGCCTCGCACATCCCCTCTAAACTTTTCTCCTCTCACCTTAAACCTATGTCCCCTAGTAACTGACTCTTCCACCCTGGGAAAAAGCTTCTGATTATCCACTCTGTCCATGCCACTCATAACTTTGTAAACCTCTATCATGTTGCCCCTCCACCTCCGTCGCTCCAGTGAAAACAATCCGAGTTTATCCACCCTCTCCTCATAGCTAATGCCCTCCAGACCAGGCAACATCCTGGTAAACCTCTTCTGTACCCTCTCCAAAGCCTCCACGTCCTTCTGGTAGTGTGGCGACCAGAATTGCACGCAATATTCTAAGTGTGGCCTAACTTAAGTTCTGTACAGCTGCAGCATGACTTGCTAATTTTTAAACTCTATGCCCCGAACGATGAAGGCAAGCATGCCGTATGCCTTCTTGATTTCAAAATCCTCCTTAAAACTCTTCTCTTCAATTCTGCTTTGTACTTTACTACAATTCCTCAAAAATGAGTCATCAAGTTATTGTCCTGTAAGCCTGTTAGGAGAGTGCTTGAAAGTGTTGTGAGATAATATAACAGACTTAAATGTGGGAGGCATGATTGGGAAATTTGCTGATGACACAAAAAATTGGCCATGTAGTTGATAGTGAAGAGGATAGCTGTAAACTCCAGAAATATATCAATGGTTTGGTTGAGTGGGTGGAAAAGTGGCAAATGGAATTCAATCCAGTGAAGTGTGAGGTAATGCATTTGGGGAGGGCAAACAAAGCAAGGGAATACACAACAAATGGGAGGATATTGAGAGGGGTAGAAGAAGTGAGAAACCTTGGAGTGATGTCCACAGGTCCCTGAAGGTGGCAGGACAGGTAGAGTGGTGAAGAAGGCATATGGAATGCTTTCCTTTATTGGCTGAGGTATAGAATACAAAAACAGGGATGTAATGCTGGAACTGTATAAAACGCTAGTTAGGCCACAGATGGAGTATTGCGTACAGTTCTGGTCACCATATTACAGGAAGGACATAATTGCTTTGGAGAGAGTACAGAGGAGATTTACAAGAATGTTTCCAGGGCTTAAAAGTAGCAGCTATGAGGAAAGATTGGATCAGCTAGGGTTGTTTTTCTTGGAACCGAGGAGGCTGAGGGATGACTTAATTGAGGTGTACAAAATTATAAAGGGCCTAGATAGAGTTGGCAGGAAGGACCTGTTTCCCCTGGCGGAGAGGTCAGTTACCAGGGACACCAATTTAAGGTGATTATTAGAAGGATTAGAGGTGCCAGAGGCTGATGGGTGTCTGGAATTCACTGCCAGGAATTGTGGTGGAGGCAGAAACCCTGAACTCATTTAAAAGATACCTGGACATCCTTCTGAAGTGCTGTAACCTGTAAGGCTACGGACCAGCTGCTGGAAGGTGAGGTTAGATTGGGCGGCTAGGTTTTTATGGCCGGCGCAGGCATGACAGGGCTGAATGGCCTCCTTCTCTGCCATAACTTTTCTATGGTTCTATCTTGAGCAGCAAGGCAGTGAACATGGTTTTACAGGTAGGATCCTACACTTGACTAATTTATTAGTTTTGTATAAGGAGTTGACAGACTCAATAGAGCCAAAGCATCTACTTTGATTTCAGGAAATGATTTGATACTATCCCACATAATAGGCTAAGTCCAAGTCTATGGAAGGAATGCATTAAAATAGATTGGCCAATGGTTGGTTTCGTAGACAGTCAATTCAATAGTACTGCATGGGCAGTAATCAGTTTGGCTGTCACTAAGTTCAATATCGGGACCACTGTTGTTTACAATTTTTATAAATAAATTAGACAATGGTGTTACGACCGGGTGAGGCAGGAGTCTTAGGCTCCCCTCTTGCCCCTTTCCTGGTTTGGCCGTAACAAGACTTAACTTTTAAAACACAGCGTGCTTAGTTTACCACCTCATTGAGTTCTTGCTCAGTACTCTCTAATTGTAATTGCAAATAAACCAATCAGACAGGTTATCTTAGGTTTAAACACAAAATATGTAAATTTATTAGCCTTATCACCGTAACTCGGTTAAAATACGTGACACAAACATGCTAGCATGCACACGAGAGAAGCACACACACAAATAGATACAGAGGAGAATAAAGAATTGGGGGGGGGGGGCTGGTTGAAGTAGGGTTGGCAATAAACAGAATTCAGTGTATGTCTTTTGTTTCTTTTGTAAAGTCCTTGGTTGATGTTGAGGTCTTGGAGTTCTTGCTGAGGCCCAGTGTATACTTTCAAACTTGGTTCTGTGGTACCAGAAGGTTGAAGAGGTGCTCTGTTTTGAGACTTATGCTGCTACTGTAGGTTCCTGGCACTTTGCTTGAGAGAAAGAGACAGAGAGAGCAGAGACCTTCCTCCTTGGTTCTCAACTTGCAGTCTGTTACCTTTCTATGAGGCACAGTTCAAACAGTCCCCAGCCTGAGCAATAGATAAGTCATGTGACCATCTCTTTGTTTGAAATAGCAACTTCTATGAGGGTTGCTGGACTTCAGAGTCTTCCAGACACTCGCATTGGGGGGGGGGGGGGGGGGGGGAGGTTTGTTTCTTACAAAGTCAATGGCTCTCAATGTCTTTTGACCATCACTATTTACAAAACCCACCTCACTAATTGAATCAGGGAGCACTCCCATTGTCTCTCGATGCACCTGTCTCTCAGAATGCAAATGTGCAACCATGCTTTCAGCTGGTTAGCTATGTTGGTTTTTTTAAACAAGTTAGTGACTGTGAAGTGACTTTTAAGTTATGTAAAAAAGGTTCAAGTAGGGTTCCATAAGATTAAATTAATATGTTTTCATTTGGCAGGTTCATCTGTCACAATGGAATAATGTCCAAAATGTCCAAATTTGCAATACCAAATTGGGATCAGTGACAAATGGTGAATGTCAGTGCACACAAATTCAATGGTATGTGAACAAGCATGATCTGTGAGCAGAGAAATGGCAAGTGCAACTTAATACAGGGACATGTAAGATTATGGGACCTGCCAGAGGAAAGGTTGATGCGGATTATGTACTAGAGGGGATTGTACTTGAGATATTGCAGCAGGAGAGAGATCTTGGGGTTTTAATGAATACAATACTAAAACCATCAGCACAACCTACCCAGGGTTTTTTTTTTAAAAAGCAAACTGAATGTTAGGAAGCATACATTCTTTTAAAATTCTCTTTGGCCCTGATGAGAAAATATCTGGAGTGATGCGTGCAGCTTTAGTTCCTATTTCAGAAAAGATATTCAAGTCTTGGAAGAAGTACAGAGAAGAACTTCAAAGTTGACACCAGAACTTAAATGAATGTCATATTTGGAAAGATCGACTACTCATTATCTTTTCTGTCTTGGAAAGAGGAAACTGAGAGATGACATGATAGAAGTGTTTAAAATTATGAAAGGCTTAGACAAATTGGATCCAAGTAAGCTTTTCTGTCATATACAGAATTTAAGCACGGGGGGGTCACAGTTATACATTAAAGTGACAAACAAAAATAGGAAATGCAGGAGGAACTTTTATTTGCTAAAAAGGTGGTAAGCATGCGGAACAGATTACAGTACAGGTGTTGGAACTAGAAATCTAAATAGGTTTCAAGAACAAATAAGATCCTTGTCAACAAATGGGATTCAGGATTACTAGAAATACACCAATGAAACTGTTTTCCCTTTGCTGTCCTGCTTGAAATGTTTGGAGAGGAACGTTGTATAAATGCTAATAATTGTTCTTAGCAGTTTAAATAAGAATCTTCATCAGAATTCATACACTCAAAAGCTGTTTCAAAAGCTCTTTGATCTGCTATTCAATTCCATTATTACCTGCTTCTTTAAAAAACTTCTAACAGATTGCATACTACAATTTCTTCACATCATGTGGTAGTTGCTTCAATTCTATCTCATTCTAACTTGCTCTTACCAGATCCAAAAAATCTTACTAACTACTGACATAATCTGATTTTGACCTATAAGATTTTCTTTATACAATGATGAATAACTGCATTTAAATGATCCATTATCTAATAATTAAATGAGTTCTACTGTAGGGAAATGTTTTAATGTAAAGTGCTAACTCCCTTACACTTCTCATTGCCTCATTTTTTACAAGTCTTTGCTGTGATTAGTAAATGATAGTTGTGCAGCCTCAAGCAGACTGACATTTTCTCCGAACAAGTGCACACAGCAGACATTATTGGTGAGTTCCTATCAGGGAGCAGGTCTGAGAGGAGTGGTAGAGTTTGATATCTTTCTCCAGTTGCCCATACCAACTGGGAGCCAGACTCATTTGCTCTATATACTGAAGAGGGCAGCAAACAAAATACATCTGGTTCACAAGGTGAGTTGTGGCTCCCTATTAGGATTCTGTAAATGAAAAAGACCATTCCCCAAAGGGAGGTAACAGAATTGTGAATTCAACTCTCAAATGAATTGAAGTTCCTCCGTGCACTGTTTCCAGTGTTCCGGTTAATACCTTTTGACATTACATTCCTGCACAATTTTTATTTTAACAAAGTTTATTATAGAGAAATATGATGTAAAATGACTCATAGGAATTACAGCTCATGACCAGTAGAAGTGCAGCCAATTAGAGCTGCAGCCCAATAGAGAGAAAGAAAAAAGATCGACATAGTAGTACTTTACATTGAATCTACTTCACGATCTGGAATATTCTGTTTCACCTCAATAGCAATCATGCAAGACTCCTAGACACATTGTGGAGGTCCAGCAAAGCACGCTGTAGGAAGTGGCATGATGTAGGAGGACATTTTATCTGATTTTTCTGTTAGCAAGTGAGCCATAAGACAGAGCTGGGCGGTATTTAATAGTGAAAGGCCACTGCAGTAGAAGCTTAAATTTAAATAATAGATTGTGAAATGCCTCAGATTAATGCAGCATGGTTATTCCTTGAATTAATTATTGTGAAGCTAGTGCAATAATTAATATTAAGGAAGACACTAGTAATAAAATCTATGACTCTGGATAGTTAACATGATTTACACCTTCAATGACAGCCCAAATCCTGATCTGCTATCAGTAAGCACATTGCTCACAGTTACTCTGTCGATTTCTGTAGGGAGAAACCCTCAAGGGTAATTTTTTTTTCAAGTAAGAGAAACAGAAAAGGAAATATTGAAATGGATAAAGAGAATATGGAGATAAGAATGTGAAAATACTGTGACAGCAGGAAACAGAAAGTACGATCAGAGGGAAGTGGAAAATTACAGATATGGAAAAGGAGAGAACAGGAGATTAGCAGCATGAAAATATACAAGAAAAAGGAAACAGAGATAGATAGAAGGAAGGGAAAGACTCTGAACAATTGTGTGCTGACTGAAAATCCATCTGGGACAGTGGAGTAAAGCACAAAATCCATGTGAGAGGTTTTTGGGCCCTTGCATTTTAAACATGGTGTCTTCCCTTTTGATGTTGAGATTGACAATTCATTCCTTCAGAGCTTTCCCAAGCTATCTGTTCAAATAAAAAAAAAGTTCCTGTTCACATATTTATTTAACATATGACTCTCTTTTTGCCCTAGCAGGACTTCTTTTTTTTCGTTTTACTGTACAGTCCTTTTTCTCTCTTTTAAGGTAACCCTGAATGTTTATTACACATATTTCCTACAAAACCTGAGAAATTATTTTTATTTGTGCTCCGAGCAGAATTATTGTTAAGGTAGAGTGACTACATTTCAAAGTACTTCATTAGCTGTAATGCATGTTGTGGCATCCTGAGGTTGTGAAAAACACCATATAAATGCTAGTCTTTCTTTTAGATGCATCTGGGAGAAGATAAGATGACAAATAGATGTTGTCTTAAAGTAAATATCTCAAAAAATGACAATTTTCAGATTAGTATTCCACCATTATTCTTTCATTGTTGCTAACTTAAATGCCAATGCCTGGCATAAACGAGGTGGAAGCAGCTTGAAAACGGCTTTCGGTTATTGATGTCACATTTATGCAGGCACACTGGCCGCTGCCAAAGTGGGTAAAGTCCTGAGGTGGGCAGCTGGATTTCCTGCATAATTCAAATGAGAAGCCAATAAATAAGCAAATTGGGATCAGAAGGATGATTCCTCAAAACTTTCCTGTTGCTTTTCTTTTGAATTAAAACTAGGAGGAGCCATATATTTAAGTGGTCCTTGAAGAGATCATAGGAAACTATCCAGAAAATAGCCAACCTTTTTTTAAAACTCATCCTGAGCCCTCAAAAAAGCTTTGACCATGTGAGGCAATATTGGGACACACTCACCCTCAACCAGGGTCTGAATGTTGGTCGGCTCTACTTAGGAGCCAACCAATTTCCTGCCCTTCCTCACTGGTGAGCTGCATTGAAACACTGGTTACGCAATGGCAGCCTGAAAGCAGCACGTAAATAAAGCCTGGGCCTCAAAATGGCTCAGGCTTCACAGTGGTAATAACAGGGAGGCAGTGGGCACACCTTGCCCGGTGAGCGTTGTTCATCTAAAACTAAAATTAGTCCATTCTGTATTTTCTTGTTTCTCTAATGTATGTTTATGAAGCTGTGAGGATGGACAATTGACCTGCTTCCAGACCTTGGCTGATGCTGCTCAGCATTGACAAACAGAAGATATGTAGGAACAGCTTGGTGAGTGACTTTCTCTCTTTCCCTCCAGCCCTCCCTCCTGACCTATAGGGAGACATTGGTTTGCATTAAGGATCCCCAAAGCAGTACAGTTAGAAACTCAGCATTGACATGAAGCTCACCATATTATGCCACCTTGCAGCCATCAACATGCCTCCTGTAGAAAGAGCAATGAGAATACAAATTCTTCAAATGTTGATGTGCAACATAATATCAAAAGACTTTTTCTCTTCCAATTCTACATACGCTAAGAAGACTGATTGGATCTGAGTGACTCAGGAATTAGTGATACATTCTGGATATGAGAAAAAAAATAAAATGTGCTATAGAACAACTGATCATTTACAGAAAACAATAATGAGGGTCAGTGTGAAGGAAATGACGGCAAATATTTTTTTATTCTGAATGTCACTCTGTTTTAGGGCGTGCACAGGGAAAATTTCACACTCTAAAGGACCTGTTTTGTTGTAGATAATAAACTGTCAGGTGCTGAACATGGGAAAGTAGAACTAGACAAGTGGATAGAGCAACACGTTATCTAATTCACTACATTCTCTGAGTAATTGGCAAGGATTCCCACTCAGAGCTTGCTTTTTTGGGAAACTGAGACTTCTGTTACAAATAAAGTTGTGATTTTGCCAGCTCAAAATGTGCACAAAACTGGCACCATATCAGTATTGATTCAAAGGAAAAGCAACAGGAAGTGAATTGAAGAATCATCCATCTCATACAGTGAGGCTAAATTGTTAGAGCAGAAACTGATATTCTGTTGAAGATCCTCCAACATTTTACATAATGTACCAAATTCTTAGTTTGAAGAAATCATTATTCCTTAGGTTGTAATTAAAACCCATGGTGCCATTACCTATTAGACTCATGCTTTCTCAGGATTTGTGGAATCCTTTACCTTTCTCAATATTTTTTTCCTCCCACAATCTACAGGTGAAATGTAAGCTTGGCTTCACCAAAGATCTAATTCTTCATTCATCTCATCTTCTGTCCTATCTCCTAAACCACCTTCTCTTTTTAGCGAATTTCATACTCATCATTTTGAGGGATGAAAGTGCTGGAGAATGTTTATTTTCTCCATTTTGCTGTCCAGTAGCAGCATTATGGACATCCAGGTCAGATATAGGTGGGGACAGAAGCAACTTAAAGGTTCCTCTAAAGCAGAGTTGTCCAACATATGGCCCGTGGGCCAGAATCAGGCCCGCTGATGGTTTCCATCCAGCCCACCAGTCCTCTGTGACTGAGGGGGGGAGACAGAGAGAGGGAATGGGGAGTGAGAGGCAGAGAGAGCATGGGGAGAGAAGCAGAGATGGAGGGGTAGAGAGACAGAGAGGGAAAGAGGGGGGAGAGATTCACAGAGAGGGGGGAGAGACACAGAGAGAGGGGGAGAGAAAGAGATCAAGATCACTCCTGACAGCTGGACATCTATCCGGAATACTCCATATCACTACCTCAAGTGTGTGGGCAGAGATTGACTACTAATACAAGCAAAAACAATACTAGGTATGTCACTAAGTCAGTGTTCAACATAGTGACAAGAAAGTAAGTCAATAAGTTAGTCTTCTCATTTAAAGCTTCTTCATAAAAATGCACATTAGTTGTTGTTTCGATTCATAGTAAGATAAATTTTTAATGTCTTTATCTTTCCAAATTTTTCTCAGTGGCCCCCTATGTCGGACAAAAATTGTAATGCGGACTGATATGTGAAAAGGTTGGATACTCCTGCTGTAAAGTGACATTTTTTCATGTCCTAAACAAGGCACCCTGAAGCCACTGAGTGAGATTGCCCAGCTCATGTCAATTAAGAGGAGGTATGATGTTTTGGCCTATATCAATGTACTGGGCCAGCAGGCAGTTTGCCTACCACTTACTCTGACTGGCATGAGGCTCAAGCCATTTTGAGGCGCCCATTTGTACCACAAAATTGCAATCAAGGTTCTATATACACTATACAACCCCAATTTGTATATTGCAAGTGGTCTCATGCCTGAAACAGCCAAGTGCCCACCTCAAGACCCAACCCAGCATAAACACGGTAATAAATTACCTGACACCATTTTCGGACCATTAACCTTTGTTAACACTAAGCTGCCATTCTAGAGATTAGTGACCAGTGCAATACACACTCACTGCTCTTTGAACAGGAGATTGTATCACCCTCGATGTTACATTCTTCACATTTTATCACGTCAACTATCTACCTTTCTTTACCATCTTTTACTGTCTTTTACCATCAACTTTTCCAGACAAAAACTAACCTAACAATTTGCCTTGGGACTGCTGAATAATGTGTCCACAATCCATTATTTTTACATTGGAATCATCCTCATCACTTTCCTCTTTTCTTGAGCTCATGCAAGTCCCTCTCATTCTTCTTGTCCAGCTAGTTTTCAGCTTATGCCTATATGGCTACAACTTAAATGCCCCCAGTCCTTTAAAGTTCAAAGTTCAGTGTTCAATGATCACATTTGTACAATGTTGCTAACCACACATAATATCTATGCATTTCACTTTACATCACCAGCTTGATTTTATTGCTGCACATTCCTTCATGTTGTTAAATGCATCCCTTTGTAATTACAATCATTTTTTTTAACTTCCTTGTTGCTTCAGCCATCTGAAGTTATTAGACAACCCCAAGTAAACAATTTCCCAGATATCCAAGTTGTTTATTCTAAGATCAATGTATGGGATGCATTCTTTCTTTGTGGTTTCTGCTGGAAATGGATTGAGAACAACCAAAATTATTTCATTCAGGACTCTTACAACCAGCAAATAAAAGTTTTTATAGCAGTGACAGTGGTAAAAAGTCACGTATTTAAATTAATTTAGGAATGCAATCACATCAGGCGTAGTGAACATCTGGAATTCACAACCTCAAAAGGCTGTGGATTCTGGGTCAAACTGAAATTTTCAAGACTGAGATCAATACATTTTTATTAGTTAAGGGTATGTACGGATATGGAGTGGGTAAATGGAGTTGAGGTACTGATCATTCATGATTTAGTTGAATGGCAGAACAGGCTCAAGAGGCTGAATGACATTGTCCTGTCACATATTATCTACGCTTTGCAGCTTTCAAAGGTGTATCGTCTTACACAATGATTCTTGACCAAAAAATGAGTGCCACTTAAGAGGGAATGATAATAACAACTTGTATTTAGATAGTGCCTTTAATGTAATAAAATGTTCCAAGATGCTTCACAAGAGCATTATAAAACAAAGTATGACACTGACACACATAAGGAGGTATCAGGACAGATGACCAAAAGCTTAGTCAAAGAGGTAGGGTTTAAGGAATATCTTAAATGAGGAAAGAGAGGTAAAGAGGTGGAGAAGTTTAGGGATGGATTTCCAGAGCTTAGGGCCTAGGCAGTTGAAGGCACAGCCACCAATGGTGGAGCAATTAAAATCAGGGATGATCAAGAGGCCAGAATTAGAGGAGCATAGGCATCTCAGAGGGGTGTGGGGCTGGAGGAGATTAAAGAGATAGGGAGGGGCGAGGCCATGGAGGGATTTGGAAAAAAGATGAGAATTTTAATATCAAGGTGTTGTTTAACTGGGAGCCAAAGTAAGTCAGTGAACACAGGGTGATAGGAAAATGGGACTTGGTGCATTTTAGGACTTGGCCAGCAGAATTTTGGACGACGTCAATTTTACAGAGGATAGAATGATAAGATGTACATTGGTCCAGTCTAGATATTTCCCCCTTCCATTCATACCTGATAGAGCAGAAACTTATCCATGATGGTAAAAAGTGCTGTCACAAACCTGAATTACAGATTTAAAGATGATGCAGCAGACGTCTTAACTTTATGTTTTAAGTTTTAATAAAGTTTTCCTGCACCAACTGCAGCACCAGCAGTGCAATACTACTTCTTCCCTTTGAAATTCTTATCCAAAATCACTTTCTCTTGCTACCTTACTCTCTCTGCCTTAAAAAGACCCATTTAAGGCCCATCTCTTTGATTATGCCTTCAGTCTCCTGATTTCGTTGATTGCTTGGTGTTTCTTTGGCCTCCTTATCTCGAGAGACAATGGGTAAGTGCCTGGAGGTGGTCAGTGGTTTGTGAAGCAGCGCCTGGAGTGGCTATAAAGGCCAATTCTAGAGTGACAGGCTCTTCCACAGGTGCTGCAGAGAAATTTGTTTGTCGGGGCTGTTACACAGTTGGCTCTCCCCTTGCGCCTCTGTCTTTTTTCCTGCCAACTACTAAGTCTCTTCGACTTGCTGAATTGCACATTTGGATTCAATATAGTGCACAAAAGGGAGGCATTACAAAGTTACACAAATACTTGAATGAAAATATCTTGCATTCACAATTCTTCCATATTGAGAAAAAACCTCAGGGGCTACTATTAGCAGAATGGAGTCAGAACTCTTTAGAAATTCAGTTCCATTTTGTATTATTATTCCAGTAGTCTTAAGCATTAGCTTAATTCTCAAAGGGTTATGCTCCTTTTGTAATGTTATGACCAGTTACTTTGTAGCAACATGTTACATGCATCTCTTTATTCTACTTTTCTGTTCAGTAGGTACAGACACTTTTGTATTTTACCTGATTTTTTCTGTCCTTTTATCTGCCTGCTCTTTATTCTCTTCTGTTATAGCTGATGTCTTGTTACGAAAGGTAACACTTAATGACACCATGTTACTGATCAAAGGGTTTTGCTTGTGTTGTGATCACAATATGGTGACTTTTAAGTTTAGGTGCTTGAAGGAGAAGTGGATGAGTACAACTGAAACCTTCAACTTTGGAAAAGCAGATTTTGAGGGGTGAGCTCAGGAACTGGGCTTCAGAGTGGAAACACATGAAGAATCATACTTAGAAATGAGTACAGAATAGACACATACCATGAGTGAAGCAGAGTAAAAGTGAGAGAAAAGAACCATTTGGGCAACAATGGATGTAATACAGAACATAAGGACAAAAAAAGCAATTGGTCTCAAAGCATAAAGTAGCATGATGGACCAAGATGGAAAAAGAGTTAAAAGAGGTTAGCAAACTGGTTACGATACACAAAATAGAAAGTTAGGTTAGGATAGCAGGGACTATTAAAATAAATGTCAAACATTCTATAAATATATTCACAACCAATAAGTAAAAAGGAAATAGTAGCGATATTGAAAGATCATATTGGTGATATGATATTAAGTGACCAAAGGACAGTAAATGCATTAATTGAATTTTTCTTCACCATGTGCCTGGAAAAGACCATGTAAACTCTGCCCGGAATAGACACCAAATTTCCAGGGAAAAAAGTAAAAGCAGTTATTTCCAGGGCTTATGACTTCATTCTTGATGCCCCAAAAAAGTTTTGTCCCAGATATGGAGTCAAGTGGAGTTGATGTACAAATCAGTTGTGATAAAATAGAATGACAGAAAAGACTTGAGGTGCAGAATGGTCTACTGCTACTCCTACGTTCACAGAGATTGTTGGAGGAGTGGTGTTCCCTTCCTTAATATAATACTATAACTTCAAGAGAGTACCACAATCCTGCACCCGTAGCACACTATGGAGGGAATTTTAAGCTCTCCCCCACGACGGGTTTGGAATGGGAGAGCATAAAATCGGGTGGGATGGAGATGGGGTGGTGGTCTTCCCGCCACCATCCAGCTTCTGCCAAAATTTAGGCTGGGCGGGAAGGCCTGTGAACAGCCTTCCTGCCCGTCGCCAATTGAAGTGCTTAACCGGGCAATTAACCCCCAATTAAGGGCCTCTTCCAGCCGCAGCCGCAATTAGTTGTGCGGCAGGTGGCCCTGTCGCCGCATGGGAAGCTTGGCATGGAAAACTGTGTAGGCTGTTTCCAGGCTTTGGTGAGGCGGCCCTCTTTTAAAGGCACTTAATGCCTGAGCGAGGGACCCGGCAATGGGAAGGATGGGGTCTGCTGAGAGACAATCCCTGCCTTGCGTCCAACCACACCCCTCCCGCCCAACCCCGGCCATGACCCCCACCCTGCAAGAGCCCTCCTGCCCTGATCTACTTGAGGCCTGGTTCCAGCGACAGTCCTTGGACTCCAGTCAGTGTTCTTCCAGTAGTAGCCACCGCTAATACAGTGGCGCTGCAGCTGCCAGCCTTTGATTGGCCAGCAGCTCTCCAAGGGTGGGACTTCTGGCAACGGGGTCCTTGATCCTGTAGAAGGTCCACCGCTTTCCATTTAAATGCCTGATTGGCTATAATAGATGGACGACCAGTTCACAAAGGTAACTGTTTGCACAGGTTTCAATGTAAAATTATTTAATTAATGTCTATTATATAATATAAAAACAGAGGAAATCTTGTTCAAATATTTTATTCAGCTCCTTTAAGGTCAACTTATGTACTGTTTGAGCTTACAGCATGCTGTGTAATGTAAGGGGATGGGTAATGTACACATGTGGCTGAATTTTAGCATCCATCTAGGGACAGGCAGGAAGGAGGGTGGCCCATAAAATGGCGAGCGAAGGTGTGGGGGATGGAGTGCCCTTTACCTTCCCGACTCCATTGAATTTTGTCGGGGCAGGGAAGGTCAAGGATGACCTTGCTACCCAGAGGCCAATTGAGGTCTTTTAGTTGCTACTCAATGGTCTCTTAAAGACCACTTCCCACCGCCGCTGGTATTTTACCAGCAGCTGGTGGGAGCCCCGCCATGTGGGGAAACTGCCCAGCAGAGCCAGCCGGCCTCCTGTTTGGGTAACCTGTGACCCGTGGAGGACACAACCCCACCCCGGCAAAGGAAGCCCCTGCATCCCGATGCCCCGCCCTCAACAACCACCCCAGTACCATCCCCTTCATTGCTTGGGCAAACCCGTCCACATTTTCCTGCTGCCAAGGTCGGCATCTATGCTGCCTCGTCTAGATGGGTGCAGTCTCAGCAGTGGCCGCCACTCCTGGTGGCAATGCTGAGACTGCTGAGTTGCCAGCCCTCTTATTGGCTAGCAGCTCTTGGAGGCAGGATCTCTGTCCTTAAAGGGCCAGGAACCCCTGAACCTGGAAGTTAACTGCCTGAACACTGACAATGTGGCCAGGGGTCCCCTAAACGGCTGAGGCGGGGCTCCCCCCATGCCCTGCATTGGGACCCCCACCGCCTCCATAAAATTCAGCTCATGTATTCTAAAACAAATGTAACAGTTGTGTTATTTGCTAATGACAGCAAATTATAATGCTGATAAAGCTTTGTGTTTAGAAACCACACAGACCAAGGAAGGTCCCAGCTTGAATTCTCACTCTGTGCTGATATAGCTGATCTCAGGCAGGACTTTTGGTCTTACATTTGGTGCCAGTGCTCCAGGACTAAGCAGGTGAAAATTCAGCTAGCATTCATATTTAAATCTCCATCCAGTGACTCCCTGCTGTAAATTGTACAGGTGGACATTGTGGGTGAGATAAGGATTGGACTTTGTTGTGATGCAGTCCACAGTCAGAACACACATTGATGTAGATCTTGACTTTGTGCTGTAGCGTAAACCAGGTGATAGCAAGTTTTACATCGCCCCTGGTTTTTATTTCCACTAATCTACCCCATTGTGTGCGCAGACATAATGAATGGACATTTGGGTAGCTACTGATGCCTGTGACCATATCTGAGCATGAGCTCACAACTTCAGGAAAAGGATTAAGAGCTGGTATTCATTCTGCTCTTACTTGTCTAGTTATCAAGGGATTTAATTTCCTCCGTGTGTTATTTATTTTTGGTTAGTCATCTCATTGTTATTTTTATGGATATTGCTGACACAGAATGGCTGCCACATTTGACTACATATCAATAGTCACTGCACTTCAAAGATAATTCATTGTGCAAGATGCTTTGCAATTTTCGATGATCTGGCATAAAGCATTGCATAAATGCAAGTTTTTCTCCTTCCATTCTTGCACTGTATGCAGGATTTTAATCCTGTCATTAAGCTGTTTAAAAATAAATGGGCTAATGACTGCATTAAAATAATGCAGACAGAAATTTAATGCAAACATATTCTTATAAATAGTGCTGAGGAAATTAAACCCTTAAAAGTGAATTTATTCCTTCATCTAGTAGAAACTACAACCATGTTTATAGCTGAAGAAAAGCTAATAAAAAGATAACGTCACAGATATTGTTGGCTTGCAAAAAACGTGTGGCTTTTTTTATTGCTTCCTGTAAGAAGTATCATAAGATCATAAGAACTAGGAGCAGGAGTAGGCCGTCCGGCCCCTCGAGCCTGCTCCGCCATTCAATAAGATCATGGCTGATCTTTTCGTGGACTCAGATCCACATACCCACACTCCCACAGTATCCCTTAATTCCTTTATTGTTCAAAAAGATATCTACCTTAGCTTTAAAGACGTTTACTGAAGAAGCGTCAACTACTTCACTGGGCAAGGAATTCCATAGATTAACAACCCTCTGGGTGAAGAAGTTCCTTCTTAATTCAGTCCTAAATCTGCTCCCTCTAATCTTGAGGCTATGCCCTCTTGTCCTAGCTTCACCTGCCAGTGGAAACATCCTCTCTACTTGTATCTTATCTATTCCCTTCATGATTTTATATGTTTCTATAAGATCCCCTCTCATTCTTCTGAACTCCAATGAATATAATCCCAATCTACTCAGTCTCTCCTCATAAGCCAACCCCCTCAACTCCAGAATCAACCTAGTGAACCTCCTCTGCACCATCTCCAGTGCCAGTATATCTTTTCTCAAGTGAGGAGACCAAAACTGCACACAGTACTCCAGGTGCAGCCTCACCAGTACCTTATACAGCTGCAACATAACCTCTCTGCTTTTAAACTCAATCCCTTTAACAATGAAGGACAAAATTCCATTTGCCTTCCTAATTACTTGCTGTACCTGCAGACCAACCTTCTGCGATTCATGCACAAGGACACCGAGGTCCCTCTGCATAGCAGCATGCTGCAACTTTTTACCATTCAAGTAATAATCCTTTTTCCTGTTACTCCTCCGAAATGAATGACTTCACATTTATTAACATTGTATTCCATCTGCCAGACCTTTGCCCACTCACTCAATGTATCTATGTTCCTCTGCAAAGTTTCACAGTCATCTGCACACTTTGCTCTGCCACTCATCTTAGTGTCATGTGCAAACTTTGACACCCTACACGTGGTCCCCAACTCCAAATCATCTATATAAATTGTAAATAATTGCAGTCCCAACACCGATCCCTGAGGCACACCACTAGTGACTGATTGCCAACCAGAATAGCACTCATTTATCCCCACTCTCTGCTTCCTGTTCGTCAACCAATCCTCTATCCATGCTAATACTTTAACCCTAACGCCATGCATCCTTATCTTATGCAGCAGCCTCTTGTGCGGCACCTTGTCGAAGGCCTTTTGGAAATCTAGGTACACCACATCCACTGGGTCCCCATTGTCCACCTTGCTCGTAATGTCACCATAGAATTCCAAAAGATTTGTCAAGCATGACCTGCCCTTCATGAACCCATGCTGCGTCTGCCCAACGGGACAATTTCTATCGAGATGCCCTGCTATTTCTTCCTTGATGATGGACTCAAGCATCTTTCCCACTACAGAGGTTAAGCTAATCAGTCTATAATTCCCCATCTTTTGTCTACCTCCCTTTTTAAACAGTGGTGTCACATCTGCTGTTTTCCAATCTGCTGGGACTACCCCAGAGTCCAGCGAATTTTGGAAAATTACCGTCAGTACACCTGCTATTTCTCCCGCCATCTCTTTTAGAACCCTGGGATGCATTCCATCAGGGCCAGGAGACTTATCAATCCCTAGCTCCATTAGTTTGCCCAACACTACCTCTTCCGTAATAATGATTGTTCCCAGGTCCTCACCTACGTTCATCTCTTTGTCAATTACTGGCATGTTATTAATATCCTCCACTGAGAAGACCGATACAAAATACCTGTTCAATGCCTCGGCCATTTCATCATATCCCATAACTAATTTCCCCTTCTCATCCTCTAAAGGACCAACGTTTACTTTAGCCACTCTTTTTCGTTTTATATATTTATAGAAACTTTTGCTATCTGTCTTTATATTCTGTGCTGGCTTTTTCTCATGTTCCATCTTACTTTTCTTTATGGCTCTTTTTGTAGCTTTCTGCTGACCTTTAAAGTTTTCCCAATCTTCTAGTTTCATGCTGCTTTTGGCCACTTTGTCTGCCTTCTTTTTCAATTTGATAGCCTCCCTTATTTCCTTAGACACCCATGGCAGATTACCCCTGAGAAGTTTTGTAAGCAGTAACTGATGACCCAGCTATACAATGGATACAAGTGTGAGAAACAACATACATATGTACACAAAAATTATCAATTCTCTATCTTACTCCTTATGAAGAGTAGATATTGTGTTATGATACACTATTATTGTCGATATTTTTTCCTTTATCACCGCATAGATTTTCCTGTGCCCTGGGCCATTACCTGGGCTTACAGCCTGGGCAGGCTATTGAGGATTCAACAACTGGGAGATAACCCAGATTGAATCTGATACTGTCCTTGGGAAGTGCCTGCTTTCTACCCATCACCTAGACCCTGATAGTGAAGTGAAGAAACTCAATGGATTTCTCTGGCCTCTTCTACATCCTCCATTCCTCGGCTCTGGAATTATCTCCCTAAACGACTCTGCCTCTCCACCTCTCACTCCTTCTTCAAGACCTTTCCCTTAAAACCTACCTCTCTGGTCACTCCTCTTAATATCTCCTTCTTTGACTTGGTGTCAAATTTTTGTCTGATTATGCTTCTGTGAAGCTCCTTGGGACATTATTGTAATTTAAAAACAATTTTTAAGTACCAATGTTTTCACTGTAGTTACACTCAGGCTTTAAGCTGTGATATAAAATAAACTTGACAGCTGAGTTGGAAAAGGAAAAATTTGCATGGCTGTGGGGAAAGAGCAGGGGAGTGGGACTAATTGGATAGTTCTTTCAAAGACCTGCCACAGATGTGATGGGCCAAATGGCCACCTTCTATGCTGTATGATTCGAAGTCGCCTCAGGATCACTGAAATGGAAAGGATCAAAAAGAAAGGTTTATCTGGCTGGGTTTTTCTTGTAATACTCTCTTTGTTAACAAATACTATACAGTAAAGGAAACAGCAGAATATATGACACATATATTGGCTTTGTTTTTCAGTGAATCTTGTGTTCATCCATCAAAGTGAGGAATTATAGTGCTGGAGAATGGAATACTTTGCATTTCAGAAATCCATTGTCAGTGTCAAGCATTACCAGCAAAGCTCCCTTCCTTCAACAACGTGCCTCAGCCCTCTACCCTCACCCTACCTCAGAGAAGCACTCCTGTTGCATTAGTGTAACATTTCCCACAGCAGCCAACCTACAGTCTCTTGAAGTAAGACTGGCAACATAGTGTTAAATTATGAGCTAGTGCCCATTAGTAATTGAGTTCAAAAGCTCCCAAACCTATTTTATTTGGGCTGAATTCAAATAGTCTCCGAGAGATGAAAGGCTGGTGTTAAATCAAAATGGGCCACCAAGTATCTCCAATATTCCTTTGCAGAATAATCTTTTTCCAGGTTTTTTCACATTAAGAATAGTATGTATTCTCTGTAATTCTGTGCCACACAACATGGTATCATGCACAGCATATTGAATATGAAGGGTTCTGTAGAATAAATAAGGGGAAACTGTTTCCATTGGCAGGAGGGTCAGTAATTAGAGGACATAGATTGAAGGTAAATCGTGAAAGAACCAGAGGGGAAATGAAGAGAATTTGTTTTATACAGTCAGTTGTTATGATTTGGAATGCACTGCCTGAAAGGGTGGTGGAAGCAGATTCAACAATAACTTGCAAAAGGAAATTGGATATAGGCTTGAAAAGTATATATTTGCATGGCTACAGGGAAAGAGAGGGGTGTGTGGGGCTTTTAAAGAACTGGCACAGGCACCATGGCCCGAATGGCTTCCGTCTGTGTTGTATGATTCCATGATTTGTCTTGTTATTTAAAGCAGACTATTAAAGAGCATATGGCTAATGCCATGTCATTTTCAGAGAAAGTAATAAATGCAAGGAGATTTTAGTGAAATGCAACAGTAAAGTTGTACAAAGTCTTTTTTATGTTACAGCCCCCATAGAGATGCCATTCTGTTGACACAGATTGATTGCAGTCTCCCAGGGTTTTCACCTATGGTGGTCCAGATTCTGTTTGGGCATCGGGGGTGGAATTTAATTGCCATCTTAAACCATTTTCCACAGTTTCAGTTTCTGCAGAAAAGTTACAGAAGCTTCCAGTAGCTATTAATGATGAACCAATGAGCAACATCTATTTCACAGCCTAGGTGAACTCCTAAGATGAAGGGGTGCAAGTTGTTTTTATTCTTTCAATTTATCAATCTTCTTCAGTTAGCACAGATTTATACTGAGCTCCAGAAATTGTCCAATATCTTAGTCAATGTGGACATTCTTAATTTGATGAACCTAGAGAGTGAATATCAACAGACTATTCTTTCATGGGAGCATCTCAGCCCAGCCAGATACTGACCACACTCAATGTCAACACGTGCATTTTCCAACAGTAGTCACTGGGAAATGATCAGGAGAGGGAATTTTGGCTGAGTTTTCTCTTCCCCAGCCCAGGGATATTTTGGTCAATTTCAGAACCCAGATGCTGCCTTGTTTGAGACGAGTGATGACAATAAATAATACAGCACTGGTTCCCTAGTGTAACTAGTACTATACCTAACCAGGAGTGGTCACTGCTGACACTAAGTACGGCACTAAAAGAGTCAAAACAATTCACCAATGCTGGCATCCCTCTCTATAAACAGCACAAAATTCATCCGCTCCTCTCCCCTTAAAAAAAAAATCAAAATTAGAGTTAAAAAAAGGATCCATTTAAGATTGTAGAAACAGAATTACTTCCATTTTCTACATAGTCCATTAATTCTCGCAATGCAACTTCATCTTACAATCCAAGAGCTTTCTTGGAACTGTCTCTCAGCTGCTAACACTCCCTGGTACTACATTTCCCCTTCATGCTTCACTTAAACTAACAGTGACATGTGCTAATTTGTTAAGGCAAAAGAAAGGATCAGTTATAGAACTCCAAGTCATATTAATCAGCTAGCAACTGCTGCCATAGTACACTTCTTTCATCATCCAATGACTCAAGTGACCTTTCACCTCAGATATCACTCATTGGCCCTGCAAAAAAAAAGAAATTGTCTACTACTGGCAGCTCATTCCTCTTGTTGTCTTCATCCATATTCAAAGATGTGTCACAGCTACCTAGCTAGAAGAAGCTAATCAAAAGGAATTTTCTCTGCCCATCCCACAGAGGTACTGCCACCACTGCACTGCAATCAAACTCTTTTCAAAATGCAATCAGGGTGAAAGAAGCCCAGTTCAATCAGCACTTGAAGCAGCTGAGGGTTTTACAATTTACTTTTATCTTTGCAAATGACATTTTCACTTCAAAGCTTTTTTCATTCTCTTTGGTATAACCAGTGAACCAACAAAGTCCTAAGCTGCCAACTTTTTCTTTGGTGATTGTGGGGCCAGGGGGTTGGGGGAGGGGGGGGTGGGGGGAGGGGGTGCTGTACAGGAAGACAAAAAAAGAAAAGTCATGAAGGCTGGAAATCTGACATTTTCATGTCTATCAGCACCTGAAGGAGGAATGATAGGTTAACAAATCAATTGCAGATCCTTTTCAGCGGAATATTATCTGGGGTTCTACTGAAGGGCCAATATGTTAATCTGTCTTCCCCTTCAGATCCAGGTGGGTTTGTGGTGTATTTCCAACATTTTTTTTTATTGCTATTTGGAAAGAAAAGTGCTGCAGCTCAAGATTGAACATATAGAGAGGGAGAGTGAGAGAGACATACACAGTGAAAGAGAGAGCAAGAAAGGGAGAAATCAAGCCTACTGTACCATTACTAAGTCAATGTTACCAGGCTGGAAAATTAAAAAGGCTTAGACTCAGGGATTTTTCAATCATTTTTGCATTGTGTTTCCCAGATTCAGTTACAGTGATGAAATATAACGATCTGCAGTGAGTCTATGTATGAGCAGCCAGCTGCAAAAAGAAAGGAACAGGGCTATCTGGATATGAGTGCCCAGACCCCATCAGATTTGACAGGCTTACCCAACCTTGAATTATTTGAACAGAGTTTCAGAAATAGTTTAAAGCCTGAATGTCAGGAGAATGTTCATGGCTGACATCATCTGTACATAGTTATATGACATTCTTTGTTGGCAGTCTGTTCCTGTTTAAAGGATGACTGTAATTGGAATATAATCACAAGAGTAAAACTGCAATGTACTAAAAGAAAACATCTCACTCGTCACAAAAAAAAACAATAAAATAGACCAAGGTCTAAGCTTTTTAAGCTTTTGCCACTTTTGTAACTAAAATCTTTGCTACTTTATAGTTTAAGAGTAGATAAAATATTAAACTCAAGTGCAACAAGATACTTCCCCAAGTTCCAAAGACTCAAACAAATGGAATATTAAACATGCAATAGCTATACTATTGGGGGTTCACTACAAATCAGAAATTCTTGACAACAGAGTTCCCTTGACTCTGAGCATTTTTCCCCAGATTTATACATTTTTTTAATAATATGTTATGCCCCAATAATCTACTGTTGATTATCACTTGAAAAAAATGGTATTAATACCACAATCATTAATTATTCAGTGTGAAGGTTGACATCTGTTAACAGCTGTACTGGTCACCAACATTCAGTCACTCTTGGGAAATAGAAAAACCCCACTATATACATACATATATCAACACCATGGAAATAGTTCAAGCTATTACACCATCTTAGGCTTTGGATAAGTTATTAGCTATTTGCTTCTCTCTCATTCCCAGTTATCTGGTGTCCTCCATATTATAGAAGGGTATTCAGATTACAAGTATAATCGGATTTAAATTTACATATATCTTTTGAAAAATACCTGTGAGCCCTCAGTTCATGCTTTTTTTGTAAAAATATACCTGTGAACCTTGCTGTTACAACAGGTTTGCAGAACTCAAAGGTAGCTGGTGAAAAGTCATTGCTTTATTTATTATAAAACTGTTATACCATCTGTAAAGTGCTGGGAACTAATTATCTAGGAATTAATTGTTATGTGTAACTGTTCTGGGGGGGCCACATTCACAGCGGCGCTAGAGAGTCACATGACGCGTAACAGGAAACCAGCCTAGGGCGGTTCTAAACCAGAGAGCATGGTGGCTGAATGGAATAAACAAAGACTCAGCCTTTCAAGTCTAAAGTGTGATTATTTCAAACATATGGGAAACAGAAAACAACCAAGAGCCATAATATGGTGGCAGCGAGTGTCTGTGAGTAAAGCCAAAACATTTTAAATGAATTAATGCTGAACTTGATTGAAAAAACAATTGACCCATGTTCGGGCCAGAGAGAGAGAGAGAGAAAGAAAAACTGAGTGAATAGTGCGAAAACGATAAAACAAAATGTCAGCCGGGACCAGAATGAATGCACAGCTACTGGGCGGCACAGTGGTTAGCACCGCAGCCTCACAGCTCCAGCGACCCGGGTTCAATTCTGGGTACTGCCTGTGTGGAGTTTGCAAGTTCTCCCTGTGTCTGCGTGGGATTTCTCCGGGTGCTCCGGTTTCCTCCCACATGCCAAAAGACTTGCAGGTTGATAGGTAAATTGGCCATTATAAAATTGCCCCGAGTATTAGGTAGGTGGTAGGGAAATATAGTGACAGGTGGGGATGTGGTAGGAATATGGGATTAGTGTAGGATTAGTATAAATGGATGGTTGATGGTCGGCATCGACTCGGTGGGCCGAAGGGCCTGTTTCAGTGCTGTATGTCTAACTAACTAACTAACTAACAACCCATAATGAATTGGGAAGCTGATAATGTCATAGAGACATTTGAGAAGTTTAAACAAAAGTGCGGATTGACACTCAGTAGTTTCCTAAAGGCATTAGCGAAGAGGAGAGGGTCAACTATATCCTTCTGTGGGCAGGAGATAAAGGATCAAATTTATTTAACAGCTGGGAGCTGAGTGAAGAGGACAGCAGAAACCCAGACAAAGTTTTGAAAAATTTAGCACCCATCTCCAGCCAAAATCAAATATACCGATGTGAATTTCAAAGCCTCAGACAGGAACTAGGTGAGCCTATTGACATTTTTGTGACAAGGTTGAAAAATACAGCCAGAAAATGTAAATTTAAGGACACCGATGAAAGGCTGATAGATAATTTGGGGTTCTGCACATCCTGAAGTACAGAAAGCTGGAAAGGTCAAGCTCACAATATCGCAGGCTGTCGACATTGCCAGAGCATATGAAAGCACGAGCAGATAGATGGAAACACTGTCTACCCAAACAACTAGTCTTCAGTTAAGCCAAGAGAAAGGCAGCAGGGTTGATGCAGTGAAACAACAACAAATGAATGTACACCAGACAGAGAGGAAGACATGCAGGAGTTGTGGATGACCACATGAATTCACAGACAGAGGAAACTTCCTGCATATGGATCAATCTGCAGAGCTTGTGGAAAGACCAATCACTGGGAAAAGGTGAACAAGGGAAGAAGGTGGCAGATGAGTCACCAGAGCCAGAGCAACAGGGCGAGTAGTGAAAGAAACCAAAACATCAATACCCTGGAAAATGAGGATGGATTTGAGAACATGATAGACATAGGAACCATACAATTGCATGAAATGTCTGGATGCGACAGTTCCCAGAAAAAAGAAATTCACATGACCATTCAGACCAGGAAGAGGGTGAGAAATAAACCCACAACATTAAATTTGAAGGTGAAGATGGATACCGCAGCACAGAGTAACATCATCCCGCTCAGACTATACCAGAAGATCTTTCCTGCAAATTTGGAAGAAAATGGTTATCCAAGGAAAGGTGCTAACAGCATACAGGGGAACGGAGATTCAACAGCTGGGAACAACCCAAATCAGAGAGACACACAAAGGAAAAGATGTTAACTCTATGTCCTATGTCACTGAAACAGATGGCCCTGCTATGCTGGGGTTGAACAGTTGCAAAGAGCTGCATTTTATCTCAGTAAACCATGAGGTGAAGGTGGCGACACTGAGGGTTGAAGACAGTACACCCATTGAAAAGTGCCCTCCATTCAGAAGTAAAGAAGATCTGTTACAAATGTACCCAGAGTGTTTTGATGATACGGTTGGATGCTTTGAAGATTTTAAGTAGCACATCACTATTGACCCAGTGATGAAACCAGTGATTCATCCCCCATGTAAAGTACCAACAGAACTAAAAGGAAAGCTTGAAAGAGAGCTCCAAGAAATGGAAGAAAAGAAGGAGATTGCCAGAGTAACAGAGCCTACAGATTGGGTAAATTCTATCGTGGTGATAGAGAAGCCAAATGGATGGCTAAGAATTTGCCTAGGTCCCAAAGATCTTAACCAAGCAATAAAGAGGGATCACTACCCTATTCCAACACTGGAAGAGATCACACCAGCACTGGAAGGGGCAAAAGTTTACAGCAAGTTTGATGCCAGAAATGGCTACTGAAATGTGAAGCTAGATGCAGAATCTTCACTATTGACAACATTCAACACACCCTTTGGACAATACAAGTTCCTGCATTGACCTTTTGGGCTTAAAATGAGCCAGGATGTGTTCCAACAGAAAGCAGACAAGAAACACAGGGGATGCAAAGGAGCAGTCAGCATAGCAGATGATATCCAGATATATGATGTAGATGGAAAAGATCATGATGACCATTTACATGAAGCCATGTAGAGAACCAGGAATGCTGCGATCAATATAAACGCAGACAAATGCATTGTGAAAGTGACAGAACGCCAGTGATACGGAATGGTGTACACACCTGACGAAGTCAAACCGAGTCCTGAAAGAATCTCAGCCATCTCTGGGATGGAAGCCCCAAGGGATAAGGGGGAGTTGAGAAGTTTCCTTGGTTTGATACAATACATGAGCTCCTTCATTCTGCACATGTCGGAACACACAGCAAACCTGCGGGAGCTGATGAAAGAAAATGTAACTCAAAAGGTAGTATGCAATGAGACAAGTCTGTCATACTGCGACAGAAAGAAACCTGTCACTCTGCAAGTTGATGCTTCCACAAATGGACTGGGAGCAGCCCTAGAACAAGAGGGAAAGCCAATAGCATTTGCATCCAAAGCTCTAACATCAGCTGAGACAAGATATGCCAACATAGAAAGAGAGCTTTTAACAGTTATGTATGGATGTGAGAAGTTCCACACATATCCGATGGGAGAAAGTTCATCGTGGAGAGTGACCATCATCCACTGGAGCAGATCTATAAGAAAAATCTATGTAAAGCACCAGCAAGACTGCAGAGACTTCAGAGTTATGATTTCACTCTGAAATACAAGCCAGGAAGAGTTGTTGGCAGACACCCTATCTTGGTTGTTGCCACAGGAAAAACTTGAGGTGGAAAATCTAGGTATAAAGATTCATCACCTAGTGAATGCAGCAAAACTGAGTCAAATTAGAGATGAGACCAATAAAGACAAGGAGTTACAGATGCTCTCTCAGCAAGTGATCCAGAGATGGCCTGATAAGATACAGCACACACAGCCAGCAATACGGCAGTACTGGTCTATGAGAGATTACATCTCACTAGAAGATGGTGTTCTGCTAGCTGGATCCAGAATTATCATACCCAAAACAATGCAGGACGAACTTCTCCAAAAGACACATGAAGGCCACACGGGAATGGAAAGGTGTAAGCTCAGAGATAGGCAGATACAAAGACATCAAAAAGATGCTGTCTACATGCAATGTATGCCGGAAGTACAGAAACACACAGTAAAAAGAGATGATAGCTACTGAATTACCACCCAGACCATAGCACACTGTAGGAACCAATCAATTCACACATAATCAAGAATGGTATCTCATTGTCGCAGACGACTACTCAAAGATCCTTTTTATCGGGAAAGTGAAAGACTTGAGAGCCACAACAATAATCTCAGCAGTACGAATTCTGTTCGCTGAGCAAGGGATTCCTGAAAGGTTAATATGTGGCAATTGCACCCAATTCACAACCAGAGAATTTAAGGAATTCGCTGACGAGTATGGGTACAACACCATCACCTCATCACCACACTATCCACAGGGACACGGATTTATAGAAAGACATATCCAGATGGTCAAAAGAACCCTTGTGAAATGCCAAGAGATGAAGGAAGACCCAAATCTGGCCTTATTGTCACTCTGATCCACACCTCTCAAGACTGACATGAAATCACTGGCAGAGCTGTTGAATGGAAGAAAATAATAAGATTACTCTGTCAAGGAAAATACATCCTTCAAGTGACCAAGAGGAAGTGAGACTACAACTCACTGAAGCACAGCTAAAAGGTGAGCAAAACTTCAACAAGAATGCTAAATCCCTATCTGAGCTGTTGAAAGGACAAACTGTACATGTACAGGATCCAATCATGAAAACCTGGAGCCCAGCAAAAGTTGTTGGTGAAGCTGAGACGCCAAGGTCTGAAAAAGGGTCACTGACCTGAAATGTTAACTTTGTTTCTCTCTCCACAGATGGTGCCAGACCTGCTGAGTACTTCCAGCTTTTCTTGTTTTCATTTCAGATGTCCAGCATCCACAGTATTTTGCTTTTCTATTAGCAACAGCAACCATGACTCCCACAACACCAGGAGCAACAAGCACAACATCGCCTGTGCAGCATGCCAACTCACCACTGAGAGCAATGAATGCCAAATCGACAAGCTGGAGGCCACCCCATTTAACCACCTAAGCAATACCGTGAATAATATTCTTGGAAAAGAATACACGCTATAAGTGACTCTAAAAAGGGGTTCAAATTATTTCCCAAAGTTGGTTGATAATCTAAACAAAAAGGGATGTGATATATTTTTATACCATCTGTAAAGTGCTAGGAACTAATTATCTAGGAACTATTTGCTATGTGTAA
The DNA here is from genome assembly GCF_036365525.1 of Heterodontus francisci. NCBI lineage: Eukaryota > Metazoa > Chordata > Chondrichthyes > Heterodontiformes > Heterodontidae > Heterodontus > Heterodontus francisci. The sequence goes on along the minus strand of NC_090371.1, from coordinate 71,790,599 downwards.
GTGTTCCCGGGCAGGGGTGAGGGGAGGGGGCACACTCCCAGCTGCACTGGAGAGTCATGTGACATGTAACACGAAACCAGCCTGGGTAGTCCAAAACCAGAGAGCATGGATGCTGAATGGAATAAACAAAGTCTCCAGACTTTCCAAGTCTAAAGTGTGATTATTTCTAACATATGGGAACCAGAAAATAACCAGCAGACATAATAAAAACTTAGGCAGAGTTGGATGCATGTGCAGAGCTCTCCTCCCTGTATAGATAATGAAATTGAACCAACAGTATAAGTTGCATCTTCTGGCCCAGTATTGTAGCCAGGCATCTGTGCCCCCTTAATGTAACCTTTTCTGTGATAACAACCTCAAGATATGTAATGTCTCCACCACTGGCTGGTCTAACTTTTTTAAAAATTCATTCATGGGATGTGGGCATCGCTGGCCAGGCCAGCATTTATTGCCCATCCCTAATTTCCCTTGAGAAGGTGGTGGTGAGCTGCCTTCTTGAACTGCTGCAGTCCGTTTGGGATGGGTATACCCACAGAGCTGTTAAGAAGGGAGTTCCAGGATTTTGACACAGTGACAGTGACGGAACGGCGATATATTTCCAAGTCAGCATGGTATGTGACTTGGAGGGGAACTTGCAGGTGGTGGTGTTACCATGTATTTGCTGCTCTTGTCCTTCTAGTTGGTAGAGGTCGCGGGTTTGGAAGGTGCTGTCTAAGGAGCCTTGGTGCATTGCTGCAGTGCATCTTGTAGATGGTACACACTGCTGCCACTGTGCATCGGTGGTGGAGGAAGTGAATGTTTGTAGATGGGGTGCCAATCAAGCGGGCTTGTCCTGGATGGTGTCGAGCTTCTTGAGTGTTGTTGGAGCTGCACCCATCCAGGCAAGTGGAAAGTATTCCATCACACTCCTGACTTGTGTCTTGTAGATGGTGGACAGGCTTTGGGGAGTCAGAAGGTGAGTTATTCGCCTCAGGATTCCTAGCCTCTGACCTGCTCTTGTAGCCACGGTATTTATATGGCTACTCCAGTTCAGTTTCTGGTCAATGGTAGCCCCTAGAATGTTGATAGTGGGGGATTCAGTGATGGTAATGCCGTTGAATGTCAAGGGGAGATGGTTAGATTCTCTCTTGTTGGAGATGGTCATTGCCTGGCACTTGTGTGGCGCGAATATTACTTGCCACTTATCAGCCCGAGCCTGGATATTATCCAGGTCTTGTTAGATTTCTACATGGGCTGCTTCAGTATCTGAGGAGTCACGAATGGTGCTGAACATTGTGCAATCATCAGCGAACATCCCCACTTCTGACCTTGTGATTGAAGGAAGGTTATTGATGAAGCAGCTGAAGAAGGTTGGGCCTGGGACACTACCCTGAGGAACTCCTGCAGTGATGTCCTGGAGCTCAGATGATTGACCTCCAACAACCACAACCATCTTCCTTTGAGCGAGGTATGACTCCAGCCAGCAGAGGGTTTTCCTCCTGATTCCCATTGATCTCAGTTTTGCTAGGGCTCCTTGATGCCATACTCGGTCAAATGCTGCCTTGATGTCAAGGGCAGTCACTCTCACCTCACCTCTTGAGTTCAGCTGTTTTGTCCATGTTTGAACCAAGGCTGTAATGAGGTCAGGAGCTGAGTGGCCCTGGCGGAACCCAAACTGAGCGTCACTGAGCAGGTTATTGCTAAGCAAGTGCCGCTTGATGGCACTGTTGATGACACCTTCCATCACTTTACTGATGATTGAGAGTAGGCTGATGGGGCAGTAATTGGCCGGGTTGGACTTGTCCTGCTTTTTGTGTACAGGACATACCTGGCCAATTTTCCACATTGCAGGGTCGATGCCAGTGTTGTAGCTATACTGCAACAGCTTGGCTAGGGGCGCGGCAAGTTCTGGAGCACAGGACTTCAGTACGATTGCCAGAATATTGTCAGGGCCTATAGCTTTTGCAGTATCCAGTGCCTTCAGTCGTTTCTTGATATCACATGGAGTGAATCGAATTGGCTGAAGACTGGAACCTGTGATGCTGGCGACTTCAGGAGGAGGCCGAGATGGATCATCAACTCGGCACTTCTGGCTGAAGATTGTTGCAAATGCTTCAGCCTTATCTTTCGCACTGATGTGCTGGTCTCCCCCATCATTGAGGATGAGGATATTTGTGGAGCCACCTCCTCCAGTTAGTTGTTTAATTGTCCACCACCATTCACGGCTGGATGTGGCAGGACTGCAGAGCTTAGATCTGATCCTTTGGTTATGGGATCGCTTTGCTCTGTCTATCACATGCTGCTTACGCAGTTTGGCACGCAGATAGTCCTGTGTTGTAGCTTCACCAGGTTGACACCTCATTTTGAGGTATGCCTGGTGCTGCTCTTGGCATGCCCTCCTGCACTCTTCATTGAATCAGCGTTGGTGTCCTGGCTTGATGGTATTGGTAGAGTGCGGGATATGCCGGGCCATGAGGTTACAGATTGTGATTGAGTACACTTCTGCTGCTGCTGATGGCCCACAGCGCCTCATGGATGCCCAGTTTTGCATTGCTAGATCTGTTCGAAATCTATCCCATTTAGCACGGTGGTAGTGCCACACAACACGATGGAGGGTATCCTCAATGTGAAGGCGGGACTTCAGCTCCACAAGGACTGTGCGGTGGTCACTCCTACCAATACTGTCATTGACAGATACATCTGCGGCAGGCAGATTGGTGAGGACGAGGCCAAGTATGTTTTCCCCTCTTGTTGGTTCCCTCACCACCTGCCGCATACCCAGTCTAGCAGATATGTCCTTTGGGACGCGACCAGCTCGGTCAGTAGTGGTGCTACTGAGCCACTCTTGGTGATGGGCATTGAAGTCCCCCACCCAGAGTACATTTTGTGCCCTCGCCACCCTCAGTGCTTCCTCCAAGTGCTGTTCAACATGGAGGAGGACAGACTCATCAGCTGAGGGAGGGCGGTAGGTGGTAATCAGCAGGAAGTTTCCTTGTCCATGTTCGATCTGATGCCATGAGACTTCATGGGGTCCAGAGTCGATATTGAGGGCACCCAGGGCAACTCTCTCCCTACTGTATACCACCTTGCCACCACCTCTGGTGGGTCTGTCCTACCGATGGGCCAGGACATACCCGGGGATGGTGATGGCAGTGTCTGGGACATTGACTGTAAGGTATGATTCCGTGAGTATGACTATGTCAGGCTGTTGCTTGACTAGTCTGTGGGACAGCTGTCCCAACTTTGGCACAAGCCCCTAGATGTTAGTAAGGAGGACTTTGCAGGGCCGACAGGGCTGGGTTTGCCGTTGTCGTTTCCGGTGCCTAGGTCAATGCCGGGTGGTCCGTCCAGTTTCATTCCTTTTTATTGACTTTGTGGTGGTTAGATACAACTGAGTGGCCATTTCAGAGGGCATGTAAGAGTTAACCACATTGCTGTGGGTCTGGAGTCACATGTAGGCCAGACCAGGTAAGGACAACAGATTTCCTTCCCTGAAGGACATTAGTGAACCAGATGGGTTTTTACAACAATCATTTCATGGCCATCATTAGACTAGCTTTTAATTCCAGATTTATTAATTAAATTCTGCTGTGGTGGGATTTGAACCCATGTCCCCAGAGCAATACCCTGGGTCTCTGGGTTACGAATCCACTGACAATACCACTATGCTAATGCCTCCCCCTAAGGCCCTTGGCCCTTGATAGGCTGTAATGGCACTTTACCCTGTGTGTCATTGTCTTGCAATACAAAAACAGAAGTGCAAGTTAAGCAGCAAACAAGAAAACTGCAAAACCACAGAGCAACTGCAGCAACTGACTGAGTCCAACTCAACCACCCCACGCTGTAACCAATGTGAGGAAACCCATGGTTTCCAACATTGGCTTCATTGGTCACCAAGAAGTGAGCCAAAGGACTTGTGAAACTTCTGATGATCCAGTCATCCTCAATATAAGGCACACACGGACACGATGGCTGGGACTTAATGAGGAGGCAGTGGTCCCGCCCACCTCTGCTGGATCTGGAAGCCATGACACTATTTTGTGTGGCTTAGGCCATTAGTTGCCTGAGGTCGTGGCTTTTGCCACTCTGAGGCAGGATGTCCTGCCTCCAAGAGCTACCAGGCATTCAGTGGGCCAGCAGTGTTATGTTTTCGCCAGGTTATAATATGATTTATCTTAGAGCAATGCAGATATCATACTTGTATTAAATCACCAACAGCACTTTAAAATATCCAAGCACTATAAGATCTCAGTACAATGTCTTCTCAGTACAGTCTCTGTCTCGTTTAGTTTCAGTTTCAACTAGGGTTCAACATGCACAGTGAACACTGATCAATGGACAGACTAATACAATCAAAACCAGATCAATCGAACACAACAGGCAGCTCTTTAGTCCCTGCAGCACCACTGGGAGTGATGGCCACTGCTGGGACTGCAGCAGTCCTCGGACCCAGCCAGTGATGGAGGCCGGAGAAGAAGGTGAGTGGGGTTGGGGCTCACCGGGGACAATCAGCCAGACCCCGCTCCCCACTGAGGGCTGGGGGGGGGGGGGGGGTCAATCGCAGAGGGTGGGGATGGTCTTACTGCACGGTTCCCGATCAGGAAGGATCCCCCACCCCAGCATGCAAGAAGACCCCCAGGTTCCTTTGGGTGGCTTCCCCAGGTGGTGAAGTGCCCATATGCCGCTGGTAAAATACCTGTGATAGAAGGAAGAGGCCATTAAGTGGCCATTAATTAGCCACTTAAGGGCCCCAATTGGCCTAAGGGCAGGCGGGCCATCCACCACCTTCCCCGCTGCTGGTAAAGTACAGCACTTCAGGCACAGGCAAGGTGAGTATGGCTTCTTTCTCTTGGCATATCAGCTGCCTGTCAGTTCCCAGGTCAGGGATAAGTACACTTCCTGTCTCACAGAAAACTGTTATCTATTTAGTGCCACTACATTCATTTTATCATCAAGTTTCTGATGCAACACCTCACCAAGTGCCTTTTGAATGGGGAATGAGTAAATAGCAGAGACATTGAACAAATATTTTGTGTCTATCTTCACTGTAGAAGACACAAATTACACACCAGAAAAAAAGGGTAACCAAGGGGCTACTAAGGCTGAGGAACCGAAAGTAATTAATAAAGGAGAAAAAGTATTGGTGAAACTTAAGGGACTAAAATCTGACAAATCCCTGGACCTGATGGCCTACATCCTAGGGTTCTAAAAGTAGCTGCCGAGATAGTGGATGCGTTGGTTATAATTTTCCAAATTTCCCTAGATTTTCGAACAGTCCCAGCGGATTGGAAGTTAACAAATGTAACATTGCTGTTCAAGAAAGGAGGGAGAGAGAAAACAGGGAACTACAGACCAATTAGCCTGCCATCAACTGTCGGGAAAATGCTGGAATCTATTATTAAGGAAGTCTCAGCAATGCACTTTGAAAATCATAGTATGATCAGACAAAGTCAACATGGTTTTATGAGTGGGAACTCGTGTTTGACAAATGTATTCGAACATTTTGAGGGTGTAACTAGTAGGGTACGTAAAGGGGAGCCACTAGATGTAGTATACTTGGATTTCCAAAAGGAATTTGATAAGGTGCCACACAAAGGCCGGAACTGTACCCCTCCCACAGCAGAGGGCTGGAGGTCAAGGGGGGTGAGGTCGCAAATTGAGTGGGAGGCGGGGAGTGCTGTTCTCGTCGCCTTTCCACTCCCACTGCAATTTTACAAGTGACGGGGAGGTGACAAATGCCCACCCACCCACTCCAGGCCAATTAAAGCCCTTAAGTGGCCAATTATCTGCCACTTCAAGGGTCGCCTTGTGCCGCCACTGGTATATTATCAGTGGCGGATGGGCGGCTCAGCACCTCAGGAGGCCATCCAATAAAACCTGGCGGCCTCCTTTCTGGTTGGGGGCCCTCCTGATCGGGCACCCTGTGCCCCCCGGAGGCCTCCCCCACGGCACAAGCCAACCCTGCTGGAGCACCCTCCCACTCTTGAGAGGCCACCCTCTCCCCCCACCGCCTCACCGGGGACAATTGGCTAGGCCCTGGCGAGACCCCACACATTCAATTCCGGGTCCTGCTCCATTGCTGCTCCTCTTGCTGGGTGCAGTCCCAGCAGTGGCCACTGCTCCCAGTAAGGCTTCTGGATCTGAAGAACTGCCGGCCCACTGATTGGCCGACAGGTCTTGGAGGTGGGACCTGCTGCCTCAGTGGGGCGGCAGTCCCGGCCAAGGCCAATTAAGCGCCTGAGCCATGTTAAATTAAGTCATGGCATCCAGGCCCGGCAGGCTTGTCCCCGACATTTTAGCCAGTGGGTGGGGCCTCCACCCCAACATAACATTCCGACCAATGTTTAATATGCAAGAGAAGGGCTCATGGAGTTGGGAGTGATATATTAGCATGGAAGGAGGATTGGTTAATGGACAGGAAGCAAAGAGTAGGGATAAATGGGACATTTTCAAGCTGGCAGGCTCTAACTAGTGGAGTGTCGTAAGGATTAGTGCTGGGGCCTCATACAATCTATATTAATGACTTAGACGAAGAGACCAAGAGTAATGTATCTAAGTTTGCTGATGATACAAAACTAGGTAGGAATGTAAGCTGGAGGAGGACACATATGAGGCTGCAAAAAGATATAGACAGATTAAGTGAGTGTGCAACAAGGTGGCATATGGAGTATATTGTGAGGAAGTGTGAGGTTGTTCACTTTGGTAGTAAGAATGGAAAAGCAGAATATTTTTAAAAAGACATGCAACTTATAAATGTTAATGTTCAGACGGACTTGGCTGTACTCGGAAACGGAACACAGAAAGTTAGCATGCAGGTACAGCAAGCAATTGGGAAGGCAATGGCATGTTGGCCTTTATTGCAAGGGGTTTAGAGTACAGGAATAAGGAAGTCTTGTCACAATTGTACAAGGCTTTGGTGAGATCACAACTGGAATACTGCATGCAGTTTTGGTCTCAATTTCTAAGGAAGAGTATACTTGCCTTGGAAGGGGTACAGCAAAGGTTCACTAGATTGTTTCCTGGGATGACGGGGTTGTCCTGTGATGAGAGGCTGAGTAAAGTGGGTTTATTTTCTCTGGAGTTCAGAAGAATGAGAGGTGATCTCATTGAAACATACAAAATTCTGAAATGGTTTGACAGGGTAGACACTGAGAGGTTCTTTCCCCTGGCTTGGGAATCTAGAACACGGGGGCACCATTTCAGGATAAGAGGCCAATCACTTAGGACTGAGTGAGGAGAAATTTCTTCACTCAAAGGGTTGTGAATCTTTGGAATTCTCTATCCCTGAGGATTGTGGATGCTCCATCATTGAATATATTTAAGGCTGAGATAGACAGATTTTTGGTCTCTCAGGGAATCAAGGGATATGGGGAGAGGGCAGGAAAGTGGAGTTGAGGCAGAAGATCACCATAATTGTATTGAATGGTGGAGCAGGCTTGAGGGGCCGCATAGTCTACTGCTCCTATTTCCTATGTTCTTAGATTGTGAAGAAATGGCACCTTCCACCGCAAAAGGAACTATTGATAAGGAATGAAAAAATGACATTATTATGAATATTTGCAACAGAAAGCTAACCTTAAGAATACCATTGCAACAAGTTGGCATCACCTTTTTTGATTAATTTGTATATGAATAAACCTGGCCTAATGTAAGATTTGATGTGGGACCTAGTGAGTATTTTTACCATATTACTCTGAGGCTAGCAGAGGTTCCCTTTGCCTGCCATTTTTCTTCACTGTAAAATGCGATGTGCTATGAAACCAGCACTGATTTTATGACAGACTTACAACCCTGGAAAGAGAACTTTGCAAAGTCAGGGGTGACCTCTGGTCTCCTCAGAAAACAGCATATCACAGTTACTGGCTAAGATCATTACACTATTTATTTACAAACTAAAGAACACAGAAACATTAACCAAGCAAATACTACAGAATTCAGATTGGGTAAATTGTGGCAAATATAAAGGAATGTTACATAAATATAGCCATCAAAATTGATCACAAGCCAGATCAGCGCTGGGGTCTGTGGTTGGGACATTGAAGAATATTGTGCATTTTACAATGGCCATGGTACAAACTTCTTTCTCTGGTCTTTAAAATATTAAGTTCACAGATATAAAAGTGTTTCCATATTACCCGAGAAGTTTGGAGCTGTCTATTTTGGAAGATATGCTGTGTGGCTCTTATGGCAACCTTCCCAGGGTTCATTTGCTTCATTTATTAGAGCTGTACTTGAAGTCGTCAGTTCCAGTAATGCAGGAAGAGTGGGAAAAGCCTCATTAAATAGTCATTAAGACAAAATCTCTTTTTACTCTCACTGTTTTAATACATTTCAGCTTGTTTTCATTTTTTTAATATTCACATAAAATGCTAGCCTCGGATTGAATAACTTATCTGAGCTTTGCTAATGTTCTCCACTCTTCTGTTGAAGGTGCTGTATTTGTGTCACCATGACAGTTGCTAGCCTTCTGGTATCTCATACTATTAGCCATTCTTCATATGTGAGTCCAGACACTGGGCTATTCCAGGCATCATTATTGAATCTAACCCTGCCCTCACCCAATATCAGTATATGGACATCATCCAACAGTGATCAGGAAAAGTAACACTGACTAATTCCTCCCCGACACTCACTATCCCAGAGACATTGAAGCAAACCTAATTGTTGTCATGACTGAGGGCTAACTTATCACAAACTGCAAATCAAACTGGGGCCCTCTGGTTAGTCTTGCTCAGACCTTTTCCCACGAGGGCATTATGGAAGCTTTATTGTAAACTTAAAAACTCTACATTTGGCTGGCCTGTCCAGAACTAAACAGAAATTATAACTAATTTATGAAAGCATTTATGAAGTTTTCTTGTGCATGTATCACTGAATAATAAAGCAGGGGCTTTTACGAAACATAGCAAAAGTCATAACAAATGGAAAATAACAACAGAATAAAATATTGATTTTTGACATGAATTTCAATGTTGCCTGTGTTTATCAGTTTAATGCTGACTCATGGTCAGATGTGCATTGGACAATACAGAATGGCACATCTCAGAAAGTAATCGGACGGCTCTGTTAATCACCAATCCGTTGCAAATTAAATCTTCTCTATACCCCGGCCATTTAGATTTCTGGTCAACTTTGCATTCACCAAGGTAAGAGATCTCAGTGCCAGGGAGTAGAACCATTTTTCTTTCTGTCACCCACTGCAGGACAGATAAATCAGTTGTGTCCAGCCACAAAGTCTTAGGATGGGGATCGTGCAGTCCCGGACATAACTTTTAAGTGCCCTTGTAGCCTTATAAATGAGGGAAAATGGCGCACTGACACGGAACACAAAAGTCCGACTGTATCAAGCCTGTGTCCTCAGTACCTTGCTCTATGGCAGCGAGGCCTGGACGACGTATGTCAGCCAAGAGCGACGTCTCAATTCATTCCATCTTTGCTGCCTCCGGAGAATACTTGGCATCAGGTGGCAGGACCGTATCTCCAACACAGAAGTCCTCGAGGCGGCCAACATCCCCAGCTTATACACACTACTGAGTCAGCGGCGCTTGAGATGGCTTGGCCATGTGAGCCGCATGGAAGATGGCAGGATGCCCAAAGACACATTGTACAGCGAGCTTGCCACTGGTATCAGACCCACCGGCCGTCCATGTCTCCGCTTCAAAGACGTCTGCAAACGCGACATGAAGTCCTGTAACATTGATCACAAGTCGTGGGAGTCAGTTGCCAGCGTTCGCCAGAGCTGGCGGGCAGTCATAAAGGCGGGGCTAAAGTGTAGCGAGTCGAAGAGACTTAGCAGTTGGCAGGAAAAAAGACAAAAGCGCAAGGGGAGAGCCAACTGTGTAACAGCCCTGACAAACAAATTTTTCTGCAGCACCTGTGAAAGAGCCTGTCACTCTAGAATTGGCCTTTATAGCCACTCCAGGCGCTGCTCCACACATCACTGACCACCTCCAGGCGCTTACCTATTGTCTCTCGAGATAAGGAGGCCAAAGAAGTGTAGCCTTATAAACGAGGTTGTATTAAAACATGTGTAAACGCATGTAATGGACTCCTGAATAGAGTACTCAGGGCAAAATTTACTTAAGAAGCATTTCGATATTATAATTGGTAGACATTTGGATCTTTCTGGAAGGATGAACTAAGATGGGCTGTAAATATCTTGCTAGTTTTTTGATTACTGCTCCACAATGACTGTAAGTGCGAGCTTTTGAATCCACTAACTCTCCCAAATATCCTTCAACCGCTCCCTAAGTAAGTGTACTTCTCATTCTTTATTCCAATGTATAACACCTTGCTCTTGCCCAAATTGAACATCTTCTGACATTGTTCTACCCATTTTCAATTTTTTCCTATGACCTTCTGTAGCTCCATGGTTACTTCACCCAATTCAATTGTCTGTGCTAGATTATTATCATCTGCCAGTTTTGCCAAACTGCATTTTGTTTTTGAATCAAAGCCACTAATGTTTATTAGGACCAGTGAAGGCTCCAACACTAAATCCTAGGATAATCCATTCTCAATAGATGCACATCACTCTCTTAACCACTGCTTCATCTCTTTCAGGCAATTCCTTATTCATATGTACATTTTAACTAGGATACCTATTGCCTTAAGCTTGTGTTCATGTGAAATCTTATCAAAAGTTTTCCAAAGTTACCTTGGGATATTATCTCAGAGTTCAAAGAGGCTATTTAGGAACAGATTCCCCTTGCTGGAACCATGTTAAGTATAATTGATGAGGATATTTTCAAATGGGCAATTCTCTAGTTTGTTCCTTGTGATTGATTATTTTGCCAATTATTGCTATTACACTAATAGTTTTCCCTGTTTGAAGATAGGTACCATGCTGACTTGTTTCCAATCTGTTGGAATGTCCTCTGTGTTCAACTACTCTTTCTTGATGACCATAAGCACTTTGTAGATTTTTTTTTTGTTCAATCTCACTAAATACTATCAGGTGTCCCTGGGGATTTATTCATTTTGGTCCTGTCAGCCTGTCTGAGACATTCTTTCAATGATAAAATCATTAAGTTTAGTAATAGAGCCCCCGATGATGGGAGACATGCTATCAGTGTCTTCTCCAGTGAATATTTCTTGGAATTATTTTTAGTTCATCTTCAATCTCAATCATGCTTGCATCCTTGAGGAATATCAATTCATCTTTGATATCCTTCTTACTACTGGAAAAATGTTTTAATGTTATATTTAGGGTCTGCAGCTATGCTCATTACCAATTCAACCTCAGCCCTTCTAATCTACTTTTTTTCACATTGTTTGGAAAGTACTATATTTTTAAAATGGCTACCCTGACCTTCATCCCTATCACCATTTGCAGCTTGTTTTTACAAAATCACTTTGCATTGTCATGGTAATCAGTTTAGTGTCTCATTTGTGTAAGCTTTACTAACTAGACTTTGGTATGTATTTATCTTGTATAATCAGTAATATATCCACAAAGGTATTTGTCCTGACTGATTTAGAAACATAGAAACATAGAAAATAGGAGCAGGAGTAGGCCATTCGTCCCTTCAGGCCTGCTCCACCATTCAAAAAAGATCATGGCTGCTTGTCTAATTCAGTATCCTTTTCTCGTTTTTTCCCCATATCCTTTGATCCCTTTGAAATTAAGAAATATATCTATCGTCTTCTTCAATATATTTAATGATTTGGCCTCCACTGCCTTCTGCGGTACAGAATTCCACAGGTTCACCACCTGTGAAGACATTTCTCCTCATCTCGGTTCTAAGAGGCATACCCCGTATTCTGAGACTGTGACTCCTGGTTCTGGACTCCCCAGCCATCAGAAACATCCTCCCTGCATCTAGCCTGTCTAGTCCTGTTAGAATTTTATAGGTTTCTATGAGATCCCCTCTCATTCTTGTAAACTCTAGTGAATGTAGGCCTAGTCGACCCAATCTCTCCTCATACGTCAATCCTGCCATCCTAGGAATCAGCCGAGTAAATCTTCTTTGCACTCCCTCCATGGCAAGAACATCCTTCCTCAGATAAGGAGACCAAAACTGCACACAAGGCTCCTTAGACAGCACCTTCCAAACCCGCGACCTCTACCACTTAGAAGGACAAGGGCAACAGATGCATGGGAACACCACCACCTGCAAGTTCCCCTCCAAGCCACATGCCATCCTGACTTGGAACTATATCGCCCTTCCTTCACTGTCACTGGAACTCCCTTCCTTGCAGCACGGTGGGTGTACCTACCCCACATGGACTGCAGCAGTTCAAGAAGGCAGCTCACCACCACCTTCTCAAGGGCAATTAGGGATGGGCAACAAATGCTGGCCTAGCCTGTGATGCACACATCCCATGAATGAATAAAAAAAAATTAGGGTGCTCTCCATGGTTGCTCATCATTTTCTGTCAGGCAAGAAAGGCCCGGTCTTGCAGAATGGCGCCCGATCAGACAGCTTCCTTATCTGCAATGGTGATAAGCACTGCCCCATTTCTCTATTTTCTTCAGTATGATGCTTCAAAAGGCAAAGGCAGGCTTTACAGAGGGCAGACACATCTGCTTCCAAACAGATGGCAATCCCTTCGATCTGCAACGACTACTGGTACATACCAAAACCAATGAGAAGATTATGGTGGAGCTTCTGTTTGCTGACAATTGAGCCCTTCTGGCACACACGGAGGTGGCAATGTAGCTCATTGTAAACTGTTTCTCTGAAGCAGCAAATGCCTATGGCCTTACTATTAGCATAAAGAAAACAGAAGTGTTCTACCAACCACAGCCTCGAGGAAATTACAATCCACCACAGATCAACATTGACAGCAACAACCTCAATGCAGGAGAACAGTTTACTTATCTAGGTTGCATTATCTCAAACAATGCCATTGTCGACAACGACATAGACAATTTACTGTCCAAGGCCAACAGCTACTTTGGCTACCTCTTGAAGTGTGTCTGGCGAAACTATTCACTATGCACCACTACCAAAATACTAGTATATAGAGCGATTGTCATCACCACCCTCTTGTATGGGTCAGAATTATGGGTCCTGTCCAGGAAACAAATATGGCTGAGATGAAGCACTTCCATCAATGCTGTCTTCAATCCATCATGAACATCAGATGGCAGGACTACATCACAAACAATGAAGTTCTCAACACAGCCACTATGTCCAGCATTGAATACATTCTCTTACAGCGCTGGGCAGGACATGTGTCACACATGGAGGATCCCAGAAAGCCAAAGGCAGTGCTTTATGGTGAACAATGCTCTGGTAAGCGAGATCGAGACAGCTCTCTTTGGCTGACATTGACCAATGGGTGTGGGAACAGGAGGCTGCCGACAGAGACAGCTGGCACATAACAACCAGGAAAGCAACCTACAAGTCTGAAAAAAACAGACGCGAAGCTGGTGCAGAAAGGCACAGACAATGGAAGCAATCTGCTTATACTAGGGTCCCTCCAAACAGGAGTTATTGTGCCCCAAATGTTTAAGAGCCTGCAGATAAAGAATTGGCCTCTTCAGTCACCAACAATCATGCCAGCTACCACAGAGACCTGCCTTCCCATGATCTTTTCCTGCAAAGAATCTGCCATCATCATATTCCTTTTAAAGTTTGTCTTTTTTTAAATTGTACCATTGCATGGGTATTAGTTGGTGATGTTGATTTGTCCCAGATCATGTCTGGTGTTAGTGTAACTTAAAAAGGGCAAACTTCAATGAATCCTCACTGTAAATCAAAAATATTCAAAATAATCAACAGAGGTACTCTGTTCCACAGGGCTGCCTAAGGGAGCAATTTACTAAAAAGTTGGGACTCTTCAAAGATATCTGAAATTTCAAAAATTGTCAATGGTGTCTCTTGACAAAATATTTGTATTTGGCTTATTTTCATGTGGTGAGCTCTGGAAACTTCTAGGTGTTGAGAACACGTTAAATCTGGTGTAAATTCAGTATAAAAATCACCTTTCCTCCTTTTCCACTATCATCAGACCCTTTTATTCCTTGAAAATTATAGCATGACAATACTGAAAGTCTATCTCAACTTTTCCCAAAACATCCTTGAAATTGTTCGATAGGGTGGCAATTATGAAAAAAAAGGGGTCTGGAAACACACAGTGTAATGTAATAGAACAACAACAAAAACTACTTATATTTATATTGAGTCTTTAATGTAATAAAACATCTCAACGCACTTCATAGGAGCATTATGAAACAAAATATGACATGGAGCCCTATAAGGAGATATTAGGTCAGATGACCAAAAGCTTGGTCAAAGAGGTAGGTTTTAAGGATTGTCTAAAAGGAGGAAAGTGAGGTAGAACGGCAGAGAGGTGTAGGGAGGGAATTCCAGAGCTTAGAGCTTCGGTAATTGAAAGCATGGCTACCAATGGTGGAGCAGTTAAAATTTGGAATGCTCAAGAGGCCAGAATTAGACGAGTGCAGATATCTCGGAGAGTTGCATGGTATATAATATAAAAGAATGTACACATTACATAGGGAACCACATACATTGTATTCTACATCTCAATTAATTGCTGAATCCCCCACCATCAACATCTTGGGGGTTACCATTGACCAGAAACTTAATTGGACCGGCCACATAAATACTGTGGCTACAAGAGCAGGTCAGAGGCTGGAAAATCTGCTGTGAGTAACTCACCTCCTCAATCCCCAAATCCTGTCAACCATCTACAAGACAAGAATCAGGAACATAATTAAATACTCTCCACTTGCCTGGATAAGTGCAGCTCCAACAACACTCACGAAGCTAGACACCATCCAGGACAAAGCAGCCCGCTTGATTGGCACCCCATCCACCTCTTTAGACATTCACTGCCTCCACCACTGGTGTAAAGTATGTACCATATACAAGATGTACCTTGCTCTACGGCAGCGAGGCCTGGACAACGTATGCCAGCCAAGAGCGACGTCTCAATTCATTCCATCTTCGCTGCCTTCGGAGAATACTTGGCATCAGGTGGCAGGACTATATCTCCAACACAGAAGTCCTTGAAGCGGCCAACATCCCCAGCTTATACACACTACTGAGTCAGCGGCGCTTGAGATGGCTTGGCCATGTGAGCCGCATGGAAGATGGCAGGATCCCCAAAGACACATTGTACAGCGAGCTCGCCACTGGTATCAGACCCACCGGCCGTCCATGTCTCCGTTATAAAGACGTCTGCAAACGCGACATGAAATCGTGTGACATTGATCACAAGTCGTGGGAGTCAGTTGCCAGCATTCGCCAGAGCTGGCGGGCAGCCATAAAGACAGGGCTAAATTGTGGCGAGTCGAAGAGACTTAGTAGTTGGCAGGAAAAAAGACAGAGGCGCAAGGGGAGAGCCAACTGTGCAACAGCCCCAACAAACAAATTTCTCTGCAGCACCTGTGGAAGAGCCTGTCACTCCAGAATTGGCCTTTATAGCCACTCCAGGCGCTGCTTCACAAACCACTGACCACCTCCAGGCGCGTATCCATTGTCTCTCGAGATAAGGAGGCCCAAAAGATACAAGATGTACTGTAGCAATTCACCAAGCCTCCTCCAACATCACCTTCCAAATTCGCGACCTCTACCGCCTAGAAGGACAAGGGCAGAAGACACATGGGAACACCAGTACCTGCAAGTTCCCCTCCAAGTCACACATCATCCTGACTGAAACTATATAGTCATTCTTTCACAGTTGCTGGGTCAAAAACCTGGAATTCCCTTCCTAACAGCACTGTGGGTGTACCTACACCAGGTGTGCTGCAGCAGTTCAAGAAGGTGGCTCACCACCATCTTCTCAAGGGTAATTAGGGATGGGCAACAAATGCTGGCCTTGCCAGCAACACTCACATTCCATTAAAGAATTAAAAAAAACTATAAGGAGTCACCAGTGAAATATTAATGTATACTGAGGATAATATTGAATCTGAGGACCATGGAGGATAAAAGATCCTTACCACCATAGCACTAATGTTCTAAATATGAAATAATGATTTGGAAATCTCGATGTATTTAGGACCGAAGCAATAAGGAAATTCTCCAGAGCTGCCAGAATAACTCAGCAGCTGTGAAAGTTGGCTTGTAAGCTTTTTGGGCAGACTGGAATCCGACTGGATTTCCTCCCTATTGGAAGCCACAACACTCTATATTCACTCAGCCCTAATGCTACTGCAGATCCTGTTCAGAGTTTTCATACTTTCTCTTGTCATCCTGTGACTGTTCAAAGGATCAATCACCAAAAGAATAACTTTTAACCTGTTAAAAATGCAAGTTCTCTCCCTATAAAGGCAATACATTTATGTTGTGGCATCAATTGAAAAAAAGAAAATTGACGAATGAAACATCAGTTACCAGGAAACCGCATCTGTTTCCCAATATTCCTGCTTTAATTTCCTGTGAGACTGCAAAATGATTTTTCCTGCCTATGTCGATTTGCAATTCCATACATTA
The DNA here is from genome assembly GCF_036365525.1 of Heterodontus francisci. NCBI lineage: Eukaryota > Metazoa > Chordata > Chondrichthyes > Heterodontiformes > Heterodontidae > Heterodontus > Heterodontus francisci. Next base: position 71,774,211 of record NC_090371.1, on the reverse strand, counting down.
ATTGGCAATTGGTCAAGAGTGCACAGTTTAAACCTGCAGTTTCCAGAAATACATCTCTCAAAGTAAGTGATATAGCAGGAATCCCACAGACATATCCGTAGCTATGACACTTTCAGAACATTGTTCACTTTTTGAACTATTGTATTTCTCAATTTTGTCGACACCCTCGCCACCTGAAGACGTTGGTTCCTTGCTGCTGTATGATTCAATGGGCATCAATTGCCTTCAGGTACTTGAGCAAGTGGCCATTATTCATCTGTGTATTCATGTGTGAGCCTTGGCAGTAAATGTCAGCAGTCTATCTGACCATAGGAAGATCATAAATCCTGTTTTCATCTGATCCTCATGCAGGTACATTTACAGAAGAGGTCACTGGGAAGCAGGTGTAGGACTCTGGTTGATTTTTGACTTTCTAACCTGAGGGCAGTTCTAGTGCTGCCCCACTGCAATCAGCAAGCTCTGCACCAACCACAAATTAGACCTGGGATCTTCCTGGTCTTATATGGCTAAGATATTCATCGGATGAGTTCACTGAGCCATCTGGGAACCTGGAACTGTTTTGTTTGTTGTTGTTGCAAAGATATAATGCTAACAGTTAATAATTTTCAAAGCTGCCCTATTTTGAAGATAGTCTGGGAGAAAGATTTGGAATCAACTTGCCACAGAGGTTTTTCCACAACAAATGGATTAAAAGGATGAAATACCATTTTAAATGCATGGTGACAGCAAAATAAAGAATGAAGACCCGTTTCATTGTAAATTATAGAGAGAATGATTTATACTAGAGATTGATTAAAAGCCAGTAAATCTGACTGAGGGGCTCAGATGACATCATAGACCATGACAGCAAAATTATTTGGAATTTAAGATTATATTACTGCCTTGAACTTACTCACAGCAACAACTATTTTTATAATGTAAAGTTCCTGGGTTGGTTTTATTCAGTTTTTGGTCTTTTTGTACTGACAACAGTTGTCAGTGTAATGTTGACAGCAACTGTGCCCTGTACTGGCAATGTAGGACGAAGATCCCTGGGAGCAGTAATAATATTAATGTTATTGCATCATTGTTGGAAAATGAAGTGACAGCTGATTTTGGTTTAGTGATAACAGGCTGGATTTTGTTGGGGCAACAGGGTCCTGACGCTGGGGCAGAAAGCTGGGGTAACCCTGCCTTGGCTGTTTAGGAGACATTTAGGCCACATTTTCCAGCACTCAGGCAATTAACTGCCCGGCATTGAGTCTCCTGTCCCTTTAAATGATGGAAGCCCACTCCTAAGAGCTGTCGGCCAATTGGAGGGCCAGCAGCCGTTCAGATTCAGTAGCATCACTGGAACGGTGGCCTCTGCTGGAACTGCAGCTGTCAACATGGACCCGGGCCTGCCAAGAAGGCAAATGGGGTCGGGGGTCACTGAGGCCTGGGTGGGTGGTGGGGAGTGGGAATTTCCGTAGAGGTGGCAGCTGCCAGGGGGCCACTCTGTGAGCCACGGAGTGCCTGGTTAGGAGGGTGGCCCCTGCACCCCCCACCGCAAGCCCACAGGAAGGCCATCTTGTTTTACAGAGCAGTCTCCCCATGTGGCAAAGGGCCCACCAGCCGCTGACCAAATGTTAGCAGTGGTGGAAGAGGCCCTTAAGTGGCCCTAAAGCCAATAGGTAAAATTCCATGGCATTGGGAAGGTGACGGGCACTCCACCCTCTGCCTTCCCTCGCACCCCCCGCCCCCCCCACCACTCCCAATCCACCTTCCAGCCCGACCCTTGAGGGCTGGTAAAATCCAGCCCCACATTTCTGCCTTTCTACCAGAAAATGTAGGAATGGGTCCCACTCCAGACAGCACCGGTGAGTGGAAACCAGAATGTGGTCTCTAAATACTGGATTGACATGCAGCAAGGTACACGTATCCAAATGGAGTGACCGCTGGTTGAGTGATGTTATTCATGCCTCTGAGTCAGAAGAGCTGGTTTCCAGCTTCAATCCAGACTGCCCTGCCAAGTAGAATGCCAGCTCTGAATACTGGGTTGATCTACTTGTGTCTGATGGGTACAGGTGGCCCTCAGTCCCATTATAAAGGGTAGGTGGGATGCTTTAGCCTCGATTGCAGCCAAACTAGAAGAAGGTACTCTGAAGGATAAAACCATGAACAGGGTAACAGGAAACAAACTCAGCTATTCTTCTGATTGAAGTGACTCAAGAATCCCCGATATGAGACGTGATTTAGGACAGAACTGACGGAATGCTGGTTAAAAGAAAAGGAAAATATAGGAAGAGTGATTTTTATTCAAATAATTCCTCGAAATGTCCATATAAAACAAATATGCATGTTCTTCATATAAATGTTTCAAGAGCATCTGCAACATTGGGCAGGACTTTCAACTTCTGCAGAGATGTAAAACAGGCGATAGATAATCTACCACCTATTATGCATTTTCATTCCACTGACTTCAGTACAAAAGAAATTTGGATAGGGTGTATAATGAGTGACCGATCCAGTACCGACCATGTTACTCCCCCAGTGAAGTTGGAAATTCCATTTATTGTATATGTCACAATTCAAAGTTCAAATATAGACAAAAAATTATAAGCAACTGGAGACCTCTCAAAAGTGGCAATTAAACTCTGACTGACCTCATATTTAAATGGCAACCTAGATTTAAACTCCCAACGGGATTCATGCGAGCAGCAGCCTAGGTGAGGAGGGTTAAAATCAGGCCTCACATCACCATAGGAAGTATCTGAGCAGCAGTCTTAACAATAAAATCATGCTCTAGACCTTAGATATCTGTGAATAATGCTCCAGTAGCCAACCAGTTGCTAAAATAAACCCTCTGATATTTAAAAAGATCAAATTTCTGAACCTGATGGAGGGCTGTAAATTGGCCTGCTCCAATGTCATCACTGATGATATAATGTCGACTGCATCTGGAAATAGCTTCATTTATTTTAATGGGTGCACTTTGGACTGGCCTAGGAGCTAATACAGGACTACCCTACCCTGTGGAGACATGCACTTGGTATGACATGTAGAATACATAGTATTTTCTTGAGGTCTGCAGTTCACATTTCTATGATGATGTTTTCTGACTCTCACATTATTGATGGCTGCACTCATTTTCTTTTACTACTTTGAATGAACTAAACATGTTCAACAAAAATTGGGTGGGACTAGTAGCTAGTGAGGCCACCAACCTGATAGGAATAGGGTTGTAGTGCCCTAAAAATGGCATGGAAGAATGGTCCACCTTTGCGGTTCTCCAAATTGGTGACTCAAGCTTATTGGGATTCCATGACATCAATAGGACCCCAATGCCATTTTATGAATGAACTGAGGAAGCATGCGCCATTTATACCTCACACACTGTCAGCTGGCAGTCCGGCTGAAATGATACATAAAGTTAAAGTCTTAATTTTTGTGGGACCAGGGGGAGCAGGAGTGCCGACTAGGCTGTCTGATACTGTGGTGGCCCGGAACCGACAGACTGCCCAGGGTAATTGATTTCCACCTGCAGCCCACCAGCCAAATTCTAATGAGGCCTTGTCCTGAAAATGAATTGGATCTCCTGCCAGGGTTATTGAACCAACCGCCCAAAGTCTGTCCAGGGGACTATCCTAGAAGCCAGTTTAAAAGACTTGAATGAATAAACTGTCTCATAAACCATTTACACTTGAATGTTTGGATCTTTATGGATCCAAAGCAATGCATAGATGAACTTGGGGAATGATCTATCGGAAATAAAAACATAAGAAATAGGAGCAGGCCACACAGTCCCTTCAGTCTGCTCCGTCGCATTTTCTGTCCTATCTCCATATCCCTTGATTCCCTTAGTATCCAAAAATCTATTGATCTCAGACTTGAATGTACTCAATAACTGCATTCACAGCCTCTGGGGTAGAGAATTCCAAAGGTAGGAAGAGACTTGATTTGATGTCTCATTTGAAGAACAGCACCATTGACAATGCAATACTCCCTCAGCGTACTGAAGTATCAGCTTAGATTACATACTGAAGCCCAGAGTATAGCTTGAGCTCACCATCTTCTGATTCAAATAGAAGATTTCTAAGAACTGAGCTAATCTAACGGAGTAAAACAGAATTCTAGATCATGTATAATATATAATTGGAAAACAGATGGCTGAGAATACACTGGCACCACAAAGAAGATTAATTTATTTCAGGAAAACAAAGCAAAAGAATAAAAGAAAATTGAAAATGCATCTCAAAAGTAAATCATAAGTTCAATATGATAAAATGGAGCCAATTTTCTCCTCTCATAAAGTTACTGACTCATGCTGGAGTGCAGTACCATGGTGACTGGCAGCCCTTGCCCAAGTGCCCATCTGTTTAAACTGTAAGCATCAATAGGCTATTCCATCAGTGGGGCTTCACAGCTCAGCCCAACATGTCCATGTCCAACGACACACACATGCAGCAAACAAATCTGAGACTTTCGTGGTTAGTAGGGCTCAGTTCCACACTAAGCTATGCACTTACCAACAGAGCTACTGGGAGAACTTTGTAATATTGTATTAAACTTTGTGCAATCAAGTTGCTATTAGATTCCTCACATAGGACATTAGAATATAAAAACAGAAAGTGCTGGAAATACTCAGTAGATCTGGTAGCATCTGTGGAGAGAGAAATAGAGTTGATGTTTCGAGTTGGATATGATTCTTCTTCAGTGCCCCGTAAAATAAATCTGTCTTTCAACAATAGGTTAGCTCATTTCCATTGGCAAGAATATATGAGCTTCATCTTCCCATTTCATTTCCAAATGTTTTCTCAACCTTACATCTGACTACCATAAGTGAGCTCCCTGTTCATCTGTTCATGTTCACAAAGCCAGTTTTGGCTCCAGTCTTAATTGCTTTCTTCACAAGGTGCATAATAATTATGGTAAATCAACCGTTGCCTTTTCTGCTGCCAACTTGTGGAATTCAGTGCCCACTGCTAGCAAACAAATCTCACCCTTATCAGTATTTAAATCATGTATGTGTAGTCACATACTGTTAACCTTGGCTAAAGTCAACGCTGTTTGTTTGATTGGAAGTCATTATGGTGGTACAGTATGTAGATTGTGTGCAGTATTTTCCTGCATTTTTCTCCAGAAAAAAGTGATATTGTTATAGCATCAGTCATATGATGTTGTGCCGCAGATCTTTATTCATCTTTTACCCATGGTCTTATAAGCAGCTTGCTCTTCATCCCTGTTCTATATGACATTATTAGAAACCAGAGGATGTGCCTGGCTGATGCAATGGGTTAGATGCAAGTCTTTCATCTTCAATACCTGGCTTCAATCCAGCCCAGAATGATGGGATGGAAGTCTCATCTGTCTTCTGGTTGTAAAGGTCTTTGTGAAATGCATTTGGGCAGTCTCAATCTACTTCCTAATAGGATAGGCTCACAGCACAAGAAAATACAAAACTGGGAATCTCATTCAGAAAGGATGGCTGCTGTCAGAAAGGAAAAGATCACACTTGTGCAGCAGGGGTTGCTTAGCTATTGTTGTGCTTTATTCTGGACCTAACTTCACTATAGCTGACCTGGGAGTACATGATGCTGTTGCAGTGTGTCCAGAGTTGAGAGAAGAATTAATCTGGTTGCTACATGTAGTGATATTGTAAGTACATTAAAGAAGAACATGGTTATGATGTTGCTACATAGAGTGACCAAATTAATTCTTAACCAAACAAGAAAAAAAAACAGGATTTTGCCTTGCATCTCACTGCCCTGATGTTCAGCAGCCTGTCTGTCATCCTATAATAGTAACTCATAATAAGCCGGAGAATTTGCTGAGCACAATGTATTATTCTGCTGCTAAAGTGTGGCTGTGAGTTATGTCCTGTGATGATGTGTAATTGTAGTGCCTTCTTGAGGTCAGTTAGAGGTTGATTGTTTTTAGCAGATCCTGAGGCCCAGCACATCCTGAGGTCCCACGAGCAAGTGGGAACAGCGCTGATGAAACTGTTGTGATAGTGTATTTGTTCGGATGTTAAATATCATCATTTAAATATATGTTTATGCTAATATGTATGTCATCACAGGAAGTGATGCATTATCACATGATTCAGTTCTTTTGCACAGTTAGCACGTGTAAGATGAAGCAACAAGAAGTCTCCATTAAAGCTCTGTGTTCAACCACAATGGCTGCCCTTCAGCTTCAGTTTGTATTAATATAGAAAGAGATAATACAAATGGTGGCAGCGATAGTGAGTCGACAGCATAGATGAGCTGCTGAAAATGGCAATTCAAGAACTGCAATTGGATCACATCTTTCACATCAGGACAGCAACAGTGTGAGTAGAGATTGAAGGTGATTTAGGCACACTCCTGGTTCTGTCCCAGGCCGGGAAGACAAAAATTAAATGGTAGCTTTAGCCGCAGAGATCAGTGCAGCATCGTGGTTTTGCATGGATTCCTTTCCGTTGTCACCACATTTGTGCCATTATCCGACCCCAACGCCAGGGCCCCTCCTGCCTACAAGCTCACAAGCCCGCGCTACAGCAACATTGCTCAGGACTTGGCTCCTGCTCAGCTCTGCAACTTTTAAAGCAAGGTTTGCTCCTCAGGGGGAGAAAAGAGTAGAAGGCTTAGGCAATGGCAGCCAGATTTCCAGAGATGGACTGGAAAGCATCTGATGGTGAGTTCAAACTGTTTAAGCAGAGGATTGAACTATGCATCCTAGACCGCAAAGTTGTGGATGCAGAGAAGCAGGTGATAAAAATAAGGATCACCATAGGCAACAAAGGTCTGTACAGAATCAATCCCTCTAGTTTATCTGATGCTGACCAAAAGGATCCATCAAAGCTATGGGCAATATTAGAAAATCAGCTTAAGATTAAAGCCAGTATCAGAGCACACTGCCTGGAACTCATACGGTATAGACAGAAGGCCGGCGATAGCTTGGATGACTTTGTTAACCGATGCAGAGAGAAAGCGAAAGAATGCGTCTTCTCTGATGCTGAACTTTCAGAATGTATTATGAAGTTGGATATCGCCTCCACTCCTATTGAGGTGTTCCAGAAAGACCTGCTGGAAAAGCTGAAGAGACAAGGCGTGGACAGCATTTTACAGGGCAGACGCAGATATGAGGCAATAATCACAGGAAGACAGTGTTTGCAAGCTTCAGGGTTGGAAATGCCTGTTGGTACAATATCTCAGGTACCCAGGCAGAACAACGTGTGCAGTAACTACCGGCTCTCCCAACAACCACGTAGATGCTCAGCATACACTGACACATGCAAGGCATGTGGGCTTAGAGAGCATTGGACCAAACTTCTCAGAAGGTCCAGCAGCAGGAAAGCAGGGAGAAGCCACAGTGGGCAGCACTCAAACTGCAGAAGTACGCCACCCAGAGGTGAAGGGAGACAAGACACTTCCAGGCATTGTCAAGGGCATAGATCCATCCACGAAATGGGGGAACGCCTGAACTAAATGGATGAGGTGGATTGAGGTGAGGAGACTACAACCCTGAAGCTATTTCATTAAGGCAGATCACATAAATTTTTTGCTTCAATTTACTCAAGCTCAGCTATCTGCCTGGATCCTGGAAATATCAAAGACATCCAGACTGCAAAACAAGGACGACCTCCAAAGGTGTCTAAGTCTATTCAACTTCCTTGATTCATACATACCGAGCTTCTCAGAGAAGGCACCTCCACTCAGAGAATTGCTGAAGAAAGACACACCATTCCCATGGCAGGACAATCACCAACATGCATTCAATGCGTTGAAACAAGCACTGTCAGCCGAGTCATGTTTTCAATAGTGTGATTCTCAGAAGGCAACATTAGAAGTGGCCGCAACGCATAAAGGTCTTGGTGCATATCTTCTTCAAGACAGAAAGCCTGTCGCATTTGGTTCACAAAGTCTGTGGCCAGCACAAGCAAATTACTCCAGTATCGAATGAGAAATTCTTACTCTTGACTTCAGGATCACTGGTTCCACAAATACTTATTCGGGAAAAAGTTGACAGTTGAGACACATCATAAGACGCTGGAGATTATCTGGAGAAAACCGCTCACAAGTGCACCACCTCGATTCCAGAGGTTACTGATCAAGATTCAGGGCTGCAACTGTGAAGTCAGATACAAACCTGGTAGTCAGATGGTCCTATCAGATACTCTAAGTAGACTGCCCAACCCTGGGAAGGCGTGAGACATACTACTTGACTTCCAGGTGGACAAAATCTGTGTAAGCTTGGAGGATGCCTACAACATAGATCACATGTGCTTCGGACAAAACAAGAGAGAGAAACTCCTGAAGGAGCTCCGAGCTCTACGGCAGATCGTTGTAGAGGGTTGGCCCAAGACCATTCTGGAGATCCCTACAGATCTGAGAACATATTAGCCATATCGAGACAAAATCAGTGCATCCAATGGAGTACTATTCAAAGGACTCATTCTGAAGACACTTCAGTCCGACATACTTGGAGAGCTCCACCAAGGACACTTGGGAATAAGAGGACGAGATGACTTGCTCACTAGTCAGTGTTCTGGTGCGGCATCACCAAGGACATTGACCAGGTGATGAGATTTTGTGATGCATGTCAGGAACACCAGGCTAGTCAACAGAAAGAGCCTCTCCAACCACATGACATACTGTCATCACTGTGGATGAAGATAGCAACAGATTTGAGCTCTGTGGGCAGAGGAGACTATGTGCTAGTGACTGACTGTCATTCTAAATTTCCTATTGTGCAGAAGCTTCGAGATGCATCAAGTACTGCAGTGGCCAACACTGTTACTGCCATACCTTTAATCTTTATGGTGCCCAGGTAGAAGTGGTATCTGACAAAGATCCAGAATACGTGGGAAAACTCTTTCAGGATATGTTGAACGATAGTCCATCAACCATGTCGCATCATCATCCCAATATCATTGTTCAAATTGGATGGCTGAACATATAGTCAGGACAGTCAAATCACTGATCAAAAAGTATTCGGAAATCAGGCAAGATATCCAAATTGTGTTATTCCATCTTCACGCAACGCCATTAGACTCCAGATTGCTATCACTTGCTGAGATTCTGTTTAGTCAGCCAATGAGAGCCAGACTACCAAGGTATCAATTCACCGTGTCATCCTTGATCACAGACCAGTTATGTCAGAAGCAAGACAAGACAAAAGATGCACACAACATGCATGTAGGTGCAGAATTACTGCCACTATAACGTTGGTCAGAAGGTGAGGGTTCTACACTCTCAGGAACAGATATGGTTCCCAGCAGAGGTGTGAATTGTGCAAAGAACCACATTCATATGAGATGACAACACCAAATGCTGCAATACTGTGAAGGAATTGATCTCACCTCAGGGGACTCTCTGTTAGCCATGCACAAGGCGATAAATTAGCAATGTCTACGTGCACCCGCATACGTTTTGCAGATGAAGAGACACAAGTAATACACTGTCACTGAGGACAATCCTCCCAAACCCAATCTTCAGGAGGAGAGATGCACAGTTTGAGAACATACCCACATGTCATTGTCACAAGGTCTGGTCGAGTCAGCCGATGAACAGTATGGTTCCAAATGTAAACAATACCTTGAAGAGGACTGTTCCAAATGTTCTTGTTACAGTTGAACGTTTTATGTAAATAGTGTTATAGTTGTCAAATTTCTTATATCTCATAAGGGTTGCTTAGTCATATACGTGTTAAATGACAACTCCATAGAGTGTAACGTTAAGTGAAGAGGGATGTTGTGATAGTGTATTTGTTGGTATGTTAAATATCAACATTTAAATATATGTTTATGCTAATATGTATGTCATCACAGGAAGTGATGCAATATCACATAATTCAGTTCTCTTGCACATTCAGTTAGCAGGAGTTAGCTGAAGCAATGAGAAGTTTCCATTAATGCTCAACCTCTATGGCTGCCCTTCAGCTTCATTTGTATTAATCTAGAAAGAGATACAATGATAGAAACCCAGGCCCATATTGGATAATTAATGGAATTACAGAAATTTATTGCACAGGAAGACATCAACTGGCCCATTGCACATGTGCCAGTTTTCTGAAAGAGCTATCCAATGGCCCCATGACCTGCCTTTCCCCTGCCAACCAGCAACCCCACCCCATTCATTTTTAAATTTGTCATTGTCAAATATTTATCCATTTTCTTTTTGAAAGCTGCTATGGATTATGCTTCCACCACCATTTTTGCTAAGGCTTCCTGGGGGAAATTCGGCTTTGTGATGCTGCCCGAAACCAGTTGGGATCACAGCGGAGAATGAGGGAAAATTCAGACAATGAGGCCGACTGCTGCCTCACTATTCTGACTGGATTTCCCTCCCACTCTTTGCATGACAATAGTGGCAGGAGGGTGGATCTAGGCTCCCAGAGGCCTCACTCAGGTCTGCTTTACTTATGGCTGCTTCTGTGGGCCACCATGTGGAAAGTGGAGGTGGGCCTAAGGAATTGGCAACAAAGGCACGAGGTCCCAGGTGGAGAGAGAAGGCCTCACAGCAACCTGCTCTCCTTCCATTTAACCCAAAACACTTACCTGCTGAAGGCCCCAGTTTCAGCTGAGGCCTTCAGTGGTACAGCTGATCCAATCTACACAGAACTTCTGTCCCTTTTAATGTTCTTTGTCTTAAGTCCCACTGCATCACTGTTGGGATTTTCCACCCTTGCAACGGTGGGCTCCCATGGTTGTGGGAATCTACTGGAAGCCTATAGTGCATATCAAATGATCATTCAATCAAGGGAAATAGCCCTGCAGGAACTCCAAAGAGGAAATTCTGGTCTTCATGTAGTTGTAACTACCCTCTGCATAATAAAAAAATAGTCTTACCTCTCCCTTCATTCTTTGTTGATTATCTTAAATGTATTCTCTCAAGTTACTGATGGAATAACTAGTTATTCCCAATTTAGCCTGTCAATCCCTTATAATTTTGAAAAGCAATGTGAGCAGCAGCCTGAATTTGTCATATTCAACATGGTTGGGTAGATAGCTTAATTTAAATATAATCCATGTGCAAGGAAAGCTTTTGGACCTTTGGGAGCCCTGCGTTGGTAATGTATCAACTCTCAAGGAGCTGGAGCTGCTGCACACTTAGAGGGAAGCATCGTTTTGTTTGAAGGCTGAGGTAATGATTGGTGCACACTCAGAACCATGCCCTTCAATGGGAAACCTTGAAAGCCTTATTGGAGAAAGTGGCCCTGCATAAAGCGGCAATGTTTGGACCTCAACAGTGAAAGTAGATCACTGAGGGTAAATGCCGGCTAAATAAATGTTGATGCAGGAAGACAAGTGGAGTAGAGGAATAACCTGACTGATCCTTCTTTGGAATATTTGGTGATGATTTGTTGGCCAGAAGGAACAGATAATTGTTTGGTTTTGAAGACAGGAAAACTGGTAACAATAATGACTAAACTTCAAAATTAAGAGGTGGCTACTGAGGATGTGATAAGACAGTATATAAATACAAGCTTTTTTTCTTAATTTTATTTTACTGCAGCTAAGCACTGTGCTGATGGTTTTATCAATTTATCCATTGTGACTCTTAAATGCCTTTCCTGATCAGCTGACTGTTACAATTAGCATATTTTATTCTGCCTTAGTTATGGCAGTGTACGTACAGAATATTTCATGGGCACCTTTGTTTCAAAGAGGTTATGATACTTGCATATTATTTTATCAGACATGCAAAGGGAGGCACAAAATAATAGCACTGATCATGTCTACCAATAAGAATGTGTGTTTTTTAATGGGAGCATAGTGAAGGGAAAAGTATTTTCAAATTTTTTTTACAAGCATACAATTTAATTAAACATGAACATGCATTATCTCACTTGCATGTGATATCAACCAGACATAAACAGCACTCTCTCTCTGTACCACAAAAAAAAATCACAGATACTTTTCTAGAAGACAGTACGCCTTTAAGAGAAATCTTTAAAAAAAAAACATTTTTGCAATCATTACATTGGCTTATCAGTGTGCAGCGATGAAACAGTTGGAGATTCAAACTATCTGAAAATCTATAAATCAATCTCAGACAATGTGGAGCAACATCAAATAAAAGATGAATCTCATCATTGACAAGACTCAGTAAGAAGCAAAACACTTCTATTGCACTGTCTCAATATTAAAAAAAAACTAGAACTCAACACAATTATTTGTATAGCTTGAAATGGAAAGTCAGCCCCAGGTCTTGAGTATTAAAGTACAGAGCACATTATATATCCATGAGTCTGTTAAACTACCCATTAAAAGATGGATTCAAGCAAGTTACAATATGGTTACATAGTTATGGGCTCAGATGACATCATAAACCGTGACAGTATATATCAAGCAGTTTACTGCATTCTTTAAACCCTGGAATTCACATAAGTGTGAATTCTCATTCGCTGACAAATTATTCCTGCCATAAGCATACATACAACTAATTCATGGATTAGTTCACTGATCCCACGCTTCCAACTTTATCGCCAGGCAGGTTATTAGATGGGTGGTGGGGTGAGTTAGAATACAGGCCCAGGTTATTTTAACGCCTCATTAACATGCCGCTGTTAGGAAGCAGCATCTGGCCTCTGGAACATTGTGTGGCCATTCAATAAGTGTGGGGATGGAGAGTTCAGGTGATCTTACAGAAAGGGGGGAGTGGGGGTGGAGTCTGTGGCAGGGGAGGATGAAACTTTCTTTGTGTGACCTTTTCCCAACAGGTCCTGACTGGCCTTCACTTGGTGAGAAAGCTACAGTGAGCTGCCTGCTCAGGCTGGAGTTAAAATTGCATTTGGGACCTGATGATGTCATTATGCCCAATCTGCATATTTAAAGAAGGACTCCATTGGCCTCCTTCTGTGCTATCAGCCTCTATTACAGAATTGTTCTGTTTTTCCATTTTCAATTTTTGTTTCACATTTCCAGCATTCCTGGTCTTTTCTCTTTTCAGTAAATAGTGTCACAGAGCTGTTTCTTGGAAGTTCTTTACTGGGTTGCTCATATAGGCCCTGAATCCAATCACATTTAGCCATGCCATTGTATGTGCTCCACTTGGCATGCCCAAACCCACCTGAATTTCCAGGTTCAGATCATTTGCAAAGGTCCGACCATCGCCGGGGTCCTTGGTAAGGACCTGTACCAAGAATTGGTGGTGAAAATCCAGCAGCAAGAGCAGGCCAGATGCTGTCCAAAAAAAACAGCTGCCAGCTTTCCTCTTGCTTGAGGAATTTTGTGACACTGGGGAAAAGAAATGGTGGCCCAGAGGACTGGGGCAAGATGAATGAATCATGTCTGTTGTCAGGAAACTGGCCACAAACCTGCACGATGCACTACTTGTGATAACTGCCAAGCTGGATGTTCAGGGAGTGGAATCCCTTTCTATGAAGAAGGAAGGGCAACTGGTGATTGGAAGCATGTAAGGCAATGTGGGTCTAGTTTATGGCACCTTGGGAATGTGATGTAGGTGTTCTTCCTGAAGTAGAGAGCCTCTGTGACCACCCGGATAGAACAAACTGGGAGCTGTCACTGATGTTACCCACTGCAGCCTGGAACAAGCCTGTGGCATAATGTTAAATGCCATGGTGACCTTGACAGGCATAGGCAGTGCTGGTGTGAAGTTCGAGTTGTGGCTGCAGTAGGTGATAGCCTCTTTGAAGAAGTGTAGGCACCTCACAGCTCCTCGGAATAGTTAAAGTAGGAGAACTATTCCATGAAAGTCCACTGTTGGTGTGACCTCCTGTGCAACTCTCCTCCTGCCTCTCCTCCTAGCTGTTCCTGGCCTCTGCTATCCTCTTCACTTCCCTACCAAGGCAGACCCACCAGTCCACACATGACTGCAATAAAACTATTTCCACAGCAGTAACAGTCCAGAACCAGCAAAATGTTCTTTCCAGAAGTCAGAATTAACTTGTGAAACACAAAAAATAGGAAAAAGGAAGACTTGGAATGTAAACCAGCAGCCTAAGGGGACAAACCAGCAACTAACCTGTACAAAGTAGATAAGGCATTTAGTAGTAGATAAGGCAACGTTCTTGCTACCTGTTGGCGCCATGATTTGCTGAGCGAGTTTATCACATGGTGAGTTAGGCACAGGAGCAGCCCAACTTCACAAAATGATCCTAAAATAAGGCTGGGACGCTTATTTAAATATTATGAGATATTTCAATGCTTCCAGCCCCGGTTGCCTACTGAACAGCCTGATAAAATATGGCAAACGTGCACTTCTGGCATGGAATGAGCCACATATCATATTGGACACTTAGGCACCCATTTTAAGCCTGTGAAATGGGCAGAGTGTGATCACATTTCTAGGACGACATGTGATTTATAAACTGGATGTCACTGTATTGAAATTGTTTATTCACCACCAACAAATCATCTACCAACATTCACTCCAGTAGCATTAGCTAAAAAGATGCAAGTCATCTACAAAACTTTCTTTTGAGTAATTTGTCAATGTTAAACATAAGCTAGGGATTCAGAGAGAAAAGAAAATCACATCTGGTGGGGGGGTATTTATATTTTAAAATATATATTTAGCCCTGTTCCTCCCCATGTGGTGACTCACCATTGTGGGTCTTCACACACAGCTGAAACTGCTCTGCTAATATAAGTGATAAGGCACCACTGCATGTCTCACAAGACTGATATTGAAGCGAGCCACGGATACTTATGAGGATGGAACCAAGCCGGCAGGTTACACCACCAACTGATCGCAGTGTCTCAGTAGAGAGGCTCCAGCTGTGTGTGGAAAGCTAAAATAGTAGGTCATCACTGGGAACAGGTTAAAAATAAGATCAGAAGATTTCTGACTATGTAGTGTTTTATAATGCTTCCTTTCCTCCCAGTATTTTACAGCCAGTGCTTTATTGTGAAAATATTGCCGATTTAAAATTTCCTTTCTAACCACAGATTCGGCACCCAGCTGATAATAAAAAGAACTTGGTATTTGAACATGTCAGCATCTAGTGTCAGCATCCCGCCATCTCAGTGTGTGGTTGTACCATGGTGTCAGTGAATCAGTATCTCACCAACTCAGTATTGCCCTGTCAGTATCTCAGTGTATTATTGTATCAGTATTGCACTGTCTCTATCACAGTGTGCTAGTGTCGCAGCATGCCAGCATCTTGAGTGTCAGTGTGCCACCACCTCAGTGTGTCACCGTACCACTGTGTGAGTTGTGGGACTTTTAACCCAAACCATCCAGTGGCAATGGGACAGGAGGGTCTTTAAAATGTATCATTCATCCTGCAGTCCACTGCAAGGGCTACAGCAGCTCAAGGAGAAGACACAAGACCACCTAGGGATGGGCAATAAAAGTGCCCTTTCCAGCATTTCAACATTCAGTGAACAAAAGAAAATTAGAAACACAGAAGATTAGGAAATAGGGAGGACAGTAAGCATAAAACTGTATAGTTAGATATACAGTATGATGTCCATTAAAGCATCAATCTCTTGTGATTGCATTTTCTTCTCGCAGAAAAAATACTCTTCTATCATCTAATGCCACTAACAATCCAATAAGCTTGATACTAATAATGTCTTCAGCTCATTGAAGTCACCATGCATGAGTTACATGGAATACCAACTTTTGTTAGATTTCTTCATTCTAACATGAGAAAAGAAATGTGGAACTGCTCACAGATCCTTAAAGGACAACTTTCTCTTTGAAGTCTGGATTGTCAATCAAGCTTGATTACATAAAATATCAAATTAACAACTGGAACTGGAAACTTTAATCAAATATTCACCAACTTTGCTTCCAATTTCCACCCTTCTCTCACCTTCACATGGTCCATCGCTTCCCTTCCTCGACTTCTCTGTCTCCATTTCTGGAGATAGGCTATCAACAAATATTCGCTATACGCCTACTGACTCCCACAGCTACCTTGACTACACTTCCTCAGCCCCTGCTTCCTGTAAGGACTCTATTCCATTCTCTTAGTTTCTCTGCCTCTGCCACATCTGTTCTGATGATGCAACCTTCCATGCTAGCGCCTCTGATATTTCTTCCTTTTTCCTCAACTAAGAATTCCCCCAAAATGGTTGAAAGGGCTCTCCACCATGTCCATCCCATTTCCCACACTTCCACTCTGACCCCTTTCCCTTCCCTCCCAGAACCATGATAGGGTTTTCCTTGTCCTCGCCTTCCATCCCGCCAGCTTCCATATTCAACAGATCATCTGTCGCCATTTCCAACACCTCCAACATGATGCCACCACCAAAGACATCTTCCCCTCCCCTCCCCTGTCTGCCTTCCAAAGGGAGCGTTCTCTCCGCGACATCCTGGTCCACTCCTCAATCACCCCCAACACCCCTTTCCCTTCCCTTTCCAATGGCACCTTTCCATGCAAGCGCAGGAGATGCAACACCTGTCATTTTAGTTCCTCTTTCCACATCATCCAAGGCCCCAAACACTCCTTCCAGCCGAAACAGCAATTTACATGTACTTCTTTCAATTTATTATACTGTATTCGCTGCTCATAGTGTGGTCTTCTCTACATTGGCGAGACCAAATGCAGATTGGGTGACTGTTTTGCGGAACACTTCCGTTCAGTCCACAATCATGATCCCAAGCTTCTTGTTTCCTGTCATTTTAACACTCCACCTTTCTCTCATGCTCATCTCTCTCCCCTCGGCCTTCTGCAGTGATCTAATGAAGCTCAACGCAAGCTCGAGGAACAGCACCTCATTTTTCGATTAGGAACTTTAAGTTTTCTGGACACAATAATTTTAGACCATAATCTCTGCCCCCATTTTGTTTCCTTTTTCTTTGCAGGTTTACTCTCGTTTTTCTTTTGTTTTTGCTTTCGGACGGCAGCTGTTCTGCCATTCACACCTTCTCGAGACACATCTTT
Source organism: Heterodontus francisci (assembly GCF_036365525.1). NCBI lineage: Eukaryota > Metazoa > Chordata > Chondrichthyes > Heterodontiformes > Heterodontidae > Heterodontus > Heterodontus francisci. The sequence goes on along the minus strand of NC_090371.1, from coordinate 71,757,408 downwards.
TGTTTCTTAACATGTGCCAATACCACTCCTTTTGGCTTTGCACCACCAACTCTTTTGTCATTTAATCTCTCCTGTCTTCCACCCTACTACAGACCTTCCCTTTTGTTCTTTTTCCCATGCTCCACCCCACATTTCACATGATTAAAACCTATTACATTTCTCACTTTTCCCAGTTCTGATGAACGATCAATCACCTGAAACATTAACTGATTCTCTCTCCACAGATGCTGCCTGACCTGCTGAGTTTTTCCTGTATTTTCTGTATTTTCATCAAATTAACAACATCACTTTGACATATGCCAATAGTGTAGAGTCGCTTAATGTTATTTTAGGGTTAGTATACAGTTTCACAAGGACTTATTGCTGTAAACATTTGAAGTGGAGCCTTTCAAATGTAATGGTGCTGACCACTCAGGGCTGGGGTATAACTTCAGTACAATATGAAAGCATCGATTCTGGTGCGGACACCTTGGATTTTTCATTTGCATTTAAAACACACTGTCCCCAATAACCCCTGGATCAAAAGAAAGCCTTTATCTTAATTAAAACTTCATCAAAGGGACCTTTCTGAGTTCTCAGAGACAGGCTATCTCTGATCTTCCATTTCAAACTTGTGGAAGGAGCAACCTTGAATTTAATCTGAGCTAACACACAGCTACAAACAGCTGGAGTCGAACTGCGGCCATCAAAACATTCTTTCTATTTCTGTCACACTTAACTCCCAAGGCTTGAAGAACTACTTTGGAGCATGGTTTGTTGTTACTTGCCTTCAGAGTCAAAGCATCATTCGCGCCAAATATAAATTGCGAGCTTTTGGGGCCACCATATAACTTTGGCTGAGATTACCTGAAGGCTCAGCCTGCCCTGCGTGGCTACAAATATCATTCCGCATTGCGAGCCTGTAAGATGTTTGTCCAAAATGGAGCACAACAACAACAACCACTTGCAATCATATTTAATATAATAAAGCGTTCCAAGGTGCTTCACAGGAGCATTGTTAAACAAAATGTGACACCAAGCCACATAAGGGCAGATGAACAAAAGCTTGGTCAATGACTTAGGTTTTGTGGAGGTCTTAAAGGAGAGGAGAGAGATAGAAAGGCGGAGAGGTTTAGGGAAGGAATTCCTGAGCTGAGGGAGTTGAAAGCACGGCTGCCAATAGTGAAGCGAACAAAATTGGGGATGTGCAAGAGGCCAGAATTGGAGGAACGCAGAGATCTCAAAGGGTTATAGGACTGAAGGAGGTTACAGAGAATGTAGGAGTGAGAACTGGAAAATAAATTAGAATATGAGAATGATATTGAAAATTATAATACCTTTATATACATTTAAAAAAATGAAGTAAATGATCTGGAGCTTCTTCTCCCTCCAAAATTAACTTAAAATAAAGTAGTTGCAACTTTTTTTTTAATGAAGACAGCGCCCTTTTAAAGCAGGCAGTCTAATTGTTCTGGTTTAGTGGAGCAGCTGAGCCCAGTCTTTCCCCCTCCCTTCAATCTGCAAGCCAGGGTACCAATCTACCTGTAACACACTCTCATGCCTGATGTCACATTTAATCTCATTCACTGTCAGACAGATTTGACATTTTCAATGGTGGCGAGGTGGGGGGAAGAAAATAAGAACTGAAGTTTTAGCAGGCTATTTATATATAGAAAAAAGCCTGCAACATATAAAAATTCATAAACACTGCAGGCGTCTCCATGACAATTGATGGAATAATCAACTGTCATCTCTGCTTGTGTGTGACAATGATGGAGAACGATGGAGGATTTATCTGAGGCAAAATGACTTATTTACGACTCCCTTTTTTGCATAAAGCTAAAACGTCAGCCTCCAACCTGCTCCATTGGAGATAGCATAATTTTATAAATATTATGACATGTTTGGAAAAATATGGATAAATCCCCCCTTCCTTCCAGAAATGAATGACAAAAAAATCAGGTCATATATAAACAGCATACTTTAGAAAAAAAATTCAGCCCTGTGGTAAGAGAGCCTTTGTCATGTAAATTTCTCTTCTCCTTCAAATTATATAACGGTGTTTTAGTTTTACTTTGACATTTTCCACTAATTAGTATGCCAAGAACACTTCGGTCCCCAGACAACTCCCAACCAGCTGTGCACCAGACTAGGTTACTCTAGTCAGTGTGATTATCTGCTGCTAAATTTATTAGCCTTATCAAAGAAAGTGAAAAATCCCCTAAAGTCATTTCAAGTACGAGTAAGTGTTTTTCAAAGGCAAACTATTTTCTTTCAGTAAATAGGTTTCATGTGTAGGCCAGGCATTTAATTGGTGTCAGTACTTTCTTTTGCTTTGTTTCCCCCTCCCATCAAAACAGCCCCATGATCTTGCTTCCTGTAGTGTGGTGATCTGCGCACTCTCCCTCCAGATTCATTTTGCTCCTTTGTGCCTCATTGCTCTCTTGCGGCTGCTTCAAGCTGACAGTTCACCTATGCTTCGGCATGAGGAGCAGGAAGGGTGTGATGAGCTCCGCACCAAGCAACCCAACACAGCGTGTAAAACCGACATATTACACGTTCGGCAGCTGGGAGAACATCACGACAAGTATTCGAAAAATCTGCCTGAGTTCCTGTCAATATCTCCATTTACTATTCAATTACCTCAGCAATGCTCATGTGGAAGTATTTGTTGGCATGTCTTAGAGCAACGGTTCACTTTTGTCTTGCCATAGAAAGCTAAAGTTATTTGCATTAATCTCAGATGCAGATGTTTTCATTCTAAATAGATTTGTTTAGACCAGCAGTTGCTTAACTTGTACCAAGTAAGTCACCCAGAAAGTGAGAGTCTGGAGGAGAGACCCGTGGTAGTCGAGGCAAATAGCATAGATGCATTTAAGGTGAAGCTGAATAAGTACATAAGGAAGAAAGAAATAGGAGGATGTGTTGTTGGGGTGAGACGAAGTTAGGTGAAAGGAGACTTGTGTGGTGTATAAATACTGGCATAGGCTAGGTGGGTTACAGCACTAGGTGCTGCTGAATTGAATTGGATTGCTGCTGGACAGGTAGGGGGCTTGAAATTGGCATCTCCCACTGGAGGGGTCACCTGTGGAGGAGCAACCAGTTCCTGCAGTTCACCCCAATAATTCAAATGAGGCCTGAGGACGGATTTCTATTGATCTTGAGCCTCATGCCTCAGGTGCTCACTGTTTCTGCAGTGATGAATCTGGGTCGACATTTTTACCCCACTGCCTAACAGACAGTCTGACAGAGATAGTTATAGGAAGGAGAAAATATGGGGGAAATTGATATGAACTATTATATTAAATCTGTAATTTGGGTCCTGCATTTAATTGAAAACTGATTATAAGCGCCTATTACCACCTGTAGTGACACTATGATAGGTAATTTCAATGTTAAAGTTGTCATGCTGGTTGACACACAATAGCTGCTATCTTCTTTGGCCTCCTTATCTCGAGAGACAATGGCTAAGCGTCTGGAGGTGGTCAGTGGTTTGTGAAGCAGCGCCTGGAGTGGCTATAAAGGCCAATTCTAGAGTGACAGGCTCTTCCACAGGTGCTGCAGAGAAATTTGTTTGTCGGGGCTGTTACACAGTTGGCTCTCCCCTTGCGCCTCTGTCTTTTTTCCTGCCAACTACTAAGTCTCTTCGACTCACCACACTTTAACCCCATCTTTATGGCTGCCCGCCAGCTCTGGCGAACGCTGGCAACTGACTCCCACGACTTGTGATCAATGTCACAGGATTTCATGTCGCGTTTGCAGACGTCTTTAAAGCGGTGACATGGACGGCCGGTGGGTCTGATACCAGTGGCAAGCTCGCTGTACAATGTGTCTTTGGGCATCCTGCCATCTTCCATGTGGCTCACATGGCCAAGCCATCTCAAGCGCCGCTGACTCAGTAGTGTGTATAAGCTGGGGATGTTGGCCGCCTCGAGGACTTCTGTGTTGGAGATACGGTCCTGCCACCTGATGCCAAGTATTCTCCGGAGGCAGCGAAGATGGAATGAATTGAGACGTCGCTCTTGGCTGACATACGTTGTCCAGGCCTCGCTGCCATAGAGCAAGGTACTGAGGACACAGGCCTGATACACTCAGTCTTTTGTGTTCCGTGTCAGTGCGCCATTTTCCCACACTCTCTTGGCCAGTCTGGACATAGCAATGGAAGCCTTTCCCATGCGCTTGTTGATTTCTGCATCTAGAGACAGGTTACTGGTGATAGTTGAGCCTAGGTAGGTGAACTCTTGAACCACTTCCAGAGCGTGGTCGCCAATATTGATGGACGGAGCATTTCTGATGTCCTGCCCCATGATGTTCGTTTTCTTGAGGCTGATGGTTAGGCCAAATTCATTGCAGGCAGCCGCAAACCTGTTGATGAGACTCTGCAGGCACTCTTCAGTGTGAGATGTTAAAGCAGCATCGTCAGCAAAGAGGAGTTCCCTGATGAGGACTTTCAGTACTTTGGACTTCGCTCTTAGACGGGCAAGGTTGAACAACCTGCCCCCTGATCTTGTGTGGAGGAAAATTCCTTCTTCAGAGGACTTGAACGCATGTGAAAGCAGCAGGGAGAAGAAAATCCCAAAAAGTGTGGGTGCGAGAACACAGCCCTGTTTCACGCCACTCAGGATAGGAAAGGGCTCCGATGAGGAGCCACCATGTTGAATTGTGCCTTTCATATTGTCATGGAATGAGGTGATGATACTCAGTAGCTTTGGTGGGCATCCAATCTTTTCTAGTAGTCTGAAAAGACCACATCTGCTGACGAGGTCAAAGGCTTTGGTGAGATCAATGAAAGCAATGTAGAGGGGCATCTGCTGCTATATTGTGAGACTATATCTCCTTGTGATTGCACAAGCCAGTGAGCAGTTCTCCACAAATTGATCAAAATGCTTTCTGAAGTGTTTTTCTCATGCACCATTTTTTCTTCATAAACCGAAATTTCAAACATCCAAAATATAGGTTTCAACAATAGCAAAAATTGCATATTTCATAATAGATGGTTATATTTATCTACTGAATAGTTTTTTGTGTTTGTTAATGCTTTTGTTAAAGATTTTACATGGATTGCTTTAGCCTTTCCCAAAGGCTTAGGATTAAACTTAATACTTCTGCCCAGAGCTGTGATTCTGTGACTTGAATTTGGATTGTGTAAACTAAGCATGTACAGTGTAACTAATTTACCAACATGTATCAGTAATGTACAGTCAGCAATACTGAAGAGAAAATTTTCTTCAGCTCCTAGCACTTTCTGCTCTGTAGTATTTCTTCAACTAATTCTGTAAAACAGGCCAATTTTACACCTATACTGAGGTAAAAATTATTTTGAGTACTTTGTTCGAAGTGGTGAAAATGACATATTCTGATAACACATTGCTCATAAATTTTGTTTCCACAGATTCATAGGCTGGAATTTTATGCCCCTGCCAAACAGCAGGCTGGTGATGGGGTTGAGGGGTTCGTAAAATGGAGTGGGAGGCTCGGGGAGCCCTTCCCGACCTGTTCCCGCCTATGCTGCCAATTTACGTGGGGCGGCGGTGGCGAGAAACAGCCCGTCCACCCCAGACCAATCAAGGCCCTTAAGTGGCCAATTAATGGCCATTTAAGGGCCTCCGCCCGCCACCATGGGGATTTTACAGTTGGCAGGCGGGCGGCTGAGGCTTCAGAAAAGTCACCTGATAAGAGTAGGTGGCCTTCTGATGGCCTGGAGAAGGGGGGCCCACCTGATTGGTCATCCTGTACCTGAAGGAGGGCCACCTCTGAAGCCCCAACCACCCCCTACGCCCAACACACCCTCGCCTCCCCAGTTGACCACCCTTGCCTCGCGGGGCCTGAGCGATCACAACTGGCAAGGCCCCAAAAATGTACCCATTTTCAGGTGCTCCCCGACATCTTCATTCTTCCGCTGGGCTGCAGTCCCAGCAGTGGCCAACGCTCCTGGTGGTGCTGCTGGGACTAAGAGCTGCCAGCCTGCTGATTGGTTGGCAGCTCCATTAGGTCGGCCTCAATGAGGTGGAAGTCCCACCTAAGACCAATTAAGGGCCTGGGGACCATAAAATCTGGTCTGGATCCCCAGGCCCGGTGGAGGCGGGATCACCACCGACATTTTGGTCAGTGGACTGCTCCCCTCCACCCACCGTTAAATTCCGGCCATAGAATAACACAGCACAGAAGGAGGCCATTCAGCACATCGAGTCTGTGCTGGATCATTGGAAGAGCCTTTCCCCATAACACTGCAATTCTTTTCTCCTTCAAGTACTTATCCAATTCCCTTTTGAAGGCTACTAGTGAATCTGTATCCATCTCCTCAGGTAGTGCATTCCAAATCCTAACCACATGTTGCATAAAAAAGTTTTTTTTAATGTCACCTCTGGTTCTTCTGTAAATCACCTTAAATCAGTGCTTTCTCATTATCAACCCATCAGCCAATAAAACAGTTGCTCTTTGTTTACTCTATCTAAACCCTTCATGATTTTAAACACCTCTATCAAATTTCCTCTTAGCCTTGTCTGTTCTAAGGAATACAGTCCCAGCTTCTCCAGTCTATTCACATAACGAATTCTTCATTCTTGGAACCATTCTAGTAAATCTCTTCTGCACTCTCTCCAAAGCCTTCACATTCTTTCTAAAATATGGTGCCCATAATTGAATACTTTTTCTGAGGCTTAGCCAGTGTTTTACATGTATTTAGCTTAACTTCCTGGCTTTTAAACCCACTGTCCCCATTTATAAAGCCCAGGATTCCATACACTTTATTAACTGCTTAATTAACCTGTCCTGCATCTTCAATGATTTATGCATAAACAGCCCTAGATATTGTCCATTCCACCAGCCTGTCTATGTCCTCTTGAAGTCTATCACTATCTTCCTCACTGTTTACTACAATTCCAAATTTCATGTCATCTGCAAATTTTAAAATTGTACCCTGTACCCCAAAGTTGCTTTGTGAGCAAAGTTATAGCTCAAGGAATAAAGGGACACTAGCAACATGGATACGAAATTGGCTAAGTGACAGGAAACAAAGAGTAGTGGTTAATGGATGGTTTTCGAGCTGGAGGAAGGTTTGTAGTGGAGTTCCTCAGGGGTTGGTGTTGGGACCCTTGCTTTTCCTGATATATATTGACGTAGACCTTGGTATACAGGGCACAATTTCAAGGTTTGCGGATGATACAAAACTATGAAGCATTGTGAACTGTGAAGAGGAGAGTATAGAACTTCAAAAGGACATAGACAAGTTGGTGGAATGGACGGATAGGTGACAGTTGAAGTTCAATGCAGAGCGATGTGAAGTGATTCATTTTGGTAGGAAGGACATGGAGAGGTAAAATAAATGGTACAATTCTAAAGGGGGTGCAGGAGCAGAGGAACCTGGGTGTATATGTGCATAAGTCATTAAAGGTGGCAGGACAGGTTGAGAAAGCAGTTAATAAAGCATACAGTATCCCGGGCTCTATTAATGGGGCATAGAGTACAAGAGCAAGGAAGTTATGTTGAACTTGTATAAGACACTAGTTTGGCCTCAGCTGGAGTATTGGGTCCAGTTATGGGCATTGCACTTTAGGAAAGATGTAAGGGCATTGAACAGAGTGGAGAAAAGATTCAGGAGAATGGTTCCAGGGATGAGGAATTTCAGTTATGAAGATAATTTGGAGAAGTTGGGACTGTTTTCTGTGGAGAAGAGAAGACAGAGAAGTGATTTGAAAGAGGTATTCAAAATCATGAAGGGTCTGGACAGAGTAGATAGAGAGAAACCTTTCCCACTCGTGAAAGGATCGAGAATGAGAGGGCAGAGATTTAAAGTAATGGGCAAGAGAAGCAAAAGTGACATGAGGAAAAACCTTTTCACGCAACAAGTGGTTAAGGTCTGGAATGCATTGCCTGAGAGTGTTTTGGAGGCACGTTCAATTGAAGCAGTCAAAAGGGAATTAGACTGTTATATGGAAAGGAAGAATGTGCAGGGTTTCAGGGAGAAGGAATGGGAATGGCACTAAGTGAATTGCTCTTTGGGAGAGCTGCTGCAGACACGATGGGCCAAATGGTCTCCTTCTGCCCTGTAACAATTCTGTGATTCTGTGAAATCTAAGCCATTAATGTATATCAAAGACAGCAGCGGTCCCAATACTGAACTTTGGGGAACTCCCTCCAGTCCAACAAACAGCCATTCACCACAACTCTCTATTTTCTATCCATTGGCGAATGTTGTATCCATGCTGCTACTGCTTCTTTTATCCCATGGGATTCAATTTTGCTAACAAGCCTAATATGTGAGTTAATCAAATGTATTTTGTAAGTCCATGTACACATCAACTGCACTGCCCTCTGCTACCTCATCATAGAGATCAATCAAGTTAATCAAGCATGATTTGCCCTTAACAAATCTGTGGCCCCCCTTTTATTAGTCTATACTTATCAAAATGGGTGTCAATTTTCTTCCAGATTATTGTTTCATAAAGCCTCTCTGCCAAACTTTTTACTGTTAATCTGCCTGTAGAAGTCCTTTGGATTCCCTTTTTATCTTAGTTGCTCATCTATTCTCATACTGTCTCCTCTTCATTTCCTTTTACACTTGACCTCTATACTTTTTATATGCAGCCTGATTCTCCCTTGCATTACTAACCTAACATCTGTCATACACACCATTTTTCTGCTTCACCCTACTCTCTAACTGCTTTGTTATCCGGGAGCTCTGGCTTTCATTGCCCTCCCTTTCCCCTTGTGGTACTGTACCTAGACTGTACCTGAACCATCTCATCTTTAAAGGCTGCCCATTGCTTCAGTACTTTTCTGTCTGTTATTGACTCCATTTTACCCAAGCCAGATCCCTCCTCAATATATGACAATTAGCACCCCTTTAGTTAAATATTTTTATTCGCAATTACTCCTTATCCTTCTCAATAACTAAACTAAACCTTACAATACTATGAAACTACTCCCGAGATGCTACTTTTAAATGAATGTTGCCCTGAGAGGGGAGAGAAAAACTGGAGTCAGGGAGAAACTGCTTTCTTCATTTCATGTTACTTCAATTTTAAAAAAAGTGGTGAATTTTGAATCGAACCAATTATCTCCACCAAAACCAAAGCTAAATACTGCAGCTGCTTGAAATCTGAAATAAAAACAGAACATCCTGAAAAATATTCAGATACCATTTGTGGAGAGAGAAACAGAGTTAACATTTCAGGTTGATAACCTGGGTGCTGATGAAACATTGGGAGGAATTTTATGCTGGCGGCAGGGGTCTCTACATTGGGAGAAACCAACGTTGAAATCCCCACGTCGTCTCTTTTCTGGAAGGCCTGCCAAATTTAGTGCCAATCAGGCACTTAGGTGGATAGCAGCAGGCCTTCCACAGGATTTAGGACCCCGTCGCTGGAAGTCCTGCCCTTGGAGAACTGCCGGCCAATCAAAGGTCAATGGCTGCTGCTGGAAGTGATCGTTCTGGAGGCCGAGGAGCGTTGCTGGAGCCATGGTATGTCAGGGCGGGAGGGGTCTCGCGGTGGGGGAGAGGGAGTCGACAGCAAGGGCAAGGGGGGGCCCTCAGCAGGCCCCCACCTTCCCGATGCCAGGTCCTTCATTCAGACATTAAGTACCTTTGAAAGCGGGAAGCCCCCACCCCCGGATCCGGGAAACAATCCACATGGTTTTTCCTCTGTGCTTCCTGTGCAGTGACAGGGCCGCCCGCCGCATGGGTAATTGCATCTGTGGTGAGAAGAGGCTCTTAATTGGGGGTTAATTGCCCAGTTAAGGGCCTCATTTGGCAGTGGGGTAGGAAGGCCATTCACAGACCATTTCGCCCGGACTAAATTTTGGCGGAGGCGTGCTGGTGGCAGCAACCAACCCCCCGTCACCATCCCATCCGATTTTATTCTCTCACTGCCTCAGAACCCATTGTGGGGGAGAGCATAAAATTCCACCCGTTAACTCTGTTTCTATCTATGCACTGCTCTATCTGATTTACTGAGAAAAAATGCTATTCAATTTTTAAAAAAGGACATTTTAGAAGCAGGATGGATATCTACAATGTTTATTTGTTTTATTATGTGTCAGCCCTGACACAGTGGTTAGTACTCTTGCCTCTGAGTCAAAAGGTTGTGAGTTCAAGTCCCATGATAGAACTTAAACACAAATATCATGGCTGCCACTCCTGTGCAGTACTGAGAGAGTGCTGCACTGCCAGAGATGCTGTCTTTTGGAACAAGCATTAAACCAAGGCTCCATCTGCTCTCTCCGGTTGATGTAAAAGATCCTATGACTCTATTTTGAAGAAGAGCAGGAGAGTTATCCCCGTTGTCCTGGCCGATATTTATCCCTCAACCAACATCACAAAAACAGATTATCTGGTCATTCTCACATTGCTGTTTGTGGGAGATTGCTGTGTTCAAATTGGCTGCTGTGTTTCTTACATTACAACCATGACCACACTTCAAAAGTACTTCATTGGCTGTAAAGCACTTTGGGCCACCTCTGTGGTCAAGAAAGGTGCTATATAAATGCAAGTCTTTCTTTATGACCTGTGGATGAGAGGGCAGGATAATCTACTCCTGGGCTATGATGATACTGGTTTAAGGTCAGGAGGCCAGGGATCAGTCTCCAGTGCCCTTTCCTTTCTTTACGGTAGCATTTGACTCCTACTGAGTACTCTTCCTGCAGTGGCATGGCTGAGAGTGGGAATTCAGTAGAGTTGAATATTGGGACAAACATGTGCCTCAGTTCTTCATGGTAATATGGAAACAAATATGTGCTCCCAGCAGGAGTGTATATTGGAAAATTCTGGGTTTGCTACACCTTGATATCAATTCATCTGCCATTAGCATATGTTGGGAAATCACACACATGTTCCCTACAAATGTCTGTCAGTTACTAAACAGAAAACAATGGAGATCTTTTCTATGATTTCTTGATATGCATCCCTGGTAGCAAAGCTCCCTGCTTTACTGAAATTTCCTAACACTGGCCTTTATACATAGAGATGCCAACCACATGCACCATCCCATATACTCAGATCATAAGTTACAGTACTTACCTCTGGGAATTAGATAATACCTGTTAATGTGTATAGAGAGTGAAGGTGGAGACAAAAGGGTTAAGTGGTCATGACCTTGTGGAATTTAATGAAATATGATTCTGTGTCATAAGGAGTTATAGATCCTGGCTCAATGACTTGGATATAAGGGCTGTTATATGCCTGTCAATCATGTCGGGGGGAGGGGGGTTGGGAATGAGAAGTACGCAGCTCAGTGTAAAACACTGTGATGCAGATTAGTTCCTTTGTTAGAAACAACCCTGTGTTTAATGAATATTAATGAACCTTTCAAGAAAAGGAGAGAGACAGGAGTTCCTTATGCTGACTGACAAGTTTGTTGTGTTGAAGGATGTCTTCAAACCAACGTGACTAACTTTTTTGTCCAGGGCCAAGTTTCCAAGCAACATTTTGCTTGAGGGCCACTCATTGAGTGCTCCAATGTGCTGCACCATTGACTGATAGGTACAGTGTTGCACCCACAATTCTTCAGATAACAAGCTCTTGATTTCAGTTATATTACAATGGCCAGTTACTGGGTGGTAGTGAGGCATTTTCCCACAGGAATAAGGAAATACAATCTATGGAAATGATGGAGTTGTAATTCAAACTATAACTGAAATGAGTTCTTTATGTTGTTTTATGCAACATTAGTGAGATGTGTGGAGTCCAGTTTGTTGAAGATCTCTAACAAGTTTATTAACAGCTAAACTAATATGTATAGTATAGAGCAAACTATTTACAGAACCTTCCTCTTGGTGTTACTGTTGCAGAGTGACTCTGGCTTGTAGTCACATGACTACATCCTGGTACTTAGTGCATTAGCATACTGAGATCTTAAAGGGACATCACTCTTAAGGCGATCATACAACATCCCCTTTCTTTCCAAAGATAAGTCTCGTATGCTACAAGTAAAAACACATAAAATTAGATAACATCAGAATTAGTTATACAGGATATAGATTATAACATTTCCAGGTACAAGGATAGGGATTGTGAAATTTACGAGTGCGGAGGCTTAAAAGTCCATATATCATTTCGGTAGTTTGACAACTCTTCCAGATTTGGTTATGGTATAACCTTTTGGGGATGTGGATTTCACCCTTGGCTATTTTTGGTTTGCAGGCATGTTGTTAATGTATTGGTTGTTGTCCTGTAGTTCCGTCACATCCTCATCGCGGAGTGTGTTCTTTTGAGTCCGCTATGCACAATTGGAGTATTGCACACTTCTCTTAGTTGGCTTCAGTTGCTTCTCAACACCACTCCACTAGATGTTGTAATCTCATAGCACTTAGGCTCACTGCACACTTTGGATACCTCTGCGGGTAACCATGTTCTCATTGTGGGATGTATGACCTTGACCTTTTGTCCTACGTATAGCTGAGGTAGATCCGCCCTGCGTGTTGGTCATGCACTACTTCATTCTTCCTTGTTTTTCGAACAGACCCCCGCTCAAAAATTTGGACAGATGATGGCTTGGCAGAGCCGTTCGCACTTGTCTGCCAAACATAATCTCTGCTGGTGACGGTAAGCCCATATCCATAGGTGCAACTCTGAGGTGGTACATGGCAACACAAAAGTTTTGTTTCGTTGTCCTACACTTCAGGATAAGTGATTTGACTGTGTGAACCATTTGCTTAGCAAGACCATTAGATCTAGGGTAAAGTGGTGAGAATGTTCAATTAGGCACACATATCCTGAAAGGTTTGCCCGTATACTGTGGCCCATTGGCACTCAGGTGCATCGAGTATACTGAATATGGCACTCAATGTGTCTGCAACGACCACACTTGAAGTATATTTTACCTGTCTGACAATTGGAAATTTGGAGAATTAATCGGTGACTGAGATAAAGGTGTCTCCATCAACAGAAAATAGATCAGTGGCGATTTTGGACCAAGGACTGATGGAATCTCATGAGGGTGCAGAGGTTCTTTGCGTTGTTGTGGCTGGTAGCTTTGGCATGCCTCGCACATCCTCACTAACCTTTCGATGTCACTGTTGATCCCTGGCCAATAAACAGAGTCTTGTGCCAGTCGTCTTGTTTGCTCTATACCCATATGGCCTTGGTCTAGTTGTGACAAAATGTCCTATCGGAGAGCTTTGGGCACAATCACTTGATTTCCCTTGAAGGTGACGCCTCTTGAGATACCGAGTTCATCTCTATAAGGCCTCTTTTACTGTATCCGGCCAACCATCTATGATGACTCTCCACAGTGCCTTCAGTTGTGGGTCATTGGCTGTTTCCGATTGTAGTTGGTCACTTTTGTGCTGACCAAAATACAATAAATCGATTTTGAGCTTCAAAAACAGCGGGGCGCATGTGCGAGAATGACTCCACGGAGCCACCACGATATTTAGTGTGGCGGCTCACTTACATGGCCAGGTCAGACCACACCCTCTGATGACATGGGAAGGGGTAGGTGCTCCGTCCCTGGCAACCGCATCCGGCGCCACCGCACAAGCGCCGGTGCCATTTTTAAAGGGCTTCAAGCCCTTCTAATTAATTTAAATTTTTAAAGTTATAGGGAGTGTGAATTAAAAATGAAAAACTTAATAAATGTTTCGATACCCTCTCCCACCCCTCCAATGACAAAACAAATTATTATTTGCCCTCCCCCCCACAAAAAAAAACTTACCTTGCGATCCCGACCTTCCCCCTGACAAAGTTTATAAACTTTGAACCTTACCCCTTCCCACCACCCTCTAGACCAATCAGAAAGATTTCACCCCACTCCCCCCACTCCCACCCTGAAAACTTACCTCCTCCCCCCTCCCCACCAATGTCCTGCATCGGATCTCTGGTCAGAGATCCAAAAGCGCGGGAGTCCCGGCAACCGGCCGGAATATGGCAGCGGGACGGCCGACAGGAGCAGGTAGGTCATTAATTCATTACTTCAAATATTTAAATCCTGCTTCCGTCACCGAATGGCGGGGGGAGGGCACCACGAAGCCTCACCACCGCCGGTAATATGGGGTGGGGCCTTCCCAGTATCGAGGCCCGTGGCGGGCCTCTCCCGGAGGCATTTTATGGGCCCCCGCCATGACCCTGACATTGGGGGGCTGGTACAATTTCCCCCAATGTGTTAGGTTCACTCTGAGAATCACTCCTCTCTGAGTCTTGTCTCAGGTCTGTTTCACTGTGGACTTTGTGTATCGGCTTGCGTTTATGCAGGTCTCTGGCGCTCTCCTTGTTGCTGTTGCCCTGTTGCTGCACCTATCTTCTGTTTGCATGTGTCCTACTGTGACTTCTGGCTGCGTCTTTTGGAGCCAAACTTCTTGCATTGGCAGGCCTAGTGTCCTTTTTCACCGCACACCTTGCACAGACTTTGAAATGCAGGACAACTTCGCGGTGAGTGGGACAAACTACAATTACCACACAGCTTGCTTGCTTTTTGTGACCTGGTTATCGTGCCAATACTGTTGGCTGCACCTAGTGCTTGCAGATGTTGTTGTCCAGCTACAATGGCTTTGTATTTCCTGCCATCTTCAAGCAGCGTATCAATGCTGCGACCTTTCGTTTTCCCCAAGGGTTCCTTCTGAAATGCTTCAATGGGTGTAGAGATAATCACCAGCTCCATTAGTAACTCTGACAGCTCAGTTTCTGAAAAATCATACTCATTGCCCTTACTGTGGCATCTACTGACGAACTGGTCTATTGATTCCTGTGGCTGTTGCCTGTAGGATATCAATTCCAGGTGGTCAATTCTAAAATTCACTCATAATCGGAGCTGATCTTCTAGCACTTTCCATATCTTTGTGGGATCTTTCTGGTCCTCCTCAGATAAGCCAGCGGTGTTGATTCTGTGTAACCTTACATTTCCAACTGCTACCATTTGTTTTATAGCCTGCTTCTCTGGTTCTACAATAACTTGGTCTGTGAAGCATAACTGCATTCTTTGTTTAAAAAGTTTGAACTCGGATAGGATAGTAATGGCCTTCCAGTTCATGCTGGAAAATTTGGTATCCATCGTTCTGCTGTTCTTTTGCTTTCTGCTCTTTATTTAACTTTGTTCAGCTCTGTGCTTTTTCCCCTTTAAGAAATTCTCTGTTACTTAGATTAGCTGCTTGTATGGAGAGTAACAGTTGTTTAATAGTGTTCTATGTTTATCTTGCTTACAACACTTAAGCTTGTCTGTTTACATAGCTGTTCAATAGGCAGTTCAATTGCTTTTTTTTTACGAGCGTTAGTTTATGTTTTTCATGCTTGAGTGACTTAATTTTGTTTTATTGTGGCTCAGTGAATAGAGACTCTTCTTCACGCTTGAATGGTTTAATGTTTTTTACAACTTTGGCTGAGTGAATGGAAGCTCTGTTGTGTTGAGGTTTCCTAAGCTTTTTGCTATTGGACACCTTCTGTAATAGCACCAACCTCAATCAGCCTGGGAGAGGAACCGGGTCTTCGCTTTTTTTTAATGGAGCCTTTGAAACAAAATTAATTTCTTAGGCACGCCAAAGCTTGTTTTTTTAAAACTACGATTCCTTGCTCATCAGCACAATGACTCACCCAATTGCAAGAATCAATTTGGAGCCTGTCTTTCTGTGCTTGTATTCTGCAGCTAGAGGTAGGTTCTTTCATCTTTCCACTTTTGGCCCAATATTTCATTTGAACTTTCTCTCTTTTGGCTGTAGGAAGGGTTGTTTTCAAAGCTGTTTAACCCGTGGTCTTCAAACTTAGACTTTGTCTTTTCACCACAGCTGCCACCATATAATGAGTTCTTTATGTTGTCTTATGCAACATAAATGAGATGCATGGAGTCCAGTTTGTTGATCATCTGTAACAGGTTTATTAACAGCTAAACTAGTATGTACAGTGCAGAGCAAAATATTTACAGAACCTTCCTCTAGGTGTTAAAGTTGCAGAGTAACTCTGGCTTGTCGTCACATAACTACATCCTTGTACTTAGCTCATTAGCATACTAAGATCTTAAATGGACATCACTCATAAGACAATCATACAACAATAAGTGCTCTGGTTTAAAAGAGCCCTTTCAATAGATTTATGGATTCTGGAATAACCTCATTTCCTAATACACTCTCTTGGAGGTTACTAACTTTTGGAATGGAAAAATGGCCCAAAAAGGGAGGTCTGAGGAGGTAATGCTCATGGCCTTGTGTATGCAACCAAACCCTCACACACTTTTGTTCAACTGAAAATATCCCCAAGCCATGGATTTTAGCAATGCCTACTTCAGGGACTCATTTCAATGGCCAGAGGTTCTGAGCTCATGATGGCAGGGTATGAAAACAGCAGTGACAAAAGCAGGGAAAAGGCAAGGAGTATAGGTCAATAATTAGAGGCCTTTAAAATCAAAATAGTAGTTAAAACAGATGGTAAATCTGCAATGTTCTACAGCTGACTGAATGCGTACAGGAAGATAGATCCCAGAACAATGAGTAATAAGATGTGGCACTGGGGGCAATTTTAACTCTTGGTGACCGTGTAAAATGGCTGACATTGGATTGCCTGATTTTTTTTATTCTATTGAATTCACAGTTGACAATCCAATATTTACACAATGATCAAGATTTAAGATTATTCCCAACTGAGTGATAGAATGAAGCTGCGACTGCTTCTTCCCATGCTAACCAGTTTCCATGATCCCAGCCAGGAAGCATCATGTTGCCAGCACCATAGCACAGGATAACATACAGTCAGGCTGAATCTAATGCTGCATCAAATGCTGTGATTATTACTGAAACCTCGAGAATCTGGAATAGTGTGATTTGTGGTGCTTCATTTTATTCACAAATAAAAGGATGGAGCTGGCTTGTGCATTTGATGTTTATGGGATTTGCTGGAGTCTGATTGGTGAACTTCTGACCAATCCTGCTGTGAACCAGACTTATTGAAGAACCTTTCAGAATCAAGTGCCAATCTCAATAAAATGTTCATAGTTTTAAAGAAAATTGCCACTGTAATGCTAGTTAAAACTTTTGATTGGTAAATGGCATCAGTTTGCAAAATAATAGCCAAGTGGCAACTCTAATACGTGTGCTTCCTCCAACTGAAGAGCATGAGATGCAGGATAACACTGAATCCAAACTCAGACAACCATGCCACAGACATGGCTCGATGAATAAATCCAAGAGGCTCTTGGAGTAGCAAGTGTGTCCAAAGTTACAGGTGATGGGGAGGTGGGTTGTGACTTGAGTGGCTGGCCCCATGCTATTTACACATATTACTGCTTCAAGCAGTCCCACAGATCTTGACAGAGTGATGGTAAAGTAAATGTCTGAAGATTCAATTGGCCAGTGTTGATTTATATATTATGTAAATAGTTTACATTAATGTTTGCATTTGTAATTTTTATTTGTTGAACATAGTTAGCTGATGATTTAAAAGATCCTGAGGAGACAACACACTGATAGCTGAAGCAAAAGGAATTCCAGTGTTTTACTAGTGATTAAAAGTGCAAGCAAATAATATAGAGACAGCTAATATGAAACAAAACCATGGTATTGCATTTAGCAATTGCCTGAGGGACATGAGACTTAACTAATGCAAAGAGAGGTGAAATCTTGTATTACAATGGGCACTTTACCAGCAAAGGGGACAGGTGCAGTGGGTAGATATAACCAACCTCTGCAGGATACAGTGATTCCTGTACTGTTGGGGTGGAGGTTTTGTCTGTGAAGGGCAGCATGCCAGTGTTGAATACTAGAGATGGATAAATATTCTGCGGTTGTTACTTGATTAACTTTGGGGATCAGGGAATGTTTATGCAGAAATCTCCCTCGGGAGATTAAATGAATAGAGCAGAGTTCATGACAGAGCAGAAAAATACATGGTCGAGGAAGAAGCAGACTTGTTGGCCTTTTCTTGTTTCATGCTTTCTACGTAAACTTCTTAACCTAGAACTAAACCTTCCATCCAATTTGGCATGCTTCCAATGAGAGGCACACGCATTCATGGTACAGCAACGAATGTGGGACAAATATGGCATTGCATCTCTCACTCTGCCAATGCGAAGCACAAAATCAGCAGACGAAAATCAATAACTGCAACAACTTGTATTTATATAATGCCTTTAACATAGTAAAATATCCCAACCAGCTTCACAGCAGTGTTATCAAAACAAAGGTTGACATGAGCCACATAAGGAGGTATCAGGTCAGATGACCAAAAGCTTGGTCAGAGAGGTAGGTTTTAAGGAGCCTTTTAAAGGAGGAAAGCGAGGTAGAAAGGCAGACAGGTGTGGGCAGGGAATTCCAGAGCTTATGGCCTCGGCAACTGAAGGCAATCATTGCCAATGGTGGAGCGATTACAATCAGGGATGCTCAAAGGGCCAGAACTGGAGGAACGCAGATATCTTGGAGGGTTGCAAGGCTGGAGGAGATTACAGAGATAGGGAGGCGAGACCATGAAGGGATATAAAAATAGGGATGAAGTTTTAAAATCAAGGTGTTGCTTAACTGGGGGGCCAATGTAGGTCAGCAAGGGATGACCTCAAGTTTATGGAGGATAGAATGTGGGAGACTGACTAGGAGTGCAATAAAATAGTCAAGTTTAGAGGTAAGAAAGGCATGGATGAGGGTTTCAACAGCAGATGAGCTGAGGTAAGGGGCAGATGTGGGCGATGTTACAGAGGTCAAAATACTCAGTCTTAATGAAGGCATGGATATGTGACTGGACGCTGACCTCAGGGTCAAATGTGCTACCAAGGTTGCGTATATAAGAAGATAAGAAACAGGAACAAGAATAGATCATTTGTTCCTTTGAGCTTGCTCCACCATTCAATAAGATCACGGCTGATCTTTTATCTGAACTCTACCTTCCCGGACTGTCCCCATGTTCCTTATTTCCTTTAGTACCCAAAAATCTATCAATCTCTGTCTTGAATATACTCAATGACTGAGTTCTCTGGGGTAGAGAATTCCAAAGATTCACAGCCCTTTGAATGAAGAAATATCTCCTTATTTCAGTGCTAAATGGCTGATTGCTTATGCTGAGACTTTGATCGCTTAATTCTCGACTCCACAACCAAGAGAAACATCCCCCCAGCATCTAGATGAAAGATAGGCTACCTTTATGTTAGAAGAAAGAGATAGAGGGGTACAAGATGATGAGAGGCATAGATAGAGTGGATAGCCAGAGACTTTTTCCCAGGGTGGAAAGGGCTATCACCAGGGGGCATAATTTTAAGGTGATTGGAGGAAGGTTTCGGGGAGATGTCAGAGGTAGGTTCTTTACACAGAGAGTGGTGGGTGCGTGGAATGCGCTGCCAGCGGTGGTAGTAGAAGCAGATACATTAGGGGCATGGATGATAGTAGAATGAAGGGTCGGTAGTTAGATTGATCTTAGAGTAGGTTAAAGGTTCGGCACAACATCGTGGGCTGAAGGGCCTGTACTGTGCTGTACTGTTCTATGTTCTATGTTCGCTTGCATGTCAAATACACCATGTATGTAGAGGCTGTACATAATTTATACATCGATTGTGCCAATGATACCCAACATGCTAGATAAATGAATACCAGCTTCTCCAATTTGATGCAATTTGTCAGTTCTCAGAGATCAGGTTCTCTTCTTAACCTGGGGCATACAGCTTACCCAGTTTGTAGCACATACATATGAGAGCTGACACTGAGACACACTTGAGCCACATACAAGCAGAAGGGAAAGGAGCACACTATACTTCTGCAGTATTCTCTTCAGTGAAATCAAATACCTTACCTCTCATTCTGTTGAGATAAACATCAGCACTCTGAGAAGCAATTTTTGTTTGTCTCTCCCGATTATGCTCAAACAATGTAATTGATTATCTGTATATCAAACAGATCCTGGGCAAATGTGCATACCATGCATATTTTCGATTAAACAATGTCAGCCCCCTTTAAATTGTCACTCATGAAGAATGTCACTCTCTGACTTCCTATCTATCAGAATTACAGACTGTGTCCTGCAGCAGCAAAACTCCTGCAGGCTTACTTGTGCTGTTAGATTAATGGAGGAAACTTTATAGGGAAGGGGTTAATGCACTTTTTATTACGTGAGCATGGCAAGCTTAATAACTCTAATAAGCAACAAAATTGAGACTAAGCTATGTGGGGCTGCCTCATGAGTGGAATAAAAAAGCAGATTATGCAGTTTTCCATCAAATTTATACGAGATTTGGAGTTTTAGCTACATTCCTTAAAAAAAATTGTTCAGAAGAAAACATACATTTTGTGGAGTCGTGGTGCAGCTTTGTCTCATGGTTTACTCCACAACATCAGCAAATCTTCTAATGATATTTTGTGTTGTTATTTTTTACAGATTAATTTGCATGACAGGACTGAGCACTTTTAAGTAATGCTGTTATGGAGACTCAAACCTGTTGTCCCCCCTTCCAGGAGAAAAACTGGCACAGCATGATAATTTGAAAACAATATTTTTATGTGAAGTCATTGTTTTCTTCTCCTCCATTTTCTATGCTTTTCTATCCCTCGCCAACCATCATTTCTTTTGTCACTTGGTAATCAGTTCCCAAGCAACACTGTACAAGTGAACCCCAGGAGAGCATGACTCAGAGTGACTCAGCTATTTCCAGTTTTGGAAGGATCAACTGAGCTTAGAAACTTAGCAAGTGAGAATCAGAGGCAAAAACTCACTTTCTTTTTTTAATCAAAAAGCCAAAATGCGATGACAAGGTCTATGGTGCAGGTGAATCAGGTGATTGTAAAGGTTGAAAAGGATTGGAGAGAAGACTACATAAATTAGGAAATAGGGGTGATATCAATCTTGAGTTAAGCCTGTAGATTGTAGGGAAAGGGAAGTCTAAGGAAAATATAGTTTTCAGGTTATAGGAAATCACGACTTGAAATGCTCTGGTATCACACACCATTTTACAGCAGGAAAATTAAGAAAAGGCCTTGTTGCATAATGACTGTTATCATCCAAATATGCAATATGCTTTCAAACTTCAGATAAAGATCAAAGTCAACATCATATTTACCTTTCGATATTACATCAACTTTTGCACTGTAGTATTCTCCCATAAATAATTGTTGCAATAAATATATTCGGTGGGGTAGAGTTTCTACTTTGGGTGCAATCACCGATTCGGGTGCAAATTGCGCTCAAAATTGCACTAGGTGTTTTTTCTTCTCAATTTTCGACTTCCTTCATTTACATATTGACAAATGCAAAATCTGCCATGAGCTAGTGCAATAGGGAAGCGTTTTAGAATGCAATTTAAAAAAGAATATTCCTTGATATTTTTAAGAGCTGTAATTTGGTGAAGTTTCATTAATACATCTGAAATTGGGTTTATCTAAAAAAAAATTTTAATAAAGTTTCTAGTCCACAAGTTGTGAGTGATCTGATTTTAAATAACTGAAAATGACTTTTAAAAACTATGCAGAACTATTTGCTAGCTCTGTTGGTCTACAGCAGTCAGTTCTTTCGTAAATTAAAAAAAAATTGAAAGCTGTTAAAACATGCCTATTAGTTTCCTTGTGCCGAAAAAGGCTTAATATTAATTTTAACAACCTCCTAGAAGCCCTGCAAGCAAGCACAATTAGCAGAAACTCACAATGTTGATTCATTCAATCTCGGGATATAGCGTGTTTTGTGGGCGAGGGTCACTTAGAGTTATAGAGAATCAGAGAGTTATTTACGGGACAGAAGGAGGCCATTCAGCCCATCAAGTCCATGCCATCTCTCCATAGAGCTATGCTATCAGTTCCACTCCCCAGGTCGCTCCTCATAGCCCTGCCAGTCTATTTCTCTCAGATGGCCATCCAATTTCTTCTTGAAGTCAGAAAGTGTTGGAAATACTCAGCAGGTCTGGCAGCAACTGTGGAGAGAGAAGCAGAGTCAACGTTTCAGGTCTGTGACCTTTCATCAGATTATGGTTCTGATGAAAGGTCACAGACCTGAAACGTTGGTTCTGCTTCTCTCTCCACAGTTGCTGCCAGAACTACTGAGTATTTCCAGCACTTTCTGTTTTTATTTCAGATTTCCAGCATCTGCAGTATTTTTCTTTTATCCTCTTTAAGCCATTAAACGTCTCTGCTTTCACCACCCTTGTTGGCAGCAAGTTCCAATTCATTACCACCCACTGCGCAAAAAAGTGCCTCTCATATTCCCTCTGCATCTTTTGCCCAAAACTTTCAATCTGTGTTCTCTAGTCTTTGAACCATTTGTTAATGGGAACAGTTTTCCCTTGTCTAACATACCTAAGCCTGCCATAATCTTGTACACCCCTATCAAATCTCCCCTCAATCTCCTTTGTTCTAAGGAGAACAAACCCAGCTTTTCCAATCTAACCTTGTACAAAAATTCTCCATCCCTGGAACCATTCCGGTAAATCTCCTCTGCACCCTCTCAAGGACCCCCAAAGTGGTTGAATAACCACTAAAACTCTTGTTTTTGTTGTAGTTGACTGAGGAAGTACGGTTGGCTTCAACACCAGAAGTTCTGATCTTTTACATACACTGGAATTGGTCTAACATTTCATCTGAAAGATGGTACTTCCAACAATGCAGCACTACCTTTTGCTGCACTGAAGGGTCAGCCTAGATTCTATGGTCATAGTCCAGAGCAGGGCTTGAACCTATAACCTCACTCAGAGGCAAGTGCTACCAACTGAGCCTAGCGAACACTTGAGTATAGACTTTAACTCTTTCTGAAAAATGGGATTGACTGATAAATCACCCTCAATATACATAATTGGCACAATACACAATGGGAATACATAATTCATCAACAGAAGTAACCGAATGGAACAGGAGCTTAAACCCCATTATGTGCTGTGGATTTTATTGATAACTTCAGTAGAAAATTATGTTGGAAAAAAAATTATTGATGCATTACTTCCTTGGCAGCAACTTAGAACATATTTAAAAGAGAATAATATGTCAGATTCCCTCTTTGCCCTGTACAAAATTGTACAATCATTGCCTAGTTTTGTGTAAATGTTTCTAAAACACATTGCAACTGCTCCAATTCTAGAGAGCCACATAGAAAAGATAGTGACTGCTTGTTACAGTGTTGCTTCCATTTCCCTTGAACATATACAAAAAGGGCACCGAGGAAATGGTCTGCAGCTCCCTCAACAATTTAGTTGTAAATATGCTGAATGCTCAATGTGAAACAGTTATACACACCAGGAAGAAGCCAGTGGAAAGTCAAATCGGGCAGGGTATTAAATGGGTGGCTGATCCAATCTTGTCAACTTCCCTGCAGGTGGGCTAGGTTACAAGGCCACTTTTGCTGGTTAGATGCATATATGAAGAATAGCTACTTGGACAGGTTACCAGCAGGTGTCTGACACTGATGGAATTGTACCCCAGGACGAGTCAGTGCCTTCAAGATAGGAAATTAGAAAATTGGAAAAAAGGAAAAAAAGAAGCAAGGTGTCTTGTCAGTGAAGCACATTATGGGATGGTAAGAGAAGGAATGAGGGACCTGTAGGCAGTTTGTAATGTGTTCAGTCACACGCTGCAGGTGCACAGTTGGGATTACCCTACTGGGTAAATTCCTGATCCTAGGCAATCCATTTGAGGGAGGAAAAACAAATTTGTGAGTGAATCAAACTGGGTTGTTCTTGTCCATCTATATACGATAATTGATTAAATGGTAGCATTGGGAAAAAACTTGAAACTGGTTACCTGGTGCGAGCAGTACATGGTGCAGGCAGGCGGATCTAACCCAGCTGTAAATTTTAACTGAGACCAGTGAGTGTCATTTCTATATGTCGACTGTCCTTAGCTGGAATTTGCATTACTAATAAAAAGAAATGCCATCATTTTACAACATTAGTCTCTGAAATTTAAACTCGGCTTTCTGTTAATCCAAAAGCACCCAAGTTTCCTCAACATAGGCGAGACATAATGCCTGTTATCTATCTCAATTACAGACACAGAAATATACAGACAGATGGAGAAAGGAATTGGAGCAGAGAATCCTCTCAAGCCTGGCTTAACAAAAAGCATTTATTTTGGAAAGTTGCAAACATAATGTCAGCCTCAAAGAGATAAGTGGCAGAAATAAATCTCGAAATAATATTCTTTGAGATAGTGATCTTTGTCAGAACTTTTCATCTATTAGCATTTTTGTTTTATTTGCATTTGAATTTTAATTAACCATCCATGCTTTACTTTCTGTGTATTATTTGAATGATTCTTCATGCTTTTCTTCAAATAAAAGTAAATATTGACAGTGGTTTGATTCAATGTTATTGAATGTTTTATGAAGCAACATGATAATAGATGCACATACTACAAGGTGAGTAGTGAGTGAGGGGGAAATGGAAGGACAGTATTTGGAAAACTTGCTTCGTAATGGCTGTTGAAATTGTTCATCATTCTAAATAATTAATTCAACCATTTAATTCTGATGTAAAATTGTAACATTCTCACAGTCCTGCAATCAACCAGTTCTGTTGAAAACTGTCTGTCTGAAAAGAGACTACCTTCACTGCAACACAGAATTTTTTTTAAAGATCAGTACCCCTGTCTAAGTGATTTCATGCCATCTCAACAAGCTAAAGGTTAGCTCTTTGCTGAAAGGCGAGATGACACAGTTGGCTAAGACTCTTAATTCAGCTTGGAGGAAACACATAGATGAGGATTTCCCTTTGCTGAGAGCTGTTAACAATCAGAAAAAGGAACAATGGAAGCTTAAGACTCACTCACTGATCAAAGGATATATTTTTTAACCCCTATCTCAAGTTGAGTTCTTATTTCAACAGTGAAACCATACGCTGGCTAATAATAGTCATAATGAGTTATTCAGGCAGCAACCAGATAGGGGTCTCAGTATAAATGCCTACAAAGAAAAAATGTTATGCGTTTGAAGATATCAGAGTATTTTTATAATCCTATAATTTTACACATTGCTATCTGTAATCAAACTGCAAGATGATTTTATACAAATTAAAACCTCATTTTGAAAAAAGTTATATGGAGATACTATCCATATTATTGATAAAAACATTTGCAATGTGGTTCAAAACTTTTCATTTCACTTTTAGAAGTAAGCCAGTCAGAGCAGACAAGAGCACCAAAATTGATTGCAATTTTTTGTTCACTGATGAATGAACAAATGCAGTGGTGGTAATTTTCAACTTCACTGCATGGGCAGTAGGTTGACAGTGTGATTCACTCACCCACTGTCATCATTGAGCTCAACGGGGTGAATATTAGACAGTTTCTCCACTGCGTTAGTGCCCAGGTGTGAGTTGAAAATTACCCCCTAGTGAATCCATTCTCACTGATAAATGATTAATTGGGAGGGGAACATGATTCTAATTTTAAAAATAACGGAAGGAAATTGTTAAAATGGAGGTAGTGAAACATATCCAAAATAATATTCTTTTTTATTGAGGCATTTAAGTGGAGGGCCAAGAATTAGAGTACAGGATACCACCAGAGTTGAAAATAGATGGGAGAGAAGATAACTCAGGAAGTATTAGACGAAATAAAGCTTGGATAATTAAAGTATGTGTTTCATAAGAGTAAGGGAAGATTCTGGGAGAACCTGAACTTATGTGTTTTGCTTCTGATTCTATATGTTTACTGAGTGAGTAAAATTGAGTACGACTTTGAGAAACCTGACTTAGCTGAACGTTGATTCATCTTCTGCCCTTTTCTTGGTGGTCTCCTCGCTGTGGACTTAGCCCTTCATTTAAATTTCACAATGTCCATATTTGGAAACCATTTTGCTCAGTAACTCAGTAAGTTGGTGCCCTATACTTCAATTAAAAAGCATACTCAGGTAACAATTCCTTGTAATGCCATAGTGACAACTCATTTATTGAGACCATCTTGTCAATACAGTGTAGTTTTTTCCCTTCTTTCAGTAAATACAAGTTAGGGGTATAAAGATTATCAATCTTGCTAACTGAGTTGTCAGCATGAAAACTAATCGATTACCCAATTAATCAATTAAGCTATGGCTACATTTGGTTTGTAACATTAAATTAGTGCTGCCATGTCTGCTTAATGCAATCAAATCACCAACCCAGTCACTTCAAATTCCTGGCATGTTTTATCAAATCCAGCACAGAAGTAATGTTGAAATATTAAATAACACAAAGTTCAGAACAAATATTAATAAACTGATAAACTCTCTGAATATTGATATTCTCTAGTTACACTTAGAGAGCCTCATTGAGGTGAGTTTCATAAGGTTTTAGTTTCTGTAGTAGATGCAACATCTGCAATGAGGCCCTTGCACATTTGTTAAATTTATCTTTGTTTAACAAAAATAATATATTTTAATAGTGGGAATGTAGCAGCAAGATGGCAATGTCATTGTCAATCAAAGCATTGGAGCTCCCTGCAGAGGTGATTTACCTTCAACATCCTGCCCCATTAATAATGTTGTCTTTTGCACTTAATGTATTTTGGGATGATAAATTGGAGTATTTGTTTTATTGGGGAAGCTGTTTGTAAATTCTTCCTGATATTTAATTTTCCACATTTCAGTGACTCACAAGGCTCCCACCATTATAGATCGCAATGCCCAGCCAATTTGGTTCATTCCACATGACATTAAGAGTGGTTAAGTGCACTGGACACAGTGAAGGCTACGCATCCTGAAAACATCCCAAGCAACTTAACTAGATCAGCCATATCAACACCAAGAACAGGCCAGGGGCTGGAGACTCTGCTCACTTCCTGCCTCTTCAAAACCTCTCAACCACCCACAAGGTTCAAATTCAGCAGCATGGTAGAATACGTTCCATTTGCCTGGAGTTGTATGTAGCTGCAAAACAGTCAAAATGTTTGATATCATCCAGGTCACAGCATCAATGTCACGGAAGCACAATTACTTGCAAGTTCCCATTGAAGTTGTACACCATTCTAAGTTGTACATATATCACTATGCTTCATTGTTGCTAGGCTAAAGTCCTGGAATTACCTGGCTAACACCATTGTGTTATCATCTTCTTCATCTTCACAAGAAATTCAAAGAGAAGGTCACCACCTTCTCAGGGCAACTTGAGGTGATCAATAAATCTGGTCTTGCCTGCATGGGCCACAGCCCAAAACCAATTCAGCAAATTGCCCTGGTAAGATGCAGTATCATTTCAGTAATATTTCAACAGCTGGCAGTAATTCTGTTTTTGTTTTTATTTTCATTTCACCTTTGTGGGTCACCTTTGTACAAATATACCTGTTCGAAGTGCTGCAGCAATAGTTTACATAAAGAATGTGACCAGCCCTGGCTATATTGAAAGAAATGAGAACATAGATTTTGCAAGTGGAGCAAGGTGATGGCATGATTACTTTGTTGGCACGTTTCAGCTGTATTGTGATGCTCAGTTAGAGGACATTACCAGGAATGAGTAATTTGTCTGTAAATTAAACCCAAGTCAGCTGACCATTACCTGAAGTGGTTAAAGGTGCAGCTTTTAGATTTTTAATTGATACCAGAATGCAACCAATCCAAATTGAGTCAGACCAAAAGAAAAATAAAGAATGCCTAGTATGTGTTTGTCATAATCTTCCTCATGATAACATTATAATAACTACTCCAGTCCTTTATTCTCTTAGTTTGTAAAATATTGTTTCTTTCAGTTAGTTCCCTGTTGATTTTACTTAACCTGGGAACAGGCTATTTTAGATCTAGTAATGTGTAATGAGGTAGGATTATTAAGAGATCTCGTAGTTAAGGATCCTCTAAGGGGTGGCGATCACAACATGGTAGAATTTCAAATTCAGTTTGCGGGCGAGCAATTCGGGTCTCAATTTAAAAAAGGGCAATTACAGAGGTATGAAGCAGGAGTTGTCTAAAGCAGGCTGGGAAAATAGACTAAGGGGAAGGTCAGTGGATGAGCAGTGGCAGACATTTAAGCAGATATTTCATAACGCTCAGCAAAAATTTATCCCAGTCAAAAAGAAGGACTCGATGAGAAGGATGAACCACCTGTGGTTAACAAAGGCGGTCAAGGATCCAATCAAAAACTAAGGCATACAAAGCGGTGAAAACTAGTGGTAGGCCAGATGATTGGGAATTTTTTAGGAACCAGCAGTGGATGACTAAAAAGCTAATAATTGATTATGAAATTAAATTGGCAAGAAACATAAAAACGAACAGCAAGAGCTTCTATGGGTATATAAAAAGAACGAGAGTAGCTAAAGTGAGTGTGGAACTCCTGGATGATGCGAGTAGAGAATTGATAACGGGGAACAGGGAAATGACAGATAATTTAAAACAATATTTTGCATTGGTCTTCACGGTGGAGGACACTATAAACATCCCACAGATATCAGATAAGCAAGAAGCTAATGGGAGGAAAGATCTTGTAACAGTCTCGATCACGAGGGACAAAGTATTTGACAAACTAATGGGACTAAAGGCAGACAAGTTGCCAGGACCTGATGGCCTACATCCCAGGGTTTAAAAGGAAGTGGATTCAGAGATAGTGGAAATATTGGTCGAAATATTCCAGAACTCACTGGATTCCAGGAGGCTCCCAGTGGATTGGAAAACTGTGAATGTGATGTCCCTGTTCAAGAAGAGAGGGAGACAAAAAGCAGGAAACTGTAGGCCAGTCAGCCTAACATCGGTCATTGGGAAAATGCTAAAGTCCATTATTAAGAAACAAATAGCAGGACATTTAGAAAAGCTTAATGCAATCAAACAGTCAACATGGTTTTGTGAAAGAGAAATCATGTTTGACAAATTTGCTCGAGTTCTTTGAGGATATAACAAGCAAAGTTGATAAAGGGGAACCGTGGATATAGTGTATTTGGATTTCCAGAAGGCATTCGCGAAGGTGCCACATAAAAGATTATTGCACCAGATAGGAGCTCACTGTATTACGGGTAATGTATTAGCATGGATTGAGGATTGGTTAACTCACAGAAGACAGAGAGTCGGGATTAATGGGTCTTTTTCAGGTTGGAAAGATGTAACTAGTGAAGTGCCACAAAGATCAGTCCGAGGGCCTCAGTTATTTACTATCTATATTAATGACCTGGAGGAGGGGGCAGAGTGTTATATATCCAAATTTGCTGATGATACAAAAATAGGTGGGAAGGCATGTTGTGATGAGGACATAAGGAATCTGCAAGGGGATATAGATAGGTTGAGTGAGTGGACAAAAACTTGGCAGATGGAGTTTAATGTAGGAAAGTGTGAGGTCATGCACTTTGGTAGGAAGAATCAAAAGGCAGACTATTATTTAAACGGAGAGAGACTTCAAAAAAGTGCAGCACAGAGGGATTTGGGTGCTCTTTAGATTTTTTTTAGAGATACAGCACTGAAACAGGCCCTTCGGCCCACCGAGTCTGTGCCGATCATTAACCACCCATTTATACTAATCCTACACTAATCCCATATTCCTACCACATCTTCACCTGTCCCTATATTCCCCTACCACCTACCTATATTAGGGGCAATTTATAATGGCCAATTTACCTATCAACCTGCAAGTCTTTTGGCTGTGGGAGGAAACCGGAGCACCCGGAGGAAACCCACGCAGACACAGGGAGAACTTGCAAACTCCACACAGGCAGTACCCAGAATTGAACCCGGGTCTCTGGAGCTGTGAGGCTGCGGTGCTAACCACTGTGCCACTGTGCCGCCCATGAAACACAAAATGTTAGCATGCAGGTGCAGCAAGTAATAAGAAGGCAAATGGAATTTTGGCCTTTATGGCTAGGGGGTTGGAGTTTAAAAATAGGGACGTCTTGTTACAACTGTGCAGGGTGTTGGTGAGGCCGCATCTGTGTACAGTTTTGGTCCCCATATTTAAGAAAGGATATACTGCATGGAGGCAATTCAAAAAAAGATTCACTCGGCTGATTCCTGGAATGAAGGGGTTGACTTATCAAGAACGGCTAAACAGGTTAGGCCTTTATTCATTAGAGTTTAGAAGAATGAGGGGTGATCTTATTGAAACGTACAAAATTCCGAGGGGGCTTGACAGGGTAAATGTTGAGAAGATGTTTCCACTAGTGGGGGAGTCTTGAACTAGGGGACATAGTTACAGAATAAGGGGACACTCATTTAAAACTGAGATACAAAGGAATTTCTTTTCTCAGAGGGTAGTGACTGACTGGAATTCTCTACCCCAGCGAGTTGTGGAGGTTAGATCACTGAAAGTATTTAAAGAGGAGGTAGATAGATTTTTGAAATATTGGGGAGTTGAGGGCTATGAGGAGCTGGCACGAAAGAGGAGTTGAGGTCTGGGGTAGATCAGCCATGATCTTATTGAATAGCGGGGCAGGCTTGAGGGGCCGAATGGCCTACTCCTGCTCCTATTTCTTATGTTCTTATATTCTGATAAATCCATTCTCATTCCCACTCTTATGAGAACAAATGCTTAGGATATATTTGCATGTTTGATTGTCACACAATGGACAGGTCTCTCAGCACGACATGTTAATTTTAACAAAGCTGTAATCACTCCGTAAAAACAAACAGCAATTCAATGATTACTTGGATTTACATTAAAAAGTCATTTATTAGAAATATTTCTCTATAGTCAGTGCATAAAAGTGAAAGCCAACCCATAACAGTCTTCCATCACAACCATTTTTTCCAAACTCACCATGTCAAACCCAGCCCACTAACCACATTATAAATAAACCATTCATAATGGATTTGACCCAAACCAATGTCAACAAAAAGCAAAATACCGCAGACAACTAAAATCTGAAACAAAAACAAAATCATGGAGATGCTGCTGAGTGTCTCCATTGTTTTCTGTCTATGTCTCTGATTCGAACCAACCCCATTATTTTGGTTCCAACAAAACCAAACAAATCGTAACTGATCCCAAAAATTACATTTACCAATTGTTTTTCAAACTACCCTGTCAAACACCACCCCAGAAGCAATGTGATTGTAATCAACTCCTATCAAAATCCATCATAGCAATCCCTGGAAAACTCTGACAGTCAAAACCAATCTGTTATAATCAACCCAATAAGCACCATGCCACAACTGTCTCCACCAAAAGCAACCCCAATGAATTTTGCCCCACAGCCATATCTATCATAAATAGCTACAGTAAAACACAGCCATCATAAGTAACCCTGCTACAACCATCCCATCAACACTAATAGTGTTACAACTAAGTCTGATAAGACCCAGCTGTCACAACTGACTGTAACAATTAGGTCATCATTGCTGACTCCATCATAACAAATCTATCATGACTTATACTGTCATAACTGACCCCATCGTAACTTACTGTGTCACAATCAACCCAGACAAAACACAGCTGTCACACCTAGCTCTATCACAATTAACACATCATAATTGACCCTGTCACTGCTCACCCTGACGAAAGCTGATTTCCACAACTGACCACCATAACAACGAGCCCAGCTATTCTATCACAACCATTCCATTATAACTGATTGATCACAACCAAACTAGATAAACCTGCCCCACAACTAACCCCATCAAAAATCTTTTAGAACCAATCCTCTCATAGACTGCTTCTCACCACAGACTATTGAAACCTATCCGTACCATGCCATTCTTGACATAAACGTCCCTCACACAAAAATCCGATCACCACTAAGTTCTGTCACATTTTGTACTCCCCACTCTAGCTGATTTTGTCAGGTCCGTTTGGAAGCTTCCAACCCCTCATCCAACACAGCCATCCCCATCACAAGCCATTTTCTCACATGCTGCTCATTGTCAATTTTTCAGCGAACAGTGTCACTGCACAACAGGATAACTAGAACTAGAGCGAGAGCTCTCGGCGGAAATAAAAATCATTCTTCAACATCAAACGAACTATGTCATGTTAGCTTGTTGCACTAACTAGAAATCAATCACTTACAGGAGATAAAGAAAAGCATTTTATTGTCTAAAATATGTTGTGTTTAACCATCCAAGTGCTGAATTTTCACCAGCTAAAATGTGAACACATTACTTTCCATTCAGTGACATGTACATGAAGAATATTTAATTGGAAAATACATCCCAATACTTCGATGGCAACTAGGGTTTCTTTGAATAAATTTACTTTAAACTGAAATTGGTTAAATTACCTTCAGTACCAGAATGTATTAATCAGTTTAAAGATGGAGTGGTAACTCCTTTCATAAAAACTCTCAGTGAATTAATGATGAGGTTAAAAAGGATGCTGATTTTCAAATCTCCTGTCCACAAAAAATTGTGTAATATTTACTGAACATAGGGGATAATTTTTGTTCCTATTGTTACAAGTCCCACTGTTTCAGATATGACCAAGTTTGTAAAGAATATCAGAGAAAGTTACACAAAGTGAGAAACAATAGATTATACCAAACTTGAGTTTTAAAAACCAGAAAATTATAGCAGTGTGGAAAAGCAAAGCTTCCAGTTTTGAGGTCTTGGTAAATAGTAACTTAAAATAGAAGAGGATGCGATGAGTTATGGCAGAGAATTTAACAAAACTATGCTCCTGGTGGAGAGTATATTTTGAAAATTCTGGTGCCCATGACTCAGACTTTCCCTTCCTAAATGGTCAGTAAATGGTGGGAGTGTTAATCTGAACTCCTGATAGTCACTTCGAAAGGGTAAGGCTTCTTGTTGGGAACAGGATTTTGTACAATCACCCCTACGATTTCAACACAGAGAGACTGCAGGGAGGAAGGAGCAAGTCGGATGGCATCTTTACAACTTAGCAGGGAGAAGTAGTAAGTTAGGAACAAGAGAAATATTCAAAGAGTAATGAAAAACAAGGGCAAGGATGTTGTGACAGTGAGATAGAAAGTATGAGACAGTGTATATATATAAGTTATTGGCAGGGTAACTATTGGCGAGAGCCGAGAAGGATGACCCATCATATGTCAACTTTTTCTTGTAGTCTGCCCAGGAAAGTATGAGGTATGGTAGAAGAACCTTTCTGGGTATGGTAACAGTATTCAAGTCCTAATCAACTTTTGCTTTTATGGTGAGTTAGGTGGTGTTGAAGGGAAAGACGTCTACTGAGGTAGTATGGGCCGAGGTTAGAAACAGGAGAGGAGAGGTCACCCTGTTGGGAGTTTTCTATAGACCTCCGAATAGTTCCAGAGATGTAGAGGAAAGGATAGCGAAGATGATTCTCGACAGGAGCGAGAGTAACAGGGTAGTTGTTATGGGGGACTTTAACTTTCCAAATATTGACTGGAAATACTATAGTTCGAGTACTTTAGATGGGTCAGTTTTTGTCCAGTGTGTGCAGGAGGGTTTTCTGACACAGTATGTAGACAGGCCAGCCAAGGGCGATGCCACATTGGATTTGGTACTGGGTAATGAACCCGGCCAGGTGTTAGATTTAGATGTAGGTGAGCACTTTGGTGATAGTGATCACAATTCGGTTAGGTTTACCTTAGCGATGGGCAGGGACAGGTATATACCGCAGGGCAAGAATTATAGCTAGGGGAAAGGAAATTATGATGCGATTAAGCAAGATTTAGGATGCGTAGGATGGGGAAGGAGACTGCAGGGGCTGGGCACAATCGAAATGTGGAGCTTATTCAAGGAGCAGCTACTGCGTGTCCTTGATAAGTATGTACCTGTCAGGCAGGGAGGAAGTTGTCGAGCGAGGGAGCCGTGGTTTACAAAAGAAGTTGAAGCGCTTGTCAAGAGGAAGAAGAAGGCTTATGTTAGGATGAGACGTGAAGGCTCAGTTAGGGCGCTTGAGAGTTACAAGCTAGCCAGGAAGGATCTAAAGGGAGAGCTAAGAAGAGCAAGGAGAGGACACGAGAAGTCATTGGCGGATAGGATCAAGGAAAACCCTAAGGCTTTCTATAGGTATATCAGGAATAAAAGAATGACTAGAGTTAGATTAGGGCCAATCAAGGATAGTAGTGGGAAGTTGTGTGTGGAATCAGAGGAGATAGGGGAAGCGTTAAATGAATATTTTTCGTCAGTATTTACAGTAGAGGAAGAAAATGTTGTCGAGGAGAATACTGAGATACAGACTACTAGGCTAGATGGGATTGAGGTTCACAAGGAGGAGGTGTTAGCAATTTTGGAAAGTGTGAAAATAGATAAGTCCCCTGGGCCAGAAGGGATTTATCCTAGGATTCTCTGGGAAGCCAGGGAGGAGATTGCAGAGCCTTTGTCCTTGATCTTTATGTCGTCATTGTCGACAGGAATAGTGCCGGAAGAATGGAGGATAGCAAATGTTGTCCCCTTGTTCAAGAAGGGGAGTAGAGACAGCCCTGGTAATTATAGACCTGTGAGCCTTACTTCGGTTGTGGGTAAAATGTTGGAAAAGGTTATAAGAGATAGGATTTATAATCATCTTGAAAAGAATAAGTTCATTTGCGATAGTCAGCACGGTTTTGTGAAGGGTAGGTCGTGCCTCACAAACCTTATTGAGTTTTTTGAGAAGGTGGCCAAACAGGTGGATGAGGGTAAAGCCGTGGATGTGGTGTATATGGATTTCAGTAAGGCGTTTGATAAGGTTCCCCACGGTAGGCTATTGCAGAAAATACGGAAGTATGGGATTGAAGGTGATTTAGTGCTTTGGATCAAAAATTGGCTAGCTGAAAGAAGACAGAGGGTGGTGGTTGATGGCAAATGTTCATCCTGGAGTTTAGTTACTAGTGGTGTACCGCAAGGATCTGTTTTGGGGCCACTGCTGTTTGTCATTTTTATAAATGACCTGGATGAGGGTGTAGAAGGATGGGTTAGTAAATTTGCGGATGACACTAAGGTCGGTGGAGTTGTGGATAGTGCCGAAGGATGTTGTAGGTTACAGAGGGACATAGATAGGCTGCAGAGCTGGGCTGAGAGATGGCAAATGGAGTTTAATGCGGAGAAGTGTGAGGTGATTCACTTTGGAAGGAGTAACAGGTATGCAGAGTACTGGGCTAATGGGAAGATTCTTGGTAGTGTAGATGAGCAGAGAGATCTTGGTGTCCAGGTACATAAATCCCTGAAAGTTGCCACCCAGGTTAATAGGGCTGTTAAGAAGGCATATGGTGTGTTAGCTTTTATTAGTAGGGGGATCGAGTTTCGGAGCCACGAGGTCATGCTGCAGCTGTACAAAACTCTGGTGCGGCCGCACATGGAGTATTGCGTGCAGTTCTGGTCACCGCATTATAGGAAGGATGTGGAAGCTTTGGAAAGGGTGCAGAGGAGATTTACTAGGATGTTGCCTGGTATGGAGGGAAGGTCTTACGAGGAAAGGCTGAGGGACTTGAGGTTGTTTTCGTTAGAGAGAAGGAGGAGGAGAGGTGACTTAATAGAGACATATAAGATAATCAGAGGGTTAGATAGGGTGGATAGTGAGAGTCTTTTTCCTCGGATGGTGATGGCAAACACGAGGGGACATAGCTTTAAGTTGAGGGGTGATAGATATAGGACAGATGTCAGAGGTAGTTTCTTTACTCAGAGAGTAGTAGGGGCGTGGAACGCCCTGCCTGCAACAGTAGTAGACTCGCCAACTTTAAGGGAATTTAAGTGGTCATTGGATAGACATATGGATGAAAATGGAATAGTTTAGGTCAGATGGTTTCACAGGTCGGCGCAACATCGAGGGCCAAAGGGCCTGTACTGCGCTGTAATGTTCTATCTTTGGCATAAAAAAAGAAACTGAGCTTCTTTGAGAACACTTTTACAGAGGGAAGAGATGTGGGAATTTCATTTGCGATCAGAGGAAATGATGAGACCAAAAATTCCAATAAATAAAGAAGGACTAAGGGTGGAGAAATAAAGTTTAGGGTTAATAATTGTTTATTTGTCTTGTGGGAAATCTGAAAAACAGAGTTGAAGGAAATGATGGCCTTGTGTTTGTGGTTAGCAGCGAATGAATGGCTATTGCCAGTACACTTATGTTTGCTCACAGAACTTTTGTGGGCTTTTACACAGCAATTTTCACTTATCCTGTCTGCTGAGAGCAGCCGGCCAATCAGAGGATCAGAGGCCAGCAGCTCTTTCATTGAGCAGCGCCACAGTGGAGGCGGTGGCTGCTGCCGGTAATGGACTCACCTGAGGCGCTGGAACCAGGTCACAGGTTGGTCAGGGCAGGAGGGGTTTTGTGGGGTGGGGGTCATGGGGGAGAGGGTTGCAAGGGGCTCGGCAGCAAGGGCGGGGGGGGGGGGTGACTCTCAGTGGCCCCTCCCTTCCTGATGCCGGGTTCCTCGTTCAGGCACTAAGTGCCTTTTAACGAGGAATCCCACCCCCACCCCAGGGCTGGCAAGCAACCCACACAGGTTAGCTTGCCGTTATCCCCGTGCGGTGACAGGCCTGCTGCCACTGGACTAATTCTGGCAGTGGTGGGTTGAGGCTTTTAATTGGGCTTTAATGCCCACTTAAAGACCTCAATTGGCAGCAGGTGCCTTGGTGCCTTATTTCATCCGCCGCCTCCAAAGTCGCCATGGGGGAGAGCATAAAATTCTCCCCTATGGGCTGAATTGTACTCTCCCGCCAGGAGTGGCGGCGGGTGAAATAAATGGCAGCCCGGACGTGCAGGACACACACCACCATGCTGCTGTGATTTACCGCTTGGCGACTCAAGATAATACACTGGTCGGGCGACCCCCAATCACATGGTGGGGGCGGGCTCTGCGACACTGGCAATGGTGGCAGCTGCCTGTGCACAGGCGCTGGCGCTGTTTTTAAAGGGCAGCCAGACCTGCCATAAAATTTAAATATTTAAAACTGTACCCCCTCCCAGTACACTGCAAGAAAAAACATCGCACCTTCTCACCAATAATACTTACAGATAATAGTTTCCTTCTCCCCCCACTATAAGACTTGACCTTTCTCCCCCACCCAAACTGTCCAAAGTGCAGAGGTCACCCCTTTGCCCCCTCCCCTACACTAATAACGTTCATTTGACCCTGTACCCCACCCCCAACTACACTGAAACTGCAAAGTACCCCCCTTCTCCACCTCGGTGGTGCCAGCTTTTCCTGGACAGGAAAGTGAAGGCACGTGAGTGCCAACTGCTGCTCGGAAGATTCCGGGCAACAGGTAAGATCGCTGATAATTTTATTTAAATGTATTCATTTTCTTAATTTACATATTCAAAGTTGGGTCCTGGCATCTAGCGGCGGGGGGGGGCCGTCACAGAGCCTTGCCGCCGCCAGGAAGATCATCGGGCACTCCTGGTGTCAGGCTCTGTGGCGGGCCTCTGCCGGTACAACCTTCTGCTCCCCACCACGTCCACCACCACGGGTCCCAAAATTGGGACCTCAACAAAATTTAGCCCTACGTGTGTGGACACTGGACATTGCTATCCAATTTACTGCTCAATAATGCTGAGCACTGATAGCCTCACTTTATTCTTACCACAAAATCTGGACCAATATCTTATTGATCATGGATGGGTATCAAGGCATAATGTTTCAGCTACTGCATTTCATGAGAAATGGGGTTGTGAGTATTGAAGGCATATGACCTGCAGAAAGGTGACGAACATAGTTTGGAATTATCAGTAAAAAAGGTGAATAGGGTAGGATGATGAGTAGAGAAGGTCACTGACATAGAGAATAGCGATCCCACAAACTTTACAGGATCCCTGACCTGAAGGAAAAAGAGTGCAACAAACCATCAACTCCAGGACTCATAGAGCAATGTTAGAGGAAACCAGATAACCATTAAATGTAGCGTTGATGGCAGGCCATGTGATGATAATTTGTTTGGAAGTGCCCGATGATGTCCGAGGCGATGGAAAATTAATCACCCAAGTGTTCAAGAGCAAAGTTCCAGAGATGCCCGTAATGGATAGTAAATTATTTTTCCATAATCACAATGATGTATCCTGCAGTGTGAACACGTTACACATCAACAGCATGCAGTGCACTGACAAGCTGTCATCAATACTGGTAGCCTCTGCCAGCACAGAAAATGGACCCAAAACCTGGTAAGACCACCATATATAATTGAAGCATTTCTAGTTTATTTTTAAAACAGACACAGAGGAGTGATTTCAAAGCTCTAATCTTAGTATCGTAATTTTGATGATGGTTATAAACTTCTCAAGCTTTGCCCTTGCGATTTATGATGTATTCGAATGTCTCGATTAGATTACAGCCCTGTTATTCACTTCTGGGTAGCTATTATTCTCCCTGTAATTTGTGGCTTAATATGGTATTTCATTTGTTGCCACTGCCTTTAATGTGACAGATAGAATTTCATCCAAGGTCTTAGAATTCAAAACACAAAGAAGGGATAAAATCTCTTTTGCATAAACATAATGCACTGTAAAAGGCGTTGAGACAGCCCTAAAGAGTCAAAGTAATAAGCAATGAGTTATAGGAGGCAAGAATCTGTTCTAACTATTTGGCTGAGAATTGCAAGTCAATGATTTTGACCCTCACAGATATTACAACAGGACACAGATAACTTTAATTTTGTTTTCAAGATTGATTATGAAAAGTAAGGGGCTGAATTTTACAGGCCCCTCGACGCAGCGAGTCGCTGTGCAGTGGCTGGTAAACTTCTACGGGGGGAGGCCCACCTTGGCCCACGATGCCAAGAAGGGCCCGCCGCTTATTACCAGCAGCTGGGGGACCTCGGTGCAGCCCCCACCGCCACCTGCCAATGGGCCCTTCATCAGCATATGCAAAGTAACATTAATGTAAATAAACTTACCTGCAGGTGGCGGCTGTCCCACACCGATATTACGGCTGCCGTGCGTGCTTCTCGCGCCTTTGGAACTGAGGTGAGAACCTAGTGGGGAGGGGGAAGGAATCAAATTTTCAGGGTGGGAGGTGTGGGGGAGTGGGGAAAACAAATGTTATTGGCTGTGTGAATGATGGGAAGGGGTTAGAGGCCAAATGCTAGAAGGTTGGGGGGGAAAGTTCGGGAAGGGAATAAAGTTTTGTCCGACATTAGGTGCCACTTAAATTACCATTGTGAGGGGCGGGGGGGGGGGGGGTGGTGTGGTTGTTGGGGAAGGGCCTCCATCACAAAAAATTTTATTTGATAAAATTTCACATTGCCACCACTTTAAATATTAAAATTGTACTGAAGGGCTCAAAGCCCTTTAAAAATGGCTCTGGCGCCTGCACAGTGGTGCTGGACGCGTTGCCAGGGACGAGGCGGCTGCCCCCTTACATCATCAGGAGTGGCCGTTCCGCCCCCTCTATTTAAATCAGCCCCCGTGCTTAACATCGCGGGGACTCAGGGAAGGCGCATCTGCGCGGAGTGCATAACGCCATTAGAGTGTGCCGCCACGAACTGTGGCACACTCGTAAAATTCAGCCCAAGTTGTGTGAAGAAGATTGAGAGTAAAACAGGGCGTATACAACACTCAGTGTTTCTATAGGTTTTCCTCTCAGTTTTCTCTATAGTAATTATAATGATTCATTTGAAAAGGCACAACAATGAGAGTTATTATCATTAAGGCAATGGATTGCTGGGGTGAAATCTGTTCAAATATTCACTATGACAACTGCTAAAATGATGCATATTTAAACATGGCTACAAGATACCAAAATAATAATTGAGTTTAAGAAAAAACATTATTTTTTTTGTGTAGCAATAATCACACATTATCAGATTTGTTAACAACTTACTTCCTTGTAATCTGACTTTTGGGCCGGAATTTTAAGCCACCCCAATGAGCCGGATAGTGGCAGGGGGGTGGCGTAAAATGGAACGGGAGGCTCCGGGAGGCTTTCCCAACCCGCTCCTGCCTCCACCCCACTTTAAGTAGGGTGGGGGGGGAGAACGGGCCACCCGCTCCAGGCCAATTAACGGCCACTTAAGGGCCTTGATTGGCCTCCACGCAGACTTTATGCGCAGCAAGTAGGCATCCTGGAGCTGGGAAAGGCCGCCAGGTAAAAGTTGGCGGCCTCTCAATGCCCCAGTGGTGGGCCCTGAAAATCGGGCACAGGGTGCTCGACTGAGGACTTCTCCCACTTCCCCAACCACCTCCAGGACCCAACACGCCCCCTTACCCCCAAACGACCACCCTTGCCTCGCCAGGGCCTGATCAATTACCCTTGGTGAGGCAACCAAAACTCACCTGAAATCCTGGCTCCATGTCTTCATCTGCTGTCAGCTGGGCTGCAGTCCCCGCAGTAGCCACCACTCCCAGTGGTGCTGCTGGGCCTAAAAGCTACCAGCCCACTGATTGGCCAGCAGCTCAATGAGGCGGGACTTCCTCCCTCAAGCAGGTCCCACCTCGGAACAATTAAAGCATGGGGACCTGTAAAATGCAGGATGAGTCCCCAGGCTAGGCGGAAGTGGGTTCACCACTGACTTTTACGTCGGTGGCCAGCACCCGCCCGCCCAACATAAAATCTCGCCCTTGATTTCCAAATACTTGTCACATGCCCCCCAGCAAACCTGGCCCCCTTGTCTCTGACAAATCCTTTGTGGGACCTCTGTCATAGAAAGTTACATTGGTTACTCGAGGCTTTATGACAGTATTTATTTAGTTAAATCTGTCTGACTACACAATAAGAAATTATACCCTGTGGAACAAAATAGAACAAAGTACATTTTCATGAGGAAATATCGGAACTATAATTATGGTCATTATATGTATAACTGAAAGTCAATTACAGCACATTCAGTAACCATCAAGCATATGCAAGCTATACCATTGTTTAAACAATTACAAATTTACAAATAACAAGTGGTAATTTTCTGTTATTATCGACACTGCAATGTTGTAAATAGCAATGTGTGCTTACTTTCTTAATCAGATTCACAAGATGCACTTTTGGCACTTCTTTGATATGCAGTACCCATAAAACCTGATGCTTCCATTTGCAGGCTGGCTCTTCTCCATCTGTATGAGGTTTAATACTCGTCAGTCTGATTGACACTGAATTTAAATTCTGAACAATGTACTTTGTCCAGTTATTTTACTGGGAGATAAACATGAACTATTAACTACAGGCCTAAAGAGAGCTTTTCCCTTCTTCTTCGAACTAACAGTTTTCCAATAAATCTGATGAAGTGTTCTACTTGAAAAGTTAACCTTTCTTTCTCTTTCAATGTCAATTGGACTGCTCTGAATTTTCTCCATTCTCTGCTTTTATTCCAATATGATTTCCTCAATTTCTTGGAATATCTTGTGACATGCCTGCAGATCCAGGTTACCCGATTCCCCTCCCCACATGACATTACTGTCAATCACAACACATTCAGTTGATCTTGACAATCATGTAATATTTAACACTATTAATTATGTTAATAATTTATCTTTGAAAATCTGAACTATATTCAATTGCCATACAGATGAGGCAGTGAGAACATTTTTATTCCTAACTGGCCAAAAACTGCTTAAATCACAAGCTTCTCAATTCAATATGGGGGAAAAGGAGGTCGAATTAAATAAAATACAAGCAAACACTGAAAATAAGGTTTATAAAACATGTGCATTATCCTTATTAGCAATCTGCATGAGTTTAAACTGTGGCTGGTTGAGGGAAATGATAAAAAACAAAATCGATAACTCATTACATTTTTCTCCCCACTTTCTTTCCCCTCCTCCTCAAGGCATTATTTGTTTCCCAAGTATGGGTCCACAAGCAATAGACTGAGCATTACGGGCTGAATTTTGTTTTTGTGCCTCCGCTCTTCAGCCCAGCTGCTCATTATAATATGCAGAGTAGCCACCCCCCCACCGCCCAATCACGTGCTGGGGGTTGACTCGGCAACACAGTGAACAACATCACCTGTTTCTGCGCAGGCACTGGCACCATTTTTAAAGGGCTGCCAGGCCTGCGTTGACAGATCAAAGTTGACCCATTAACCATCCCGCTGCAACTGCAAAAAAAAATAAAGTTTGACCCACCCACACCACCCCCCCCTCAAATGCACCAGAAAAACCCAGATTATCCCTTTACCATCCCAAATGCACTTAGTACAGAGTTGACCTCTTACACTCCCCCAACTTCACTACAACTGCAGAGGTTCCTCCTTTCCCACCTCGTTGGCGCCAGCTTTCCCTGGATGGGAAAGTGAAGGCACTGGAGTGCTGCATGTCGCTCGGAAGATCCAGACCTGACAATAAGATCGCTCCGGCTCCATTTAAATGTATTTAAATAGCTGATTTGAATATTGAAATTCCGGGTCGAGCTTCCCCGCAGCCGGGAAGATCGGGCCTGGCATTCCCGCATTGGACTCCGTGGTAGGCCATTGCCGCTGCGATCTTCTGGCCTCCCCCCCACTACTGAAGCCCGATGTTGGGAGCTCAACGAAATCCAGCCTGATGTGTGGGCCTTATGTATGAGTATCAGCACATTGCTTGACCACAGGTGTATCATAGTGAAGGCCAATCCTATCCTCACCTAATGCCCATACTTGTGCACACACATGAGGAGGGTAATGACCACAGGTAGGAACTTTGGGTGAATTTTCTTTCTCTTCTTAACTTGAAGGCACTCAGGCCAAATCTAGTGTCACCTTCTGCTGCCACATCTGAGATCAATATCTCCACACATATTGGAGA
Organism: Heterodontus francisci; assembly: GCF_036365525.1. Lineage (NCBI taxonomy): Eukaryota > Metazoa > Chordata > Chondrichthyes > Heterodontiformes > Heterodontidae > Heterodontus > Heterodontus francisci. Next base: position 71,715,124 of record NC_090371.1, on the reverse strand, counting down.
TTGAACCAACAGTTTTCATGGTCTGTATGATTTAGTTCCCTACTGGATAAACTTGTTAACCCACTGGGGACTAATTCTATTACTCTGTCCCCCACTTGCAGTGATCCTCTGATGTGATTTACAGCCCTAAGTTCAATGGCAGATTTGTAAAGCAAATGAGATAGGAATGCTGCCTTGCGGCACACTTAAATATACTGAAATACTGCAAGAGTCCTGGAGCCACCTCTGGCTGTATCCCCTTCCAGTTTTCCTGGCTATGAGAAGTCTGACTGTTTGCATCACTTCTGCAGAGAAGCAGAGCAACTTCTCACTCACAAGTCACTAGGGCTTTTCCCAGCCTTCACGTGAAGGTGCAGCACCTGGAAAGGAACATCACGCATCGAAACTTTCGAACAACTATGCATGTGCAAGTTCTTGCACCTGGAGGCAAGAGTGTTGCACAGCTGTATTTGCATAAAATACCACAAGTACCTCCATCGCACATACCAGTGCAGAGGCTATTGTCAACAAATGGGGAAAAAAAAACAATCTGAAGACTCGCACCTCAAGTTTTTAATCCTGATCGGTGTCAGCTGAAAATGGAAATTCCCAAAGAGGCTCGGAGTGGGAAAACACTACATTGATAATCAGCCTCACCTGTTCCCATGGATTCAATTTAATCTCAGTATATGGGAGCTGAATGTTCAATGACCCGTGGAGGTGGGAGGGACCCAAAAATGGGACAGAAATCTCATCAGGCCGGTTCCACGTCTTGTTCCTGCCTTTACAGGATTATACAGGAGCCAGGGTGACAGCAGGAATGGTTACCTTGCCAGCTGCAGAGGGGGACCAATTAATATCTGTTACAGATTATTTAAGAGCACACCGCTGATGCTGACTGGATTTTCAATCCATGCACAGGGTACCTGTCGCATCAGGAGGCCACCTGTGAAATAGCGGAGGCCTCCCAGCAGCAGGCCAGGTAGACATGGGAGCTAGCAGCTCCATTCAATGTGGAAGGTGCCACTCTAAAAATTGGCCACAACCGCAACATTGCCCATTAAGTGGGAGGCTTCCCCTCATGTCCGAATACCTTAACCCTTTTAGCCCTCTTATTTGGCCTTTATGTGGCCAGTGACTGGGAAATGAGGCACCCTCGCGTCTCCTGACAAACTTCAGCAGCTCCCACCCCTGACAGAGGGGCTTCTGATCTCTCAGTGCTGGACGGCCTGTTATTGGCCCTCCAAACCCGAGAATCCAATCACTGTCCTTAATTGGACAGGGCTCCCGGAAGCAGCCACTTAATTGGCTGCCTCCTCCAAAATCGGTGTATTCCCCACCTGCGATTCATCATGATGGTGGGATTGGGACCCAAGAATGAAAATCGTGCCCATGGATTCACCTTCCAGGAATTCAGTATGAATCCCTTGCAGCTGCTTGTGAATCTTGCACTTTCCCAAACTCCAGCTGCAGCTGTGGGAGCATTGAGCTTGAGGGGAAGGTGTGGTATTAAGGGGTGGGGGAGAGATTTACCATTTTCAATCTATTCGAAGCTAACATCCCGAACAATTAATATCCCTCACACAGTGAAGTAATCACCTATTTCTGACAGCCACATTACCGAATGCTAAAGGTGAGGTGGATTCGGCAGAGTAACTCCCAAGACTCCCAATATTTATTGACTAGTGATTCAAAAAAATGAGGAATAGAATTTGTTGACATCCAGAGGCCTGCAGTTCAGAAAGGATAAATCCTTCATATTCTTGCATTTTCTTTGCAAATTGCAGACTGTGCAAATATCTACATCACATACACTATCCATACAAATAATGGTCTTTGCTTATTTTTATGAATTTTGTGCTTAAGATAAAGGATGGCGTAGCTAGGGAATTGTAAACTTTCCCATTATAGGCATCCTGTGAGAACATCAAGTATTCACAGGTCAGTTAGATACAGAGAAAAACTCCCTCTGCCCCATCAATGTGTATCGGGCCCAATCGCAGTAAAAAGGACTTCCTTCTGTACCAGGATAACATTTTCCAGTTCACACACCAACAAACCTGATCCTCTCTGAGTGAGATCACCAGGTTGGTAACAATTAAGGGGCAGTTTTTCTGGGAATTGGTTTGAGATGTGACAGACTTATTTCACATAAGACCACTATGGATAGAGAATACTCTCATTCCATTAATGTGGAAGAGGTGAGAGGATTGAACTTTATAAAGCAGAACTACTAGGCAAATAAAGAAGAAGTTAGTAACTTTACACTAGGTTTACTATAGAGATCAATTCTCTTGTTGCCTTCTCTCCAAGTCCTTTTATCATTTCTGCAGGAATTTCCATCACATCCTATTATTTTTCCTGGCTTCAGTTCTTTTATAGCTCTAATTATTTCACAATCCAGAAGATCAGGTCCTAAATCATCCTGGGAAATGTTTTCTTTCTTTGGTTCTATTTCTGTTGGCTTGCCATCTTTGTCATACAGGTCTACTCAGTCCAGATCCCTCATGATTTGGAATACCTCTATAAAATATCTTCTCAACCTTCTCTTCAAGGAAAACAATCCCAACTTCTCCAATCTATCTATGTCACTGATGTTCCTCATCCCTGGAACCAATCTCGTGAATCTTTTCAGCACTTTCTCTCTAATGTTGTCACATCTTCCCTAAAGTGTGGTGCCCAGAACTGATCGCAATACTCCAGTTGAGGCCGAACCAGTGTTCTATACTGCATTAAATGTCATATACTTGGATTTTCAAAAGGCCTTCAATAAGATATGACATGGTAGACTCATAAGAAAGGTTAGGGCATGTGCAGTAGGGGGACAAATAGCTGAATGGATAGCAAATTAGCTAAAATATACAAAGCACAGAGTAGGGGTAAAGGGTAATTTTTCAGATTAGAAGAAGGAAGAATGCAGGTTTCCACAAGGATCAGTGCTGGGACAACTGTTATTCATAATTTACATGAATGATTTGGAATTATAGAAGAGTACAGCACAGAAGGAGGCCATTTGGCCCATTGAGTCTGCGCTGGCTCTTTTGAAGAGCAATCCTGACGTAGGAACAAGGAACTAGATATCAAAATTTGCAGATGACTCCAAACTGTATGTGTATAGCTGAGGAAAAAGGCAACATTATACAAGGAGACATTAAAAAACTTGCAAAACTTACAGTGGGAGAAGAGTAGGTCAAAGACCAGTATTTTAAATTTAAATAAGGGCAATTATGAGGGCATGAATGCAGAGCTAGCTAAAGTGAACTGGAAAATCAGGTTAAGGGTTAGGTCAATAGAGATGCAGTGGCAGACATTTAAGGGGATATTTCAAAATACACAGGATATATACATTTCAACGAGAAAGAAAAAATCCAATGGTGGGACCCGCTTTCCGTGGTTAACTAAAACAGTTAAAGATAGTATCAAACTTAAAGAAAAAGCCTATAATTGTACAAAGATGGGAGGCAGGTCAGAAGATTGGACAGAATATAAAAAACAGCAAAGAATGACTAAAAGATTGATAAGGAAGATAAAATTAGAGTACGAGAAAAAGCTAGCTAGAAATATAAAGACAGATAGTAAGAATTTCTATAGATATTTAAAAAAGAAGAGTTAATGAAGTGCGCATTGGTCCAAAAGAAAGTGAGTCTGGGGAATTAATAAAGGATAATAAGGAGTTTGCAGATGAATTGAACAGATATTTTGCAAGGGTCTTCACTATTGAGGATACAAGTAACATCCCAGTATTAGCTGTAAGTCAGGAAATGGAAGGGAGGGAGAACTCAAGAAAATTACAATCACCAGGGAAGTGATACTGAACAAATTGTTGGAACTGTGGGCTGACACCCTGAGTCCAGATGGACTTCATCCCAGGATGTTAAAAGAAGTGGCTAGTGAGATAGTTGATGCATTAGTTTTAATTTTCCAAATTTCCCTAGAGTCGGGGAAGGTTCCGTCAGATTGGAAAATAGCGAATGTAAATCATTTATTCAAAAAGGGAGGGAGACAGAAAACAGGAAACTACAGACCAGTTAGCTTAAAATCTGTCTTAGGGAAAATGTTAGAAGTTATTATTAAAGACGTTATAGCAGGGCATTTAGAAAAATTCAAGGCAATCAGGCAGAGTCAACATGGTTTTGTGAAAGGGAAATCATGTTTAACCAATTTATTGGAGTTACATGTGCTGTGGATAGAGGGGAACCAGTGGATGTATTGTACTTAAATTTCCAGAAGGCATGTGAATAGGTGCCGCATCAAAGGTTATTGCAGAAAATATCAGCTCATCGTGTACGGGGTAACATATTGGCACGGATAGAAGATTGGCTAGCTAACAGGAAACAGAGAGTAGACATAAATGGTTCATTTTCTGGTTGGCAAGATGTAACGAGTGGTGTGCCACAGGGATCTATGCTGGGGCCTCAACTTTTTACAATTTATATAAATGACTTAGATAAAACAATCGAAGGTTTGGTTGCTAAATTTGCTGATGACACAAAGATAGGTGGGAGGACATAAGGGGGCTACAACGGGATATAGATAGATTAAGTGATTGGGCAAAGACCTGGCAAATGGAGTATAATGTAGGAAAGTGTGAAATTGTCCACTTTGGCAGGAAGAATAAAAAAGAAGCATATTATCTAAATGGTGAGAGATTGCAGAGCTCTGAAATGCAGAGGGATCTGGGTGTCCTCGTGCATGAATCACAAAAGGTTAGTATGCTGGTACAGCAGGTAATTAGGAAAGCTAATAGAATGTTATCGTTTATCGCGAGTGGAATTGAATACAAAGGTAGGGAGGTTATGCTTTAGCTACACAGGGCATTGGTGAGACCACATCTGGAATACTGTGTACAGTACTGGTCTCCTTATTTAAGGAAGTATATAAGTGCGTTGGAGGCAGTACAGAGAAGGTTTACTAGACTAATACCTGGAATGAGCGGGCTGCCATACGAGGAAAGATTGGACAGGCTAGGCTTGTATCTTCTAGAATTTAGAAGAGTAAGAGGCGACTTGATTGAAACATATAAGATCCTGAGGGGTCTTGACAGGGTGGATGTGGAAAGGATGTTTCCTTTTGTGGGAGAATCTTGAACTAGGGGTAACTGTTTAAAAATAAGGGGTCGCCCATTTAAGACAGAGATGAGGGGAAATTTTTTCTCTCAGAGGTTCGTGAGTCTTTGAAATTTTTTAAGGCAGAGGTAGATAGATTCTTGATAAGCAAGGGAGTGAAAGGTTATCGGGGGTAGGTGGGAATGTGGAGTAATCAGTTCAGCCATGAACTTAGTAAATGGCGGAGCAGGCTAGAGGGGCCGAGTGGCCTACTCCTGCTTCTAATTCATATGTTTGTATGTTCGCATGTAAACTGGACAGCTAAGTAGCAAATTAACTTTGACATAGATAAATGTAAAGTGATGCTCTTTGGTAGGAAAATTGAAAACATCACCTGCACCTTAGAAAATAAGAAACAGAATGGGGTAGAACAGCAAAAAGATCCAGGGATATAGGTGAACAAATCATTAAAAACAGCATCACAGGTCAGCAAAACAATTAAGAATGCTGAAAAAAAGCACCAGGATTTATTTTCAGGGGTATAGAATTCAAAAGTAGTGATGGTATGTTAAACGTGTATAGGCCTCGGGTCAGGCTGCACTTGGAGCACTGTGGATAGTTCTGGTTTTAATACTACAAAAAAGACATAGAAAGACTGGAGAAAGTGCAAAAAAAAAATCTACAAGGATGGCACCTGAACTGGGAGACTACCGTTATTGGGAAAGATTAAACGGGTTGGAGTCATTTCTTTAGAAAAGATAAGACTTAGAGGCGACTTGATGAAGGTCTTTTACAATTATGAGTGGGACGGGATAGATATGGAAAGAAGGTTTCTGTTTGTGGCAGAAACCAAAACTAGGGACCATAAATGCAAGATAGTTACTAATAAAGCCAATAGGAAAAGAAGTAGAAATTTCTTTATTCAGAGAGTGACTGGAATGTGGAACTCGCTACCACAAGAAGTGGTTGAGGCAAATAGCTTCGATGCTTTTAAAGGGAGTATGAGTGAAAAGGGAATGCAAAGATATGCTGAAAGGCTGAGATGAGGTAGATGGAATGGGAGGAGGCTCATGTGGAGTTTAAACACCAGCACAGAATAGTTGGGCCGAATGGCCTATTTCTATGCTGTATATTCAATGTAATTTGATGTAATATATCCTCAACATATTAACAGTGCTAGTCTACTTCCAGTACAGAGATACAAAATCACGACTATTGTGATAAGGGGGCAATCCATGATTCCTATTATATGATGTGGAGTACAAGAAGAATTTCTCACGTTCACTTCATGCCCCTGCAAAAATAACTAATGGTATTCAGGCAGTATTTATGGAGAACTTTCCCATAGGAGTTTAAAACGGGTGTGGTTGGCTATATACAGCCTGTGAAAAGGAAAGAGTTTAATATACTTAAGGGGCTTACTTCTGAGATTTGATGCTTTTATTGTGTGGCACAGTTGATGTAGCATGTACATATATCTGTGTAGTTATACAAGCAATTTAACACTAAATTTATACTGATATTTTCATAAATTCTGCATTAAACTGGCAGCAAAATAGTACAATAAACTGCTTTTTGAAAAATCAGCAAGACTACAAGCGTCTCTGCTCAGATCCTGAAGAAGTGCCGAAGTGACCCTGTGCTTCCATTATATCAGCCCCAAAATAAAGCATAACGTCAACACAGCCTCCCAGAACCCAGACATCATAACACAATTAATCAACATACTTCTGATAGTGTAAATCTGCAGATCAGGATATGCGTGCCACTAAGTGCCTTCAGGTGTGTTACGACCTGTGAAGAGATAGTTAACTTTAAAACAAGAGATATGAACTCCCCAGACTGATTTTTTAAAAATTTCTTCCTGGCACGTGGGCTTCATTGGCTAGACCAGCATTTCTTGCCTATCCCGAGTTGCCCTTGAGAAGGATTAAAGAATTACACAAGATTTCACATTTTAAGACCATTATGATAACAACTAAACTAAAAATCAACATTGACTAAGCAGTACTTAGTAGGTAGCTAATACACCAAGTTACAGAGAAAGGAATTTCCCATTAACTTATTAACGCACTCCAAAACCCCCATGCCACATTTATATGTTACACAGTGTTCTCATTAAAAGTCCCAAACTCCACCCAGTTGCAACAGGTTGGATATCCCAATGTCCTTCTCAAAGCCAACATCCTCTCCGCTCGCATCTTTTGAGCACATCCGACTGGACTTATGTTAATAAGGCAATCTCTGGTGACCCTGTTGGTCTTTTCTCCTCCACAAACTTCAACGTTCGAATTGGGTACAAATCTTAGCAGCCTTTTGCTGTATCAGTGATCTGAGAGCATCTGCTCTCTCTCTCTCTCTCTCTCCCCCTCCCTTTTGGCTGCACAGCTCTGCTAGCTGTTCTTCCTTTCTTCCTTTCAGCTTGTCTCCAAACCTAGGAAAGCCTGTTGAATTTACCCAGATCTACAGTCAATAGTCGTTTGCCTTTTCACACTTATCAGAGACCTTAAGCAAAACCAAAGCAAAACCACCTGGGCCTTCCTTTGTTTCCAGGTGTTAACAATTGCAACTGGAATTTGATCCCAGAGCCCCTAGCTCCCTGTTTACAATCTGTGAATCTGGGAGAGCAAAACCCATTGTCCTTTAGGTGTTACAACCTTGCACCCTGCTTTCAAAAAGGTTTTTAAATTGGGTTCCTTGTTGTCATGGTAACCAAGATTCCTGCCTTGTCTCAGTGCAGAATTGGAGGGACGTCACAAGTCTCCTCTGAATGTCCATTTTACACTGCATTAAAGATCACAGCTTTGAAAACATAACTATACAACAAAGTCCAGCGTTCATAACAGTTGTGTGATGGAGACCACATGCTCTGTGTGCACCAGCTCCACCCGCACTTTGGAGGAAAACAGACTGAGTGTTAGTTCCCTGGGCAGGACTAACCCTGCAGGTGCCAATGCAATGTGCCTCACCTGATTGTTGCTCCATCTTATATGGAACACAATGGAATACATTGAACCAAAGTAGCCATAAGGAAGGGGAAGATAGAACCAAAAATCTACATTTTAAAAATTTGTTCATGGGATGTGGGCATCGCTGGCAAGACCAGCATTTATTGCCCAGTCCTAATTGCCCTTGAGAAGGTGGTGGTGAAATGCCTTCTTTTTTAAATTCTTTCATGGGTTGTAGGCATCACTGGCAAGGTCAACATTTGTTGCTCATCCCTAATTGCCCTTGACAACTGAATGACTTGCTAGGCAATTTCAGAGGGCAGTTAAGAGTCAATCACATTGGTGTGGGTGTGGAGTCACATGTAGGCCAGACCAGGTAAGGATGGCAGATTTCCTTCCCGAAAGGCTATTGGTGAACCAGATGGGTTTTTAATGACAATTGATGATATTTCCATGGCACCATTACTGGGACTAACTTTTAATTCCATTTTTTATTAATTAATTGAATTTAAATTCCACCAGCTGCCATGGTGGGAATTGAACCCATGTCCTCAGGGCATTTGCCTAGCCTCCGGATTAGTTGTCCAGCAACACTATCACTACACCCACAGTGCTGTTAGGGAGGGAGCTCCAGGATTTTGACCCAGCGACAGTGAAGGAACAGTGATATATTTCCAGGTCAGAATGGTGTGTGACTTGAAGGGTAGCTTGCAGGTGGTGGTGTTGTTCTTCTAGGTAGTGGACATCACGGATCTGGAAGGTGCAGTTGGAGGAGGCTTGGTGAGTTGCCGCAGTACATCTTGTCGGATGGTACACATGGCTGTCACCGTACACCGGTGGTGGTGAGAGTGAATGTTGAAGGTGCCAACCAAATGGCTGCTTTGTCCTGGATTGCGTCGCACTTCTTGAGTGTTGTTGGAGCTGCACCCTTCCAGGCAAGTGTAGAGTATTCCATCACACTCCTGACTTGTGCCTTGTAGATGGTGGACAGGCTTTGGGGACTCAGGAGGTGGATTACTTGCTGCAGAATATCCAGGGGCAAAAATTTGTTAATGTAGCACTGCTTCAAGCGGCGTCACACAGCCATCATTGATTACCCAGGTGCAGGTAATGCTACCGTCTGGTACCTGCACAACTTGCACAACATTCTTCAGTGATATTAATGGTGAATGCCAGGTGGCCTGCGCAGGCAGTGGCTCACGGTGCTGACTGCCCCCAGGGAATTGGCATAAGTCTGTGTTGCGCCTCTTGAAGCGGCAGTACTCAAAGAAATTTTTCCCGTTCAGTCTTTGACCTGCTCTTGTGGCCACAGTTTTTATCTGGCTGATGCAGTTAAGTTTCTGGATGATGGTGACCTCCAGGATGTTGATAGTGGGGGATTCAGTTATGGAAATGTTGTTGAATGTCAAGGGGGGAATGGTTAGATTCTCTCTTGTTGAAGATGGTCATTGCCTGTCATTTATGTGGTGCAAATGTTACCCGCCACATATTAGCCCAAGCCTGAATCTTGGTCATGCTGCATATGGACATGGACTAATTCATTACTGAGGAGTAGCAAATGGTACTGAACACTGCACAATCATCAGCGAACATCCCCACTGAGGTGAGGTGATCGAATTGAAATGTGTAAAATTCTTAAGGGGCTTGACAGAGTAGGTACTGTGAAAATGTTTCCTCAGACTGGGGAATCTAGAACATGGGGTCACAATCTCAGAGTAAGGGGTCGGTCATTTAGGATTAAGATGAAGAGAAATTTCTTTACTGAAAGGGTTGTGAATCTTTGACATTCTCTACTCCAGAGAGATGTGGCTACTCAGTCGTTCAGTATATTTAAGACAGAGGTTGATAGACTGGTACGAAAGGAATTAAAGGATATAGGGATAATGGAGAAGGTGGAGTTGAGGTTGAAAATTACCTTAATCTTGTTGAATGGTGGAGCAGGCTCGAAGGCCGAAATGACCTACTCCAGCCCCTATTTCTTATTTTGCTGATGAGTGAGAGTAGGCTGATGGGACAGTGATTAGCTGGATTGGATTTGTCCTGCTTTTTGTGGACAGGAAACGTCTGGGCAATTTTCCAATTTGACGGGGAGATGCCAGTGTTGTAGTTGTGCTGGAAACTTGGCTAGAGGCAACATTAGTTCTGGAGCACAAGTCTTCAGTACTACAGTCAGCTTGATTGGAATTGAAAGCTAGTCAGTAATGGTGACCATGAAGCTATCATCGATTGTCGTATAAACCCATCTGGTTCACTAATGGCCTTTAGGGAAGGATATCTACCGTCCTTACCTGGTCTGGCTTTCATGTGACTCCAAACCCACAGCAATGTGATTGACTCTTAACTGTCGTCTGAAATGGCCCCGCAAGCCATTCAGTTATACAAAACTGCTACAAAAACATTTAAAAGGAATAAAACTGGATGAAACATCCAGCAACGACCAGAAACAACACTAGAAACACAAACACTGGAAACAACAACAGCAAACCCAGCCCTGTTGACCCTGCAAAGTCCTCCTTACCAACATCTGGGGGCTTGTGCCAAAATTGGGAGAGCTGTCTCACAGACTAGTCGAGCAACAGCCTGACATAGTCATACTCACAGAATCATACCTTACAGCCAATGTCCCAGACACTGCCATCACCATTCCTGGGTATGTCTTGTCCCACCAGCAGGACAGACTCACCAGGGATGGCGGCACAGTGGTATACAGGGTGTTGCCCTGGGAGTCCCCAACATTGACTCTGGACTCCATGAAGTCTCATGGCATCAGGTCAAACATGGGCACAGAAACCTCCTGCTAATTACCCCCAACTGTCGTCCCTCAGCTTATCAATCAGTACTCTTCCATGTTGAATACAACTTGGAAGAAGCACTGAGGGTGGCAAAGGCACAGAATGTACTCTGGGTGGGGGATTTCAATATCCATCACCAAGAGTGGCTCAGTAGCACCACTATTGACCGAATGGGCTGAGTCCTGAAACATAGCTAGACTGGGTCTGTGGCAGGTGGTGAGGAACCAACAAGAGGGAAAAACCTACCAGACCCAGTCCTCACCAATCTACAAGTTGCATTAGTCCATGACAGTATTGTTAGGAATGACCATCGCACAATCCTTGTGAAAACAAAGTCCCATCTTCACACTGAGGATACCCTCCATAGCAATGCAAAACTGGGCATCCATGAGGCTATGTGGGCTATCAGCAACAGAATTGTACTTAAACACAATCTGTAACCTCATGGCCCGGTATATCCCCCACTCTACCATTACCATCAAGCCAGGGGATCAACCCTGGTTCAATGAAGAGTGCAGGAGGGCATTGCCAGGAGAAGTACCAGGCATACCTAAAATTGAGGTGTCAGCCTGGTGAAGCTATAACACAGGACTACCGGCATGCCAAACAGCGGAAGCAGCATGCAATAGACAGGGCTAAGCAATTCCACAACCAACGGATCAGATCAAAGCTCCGCAGTCCTGCCACATCATCGTGAATGGTGGTGGACAATTAAACAACTAACAGGAGCAGGAGGCTCCACAAATATTCCCATCCTCAATGATGGGGGAGCCAGCACATCAGTGCAACAGAAAAGGCTGAAGCATTCTCAACCATCTTCAGCCAGAAGTGCAAAGTGGATGATCCAACTTGGCCTCCTCCTCCAGTCTTCAGCCAATCCAATTCATTACATGTGATATCAAGAAATGGCTGAAGGCAAAGGCTATGGGTCCTGACAACCTACCGGCAATAATACTGAAGACTTGTGCTGCAGAACTAGTCACACACCTAGCCAAGCTGCCAGCTACAACACTGGCATTTACCCAGCAATGTGGAAAATTGCCCACAAGAAGTGTTCGAAAAAGCAGGACAAATGGAATTCGACTAATTACTGCCCCATCAGTCTACTCTCAATCATAAGCAAAGTGATGGAAGGTATCATCGAAAGTGCTAACAAGTGCCACTTAAACAGCAATAACCTGCTCACTGATGCTCAGTTCGGTTTCCACCAGGGCTCTTGGCTCCTGAGCTCATGATAGGCTTGGTCCAAACATGGACAAAACAACTGAACTCAAGAGGTGAGGTGTGATTGATTGCCCTGGATATCAAGGCAGGATTTGACTGAGTATGGCATCAAGGAGCCCTAGCCAAACTGAAGTCAATGGGAATCAGGGGAAAAACTCTCCGCTGGTTGGAGTCACACCTAGCACAAAGGAAGATGGTTGTAGTTGTTAAAGGCCAATCATCTCAGCCCCAGGACATTGCTCCAGGAGTTCCTTAGGATATTGTCCTACACCCAACCATCTTCAGTGGTTCATCAATGACCTTCTTTCCATCATAAGGTCAGAAGTGGGAATGTTCACTGATGATTGTACGATGTTCAGTATCATTTGCAACTCCTTAGATACTAAAGCAGTCTGTGTCCGTATGCAGCAAGACCTGGACAACATTCAGGTTTGGCTGATAAGTGGCAAGTAACATTTGCACCACACAAGTGCCAGGCAATGATGATCTCCAATAAGAGAGAATCTAACCATCTCCCTTGACATTCAACGGTATTACCATCTGTGATGAAAACCACATCTGCCAAGAATGAGGTGTATTAATTTTGCCATATGGAAAATTAATTTTGAACTCTTACTGGACTGAAAACATGACTGCACCTGCATTCTAAAAAGACAGTGGCTGGAAACATTTGCATTCTAAAAGACAGTTGCCTGGAGAAGACAATGGAACTGCTCTCTGCTTCAATTAACCAAATGGATTTTGATCAAAAAGACATTGAACTTGTGAAAGTCAGCATTCTAGCCCCCTAATGAGGATGTCTACTAAGATTGAAAAAATCCACAAAACCTCGCCGGGCAGGTCATTCCAAAAAAGGAGCTAATAACATGACTGGCCTGCTGGTCCAGGTTTGATTTGAATTGTGTTCTCACAAATTGAAGAAACAGACTGCAACTGCACTTGAAGAGTACGCATTTCTCCCTGTCTCTCTCTCTCTCTTGTGAAAAGCAGAGACTGCAACTGGATTTCAAGAAGACAGCATCTCCCTGTCTCTCTCTCTCCCTCTCACGCAAAGACAGGGACCTATGGAAGAAACTAAGCCTCAAGACAGAAAACCATTGAAACAAGTTTGAAAGTGTGCACTGGGCCCCAATGAAACAGCAAGATTTAATTGCAATCAAAGACTTTACATCAAACTCAAAAGACAATAAATGAACTCCAGCTACTGCTTCAAACCTTCCCCCTTGACTCTTTCTCCTTTTCTGTCTATCTGTGTGTGTCTTTATCGCGTATGCATGTTAGTGTGGTCGCATTGCGTATTTTTAGTAATTTTAACCAAATTTGAGTTTTAAGGTTAATAAACTTACACCTTTCTTGTTTAAATCTAAGAAAACCTGTCTGGTTGATCTCTTTGCCATTACAATTGGAGAGCAGTGAACAAGGATTCATTGAGGGGAAGCTAAAAACATCATTATTAAAAATTAAACCTGTTACAGCCAAACCAGGAAAAGGCTGAGAGGGAACCCCTGGACCCCTTTCTCATCTGGTCATAACACCATCACTGAATCCACCACTATCAACATCCTGCGGTTATCATTGACCAGAAACTGAACTGGAGCAGCCACATAAATACCGTGGCCACATGAACAGGTCAGAGGCTGGGAATTCTGCGGCGAGGATTCCACCTTCTTACTCCCCATAGCCTGTCCACCATCTACAAGGCACAAGTCAGGAGTGTGATGGAATGAGTGCAGCTCCAACAACACTCAAGAAGCTCGACACCAGGCCAGGACAAAGCAGCCCGCTTAATCGGCACCCTATCCATCACCTTAAATATTCATTCCCTCCACCATCAACGCACAGTGGCAGCAGATACAAGATACACTGTAGCAACTCATCATGCCTCCTTCGACAGCACCATCCAAACCCGCAACCTCTTCCACATGGAAGGACAAGGATAGCAGATGCATGGGAACACCACCACCTGCAAGTTCCCCTCCAAGTCACACACATCCTGACTTGGAAATATATCACCATTCCTTCACTGTCCGTGGATCAAAATCCTGGAACTCCCTCCCTAACAGTGCTGTGGGTGTACCCGCGCCAGATGGACTGCAGCGGTTCCAGAAGACAGCTCACCACCACCTTCTCAATGGCAATTAGGGATGGGCAACAAATGCTGGCCTGATCAGTGATGCCCACATCCCATGAAAGAATTTTAAAACGTAAGTTGTTGGGGCCTACTATAGCCTTTGCTGCATCCAATATGTTCAGCTGTTTTTTGATATTGCATGGAGTGAATTGAATTATAGAAAAACCTACTGAGGTTGATTTCTATCTCATTATCATCCTGTTTTAGGCAAGTATAAGCTGGTAATGAGATGAAAATCCTTACTGTTGATTCCAACTGGCTAAATTTAGTGGAGGAATTGTTGGATCTCACCACCTCTGCCCCTTGATCCACAAATGTCTGCCATTTAGCACTGGCAGTTCCACGATTTTATTATAAGCCGGCCCAGTCACTGTAACTGACTTGGCCTCTTCTCCAGGCAACATCCGATGGGCAGTATGATTATGGCACTGTTTTGCCTGATGTCTGGAATGATACAAATGGATTTGTGTACAATGCAAATTAGCAAAGTTTGCTCTGTTTCAACACAATAATATGGCAGCTGGTGCAGCATTAATGACCAGTGAACTCCACTTGTACTTGTGGGCAGGGGGTGGGTGAGATTACTTATTTTTAGAAGAAAAACTGCAAAAGTCCTCATTCCAGATATCAGCGAGGCTGAACAAATGCGAGGTAAATCACAAACTAGTGATTAAGTGATACCAAGCGTGGGTTTTAAAAGGCTGTACATAGTAGGAGGAAAATAAGACTACATCATATCATAATTAATAACAATTATGTTGACATTTGAAGTAGAATACTGTTACTGTAACAATGTTTTTTCGAATATAATTCCGAAAATGCAATATCGGACTCCTGAAAATTGCGTGTGGGAGTCCTAACTTCAGAAGCCACATTGATGTGAACACCTCAAATGAGCAAAGCATTCGAAAATATGCTCTTAAGCTCTACGAAGCATTTTCAACTTTAGTGACGAAATACATCATAATCAAGCTCTGTGACTGGATATTTAAATTAGATCATCTTTGAATTTGTAAAGTACTAACTGTGGACAGTGAATCTGGGGCTTTTTGTGGATTCAGGAGCTGAGAGAATACTGGAAAATAACTGGGCCAGAGAGGGTTAACTGATCATTGTGAGAGTTACTCATTTAAATTAAGAACACTTTCAAGTGAAAATAGTTCACCGTCATTCTTTCAAAATACTGCCCTGATGGATTTTAAATGTTAAAATCTGTTGCATATTTTAATGCGTTTACCTACTTTTTTATTATTAATATCTTCATTTGATAAAAAGTGCTGTTATTTCCATGTAAAAAAATTGTCATTGTACATAATGGAAATGAAATAGAACTTTTTAATGCTGTCAGAATAAAGTAATGAATAAATTACCACTGTCTTAATCTTTCATGTCTTTTAATGGCGATTGCCTATAAGAGAAAGTGGATTATAATTTGCCAGTGGAATGATTAAAGACGAACCATTATTAGAAAGCATATTCCGCTAGATTGGATATGACTTCCAGATTTATCTGTGACACAGGCTGGAGAGAACCAATACCTAGAGTCGTGGGCTCTTTCATTTTTTTTCCCGGTGACAGGATGGAGAATGGACGGTGTCAACTCACTGTCATCGAGGAGTGCTCCATGCCTTGTTTTTCTCCTGCATTCATTTAGCCTTTCATTTGAGATTCTACCTATTGTGGCTGTTTCACACTGGGAGAGATAACTAATCCAGGCTGCCTGTCACTTCTCCTGCATCACGATGCTGCCTGCACGGAGTCTAATGGCCATCACAACATTTGAATCGACACTTCATTTAGAATATGACATTATTTTGCAACCAGAGGAATATGAATATAGAATTTCTAATAAAACTGTGTAGCGCTAGACAGCAGGCAGACTTCATTTTTTTAAAATTTGATTTTGTAATTTTTTTCCCACAACACCAATGACCTGGTTCACAGGGTTCAGAATCCTTTGTTTAATTGCCTGCTACATATCCGTTAAATTGAAAAAAATGTAATAAAGTAGTCAGTCAATTGACAGAAAAAAGTCTTTGAAATAGTATTAGGAATTCTTATTGCATTAGCTTCACAAAATTGTTTTCCTCTTCCTATTGAGAGTATCACACAAAGCAGTTTAATTAGGTTCTACTTTCCTTCTTTTCTTCCCTGCTGTCTTTTTTTGATTTCTATTTGCTTTCTGTGATTGTCTTCTATTTTCTCACCTACTTTATTTTACTTTTTGTTCTCATTCTTTTGTCCCTCTTTCCCAACATGTGAAACAATAAAGTTTACATCAAAATGGAAATGATCCGATTGCTTTGGAGCTCTTGCATTTCATTGGCAGCCTATAGTTATTAAACTGTATTAAATGGATACAGAACCTTAGATCACATTTGGAATGCTGTGCCCCGTTCTGGTCTCCATACTACAGAGAGGACAGTGAACCACTGGAGAATGCAGAAATTTTTTTTGCAAGAATATTACCAGAACTGAGAGGATGGAACCATCAGGAAAAATTGAGCAGACAGGGTTCTTTATACCAGAAAAGAAAAAACTAAGTGGAGACCTGATAAAGGCCTTTAAAATTATGAATGAGTTCAATAGGGCGGATGTGAAGAAACTGTTTCCACTTGTGGGTGAGTGTAGAACAAAGGGTCATAAAAACAAGATAGCCACCAATACATCAAATAAAGAAGCTCCAATACTCTTCCTCGCCGCAACACTCCACCTCATCTCCATGAAACTCCCTGTTGGTGTAAATCTACTCTACAGGACGAGCAGGAAACTATTTAACCTACGTCGCCTCCAGTCCAGAATCAAGGCCACCCCAACCTCTGTCATCGAGCTGCAGTACGGTGATGACACTTGTGTATACGCAGACTCGAGCTACAAACCCTCATCAATGCATTCACGGAGGCGTATGAAAGAATGGGCCTTAAGCTAAACATTCAGAAGACAAAGGTCCTCTACCAGCCTGCTCCCACAGCACAACACCGCCGCCTGACTATCAAGATCCACGGCGAACCACTGGACAATGTGGATCACTTCTCATACCTTGGGAGCCTCCTCTCAGCAAGGGCAGACATTGACGATGGAACTCAGCATTGCCTCCATTGTGCCAGCGCAGCCTTTGGTCGTCTGAGGAAAAGAGTGCTTAATGACAAAGACCTCAAACCTGGCACCAAGCTCATAGTTTACAGGGCCACAGTGTTACCTGCCCTCCTGTATGCGTCGAAAACATGGACACTGTACAGCAGACATCTCAAAGCCCTGGAGAGATATCTCCAGTGGTGCGTCCGCAAGATCCTGCAAATTAAGTGGCAGGACAGGTGCTCCAATATCAGTGTCCTCTCTCAGGCCAACATCCCCAGTATCGAGACACTGGTCACGGCTAGTCCGTCACGTGGGGTGGGCCACATCGTCCACGTGCCTGACACAAGACTCCCAAAACAAGCTTTCTACTCAGAGCTCCGTCATGGCAAGAGGTTACCAGGAGGACAGAGGAAACACTACAATGATGTCCTTAAGGCCTCCCTGAAAAAATGTGACATCTCCACTGATTCGTGGGAATCTCTTGCCCGAGACCACCCAAAATGGAGAAGAAGCATCTACAAAGGTGCCAGCCAGTTTGAACAACGTCAACATGCCCAGGCAGTGACCAAGTACAAACAGTGGAAGCAGCATTCGGAAACCTGAGCATCCCATTACTCGCCTCACCAAACAACACCTTCCCCAACTGTGGTAGAGTGTGCGGGTCCAGAATTGGACTATTCAGTCACCTAAGGACCCACAACCCTGGAGCGGAAGAAAGTCATTCTCGTTGCCAAAGCACTGCTGAAGAAGAAGAAGAAATAAAGAATTTACAAAAGTTCTGGGCTGGATTTAGTGGAGCCGGCAGGGTTTATGGCACAGGGATGAAGAGGCGGTGGGTAACTCCCCTTGGCCTTTCGGAGCCCCCTCCACCCCTCCCAGCTTTATTTAATGGTGTCCAGGCAATTAATTGCCCAGCGCCGAGATTCCAGTCCCTTTAAGGATGGGGATCCTGCCTTCCAGAGCTGCCAGCCAATTAGAGGGCCGGTACTACTAGAGGCCTTGGAACCAGCCTTAGCACTGGAGTCCCAGATTCAAGGTAAGTGAGGTAGTGTCACCGGGGCCAGTCTGGTAGGCCCTGGCGATGAGGGGATGAAGGGTGGGTGTTGAGTGCAGGGGGAAAGGGCTTCAGGGAGGTGGGGTGTTTGTTGGTGGGTGCCCTCCATGGACCACAAATTTCCCCTAGAAGAGATGTCCCCCCAAGCTGCAGGGAGGTCACCTTGTTTTACTGGGCGACCTCCCCACATGGCAGAGGCCCCCCGCCACTGGTTTAATCTCAACGGCAACAGGAAGAAGCCCTTAAGTGGCTGATAATAGACCTCTTAAGGATCTCAATTGACCTCCAGCCGGGAAGGCTGTTGTCGGCCTATCCTGCCCCTGAAATAATTGCAGTGCGACGGGCCCTCCACCCCGCTTCCTGCTGCAATTCTATGGGCACCCGCCTGTTAGCCCATCCCCAAGGGACCCATTAAATACAGACCAAAGTGTTGAGAAGGTGGAACTCACCGCCACATGGAGTGGGTGAAGTACTAATTAATGATGCATTTAAGGGGCTGAATTTTTCGGCAATGCCCGAGGTCTCGGCACTGTGAGCAGGTGGGAGTGGCTGCTGCTTGGGTGAGGTTGGATGGCGGTGGTGGGGGGCCAGTCTGAGGAGTGGCCTTTTGTGGCAGCCGACAAGTTAACTGCCAGCTGGCGGAGGAGGCCTGAAAGGCGGTGGTGGCAGTGTGAGGTTACGTTGCTGGTAGCACTGACGCAATGTTTACAGGACTGCAACAATGAATCCAGCCATAAAGAAGCATGAGTGGAAGACCTGCTACAGAGGGCCGGTCAAAGAATGGCAGAGCCAAGATCCCAGGTAGCCCATGGTTTAGCAATGCCTCCTGCAGGTTCTACACCAGGCTGCTCGGGTAAGGCAGGAGGTCCTTTTCCCCCAGGATGGGAGGAAGTGACCTGCCCACCAGACAAAGCAAGCCTGGATGGAGATTGCAGAGGAGGTCAGCGGTCATGGGGTCGTCCCTTGAACCTGTTTTCAGTGCTGCAAGCAGGTTAATGACCTTATGCAATCTGCCAAGATGATTGCACCACTCATTGCTTTCCTTAGAGGCTGACATGTGGCTATGCATGAGGGTGAGTTTGCTTGAAAGGGAATTCCAACCCAGTCACTGGCAATGGGGCCAGGCAGTAGCATTGCCTGTCACAGGCATGGCAGCATCTCGGTGAATGGCCCTGGTCCATCAGAGTTGACTCCTGCACTGCTGCTTCTGAGTGGCTGCATGCATGAGGCATTCCTGTGGCACCATCATGGATAATAAAGTGGCTACCAGCATAGGCATTGTGCATGTCTTTGTTAGGTGACTAACGATGCTCATCTCTATATAAAGTGGCATTGCCGAAAATTTCAGCCCCTTAAATGCTCATCTCTATATACTTACAGGAGAAGATGGCTCACAATGCGAAGGAAAGGGCGAAGACTGGCAGTCTGGTACTGCTCCTCGCAATCCTGACCTCCAAGGAGGAGGAGGCACCAGAACTTGGAAGACAGCATGGGGGCCACTCCATTGCAGATGGTGAGACAGGAGTGGAGATGTGAGAGAGTGAGCGGCCACATGGATGGGCACAAGAGAACCGCTGACTATGAGGCATAGTGCTCATGTGTCCGACACATGGAGCTCCACATTAGGAGTAGTCTGAAGGATGTGATGGAATGTGCATTATCCTTTAATTAATCTTCTGTCTCACATAGGTCACGTGTGCAGACAGCTCCAGAGACCGGGGGGCAGCCATCCAACTCTGAGGAGGAGGAGGGAGCCTCAGAGGATGCACTGTCACATCATGCCCCGCACTCTTCACCAGTGCAGTGAAGGGGTTAAGCAGAATTAAGCAATGTATTAGAAAAGCAACTTAGCAGAATATAATTAAGTCAGGATGAGAAAAGAAACAGACAAGCTGTCAGGGCAAATAGCAGGATTAGGGAGTGAAGGTTGATCTCTGGAATCGGTGCAGGCTTCACAATATGGAATATTTGACTAATGTGAAACAAAGAGATAGTAGACTCAGGCTCGAGACATCTGGAGTGGGCTCTGATAAAGACTAGAATGGTGTATTCATTAGAGTGCATGATCAATCATCCATTGTTTGATCATATTGCGTGAGAAGAACAGTATATAAGTTTGTATCTTTGTGTGTAAATCAGAGCACTATTTCGGGACTGCCCGAGGTGGACTCTCCTTGCATATGCTCGAATACATGATCAACACCTGTACCTGAGTCTCCGCGAGTGGTGATTGAATTGTCCCACAACAGTTTGGCGTAGTCAGCAGGATACTCGCACCGGACCAGAGCGATGCTGCATGTGGGTGAATATATTTATTTCCCACCCACAGTTTGGGCAGTAAGCCTACCCGAGTGAAGGTCCGGTCGAGTACCCAAAGAATCTAAAGGAGGACTCAGGACAGCAGGCGTGGGGTAAGGAGGTAGAAGTGTGCTGGTGGGACAGTGAGTCTGAAGCAGCGCAGAGGTCAGAACCACTTACCGTGAGGTAAAAAGGACGTAAAGCTGCGCTGGCCAGGAGAGACGAATGGGATAGGAGACCGCACTGGGCAGCGTCAGGAGGCTAGCAAAATGTCAGAGAAGAAGTTGAGTAACGAATGAAATTTCAAGTGAGTAAAAACAAGTTACTGAGTCTTTGTTCGAGTCTGCATGAATGTATGCTGTGGAATTGACAGTGTTAACTCGTTGTTGTCTGCCTTTCATGTTGAAAGCATGAGTCTGTTACTTGTTCTATTTTTGCACATGTATATTTTTGTGGGAACCTTGAGTCATGTTTTGGTTGTGTACTTTGAAATCAATGAATGAGTGGGGAAGTGATTGTTGAGTGTGTTCATTTCAATTTAGGATTGTGCACCCAGGAATGGGGATAAACAATTGAATTATATTTTAAATTAAAGTTTTTATTTTTTTTAAAGGTTGGTTCTGCAACTGTGAAAAGGCAATGAACAATTTTGTAAGAGATAAGCTTCAGCCTTGAATGTCTGAAGGTGCCTGGCAGAAATCCAATTTGAAGTTTGAAACACTTTGTTTTAATTGGACCAAAGTTTAAAAATGTTTTTGCTTTATTTTGCAGTTTAAATTGAAGACATGTCTTACTGACTGTTTTTAAGTAGCAAATGTCAGAAATTGGATATCGTTTTAAGGGAGAGAAGGATAAGCAAAGGAGATATGAGAAAGATTAAAGTTTGTGTAAGAAACTGGTGTTAAATCTTTTAATGTAAGAATGTTAAATAACTTTTTCCTTTAGTTTTTGGTTTTATTACAGTCATTTGAAAAGGCACCTGAAGAATGGCACCCTATAATATTTATTAACTACACACGGAACAGAATAGCATGTGCTTTTTTAAAGGAAAGGTAAATTATTTAATTTTTTCTTAAGTATTATAAGTTAATAAGTCTGAATTAAGTTCATACTATTAAGGTTAACTAACTTGTGAAGTTGAAAAAAACTTTTAAATGTTTATTGACGTGAACTGGAATTTGGAATCATCTTGGTTGTATCAAAAAACCTTGGAATAAAAACCTCTTATAAAAGATGCTAAAAGTTTGGAAACATTTAAAAAATTTAAAATGCTGTATTCTCTAATGGGGATGGTTTCCTTTGAAGTTGATAATGTTACTAATGATTTTGTTGTTTTAAAACCCTAAGGATACCAAAAGAATGAGAAAACGTTTAAACCTAGGGTTTGGTTCTTTTCGATCGGGAAAAATACGTTATGTAAAGTGACGCAGCTCAGAATGTTTTGCTCCACCTCCTTAGAGACAAGCAAAGAAATTAACCCCGCTGCAGCTATTGCTTTTCCATTTAATCCACCACACAATTTAAGAATTTAAGAACATAACTGCAGACAACAAATGTCACAGCATCTGTTATCTATGAGACAGTGCTTGAGAAGGAGAGATAGTTGCAAGCACTTCTGTCTTTAATGTAAAAAAAAACATGCAATACCACCAAGTCTGGGCATAAGAAATTGGAATCGATAAACAAAATTAAATTTATTTGACATTTAAGGAGATAATCAAATTTTTAGGAAACTGAAAAAAAAACAGTCTAGGTGGTTCCTAAGTATAAAAAACAAAGTTTCTTTTGGGGAGATAGTAAATGGAACATTAATAAATCCTGTCACTCCAGAACACTGTTATTTGAATTAGGAATAATTTGTGATGTCAAAAATCCAGTGTAATTTAGCAAGTTACTTTTAAGAAATTAAAATGTCATCTAAGATAGAGGGGAAAAAACAAACAAAATATAGTAATGCCTGGAATCAAACGGGAATGTTTGATTTCTGTTTTAAAGATATTATGAGTATTGGACTGTAAAGGTTCTCTAGGGCTCAAAATGAAGTAGAATTATAAGTGATGGGAATTGGCAATTAGATCTGGCTGATACAAGAGCTAATAAAGGAATTCTGGGAATAAACAATGGTGAAATTAGAATTCAAACTGTTTAAATATATAGTGTAGAATTTCCAAGAAGCCTAGAACTTTCCAGTGAAAGTCAGGAAAGTGTAGATAAGACAGGTAATTTGATAGTTTTCTCCTAGAGATATTATTAAAGTATTGGCACACACTCCATAGAGAAAATGACTTTACAATAATCAGGATAAATTAAACACATTAGTAATGACAGGAAGGGCGATGAGATTGCCAGGGGATGTTGTAACAAGTAATGAAGAAGAAGGACCCGCAAGAGAAAGGGTTAAATGATTTGTGGGAGAACTATGCAGGCAACTGCATGAGCTAGTTAGAGACCAGCAAATCATACGCGATATGGAAACAGACATGAAAGAGAAACAGGCGAGGTGCCTAGCGTCGGCGATAGGAGAATGGTAAAAGTAATGCCCGAGAAGTCAGGGTTTGTGCCTAAATGGATAGGGCCCTACAAGGTAATAATGACCAGCGATACCTGTGCTTGTGTGGACATTAGAGGGAAGGGACGCTGGAAACAGTGGACACAACTGAAACATATAACTGACTAATTTTGTCTTGTAGATTTAATCACGCTGACCAGTGATGACTGGAAAGGCCCATTATATCTTACAGAATGCTATTCACAATATTGTTGGTCCTGGGACTGGGAATCGGCAAAGGTTCAAACAGCATAGCAACGACCGGATTATTTCACAATATCTCCACCATAGGATGCAAGGGGAACTCGAATACCCTGGAGCTTAGCGTACGACAGACAACACGTTTCTGCTGTAGTGTGGGAGGATTGATTTTTGACTCCCCACAACAGGACAACAGGCCAGTCATCTTCTCCGAGGGCAACCTTTCCACGAGATATGTCAGTTTTCCGCCAGTGGGGCTGCATCATATTTCTAAATTTAACCGTGGCATGTGCACACAAGCCAGAAGAGAACTGTGAGCCATTGCAGCAGGACTGCCCCAAGGATGGGGGACATGCTAGTACTTGTTGGTCTCAACTGCAAGATTGTGTAAGGATTGGATGCAGTAAAGGATTCAGTAACCTCACCTGTAAGCCGGAGATTAAGGACAATTGGATCTATCAATGTGGTGGGGATGGACCATGGCCATTTTGCTCGAAGCCGCCCCAGTCCACAATCCCACCTCATACTATCACAGTGGTAACTGACACGATAGTGAAAACCCCGGTACTAAGGACACAATTGATGGATTCCCCCTTGCCCAGCATTGAGCCCTGGAACAGAGAATGGACTAGTGCTGACAAAAACGAGTAAAATCTTGTATGATAATGTACACCATGAACTGGTACCCTTTTGTCATAAACATCTCTGATCAAGTAATAACACAGGCATCTTGGTTTACTGCTGGGGGGTGGCCAAGGGCTGCAACCCTGGCTCAGGGGAAGTACTGGCAAAAACATAACCCAGTGAATGATGCTGCCACAGTATTCAACACAGGAACTTCAGTGGTAAATTTAATGGATCAAAAGGTCCGGACATAAAGCGCACTAATTGGCAAAGGGCGTAACATCTCAGAGGATGCGGCTAGGAATGATATCTGCAGTACTTATGGATCTTGGATGCTTGAGCAGACACAGGAAAATCTGAGACAGCTCCATGAGGGTGAAGTTTCCTATGGATATCAAATGCACACTTGTCTAAATTGTCCCGACATCAGAAATAACACCTGACTGGTTGCCTGCTAAGAGGTTTAACACGTGTATAAAACTGATAAAAGTATTGTCAATAATAGCCTATTTATAGGTGTGGTCTTGGCGATCCCAGTTATACCAGAAAGATGTTATTCGAAGTAGAAAATATTGGGGTTATTAGGGGAGATTATTACATAAGATATCATGATATACCGCTGTATGCTGTAGAGATAGAGGGGGAAATGATAAGTACTACCTTAGATAGTGTAATGTAGCACAGCACAGATGCGCCCGAGCAGCTGACGGAGGCTGTGACAGCCAAAGCCACTGACACTCGGAGGACTGTGGAAGGCCAGGGAGATGCTGAGCCTCAGGCAGATGACACGCCTCTGAAGTGACCAGTAAATTGGAAGATGCTGGAGCTAAAGCATGAGTTGAGGGAACATCTAGAGGAGTTTCCAGATGCTATGCACACCCTGCCACAGGTGATGGAGAAGTCCATCCAGGCCATGAGTGTTGCCATGCCTCTAGCATGTTGGTCCTTGGCTTCCTCCTTCAAGAGGTTGGCAACCTTCATGGAGAGCCAGATCCAGCAGACCACACAATGGATGCTGGAGTTGTGTGCAGACCTGCATGCCATCGCCACCTCCATGAGCTTTGTGCAGCAATGGTTGTGCAAGAGGTGGGCAAGCCACCGGGAACTCACCAAGGCTCCTTCGACAGCACCTTCCAAACCTGCAACCTCTACCATCTAGAAGGACAAGGGTAGCAGATGCAACGGAACACCACTACCTGCAAGTTGCCCGCCAAGTCACTTATCATCCTGACTTGGAACTATATCGCTGTTCCTTCACTGTCACTTTACCAAAATACTGGAGCTCTCTCCCTAACAGCACATGTAGTACCTACACCACATGGACTGCAGTGGTTCAAGAAGATGGCTCACTATCACCTTCTCAAGGCAATTAGGGATGGGCAATAAATTCTGGCCTTGTCGGCAACGGTCACATCCCAAGAATGAATTTTAAAAAACTCCTCAGGTGAGCAAGTGTGCCTTGAAAGTGTAGACCAGCAGCTGCCAGATGCATCTGGGGGCTCCTCTCAAAGCACTCCTGGCATGAGCAGTGGTCTCTCAGCCCCTCGGTCAGTGACACCGGTACCTCACTTAGCTGCAACAACAGAGGAGGCTCTTGCACTTGTGCAGGAGGCCCTCAATATGCCGGGGCCCTCCAGGCTTCAGGCAGCCAGAGGATGATGGCCAAGATCGTCCAAAGCCATTGGGCAGCAAGGTCAGCAGCCTGCATTCACCTCAGCTCACAGTGCAGGGGGAGCACCACGTAGAAGCACATGAAAGAGATTTAAGAAGAGCACCTAGCTGCACTTGGGTTCAAAGGTTAGTATTCTCTGGAAGCATGCAGCCCAGCAATTTTTTTGTTGACCAATAAATGTGTGATGTGGCAAGGCATGAAGTTTCCTCGCATCTGTTGAGGGCCGTTGGGACTACAGGAGCACCCTAGCTCCATCAAAGGGTTTGATGAGTGGGATCACACCTCATGAGGTCAATGCATTTCTCATGCCTCAATGTAATGTCTTACCGGGTGCAGGTATATGGAAAGGTCAATGAAGGAAGCGACAACAGGGCTGCAGATTGCAGAAGCTTTATTGAACTGCATGGATCTGTCATTAAGGATAATGTGAACTGTGTCTGTATTAATGAACCACAAATTTCCCTTGCGTGTATCTCATGGCATCTTGCCTGTGATTCCTGGGATTCTTCAGCATCCTGCGCCTTATCATCATCTTCCTCCATCTCCTCATCATCAGAGGAGACATCGTGCTCCATGATATCCTCATTGTTCAATGGCTGTCCCATCTGTAGCACCGGTTGTGCAGTTTACAGCACACAATGACGATGCGCGAGACCCTTGCTGGGGTCCCTGAAGGGCTCCACCAGATCCATCTAGGCATCTGAATCATCTTCAAAAGCCCTATTGACAGCTCAATTGTTGCTTAAGTTGTTCCATGGCAGGTATTGTACCTCTCCTCCGCAGCAGTGGGAGGGTTCCTCACAGCTGTCAGTGGCCACGTCTTCAATGGGTAACCCTTGTTATCCATCTTTGAAGGTGTGTGGGGGCAGGGGGTCTGAAAATCTCTGGCACCTGGGACTGCCTTAGTATGTAGATGCCGTGGCTGCTTCCAGGGAACTGTGTACTCGCCTGTAGGAAGCGCCTTTGGTGGTCGCAGACCAGTTGTACACTGAGCGAGTGGAAGCCCTTCCTGTTGAAGGCCGCTGCCTGGTTCATGGAAGCCTTGATGGCCACATGCATGCAGTTAATCAAACCCTGCATCTGGGGTAATCCAGCAGTGGCCCCAAACCCTAATGCCCCCTCAACCTGACTGTCTGATCAGTGCAAAAGTGCACATACTAGCTGGCCTTCCTGAATGTGGCATTGGTGACCATCTTGATGCAGTGATGAGCCATAGACTGGGATATCCCACACATGTCTCCAGTGGATCCCTGGAATAATCCTGAGGTGCAGAAACTCAGTTTCATGATGACCTTCAGTGCCACAGGCATTGGGTGCCAATACTTCCCATGGGGCTCAGCTCGTCCTCTATCATGGCACACAGCTTAGTGACAGCCTCCCTGGAGAGGTGCAGTCTTCGGCGACATTGCTGCTCTGACATCTGCAAGTAGCTGAGCCTTGGATGGTAGATACTCTGTGGCAGGTAACCACTTTTTTGCACACAAGGCTGGTTGTGTGCCCCTCTGTGCCCTTCTCCTCCATCTCCCCCCATGAGGCTGGCACTCCTGCTGCCCTTCTGGTTGCTGCTGCCCCACTGTTTGTGGCTGCAGCTTTCTTCCTTTCTGTTGCTCCTCTTCACTGGAGGAACCGAATCCTGAGTGAATGAACTTCTTGTCATGTGGATTCACTCAATCTCCAAAGCCTCTTACCACCCATGTTTTACCCACACATGTGCCAGCTCCTAGATGGCACTCTGTCAGTATTCCCCCACAGTGCTGGCAACTTTTCCCCTTCTCCTGATTGACAGTGCCAATGCTTATGCTGTCCCACCATCCCTGCCAAGCCACTCGAGCCTTCACGATGGCTGCCGACTGGAACCAGAACTAATCTCCCGCTATCTCAATGCTTCCTTATACCTGCTGAGCTTCTGAAGCCTCATGGTTCCCATGCACTGCTAGAAAAATCAGAAAACCCTGGTAAAATTGAACCTGTTTAACAGGCTTAATTACCTGCCCGCAACGTATAAGTAAGTGTGAGGTCCTCTCACCATGCCAGTTGCTCTTCGCAATATCTGGTTGCAATGTGAAGACGTCAGCCGTCCGTCCTGATGCCTTCCATCCCAATATTCCGACCCCACCCACCTCCCAGCCTCATCCCAATGGGCTGGGAAGATTCAGCCTATGTGTCCATGTGGAAGAAGAGAATGGAGGGATATGGGGTCAGGATGAGAAGAGGTAATTAGAGTGAGAGAACACTTGTGTGGAGTATAAACATCAACATAGACTAGTTGGGATAAATAGCTTGTTTCTGTGCTGTAGACTCTATGTAATTCAATGTAATGGAAGCTAAATGGAAGCATCACTTATACCAAAAGATGAAGAATAGGTTTATGAGTCTTGATGCAGCCTAGAGACTGAAATTGATTAGTTGTGGGTAAATAATACTCTGCCCCCACTATCCAAAATTAGTTTCTCCTTCAAAAAACAAATTATCTTCTAGTTCTTCCTTATAATTTCCACATTCCAATAGTGTGACATCATAGTGTCTTGTTGAATTATATATAGGGCATCAAGCAAGAGGTTATTTTATGCAGCATTATTTTCATAAAGGGCTAATCTCAATGCTGATGTTATATTCTTAGGTAACGTGATGACAAGATTTTGCATAGAGTATGTTTGATATGTCAGTTTTAAATGTAGGCAAGTTGTATATAATCCCAAAGTTGAGTTTTGGAGTTAATATGAGGCACTTGGGTAAAGTTATGTTGAAATACTAGAGGTAAGAAGGATTAAACTTCCCAATAAGAAAAATCAGTGATGCGCCTACTTGATCCATGCTTTGCTGAAAGATCAGAGACTGAATTCCAACCTCAGAAATAAATCACAACCCTCAATTCCTCCTTTGTAAACCATCATGGCAAGATGGCTTGGTCACTAAAGTTCTGACTCAAACTTGAGAGAAACTATTTGAAGTTCCAGTGTGTGATGATGTAGTCTTAACTTAATATTCGCTTTTGACTTTCATTCAAATTCTTATCACGTACTTCAAATAGATACGGCTTTGGTATTGATAATAATTTAAATCTAACTTCATAATTTAACTTTTCAAGTTCAAATAAAGTATGCATTATTATTAGTAATAATAAATATTTATTATTTTCTCTGCATGTTCAGTGTTGGCTCTTTGTCTCTGTATTTCTCTCAGATCACCTACACATCCAGGTTGTCTAATTTACTAAGAGATATATCTTTGTAATGGTGCTCCTCTGGGTTAGCATTGAATCGAAATTTACTTTCCTCAACACTCTTCACTACTTAGTTTGCAGCTACTGGCTGTGTAATTAGGAACAAGGTTTACTATTGAAAACAGAGTACTAAAACAAAAATCACAAAACTACCCTTAATAGAAAGAAGATCCATATTTTCCC
This sequence comes from Heterodontus francisci, assembly GCF_036365525.1. NCBI lineage: Eukaryota > Metazoa > Chordata > Chondrichthyes > Heterodontiformes > Heterodontidae > Heterodontus > Heterodontus francisci. The sequence goes on along the minus strand of NC_090371.1, from coordinate 71,686,124 downwards.
CAAACTAATTGAAACATACATTTTTTATAAAGGCTTGCGTACATAATGCAGATTTTTTTGGAAGAATACAATTCTAGGACCTCATTAGGATTCAGAGCTGCTGTCAATTTATAAATCCATCTCTTGAAGTCATCTGTGAAGTGTAGTAGTTCTGAAGTTTTGAAGGCTGCTCCATTCCAGATTCATTGCAAGAATAGTGTCAGCTCCAGCCAGAGCAGTGATAAAGTGAACTGACATATTGAACTTCTTGCCAGTGGGGATCATATTAGTGCTCATGCAAATCAATTCCATATGTGAAATTTTGCCTCATGGACTGGGGGCTGTTGCGTACATGTGAGCAAAATGAGCAAATCTGTCTTTTTCTTTTCAGTTGCATGTCACATATATGACTTAACATATTTACATTGTCTATTGGTTCTTTGCAGCGACAACTCAATCTTTGTGTGTGAACCTTGGTAGTGTCAAAAAATTAAAACATAAGAAATAGGAGCTGGAATTAGCCCTTCATGTCTGCTCTGCCATTCAACAAAATCATGGATGATCTTCCATCTCAACTCCACCTTACTGCACTATCCCCATATCCCTTAATGCCATTAGTACCCAAAAGTCTATCAATCTCTGTCTTGAACATACTCAATGACTGAGCAGCCACAGCTCTCTGGGGTAGAGAATGCCAAAGATTCACAACCCTTTGGGATTTCCATTTGGGAGGATCACAGCCCGCTCTAATTTAACCTCACCTCACATCTAGTTGTGCACTTTCCAGCTGGGACCACTCAATAGTAATATGGGATAGTAATAATAGTAATAGGAAACCTGACTAATTCTTCCTTTCCCAGGGCTCTGAGGGCAATTGCAGCACCCATATCAAGTTAAGATTAGCTAACTCAGTGACAACTGTGAATGGAACTTGGGAACATAGGAAAAGGAGTAAGCCATTCAGCCCCTTGAGCCTGTTCCACCACTCAATTAGGCCATAGCTGATCTGTATTTTAACTCCATCTGGTACTTCTAGATCTTTATGGATCAATTCCGCCGTGCACTTATTAACTGATCTAAATGTATTTAAACATCCCAATAGCCTCATGTAATATTAGAATAGATTTTTTTATGTACTTATTGAAGCTAAGTTTTAATCAGTGGTAAAGATATTTTGATTGCTACACTAACTTTCCTTTAGAATATAAAATAGGCTTTTACCCTCACCCCAGGTGCCCGTCTGCTACCTCCTCTTTCAAATTTAAAACCACGCACTGACTGGCTCCTAAAGAATGTGTGGCTTACTACTCGTGTGCCATTTTTTCCATGTCATTAAGCACACATCTGGGGTTTACATACACTGGTGTGCACATAAGCAAATACAGTGCTGCACTTCAAAAGCCAGTGACAGCTACCCTAGTCAACTAGTTCATGACTCCAATATTCAAAGACAGGCCTACTTATACAACAACATAAACCATACCTGCATCGTTCCATTCAAAGCATTGTCTCAGCAATTTATTTAAAATTCTGTTTTAATTACCATGTTAAAAAAAGCTTTTTGGCAAACTCGACAATCAGAGAATCATTCAATCCATTCTGAAATTTATTGATGTAACCATGAAAAGTCATTGTGTATCTTTATTAACTCATTATCTGTTAAATATCAAAATATATGGATCAATATTAGGAGAATGAAATAACTCTGTCCTAAAACTCATTACTTTTACAGTTCCTAGCTTACAAACATGATGTCTGTTAACATAGTTTTTTTAATGATTCTGAGTTTTTTATTTGATTAATGATTTTCTTGTGACCGAGGAACACAACTATCTAAGGGAGTTTAGTGCTTGCAAATACAGTTGATTAAAATGACATCTAGACCTGATATGCATTGCAGGAGCCTCAGGCATTTAAGCATCGCCTAATTTATCGTCATAATGGATTAAAAAGAGACCTCACAAGAGTCGCATCAGCAGCAGAATTTTCTTTCTCCCTACTCCCCAAAGGAATAGATCCTCTCCATGTCAGTCATGTTGCTGGGTCAAAGGCAATGCTGTTATCTGTTAAAGCACCTTACAAGTCCACTTAATTGATTAGCCAACAGAGTTTGGGAAACAAAAACCTCCACCAATTTTCTCAATGGATTGTTTCCTTTCCTCCGGTTGGCCAACATTGCTTCCTCAGCTAATAACACCAAAAACAGTTTGATGTGCAGAAATTACAGTACTGTTTGTGTGATCCTGTTGAGTACATAATGACTGTCAAATTTGTTTGCAATAGTCAATGCATATTAAAGTAACTCAAAGTATGAGAAACAGGTTGCAAAGTTTCTAAGAAACAGAGCTATATAAATACAAGGGTAGGACTGTTGAACACTGAATTTTACTAGCCCTCCGAAGTTGGGGGTCGTGGCAGGGTGGCCCGGAAAATTCTTTCGGGAGAGGCCGGCCATGACCCCCGACTCCGAGAAGGCGCCATCGCATTTTACTGGTGGCAGTGAGGCCTCCGTGCAGCCCCCCCACTGCTCGGTGGCGGAGCTTTCATTTTAATATTTAAATTAATTGAAACACATGCAAATCAAATTACCTTGTCCTGGTGGCCATCCAATGCCGATATTCCGGCCACTGGCCGGAACTCCTGCGCCTTTGGAACTCAGTTTGGAGTTCCGAGGCGTGACACTGGTGAGGAAGAGGGAGGAGTGAAATTATCAGGGTGGGGTGGGGGGAGCGAGGAAAACACTTTGTATTGACTGAGGGTTGGAGGGAAGGGGTTGAAGGGCAAAGATAATTAGGTTGGGGGAGGGGAAGTTTGGGTTGGGAATAAAGTTAATTTTGGTTTGAGAGGTCCAAAAACAAACATGGTGGGGAGGGGAGGGCGGTGGTGTGAAAGGGCCTCCAGCTTTTATTTAATTTTTTGAAGACAATGTGAAATACAGTTGCTTTAAAAATTCAAATTTCTTCTAAGGACTTGAAGCCCTTTAAAAATGGCGGCGGTGCCTGTGCGATGGCGCCAGACGCCATTGCCAGAGATGGAGCGCTGTTCCCGCTACATCATTGGGGGCGGCCACTCCGCCACCTCCATTTAAATGAGACCCTGCACAAAATATCGCGAGGACTCAGCGGTGCACAAGTTGCCAATGCAAGAACGGAGATGAGCTTATAAAATTCAGCCCATGTCTTTGGTAGCTTGTTCAAAGATGCATTATTCATATGTGAGCCTTTAGAATGAGTATTGACAAGCCATTCAACTGTGGGAGCATCACAGATGCGCTCAAAATGGCTTCATCTAATGTTGATACATGCTTTCTTCTAGCAGTGATCACTAGAAATCAGGAATGGGAACCCTGGCCAATTTTCCCTTTTATAATCAAAGGGCATTGAAGAAAACTGTAGCAACCCCATCATCAAGCTGGCTAAGATTAGCTAAATACATGAGATTAAATTGGAATCTTCATAGTCTGCATAGTTCGACTACTCACTGACTAATTTGTCATTGGGAGCGATGCAAATGGATTTTGTTTCAGAAAGAAATGTTTCTCCCTTTTTTAGAAAACCTTCTTTCTTCCTAAGGGCATTGATTACTGCTGGGGTATAGTTTTATGATCACCAGCCACCTCAATTGGCCATTATTCATGAGTGGCCTTTTATAATGGGCATCTGCAGGCTGTTTAACCACAGACGCGCCAATGCCAAATCTAATTCCTCACACATACATACACACTTTTCAGCAATCAGCAGCAAACTTTCTGGCTGATTTACCCCCCTGCCTCCACTCCCACAAAGGCACAGGAGCACTGATGCCAATGTAAGTGTCCATGTAAGAGAGGACAAAATCTCAGTGTAGAGCAGAGATCACATTTGGGACCTTTCAGTCTGTATGGCATTCATCAACGAAGGATAGAGTAGCTTATGGGACTAGGTAACTGGAATGATGCGAGTTTCTCCCTGCGTCACTGATTGTTTAAGCTGCTGCATTTCAGTTCCCCACATTTAAAAACAGCAGAATAATGTCATTATAAAGCAAAATAGTACTGATGTTGGAAATTAAACCAGAAAATGCTAGGAACACTCAGCAGGCCAGGCAGTATCTGTGGGTAGAGTAAGGTAGGGTTAATGTTTTAGGTCGATAACTTATCAGAATCTGGCGAGGGCCGAATGGCCTGTTCCTGTGCTGTACTGTTCTTTGTCCTTTGACATGAAAAAGTACATGTTGCAGCAATATATGATTCATTGAAGGAAAAGTATTCCCTGCTGGTTAACATGGTAACATTGTGAAATTTGGAGTGTAACCCTTCTCTGTCTTTCATAAGAATAAGTATTTTTAAAAATTCTCCAATGAGGTGAAATATATTGAATGAAAATCAGGAGGATTCTATAAAGGGTGGGTGATCTGCCTAGGCAGTAATATCTACCCCTCTATCCGAATGAAAGTCCTTAACAAAACTAACATTAAAAGCATGTGCTTTTTTAAAATTTGGTTCAAATTTGGGATACTTGATATATTACATGAGCTTTCATTCGGGCATTAACTACAGGATGCTGTTTGCTTGGTTAAAAACAAAGTGAACTATTATTATGAACTTGAGGTTCACACAGTAACATTTCATTATAAGGAGCTGACACGTTTTTTATTAATTTTTTCATGGGATGTGGCAAGGCCAGTATTTGTGGCCAATCCCTAATTGCCCTTGACAACTGTGTGACTTGCTAGGTCATTTCACAGGGCAGATAAGAGTCAGCCACGCTGCTGTGGGTCTGGAGTCACATATAGTCCAGACCAGGTAAGGACAGCAGATTTCCTTCCCTAAAAGGCATTAGTGAAGCAGATATTTTCAACTTTTTACTATAAATAGAGTTCAATTTTAGCAGCTCACCCACCTTCTCAAGGGCAATTAGGGATGGGCAATAAATGCCCATGGACGAATAAAAAAATGTTCATTATAAGATGGTTTCACTGTACTCATATTTAGTAACATAAATAAGCCCATACACAAGTGTAGTCCAATGCCAAGGCATTTTTTGAATCTCCCAGGTTTTTGGCCACTGAGAGTTCTGGGAAAGGATGCTGGCTCAGATGGTAAATATAGTGCACAAAATAGCAATGAGCCATAAATACTGGCCCATGGGAAGTCCCATGTTCTGTCCTGAGTCTGTGTTAAGTTGAGAATAAAATTCAGCCAACATTCCCACGAATTAGTTCTATATAAAATATAACATTCCTTTGCTTGAGGGTTTTGTATGGGTCTTGATCAAACAATTGCAACATTTTATGATGCATCTCTTTATGTCAATTTACAAAAATATGAAATATTTTAGACCATTTCTAAATTTTTCACACATAATTCAAGTAAACATGAATAATTTATCTCATTCCATGTTTTCTTTTTGATTCAGGAGTGCTGGTGCAGTTTTAAAAATGAATAAGTGAATCATAATAGCACTAGAAAACATGCAAAAATGTATGAATATCTTTGGCATTAATGGTGATTTCTTGACATATAATGATACTAATCTTTATAAAATTGATTACAGTAAACATAAAATGTTGATAGTAGATGGCAGTACATTAATTTGATATGTAAGCCAAAGCTTCAGTTCTTTGAACATACATGTGGTGGCACTGTCTTGCTTCAAAGGCAAGAATTGTAACTTGTGAAACTTTGTTGTAATATTCTTATAATTCACTGCTCCATCAATAACAAGATGCTGGTTTTAACATTTTTTTTTGAAAATGGGGAATGTTTTGTATAAGACAGAGAACAGGACATAAAGGAAAGAAGTCAACCATGAGAGTAAAGTTTGGAATTCCCTGGTTCATCTTAGGAAGCAGATATGTGCTTCTTATTCAAAATGGTTTTTATGGTAAACAGGACTTGTATGAAAATAAGTTCCAGCAATAAGGTTAAGGGAATCAGAAGGACCAAGGATGTTGCTGGGTACCATAGCTAGTCCATATCAAGTGTGGGTGACTAGATTATGATCATCTCTTTTGTAAAGCTATCCAAAGGAAATCTATGCCTCATCAACATGGTGAGGCGGTGACATAGTGGTATTGTCACTGGACTAGTAACCCAGAAATCCAGGGTCTGAATTTGAATCCCATGACAGCAGAAGGTGATATTTGAATTCAATTAATAAATCTGGAATTAAAAAGCTAGTCTAATGATGGCCATGAAATGATTGTTGCAAAAACCCATCAGGTTCACTAATGTCCTTTACAGAAGGAAATCTACTGTTCTTACCTGGGCTGGCCTACGAGTGACTCCAGGCCCACAGCAATGTGGTTGACTCTTAAAATGGCCGAGCAAACCACTCAGTTGTATCTAACTTTACAAAGTCAATGAAACCAGACAAATGAAACCACCTAGCATCAACTTTGGCACTGGAAATGACTACGGCAAACTCAGCCCTGTTGACCCTGCAAAGTCCTCCTTACCAACATTTAGGGGCTGGAGAGCTGTCCCACAGACTAGTCAGGCAACAGCCTGACATAGTCATACTCACAGAATCATACCTTACAGAAAATGTCCCACACACTGCCATCACCTTCCCCGGGTATGTCCTGTCCCCCCAGCAGAGGTAGCAGCACAGCGGTATACAGTCAGGATGGAGCTGCCCTGGGAGTCCTCAACATTGACTCTGGACCCCAGGAAGTCTCATGGCATCAGGTCAAACATGAGCAAGGAAACCTCCTGCTGATTACCACCTCCCTCCCTCAGCTGATGAATCATTGCTTCTCCAGGGTGGCAAGGGTTCACAATGTACACTGAGTGGGGGACTTCAATGTCCATTACCAAGAGTGGCTCGGTAGCACCACTACTGGCCGAGTCCTAAAGGACATAGCTGCTAGACTGGGTATGCGACAGGTGGCAAGGGAACCAACAAGAGGGAAAAACATCCTTGACCTCCTCCTCACCAATATGCCTGCCACAAATGCATCTGTCCATGACAGTATTGGTAGGAGTGACCACCGCACAGTCCTTGCCTTCACATTGAGGATATCCTCCATCGTGTTGTGTGGCACGACCACTGTTCTAAATGGGATAGATTTCGAACAGATCTAGCAATGCAAAATTGGGCATCCATGAGGCGCTGTGGGCCATCAGCAGCAAGAGAAATGTACCCAACAACAATCTGTAAACTCATGGCCCAGCATATTCCCCACTCTACCATTACCATCAAGCCGGAAGATCAACCCTGGTTCAATGAAGAGTGCAGGAGGGCAGGCCAGGAGCAGCACCATACATATCTCAAAATGAGGTGTTAGCCTGTTGAAGCTACAATCTAGGACTACTTACGTGCCAAACAGCGTAAGCAGCATGCGATAGACAGAGCTAAGCAATATCATAACCAACGATCAGATCTAAGCTCTGCAGTCCTGCCACATCCAGCTGTGAATGGTGGTGGACAATTAAACAACTAACTAGAAGAGGTGGCTCCACAAATATCCTTATCTTCAATGATGGGGGAGACCAGCATATCAGTGCAAAAGATAAGGCTGAAGCATTTGCAATAATCTTCAGCCAGAAGTGCCAAGTTGATGATCCATCTTGGCCTCCTCCTGAAGTCCCCAGCATCACAGATGCCAGACTTCAGCCAATTCGATTCACTCCATGTGATATCAAGAAATGATTGAAAGCACTGGATACTGCAAAGGCTATGGGCCCTGACAACATTCCAGCAATAGTACTGAAGACCTGTGCTCCAGAACTTGCTGCGCCCCTAGCCAAGCTGTTCCAGTACAACTACAACACTGGCATCTACCTGGCAATGTGGAAAATTGCTCAGGTATATCCTATACACAAAATGCAGGACAAGTCCAACCCGGCCAATTACCATCCCATCAGTCTACTCTCAATTATCAGTAAAGTGATGGAAGGTGTCATCAACAGTACTATTAAGCAGCACTTGCTTAGCAATACCCTGCTCAGTAATGCTCAGTTTGGGTTCCGCCAGTGCCACTCAGCTCCTGACCTCATTACAGCCTTGGTTCAAACATGGAAGTCAATCAGAATCGGGGGAAAACTCTCTGCTGGTTGGAATCACACCTAGTGCAAAGGAAGATGGTTGTGGTCATTGGAGATCAATCATCTCAGCTCCAGGACATCACTGCAGGAGTTCCTCAGGGTAGTGTCCTAGGCCCAACCATCTTCGGCTGCTTCATCAATGACATTCCTGCAATCATAAGTTCAGAAGTGGGGATGTTTGCTGATGATTGCACAATGTTCAGCACCGTTCGTAACTCATCAGATACTGAAGCAGTCCGTGGAGAAATGCAACAAGACCTGGACAATCTCCAGGCTTGGGTTGATAAGTGGTAAGTAACATTTGTGCCACACAAGTGGCAGGCAATGACCATCTCCAACAACAGAGAATCTAACTACCTCCTCTTGACATTTAATGGCATTATGATTGCTGAATCCCCCACTATCAGCATTCTAGGGGGTTAACATTGACCAGAAACTGAACTGGACTTGCCATATAAATACCATGACTACAAGAGCAGGTCAGAGGCTAGGAATCCTGTGCTGAGTAACTCACCTCCTGACTCCCCAAAGCTTGTCTACTAACTACAAGGCACAAGTCAGGAGTGTGAGGGAATACCCTCCACTTGCCTGGATGGGTGCAGCTCCAACAACACTCAAGAAGCTCGACAGCATGCAGGACAAAGCAGCCCATTTGATTGGCACCCATTCACAAAAAACATTCACTCCCTCCACCGATGCACAGTGGCAGCAGTGTGTACCATCTATAAGATGCACTGCAGCAATGTAACAAGGCTCCTTTCGACAACACCTTCCAAACCCATGACTTCTACCAACTAGAAGGACAAGGACAGCAAATGCATGGGAACACCACCACCTGTAAGTTCCCCTCCAAGCCACACACCATCCTGACTTGGAACCATATCGCCGTTCCTTCACTGTCACTGGGTCAAAATCCTGGAACTTCCTTCCTAACAGCACTATGGATGTACCTACCCCACATGGACTACAGCGGTTCAAGATGGCAGCTCACAATCACCTTCTCAAGGGCAATTAGAGATGGGCAATAAATGCTGGCCTAGCCAGCAACACCCACATTCCATGAATTAATTTTTAAAAATTAATATTTTAGGCAGCCTGTAGGCTGTGACTTTGTTGCAGCTCAAAACTTTGTGCTCTGTTTCACAAAATCTAATGAAAGTGTTGTTAGTCTCTTTCTTTCTCTCTGTCTAATTCTCACACACAAATAGATTATTGACGTTGGGCTGGGAAGATTTTGTCGTGAAAGTTAAGATGATTTTAAAGATGCCTTTGTGATAATTTAAAGCTAGTTCAGCATGTAATATTGAGTTATTGTGTTTTTCTAATTTTTCTCTTCCATGCTCTAAGCAGTGGTATTGTGACAGAGCAGAAATTATCACATTTTTCTAGGTCAAGAAAAATTGCTTACAGTAGCAACATTATATTACCACCACTCTACAGCTGGCAGTAAGCATTCCTGTTGCATTTTTAAACAGCATGCAATTCTGTCATTTCTGGGAACTGATTTGTTTCAAGAAGAATTTGATCCAACTTTAAAATATTGTTAAGTTGGGAACTTGCTGTCACAAGATTGATTACATATAATTGGCACAGTGTTAAAGATGATCAGCTGTCAATCATCTCTGATGCTGAATCTAACCTGAGATGACACGAGCGTGGAGAAGAATTAATTATTTGAAATGTGTTGTACCGAAACGTTTTCAATAAAGAACGTTTTTGGAATTATAATGTTTTATAATATGCATGTCTGTCTTTTAAATAAGCTATTCAGTTTTGTAATAACTTGTAATAAGCAGTTGTATATTTTATAATAGGCTGCGATCTTTCAGTAATGGTGAGTCGTGAAGAAATGCATTACTGATTTGTAGTTCTTAACAAGCAGTGCCTGTTTCTGTCCATGGTGCTGAATGACAGACAATGGCTGTCTCTGGCCGTGGTGCTGAAGCTCAGTATGACAGGCTGTAACTGTCACTGTATGCCGCGATGATCACAGCATGACAGGTAATATCTGGCTATGTCCAAGGTGCAGAATCACAGTACAAAAAGCAAACTGTCACTGTCACAGACTGAAACAGCAGCCAAAACAACCAATTCACAACTCTATATAAACCAATTATATTTAAAACATAGGCTAATATACAAGAAGATCTGGACAAGGTGTCTGGCATACAAATGAAGGATTTGGAGATGATAATATATCTGTTTGAAGAAGTCAGTCTAGGAGCATATGCACAGCACTGTGCAGGTAGTAATGAAAAAGAGCACAGGGGAATCTTTAAATTTTGAGGAAGCTATAATTCTTTTTGATTTATGGTGTATCAATGGCATTTCAGAAGAGCTGAGAAATATCCTAGCACCAGCACCTACAGACGGTTTGAGTGGAGACTTGTGATAAAAATAAATGGCAAAAAAGTGAAAGATTTAAGAAGGATATTCACAGTGGGATGCACATAAATTGGAGCATTTTTTGACGATGAAGAGGTGTACAAAATCAAAGCAACTTTGTCTTAATTTGCATTTATATTTGTAATGAAATAGAATTGCATTTAGCAAGTTGTAACCATGGTTCCCATAACCACCCGCTCATGTCTGAATATTTTCTTCAATCAAAGATGCTCAAGAGTAGTTGTTAAAGAAAATATCAATAAAAATGCTGATTTTAAAGTAGCATTTGTGCAAGTGTCCAGTAAAGGACATATGGAACAAGCATCTAATTTCACTGATAAAAGATTTCTGCATTCATCTGACCAATCTAAAACTGAAGATAATGTAATGCTTTAATACTAAGTACAGTTTCCCTAAAGTCTTAAAAAAAATTAGCAATACCAAGAAATTGGGACCAGCATTAGTACAGAACCAATCTGAAGACAATGCATATTTGTTACCTCTTCACAACATCTCTTTTAAAATATATGCATAATATTTCAAACATTGGATTGTCAATTCTAAAGTTTCAGAGTTAGCGCTTCTACAAATGTTAAATTAATCTTTAGCCAGACTGGGCTTCAGCTATAGTCATTGCAAAACAGTTTTTCTTTACTATTAACTGGTTGTGCTGTGTAATTAGTACTTTTTTTCTTAATGGTATTCACAATAAATTCAAAATTATATTTGGTTTGCCTCATTATAAAATTATTACCTTGCCATACAGGCCAGATGGTATCATGCTTTAGTTCCAAATTTAAAACGTGATAAATTCTATGCATGCATTAGAAATCAAATGCCCAGCCTGCAGCAAATTTTGTCTATTAATCTATTCTATAATTAAAGGCAGGTCTGTGACTTTCTTAATGAGAGTTTAATTATTTAGGGTGAGATAAAGTGGCCTAACCAGAATGTAAATTATTCAACTTCTTTACAAGTTATTCTTCATCTTACAAGAATTTACTAATAATTAGAAAGTAGGGTTTGGTTCCATAAATAATGAGGTCCCATATTTATAAGGCATGTGTGTGCATGATAATGCACTCAGTGTTACTACACAACTTGTACATAAATATGTGTACCTATATATGAAAATATTACTGTGAGATAGTGTAGTGGAAATATGGCCTCAGAAGGAGCATCAATCCATGATACATTATCATGTGGATGAAAGTTTATAAAATGCAAAAGGCTGTCATCAAAATGATTTTAAGATCCAATTGCCAAATGCTTAATTTTACTAAGTTTCATTCAGAGGCTTCTGATAATACATGGATTACTTAATCCAATATTATCCTGAACCAATAGTTGAAATAATTGTCAATTAGTATGCTAAATGTTGGTTAGGTTTGATTTTTGAAAAAAACTTAAGTTGTGTATTAAATGGCATTCAAGTTACCATGCACATATTCATCTCAGATAAAGAGTAAGATTCAATAAGTTATGTTCTACAAAGGAAAATGTAATAAACTCAACTAAACCAGTGCTTAATTCCTATGTTCTGCTTACATCTTTAAGGAAAAAATCCAAAATATACACAGGATCGCTGCAGGAGAAGAACAAAAATGACATAGATCATTATTGACCATGCAACCTCTTTTTTTCTATAAGATGAAAAACAGTTGCTTCTTCACACAGCTTAAGGTGGAACTCAGCTGCAGTTAGAATAAATAAAGTGTCAGAATCAATTTGCCTTCTAGACCATCAATGACAGAAAGTTGTCCACTGACATTGTGAATGAAATAATGTTGACTTTTAGAGAGTGTCAACAATACTCATAACATCCAAACATGACAGGTGGAACTCATGCTCATAGACTAACTGAACAAGAATTTCTCATGAAGGCAGTGCCAATGGGATGATGCAAAAACTTCAAGAATACTTCCAGATTTATGCCTACCAACAATTCCAGCAAGCTTCAGGAGCAATTCCTTTGGAGAAGGTGTCTAACAATCAACAGTATCTATTTTTTTTTGTAGTTGCCAAGAAGATAAGCCCAAAGTATTTATAGGCTTGAGGAACATGACTGTCAAAAGATGAAACAGACATCTCTCTTTGGAAACCAAGACTTGAATTTGTATAGAAGTTGTACATTTGCTTTCTGGAAAGAATTAGTCAATTTGTAGAATTAAGACTACAATGTGTATTTAAAAAGAATTACTTAGTTGGGACTATCCATGTTGACCAAAAAACATTCTAGTAGTTTATTTCCATCACTAGCCTACTGCTGACAAAACTAGCCTACTACTGATATTCCAACAGGACAGTGTAGCAGCAGCAATTACCATTGGTAATGGAAATTCATGTTTTTATTTGTTCTTGGGATGTGGATGATGCTGGCATTTATTAGTCATCCGTGGTTGTCCTGAGAAGGTGGTGGTGGGTTTCTGCCAAAGCTGCTGTATTGCTTGTGGTGATGGCATTTCCATAATGGTGTTTGGCAGGGAATTCCAGAATATTAACCCAACAATGACAAAGGAACAGTGGTATATGCCCAAGTCAGGACAGTATGTGACTTAGAGGTGAACCTATAAGTGATGATGTTTCCATGATGTTACTTCTCTTTTCCTTATTGGTGATAGAAGAATGGGTTTGATGGGTGGTGTCAAAGTAAGCTAGGCAAGTTTCTGCAGCACATTATTTAGACAATACAGCCACAGTGGGTGGGTACTAATTCCAATTGCAGGGCCACTAATCAAGTGAATTGTGCTGTCTTGGATGGTGTCGAGCTTCTTGAGCATTATTGCAGTTCCACCTATTCAGACAAGGAGAGTATTCTGTCACATCATCTGATGAAAGGTCACAGCCCTGAAACAATAACTCTGTTTCTCTCTCCACAGATGCCGCCAGACCTGCTGTGCACTTCGAGCACTTTCTGTTTTTATTTCAGATTTCCATCATTTGCAGTATTTTGCTTTTATTTTAGTATTTCATCACACTCCTGACTTGAGCCTTCTAGATGATTCTGCAGTATTGTAAAGCCAGAAGGTCAAGAGTACCTAGGCTTTGTCAGTGGTGATTCCATGGATGTGGATAGTAATGGTGATAGTAATTCTGCTGAAGGTCAGGGGTGTGGTTGAGCCATTTTTTGTTGAAGCTGCCATTACGTAGCACTTAATAGCGTGCTATTAAATCTAGTGATTAAGGTACCGGACTAGCAACCCAGAGACTGTGGGAGACAAATTGGTCTATGTCAGCAGCTCATAATCAAATCGGCAATGAAAAAGAAAATTGAGTGCAGTGTGAAATGGACTGCCAATTTGCTGTCAGCCCATTTCGCACTGCTGGTGTACACCGATTTCAACCCCTGCGAGTTCAAAGTCTATCATGGAAAATTGTAAAACTGAATTTAATGAATCTGGTAATCTGTGACCTGGTACCAGGGAAAAGGATGACTATGAAAATGCCAGTTTATTGTAAATGTTGAACTGGTTCACCAATGTTCTACAGGGAAGGGATCTGCCAGCCATACCTGGTCTAACCTACATGTAATTTCATTCTCACACTATGCAAATGACCCTTATTCCTCTCAGGGAAATGAGAAATTGACAATAAATGTTTACCTTATTAGTCACTCCCACATCTCAAAGGCAAAATGAAATAAATTGTATGAATGTCACCTTCAGTTGTCAATCCAAGGTTGGATGTTGTCCAGGTCTTGCTGTAGGCTGGCATGGGCTGCTCCATTATCACAAAAGCTGTGGATGTAAATGAACATTGGAGGAACATCTGTGGACAGCCCCACGCCTGACTTTATGGTGGACAAAATATCATTGATGAAATACCTAAAGATCATTGGGCCATGGATGTTTCCCTGAGGAACTCGAGCAGTGATGCTCTGGGACAGGGATGACTGGCCTCAGACATCTATGACCCTCTTTCTCCTTGTCAGGTATGAGTCCAGCTACAGACCTCACTTTTGCTAGGACTCCTTTCTGTTATACTCAGTCAGATGCTGTCTTGATGTTGAAGGCAGCTACTCGCACTTCTTCACTGGCACTCAGCATTTTGATTAAGACTGTGGTTAGGTCAAGAATCTAAACTAATGGTAGAATCCAAACTGAGCATTGGTGAGCAAGTTATTGGTGAGTAGGCATCACTTCATGGTGCTATTGCTTATTTCTTCCAACATTTTGCCAATGATGGGGAGGACACTGACAGGGCAGTGATTTTGTCCTAAAATAAAAGCAAAATACTGCAGGTGCTGGAAATCTGAAATAAAAACAAGAAATGCTGGAAATACTCAGCAGGTCTGGCAGCATCTGTGGAGAGACACATCTCTCCACAGATGCTGCCAGACCTGCTGAGTATTTCCAGCATTTCTTGTTTTTATTTTAGATTTTGTCCTGCTCTTTTTAGACAAGGTACACCTGGGCAATTTTCCACGCTGTCAGTTGACTGCCAGTATCACAGTTGCACTGAAGTAGCTTGACCATGGTGTTGTTCAAGTCTTCAGCTGGAATGTTGTCACAGCCTTTGTTGTGTTCAACGTGTTCAGCAAGACATTGTCATCTACGATGATGGGTCCTTGGGAGGAAGCTGAGTAGGATCATTCACTCAATACTTTGGGATGAAATCACTTGCAAACATTGCAGGCCTGTTTCTTGTACTCACATGCTAGGCTCCATCTTGATTGAGGATAGGGATGCTTGTGAATCCTCCTCCTCCTCGTATTAGTTCCTTGGTTGCTTATCATCATTCTCAGCTGACCATGGGAAGGCTGCAGAGCTTGTTTTGATCATCTGGTTTGGGGGCTGCTTAGCTCTGTCTATAGCTTTCTACTTCAGTGCTCAGCATGCAGCTAGCCCTGTACTGTAGCTTCACTAAGTTGATGCTCCATTATCAAGTACGTTGCTCCTGGTGTGCCTTTATACAATCCCCACTAAACCAGGATTGATCCTCTTGCTTGATGAAGATAGAAGGCTGAGAGCTGTGATGGAAATGGTATTATTCATGCATGTAACTAAGATAAATAGGAGACATGAAACAAATATAAATGGTCATGACAGGAAGAATGATTGGGTGGTGCAATGAGTTAAAGACTAGCCTTTCACCTTTGGAGCCTAGATTTAAATCCATCCTAGAATGAAGTAGATGAAGTAGAAAGAGTCCTTTGTGAAATAGTACAAAACTATTCCTAATTTTACATCTTCTCTGAATAGCTGATATGCACAGTGGTATTGTGTTTGGGACTAGGGCACATTGTTAGGCAGAAGAGAGGTAGCTTTGTTTTGTACCTAACTTTGCTCCAACTGAATTGGAAGTGCTTACTAAGCGTATGAAAGATATATAAGATGTAGAGTAGCACGTCTCACCTAGATGAGAACAAACAAATCCAATAAACCAATAGATGAATGTTTCAAAGAACATTATATAAAACCAGGAGAACCAAGAAGAATGATTATAATTTAAGTGTAATTTAAGAATTAATTACTTTTCATTTAAGTTCGTTCCCACCTCACACATTTGATGCATTTCTTGTTCCAATGTATTACTAATGACTGTGCAAAAATAACACAGGGTTCCACCTATTAATAGTTAAAAGCAGTGCATCTGCAAATATTTAAGTGGAAAATGATTTTCAATATAGGTAAATGTGACATGGTATATTTTGGTAGGAGAAATAAGGCCACCTACTCCTTGGAAATTAAGAGTCTAAATGAAAGAGAGGTGCAAAGTGATCTCGGGGTACAGATACACAAATCATTAAAGGTAGTAGCACAGGTTAATAATGCCACAAAAGGTGCAAACAAAGCAGTGAGGTTCATTTCTAGAGGAATAGAATTCAAAAGTAGAGAAGCTATATTAAACATATGCAGAACTTTTGACCACACAGAGTACTGTGCACAGTTCTGATCTTCATATTACAAAAAGGATATAGAAACATTGGAGAAAGTACAAAATAGATTTACAAGGATGATACCAGAACTAAGATGCACTTATCAGGAAAAATTGAACAGGCCGTGGATCTTTTCTCTCGAAGACTGAGAGGTGAGCTTATAAAGGTCTTTAAAATTATGAAGAGGTTTGAGAGGGTAGATGTAAAGATGTTTTCACTTATGGAAGAGACCAAAACTAGGGGCCATAAATATCAGAGAGTCACTAATAAATCCAATAAATAATTTAGGAGAATCGTCTTTACTCAGAGAGTGGTGAGAATGTGGAACTTGCTATGACATGGAGCAGCTGAGGCAAATAGCAAAGATGTTTTTAAGACAAGCTAGATAAGTATAAGAGGGAGAAAGGAACAGAAGATTATGTTGATAGGATGAGATTAAGTAAATAATGGCTGAAAACTCGTGTGGATCATAAAAACCAACACCAACGAATGGCCTGTTTCTGTGCAGTAAATTCTATATATTTATAAATGGTAGTCAAGAGTTTCCTGATGATATCAATTTATTTCAAAATCCATTGGTTTACGAATCTATGAATGGTATATTTATCTTTTTAAAAAAGCTATTTATTATGTAATATATTTTCAGTTTACTCTTTATTCTCTACTAATTGGCAAAGATTTTTCTATATTAAATAGTCTTTATTGTTTTAAAAAAGCAGGATTACTAGCAATGTTCCCTTTAATTTTTCTTTGCTGTGCGTGACCTGTTTGCTGCACTGCACAGTTCCTTTAAGATTGGCACCTCACCGTGCATGTGCATATCTTAAAGGGAATGTTGGTTGTGCGCAGACTGTTTGTTCCCTGTGCAATACATTGCACTGCATGGTCTCTTTAAGATTGCTGCCTGGTCATGCACTCACACAGCTTATAGGGAACATTGGTTACTAGTATATTGACAATTTCTCCTTGGTCCCCTTTAATAGGGGCTCACAGCAACACTGAAAAAATAAACTTCAGTCAGTTTGAGAGAATTTTCTTTTTAATATGTCAAGGGAATTCACTTTCAAAGATTCTGACATTGAGGGTGAATAGATTTCAAGCTGTTAATGTTCTTTGTTCTGGCACCTTGGATATAAAATAATTTAGAGATATTCTAGGCTGGGTGTGTTGCTAACAAATGGTGACTGCTTGATGAGATCAGCTCCCTTAAAAGGAATTTCTGTAGACATTGATATTTCAAAGGGATGTTGTGCAGCTGTGATAACAACAGAATTAGGAATTGCCCTAAATGCAGCCTTTGAAATCATTCATATGGCTTTTTAAAGTGATGGCAACATCGTGAATGAGATTGCAGACTGGTGGGAAGCCATTTAAGTATCTAAAAATTGATTTCCCCAAAGTATTTTTGAGCAGAATGGAATCAAGTTAGAGCTCTCTGAGAGGGAGAGCTTGACCTATATTTGCACGACTCACCCCCGACAGAGCATATGAGGGTTTAGGGCTGTGTAATAAAGTGGAATTAATTGTCAATGTGCCACTAAGTCACAGAGCAGCTGTATAGGTGTGCAGAAATATCCCTGGAGAAATGAATCCTGGTCAGTATCTCTCAGTATTTTCCTATCAGATGCTAACAAGGATTGTATTCTGTTGCAGTTTTATTATTTGCCTCAAAGTGCGAGAGTAAAATTAATCTTCCGTTTGCAGCACTCATTTGGTTTATTGTTGGGCAGTGGATACAGATGTCCTAAACAGTAGGCATTTAGTGCTAAAACCAAGAAAGCTTAAGTGATTTGGCTGCATTCATTAGAGTAGCAAAGGCTGCTGATATCATCATGCTACTCTATATTTGTCAGCTCACTGTAACGTATTACTATATCACTTGTAAATGATGTCATCATAGATTTCCATTGCTGGCAGTCTCAGCTTTTTTTAACCATCCAGCCAAGTTTAGTTACTTACTGTTAGGACAAATAAAAATGTTAACTAATAGTAACTTAACAGACTGCAAATCATAAACCTGTGTGTTCAAATCCCAGTCTTATCTGTTTTCCAAACCTTTCTTGGGTTGACCGATTCTTAATTGAGTCACAAAGTGGACTTCTTCATAAAGCATGGTATCTTAGGAAGCAAAAAAACTGAACAGGACCAAACTGAGCCATCCCACCCATCATAACCACACTTCTCGTCAGTCAATTATATTTCTTATCAGACATCTGTAGCAAAAGCCCTCAGCCCGGATTATCTCATTATCTCAGGTGGTGAAGGAAATGTAGTGATGGACAGCAAAGGGCAAGAAATAAAGAAATACAATTTACAGCAAATATATTTACCTAGAAAAAGAAAAGCTAGCTAAAAATCAAGCCTAATTGTTTAATCAGTCAACATAGAAAGCGTATCATAAGGTCAGTCAGCAATTCTGGCCTGATACTCCTGAACAGCAAAGGTACTGATTCTATTACATTTTGCACAGATTGCCTATGTATTTCTGGGTGACCTTTAGTTAAAGAAATTGCAGGCACTCTCATTTTATTCCTTATTTTGTTTTCGAAAACTTTAACCTATTTGTTGTCCAGCAAGATATTAGTTTGGTATTTGTGAATCAATACAAAAGGAATTCCGCTGTTTTTCACAACACAAAGCAACATTTAATCTGAGAACAGAGTGTTTTGGAATGTAACAACAGCCATTCCAATAACTTCAGCCCAATCTTGTTTATTGACCGGAGCACAAATTTCTTACTATATCATTGTTGCATCAGTTTTGATTCAGAGCAAACTAAAAATGTTACCCATTCCAGTTTGAAATTGCACTGTAAAGGAAATAAATATCTGAGGCTTCCCAGCTGATGCAGATTGGATGTGATATCATTAGCATGGAAAGACTTGCATTTATGTTACATGCAGGACAGGATGCATGATGGGCATCAATAGGTCATAAAGAAAGTAAAATAATAAACCTCTTAGTT
Source organism: Heterodontus francisci (assembly GCF_036365525.1). NCBI lineage: Eukaryota > Metazoa > Chordata > Chondrichthyes > Heterodontiformes > Heterodontidae > Heterodontus > Heterodontus francisci. Next base: position 71,666,888 of record NC_090371.1, on the reverse strand, counting down.
CTGCTGATATCCCACAAGCATTGCTGTCCTGATGATGGGATATGACAAGGTGTGGTAGAACAATAGGTGGAAAAGAACTGGGCCCTGCTGCACTAATCTTTTGTGCACAAAATGGGAGTAAAAAGCACAATTTTCCAGAACAATGTCCCATACCCATTGGCACTAGAAATACATATGATGCCATTTTAAGTCAGGCGATATGTAGGCATCCCTGGAGGCCACCTCAAACAGGTGTTAGATCCTTGCAAATGCTGATGAGGGCCTAATGCCTGTTTCATGAGCCTGCTCCAGAATTTAAGGACAACAAAAGGCAACAGTGAGCAGAGCTTGCACTGGCCATACTTTACTCAATTTATCAAATTCTTCTGTAACTTAACCAGTGGTTTGTAAAGGGACCACAAGAGGCCGCCAAGAAAACATTAAGTTTTTTGTTTTTAATTTACCTGAAAGTTGAGCCAGGAGGAGCCCAGGGTCACCCATCATATTTGCCTCCCACCACCAACCATCCCTTCCTAACCTAGCTTCTGCCTGTGACATAGCTAACTCAAATTAGTCCAGAGCACAACAATTCACAGTTCACTGGAATTATGGTGATGAGGCCCGACCCCCAATTTAGGGTGAGCCTCAGGTTTTTAGCTTTTGGCACCAGTATTGATTGAGTCAAAATAGACCTCACACGCAAAACGAAGCATTTCTCATTCACAGAATTTTTCAATACAGAGGGAGGCCATTTACCATATTGCACCCATGCTCACTTTCTGATGAGCTACACATTTATTCTCATGCCTTTCTACTTTTTATGGAATAGTTATTCACTGCTACTTGACATTGCAACTGTTCAGAGCATTTAGCTCCCATAGTCACTGTATTCACTTTGTTTACTTCTAATAACTTGTTGACAAGAACCTGTCTAGTTCCATTTTGAACCCTTCAAAGGTTTCTTGTTCCATCACCCATGTTCCACATACTAACCACCTTTTATAGTAAAATAAGTTTCTCACATTTTTTATTTTCTTTTGTTGTCCTTAAATTTGTATAATCTCTTGTACTTAAATTCTGCGCATAGCAGAAAAACTTACATGGATTCAACTTGTTCAAACATTTCTTAATTTTAAATACTATCATATTCTCTCTCAGTCTTTTCCTTTCAAGACAGAAAATACCCAGGCTAATCAATTTTTACTTTATGTAATTTTCTTAAACTCGGGGATCAGCTGTGTAGCCCTTCTCTGTATCACTTCCAATAACAGAGCCATGCAGACCAAGAAGATTTCAAGTTTATTTCCATTTGCATTGAATGAGCTGATTTCAGCTAGGGTGACACAGGTGGTGCTACGGTTGGCGTAAACAAATTAAATAGTAGTTGTTCTTCTAATGACCAACCAATGACCCTTGCTGAAACATGCATGAATGTGGAGGAAAAGATTGGGTTTGACTGTGATGCCCTCCACGGTTAAATACCTTGCCAGCACTCACTGTCCAAGCTCAGATATGAAGCATAGACATAGGTGAAGTACTGGAAGAATACCAGCACCTATAACTTTGTATCATAGCACCAGTCAGTGACTTCAGGAGAGGACGAGAGAGAGAAAAGGGAAAAATCTGGAACAAAAAAGCAAAATGCAGCCCTCTCTTCCTGAATCTGTGGTATTCAACTCACACCTTATGCATTCGAGTTCTGTGAAGCTCCACAATTAGTCCTGGTGCCTTATCCACTTTAAGTACAGACAGCCTAGCCAATATTTCCTCCTTATCAATTTTCAACACTTCTAGTGTCTGAATTACATCCTCTTTCACCATTGCCTGGGTTGCATCTTCTTTCTTAGTAAAGACAGATACAAAGTATTCATTTAATAACTCAGCTATGCCCTCTGCCTCCATGTACAAATCCCCTTTTTGGTCCCTAATCAGTCCCACTCCTCCTTTTACCACTATTTTACTATTTATATGTCAATAGAAAACTTTGGAATTCCCTTTTATGTTAGTTGCCAGTCTCTTTTCATACCCTCTCTTTGCTTCTCTTATTTGCTTTTTCACTTCCCCTCTGAATCTTCTATATTCAGCCAGGTTCTCAATAGTATTTTCTATCTGGCATCTGTCGTAAGTACACTTTTTCTTCTTTATCTTAATCTCTTATTTCTTTTGTCATCCAGAGAGCTCTGGATTTGTTTACCCTATCTTTCCCCTTCGATTGAACAAACCTTGACTGTGCTCAAACTATCTCTTCTTTGAAGGTAGCCCATTATTCAGCTACCATTTTTCCTGCCAACCTTTGACTCCAATTTATTTGTCCCCAATCCATTCTTACCCCATTGAACTTGGCTTTCCCCCAGTAAATTAATCTTACTCTGGATCATTCCCTGTCCTTTTCCATAGTAAGCCTAAACATTATGAAACAATGATCACTATCCCCTAAATGTTCTCCTTGTGACACTTGCTCTACTTGGCCCACCTCATTCCCAAGAACCAGGTCCAGCGGTGCCTCCTTTCTCATTGGACTAGAAACATAATGCTGTAGAAAATATTCTTGAACACACTCCAGGAACTCTTTCCCCTCACTGCCCTTTACACTACTACTATCCCAGTCTATGTTTGGATAATTGAAGTTCCCTATTATAACAATCCTATAATTTTTGCACCTCTCTGTAATTTCCTTGCAAATTTGTTCTTCTACATCCTTCCCACTAGTTGGTGGCCTATAGACAACACCGAGCAATGTAACTGCACATTTTTTGTTCCTTAGTTCGAGTCAAATAGATTCTGTCCTCGACCCCTCTGGGACATCCTTTTTCTCCAGCACTGAAATGCTTTCCTTAATCAATACTGCCATCCCTCTCCCTTTTTCCCCCTTCCCTAACTTTCCTGAACACCTTGCATCCAGGAATATTTAACACCAAGTCCCTGCTCTTCTTTGAGCCAGGTCTTCGCTATGGCCACAACATCATATTGCCACATGTCAATCTATGCCTGTAACTCACTAATCTTATTAACACGCACATTAACATAGAAACATAGAAAATAGGAGCAGGAGTAGGCCATTTGGCCCTTAGGGCCTGCTGCACCATTCAAAAAAAGATCATGGCTGATCGTCTAACTCAGTACCCTGTTCCTGCTTTCTCCTAATATCCCTTGATCCCTTTGGCATTAAGACTCATCACCCTCTGAGTGAAGAAATTTCTCCTCATCTCGGTTCTAAATGGCATACCCTATATCCTGAGACTGTGACCCCTGGTTTTGGACTCCCCAGCCATCGGGAGCATCCTCCCTGCATCTAGCCTGTCTAGTCCTGTTAGAATTTTATAGGTTTTTATGAAATCCTCTCTCATTCTTGTAAGTTCTAGTGAATATAGGCCTAGTCGACCCAATCTCTCCTCATATGTCAATCCTGCCATCCCAGGAATCAGCCTAGTAAATCTTTTTTGCACTCCCTCCAAGGTAAGAACATCCTTCCTCAGATAAGGAGACCAAAACTACACACATTACTCCAGATGTGGTCTCACAAAAGCCCTGTATAACTGCAGTAAGACATCCTTGCTCTTGTATGCAAATCCTCTTGCAATGAAGGCAATACCATTCAAAGAACAAAGAACAAAGAACAGTACAGCACAGGAACAGGCCATTCGGCCCTCCAAGCCTGTGCCGATCTTGATGCCTGCCTAAACTAAAACCTTCTGCACTTCCGGGGACCATATCCCTCTATTCCCATCCTATTCATGTATTTGTCAAGATGCCTCTTAAACGTCGCTATCGTACCTGCTTCCACCACCTCCCCCGGCAGCAAGTTCCAGGCACTCACCACCCTCTGTGTAAAGAACTTGCCTCGCACATCCCCTCTAAACTTTTCCCTCTCACCTTAAACCTATGTCCCCTAGTAACTGACTCTTCCACCCTGGGAAAAAGCTTCTAACTATCCACTCTGTCCATGCCGCTCATAACTTTGTAAACCTCTATCATGTCACCCGTCCACCCGTTGTTCCAATGAAAACAATCCGAGTTTATCCAACCTCTCCTCCTAGCCATCGCCTTCCTAATTGCTTGCTTGCATTGGCATAGTGGTATTATCACTGAACTAGTAACCCAGAGATCCAGGGTATTTCTCTGGGGACATGGGTTCGAATCCCACCACAGCAGAAGGTGGAATTTGAATTTAATTAATAAATCTGGAATTAAAAGCTAATCTAATGATGGCCATGAAACCATTGTCGATTGTTGTAAAAACCCATCTGGTTCACTAATGTCCTTTAGGGAAGGAAATCTGCTGTCCTTACCTGGTCTGGTCTACATGTGACTCCAGACCCACAGCAATGTGGCTAACTCTTACATGCCCTCTGAAATGGCCTAGCAAGCCACTCAGTTGTACCTAACCGCTACGAAGTCAATAAAAAGGAATGAACCTACCCCAAATGGACTGCAGCTGTTCAAGAAGGCATTTCACCACCACCTTCTCAAGGGCAATTAGGGATGGGCGATAAATGCTGGCCTGGCCAGTGACGCCTACACCCCATGAATGAATAAAAAAAAAACCTGAATGCTTGCTTTCAGTGACTGGTGTACAAGGACACCCAGGTCTCGTTGCACCTCCCCCTTTCTCAATCTATCACCATTCAGATAATAATCTGCCTTTTGGCTTTTACGACCAAAGTGGATAACCTCACATTTATCCATGTTATACTGAATCTGCCATGCATTTGCCCACTCACCCAACTTGTCCAAATCACATTGGACAACCCAGATTTAGACTTTATTACTTTCTCCCTTACTCTGACCTCACCTAATAACATACTATTCCCTACTCTACTGCTATCTATCTCTCCCAGTATTCTGTGCACCTTGGTATTCCTCTCTGATATTTCCTCTTGGTTCCCACACCCCTGCCAGTTAGTTACCACCTAAGGTTCTGCTTTTCAAAGTCAGTGAACCAGGGAACATTCATCTAAGTCAAAACCACAATTCTGCAGATGTGGTAGTCTGAAATAAAAACAGGAAATGCTGATTACTCAGCAGGTCAAGCAGCATCTATGGAGAGAGAAACAAAGTTAACATTTTAGGTCGATGACCCATTGTTAGAATTTGTGTTCTGACGACAGGCCATCGACCTGATACATTAACTCTGTTTCTCTCTCCACAGATGCTGCCTGATTTGCTGAGTATTTCCTATATTAATTCAAACATGATTCAAATTAATTAAATAGGAAAAGAAAAACATACTATATGAGTCATATGTAATGATATTAAAAGGTCACTGCTGTCAAAAGATTCTGTTTGTGAACTAATGTATTTTGCTGCGATACCAACACCAGCCTTTGCTTTCTTTTTAAAAAATATTAATGGCATGATAAAAGGTACAGTCAGAGACAGCTGCAACAAGAACAGACCCTCATGATCTTGGGAGAGCACACACAAAGGGCGGAGAATTTGTGTGCTGGTGACAATGGACCAGCTCTTTTCCAGGATTAAATGCTTCAACAATCATGGTTGTTGAGCTTCTGAAAACAGAGGGCCACATTTTAGCAGATCACAGAATCACAATCACAGAATTGTTACAGCACAGAAGAAGGCCATTCAACCCATTGTATCTGCACCAGTTCTCCATGTGACCAATTCACTGAGTGCCATTCCCCCTCCTTCTCCCCATAACCCTGTACATTCATCCTTTTCAGGTTACTATCTAATTCCCTTTTGAATGCCTCAATTGAACTTACCTCCACTGCACTCTTTGGCAGTGAATTCCAGATCCTAACCACTCACTGCGTGAAAAGGTTTTTCCTCATGTCGCCATTGCTTCTTTTTCTAATTACCTTAAATCTGTGCCCTCTCATTCTTGATCCTTTCATGAATGGAACAGTTTTTATCTACTCTGTCCAGATCCCTCATGATTTTGAATACCTCTATCAAATCTCCTTTCAGCCTTCTCTTCTCCAAGGAAAACAGTTCCAACTTCTCCAATCTATCTTCGTAAATGTAGTTCCTCAACCCTGGAAACATTCTTATGAACCTTTTCTGTACTCTCTCCAATGCCTTCACATCTTTCCTTAAATGTGGTGTCCAGAATTGGATGCAATACTCCAGCTGAGGCTGAACTAGTGTCTATTGCAAGTTCAACATAATCTCCTCACTCTTGTACTCTATGCCCCTATTAATAAAGGATACTGTATGCTTTATTGACCATGCTCTCAATCTGTCCTGCCTCCTTCAATAACTTATGCACATATATGACACTATCTGGGAAAGAGGTCCATAGTCACAAAAATTGCAGTATAACTTCATAACTGATATCTTGAGCTGACATCTTGGATTGATGCAGAATGAGGAAGTATAGTTTGTAGCAGCTCTTCTCTTCATAGTATGAACATGCATGTCTAGTTTAAACACTAGGAACTCTTGCAGAGGTGCTCTATCAGACCTTACAGAAGATTGACTGCCTCGGGATACCTCTCTGGTATGGAGTAGACATTCTCATCAAGTCCACTGTATGTAATAGCTTAAGACTATACTCTAGTAAGTCCTGAAGCTAGACAAACAACTACAAGTTCCCATGATTGGTCAGGAATAGGCTTTGAAACAGCCATTTATGATAGGGGGTTGAGCCTTCTGAAAAAATCACACTGTGCTTCTAGCTATTTTAGTTATATTTGCCACAGCATTGCTTAGGTGCAGCTATCAAGCCTAAGAGCTCAGAATTTTAATTTTCTCCTTTCCTTCCCTGAAATGCAGTGTAGGTCCAAGGCCACTGACCACTTGTGCTCATTCTTTACATGTATTACAATTTCAAGTTGAATAGAAATGGGTCCTCCCTCAACATTTTAACAGTCGTTCCCGTAGATAGACCTTGAATTTGGAAGCTGTACGTGCCTGATAATTTGTTTTTATCAGAGTTGTGTATCTCAAAGATTGACAATTACCATACCTTGAGTAATTTGCTAGCATCCCAAAATTCTCCAAATTGACTGATATTAAGTACAAAATTTACAGCATTTTACAAATAAGCAGTGTTAGGAAGCTCAAAAATGCTAAATGTAAAACATGCCTTACAAATGAGAATGATAATATTGGGTCAGTTAACCTTCACACAAAAGAACATAGGACAGGATTCGACTATTCTACCCCTCGAGTTTGTTCTGCCATTCAATTAGCTCATGGCTTATTTGTACTTTAACTCCATTTACCTTATTTTGCTCCATATCCTTTGATGTCCTTACCTAACTAAAATATATCAATCTCAATCTTGCAAATTTCAATTGAACCAGCATCCACATCCTTTTAGGGCTAGATTTCCACTGCCCCTTATGTGAATAAGTGCTTCCTGATGTTGCTCCTTAGGCTTAGCTGTAATTATAAGGTGTTCAAGTGCTCAGCCACTCTGTATGGATGACCTCTGAAGAAATACAATCATTTCTGATAGCTTGTTAAAATAAATTCTGATTTCTAGCACAAAAATTCAGCAGGTTTTGTTTACTCATTTCTTTCAGCAATGTCATATTGTAACACATCAAGCAGAGCAAAAATAGAATTCATGTACCAATATTCACAAAGAATTTTGTTTAAACTATGCAATAGTAGGAAAATACAGGGTGTTTAGCAGTGCTTCTTTTCCCAGAAAAGTGAGTCACTGGAATGCGTTGCCATCTAGTGTGGAAGGTGCTGACTCCCTGCATGAATTCCAGAGGGAGATTAACTGTTTCTTGAAGGGAATCAAACTTCTATTTTTAATCTCCAATTCTTTTCACATATACAATTGACAATACTACATAGAAATATATGGATAAATATACAAGTATTGAGCTGGACAGAATTTGTATGATATGAAGAAAATATACTTCTGACTTCAGAGATTCACGCCTAATTAACAAGTCTACATCAATCAATGAAACAACAGTGGTGCTGATTTCTTACTGGGCAGACCCAGCAAAAAAAAACAGCAGATGATGCCGTTCGGGAAATGCTGGACACACAGCCCCTGACTTTCTGTCCACGTAAAGTAATGACAACAAATCAGGGCCTGTGGTTCAGAAATGTTTTGACCCATATTCCCTGTTAGTGTCACTCCTCACTGGTAGCCTCCAATTAGAGATTAGCACCTTTTTTGTCTTTAATTACAAATACAACGAGAAATTCAAGAAATTATGACCATGTGCGAGCCTCGACTGTGAATAATGGCAGGCTATTTGACTGTGAAAGAGTACAGTTATGTCTGGTGTCCATGTACATGCATTCCTAAAAAGGGTCAAGGGGTTATAATTCTAAGTTATAATAATGGTGTCTTTCTGTGACAGGAACTGCAATGGAGAAAGGGTAAAATGGCATTTTTTAAACTTGTGAACAAGTTAAATTGTGTGATTAGACACTCAAATAGCTTTTTATGGAACCAGAATGTTAACAAAAAAGTCATCTTTTATTAAATATCTCAGTTTTGAAGGAAATAAGGGAGGCTATCAAATTGAAAAAGAAGGCATACAAAGTGGCCAAAAGCAGCATGAAACTAGAAGATTGGGAAAACTTTAAAGGTCAACAGAAAGCTACAAAAAGAGCTATAAAGAAAAGTAAGATGGAACATGAGAAAAAACTAGCACAGAATATAAAGACAGATAGCAAAAGTTTCTATAAAACGAAAAAGAGTGGCTAAAGTAAACGTTGGTCCTTTAGAGGATGAGAAGGGGAATTTAGTTATGGGATATGATGAAATGGCCGAGGCATTGAACAGGCATTTTGTATCGGTCTTCTCAGTGGAGGACATTAATAACATGCCAGTAATTGACAAAGAGATGAACGTAGGTGAGGACCTGGGAACAATCATTATTACGGAAGAGGTAGTGTTGGGCAAGCTAATGGAGCTAAGGATTGATAAGTCTCCTGGCCCTGATGGAGTGCATCCCAGGGTACTAAAAGAGATGGCGGGAGAAATAGCAGGTGCACTGACGGTAATTTTCCAAAATTCGCTGGACTCTGGGGTAGTCCCAGTTGATTGGAAAACAGCAGATGTGACGCCACTGTTTAAAAAGGGAGGTAGACAAAAGATGGGGAATTATAGACCGATTAGCTTAACCTCTGTAGTGGGGAAGATGCTTGAGTCTATCATCAAGGAAGAAATAGCAGGGCATCTCGATAGAAATTGTCCCGTTGGGCAGACGCAGCATGGGTTCATGAAGGGCAGGTCATGCTTGACAAATCTTTTGGAATTCTATGGTGACATTACGAGCAAGGTGGACAATGGGGACCCAGTGGATGTGGTATACCTAGATTTCCAAAAGGCCTTCGACAAGGTGCCGCAAAAGAGGCTGCTGCATAAGATAAGGATGCATGGCGTCAGGGGTAAAGTATTAGCATGGATAGAGGATTGGTTGACGAACAGGAAGCAGAGAGTGGGGATAAATGAGTGCTATTCTGGTTGGCAATCAGTCACTAGTGGTGTGCCTCAGGGATCGGTGTTGGGACCACAATTATTTATAATTTATATAGATGATTTGGAGTTGGGGACCACGTGTAGGGTGTCAAAGTTTGCAGATGACACTAAGATGAGTGGCAGAGCAAAGTGTGCAGATGACTGTGAAACTTTGCAGAGGAACATAGATACATTGAGTGAGTGGGCAAAGGTCTGGCAGATGGAATACAATGTTAATAAATGTGAAGTCATTCATTTCGGTAGGAGTAACAGTAAAAAGGATTATTACTTGAATGGTAAAAAGTTGCAGCATGCTGCTATGCAGAGGGACCTGGGTGTCCTTGTACATGAATCGCAGAAGGTTGGTCTGCAGGTACAGCAAGTAATTAGGAAGGCAAATGGAATTTTGTCCTTCATTGCTAAAGGGATTGAGTTTAAAAGCAGAGAGGTTATGTTGCAGCTGTATAAGGTACTGGTGAGGCCGCACCTGGAGTACGGTGTGCAGTTTTGGTCCCCTTACTTGAGAAAGGATATACTGGCACTGGAGAGGGTGCAGAGGAGGTTCACTAGGTTGATTCCGGAGTTAAGGGGCTTATGAGGAGAGACTGAGTAGATTGGGATTATATTCATTGGAGTTCAGAAGAATGAGGGGGGATCTTATAGAAACATATAAAATTATGAAGGGAATAGATAAGATACAAGTAGAGAGGATGTTTCCACTGGCGGGTGAAGCTAGGACAAGAGGGCATAGCCTCAAGATTAGAGGGAGCAGATTTAGGACTGAATTAAGAAGGAACATCTTCACCCAGAGGGTTGTTAATCTATGGAATTCCTTGCCCAGTGAAGTAGTTGACGCTTCTTCAGTAAACGTCTTTAAAGCTAAGGTAGATATCTTTTTGAACAATAAAGGAATTAAGGGATACGGTGGGAGCGCGGGTAAGTGGATCTGAGTCCATGAAAAGATCAGCCATGATCTTATTGAATGGCGTAGCAGGCTCGAGGGGCCAGACGGCCTACTCCTGCTCCTAGTTCTTATGATCTTATGATACTGTCAATGAGTCTGACATGTAATATTGTTATTGCTACAATTAAGACACACAATCCTTTTTTGGGGGCCTTCAATAGACTCAATTGGAAAACTATATAAAATTACAACTGTGTTATCTTCTGTATAGATTTCTGTAATTATGTTTCTTTGATCATTTTTCATTTGATTATATTTAAATGTAACCTCAGTTCTCCCACTCATAACAGATTCTCTGAAGCTGTAGCTTTAGTATACAGTGATAAGATAGTTGGTTCAATTTCAGTTTTAGAAATTGCCCTGAAGGATCAGTTCCAGCTGTTAAAAAGGAGCACCCCTCTTTCAATGAAAAGAAACACAATATTGCTCAGAAAGAATCATTGACCGTAAAATGGAAGTTATCACTTATGATTTAAGTTGTATCAAAAATTCATGGATTGAAAAATTTGAATAGCATTTAGGGTCACCTTCCCTTAACTTTATGATACATTCTAATCTGCCTTTTACCTTCTGAAAATGTATATTTAATTTTTTCAGTGCTTAATTGAAAGATTGGACCCATTCCTAGCTTGCAATGGTAAATGTGAATGGCACTTGCGCCAGCAGGTTTTCCAATGCCAGGCTGAAAAGGTGAAGGGAACTCCACCTTGGCCATTCAGAGCCTCCCACCCGGACACGATCTACTGGCACTGAAGCACTTAAGTGCCCAGTGCTGGGATCCTCATCCCTTTAAAGACAGGGATCCCACCTTTAAGACCTGCTGGCCAAACACAGGGTCAGGAGCTCAGCAATAACGACAGTGCCACCTGAAGCAGTGGCCACTGCCAGTACTGCAACAGGCCATGGCCCCAGGCCCAGTGCTGGAGTCGAGAACCAAGGAGATTGAGGTGGGGTTGCCGGGCCAGACTGGCAGGACCCAGCAAGGGGTGGGAGGGAAGATGAGTTTAGTGCAGGGGGAGGGGGGTTCAGGGAGGTGCAGGTTTTCCCAGCAGGGACCCTCCATGTGCCACAGATTGCTGATGGAGCAGGGCACCCCCCCCAACCCCCTACCCAAGCCAAAGGTAGGTTGGCTCGTTTTACTGGATGACCTCCTTGTGTGGTGGAAGCCCCATCCCAGAAGAGGACCATCCGTGGCTGGTAATAGGCCACTAAAGGGCCTCAAGTGGCCTCTGGGCAGGAAGGCCATCTTCGGCCTATCCTGCCCCTGACAAAATTGCATTGCGATGGGGAGGAGATGGACCCTCTGTTCTCCGCCTCCCATCGCAATTCTATGGTTTCCCCTCTGCACTGCCTCCCCCACCTCCGAACCTGTCTCGGGGCAGGGGGAGGGGGAGCCCATAAAATTCAGCCCATTGAAACATGTTGGTGAATTCATGAGATATGTGACGTGAGGAAGCGCATTTAACAGACATTCATGGGGGGCCAATCAGTCATGTGGGGGAGAGCAAGAATTTCATTTGTTGTGCCCAGTTTCAGAATCAATCGTTCCCAAATGAACTGGTTTGATGCAAGGTAAAACACTCTTATTCTGGCCTGACAAAACAATTAACTTCAGGTCAGAAAGAGCATCTATTATTTCAGGAATGCAACATTTCTATTTCTCATACAGCCATCTTGATGGTCTCCCTGAGCATGATTACCAATTTAGTACATATTAGTATTGTGGGTAGTTGTGCTGAGATTCATGCCTACAGTGAATTGGGTTGCGACTGAGCAAACACATTTCATTTAGGAACCCTGCAGCCAGCAGAGACAGAAGGCTTTTCATCCCAGTAGTCTGGGCTGGATTCAAACAAAGATCTTAGAATTGTTTGGTATCATCTCTTTTTGAATACATATAAAGTATTAATATTGATCTTAATAAGTATGCCAACCTTCCTAATAGCTTTAATGGTACACTAGTTATAGCTCTAAAAAGCTCTTTTTAATAAACAAATAATTGTACTTTCTCTGCTCTAACTTTCACTTGTAACTAGTTGTGTTGGTTCTTGTCTAACTTCCATTTAATGTTAATAACACTAGAGTTTCAAATTTTAAACAAAACATTGAAAGTATTCACAATCTAGAGAAGGTACTCTTCATAAATGTAAAAAGTTACATATTTTGTTTTGAAACTCTAGTCATGTTAAGGTCCAAAGGATGTTACACAGTGACAGAACAATTAATGGTAATTGCACACATTAGGCTCAATTACAAATACATCTGTCCTAAGTGAGATAATACATGATTCAGTTTCCTGGAATATGACTCTGAAAAGACTTAATGCCATCAGCTTGTTAAAATTGACAAGATCTCACCTTCCATCCTCTCCATATGGTTAGCACAACAAATTGCCAGGCAGGGCTCCAATTACTTGAAATTAGGCCTTTTATATATTTGCACACTCATCTTAACACATATGTATGGGGTTCCTTTGTCCACTACTTTAATGAAGGTGTTTTTTTTATCTGTTAATATTTGATTTCAAGGCACATAAAACCAAGTATAAGAATACATTTTGTGAGGCACTGTGTCATAAGCAAGACTTTGAATGCAACCAGCACCTCATTTAATTGGATGGGTGCTGCCCACCAAGCTCTGTCCATAGAAATCAATGCTGACAAATCACTGGTAGTGAGCCAATGATTTTCCATTCTGCACTTACTGTACATGATGGCCTACCAGCAGTATATACTTTGTGTGCTACTACTGCTGTAGTGGTGATAGTCATCACCTTCAACAACAATGTTCAGTCTTAGTATTCTGTGAGGAGGTGAGGATACAAACCTCTACGCATGAGTCAAATGGATTCAATCTTTTATCTATGTTGTATCAGACGTAGCTTGGCGGTACTAACAAGAACATGTAGACAGTGGAGCAGTGGGGACAGTTCCACAATTAAAAGTGGAAAATAGCAGCTTTAAATTATAAGTACTTAACTCTTAAGAATGCCTCAGTACTTTGATCTTTCTTAATAATAAAAACTTATTATAAATTTCCTCCTTCCAGGGGTCTTCTACAGAGCTCTATAGTTAAACAGTAGAGTAAATAATACGAGCCAAGAGAAACCCTCCAGAACACCTAGTTGTCACTGCTGATGTTGGTTTGATTGGCCTGTTTTCAAGCTGTCTTTCTATGTTTATGGTCACTACTATATTTTGCAAATACCTGCCCAAACTGCCAAACCAAATGGTCTTCTAACAACAACAACAACTTGCATTTATAAAGCACCTTTATTCTAATAAAAAATCCCAAGGCCCTTCACAGGAGCGTACCGAGCCATATAAGGTGAAATTAGGGCAAGTGACTAGGTAGATTTAAGGAATATCTTAACCGAAGACAGAAAGGTAGAGAGACGGAGAGGTTTTGGGATGGAATTCCAGTGCTTAGGGCCTAGGCAGTCTATGAACAGACCAACTCGAGACCATTGATAGCATCCTCCAAGAGAATCCATTGTTTATTTGACCCCAGCATGTCCTTTCTACTCTTGAACTGCTGAAATGGAGGACCATAGAGTTCTCTGGAGATACTATGGACATTTGTTGGATGAAGAGGGCACAATGTGCCAAACAGATTTTGCTCTTCCCATAATTTCTATGCTCTCAAATGAAAATGTTTTTATTATTTTTCACATGAAATGTGAGGTTAGTACTATTCATAGTAGTTTATCTTAATCTAAAATAACATGCTAAATTGGCTGACTCAGTCTGGCATCAGGTGAAATATTAAAATGTTTATTGTGTTACAACCAGGTGAGAATTGTATCTAGGGTTCCCTCTCAGCCTTCACCTGGTCTTACCGTAATAGGGTTTTAATTTTTTTACACACTGTTTTTAGCTCCCGCTTGGTGAATCCTTGTTCACAGCTTTCCAATTATAAGGCAAAGAAACCAGCACAAACAGGTTTTCTTAGGTTTAAAGAAAAGAAGGTTGAAATTTATTAAACTTAAACTCTAATTCAGTTAATGCCTATGGAAACAGAACGCGCCCAAGCTAGCATGCATACGTGATACACATGCAGATAGAGACAGAACAGAGCAGAAGAAATGAAATGGAAAAGTTTGAGGCAATCTCTGAAGAGGGATTTTGTTACGGATCTTCGAGCTCACTGCAGAGTCCTTGATTGTCGGTAGATCTTGCTTTTCATTGGGGCCCAGTATTCTTCTTAAACCTTGTTCACTGTAGGAGACTTTTCTCTCTTGGGGTTCATGTGGCTTCAGTGGATTTGGAGTTCCGTGAGAAAGAGATGGGAGCAGACAGGAGAGGCTGCGATGAGCCAGCCAGGAGAGGTCTTTTCAGTCCAGGAGCAAACAGACACTCTCAGTTCAAACTGTTTGTACAATTCAGAAAAACCCAGTTGCCAAGCAGGCTAGTCACATGACCAGCTGGTCTGGCCACATCTGTTTGTGGATTTGGCTATCCCAGCAGTCATCCTGAAATTTCAGCTCCCTCACCTTCAAAGTCTAGTGCTCAAAGTCCATTGTGGGTTAAATTGGATAAGGGAAGTAACCTCTCTTGTCCCTATTGGTATGTAAATGTCTTCCAGCCAAATATCTGGCAGCCCTTGTAACAGGCCATCTCTTCTTCCCAGCAACAATTTGAAATGTAATGCCCAAATGGCGAAATTAATATGCCTCATTCTTGGCAGGTGGGGGTCTAGCATGACAATTGATACGGAAAAAAATGACACATGACATACTTGCAAATATTATTTGCCACAGTTTGTGCTCAGAAAAATGAGTCTATGGTTGGTTGTATGTAAGCATTCTGAGAGTGCAGGACAATTAAAGTTTGCATCTGCCCACTGTGGTACATTTGTAGCATTTGTAAGTTCAGCATCTAACATGCTAGTTTTCCTATTGATCCTTCAATTATTTTTTAAAGGGGAGAAATTGGGAAAATTTACAATCCAGAATAGCATGATGATGAATGGAGCTATAAACATCATAAAAGTGTATTTAGCTGGCAACACCTATTTTAACATACATAAGTATTTTATTACTGAGTGTATTTGTCAGGCATTACCCTTTTTAATATACATGATGAGTACTTTACTTTCGAGGGCTGATTAACAAATAGTCGGTAACTTTTTTCCCTTTGACCAGTTTTCAATAAATCTTGTGAGGACCTCAAAGCCATGAGGCCACAGCATGAAAACTCATTTGCTTTCATCCTGAAAACGTTTCTATCGCATTAGCTCACACTACAGCAAAGAAATTTGAAGGACCACTGTTTCAAAAGGTCATGCAAAGATATGCTGCAAGAGTGTGTCATGCTGTGGAAGATTTGTTTCTTTGAGTCTATTCCCTTCCGAGCTTACCACCCTCCCTCTCTATCCTTTTCCTGTGCCAAGTTCTGACTCCAAAGTGAAATTTCCTGCTGCCTGTCTAGTCTCAGAAAAGGTCATGTTGAATGGCAAGCTCTGATCCTTTACATGCTCCCTAATCATTCCAGCAGCAGGGAAGAGATGGAATAACATCTCACCCACTGCTCTGAGAGATGGGACCACTCTACATTTCCACTCCACTAACACAAGAACCATATGCCCTGTGTTTCCATGGCAACTTATACCTCTCCCTCCCCCTCCCTCCACCACCACCTCCTCTCCCCCCCACCAAACACACAATTTTTCTCTTATAATTTCACGCTCAACAAAATTAACCTTTAGTATAGCAAATAGCTGTGGGGGAATAAGATGCAACTTTAATGAATGCCAGGCTTTATTACCAGTTGATACATCACCTAGAAATCAGTTAATGAAATATAGTACTACAATCAGCCTTAGTGTCCCTTTCAAATCTCAATTAAATTAACTGATGTTGACTAACAACATATGACATCCATACGATGAACTGCTAAATAACATTCAGCATATTATGTGCACAAAGCTGCATTATAATAGAAAGAATTCAGAATTTCTTATTACTTTTAAACAGTGTTATGCAGCCAATAAAATATCATTAACTCTTCATTTTATCTGCCCTATGTATTATTGTTTTCCACATCTTTTCTAGTGTATGTCTCCTCATTAGCCATTTTCTCTCTGGTACCAAAAGGTCAGTCTTTGGGGACTCAGGTATAAGCCTGAACAGCAAGCATCAACAAGTTGGTTGATTGTATGGTCGTCTTTGCTGAATTCCAAGTCTCAGTCGTGTTAGGGTGGGCAGCAAAGACTCAGTGACAACCCATTCGGAAAGAGAACAGAGGAGGCAGTGGCATAGTTGTAATAAGAACATAAGAACATAAGAAATAGGAGCAGGAGTAGGACATTCAGCCCCTCAAGCCTGCCCTGCCATTCATAAGATCATGGCTGATCTGCCCCAGACCTCAACTCCTCTTTCATGCTAGCTCCTCATCGCCCTCAACTCTCCAATATTTCAAAAATCTATCTACCTCCTCTTTAAATACTTTCAGTGATTTAGCCTCCACAACTCTCTGGGGTAGACAATTCCAGATATTCACTAGTCCAGAGAGAAGAAATTCCTTCGCATCTCAGTTTTAAATGAGTGTCCCCTTATTCTGTAACCATGTCCCCTAGTTCGAGGTTCCCCCATTAGTGGAAACATCTTCTCAATATCTACCTGTCAAGCCCCCTCAGAATCTTGTACGCTTCAAGAAAATCACCCCTCATTCTTCTAAACTCTAATGAATAAAGGCCTAACCTGTTTAGCCGTTCTTGATAAGTCAACCCCTTCATCCCAGTAATCAGCCTAGTGAATCTCTTTTGAACTGCCTCCAATGCCAGTATATCCTTTCTTAAATACGAGGACCAAAACTGTACACAGTGCTCCAGGTGCGGCCTCACCAATAGCCTGGACAGTTGTAACAAGACTTCTCTATTTTTAAACTCCAACCCCCTAACAATAAAGGCCAAAATTCCATTTGCCTTCTTAATTACTTGCTGCACCTGCATGCTAACTTTTTGTGTTTCATACAAGAACACCCAGATCGCTTTTTGAAGTCTCTCTCCATTTAAATAATAGTCTGCCTTTTGATTCTTCCTATCAACGTGCAAGACCTCGCACTTTCCTACATTAAAGTCCATCTGCCAAGTTTTTGCCCACTCACTCAACCTATCTATATCCCCTTGAAGATTCCCTATGTCCTCATCACAACATGCCTTCCCACCTATTTTTGTATCGTCAGCAAATTTGGATATATTACATGCTGCCCCCTCCTCCAAGTCATTATAGATAGTAAATAATTGAGGTCTGAGGACTGATCTTTGTGGCACTTCACTAGTTACGATTTTCCAACCTGCAAAACACCCATTAATCCCGACTCTCCGTCTTCTGTGAGTTAGCCAATCCTCAATCCATGCTAATGCATTACCCACAATACCTTAAGCTCCTATCTTGTGCAATAATCTTTTATGTGGCACCTTATCGAATGCCTTCTGGAAATCCAAATACATTACATCTCCCAGTTGCCCTTTATCAACTCTGCTTGTTATATCCTCAAAGAGCTCTAGCAAATTTGTCAAACATGATTTCCCTTTCACAAAACCAAGTTGTCTCTGTTTGATTGTGTTAAGCTTTTCTAAATGTCTTGCTATTTCTTTCTTAATGATGGACCCTAGGATTTTCCCAACGACTGATGTTAGGCTGAACGGCCTATAGTTTCCTGCTTTTTGTCTCCCGCCCTTTTTGAACAGGGGCATTACATTAGCGGTTCTCCAATCTGCTGGGACCTGCCTGGAATCCAGTGAGTTCTGGAATATTTCAACCAATGCCTCCACTATCTCTGCATCCACTTCCTTTAAAACCCTTGGATGTAGGCCATCAGGTCCTGGTCAACTTGTCTGTCTTTAGTCCCATTAGTTTGTCAAATACTTTGTCCCTCGTGATAGAGACTGTTAACAAGATCTTTCCTCTCATTAGCTCCTTGCTTATCTGATATCTGTAATGTCACTGGACTAGTAATCCGGAGACCCAGGCTAGTGCTCAGAGGACATGGGTTCAAATCCCACCATGGCAGATAGTGAAATTTGAATGCAATTAATAAATCTGGAATTAAAAAGCTAGTCTAATGGTGACCATGAAACGATTGTCGATTTTTGTAACATTCCATCAGGTTCACTAATGTCCTTTAGGGAAGGAAATCTGCTGTCCTTACCTGGGCTGCCCTACATGTGACTCCAGATCCACAGCAATGTGCTTGATTCTTAAATGCCCTCTGAAATGGCCTAACAAGACATTCAGTTCAAGGCAATTAGGGATGGGCAATAAATACTGGCCTAGCCAGCAACACCACATCCCACGAATGAATTAAAGAAAAACATGCAGGGCTACCAACATTGCTATGTCAGTGGGAATCTGGTGGGTGAGATCATGATCTGTCATGTTCCACAGTTGCAATTTCACACTTGGATCTATTTTGCTCGTCCATGTAGAACTTGCTGGACTCTCTAGTAGGTGAAAGAAAGCAAGAGAATGTTATGAATGTGCTGCCATCCCATTGGTAATGAAAGCTCTCTTATGGGCCAATTTTAATTTTGTTTATGTTTTTGATGCGCAGCAACTCATCAGATAAACAGTTTGCAACTGAAAATCTTACAGCTAAGATTCGTCCAATATTGGCAGTCATATGGACTCATTCTAACAACTGATTCAAAGTAGCATGTATCTGAGAGAAGGCCACATGTTTCTCACAAAAGCTATAACGGTTACGTGATAGGGGGAGAAAAGCAGAGGGGCTTCATACGGAAAAATAATACAATATCTCAAACAGTAACAGCCCAGCTACTGTGATCCAAATGGTGAAATACATCATAGCTGTGCCATATGGAGATTAAGGTGGAATATCACCTTCACAGCAGGCAAACATAGACCTCTGCATGGCAAAAATGTGCTTTAATATATCATGCTCTTATCATGTGGGGTTTCTTGCTGCCTTCAGAAATGAATAGAAATAAAAGATGCTATATAAATGCAAATTCCTTCTTTCGTTTCTCATCTGCTACAATATTTTTCAGCTGGCTACCAGATTTTATTATGATGGAAATCAACTTGACTGTGAATGGAAAAAGAAAATGTCAAGGCCCTTCTACCCTCATAATGGAAACTTCATATATCTGATGCCAGTCTTTAAGCCTGTAATATGAGAGTTCCTTCAGCTACATTGGTGCCAAGCTGGTTTGCTGCCCATCACGTTTCAGAATTTCAGTTCAACTACTAGAGGAATCACTGACTTATTTATCAATGCCTCGTAATGATTAACAGATAGGATCAAGGGAGGTGGGAGGGCAAAGTCAGGAAAATCTTGCTCCTGATTTAAAGCATCCTGACATTACTTTAATCTTGAAAATAATATTCCCCACAACTAGGCAGCATTTTAGACACCTTGAATTGCAGACAGTTCCTACTTTCTTTATAACATGAGTTCTCACATTCCATATAATTATTTGGGGTAGTCTGAAAATGGCACAGAGAGCCTGACAAAATTAGTTTTTCCTCAGCTTCTCTCACCAGCGGTGCACCAGCTGAGTGACCTTGATTTGAGAGCTACCCTCCTGGCTTCAGCAGTGACAGGCACATTCTGAGGTGGCAGTGAAATATAGAGGAGCCATCAGCAAAGCTGCCGTGCTGACAGCCATCCATCACCGAGCAGCAGTCAGCCCATAATGGTCTCCGTAATGAGGCTCTCTTCCTGAGAGCACCTGCCTGGAAACTGTCATGTACCAGGCAAGTGTGGAAGCGTATTGAAAAAAAAACACAGGAAAAATGTTCATCTGTACCAGACTACACAGAGGACTCCAGAACTAATTAATCTGCAGGTTATTTTGTTCTCCCTGCTGTTCCGAATCACTTCTCTTTACTTAACCTGAGAATCTCCAGGTTGATAGAGGTCGATGAGTTGCCACATCCAGACACCAGGTGCATCTGTTGCAGTTTGGAATTTGACTCACAGCTAACAGCACGGCTGAAGATGTTCTGAGTGATTTAATTCAAGAGAACAAAACGCCTGGACTAGCGATGGCTCAATGTGAACATTTCTTCACTCAACCAACTTACCAGCATTGTAGTTCAGATGCTCTCAACAAGACGCTGTAATTGTGGCTTTAAGCACCAGCCGAGGCATACTAATGTAATAACTGAATATTAAGAAGTTTTATGTATTATTTCTGTGAGTGTAGTATATTCAAGTACACGTATCTAATTGTTTACTGCATATGACATCTTTCAACCAATGGGGTTTTATTTATGCCATTCACTTAGTCATCACTTTCACTCTTTTCCTTAAGCATGACTTCAAGGCCCAGAATTTCTTCTGAGCTGCTTCCCTTCTGCCGTCTTAACTTTGCTGAACATGCAATGCAAATCTCACACGCGTGAACAGTGGGTGGAATTTTATGTTGGGTGGGAGACCCCGCCTACCGGCCGAAAAGTAGGTGGTGAGCCTGTTCGGCTGGGATTTTTCACTCCCCAGGCCATTAATTGGTCTTGGGCGGGACCTCCATCTCCTTGAGGCAAGAAGTCCCACCTAATGGAACTGCCGGCCAATCAGCGTGCTGGCAGCTCTTATTTCCAGCGCACCACTGCGAGTGGCTGCCACTGCTGGGACTACACCCAGCCATTGGAGGCAAGAGGAAGGATGGCCCCGGAACTCAGGTAAGTTTTTAGGGCCTCGCTGGGGAAAATCGGCTGGGCTGGGCAAGAGAAGTCGGTTGCGGTGGGGCGGTGGAGTAGTGTTGTGTGTTGGGGGACAATTGGGGCTCTGAGAGCGGTCCTCCATGGGGCACAGGGTGCCCGATCAGGAGGGGCCCTCCCAGCCCACAAGAAGGCCACCTGGTTTTACCCAGCGGTGTTCTTGGGGGCCTCTGCCGTCCAGTCACTGAGAGTAAAAAACCTGAGGCAGTAGGAGCAGGCCCTTAAGTGGCAGTTAATTGGCCACTTAAAGGCCTTGATTGGTCTGGGGTGGGCGGGCCGTTTTTCACTGCCGCCACCCCACGTAAAATTGCAGCAGGGGCAGGAGGAGGTTGCGAATGGCCCCCCTGCCTCCAACTCAATTTTACGCCCCACCCTCCGCTACCAGCCTGCTCATTGGGGAGGCCATAAAATTCCAGCCAGAGTTTCTGCTGCACTTCTGGCAAAGCTCTAAGAAAATTAAGGATCTCCGTTCTTCTAGATTATTCAAGTTATAATTGTTTTTGAATGAACTTTTGATCCAGGTATGATGGTCACACCTGTTAAGCCATTAGTGCTCTAGATTTTAATTGGAGGGAAAAGCAGCTCAACAATATGTTTCAACCAATGAAAGCCCATTTTTTTGAAGTTGCCTCTACCTCCAAAATGTACGATGGGGGCAAGAAAAGAAAAATACCTATAAAGCATTTTAATTTTAGTTTCTCTGAGATAAAATCATAGAATATAAAGAGCATGCAGAGAGAAACAAAAAAGTAAAAATAAAAGGTAATAACATTTTTAAAAACTGTCCAGAGAGAGAATGGGAGAGGGAACTGTAAGAAAGGTGAGCCAAACTATAGTTTTTTTAAACAAAGTGATTCCTGACAACGCAGCCGGCCACTGACATCATCAGGCTGTGCCAAGGTGCGCACATGCGCAGACGGGCTCCTGCTCTCTGCGCGTGTGCTGCGATCCCACTTGCCAGGACTGGTTAGCGCATGCGCCGATGACGTCATCGCTTGACGTGTGCATCTTCGAGCAACGCGCCTGGTCAGCCTCTGCGCATACGCTTTACACGTACTGCAATGCAACGCTAACGGGTATTCACCCATGCATCAAGCTCCGCTCCCCCCCTCGCTGCTCTCTCCGGCCGCTCCGCTCCCCACCCCCACCCCCTCGCTGCTCTCTTCGGCCGCTCCGCTCCCCATCCCCCCTCGCTGCTCTCTCTGGCCGCTCCGCTCCACGCTTTGCTGCTCTCGCCACCCGCTCCGCTCTTTCGGCTGCTCCGCTTCCCCCCCCACCCCCCACCCCGGCTGCTCTCTCCGGCCGTTCTGCTCTTTCGGCCGCTCTGCTCCCCCCTCACTGCTCTCTCCGGCCGCTCTGCTCTTTTGGCCGCTCCGCTCCCCCCACAGACCCCGGCCCCGGCCCCGCTCCGCCCCCGCCTCAGGCCCCGGCCCGCTCCGCTCCCTCCCTCCGCTCCCCCCCTCCGCTCCCCCTGGCCTCGGCCCGCTCGCTCGCTTTCTCCCTCCCGCCATTGTGTGCTGCCATGTGTTTAGGTCAGGTTGCCTTCGTGTGATTATTTGAGCAGCCATCTTTAGTCCTGGCAGCTGCCTGAAGTCGCAGACAGTGACGTTTTAGTGGCACATGCTGCAATTGCGCATGTGCTACTGCAGCGCCACCTAGTGGTAGCAGTGTCAGCAAACACAGCCTTTTTTTAAATGATTACTTTAATAGTTTATCATTATTACAAGAAGAAAACTGCTCACATTCAAATTGCTTCATTATTGTAATATTACAATTCATTTTAGTAACATAGCATTTGAGCTGGTAAAACCAGCCAACCTAGGAATTGATCCTTTCCTCAGATCTACTAGCAACCCATGGGTAAATATCGTAGAAAATACATTTGATTTCCTTTGAGGGAAGAATAGATTGTGTGAGGCCGCAATGGTCAAGCAAATCAAAGCCTCTGGTAATTTTGATCCTGCCACAAATCAAGTTACTTTGTTTTCGCCATTGCTGTTAGTTCTTGTATTACATAGAATTACATAGAATGTGCAGCACAGAAACATGTCAGTCGACGCAACAGGCCCATGCCAGTGTCTATGCTCCACACAAGCCTATTCTCATTGCTCTTGATCTAACTTTACCTGTCTAACCCTTCTAGTCCTTTCTCCCTTTAAATGCATCTCTGCTATTCACATCCGCTATTCCTTCAGGTAGGAAGTTCTACATTCTTACCACTCTCAGGATAAAGAAGTTTCTCCTGAATTTTCTATCCATTCCTCTGTCTGCCATGTAATACAGGTGTCAACCCACATACTTTAAATATTTGTAATGTATTGACTATTTTATGTCAGAAAGATCCGAAAAATGCCAATGAAATGAATGGTCAGCAGCTTTATTTTTACATTTCTGTCAGTTAAAGGGGGAATGTTGGGCAGGACCCCAGGACAGCATCTTGCTCTTCTTCAAACAGTGCCTTGGCATCTTTAAGGTGCACCTGAATGGGAAGCAGTTCTAGTGTCCTACAAGTTCATGAAACAACAGAATCAAAAATTTCTCAGCAGAAGGGTGGCAGTTCTGAGAAACAGCAATTGCTCAACGTAAGCTGAAGTGGCAGCTTACATTTTGGATTCAGACTCCTGAAATGTGGCTGAAAGCCACAATCTTCTGACTCATAGGTGAGAAAAACTGTCAGTAGAACCAAGCTGACCTGCGAGTAATAGCAAACACATCCGTTGCAGTGCAATGAAATAATTTTAAAAAGCTAGAATCCTGAGGGACAATTTTAACCAACACCCCCTCCCCCCCCGCCCCACAAACCCAGACGGGCAGCGGATTGGGGAGGGAGATTAAAAATTTAAAAATTGGAAACCTGACCACAACCAACCTTCAACTCTCTCACTTCTGGTTTTAATGGAGGTGGGTTGGGGGAGTGCGGACACCTAATCTGCTCTCTGGAGATGGGTCTCTCATTTAAGTGTTTTAATGAGGCTCCATGTATAAGATTTTAGCTGTGTTGCAGGTTGAACACTGGCTGGGAAACCCAAGGGAAACCCGGCAACTGATGGGAGGCAAGAATGGCTGGTTCCAGCAGGTAAAAGCCTTTCCAGCACTACTTGGGGGCCAGGAGGAGCAGGAGTGCATCCCCTGGCCACCAAGAAAACCTGTTATTCTCCCTGTGATCAGACTCTTCCATAATAGGAACCTCGCGATTGGAACATCCTGCATTTGAATCCTCTGCATTCACATGCCGGCCCCAGTAATTGGAACCCCCCTCTAGCAATTGGACTCCAGGCACCTGTAAGGCTTTGACCTCAGTGGGGACCCATTTACTGCTGGGACAATCCTCTGGCGGCAGGTCGCCCTTGCGATTTCAGCCCGCCTCGGGCATGATTGGCCAGAGGTGGGACCTCGTCAGCTTGCTGACCCATCACCCTCCTGTCCAACTTTCCTTCCAGTTCTGCTTTCAAGCCCGCCTCAGTGGGACCAGGAAGATTCTACCCAAAATGTTAGGCAGCATTTGTTTAAATGAAATGAAATCAGCATTTCACCAGAACTGGAAAATATTAGAGATGTAAAAGGCTTGAAGCAAGTACAGAGGCAAAGAAAGTGAAGGAGGGAGGAAAGAACAAAAGGGAAGATCTGTGATAGGGTGGAAGGCTGAAGAGATTAAATGACAAAAGGGAAGATGGCACTAGGCAAAGGGATGGTAATGGGACAAGTTAAGAAATAAAAGATGGGCGTAGAGATGGTGTAAATGGGTATAGCAGAATCATTATCCAGCAGCAGCTGTCTAGAAAAATGGGGGCAGTCATTATGATCTGAATTTGTTGAACTCAATGTTATGTCTAGTAGGCTGTAAAGTGCATAATTGAAAGGTGAGGATGTGTTCCTTGAGCTTATGTTGAGCTTCGTTGGAACAGTTTAGGAGGCGGAGGTCCAATAGGTCGGAGTGGGAGTGAAGCAGAAGATTAAAATGACCAACAACTGGAAACGCAGGGTCATGCTTCTGGACTGAACACGTTTGGTCTCCCCAGTGCAAAGGGGAGTGCATCCTGAACAGCGAATTCAGTATATTAAATTGGAAAAAGTACAAGTAAATCCCTGTTTCACCTGGAAGGAGGGTTTGTTAGGGGTGACTGAAGAGAGGATCAGGGTGTCACAGAGGGAACAGCCCCTTCGGAATGCTGAAAGTGACCAAAGGGACTGTTCCCTTCGTGACACACTAGTCAACTCTTCAATCACCTCCGCCCCATACCCCGTTTTTATCTCATCAAAATATATCAAGTATTAAATGGCATCGCAAAAATGTACTGATCTCAAAGCTTACTGCATAGTCTGAATGTCTGCAGTGTTGCAGCTTTGTAATACAGTCCATTATATGTGTTAGCCTATAGAGAAGGGGTGTCCAAATTTTTGTGTCAGGGGCCACTTTACAATTTTTGTCTTATGTAGGGTGTCAGTAAGCAAATTTTGGAAAGATAAAGGCATTAGAAATGGGGCATACTGGGTAAAAAAATTACAAATCTCTCTTTGTCCCAAAATTCCTCCCTTTGCCCACCATGCACCAGGAACGGAAACACACTGCTGCTTGGTGCAGCCCTGCACTCTGAATTGCACATCACCTTCCTCCGCCCCCGTCCCTGTGTGCTCACCGCACCCCCACCCCCACTGTCTCTGCAATGCTCACACCCCTCCCCGAAGCTCCCATTGATCAGCACCGTCAATTGATGGCACCAGTGTTCCTTGCCAGTCCCACCTCCCTTGCGTTTCTAATTGATGAAGGTGTACGCTCAGGCAAACTGTTTTTGCTTTTGATTGGTGAGCTTCTAAGTAAATCGCATGCGCGTCATTCTGTGTCCCTCCCACACCCCCCACCCCCCCAACTTACTGCCACTCATTGCAGGAAGTGAAGACGAGTGACTGCTCAGGTAAAGGCCTGCTCAGGTCAGGGAAAAAAACCCGACCCGAACCCGACAGTACCACATTGGACCCAAGCCCGACCGGGCCCGACTCTCTCCAATGTTTCCCGCGCCCGACCCGACCCAATTCGACCTGACCCTGACACAACCCGAGCCCAACCCGACCACCGGAATGTTCCCTTTACCTACCTTGCGACTCCCAATCTTCAGGAAGATGCAGCATGAGCGTGATGATGTCATAGAGACGCTCACTCGCTCATTGCGCAGACTTCTTGACGTCACAGACTCCCAACTCAGGTAGGTTTTTTACTTTTAACACTTACCTGCAATTCGTGCTGTGTCTGCCTGAAAGCCGGACCCAGAAGAGCGACCCGACCTGAACCCGACACATATCGTCGGGTCCCGGGGGGCTCGGGTCGGGTAGCAGGCCTTTATGCTCAGGTACATGCTGCACTGCACCAACTTTCCGCTCAATTACTGCTAACAACTGGGGGACACATATGGAACAAAATCAGTCTATTAGTGTTCTGATGAAAGGTCACTGACCTGAAACATTGACTCTGTTTCTCTCTCCACAGATGCTGCCTGATCTGCTGAGTATTTCCAGCACATTATTTCAGATTTCCAGTATCTACAGTATTTTACTTTTATTATCTCAATCTAGCCCCTATCTGTTCACAAGTTATGAAGGATTGGTGGGCCAGATTGAAAACTTTGGCGGGCCGGATTCTGGCCCGCGTGCCTTAATTTGGACAACTTTGCTGTAGATGAAGACCACATGCAGCACACTCACCCCTCCCTGAGCACTGATAATCAGGTAATTAAGTTCTATTTGTGATTATTTGGTGCATTGTCCTATTTGAATTTTGTGCGCTTAGAGGACTGGAAAGGGCTTTTTACACCACTGTTGTACCATTGACAGGGAAGTACTAAATCAACACATAAAAATCTATTAATATCAACAGTTTAAGTATACACAAATGAATGGGAACATTGATTTAAACTTTATATGTGGCCTCGAAAGCTCCATGGTATGAGTCCATGGGATCCGTAAAGACAAAAAGCTTGAATATGCTGCTAGAGATATATACTATAGGATGTAGTATTTTCATAATCAACTGCCGGTTATTTCTTCATAATTATCAATAATAAGACAATCAGTATGAATGTTGTCACACACTGATGAGAGAGAGTCCTGTTTCGGAAACTCACATACCTGCAGGAAGCAACACAAAAAGTTTCCCAAATACTCACCATAGAATTACAATCTAGGTTTCCATCATATGGCTACGGCACTTTCCCATTTAAATTTGCACATTGTCCTGAACAACGTAATAGGTCACATTTGCTGTGTGCATATGGGCTGCTTTCTTCCTCTCCATTATAAAAGTGATTACACTTCAAAGGTATATTATTGGCTATGAATCACTTTGGGAAATCCTGAGGTTGTGAAAAGCATTATATAAATTTAAGTTTTTCTTTTAATGTCCGCCAGCAGATATGATATCCAGACAGGTTGCCATAGCAATTTGAAACATTAATTGGTAAACATCATAAAGCAAATAACATTAGCACCACAAGAGTGCAAGGAAGTAACCATCTCCAATAGGAAACAGCCTAACTATCCATCCTGGATATTTAATGACATCATCAAGTCATTCAACATCAATGTTCTGGGCATCACCATCAACCAGAAATAATATGGCTGCTAGAGAAGGTCAAAGGTTGGGTATTTTGTGGTGAATGGCTCATTTCCTTACTTCCCACAGACTCTCAACCATCTGCAAGGCACAAATCAGAAGTGCAAAGGAATACTCCCACTTTCTCAGATGTGTGCAGCTTCAACTCTCAAGAAACTCAACACCATCCAGGACAAAGCAGTCAGCTTGATCGGCACCTCATCTGTGAGCTTAAATATCCACTCATCTTACCAGCAACATACCTTGGCTGCAGTGTGTACCATCTACAAGATGCACTGTGGCAACTCGCCAAGACTTCTTTGACAGCAGCTCCCAAACCCTCAACCTTCACCACCTAGACATACAATGGCAGCACCATCACCTCTAAGTTGCTATCTAAGTCACACCACATCTTGACTTGGACATATTTAACAATCTTTTATCATCATTGGGTCAAAAACCTGGAGCTTCCTATGTAACAACATTGTGGGAGCATCATCACCACCCTGACTGCAGCAGTTCAAGAACAGCCTCCCGCCCTCTTCTAAAGGGATATTGGGATAAACCAGTGACACATAAGTTGTGAGAGTGAATGAAAAAAGTCAAAGATCAGTTTACACAAACATTTAAATTATTTTGAGGAAGTTAACTCTTCTTGACACATAAGCTGTGAGCATCAAAATTGTTTATTCATGCACATCTCTGCACTCCTCCATTTCTGGCCTTTTGTATATTCCTGATTTTAACTGCTCCTCCACTGACAGTTGTACCTTCAGTTGCCTAGGCCCTAAGCTCTAGAATTTCCTTCCTAAATCTTTCTGCCTCTTTACTTCTTGCTCTTCCTTTAAGATGGTTCTTAAAACCTATCTCTTTGTCCTGTCCTAACACCTTTTGTGACTCAGATAAAATTTTGTTTGATAATACTTCACTGCATTAAAGATGCTATATAAATATAAATTGTTGTTCTAAAAAAGGGATATCCCAGGGGTTTAATTCATTAGAATGGCCAGTCATTAATAGTTCAGCAGGAAGTTTTCACAGAAGAATTGAGGGATCGCACTGTGAAAACTGTATTCTATTCATGTGTAACGGGCTGTTGGTCTTTTTCTCAAGGGGTCTGCAGTTGGACTGATCCTTGGTCAGACCTCATCTGGAGTACTCCATTCAGTTTTGGGCACCAAAACCCAAGAATTAAAGATTGGCCTTGGAAAGGCTCCAATGCAGATTCACGAGAATGATTCCATGGCTTAAAGGATCAAAATTTGAAGGCAGGTTGCATAAACTTAGCTTGAGTTTAGAAGATTACAGGATGATAAAACTGAAGCCTTTAAAATGGACTTGGGTATACAATGCATCATTTTCATGAGATGAGATTCAGAAATGTAGTAAACGGGGAGGATACTATCAGACTTCAGGAGGACATAGACTGGTGAAATGGGCAGACACATGGCAGATGAAGTTTTAGTGCACAGAAGTGTGAAATGATACATTGCAGGAAGAATGGGAAGAGGCAATATAAACTAAATGGTACAATTTTAAAGGGGAGGCAGGAGCAGAGCCACCTGGGGGCGCATGTACCCAAATCTGTGAAGGTGGCAGGAAAGGTTGTGAAGACTGTTTAAAAAAAAGCATATGGGATCCTTGGCTTTATTAATAGTGCAATAGAATACAAAAGCAAGAAAGTTATGCTAAACCTTTATAAAGCACTGGTGTCCTCAGCTGGAGTATTGTGTTTAATTCTGGGCACAACATTTTAGGAAGGATGCCAAGGCCTTATAGAGGGTGTGGAAGAGGTTTACTAGAATGGTACAAGGTATGAGGGACTATTGTTATGTGGAGAGACTGGAGAAGCTGGGGTTGTTCTTCTCTGAGTAATGCATTTAATGGAGATTAGATAGCGATGTTCAAGGTCATTAAGTATTCTGGCAGAATAAATAAGCAGAAATTGTTTCCAGTAGCAGAAGGGTCAGTAACTAAAGGACACAGATTTAATGTGGTTGGCAAAAGAACCAGAAGCATCATGAGGAAGCATGGAATTGTCGTGATCTGAAATGCACTGCCTGAAAGGGTGATGGAAGCAGATTCAATCAGAACTTTCAAAAACGAATTGGCTAAATACTTGATAGGGCTATGGGGAAAGGTGAGTGGGACTAATTAGAAAGCTCTACCAAAGAACCAGTACAGGCAAGATGGGTTGAATGGCCTCCTTCTGTACCATATGATTACATGATTTTTGAATTTTATGATTCAATCAGATTTAATTTATTTCAATCTATTTCCTTCTGTGGGGTAATCCAGAACGAGGGGACAAAATATTAAAATTAAAGACATTTAGGAGTGAGGTCAGAAAACATATTTTCACATAAAGAGTTTGGACCTTGTTGTTCCAAAGGGCTGGGTCAATTGAAATCTTAATCTGAGCTTGATAGATGTTTGTTGCGTAAGGGTATCAAGAGGTATAAATTAAAAACAAGTAAATAGAGTTGAGATACAGATCAGGCATGGGCTAAGTGAATGGCGGAACAAGTTAGAAGAGCTCAATGGCCTACTCCTGTTCGAATATTCCTATGTGTTTTACATAAAATAAGCCAATTTGTTGGTTTGCCTCATCTAAACAGAATGCTTTTCATTCGGTCTCCAGTAAAGAGAGGAGGATGTGGCAACATGTGTGATATTAAAATAGCCAGTATCTGGAGCAAGGGTTTTATGTTATGACCTTCTGTGCTATGATATTACTTAACTAAATATTGGGTGGTAAAACATGCACTTCAGATCACAGAGAATGCAAGATTTGCTTACAGGAACGATTGCTGATGCAGAATCCAGGAGGATATCTAACGTTAAACTCTGAAATATGTGATATAGATACTCATTGACATCATTCAATAAAGATCTTAGATAGTGACTGAGAGTTTACAACCTCCAATCATACCAATCCAAACTGTAGATTTAATTTAAAGTAACAAACAGGTAGGAATAAGTTAAAGGTAGTAACAAAATCTCAGGGTTCAGGCAATAAGCGTTAATACTGCTCTTATCTCAACTGTTGCTATAGCTACTGAATAAAGTCGCCATCTTAAGGTTTATAGTAAAATTATTACTAAAAAATAATGTGCACTCTAATCAGGGTTCAGATAATAGTTATAAAATTGAAACCCCTTTATGCAAACTGAAGTCCCACTTACATTACTGTCTTATTATCACTCCAGGTATCCATTATTTTCTATGCAATTCCCCTTTTTCCAATATATTTTTTCCACTGCAGTTGAATAACATCTGTTGAATGATGCCTTCATTATGATATTTAATAGTACCTCTGATAAAGTAACAGCTTGCTCATAGCATCATAAAGAAGCTTAACTGCCCTCCTTGCAGTGTCTTCGCATAAACATTGTTTTAATAAAATGGAATACTAGTTTGCCTCTCTAATTTTTACTTGTCTTATCAATTAAATACATAATCTACAATACCAGGAAACTGAAAGGCGAACTGTGTGTTATAACTCAGGAGGGAAGTCACCCAGCTCAAATTCTGACAAGTGGTGCCTGATCTCCTAAAGAAAGTAGGTTCACAGCCCTTCAGCTTCCACTGACTGCAGTATAACTGCGACAGCAAAGCAAACTTTTTAAACTTTAAAGCAGATTGTACCATTGCCTTTTCACAAATGTTAAAAATTGAACTGTTTTGCCCATTGGCCAGCAAGCATTGTGAAAATGACTGTATGACTCAGTACTGCTGTCTCTACATTAGTTGAAGAATGTACCTACTTTCAGATCTTTCCTCTTTTGACTTTCTCATTTGTGAAATAATGTGCCTGTGTCCATGTTGATGATGGTCTTGGGCGTCAAAGGCTGTCAAGGATCCCACTGCCATGCAGGGAGGAAATATGAACTAAGTAACAAATTGCACACATTAAGACATTAGCAATTGGCATGCATGACTAATGGTTGATGTGAATTCAGCTTTGTAACTATTTGCGCACAATGTTTGACCTTGTACAAAAATGGATGATGCTCTCCACCCACTTGTAGCAAATGGGTCAATTCTTCCTGAGACAGTCAGTGAATGTTTCCTTCTTTAAAATACAGGTTATTCTAATGTTATATAAAGAATAAATCACCCTTGCCCTGCTCACAGTAAGTAGAAGCTGTAGGTGATTTAAAAGATTAGGGCGAAGAGGGATTTGAGTGTCAAGGTGTTTTTGTGAGCAGTTACAGTAGTGGTCTTTTGGTGAGATTGCGTGATGTTAGAGTGGCAGTGGTGGCTTTGTTGGATTGATGGTAGGAAACTTAGTAGATTTTTAGCATATTTGCATTGTAGGACTTTCATTAACAAATCACTATCCTAAAATCACCATCATAAAAGGATGGATTAAGAATAAGTGTCTTACAAAGGTTCACTACTTTGTTGTCTTTTGAACTGAAAATATGAAAATAAAGGTTGCTATTTTAATTTGAAGAGAGTTACACTTCGAGTTCTTAAGTTCCAAATGAAAATATACACACATACTTTGGTTCTTCATTGGAATAGCATAAAGTTCTTTCTTTTGTTCAATACATGGTTATTTATGATATAAATGGAGTGAGGAACATTGATTTTGTGAGCTTAGGAGTTGGGAGGCCTCTGTGGTATGAGTGGAAGAAAAAGTTGGGGCAGGGAAGTGGTAATTTGAGGTCAGGAGGCAGTGCATGAAATGGAAGAGTGACAAGGACTGAAGAAAAGGTAGAGAAAGGAAATATTGGGCTGGAGGTAGGGTGGGGAAGGAAATCGAGGGCATGAAGCCATTGTGTGGTGCCTTTGGTTGGTTTTAGGTTTCACAACATGGATTAGGGAACGGTTTTAATTACACAGGTACAGTTTAGGAGAAAAGATTGTAAAAACAAAGGTAGTAAAAAAAACTTCAAAAGATTTTTTCTCATTTATTATAAATTAGTAGTAAAGGCCTCAGTAATGTAAAGTTACTCGTAAATGGAAGGACTTGTAAAATAATTGCAGTATTCCTGTTTTTTTTCCCATTGGTTCTCTTTGAATTTGAAGAAGACTATGAGACAGAAATGGAGTAGAGATCCGTCAGAGCAAACCAATATTATGGAAAATTGTTTGAAAGCCCAATGGGGAAAGAAGTAGAACTGGGGATGAAGTCTATCAGAATGGGGAAGTGATGTGAGTGGGAAGTCTAGTGAGTGACAGGCCCAAGAAGCCTGAGTAGAATATACAAGACCAGTGGGTGTTGGAAGAAAGCAAGAAATAGGAGGGGGAAAGAGGGTGCTCTCAGAAGCTGAAGTCAGGTAAAAGGTCAATGTAGTGTGTGAAAGAGGAAGAAGTATGAGTGGGACTATTAGCAGGGAAGTGGAATGGGATGTAAGGGTGGTAGAATTAGAAACAGAGAGGTGCCTAGAGGGCTGGGGTCAGAGACATTTATCTTCTATTTTTCTTCTGCTTTTTAATTTTTTCTTCTTCCCTTCTCTTTGGTCATTCATTCTTTCTGTCATTCTGTCTCTGTCTGGTCTCACTCTTTGAAAAACTCTCAGATGCTGGAGATGGCCAAATCATGGCCAATGGACCACAAATGGCCCACACTCTTGACTATCCATCCTATAAAGTCCAGCCAACTCAGCTTGTATGTATATTTGTGCTTATACTTCTAACACTGGAATTTTGTGGTCCTGGAAGGTTGGAAAGAGCTATTCTTTTCCATGCCGTCTCCTTGGCAAATAATTCCTAAGTCAGAACAGCAAGATCAATTAGTATCTGCTGTTTGTGATAGATACAAATTAATATACATAGGAATTTAAATTTTCTACTTCCAAAAGTACAAATATGTGGAATCACATTTGATAGGAGTGCAGATTGATGAATCAGGTCAGTGCTTGATTCTTGGCATATGTAATTTTATCTTGTTGCCGTTTGTGGGACCTTGCTGTGCACAAACTGGCAGGTGTGTTTCCATACATTACAACAATGACTATACTTCAAAAAAAGTTCATCGGCTGTGAAGCACTTTGGGGGATGTCTTAAGGTCATGAAAGGTGCTGATGTAAATGCAAGTTTTCTTTTCTTTGTGTCTTAATGCATATATGTGCAACATCAATTCATAAAACTTTAATACCTGATATTACTAATTCTCATATTTTGATATAAAGTCTCAGGTATCTGTACTTGCGGTTTTTTAAGCTAATGAAACAAGTATCCCCTTGCAGATATGTGCATGCAGTTGTGTGTACTGTTTCCAGCTTTTTTAACACTTTTTAAAATTCTTTCATAGCATGTGAGCATCACTGGTAAGGTCAGCATTTGTTGCCCATTCCTAATTGCCCTTGAGAAGGTGGTGGTGAGCTGCCTTCTTGAACTGCTGCAATCCATGTGGTGTAGGTACACCCACAATGCTGATAGGAAGGGAGCTCCAGGATTTTGACCCAGCGACAGTGAAGGAATGGTGATATATGTTCTCCCATGCATACATTAATCCCCAGATGTTTAATGTTAAGTGCAAAACCGACTGGGAGATGGTATAGGGAGATCAGCTATCAATTTCTCCTCCACTCAGTGACCTGGCCTAGATTGAAAACTTGATATGTAGGGAATTGTGGGTAGGAACTCATATCCTGATACTCTCACCACAATCTACCACGACTTTATTTATTATGTCAAAGGAGAATGGACACGTAAAGGGAGTGCAACATGCTCATGTTATTTTTATATAAAGAGGATCCATTCCCATTCAAAACTGTTTGAAAATTATTGCTTGCCAAATGCACAATATGTCATCGTACTTCACCTCAAAACAATTCATCATACTGAATATTGTCATGTGTTTAATGTCTTTGTGACAAAAATAACACATGGCTCTTACCCCTCTCCAA
Source organism: Heterodontus francisci (assembly GCF_036365525.1). Classification (NCBI taxonomy): domain Eukaryota; kingdom Metazoa; phylum Chordata; class Chondrichthyes; order Heterodontiformes; family Heterodontidae; genus Heterodontus; species Heterodontus francisci. The sequence goes on along the minus strand of NC_090371.1, from coordinate 71,632,412 downwards.
ATGCCAAGCATCCCTCTTTAAACCTGTTAACAACATTCATATTTATCTCCCTGTGAAGTAATCCCAACAAAGAAAGCTAAAATGCAGAATAAACTGCAGAAACAAGCAAGTCTTAGCACCACTGTCACTCTTATTTTCATTCATAGTAATTACATTCTGAGTCAGACCACTGTTTACAGAGATGACTCTAACTTTTGGGAGTCACGGACATTGACAAACTGTTAGCTTATAAGGGCCCTGGGTATGATCACTACTTTAACATTTCTTTGAAAGCCAATGATTGCTCAGAAGATCCATATCTCAGAATGCAATGCAAGGCATGACAATCTGGTCTGTTGAGAGCCAGATTTTTTTTCCAGCTGTTGCACAGAGAATTAGAACAGACAGATAGCACTAGAGTAGGAAATAGTAAGGTATTATGTGGGGTTAAAGTAAGAGGGAATGTAATAAAGTCTAAACTGGGTTTACTATGTATATATGTGAATGCGCCGAGTGTTGGTTGGTGAGCTGCAAGCACAGATAGCCATGTGGAAATATAGGGCTGATTTTATTAGTGCCGCCACGCCTTCAGGTTCGGATGCGCTGTCGCTGAGCCCCCGTGATATTTCGCGCGGGGGCTCATTTAAATGGAGGGGGTGGAACAGCTGCCCCCGATGACGTAGAGGGCACGGCCGCGCAGGCACCGGCGCCATTTTTATAGGGCTTCAAGCCCTTAGGAACGAATTGAATTTTTAAAGGTACATTTCTCTACATTATCTTTAAAAAAAAAATTAAAAGCTGGAGGCCCTTTCCCACCACCCCAATGTTTTTTTATTGGCCTGTATCTTGAAAATTTATTTTATTCCCAACCCAAACTTTCCCCCCCAACCTCGTCACATTTGCCCTTCAACCCCTTCCGCCATCCCCACAGCCAATAAAATGTGTTTTTCCTGCTCCTCTCCCTCCCGCCCTGATAATTTCACTCCTCCCCCCTCCCCACTAGTGTCTTGCCTTGAATCCCCAAACGGGGATTCCCCAGCCGCAATATCAGTGTGGGAAGGCCGCCCGGTCCAGTAAAGTTAATTAACTATTTTTGCTGAAGTTTGAGTAGGCAAATGAAGGCCTCGCTGCCTGGGGACGGGGGTGGCTGGGGGTGGGGGGACCACACCGAGGCGTCACTGACGCTGGTAAAATGTGGTGGGGCATTGTTGGTGTTGGGGATCATGGTGGGCCTTCCGGAAGAATTTTCCGGGCCCCCCGCCACGACCCCCGATGCCAAAGGCCTCATTAAATTCAGCCCGTCATATTGTGGTGATTACGGAGATCTGGCTCAAAAAAGGGTAGGATTGAGTCCTAAATATTCCTGGGTACAAGGTGTTCAAGAAAAATAGGAAAAGAAAGAAAGGAGGAGAGGTAGCAGTATTGATTAAGGAGAACATTACTGAAAGCTAACATGCAGGTGCAGCAAGCATTTAAGAAGGCTAATGGTATGTTAGCCTTTATCACAAGATGAATTGAGTACAAGAGTACTGAAGTCTTGATTCAATTGAAAAGAACTTTGGTTAGACTGCACCTGGAGTACTGTGTGCAGTTATGGTCCCCTTACATTAGGAAGGATATTATTGCCATAGAGGTCCTGGATGGCGGGACTGTCCTATGAAGAGAGATTGGGGCAAATGGAGTTCTCTAGAGTTTCGAAGAATGAGAGGTGATCTCATTGAAACCTACAAAATACTTAAAAGGGATAGACAGGGTAGATGCAGCTAAGATGTTTCCCCTGGTTGGGGAGTCTAGAACCAGGGGACACAATTTCAAAATAAGGGAGAAGCCACTTGGGACAGAGATGAGGAGAAATTTCTTTACTCAGAGGGATGTGAATCTCTGGAATTCTCTACCCCAGAGGGCTGTGGAAGCTCAGTCCTTGAGTATGTTTAAAGCAGAGATTGACAGATTTCTAAATACAAATGATGTAAGGGGATATGAAGAAAATGTGGGAAAAAGGCATTGAAGTGGATGCTCAGCCATGATCATATAGAATGGCGGAGCAGGCTCGATGGGCTGAATGGCCAACTCCTGCTCCTGTGTTCTTATTACAATGCTGGAGAGAGAAGATGTCCTAGAAGGGTCAAGGACAGAATCTATTTGGTTAGAGCTAAGAAACAATAGAGGTCCCATTAAACTACTTGGTGCATTCTATAGGCCACCAACGAGTGGAAAAGATATAGAGGAACAAATTTGCAAGGAAATTACAAAGAGGTGCAAGAATTATAGCGTCATTATAATGGGGGACTTTAATTATCCAAATATAGACTGGTATAGTAATAGTGTAAAGGGAAGAGAGGGGCAAGAGTTTCTAGAGTGCATTCAGGAGAATTTTATACATCAGTATGTTTACAGTCCAACAAGGAAGGAGGTATTGCTGGATTTGGTTCTGGGGAATGATGTGGGTCAATGGGATCAAGTATCAGTAGGGGAACATTTAGATAACAGTGATCATAGTATCATAACGTTTAGGTTGACTATGGAAAAGGACAAGGAATAATCCAGAGTATAAATAATTAATTGGGGGAGGGCCAAGTTCAATGGGGTAAGAACGAATCTGGCCCAGGTAAATTGGATTTGAAGATTGTCAGGCAAAACTGTAACCAATGGGGTGCCTTTAAAGAGAAGATAGTTTGGGTATAGCTGAGGCACATTCCCATGAGGGGGAAAGGTCAGACAAGCAAATCCAGTGCTCCCTGGATGATGAAGGAGGTAGCGAGTAAGATGAAGCAGAAAAAGGGTGCTTATGACAGATGTCAGGTGGATAATAAAATTGAGAACCAGGCTGAATATAGAAGGTTCCGCGGGGAAGTTAAAAATAAAGAAGCAAAGGAAGAGTATGAGAAGACACTGGCAGCGCAAATAAAATGGAATCCAGAAGTTTTCTATAGGCATATGAATAGCAAAAGGGTGGCAAAAGGAGGGGTGGTGCTGATTAGAGACCGAAAGGGGGATTACACATGGAGGCAGGATGCATGACTAAGGTACTAAATGAATACTTTGCATCTGTCTTTACCATGGAAGAAGATGCTGCCCAAGTCATAGTGAAAGAGGAGGTAGTTGAGAGATACTGGATGGGCTAAAAATTGATAAAGAGCAGGTATTAGTTCAACTGTACTTAAAGTTGATAAGTCACCAAGACCAGATCAGATGCATTCACGAATACTGAGGGTGGAAATTGCGGAGGCACGGGCTTTTATCTTCTAATCCTCCTGATATGCAGGGGTGGTGCCAGAAGACAGGCAAATTGCAAACGTTACACTAAAGTTTAAAAAAGGGTTTATTTATTTTTTTATGATTAGATTAGATTAGATTAGAGATACAGCACTGAAACAGGCCCTTCGGCCCACCGAGTCTGTGCCGAACATCAACCACCCATTTATACTAATCCTACACTAATCTCATATTCCTACCAAACATCCCCACCTGTCCCTATATTTCCCCACCACCTACCTACACTAGTGACAATTTATAATGGCCAATTTACCTATCAACCTGCAAGTCTTTTTTTGGCTTGTGGGAGGAAACCGGAGCACCCGGAGAAAACCCACGCAGACACAGGGAGAACTTGCAAACTCCACACAGGCAGTACCCGGAATCGAACCCGGGTCCCTGGAGCTGTGAGGCTGCGGTGCTAACCACTGCGCCACTGTGCCGCCCATGTGTAATGATAAACCCAGCAACTACAGGCCAGTCAGTTTAACCTTGGTGGTGGGAAAGCTTTTTGAAATGAAAATTTGGGACTTGGATTAATTTAGGAAAGCAAGCACGGATTTGTTCAGGGCAAATCTTGCTTACCTAACTTGCTTGAGTTTTTTAATGAGGTAACAGAGATGGTTGATGAGGGTAATGTGGTTGATGTGGTGTACATGGACTTCCAAAAGGCAATTGCTAAAGTGCCCCATAACAGGCTTGTCAGCAAAGTTGGAGCCCATGGAATAAAAGGGACAGTAGCAGCATGGATCCGAAGTTAGAGAAACAGACAGCGGTAGTGAGCAGTTGTTTTACAAATTGGAGGATGGTATTTAGTTGGTGTTGGGAGCCCTGCTTTCTTGATATACATTAATGACCTACACTTGGGTGTACAGGGCACAATTTCAAAATTTGTGCATGACACAAAACCTGGAAGTATTGTGAACTGTGTGGAGGATAGTGATAAACTTCAAGTGGACATAGACAGGCTGGTGGAATGGGAAGAAATGTAGCAGATGAAATTTAATACAGAGAAGTGTGAAGTGATTCATTTTTGCTGGAAGAATGAGGAGAGGCAATATAAAATAAAGGGTACAATTCTAAAGGAGGCGCAGGAGCAGAGGAATACAGAGGTATATGTGCACAAATCCTTGAATGCGGTAGGGCAGGTTGAGAAGCAAGTGAGATCCTAGGCTTTATAAATAGAGGCTTAGGGAACAAAAGCAAGAAAGTTATTCTAAACCTGTATAAAACACTGGTTTAACCTTAACTGGAGCATTGTGTCCAATTCTGGGCACCACACTTTAGGAAGGATGTGAAGGCATTAGTGAGGGTGCAGAAAAGATTCACGAGAATGGTTCCAGGGATGAGGAACTTCAGTTTCGCAGTTAGATTGGAGAAGCTGGGGTTGTTCTCCTTGGAAAAGAGGAGATTGAGGAGATTTAATAGAGGCATCCAAAGTCATGAGGGGTCTGGGCAGAGCAGATAGAGAAAAATTGTTCCCGTTGGTGGAAGGGTCGAGAACCAGAGGACATTGATATAAGGTGATTGGCAAAAGAAGCAACGGTGACAAGAGGACAAACATTTTACGCAACGAGTGATTAGGACCTGGAATGCACTCCGGAGAGTGTGGTGGATGCAGATTCAATCGAAGCCTGCAAAAGAGAATTGGGTAATTATCTGAATAGAAACAAAGTTGCAGGGCTGCGGGGGAATGGGACTAGGTGAGTTGCTCTTGCAGAGACCGGGCACAGACTCAACAGGCTGAATGGCCTCCTTCAATGCTGTAACCATTCTATGATTTTATGATTCTATGATTCTTTTCAGCTCAGTTTGGTGTTCTTGACCACTCCATTTTTGGCCCTGGTTTACTATTTCTATGTATTTTATATTTCTGTCTTTTTTTTAATTTCACCCGAAAGCCTCAGTTCAGGCCTAACTTAGTCCCATTTACTCAGCCCCAACATATCTTTATTTGCCCAAACGATAACAACAAACTGGTTTAAAATTATATCTCTTCAGGGTATATAACAGGAACTTACCATATAAATTACCATAGAAACAGTAATGTCCCCATGGAATATCCATGAAAACAGTATATTTTACTGAGGCCTAGCTCTTCTGAAAAAATACAGGTAAGATAAGGTTCTAGTAGTCAGTAGTTTAGATACAGTGTACATATTCATAAAGTAAATAGAAATGTTAACAAAAGCTGAGGTTCCATTAAAAATGGATGCCAAGTAATTTGAAAGACAGGGAATATAATAAAATAAATGGTTACACATAAATATATAAATGAAATAAATATTTGTTGATATGTATATTACTGGGAACCTCAACATACAGTGTGTTAGGTTATTGTAAAGCTTTTCTTTCCACATTGTGATTATAATGTTGTACACACAACCATCTTCTCTTCCCTCCCCTGCTACCCGCCCTCCACCTTGTCCAAACACAGATACACATCAAATAACTGAGTATTCAACTTAATAATCTTTTGGGTTCTAGTAAAGTAACTAAGGGCTGCCTTTCTTATGTATCATTGATTTAGTCCATTAGTTTGGTTGTGATGTACACACTAACACCCTCTAGCCATATACTGTCAATGGCTATCCAGCAAACATAGAAGCACCATTAACAGAATGCCTTAGAGCTATGTGTTGAAAGAAAATGAGATATTGCTGCAGGCAAAAACCTATTCTATCTGTTGTGTCCCTAGTTTGTCGTGCTTCAGAGCGGAGTTACAAGTTATATGCATTCGCACTTGACAACAAATAAGGCTTGTTTTGGCACTCTCCTCCAAAGCCTGTCCTTCCAACTTTGAGACCCAGATTTAATCCACATCAGACAGATAGGATGAAGGTCCCATCTGTTTCTGACAGCTGGTAACTAACGCATCCTCCAGTCTGGTGCTTTTCATAAGTCCAGAGAGAAGGAGAAATGAGAGTCTGTAGAATAAACATGTCATGCTGGTTCAGGTGAGAGTGCTTTAAAGTGCATAACTAGAGAGAGCCCAGTTTTTGAATGATCTATGTTGTGGCTAACTTAGGAGAATTTACTGCTGTCACTGGGTGGAATATGAAAATGTTCAATTCTGCAAGACTTTCATTAATAAACAAAAGAGATCACATTTTGACACATTCTTACAAGGTGCTGCATCCATCATAATATAGTGTACAGACCTTGTACAGAAAATCAGCTATTTCTATGCAGAAAGGATGACGCATCATGAAATCTATGGGCTTGGCCATCAATAAAATATTATGTTACCAATGGAATGACATTCAATTAACTAAATTAGATTTCCTTTTTGTAATTATGCTCCTAAATATTAATGTTCTGTTGACTAATGCTGATCTGTGTACATATTGTATACTAATGAATATATTTTCTTTCCCTAATTGGATGTTCAAAAGAAGGTAGACTCTTTCTTGATAGGTGATGCCTCATTCACCTTCAATCTTTGACTTCTGTCTTTCTACGTTGCAACCTTTTTTATTCTTCTCTATGACTGTTCCTCCTCTGAATGTTCTTCTCCTGATCCACCTAAGCTCTGAATATCTCATCCTCTATAATCCTTCCTCCTTTCTATGCTGTCACTGTATTCAAATTATTGGCCCTATCTCCTGCTCTAATTCTTTTCAAGACCTTAAAACTATGAAACTCCATTATATTAATCTTTTCTCCGCTGCAGTCTCTATGCTTCTAAAATCATCAATCAATCATCACTTGATTTATCTCTTTATCTCCCATTCTTTCCAACCTCAGTGGTAGAAACATTGTAAGACTTACAGCAAGAAAGAGACCATTTGGCCCATCATGTCTGTGCCAGCCACAAAAAGAGATATCCAGTTTAATCCCACCTCCAGCTCTTGGTCCGAAGTTCTGTAGGTTACGGCACCCAAGTGCACAGCCAAATGTTTTTTAAATGTGTTGAGGGTTTCTGCCTCTACCACCCATTCAGGCAGTGCATTCCAGACCCCCACCACCCTCTGGGTGAAAAAAGTCTTTCCTCAACTCCCTCTAATCCTTCCAGCAATTACTTTAAATCTATGTCCCTAGTTATTGACCTCTCTTCTAAGGAGAAATAGATCTGTCCTATCCACTCTAATTAAGCCACTGATAATTTAATATACCTCAATTAAATCTCCCTTTGGCCTCCTCTGTTCAAACGAAAACAAACCCAGCCTATCCAATCTTTCCTCATAGCTAAAATTCTCCATCCTTATAGCTAAAATTCTCTATTCCTGGCAACATCCTCATACCCTCTCTAGTGTGATCATATCCTTCCTGTAATGCAGTGACCAGAACTGTACGTAGTACTCTAGCATTATTCAAAGATGAGCAGGGAGATCCTCCTGGGTGTTTGGGTCAACACTTATACCTCAACCAATATTACACTAAAACAGATCATCTGATCATTTATTTCATTGCTGTTTGTGGGATCCTGCTGTGCACAAATTGGCTGCGTTTTTCCCCGAAATTACAACAGTGATAACACTTCAAAAGTACTTCATTTGGAGAAGCAGTCCTGAGGTTGTGAAAGGTGCTATACAATGTTCTCTCTAAGCTGCGTGGGTACACGACTGTATAGAAATCCGGAATGTACCATGCAATGCAACAAACAAGTCACATGCCACCAATGCTCCCTTTAAACTATGTGCATGCGTGGCCATACATCAATTTTAAAGGGACCGTGCAGAGACTCATAGAGTCATATACAGCACAGAAGGAGGCCATTCAGCCTATCGAGTCCATGCCGGCTCTCCATGGAACTATGCAGTCAGTCCCACTCACCGGCTTGATCCCTGTAGTCCTGCAAGTCTATTTCTCTCAGGTGGCCATCCAACTTCCTCTTGAAGTAATTGATCATCTCCGCTTCCACCCTTGTGGGCAGTGAGTTCCAGGTCATTAACATCTGCTGCATAAAAAAGTGCTTCCTCACATTCCCCCTGCATCTTTTGCCCAAATCCTTCAATCTGTGTCTCTTAGTCCTTGTACCATTTCTTAATGGGAACAATTTTTCCTTGTCTAATGTACCTAAGCCCATCATAAAACTTCTATTAAATCTCCCCGCAATCTCCTTTTGTTCTAAGGAGAACAAATCCAGCTTTTCCAACCTAACCTTGTAACTAAAATCCTCCATCCCTGGAACCATTCTGGTAAATCTCCTCCGCACCCTCTCAAGGACCCTCACATCACCCTAAAGTGTGGTGACCAGAACTGGACGCAATACTCCAGTTGGGGCCTAACTAGAGCTTTATAGAGGTTTAGCATAACTTCCCTACTTTTGTACTCAATGCCTCTTTTTATGAAGCCCAAAATTCCATATGCTTTACTAACCACACTCTCAATATGTCCTGCCACTTTCAAAGATCTATGCACATCCACCCTAGGTCCCTCTGTTCCTGCACACTCTTTAGAACTGTGCCATTAAGTATATATTGCCTCTCCCCATTCCTTCTGCCAAAATGCATCACTTCAGACTTGTCAGTATTAAATTCCATCTGCCACCTGTCTGCCCATTCTGCTAGTCTATCTATTCCTGTTGCAGGTGGTTCATATCATCCTCACTTCTTGCTGCACCTCCAAGTTTGGTGTTGTGAGAAAATTATGAGATTCTACTCAGTGTTCCAAGATCCAAGTCATTTATATATAGCAAAAAAATCAGTGGTTCCAGCACTGACCCTTGAGGAACACCACTGTCCATCATCCTGCAGTCTGAAAAGGAGCAATTTACTATGGCTCACTGTTTTCTGCCCTTAAGCCAATGTTTTATCCAATTGGACACCGAAACTCCTATTCCATGAGCCTCAATTTTGTTAACCAGCCTTTTATGTGGTACCTTACCAAATGCTTTCTTAAAATACATATAAATAACATCCACCGCATTCCCTTCATCTACCTGCTCTGTTACTTCATCAAAACATTCAATTAGATTAGTCAAGCATGATCTACCTTTTACAAATCCATGCTGGCTATTCTTAATTAGCTCAAACCTCTCTAAATGTCTGTTGATATTTTCCCTGATTTTTGTTTTGAAAACCTTACCCACCACTGTTGTTAAACTAACTGGTATTGCCTGTGCGGAGTTTGCAAGTTCTCCCTGTGACCGCGTGGGTTTTCGCTGGGCACTCCGGTTTCCTCCCACAGCCAAAGACGTGCAGGTTGATAGGTAAATTGGCCATGGTAAATTGCCCCTTGTGTAGGTAGGGTGGTAGGGAATATGGGATTACTGTAGGGTTAGTATAAATGGGTGGTTGTTGGTCGGCACAGACTTGGTGGGCCGAAGGGCCTGTTTCAGTGCTGTATCTCTAAATAAATAAATAAATAAAAATAAATAAACTGGCCTGTAGTTGCTAGGACTGTCGTTAGACCTTTCTTGAATAAGGGTGTCACATTTGCCACTCTCCAATCCTCTGGCACCTTCCCCCCATCGAGGGAAGATTGGAAGATTATGGCAAGCCCTTCTGCTATCTCCATACCATTTCCTTTAGCAACCTGGGATGCAAGCCATCCAAACCAGATGAATTATCTACCCTAAGCATAGCCAGCCTTTTTAGTAACTCCCCCTTCTCAATTTTTATTCTATCCATTGCCTCTACTCTCTCTGTCTCTACTGATATTTTGTCAGCCGCCATTTCCTTGGTGAACACTGATACAAAGTACTCATCAAGTATATTAGCCTTACCTTGCACCTCTAACAATATATTATGCTCTCTGTCTCTAAAGGCCCCACTTCTTCTCTTACCACTCGTTTATTATTTACACGAAAGAAGATCTTTGGATTCCTTTTTATGTTGACTGCCATTCTAATTTCATATTTTCTCTTTGGCAGTCTTATTTTTCACTTCACCTCCCCTCTTAACTTATTGTTCTCACTTGTTGAGTTCATCTGACATGCATCATACACCCCCTTTTTTGTTTCATCATCATCTCTATCTGTCTCGTCAACCAAGGAGCCCTGTTCTTGGTTCCCCTACCTTTCACTCTTGTTGGAATGTTCTTAACCTGTACAGGAACTGTCTCTTCCTTAAAGATAACCCATTGTTCTATTACAGGTCTTCCTGCCAGTCTTTGGTCCCATTCTACTCTGGCTATATCCCTTGTCATTGTGTTGAAATTAGCCCTCTTCCAATCTAGACACTCTACCTTATTTTGTTCATTGCTTTTCTGCATTACTAGTCTAAACCTTATGATATGATGATCACTCTTACCTAAGTGTAAGTGGAACAAAAAGGTTGCACACAACAGAGAAAAATTAAAGGGAATACTGGTGTTATATAAATATATTTCTTTCTCCAAGTAAAATGAAAACCCTAATAACTGCACGTTGTATAAAAAGGCACAGTTCTTCAGGTTGGACCAGAATGTTGCCATATGAGGGCTCCTCTTTTGATGTCATCACAACAAGCCAACCATAACCTTCTAATTGATTCAACTGAATACAACAGTTAAGGTGTCAAAAAAGAGGTAATATTGGCACAATGTGCCTCCAGCTGTTATGATGTATCTAGAGATTGGACCAGCATACATAAAAGTGCCTAGAGAGACAGGTAGTACTCCCAGCACAATTAAAATCATCATTTACACTTTAAAATTTAGTAGCTCATTTCCAGAATATTCATGATCCCAATCCACTGTATCAGTAAAGAACCTCTTCCACTAAGTGGTTAAGAAGACGTATGTTCTATTTAACAAAATCTTATTTTAATCCCCCTCCTCTCCTTACTGGCACACAACTGCATGGACAGAACCCACTTTCTGGTTTATTGCTCAAGCATTCATTCCCCAATTGTGGATCTAGACAAGGATGAGATGAAATTGATGTTTGGCAATAGTGCAAAATGAGCTGCAGCAAATCAGCAGCCCCTTGAACACTGCCCAATGACTTCAATAGCAAAGAAAGTTGGATGGGGTGTAAAACAGGCTGCCAATTCATTATTGCCCATTCTGTGCTATCGCTGGAGACCTGTTGCACCTCGAGAGTGTCAATGCAACCATGGCAAGAGATGAGGAGAAGGGAAGGTTGGACCACAGCTGAGTCTGATCGTGCTCTTAATCATTGTTCACACATTTCAACAAAAGTCACTGGACACAGATCAAGAGCAGGAATTCAGGATGCTTTACTTTTATTTCCCTCTGTGCAGCCCATGCTGCACCTATCTGCAAGGTAATCACATACTGCAGCTTAGACCCAGACCAAGGACTGAACTTGCAGTTGTGTGTGTAGCAGTTCTTTACTGAGCATTGAATTTACTCATTGGACCATCAAAGAGGAATATTTTCACTTTATCAGTATTATTATTCTCCCATTCTTCTGATTCATTGAAAGCAGGAGCAAACCAGACCAGTGTCTAATTTTGACAAATTTGCTGCTGAATTCGGTTTTCCTTAGGTATAACAGAATTACTGCAAAAATCAAACTTACTATTCTCCAACTTTTCTGCTCTTCAATGTGAAGAATTAATTTATGAAGCTTGTTTATCAATTCAATGTAATTTTGATCTGCAAATACGTTTCAAATTCGGATATTTTAAAACAGAAATCATTTTACAATTGTTTATTACAGTGATAGGACCATTCAAATACAAAGTGTACAAGAACACCCTTTTAAGCTTCATATGGCAAGGAACCTGCCTCAAAACCATCACTGCAGCAGAGTTATGACCTCTCAAGGTGAAAATATTTTGGCTTTGGATGGAAACACATTAAAATTCAGCCAAACTGGGTAAGACTGAGAAGAAGGTTGGTGAAACAGTGGTAAACTGGGTTGTTTGGAAAGTCAGCCAAAGGACAATGTTTTGAAAACAGATCTGTCAATCAATATTATAAAAGCATGACAGTCAGCAATTATCCCAGTTTATTGATCTATTTATTTTAGCCAAACAAAAGGTCTACACCTGTATCATCATTGGCTGAAATACAACTGTGTACAAATTCTAGAGTGAAAGGCCAGCATGCTTTATTGAATAGGGTACAATTCAAGTCTGATTGCAAGTTTTGAATTTTTATAGAGTGATCTCTTGAATTGCTTTTCAATGTTTCCTGTAATGACTAAAAGGATTTGTATTATTGAATTGGTGTTATTGACAGTGGCATCAATGTGAATCTTTCCCAGACCACCATTTTCAGTGCATTATATGTTAAACCCATATAATAAAGACAAAGAACAATTTATTGATTTTCCAAAAGTATAAAAATTACTGTAAATATTACAATGTGTTTTTTTTCAGAATGTATGTACTGGCACCTTATGTCCTTTCCAGCTCAGGTCTCACACATTCACAGCCAAGATGGGCCCCTAAACTGAACCTGCTGAGTGTCTTCCTGTCCAACTAAAACTTGACTTCCATTCATAGGTCATAGGCCGTTCGAAACACCACTGTGATCAGCTCGTTGTGTCCGTCAGTTCAGCTGATTATGGTCAGAAGTCAGACTAGGTTAACTCTAGTTCAACTTAATGCATTAAATCATTGGCCTCATTTAACCTTGCAGTAAAGGTATGACAATCCAGATGTCCAACTGGATAGTTTGGGTTAACAAAACAGATACATCTAAAAAGAAATCCAAATCTGAATTTAAAAGTCAGTTGATCAATTTTCATGTTAAACTGTTATAGAACCAGATTTTTATATTGAGATGGACAAATGGCCACCAAAAAATGATCATAAAGTCCCACCTAGAGAATGTGAAGAATGCAATTGTCTCTCACCTCATTTTGATGGCCTTCAGGAACTTGATTAGACACCCGAAAAAAGCTGAAAGACAGAAGGGCTAATAGGAAAAATATATTTTTCCCAGTTTAGAAACATCCTTGAACAGCTGAAGTCTCACCACAAGAACAAATCCAATAGGGCCTTTGATTCACTTCTTTTGACACTATTTCCATCCTGCCAGTGTTAGAAGTTGAATTTGTTAAGACTGGTACCTATGGCCCTGCTGCTACAACCTTTCGGCTGCCAGCCATGGTTCAGTTGCTAGCACCATCACCTCTGAATCAGAAGGTTGAAGGTGCAAACTCCAGAGACTTGAGCCAAAAATCTAGGCTGCCAATTCAGTGCAGTACTAAGGGAGTGCTGTACCTTCGGAGGTGTCATCTTTCAGATGAGACGTCAAACCTGTTTGATGTCGACGCCTGTCTGCTTTCTCAGGTGAATGTCGAAAATCCCCCTGGTACTATCTTGAAGAGCAGCAGGGGAGTTATCCCTGGTGTCCTGACCAATATGTATCCCTCAATCAACATCACAAAAACAGATTATCTGGTCATTATCACATTGATGTTTGTAGGAGTTTGCTGTGCGCAAATTGGCTGCCGTGTTTCCCACATTACAATAGTAACTACCTACACTTCAAAAATACTTATTTGGTTGTAAAACATTTTAGGATGTTCTCAGGTCGTATAAGGCACTATATAAATGCAAGTCATTCTTTCTCTTTTTCTTTTTAATCCCATCCTGGCAAAATTGAGGATTTCATAAGTATTTGACAGTCCACAAATAATAATGTCAAGGAACAATTTGTAGATTTCCCAAAAAATATATTATATCTGCATAAATGTTACAATACAATTTTTTAAAAATATACAAAACCACCTCAAAATCTTCCCAGTTCAGGCTATCTCCTCGTCAGCCGACCTGGTCTACATTGCTTCCCTGCTCAGATAGGCCCCATATTGTATTTCTTCCTCCATCCACACAACAAGCCAGCCTTCTTGTTCCTTTATTTGGGACCGTGACCTTCCCTGACTGACTGCACATAATCCTGATAACTTGTTTTTCTCTCTCCCAACTGCTGAATACACAGTGCCCTATATTTCATCTTTCTCTTGATACTGTTCACAGATCACAGGAGCACCAGAATCCTTCAGCGTAGTATAAAAATAATAATTACAGAATAAATGATATGCTACATATAAATGATATGAATATTATATTTAAATCTTACTTAAGTACCTGTTAACAAAGAATTTCTTCTACTTTACATTAATTTAGTTTGTCAATCCTTCAATTTATGAAGCTCTAAAATTATATAAGAAGTTAGTTTGTGTATATTTTAACTGTATCATTTAATGTAATTTGAAATTCTGTGTACAGTTTAAACTGTCTTTACACTGATTTATTTATTTTGAAATAACATTCACTTTATTCTCAACAGGGGCAAAAATGTGCTTACACTGTAGCATATTCTACATTACCTATTGTAATACCACTACCCTCATGAAAGAGCAAATGGCCAACCTTTGGGTTTTATAATTGGGGCATAGAGTACAACTGTAAAGAAGCAATGGCCTGCATTTTGTGGTGGTAATGATGGCAAAACTGTCAGAATTTGCTGTCATTACTGCTCTAAAACTGACAGCCATTTTTGCAGTCTGCACATATTCTGTAAAACACAGAAATTCAGAAGTTGCTGTCAGTGATTCTAAAGTTCTCCCGAGTATGTGCTGTTGAGGTTCCCCCAGAATGCAGTCAATTAGAAATCATTGAACTGATGAGAACTTCCACTCTTATGCTCTTAGTTTCACTGTTAAAATCCTTGAAAAAATCACAACTTATTGAATAAGGTATAACTGTGTTTTTAACAGCATACTGAGCTCAAAATGAACAGCCTCACTGGTCCTGAAAGAGCAATTTTATATCTGTTGAATAACAAGTTTCTCTGTTATGATGAGAAATTCCACATTTTTTTTTTAAGTTTATGATATTTTAGCTTCTACCTTCATCCCATCTGTCTGACCAAATCATTCATTTTGCCATCTGCAAAATTTAAATTAAAAGTGAAGGGATTCAGTGGTTTTTAACTTGCTGGTTTGCTGTTTGTGAGAATTCATCAGTGTGATTGGCTGCTTACTCTGCAGTTGATATCACTATTGCTGCACTTCTGGAGATCTCCTTGACTTGGCACAAGATTCAAACTGATGTCAGTAAAGGGGAAATCCATGCCACATAGATTGCTTGATCCTTTGAGATCAGCAGTGAGCATCATTGCTTTGTTGTTGAGCATGAAATTTAGGACAATGATCTTTTTTTACAAAACACTGGTTAGACCACAGACCACAGTATGCAGTTTTTGACATCCTATTACAGAAGGACATTGATGTTATAGGAACATAGAAACAGGAGTAGGCCATTCAGCCCCTTGGGCCTGTTTTAGCCTTCAATTAGGCCATGGTTGATGTGTACCACAACTCCATTTACTCACCTTTTCTCCTTTGATATCCATATCCATATCCTTTGATACTCTTAAGCAACAAAAAATGATCAATCTCAGTTTTGAAAATTTCAATTGACCCAGAATCCACAGCCTTTTGGGGGAGTGAATTACAGATCTCTACTACCATTTGTGTGAAGTGCTTCCAGATTTCAATCCTAAATGGTCTGATTCTAATTTTAAGATTATGTACATTTATTCATCCTTGTTCCACCAACACATTATGAAACGAAATGTCTCTTAACCTCTCTCTTTGGTCTCTCTTCAACAATTTAAATTGAAGGCTCCTTGTCACTGACTTCCCAACCAGAAGAAATAGACTTTCCTGATTCAATCTATCAAAACTCTATCATAACTTTAATAACCTCTATTAAATCTCTTTTATCTTTGCTCCCAAGAAAGTAGCCCTCATTTCTTCAGGTTCCTGTTGCCACTTTAGTTTCCCACTCCTGGCATCATCATGATGAATCTATGGTTTTAATGTCTTTTCTATAATTAGGTGCCCAAAACTGTATGCCTAACCATTGCCTCACCAATGTTTTGTAGAAATTTATCATTACTCTTGTACTCTATACCCTATTTAAAATACCCAAAATGCTCTTGGGTCTTTTTATAGCTTTATCTACCTGCACTTGGATTTTCAGGGAACATGAAGCACTTGGGTCTCACTGTTCAGCTACAGCCTTCGGTGTTTTTCCACTGAATACATAATAATGATATTAATTTTATTTCAAATTATGGGTACTAAGCTTTTGCCCACAAAGTGTTAGAATGATTTACTTTAGAGAAAAGCAGACTTGGTGGATATACGGTTGAGATTTACAAAATGATGAAGTGATTGGACTCAGTCTGATTAACTAAGCTATTTGAGATGGATAGAGATGGAAGGACTAGAGATCATGGCCTGGAATCTTACGCACCCCCCCCCCCCCACCCCACAGAAGCGAGCTGGTGGCAGGGGTGGCAGTTATAAAATTGAGTGGGAGGTGGGGGGGTGCTGGTCTTGATGCCTTCCCGTCCCCACAGCAATGTTATCAGGGGTGGCCCGCCCCAGGCCAATCAAAAACCTTAAGTGGCCAATTAATTGCCACTTAAGGGCCTCCTCCCACTGCTATTGGTATTTTATCAGCGGCTGGCGGGTGCCTTAGGCTCCCCCAGTCCCTTGTCGGCTGGGTGGGGGCCTTGCTGATCGGGCACCCTGTGCCCCATGAAGGGCCCCCCACCCTGAAGCCCCAACCGCCCCCACTGAAGTAAAGTCCCCCTCCTCCCAACCAACCTCCCTTGTCTCGACGGGGCCCGGCCGATTGTCCCCGGTGAGGCCCCAAAACCGACCTCTCTTCCGGGGCTGATGTCCATGATCCTGCTGTTGCCTGGGTTCAGTCCCAGCAGTGGCCAACACTCCCACCACTGAGAGCTGCCAGCCCACTGACTGGCCGGCTGCTCGGAGTTGGGACTTCCTGCCTTGGAAATGAGTAACATAGGAACATAGGAGCAGGAGTAGGCCATTCAACCCTTCGAGCCCGCTCCGCCGTTCAATAAGACCATGGCTGATCTGGCTGTGGCCGCAACTCCACTTTCCTGTCTGCTCCACGTAACCCTTGACTCCCTTGTCTATCAAAAATCTATCTAACTCAGACTTGAATAAATTTAATGGCCTAGCCATTGCTTTCTGGGGAAGCGAATTCCACAGACTAATGACCCATTGAGAAAAAAAATCTCATCTCCATCTTAAAAGGGAGACCTCTTATTCTTAAACTGTGTCCCCTAGTCCTAGTCTCTCCCACAAGAGGAAACATCTTCCTATCTCTCCACTCTATCAAGTCCCATCAGGATCTTATGTGTTTCAGCAAGATCACCTCTCATTCTTTTAAACTCCAATGGGTATAGGCTTAAAGCCTCTAAGTGGCTCAGGTCTCCCCCTGGCAAGAATGAGCAGAAATTGGGGGCACTTCACCCGTTGCTTGCCTGTTCTCCACCGATACCTATGCTTGGTCCTCATATGCGCGCATTTGGCAGTGAAAGACAGATAAAAATATTAGATCTAAATGTATAAATCAATCTACATTGTTTTCAAAACAAGAATAAAAAATGCAGAACAGATCTATAATACAGTGTGCCAAAATTATGTTAATGTAATTGTAGATCACAAATCAGATTATTTTTAATGATAGGTCATTATAATTCCAGGATCACCTAACCGAATGAGTTTATATCGGTTGTCCATACTGCGATAGCATTAAATTAGTAAAATTATCATACTCCCGCACCTCTCTGATAATATAAATTTAATCTAGATAATAACCTGTCCAGAAGTAGGTCATAGTTTATAATCATATAATAGTTAGTAGACATTCTCACCAGTGGAACCAGTAATTACTTCAAATCACTGACATTTCACTGTTTTATTTGGCTTGGCCATGCCTAGCAAGTCTGTCAAGCAACTGAGGACACCCCAATCTTCTGAGCAATGCTTTATTCAAAATAATTTTCCTTACCATATTTGGGCAGAAACTATTATTAAGTAATATTTAAGATTTAGTATATGGTAGAACATTTTCCACAGGCATGGTTACTTCGCAATAGAAATACAAGGGGAATTACTCCATGATGATTGTCACAGCACTGGTGAACATTGTTCATTTCAGATTCCAGTGGAAGTAAAATGGAGTTTAATTTAATGAAATGCACCTACTCATCTTATCAATTAATGAAGCATTGCTAATCTGAATTCATCAATTCTCCAAATGTTTTCTTTTTACTTTGTAGTCTTTATAACTATAACTCAGTGTCCTTTGTTTTCAGTGGTCTACAGGTTGGCAAATTTAGGATTGGCGCAGATTCTGCTAATATTTACAATATATGAGGGAATCAAGGAGCCTTCAAATGGGCCTAGTGAGGAATTTCTTTTTACTGTTCAAACTTCTAATCTGTTCTGCATTGCTGGTGCATTTCACATATACAAGCATAGAAGACATTCAAGGTGCTAAGACAACTGATAAGGCGTTCTGATTAAAAATTCAAACCTTGTTTATTGAGAACTTTGTTGCAAACTACATGAAGAGAACTTTATTGATATAAACTACACATGTTCCTTCCAAATAGGGTATAAAAAGAATTAAATGCTAGCTCTGTTTGCTCCAGATAACCATGCATCATATCCAAACGGAATTGTGATATAAGGGTAGAATTCCAATGTATCATATCATGTTCCACCGTACAAAATTCCTCACACTTCAAATACAAATTTCTCCTTCAGTCATAAACTGTTCCACACTGTCTTTTTTATTGCACTCATCAATACAGAATATCCATTGTCAGATTTCAAATGAAAACAACTGCATTCTCAGTAATCGAGAATTATATTTTCATCCATTTGCTAATGTTAGAAAAAAAAAGGTTGTTGTGTGTATTGAGTAGGTTCCTAACTTTCTCACTAACATTAGCAAACAGCTGGAAATATACTCCCCAACCACTTAGGTGCAAAATATAGATTTTTGTTCTGTGATTTCTAGTTTTTGCTCTCAGACTGAGTTGTTTAGAGGATTATTAAACAGACTAAAGCACAAAGGTCATCAAATTGGCATTCATCAACTGGAATTTATAGAAAAGGAGCACATTTCTTGTCAAACTGACTGTACATTTATGAGGGTTGACTGGGATGATTTTAGAAAGCCTCTTTCATCTTTTACCTTTAATTGCAGCTAAATGATGAGTCCCAGAATACGACATTTTTTCCCAAAGATTTCTAGGGAGAAGCCACTGTTTTTCTGTATTAATGCCAGATATGTATTCAAAATAAGGTTTTGTTTATCTCATAATATGCCACATATAGCCTTATATTCTGCATGGGTCAGTGGTTGCCAGCTAACATACAAGGTTTCATGCTGGCTGTCATTTATCTACTGTCAGTTGAAAGAAATATTTTTTTCAATACCCCATTTATCAGAACTTAATGAAGCATGGAATAATAGATCATCTCATAACTAAGGAAAAGCACATGCATTAATGTTTTGTTCGGTGGGGGAGAGGGAGATGCTAATTTCTACATCATGATGTCACCTTGGTTTTAATCTGCACATGCTGCCAATTGTGCAGTGGTCAAATATCATCTTTAGTACGGTCGTGGTGAAATATCTAAGTCGTGCCACTGAGCTTCAGATCAACAGGTAAAGAGTGAAAGACGGATGGAAACCTTTCATGCTAAAGGCTTATGCGTGTTCATCTCATAAGGGGTATTGTGCAGGCTAGAATATCACCAGACACTGCATGGTACAAAAACCGTATCAAGATTCTAATTTGTGTCGCTCTATAGGGTACATTCAGCACTCTGAGCAGTAAACCATGCTTGAAGGGAACATGGGTCAGAGACAGAGAGCAGGATTTTCACGGACCGATGGGGGCGGGAACAGAGGTAGGCGGGCGTGTAATTTCCTGCTGCCAGCCGGTAGGCTAGTTTGCAGGCACCTCCCACTGCTGGGCCATTTTCCCAGTGGGATTGAGGGCAGAAGGGCTACCTGCCCTGAGGTAAGTTATAGGCCAATAATAAGAGATTGACTGGAATTTTCCAGTCAATCTGTGGGCCCCCACAGTGTCGGGAATAGGCCAGCTGCCTGGAGGCGGACGCCCAGTGGCAGGCCGGAGGCCAGTGCTTCAGGATTCCTTTGAGGACCTTCCCGCCTACCTGCATACAGCTGTAGCAGCAGGCTTCCCTGTGGAGGGGATCCCCAGCAACAATGGTGGCTTGGCAGCTGTGCCATGTTTTCTTTGAGTTTTTTTAAAGACACTAAGAGGGTGCCTCAAGATGGATGTGCCCTCTCTCTCCCTTGCATGCAATGGCAGGCTGCAGCTTCTTCCATACTGGTGGGCCCCTGTTGGCCCTCCAACTTTGAGAGCCCACCCGCTGTCCTTAATTGGACAGAGAGTGTGCCCTCTGACCACTAATTGCTCCTGACATAGTGTGGGATCGGGACCCTCATTTGACCCTGTTTTGGGGTCCCAACCCAAAATGCAAAATCCTGCCCGGAGCTACAACACTGCAACTTTGATTCTCTAACCTGCTCTCTGTTTGATTGTACCTCAATTCTTTTTATTCTTTCATGGAATGTGGGCGGCACTGGCAAGACCGGCATTTGTTGCCCATCCCTAATTGCCCTTGACAACTCAGTGGTTTGCTGGGCCATTTCAGAGGGCAGTTAAGAGTCAAGCACATTGCTATGGGTCTGGAGTCACATGTAGGCCAGACCAGGTAAGGACGGCAGATTTCCTTCCCTAAAGGACATTAGTGAACCAGATAGGTTGTTACAACAATTGATGAGACTTTCCTGACACCATTAATAAGACTAGCTTTCAATTCCAGATTTTTTATTAATTAATTGAATTTAAATTCCACCAGCTGCCATGGTGGGATTTGAACCCTTGTTCAAAGGGCATTAGTCTGAACCTCTGGATTACTAGTTCATTGGCATTACCACTACACCACTGTCTCCCCTTTAGGGTTTGAATTTATTATGTCCATTTGGAGCGGGAAAGGTGGCATGGAGGGACGAAGAATCATGTCAGAAGGTCTGCCCAGAAATCTCGCATCAAGAGGTCGGTTCTGGATTTAGTCAGTGTAGGGAAGCACCAAGGAAATGTATTTTAAATTACTGAACACTTATTTTTAATACAATTGCAATTAATGCATCGCAATTCAATGGAGGGCTTGGGAATAAGTGGATTGTGGGCAGCACCCATGTGCCTTTGGATTCCCGACTGTTAAAAACTGGCGGCACTAAAGCAAGATTTCAATACTGTGACAATGGCCCCTGCGGCACTGCATAGGGGAAAAGATGGGTGCAGAGGCCATTGTCAGCCTGAAGTACTGTGCATTCTGCAAGGGCGGGGGCTTGGGTCTGTATGCTCTGCAAGGGGTGGCTTGGGTTTGGGTGGCTGTATCAGGAGACCAAACTGTTGGGTGAGGTGTTTGATTTCCCATACTGCTGGATGAGAGGGTCAGCTATCAGCAAGGGTGGGAATTGAAGGCCATCAGGGAGTCAGCCGGGAGAAGTAGCTAAAGCTCAGTTGCCAAGGCAGGGTCACATCTGCACTGACAGTGCTCTCTAGGCCCACTGGTCACCAGGCATGAGTTTCATATACCCTGTCTTTTTAGACCCCCATGGCATGATGCAGCTCATCCTTTGGAGGGAGGGCCAGGAGGTAGCTGTGCCTGCCTGTGAAGCGCCACGAGAACAGCAGCAGCCAGCCATGCCAAGAAGGGCCCACCTGAGCTAAGAGTGTACCGGACTTTAATCAGCTACCTCCCAATGTCTGTGGCATCGTGAGTGAAGACTATTCCTCTCCAGGGAGGCCGTCACTGACTTACGTGTCCTGCTGCAGGACAAGTTGCAACCTATGGGATCTGGGGGTCACCAGTGGCCCTGAAGATCACAGTGGCACTAAGGCTTTACATGTCTGGATAATTCCAAGGATCCACAGGGGGCATGTGAGGGGTTTCCCAGGCAGCATCCCACCGCTGCATCAAGGAGGTGACCAGTGCCCTGTTCAAGAGGACTGGTACTACCAGACCGATCCTGGCAGTCAGGCCAATGGGGTCATTGCTGGATTCCCTCAGGTACAAGGTGTGAGAGATTGCATGCATGTGGCCATCAAGACTCCAACGGACTAGCTATCCACCTTCATCAACAGGAAGGGCTTCCATTCAATCAACGTTCAACTGGCCTGCGACCACAGAAAGCATTTCTTGCAGGTGTGTGCCTGCTTCCCGGGAAGCAGCCATGATGCCTACATACTTAGACAGTCCCAGCTGCCACAGCTTTTCAGGCCCTCGCTTACCTCACGATGGATTCTCAGGGACAAGGGATACCCATTGAGGACATGGCTACTGATCTACAGAGGAACTTTTGCAATGAAATGGAGGAGAGGTACAAGAATCACAGCATCGAAGGAGGCCATTCGGACCATCATGTCTGTACCAGCTCTCTGAATGAGCAATTGACTAAGTGCCATTCCCCTGCCTCTCCCTGTAACCCTGCACATTCTTCCTTTTCAGATAACTATCTAATTCCCTTTTGAATGCCTTGATTGAACCTACCTCCACCATATAGCTGGCAATGCACTCCAGATCCTAATCACTCGCTGCATGAAAAAGTTTTTTCTCATGTCTCCATTGCTTCTTTTGACAATTACTTAAATCTGTGCCCTCTCATTCTTGATCCTTTCACGAGTAGGAACAGTTTCTCTCTCTCTACTCTGTCCAGACCCTTCATAATTTTGAATACCTCCATCAAATCTCTTCTCAGCCTTCTCTTCTCCAAGGAAAACTGTTCCAACTTCTTTAATATATCTTCCTAAATGAAGTTCTTCATCCCTGGAACCATTCTCGTGAATCTTTTCTGCACTCTCTCCAATGACTTCACACCTTTCCTAAACAGTGGCGCCCAGAACAGGACGCAATACTCCAGTTGAGGCCGAACCAGTGTTCTGTACAAGTTTAACATAACCTCCTTGCTCTTGTACTCTATGCCCTCTTAATAAAGTTTAGGATACCGTATGCTTTATTAATCGATTCCCAAATCGATCTGGGGGAGCCCTGCAGTATGCACCAGCGAGGATTTCCTGTATCGTTGTGGTCTGCTGTGCTCTGCACAATCTGCATGATGATGATCTAACTCAGTGACACTCCTCCACTGAAAAGGAGGACGGGGAGGAGGGAGATGAGAAAGCAGCACCGGATATTGAAGCCCTTGCACTGGAGGTCAGGCAGATTGAGTGACGGGACAAGGAGACAAGAGGCAATCTCATACTTAACCACTTCCAGCCACGATGATGGCCACTCAGAGAAAAAAACAATAAAGACTCACCTCAATGCATGCAGTTGGTCGCCTCCTTTCTATTTGTGTTCCATGCCTAGTGCCCAGCTTAACCATGTACTAGTGCCCATGGGAGATCATATTCAAATGAGGACTGTACTTACATTGGCACCCACTAAGGGGGAAAGGTGAAGTCAGCAGGCCAGTTAATGCATGATAGAATAATTACTTTTACACATTGAATGAACGCAGGAACAGGAGTAGGTCATTCAGCCCGTCGAGCCTGCTCCACCATTCAATTAGATCATGCTGATCATCTACCTCAACGCCACTTTTCCATGTGATCTCCATATCCCTTGATGTCATTAGTATCCAGAAATCTATTGATTTCTGTCTTGAACATGCTCAATGACTGAGCTTCCACAGCTCTCTGGGGTAGAGAATTCCAAAGATTCACCACCCTCTGAGTGAAGAAATTCCTCCTCATCTCAGTCTTAAATATTCCTTATTCTGAGATTATGTCTCCCGGTTCTGATTTACCAGCCAGGGGAAACATCCTATCTACATTCACCCTGTCAGGCCCTCTAAGAATTTTGTACGTTTCAATGAGATCATTCTTCGAAACACTAGAGAATACAGGCCCAGTTTCCTCAATCTCTCCTCATAAGACAATCTCGCCATCCCAAGGATTAGTCTGGTGAACCTCTGTTGCACTCCCTCGATGGCAAGTATATCCTTCCTTAGATAAGGAGACCAAAACTGTACACAATACTCCAGGTGTGGTCTCACCAAGGCTCTACACATCTTTATTTCTGTACTCAAATCCCCTTGTCATGAAGGCCAACATACCATTTGCCTTCCTTATTGATTGTTGCACCTGCATGCCAGCTTTTAGTGACTCATGAACAAGGACGCCCAGGTCCCTTTAGACACCAACACTTCCCAACTTCTCACCATTTAAGAAATATTCTGTCTTTCTGTTTTTCTACCAAAGTGGATAACTTAACACATATTCACATTATATTCCATCTACCATGATCTTGCCCATTCACTTAGCCTGTCCAAGTCTGCTTGAAGCCTCCTTGCATCTTCCTCACAACTTATATTCCCACCTAGTTTGTGTCATCAGCAAATTTGGAAATATTACAATTGGTCCCCACAGCCAAATTATTTATATAGATTGTGAATAGCTGTGGCCCAAGCACTGATCCTTGCAATACCCCACTAGTAACAGCCCGCCATCCTGAGAATGATCCGTTTATTCCTACTCTCTGCTTTCTGTCTGTTAACCAATTCTCAATCCATACCAGTATATTACCCCCAATCCCATGTGCTCTAATTTTGTTTACTAACCTCTTATGTGGGACCTTATCAAAGATCTTCTGAAACTCCAAATACACCACATCCACTGGTTTCTCATTTATCTATGCTACAAGTGACATACTCAAAAAACTCCAACAGGTTTGTCAAACATGATCTCCCTTTCATAAATCCATGTTGACTCTGCCCAATTTTACCATTATTTTCTAAGTGTCCAGTTATCACATTCTTTGGAATAGATTCTAACATTTTCTCTACTACTGACTTCAAATAGGTCTGTAGTTCCCCATTCTTTCTCTCCCTCCCTTATTAAATAGTGGGGTTACATTTGCTACATTCCAGTTTGCAGAAACCGTTCCAAAATCTATAGAACTTTGAAAAATAACCACCAATGTATTCACTATCTCTACAGCCACCTCCTTCAACGTTCTGGGATACAGCTCATCTGGTCCAGGAGATTTATCAACCTTCAATCCAGTTAACTTTTCAAGTACTACCACTTCACTAATATTAATCTCTTTCAGTTCCTCAGTTTCACAAGTCCTTTGGTTGCCTAGTATTTCTGGGAGATTTTCTGTATCTTCTTCCGTGAAGACAGACACAAAGTAATTATTTAGTTTCTCCGCCATTTCCCTGTTCTCCATTATAAATTCTCCTGTCTCCACCTGTAATGGTCCCACATTTGTCCCAGCTAAACTTTTCCTTTTCACATACCTAAAGAAGCTTTAACAGTCCGCCTTTATGTTTCTCGGTCATCCTTTGCTGGGTTCTAAATTGCTCCCAGTGCTCAGGCTTACTGCTTTTTCTGGCATCCTTATAAGCCACTTCCTTTGTTCTAATGCAATCTTTATCTTCTTTTGTTAGTCACAGTTGATTCACCTTTCCCATTGGGTGCCTTAGAGGAATATATATCAGTTGTAGACCATGTAGTACTTCTTTAAAAACTAGCCATTGCCTGTCTACTGTCAAATATTTTAGTGTATTTTCCCAATCCACCATAGCCAACTTGCCCCTCATACCTTCACAGTTTCCCTTGTTCAGATTTAAGACCCTAGTTTCAGAATGAACTATATCACATTCAAATTTAATGTGAAATTCTATCATATTGTGGTCACTATTTCCCGAATGCTCCCTTACAGCAAGGTTCTTAATTAGCCCTTTCTCATTACAAAATACTAAATCTAAAATAGCCCGATCCCTAGTTGGCTCTTCAAAGTATTGCTCCAGAAACCCATCTCGTACACAATCCAGGAATTCACCCTCCACAGTATTACGACAGAACCATAGAAAAATTACAGCACAGATGGAGGCCATTCAGCCCATCATGTACGTGCCAGACGAAAAAACTAGCCTCCCAATCTAATCCCACCTTCCAGCACCTGGTCCATGGCCTTGTCAGTTACAGCACTTCAGGTGCATGTTGAGGTACCTTTTCAAAGAATTGAGGGTTTCTGTCTCCACCACCATTCCTGGCAGTGAATTCCAGATACCCACCACCCTCTGGGTGAAAAGGTTTTTCCTCATGTCCCCGCCAATGCTTACTCAGTCTATATGTAAATCAAAGTCGCCCATTATTACTGTATTACCCACATTACATGCATCTCTAATTTCCTGAAGGTTAATGGCTTGAACAAAAGAACTTTATATGATGCAGCACGTGCCAAATTTCAAACAGCTGTGACTCCCCCCGCCCGCCCCCCCATCCCATTGTTTCTATGTGGTTTTCTGTATACGTTTACAAGTGCTTCTATGAGGTATGAACCCATTGCTAGCATTTGTATAGAATTTTGGTAAGGCCACAGCTGGAGTACTGTGTGCAATTCTGGTCGCCACATTATAGGAAGGATGTGATTGCACTGGAGGGGGTGCAGAGACGATTCACCAGGCTGGTGCCTGGGATGGAACATTTAAGCTATGAAGAGAGGTTGGATGGGCTTGGGTTGTTTTTGCTGGAGCAGAGAAGACTGAGGGGTGACCTGATCGAGGTGTACAAGATTATGAGGGGCATGGACAGGGTGGATAGGGAGCAGCTGTTCCCCTTAGTTGAAGGATCAGTTATGAGGGGAAACAAGTTTAAGGTGAGGGGCAGGAGGTTTAAGGCGGATTTGAGGAAGAACTTTTTTACCCAGAGGGTGGTGATGGTCTGGAATGCACTGCCTGGGAGGGTGGTAGAGGCAGGTTCCCTCAGATCCTTTAACAAGTACCTGGATGAGCACTTGGCACGTCATAACCTTCAAGGTTATGGGCCAAGCGCTGGCAAATGGGATTTGGTAGACAGGTCAGGTGTCTTTAATGCATCGGTGCAGACCCGATGGGCCAAAGGGCCTCTTCTGCACTGTATTATTCTGTGACTCTGTGATTCTGGGCTGGAAGTAGGCTGCTGATCTGGTTGCTCTTTGACCTGTGATGACTTAATTGGCTGTCCTCAGTGTGCCTGAGGCCTGGAAGGCTCCAGCTGCCTGAGGGTTTCCTACACTAGTGCAGGTCTGTCATCAGGCATTGCAGCTGCTGAAATTGGGCTCACTGGCAGAGGGTCTGAGGAGCCGTTGTCCACACTCAGAGCATCCTGAGGGGAGCCAGCTATGGAAGTCAGCCTCTCTTCCTCCCTTTCAAGGCTTACTTGAACCTCCCTCATCACCAGAGGAGCTGGAGAAGAATCCAGGTGCCTTGTTCTTCTCTCGCCTTTCCACTGCTGCATGATGCACATGGCCAATGGTGTGCAGGTCTGCGTGCATTTGTGGGATCTGGCTCTTCATGAGTGTCGCTAACCTCTCGATGCACATGGCAGCATTCATGGCACGGATAGACTCTTCCATTGTCCACTCATGGCTGAGCATGGCCTCTGGCATTTCCAAATATGTTGCCTTACCTCTCTCTGCAACTCCAGCATGTCTTGTGCTATCAACACCAGAGGCTCGTCATGAGCCTGGGGCTTGGCATGAGTCTGGCCTCCCACAGTCCTCCAACTGTTAGTGGCCTCAGCCTCAGCCAGCTGCTCGGGCACGTGTGCGGTGCTCTCACCAGCTTGTGACCCTGATTCTACAGCCAAACGGAAACCCACTGAGGTGAGAGTATCTGTACTGGTGGAAGATGCAGGAGAGTCATGGGATGGTGCATACTCTGAGTGCTCCTTCTCCTCAGAAGTGGACAGCTGTCCCCCTTCTGGTTGAGTCTCATGTGGGTGCTGACCTGCATGAGAGAACACAAACATGCGTGGGTTAGGTTGTGCAAATCTTCTTGTGCCAACCATACATGATGTTGGTCACCAGAAGTGAACTATATGTCAATGGAAGCCAATCCTCACTCTCTTGCTCGGAGACTCCAGTCTTTCCATCTGATATGGAGCCTTGGGTCCTACCAATTCTAATGCCTCATCCTCTGCTGTGCAGAGAGACCAATCTGGAATTCCACCACCAGTCTGGGCTGTTTCCCTCCTGTTATGGGCCCTCTTGTCCTGCAAGTGGAAGGAGAAAGATAGTCAAAAAGCACGCCAAAAGCCCAGAGTCAGAGACTGGAGACAGAGACGAAGTGAGAGAGAGGAGCACGGCAGGAGCAGAGGTTTAAAAAGTGTGCCAAAAGACAAGAGTCGGTGACCAGAGACAGACAGAGCGAGAGAGAGGAGCACGGCGGGTGCGGAGAGAGAGGAGCAGGGAAAAATCGAAAAGTGACATCAGAGTGATGTCATAATCAAGAGTGAGAGCAGGGAAACAGAGAGCCGCCGGGCTGAGTATACAGGTAAGCTTCGAATTTAATTTAATTTAAATCAAACGTAGCATCAAACAGCACAGGCAAGCAGGTAGGTGATTGGGTTTGGGAAGAAGCTACCTATTTGGTGAGTATCTGGTAAGATTAAGGACCATTCTAATCCTAACGTTTAAAATAGTAAAGGAACTAGTGATAAGCTTAATAAAATATATTAAAAAAGGAAAATAAAATAAATAATTGAACAAAATAATTAAGTAGTTAATTAAAACACATTAAGGATGGAAGGACAGGTGATGTGTCACACCTGCAGCATCTGGGAGTTTCTGGATGCCAGTGTGATCCAGGGCAAACATATCTGCAGTAAGTGTTTACGGCTCAAAGAGCTTCGGCTCAGAGTCATTGAACTGGAGACCGAGCTGCAGACACTGCGACACATCAGGGAGGGGGGAAGTTACCTGGACATTTTGTACGAGGAGGCAGAGACCCCCCTTAGGATAGGGTCTTCTGACTTGGTCAGTAGTCAGGGACAGGAGAGTGTGGCAGCGGCAGGTAAGGGGACCCAGAGGGCAGGAGTGCAGGAGCCTCAGCTATTGTGACTGTCCAAAAGGTTTGAGGTTCTTTCAGCTTGTTTGGATGAGAGTGGGGGCTGCAGGGTGGATGAGCAACCTGACCATGGCACCACGGTACAGGAAGCCATTCAAGTGGAGGGAGAAAAAAGGAATGTAGTGGTAGTATGGGGACAGTATAGTTAGGGGGATTGACACTGTTCTCTGCAGCAAAGAGCGAGAGTCCAGATGGCTGTGTTGTCTGCCCGGTGCCAGGGTTCGGGACTTCTGCTCATGGCTGGAAAGGAACTTACAGTGGGAGGGGGAGGATCCAGTCGTCGTGGTCCATGTAGGTACCAACGACATAGGCAGGACAAGGAAAGCGGTTCTGCATAGTCAGCATGAGGAAATAGGCGTCAAATCAAGAAGCAGAACCTCAAAGGTAAGAATCTCTGGATTATTAACTGAGCCACGTGAAAATTGGCATAGGACAAATAAGATTAGAGAAATGACTGCGTGGCTCAAAGATTGGTTCATGGGGCACTGGCAACAGTATTTGGGAAAGTGGTGGCTGTACCTTTGGGACGGTCTACGCCTGAACCATGCTGGGGCCAGTATTCTAGCGAGCCGCAGAACTACAGAAGTATAGAGGGTTTTAAACTGAATAGTGGGGTCAAATTTGGGAAGATATGGTAAATCAAGGAGTAGAGCAAGGCAAGAGAGAAAGGTATTAATATGGGAAATGATAAACAGACTGTGACAGGAAGGAACAGAGCATACAAATCTAAGAGTAAATCAACAGATAAGGCTAGAGGTTACAAAAGTAATAAGAGCACAAAACTAAAGGCTCTGTATCTGAATGCACATAGCATTCAAAACAAAACAGATGAACTGAGAGCACATATAGAAATAAATAAGTACGATCTGATAGCCATTACAGAGACATGGCTGCAGGACGACATAGATTGGGACTTGAATATCGAAAGGTTGATGGTATTTAGGAAGGACAGGAAGCTAGGAAACGGTGGAGGGGTAGTTCTGTTAATTAATGATGGTATTAGTGCAATAGAGAGGGATGACCTACATTCAGGAGACCAGGATGTAGAAGCAGTTTAGGTAGAGATGAGAAATCTTAAAGGCAAGAAGTCACTTGTGGGAGTGGTGTACAGGCCACCTAACATTAACCACACTGTAGGACAGGGTATAAAGGAAGAAATAATGGCAGCTTGTCAGAAAGGTACAGCGATAATTATGGGGGATTTTTAACCTACATATCGATTAGAAAAATCAGATAGGCAGAGATAGCCTAGATGAAAAGTACATAGAATGCTTTCAGGGTAATTTCTTGGAACAATATGTTCTGGAGCCAACTAAAGAGCAGGCTATACTAGACCTGGTATTGTGCAATGAGATAGGATTAATTAATGGCATCATAATTAAGGTGCCCCTAAGTAGCAGCGATCATAATATGATTGAATTTTACATTCAGTTTGAGGGAGAGAGAGTGGGTCCAAGACTAGTATTTTAAACTGAAATAAGAGCAATTATGAGGGTATGAAAGCTGAGTTAGCTAAAGTGATCTGGCAAATCAGGTTCAGGGATGGGTCAATAGAGATGCAGTGGCAGACATTTAAGGGGATATTTCAGAATACACAGAATAGATACTTGTCATCGAGAAAGAAAAATTCCAAGGGTGGGACCCACCATCCACGGTTAACCAGAACAGTTAAAAGATAGTATCAAACTTAAACAAAAAGCTTATAATTGTGCAAAGATGGGAGGCAGGTCATAAGATTGGACAGAATATAAAAAACAGCAAAGAATGACTAAAAGATTGATAAGGGAGAGCGTACAAGAGAAAGCTAGCTAGAAATATAAAGACAGATAGTAAGAGTTTCCATAGATACTTAAAAACGAAGAGTTAACGAAGTGAGCATTGGTCCTATAGAAAGTGAGTCTGGGGAATTAATAATGGATAATAAGGAGGTGGCAGATGAATTTTGCAAGGGTCTTCACTATTGAGGATACAAGTAACATCCCAGTATTAGCTGTAAGTCAGGAAATGGAAGGGAGGGAGGAACTCAAGAAAATTACAATCACCAGGGAAGTGGTACTGAACAAATTGTTTGAGCTGCGGGCTGACAAGTCCTTGGGTCCTGATGGACTTCATCCTATGGTGTTAAAAGAAATGGCTTGTGAGATAGTTGATGCATTAGTTTTAATTTTCCAAAATTCACTAGATTCAGGGAAGGTTCCGTTAGATTGAAAAATAGCGAATGTAACTCCTTTATTCAAAAATGAAGGGAGACAGAAAGTAGGAAACTACAGGCCAGTTAGCTTAACATCTGTCATAGGGAAAATGTTAGGAGCTATTATTTAAGATGTTATAGCAGACACTTAGAAACATTCAAGGTAATCAGGCAGAGTCAACATGGTTTTGTGAAAGGGAAATCATGTTTAACCAATTTATTAGAGTTTTTTGAGGGAGTGTTACATGTGCTGTGGATAAAGGGGAACCGGTGGATGTATTGTACTTAGATT
The DNA here is from genome assembly GCF_036365525.1 of Heterodontus francisci. Taxonomy (NCBI): domain Eukaryota; kingdom Metazoa; phylum Chordata; class Chondrichthyes; order Heterodontiformes; family Heterodontidae; genus Heterodontus; species Heterodontus francisci. The sequence continues at coordinate 71,601,067 of NC_090371.1, read as the reverse complement.
TCCTGAAGGTATTTGATCAGGTGCCACATCAAAGGTTATTGCAGAAAATAAAAGTTCATGGTGTAGAGAGTAACCTATTGGCATGAATAGGAGATTGGGTAGCTAACAGGTAACAGAGAGTAGGCATAAATGGGTCATTTTCTGGTGGGCAAGATGTAACGAGTGGTGTGCCACAGGGATCTGTGCTGGGGCCTCAACTTTTTACAATTGATATAAATGACTTAGATGAAGAACCGAAGGTATGGTTGCTAAGTTTGCTGATGACACAAAGATAGGTAGAGAAGTAACTTGTGGAGAGGACATAAGGGGGCTTCAAAGGGATATTGATAGGTTAAGTAAGTGGGCAAAGATCTGGCAAATGGAGTATAATGTGGGAAAGTGTGAAATTATCCACTTTGGCAGGAAGAATAAAAAAGAAGCATATTATCTAAATGGTGAGAGATTGCAGATCTCTGAGATGCAGAGGGATCTGGGTGTCCTAGTGCATGAATCACAAAAGATTACTATGCAGGTACAGCACATAATTAGGAAAGCTAATAGAATGTTATCGTTTATCACGAGGGGAATTGAATACAAAAGTAGGGAGGTTATGCATCAGCGACACAGGGCATTGGTGAGACCATATCTGGAGTACTGTGTACAGTACTGTACAGTAAATGTGTCAGAGGCAGTACAGAGAAGGTTTACTGGACTAATACCTGGAATGAGCGGGCTGCCATACGACGAAAGATTGGACAGGGTAGACTTGTATCTGCTGGAATTTTGAATAGTAAGTGGTTGAAACATACAAGATCCTGAGGGTCTTGACAAGGTGGATGTGGAAATGATGTTTCCCCTTGTGGGAGAATCTAGAACTAGGGGACACTGTTTAAAAATACGGGGTTGCCCATTTAAGACAGAGATGAGGAGACATTTTTCTCAGAGGGTCGTAAGTCTTTGGAATTCTCTTCCTCAAAAGGCGGTGGAAGCAGAGTCTTTGAATAGTTTCTAGGCAGAGGTAGATAGATTCTTGATAAGCAAGGGGTTGGAAGGTTATCGGGGGTTGGTGGAAATGTGGAGTAATCAGTTCAGCCATGAACTTATTGAATGGCAGAGCAGGCTCGAAGGGCCAAGTGGCCTACTCCTGCTCCTAATTCATATGTTCATATACTTCGCAGAGAGATCTACATGACAGTTCTGATAATGGCAGCCCCTCGTCTCCTACTGGGATATCGAATATAGCTCATGCTCCCGTCTGCTCTCAAGGAAGTTGATTGGGATGAGTAGTGAAAGAAGGTGGCCTGTGGCCAAGATGCAGCCAAGCATCTGTCAGAATGAGGTGATGCCTCTGTCATCACCATTGTAGTGCTTCGATCCCCATGTCCTGCTTCCTCCTGTGTAGTCACTCGCAATCACTAAGAAAGGAATGGTGTGGAGCACTCATGTTGGCAGAATGCAGAAGGTTGTTGACCCTTTTGTGGCACTGTACCCAGTTCCAGGAATGACTCCATGGCTGCTGACCTCCTCAGCAATCTCCATCCAGGTTTGCTTGGTCAGGCGGGAGGATCTCTTCTTGCCATCTTTGGCTAAGAGGACCTCCTGGCAGCGTGGAGGAGAATCTTGAGGGAGGCATCACTGAACTGTTGGACCACCCTGTGTTTTGCCTCTGCCATCCTGCAGGGTCTACCTCAGAGAGGTGAGGGGTCCAGAGTCACTACAACATGGGTCTCAGTTTTGACAATCTAGCAGCAAATGGGTGCAAGGAAGCAGTGCCAGCACCTGCTCCGCAGACATCTGACCCCATAATCAGCGTCTTGCATCCCTCCCCCGCCGTAAAATTGGATGGGCCTTTCGCCTCCAGTGTGCAAAGTGACTCAAGTGACTAGCGAGAATGGCACTCATTTCCAGGTCCACCACCAGGACCCGTGGCAGGCTCACTAAATTCAGCCTTTGGTGTACAAAATCACTTAATTTCCTGTTGTAAATCAGAAAGGTGTTTAAGGTGTCGGGGGATTGTTTTATTCTATTTTTGGATAGCTTCCTTTTAGTAAAGTGAAATTACCATAAGGGGTCGAAATTTTCTTCATTAATTATGTAATGCTAGACCCCACCAGCCAAGAATGAGGCATATTAATTTTGCCATATGGACAGTAAATTTCAAGTTGTTGCTGGGAAGAAGAGAAGGCCTGTTACAAGGGCTGCCAGACACTTGGCTGCAAAACATTTACATACCAATAGGGACAAGAGAGCTAATTTCCCTTATCCATTTAACCCACAATGAACTTTAAGCACCAGACATTGAAGGCAGGGAAGATGATACAATCCACAGAGCCAAGACGTGGTCAGACCAGCTCGTCACATGACGAAACCACTTGGAAACCTGGGTTTTTCTGAATTGTACAAACAGTTTGAACAGAAAAGACTGTTTGCTCCTGGACTTTTTTTTCAATTCATTCATGGGATGTGGGCATCGCTGGCCAGGCCAGCATTTATTGCCCATCCCTAATTGCCCTTGAAAAGGTGGTGGTGAGCTGCCTTCTTGAACCACTGCAGTCCATATGGGGTAGGTACACCCACAGTGCTGTTTTTATTGACTTCGTAGCGGTTAGATACAACTGAGTGGCTTGCTAGGCCATTTCAGAGGGCATGTAAGAGTCAACCACATCGCTGTGGGTCTGGAGTCACATGTAGGCCAGACCAGGTAAGGACAGCAGATTTCCTTCCCTAAAGGACATTAGTGAACCAGATGGGTTTTTACAACAATCGACAATGGTTTCACGGTCATCATTGGACTAGCTTTTTAACTCCCGATTTATTAATTAAATTCAAATTCTACCTTCTGCTCTGGTGCGATTTGAACACACGTCCCCAGAGCAATACCCTGGGTCTCTGGGTTACTAGTCCAGTGACAATACCACTACACCACCACCTCCCCTAAAAACTGAGAAGATCTCTCCTGTCTGCTCCCATCTCTTTCTCATAAGCCTCTGAATCCACTGAAGAGAACATGAAGCCCAAGAGAGAAAAGGCTCCAACAGCGAACAAGGTTTAAGAAGAATACTGGGCCCCAACGAAATGCAAGAACTACCTCTAATCAAGGACTCTACAGTGAGCTCGAAGAACCGTAACAAAAACTCTTCAGATATTGCCTCAAAATTTTCACTTTATTTTTTCTTCTGCTTTTTTCTGTCTCTTTTTGCAGGTGTGTATCATGTATGCATGCTAGCATGGGTACGTCGTGCATCCATAGGCGTCAACCAAATTAGAGATGAAGTTTAAGATTAATAAATTTCAATCTTTCTTTTTTAAACCTAAGTAAACCTGTTTGTGCTGGTTTCTTTGCATTATAATTGGAAAGCGGTGAACAAGAATTCACCAAGGGGGAGCTAAAAATACGGTGCGTTTAAAATTAAATCCAGTTATGGTAAGACCAGTTGAAGGCTGAAAGAGAACCCTAGACCTCTTTCTCACGGTTGTAATAAATTACAATAAGTTATTACATACAATGTAGATTTTGATAATGCTTATAAACACTTCTGATAAAATAGTTACAATAGCTTTAACTTTATGGCTTCAATACAAAATCCAACAGTTTTCATACTGAAATAGGGAACATGAAGCTGTTTAAGCTGTTGAAGCTGTGTCATAAAGAAAGCAATGTTGATCCTTCCTGAACAATCTGCATTAAAACAATTGGGGTTGACTTTTGGGTTTGTGTGGAGATGGGCAGGATGCAGGAGTGACAGGTTTTGCACTTGCCCAATTTGGAGGAGGGGTGAACCCATTAAAACATCTAGAGTTGGTCTAATCATAGTAAAGGTGATAAGATGCGTCTCATATTGAATGTGGTGCCGGGAGCTTGCTGGAGCAGGTGAGGGAAGTCACATGTCAGCATGTAAGGTGATGTTGACAAGAGTTGTTGAGAGAACGTAAAACAGATATGGACACTTACAGGGATATTGCCACAAAAGGGAGATAACACTTTGTTAAAAAGTCTATAAATATTGTGAATGCCAAAAAATCCCAATATCCAGTGTTAATCACAATAAATATGGAGGAAGGCAATAGAGTCTGGGCTGATTGATGCATCAGCTACATATTTCAGACATTTGCAGGCAACACATTGGCTGATGGTGCAGCTCGAGCCTATGCTAGACTAGAAAGAGGTGCACTCAACCTTGCCAGGCGCTGGCAATGTGACTTCTTCTGGCATGGTTATTGCAGCATTTAGCTCCTATGGAAACAGTAGTTTAGTGGCTATGGTACTGGACTAGTAACTTCATGAATATGAGCTCAAATCCCACCAGTCTTAGAATTTTAATTCAGATTTTTTTTAAATCTAGAAATAAAAAGCTGATGTTAATAAAACAAAAGTGACCATGAAGCTGTTGTGAAGACCCAACCAGTTCAGCAATGTCCTTTAGGGAAGGAAGTCTGCCAACCTTCCCTTTATGCGACTCCAGTCCCACACCAACATGTAATTGGCCGAATAAGTCGCTTAGTTGTATTCTAGGGATTGGCTAAAATGTCAGCTTTTCCAGTGACACCCAGAACAGAGAGTGAACAATAATTTAACACAATCACAGCCTTCACAGTTCCTCCAAGTCTCTGTCTGCCTATAAACTCAGTTAAAAGATAATGGTAGGTGAGCAAAATTTTCCTCTGGCTCACTCTCAACGTGGTATCTCTCTGTTCCTCAGCCTCCAAAAAGTATATATATAGCAGAATTTCCATGGAGAAAATTATTGAACTGATTTGTAGGATCAAGTCAAAAGGTCACAGTATCCAAACCGATGGCACAAAACCATTCCACCAACTGAATTGTCATTAAAATTCTTTAAAACAATGAATTTGGCTTACAATCTGCCTTTTAAATTACTTCTGCAACCAGTACAGAATTTGTACTAAAGAAATCCTGAATGCTTGTTTCAGATGATTACTCCCTGTGCCCAAACCCTTATAATGATGTGCATTATAGGTAGAGATCTGGCATTACCAAATGGAAAGTTTATGGGTGGAAATTGTATTTTATTTATAGTACTTAATTGAAAAACAACTTTGGCTTTATTGAACTGTTCTTTCCCTAATACTACCAGCACCACAATTTTGCAATCTTTACTTCAAATACAGTAAAGCTATGCAATCATGCATTAAATATAGCATTATGGTATAAGATTGTTTTTTCTAAGGTTATCTAGGCTGCTTTTATAACTTTTAACTCCTTGAATACATTAAGTGATCGATTCTGAGAAACTGGGTGCGAGGTTTGCCATCTCTTTATATGCATACCTATTTTTAAAAAAAGCAGCATTCTGATACTGTGTTTGGTGTCATGGTAAAAGACAAAAAAAAAACTGCCTAGTTGGCTGGGCAATGTGCAACAGAGAATGTTAATGAGCCAATGCTTGTAGTGCAGATGATGGGCAGAGGGCTGAAGCATGGTCCTACATGGAAGATCACAATACACACTACTATCTGGGATAACTCTTCTTACCACTTTCAAATTCAAATAGCATTCTCACAATGTAAGATCCTATTGGGAATAGTGCCTACCGGCCAGCCAATTATGATATCTAAGATGCATAATCTATCTACTAATGTACAACTGTCTCATCATGACATCCAGAGACATAACATGCCATGTAGAGTTTAACCTTCTCCCACTCTGAAAGGCTTTAAGCAACCATTGTGTTGTGCCATTAGGGCACCTACACAGCTGCCTATTATGTAACTTTTCATCTTCATTTATTAGTAATTATGTATAAAACAATGAATCTTTAGACCAATGTAATAAAGGCTGCAATGTAATCAATTGCCTGGGATGATGTCATAAATGAAATGAAGGCCCTTTGCTCTCTTCCCGCTACTCATAATTTTTGCTATATATAATGGTTTCAGTAAAATGGGATCTGTATTAATTCCAGTTAAAAGTAGCACTGAAGTACACTGAATAAAAACTAAGAAGTTACAGTGATATCATCATTATGGGTTATTGATCTATGGGATGCTATAGCACAGAAAATAACTACTGTTCATTAAATGAGCGGCACAGTTGCACAGTGGTTAGCACTGCAGCCTCACAGCTCCAGCGACCCGGGTTCAGTTCTGGGTACTGCCTGTGCGGAGTTTGCAAGTTCTCCCTGTGTCTGCGTGGGTTTCCGCCGGGTGCTCTGGTTTCCTCCCACCTCCAAAAGACTTGCAGGTTGATAGGTAAATTGGCCATTGTAAATTGCCCCGAGTGTAGGTAGGTGGTAGGAGAATGGTGGAGATGTGGTAGAGAATGTAGGATTAGTAGAAATGGGTGGTTGTTGGTTGGCACAGACTTGGTGGGCCGAAGGGCCTGTTTCAGTGCTGTATCTCTAAATAAAATCAGTTCTCATAGTGAGAACATATATAGCTGTACTTCTCTCTCCATCACTATTTTATCAATGTAACTGAGGTCAGTGTTCCTTCGAACTTTCTTTTATTGATCCATTTGAACTCCAAATAAGCAAGCACTCTGTCTGCTCCCTACATTCTCACTGTGTGGCAATTATGACTCACTGGGGGTGAAATTGGTCTATACCAGCAGTGCAAAATAGGCTGGTAGTGAATCGGCAGCTGATTTTTCATCGCATCAGATCTGCTTTCTACTGAAGTTCACAGAATGATTGTTCGAACTCTTTCTGGAGACTTGTTCTCCAGATTCGTTGTGGCTCTTACTTGTCTTGAAATTAAAAATCTTGGCAATGTTTTCCAAGTCAATGGAAAATAAAAACTGGTGCGGTGTATAACAGGCTGCCGATCCACTACAAACCTGTTTTGCACTGCTGGTGTAGACCATTTTCACCACTCCCACCCCCCACCCCCACCCTCTTCGCCTCCTTTTAATTATTTCTTTTACAGGGTTTGAAAGTATGAAATTCCTTACCTCTCTCACTCTTCCCTTCTTCCTACAATCTACACATTTTTTGTTAAATCAACACTTGGCATTGCCTAATATTGGTCACTTTGTCTTATGTTTTATCCTTTTCAGCCTTGACGTTGGCCTACACTTTGGCTTGGCCCGTCACGGGTTTTTCAATAAAGAAAATAGAAATTAACTTTTAGTGGTAAATTAACATATGTCTCATGGTACAACAGATCTATGATTTGAGTTAAGCAACACAGTCATGGTTATCTGCAATGAGAAATTACAACTGAAGTACATTCTTGGTCCTCGTCACATAGCATATTGCTCTATGCAATAAATAAACTTAACATATAATGCAGATATCATGAACCTAGGAAAAAATAAAGCATGGGACAGGAAAGTCCATTTGGCACATCAAACCCATCTCTCCCCCAGAGGGTTGTGGATACTCCATCACTGAATATAGTCAAGGCTGACATAGACAGATTTTTGGTCTCTCAGGGAATCGAGGGATATGGGGAACTGGTCGGAAAGTAGAGTTGAGGCAGAAGATCTGCCATGACTGTATTGAATGGCGGAACAGGCTTGAGGGGCCATATGGTGTACTCCTGTTTCTATTTTTTTTAATGTTCTTAAAGCAGTCTACCCAACTCATTCTAAGGTAAAAATTACCATTGATAATAATAGTAAACTTTCCTCTGTGGGTTATTTTAATAGAGACATTGAACAGGTTGAACTTGTCCTGGAAGATAGAGACAAATGGTAAACCTGTTTAAATTGAACCCCTGTTCAGAACGAAAGTGATCTATACTATATCATTTGAACTGCAATATCATCATGTTTTATTTGAAGGACAGTGCAAACAGGATATATTTTAAGACTTTAGCCCATCTCTGAGTTCAGATGGCATTGATAAAATGTTTAAGCTTGGCAATCACAGGTTACCATGTCTGTTGAACTCCTTGAAATGTCACTGCCATCTAACACAATCTTAGTTATCTGTTATTGCATATGTAACACTATTAATTAAGGAGTTCAAATGATACTATAAGCCACATAAAGTATAAAGTACTGTATTAAATTTACAGTTTAGCTTAATTAATAAAATTTCAATCAGGCAAGTATAACAGTAAGTGAATTAACAAGAGTATTAGCACAGAGCAGGTCTAGAGGCATTAATTAAAATTAATAGTTTATACAAGGTATTAACTAGAATATAAAAGAGGGAATAAAGATTATTTCTTAGACCATAGATGATCAGCTGAAACCTGTTGCTTGCAATTCCTGCATTGTATGGAAACTTCAGGACATTCATCTGTCTTAGGGGACCATCTGGTTAGGAAGTGTCTCCAGTTGCTTGAGCTCAAGCTCAGGATTTCCAAGCTTGAGGGACACCTGGAGTCACTGCGAAACATTAGGGAGGATGAGAGCTTCCTGGATTGTACGTTCCAAGAGGTGGTCACCCCACAGGTAGTGAGAGTTCAGGATAGGAGATGGGTGGCCATCAAGAAGAGTAGGAAGAGGCAGGAAGTGCAGGAGTCTTCAGGGTGTGTGCCACTCTCAAACAGATACTAAGTTCACGGATGACACAAAGATTGGCCGAGCGGTTAACAGTGAGGTGGAGTGTCTTAGGTTACAGGAAGATATAGACGGGATGGTCAAATGGGCAGAAAAGTGGCAGATGGAATTTAACGCTGAAAAGTGTGAGGTGATACACTTTGGAAGGAGTAATGTGACACGGAAGTATTCAATGAATAACCTGACACTGGGAAGTTCCGAGGAACAAAGGGACCTTGGCTTGTTTGTCCATAGATCTCTAAAGGCAGAAGGGCAAGTTAATAGGGTGGTAGAAAAGGCATATGGGACACTTGCCTTTATCAATCGAGGCATAGATTACAAAAGCAGGGAGGTCATGTTTGAGTTGTACAGAACTTTGGTAAGGCCACAGCTGGAGTACTGTGTGCAATTCTGGCCGCCACATTATACGAAGGATGTGATTGCACTGGAGGGGGTGCAGAGGTGATTCACCAGGATGGTGCCTGGGATGGAACATTTAAGCTATGAAGAGAGGTTGGATAGGCTTGGGTTGCTTTCACTGGAGCAGAGAAGACTGAGGGGTGACCTGATCGAGGTGTACAAGATTATGAGGGGCATGGACAGGGTTGATAGGGAGCAGCTGTTCCCCTTAGTTGAAGGGTCAGTTACAAGGGGTCACAAGTTTAAGGTGAGGGGCGGGAGGTTTAAGGGGGACTTGAGGAAGAACTTTTTTACCCAGAGGGTGGTGACGGTCTGGAATGCACTGCCTGGGAGGGTGGTAGATGCAGGTTGCCTCACATCCTTTAAAAAGTGAGCACTTGGCACGTCATAACATTCAAGGCTATGGGCCAAGTGCTGGCAAATGGTATTAGGTAGACAGGTCAGGTGTTTTAATGCAGCGGTGCAGACTCGATGGGCCGAAGGGCCTCTTCTGCACTGTATTATTCTGTGATTCTGTGATAACATTGGAAACTCCTGGGAGTGACAGCACCTTGGGGAGTGCAGTCCAGACCAGGGCACCAATGGGCAAGGGACTGCAGAAGAGGGAACAGTAAAAAAGTAGAAATGCAGTCATTATAGGAGATTCCATAGAGGGACAGACAGTAATGGTCATCGTGAGTAAAAGCAAAATACTGCGGATGCTGGAAATCTGAAATAAAAACAAGAAATGCTGGAAATACTCAGTAGGTCTGGCAGCATCTGTGGAGAGAGAAGCAGAGTTAACGTTTCAGGTCAGTGACCCTTCTTCAGAACTAGCAAATATTGGAAATGTAAAAGGTTATAAGCAAGTAAAGCGGGGGTGGGGCAAGAGATAACAAAGGAGAAGGTGTAAATAGGACAAGGTCACAGAATAGCTGACCAGAAGGTCGTGGGGCAAAGGCAAACAATATGTTAATGGTGTGTTGAAAGACAAAGCATTAGTACAGATAGGGTGCTAATGGACTGAAATTGAACAGCCACAAGTACAAACATGAAAAAAAAACAGTGGGTAAGCAAACTGAACAAACTAAGATGAAATAAAATAAAATAAACACAAAAAATAAATAAAAAAAGGAAAATGAAAAAAATAACTGAAAATAAAAGTAAAATGGGGGGCCCGTCATGCTCTGAAATTATTGAACTCAATGTTCAGTCTGGCAGGCTGTAGTGTGCCTAATCGGTAAATGAGATACTGTTCCTTGAGCTTGCTTTGATGTTCACTGGAACACTGCAGCAATCCCAGGATAGAGATGTGAGCACGAGAGCAGGGGGGAGTGTTGAAATGGCAAACAACCGGAACCGTGTTCCGCAAAGTGGTCACTACATTCAAAGAAGTACAAGTAAATTGCTGCTTCACCTGAAAGGAGTGTTTAGGGCCTGGGATAGTGAGGAGAGAGGAGGTAAATGGGCAGGTATTACATCTCCTGCGATTGCAGGGGAAGGTGCCCTGGGAAGGGGACAAGGTGGTGGGGGTAATGGAGGAGTGGACCAGGGTGTCACGGAGGGAATGATCTCTTCGGAATGCTGACAGGGGAAGGGAGGGGAAGATGCGTTTGGTAGTGGCATCACGCTGGAGGTGGCGGAAATGGCAGAGGATGATCCTTTGGACATGGAGGCTGATGGGGTGGAAAGTGAGGACAAGGGGAACCCTGTCGCGGTTCTGGGAGGGAGGGGAAGGGGTGAGGGTAGAGGTGCGGGAAATGGGCTGGACACGGTTGAGGGCCCGGTCAACCACAGTGGGGGGGAATCCTCGGTTGAGGAAAAAGGAAGACATATCAGAAGCGCTCTCATGGAAGGTAGCCTCATCAGAGCAGATGCGTTGGAGACGGAGTAACTGGGAGAATGGAATGGAGTCCTTACAGGAGGCAGGGTGTGAAGAAGTGTAGTCGAGGTAGCTGTGGGAGTCAGTGGGCTTATAATGGATATTAGTAGACACCAGAGATGGAGAAAGAGAAGTCGAGAAGGAAAGGGAAGTGTCGGAGATGGACCATGTAAAGGTGAGAGAAGGGTGGAAATTAGAAGCAAAGTTGATAAAGTTTTCCAGTTCGGGGCGGGGGCAGGAAACGGCACCGATACAGTCATCAATGTACCAGAAAAAAAGTTGGGGGAGGGGACCTGAGTAGGACTGGAACAAGGAATGTTCGACATATCCCACAAAAAGACAGGCATAACTAGGACCCATGCGGGTACCCATTGCAACACCTTTTACTTGAAGGAAGTGACTGGAGTTGAAGGAGAAGTTATTTAATGTGAGAACAAGTTCAGCCAGGCGGAGGAGGGTGGTGGTGGATGTGGACTGGTTGGGCCTCTGTTCAAGGAAGAAGTGGAGAGTCCTAAATCCATCCTGGTGGGGGATGGAGGTGTAGAGAGATTGGACGTCCATAGTGAAGAGGAGGCGGTTGGGGCCAGGAAACTGGAAATTGTCAAAATGACGTAGGGCGTCAGAAGAGTCACGGATGTAGATGAGAAGAGACTGGACCAGCGGAGAAAAGATAGAGTCATCGTGAGTCCTGCATGGTGTCCCATCTCTGTGCTTCCAGGATAAAGGACATCATAGAGAGGTTACAGAATATTCTACAGTTGTAGGGAGTGAGCCAGGAGTTATGGGACACATCAGCACCAATGACATAGAGAGAGCAGGTATTGAGCTATGGTCAGATTTTCAGGAGCTAGAAAGGAAGTTAAAGAGTAGGACCTCAAAGGTAGTAATCTCTGGATTACTCCCAGTGCCATGCACCAGCAAGAGTAGAAATAGGAATAAAGGAAGGATCAATGCATGGCTTGAGGCATGGTACAGGAGGGAGGGCTTCAGATTCTTGGAACATTGGGACAAGTTCTGGGGCAGAAGGCAACGTTTCAAGAGGGATGGGTTGCCCTTCAACAGGATTGGGACCAATGTTCCAATGTTCTCGTGGGGAGATTCACAAGTGTGGTTGGGAAGGGTTTAAACTAAATTGGCGGTGGGGGGGGGGGGGGGGGGGGGCGGGGGGCGGCACCAGCATATCGAAGTAGAAAAGAGGAATAAGATTCATAAAGGATTGAGAGTGTTGGATAGTACCAGAGAACAAAGTATTAGAAGTATTAGATAGGAGCCGACTAAGAAGGACTGTGAGGAATACAAAGAGAGGTTTACAATGTGTGTATGTAAACGTACAAAGTGTGGTGGATAAGGTTAGTCAGCTTACAAACACAAATAGCTGTGTAGTAATATGATGTAGTGGCAATAATGGAAACATTGGTTAAAAATGGTGAGGACTGGCCGCTTAATATTTGAGGATACAAAGTGTTCAGAAAAGATAGAGAAAGAAAAATGGGAGGTAGCGGACAGTACTGATTAGGAAAGACATTGTAGTGTTGCAAATGGAGGCTGTCCTTGAGGAGGCAAAGGCAGAGTCCATTTGGTTGGAGTTGAGAAGCAAAGAGGGTATGATCACGCTCTTGGGGTTATTCTATAGGCCTCCAAATAGTGAGAGAGAGATAGAAGAGGAAATCTACAGGGAAATCACAGAGATGTGCAAGAACTATAGAATGGTGATATCTGGGGACTTTAATTACCCAGACATCTATAGGGATATAGGGATAATGTTAGAGTAAAGGATAAGGAAGGGGCAAAATTTCTGAAATGCATTCAGGAGAACTTCCTTGACCAGTTTATTCCCAGTCCAACTATGAGGCATTACTGGATCTGGTGCTGGGGAATGAGGTGAGCTGAGTGTGGGGGAACACTTGGGTAAGAGTGATCATTGTATCATAAGGTTTAGATTAGCAATGGAAAACAGCAAGGAAAATCTAAAATAGAATTTCTAAATTGGAAGAGGCCAAACTGCAATGAAATGAGAGGGGATCTCGGCAGTGTAAAATGGGACAAAGTGTGATCATTAAGGAGATGTTTCAGGTACAGGCTGGATATATTCCAACAAGGGTGAAGACCTAAGTCAAGGCTCCTTGGATGATGAGGGAGATAAAGAATATGATGAAACTTAAAAAAAGCTGTATGAACCGTCAGGTGAATTGTTCAAGTGAGAACCAGGCCAAATAAGTTGAGAGGGGAAGAGAAGAGGAAAATAAGACTGGCAAAGAGAGAATATGAGAATAGGATTAGTTAACATAAAAGGGAACCAAAAATCTTCTGCCAGCATGTAAATAGTAAGTGGGCAGTAAGAGGTGGAGTGGGGCCTATCAGGGAAAAAGATGGTGATAAGGCAAGTATAGACTACTTAATGAGTACTTTATATCGGTGTTTACTAAGAAAGAGGATGCTGACAAAATATCGGTAGAAACAGAGATGGTAGAGTTAATGTATGGGGTGAAAATTGATAGGAAGGATGTACTGGAAAGGCTGCCTATGCTTAGAGTGAATAATTGGCCTGGTCCAAATGGCTTGCATCCCAGGTTGCTAAGGAAAGTGAGAGTGGAGATGGCTTACCATAATCTTCCAATCTTTGCTAGATACTGGGGCGATGCCAAAGGATTGGAGAGTGGCCACTGTGACACCCTTATTCAAAATAAGGTGCAAGGATATTTCTAGTAACTATAGGCCGGTTAGTTTACCATCAGTGATGTGTAAGGTTTTAGAAACAATAATCAGGGAAAAAATCAACAGGCACTTGGAGGGGTTTGAGATAATTAAGGATAACCAGCACAGATTTGTAAAAGGCAGATCAACTAATCTCACTGAATTTTTTGATAAAATAACAGAGAATGCTGATGAAGGGAAAGCAATAGATGTTGGCTATATGGATTTAAAGAAAGCATTTGACAAAGTACCACATAAAAAACTGGTTAACAAAATTGAGGCTCATGGAATAGGCAGGTTTGTGTCAGCTTGGATAACAAATTGGCTTGGGGCAGAAAACAGCGGGTCATGATAAATGGTTGTTTTTCAGACTGGAAGATGGTAGAAAGTGGTCTTCCCCTAGGTTCAGTGCTAGGACCACTGCATATATATATATATATATATATATATATATATAGTCATGCAGACTCCCCCCATCTGCCAAGAATAAGGCATATTAATTTTGTCATATGAACATTGATTTTAAACTGTTGCTGGAGTGAAGAAATGACTTGTTCAGCTGTGGCTGGAAAAATATTTGCATACTAACAGACAATACTTGGAGGGCCAAAGGGGTTATTCCCTGCTACGATTTAACCCACAATGGACTTTGAGCACCAGGTATTGTGTGTAAGAAGACATTCCAGGGTCAGCTAAGCCAAGAGAATCCACAAACAGACGTGGTCCGACCAGCTAGTCACATGACTAACCTGCTTGACAAGCTGGGTTTTTCTGAAATGTACAAAGAGTCTGAACTGAAAAAGACTGTTTGTTCCTGGAGTGAGAAGATCTCTCCTGTCTGCTCCCATCTCTTTCTCACAAGCCTCTGGACCCATTGAGGACACATGAACCGTAAGAAAGAAAAGTCTCCTACATTGAACAAGGTTTAAGCCGAATACTGGGCCCCAATGAAAAGCAAGACCTACCTACAATAAAGGGCTCTTACAGTGAGCGAAGAACAGTAACAAAAACCATCCTCAGATATTGCCTCAAAATTTTCCATTATATTTCTTCTGCTCTTTTCTGTCTCTATCTGCATTTGCATATTGCGTATGCATGATAGCGTGGGCACAGCGCCTATCTGTAGGCGTTAACCGAGTTCAATCTTTTTTCTTTAAACCTAAGAAAACCTGTTCAACTAGTTCCTTTGCCTTATAATTGGAAGTTAGTGAACATGGATTCACTAAGGGAGAGCTAAAAAAAACAGTGTGTTAAAAATTAAACCCTGCTACAGTAAGACCAGGGGAAGGCTAAGAGGGAACCCGAGACCCCTTTTTCACCTGGTCATAACAATGTATATATATATATATATATATATATATATCAAAATAACTTAGATCTTGGAAAACAGCAGAATCTCAAAATTTGCCAATGATACCAAACTTGGAGTTGTAGCAGACAATGAGGATGATACCAATCAACTGCAATAGGACATAGATAGGCTTGCAGAATGGGCAGGCAAGTGGCAGATGGAATTTAATGCAGAGAAGTGTGAGGTGATGCATTTTGGCAGAAGGAATAGGGAGAGGCAATAGAGATTAAATGGCACAATTCTAAAGAGTACACAGGGACAGCAGGACATGGGGGTTCATGTGCACAGATCTTTGAAGGTGGCAGGACAAATTGAGGACAGTTAGCAAAGCATTTGGGATCTTCGACTTCATAAATAGAGGTATTAAGTACAAAAAGCAGGGAAGTTATGCTGAACCTTTTTAAAGCTCTGGTTAGGTCACAACTGGAAGCATTGCATCTGTTCTGGTCACCACACCTTAGGAAGGATGTGATGTTCCTTGAGAGGGTGTAGAGGAGATTTACCAGAATGGTTCCAGGGATGAGGGATTTTAGCTACAAGGTTAGGTTGGAGAAGCTGGGGTTGTTCTCCTTGCATCAAAGGAGATTGAGGGGAGATTTGAAAGAGGTGTACAAGATTATGACAGGTTTAGATAAGGTAGACAAAGAAAGCTGTCCCATTAGCTAATTGTACAAGGGCTAGGGAACACAGATTTAAGGTTTTTGGCAAGAGCTGAAGGGGGAATGTGAAGAAGAACTTTTTTACACAGTGAGTGGTAATGACCTAGAACTCAATGCCTACGGGGGTGCTGGAAGCAGAGATAATCAATGATTTCAAAAAGAAATTGGATGAGCACTTGAGGGGAGTAAGGTTGCAGGACTAAGGGGATAGAGCAGAGGAATGGGACTTATTGGATTTCTCAGCAGAGAGCCAGCATGGACTCGATCAGCTGAATGGCCTCCTTCTGTGTCATAATGACTCTATGGCATAAAACGTTAATAACCTTTTGAACCACAAAATTCAGGCCCTGAAATTTGAGAAGTTCCACATTACTGTCTCAAGTGTGATGGAACAAGACTCTAGTCAGTGTAGGCAAAGCCATGAACCCTGTCCTAATTCACAGGGGTGGTGGATCATTTTCTTAATTAAGGCAGCTGCCTTGTGCCTGTATGGGCACAGAATGGGACCTGTCCCGTCTGACAATTGGGAAATCAGAGTGGCTCCGTGTTGAGTGACAGTGACACTTAAGAGACCAAAAAGGAACTCTTAAGGAAGTATTTTTCTGACTATAGCAGGAGATTTTTGGACATGATTGGATAATCATTTTTTTTTCTGGGATCAATTATCTTTTCTCCCTCTGTTGTTAGGGGCTTTCTTAAGGCCAGTAGAGAATCTTGTGCTTTAAGAGTCATGATGACTGGAAACTCCAGGGTAATCTGGGAACCATTCCGTATACACCAGTTCAAAGTCTCCAGAAGACTTTTGGAAGCAGGTGGAAGATTCACTCGTTGATCCCCAATAATGATATGCTCCAATATTTGAATGGACTGCAGAACCAACACCACCCCCCACCCCCCCCACCACGGGTTCCCCCCTCCCCCCACCCCAACCCTGCCCTTCACCATGGACAATTCAATTGCTCTGCACTCTTCCCCAGCCCATGGAGTTTTGGGACCTGACTGTACCATTTTATTAAAGATATAACACATATATAATGCAATATATTTTAGATTTGAACATTTTCATTGAATCCAAACTATTACTGAGATTCTCCGGGCTTAGTAAAGCCATATGACAATAACTGTGACTGGCATTACTGATGTAAGCTACACATGATGAACAGAGCATTTAACTGTGATTTTGATGTTAAACCAAGATTGAAATTCACTACAAAGCATGGTTTTTAGATTTTCTCAGACTATAGTACATATCACATATTAGCTTTAAAACATACAAAATTTTTAGCACCTGGTTATTCAAAGGAGAAATGTTAAAACTTTTAGTCACTTGATGTAGTAAGTAAAATGTGAGTCCTGATGCATACTGGAAGTCAGCAAGTCAGATTGGAAAGGCATTTATGGAAGTGGGTTGTAACTGCAGTCTCCTTCTTCTTGGACTCTTTCATTAAACAGCATGAAATCCAACCAAATGGAAAATAGGTAAAACAAATGAAGGATGAGACTTGAAGATAATTTGGCAAAGCAATATACACATTGGTTATTATTAAGATTCGATCACAACTTAAAGATTTTCCAGCATTTAAATTCTGTAGTTTAATTATTATTTTCATTTTGTTTTGTAGAGCAAATATTCACCTCCATTGAACATGGAAATACTATAAAATAATTCAAAGCAGTCAAGGCATGAGCCTCTGATGAAGTCATTGCGCCATGTCTTATCACAGACACCCATATCCACCAATGCTGATTGCTATATTGATGTCATGAAATATTTGAAGACATTTTCTTCAGCAAATCCAGTTTTGATTAGTAAATATACACCTATTCCTTCAACACTTTTATATTTAATTTAACTCCTTCAATGTCTTTACAGAGTCCTGCTGTGAGGGGCACATTCCACTCTACTTCTAAATTAATTTACTAACTTCTTTAGAAAATTTAAAAAAACAGTGATATACTTTAGGATTAGCAGGAATACAGCTTGTGTAAAATTCAGGCAATGTGAACGTTTTTTTATCCTACTGTTTGAATTTCTCTCAGTGTATTATTCTTTTCAATTTTGGTAACCCATTTACCAAACTCCTAAATCTATCTAAATACACAAATATTACTAGTTAAGTTATTTGACTTTTCCACAAGAAACTGACCTGAAATTGACAAAAGATGATTGGAATAAGGATACTGCAGCTTTAAATAGAAAATCTGTACTATCATAAGACTGAGGTGCCATGTCCATATAGAAAAGAAAATCCAATGGCTCTCAACCCAGCACTGTTTTGCCACATCCTTGCCTCAGAAACCAAGCAATAATCAACCAAATAAAATCATCACCAGAACTTGGAGCAACAAAGACAACTACCTCCTCTGCTCTCACTGTCGGCAGGCTTCACCTGGATCGGTCTGTTCATCTGTGAATACAAAGAAGAAGCAAAGGTCATTTCTAGTCATTTGACTTAAGGTTAGATATAGTAACAGCATACTACTCAGAAAGTATTAATTATCAAGAAGGCACATGAAAGAGCAAAGGATTTATTGCATTTTTACAGCTTGGAATTATGACTGCAGCAGAATTTTGAAAACAAAATCAGAAGTATAACAAATTGACATAAAAAGAAAAGTTTATTCTAAGAATAGATAAATAAGGGTCACACAATGTAATTTATATTTTACAAGTAGCCTAATCTAATAGCTCAGAAGCGAAAAACAAAGCTGCAAGTGAATTATGGTCAGCACCAAGAATGGAACATCATTTGTACATCCCACATCATATATTGCATTTGGATTACAAATTCAATTATGAAAATGAAAATTAATGTTAGATTTTAAATTGAATTGTTGTAATACACAAGATGCTGAATTTTTCCCCACATTGTTTCTATTCTCAATTGTTCAGTCACCTCAATGAATCTGTTAATATAAAAGGTCAAGGGGGATGACATCATTCTGTTTGTTACAACAGGAATGAAAAGTTCGGGGGCGCTGTGTCCATGCAGCACAATGGACGATGTAAGTTCACAACCACGACTTCACACATGCTGTGGGAAGTTTTTTGCTGTTCACTATTTGTAGTGAATTCACAAATTGCAAACAAGGGAGATCTCTTGATCGGCTATGCTGAGGCAGAAAGGCACAAAACAGAAGCCAAATGCTAACTCATACTCAAGCATTTCAACACTGTGTTGAGAATTATATTGTGGCACCAGGCTAATCAGACACAGTCGCTAGACAATGAATCCCCACACTGTGGGCTGATTTTTACCAGCCCCCCGATGTCGGGGGTCATGGCAGGGGGCCCAGAAAATATCTCCGGGAAAGGCCCGCCATGGGCCTCAATGTCGGAAAGGCCCCACCCCACTTTACTGGTGGAGGTGAGGCCTCCCCACCACACGGCGAGGGAGACTAAATTTAAATATGTTAATTATATTTAAATGAATGATTAATGATTTCTTTTTAGCGATGGCCGTCCCACGCCGATATTGTGGCTGATTGCCGGAACTCCCGCGCCTTCGGAGATCCAAGGCGTAACACTGGTGGGGAGGGTGGAGGAATGAAGTTCTCGGGGCAGCAGCAGGGTTGGCGGGAACGGTGAAAACTGTTCTTGTTGGTTGCAGGGATGGTGTGAAGGGGTTGAGGGTCAAAGTTAGTGACGTTCGGCGAGGGAAGTCAACATCTGAGAAAATGTTTTTTGGGGCAAGAGGACAATTTGCATATTGATTCCTCATTGAGGGTGGGTGGAAGAGGGGATTCAAAGTGCAATCAAAAGTTTATTTTTTTTGACAGCTGTACATTTAAAAATGTGATTCTGACTGAAGGGCTTGAAGTTGTTTAAAAATGGCGCCTGCGCAGTGACACCGGACGCCATTACCGGGGATAGAGCGGCTGCCCCCTTTATGTCATTGGGGGTGGGTGTTTCGCCCTCTCCATGCAAATGAGCTGTTGCACGAAATGTCATGGCGGCTCCATAGCGCACATCTCGCGTATGCGCTGCACCTCTTTTGAAGCTCGCTGCCGAGATCAGCGGTGAGCTTTAAAAATTCAGCCCTGTGAGTTCTTGATTTTGGCAGTTATCATATTGCAGAAATGCCAGATGCTTTCCCACAAACTAAGATAAAATCATGGGCACTTTCCACTTTCATAAATCTCTTCGAGCAGCACTGGCAGATGCCGAGAAAAAAAAAAATCACTTGTCTATCATTTTGGCCACGTCAACTGAGACAGGAAAAAAAAGAACGATAACAAAGAATAGTTGTCAAAAAAAATTAAAAGACCTACTGAAACAATATTACACAGGATAACCGCTTTAAGTGAACACAAATTACAAATCCAAATTATTTCATATCTGCACTTACTTTTCATTGCCATGACCTCAATACTTTAAATTGTGAATTGCTATTCAATTAATATTTTTCTATTATTTATGTATGTTACACATTCATAGCACAAATTACATATGTGTCATGTTCTGAATCTTGTTCTGCACTGATGATGAAAGAAGTGCTTTTTTATTACTGCAACCATTAGGTTACCATGGTGATGCGATTTTTCAATCTGGCTTGGTATTTCAGTGTTATGAGTAAGAAGTTGCAAAAAAAAATCTGGAAGTACGGAGCCCTCTGAAGATGCAATTCTCCTGCAAGAGACACAGCACCACTGCAATAACACTGGAAGAGAGATTTCCCCAGGTCCGTGAAGGTCCACTGGATCACCTGAGTGCAGTTAGTATTGGAAAATTGGGAAGGAAAATTGTACAAGTTCCTGTAGTCTGACCTGCCCGATTTTCCAATATTTGCTATGTCTAGCTGATCCAGTGCACCTGAGCATAGGTCCAGGAAAATATCTCCTCGACGCCTCAAACATACTTTGGGGCAAAATTTGATAGCCTCCAAAAATGGGTGTGATGTGTGATTAACCCGCACCTGTTGCTTCTGATGCAGGCATCGTGCTGCCTGCTGATTGCTGCTTGGAGCCAGTGCTAAACATGTTGTTGAGTGATTGCATGACTCAGCAGGGGGCCTAAATTTGTGCAAGGCAAGCACCATTTAAAGCTAGCCTGCACCACTTAATGCTAGCCTGCACCTCTTAACGGGGAGGTGCACTCTGGCTAGAGCAGATGCTGGAACTGTTTGTGCAAGAGCGTGAGCATGAATGAGAGTGTATTAAAGTGCAATAGGAGAGAGCGTGTAGTCCAAGTTTCTCTAACGCTGCACTACATACCCTGGTGGAGGAGGTAAACCGAAGGAGAGATGTCATGAAGGGGCCAGGAAGGTGTCCAGACACACTTTGTGAATACAGTGGGAACAGACACCAGGGGCGATCAATGCCAGGAGTCAAGCCCCAAAGACCTGTATGCAGTGCCAGAAAAAGTTCAACGACATCACACAAGTGGTCAATGTCAGTAAATATATTTTTAAGTTCCATATCCTACCAACTGCATCAATGGCCTCAAGCACTGCTCAAATCACCACACCCCCAACAATCTCTATCAATCATGGCTCAAACCTAACATTCATATGCTTCACCTCATCCTTTCACACTTAGCACTGCTGCTAAATGGCATTGAGATAGATGTTCAGTCATGATCTAATTGAATGGTGGAACAGGCTTGACAGGCTGAATGGCCTGCTCCTGTTCCTATGTTCCTAAGCCTCACATTCATATCTTACAGCTTGCACACACTACCATCTATTCAACCATGACAGCCACATCACCGACAAAGATAGCATCACACTCAGCAAGACAAGTTGGCATATAACCGGAGGCAGCAGCATCTAACCAGTGGGGATAGGCTTGGCTGCACATCCTTACTCTGATGGAGGTGATGGTGCTCCCCATCATTGGAGTGAACATTATTGAGGCTGTGGCTAGCGTGGGGCTGAAACCATCAAAGATGATGGTATGCTCATACCTAATCATCCTTCTCACACTCCTGTTCCCCCATCACACCATCTCTTCTGATTTACCAGCTGCAAATAGTATAAGCATGTACCGCTTGCCTTTCCTCCTCTCCTCACCACAACACTACCCTTGTGCCTTTCAGATACCTGAGAACTGCTACCTGGCCAGGCAGTGGTGGAAGAGCAGGAAGACAGTGATGAAGAAGAAACACTGTCACTCACTCTCACACTCACACTTACCAGCTCAGATACTGACACGAAGCATACTATGGAGGATGGCTTAGAGAGGGGATCTGCATGAGGTGAGACACCCAGCATGAGTAGCCTGCAGTCAGGGCAGGGGAAAAGGATAACACAGGTGCCAGCTCACTGGTGGGCAAGGTCATACACGAGTTCTGCTGCAGAAGACTCAGATGAGGACTCTGATGGGGCAGCCTGCAGAAGAAGGCTGATGGGTATGCACAATGAAATACTTGATACATTGGCAGGACTGCCAGACAGCCTGCATGCAATGTCAAAATGCATGGAGAAGTCTGGCACCAACTTGGCATATGGCTTTGTGCAGAGATGCAGCCCATCCTCTCCAGCGTGAAAATTGTCGTCTACTTGCAGAACAAAGCATGATGCAGAATCTGATGGTCGATGACTCAGCTTTGATTGCAGCACAAGCAGAAGCCACCCAAGGTCTGGATTTCTTTTTTATTCTTTCACGGGATGTGACCGTTACATTTATTGCCCATCCCTAATTGCCCTTGAGAACGTGGTAATGAACCACCTTCTTGAACCACTGCAGTCCATGGCATGTAGGTACACCCGCAGTGATGATAGGAAGAGAGTTCCAGCATTATAACCCAGTGACAGTGAAGGGACAGTGATATAGTTCCTAGTCAGGATGGTGTGGCTTGGAGGGTGAAGGGGGAGAAAAAGACTAAGACAGTGAACAAAGGAGAAGGCCTGATGAACCACAGGCTGTTATGGGTAACAAAAACCAGACAAGGGTCAAAGTTTCATGTGTACGTGCCTTGCTAGTGATTGGATAGTATAATGTATAGCTGAATGTAATAGGGTAACCCAGCTATGTACAAGTAGACACAATTGGATAGAGATAAGATAGTAAGAAGTGTAACCGATTGATTCGTAAATGCAAACGAGCTGTTATCTGTAAAATGGTGTAAGAATGATGTTTTGTAACCACTCGGAGAGTTCGTACGCCATCTTATATGGGTGCAAAATCCCCTGCATATGCTTGCAATAAACCGGTGAACAAAGCAGCTTGCGTCTTGTCTGGTCTATCGTGGAATCGGAGGATGACTGAACTCCCTTTCAGAGAGGAACTTGCAGGTGGTGGTGTTCCCATGCATCTGCTGTCCTTGTCCTTCTAGGTGGAAGAGGTCATGGGTTTGGAAGGTGCTGTCGAAGGAGCCTTGGTGAGTTACTGCAGTGCATGTTGTATATGGTACACACTGCTGCCACTGTGCGTCGCTGGTGGAGGGAGTGAGTGTTGAAGGTGGTAGATGGGGTGCCCATCAAGCGGGCTGCTTTGTCCTGGATGGTGTTGAGCTTCTTGAGTGTTGTTGGAGCTGCACCCATCCAGGCAAGTGGAAAGTATTCCATTACACTGCTGACTTGTGCCTTGTAGATGGTGGACAGGCTTTGGGCAGTCAGCAAGTGAATTACTCGCCGCAGAATTCCCAGCCATTGACCTGCTCTTGCACCCACTGTACTTATACGGCTGGTCCAGTTCAGTTTCTGGTCAATGGTAACCCCCAGGGTGTTGATAGCGATGGTAATGCCATTGAATATCAAGGGGAGATGGTTGGATTCTCTCTTCTTGGAGATGATCATTGCTTGGCACTTGTGTGGCATGAATGTAACTTGTCACTTATCAGCCCAAGCCTGCTGCTGTAATGGAAGCTCAAACATCTGTAATACAAGGTCAGCTTGCTGCCACACAAGCTTAGACTGCTGCCATCATGGCTGTGGATACCAGTGTGCACAGGGGCTTACAGGGTCTCACAGCATTCCAGCAATTTGTCTTCCAACAGATGACTAGGACTGCTGAGGACCACGTTGTGAGAGTGATAGTGCTGAGATGGTGCAGCCCAAAGTCAGGCCTTCTAAGACCACAGCTGCTCAAGGCCATCCTTCAAGGTCATCTGCAGTCGGCCCTATTGAAAGTCAGTGGCCTTCCAGCAGTCACTGGGGTAGCATTGCATAGGATCACTAGGATAGGCAAAGGCACATGGAAGATAGGCACTAAGGAAATGGAAAAAAGGTGATTAGTTAACGTTTCAATGGCATGGTTTCAATTATAAATTTGGTTGGAATGTTTACTTTGTGGTGTCTTTTTTAGCATTGTGGCCAAGTGAATGATGTGATATACAGTAACAAAAGGAAGGTAATGTGTCAGACAATGGGGCATTTAATGGTATCACAATGGGACACATCATTCACAGACAGCCCAGCCAAATAGGGGCTGCTTTGATTTCCTCCTTCCTTCCTCTCCCCCCTCCTGCTGCTCCTCAACTGTTTGCTATTTAGCTGGTGACAAGGGCTGTGCCCTCTTGATGGCAAGGTTGTGCAGCATGCAGCAGACTATGATTCATCTTGACACTGGCTCTGCCAAGTACTGCAGGGTTCCTCCAGTGAGGTCCACACAATGGAAGAGTTGATTCAGTATCCCAAAGGTGTGCTCTATCACAGTTTTTTGGCAGAATGACTTCCATTGCATGCATACTGCCCACTTGTGCATGGTTTGTGCAATGGCGTCATTAGCCATTTTGTCAAATGACAGCCCTTATTGCCCAGTACCCACCTCTGTTTAGCATGGTGGCTCAAATGCAGATGGCAAAGTGTACTGCCACAGCAACAAATGACTGCTGCCAGGATACTGGGCATTGACCTGCATTATATGCTGCATATGATTGCTCACCAGCTGGACATTGAGCGAGTGGAATCCCTTTTGGCTGCGGTACATCTCAGAGTTGACATATGGTGCCCACAATGCGAGGTGCGGCAGTCAATGGCACACTGCACCATAGGGACACCTGCAATCATTGTGAAGATGTCTGCTCATTGTGCTTGCTTCTCCCTGGTAACAGAGTCTGGGAATTATCACTTATTCTAACCTGAAAAGAGTCCAGCACTTAAAAGTTCATGGCCACAGTCACCTTCACAGCCACTGGCAATGTCATCCTCGCCCTGCCCTCAGGTTGCAGTTGTTGCTGCAGTAGGTGGCAGATTTCAGTGAGGATGCCCTTATTGAAGCTCTGCTCCTTGCTGAGATTCATGTAGGAAAATTACTGCCTGTACACCCTGGGTGGACATGGTCTCCTGCTAATAGCTCTTCTCCCCCTCCTTCTCCCTCTTCAAGCAATTTGTCCTGCTCAGTGCCGCCTCTGCTCATTCTTCCAGTCATGCTACAATCCAAGTGGAATTCATACAACTGCACCTGGTTCTGGGAGCAAGTGGTTAGTGCAGAATTCTTGAAGTCAAGACAAGTCCTTCAGCACATGCCACACTATTCCCTGTAGACATTAGAAACTTTAAAGAACTCTGGAAACCACTAAACGCTTCCACAATTGCAGCAACAACCAGTGGAAATCAAGCAGCAACTAATGTGTAAGTAGTTGATGATCACTGTAAATAGCACTGGTTGTGGGGTTGGGGGGGGCGGGGTGGGCTGGGTCCTTCCTGCTGCTGAATGCATGTTAAGCTGTACGAGGTCAAGAGAGGGTGTTAGCTGTTGCATCAAATCAGGTTTGCATGCTCTACATACTTCCAGATGATGTCCCCTGCAAGCACAAAAATGCCCTCACTAAAATGGCGTGCGGAACCTCTTGCACCAGAAGTGTGCAGACCCACCATGGATGCCATTTTGGAGCTAAACAGCACCTGTAGTGTTGAAAGAATGGGTGCTAAGGAGCTGAACTCTGTGGCCTTTATGTATTAGTAGCGGCATCTAGTGGTAGTCTGCCAGGTTGGGCATGATTTTTTGAAAAATAAAATTACTTTATTATGCTCTCTTCTCTTTAGGTATGAACCATTCATTAGCTGAGAGGGCACATGTTTGACTTCTGCCTAGGCCTCTGCCAATGTTACTGAAAAACCGGCTGGAAGGTGGCAAATGTGACACCCTTGTTCAAGAAAGGGTGTAACGACATTTACATTAACAACAGGCCACTTAGTTTAACATCAGTGGTGTGTAAGGTTTTAGAAACTATAATAAGGGAAAAAATTAATGGGCACTTTGAGAAATTGAGTTAATTAAGGAGAGCCAGCACGGATTTGTAAAAGGCACATTGTGCTTGATAAATCTAATTGAATTTTTTTGATGACCCAACAGAGAAGGCTGTGTTGAAAAACATTCAATGCATGTTGTTTATAGGGATTTTAAGAAAGCATTCAATTGAGAGTGGTTAGCAAAACATATGGGATCTTGGGCTTCATAAATAAAGGCATTGAGTACAAAAGCAGGGAAGTTATACTAAACCTTTATAAAACCCTGGTTAGGCAACAACTAGAATATTGTGTCCAGTTCTGGTCACCACACTTTAGGAAGGATGTGAATGGCCTTGAGAGGGTGCAGAGGAGATTTGTTCCAAGGGAAGGGATTTGAACTACAAGGTGAGTTTGGAGAAGCTAGGTTTGTTCTCCTTGGAGCAAAGGAGGCTGAGGGGAGATCTGATAGTGGGGAACAAGATTGTGACAGGTATAGATAAGATAGACAAAGAAAGCTGTTCTCATTAGCTGATGGTATAAGGACTAGGGGACACAGATTTAAGCTTTTTGGCAAAAGATACAGGGAGGATGTGAGGAAGAACTTTTTTTATGCAGCGAATTGTAATGACCTGGAACTCATTGCCTACGAGAGTGGTGGAAGCAGAGATGATCAATTAATTTCATAAGGAAATTGGATAGGCACTTGAGGGAAATAAAATTACAGGGCTATGGGTCTACAGCAGGGGATTTTTTAAAATTCATTTATGGGTGTCGCTGACTAGGCCAACATTTATTGTCCATCCCTAATTGCCCTTGAACTGAGTGGCTGCTAGACCATTTCAGAGTCAACCACATTGCTGTGGGTCTGGAGTCACATGCAGGCCAGACCAGGTAAGGATGGCAGATTTCCTTCCCTAAAGGACATTTGTGAACCAGATGGGTTTTTACAACAATCGACGATGGTCACCATTAGACTAGTGTTTTAATTCCAGATCAATTGAATTCAAATTTCACCATCTGCCTTGATGGGATTCGAACTCATGTCCCCAGAGCATTAGCCTGGGCTCAGGATTACTAGTCCAACAACATTACCACTATGCCACCACCTTCCCTAAGGATTGGGAGTGATTGAATGTCCCAACAGCGAGCTGGCATGGACTCGATGGGCCAACTGGCCTCTTTCAGTGCTCTAATGACTCTGTGACCTTGCAGTGTAAGAGCATGGCTGTGGGTAACTCTCACTCTGATTTCGGGAAGTGGCTAACCTCTGTTCAGCAGCTCAGAGAAACTGTGGGAATGAACCTGCCAGCTCATTGCACAGCTTAAAAATATTTATTGGGGTTACAAAGCCTCTTCAAGCTGAAAGAGAGGATCTCCGCCAAAAATACAAAGTTCTAATGTTTACGCAATCGTGATAGAAAACAAAGAGGTGCTCACATCAAAATGACAGACTTGGCCACTGCTCCTGAAACTGTATATACCATGTGAATAAGTAGAAGAATGATGAGGTATAATTACCTTTATAAAACTGATGGGCACGTTGATTATTTCACTCGCTGATAATTATGTTGTGAGACAGATTCTGTTAAGTAATGAAGTCTAATTGTAGTCTGGAACAATCATTGAAATGACAGACTTTAACTCTTCAAGGTACTGGTGGGAAACATCCTATAAGTATTATCGAAGTTGTCCATTCGCTAATAGCTTTACTTGGCTGGTGTTCAGAATCTCATTTTCCATTGGGAGACACGTGGGCAGTTAGGTTTACTGCCAGTGTGGACATATTATTTTAATCAGTGGCGAGTCAGCAGAAATTACTGCCCTCTGCTGATTTTGCCATTTAAAAATGGTACAGTGATAGCAACACTACAACAGCCCTAATTACAGCTCCATCAGTAGAAAAAGAAGTTTCAAAACACTCTCTCCTGAAAAGTGACTGGGCTTGTATTCAGGATTAAATAAAACTGTACATCCCTCTTCTCCAAAACAGTGATCATTTAAAGTGCAAACATGACTGAATCCTGCAATTACATATTTACATATCTGAGCAGCCCATTTGCCACTGACAATGGAATATCATCCTCACAGTGTTGAGATCAATATGCATCGCACCATCTCCCACTCTAGCATATTATACCCCAGCACCTGAGACTGTTACACTGCTTAGCTCTCTCATTCTTCATGAAATCTGTGGTCCTTTCAAAGCTAAATCTGATGTTACTTAATTTGCCTCATCTTTTTTACTCTTAAATATTGATGGTGTCCTGCACCATAGATCTCAGTCCATAACACACATAATACTGAAGATCAGTTTCAATACACAGGTCAAAAATTTTCCCATTTACTTTAATGGAGGGTCTTGGTTCAAGAAGTTATATAGGGAAGAACTGTTCACTTTGAAGAAAATGATATTGCTCAATTAGTATTGCACTTCATACTGAATGTCAAGCATTTAACTCTTTTATGGTTTAACCAAACTTGTCTACTCTGGATCTGGGGTTGGCCTTCTCTAATGGTTCATCGAGTTTATCCGGTTAATATCTGAAACAGTTAAATGAGAAATGTCCCAGATTTAGCCACCAATCATTGCGAGGTAGGTTGACGATAGCTCTGAAACTGACAGCAGGAGATAACTGGCCTCAGTGCCTCTGCATTCATGCCTGGAGGAAAATATTGGCCAGGTTTCCTAATTGTGATCCAGCCACCCCTACTTGAAGTGTGGATTTAAGATGTAGACAGTGTTATATGTTTGGTTAGTCCAGCTAGGAGAGATTACTGAGTCTTTGGTAAATTTTAACAATAACTAGTTTATTACATATTATAGAACTATATACAACTTCACTTAGATATGTCTAATCCCTCTGATGCCATGGGGCTGCTTCTTCTTCAAGTCTCTTTCTCCTGCGATCTCTTACATCATCATAGTGGGAGGCGTTACTCACATTCTCCCAGACATTAATCCTTTCAAACCGTTATACTACATCTCCCCCCAAGACATTGCCCTTTTTTTATATACATTCATTTTTACTTTTACATGCTACCCCATCTCCTCCCAAGTCTCTGACATCACAGATGCAATCTGTCAAGAGGCTTCCAAACTCTCCCTGATCGTGTTGCTGTCAGACACAGAAGATCTTTCTCTTTTTCTTTCAGAAGGTCTTTCTCTGGACTATTGTTCTTGACTTGGACAGCCTTTATTGAGGTTTGTAATATCCAGTGCTTTCTGAAATTCAGGTTCAACACCTGATTCATCCAAATGTATGTCTGATTGATATCTTTGATGAATAGAGATAAGATTTCTTCTGTTTCTTCTGAAGTATGTACTAAATAACATCTCTGTTGATTATCATCTTTCCAGATGATTGCTCCTTCTCTGCCTTGGTCTTGTACCCAAACCTTTTTTCCTTCCATCAACATGGGTAGGTTCCTGGTACGATATCACCTGTTATAGTAATAAGCATCAGCAATACCTACTACAATGCAGTCTCATATCAATTCTGATTTTAGGTCTCCATATTTGCATACTTCAACTAACCTGTAGAGGTCATTAACAAAAGCATTTACTGGTTCACCTGGTTTCTGGACCCTTCTGTTAAATTTGGCAGTTTCTAGAATCTTGTTGCTCTTCTGGTTGAAATAATAATCAAAGGCTTTAAGACTTCTTCAAATTTATCTGATATCTCATTAATGCCTTGTCTTGCAATAACATTGCCTGCTATTGTTCCTATGGAATAAAGTAATGTGTTGACTTGTTTTGCTTTAGACTTGCTATCTAATTTCGAAGATCACCAGATCCCTGACCGTTGCTTGGTTGTCCAACTTGAAACCTTTCTGATGAAAGTTCATCGACCTGAAACGTTAACTTTGTTTCTCTTTCCGCAGACGCTGCCAGACCTGCAGAGTATTTCCAGCACTCCCTGTTTTTATAACTTAAAGATGAAACTCTCTTGGTATGAATAACTGTCAGTTCCCATGAGTTTTTGTTTTAACTAATGAAGCTTTTCTCTATTTACCCACATCCAAGATCTGGCCATCTGGGAGTACAATTGCTTACTGTCGAGTCAGTGGGGAACACAAATTTCAAGGATTATAATTAATTGTGAAAAAGAATGATGGAATAATAAGATTCTTATCTAAAGGTGGGTTTCTGGCACAGATAATTAGCTACTTTACCCTGGCCTAATCCCTTTTCGAGACTGTGCTACATAAATGAATATGTGTGAACTATTACAAAATCAGCTTATGTAGACCAGTGTAAAGCAGAAGACTGCAGCTCTTCATGATTTGGGATTCTATATTATTTTAATTCTTTGGTTCAGGGAATCTGAATGGTCATTGTCGTTCATATTGTAACAGGAGGATGCACAACCTAAAAAAGGGTTTCAATTGGTGTCAAATACAATTTGTGGCTGTGATTCAATTGCATTCAAAGTGTCTTTTCAGTATATTAAACCATTGGCTTATATACTCTATATGAGGCTGCTTGGTCATCTCATTTCATACAACAGTGTTAAAATGAACAAATCGTAGTTCTATTAAAAGTAATAGGAAACTTAACACTTTTCATAGTTACAACATTAATAACTGAATATACTTTCAATGTTCAGTGCCCAATATTTTATCTTCTGGCATATCCATCAAAATCTTTAGAGGTTTTGACACAAAATGATAATGATTTTGATATATGCATTTATTGTCATCGAGGATTGTAAAATGCAGTCTCCAACATTTCTGCTTTGAGTTTACATTGTACTCTGAAGAAGCTGAGAATGAGCACTCAAGTCAATCTGATTGTTCATTAGATAAATGTGCCACCAGGCCATATCGATCATAGAGGTTGGCGCTTTGATCACTAGTCTTTGTGATCTCACTTTAATGACAATGGGACTGCTCGTATTGGTCTGAGTGTTTCCAGCTTGGGAATGGGAGCAATCAGCCATAGTTATCAATTTTGGGGTTGCTATTCAGTAACTCAAGCTGTTAATTATACATGTGTGGATGATGGCTAGAAGCATAATGTTATTCGATTAAGTGAATGAGCAAAATTGTGGCAAATGAATTTCAATGCAGGCAAATGTGAGGTCAAGAATAACTGATCTAAAAAGGATAGACAGAGCAGTTCCTAAATGGTGAAAATATAGAAACAATGGAGGTCAAAAGGGACTTGAAGGTCCATGTACATAGATCATTAAAATGTCATAAACAGGTATAGAAAATAATCAAAATGGCTAATGGAATACTGGCCTTTATATCTAGAGGACTAGAATACAAGGAGGTAGAAGTCAAGGCCAGGATTTTGCCACCTCTGGGAGGCAGGCTGGGGGGCAGGGGGGCCAGTAAAATTGCAGGGATCCATATCAGGTTGACTCCCTCATGCGGCCGAGACATTTTACCCGCGGCAGGACTGGATGCAGAGAGGCTGTCCGCTCCAAAGATGTGGGCCACGGATTATCATAATTGAAGGCCCAATTAGAGGCCATTTTACTGGACCATCGGCATTGTGCCCATGCCGGGGCGACATGCTACCATGTGGGGACGCCACCAGCAAAATGGAGGTAGCCGCGCTGCGTCAGCCCAAGGGGCCATCGGAGCTGGATGCTTGATGGCCCAAAGAAGGGGCTGCAGACAGTGTAAGGCAGCTCTCATGGCCCCAACGATCTCCTCAGAGGTGCTTTCCCTCTGACCCCCAGCCCACTGATTTTTAAATTATTTTTTCAAACTTACCTGGTTCAGCTCCTGAGGTCTGCTGCATGCCTCAGCAGTCACACATCTCCTGGTGGCACGACTGAGGCTTCAGAGCTGTTGGCCCGTTGATTGGACCAGCACCATCAGGAGCCCGCCTGCTGTCCTTAGTTAGACAGCAGGCCCGCAGGTGACCAATTAGGAGCCTGCCGGTGGTAAAATTGCTGAGGCGATCCCGCTGCCGGCAAGTGCCTCTCACCCCAATGTCGGGGTTCTGATGACTGCAGTAAAATTCAGGTCATGTTTCAGCTATCCAAACCCTGGTTAGACCACACCAGGAATACTGTGAGCAGTTCTGGGCAACATAGGAAGGATATATTGACCTTGGAGAGGGTGCAGCACAGCTTTACCAGAATGATACCTGAACTCCAATAGTTAAATTACGAGGAAAGATTACACAAACTAGAAGGTTAAGGGGTGATTTGATCAAAATTTTCAATATATTAACAGGAACAGATAGGGTAGATAGAGAGAAACTATTTCTGCTGGACCAATTTAAAAATTAGAGCCAGACTTTTCAGTAGTGAAATTAGGGTACACCCCTAAACACAAAGGGTGGTAAAAGTTTGGAACTCTCTTCCACAAATGGCAAATAATGCTAGATTAATTGCTAATTTTAAATCTGAGATTTAAAGATATTTGTTAACAAAAGGCATTAATGGACATGGGCAAAGGCAGGAATATGAAGTTAGGTCACAGATCAGCCATGATCTCATTGAACGACGGAACAGGCTCAAGGGGTTATATGGCTTATTCCTGTTCCTATGTTCCAACCAAATCGGAACTCAGTGATGCCATTGATTCCCTAGCCAGCGGAAAAGCCCCTGGGAAGGACAGCATTACCCCTGAAATAATCAAGAGTGCCAAGCCTGCTATACTCTCAGCACTACATGAACTGCTATGCCTGTGCTGGGACGAGGGAGCAGTACCCCAGGACATGCGCGATGCCAACATCATCACCCTCTATAAGAACAAAGGTGACCGCGGTGACTGCAACAACTACCGTGGAATCTCCCTGCTCAGCATAGTGGGGAAAGTCTTTGCTCGAGTCGCTCTGAACAGGCTCCAGAAGCTGGCCGAGCGCGTCTACCCTGAGGCACAGTGTGGCTTTCGTGCAGAGAGATCGACTATTGACATGCTGTTCTCCCTTCGTCAGATACAGGAGAAATGCCGTGAACAACAGATGCCCCTCTACATTGCTTTCATTGATCTCACCAAAGCCTTTGACCTCGTCAGCAGACGTGGTCTCTTCAGACTACTAGAAAAGATCGGATGTCCACCAAAGCTACTAAGTATCATCACCTCATTCCATGACAATATGAAAGGCACAATTCAACATGGTGGCTCCTCATCAGAGCCCTTTCCTATCCTGAGTGGTGTGAAACAGGGCTGTGTTCTCGCACCCACACATTTTGGGATTTTCTTCTCCCTGCTGCTTTCACATGCGTTCAAATCCTCTGAAGAAGGAATTTTCCTCCACACAAGATCAGGGGGCAGGTTGTTCAACCTTGCCCGTCTAAGAGCGAAGTCCAAAGTACGGAAAGTCCTCATCAGAGAACTCCTCTTTGCTGACGATGCTGCTTTAACATCTCACACTGAAGAATGCCTGCAGAGTCTCATCGACAGGTTTGCGTCTGCCTGCAATGAATTTGGCCTAACCATCAGCCTCAAGAAAACGAACATCATGGGGCAGGATGTCAGAAATGCTCCATCCATCAATATTGGCGACCACGCTCTGGAAGTGGTTCAAGAGTTCACCTACCTAGGCTCAACTATCACCAGTAACCTGTCTCTAGATGCAGAAATCAACAAGCGCATGGGTAAGGCTTCCACTGCTATGTCCAGACTGGCCAAGAGAGTGTGGGAAAATGGTGCACTGACACGGAACACAAAAGTCCGAGTGTATCAGGCCTGTGTCCTCAGTACCTTGCTCTACGGCAGCGAGGCCTGGACAACGTATGTCAGCCAAGAGCGACGTCTCAATTCATTCCATCTTCGCTGCCTTCGGAGAATACTTGGCATCAGGTGGCAGGACTATATCTCCAACACAGAAGTCCTTGAAGCGGCCAACACCCCCAGCTTATACACACTACTGAGTCAGCGGCGCTTGAGATGGCTTGGCCATGTGAGCCGCATGGAAGATGGCAGGATCCCCAAAGACACATTGTACAGCGAGCTCGCCACTGGTATCAGACCCACCGGCCGTCCATGTCTCCGTTATAAAGACGTCTGCAAACGCGACATGAAATCGTGTGACATTGATCACAAGTCGTGGGAGTCAGTTGCCAGCATTCGCCAGAGCTGGCGGGCAGCCATAAAGACAGGGCTAAATTGTGGCGAGTCGAAGAGACTTAGTAGTTGGCAGGAAAAAAGACAGAGGCGCAAGGGGAGAGCCAACTGTGCAACAGCCCCAACAAACAAATTTCTCTGCAGCACCTGTGGAAGAGCCTGTCACTCCAGAATTGGCCTTTATAGCCACTCCAGGCGCTGCTTCACAAACCACTGACCACCTCCAGGCGCGTATCCATTGTCTCTCGAGATAAGGAGGCCCAAAAGAAAGAAATGTTCCTATAATCGGACATGGCCAAATACTCCACATATCCATTACCCAGGCTCACAACTGAAGAATAGTTACTTCAGAAAAGTGCTGGAGGACTCCGCCTGCCAGGGGAACTGTGCCATGGCACAAATCAACACCTTCAGGAGAGAAATAAGTGGAAAATGTCAAGCTCATTGAATGTAGCCTGGGGTTAGGTGCAGTGTTAGACCAGTGAAGAGGAAGTTTTACTCTACATCTCATCCATGCTATACAATGTGCTGTACTATATTTGAGTGCTGAATACTGATTCTGCAAAAAAAGATGAAAAAGTGTTATATTTTCCATCACTGGAATGCGATGTAATGAGCACGACACATTTAAACCACGCCATCCAAAAAATAAATCATGCACAACTATGCAACAGTACGACTACATTTCTTATTTTAATGAATAAAGGGTTAAGAAGTGTGAAGGAGTCAGCCGCTTGAATACACCATCACCAAGGATACTGTTTGCAAGTTGCTTATTGGCAACAAAAGGATGGAATGCTGCTTGAGGGGATTGTTTTGTTGAATTCCAATTTACAATCACGTGGCAATTCTTCTTTGGTTTCTCTCATATTTTCCTGATCAAATGTACCCAGAAATAGTGCCTTCAGGAGACTGTCACATATAAGCAAGCAGATTTGTACATGTGCAGGCAAAACACGTGCATCTCATGGTGAGCTGTATATGTTACAAAAGGAAAGATCATGAGGCCAGCTTTCCTGCACAATCTAAGCTTATAATTCTTAAACTACACTATGATTCTTTGGGGTTTGTGAAAACACAATTTCTTGTCAAAGTAAGTGTGGCCAGTGATGTGCTCCAGGGATTTGTGTTGTGACCTCTTTTGTCTAAACATAAAATGATTTGGACATAGGAATAGAAGGAATAATATCAAATGCTGCCGAAATTAGCAGGCAAGACAAACGGTCAGGAGGAATAGAGGGAACGTGGATAAATTGAGGATGTGCTGCAAATTCAATTTGATATGGATGGAAAGAAAAAATATAGGTCGATCTGAAATAGTACATTTTCAGAAAGTAAAAAAAAAAGAATTTGCCCTCAGTTATGATATATGGAATAAAAGGAGTGATCTGGGGATACCAATATAGATCGCTAAAATAGATAGCAGCTGAAAAAGCCATAAAAAGGATAAATGCGATTTTGGATTTTGTTCATAGGGCACTGAATACAAAAACAAAGAGGTGATGAATCTGTGCAATGCATTGGCCGGGCTGTAGTTGGAGTTTAATGTCTAGTTTGGGGCATCTCATAAGTGCAAGGAAATTGGAGCCATGGGAAATATTCACAAGGATAATACCTGCATCAGAGCATATATTTCTGAGAAACTTAAAGAAAGACTGAAGCATAGAGGTTAAGGGAAGAAGCTATAGAAATAGTCAAAACAATGAAAAAAAAGTTTGAGAGGCTGAATAGTGAAAGATTGTTCCCACTGGTTGGGAATCAATAACAAGAGGGTGCAATCTCAGATTAGTACAAGGAATATAAAGAGAATGGCCAATTGGATTTCTTTCATGCAAAAGCTTATTGGACAATGGAATAAATTAGCACAACTGACTCATTAAACCAAGCCAATCACAACATTTAAGAGGCAATTAGATAAACATGTAAAAAAGAAAAAAACCGGCAGGGGAGGAAAACAAGGAAAAGGATTGAGGAGATGGCTTAGATGGGGACCTAGTCATAAAGACTCATTAGCACCAAGGCTCCTTAGACAGCACCTTCCAAACCCGCGACCTCTACCAACTAGGAGGACAAGGGCAGCAAATGCATGGGAACACCACCACCTGCAAGTTCCCCTCCAAGTCACACACCATCCTGACTTGGAACTATATCGTCATTCCTTCACTGTCATTGGGTCAAAATCCTGGAACTCCCTTCCTAACAGCACTGTGGGTGTCCCTACCTCACATGGACTGCAGTGGTTCAAGAAGGCAGCTCACCACTGCCTTCTCAAGAGCAATGAGGGATGGGCAATAAATGCTGGCCTAGCCAGTGATGCCCACATCTCATGAATGAATAAAAAAAAATGTCTGTGACTCTACAGTTCGACAAGTGTCAAAGTAAAAGGAGTAGACTCTTGCACAACTCCAATTTTAATTGCTGCACCATTGGCAGCCATGCCTACAGGCA
Source organism: Heterodontus francisci (assembly GCF_036365525.1). Classification (NCBI taxonomy): domain Eukaryota; kingdom Metazoa; phylum Chordata; class Chondrichthyes; order Heterodontiformes; family Heterodontidae; genus Heterodontus; species Heterodontus francisci. The sequence goes on along the minus strand of NC_090371.1, from coordinate 71,565,060 downwards.
TCTAGAATCTAAGCTCTGGAATTCCTTCCTAAAACCTCTCCATCTCTCTATCCTACTTTACGACACACCTTAAAACCTACCTCTTTGGTCAAGCTTCTAGTCATCTGTCCTAATATCTTTTTATGTGGCTCGGTATCAGGTTTTGCTTGATTATTCTCCTGTGAAGCACCATGGCACTTCCTACAATGTATATAAATGCACATTTTTGTTGTATACAAACATGATAGTGGGATGTTGGTTCTGTTAAAAAGCTGAGTTCTTTGAGTTTACATGATCCAATGCCATATCTTATGAGTTTAGAAACTGGCGCTACTAGAGTGTGTTTTCTTCCTACTCCATATTTACTTAAAGCTTCTGCTGAAGAAGGGGCATGAGAGACCATGCTGCACATTTTAATCAGCATTCTTCCTTATTCCAGGATCAGCACATCAAAATCCTCATTATAAACATATTGAATGCAATGCAGCTCAAAGCTAATGTCAAAGCACTCACTTGTCTCCAACCACATTAATCAGCATGATTGGGCTAAACAAAACATTCACTGAAATGTGGAATAAACAATGGAGAAAAATAAAGTGCAGAGAATGTCACCTTGGGCATTAAATTGAGCAAATGAATTCCTTACTTTGGCAGAACACAAATCAGGTTAATTTTGCACATCCTTTTATTAAAATATAATTTCTATTGTTACCATGGCACTAGAGCTAAAACAAACTGACAATTTAATAAATGGTTGATGTCCTTCATGATCGATAGTGACCTAAGCTCATTTGACATCAATAAATTTACTTCCAGGAAACAAAATATTCAACTGGGAATATGCTGCCAGTTTGAATGCCCTTCATTTGGCAGATATAGTGAAGAATATCAATCGCACGACACAAACACAATGTTCTAGAATAACTTGAGCCACTGAATGTGAAAATACTCAATTTGCCAAAAGGTATGAGTGACATGGTCATGAAAAATAGGTGATAAAGACAGCCAGGTTGGGCTTTGCATAATCCACTCAAGTACCAAAAGTCCAAAATCAAATGAAACAACAAGTAGGAACATGGTTCATGCAGGAAGTTCCTTATCAACTACATTGGGCTTGATCATATTTTGGGATATGGCATTCTCAAAGCTATAGGCTGAAGGAAACTTTCCCCGGCATCGACTCAAAAGCCAGGTAAAGTGCCTCTAGCTATATTAGGTTTTCATTGAAAACTGGAAGTCACGCACAATCTTTTCCTGAGCACAGTTAGTTGTTTTTTAAAAATTTATTTTTGTTAGATGAGGCTTGAAATACTAGAAGTGTGATAAGGTAGAAAGGAAAGATTGCTGATTCATTCTTGGTTTACAAGCCTCATCCAGGCTAGCTTTCTCATTTGTATAGCAGTTGTGTTCCTGCTGCTAGTAAATACTCTCACATCAGGATGTTACAAATTTCTCACCAAAGCTCTCTTGTCAAGAGTCAAGCCAAGGTGTCTGGTGCTCTAATACAATGTCAACCCTTGAAATGCTGGAATTTTTTCATTGGATCTCAAACAAAATGGTAGCACGAACAGAAGAATAGTTAAGGGACTGATAGTTGAAAATATGACTAAATTGATGTTCCTCACATTTCCAAGTTTCAATGGTTCACCCCAGCAATCTGCATTGGGATTTTTCTTGTTCTCCATGGGCATAATTGATTTGAACTTGTGCATGAAGAGACTAAAAACAAAATTTTCTGACAAAATAAATTAGGGGCAAACTATGCCTAAAAATGCAGGAAATATACCCTAAATAGTAAAATACTCAGTGGGATAGAGGAGCAGATATATCTGTGCTACAATTACATAGATCTCTAAATGCATCTTTGCAGGTTGAAAAAGACGATAGAAGAGCATATAGGTTTCTGAATATTCTTTTGGGCCTCCTTATCTCGAGAGACAATGGATACGCGCCTGGAGGTGGTCAGTGGTTTGTGAAGCAGCGCCTGAAGTGGCTATAAAGGCCAATTCTGGAGTGACAGGCTCTTCCACAGGTGCTGCAGAGAAATTTGTTTGTTGGGGCTGTTGCACAGTTGGCTCTCCCCTTGCGCCTCTGTCTTTTTTCCTGCCAACTACTAAGTCTCTTCGACTCGCCACAATTTAGCCCTGTCTTTATGGCTGCCCGCCAGCTCTGGCGAATGCTGGCAACTGACTCCCACGACTTGTGATCAATGTCACACGATTTCATGTCGCGTTTGCAGACGTCTTTATAACGGAGACATGGACGGCCGGTGGGTCTGATACCAGTGGCGAGCTCGCTGTACAATGTGTCTTTGGGGATCCTGCCATCTTCCATGCGGCTCACATGGCCAAGCCATCTCAAGCGCCGCTGACTCAGTAGTGTGTTTAAGCTGGGGATGTTGGCCGCTTCAAGGACTTCTGTGTTGGGGATATAGTCCTGCCACCTGATGCCAAGTATTCTCCGAAGGCAGCGAAGATGGAATGAATTGAGACGTCGCTCTTGGCTGGCATACGTTGTCCAGGCCTCGCTGCCGTAGAGCAAGGTACTGAGGACACAGGCCTGATACACTCGGACTTTTGTGTTCCGTGTCAGTGCGCCATTTTCCCACACTCTCTTGGCCAGTCTGAACATAGCAGTGGAAGCCTTACCCATGCGCTTGTTGATTTCTGCATCTAGAGACAGGTTACTGGTGATAGTTGAGCCTAGGTAGGTGAACTCTTGAACCACTTCCAGAGCGTGGTCGCCAATATTGATGGATGGAGCATTTCTGACGTCCTGCCCCATGATGTTCGTTTTCTTGAGGCTGATGGTTAGGCCAAATTCATTGCAGGCAGACGCAAACCTGTCGATGAGACTCTGCAGGCATTCTTCAGTGTGAGATGTTAAAGCAGCATCGTCAGCAAAGAGGAGTTCTCTGATGAGGACTTTCCGTACTTTGGACTTCGCTCTTAGACGGGCAAGGTTGAACAACCTGCCCCCTGATCTTGTGTGGAGGAAAATTCCTTCTTCAGAGGATTTGAACGCATGTGAAAGCAGCAGGGAGAAGAAAATCCCAAAAAGTGTGGGTGCGAGAACACAGCCCTGTTTCACACCACTCAGGATAGGAAAGGGCTCTGATGAGGAGCCACCATGTTGAATTGTGCCTTTCATATTGTCATGGAATGAGGTGATGATACTTAGTAGCTTTGGTGGACATCCGATCTTTTCTAGTAGTCTGAATATTATACTTGGGGAATTAAAGACAAAAGCAAGCAGGTGATGATGAATATGCACAAGACTTTTGTTAGGCTATGAGTGGAATACTGGGTGCAGTTTTAAGCACCCTATTACAGATTGGATATTGGAGCCATGAAAATGACTCAATGTTGATTCGCTTGGAAGCTCCCATTGAGAGGATAAAACATAAATGAAAAATTTAAAAACCTAAGAGTGTTTTCACTGCAGCCAATTCAGGGAGGGATCTAATTATGAAAGCGTTGTAGAAATTGATATAATGAAAGATTATTCCAGTGATAGAAAAATGCTTCCACTGGCCGAAATAAACTATTTCCACAGGGGCGTAGCCTCAGGTTACTCTCAGAAGCAGAATTAGAAAGGTTAGAAGATCTTTTTCATGCAAAGAGTTATTAAACTATGAAATATATTACCACAAATGAATACTGAAGCTGAGCCAATCGTAACACTTAAGAGGAAGTTGCATAAAGACTTCCTGAAGAAACAAATGAGAGAGTACAGATATCAATGCGCACAGATAAGAGGTTAGGAGCTAGAACAGATAGCCTAGAAAATTCAGTGGATGGAACTTCTGTGTGCTATTTTGGTAATTGATCCCCTGAAATATGACTTAGTACAATATATTCATCTCAGGCGTGCATAGTACTGATAGTGAAAGAGATGCATTCAGTAGGGTCTTTCTGGTAGCCTGGGAGTCAGCCAACAAACAAGCCACCAAACTAATGTTGGGATGGAGGGGTTGGGCAGAGGAAGTGCATGTCCTCTGGGGGAATTTGCCAATGCAACTGTCAAGGGGTGGAAACTCAGCAGATGTTTGTTCTGTCCCGAATGGGGAACTGTGTAGAGTCCTCCGCTCCCAAAATCATAGAATCCTAGAAGTGTACAGCACAGAAGGAGGTCATTTGGCCTGCCGTGTCTGTGCTGGCTCTTTGAAAGAACACTTGTGCTCAGACCCACACCCTGCTTTTTGTCTGTAACCCTGTAAGTTCCTCATCATCAAGTACCTATCCAACTCCCTTTTAACATTATTTATGGAAAAGGCTTCCACCACCTTTTCTGGTCGAGCATTTCAGCTCCTGGAAACTCTTCAAGCAGAAAGAATTCTCCTTACCTCCCTGCTCGATCTTTTGGCAATGATTTTAATTCTATGACCTCTGGTTATTGATCCACTCACCAGAGGGAATAGTTATTTTACTATTTACTCCATCAAAACCTCATATCATCCAGAAAAACTATATTCAGTCACCTCTTAGCCATCTTTGTTCCAAGGATAGCAGTTTTAACTTTTCCAAGCTCTCCTCATAACTGAAGTCTATTATCACTAGTAATATCCTGGTAAACCACCCTGTACTCTTTCTGAAGCCTTGACATCGTTCCTGAAGTGTGATGCGAAGAATTGACTATGTTACTCCAGCTGAGGTCTAACCAGTGATTTATAAAGTTCTAGCATGATCGATTTGCTTTTATATTGGCCATTGACTGAAGGATCCAGAACCACAGGACACCAATTTAAGGTGATTGGCAAAAGATGTAATTGCAACATGAAAAAAAACCTTTTTTATGCAGTGAATGGTTAATATCTGGCAGAGAGTTTTATATCATTGTTAGCCACAGGTGAGGTACTGGAAGACTGGAGGATAGCTAATGTTGTGCCTTTATTTAAGAAGGGCAGCAGGGATAAGCCAGGGAACTATTGGAAGGGATTCTAAGAGACAGGATTTATATGCATTTGGAAAGGCAAGGTCTGATTAGGGATAGTCAGCATGGCTTTGTGCGTGGAAAATCATGTCTCACGAATTTGATTGAGTTTTTTGAGGAGGGGACCAAGAGGATTGACGAGGGCAGGGTGGTGGACGTTGTCTACATGGACTTTAGCAAGGCCTTTGACAAGGTCCCGCATGGTAGGATGCTCCGGAAGGTTCAAACACATGGGATCCAGGGTGAGCTAGCCAATTGGATACAAAATTGGCTTGGTGATAGGAGGCAGAGGGTGGTAGTGGAGGGTTGTTTTTCAGATTGGAGGCCAGTGACCAGTGGTGTGCCGCAGGAATCGGTGCTGGGGCCTCTGTTGTTTGTCATATATATTAATGACTTGGGTGAGAATGTAGGGGGCATGATTAGTAAGTTTGCAGATGACACCAAAATTGGTGGTTTAGTGGACAGTGAAGAAGGTTGTCTAAGGTTACAACAGGATATAGATCAACTGGGAAAATGGGCAAGGGATTGGCAAATGGAATTTAGTGCAGATAAGTGTGAAGTGATGCATTTTGGGAAGTTAAACCAGGGCAAGACATATACAGTGAATGGCAGGGCCCTGGGGAGTGTTGTTGAGCAGAGAGACCTTGGGGTGCAAGTACATAGTTCCCTGAAAGTGGCAACACAGGTAGACAGGGTGGTGAAGAAGGTTATGGCATGCTTGCCTTCATCGGCCGAGACATTGAGTACAAGAGTTGGGACATCATGTTACAGTTGTACGTAACGTTGGTTAGGCCGCATTTGGAGTACTGTGTGCAGTTCTGGTCGCCGCACTACATGAAAGATGTGATTAAACTAGAGAGGGTGCAGAAAAGATTCACAAGTATGTTGCCTGGTTTGGAGGACTTGAGTTAGTTATAAAGAGAGATTGGATAGGTTGGGTCTGTTTTCCCAGGAGCGAAGGAGGCTGAGAGGGGACATGATAGAGGTATATAAAATTATGAGAGGCATAGATAGGGTAGGTAGCCAGAGTCTGTTTTCCATGGTAGGGGTGACTAAAACTAGAGGGCATAGATTTAAGGTGAGAGGGAGGAGGTTTAAAGGGAATCAAAGGGGTAAATTTTTCACACAAAGAATAGTGGGTATCTGGAATGAGCTGCCAGAGGAGGTGGTGGAGGCAGGAACAGTAGCAACATTTAAGAAGCATCCGGACAGGTACTTGAATGAGCAAGGCAGAGAGGGATATGGAATTAATGCAGGCAGGTGGGATTAGGATAGATAGGCATTAAGGTCGGCATGGACGTGGTGGGCTGTCGGGCCTGTTTCTATGCCGTACAACTCTATGACTCTATAACTATCTGGAATGCACTGTCTGAGAGTGCGGTGGAAGGAGATGCAATCGAAGTCTTCAAAAGATTACCTGGAGAAAAAAATTGCAGGGCTATGGAAAAAAGGCAGGGGAGTGGGACTAGGTGAGTTGTTCTTGCAGTGAGCCAGCATGGACACGTTGGGCCGAATGGCCTTCTTCTTTGCTCTAACCATTCTATGATTCTATTCTATGATATCCCATGTCTCTATTTATAAATCTAAGGAACCCATATGCTCAAATTGCCAGACTTTTGCTTCAACAAGTGGAAGTTATAGGCTAATAGTTCTGGTGTAGAAGTTTGCAGTGTCACAGACGTGATGGGCCTGTGACACATAGAAACATCGAAAATAGGAGCAGGAGGAGGCAATTTGGCCCTTCGAGCCTGCTCCGCCATTCATTATGATCATGGCTGATCATCCAACTCACTAACCTGTTCCCGCTTTCACCCCATATCCATAGATCCCTTTAAACCCAAGAGCTATATCTAACTCCTTCTTGAAAACATACAATGTTTTGGCCTCAACTGCTTTCTGTGTTAGCAATTTCCACAGGTTCACCACTCTCTGGGTGAAGAAATTTCTCCTCATCTCAGTCCTGAATGGTTTACCCCGTATCCTTAGACTATGACCCCTAGTTCTGGACTCCCCCACCATCGGGAACATCCTTCCTGCATCTACTCTACCAAGTCCTGTTAGAATTTTATAGGTTTCTCTGAGATCCTCCCTCACTCTTCTGAACTCCAGCGAATATAATCCTAACTGACTCAATCTCTCCTCATACATCAGTCCCGCCATCCCAGGAATCAGTCTGGTAAACCTTCACTGCACTCCCTCTATAGCAAGAACATCCTTCCTCAGATAAGGAGACCAAAACTGCACACAATATTCCAGGTGTGGCCTCACCAAGGCCCTGTATAATTGCAGCAAGACATCCCTGCTGCTGTACTCAAATCCTCTTGCTATGAAGGCCAACATACCATTTGCCATGCTTACCTTCAGCGACTGGTGTACGAAAACACCCAGGTCTCGCTACATATTCCCCTCTCTCAGTTTATAGCCGTTCAGATAATAATTTGCCTTCCTGTTTTTGCTACCAAAGTGGACAACCTCACATTTATTCACATTATACTGCATCTGCCATGCATTTGCCCACTCACTCAACTTGTCCAAATCACCCTGAAGCCTCTCTGCACCCTCCTCACAACTCACTCTCCCACCCAGTTTTGTGTCATCTGCAAGTTTGGAGATATTACATTTAGTTCCCTCATCTAAATCATTAATATATATTGTGAATAGCTGGGGTCCTAGCACCGATCCCTGCGGTACCCCACTAGTCACTGCCTGCCATTCGGAAACAGACCCATTTATCCCTACTCTTTGTTTCCTGTTCGCCAACCAATTTTCTATCCATCACATTACACTACCCCCAATCCCATGTGCTTTAATTTTACACGCTAATCTCTTATGTGGGAGTTTGTCGAAAGTCTTCTGAAAGTCCAAATAAACCACATCCATTGGCTCCCCCTCATCAACTCTACTGGTTACATCCTCGAAGAATTCAAGTAGATTTGTCAAGAATGATATCCCTTTCGTAAATCCATGCTGACTCTGTCCGATTCTACCACTGTTCTCCAAGTGCTCTGCTATAAAATCTTTGATAATGGACTCTAGAATTTTCCCCACTATCGATGTCAGGCTAAAATAAAAGCAAAATACTGCGGATGCTGGAAATCTGAAATAAAAACAAGAAATGCTGGAATCACTCAGCAGGTCTGGCAGCATCTGTGGAAAGAGAAGCAGAGTTAACGTTTCGGGTCAGTGACCCTTTTTCGGAAATGATGTCAGGCTGACTGGTCTGTAATTCCCTGCTTTCTCTCTACCTCCCTTTTTAAATAGTGGGGTTACATTCGCTACTGTCCAATCTGTAGGAACTGTTCCAGAGTCTATAGCATCTTGGAAGATGACCACCCACTATTTCTAGGGCCACTTTCTTGAGTGCTTTGGGATGGAAACCATCAGGCCCTGGGGATTTATCGGCCTTCAATCCCATCAATTTCCCCAACACCTTTTCTCTACTCATCCTGATTTCCTTCAGTTCCTCTCTCTCTCTAAACCCTGTGTTCCCCAACATTTCTGGTATGATATTTGTGTCCTCCTTTGTGAAGACAGAACCAAAGTATGCATTTAGTTGGTCAGCCATTTCTTTGTTCCCCATAATAAATTCCCTTGGACACTGCACACTGAAACTTCTAAAATGTTGCTTCTATGTCAAGATCCTTTTTTTGCCATATACTTTCTCTTGCTTCCTCCAACTTTCTTCTCACCTCTCCTGAAGACACTGATTCTAACAGTATCCTAGGCCCAACCATCTTCAGCTGCTTGATCAATGACCTTCCTCCATCATAAGGTCATATGACCGCTGATGATTGCACAGTCTTCAGTCCGATTTATAATTCCTCAGATCAGGAAGCAGTCCTTGACTGAATGGAGCAAGACCTGGGCAACATTCAGGCTTGGGCTGCTAAGTGGCAAGTTACATTTATGCCACACAAGCGCCAGGCAATGACTATCTCCAACAAGGGAGAATCTAACCATCTCTCCTTGGCATTCACTGCCATTTACCATTGCTGAATCACCCACAAACAACATTCTGGGGGTTACCATTGGCCAGAAACTTAAATGGACTAACCACATAAATACTGTGGCTGCAAGATCAGGTCAGAGGTTGGGAATTATTCAATGAGTAACTCTCCTCCTGACTCCCCAAAGCCTGTCCACCATCTACAAGACACAAGTCAGGAGTATGATGGAATACTCTCCACTGGCCTGGATGGGTACAGCTTCAACAACACTCAAGAAGCTCAACACCATCCAGGACAAAGCAGCCTACTTGATTAGCACCCATCTACCACCTTAAACATTCACTTCCTTTACCACCAGCACACAGTGGCAGCAGTGCATATCATCGACAAGATGCTCAGCAGCAACTCACCACACCTCCTTTGACAGCACCTTCCAAAACTGTGACCTCTACCATCTCGAAGGACAAGGGCAGCAGAAGCATGGGTACACCACCACCTGTAAGCTCACCTCTGAGTCACACACTATCCTGACTTGGAACTATATCAACGTTCCTTCACTATCATTGAGTCAAAATCCTGGAATTCTCTCCCTAACAGCACTGTGGGTATACCTACAACACATGGTCTGCAGCAGTTCAAGAAGGCAGCTCACCACCACCTTCTCAAGGGCAATTATGGATAGGCAATAAATACTGGCCTTGCAGGGATGCCCACATCCCATGAATGAATCAAAACATTTTTAAACTCAGTTACACATAGTTTTTTGGTATGCAGCTCAAGTTAATATTCTTCATGTGGGAACCAGGATACCAGGATACTGAGCATAAAATGCTATCAGACAATGAAAGCCATCATAGCTGAACCTTATCCTGGCCTTTCACTGGAAATCTAAATGTACATGCAGTTCCCAGTTTGAGGTACTGATTAGAAGTAAGAAGTAGAATGCTTTTGATCTTTCCCCACTCTTTCCTGGACACCATGGCACTTGTGAAAATCTTACAGATTTTGAGTATTGTTGTTGCAGTAGAAAGTAATTAGGATTCAAAGTATATTGTACAAATTAAGATCCATGACTCTAAGTGATTAATAGAATTTGGCAATGCTTTTCTTAGCATGATGATGGCTTCAATTTGAATTCTATTTCTACAAGCAGCTTCAAAGTTCTAGCTTTTTGCCAGTTCTACCATTGCAACTGAGGCACTGGGGGAAAGGATTTATGTGGCATCGTTACCTGCATTGAAGGTTGAATTAAGAGTGATAAAACATAAAAAATAGTGAATGCTGGAAATCCAAAATAAAAACTAAAAATGCTGACAGTGCTCAACTGGTTACTTAGCTGCTGTTTTAACGGCTCCAGTTGCTGTTAAAAAAGGATTCATAAAAGGCTTTTTCCTTAGCTGATTCTAATCATTTTTGTCCCTGCTGATCATAATTGGTTTTATTATATATATATATATACACATTTGTGCTTTCCATAATCTTGAGAGGAGGTCTGGAAGGAGGACAGGTTGGTAAGGCATCACATGGTACCCCAATTGCATAATATACAGACCAAGGTGCTCCTTCCTACAGTGAACCCAGGAACACTGGTTATCAAGTATGCACCTCATAAGTAAAGTCATTGGTAAGTTACATCATATGATGCAATGTGACGTACGTCCTGTTGTGGCCTACTTGCTGCCAATGGCTATGTAAGTCACAACCACTCTGAATGTATACATTATGCAATCATTTCAACTGCCACTGGGGCCACTAGTAGCACAAACCAGTCAACTGCACACAGATACACATTGGACTAGTAACAAGATCAAGAAAGTAACTGTAACCCAACCGCTGCTCTTAATTCCAGCAAACTTTGAAAATAAACTTAAGTCTTACTAATTTTGTATTCATTCACAGGATGTGGACATCACTGGCTAGGCCAGCACTTATTGCCCATCCCTAATTGCCCTTGAGAAGGTGGTGGTGAGCTGCCTTCTTGAACCGCTGCAGTCCATGTGGTGTAGTTACACCCACAGTGCTGTTAGGAAGGAAGTTCCAGGATTTTGACCCAGTGACAGTGAAGCAAAGGCGATATAGTTACAGTCAGGATGGTGTGTGGCTTGGAGGGGAACTTGTAGGTGGTGTTGTTCCCATGCAGCTGCTGCCTTTGTCCTTCTAGGTGATAGAGGTTGCAGGTTTGGAAGGTGCTGTTGAAGGAGGTGTCGTGAGTTGCTGCAGTGCACCTTGTAGATGGTACACACTGCTGCTACTGTGCGTCGCTGGTGGAGGGAGTGAATGTTGACGGTGGTGGAAGGGTGCCAATCAAGCTGGCTGCTTTGCCCTGGATGGTGTCGAGCTTCTTGAGTGTTGTTGAAGCTGCACCCATCCAGGCATGTGGAGAGCATTCCATCACACTCCTGACTTGTGCCTTGTAGATGGTGGACAGGCTTTGGGGAGTCAGGAGGTGAGTTACTCAACACAGAATTCCCAGCCTCTAACCTGCTCTTGTAGCCACAGTACTTATGTGGCTGGTCCATTTCAGTTTCTGGTCAATGGTAACCCCCAGGATGTTGACAGTGAGGAATTCAGTAATGGTAATGCCATTGAATATCAAGGGGAGATGGTCATTGCTTGCACTTGTGTGGTGTGAATGTAACTTGCCACTTAGCAGCCCATGCCTGAATGTTGACCAAGTCTTGTTGCATAAGGACACAGACTGTTTCATTATCTGAGGAGTCCCGAATGGTGCTGAACATTGTGCGATCATCAGCGAACATTCCCATTTCTGGCCTTATGATGGAGGGAAGGTTATTGATGAAGTAGCTAAAGATGGTTGGGCCTAGGGCCTTACCCTGAGGAACACCTGCAGTGATGGTCTGGAGCTGAGATGACTGACCTCCAATAACCACAACCATCTTCCTTTGTGCTAGTAATAACTCAAAACAGTGAAGCGTTTTCCCCCTGAATTCCATTGACTCCAGTTTTGCTACGACTCCTTGGTCAAGTGCTGCCTTGATATCAAGGGCAGTCACTCTCACCTAAGCTCTTGAGTTGAACTCTTTTGTCCATGTTTGGACCAAGGCTGTAATGAGGTCAGGAGCTGAGTGGTCCTTTGGAACCCAAACTGAGTGCCAGTGAGCAGGTTATTGCTGAACAAGTGCCATAAGTGCCGCAGGATAACACTATCGACAACCCCTACTTTTCTGATGAGAACTGACTGAAGGGGGGAGGGGGGGGGGTGTTGGGTAATAGGTCAGATTGGATTTGTCCTGCTTTTTGTGTATAGGACATACCGGGGCAATTTTCCACATTGTCGGATTGATGCCAGTGTTGTAGCTTGGCTTGGGGCACAGCCAGTTCTGGAGCACAAGTCTTTAATACTATTGCCAGAATCTTGTCAGGGCCCATAGCCTTTGCAGTATTCAGTGTCTTCAGCCGATTCTTCATATCACGTGAGTGAATTGAATTGGCTGAAGACTGGCATCTGTGATGCTGGGGACCTCAGGAGGAGGCTGAGATGGATCATCCACTTGGCACTTCTGGCTGAAGATGGATGAAAATACTTCAGCCATTTCTTTTGCACTAATGTGCTGGACTCCTCCATCATTGAGGATGGGGATATTTGTGGATACTCCTGCTCCTAATTCGTATGTTTGTATGTGTGGTGCTGCTCCTGGCATGGTCTCCTGCACTCTTCATTGAACCAGGATTAATCTCCCAGCTTGATGGTAATGGTAGAGTGGGGGATATGCTGAGCCATGAGGTTACAGATTGTGGTTGAATACAATTCTGCTGCTGCTGATGGCCCGCAGCGCCTCATGGATGCCCAGTTTTGAGTTGCTAGATCTGTTCGAAATCTATCTCATTTAGCATGGTGGTAGTGCCACACAACATGATGGAGGGTATCCTCAATGTGAAGATATCAAGTTATGCCATCAATTTGCCTCTGATGACAACTGCTCAGTAGTAGAAACATATAAGTTCTAGAGCCAGTAAATGAACCAAGAGTTGCTCTTGTGTGGTTTCCAGATAATCAGAGTTGATCTTATATTTTAGATTCAATGCATAGAATTTGGTGGAGAGAGAGAATCATGCAGTGAAACTCATTGAACCTCAGTACAAGCTGCTGTGACCACAGGCCAAGGAAACAAGTAAAAGTACAGCAGAATATGTTGCAAGAAGTGGGACATGAGTTGTTAGTTGGAGGGACACTCTGGTGTGTTGATAAGGTAAGCCTTTTATTTAAAAAGTTCTGTCCGTTGGATTGCTAACCTAACAAGTTTTAACTTTTTTTTTGGTTTTTCAGTAGATTTGTTGGGAATTTAGAATAGAGGGAATGGAGGTTAAGGCAGTTGTATGTTCCTCCTGCAGAATGTGGGAGGTAAGGGTCGCCAAGAGTGTCCCTGATGACTGCAACTGCGGGAAGTGCACCCAACTCCAGCTCCTCGAGAACCGCGTTAGGGAACTGAAGCTGGAGCTGGATGAACTTCGGATCATTCGGGAGGCGGAGGGGGTTATTGAGAGGAGTTATGGGGAGGTAGTCACACCTCAGGTAAAAGAAGTAGGTAGATGGGTTACTGTCAGGGGAAGGAGAGGGAACCAGCAGGCAGTGCAGGGATCCCCTGTGGCCGTTTCCCTCAACAACAGGTATACCGTTTTGGAAACTGTTGCGGGGTAAGAATAACCAGGGGTAAGCAATGGGGTACAGGTATCTGGCACAGAGTCTGTCCCTGTTGCTCAGAAGGGAAGGGGGAAGAGGAGCAGAGCATTAGTCATTGGAGACTCCATAGTTAGGGGAACAGATAGGAGGTTCTGTGGGAACGAGAGAGACTCACGGTTGGTGTGTTGCCTCCCAGGTGCCAGGGTTCGTGATGTCTCGGATCGCGTTTTTGGGATCCTTAGGGGGGAGGGGGAGCAGCCCCAAGTCGTGGTCCACATAGGCACCAACGACATAGGTAGGAAGAGAGATGGGGATTTAAGACAGAAATTCAGGGAGCTAGGGTGGAAGCCTAGAGCGAGAACAAACAGAGTTGTTATCTCTGGGTTGTTGCCCGTGCCACGTGATAGCGAAGCGAGGAATAGGGAGAGAGAGGAGTTGAACACGTGGCTGCAGGGATGGTGCAGGAGGGAGGGTTTTGGTTTCCTGGATAATTGGGGCTCTTTCTGGGGTAGGTGGGACCTCTACAAACAAGATGGTCTTCACCTGAACCAGAGGGGTACCAATATCCTGGGGGGGAGATTTGCTAGTGCTCTTCGGGGGGGTTTAAACTAATTCAGCAGGGGAATGGGAACCTAAATTGTAGTTCCAGTGTACAGGATGTTGAGAGTAGTGAGGTCAGGGATAAGGTTACAAGGACGCAAGAGGGCACTGGCAAGCAAGAACCTGGTTTAAGGTGTGTCTACTTCAACGCCAGGAGCATCCGGAATAAGGTGGGTGAGCTTGCAGCATGGGTTGGTACCTGGGATCTCGATGTAGTGGCCATTTCGGAGACATGGGTAGAGCAGGGGCAGGAATGGATGTTGCAGGTTCCGGGATTTAGATGTTTCTGTAAGAACAGAGAAGATGGTAAAAGAGGGGGGGGTGTGGCATTGTTAATCAAGGAGAGTATTACAGCGACAGAAAGGACGTTTGAGGACTCGTCTAATGAGGTAGTATGGGCCGAGGTTAGAAACAGGAGAGGTGAGGTCACCCTGTTGGGAGTCTTTTATAGACCTCCGAATAGTTCCAGAGATGTAGAGGAAAGGATAGCGAAGATGATTCTCGACAGGGGCGAGAGTAACAGGGTAGTTGTTATGGGGGACTTTAACTTTCCAAATATTGACTGGAAATACTATAGTTCGAGTACTTTAGATGGGTCAGTGTTTGTCCAGTGTGTGCAGGAGGGTTTTCTGACACAGTATGTAGACAGGCCAACCAGGGGCGATGCCACATTGGATTTGGTACTGGGTAATGAACCCGGCCAGGTGTTAGATTTAGATGTAGGTGAGCACTTTGGTGATAGTGATCACAATTCGGTTAGGTTTACCTTAGCGATGGGCAGGGACAGGTATATACCGCAGGGCAAGAATTATAGCTGGGGGAAAGGAAATTATAATGCGATTAGGCAAGATTTAGGATGTGTAGGATGGGGAAGGAAACTGCAGGGGATGGGAACAATCGAAATGTGGAGCTTATTCAAGGAGCAGCTACTGCGTGTCCTTGATAAGTCTGTACCTGTCAGGCAGGGAGGAAGTTGTCGAGCGAGGGAGCCGTGGTTTACTAAAGAAGTTGAAGCGCTTGTCAAGAGGAAGAAGAAGGCTTATGTTAGGATGAGACGTGAAGGTTCAGTTAGGGCGCTTGAGAGTTACAAGCTAGCCAGGAAGGATCTAAAGGGAGAGCTAAGAAGAGCAAGGAGAGGACACGAGAAGTCATTGGCGGATAGGATCAGGGAAAACCCTAAGGTTTTCTATAGGTATATCAGGAATAGAAGAATGACTAGAGTTAGATTAGGGCCAATCAAGGATAGTAGTGGGAAGTTGTGTGTGGAATCAGAGGAGATAGGGGAAGCGATAAATGAATATTTTTCGTCAGTATTTACAGTAGAGAAAGAAAATGTTGTCGAGGAGAATACTGAGATTCAGGCTACTAGGCTAGATGGGATTGAGGTTCACAAGGAGGAGGTGTTATCAATTTTGGAAAGTGTGAAAATAGATAAGTTCCCTGGGCCAGATGGGATTTATCCTAGGATTCTCTGGGAAGCTAGGGAGGAGATTGCAGAGCCTTTGTCCTTGATCTTTATGTCGTCATTGTCGACAGGAATAGTGCCGGAAGACTGGAGGATAGCAAATGTTGTCCCCTTGTTCAAGAAGGGGAGTAGAGACAGCCCTAGTAATTATAGACCTGTGAGCCTTACTTCGGTTGTGGGTAAAATGTTAGAAAAGGTTATAAGAGACCGGATTTATAATCATCTTGAAAAGAATAAGTTCATTAGCGATAGTCAGCACGGTTTTGTGAAGGGTAGGTCGTGCCTCACAAACCTTATTGAGTTTTTCGAGAAGGTGACCAAACAGGTGGATGAGGGTAAAGCAGTGGATGTGGTGTATATGGATTTCAGTAAGGCGTTTGATAAGGTTCCCCACGGTAGGCTATTGCAGAAAATACGGAAGTATGGGGTTGAAGGTGATTTAGAGCTTTGGATCAGAAATTGGCTAGCTGAAAGAAGACAGAGGGTGGTGGTTGATGGCAAATGTTCATCCTGGAGTTTAGTTACTAGTGGTGTACCGCAAGGATCTGTTTTGGGGCCACTGCTGTTTGTCATTTTTATAAATGACCTGGAAGAGGGTGTAGAAGGGTGGGTTAGTAAATTTGCGGATGACACTAAGGTCGGTGGAGTTGTGGATAGTGCCGAAGGATGTTGTAGGGTACAGAGGGACATAGATAGGCTGCAGAGCTGGGCTGAGAGATGGCAAATGGAGTTTAATGCGGAAAAGTGCGAGGTGATTCACTTTGGAAGGAGTAACAGGAATGCAGAGTACTGGGCTAATGGGAAGATTCTTGGTAGTGTAGATGAACAGAGAGATCTTGGTAATAAAAGCAAAATACTGCGGATGCTGGAAATCTGAAATAAAAACAAGAAATGCTGGAACCACTCAGCAGGTCTGGCAGCATCTGTGGAAAGAGAAGCAGAGTTAACGTTTCGGGTCAGCGACCCTTCTTTGGAACTGACAATTATTAGAAAAGTCACAGATTATAAACAAGTGAGGTGGGGGTTGGGCAAGAGATAACAAAGGCCTGGTCCAATCTGCACCTTCTCCTTTGTTATCTTTTGCCCAACCCCCACCTCACTTGTTTATAATCTGTGACTTTTCTAATATTTGTCAGTTCCGAAGAAGGGTCGCTGACCCGAAACGTTAACTCTGCTTCTCTTTCCACAGATGCTGCCAGACCTGCTGAGTGGTTCCAGCATTTCTTGTTTTTGTGTGAGAGAGATCTTGGTGTCCAGGTACATAAATCCCTGAAAGTTGCTACCCAGGTTAATAGGGCTGTTAAGAAGGCATATGGTGTGTTAGCTTTTATTAGTAGGGGGATCGAGTTTCGGAGCCACGAGGTCATGCTGCAGCTGTACAAAACTCTGGTGAGACCGCACCTGGAGTATTGCGTGCAGTTCTGGTCACCGCATTATAGGAAGGATGTGGAAGCTTTGGAAAGGGTGCAGAGGAGATTTACTAGGATGTTGCCTGGTATGGAGGGAAAGTCTTACGAGGAAAGGCTGAGGGACTTGAGGTTGTTTTCGTTGGAGAGAAGGAGGAGGAGAGGTGACTTAATAGAGACATATAAGATAATCAGAGGGTTAGATAGGGTGGATAGTGAGAGTCCTTTTCCTCGGATGGTGATGGCAAACACGAGGGGACATAGCTTTAAGTTGAGGGGTGATAGATATAGGACAGATGTGAGAGGTAGTTTCTTTACTCAGAGAGTAGTAGGGGCGTGGAACGCCCTGCCTGCAGCAGTAGTAGACTCGCCAACTTTAAGGGCATTTAGGTGGTCATTGGATAGACATATGGATGAAAATGGAATAGTGTAGGTCAGATGGTTTCACAGGTCGGCGTGACATCGAGGGCCGGAGGGCCTGTACTGCGCTGTAATGTTCTAAAAAAAAAATCGCCAATGTGAGAATATGATAGATGACACTAACATCTTGAACAACAGGATTAGTTGTTCTGTTCTAGTTTTTAACTTATAAATAATGCAAACTGTATAGCTTATTGGTCAATAAATGCACATTTTATTTCTCATGTCGGGCAATTAGTCATGATGTTTCATGAAAAATTAACTTAATGACTTTTTTATTTCCAGAGTAATTAAAATTGATGAAAAGTATGTCAACTAGATTCATTGGAGACTCGCCATTAAGAAAACTTTTGCGTGTAACCTTGAATTATGATGTTTGACTAAAAGGCCTAAAAAAAAATGTCAAATCAATTAAGACGCTGGGCCCCCACCTGCCAAGAATGAGGCACATGAATTTTGTCATGAACATAGATTTAAACTGTTACTGGAGTGAAGAAAGTACTTGTTAAACAGATCAGCCGTGGCTGCAAAGACATTTGCATAGTAACAGACAGTGTTTGGAAGGACAAAGCAGCCATTCCCTGACACATTCAACACACAATGGACTTTTGATCACCAGATGTTGAAGGTGGGGGAGCTCGTATTCCAGGTTGACTGCTAAGATAGCCGAATACACAAGCAGACATGATCAAACCAGCTAGCCACATGACTAACCTGCTGGGAAACCTGAGCTTTTTGAATTTGTACAAACAGTTTGGGCAAAAAGCAAAATGCTCCTGGACTGAGATTTCTCCTGGCTGGCTCATCACAGCCTCTGCTTTCAGCCTGCTCCCATCTCTTGCTCATGAAACTCCAAATCCACTGAAGACACATGAACCCCAAGAGTGAAAAGTCTGCTACTGTGAACAAAGTTTAAGAAGAATACTGGGCCCCAACAAAACGCAAGACCATATCTTCAATCACCTCTCTTCTTTAAACCTAAAGAAGCCTGTTTGTGCTGGAGTCTTTGCCTTATAATTGGAAAGTGGTGAACAAGGATTCACCAAGGGGGAGCTAAAAAACAGTGTATTTAAAATTAAACCCTGTTACAGTAAGGCCACGTAAAAGTTGGAAGGGAACCCTAGATCTCTTTGTCACCTGGTCGTAACAGTACTCAGTGCTGCTAATATGGTTCTGTAGATGTGCTTTTTATGATGTTTTCTCCCTTTGGCCGTGTTATGACCAGGTGAGAAAGGTGTCTAGGGGTCCTCCTCAGGCTTCACCTGGTCTTACTCTAACAGGGTTTTAATTTTTAAACACAGTGTGTTTTGAGCTCCCCCTTGGTGAATCCTTGTTCACTGCTTTCCAATTATAAGGCAAAGAAATGAGCACAAACAGGCTTTCTTAGGTTTAAAGAAGAAAAGTGAAATTTCTTAAAACTTGAACTTAATCTCTAATTTGGTTAACACCTACAGATAGATACATGCGTGCTCCACGCTAGCATGCATGCATGATAAGCACATGCAAATAGAGACAGAAAAGAGCAGAAGCAAAATAAAGTGAAAATGTTTGAGGCAATCTCTGAAGGGGATTTGTTACTGTGCTTCGAGCTCGCTGTAGAGTCCTTGATTGAAGATATGGTCTTGCGTTTTGTTAGGGCCCAGTATTCTTCTTAAACTTTGTTCACTGTCGGAGACTTTTCTCTCTTGGGGTTCATGTGTCTTCAATGGGACTTCAGTTCCGTTTGACAGAGATGGGAGCAGACAGGAGGGAGGTCTTTTCAGTCCAGGAGCAAACAGCTTTCTGAGTTTTAAAACTCTGTGGCAAGTTCAGATTCAAAAAACTCCAACAGCCAGTTAGTCATGTGACTAAACTGATCTGACCACGTATGTTTGTGTATTCGGCCATCTTAGCAGTTAACCTGGAATGCTAGCTTCTCCACCTTTAACGTCTGGTAATCAAAAGTCCATTGTGGATTATATTGGAGCAGACCCCTTTGTCCTTTCCAAGTACTGTCTGTTACTATGCAAACGTCTTTCCAGTCAAGGGTCTGATGTTTTTTTTTTAAACAAGTTATTTCTTTACTCCAGTAACAGTTTAAAAATCAATGTTCATGTGGTGAAATTAATGTGTCTCATTCTTGGCAGGTGGGGGCCTGCATGACAGCTGTCACCCACCAGCACTCATTGCTTTGTCCATGGAAGTTTTGAAACTACCATCAATGTAGCTCTGTGGCTGGCAGACAGACATAGTCTAAATAGTATGGGTGAGTGTGAGAGTGACTTCAAATCTGTTAACTATTTCAAAATTTATTTTAATGAAGAATTGCCGAGGAACAACCAAGTGAAGCAAATAA
The DNA here is from genome assembly GCF_036365525.1 of Heterodontus francisci. Classification (NCBI taxonomy): domain Eukaryota; kingdom Metazoa; phylum Chordata; class Chondrichthyes; order Heterodontiformes; family Heterodontidae; genus Heterodontus; species Heterodontus francisci. Next base: position 71,545,334 of record NC_090371.1, on the reverse strand, counting down.
ATTTGAATGACAACCACTCTCTGAATGAAATTCTCAGCCTGTTTCCACTAAGACATTTGCCTTCCTGTGTTACTTTGGTATTTCAAATTTTATGAATTTTATTAAAATTGAATGGGTTTCAGTGTTATATGTCCAATCTAACTATATATAGGTTTGTGCAACCCTTACTGTACTTGCGAGTTTAAAAAAAAATTCAGGTGTTTGGCCAAAACCTGTAATGCAGAACACCAAGAAAGCTGTAAAGCATAGAATTAGGTAAATCAGGAATTGGTTACGTTTAGTTTTGATTTTAAAAACCTAAAGGTTGAAATGATGAAGGAGGGACTGACAAAAGCTTCACTCCCACGGATGAGCTATTGTGATTTGATGGGCTAGATGTCAGAGAATTATGGCTTTAGCAACAAATAGTTACATTTTTAAACATACTGATTTAGTAATACTATGTCTATTTACTGCCAATGTAATAGACACGACAAATTCCAAGAGCGAGCATTCATGACATCATTAGCTTCCCAACAGGAAATGGCCTATTACAAGACCATTAGCAACAGGCTATAATCTATCGCATGTCTGGCTTGTTTAAATAATTATCCTTGTAATTTTCATTATGGACAACTAGTGAAATGCACCTGTAATTGAAAAATCCATGAACAAATTAAATTTTTAATTATATCTCACTGATGTGGCAAGTTATAAACTCCTTCACAAGAGTACTTTTATGAATGTAGTTATTAGGAATGTGAATAACAGGACAATAACAGCTGACATTATTATATATGAATACAATTCCCAAGGAGTTGCTAAGGAAACGTTGGACTACCCAGTGCAGCAATGTTGTTCTGGAGGGTTGGATTCCCTGTGTTAGTATTCAAATCCTCTCCTCATTTTGACTATTATTAGTTCTTGACAATGTTGCTAGCATAGAGAAGTCCTAGCCTTTTGGCAAAAACATAAAGTGTAAGAATAGGAGGTTGCAATGGGGAATTATATGGTGGGAGATAGCACTGGAAGAAGTTTTCTAACAAATGCAGTTAATTATGTATCAATTACCTATACAGGCAGAGAGCCTGGTGGGATAGAGCCCATGATAGTGTGGATGTTACACAGTCAAAGAAGGAGTGGGATAACGCACTAAATGCCCTTTTCTCATGCCACACTTTCTTATGTTCTTTAGTAATGGTAGGGCACAAAATGTAATGGTCAGAGGAAGTACTTGCAGAACTAGCAAGGACCCCACAAAAATGCTTGGGGTAGATGAGGCAAAAACAAATCTAATTCCATATCCTCATTCAACTAATATTCCCTTTTCATTCATAAGATTGTATTTTCTTGCTGCAAATTTTACCCATATTTTTAACCCATGCACTATAGTAATATGATTGGACTTTAGAGTTAACATTTTTTTTAATTTTTCATTCAATTTGCTTCGGGTTTGGTGAAGAATATTTCCCGATTAAGGAATATCAAGGTTTCTAGCTTTAAATGCAAACTTTTATTTTTGCAACACTACACTTTGAGCATTGACTTCGGCATCCTGCTTTCTCCCTTGCCTTGGAATAAGGTTTGAATTCCCCTTTAAATTTTAGTGCCACCAATATTAACATATACATAATAACTACTGAAATTTGTATATCTATACATATTTCAGACAAACTGAAAAATGAATGTTTCTCAATAGTTCCTAGGCTTTTGAACATATGGCAATGGAGATGACTAGGGCAGTGAAGGATGTAGTTTTATACAGACTGGCAGGCTAAGGGATGAAAGCTGCAGGGGCCTCCGGTAAGACTGACAATGGCCTTAGAAGTGTAGGCATTGGAAGACAACTGGATATAAAGAAATATGCCCAAAGACATTCATAGCCTTGGTCTGATAAGAATCAGCCATTATTCCAATTCGATTATTTTCAAATTTGTGATTCTTCTGCAATGTGGTAGCAAATACACACAGGATCAGGAAGCTGACTCGGAGATATCAGTAATGTATAGCAATTGATATTCTTCATCAAGCCCTTTCTTCTTCGCCTCCCTGCATTCTTCCAAACCCAGGCTCTTGTCTTCTTCTTTTCCCCAGCTAAGAACTGGCACAAACTACAGCAAGGGATGTAGACTTAGAAAGTTACTGTCATCTAAAAAGTTACTGAAAAAGCTATTGAAGTTATTGAAGCTTTGCCCATGTATTACAGGGCACAGAATAAAGCAAACACACTAACGGTTAATGTCTAACATGGGGGGCCTGCCGTGTTTGGTGTTCTTCAGAGCTGCAATCGTGTGAGGCTGATGTTAAACAATTTCCGATCTGTCATCAGTTGCTGCTTTGCAGTGATGGTATGGTCAGGACCCTCGTTTTGCTGAATGGTTCTCGGTAACAAGTGAATGTGAAATATTTCTACCGTCAGCCCCACAGAGACCACTTTCCCATCACCAAATTCTGCAAGATTAATGTGTCACCATGCCTTCCTTCTGTCTAATTATGCTAAAATGCTGACTTTTGTTTCATACCAGCTCGTACTGATGCATTAAACAAGACGTGCCATTAATTCCTTCATCATCATAACCTAAGTCGGGCGTGCACTTAAAATATTCATTTGGCTATGAAAATGGGCATTAAAATTTTAATAATGTCAAACTCATTTGAACCAAGCTCTGGGGGGAATATTATGATACAATTAGGATAAATATAGTGATTGATCCCCGATCAGAGTTCACCTGGCCATCGCCCACAGGCTGCTTTGTGAGTTTGCAACTCTCCGATGGAGTTCTGACATTCGCCCTTTGATATTTGTTTTAACTTGATGAGTTGTGGTCATTATTCTCCTAAGAAGTGACCCTCAGCTAGCCCAAAGTGATAGATCATCTGGCGAGGGGAAAAAAGCACCTTGCCTTGGGCTGCACTTGCATGGTTTTTGATTGAAAGAGATTTTAATTGGACAATAACTGAGGTCATATGCAAAAATAATTACCAGCTTCAAATTGCCATTTACTCTGATATATTTGGGTTATTTTAATATTTTAATGGAAAAGTTAATGGTTAGCAAATACAACCCCAGTGCAGTATGACATTTTAATATCTTGTTAAAATATTAGCCTATTTTCTGCAAAGCAACAGGGATTTGTTTAGCATTGAGGAAAAAAGACAAAAAAAGTGCTTTGTACCAGAGATGAGTTTTAACACTTTGAGCACCAGGCTTTTCACCTGGCATTTTACAAATTCCTGCATCATCGTGCCCTAATCCTGGTATTTCATACGCACTGTCTCCATTCCCGTTAGTATGGTGGGGAAATACAGAAGTCTACAGTTTAGGACAGCAATTAAACTCATTCCTGTTTGCAATGATATGAAGAATTTGTTTGAATATGCAGGGTATTGTACCTTGCTATGGTTAGGAAGCAATCATTTTTCGGGATCATTACCCACGCAAAGTGTTTATAAAATCTGGAGAAGCTCCTGCCTGATCCAATGGATGATGCAGATGGCTAAAAGAATTACTGGGTGACCGAGTAGTGACAAAAGAGTATCGGAGCATTGGTCTCAGCTCTTGAAGACCTGCATTAGGATCATAGTCTGTATTGGGCCTCAGTTGTAGACTTCTGCATGAGGAAGGGGACTGAGCTTACTGGTTTTAGATGGTTTGTCTACAGGAGGGAGCTGGGGCTCACAAAGTTTCCCATTCTGCAGTGCTACAGTATGATAGCTCATAGCTCAACTGAGTATTAGCATTTATACACTACACAGAAATGTCTTCAGATTGCACCATTCCATCTTTCCGAATTGGCAAATCTGAGTGGGAGATAGACGAAGGGAATTTGGGACCATCATGGACAAAACAATTGTCAACACAGAAAGTGTAAAAGTGTAAATTATGCGGCACCGATTATAAATGGCAAATGAGCCTTGTGCCTCTTCAATACCACAGTCTATCACTGTACGTAGTATCAAGGTTAAACTTGAGAAAGGTGGACCCCATTTATAGATCAACTAAATTACATTTTGCATTGGTGCAACATGGTTTCAGCTTTATATCAATGTGAAAAGATATGATATGAATTCTGCACAAAGGTACGCAAATTAATTTTTTTTAAAAATTGTTTCATGGGATGTGGACGTCGCTGGCTAGGCCAGCATTTATTACCCATCCCTAATTGCCCTTATGAAGATGGTGATGAGCTGCCTTCTTGAACTGCTGCACTCCATCTGATGTAGGTACACCGACAGTGCCGTTAGGGAAGGTGTTACAGGATATTGACCCAGCGACAGTGAAGGAACGGCAATATAGTTCCAAGCCAGGATGGTGTGTGGCTAGGAGGGGAACTTGCAGATGTTGGTGTTCCCATGTGTCTGCTGCCCTTGTCCTTTTAGGTAGAAGAGGCCACGGGTTTGGAAGGTGTTGTCGAAGGAGGTGTGATGAGTTGCTGCAGTGCATCTTGTAGATGGTACACACTGCTGTCACTGTGCGCTGGTGGTTGAGGGAGTCAATGTTTAAGGTGGTGGATGAGGCGCTGAGTAAGCAGGGTGCTCTGTCCTGGATGATGACGAGTTTTCCAAGTGTTGTTGCAGCTGTGTTCTTCCAGGCAAGTGGAGAGTATTCCATCACACTCCTGACTTGTGCCATGTAGATGGTGGGCAGGCTTTGGGGAGTCAGGAGGTGAGTTACTTGCTGAATAATTCCCAACCTCTGACCTGATCTTGTAGCCACAGTATTTATGTGGTTGGTCCAGTTAAGTTTCTGGCCAATGGTAGCCATAGTACTTACATGGCTACTCCAGTTCAGTTTCTAGTCAAAGGTAACCCCGAGGATGCTGATAGTGGGGGATTCAGTGATGGTAATGCTGTTGAATGTCAAGTGGAGCTGGTTAGATTCTCTCTTGTTGGAGAGCCTGATACTTGCATGGCGAGAATGTTATCAGCCCAAACCTGAATGTTGTCCAGGTCTTGATGCATATGGATATGGACTGCTTCAGTATCTGAACAGTTCCAAATGGTACTGAACATTGTGCAATCATCAGCGAACATCCCCATTTCTGATCTTATGATGGAGGGAAGGTCATTGATGAAGCCGCTGAAGATGATTGGGCCTATGACACTACCTTGAGGAACACCTGCAGCGATGTCCTGGGCCTTGGATGATTGACCTCCAACAACCACAACCATCTTCCTTTGTGTTAGGTATGACTCCAACCAGTGAAGTGTTTTCCCCCTGATTCCTATTGACTTCAATTTGGCTGGGGCTCCTTGATGCCATACACGGTCAAATGTTGCCGTGATAGTAAGGGCAATCACTCTTGCCTTACCTCTTGAGTTCAGCTCTTTTGTCCAAAGATTATAATGAAGTCAGGAACCAAGTGGCCCTGGCGGGACCCAAACTGAGCATCAGTGAGCAGGATTCAGGTAAAAGGTACAAAACCATGCCATCTGAGAACCCTTACACGATTGTTACCCTTATAATAATGAGCACAGAACCAACTGTCTCATTGAGTGTTCAACCACATGAAAAATGTAACCAACAACCAGATGCCAGTGATCAGAGACCTACAAACGCAGATAGTTAAGACAGAGCAGCATAGTCTGGAAGGCCAGCATTGCTGTAAGCAAATACTGGCTTCAAGTAAATTGCAAATAGTATAATTGCATCTTAGATAGCTCTCATGTTTATACTAGGTTGAATTAATCGTGATAAATATTACTAGAATATATACAATGGTACTTGGAGAATTTGTACCACAAAACCCATAGGATGTTTAACCAGCATAATGCTATTGACTATTTTAATCACAGTAATTGAGTATTGATTGATAAATCCTGTTCACTAGTGTCAATTAACCACTACTGGTAATTATTTACACATATGGCAAAAATATGACCCTTGCTGAAGCCAGTAACAATTACTCAGCTTAATTGCAGTTTTCTAAGCCATACTAAATACATTTTTAACAATCTGATTTTTTTTCAGAAACTGTGGGCCTAATTTTATATCAGCAATGGGGGTCCTGGCAACGGGCCAGAAGGCAGGGGCAACCCCGCCTTGCCACTCCATCGGACCCCAGGCTAAATTCAATGGTGGGTAGGCAATGAGCTGCCCGCTGTCGGGGAGGCCATCTCTTTAAGGCACAAAATCTCACCCCAATCTGCTGGCCAATTGGAGGGCCAGCAGCTTAGTAGTCCCAGCAGAGTCCCCATGAGGGTGGCCACTGCCGGTACTGCAGGAGGCCCAGAGCAGCGAAGATGGAGGAGACCCCGGCACCAAGGTAAGTGGGGTTGGGGTTGCCGGGGCCAGCCAGGCAGGCCCTGGCGAGGGGGTGGGGGTGTGGTTGATGAAGCTGGGGGGGAGGGGGGGCTTGTCTTGCCAAAGGGGCAGCCATCACCACTGGGGGCGGGGGACCTTCCAACAAGCCATGGATTGCCCCCATAGGAGGGACCCCTCCCAAGGGCTCTCGAGGAGGCCGTGAGGTCACACCTGGCAGTCTCCACATGGTGGTGGGCCCCTCCAACGTCGGCTAAATATCAGCACAGGCAAGAGGCAGCCCTTAAGTGGCCCTTAATGGGCCACTTAATTGCCTTAATTGGCCACCAGCGGAATTCCCATCTGCCATGGTGGCCACTGCGGACAAAATGGCATTGGGGCAGGACAACCCCATGCCTTTTTTGGTGCCCCCCAACCCATCTCCAAGGGCTGGATAAAATCCAGTATTTAGAATCTGTTTTATTTTGTACTAGGAACAGGGAGCTTGAATGTAATGACAAAAATGTTATCATGCAGGCACATCATATAATTCGGAAGGAAAATGGAATGTTGGCCTTTATTGCAAGGGGAATGGAGTATAAAAGTAGCGAAGTCGTGCTACAGCTGTACAGGGCATTGGTGAGACCACGCCAAGATTATTGTGTACAGTTTTGGTCTCCTTACTTAAGGAGGGATATACTTGCATTGGTGGAAGTTCAGAGAAGGTTCATTCGGCTGAACCCTGTATGAACGGGTTGTCTTTTGAGGAAAGTTTGTCTAGGTTGGGCCTATGCTCATTTGAGTTTAGATGAATAAGAGGTGATTTTATTGAAACATGACATGATAGATGCTGAGAGGATTTTTCCCCTCGTGGGAGAATCTAGAACTGGGGGCACAGTTTCAAAATAGGGATCTCCTATTTAAGACAGAGATGAGGAGAAATTTCTTCTCTCAGAGGGTCATAAATCTGTGGAATTCTGTACCTCAGACAGCAGTGGAGGCTGGGTCATTGAATATATTCAAGGCTGAGTTAGACAGATTTTTAATCTACAAGGGAGCCAAAGGTTATGGGAGGCAGGCAGGAAAGTGGAGTTAAGGCCACAATCAGATCAGCCATGACCTTATTAATGGCGGAGCAGGCTTGAGGGGTCAAACGGCCTACTCCTGCTCCAATTTCTTATGTCTTGCATATACCTACAAGCCACTTTTAAAACTGGCTGTCCTTAGGAGCGACAAGACTTTTTCAAAGAAAGTATATGGAGAAGGGTGCAAGGGGACCAATGACAATGTTGTCAGAGAGAATACAAAAATAAATGTTTTCAATTCTTCTGTTAGCTCTGGTCTTCAACTTTTCTCCCTCCACTGCAATCCCTCTCTTTTTTATAATGGTCATTGATTCCCTGAAATTCCCTTTGTTGCTCCTTTAAGCTTCAAATATTTCACTGTACACGCTCTTCCTTCTCATTGCATTCTTCCAGTGTTGAAATCAAGATTTGTCGCACTGCCTTCCTGTTTAAACACATTGGGCGGGATCTTCTCAGAAAGGGTGATGTCCTGATATCAGAGAGTTTTTTGGGTGGGCAGCATGCTCGGGCGGGAGGCCGGACCTGCCCAGCGATATTGCCAGTATGAGGCAATCAAGAGCCAGCAGGCGGGGTAGGCAGCCAATTTAGGAAGGCAGGCGTAAGATCCAAGCTGCCAGCCCAATCAGAGGGCTGGCAGCTCTGCAGCCTCAGCAGCACCACCGAGAGAGATGGCTGCTGCTAAGGCAGCAAGGGAAATGCGAGGCACCTCCATTTTGAGGCGCCCTCAAAGGGGTGCTAGAGAGTTGCTTTTTTGCTGGGTTCAAGCAAGTAGGCCCTGGAGATCGGAGGGGAAACCTCTCCAGTGGTTGCATTAGGGCTGCAGGGGCGACCTTCACCGCTGGTGGCCCCCTCCTTGGGCCATGGAGCCTCCAGGAAGCCATTGGGAGGCTGCCTCTATGCAGCTGGTGGCCTCCCCACACAGTGGAGGGCCACTCTTCTGCTGGCAAAATGCTGGTGGCCGGGGAATTTGGCCCTTAATTGGGCCTTTAATTAATCATATTGGTCGCTCGCCTCCAATAGGTGGGTAATCGAGCCACTGCCATTCCCAACGCAGGGAAACCTCCATTGTCCAAAGTCCAATGACTGCATTGGGGAGCTATTCTGATGTGACTCCCTGGCATATTACTGGCCCACCTGCCTCCCAGCCTGTAGCCCCGGGACCAGTAAAATCCTGGCCATTCTTTCCCAGAACTGTGCAATTCCTTACCTCCCTCTGTCCTCTCCTTTTCCCCACATCTACAGGTGTTTAAAACCTGTGCTTGGCATTATTACTACTCACACAGGCAGGAGGGGAATGGGTGACCACCAGGCAGAGCAAGAGGACTAGGCAGGCAGTTCAGGAATCTCCTGTGGCTATTCCCCTGCAAAACAGATATACTGCTTTGGATACTGTTGGGGGGAATGGCCTCTCAGAGGAAAGCAGCAACAGCCCAATTCGTTGCACCACGGTTGGCTCTGCTGCACAGGGGAGGAGCAAAAATTATGGGAATGCAATAGTTATAGGGGATTCAATTGTAAGGAGAATAGATAGGCGTTTCTGTGGCCGTAAAAGCGACTCCAGGATGGTATGTTGCCTCCCTGGTGTGAGGGTCAAGGATGTCTCAGAGCGGTTACAGGACATTCTGAAGGGGGAGGGTGAACAGCCAGTGGTCGTGGTACACATTGGTACAAGTGACATAGGTAAAAAAAAGGATGAGATCCTAAAAGCAGAATATAGGGAACTAGGAAGAAAGTTGAAAAGTAAGACCTCAAAGGTAGAGATCTCAGGATTACTACCAGTGCCACTTGCTAGTCAGAGTAGAAATAGCAGGATTTATCGGATGAATATGTGGCTGAAGAGATGGTGTGAGGGGGTGGGCTTTAGATTCCTGGGGCATTGGGACCGCTCTGGGGGAGGTGGGACCAGTACAAACTGGGCAGATTACGCCTGGGCAGGACCAGGACTGATGTCCTAGGGGCAGTATTTGCCAGAGTGGTTGGGGAGGGTTTAAACTAAAATGGCAGGGGGATGGGAACCTTTGCAAGGAGTCAGAGGAGGGGGGGATCAAAGACAAGAACAAAAGACAGTAAGGGGAATAAGAAAAGTGATAGGCAGAGAAAACAAGGGCCAGAATCAAACAGGGCCACAGTGAAAAATAGTGGGAAGGGGACAAGTAATGTTAAAAAGACAAGCCTTAAGGCTTTGTGCCTTAACGTGCGGAGCATTCGCAATAAAGTAGATGAATTATCCGCACAAATATAGATGTAAACGCATATGATATAGTCGGGATTACGGAGACATGGCTGCAAGGTGACCAGGGATGGGAAATGAACATCCAGGGATATTCAGTATTTAGGAAGGACAGACAAAAAGCAAAAGGTGGTGGAGTTGCATTGCTGGTTAAAGAGGAAATTAATGCAATAGTGAGGAAAAGATATTAGCTCCGACAATGTGGAATCTGTATGGGGAGAGCTGAGAAACACTAAGGGGCAAAAAATGTTATTGGGGGTTGTATATAGACCCCCAAACTGTAGTAGTGATTTTGGGAATGGCATTAAACAGGAAATTAGAGATGCATGCGATAAAGGAACATCTGTAATTATGGGTGACTCATATTTGCATATAGATTGGGCAAATCAAATTAGTCACTATACCGTAGAGGAGGAATTCTTGGAGTGCATACGGGATGGTTTTCTGGACCAATACATTGAGGAACCAACTGGAGAACAGGCCATCCTAGACTGGGTATTGTGTAATGAGAGAGGAATAATTGACAATCTAGTGGTGCGAGAACCCTTGGGGACGAGCGACCATAATACGATAGAATTCTTCTTCAAAATGGAGTGATATAGTTGATTCTGAGACTAGGGTCCTGAAACTTAGTAAAGGAAACTATGAGGTATGAGGCGCGAGTTGGCCATGATGGATTGGGAAATGTTACTGAAAGGGATGACAGTGGATAGGCAATGGCAAACATTTAAAGAGCGCATGGATGAACTGCAACAATTGTTTATCCCTGTCTGGCGCAAAAGTAAAACGGGAAAGGTAGCTAAACCATGGCTTACAAGGGAAATTAGAGATAGCATTGGATCCAAGGAAGAGGCATATAAATTTGCCAGGAAAAACAACAGACCTGAGGATTGGGAGCAGTTTAGAATTCAGCAAAGGAGGACCAAGGGATTGATTAACAAGGGGAAAATAGAGTAGGAGAGCAAGCTTGCAGGGAACATAATAACTGACTGTAAAAGTTTCTATAGGTATGTGAAGAAAAAGATTGGTGAAGACAAATGTAGGTCCCTTACAGTCAGAAACAGGGGAATTTATTATGGGGAACAAAGAAATGGCTGACCAACTAAATGCATACTTTGGTTCTGTCTTCACAAAGGAGGACACAAATATCATACCAGGAATGTTGGGGAACACAGGGCTCAGTGAGAGAGAGGAACTGAAAGAAATCAGTATTAGTAGAGAAATGGTGTTGGGGAAATTGATGGGATTGAAGGCCGATAAATCCCCAAGGCCTGATGGTATGCATCCCAGAGTACTTAAGGAAGTGGCCCTAGAAATAGTGGATGCATTGGTGGTCATCTTCCAAGATTCTACAGACTCTGGAACAGTTCCTACAGATTGGAGGGTAGCTAATGTAACCCCACTATTTAAAAAGGGAGTTAGAGAGAAAGCAGGGAATTATAGACCAGTCAGCCTGATGTTGGTAGTGGGGAAAATTCTAGAGTCCATTATCAAAGATTTTATAGCAGAGCACTTGGAGAACAGTGGTAGAATTGGGCAGAGTCAGCATGGATTGACGAAAGGGAAATCATGCTTGACAAATCTACTCGAATTCTTCGAGGATGTAACTAGTAGAGTTAACGAGGGGGATCCAGTGGATGTGGTTTATTTGGACTTTCAGAAGGCTTTCGACAAAATCCCACATAAGAGATTAGCATGTAAAATTAACGCGCATGGGATTGGGGGTAGTGTATTGCGATGGATAGAAAATTGGTTGGCGGACAGGAAACAAAGAGTAGGGATAAATGGGTCTTTTTCCGAATGGCAGGCAGTGACTAGTGGGGTACGCAGGGATCGGTGCTAGGACCCCAGCTATTCACAATATACTTTCATGATTTAGATGAGGGAACTAAATGTAATATCTCCAAATTTGCAGATGACACAAAACTGGGTGGGAGGCTGAGTTGTGAGGAGCATGCAGAGAGGCTTCAGGGTGATTTGGACAAGTTGAGTGAGTGGGCAAATGCATGGCAGATGCAATATAAGGTGGATAAATGTGAGGTTATCCACTTCGGTAGCAAAAACAAGAAGGCTATAAACTGAGAGAGGGGAATATGCAGCAAGACCTGGGTGTTCTAGTACACCAGTCACTGAAGGTAAGCATGTAGGTGCAACAGGCGGTAAAAAAGGCAAATGGTATGTTGGCCTTCATAGCAAGAGGATTCGAGTACAGGAGCAGGAATGTCTTGCTGCAATTATACAGGGCCTTGGTGAGGCCACACCTGGAATATTGTGTGCAGTTTTGGTTTCCTTTTCGAAGAAAGGATGTTCTTACTATCGAGGGAGTGCAGCGAAGGTTTACCAGACTGATTCCTGGGATGGCGGGACTAATGTATGAGGAGAGATTGAGTCGGTTAGGATTATATTCGCTGGTGTTCAGAACAGTGAGGGGGGATCTCATAGAAACCTATAAAATTCTAACAGGACTTGACAGCGTAGATGCAGGAAGGATGTTCCCAATAGTGGGGGAGTCCAGAACGAGGGGTCATAGTCTAAGGATACAGGGTAAACCTTTCAGGATTGAGATGAGGAGAAATTTCTTCACCCAGAGAGTGGTGGACCTGTGGAATTCATTACCACAGAAAGCAGTTGAGGCCAAAACATTGTATGTTTTCAAGAAAGAGTTAGATATAGCTCTTGGGTCTAAAGGGATCAAAAGGTATGGGGTGAAAGCAAGAACAGGCTACTGAGTTGGATGATCATCGATGATCATAATGAATGGCGGAGCAGGCTTGAAGGGCCAAATGGCCTACTCCTGCTCCTATTTTCTATGTTTCTTTGTTTCAATGTACTTGCTTATTCTTTTCAACCTTGGTGTTCTGCACCTACTTTTTTCAATAACAAAATCTTTTTACAGAAACTAAGATGGGAAGCATATAGGCACACATTTATCAGAGATACTTTAGAAAGCAATAAAAAGGGAGACAGTAAAATTATACTCTTTATAATCAGAGGAAAAGGAATGGATTTGTATGTTCAGACCCTATCATTGGTTTTTAAATTTGATGAGAATAGAAGATGCCTACTTACAACATATTTGTTTTCCTTTTAACTTCGTCACAGCACAAATCAATTAAATAAATTCCAACCCCTGACTGGAAAAATGTCTGAAAAAGGATTTTATAATATTATTTTGATGCCACAGAGCAGAATTTCTGGGCTTAGTAGTGGCATTATCTTGAGTGCTGGCACATCAAAAGGATGGCAAGGCACTAGGAAAGGTTCTCTTTTCATGTGCCTTGCTCAAGATAATACTCTTACTGAGGTGCAGAATGCTGCTGCAGGCTAGCAAACATTAAAAAATCACATACAGTCTTCTTAGTTAATGTTGAATGCCTGTTTACTGCAATTTTATTATCAGTTAGCGAGTGGGTCCTGGGTTAGGCCATGTTATATTGAACTAATAACTTTCCTCAGAGTAGTGGTGGAGATTGGGAAACCTGAGACATCGTGACAATAAGACAGAAAGAACAATAAAAAATATAGAGAAAAACATTGTAGGGCTAGTAACTATGTCAAAAAATAAGCTGAGGAATGCAGTCTTTTCCCCCCCATCCCACAACACAGTCTTTAGGCCAATAATCGTTGTAATAATTAGTTATAAATGCATGACATCATTACTGACTAATCAGATCACAAAAATCATTTGATGGTCTATAATTAATCTTTTAAGCACTCAACAACCTTTCCAATTTCAATATAAGAATATTTTCCATAACATTATAAATCTTTTTGTAACTGAACACAAGAACACACGAACACACAAGAACTGCTGATATTTTTCATCTCATCATTTACTCTGATTGAAACCCTTCTTGACTCTTTCGCTATTTGCTACAGTCATGGTTACTCTAAATTTTCCACTGTCTTTTCCTAAGCTCCTTGTGCTGTTCCTCCTCCCAGCATCATCGCTATTTTGAAACTAAGACTCATCGCACTCTCTCCCACTCAAAATCATTCATTTTTAAGGATCTCACAGCCGTATCTATAAATGTCTAAAGCCCATCTAACTGTCACCTGACCCTGCACTAAGCTTGCCTCAGTGGTTGAACCCTCACCTCTGAGTTAGACAAGCCTCACTTCAGGACTCAAGCACATACTTCAGTGCAGTACTGATGGAGTAACATATTGCCAGGTGAGAGTTAATCCAAAGCTCCTTCTGCCTATTCAAATAGATGTTAAAAATTCCAGTCCACAATTTCTGCGGGGTTTGCCCTGATTTCCTACCATAACATTGATAGGAGCCTCTGTGAAATGTGGTAAAAGTGGCAGGTTTTAGACAGACTCCAAAAGTGTGATTTTTCAGCAACTGTTTAGAGGTCAGCTCATCTGCATACCTTCCTGTGTACAAGTGGACATGTGCCGGGAGCCTACTTGTAGTGATGGTGTAAAATTTCATGTATCTAAAATTTAAAGAGAAGGGGAAAATTAAAGAAGCTTGTCAGAATACAGTAAACCAAAATTCTGAAAAACTTTGGAAAGGCTTATAAGGCATCTCAACCCATTAGCAGTCTTTGGCTGGACTGAAGGAGAATGAGACCAAGAAGTGATGGGCTTAAATGAAGGGAAAAGAAACTAAATGCACAGGTTCGAGTCTGCAAATAAATAATGGAGCAGTCCCCTGCCCAACCTGCTGCTGAAGTGGAATTGGTGATGCATGAGGTGCTTGTGAGGAGCTTTGCCTTCTGGATCACTCCAAGGCACCGTCTCATAGGTCAGCATTATAGCATGCCTGTAAGGAAATGGAGCCAAGCTTCAGGATATAGCTGGCTATTACTGTCCCATTATGTGCTAATGCTGCATCGTAGCTGAAGTTGTCTCAACAGATACCACAGATTTGCATCTGTTTCTTTGTTGACATAGACCAAGTGAAGATAATTCTCCATGGTCATGGTAGGTGTGCCAGTGCTCTCAATATGGTTGATGGCATTTTGGTGGTTATGGCTAATCAGTGGAATTGATTATTGAGCATTCTCGCATGCCTTCCTTCATGCAGAAACCATGGCATAATCTTGATTGGCATTCTTCCTTGGAAATGGTGATTTGGTCAGGCTGCTTCATTTTTATCTTTTATTTGTGTCAGTGAAAGGAAGGGCTGCAAATAAAAACTTTGCCATGTAAATAACAAAGGGGTCACAAAAACACCCTGAACTTGCTTGCATTCTTCCATTTTATAGAGACAGACAAGCATTTAACAATAATACAATTGCATGATAATACAAAAGCCAATTATGTACTAACCATGTTGGAGTGGGAGGGGACTGGGTTAATTTTATTAAAGCACTTTATTTTCCTTCTGTTTGGTCTTCCTGCATACTGTCAGTCTCTTCACAGGAAGACAGGTGGGTCACTCTGAAGTCTCTACAAATTTGACTTGCTTCCTGAATTGGCTTCCAATTCCAAAGGGAAGTGTGTGATCTCTGACTGAATCTGTAATGTGTCCCCATTTCTAAGAAAAAAAATTGAGGAGTCCAGATACAAATTGAAATAATACAAAAAGTGAAATGTCATGATTGTGTGGTGCATGTATCAGAACACTGTAGCCTAGATTTTCTCCTGCAAGACATCTATGGTAATAGAATGAATCAAGTGGCCACTAATGGAAAATGGGTGGTTCTGATAAACTGAGATATGGGAAATACAGGGCATCTGCAGCTGAACCTTCTTTTAGAAACAATGTGAAGCTTTGATGTATTATACTTTCTATATTTTGGGACAAACCTAATGGACAATAATTGTATTTTTCAGTCTCTTACAGCCCTAAATAAGCCATTTTGATCCATCTCACACAGAGCCAGTTGTCTCACAGAAGGTTAAAAAAACCCTTCTATTTCCCAAAGAAAAAGAAGCCTTCAGAAACTTGATCATTTTCTAAGAGACCGCAGTTTAACAGAAAGACATTACATGTATGCCACAGATAGTTCATTAATGACTAAAACAAGTCTAACATATATGGACCTAAACGTTTATGACTTCTTTCAATAATTAGAATAACAATCATATTAAACACACCCTCTGCTAATGTATTATTATACTCTGCAAGCAATTTGAAGTCTAGGATTGCTTGCCCTGTAGCACAGACTTCAGTTATAATGTGCCATACAATTCAATAACTTACAGCACTGATCAGTAAGGAGCCAAACTACAGTTCCCAGAGGAATAAATGATGACCACTTATTTAAACTTAAACAAGATTATAAGTCCAGTAAACTCTGAACTAACTGGAATTCAATGCTAAACACTTTGCAAACTGGGTTGTTAACTCCTGGATTAAACAACCACTGTGATGATCTCAGTGAAAATCTTCAAAGAAGATGCCAGATTCCGAAGGAGGCAAAAGGGTTTGACACAAAAGCAGGAGGATGATCTATTCTTTAACACTGCTTCACCAGTTGTAACAAGGAATTAGATCAATATAATTCTCCACACAGGGAGGTCTAGAACTCAGACAATAATCCCTGGGAAAATACTTAGTAGAGATCATACATTTCCCTTTGGAGATGGAGGGCAATTCAGGAAGCAAGTACATTTTGCAGAGACTTCAGAGTGACCCACCAGTCTTCCTGTGAAGAGACTGGCATAATGCAGGAAGACCAAATGGAAGGAGAATAAAGTGCTTTAATAAAATTACCTCAGTCCCCTCCCACTCCAACATGGTTAGTACATAATTGGCTTTTGTATTATCATGCAATTGTATTATTGTTAAATGCTTGTCTGTGTCCCCAGAAAATGAAAGAATGCAAGCAAGTTCAAGGTGTTTTCACTACCCCTTTGTTACTTACATGGCAAAGTTTTTATTTGCAGCCCTTCCTTTCACTGACACAAACAATAGAGAAGTAAAATCTTTCACAATAGCATTAATCTGTATTACACTTATATTGCAATCTCATGTTTTGAAATTGTAAACTGTCTGTGGAGAAAAAAAGCCTGTGTCATTCAGGAGAACGTTTATTTTTCAAAAAAATTAAATGAACAAAATGCATTTGATCCCTTAATAACTGCTTCTACAAAGAAACCACTTCAAGGGGCAGGGTGAGGCCAAGTCAAATTTGTTTTACATTATTAATTGAAACAAAGCGCTTTATTTTCTGTACTTTGATTTGGAGCGAAAATGTATTTGTGCCAAGCACAGAGGTTCAAATATACTTCTTTAAATAATAAAAAAGCACTGAATTGAGAATTCGTTTTTGTTGACATTTTATGCATAGGCATTTTAAAGATGATGGAGAGTCAGTGTGATAAAGTTTAATTTAACCTGAGTGTTGGAAATACCTAAGACTAGGAGCCAATTATATAACTTTATAAAGGCTACATTCAATGAAATGAAGGAACGACTAAAACAAATAGCTTGGTGCAGCTTGTTCAACAACATTTCAATAGAGTACAAGGTATAATGAAGAACTTGTGTTGATAATGAAGAACTTGCTGGATCAAAACACCACAATTTAACTAGTTCAGATTTAGCAAACATAATTATAAATGGATTGACAAATAAATTAAAACTAATATAAAGGCAAAAAAAATTACCTCCATGAATCTATTGGGGTGAGTATAAGAAAATGTACAAATGAGTGAAAGAGATAATCAGAAGGGAAGAGAAAGACATAGAGAAAATGATAGCACAAATCAAACATAACAGTAAACATTCTTTCAGTACTCTAACAGTAAGAAGGCAGTTAGATGAGAGATTAAAACCATAATAAATTCCAACTAAATCAAAATGGAGGAGGAGCACTAGATAATTAATATTCTAATTACTTTCTCAAAGTAGGAAATAGATGAGTCATATGCCCTTCCCAAAAAGAGGTAACCAAAGTAAAATCAGCAACTTTGATATAAATGAGATGGAAGTCCAAATCAAGTTAAAATTGCTCAAAACAAACAAACAAATCAGCAGCAATAGAGGTTCTAATCAGAGAATGTGGAAAGAAATCAGGGAGGAGATTTATGAGGCATACTGGGGAGGTACCAGTAAATTGTAACAATAATCGAAAAAGGGGGTAAAATGGATACAGACAGCTATAGACTCATTTGTTTCATCACCATTCTGTGTAAACTAATGGAATCAATTATCAGGAGTGAATGTGAGAAATGCCTGTATAATAGTAATCTAGTAATCGCCTCAACTTCTAAACATCCTAAGTGGACTGAGGAAACCCCGACAACATAGTGTGCCTAGACCTCCAAAATGGCATTTTACCAAGTCTGACATGAGAGGCTATTTAGTTAATCTCAAGGCTCTGGGGACTCAGGGTAAACCCTGGGAAAGGACAAAAAACTGGCTGAAGGGCAGAAAGCAATGAGTACTCATTAGAGCACTCATGACAAGGTGGGGGAAGGCACTGAGTGGAGTATCTCAGGGCTTGCTGCTTCGACCACTATTATTTCTAATTTACATCAGCAAAATGGTCAAGTTTGCTGAATTGTGGAAATAGGACAAAGGAACACAGATTTGAATTCAAAAGAGGTAAGCTATGACTGGTATCACTAAGCTCTTCAGGCAGAAAATGATAACACTTGGGACAGGGATCCCAATAGAGTAGTGGGGACAACAACACTGCACTTAAGCAGCAGTTGGTGCAATTGGGGACGAATGTAAGCTGCTTTTAAATGGATGAATTAATATAGGCTGAATGATTTTCCTCTTCCCTATAGATCTTATGGCCTTTGGAATCCTGAAAACCCAGCTGCTTCAAGGTTACTTACACCCCTAAAAAATGATGATGTGGTGACTGTATTATATGAGCTCCTTTTTAAACCAAATAAGTAAAAGAAGAAATTAAGGGGAAAATGAACATAAAAATTCTAGGGAATAAAATGTAAAATTTTCCTCATAACAGTTTGATAACTTCAGCATGTAGGTGATCCAGCAATTCACAGAATCACAGAATTGTTCCAATGCAGAAGGAGGCCATTCAGCCCATCAAGTCTGTACCAGCTCTCCAAATGAGCAATTCACCTAATGCCATTTCCCCACCTTCTCCCCGTAACCCTGCACATTCGTCCTTTTCAGATAACAGTCTAATTCCCTTTTGAATGCCTTGATTGAGCCTGCCTCCTTTACAGTCTCAGGCAGTGCATTCCAGATGCTAACCACTCGCTGTGTGAAAAACTTTCTCTTCATGTCGCTTTTGCTTCTTTTGCCAATCACTTTAAATCTGTGCCCTCTCGTTCTCGATCCTTTCATGAGCAGGAACAGTTTTTCCCTATCCATTCTCTCCAGACCCCTCATGATTTTGAATACCTCTATCAAATCTCCTCTTAGCCTTCTCTTCTCCAAGGAAAACAGTCCCAACTTCTCCAATCTGTCTTCATACAAGAAGTTCCTCATCCCTGGAACCATTTTCGTGAATCTTTTCTGCACTCTCTCCAATGTCTTCACATCTTTTCTAAAGTGCAGCGCCCAGAACTGGACACAATACTCCAGCTGAGGCCGAACTAATTGTAGTATTCATTTATTCAAATACTAAATGGTATTTCCCAGAACAGTGGTGAAAGTAGCATCTACAACTTATATTAAAAACAGTTATGTCTGCACACACTGGCCTGGATTTTGCAGTCACGCCGCCAGGAGCAGTGGCAGGTGAGCAAAACGACGGCCATCCCGCATGTGACCCTCGTGGCCACACTGCTGCGAAGCAGCCACTTACCATAAATGATGGTGGCCGTCCTCCCCAATCATGTGGCAGGGGCGGCATTGGCGATGCCGTGAACAGCATGACCTGATGTCAGCTCAGGTGCTGAAGCCATCTTTAAAAGGCTGCCAGCCCTGCACTCACCCTCTCCTTGACTGGTACAGCAGCTCAGTCATCAAAAACATCTGCACATTAGCATCAATTGCAACCTCAGTAAGCAGCGCCCCCCAGGAATCATTCTGACCATGTCAGAGTTCAGAGCAAGGGTGACCCCCATGGTTCAGTGATGCCTCCCTACTGATTCTCCTCCAGGCTGCGAGGGAAAGTGGCAGGTCCTGTTTCCCAGCGATGGCAAGAAAAGATCCTCCCACCTGACCAAGCAAGCTGGGACAGAGATCACAGAGGAGATCAGTAGCTGTGAGGTCACCTGTAACTGGTCCAGTGTAGGAAGAGGGACAATGACCTCCTACACTGAGTCAAGGTAGGTTTTGTAGTTCCACATAGCTTGCTGCGATCTGCTTGCCCTCAAGCATTTAGGTGCACGGTTGACACAGCCATTCTAATGAAAGGAAGCTCAGACTGTGATGATAGCTTACTGACTGCATAAGTGAGAGCAGTCCCCCTTGTTTCTATCATAGCCCACTTTAGGAGTCATTATGAGAGTAGCGATAATCCCTAGGTGCAGAAGAGGGGCCCATATTAACATTGACTTGATGTGGGACATTTGGAACTTAATAGTGACTGCAGCCTTGATCCTTCAGGAGAAGAGGACCCACAACAGTAGGGAGGTGGCCATGACCGGTGGCGGGGTGGCTGACTTGAGGCCTCTGTCGCAGGCCGAAGAGGAGGCACTGGAGTTAGCCAGGAACCAAGGAGCACGTGCTATATCAGACATTGAGCTCCGGGTCCCAATAGAAGAGCATGATTTTTGCAAAACACAGAATGAGTTGAAGCATATGCAAACACTATGCTGTCATCATTGCAACGTGTGTACCATAACACCTAAATGTCTGTTCTTCACATTGTGGGCTGAAGTTTACTTTCCCGACGGCAGGAGTGGCGGCGGGTGAAAAAAATGACGGCCCACATGCATGGGCCACACACCACCATGCCGCCAAGATCTAGTGTACAGCAGATCATCTGCATACGTTGGGCGGTCCACACCCCCACAATCACATGGCGGGGGAGGGGGCTCTGCGACGCCGGCAACGGTGTCAGTGACCTCGGGGTTACCACACCTTCACATTTGAAGCCCTTACTGCCCCCCACCCCTCCAAAAACACTGTGAAATGATTTTTGGTCCATACCCCCTACAATACAAAGGAAATAAATGGCTGCCCCATTCCCCCGCACTCCCACAAAATACTAGTATTTAACATGTGACCTGCCCCCCCACCAACTGCACAAAATGCAGAGGTCACCCCTTACCCCACCCACACTCCACATGCAGATTTGGCCCCCCCCCACCCCCACCCACTCCACATTTGGCAATAAATGCAGGCCTGGCCAGTGACGCCCACATCCCATGAATGAATAAAAAAACACGATAAATCCTAAGATCCCCTCTTCCCACCTCGGTGGTGCTAGCTTTCCCTGGACAGGAAAGTGAAGACGCGTGAGTGCCGGCCGCCGCCCGGAAAATCGTGGACAGCCGGTAAGATCTGTTAATTCCTGCCCCACTCACCGCGGAGCCCGACGTCGGGAGCTGAACAAAATTCAGCCCCACATCTTGCAGGGCTGTGCTCATTAAATGCTTGCGGACACCGAGGGAACAGTGACAACCTCTGAGGAAGAGCTACACTTAGAAAATGCACTGTCCCATGACGCTCCTGCACCTTCCACCAGTGCAGATACTCTCACCTTGGTCGGTATCCAATCGGCAATAGATTCAGGGTCACTAGCTGGTGAGGGCACCACACACGTGCCTGAGCAGCTGGCTGAGGCTGAGACTGTGGGTGGCCAGGTCCATGTTGAGCCCCAGGCCAATGATAAGCCTCTGGTGTCAACAGCACAGGGCATGCTGGAGCTGCAGGGAGAGGTAAGGCAACATTTGGCAGAGATGCCAGAGGCCATGCACAACCTTGAGCAGACAATGGAGCAGTCCATCCATGCCATGACTGGTGCCATGTGCCAGACATATAAGTGCATAACTTCATCCATGGAGAGCGTGGCGACCCTCATTCCACAGATGCGCAATGGCCTGCAAACCCTTGCCTTGGCCATGACTTCAATTCAGCAGTGGCAGGACAAGAGAAGGACCAGGAGCATGCAGAGTGTTCCTGGTCCTTCTCCAGAGAGCAGTGAGGTTCCAATGAGCCTTGAGAGGGAGCAGGAGAGGATGTGCTCCACATCTGGGGTCTCCCTTCAGAGCAATTCAATGTGGAACACCGGCTCCTCAGCTCCTCCACCAGTGAGTCCAACTCCCATAGCTACGATGCCTGAGGACAGTCCTGCGCTGGTGCAGGAGACCTTCAGGCAGCTGGGGCCCTCCAGGCCTCAGGCACCCAGAGGATGACTGCTGAAATCATCCATGCCAACGGGTGTCCTGATCAGCAGCCTGCCTCCAGTCCAGTCGCCAGCGTAGAGGTAACATCGTAAAGTAACACCTGCAAATGTATTAAAAACACACCTTGACATATATGGGTATTCACGGGTGAGAGAGATATGTCATGTGTACTTTAATTAAATGTGTTTATGCACCAGACAGGGTTGGGCGCATCGTTGTAGTCTCATGCTCCCGTACTTCATCATCTTGCAAGGCCTCGCCCTCTGTATTGCGATGTTGTGCAGAATGCAGCAGACTACAGTGAAGTGCCCAACCCTGTCTGGTGCGTACTGTAGGGCTCCACCAGATCTATCGAGGCAGCGGAACCACATCTTCCGCATATCAATGGCCTGCACCATGGTCGCTTGGGTGGATTTGTGGCAGGTGTTGTAACGCACTTCAGCATCTGTGGTGGGGTTCGTTACTGGCGTCAGAAGCCATGTCATCAAGGGGTAGCCATTATCCCCGAGAATCCACCCTTGAGGTTGAGCGGGGGGAGTGAAAAGCAGTGGCACCTGGGACTGCTGCAGTATGTATGAGTCATGGCAGCAGCCCGGGAAGCGTGCACACACTTGTAGGGAGTGATTACTGTGGTTGCAAACGAGTTGGACATTAATGGAATGAAACCTCTTTCTGTTTATGAAGGCGGCTGGTTGGCCCGTGGGAGCCTTGATGGTGACATGTGTGCAGTCGATGACACCTTGCACCTGTGGGAATCCCTGAGTGGCCTCAAATCCAATGGCCCTCTTAACCTGACTCTCAGGGTCAGTCCTGAATATAGTTGCCGTGCCTCTTGAACAGAGCATCAGTCATCCCCTTGATGCAGCGTTGCACTGCGGATTGAGAGACCCCACACATGTCGCCGATTGATCCCTGGAATGATCCAGAGGCATAGAGTTTTAGGGCCACAGTAATTTTGAAGGCCACAGGCATAGGGTGACCACCAAAGCCCAGTGGTTACAAATCATCATTCAGCAGTGCGCAGAGGTGTGTGACGGCCTCTCTGGACATCTGCAGTCGTCTCTGGCACTGGTGCTCAGACATCTACAGGTATGTCATCCGAGTCCTATAGATTCACTGGCGCATCTGGACTCCTCTGGGCCTTGATGGGTGCTGCTGCTCACTTCTAGGAGCTTCATCCTGGACCACACCTGCCTCTTTGGCCTGCCTCCAGCTGAAATGCCTCATCACAACAAGGGGATCCAGGAAAACAGGATGGATCATACCCATCTCTCTGCTCCTGTAACTTTGGATTCCTTCAAAAGGTCAAGTACACCTATCTGGGCAGAGATTTGTGCTAATTCCAGCTTCAGCAGTATTCCGGTATGAGCTCTATGGTATGGCCTGACGTTGCCCGCACAACCTTTAAATAAATGTGAGCCATCTTGATCATCGGACCGCTGACAAAAGTAGCCTATACAGTTTCCCAGTTCTGGCCCCTCCACGCAAACAGTGCATCCACTTGCAGTAGTCACCCCTTTCCCCCCCTCAATGGTATACAATTGCAGAGTTCACCCCATTCCCCACCCCCTCAAAGATATACACTTGCAGTGCTCCAACCTCCCCTCACTTCTGGGGATTAACCTTAGTGGCAGTGTCTGGTGTTGCAACAAATTCTGCAGGATAGCAAGACAAAACTGAACTAACCTTTTCAGGCACCAAGGACTCTCGCCTTGGTGGCTCCAGCTTTTCATGCATGGGAGAGTGAAGGCACATGAGTGCCGCATGTCGAGTAGAAGATTGCAAATGGCTGGTAGGATTGCATTCTAATTAATGCGAAAGGGTAATTAACATATTTAAATTACAATCCTGACACAGAGCGGCGTATGTTGCACCACGGAACTTTGCCGCTTCTGGGAAAATTGGAACCCGGAATTACAGCGTTGGGTTCCGTGGCAGGCGATTGTGCTCCGATTCTCTGCTTCCCCTGGCTACGAAACCCGCCTTCAGGCTGAGCACAAGATCCAGCCCACTTTTTGTCAATGTGTTGCATTATAAATTCCTACATCCACATTTCTAATGAAAACTGCCTTTTCACAATGTAATTAGACATTCCCATCAGCAGAGGTGTTGTATCCACACCACGATCAGGAGGATATCACAGTGAAACGCATTTAAATTGTAATTATGAATTTATAATAGGAATGTAAAAATAAGGACAGAATGCATGACTTTAAATTGAAGAGGGGGAAGAATTATTTTTTCTTTTGAAAAGGATACACAAAATTAGTTTTAAAAAAACAACTCAAGACCCATAATTTTGAAGACCTCTCTTGTGAATGAAGGGTTGCTGTTAACTTATAATTACAATTGGATATTCTATTTGCTAAGGGAACAAGTGGCTCTTCTATTTCAGGGAATGCTGTGTGAGTCTAGGGGCCACTACATGATAATTCACTGCAATAAATTATGGGGTTTTTTGTTCTCCTTTGTCAATCCATCAGGAGAGAAAGGAAATGAAATGAGCAAGAAGGGAAAGGACAATGAGCAATTTAATTTATTTGTTTCTCTCACAGGATTTGCAAAGTTTGCAATGCTTCTTTGTTTTAAAAAAGCAGGATAAATATCTGGTTAGGAATATCAGTGAGGTTTCTAAGAGTAAAGAAAGAGATTATTCAATGGTTTCTGAATTTCTAGAATCGTGGAAATGTAATGTTAGAGAATATAAATGGTGAAAGGTAATTAACAAAAGATTAAGATTAAAGATTAGATTCTGGAATTCTATTTGATTTATTGGTGGGGGAGGTCAGGGAAATCTTTGCAGAACCTTTTTGGGGAGATGAAATCAGATGGGTACAGTCGATATCAAAATGGACCTAAAGGCCAGTTCCTTCCATTCCTTTTAACTTGACAGATTAATGGTTCTAGTAAGATAGCATAATATGAAGTTTAATAAGAATGTATTAAGTACTCATATGATTTTCTTTATGCAACATATCTTCAAGTCTTAAGACAGTGGTCTCAAATCATTCTAATCCATGTTACTGTTCACAATATGAAATATTTTCTTCAAAATTAATTTAGTATGCGTTGAAATGCACACAGTGTCCATTAGTCATATCACATGATTCAAACATGGCTGATATAGTCCTTTAAGCGATGTCACTACAGATGATTACAGCATCATTAAGGAAGGGTATTACAAGGTGGTTTGATAATTATGTCAACTTGTCAGGGAAATACTTTAGGATCTTAACTTGGGCTTCTTTTGTTAAAGAAAGCAGTTTTCTTAGAGCAAATCATTCTCTTCAGAACAGAAAGCAGAGTATTAAGATTAACAATGAGACATTATCAACTTAATTATATATTCTGTACTAAAGAGGACAAGGTTACAAAGTTAATCATAAATACGGCCAATGCAATTCCCTGAAAGAACATTAATGCCTCTTTTATCCAATGAAGTGTTATTGTCCCAGCTGCAAATTACAGTGGATTTATGAAAGTCACAGTAAAGCTATGTGAGATAAATTAATCTGTATTGACTACTCTGTGCAGGTCAGCCTGGGCGATTGGAGATCATCAGAGTAAAATATGAAAATACACAGCATATTACCATGCTAAATCTCCAGATAAGAATTTTCAATAAACTAGATGCTTTATTGCATTACAGCTGGAGTAGCCCTTGCTTGCTGACCTAGATGGGTTTACATTCAAGCTGTAATGTGTTTAAACCTTGGCTTATTATAAATGTTAATGCTATTGCTAAAACTTGTAATTTGAAATAGCCAGACCAAGATAAGAAATAGTCATTAAAATTTTTATGTTTAGGTAAAACCTTATTATCAATAATTCACAGACATTGTTGTCAATTTAGTTCTTCCTATCAGGGTTTCAGCTAATTTTGGTCTGAACTCCTCTACTGACTTAGTGACACTTCAGGCAAGACAAAAGGCAAAAAAAAAAATAATGAGGTTCCACTACAGAAGCTTTAATAGTTTTATCAAGTCCCATAACACAGATTAAAAATCCTATAGGATTTAACTTTTATCCATGGAAGAAGTTGCCAAAACCTAAAATGACTTCAGTATTAATGATATATTTTATGAGAAGTGTTTGGTATATCTGATCCATTGTAAGGTGAGAACTTGTTCAAAATGATTTTGGAAACTGCTTAGCTTTTACATTTTACTTCTCAATAATATACAGTAGAACCAAGAAAACCTGCAAGATATTACATTAATTTCAAGGAAACTCAATTCCTTTTGAGGGGTTGGGAAGAGGGAGATAGCAAGAAGATTCCACTCCATTCTGTTTTCATGTCAAGTCTAAAAGAAAATTGGGTGGAGTTTCAATCGGGCTGCCAATTCGCTATTTTGTGCAAATGCCAAGATAAATTTATACCCTTGTCTTTATCAGATGTTTACAAAGGCTCTTCTTTTATTAGATGAACCTGGATAGTTATCAGAAGCAGAAACATATATGGAGCTAGGTTGCAGATCAGCCCTGATCTCATTGAATAGCAGAACAAGCTCGAGGGGCTAAATGGTCTACTATTCCTATGCTCCTATGATCTGGACTGCACTGAGTGCTGTTGGAGGGCACAAAGTTGAAAAAGGGAGTTTGGTAAGTGAGGGGATTTTAATGGTTTATCTCTCTAAAGTCTAGTTTTTGTTTTGTTTACATTTTGCAAATAACTGAAATTACTATTTAAGTCAAGAGGCAAATTAACTTTCTTCCAGTTTTAAACAGGGGTATACAAGCTCTCTGAGAGTAGCTGCAGCTAGTTAATTAGGGAGCTAGCTTAAAACTGGTTTCTGAGCTCCAACAGTGCTGACACATCATTGTTTTCAGAGAGTATACATTCAGGGGACTCTCAGTGCTGCTCGTTTGCACTGAGCGCTGCTGCAGCGCACAGACTGTGAAGAATGGAGTTTGGTAAGTGAGGGAGCTCGGTAAGGAGGGGAACTATAAATTAATTAAGAAAAAATAAATTTAAATAAATTAACATAATAAAGATGGCAGGACAGATGATGTGTCACGGCTGCAGTATGTGGGAACTCCTGGATTCTATGTCAATCCATGGCAACCATGTCTGTAGCAGGTGTCTGCAGCTTGAGGAACTTCAGTTTTTTTTTATTCATTCATGGGATGTGGGCATCACTGGCCAGGCCAGCATTTATTGCCCATCCTTAATTGCCCTTGAGAAGGTGGTGGTGAGCTGCCTTCTTGAACTACTGCAGTCCATTTGGGGTAGGTATGCCCACAGTGCTGTTAGGAAGGGAGTTCCAGGATTTTGACCCAGCGACAGTGAAGGAACGGCGATACAGTTCCAAGTCAGGATGGTGTGTGACTTGGAGGGGAACTTGCAGGTGGTGGTGTTACCATGTATTTGCTGCTCTTGTCCTTCTAGTTGGTAGAGGTCGCGGGTTTGGAAGGTGCTGTCTAAGGAGCCTTGGTGCATTGCTGCAGTGCATCTTGTAGATGGTACACACTGCTGCCACTGTGCGTCGGTGGTGGAGTCACTGAGCTGGAGGGCGAGCTGCAGACACTGCAATGCAACAGGGAGGGGGATAGTTACCTGGACACTTTGTTCCAGAAGGCGGTCACACCTCTTAGGATAGGGCCATCTGTTTTGGTCAGTGGTCAGGGACGGGAGAGTGTGACTGCAGGTCAGGCAGGTAAGGTGATTGAGAAGGTGGGAGTGGAGGAGCCTCAGCCCTTGCAATTGAGCAACAAGTTTGAGGTTCTTGCAGCTTGTATGGACAAGAGCTAGGGCTGTAGTGTGGATGAGCAGCCTGACCATGGCACCATGGTACAGGAAGCCATTCAAGTGGGAGAAGCAAAAAGGAAAGTAGTGGAGGATAAGGGACAGTATAGTGAGGGAGATTGACACTGTTCTCTGCAGCAAAGAGCAAGAGTCCTGAAGGCTGTGTTTACTGGGTTTGAGACATGTGCTCAGGGCTAGAGCGGAACTCACAGTGGGAGGGGGAAGATCCAGTCGCTGTGGTCCAACAACATAGGCAGGACACAGAAAGAGGTTCTATATAGTCAGTATGAGCTAGGCACCAAATTTCAAAGTAGACTTCAAAGGCAATAATCTCTGGATTATTACCTGAGCCACGCGCAAATTGGAGTAGGGGAAATAAGATTAGAGAAATGAATGCATGGCTCAAAGACTGGTGTGGTAGAAGTGAGTTCCAGTTTGCGGGACACTGGCGCCAGGACTGGGAAAAGTGGGCGCTGTACCATTGGGACAGTCTACACCGGAACCATGCTGGGACCAGTGTTCTCGCGAGCCGCATAACTAGGGAAGTAGAGAGGGTTTTAAACTAAATAGTGGGGGCAAGGGATCAAATTTGGGAAGATGTAGTAAATCAAAGAATAGAGTCAAGGCAAGAGAGAAAGGTATTAATATGGGAAATGATAAACAGATTGTGACAGGAAAGGACAGAGAGGATAAATCTAAGAGGAAATCAGCAGACAAGGCTAGAGGTTATAAAAATGATAAAGGACAAAACTAAAGGCTCTGCATCTGAATGCACCTAGTATTCAAAACAAAACACAAACAGCACAAATAGAAATAAATAAGTACAATCTGTTAGCCATTACAGAGACATGGCTGCAGGATGATATAGATTCAAACCTGAATATTGAATGGTACATGACATTTAGAAAGGACAGGAAGCTAAGAAAAGGTGGTGGGGTGGCTCTGTTAATTAATTATGGTATTAGCACAAGAGAGAGGGATGACCTAAATTCAGGAAACCAGGATGTAGAGGCAGCTTGGGTTGAGATGAGAAATCATAAAGGCAAGAAGTCGCTTGTGGGAGTGGTATACATGCCTCCTAACAGTCAACACACAGTAGGATGAGGTATAAAGGAAGAAATAATGGGTGCTTGTCAGAAAGGTATGGCAATAATCATGGGGGACTTTAATCTACATATAGACTGGAAAAATCAGATGGGCAAAGGTAGCCTAGATGAGGAGTACATAGAATGTTTTTGGGATAGTTTCTTAGACCAGCACGTTCTGGAGCCAACCAGAGAGCAGGCTATACTAGACCTGGTATTGTGCAACAAGACAGGATCAATTAATGACCTCATAGTGAAGACACCCCTAGGTAGCAGTGATCATAATATGATTGAATTTTACATGCAGTTTAAGGGAGAGAAGTGTGGATCCAAGACGAGTACTTGAAACTTAAATAAGGGCAATTATGAGGACATGAAAGCAGAGCTAGCAAAGGTGAACTGTCAAATCAGGTTAAGGGATAGATGAATAGAGATACAGTGGTAGACATTTAAGGGGATATTTCAGAATACACAGAATAGATACATTCTAACGAGAAAGAAAAATTCCAAGGGGAGGTAAACTGTGGTAAACTTAAAAAGTTAAAGGTAGTGTCAAACTTAAAGAAAAATCAGATAACTGTACAAAGATGGGTGGCAGGTCAGAAGATTGGACAGAATGCAAAAAACAACAAAGAGCGACTAAAAGATTAATGAGAGAAAAATTAGAGTACGAGAAAAAGCTGGCTAGAAATATAAAAACAGATATTAAGAGTTTCTATAGATATTTTAAAAAGAAAAGAGTTAACAAAGTGAGTGTTGGTCCCAAAGCATGTGAGTGTGGGGAATTAATAAGGGATAATAAGGAGATGGCAGATGAAATCGAACAGGGATGTTGCATCGGTCTTCAGCATATAGGATACAAGTAACATCCCAGAAATAGCTGTAAATCAGGAAAAGGAAGGGAGTGAGGAACTCAAAAAATTACAACAACCAGGGAAGTGGTACTGAGAAAATTGTTGGGGCTGTGTGTTGACAAGTCCCTGGGTCCTGATGGACTTCATCCTAGGGTCTTAAAAGAAGTGGTTAGTGAGATAGTTGATGCATTGGTTTTAATTTTCCAAAATTTCCTAGATTCGGGGAAGGTTCCATTAGATTGGAAAATAGCCAAGGTAACTCCTTTATTCGAAAAGGGAGACAGAAAGCAGGAAACTACAGGCCGGTTAACTTAACATCTGTCATAGGGAAAATGTTAGAAGCTATTATTAAAGACGTTATAGCAGGATACTTAGAAAAGTTCAAGGTAATCAGACAGAGTCAACATGGTTTTGTGAAAGGGAAATCATGTTTAACCAATTTATTGGAGTTCTTTGAAGAAGTAACGTGTTCTGTGGATAAAGGGGAACCGTGGATGTATTGTACTTAGATTTCCAGAAGGTATTTGAAAAGTTGCCACATCAAAGGTTATTGCGGAAAATAAAAGATCATGGTGTAGGAGGTAACATACTGGCATGGATAGAAGATTGTTTTGCTAACAGAGTAGGCATAAGTGGGTCATTTCTGGTTGGCAAGATGTAACAAGTGGTGTGCCACAGGGATCAGTGCTGAGACCTCAACTTTTTACAATTTATGTAAATGACTTGGATGAAGGGACTGAAGGTTGCTAAATTTGCTGATGACACAAAGATAGGTAGGAAAGTAAGTTGTGAAGAGGACATAAGGAGTCTACAAAGGGATATGGATAGGTTAAGTGAGTGGGCAAAGATCTGGCAAATGGAGTATAATGTGGGAAAATGTGAAATTGTCCATTTGGGCAGGAAGAACAAAAAATAAGCATATTATCTAAATGGTGAGAGATTGCAGTGCTCTGAGATGCAGAGGGATCAGTGTGTTCTGGTGCATGAATCGCAAAAGGTTAGTATGCAGGTACAGCAAGTAATTAGGAAAGCTAATAGAATGTTATTATTTATTGCAAGGGGAATTGAATACAAAAGTAGGGATTTTATGCATCAGTTATACAGGGCATTGGTGAGACCACATCTGGAGTACTGTGTACAGTATTGGTCTCCTTATTTCAGGAAGGATGTAAATGCATTGGAAGCAGTTCAGAGGTTTACTAGACTAAAACGTCGAATGGGCGGGTTGCCTTGTGAGGAAAGGTTAGACAGGCTAGGCATGTATCCACTGGAGTTTAGAAGAATAAGAGGCCACTTGATTGAAACATATAAGATTCTGAGGGGTCTTGACAGGGTGGATGTGAAAAGGATGTTTCTTCTTGTAGGGGAATCTTGAACTAGGGGTCACTGTTTAAAAATAAGGGGTCGCCAATTTAAGACAGAGATGAGGAGAAACGTTTTCTCTCAGAGGGTTGTAATTCTTTGGAACTCTTCCTCAAAAGGGTGGTGGAAGCAAAGTCTTTGAATATTTTTAAGGCAGAGGTAGACAGATTCTTGATTAGCAAGAGGGTGAATGGCTATTGGGGGTAGGCAGGAATGTGGAGTCAATGTTATAATCAGATCAGTCAGGATCGTATTGAATGGCAGAGCAGGCTTGAGGGGCCAAGTGGCCTACTCCTGCTCCTAATTCGTATGTTCGTGTGATCCAATGTCTCTGATTGATAATTTCTGAAAAGCAGTTTCAATCTAAGTATTTGGGTGATTTACTGGAGATGGATTGTGGAGACAATAGGAAAATCATGGGAAACATGCTTGAATCTCTAAAATAATAATGATGGGCAAGGCTTTACAACTGATGTGCAGTTTTAGAAATCATCCTTGTAGTGCAGATCAATCCTGACCAGGAAGATCCCATTTTTAATTCCCAGGTTGCAGTGAGTCACCTGGTCTCAACTAGTGTAGTGGTAAGACATTGCAATTTGCTTAAGTATCCTTTGCCAAAGAGGATGAAAGTCAGCCAGACTTGCTGAAGATGACCATCCTGCTGGAAAGTCTATGGTGATTATTTTGGTGAAAGCATGAAAGCAGGCACTATTTGGACAATGTACTAATAAGACATGCCTGTTTGAATGTCTGGGTTTAGCACAAAATTTGGAGCCTAATTGCTGTAAGTGCTAAAACAGACACCCAGAGATTTAGCACTTACGCACTGTTCAGAAGCAATTTTCATGAAGCAGTATATGTGGGCTCCATGCAACCACCCACTGAATATGTGGAGTGTGCTGGCTGACACATAACAGCATGTTTCAGGATGGCTCAGGGACCGAGGGAGAGGGTGCACAGCTTCTTGGTGCCAGCACTGATGGTCTTGGTGGAGAATGTCAAGCGGAGGAGAGAGGTCCTGCACTTGCAGTGGCGACAGAGTCCACCTCACTTTCATATTCCTCCAGTCCCTATCTCCTAAAGCAGCTGGTGCCACTCTGCTTGGTCTCATGTCCTCCTCCTATACCTCCAGCAGACCAATGGGACCTCAGTAAGATGCCTATGACCAAGCACTCCCCTTCTATGATGTGTCCAATAGGTAGAGTAGCTTAGCATTTACTTTTTAGGTGCATTCCTCAAATAATTTTTGGAATAAATGCTGATAGAGTGTTGGTGAATTCTTGACAAACTGTTCCAGAGTCTTCTTCAAACCTTCAGCACTAAGTGAACAGTGAAAGGTGATATACCTTTAAGTCATACTCAAAATACTCAGAGAGGACTTATTAACTCCCAATCAGCTGGTCAGTGTTTGGAGAGGGTGTTGGTTCAAGTGCCAGCTGCCAAAATGCCATGCAGCCTCCGCAATGAGCACTCAGAGGCAATTTAAGCATCAACCAGCCCCTTAACAATCCTCCTGAAGGTCGTTCCTCGTGCAAACTTCAACTCTTCTACCAAGAGGTCCCTTGTGCTAAACCAGGGATGTCCAACTTTTCATGTGGGGTGGGGGGCACATTACAATTTTTATCCTATGTAGGGGGCCGGTGAGCAAAGTTCGGAAAGTTAAAGGCATTCAAAATTGATCTTACTATTAATCAAAACAACAAATGCGCATTTTTGTGAAGAAGCTTTAAATGATAAGACTAACTTATTAACTTACTTTATCATCACCATGTTGAACACCAAGTTAGTGACATACCTAGCATTGTTTTTGCTTGCATAAGTATTCAATCTCTGCCTGCACACTTGATGTAGTGATGCAGAGTATTCAGGACAGACGTCCATCTGTCACAGAGAGATCTTGATTTCTCTCTGCCCTCTCCTCACTTTATCTCTGTATGTCTCTCTATCGGTTTCTCCCCCACCTCCTCCCTCTGCCTTTTCCCCCTCTCTTCACCCTCTCTCTGCCTCCATCCTCCACCCTCTCTCTCCATCCTCCACCTTCTCTCTCCATCCTCCACCTTCTCTCTCTCTCCCTCTTCCCTCCCTCTCTCTCATCCTCTCCACTCCCTTGCTCTCTCTCACTCCCCCCTCTCTCTCTGTCTCTGTGTCTTCTCCCTCGCGCCGTGCTCCCTGCTCCATGTCCCCCGCTATCTGCTCCCCGCTCCGTGCTCTGTGCTCCCCACTACCTTCTCCCCGCTCCGTGCTATGTGTTCCCCACTACCAGCTCTCTGCTCCGTGTTCCCCACTACCTGCTCACCGCTCCGTGCTCTGTGTTCCCCACACCTGCTCCCCGCTCCGTGCTCTGTGTTCCCCACTACCTGCTCCCTGCTCCAAGCTCTGTGTTCCCTGTTAACTGCTCCCCGCTCCATGCGCTGTGTTCCGCAATAACATGGACTTCAGTAAGGCTTTTGATAAGATCCCACATGGGAGATTGATTAAGAAGATAAGAGCCCATGGGATCCTGGGCAATTTGGCAAATTGGATCCAAAATTGGCTTCGTGATAGGAGGCAAAGGATTATGGTCGAGGATTGTTTTTGCGAGTGGAAGCCTGTGACCAGTAGTGTACTGCAGGGATCGGTGCTGGGACCCTTGCTGTTTGTAGTATGTTTGTTTTTGGGCCTCCTTATCTCGAGAGACAATGGATACGCGCCTGGAGGTGGTCAGTGGTTTGTGAAGCAGCGCCTGGAGTGGCTATAAAGGCCAATTCTGGAGTAACAGGCTCTTCCACAGGTGCTGCAGAGAAATTTGTTTGTTGGGGCTGTTGCACAGTTGGCTCTCCCCTTGCGCCTCTGTCTTTTTTCCTGCCAACTACTAAGTCTCTTCGACTCGCCACAATTTAGCCCTGTCTTTATGGCTGCCCGCCTTGCTGTTTGTAGTATACATTAATGATTTCGACGTGAATATAGAAGGTATGATCAGTAAGTTCGCAGACGACATGAAAATTGGGGGTGTCGTAAATAGTGAGGAGGAAAGCCTTAGATTACAGGACGATATAGATGGGCTGGTAAGATGGGCAGAGCAGTGGCAAATGGAATTTAATCCTGAGAAGTGTGAGGTGATACATTTTGGGAGGACTAACAAGGCAAGGGAATATACAATGGATGGTAGGACCCGAGGAAGTACAGAAGGTCAGAGGGACCCTGGTGTACTTGTCCATAGATCACTGAAGGCAGCAGCACAGGTAGATAAGGTTGTTAGGAAGGCATATGGGATACTTGCCTTTATTAGCAGAGGCATAGAATATAAGAGCAGGGAGGTTATGATGGAGCTGTATAAAATGCTAGTTAGGCCACTGCTGGAGTACTGTGTACAGTTCTGGTTATCGCACTATAGGAAAAATGTGATTGCACTGGAGAGGGTGCAGAGGAGATTCACCAGGATGTTGCCTGGGCTGGAACATTTCAGCTATGAAGAGAGACTGAATAGGCTAGGGTTGTTTTCCTTCGAGCAGAGAAGGCTGAGGGGGGACATGATTGAGATATACAAAATTACGAGCGGCATTGATAGGATAGATAGGAAGAAACTTTTTCCCCTAGTGGAGGCATAGATTTAAGGTAAGGGGCAGGAGGTTTAGAGGGGATTTGAGGAAAAACATTTTTACCCAGAGGGTGGTTGGAATCTGGAACGCACTGCCTGAAGGGTGGTAGAGGCAGGAACCTCGTAACATTTAAGCAGTACTTAGATGAGCACTTGAAATGCTATAGCATACAAGGTTTTGGGCCGAGTGCTGGAAAATGGGATTAGAATAGCTAGGTGCTTGATGGGCTGAAGGGACTATTTCTGTGCTACATATCTCTATGACTCTATGACTCTATCCTCCCTGCTCCGTGCTCTGTGTTCCCCACTACCTACTCCCTGCTCCTTGCTCTGTGCTCCCAGCTCTGTGTTCCCTGCTACCTGCTCCCCACTCCATGCCATGTGTTCCCCACTACCTGCTCCTCGCTCCGTGCTCCTGGCTCCTGGCTCCCTGCTCCCAGTTACCTGCTCCCTACTCCGTGCTCTGTGTTCTCCGCTATCTGCTCCCTGGTCCATGCTCCCAGCTCCATGCTCTGTGTTCTCTTGTATCTGCTCCCCTCTCCATGCTCCCCACTACCTGCTCCCCTCTCCATGCTCCCGTTACCTGCTCCCCGCTCTGGGTTGCCTGGTATCTGCTCTCTGCTCCCCGCAGCAGCTATTCCCACAATCGGATTCTTGCCATACCTGTTTTATTTAAGTTGGGGCAAGTGGAGGTGGGAACCTTCCTCCTGTGCAGGATACAAGACATTTACTGAACTGTGTGAAAGTAACAGG
Organism: Heterodontus francisci; assembly: GCF_036365525.1. Taxonomy (NCBI): domain Eukaryota; kingdom Metazoa; phylum Chordata; class Chondrichthyes; order Heterodontiformes; family Heterodontidae; genus Heterodontus; species Heterodontus francisci. Next base: position 71,510,242 of record NC_090371.1, on the reverse strand, counting down.
GGTGGCTGATCTCAGGGCATCTGCACTGCATTCCACCAATCAGCGCTAACCCCACCAGGGCAGCCCCTGTCAGTCACAGAGAGTGACCAATCAAAGACAGGGGCCCCTGCCCATCTCACGCAGGTTCTGCTTACCCCCTCCACCTGACGTACAGGGGAGCCGTCAGTCAGAGTCGAGCCACGGGAAGGAAATGGAAATGGATGGAAGTGTTCGGTGGGCCTGGTTCTGGCCCGCAGGCCATGTTGAACAATCCTGTGCTGAACTCAGGGTAAGCTGTCACTGCAACTCAAGACTCCATCTTGGCCACCTCAGAGGCTGTTTAGCACCTAAACGAGTGGGGGAAGTCGCCCCCTATGTGTGTAGACATCAGGTGGTGACAGAATCAAGTTCAGTGGTCTTGCTATTGATGATTCAACTACTTGACAGCAAAATCTATCTACAATAACAACTCACATTTACATAGTACATTTAGCAAAATGCTTCACAGAGGTTTAATCAGACAAAAACGGAGATTGAGACAAAGTAGAAGATATTATGGGAGGTGACCAAAAGCAGAGTCAAATATTTGTGTTATAAGGAGTATCTTAAGAAAAGTATGGACATGGAGAGGTGGAGGAGTTTAGGGAGGCGTCTGGATGCCTGGAGTCATGGCCATCAAAGGTGGGCGACGGGAGGGAGGAATGCATAAGAGGCGAGAAGAACAGTATGTTCAGTGTTGGGGAGGAGGACTTGTAAAGCTGGAGGAGGTTATAGAAATGCATCATAGAAATCATAGAAAGTTTAAAGCACAGAAAGAGGCCACTTGGCCCATCGTGTCTGTGCCAGCCGTAAAACGATCCACCTATTCTGATCCCACCTTCCAGCATTTGGTCCGTAGCCCTGCAGATTACGGCACTTGAGGTGCATATCCAGACTCCTTTTGAATGAGTTGAGGGTTTATGCCTCAACTACAGTTTCAGGCAGTGAGTTCCAGAACCTCACCACCCTCTGGATGAAAAGTTTTTCCTCATCTACCCTCTAATTTTTTCTACCAATCACTTTAAATCTATGCCCCCTGGTCACTGACCTCTTTGCTAAGGTGAAAAGTCGCTTCACCTCCACTCTATCCAGACCCCTCAAAATGTTGTACATTTCAATAAGATCTCCCCTCAGCCTTTTCTGTTCCAAGGAGAAGAACCCCAGCCTATCCAATCTTTCCTCATAGCTGCATTTTCCCAGTCCTGACAACATCCTCATAAATCTCCTCTTTACCCGCTCTAGTGCAATTACATCCTTTCTGTAATGAGGTGACCAGAACTACACACAGTACTCAAGTTGTGGCTTGAGTTATACAATGAGTTATACAGTTCCAGCATAACCTCCCTGCTCTTATATTCTATATCTCGGCTAATAAAGGAAAGGATTCCATATGCCTTCATAACCACCTTATTGACCTGTCCTGTTACCTTCAGGGATCTGTGGACATTCACTCCAAGGTCCCTCACTTCCTCTACACTTCTCAGCATTTTGTGTATTCCTTTGCCTTGTTTGACCTCTCCAAATTCATCACCTCACACTTCTCCAAGTTGAATTCCATTTGCCACTTTTCTGCCCATCTGACCAAACCATCAATATCTTCCTGCAGCCTACAGCTATCCTCCTCGCTATCTACCATACGGTCAATCTTTGTGTTGTCTGCAAACTTCTTGATCATGCCCCCTACATTTACATCCAAATTGTTAATATACACCACTAAAAGTAGGGGACCCAGTACTGAGCCCTGCAGAACGCCACTGGAAACAGCCCGCCAGTCACAAAAACACCCGTCAACAATTACACTTTGTTTCCTGCCACTGAGCCAATTTTGTATCCACCTTGCTACATTTCCCTGATTCCCATGAGATTTTATTTTTTTAACCAGTCTGCCAAGTGGGACCTTGTCAAAAGCCTTGCTAAGATTCATGTAGACCACACTACCCTCATCTATCTTCCTTGTTACTTCTTCAAAAAATTCGATCAAGTTGGTCACCTTCCCTTAACAAATCCATGCTGACTATCCTTGATTAACCTGTGCCTTTCTAAGTAACAATTTATCCTGTCTCTCAGAATAGATTCCAATCATTTAAACATGAGAATGAGAATATCTAGGTTAACATAGAAAGAGAGCTGCTTGTGCCTGTGGAACAGTATCCCAGTAAGAGTCACTGTCTTCAGGACAACAGCAACATCAATTTATATTTATATATATTATATATATATATATTTTATATATATTTATATATGCCTGTAACTTGTTCTCCTTGACTACTGGGGTCAGAGAAACCCGTTGTCATGGGACAAGGTGGTGCATCACCATTCCTGATCACATTAAATAACACCCCACTGGAAGTGGCTAGCAAATTCTGCTACCTTGGGCCCACGGTGACAGACAATCTGTCCCTTGATGCAGAGCTCAATACATGATAGGAAAAACAGCTACCACATTTGGCCGAATGCAAAACATGCATGGGATAACACCAAGCTGACCCTTAGGACCAAGATGATGGTTTATAAGGCCTGTGTTCTTAGCACCTATGGCTGTGAAACATGGATGACTTCCAGCTACCAGGAAAAGAAGCTCGATAATTTCCATCTTCGTTGTCTGCGGTGCATTATGGGTACATCCTGGCAGGACAAAATCACAAATGTGGAAGTCCTCGCCAAGGCAGAGCTCCCAAGTGTGTTGGCACTAATCAAACAAAGGCGGCTTCGGTGCATCAGACATGTCCACAGGATGGAAGACGGACGCATACCCAAGGACCTTCTGTATGGTGAGGTAGCCAGGGCCAGACGACCAGTGGGGTGCCCAATGCTCCACTTCAAGGATGCTTGCAAGCGTGTCCCGAAGGTCCTAAATGTCGACTATCGCACCTAGGAGTCACTTGCTGGCGAAAAAGGGAAATGGTGACACATCCTATGGACTGGTGTGCACTTCCACAATCACCAGTTACTACAGTAGCTTGGCAACAGGCGCCAATATCAAAAACAACAACTCACAGTGTCACTGGGCAGCTTCATGTGTGGCACTTGTGGCAGAACCTGCCTCTCAAGGATTGGGCTTCATAGCCATCGGCAAAGGTGCACCAAGAGAAGACACCCCACCTAAATGGATTGTTTGCTGCGTGTCCATCATCTTTCATAGATGGAAGGATACCACAAGCACCATTAACATAATGAAAAATCCCAAGGCACTTCACAGGAACATAAAGCAAGATATGACATGGAGCCACATAAGGAAATATTCAGTCAGATGACCAGAAGCTTGGTCAAAGAGGTAGGTTTTAAGGAGTGCCTTAAAGGAGGAAAGTAAAATAGAGAGGTGGCGAGGTGTAGGGAGTATATTCCAGAACTTGGGGCCTAGGCACGGCCACCAGTGGTGGAGCGATTAAAATCGAGGATGCTCAAGAGGCCAGAATTAGAGGCGTGCAGTTATCTAGGAGGGTTGGGGGCTGGAGATTACAGAGATAGCATGGGGGAAGGCCATGGAGGGATTTGAAAACAAGGAAGTGAATGTTAAAATCAAGACATTGCTTGACTGGGTGCCAATGTAGGTCAGCGAGAACAGGGGGTGATAGGTGAACGGGTCTTGGTGTGAGTTAAGACACAGGCAGCAGAGTTTTGGATGACCTCAGGTTTATGAAGAGTAGAATGTGGGAGACCATCCTGGAGTGCGTTGGAATAGTCAAGTCTAGAGGTAACGAAGGCATGAAAGAGGGTTTCAACAGTAGATGAGCTGACACAGGGGCGAAGTTACAGAAGTGGAAGTAGGCGGTCTTCGTAATGGTGCAAATATAAAGTTGGAAGCTCATCTCAGGGTCAAATGTGGCACCAAGGTTGTGAATAGATTGACTTAATCTCAGACTGCTGCCAGGGAGAGGGATGGAGTCAATAACTAGGGAACAGATTTTGGAGCACAGACTGAAAATGGTGGCTTCAGTCTTCCCAATATTTAATTGGAGGAAAAGTTCTGTTCATTCAGTACTGGATGTAAGATAAAGAGTCCAATAGTTTAGCAACAGTGGAGGAGGCAAGAGAAGTGATGGTGAGGTAGAGCTGAGTGTCATCAGCGTACATCTGAAAACTAATACTGTGCTCTTGGATGATGTCGCCAAGGGGCAGCATGTAGATGAGAAATAGGGAGCCAAGGATAGATCCTTTAGGGACACCAGAGGTAATGGTGTGGGAATAGGAAGAGAAGCCATTGCAAGTTATTCTCTGATTATGATGAGATAGATAAGAATGGAACCAGGCTGGACGACAGTGGAGAGGCATTGGAGGAGGATGGTGTGGTCAACCACGTCAAAGGCTGCAGGCAGGTTGACAAGGATCAAGAGGGAAAGTTTACTTTTGTCAGTCACTTAGGAGGTCATTTGTGACTTTGCTAAGAGCTATTTCTGTACTGTGGCAGGGATGGAAACCTGATTGGAGGGATTCGAACATGGAGTTCTGGAAAAGATGGGAACGGATTTAGGAGGTGACAACATGTTTAAGAACTGTGAAGAGGAAAGGAAGGTTGGAGATGGGACGGTAGTTTGCAAGGTGTTGGAAGGGGGGTGGGGTTCAAGGGATTTTTTTTTGAGTAGAAGGATGATGATGTCAGGTTTAAAGGAGTGAGGGAGAACACCTGAAGAGAGAATTATTAACAATATCGGCTAACATGGGGACCAGGAGATGGCGTTGCATGATTAGCACTTTAGTGGGAATAGAGTCGAGGGAACAGGAGGTGGGTCTCATGGACAAATGAGCTCAGTGAGGGCATGAGGGGAGATAGGAGAGGATTATAGGAAAATTGAGAAAAAATGCCATGCCCAGTACAAGAATGTAACAACATCTCCATTGTCAGATTTGTCATTTTCTGGTATCCACAGCAGACAACTCACTGGCATTTTGCATATTAACTTTCTGCTCAAACCAAAATCTCTATTTACAAAGCACTGAGGGTGTTTTAAGGGCTAGATTTTATGTTCCTGCCGCCACGAGAAAATGGCCATGCTGCCGCAATCTTGAGCGCAGCAGCTCATTTAAATACACCGGGCATCAGCCCCCCCAATCATATGGTGGGGGTGTCCTCGGTGACGTCGTGAATATCATCAGCTGTCTCTGTGCAGTCACGGGCGCCATTTTTAAAGGGCTTCCAGCCCTACTCAGAGAATGCAGCCCTCACTCGCCCCCCAACATTGACTAAATGTAAATGTTTGGCCCGTCACTATCATTCCCCCCCCCCACCACCAATACACTGAAATGCAGAGTTGACCCTTTCTCCCCCACAACTGCACAAATGGAGAGGTCACCCCTTCCCCCCCAACACTTTAAAAATGGAGAGTTGACCCCATTTCCCCACCACCCCCGCTACACTAAAAATGCTCTGATCCCCCCCTTCCCTACCTCAATGGTGCCAGCTTTCCCTGGACGGGAAAGTGAAGGCGCCTGTCACACTGAAGATCCGGAACCGAAGGTAAGATCACAGGGAATTGGATTTGAATGTATGCATAGACTTTATTTCAATCCTTAAAGTCAGGTCCCGTTGCCAAGCAGTGGGAGGGGGGTGGGGATGGTGCCGCCACGGAGCCTTGCCACCGCTGGGAAGATCGGGCCCGGCAATCCTAGTGTTGAGCTCCATGGTGGGCCACTGCCGATGCGATCTTCCGCCACCACCCCCCGCCACGGAGCCCGACATCGGGAGCTCAACAAAATTCAGCCCTAAATGTGTAAATTACTCTCATATTCCTTTCAAACCATCAACTTTAAATTAATCATCAAGGTTAGTTTTTTCCCCTGTATATTATTACTGATTTACTGCTTAATGACATAATCATTTTATATAGGTCAGAAAAAAAAGATAAAGTACTTTCTGTTCCTCAGGGCTCAACAGAGTTAAACAAAAATTCCTAGTCATATTGTCATGAACATGCAGCTCTGTTCTGCTGTTGTCACTACAAGTAAATCAAAGAAGAACTTCGAAGTGACTTGGGGAATCCTCAAAGAATCCAGAAATCCCATTAATGGACATACTGGGAATTACTTCAGCCAGGAAACATACTTGTTAACAATGTGCCTTTTCCCTTTGTAACATGGCACAAACTTATGCTTCATCGAACAACAGTCTCCATTTTGCACACATGCACCTGTACTCAGGGGATCATGTGAATATGCATACATCTTAAAGCTGTGGTGCCCAGAGGATTCAGAGTTCATTAACCTTTGGGCTACTAGCAGTCTGAATATTTATAGGAAATCGCTATAGTACAGTAAATATGCAATGTTGGCAAGATCAAGGAAGTTATGATCACCAATATTTTTTGCTTCCTATTAAAGCAGTAAGCAAAAATAAAACATCCCTTTGGGGAAAAGGTAAGGACTGACAACCTGATTTCCAATAACTTTGAAGGTGGATGGAACTTTGTTGCATCTCCCATAATGCAACAACATTTAAGCTTCACAAAACTGCTATTTTCCCTGTATCTGTATCTGTGGAATTGCAACCATGTTTTGTGGATGCAAGTAATTTAACTGCCATTGAGTATAGCATACATAACAGATTGAGGGGCCTGAAAATGTTAGGTTCAGTAACACTGACTTATTATTTGCTTCTCTTCGTCCCCATATCTCCTGAAGGCATCGTCTCCAGCATCTGCAGTTTTTTGCTTTATCACTCTTGCCAGCAACTGGGTTCATGTGCTTGCAGCTTTCTGATACCTTGTCCAAGTGGCCATTATTAATGTAGGAATGTTTGATCCTGTTCTCAGCCAAATTCTACACACATGCACTTTGAAGTAGGAATCAATGAGTAGCGATTAACATAGAAACTCAGTACCTTGCTCTATGGCAGCGAGGCCTGGACAACGTATGTCAGCCAAGAGCGACGTCTCAATTCATTCCATCTTCGCTGCCTCCGGAGAATACTTGGCATCAGGTGGCAGGACCGTATCTCCAACACAGAAGTCCTCGAGGCGGCCAACATCCCCAGCTTATACACACTACTGAGTCAGCGGCGCTTGAGATGGCTTGGCTATGTGAGCCGCATGGAAGATGGCAGGATCCCCAAAGACACACTGTACAGCGAGCTCGCCACTGGTATCAGACCCATCGGCCGTCCATGTCTCCGCTTTAAAGACGTCTGCAAACGCGACATGAAATCCTGTGACATTGATCACAAGTCGTGGGAGTCAGTTGCCAGCGTTCGCCAGAGCTGGCGGACAGCCATAAAGGCGGGGCTAAAGTGTGGCGAGTCGAAGAGACTTAGCAGTTGGCAGGAAAAAAGACAGAGGCGCAAGGGAAGAGCCAACTGTGTAAGAGCCCCGACAATCAAATCTTTCTGCAGCACCTGTGGAAGAGCCTGTCACTCTAGAATTGGCCTTTATAGCCAGTCCAGGCGCTGCTCCACACACCACTGACTACCTCCAGCCGCTTACCCATTGTCTCTCGAGATAAGGAGGCCAAAGAAGAACATAGAAACATAGAAAATAGGCGCAGGAGTAGGCCATTCGGCCCTACAAGCCTGCTCCACTATTCATTATGATCATGGCTGATCATTCAACTCAGTAACCTGTTCCCTTTTTCCCCCATGCCCTTTGATCTTTTTGGCCCCAAGAGCTATATCTAACTCCTTCTTGAAAACATACAATGTTTTGGCCTCAACTGCTTTCTGTGGTAGCGAATTCACAGGCTCACCACTCTCTGGGTGAAGAAATTTCTCCTCATCTCAGTCCTGGAAAGTTTACCCCGTATCCTTAGACTATGAACCCTTAGAAGTGGAACACTGTTTTATTTTTCCCCTTTCCTATGCCAGGGATATTCAGGACATCTTCAGCACATCCTAAAGTTCTTCATAGCCAATCAATTATTTTTGAAGTATGGTCATTGTTGTTTTTTTAGACAAATGCATCCACCATTTTTCACACAGAAAGGTCCAAATAATAATGTTAACTTGTCTTGGTAGTGTTGGTTGTGGGATGAATGTCGGTCAGGACACCAGGAGAACTCCCTACTTTTTCTTGGACAAAGTGCCTTGAAATCTTTTCTGTCACAGTAACAAGAAACTCTTTTGATATTGCCTCAAACCTCTATTTATCTTCTGCTCTTTTCTGTCTCTATTTTCATGCGCATATCGCATATGCATGCTAGCGTGGGGCGTAGCATCTATCCGTAGGCGTTAACTGAATTAGAGTTTAAGTTTGGTTTAATAAATTTCACATTTCTTCTTTAAACCTAAGAAGGCCTGTTTGCACTGATTTATTTGCCTTATAATTGAAAACTGGTGAGCAAGGATTCACCAAGGGAGAGCTCAAAACACAATGTGTTTGAAAACATAAACCCTGTTACAGTAAAACCAGGTGAAGGCTAAAAGGGACTCCTAGATACCTTTCTCACCCGGTCGTAACAAAGGCCTAATCTGAAACATGGCACTTCCAACAATGCAGCACTTCTTCAATCTCAGCCTAAATGATGACACTAAATTGGGAGGAATAGTCAATACTGAGAAGGACTTCAACAAATTACAAGAAGACATTAATAAATTTGCAGAATGGGCATATCATTTGCAAATGAATTTCAACACAGATAAGTGTGAGCTATTACGTTTTGGTTAGAAAAATAAGGATACTACTTGGAAAATAAGAATCTAAATTGGGTGGAGGAATAAAAAGATCTAGGAGTACAAATACACAAGTCACTAAAAGTAGCGATGCAGTTCAATAAGGCCATGAAAAAGCAAACCAAGGACTAGGGTTTATTTCTGGAGGGATAGAATTCAAAAGTTAATTGAAGAGGGAAGTTATGCTAAACCTGTATTGAACCTTGGTTAGATCACACTTGGAGTACTGTGTACAATATTTTTAAAAAAGGAGATAGAGCCACTGGAGAGGATGCAAAAAGATTTATAAGGGTGATACAGAAATGCAAGGTTATACTTATCAGAAAAGGATGAGTCTCTTTTCTCTTGAAAAGAGAAGGTTGAGGGATGACCTAATAGAGGTCTTTAAAATCATGAAAGCTTTTGATAGATTGGCACTGAGAGTGTTTGCACTTGAGGGGAAGAGCAAAACTAGAGGCCATCAATACAAGATAGTCACCAAGAAAGCAAATCAGGAAATCAGAAAAAAAAAGTATTTACCCAGAGAATGGTAAGAATGTGGAACTCGCTACCACAGGGAATGGTTGAGGCAAATATTACAGATGCATTTAATGGTAGGCTAGGCAAGCATATGAGGGAGACAGGAATAGTGAGTTATGTAGTTGGGGTTAGATGAGGAAGGATGGAAGGAGACTCGAGTGGAGCAGTAGTGCCTGCAAGGACTGGATGGGCTGAATGGCCTATTTCTCTGCTGTGTATGCTATGTAATATTGCACTGAAGTGTCAGCGTAAATGATGCACTCAACTTCTGGAGAATTAGGTGATCAATTATAGGGCCTTAACTGCTGTCATAATTGATATCAATTAACTCAGCATAGATTGAGAATTGAATCTGGTATCTATATGGTGCCGTGGAATCTGGTATCTTTTGCTTTTGCCCACTAAGCTTTCAAGTCTTTTATGGGTTTTTTATTCGGTCATGAGATATGGGCATCACTTGCAAGGCCAACATTTATTGCCCATCCCTAATTGCCCTTGAGAAGGTGTTGGTGAGCCACCTTCTTGAGCCAATGCAGTCTGTTTGGTGAAGGTAGGTAGTTATTATCAATGGGTCTGCGAGACTGTAACTATGTATGGTAGTTGGTCATGACTTATAAGCCATAGAAGTGAGGAATCTATATGAATGACAAAAGCAAGCAGGCTGAAACATAACACTGATGGTTTAAAACACAAATTCAAAAATCATGTTCAAGGAATGGTTTCAACTAGGTCAGTGGGACCAGTCAGTATCACCATTGGAGAAACAGGAAATTCCCCTCGGTAACAGCTCATCCCAAACAGTCTCATTTACACTGCTGTAACTGACTGACTGTAAAATTGGCCATTGCAAAGTTTCATGGGATTTGAAGAAACTGTGATTCGTCCCTTCACTGCCCCAGACCCTGAAATGATACTCATCCCCCGTGACATCATATCTGCTTCTTTGATGTTATGGCTGCTACTAAACAAATGCCACAAGGCCAATTTTCAACTGCTCACAAGTTGTAAATAGCCTTTTGGCATCACAGCAATTTTGAAAACCAAGTCCCAGATTCACAAATGGATCATTTAAGCCATAAAACTCATGACTACAATCAAACGTGTTTTTTTTGTCAAAGACTTGATGTAAATGTGGTAAATTATTACTAGCAGACGTGCTTAAACTGAGGAGTTAGTGTACAGAATCTATGCTCAAGTGATCTCTTTGTCACATTAATTAAAAGTGGTGATGGCAGTGAAATGTTCCAAAAGGGAGAACTGATTTCAGACTTCCTTTCATAATGTTACCTTGCGGTGAAGGCTTGTCTGGTTACTATTGTCCCTGAATAAACAGAAGACCACCCTGTTGCCTAGCAACGGACCATGGACTCGCTTGGCGAAGTGACAAAGCCAAAGCATGATGCGTGTCATTTCTTTGAACCACTGCGGACTATGCACACTCATGTCACTCTAATCTAATTTGTGGTTTTATAAAATGTGCACAAGCATAAAGAAACTATTCCACTTCCTCATCTATTATGAAAGGCAATGTTTAAATCCAGAGCTGAGTGGCCCTGTCCAAGCTTAAAAAGTATATTTAACCCCTATGAATACAGGTGCCCGTTGACTTATTATTTTCCTGTTGAAATTCTTTGCAAACTTATCAAACCAGAATTGCACACCACAAAATGAAATGGAACCTTATCATCTGTTTCATTTTTGAACAAAAATATTGATAAAATCTACGGGCTGATTTGCAGAAATAGATGAGTATACAGGCATGGATTACAAAAAGAAAATGTTTGTGTGGTATTGATTTTATATAATGATTGTTGTCTGGCATAGTGTGGTAATGATGGTGTGATCTAATTTTTTTAAACAAGTCAATTATAAAATTACAAGGCTTCAGACCACTTCCCTAGATCCAAAAATTAGTGGAAGAACAAGTCAACAACCAAATTAAAGCCCACAATCATCCTAAAATAGGAGCAATAAATAAAAGAATCATTACATAAAAGAAAACAAAACTACAGCATCTGAAATGTTTGCACACCACAAGGACCTGAGATTTAACTGCATACAACTGTGATATTCCCCATGACAGCACACATAAATACTGTAAATCTTTGAGTGCACTATACCCCGGTGTAGAACACACTTGCTCCTTTTTGGGACACAAATTGTTAAAACTGTTCGAATAAGCTATTTAGCCATCTGTTTTCACAAGGCAGTGCAGCAGGAATGCTTAAAATAGTGAGTAAGCTGAGGTGTGTGACAATAGTTCTGCTTGAGATGAATGAAACTACACTACGGAGGTTCCAAAAATAATTTGAAGAACATCCCGCAAAGGAAGAAATGGCTGAATGCAGACAATCAATGGTTTTTCCTCAAGTGTTGTAGAAAAGCTTGGTAGTGAGTGACAGCAAATAGGAGTTGGGGTCAGCAAGACCAAACTCCATTATATCTGTGGCAAAATGTGTGGGCATGTCTTTCAACATATCTAGGGAATTGAGGGAAAAAGATTCCTTCTGTGGCATGATGTGTTTTATTAGGTGTTATACCAGGCTGACTTTGGAGAATAACTTACCCAGTTGCAATGATTCATAATAGAGCTATACAAAATAAGAAAACAATTCTGAATAGTCTGTATCGGAAATAATGATCGGACTTCATTTACACTTGCCATACTGTAAAAAGATGACATTGCTTCAAAAGGCCCTAAATCAATTTCCATCAGTATGAAGTCATATTTAATTGCAATATCATGTGATTAATAGACAAAAGCAAATGACATCTTTACATTATATATTTATAAGGAAGTTAAATGAAATTTCTGACCGGTGCTCAGTGCAAGAGTGCACCCGAAGAGCTAGATGCACAAGGCTGTGACATTGACCGGATTAGGGGATGTGTGGCATATTACTCCTAGTGCTCTAGGCATGAGGTACAACATGGTTACCCCCATTGTTGGTCTTATGCATAGACTATTTCCCTGTTAGAATATTGTATTTATTGTGAAAGTGATGTACTTTGTTAGCCTGTGTGTCAGACCTCAATGTGATGCCCGTAGGGGCTTTTGTTCAGTATTAGTAGAGATGGAGATGAGATGGAGATTAGGTTTCTCAGAGCAGATGCTTCTGACGGCAGCCTCATCTACATTCTTTTTTTCTAGTTAATTCATACAATATTCTGACCGGCGTTTTATTAATCTGACAATTAAACTCTCACACGGTCTTCTGATATACAATTTACCAGACACTGGTCTAATTATTATCAGGCAGCTGACTGACTCATAGCAGTGCAAGTTGGTTTAACGCCTTGTACTACATCTACTCTGGCACCAAAGTAACTCTGACGGGCTTTCTCTAACAAACATCACAGTGCACAAACTAGGAATGCCAGGGATGGTGCCAACTTGTCTCACTTCATCAGGTTGTTTGTTGCCTGGGAATCATCTGTCTCAGGAATATAAGCATTATACACCCTCTTTTTTCCCCATCATAATCTCTATCTCCCTCGTTATCCAAGGAGCCTTGTTATTGGTTCCCTTACTTTTACACTGGTTGAAATGTACCTAGCATGCATGTGAAGCATCCCTTCCTTAAAGATAATCCATTGTTCTGTTACAGTTTTTTCTGTCAGACTTTGGTTCCTTTCTACCCTGGCTAGATCCCTTCTCATCGCATTGAAATTAGCCGTCTTCCAATCTAGACGTTTGACCTTATTTTGTTCCTTGCTTTTCTGTATTACTGGTCTAAATGATACAATGATCACTCTTACCCAAGTGCTCCCCCATAGACACTTGGTCCACTTGGCCCACCTCATTTCCCAGCACCAGATCCAGCAATGCCTCCTTTCTAGTTGGGCTGGGAACATACCGATCAAGGAAGTACTCCTGAACACATTTCAGAAATTCCCCCCCCACCCCCCATCCCCGACCCTTCTTACCCTTTAGTCTAAAATTATCCCAATCGATATTTGGGTAATTAAAGTCCCCCAATATCACCACTCTATAGTTCTTGCACATCACTGTGATTTCACTGCAGATTTGCTCTTCTATCTCCCTCTCACTATTTGGATGCCTATAGAATATCCCTAGTAATGTGATCACACCCTTTATGCTTCTCAACTCTAACCAAATGGATTCTGTCCTTGCCCCTTCAAGGACATCCTCTCTTTCCAACAATACAATGTCTTCCCTAATCAGTACTGTCACCCCACCTCCCTTTTTTCCTTCGCTACCTTTTCTGAACATTTTATATCCTTGTATATTAAGCACCCAGTCCTTGCCAATTTTAAGCCATGTTTCTGTTATTGCTACTTTAAATGAATGCACCCTCATTATTTACCACTCTGCTGACAGAAATAATTCACTCTGTCGAGGTCCGTCATAACTTTGTGCACCTCAATTCAATCTCCCCTTAGCCTTCGCTGTTTCAAAGAAAACAACCCCAGCCTATCCACTCTTTCCTCGTAACTAAAATTCTCCACTCCAGGCAACATCCTCATAAATCTGCACTGTATCCTCTCCAGTGCACTCACATCATTCCTGTATTGTAGTGACCAGAACTGTATGCAGTACTCTAGCTTTGGCCTAACTAGTGTTTTATACAGTTTTAAAATAACCTTCCTGCTCTTATATTCCATACTTCAGCGAATAAAGGAAAGTATCCCTTATGTGTTTTTAACCAACTTATCTACATGTCCTGCTAACTTCAGGGATCTGTGGGCATGCACTCCAAGGTCCCTTTGTTCTTGTATACTTTTCTCAGTATCCTACCATTTATTGTGTATTCCTTTGCCTTGCTTGCTCTCCCAAAATGCATTACTTCACACTTCTCCAGATTGAATTCCATTTGCCACTTTTAAATAAAGACTTGCATTTATATAGTGCCTTTCATGATCACAGGGCATTCCAAAGCACTTTACAGCAATCGAAGTACATTTTGAAGTGTAGTCATTGTTGTAATATAGGAAACGCAGTAGGCAATTTCTGCACAGCAAGGTCCCACAAACAGCAATATGATAATGACCAGATAATCTGCTTTTGTGATGTTGATTGAGCGATAAATATTGGGTACAGCACTGGGGATAACTCCCCTGCTCTTCTTTGAAAAATTGCCATGGGATCTTTTATATCTCCCTGAGAGCACAGACAAGGCCTCAATTTAACTTTTCATCCAAAGGACAGGAATCATTGACAGTGCAACAGTCCCTCAGTATTGCACTAGAGTGTTAACCTTGCTTTATGTGCTTAAGTCCTGAAGTAGGATTTGAACCCCTAACCATCTAACTCAGTAGCCAGAGTGCTACCAATTGAGCCACAGCTAACACTTTTCTAAATACCTGACCAGCCAATTGATATCTTGCTGCAGTCTACAGTTTTATTCCTCACTATCAACTCACAATCAATTTTTGTATCATCTGCAAACTTCTGGTATCATGCCCTCTACATCTAAAGTCTAAATCATTGATATATACCATAAGAAGCAAGTATTGAACCCTGCAGAACCCCAATGGAAACAACCTTCCAGTCACAAAAACACACGTCAAATTTTGCTTCCTGCCACTGAGCCAATATTGGATCCAACTTGCCACTTTCTTCTGAATCCCATGAGCATTTAATTTTCTGACCAGGCTGCCATGTGGGACCCTGTCAAAAGCCTTGCTAAATCCATGTAGACTAAATTAGACTACCTTCATTGACCCTCACTGTTACCTTCTCAAAAATTCAACCAAATTAGTAAAGACACGACCTTCATTTAACAAATCCATGCTGACTGTCCATGATTAATCCGTATCTTTCTAAGTGACAATTAATAATGCCCCTCAGAAATTTTTCCAATAATTTGTCCACCACCGAGGTTCGGTTGACTGACCTGTAATCATTCAGTCTATGAACAAAGTTGTGTAAATCTTATCGCAGGACAGAGTTTGCACGTCGCAGAACGGGGATGTTTCATTCACTGGAATTTCATCATGGGTTGGTGTCTGCTTCACTACAAATATGGCAGTTTAAGGAGAATATTAAATGTAACATTTAGTGTGAACCATTATGAAGTCATTTCTGCTATTATAGGTAACTCTCATTAATTGCTTATTGTGCATCAGAGATAGTCTTTTTTTCCTTCAAATTCCCCATCTGCTGAAGGCACCATTTCCCATTTGAGTACAGTTCCTTTTTTTTATTCATTCGTGGGATGTGGGTGTCACTGGCTTGGCCAGCATTTAATTCCCATCCGTAATTGCCCTTGCACTGAGTGGCTTGCTAGGCTATTTCAGAGGGCATTTAAGAGTCAACCACATTGCTGTGGGTCTGGAGTCAGCCAGACCAGATAAGGTCAGCAGATTATTTTTAAATATTTGCTCATGGGATGTGGGAATCGCTGGCTAGGCCAGAATTTATCGTCCATCCCTAATTGCCTTTGAGAAGGTGGTGGTGAGCTTCCTTCTTGAACCACCACAGTCCTTGGCATTTAGGTAGACCAACAGTGTTGCTAGGAAGGGAGTTCCAGGATTTTGACCCAGTGACAGTGAAGGAATGGTGATATAGTTCCAACTCAGGATGGTGTGCGGTTTGGAGGGGAACTTGCAGGTGGTGGTGTCACCATGCATCTGCTGCCCTTGTCCTTCTAGATGGTAGAGGTCACAGGTTTGGAAGATGCTGTTGAAGGAGCCATGGCAAGTTGCTGCATGCATCTTGTAGATGTGTGCATCAGTGGTGAAGGGAATGAATGCCGAAGGTGGTGGATGGGGTGCTTTGTCCTGGATAGTGTTGAGCTTCTTGAGTGTTGTTGGAGCTGTACCAATCCTGGCAAGTGACAGTATTCCATCACACTCTTGACTTGTGCCTTGTAGATGGTGAACAGACATTGGAAAGTCAGGAGGTGATTTACTCACGGCGGAATTCCCAGCCTCTGACATGTTCTTGTAGCCACAGTATTTATGTGACTGGTCCAGTTCAGTTTCTGGTCAATGGTAACCCCCAGGATGTTGATAGTGGGGGATTCAGCGATGGTAATGCTATTGAACATTAAGGGGAAATAGTTAGATTATCTCTTGTTTGAGATTTTCATTGTCAGGCACTTGTGTGGTGCGAATGTTACTTGCCACTTATCAGCCCAAGCCTGGATGTTGTTCAGGTCTTGCTGCATCTGGACAGAAGCTGCTTCATTATCTGAGGACTCACGAATGGTGCTGAATAGGGGAGTCCAGGACCAGGGGTCGCAGTCTAAGGATAAGGGGTAAGCCATTTAGGACAGAGATGAGGAGGGATGTTTTCACCCAGAGAGTGGTGAACCTGTGGAATTCTCTACCACAGAAAGCAGTTGAGGCCAAATCATAAAATATATTCAAGAAAGAGTTAGATATAGTTCTTAGGGGTAAAGGGAGCAAGGCATATGGGGAGAAAGCAGGAACAGGATACTGAGTTTGGATGATCAGCCATGATCCAAGTTTGGACAAAGGCTGTAATGAGGTCTGGAGCTGAGTGGCCCTGACGGAACCCATACTGAGCGCCAGTGAGCAGATTATTGCTGAGTAAGTGCCACTTGATAACACTGTTGATGGACCCTTACATCACTTTACTGATGATTGAGAGTAGACTGATAGGATGGTAATTGGCCGGGTTGGACTTGTTCTGCTTTTTGTGTAAAGGACATACCTGGGCAATTTTCCACATTGCCAAGTAGATGCCAGTGTTGTAGCTGTACTTGAACAGCTTGGCTAGGGACATGGGCTTGTTCTGGAGCACAGGTCTTCGGTACTACTACTAGAATGTTGTCACGGCCCAAAGCCTTTGCCATGCCTTCAGCCATTTCTTGATATCACGTGGAGGGAAGCGGATTTGATGAAAACTGGCATCTGTGATGCTGGGGACCTCAGGAGGAGGCCGAGATGGATCATCCACTCAGCACTTCTAGCTCAAGATGGATACAAATGTTTCAGCCTTGTCTGATGTGCTGAGCTCCCCCTTCGTTGAGGACAGGGATATTTATGGAGTATCTTCCTCCTGTTAGTTGTTTAATTGTCCACCACCATTCACGACTGGATGTGGCAGGACTGCAGAGCTTGGATCTGATCTGTTGGTTGTGGGATCGCTTAGCCCTATCTCATGTTGCTTCTGCTGTTTGGCATTCAAGTAGTCCTGTGTTGTAGCTTCACCAGGCTGACACCTCATTTTTAGGTATGCCTGGTGCTGCTCCTGGCATGCTCTCCTGCACTCCCCTGGTTTGATGGCAATGGTAGAGTGGGGGATATGCCGGGCCATGAGGTTACAGAGTGTGGTAGAGTACAATTTTGCATCTGCTGATGGCCCACAGCACCTCATGGATGCCCATTTTTGAGTTGCTAGATCTGTTCGAAATCTATCCCATTTAGCACGGTGGTAGTGCCACACAATACGATGGTGGGTATATTAAATGTGAAGATGGGACTTTGTCTCTATAAGGACAGTGTGGTCACTCCTACCAATACTGTCATGGACAGATGCATCTGCGACAGGTAGATTAGTGAGGACGAGGCCAAGTAGGTTTTTCCCTCTTGTTGGTTCTCTCACCACCTGCCGCAAACCCAGTCTAGCAGATATGTCCTTTAGGAATTTGCAAGCTCTATCAGTAGTAGTGCTACTGAGCCACTATTGGTGATGGACATTGAAGTCCCCCACCTAGAGTATATTCTGTGCCCTTGCTACCCTTAGTGCTTCTTCCAGCTGGTGTTCAACATGGAGAAGCATCAGCCGAGCAAGGGTGGTAATCAGCAGGAGGTTTCCTTGCCCACGTTTGACCTGATGCCATAGGATTGCATGGGATCCGGAGTCAATGTTGAGGACTCTTAGGGCAACTCCCTCCCGACTGTATACCACTGTGCCGCCACCTCTGGTGGGCCTGGACATACCCAGGGATGGTGAAGGTGACGTCTGCGACATTGTCTGTAAGATATGATTCCATGAGTGTGACTATGTCAGGCTGTTGCTTGACTAGTCTGTGACAGCTCTCCCAACGTTGGCACAAGCCCCCAGATGTTAGTAAGGAGGACTTTGCAGGGTCAACAGGGCTGGGTTTGCCATTATCGTTTCCAGTGCCTCGGTCGATGCCAGGTGGTTCATCTAGTTTCATTCCTTTTCTTACACTTTGTAGCAGTTAAATACAATTAAGTGGCTTGCTATGCCATTCCAGAGGGCATTTAAGAGTCAACCACACTGCTGTGGGTCTGAAGTCACATGTAGTCCAGACCAGGTAAATAATCCAGATTTTTATTAATTGAATCCAAATTTCACCATCTGCCATGGTGGGATTCGAACCTGTGTCCCTGCAGCATTAGCCTGGGCCTCTGGATTACTAATCCAGTGACATTACCACTATGCCACCACCTCCCCCACATATGTATTAGTAGCCTCCTGATAACTCACCTAAATGGCTATCTTTCATACATGAGCCTAGAATTTTTGAACATTGAGGGCAGCACCACCAAGTCTATCACAGGGATCAAGCCTGCGACCTTCCGGGTCTGTATGCCAAAGTTCCACCCTGGACAATGCACCAAGCAAGAAAGCTATTGGAGAACTGCCAAGCCTAAAGGTTCCACAATCATGCTGTGCCATCGTAACAATGTTTGAGTTCAACTTCTGTTAATGTTCTACAATTAAACAGCTCACCCTTTCAGAATTTCCAGAATCAGACTATTTATATGAACTGGGAGAGTTGCTGCGCCTGTGTTAGTGCTGCTGGGGGTGCCCACTAAATGGAGGAAAGGCAGAAATAGCACTGTTGACCTATTACTGAAGCAAGTGCCAGCAGGGTTAGCAGAAGAATAAAGAATTGAATGCAATGTGCACCTTCCCCTGGAACAGCTTCTATAAAGAAATCAAAGTCTTTCCCATTTCTCATCTGCTTATTAATACTTTATTCCTAATCAATGTAGTCATACAGTACGTTGGGGTACCTGAGGCAGAGCTGGCTGGAAATCTGCTAAGGGCCATCATACTGTCAGTTTCAGCTCTATCTGCTATGTACATTTTGAAAATGGGAGGTGCAGGAACTGCCCACTTCAGACTTCTCTTCCTCCATGAAAGACTCAGCACAACAGGTCCCAACTCAAATTCTGCCTCTGATCACCCCTATAGAACTCCTGATACTCTTGCAGGTTTTGAAGGGTATAATCATTTATCTGAAGAGTGCAAGTAACATCACTAAATAGTTTTTAAATGACTCTCGGTATTATAAGAATACACTTCACAATTAATTATTTCAGCTGAGTTCAAAATGTTCTCTTTATGGATGCTGAATGATATGCTATGTATTTTTAGCATTTTCTATTTTTGTTTCCGATTCCCAGTATTGGCAGAAATCTGCTTTTTATTAATTAATACAAATGTTGGATATTCCTAATCTTTATTGAGAAAGCATTATGAGAGCTTTCAAATTCACCTGAACAAGAAGATGGGGCCTCAGCTTAATAACTCAGTCAAAAGACTACATCTCCGGCAATGTAGCCATTCTTCAGTACTGCACTGAAATGTCCAGATTATGTATTCAAGTCAGAAACTTAACTGGACCAGCCATATAAATACTGTGGCTACAACAGCAGATCAGAGGCTGGGAATTCTGTGGTGAGCAACTCACCTCCTGACTCCCCAAAGCTTTTCCACCATCTGCAAGGCGCAAGTCAGGAGGATGATGGAATACTCCCCAATTTCCTGTATGAGTGCAGCTCCAACAACACTCAAGAAGCCCCAAACCATCCTGGACAAGGCAGCTTGCTTGATCAGCAGCCCATCCACCACCTTAAACATTCACTCCCTCCACCACTGACGCTCAGTGGCTCCAGTGTGTACCATCTACAAAATGCATCTTGCCAAGGTTTCTTCAACAGCCCCTTCCAAAACCAGGCCAACTAGAAGAATAAGGGAAGCAGGCGTGTGGGAACACCATCATCTACAAGTACCCCTCCAAGTCACACACCATGCCGATGTGGAAATATTGTTCCTTCATTGTTGCTGGGCCAAAATCCTGAAACTCCCTCCCTAACAGTACTGTGGGTGTACTGATACCACATAGACTGCAGCCATTCAAGAAGGTAGCTCATTCAAGGGCAATTAGGGAATGACAATAAATGCTGGCCTTTCCAGTGATGCCCACATCCCATGAACAAATAAAACATGTCCTGGAATGGGGCTTAAACTCATAACCTTCTGCCCCAGAAGTGAAAGTGCTATCACTAAGCTAAGCTGACATTATATTTTATGTCATGTGAAATTCAGTGGTGATGGGTTTTTATTTAACTGCACATTGCAAGGAAATAGCATACCTTACTGAGGTATATATTAGGCCTGAATTTGCTGAAAACTTGTGCCATAGTTATGACAAATCTACTACATACATAGTGCAGAAATTCCAGGAGTAACTTTGAAAGTTGAAGGACTAATTACCATAGTTCCGCTGTCATTAAAATCAATGGCAAGATTGAGTTTGCTGAATTAATGGCACTGTGATCGCCACAGCCTCTTAGACCATTACACAATGGCACCAGAGGGCTCAGAATCAGTAACATATTCAATCACTCAGCAGGTTGCCTGAGGGTAACATTTTACTGACTTCTTTTAGGAACTTTATTGAAATCTTAAACTTCAATTTAAGTAATAGAATAAGTGATTTGACAGCTAGCATGTTCTGATTTTCCCCCGACTGATATTATTTTTATATTAATATTTATTGAGCTTGTGCACTAAGCATGGATTGCAATATGAAATATGGCTTGAGATCGCACTCAGTTCAAGAGACAATCCTATGCATACAGGTCCCTTCTTAACCCCGATTTATATATTTATACTGTTTCAGTATAAACTCATCGATCAAATTTAACACGACTTGGATATTCTATCAAAATCCCCACTATGTCCAATTGGAGCCATTAATTCTAAGCGTGTTGCTGTTAAATAACCTGTTGTTCCATTCTGCACTAGGCCACAATATTTTAGATGTTTATCAGACATTGACCACACCTCTCCTGATCAGTCATCATGCTCGTCACTGAAGGATCACGGATGACAAAGGTCTAACCTAGACTGTTCATCGCGAATATTGGCATTGCAGCGAATTCTGGGCCATTATGAATGGAATATGTCTGAGCTCCTCTATTCTAGGCTCAGTGGTGGATTTGAATCATGGAGGTGGTAGGGGGCACTATAGTTGGCCAAGGATAAGGAGGTGAAAAACAACTATGATTCGCACTCTAGATGCTATCAGGTGCCCCATCCTGGGAAATGTGTGTGTGGATGTTGAATGACTGTTGACATCAATGTGGAGATGCACTTGTCCTGAGTACTGAAGAGCTGACAGCTCAATATTGAAACCATATTGCAACATGAATTTTGAAACTGTAATTCTCATGACATGGGCATTGCTGACAAGGGTGGCATTTTATTGCCCATCCATGGTTGCCTGGAGAAGGTAGTGGTCGTCCTTTTTCTTGAATCACTGCAGTCTGTGTGGTGTACCCTATCTCATTTTTTGATACATCTGTGTGGAACTGAAGTCACGTATTGGCCAAATCAAGTAACAATGGCAGGTTTCTTTCCCCAAAGCACATTAGTGAATCAGTAGGTTTTCATGATAATCCAAAAGCTTCATGGTCACTTTTACTGATGCTTTGTATTTCCAGATTTAAAAATAAACCTAAATTCAAATTCAAAGGGATGTCAAAGCCTTGGAGAGAGTGCATTGGAGATTTACCAGAATGAATTTCCTCATCCCTGGTATCCCTGAAAAGTCAAGAGAAAGTGAGATTGTTCTTCTTAGAGCAGAGAAGGTTAAGGGAAATCTAATAGAAATGCACAACATTATGATGGGTTTTGATAGAGTAAGTAAGGAGAAACTGGTTCCACTGGCAGGAGATTTGTTAACCAGAGGACACAGATTTAAGGTAATTGACAAAAGAACCAGAGGTGAGATGAGAAGAATTTTTTCACACATCAAGTTGTTATGATCTGGAATGTGCTGCCTGAAAGGCTGGTGGAAGCAGATTCAATAGTAACTTTCAAACGGGAATTAGATATATACTTGAAAAGGAAAGATTTGCAGAACCATGTGAAAAGAGCAGGGGAGTAGGACTTATTGGATTGCTCTTTCAAAGATCTGGGTCAGGTACAATAGGCAAATGGCCTCTGTACTGTACGATTCTATGATTTTCTCAAACTACCATGATGAGATTTGAACTCTCTATCTCTGAATTATTAGTCCAAGCCTCTGTAATACTTGTTCAATGACATAACAATTACACTACCATACCTCTAGTAGAGGAGAGGAGAAACTTGGAAAAAAATTGAATACATCATGGTCATGAGTCATAACATTACCACCTATGATTTTACCACTCACAGGTTATTCAGTTACTTTCACTTAAGAAATTTATCACCTTATAGCTGGCCATGATATAGCCTCTATTTAATACAGCTGGGCTCCGAAAATCCAGCTACATTAACATTCAGTAGTTGTTACACAGGGACAGAAATAATTAACAGTGCTTGCACACATTACCAGAGAAAGCCGCAATTATATTTAAAAACATGATTTAAGTTTAAAAGGGATAAAACATATCAATGTTGCAGGTTTTGTGAATGTTCCATCAAAAATGCAGTGTGAACTCAAAGGCTGGAAAATGAAATTCGGGTCACACGCATAGAAGGTTAACCAGTAAATGTTATATCGATTAACTCCTTCAGACAGCAGCAGGATGAATACCAAGCCAAGAACAGAATTAATGGTAACAGGGGTAAGCTTTGACATGGATGATCATATATTGCATGAAAGAATATGGTCCCAGTTCTCTGCCATCCATGGAATAGTGTAGACTGTCATATTAGGTAGATACTCTGCAGTTTTGTGATTAGTTTTAGGTGCCAGGGAGACATTCCACAGACATTAACCTTTCTGAAAATTTTAACTGCGATTATTTACCCCCCTCTAGAATTTAAAGTGCAACGATTAAACTTTATATTCTATAAGGTCGGATGGAAGGTGAGGGCTGATGGACTATCTATGTTTTAACATAATGAAACAGTAATATTGGCAAGTAATCTTCCATGAACTTGTTGAGTTAAAAGAAGCCTGTAAAATAATCAACATGAATTTAAAATATGCTTTCCCCTGCGTTGGGTTTGGACGTGGGGAGAGCATAAAATTGGGTGGGATGGTGGTGGAGGATTGGGGGGGTTCCCACCACTATTCTGCCTCCGTCGCAATTTAATCCAGGGCAGGAAAGCCTATGAATGGCCTTCGGGGTGGCGCAGCAGCTGCCGGTCTCTGATTGGCCAGCAGCTCTCCAAGGGCGAGACTTCTGGTGACAAAGTTCTAAGTCCTATGGAAGACCCGCCACTGCCCACTTAAGTGCCTGATTGGCACCAAATTCCGCAGGCGTTCGGAAAAGAGGCGACGCAGGGATCTCGGCGTTGGTTTCCCCCAATGCCGAGATTGCCACCGCCAGCATATAATTCCCCCTGGTATATGTGTTTTAGAGATACAACATACATGTTGTTGGAAGGTATTAGAGAGTTTTACATATAGTTTCATTAGCTATAAACAATACTTATTGTGCCATCATGTACAAGAAATATAAGAAGTACTTCATTGCTCCATGTATATAACGACTTTAACTTCATCTGTTAGGCTGTCTATGTTTCACTTATAACCTTATCAACCTCATTCATAGAAATAAAGACTGTAACATGAAAGCAGCTATGCGGCATGCTCTACAAGACAGTTATTGCGACAGTAAAACTTCAACATCCAGTTTTGTTGTACAATAAACTCACTGTTTGCTTAGCCACCTTATATCAGTCGACAAAATGGCCCAGTCTACCACCATTAATTAACACACCATTTGGATCTTTAAAGACTAAATGATGAATAAGGTTATTCCCTCTGCATAAGAGACAGCATCCCTATCAATTAGTGATTTTCAAAGATGGTTTCATTAATAAAATTGATCCGCGGTACGGAGGATTGTGATTTCTTTTTGCAAGATACTATTTAAAATCAATGATCTCTCTGAGGAATCTCATCAGTGGATCCGATTCCTAAAGGTTAATTAAGGTTCGAGAGCGAATAGGACGCCGAGATTGGATGATAGACACCTGCAGCTGCCCAGATCATTAAGTGCTAATTAGGTTTGGAACTCGATTGAGCACAAGCCTCACCAGTGTTGTTACAGTCCCCTGGTATTTTTGTGTGAAATGCCAGATATTGTTGACTACCCCCAAATGTGGAGTCAATTCCTCTTAAGTGCATTGCACATCTCTCATGAAATTTGACATGCTGAATAGACACTGAACAAGAGACAAAAATTCTGTGTGTGTTGATTAAATAGAATTCAGACACAAACCAGCAAAAACCAAAATGCTGAAAGCTTCTAGGTTCTTGAGGTTGTTGTGATAATGTCGGAAGGGTGGTGTCATTTCCCAAAGTAAACCACAGTCGTCTTTCCTTCTTCCTGCAATCAGAAGGTTTTGAAAACTCAAGCTTGATGTCACCTTACCATTCCTTCAAGATTGATCTCAACTTATCTCCTATTCTTTTCAACCTTGATGGTGTCTTCCATTATAAGCCTTGACCCTCTGCCCAGGCTTGTCAGTAAAAAAAAACTAAAGGAGGGAGGTGGGTGGGGGGGGGGTGCTATTATTCCAGTATTGCATCTAAATAGACAAGGGAGATGTTGGAAAACAAAGATCAGAAATGGCAACAATTGATTCACATTCACACATTCTAGAACTCTGAATAAACTGGAAGACTGGTGCACATGATCTTCAGCTTCATCCATCAATTGTCCATCCTTTACTGGTGTAGAATGAATGGACTGGCCCATCCAATACCAGGAAACCTTCACTCAACACTTCTTTTACCTGTGGACCTCTCTTCCAGGCAATATCATGCTCTGGAACTCTGAACCGTGCATGTAGATGTTTAAAGACGTGCTAAACCATTGCTTGCTGTAGTAGGGTCATGAAGTATGCACTACGCTTTGGGAAATTTGTGGCTCCAAGTCTTTCAGTATTCCCAACAACCTCCAGATTCAAATTCATGAGATGTTTGGCCTCGTTATGGTTGACTCTGCTTGCATCCTGTTCTTATGTTACCTTGTACATCTATACGTGCACAGAAAGTAAGATATTTTTTGGCCTAATAAGTCTGTTTGTTGAATGTCGTAATGTGTTGGATTGTAGCTATGAAGGAAAGAAATCCTAATTGTATGTGCGCAGACTGGATATTGATCTTAATTATAGTGAAATGTACAATCTGCCTGAAGTTCTACACTTTACTGACTTTAGCTACTAGTCAGCTACAATACTTGATTTATAATTTCTTCTCTTTTCAAGCTTCATGGTGTCCTGCAGTATGAGCTACAATCCCTCACTTTGTGAAATGCTTTGGGACATTTTATGGAAATAAAAGTGCTTATTTAAGTGCAAACAGTTTTTGAATTTAATTTAGGCTTCTCAATTAAGAAAAAAAAACCAAAATCAGGTGTATTTGCAAACCTGATACAGATCTTCCAACCTTTGTTTCTCACTTGCAACATCTCAACTTAGTCATTTGCAGAATGCTTTTAGAGAAATACTATCGTTTGGAGAAGAAGCCTTTTTTAAAAAATAAACTGCAGATCATTATGAATTGGAAGAGGAGGGGGAAATTAAATATCATTGAACAACTTTCCAACATCTACTCTGTCAGATCTACATTTTTAAAAACAGATTTCAGATAATTTTGATGAGCTCAAATTTCCCATCTGAACCTGAAGTTGATTGTATAGTTTGCACCTGCAGCCATTTTAATTTCTTCTCTTGAAGTTTTTTAAAGCATTTTGTAAATGTCAGGGGTCAGTTTTCAGTATGTTGCTGCTATTAATTAAAAAGTTGAATATAATTCCCACAACCCAGGGTGGATGGAAACACGCATCTTGGATAATTCTCCTCTCTCAGCCAATACCACCTAAAGACAGACTAACTGGCTGCTCATCTCACGATTGTAGAATGTTGCTGATGTTAATACGCCACCAACTGTGGAAAAGATATAGAGGGACAAATTTGCAAGGAAATTACAGAGAGGTGCAGGAATTATAGAGTGGTTATAATGGGGAACTTTAAGTATCCGAATATAGACTGGAATAATAGTAGTGTAAAAGGCAGAGACGGGCAAGAGTTCCGAGAGTATGTTCATGAGAATTTTCTACAGCAGTTTGTTTCCAGTCCAGCTAGAAAGGAGGCAGTGCTAGACTTGGTTTTTGGGAAAGAGGTGGATCAAGTGTCAGTCGGAGAACAATTAGGGGACAGTGATCATTGTATCATAAGGTTTAGGTTGGTTATGGAAAAGGACAAGGAACAATCCAGAATAAGAATATTTAACGGGGGGAAAGCCAACTTCAATGGAGTAAGAATGGATCAGGCCCAGAAAAATTGGTCTCAAAGGTTGGCATGCAAAATATGGGCTGCCTTAAAAGAGAAGATAGTTTGGGCACAGTCAATGTATATTCCCACAATGGGGAAAGGTAGGGAAAACAATACAGATCTCCCTGAATGATGAAAGAGAGATTAAGATGAAGAAAAAGTGTGCTTATGACAGATGTCAGGTGGATAATACAACCAAGAACCAGGCTGAATAGAGAAAGTTCAGCGGGGAAGTGAAAAAGCAAATAACAGAAGCAAAGAGAGATTATGAATAGAGACTGGCAGCTAACATAAAAGAGAATCCAAAAGTCCTCTATAGGCATATTAATAAAAAGGTGGTAAAAGGAGGAGTGGAGCTGATTAGGGTCCAAGGAGGATGCTGCATAGATCAAGTGAAAAAGGATGTAATTCAGACACTTGAAGGGCTTAAAATTGATATGGAGGTGGTATTATATAGGCTGTCTGTACTTAAAGTTGATAAGGCATCAGGACCAGATGAGATGCATCCAAAGATACTGAGGGAAGTGACAGTGTAAATTGCGGAGGAACTGATCATAATTTTCCAGTCTTCCTTAGATTCAGTGATGGTGCCAGAGGACTGGAGAATAGTAAATGTTACACCCTTGTTCAAAAAAGGGTGTAAGGATAAGCCCAGCAACTACAGTCAAGACAGTTTAACTTTGGTGGTGAGGAAGTTTTTAGAAATGATAATTCAGGACTAAATTAATAGTCACTGGGCAAACATGAGTTAATTAGAGAAAGCGAGAATGGATTTGTGAAAGGTGAATTGTGTTTAACTAACTTGCTGGAGTTTTTTGATGAAGTAACAGGGAAAGTTGATCAGGGTAATGCTGTTGATGTAGTTTACATAGACTTCCAAAAAGTATTCGATAAAGTGACGCACAAAAGACTTGTGAGCAATGTTAAAGCTCATGGAATAAAAGACACAGTAGCAACATGGATACAAAATTGGCTGAGTGACAGGAAACAGAGAATAGTGGTTAATAGATGTTTTTTGGACTGGAGGAAGGTTTATAGTGGAGTTCCCCAAGGGTCGGTGTTAGGACCCTGGCTCTTCTTGATGTATATTAATGACCTAAACCTTGGTAAACAGGGCATAATTTCAAAAATGAAAAATATGAAACTTGGAAATATTGTGAACTGTGAGAAGGGTAGTGTAGAACTTCAAAAGGACATAGACAGGTTGGTGGAATGGCAGGCAAGAAGCAGATGAAACTTAGTGCAGAGAGTGTGAAGTGATTCATTTTGGTAGGAAGAATGCAGAGAGACAATATAAAACAAAGGATACAATTATATAGGGGGTGCAGGAGCAGAGGGACCTGGGTGTATATGTGCATAAATCATTGAAGGCGGCAGGACAGGTTCAGAGTGCGATTAATACATATAGAATCCGAGCCTTCATTAATAGGGGCATAGAGTACAAAAGCAAGGAAGATATGTTAAACTTGTATAGAACACTGGTTCAGTCTCAGCTGGAGTATTGTGTCCAGTTTGGAGTGCCACAGTTTGGGAAAGGTGTGAAGGCATTAGAGAGAATGCAGAAAAGATTCACAAGAATGATTCCAAGGATGCAGAACTTCAGTTATGTGGATAGATTGGAGAAGTTGGGACTGTTTTCCTTGGAGAAAAAAGGTTGAGAGGAGATTTGATAGAGGTGTTCAACATCATGAGGGGTCTGGACAGAGTAGTTAGGGAAAAAACATTCCCATTGGTGGAAGGATCGAGAACAAGAGGGCACAGATTTAAGGTAATTGGCAAAAAAAGCAATGGCAACATGAGGAAAATCTTTTTCACGCAGTGAGTGGTTAGTAACTGCATTGCACCACCTGAGAGTGTGGTGGAGGCAGGCTCAATCAAGGCATTCAAGAGGGAATTGGATTGTTATCTGAAAAGGAAGAATGTGCAGGGTGAAGGGAGAAGGCGGGGGAGTGGCACTAGGTAAATTGCTCTTTCGGAGTGCCAGCGCAGAAATGACGGGCCAAATGGCCTCCTTCTGTGCTGTAACGATTCTGTGATACTTTTGCCTCGATAGAAAGTCACCCGAAGCAATTCATTGTGTTTGGAGAAATTTTGATGTGAATGATTCTAAATGATTGTAAGCATGATTAGTAAGATTAAATAAAATTAAGCAGCAACAAGCCCTCCTTCAGAGACATGTCCAAGTCCCAATATTATGTGACTTGGAATAAAACTTGGAGGCGAAGGTGCTCCCACAGCATTGCTACTCTAGTCCTTCTCAGAATTAGAAGCCACTGAAGAGAGAAATGCCGCGAAGGTAATGGAGAAGGTGGCTATCGAGTCCCCTGCCAACCAAGTAAACTGCTTAAACTAACAGTCCATCTCCATCAGTCCTAAAGTTGTTTTATTCCCCTATATTTTTGAATATTCCTGAAACTGGCCTTTGAGCACAATACTACCTTGGACTGCAGCTTTTAACATGAAGTGCATGAATAAAGCCACACAACAGCTGCTTTCCTCACTCCTCTCTCCAATTTTTTGCCCTGCTCTCCAGAGGGTTCATTCTCTGAATCAAATCTCCACCGGCAAACCTTCAGCCTCTCATCTGAAGTGACATGGAATGGAAAATTTGATGGAATTTTCCTTCCCTAGCCCAGGACACTGAAGTCAACTACAGTATCCTAACTTCTGAGACTGAGAATGAAACCTGGTACTTGCTGCTGTTTGTGACTTAGGACACTGCTGGCCTATACCTTGGCCAAACAGACATTGAATGTGGTTTTCTGTTAGTTTGCATGTGGTAATCTCATGATCGAATCCTGTTACCCTTCGCGGTCTGTATAAAAGACAACATGTTTGTGAAAGGGGAGGAGTTTGATTATCATATTCAACTGGAGAATAACTGATCTCAGAGTGACATGATGACAATCTTTACAAAATGACAGCTACAAATGTGCAGGGACTGATGAGGCCTCCCTTCCAGCTTGTCCTTTGAGACCACAACCAATAGTTTTGTAGTTATAAGGTTACATCGCTCATTGCTTCTCCGGGTGAAGGAGCTACTTTACAAGCATAAAGTATTATCATTGCATTGATTTCGATCATGAATCATTTTTTGCTGTTCTGATTCATAAAGCACTGACTGAATTAAATCTCGACTTTCTTTGCTAGTGCCTGAGCAGCTGACTCCAAAGATATTACTATAATGATGACGAACGTCAGCCCTAAAGCCAAGTCATCTACTCGATTGCAGAAATGCTTTTTTCCAAATCAATTCCACTGGAGGAATATGGGAATTAT
Organism: Heterodontus francisci; assembly: GCF_036365525.1. NCBI lineage: Eukaryota > Metazoa > Chordata > Chondrichthyes > Heterodontiformes > Heterodontidae > Heterodontus > Heterodontus francisci. The sequence continues at coordinate 71,480,417 of NC_090371.1, read as the reverse complement.
ATATCTGCAGATACTTGAAGTATATAGGCGGAGATGGTTGCTGTAAAGCTGCTGTTTTTTTCAGTGCTAGTCTCTCCACACAATGATCTACTCAGCAAGTTCATGAATGTGAAACGAATATGCACCAGCAGTCTCACCGTGCTCAGGCTTCTCTTGCCACTGGGCCTGGACGCAAACTGATTTACTGCAATAAGATTACAAGGTTTCAGTACACCCAGAAAGTGCTTTGCTGACTCACAATGACAGATTGTGACGGCTCTTAAGCTCTTCGTGGAACAACAGTGTCAAATTTTGCGCAAAGATGGCTACACTTTGTGGGATATTGTTCCAAAGGAATTGATGGGTTTTTATCCCCCCACAAGCTTTTTCAAATTGAAGGCTTTTCTTTGGAATCTTTCCCTAAATTCTAGCATGCTTTATGCGGATATGGTAGGAATTTTATAGGCTGCTCCTTCCCTCAGCAAAGTTCCAAAAGTTACCAGTTGCATCCTGAGATATGGTGAAGATATGACTTACCCACCAGCAGTTTTATAGTACATCTTTCATCATCTAAATTCGGACACTTCTGCATCTCTGCTGACATCCTGGGGACTCTAGATGAGATGTTCCATTTGTAACCAGGAATTTCTGCTTTGCAGCAGAAGACGAGAGATGATGACGTTGTGGTAATGTCACTAAACTAGTAATCCAGAGGCCCAGGCTAATGCTCTGGGTTCACAGGTTCAAATCCCATCAAAGCAGCTGGTGGAATTTAAATTCAATTAATTAATGAATTCAATTAATTAATAAAAATCTGGAATTGAAAGCTAGTCTCAGTAATGCTGCCATGAAGCGATCATTAATTATCGTAAAGACCCATCTGGGTCTTTAGGGAACGAAATTTGCTGCTTTTATCTGGTCTACATGTGACTCCAGCCCCACAGCAATGTGAACAAAGAACCAAGAACAAAGAACCAAGACCAAAGAACAGTACAGCACAGGAACAGGCCATTTGGCCCTCCAAGTCTGCGCTGATCTGGATGCCTGTCTAAACTAAAACCTTCTGCACTTCCAGGGACCGTATCCCTCTATTCTCATCCTATTCATGTATTTGTCAAGATGCCTCTTAAACATGGTTGACTAACCCCAGGGCAATTAGTGATGGGCAACAAATGCTGGCTTTGCCAATGATGCCCACATTGCTGGAGCCCCGAACCTCAGGTAAGTGTGGCGAGGTCGCTGGGGCCATTCCGGCAGGCTCCGGTGAAGGGGAGGGGTAGGGTGGTTGCTGAGGTCAAGGAGGTTGGTGTTCGTGGAGGGGGCAGCCTGTGCTGCTAGGGACCCTCCATGGGCCACAGATTGCCCACAGAGGAGGCCCCGCCCCCAAGCCGGCAGAGTGGCCGCCTAGTTTTACTGAATACTAGTGGCGGTGGGAAGAGGCACTTAAGTGGCTATTAATTGGCCACTTCAGGGCCTCAATTGGCCTGTGGGGTCGGGGGGGTGTGGGTGGGGGGAAGGCCGTCTTTGCCTTTTCCCATCCCCGACAGAATTGCATGGTGGCGGGAAGGCGACGGGTACTTCATACCTCAGCTTCCTTCACTATATTAATAGGCCCCCACCCCTGCCTCCCTTCCCATGTCCCAGGGCCCATAAAATTCTGGCCAATATTTCAGTGAGTGAGTGGTCAATCTATGTAACAGCCCAGAGGGAGACAATAAAAACAGTTTGTAATGATTAATTCAAATGAAAATTAGATAGAAAATAACAATATAAATATCAGGATGCAGTATTTGCACAGTTAGAGATATGACATTTAAATGAGGTATACTTGGGAGGAAAAAGTTGACTTTGGACCTTTAGTTCCCAAAGCTCTCCACTACTATTGTGGTTTTCCTTGTATTATTTGTCTGTTGTAGACTAATTGATAGGTATTTTATCATGAAACTACCAGGATGGTAGAAGGCAAACTAAATGGACCTTGGTCATTTTTTATCTAGCAGTTCCTATGCTCCTATAAGTTTCAACAAGTTTGAAAACAAAGTAATTTCCAAGTTTTCTAACTGTGCTCTTGAGGGTTGTGGTTGTTAGTACTGGTGAATTGAATGCTTTCTACGTTTTGCACCTAATATCAGTTAAAACTCTCCCAGATCACATCAGCAAAGCGATAAGGTCCAATTTTAAACTGTGGTGGGAAACATGTAGCTGAAACGAGTGGTGTTCTGGCCTGGAGGTTGAGGTCCAGGTGATTTTAACCCCACGCATCATTTGCATCACTTCTGCCTGAAGCTGGTGGGAAAGACCTCAATGCCGGTGGGCAGAAGTAAAAAATCGCAGAAATGGAAAATCACAGGTGATGAGGCTGCCTCCAGGGATCCATGGAAAGGTTCCCCGGCAATGTGAGAAAAGGGGGGAATCGGCAAGGTTCACGCTTGGAGAAGTTGGAGGAGGGGTTGCGGGGGTGGGGGGGCAGATCCAAGGCAAGGAAGGCCCAAAGTATCCTTGAGGAGCTAGGAGAAGCACTCCTGTTCCCCCACAAGGAACATGTAAAAAGTGATAAAAATAATTACCTGGGCCTCTTGTGGCCAGGGTACTGCCTGCTGCTAGGCTCTAGCTGGCTGCTCAGAGACTGCACACCCCTTAGTCGGCCCACAGGTAAAATAGCATGCGTCACCAGGACCTGACTTAGCCTTCACTTGTCTGGGTCGGGAGACCTCCCCATGACTGATTTCAGCTAAATTAAGATGGTGAGGGACAGGAACATGGCATAAACCCTTTCCTGTTACACTGTATCTTCCAGGTGGTGGGTGGTCATGGAGGGTGGTAGTGGGAGTGATGGGCGGAGTTTAAATACCTCATACAGAGTAAAGCTGCTTTTACTTCGTCAAACCAAGTGTTTCAGTGCCGAACTCAGAACAGAACCCCTACTACAACAGTGACATTAGTATTTCTCTCATCAGCTACCCTTTCCGTACTGGTCTGTAGACTGTGTAGATTCTATGCTGTTTAGAGATCACTTTTATACTTACTTGTAGAACGGTGTGTCTACCAGTGGAACAAAATACTTAGTCAACGGGGAAGATTCCAACACAGGTTTGTTGAATATTCATCAAGCAAAATAATTTGGTTACAGAATGAGTCTAATGGCATGATTCTCTAAAATTAATCTTTTTTTAATTAGCTGTGTTTATGTTTCAGGAAGACCAGACAAATTTCACATGGTTGGTGTACAATAAAATATGCAAATAAAAGTCCTGATGGGAAATCCGTGCCTTTTATATTTTAAAGTGATTAGTAAATATGAGATCTGTTCTTGGGGATGAGCATAATAGGCTGAAATGTGTTTATGTCAATAGTAAATGGTTTGTTAGTTTATAACAAAGGTAATTGCATCACATGGAGAATATGAGAACTTGCAAGTAGCCATGCTTAGTGGTTGGCAGCAATGCATGGACTTTGAGAATACAGATACTACAATACAGAAAATGCAGTCTTAAGAATAGTCCTATCCCTCTTCCCAAATTATATGGAAGACCATTGGCCTCTAATGAAAAATTGCTGGATTCACTTTCCCTGATGGGCTCACCTCCATTTACTGCCAGGAGTCTACATAGAGTAATTGACTTGTACCTTTGGTTTTCGGACTTTAGAAGACATGCAGTTGAGTTATGTAGATCTTAATCAGCAAATGTGTCAAACAAACCTATATTAACAAGAGATCTTGTCCAGCTGTACCAAAAAATTTATAATTTCATTTCAACCCTTCTTAACCCAAATATTCTTTCAACATTCATTTTTATTATTTCCATTTGACAAAGCCTTTTAAAATGGACAGGGGAATGAGTGGTGTGGTGAATTACATCATTTGTCCTTTCATCTCCAGGGCCAGCCCAAACTACTGAAAGCATCCTCTCTCAACTAGCTGAAAAGAGTTCAAGTAGTTTAATCCTGTTTATAATGGGGGGGGGGGGGGGGGGGGGGGTCACAAACCAGAATACCTAGAATTAGACATAAACTGCCACCAGATATGGTCATCTGGACAAGAAAGGAAAACAACATTACTAAAAGAACTTACAGAAAAAATTATCTGGAGTAAATGCAGTGGTGAAGGTAAAAAATATAGTTTAGGACTTTTGAGTTCTATTTAATTAACAGAAATATTCTGGGTTTGAATTCAGCCCTGACTGAAAGTCTCATTTACTGTTTCTGGTTATTAAAATTCTACCAGAAATAAATTTGAACATTCCCAGATGAAAATCCTGCTTTCTGCAATCTGAAGTCGGGCTCAATATTGGAGAAATCAGAGAGTTCAGGACCCAGTGCTGACCCAGGAAGCCCAACACAATGACACTGTAGGCATTGCCCAGTATCGATTCGAGGGTCACAGGACAGCAGCACAGGCTGTCGCAATTCGGCATAAATCATCAAGAAATTAATGCTTTCACTCAATAGCAAGCCATACTGGTGCACTGAATGTACTTTTCTGAACCTGAGCTCAAATACATCGTTAGGGTTTAGAATGGAAACACTTTATTCTGCATTTGACCTGTATTATACCTGACCTGGAAGTGTTTGTGACTGACACTGGGTACCAAAAATTTGGAAGAAGTCTTTCCCAGTATGGGCATCATGGCACTGAAGAGCAGAAAACACAAATAAATCTAATGGGGGAAAAGTGCAAGATCCGTTAAACAAATAAACCTGGCTATCAAAATAATCTTACAGCCTCTTTGGGAATATGAAAAGGCAAACTAGCTAGGTTATTTTGATTGTTACTGTTCCTTTGACTATAGAGGAGCACAAATAATTTCCTGTTTGACATGCTTGGCACATCTGCTGGAATCACTGTAATCATAGATAACGGAAGATTCATCCATTGAGCTGGTCCAGGAAAAATTTTCACTATGAAGTAGTTCAAAATACGAAGTTAGAAGAAGGGAAGACAGATAAAACTATTTTTAATATAAAGAATCATCGACCTGTAAAATTTGTTGCAGCTTATAAACAGATAGCAACATGTAGAGGTTGGAGAGGCTATGGCCTGGAATTTCCACTCACTTAGACTCATAGAGTAATTTACGGCACAGAAGGAGGCCATTCGGCCCATCAAGTCCATGCGGAGCAATTCTGTCAGTCCCACTCCCTTGCTCGATTCCAGTAACCCTGCAAGTTTATTTCCTTCAAGTGCCTATTCAATTTCCTTTTGAAATCGATAGTCTCCGCTTTCACCACCCTCGTGGGCAGCGAGTTCCAGGTCATTATCACTTGCTGTGTAAAAAAGTTCTTCCTCGCATTCCACCTGCATCTCTTGCCCAAAACTTTCAATCTGTCATAGTCCTTGTACCATCTGTTAATTTGAACAGTTTTTCCTTGTCTAACTTATCTAAGCCCCTCATAATCTCGTACACTTCTATTAAATCTCCCTTCAATCTCCTTTGATCCAAGGAGATCAAACCCTGCTTCTCCAACCTAACCTTGTAAGTAAAATTCCTATCCCTGGAACCATTCTGGTAAATCTCCTCCATACCCTCTCAAGAACCCTCACATCTTTCCTAAAGTGTGGTGACCAAACCTAGATGCAATACTCCAACTGGGGCCTAACCACAGCTTTATAAAGGTTCAGCATAACTTCCCTGCTTTTGTATTGGTTTCTTTCTGTGAAACTCCCCTGGATAGCTGCATAACCCATGAAAAAGATCACAGAATTATAAGCACAAATTGCATTTAGCTCAATCCAAAATTCTGTATTCTTTTGCACTGGTTTAAAAATCATGATATGAGAAGCAGTCCCTGCCCACAAAACTGGCCACGAACCCTCACACCCCCCGCCACCCCGGATGAATTAATCATCATTAGGAGCTTCCGCTAATTGTACTCATTTGCTGGCCTTTGATGAGGCTTCAAAAATTAAGCTCAAACCTTTAGGTGCAAGGACACTAACCGGTAGTTCTTCAAAGGTTTTGAAATGATTTTTTTCTTTAATTTACTAAGAAACTGACTACTGTACCCCAATCTAACAAGGAAAGTTCTGTAAATTTTTTAAATCATTTTCAATCACTTAAAATCAGCTTACTCACAGATTTTTGTGATAAACCCATTTTCAGGTGTATTAATCAAAGTAACCAAGCTATCACTCAGAAAAATATCAAAGAATACTTTTTAAAGAAAATAAAAGAAAACGATTTAAAACACTGCCCGATTGTGTTGGTTTGCGACAGATTTTGCGTTCGGTGTTATCTAAATGGGTTTGAGCAGAAACTCGGGGGGAAAAAAAACACATTTCAAAATGGGTGCAATGGGCACAATTTTAGGCACCAGAGTCACCAATTGCACCTAAAATGGAAACGCTACCCTTATTCCGTCCATCTCTGGATCTTCTGTCAAGAAGAGAGAGACAAGGGTCTCTGACCTAAAATATTAATTCTGCGTCTCTCTGCACAGGTGCTGCCAGACCTGCTGAGTATTTCCAGTATTTCTTGCTTTTATTTCAGGTTTCCAGCATTTGCAGTATTTTACTTTTACTATACCCACAGGATCCTTGTTTACATGACAACCTTTAATTTGAATTTGAAGAGACACTAATAGATAATTGAATTAAAATGTTGAAAGTCAGCTAAAGCACAAAAATCCTTTGTGACTGCCTGCAAGACTTGATACTGTGATCTGATCTCTGCCGGTGTAAAGTGCACTAGCACACAGAAAACCAAAGCATTGGTTTTAACTGAGGGAAAGAGACAAGCGTGGGGCCAGCGGGCCAAATATCAGGCTCATCGCGGCTCAGTGATTTGAGGCCCAAGCCTCATTTCAATATACCAGGCCCAACCCTGATGACGAAGACATCAGGCCAGCAGGTGGAGGTTGGGTGACCATGTCAGGGAAGACTAATTGGTTTGCCTTGTGCTTCCGGTATTGTCAGCTTTTATTTCAGGTTTTCCACATTTACATTTCTTTTTATCTCTACTAAGTCTCTTTAAATCCTTTGCTGACGTAAAGCTATTTATTGGATTGAACAAATTATTCTGAATGGTATTAATGTGTAGGAGCTTGAATGACAATCACATAATATGCCAGCAGAAAGTACCAGCAGTAGCCATTGCACTTTGAACTCTTCTGTCCAAGGAATGGATTAAAGCGATATTTCCACATCTGGCAAAACAAATGTATGTATGTTAATTAAAATATTTTAGCTTCCATATAGTTAGCTTTAAGTGCTTTTCTCCTACTTGATGAACCAATTGCTCCGTACTTGAAAATTAAAGTGCTTTTGGTTCACGAGTAATTATTGCAATATTTTTGCCACCATTTGCAGTTTTTCTTTTTAAAACGTATGTTATGACACATTCTACATGATAATTACGCAATCATGCATTCCAATTATTTACTGCATTTCTGCTGAGGTTCAGTGAACACAATATTAAATTAAACATGAGAAAAATTATGTTCTCTGAAAAAATGCCTTGAATGTTATTTGAGGCGAAACAAAGGACACCACAAGATGGCACAATGGAGTAAAACAAACTTTGTGTTTTCCACTAAATTCCACCTGATTTAAAGTTGACCGACAAAAAATTGTGATGTTTGAACTTTTACTGAATGAAATTAGGATCTTATTAGCACTTGTTGTTAACAAATATTTGCTAATGAAGATGCCATACTTCAAAAATTGAGCTGCAGGAATTTCAGGACCAGAATCCAGAGGACATGGGATGAAGTCACAACTTTCAATTGTTCTATTCAAATCGGACATTCCAACATTGTGGAGAAAAGTAGGAATATAATGCAAGGCTCCCAATCAAATGATTTCTCAGTTCTAGAGAAAATTACACTCCTGCCCAAATTTTGATCCAAATTTCACCTTTCCAACATATTGCTGGTTGAGAAGTATGGATGATGTTGTGCCACAATGGGCTACAAATTCCAACCAATCTCTAGAATGGATTTTATTTTTGAATAGATGAGGTAGAGAAGGTTAAGAGGGGCACTTCACTGAGTTACTCATGATATTTGATGGTATAGATTTGGGTGGCCCCAGAATATTGTTTTAACTGGGTTACCTTTGTAGCTTCGAGGGACCATAGCTTTTGATTGAAGTATACATTTAGGATCAATCCTGGAAGAGACTTCTTTACTAAGGGTTGGTAAACAGTTGGAATGGCTTGAGGGTAAGATAGTAGTGTCAAATATCATGCTAGGCCCCACCTGCCAAGAATGAGGCACATTAATTTTGTCATGAACATTGATTTTAAACTATTCCTGGAGCGAGGAAATGACTTGTTAAACAGATCAGTCGTGGCCGGAAAAGATATTTGCATATTAACAGACAGTGCTTGGAAGGACAAAAGACCATTCCCTGACGCAGTCAACCCACAATGGACCTTGATCACCAAGCACTGTGTGTATGAGGAGCATTCCATAGACTGCTAAGGTGATATAATCCAGGACTGGTTAGACTAGCTGGTCACATGACTAACTGGCTGTTCCAGGGTCTTTTGAACTAGTCACAGAGAGTTTGAACTGAGAAAGACTGTTTGGTCCTGGACTGAGAAGATCTCTCCAGTCTGTTCCCATCTCTTTCTCACAAGCCACTGAATCCACATGAATCCCAAGAGAGAAAAGTCTCCCACAGCAAACAAGGTTTAAGAAGAATACTGGACCCCAATGAAAAGCAAGAACTACCTACAATCAAGGACTCTACAGTGAGCTCGAAGAACCGTAACAAAAACTCTTCAAATATTGCCTCAAACTTTTCCACTTTATTTTTCTTCTGCTCTTTTCTGTCTCTATTTGCATGTGTGTATCACGTATGTATGCTAACGTGGGTGCGCCGTGTATCCGTAGGCGTCAACCCAATTAGAGTTTAAGTTTAAGGTGAATAAATGTCAACCTTTCTTCTTTAAACCTAAGAAAACCTGTTTGTGCTGGTTTCTTTGCCTTATAATTGGAAAGCAGTGAACAAGGATTCACCAAGGGGGAGCTATAAACACGGTGTGTTTAAAATTAAATCCTGTTGCGGTAAGAACAGACGAAGGCTGAGAGGGACCCCAAGACACCTTTCTCACCTGGTCGTAACACAAATTACAGGGGGGTATTTGAAATGCATTTGGCTGCTAGGATGGGTGAGTGGGAGCACTTGAGGGATGAGCATAATTGGCGAAAGAGCCTTTACTCTTTTTTAACCATTTCTTATGTTATTATTTTAAGGTTATTATTTCAAGCTTTGGACATTTTCCTGCAGTCAATTGTTCTGAAGAACTAATAGAAAAAGTTTTATCTTTTAAACAAAAAACTTGCTCCCGTCATAAATTTCTCTCATTAAACTATCCTTATTCAATAATTCTGTTCCTAATTGATTCAGAACATGATGCACAATTATCCTTAAATCACATGCTGATAGACTGAAAATCCAACAGGACAAATATGTGCATGGAAGCTTCTAGTTTGGTTTAGAACTATCCCACTTTAAAACCCTAGTTGTGAAATCTGGGTAGTGCACTGGATTAGTAGTGGGTTTTTACCTTCTTGAATCTAGATTCATGTCTAGTCCAAATTGATGGGGTGAAAGTTTTTTCTGTCTGCTAGCTGCAAGGATCTTTTAAGCAAGATGTTTTGTCAATCTCAATCTATTTTCCCATGGTCTTAAGTCCACAGCACAACACTGGCCACCAAATTTGATATTAATTGTCAATCTCAAGTAAAGAGATGTCAGGAATGAAAAATAAAATCATACTAGCACAGGAAAAGTACATTTGTGTAGCAGCTTAGAGGGAGCTATACTGCTGTACCTGACCTGAGACTAATCGGTACAGGCTGAAGTGGGAAGTTTGTCATTCACCAGGGCAACCAGCCCTATCTTAAGCAACACATAATTCACAAAAATGCATTTTTGGATTTGCAGGTAGTGTCTTCCAAAACTGCGGCTCCCAGGTTGTTTTCTTGGCATTTCTTAATTATCGACATTTTTTTAAAAAATCAGACCAGTGATTTACTGATTGCATCATTACACACGCAGTTTCTCAGAGGAAAGGGTCCCCTTCTGCTAATTAAAGTGAGGGCCCGTTGAAAGGCAAAGTAAAATTTATTGGACAGTTAATTTCAAACTCATTTGACACCTCATCAGGAGGGTCTCAGGCTTAAACATCTGTGTATGATCACATCCAGTCATTCTCACACATGCTGAGCCTATTATTGAGTCTTTAATGGGCAATTAATTGTGCAAAGTAGACGGAAAAGGATCACTAGGTCATTCCATATCATTAAAATGCCCACACTGTCCTGACAGAATGACTCTTGCTAAGAAAGGTGGAGAGTAAAAGATTAAGCCATTCTACCATCAATGAAATGGCTGAGAGGGAATATGTGATGAATGTGCATAAGCACGGGTGTGGGTTTTAAGAGCCGTGCTACTCACGCACTAAGCAGATCCATAAATGGGAAGTGAAAAAGGGTATTCCTGATGTCTGCATTGATACTCATCTGAACAAGGCTGTATGGGCTGTATGGTAAAGAATGTTCCAAACCGTATTGATCTAGAAACCTCAATGAAGCCAACAACCAGTTCAAAACCAAATGGATGGCTGCCTTGTTTGGGATCACAGTGTTTGAATCACCCGTTAAGTTCAACTCTGAAATCAAGATAAGTGGTATTTGGGGAAGGTGGACAAAGCCACCTTATGCTCTACCTATATCTGGACAAAAAAGCACACAAATTAATGTTTATTTATATAACTATTTATATCACTATTGCTTACGTGATTTTAATATACATACACAAAGTCATGGGGCTGGATTTTCATTATGGAGGTGGGAAACAGGAACCGGGTCTGGTTTTGAATTTGAAATCTGCCTCCTCTGGAAAGCTGATTCAGATTGCAAGCGAGGCTCCTCCTCTGCCCCCTCTTCCTCCTCCTCCCATACCTCCTGCTCCTCCCCCCATGAGCTATCTCCTTCCTGGACCTCACTGGCCTCAAGGTCCACACCTCTCTGGAAGGCCATGCTATGGAGAGTGCAGTGGACCACCAGAATGACAGAACCCTTGCAGGAGGGTATAGGGGGGGCACCACCTGACCGATCCAGGCACCAGAATCGCATCTTTACTAACCCGAAGGTCTGCTCAATGCTAGCCCTGCTGAGCAGGTGGCATTGGTTCTTTTGCCTCTGTGCCTCTGTCTGGGGCTCCTGTAGAGGGGTCATTAGCCATCTCTTCAAGGGATTTTCCTTGTTCCCTTGCAGCCCCCCTGCTGTCCAGGAGGTTCCATCTGCTGAAGTTCATCCTGGCTGCTCTATCCAATGGCAGAGTAGCCTGCTCCCATCTAAACTCCCTCAGCCTGGCTTTTTACATTCACCAGGCCTTCTCCTGCTAACCACAGCTGCCCCTGTGATGCCAGCGGGCTCATGTCCCTTTCCAGTTTCCTGCCTCTCTCCACTGTAACAATAAACTCTTCCAGCTGCAACAATATATACAGAAAGACGCATCTGAAGCAGCTAAGCTTTATTTGCTGCCTCTGAATTAATTTAATCCCTTCCCATTGCCCTTATGTCCCCCCAGATTGCTCATGTCCACACAAGCCTGTTGTCTTCCCAATTTGGCATTTTCCCTGTTCCTGTTAATGAGCGCTTTAATGAGTTCAACAGGCAACTGATTAGAAGTGTGTGCCCAACCTGTTCTGTCACTGCCAGCGTCCCTTTAAAAATGGCATTGTGTTCCATAGGAACATAGCAACATAAGAAATAGGAGCAGGAGTAGGCAGGAGTAGGCAAAACGGCCCCTCAAGCTCGCTCCACCATTCAGATAGATCATGGTCTTCTACCTCAACACCATTTTCCCGCACTATCCCCTATTCCTTGATATCTTTAATATCTTGAAATCTATCGATCTTTGTCTTCAATATACTCAATGACTGAGCCTCCACAGCCCTCTGGGGTAGAAAATTCCAAAGATTCACCACCCTCTGAGTGAAAATAATTCCTTCCCATCTCAGCCCTAAATGGCCTACCCCTTATTCTGAGACTGTGTCCCCTGGTTCTAGAGCCCCCAGCCAGGGGAAACATCCTTCCTGCATCAACTCTGTCGAGCCCTGTCAGAATTTTGTATGCTTCAATGAGATCACCTCTCATTCTTTTAAGCTCTACAGAATATAGGCCCAGTCTCCTCTATCTCTCCTCATTGAACAATCCTGTCATCTCAGGGATCAGTCTGGTGAAGCTTCGTTGCACTCCTTAGGTAAGGAGACCAAAACTGTACACAATACCCCAGGTGCGGTCTCACCAAGGCTATATACAATTGCAGCAGGACTTCTTTACTTCTGTACTCAAATCCTCTTGCAATAAAGGCCAACATATCATTTGCCTTCCTAATTGCTTGCTGCATCTGTATGTTAGCTTTCAGTGACTATTAAACAAGAACGTCCTGGTCAACACTTCCCAATCCCTCACCATTTAAGAAATACTCTGCATTTCTGTTTTTCCTACAAAAGTGGATAACTTCACATTTTTCCACATTATATTCCATCTGCCATGTTCTTGCCACTCACTTAGCCTGTCTAAATCTCCTTGAAACCTCTTTACATCCTCCTCACAACTCACATTCCCACCTAATTTTGTGTCATCAGCAAACTTGGAAATATTACATTTGGTCGCCACATCCAAATCATTGATATTGTCAATAACAGGGGCTCAAGCACTGACCCTTGTGGTACCCCACTAGTCACAGTCAGAGAATGACCCGTTTATTCCTACTCTCTGTTTTCTGTCTGTTAACCAATTCTCAATCCATATTACCCCCAATCCCATGTGCTCTAATTTTGCTTACTAACCTCTTGTATGGGACTTTATCAAAAGCCTCTGAAAATCCAAATACACCACATCCATTGGTTTCCCCTTATCTATTCTGCTAGTTACATCCTCAAAAAACTCCAAAGGTTTGTCAAACATGATTTCCCTTTCATAAATCCAAGGGTCTTTGTGCCGACCTCCATGAACGCGATCTTCAAATCACGCTCGCCTCTGTACGCACTTAGCTCATGATTTCTACTGGGTTTAGCAGGGAAGTGCAATGAACTTCCTGACATGATTAGAACACTGACATGCTGATTTGACTTCAGAAGCTCCTATCATAGAACATTACTCTAGGCAATGCCTTCTTCCTTACTCCCCATCCCCCACCAGCAAGTATTAGCTTTATAAATGTACCACACACTTAAAAAAAGATAGCAATCAGTTAAAAATTTCCTCTAAAGTGTCATTGGCTATTGTCTTGTTCTTTTCTCAAAAATTGCTCTGATGAGATTATACTCTTCCTGTTGCTAAATCGAAAGAACTCACCACTGACAAATGCATTCCATTCATCTGTACTGAAACCCATCACAAACTAGCTATCAGCACTGCAACAATTCACGACCTCTGGAACTCTCAGTAGAGCTGTAGTAGAATTGGTGCATCATGTTCTCTGCATCGACAACTTCAAATTTCACAATCATTATAATGCAACAATAGCAGTCAACTGACCTTAAAGAAATAGAGGCTCATACTGTACAATTAACTGATGATTGGCTAGTGGTGTCTTGTAGTGAAAAACAAGAGAGATCAGTTGATCTAGAATTTATTAGTTCTTTTTTCACCCTGTAGAAATTGTATGAGATGATGTAGGGTATAAGGACTGATCTTTTCCCCTCTTTCCCATGTTATTTTTTATATCCTGATCTTTGCTGCTGTCTTGCTTGCTAATTTTGTGGCTGGCATCAATGTTCCGCTCTATTTTTAAAAGGAGCGATACTAAGCAGGAGAAGATAGATCTTCCTGTTAGTCTTTACTTCGCTCTCCCACACAAGTTGCTGTGCTCACGACAATGAGGTACTCCATTTTGCAACTTTTCCAAGAACTAGTGAAGGCTCATTACAAATCAAAACCAAGTTCCCAGTAAGGGTATCCAGTATTCTTATGACTAAAGCCAGCTGGATGCCTTCATTGATGCCTACTGATGCAGTCAAATATATACAAGCAGCAAGGAGTCAGTCAACCTCAGCAGCCAGCATGGTCAACCAGCTAGCATAGTCTGTCTGTTGTTTTTGTGGATTTGGAAGGATGAAATAAATGACCATTTGACCGAGAAGGAGATGAATAGCAGACTTCAAATATTTACTTCAATTGTCAGCCTTAATGATTAGATACCTGGACCAATGTGTTGAGATAGATATGTTTGCATTAACATTACTGGAAACACTATGCAAGAAACAAAACAAAACTATTGTGACTATTTTTAATAAATGTGTCTATCAATAATACCTATCATTCTGATGTGTATTGGAGTTTAAATTATCTATTCAGCAAAATATTTACATTAGAAGATAAGGATAAAGTTTACCGTCTGCAATTTAGCAGCAATGCGTAATCTCAATTGACAATGGCCACACACCAGTGTAATGCAAATAAAACAATACTCCACATCGATCAGCCTTTTTACAATACAGTCCAATAAAACAATGCAGACAGATCATCCTTTGGTGCTTTGGTTGCCGAAGGCATCGAGGACAATTTATGTGATGTTGTCCCGAGAGAGTGTCTTCAACTACATCTAGGGATAAGTATCAAACAAGAACTGAAATCCAAGGTCAGGCCTGAATTTCATGAGTTCAAAGGAACTGGCTGAAATTCAAACCTTTGCTAAGTTTGGTATGGATTTGCCAGGGATTTTATTCGAAGTCCCTTTTAAACAAGAGCTGCATTTTTGAAAAATAAATTGCATTTTGTAAAGCTTCTCAAAATACTGCAACTGGGCATGCTCCAGGCTTTGCAGTTTTGCAGCTCTGATCTTCTTTGACTTTGAAAATTTCCCCCCCCCCGCTCCAAAGGAGGACAGTATAAATTCTTTGGGGCTGCTATGGAGAGTGCAGAAAAGCTGACTGTCTCCGAGCCCAAATTTTAATACCCTGCAATGGTTTGTAATGGATCAAAATAGTATTAAGAATTTAAGTAATGAAGAAAAGTGAAAAGAAATTAGGCAAATGTTGTGTGGAAAGAGGAGACTTTGAGGTGATGTAATTGAAATTTTTAACATTGTAATAAGATTGGACAAAATTAATTCAGGAAACTTGTCTGCAATGATAAAGAACTCTAATATCAGGGACATATATTAAATATTAGAAAGTTGGGACTAAGAGGAGAAGTCAGATGGAAGTTTTTCAGCCAAAGGGTAGTAATGGTGTGAATAGATCTTGAAAATGACAGTATATCGGTTCGAAATGCAATGTCTTTTTGGAGAAAGAAGTTGAAGTATATAGTAAAGGAGCAGCAGTCAATGGATAGCAATGAGGAGTAGGATTTCTGCTGACCCCTACCATCACCCGTGCCCCCCACCCCCCCCCCCACCCCACTCCCCGCCGCTGCGCTCCACCCTGCCACCATCCTTACTTAACTGCTGCCTTACTGAGATCAGCTCAAGCACAAAGAAGGAAATGAACGTCGTTTCATCGGGTCTTTACTACACAGTATTATAGCTCGTGGTGCTTTTATCCACTAGACCATCAAAGGAGCTTACCAAAAATCTCTAATGATGTTATGAAAAAAAGAGAACCATTGAAATCAGTCTGCTCTGCTCATCACGGGCTATATCGATTTAGCTTGAATCATGTCTGAAATTTCAAGTTTTACTCAGGTATGGTCAAATTGAACATCTCAGCGAAATCATATTCTTTGAACAATCAAATGTTCAAACTTTTTATATTTCAGCAACGAAATGCCATGGCATTCTTCAAAGGGGTTAATAATAGAATTCTTCATTTCTGTTCTACATTTTATTCCTGTTCTCCTTGATCATAATTCAGTATGAATAATTCTTCCCAATGTAATTCCCAAAGATTTCATTTAAAATATATAATGCTATCATCTACAAAGAAGTCTGGTATTTAAAGGAGTGTTCAAGTACTCCATCGACATTTACATCTATCCTAATACTCCCCCGAGCTCCTCAGGGCATTGTGTCCTTATGCCTTTATCTCAATCAAACCTCTCATTATTACTTGATGTCTCTGGAATCTGTAATTAAAGTTCTGGCAGTTTTGACACTAAAAGGTCGTTTATTTATCAAATGCTCCTCATATTCACAAATTCAATTAAAATACTTTTTAAATGTGATGTTGGTAGACTCAAAATAGTCATGAGATTACAATAACAATGAATTGTAAAGCAGCTTTTGCATGGAGGTTACATGGAGAGGTAGGTTAGCACACTGTCCTGTTACCATAGAGGTTTGGGTTGATTCCAGCTTTGGCTTTTGCCTAGATAGCACTTCAAAATAATTCAGTGTATGGGAAGTGCTTTGAGTATTTGAAAGATGTGATAATACACTATTTAAATGCAAGTCATTTCCTTTAAGACTGACAAGATGAGGGTTTCTTTTCTCTTTAACAGTGTTAAGGACATTTGGTGCAATACGTTTTGACGGTGTCCAGCTGATAATGACTGGACCACAGCACAAAAGTGCCCACAATTCAAGATCAAATGCACAATTCAAGATAGTTGGCATCAGAAATTCTCTCTGGTGCAGTCATCTGAGATTGAGTTTGAGGCAGAGAACTACAACAGTGTATAGCAGTTTCATCCTACAGCTGACCTTGACTTGGGAACACTCAGTATTGACATTGGATGAAAGAAGAAAAATGTTCCATTGCCCAGCATCAACATCTCTTCCCTTGTTCAGCAGAAATTTCATCAAATGAAATAAGCATGAAACAAATTCCAGAAACAGAAACTTCTAAATCAAATATTAGCCCCAAATTAAATCTGTCATCCTCAAACTGATCTGTGAATGTTTAAAGTCCGCCAACTCCTGCCATTTAAATAAAAGTATCCAATAATACACATTTTTGGCTCAGGTTGATCGGGGGCTGGAGTTATCCACAGGCTTCAGGATCCTGATGTGAAGACCAAATGGTCGTCCTGAGCTCACACTTGCCAGCAGCGAGACTGGTGGCATAATCTTTTGGGAGGTGGCTACTTAATTGGCCACATCCCTGCTCGCCTCAACATGGAAGTGCCCTCATTGGCTAACACAGAAGGGCTACACTGAAGACTCACTAAGCTGATAGGTACATCTGTATGGAGGGGAAACCTCTCTTCAGCATTGGATGCTGCCATGATTGCGGCCATCTAACCATGCGACCAAGTCATTGGGGCATGGAGCCTTTGGCTCGGATGGCCCCCTGGCCTGCCACAGGGAGGCCGCCTCCAATGAGCTGACGGTCGCAATACGTGGGGGAGGGACCGCTCAACCGGCCGCAAGAATCACCCCTAATTGGGGCCTTAACGAGCCGAATTGGCTGCCCACCTCTGTAGAGCGGGCAACTAATCCTGTTACCAACCCAACCCTGGGAAAGATCCCTGGCAGTGGGAATGCATTGGGAAGTCTTCCCAACATGGCTCCCTCTTATTTTCCCACCTCCTCCCCAGCCTCCAATCCTGTCTCCAGGGGCTGAATTTTACGAGCCCCTCGATGTCAGGGGTCATGGTGTGGGGGCCCATAAAATTCTTCGGGAAGAGGCCCGCCTCGACTCCCGAAGTCAAGAAGGCCCCGAGGATATTAGCAGTAGCGTCAAGGCCTCGGTGCAGCACCTGCCCCCCACCCCCATTGCCGTGGTTGTGGCGGCCGCCCCCTCTATGTTATCAGGGGTGGCGGCTCCACCCCCTCTATTTAAATCAGCTCCCGTGCGTAATATCATGGTGGCTGTGCGTCGGCACTTTCGTGTCGGAAGGCCGCTGCTTTCACAGTGCATCGCCGCAGAACGCAGCGCACTGATAAAATTTAGCCCCAAGGGATCAGGAAAATTCAGCCCATGGTTTTTCACAGATTCTGATGCCTAGTGGGACAATAAACGCACATTTGTTGTTAAAAATGCTACTATTTATGCACAGTATTTATTGCTACATTACGTATGGAACACCTTGATGCCTATTTTAAGATTTGTAACTATATGGCAGTGACATGCTCATAAAGAATATATTAAAATTGACATATTAAAATTGTTTCTTTGTTATCTTTGATGGGTAACACACAGAAATATACAAAAGAAGCTTCTATCTATTCATATCTTTCCCTTTTTTTTAGGTCTGCTGAATTCCACCGTTTGAGATATCTGTTGTCAGGAGAAGCCAAGCCTGTTCTCTCATGGGTCACTAGGAAGTTGCCCTGGTTGAGTTGATGTTCGAACAAAGATTGTGAATGTACTGTTTAAGCATACATGGGCAGTAATCTGCATCATAAGAACACAAGAAATAGAAGCAGGAGTAGGCCATTCAGCCCTTCGAACCCACCTTCCAAAGATTCACCACCCTCTGAGTAAAGAAATTCCTCCTCATCTCAGTCCTAAATGGCCTGTCCCTTATTCTGAGACTGTGTCCTCTGTTTCTGGACTCACCAGCCAGGAGAAACATCCTTCCTGCATCAACCCTGTTGAACCCTGTAAGAAGTTTGCACATTTGAATGAGATCACTTCTCATTCTTCTAATCTCCAGTGAATAAAGGCCCATTCTATTTAATTTTTCCTCATAGGACAATCCCTCCAACCCAGGAATTAGTTTGGTGAGCCTTAGTTGTGCTCCCTCTATGGAAAGTATATCTTTCCTTAGGTAAGGAGACCAAAACAGCACACAATACTCCATCATACAACTTCTTACTTAATTATACAATTTATTTTAATATATAAAGTCGAAATTGCACAATTGTTATATTGGATTTATTGATATATTTGATGTTGGTTGAGGGATAAATGTTATCCATGACATCAGGAGAACTTCCCTGCTCTTTGAATATTGCCATCGGATCATTTATGTCTACCTGAGAGGGCAGATGGGACCTCACATTAATGCCTCAATGCAGAACTCCTTCAGTACTGTACTGCCAGCATAGATTATCTGTCCAAGTCTCTAGAATAGAGCTTGAGCCCACAACCCTCTGACTCAGAGGCAAGAAGGCTACGTCTGAGCCAGGGCTGACACTTTGAAGGAAATGGTATTTTAAACTTATGGCTTATTGGGTGATCACACTGCCTGGAGTGGTACTGAGCCAGACAAAGCAAGATCATGCCAAATTTGATCTTCAGTCTCTGCTGCAGTGACTCGACCAGGGCAGAATTAGAGATACTAAAATTTGCATCAACGCCCCTGAAGCAAGGAGAGGGAAAGAAAAATAATTCATAACCTGGTTACCTCTGCTGATTGCTGTCAGATGATCCACACAGAAAATTGCACGTATGTGAACATTGTGTGAGGATAAGATTAGATTTGACTATGAAGCTGACATTTGAAGATCAGTCACTTGGGTGAGGTACAAGTGAGCTGTCAGTGCCTATAGAACCATTCCCCAGTATGAAGCAGTGCCTCCAGGAGAGAAGGGGAGAAAATTGGGAGAAAATGCAATGGTGTGAAATGCAGTTTAAAATATAAATTATATTTGAGTCCAGATAAGACAACATAATTGACCTTGTGAGGACATATTAAAAGGAAAACTATAAGTAAAGAATAGACATGCCGTCATTTCTTCTCAAGCTAGTTCTTCAATCAGTTTTAATTAGATCTTGTGTTTCCCCCACCATCATATAGTGTTGTATATCTTACATTAAATAATAACTTTGTGTCATGGCACAATATTAAATTTAAAATGAAATAGAGCAATACTAAACAGCACAAAAAGCGTATATTGATAGTCCTGGTCTCTGAATTTGTACATGATTCTAACTGGCTTGAATGGAGGTATAATGCTCCGTGCATTCGCGAGACAATGGCACGATCACTCAGGGTTAAAGCTGGCGTCCCTTCTCCGGATCATGATCCCTATTTTGTCACTGCTTATTGGAGAAAGGCTGACTGCAAAGAAAGGGCAAGCGAACATCTTCATAGAGGAACTAATCCCATGTCACGCTGAACTGCAAGGGATGAGCACGGCTGGTAATTCACACCATGCATACAGAGGAGATTGGAAAAGGGGACAAACATCAAATTAATTCCACCTTTTGCTCTGGTCTGACGCAGCACTTGAATGAGATGTGGCTTAATCTAGTTGTGCAACTTGAGCGTCAAGAGGCTAATGTAGAAAGTTAATTCCCACAATTCCTTGGCACTCCTGAGAAACACAATTTAAGCTTGTCCATACAAGGCTTCTAGATTTCATAAGGTCAATTTTACTTTTAAAATGTCACATGCGTGGAAATGTTCAAGGCTTTCGTTTTCAAGCCGGATACTGATACTCAGCCTGGTCATGAATAAATAACTAGCAAAATAAATGCAAGTGTGCTGTTGTCCTGTGCTTTCTAATTTGAAAATATATCCTGCTTGTGCATTATTTTTTGAAGCAGAAAGTGGAATACTTGCTATTGTGTTGAGTCTGTGTTCCACTCATTGACTGTTAAACTGTTCACTTTCTTCAGATAGGCATATCTACCTGGGTTTTTGTGTTATTGAATTTTTTGGATCAAATTTATTTTGCTTTGTTGATTTTTGGAAAAAAAGTCTTTACTGTAACAAATACTGATGCTGGGGAATGGAACAATTTAAACATTTTGGGCACCAAGGCCTTGAAGTTTACTTGGAGTCAGGAAGAGAGTCAAATGGGGAGGGGGTAGGACATTCAGATCAGAAACTCAGAAGTAAGGGTTTCACACATGCCCTGTCAAATTAGGCTGTCTGTCTGTCAGGCTGGAAAGCAGCAGAGGAATGGTAAATCTGACATTGTGTGGGTGATGTGGTCTGGACAATGGGCAGTTCGGGGTGGGGGGGAGTGTGTGTGGGGTGAGGGACAGACATTATGGGGGATAAAAACATTGTTGGAGGTGGGGAGTATTTGGGCTAATCTGACATTACCTGTGGGGAGGTCAAATGTCATATAGAGGGTGGTCCAGACATCACAGGCGGGATTTCAGATATTGTGCCGGGACACAGACACCAGAAGGGTTGAGGTAAATTGGATATCGCAGAGAGGCTGACCAATCTGGTGAGGGGTTGGAGGGGGGTGGGGGCGGGTGTAGGTCCATTAATCCTTTCTAAATGTACCTTTTTTTTTAACAACAATCGTTCTTGAACATTGTGGGAGCAGGACAGAGGTGTACTGCATGTGAGCAGTGAGGTCATTGTCAGGGAAGGTGCATGTGCATATGAAAACGAATCAAATGATTCCGGGGAGACTGGGCAACTGATGGGTAGGCTTGTTGTACTATGGAAAATTTAAACCCACTAAATTACAAAGGTAGACAAGCAGGCCCCCAGCCAGCAAGTTCTGATAAGAAGGCTAAACCCGAGACACTACACCTGTAGTGTCTCCCACCCATCCTCCTCCTCTAACCAATAAAAAGGACTCTTGTGTGGAGGGTTTGGTAAGGTAAGGTTTTCCTTTATTTTTACTTAATCTCTGTGTCAATTTAAAGCGGAGGGGATGGAAGCTAGGGCAGTTGCATGCTCCTCTTGCAGGATGTGGGAGGTAAGGGTCACGACTTGTGTCCCTGCTGACTTCACCTGTGAGAAGTACACCCAACTCCAGCTCCTCACAGACTGCGTTAGGGAACTGGAGCTGGATGAACTTCGGATCATTCAGGCGGCTGAGGGGGTGATAGGGAGCAGTTATAGGGAAGTAGTGACACCTAAGTTACAGGATAAAGGTAGCTGGGTGACCGTCAGGGGAGGGAAAGGGAATAGGCACACAGTGCAGGGATCCCCTGTGGACGTTCCCCTCAATAATAAGTATACCGTTTTGGATACGGTTGTGGGGGACGACCTACCAGGGGAAAGCCACAGCGGCCAGGTCTCTGGCACTGAGCCTGGCTCTGTGGCTCAGAAGGGAAGGGGGGAGAATAGGAGAGCGATAGTGATAGGAAATTCAATGGTTAGAGGAACAGACAGGAGATTCAGTGGTCGCGAACGAGACTCCTGGATGGTATGTTGCCTCCTGGGTGCCAGGGTCAGGGATGTCTCGGATCAAGCCTACGGGATTCTTAAGGGGGAGGGGGAGCAGCCAGAAGTCATGGTACACATCGGTACCAATGACATAGCGAGGAAAAGGGATGAGGACCTGAAAAACGAATATAGGGAATTAGGTTGGAGGCTAAAAGGCAGGACGAGCAGGATAGTAATCTTAGAATTGATACCGGTGCCACGTGCTAGTGAGGCTAGAAACAGAGAGCGAGTGCAGCTGAACACGTGGCTACAGAGCTGGTGTCGGAGGGAGGGCTTCAGATATGTGGATCACTGGGATACCTTCTGGGGAAGGTGGGACCTGTACAAGAAGGACGGGTTGCATCTGAACTGGAGGGGCACCAATATCCTGGGCGGGAGGTTTGCTAGCGCTCTTCGGGAGGGTTTAAACTAGTTTGGCAGGGGGATGGGAACCGGAGCTACGGATCAGTGGATGGGATAGCTGTTGAACAGGCAGATACAGAGTGTAGAGAGTCTGTGAGGAAGGTTAGACAGTTGACAGGGCAAAGTTGCAGCCAGTATGATGGGTTGAAGTGTGTCTATTTTAATGCAAGAAGTGTCAGGAATAAGGGTAATGAGCTTAGAGCATGGACCAGTACTTGGAGCTACGATGCTGTGGCCATTACGGAGACTTGGATATCACAGGGGCAGGAATGGATGTTGGATGCTCCGGGGTTTAGATGTTTCAAAAGGAATAGGGAGGGAGGTAAAAGAGGTGGGGGAGTGGCATTGCTAATCAGGGATAGTATCACAGCTGCAGAAAGGGAGGTCATCGAGGAGGGTTTGTCTACTGAGTCATTATGGGTGGAAGTCAGAAACAGGAAAGGAGCAGTCACTTTATTGGGAGTTTTCTATAGACCCTGCAATAGCAACAGAGACACGGAGGAACAGATTGGAAGGCAGATTTTGGAAAGGTGCAGAAGTAACAGGGTCGTTGTCATGGGTGACTTCAACTTCCCTAATATTGATTGGAACCTCCTTAGTGCAAATAGTTTGGATGGAGCAGTTTTTGTCAGGTGTGTCCAGGAAGGTTTCCTGACTCAATATGTAGATAGGCCGACTAGAGGGGAGGCTATGTTGGATTTGGTACTTGGCAACGAACCAGGCCAGGTGGCAGATCTCTTGGTGGGAGAGCATTTCGGTGATAGTGATCACAACTCCCTGACCTTTACTATAGTCATGGAGAGGGACAGGAGCAGATGGGATGGGAAAATATTTAATTGGGGGAGGGGAAATTATAATGCTATTAGGCAGGAACTGGGGAGCATAAATTGGGAACAGATGTTCTCAGGGAAATGCACAACAGAAATGTGGAGATTGTTTAGGGAGCACTTGCTGCGACTGCTGGATAGGTTTCTCCCGATGAGGCGAGGAAGGGATGGGAGGGTGGAGGAACCTTGGATGACAAGAGATGTGGAACAGCTAGTCAAGAGGAAGAAGGAAGCTTACTTAAGGTTGAGGAAGCAAGGATCAGACAGGGCTCTAGAGGGTTACAAGGTAGCCAGGAAGGAACTGAAGAATGGACTTAGGAGAGCTAGAAGGAGACATGAAAAAGTCTTGGTGGGTAGGATTAAGGAAAATCCCAAGGCGTTCTACACTTATGTGAGGAACAAGAGGATGGCCAGAGTGAGGGTAGGGCCGATCAGGGATAGTGGAGGGAACTTGTGCCTGGAGTCGGAGGAGGTAGGGGAGGTCCTAAATGAATACTTTGCTTCAGTATTCACTAGTGAGAGGGACCTGGTTGTTTGTGAGGACAGCGTGAAACAGGCTGATATGCTCGAACAGGTTGATGTTAAGAAGGAGAATGTGCTGGAAATTTTGAAAGACATGAGGACAGATAAGTCCCCGGGGCCAGACGGGATATACCCAAGGATATTACGGGAAGCGAGGGAAGAGATTGCCGTGCCTTTGGCGATGATCTTTGCGTCCTCACTGTCCACTGGAGTAGTACCGGATGATTGGAGGGTGGCAAATGTTATTCCCTTGTTCAAGAAAGGGAATAGGGATAACCCTGGGAATTATAGACCAGTCAGTCTTACGTCGGTAGTGGGCAAATTATTGGAGAGGATTCTGAGAGACAGGATTTATGATTATTTGGAAAAGCATAGTTTGATTAGAGACAGTCAGCATGGCTTTGTGAGGGGCAGGTCATGCCTCACAGGCCTTATTGAATTCTTTGAAGATGTGACAAAACACGTTGATGAAGGAAGAGTAGTGGATGTGGTGTATATGGATTTTAGCAAGGCGTTTGATAAGGTTCTCCATGGTAGGCTCATTCAGAAAGTAAGGAGGCATGGGATACAGGGAAAGTTGGCTGTCTGGATACAGTATTGGCTGGCCCATAGAAGACAGAGGGTGGTAGTAGATGGAAAGTATTCAGCCTGGAGCTCGGTGACCAGTGGTGTTCCACAGGGATCTGTTCTGGGACCTCTGCTCTTTGTGGTTTATATAAATGACTTGGATGAGAAAGTGCAAGTTTGCCGATGACACGAAGGTTTCTGGAGTTGTGGATAGTATGGAAGGCTGTTGTAGGTTGCAACGGGACATTGACAGGATGCAGAGCTGGGCTGAAAAGTAGCAGATGGAGTTCAACCTGGAAAAGTGTGAAGTGATTCATTTTGGAAGGTCGAATTTGAATGCAGGATACAGGCTTAAAGACAGGATTCTTGGTAGTGTGGAGGAACAGAGGGATCTTGGGGTCCATGTCCATAGATCGCTCAAAGTTGCCACCCAAGTTGATAGGGTTGTTAAGAAAGCGTATGGTGTGTTGGCTTTCATTAACAGGGGGATTGAGTTTAAGAGCCGCGAGGTTATGCTGCAGCTCTATAAAGCCCTGGTTAGACCACACTTGGAATATTGTGTTCAGTTCTGGTCGCCTCATTATAGGAAGGATGTGGAAGCTTTAGAGAGGGTGCAGAGGAGATTTACCAGGATGCTGCCTGGACTGGAGGGCATGTCTTACGAAGAAAGGTTGATGGAGCTAGGGCTTTTCTCAGTGGAGCGAAGAAGGATGAGAGGTAACTTGATAGAGGGGTACAAGATAATGAGAGGCATAGATAGAGACTTTTCCCAGGGTGGAAAGGGCTATCACCAGGGGGCATAATTTTAAGGTGATTGGAGGAAGGTTTGGGGGAGATGTCAGAGGTAGGTTCTTTACACAGAGAGTGGTGGGTGCGTGGAATGCACTGCCAGCGGTGGTAGTAGAAGCAGATACATTAGGGACATTTAAGCGACTCTTGGATAGGTACATGGATGATAGTAGTATGAAGGGTATGTAGGTAGTTTGATCCTGGAGTAGGTTAAAGGTTCAGCACAACATCGTGGGCCGACTGGCCTGTACTGTGCTGTACTGTTCTATGTTCTATGTTCTCAGGCTATCTTAAGTAAGACAATAGCCATCAAATTGAAAGGAAAGATGGATGGAGATACACAGTCGATCCAATCTCACCTGTTTACACCATCACCAAATGTTACAACCACCCACAAAGAATGCACTCTGGACAAAGTGTTCTACTTTAAAACTGAGACAGGAACATAAGCTGTACAATGACTTGCATACAATGTGTGGACTGATCTGATATTTATAAATGCCAAAGCCACAAGTCAGTAATGCTAAAAATGAACTGTGTATTGCTGACAATATTTCATAACTCCCATTAAATGTTCCATTTATACCATATCGGGTTAAATAATTATTATTGCAAGTTAGATTTTAAAAAAATAACTGAACTGATGTTAGTGGAAAAGAAAGCCGGGAGAGATGTATAACAAACAGCCTGTTTTCCAATATCACCCAAAGTCAAAATGATACCCTTGCACCCCGTATCTCATGTTTGAAGATTTCCCACTCTCGATCAGCTTGCTAATTTTTATGCCAAGTTCACTTGGGCCAGATCCATTTTTATCTTGTTGAATTTAATGTTTTTTTCCAGCCTATCACCCTTATGCTTGACGCTTTAGTGTCACTTTCTGCTCTTACACTGAACCTAATTATCTTCTGATGACTATTTCACAATTTTCTACTCTCAATTCAGTTATTTGCTCTGCTTAATTTCTGCAATCTAAATCAAGCAATGCTTCTCGCCTTAGTGGACTAGAAACATAATGATCGAGGAAGTTGTTCTGGGTGCATTCTACAAAGTGGTTCCTAATTTGTCCACATCAATTTCCTTTTTATCAGTCCATCTTGGAATAGTTAAAATCACCTAGGTTCAAATTACTCTTAACTGTATGTTAATCTCCACCCCTAGCTCATCTGCACTGCTGATAGTCTTCACCTGAACCGCACTGGGACCAGTGTCCTGGCAAATCACATAACTAAGGCTGTAGAGACGGCTTTAAACTAAATAGTGGAGGCGGGGCGGGGGGAGCGGTGGTGGGGTGGAGTTCAAATGACGGGAAATTTAGAAAGTTAGCGAGTAAGGACAAGGTAATAGTGTAGGGTACTGATATGGATAATGATAACCAGAGTGTTGTAGGAAGGGACATAATGTACAAACATAAGAGTGCATCAGCAAATAAGGTCAGAGTACAAAAAAATGGTAAAAAGATAGAATTAAAGGCTCTTTATCTGAATGCACGCAGAATTCATAACAAGTTGGATGAATTGATAGCACGAGTAGGAACAAATGGGGTCTGATATGATAGCCATTATTGAGACGTGGTTGCAAGATGACCAAGATTGGGAACTAAATATTCAAGGGTATTTGACATTTCTGATGGATATGAAGAAAGGAAAAAGAGGTGGGTAGCTCTGTTAATAAAGGATGAGGTCAGTACAGCAGTGAGGAATGATCTTGGTTCAGAAGATCAAGATGTAGAATCAGTTTGGGTGGAGATAAGAATTAGCATCGGAAAGAAGTCACTGGTGGGAATAGTTTATAGGCCCCCAAACAAGAGCCATACTGTAGGACAGAACATAAATCAAGAAATAATGGGGTCTTGTAGGAAAGTTACTGCAATAATCGTGGGCAATTTTTATCTTCATATAGATTGGACTAATCAAATTGGCAGAGGTAGCCTTGAGGATGAGTTCATTAAGTGTATTAAGGCCAGTTTCTTAGAACAATACATTCTGGAACCAACTCAGGAGCAAGCTATTTCAGACCCGGTAATGTGCAATGAGACAGGACTAATAAATGACCTCACAGTAAAGGATTATCTGGTCAAGTGTGATCATAACATGATAGAATTTCACATTCAGTTTGAGAGTGAGACGTTTGGGTCTGAAACTCATGTCTTAAACTTAAATAAAGGAAATTACAAGGGTATGAAGATAGAGTTGGCTAAAGTGGAGTGGGAAAATAAGTTAAAAGGTAGGACAGTAGAGAAACAGAGCAGGCATGTCAGGAGATATTTCATAACTCTTAACAAGGATATATTCCATTGAGAAAGAGAGACTCTATGAGAAGGATGTACCATCCGTGGCTAACTAAGCAAGTTAAGGATGGTATCAAATTCAAAGAAAAAGTGTACAATGCTGCAAAGATCAGTGGTATGCCAGAAGATTGGGAACATTTTAAAAACCAGCAGAGGATGACTAAAAAAAATACAGAGGGAGAAATTGGAGTATGAGAGTAAACTAGCAAGAAATATAAAAACAGACGATAAAGGCTTCTAAAAATATATAAAGAAGGAAGTGAGTAGCTAGAGTAAGTGGTGGTCCCTTAGAGGATGAGAAGGAGGAATTAATAATGGGAAACAAGGAAATGGCAGAGACTTTGAACAAGTATTTTGTATCTGTTTTCACGATGGAAGACACAAAAAGAGTCCCAAGAATAGCAGAAAATTAAGAGGCAAAAGGGGGAGGAACTGAAAACAATCACTATCAGTAGAGAAAAAATACTAGGAAAACTAATGGGACTAAAGGTTGACAAGTCCCCTGGACCTGATGGCCTGCAACCTAGGGTCTTAAAAGAAGTGGCTGCAGAGATAGTGGATGCATTGGTTGCAATCTTCCAAAATTCCCTAGATTCTGGAAAGGTCCCATCAGATTGGAAAACCACAAATGTTCCACCTCAATTCAAGAAGTGGGGGGCAGGGGCAAGAGAAAGTAGGAAACAATAGGCCAGTTAGCCTAACATCTGCCATTGGGAAAATGCTAGAATCCATTATTAAGGAAGTATTAGCAGGATATTTAGAAAATCATAATGCAATCAGGCAGATTCAACATGGAATTATGAAAGGGAAATCATGTTTGAAAAATTTATTAGAGTTCTTTGAGGATGTAACAAGCAGGGTGGATAAAGGGGAACCAGTAGATGTAGTATATTTGGATTTCAAAAAGGCTTTCAATAAGGTGCCACATACAATTTACTACAAAAGATAAGAGCCCATGGTGTTGGGGGTAATATATTAGCATGGATAGAGGCATGGCTAACTAACAGGAAACAGAGAGTCAGGATAAATGGGGCATTTTCAGGTTGGCAAACTGTAACTAGTGGAGTGCCACAGGGATCAGTACTGGGGCCTCAACTATTTACGATCTATATTAATAAGTTAGATGAAGGCACCGAGTGTATTTTAGCCAAATTTGCAGACAATGCAAAGATAGGTAGAAAAGCAAGTTATGAGGAGGATACAAAGTGTCTCCAAAGAGATAGAGATAGGTTAAGTGAGTGGGAAAAATTGGCAGATGAAGTATAATGTGGAAAGATGTGAGGTTGTCCACTTTGGCAGGAAGAATAGAAAAGCAGAATATTATTTACATGGAGAGAGACTGCAAAATGCTGTGGTACAGAGGGATCTGAGTGTCCTTGTGCATGAATCACAAAAAGGTAGCATGCAGATACAGCAAGTAATTAGGAAGGAAATGAAATGTTGGCATTTATTGCAAGGGGGATGGAGTATCAAAGTAGGGAAGTCTTGCTACAACTGTACAGGACACTGGTGAGACCTTACCTAGATACTGCCTACAGTTTTGGTCTTCTTATTTAAGGAGGGATATACTTGCATTGGAAACAGTTCAGGGAAGGTTCACTAAGCTGATTCCTGGGATGAAGGGGTTGTCTTATGAGGAAAGGTTGAGCAGGTTGGGCCTACACTCATTAGAGTTTAGAAAAATGAGAAGTGATATTATTGAAAGAAATACGATTCTGAGGGGGCTTGACAGGGTAGATGCTGAGAGGATGATTCCCCACATTGGGGAATCTAGAACTAGGAGATACAGTTTCAAAATAAGGGGTCTCCCTTTCAAGATAGAGATGAGGCAGAATTTCTTCTCTCAGAGAGTTGTTAATCTTTGGAATTCTCTTCTCCAGAGAGCACTGGAAGCTGGGTCATTGAATATATTCTAGGCTGAGTTAGATTTTTGATCTACAAGGGAGTCGAGGGTTATGCAGGGCAGGCAGGAAAGTGCAGTTAAGGCCACAATCAGATCAGCCATGATCTTATTGAATGGCGGAGCAGGCTCAGGGGCTGAATGGCCTACTCCTGCTCCTATTTCTTATGTTCTTATGTCTGTAATGCATATCATAAATTGTACCATTTGCTTCTCTATTTCTTAACTCTATCCATATGGATTCTGTCTTCAGGATGTTGAAGGAGGGGCATTATGTATTAGCACTGTGGTAGAATCCTTTACTAAAATGGCACGCATTCTTTTTCTCTTCTAATAGTATTTTCTCACTATTTATTATAGCTAAGCTTTTTTGTTCTATTTTTAAGCTGTATTAATTCTGCTCTCCCTCTTTAGTTTCAAACCTAGACTTTCCCACCACCCCCATCCATATTAGTTTAAATTATTCCCCACTCCCCTATTTACTCTATCTGTATGGACATGAATGCCTTTTTTGTTCAGGTGAAGGCCTCCTTTTGGTAAAGCCTTCCTTTGTTCCAGAAATTGGTCCAATGTTGCAACAATATGACCCTTCCCCTCTGCACCAGCACTGCAGCCACACACTGACATTCCTAATGTCCTAATCTTCCTTTTTTTAACTCATTGAGTCTGTGGCAAAGGAAGCAATCTAGGGATTACCATCCATGAACACTTATTTTCAGTCCAATGCACAACCCCTTAAACTACTACATAAGATCTCAACTTCCTATCTAGGTCATTGGTTCTAATATGGATCACTACTCTGCGCTGTTCTCTCCCCCTTTCCAGAAGTTTTTCCACCTGTTCCATAATGTACTTTACCCTGGCACCAGGGAGGCAACATATCATTTGGATCTCCTGGCCATTACTGCAATGACTCCTGAATATCGATTCATTAGATTGGTTCCTGGGATGAGAGCATTGCCCTATGATGAGAAACTGGGCCTGTAATTTGTGGAATTTAGAAGAATGACAGGTGATCTCATTAAAACATAACACATTCTGCTGGGGCTTGACAGGGTAGACACTGAGAGGTTCTTTCCCCTGGCTGAGAATCTAGAACATGGGGGCACAGTCTCAGGATAAGGGGTTGATCATTTAGGACTGAGATGAGGAGAAATTTCTTCACTCAGAGGGTTCTGAATCTTCAGAATTGTCCACCACAGAGGGTTGTGGATGCTCCATCATTCAACATATTTAAGGCTGGGAAGACAGATTTTTGGCTCCTCATGGAACCAAGGCTTATGGGGAGTGGGCAGGAAAGTATGGCTGAGGCAGAAGCTCAGCCATGATCATACTGAATGGCAGAACATGCTTGAAGTGTCTGTCCCTACTCCTGTTTCTTATGATCTTATTCTACCACTGCTGCCACTCTCCTATTCTTTACCTATGAAAATATTTCACAGAGATGACACAATTTCATATGATATAAACTTTAATATCTCAAATTGGACTGTTATTGTCAAACAAAAAGAACTTTGGTTCTTTATCTCCTAACTATACTATCAGATAAATAAATCTGACAACCATGAGACATTTGAGATTTAATTTTTAGTTATGCAAGTGAAAGGGTGGTCTGTTGTAAGCCTTTACCCTTTCTATAGATAATAAAATAAAAATCCTGCGAAGAGTTGTATAACATAACTGCAGGGCACAGTGTTGTCACCTTACCCAAGATACACTCTAGAGAGCAGAATCAATCTTATCCTCCCCCTTCCTTGAATATTAATAAACTATATTTCTCCCTAACACAGCAACCCATGATTCAGAACACTTTGTAAGGGATTTAGTTTGTGATTACACTATTGAGATTTATCTCTTTTTAAAAACGGTTAGTGATCGCCTTTTAAACCCATTCCAGGGAGTGGGAGTGGGGGTGGGGTGGGGGGTTGTATTGTCATGGCAATAACCCGTGGACACGAAATGGCTGCTGATTGGACTGACAGTGCTGTCATCCTTCATCTTAATGAGCATCCGAAATCCATATCATTTCGGTTTTCTAAAGGATAATTTCTGAAGCTGTTATGTGGCAAAATAACACAACACTGCACAGAAAACTGTTCCAAACAGTTTAATTCATGTCTCAGGCACTGATCCACATCTTCCGAAGCTATTTGCTCTTTTGCAATTGTAAACGGTCGTAGGAAGAAAAACGTGGATAAGTGTCTGACAGCCAGACTTAGAGAATATTTACCTAAAACCCATGAATATTATTAAACCAGCTTTGGAGCTTGCAAATCCTCAAGAAGGGGATTAAAAGGGGTTACTATGTGCATGCCTGTCTGTCACACAAATATCATGATAATAACAACTCATATTGTCATATAAAGCCTCTGCTTATATAAGATAGAACTCCTTAAACCCCTTCAAAAGAACACTGAAGTATGCTGATGCACTCAAATATCCTCAGCCCAACACTAAGCATCTCTTGTAGTCCTATTTCCACCCAGCCTCTATGCACTGTGAACAACTTTGACATCTGATATTATAAAATAATGCCTTATGCTCTTTTCCTCAGCAGCTGCAGTTCATAAACACTGTTTAATTCAACAGACAATGCAGACAAGAAAACTAAATTGTCCTGAAAAAAGTAAATAATTTGAGCTATTTTATACAAGGAGTTATGGAATCTGAAATTTCAACTGTGCAAAGGGCATAATTTTAGGAGAGTTACCTATAGTTCCACATCAGTCAATGTACTTCTAACCTCTCTCCCTCCATTTACAACCTTTTCTTTCTCTCTATTAATATAAACCCCTCGGTTTTCCTCCTAAGCTCCAAAAATGCAATATAATAACCTCTCCTCCCTCATTCAAGAATCATCACACGGCTGCCCTAAACCCCTCTTTCCTGGTGCTCTTGTGAATGCCATCATGCTGAACTGTATATTGCTGATTTTTGTTTTCCAAGAAACAAAATGCTTTTGGTAACTCATTGCAAGAGGCAAAATATTTCATTTAACTCGAATAATAAATTGCAAGTAAGAATGTAAGCGTAAAATCAGAAAAGGTCACATGCCTCTTGAACCAGCTCTTTCCAGCAGACCACAGAAATTTTGCAGTTATAACTTGTCTCTAATTTATTTATTCTACACAGAAAAAGTTGGAACATTATATATGTCGATGCCACACACATTGCCTGTCACACAAGATGGCAGGTACTTTAAACAATGGCATTATGTTTTAATTAGTCAGTAGCTCCCATACAGTGCAAGGACGTTGCCAATTAATTGGCAATGGCATATTAACTTACACTGTTAAGAGTCTAAACACTACAGGAATTATTTGCTAATCCATTTCACTGAGAGACTGAAAAGTGTTTTACATGTTGAATGAGCAATAGAGACAAACACAACAATACATTTATAGTTCAACTGCGGTTCCCCCCTTCGCCAGAATGGCTGCCTCGAAAATAGTTTCTTCAGCTGGTAATTTTTTTTTTGAAGTGATGTGTTTTGATTATTAATAGCATGGCTGTTACGTCTCGTTCCCACTAGTTTCACTACAATTTACAAGTGAATATGTGTGATGAAGAGAGAGAATTTAACTGGAGAAATAATAATTTTTCCCTTTTTTGCCCTTGTCTCCTAATACATCTTGTGAAACTCTTTGTTCTGTGACTGCCCTGAATCCACTGCCGGTCTCTCAATATCCTTTATATATGTCTTGTACATTCAGTAGTCTATAATCCACAAAGCACGGCTTTGTTTTGTTAGTATTATAACTA
Source organism: Heterodontus francisci (assembly GCF_036365525.1). NCBI lineage: Eukaryota > Metazoa > Chordata > Chondrichthyes > Heterodontiformes > Heterodontidae > Heterodontus > Heterodontus francisci. The sequence continues at coordinate 71,447,449 of NC_090371.1, read as the reverse complement.
ATAGGCTTGCAGTGATTACAATGCGTGGTGGCATATTGCTGCAATACATTTTATTTACTTAAAATCTAGTCCGCCGTCTTGCTGTGTTGGAATCAAGAGCCACCGAAATTTTCTCATTATTTAATGATATTTGGAAACATGCTGCTTCTAAATGCACCTGCAAATTTGTTGAAAATAACAGAAGAAAGTATTTGGATTCTTTCCTTCCATAACTCATTCTTTCCAAGTATTTCTATATGGTTGAATTCCTGACTTCCCTCATTCTTTTCTTTCATCTACAATCTACATATGCTGCTTTATGTAAACTCTGGTAAACATCATTTTTCTTCCCAATTTTTCCAACTAATCTTTCTCCGCCTCTCTCCTGACAGCACCTCAGCCAAATGACGTTTATTCTTGTGATACCTTTGACAGGGACTGCTTGCAGGCTATTTTACCATAGGGGCATCACGCCACAGCTTAATCCTAACTACAACATGCACATAAATATACTTCCAACCGGGGTTGATGAAGATCAGAAGTGGAAATCCTGGCAGATTTTTTGACTCTTTCCTTAGCTATGGTATCAAGGTCAAATATGGCAACCCTACCACTTTCCCGGCTTAGATCAACTAATTCAATACAGACCGGGGATCGCACATGGTCAGTATGACTCTGTTATTCACTGGATACCCGACAAATCTATTAAAATATCAGCATGGGCAACATGAATGGAGGCTCAGGTCCTTCCTCTCATTAATCATTCTGCTCAGCTCCTGGCTAATTCTCATAGGAATCCTTAGCCCATTTTACACTAACAGCAATAAAACTTGCACTATTGTTACCAATGCCATTGTTAAAAACGGCTTCATTCTCCCTCTTGATAAAAGGAAGAAAATGAACAAAAAGTGACTGTAATGTAGGCCTGAACATTTAATTGTATTTCAGCTCCACAGATGCGAGAAATATCGATAAGGAACACGCACACTTGTAACCTTCCAGGGCCTCAACAGTCTCAATACAATATCTGGAAAAATACACACACACACAATATAAAAATTTAAAATGATAATATTCTTCAGTACCCAGGCGTAGCAACTTTTATGAAATTAAAGAATAGCGACACCATCAGCCAATCTTCAATGATTAACCAGATGTTCCAGTGACAGTGAAAAATACAGCACAACAGTAAAATTGAATTTTCTTAACAAAACCAGATAACATGTTTTTAAGCCATTTTACAATAAAGGAGGATATTGCACAGATTTTATTTCTGATAGTTATGAAATCTATTTAATGCTGGTCAACAGGAGAGATTTGTATCTACCTCAATCTAACACATGAAGGCATTGATGTTTGCAAGTTATTTCAAGAGGGATACTCTCTGAGCACAAAAATACCTGGCAGAGTTCTGAACTAAAGTCTGTTGAGAGGGAGACGGATCTAGGTGTTACAGTCATGAGTCTCTAAAGCTTCATGACAGTGCAGCGAGACTATAGCAAACATAAATAGAGTATTAGAATGTATTGTTGGGATGATCCAATGTAAACAAAGAGCACTACAGACTTTGTGCAAGAACTTGGTTAGGCTTCATTCAGCGGTGTGCCTGACTTTGGTTCCCTCACATGGCTGGTGATATTGAGGCCCTGCGAAAGGTTCAGAAGATTGATATCTAGAAAAAAAAGTCTTTAGTTATCATGATAAGCTTAGATATCTGGGTCTTCTTAAGTCTAAAAGAGTTCAAACCTAGAGGAGGTTTGATTGAGGCATTTAAAATAAGGAAGGGTCTAGCCTGCGTGCATTTGGTAAACTCTGCAAATTAGACAGTTATGCGTATAACTTGTGTAAGCAAAGAACTAAGATAGATGTCAGGAGATATTTTCTTTTGCAGAAGATTACCAAACTTAGGAACAAGTTGCTGGTTCATGCAGTGAGTGCAGATTTTCTGCAAGCATTCAAGAGGGAGCTGGACGAACTCCTGATCTCACTGTGCCTGAAAGATAGGTGAGATGTTGGGTGATGTACTCTCCTGGAACCCGTTCAGGACTCAGGGAAGAATTTCTCAGAATCCTTTGTTTCCCTTAAATCAGCCAAGATTTTTAAAATCTGCTTTTCTCACCTGTCCCAGGAGATTACATAGTGACAACGTGACTGTATGAGGCAAGCTTGCTGGACCAGCTGCTTTATTCCTCGTTATCAGTTTTGCACGTTCATATGTGTCCATGCTACATCTGATGCTTCAGTTCTAAGCTCCATTTTATGAACTATCGCGCACTCCTGCCTTTCATCCTTACTGGTTTATGTTGTCTCATTTTATGTTCAATTCTCACCCCAACCTCACAGCCTCACCTCTCACTCTAGACTGATGCTCTTGTTTTAAACCCTTACCCACCACCCTCATCTCAAATTCCTCGCCTCCCACACTTTTTAATCCTGCTTCACACGTATTCTTTAAACCCCTTACACAGTTAAGAGTGCACATCAATCCCTCAAACTGCTGCCTTACACCTCTTCTTCCTTCCCTGGCTTGGCCAATATTTATCCCTCAACCAACATCACTAAATCAGGTTATCTGATCATTATCATGTTGTTGTTTGTGGGAGCTTGCTGTGTGTAATTGGATGCCACATTTCCTACGTTACAACAGGAACTTCACTTCAAAAAGTATGCCATTTACTGTAAAGTGCATTGGGATGTCCAGAGGTTTGAAAGGTGCTATGTAAATGAAAATCTTTCTTACCCCTCTTGCACTTCTAAGCCTTACACTGCTGATTCACCTCTGTCTCACAATGTGGCCTCAGATGCCTACTATGTTATGGATTTCTCTCTTGGCATTTCTTCGCTGACGAAGATTTTGGGAAGATTGTACTCATTGGTTGCAGACCTGCTGGTGGCTAGTCAGGCCTATCCGTGACCGGCAGATTCTCCCACAGCGGGTATAAGTGAAGGTGTAGTCGCTGCTGGTGGCAATTGGATCTATCCTTCTCCTCCTTTTCTCTTTCATGCTGGCTCTTTGCTCAGTTTCAAAGGTGTCTGTAGCCCTCCTGATGTAGCATCTCCAGACATCATGATCTATGGCCTGCACCTCCCACTAGATTTAGAGCAGCGCCAACTAGATAGGTACCTTCTTTATACCCCTGCATCATGGCCCTGTCTGAAATCACTCGCTTGTATAAATGTACAGGTATTTTAGTGGGGTCAGACAACAAAATGAGTTGATTTCATCCCCATCCAGTGATCCCTGTTTGAAGTACATGCATGTTGACACCAAATAAGTACAGGATTGGGCTCGGTGGCGAAGCCCCCAAATGCACACCTGACAAATGGCTATGTGCGGTGGTGCTGGAAAACTGTTGTCACCCTCGGAGATATATCGAAAATAGATTTACCACTCCCAGAAGAAAAGAAAGAGTCAGAAAGGGAAGTTGGAGGTCAAATAAAGAAAATCCTAACTTTTGCTGGACACCAAGTCAGGGTAAATTTACAATGATTTCTATTGATAATTCTTCCTTTTTCATCACCATCAACATACAAGAAGACTATTCTTCCTGCCCTCCTTTTCTGAAGGCGTTCCCAACACGAGTACTTTAGCAGTACTATATAAAAGCAAAATATTGCAGATGCTGCAAATCTGAAATAAAAACAGAAAGTGCTGGAAATACTCAGCAGGTCAGGCAGCATCTGTGGAGAGAGAAGCAGGGTTAACGTTTCAGGTCTGTGACCTTTCATCAGAACTGATTCACTTTCTGTTTTTATTTTAGTACTCAATGGTGAGTGGATAACGATCAGGAATGGGAACCCTGGCTAAATTTCTTCTCCATTTCCCAGGGGTAGAACGGTGAATTGTAACATCCTGGAAGGCTCCCCAGCTGACATCAGCTACCTCAGCGAGATAGGCAGACTATTCTTTAATGATGAATGTGTCATTTTGTATGGTGTTTCCAGAATTTGTTAATAAACTCACAATTAAACCACCAAATTGGCCAACACACAGAATATATTGAATCATTACTAACGCAACTCATTATCCTCAGCAAAAAGTGCATGAAGCATAGCCCCACGTGAAAAAAAGAGCAAATGTGGATACGCTTGTACACTAAGCAAGTCAGAGCTGAAGTGTATTGTCCCCTTTGGACAAGAGTTTCTATTATGGAGCATACCTCTTTTAAACAGCTATCCCATTACAAAGAAATAGTAAATAGTTCCTTTACAAAATCTGTTACTTAAATAGATACATTATCAAGGCATGTTCCCTTTAATGAGATATTGCATTCTTTAAAAAAAATCCACATTACAATGCAAGTCTCTTTAAAACAGGTATCTCATTACCATGGTTCATGCCTTTTAAACAGTCATTCTCCATTAGCAGGGCATCAATTATCTGGTGTGTACTACTATATATTGTAGGTTCAAAGTGAATGTCTCTGGGATATACTAAAGCATACTGAATAATGATAAATGCAGAACTAGTTTGCCGAGAAATGTTAGGCTTGGATCAGGATTATGCCTGGATCAGAATTTCTATAAACTGCAGCTAACTGCAAATCTTTTCAGCAAAGCTCATTTAATCATTCAACCATCAATTCAATCTAAACAAAAAACAACAGCAATCACTTAGCCGGAATGTATATTTTACATGAATGTGATTAGATTTCTACAACAGGTGAAAATCGGAGTTAAGAGTATTCATTGTGCTGAGCATTAAGTACCAGATAAGCTTACAATGGCTCAGTAAAATAGAGTGCTTTAGTACACTGATGTCTACACTAGGGATCTGTTCAGATTAATTCATGCTTTAGGCCATCAAAAATATAGGCCATTGTAATCAAAGTTATGTCACTGCTCGACAACCAGGGTGAGCAGTACGGCCAGAAATCAGATACAAACTCAACACTAGACTGAGAAGGAACATGGGCACACTGTCTCCTCCCCAATACAAGATCACCACAGATAGGCTTCCACAGAGTGGCAGACACCAGAGATCTCTCTCAGTCCCACTGGACTATTAGGTTTGAACTCAGGTTGTTGTAGGTCTACAGGAAACTAGACCTTTCCTTCTAACTGAATGTCTGGGGATAGGACCCTCATACACTGCTATGGGGAACTGCATATGAACAAAATTGAAGAAATTATGTGCCTTTGAGAAGGTTACTGTTTTTGTGTTTATTTGTCCACTTGTTATTTCTAGTTATCTTTGCCAGTTGTTCAACAAATCCATTCTGGCTTTCCTCCAGACCCAGTCTCTCCCTCCTGGATACATAAATAATTTCAGAATATGGGAATCATAATCACCATTGAAAAAGGCTCATACTCATTGCTCAGCTGCCAGAAGTTTGATCTTTGTCTCTTCCAACAGACTGCTAGATATTAAATGTCATACAAAATTAAGAATTTTTCTTTACAACAAATATTTACTGAAGCTGTCACTCACTGACACCAACCATTGCCCAGTATAAAGGAGAATAATTAAAGTGTAACAATAAAAATGGTATGATAGATAAGCGAAGGGCACACTGACCCTTTTCACATTGGCAACATTAGTCAATTTCAAGGGTTTATTGTGCCCACGCCTGCACTGATGCAAAAGCAGGTATTCGTTGGGGAACCTCTAACCAGTCCCACTCAAGTCAGACAGCAATGAGCCAAATATTAAATGCCTCAATTCAGTTCAGCTTTCTGACTCTAATAATATAATTTACATTAAAACTATTTAAATGAACTAAACAAGCTGAGTGTCACCTACATTATGGGAAGGGATGCAAGAAGTAGCTAGGGGTAAGCATTGTATGAAAATTTGTACACTTTTATTTTATCCCCATGGGCAGCAGGTCCACTGTTCTCAAGAGATTTGGCCTGGAAGTATTTGCCACTCCACTCGCTGACTATGTTCTCACTTCTGGTTCCTGCTGCAGTTTGACTTCTTGATAGAAAACTGTGCTGTAGACTGGGTTCATTAAAGGTCAGGAATTTCCACCTGCAGCATACAAAGTGTCTCTGTGAACTGCAGAGGTTGGAATGGGAGTGCCTCTGTGAACTGAGAGGTTGGAATGGGAGAGGGTCTCTGTGAACTGGAGAGGTTGGAATAGGAGAGTGTGATGTTCTTGGGAAGAAAAGTAAGATTCAGCCAGAGTTAGAAACAAAACTGCTGCATGTGCTGTTAAAATATGGATTGCTTTATTTCTTTTCCAGACTTCCTCTACTGGTGTATGTGTGTATGGTAGCCTTTAGTGGACAAAATGCACAATACAATTCTCAATACACTACATCCATCCCCTTCTTTGTGAATGAGAGGCATAGCATGTTTCAGTGGTTCGTTTTCAAAAGTGTAAATAATAGATTTAAGCATAACTTGAACATTCAACTTCACCAGTAACGCTATTACGTTTTCTAACTTTTGTATTAATTTAACAATATACTCAGTCATATACAATGAGATGAAAGATTTGTTTACCAACTGACAATAGATCACTTCGTAACAATCACTTCAGTATGATGGGCGTTTTCTGTCACGAGTAGGATATTGTGTGACATCAGGTTTGGTCTCATTTAAATCACGTTTTTCATTTGAGGAGTCGATGTCAGAATTGGATTCAATGCTGACGAATGGTGTTTTCAGTGCTTTGAAGAATGACAGGCTGGATTTCAATAGCGCGCCGCAAATCGCGGCGACATGCTTTGAAATCGGTGGTCTGCCTGCATCAAGCGGCCGCCGCTGAGCCCCTGTGATATTTTGGGAGGGTCTCATTTAAATGGAGGGGGCGGAGCGGACACCCGCGATGACGTAGAGGGGACAGCTTCTCCGTCCCAGCCAACGGCATCGAGCGCCACCTTTTGTGTTGATCACAGAAAATGGTTGGATGTCATAAGGGGTTGTTTGCTTTCCAACATGACTATCACAATAGCACAACCGAGAACCAAGCTGAATATAAACAATTCTGAGGGGAAGTGAAAAAGCAAATAAGAGAAGCAAGGCGAGAGTATGAAAAGAGACTGGCAGCTAATATAAAAGGGAATCCAAAATTCTACTATGGGCATATAATTAGTACAAAGGTGGTAAAAGCAGGAGTGGGGCTGATTAGGGACCAAAATGGGGATTTACACATGGAGGCAAGGGGCATGGTTGAGATATTAAATGAAAACTTTGCATCTGTCTTTACCAAGGAGGAAGATGTTGTGCAGGTCATGGTGAAAGAGGAGGTAATTCAGACACTTGAAGGGTTTAAAATTGATAAGGAGGAGGTATTAGATAGGCTTTCTGTACTTAAAGTTGATATGTCACCAGGACCGATTGAGATGCATGAGGGAAGTAAGGGAGGAAATTGCAGAGGCACTGACATAATTTCCACTTTTCCTGAGATTCAGAGGCAGTGCCAGAAGACTGGAGAATTGCAAATGGTACACCTTTGTTCAAAAAAAGGTGTAAAGATAAGTCCAGCAACTAGTTTAACTTCGGTGGTAGGGAAGCTTCTAGAAATGATAATTCAGGACAACATTAATTGGGCGGCACAGTGGCGCTTTGGTTAGCACCGCAGCCTCACAGCTCCAGCGACCCGGGTTCAATTCTGGGTAATGCCTGTGTGGAGCTTGCAAGTTCTCCCTGTGTCTGCGTGGGTTTCCTCCGGGTGCTCCGGTTTCCTCCCACAAGCCAAAGACTTTCAGGTTGATAGGTAAATTGGCCATTATAAATTGCCCCTAGTACAGGTAGGTGGTAGGGGAATATGGGGTCAGGTGAGGATGTGGTAGGAATATGGGATTAGTGTAGGATTAGTATAAATGGGTGGTTAATGGTTGGCACAGATTCGGTGGGCTGAAGGGCCTGTTTCAGTGCTATATCTCTAAATCTAAATAAAAATCTAAAAAACTTCGGCAAATGCAGATTAACTAGGGAAAACTAGCATGGATTTGTGAAGGGTGAATCATGTTTAATTAATTTGCTGGAGTTTTTTGATGAGGTAACAGAGAAGGTTGATCAGGGCAATGCTGTTGATGTGTTGTACATGGATTTCCAAAAAGCATTTGATAAAGTGCCCCACAACAGACTTGTGAGCAAAGTTATAGATCATGGAATAAAAGGGACAGTAGCAACATGGATACAAAATTGACTGAGTGACAGGAAACAGAGATTAGTGGTTAATGGATGTTTATCAGACTGGAGGAAGGTTTGTAGTGGAGTTCCCCAGGGATCAGTGTTGGGACCCTTGCTCTTCCTGATATATATTAATAACATAGACCTTGGTGTACAGGGCACAATTTCAAAATTTGAGAATGATACGAAACTTGGAAGCATTGTGAACTGTGAGGAGGAGAGTATAGAACTCCAAAAAGACATAGACAGGTTGGTGGAATGAGCGAACAAGTGGCAGATGTAGTTTAATGCAGAGACATGTGAAGTGATTCATTTTGGTACCTAGAACATGGAGAAGCAATATAAAACAAAGGGTACAATTCTAAAGGGGGTGCAGGAACAAAGGGACCTGGGTGTATATTTGCATAAATCATTGAAGGTAGCAGAACAGGTTGAGAGAGTGGTTAATAAAGCAATGAGCATCCTAGGCTATATTTTTAAGGGAATAGAGTACAAAAGCAAGGAAGTTATGTTAAACTTGTATAAAACACTGGTTTGGCCTCAACTCAAGTATTGCATCCAGTTTGGATGCCACAATTTAGGAAAGATGTGAAGACATTACAGAGAGTGCAGCAAAGATTTACGAGAATGGTTCCAGGAATGAGGAACTTCAGTAATGTAGGTAGATTGGAGACTTTGGGACTGTTTTCCTTGGACAAGAGAAAGTTGAGAGGAGATTTGATGGAGGTATTCAAAATTATGAGGGGTCTGGACAGAGTAGATAAGGAAAAACTGTTCCCATTAGTGGAAGGATCGAGAACTAGAGGGCACAGATTTAAGGTAATTGGCAAAAGAAGCAATGATGACATGAGGAAAAATATTTTCATGCAGCGAGTGGTTAGCATGGAATACACTGCCTGAGACCGTGGTGGAGATACATTCAATTGAGGCATTTAAGGGGGAATTGGATTGTTATCTGAAAAGGAAGAATGTGCAGGGCTTTGGGGAGAAGGTGGGGGAGTAAATTGTTCCTTTGGAGAGCCAGCGCAGACAAGACAGGCCAAATGGCCTCTATCTCTGCTGTAACAGTTCTGTAATGCTGATTCTGTGATCACCTTTTACAAGAACTTTAACTCCTGCTTTTAGTGCTGTTGCTCTAAATTTCATGTTTCGCTCTGCATGTACTTTCATCCAATCCTTCCGTTGGTTTTGGTCTGAGTAGTTGATTTTGCTGATAAGCGACAAACACAAGCAAAGTAGTTGGGTTTTTAACAAATTTTAAACTGTTTACCAGTAGCAGGACACTCATGTGATGTGAGTAAGCACCACCACAGTGGGAGCATTCTTTGGACAAGTCACAGCTCTGTTTTTAAGACTGCTGTTGTTGCTTTGCAGGTGGTTTCCTGGCATGTGGGTGATGAACAGTGGTAGTTACTGTTGGCAGCCTCAACTTCAGTAGCTCTGGTCTCTGAAAGTGATAGTGATCTTGCTAACTCCAACAGCTCTGACAGTTTTCCGTCTTTCTCAAGTGTTTTTTGGTGTAGTTGACTAGAGAGACAACCTTTGATTATTTGTGTTTTGATTTCTTGTTTGATATGTTCAACATCACCGAAGTCATATTTACAAAGAACAAAGAACAGTACAGCACAGGAACAGGCCATTCGGTCCTCCAAGCTTGCGCCAATCTTGATGCCTGTCTAAACTAAAACCTTCTGCACTTCCAGAGACTGTATCCCTCTATTCCCATCCTATTCATGTATTTGCCAAGATGCCTCTTAAACGTCGCTATCGTACCTGCTTCCACCACCTCCCCTGGCAGCAAGTTCCAGGCACTCACCACCCTCTGTGTAAAGAACTTGTCTTGCACATCCCCTCTAAACTTTGCCCCTCGCACCTTAAACCTATGTCCCCTAGTAACTGACTCTTCCACCCTGGGAAAAAGCTTCTGACTATCCACTCTGTCCATGCCACTCATAACTTTGTAAACCTCTATCATGTCGCCCCTCCACCTCCGTCGTTCCAGTGAAAACAATCCGAGTTTATCCAACCTCTCCTCATAGCTAATGCCCTCCAGACCAGGCAAGTTGCCATTTAGTTGCTAGTTGCCTCAACCACATGCAATATTAGTCAATTGTCTCATTTGCTTCTTGCTTCGTGCACCGGAAGACAATTGTTTCGTATATGGTATTTTTCTTGGGCGTGAAGTAGGTTGTTAGCGCACTTTTTGCTCAGGCATAAGTGTCTCAAAGATGTCTTCCAATTCTTTACCTCCATAGTGGAGAAGTAGGCCTTTTTTCTTTTGCCATCTGTGATTGTGAAATCTGCCCTTGTACCTTTGAAACGTTGCAAACACTTTTGCCAGTGTGGGAATGCAGATGATGGCTCCTAATGAACTTCAAAAAGTGGCAGATTGGGCATAGGCAACACCATATTGATCAGCAATGCAGTGATAGTGTTTGATCAAGGATCAGGGATCATGTGCCTTTTAAAGAAAAACTTCTCTGGAATGACTGAGACTTTTTTTTATTGGATGGTTATTTTTGTTAGGTCAGTGTGTATGTGCACTGTGCAAGCTAATTCAAAGCTGCACTGCCTCCTGTGTGTGTTTAACACAGCCTCAATGTATTCCTTAAATCTCCAACTTAAAATGCTGTCTGCAGAAAGTAGACAAACACCTTCCAAAGCGTCATACCTTCATTGCTATTTTTCACTATCTTCATTGCCATTATGATGTTCTTGGGAAGTAAAGTAAGATTCAGACAGAGTTCATTCAGAGCATGTGATGCTAAAACATGGATTCCTTCATTTCTCTTCCAGAATGCATCTGCTGAGATGTGTGTGTATGGTAGTCTTAAGAAGACAAAATGCACAATGCAATTCTCAATACACTACAGAGTGTCTCTGTAAACTAGGGAGGTTGGAGTGGGTGAGGGCCTCTGTTAACTAGGGAGGTTGCAGTGGGTGAGGGTCTCTGTGAAATAGGGAGATTGAGTGAGTGAGGGTCTCTGTGAAAAAGGAGGTTGGAGTGGGTGAGGGTCTCCGTGAACTAGGGAGATTGAGTAGGTGAGGGTCTCTGTGAACTAGGGAGGTTGGAGTGGGGGAGTGTCTCTGTAAACTGGGGAGGTTGGAGTGGGTAAGGGTCTGTGAACTAGGGAGGTTGGAGTGGGTAAGGGTCTCTGTGAACTAGGGAGGTTGGAGTGGGTGAGGTTCTCTGTGAATTAGGGAGATTGGAGTGGGTGAGGTTCTCTGTGAACTAGGGAGGTTGGAGTGGGGACAGTCTCTGTAAACTGGGGAGGTTGAATAAGAATAGTCTCATTGTGAACGGGATGATAATGGATGGGGAAGTGTGTCTGAAACTGGAGCAAGAGGTAGCTTTCAGGGCAATGATGATCTGATTTACCTGCTTGCACATGACCCAAATGTGAAATAAAAAGTATTTAAAATTAATCAGATTCCAGCATGCAAAGATTCAGTGATTTTTTAGATCCCATGGAAAGGCGTGTGCCAGTGGGGTGGGAAGTATCTGGAATGATTTCATATAGTTCTAAACATTGCTACCTGCGATTCTGGTAAAGAAAATGATGTGTGATAAATTATTAGTTTTCCAGACATGAAATGGCCACTGTATCAATGACCACATGCAAGATTGCTTTAATCACTCCTGTGGATATTTACATGCAGGATGAAGGTCTACACCAAAGCTGAAGAGTACGGAAGAGAAGATAAGTCAAAAAGTAGTGATTGGATAAATCTAAATTTTGATTTGAAAATGCTGTAGGTTGTAAGAAGATAGGGAGACTGAGGGAGGTACAACATTCACAGCTTTTGGTTCCTGTGATAAAATGAGTTTAAGTAGAAGACTGTAATATTCTGAACATTCATAAATACTCTCATAACAACCAGTACTTGACAATGTGCCAATTAGGCCACAAGTATGATCCAGACAGTCCTGGCAATGGATAGAAAGTGGGATTGGCTTGCCATGATGTCAGCTGTGGCTCAGTGGGCAGCACTCTTGTCTCTGACTCGGAAGGTTGTAGGTTTAAGTCTCACTCCAGGTACTTGAGTGCAACAATCTAGGTTGGTATTCTAGTGCAATGCTGAGGGACAGCTGCACTGTTGGAGGTGCCATTTTTTGGATGAGACGCTAACCGAGGCCCGGTCTTCCCTCTCAGGTGGACATAAACGATCCCATTGCACTATTTTAGGGAAAAGCAAGGGAGGTATCCCTAGTGCCCTGCCCAATATTTTTTCCTCAATGAACATCCCAAAAACAGATTATCTGGTCAACATCAGAGTGCTGTTTGTGGGAGTTTGTTGTGCACAAATTGACCACCATGTTTCCTTACATTACAACAGTGGCTACACCTCAAAAGTACTTCATTGGCTGTAAAGCACACAGGGACATCCTGAGGTTGTGAAAGGTGCTCTATAAGTGTGAGTTTTTTTTTCAAAAGCTGAACTGTTGAAAGCTGCAGTGTATAAATTTGTTTTAAACCTGAAGATATTCATCTTTCATTTAATCTTAGATTACAAAGATCCCGAAAGCTAGTTCAATTGACAGCAACACTGAGATGATATGAGTGATTTCAGCACACTAAGAATGCTGAAAGAATGAAGAGTGCACAGTATTGTGTATTTGTAGCATCTCCCCACTGAGAGGCAGACAAGTTTTATAGCCCTTTTGTCAAAGGCATTTGTCATTGAGCCATTTACGACACAGAAGGAAGTCTTTTGGCCCATTGAGTCCATGCCAGCTCTCCACGGAGCTATCCAGTCAGTCCCACTCCCCAGCTCGATCCCCGTAGCCCAGCAAGATTATTTCCTTCAGCAGCCATCCACTTTCCTTTTGAAGTCATTGATTGTCTCTGCTTCCACTGCCCTTGTGGGTAGCGAGTTCCAGGTCATTACCACCCCCTGCGTAAAAAAGGTCTTCCTCATATTTCCCCTGCACCTCTTGCCCAAAACCTTCAATCTGTGCCTCCTAGTCCTTGTACCATTCGTTAATGGGAATTGTATTTTTAAAAAATACAGAGGCCATACAATTTAATAAAATAAACATAATAACTCTAACAAGCAAAATGAAACATGAAGCTTGACTGAATGATCAGATATCAATGGTTGATTTTCAGCAAAATACCAAGTAAGGATCTCATTACTGCATTTGTTCTCAAAGCTTCTTTAATTATTTCTGTTCTACCTCTAGATTCCCCAAGGATCTACCCTTGGAGCCTTTCTAATTCTCATCTATGTAGTGTCCCTCAGTGACATTATCCAAAGACATAACATTAGGTTCCACCTGAATGTTACTGACACTCAGCTTTACGTCACCACCACCTCTATCAACTTCTTCAATGTGTCTGTGTTGTCACGACTTCTTGCACAGCGTCTAGTTCTAGAAGATTCACAATTTCCTCGAATTAAACATTTGTTTTCTCATTCATACATGGGGTGTGGGCATCGCTGGCAAGGCCAGCATTTATGGCTACTCTCTGATTGTCCTTGAGAAAGTGGTGGTGAGCTGCTTTCTTGAACCGCTGCAGTCCATGTGGTGCACCCAAAGTTGTTAGGGACAGCGTTCCAGGATTTTGACACAGCAACAGTGAAGGAACGGCAATATAGGTCCAAGTCAAGATGATTTGTGACTTGGAGGGGAACTTGCAGGTGATGGTGTTCCCATGCATCTGCTGCCTTGCCCTTCTAGGTAGTAGAGGTCGTGGGTTTGGAAGGTGCTGTCAAAGAAGCCTTGGCGATTTGCTAGGTGGTACACACAGCTGCCACTGTGGGCCAGAGGTGAGGGAGTGAATGTTTAAGGCCGTGGATGGGGTGTTGATCAAACGGGCTGCTTTGTCCTGAATGGTATTGAGCTTCTTAAGTATTGTATTTTGGTCCAGTTAAGTCTCTGTCTAATTGTGGCACCCAGGAAGTAGCTGGTGGGTGATTCAGCAATGGTAATGCTGTTGAATATCAAGGTGAGATGGTTATACTCTCGCTTGTTAGTGCCTGTCATTGCCTGTCACTTGTGTATTGTGGAAGTTATTTACCACTTATCAACCAAGCCTGAATGCTGTCCAGGTTTTGCCATATGCAGGCTGCTTCTTTATCTGAGGAGTTGCAAATCGACCTGAATACTGTGCCATCATCAGACAACATCCCCACTTCTGACCTTATGATGGAGGGAAGGTTATTGATGAAACAGATGAAGATAGTTGGACCTAGAATACTGCTCTGAGGAACTCCTGTTGAGATGTCCTGGGGCTGAGATGTTCACCTTCTAACAACCACAAGCATCATCCTTTGTGCTAGGTCTGGCTCCAGCCAATGGAAGGCTTTCCCCCAATTTCCATTGACTTAAACATTGCTAGGACTCCTTGATGCCACACTCAGTCAAATACTGCCTTGCTGTCAAGGGCAGTCACTCTCACCTTATCTCTGGAATTCAGCTCTTTTGTCCAAGGATGTACTGGGCTCTGGAGCCAAATGGCTCTGGAAGAACCCAAACTAGGCATCAGTGAGCAGGCTATTGCTGAGTAAGTACGGTTTGATAACACTGCCAACAACACCTTCCATCACTTTACTGATGATTGAGAGTAGACTGATGGGGTTTGATCAGATAGTTGGCTGGATTGTATTTGCGGACAGGACATACCTGCGCAATTTTCCACATTGTTGGGTAGATGCCATTGTTGTAACTGTACTGGAGCAGCATGGTTATAGGTGCAGCTAGTTCTGGCACACAGGTCTTCAGCACTACTGCCAGGATATTGTTGGGTTCCATAGCCTTTGCTGTATCCAGGGCGTTCAGCCATTTCTTGATATCATGTGGAGTGAATCGAATTGGCTGAAAACTGCTTTTTGTGACAGTGGGGACCTCAAGAGGAGTTGGAGATGGACTTCTGGCTGAAGTAAATGTTTCAGCCTTGTCCTTTGCACTCGCAAGTTCAGCTCCCCCATCATTGAGGATGAGGATGCTTGTGGAGCTTCCTCCTCCAGTTAGTTGTTTAATTGTCCTCCACCATTCATGACTGGATGCGGCAGGAATGCAGAGCTTTGATCTGATCCGTCGGTTGTGGGAACGCTTAACTCTGTCTATGGCTTGCTGATTCTGCTGCTTAGCATGCATGTAGTCCTGTGTTGTAGCTTCACCAGGTTGAACAAATTCAATTCAGCCAATTACTGCCCCATCAGTCTACTCTCAGTCATCAGTAAAGTGGTGGAAAGTGTCGTCGACAGTGCTATAACCAGCACTTACCAATAACCTGCTCAACAATGCTCAGTTTGGGTTCCAGCGGGGCCACTTGGCTCCAGACCCCATTACACCTTGGTCCAAACATGCTGCTCCTGGCATCCTGTTCTACGTTCCTCATTAAACTCTGGTTGTTCCCCTGGTTTGATGTAATGATCGGATGAGGAATAGGCCGGACCATGAAATTTCAGATTGTGGTGGAATACAATTTTGCTGCTTCTGATAGTTCATAGAGCGTCAAGGATGCCCAGTTTTGAGCTGATAGATCTGTTCTGAATCTATCCCATTTAGCATGTGGTAATGCCAGCTCGGTCAGTACTGGTGCTACTGAGCCACACTTGGTGATGGACATTCGACGTCCTCCTCTCAGAGTACATTTGGTGCCCTTGCTACCCTCAATGCTTCTTCTAAATGATGTTTAACATGGAGGAGTACTAATTCATCAGCTGAGGGACAGTGTTGGTGTTAATTAGCAGGAGGTTTCCATGTCCGTGTTTAACCTGTGCCATGAGACTTCATGTGGTCCAAAGCCATTTGGCCTCTGCCAAAAGCTCATGACCTTGCTGCTGACTTCATCCCCCTACCCAGCACTTTCTCAGGCTAAACCAGACTGCTTACAACCTTAGCAACCTATTTGACCCTAACCCGAATTTCCAACCCCGTTTGCTCTCCATTATAAAGGTCGCCTATTTCTACCTCCAGAACAGCCTGTCTGCATTCTGCCTCATCTTAGCAATGCTAAAACCTACATACATGTTTTAGTTACCTCTAGACTCAACTATTCCAATGCTCCCACATTCAGCTCTCCATCAATTTGAGCTCATCAAAAACTCTGCTGTTTGTATCCTAAGCTGTAACAAGTTTCGCTCACCCATCACCCATTTGCTTAATGATCGATATTGGCTCCTTGTTCACCAACATCTTGATTTTTAATTTTCATCCTGTGTTAAAATCCCTTCATGGCCTCACCCCTTCATATCTCTGGAACAACTCTCCAAAAACTCTGCTTTCCTCCAACTCTGACCTCTTGTGCAACTCACACTCCCTATGCTCCACTGTTGGCAGTCATGCCCTCAACCATCCAGGCCTCTCCACTGCTCTACTTCTCTCTCAACCTCTCAGAACCTCCTTAAAGCCCACCTCTTCAGGTACCTGTCCTAATATGTCTTTCTTTGGGTCAGTGTAAATATTTTTCTGATTACGCTCCAGTGAAATGCCTTGGGACATTTTCCTTCATAAGGGTGATATATTAATTCAAGTTTTTGTTGATGTCCCTGAATAAAATGGTTAATAAAGGTAAATATGTGACTAGAACCACAGAACAGAGTTCATACAGCATGGTTAGTATCTGTTAGGAGGGCCAAATGTCCATTTTTTATACTTGAATGCAAAGCCATATCAGCAAACATGATTATTTTCTTGTTTTTGGATATACTGCATTGACATTCTTCAGGAAAGATACAACATGCAGAATGGTGGGTGTTGATGCACAAACATGCGTCAGTAGTTTCTGAACGTAAATTCTCCAATTCCCCTTGAGCATTGCCTGAAGAGGGTCATCACAGTGTGACCAAAATGTTTACACTTTTTGCTTACATGCTAAAAAAAGGAAAAAAAAGGCACCTAAGAATGGAACAAAAGAAACCTGGTATCCTACTTCTAGATCAGTAATCTTCACACCCGTTTTACACCCGAAAAAGCTGTGAGACACATACCAATTTCCCACCCCCGTATCATCTGCATTAAATGCTACAAGTTAGCATCTTTACTGCAATGCTATTAAAACTGGTTGAAAGGCAATGTTTAAATATTTCATGAAGTAACACTTTTACAAGATGGGAGGTACGAGAGTAGGATTTTGTTTTAGGAACAAATTCTAACCACCTTCTCTTCATATAATCTTAATGTGAAAAAGATAAAAGGGCCTAAAGGAATAAAAGAATTTTTGATGGCAGGAAAATATGAGCAAGTTTCTGGCTTATAAAGAATAATCTTTCTCTCAATAACATCAGCTAACACAGGGTGTATGGGAGTGGTGGAGGAGGCTAGGCAGAGCTAATATCAGGGCCACATTAATTTTGAGATCATCTTAAAACAGATATTTTGTGTGACATTTTTCACTAATCTTTCACAAACATTGGCAGACTGGAATTAAAAAATACAACATTGTTAACAGTATGGCAAACCTTCTTGGGATCCCACAGAAATATGGTAATATTACAATCATGTTGTAAGACTTTAATTTGAAGGGCTGCAGAATTATTCAAATATGCTGCCAAGTACACTGCAAGCTTCTAGCTTTGCAAATTTTAATCTTCTTTGACTGTTTGTTTGTTACTTAATTATCCCCTGGCAAATAACACAACAACACACAAGTCGCCCATATGGGGCTGCTCTGATAAATAAAACACAGAAAGCCTGTACAGAGATAATGGATATATAAAGCAAGTCAATTAATTAGAATGTATGTCCATCTTCCTTGTGTTGGCTCGATACGTTTCCGAGCAAGGCATTGTGGGATTGAATTACTGTGTTTCCAACAACACAGCTGTAAAGGATTTAAAGTGCAATCTTTAACGGCAGTGCATAAACTGTTTATCATACACAAAATGATTAACTCTCAAAGTGTCAGTCATCATGCTAGCTGTGTTGACAATCCACAGGCTCTGATTACTCTGTAGTTTACAATGTGCACCTATTTTCTGTAGTCTGTGAAAATAAGTCTTAGCACATAGGTAAAAATAAAAACCCAAAATTGCAGCATGTGTGAAAATATGCAAACTGACCGGATAGTATGGCCACCTATGTGCTTTTGAATAGAACAGGTGCTGTCAAGTGAGCAATCTGGAAATTTCGAAATTAATGCTAAAAGTCAGTTTCACACTCCTTTTCTACCAACTTTTCCTTTCCTTCACATCTCCTATCTAGAAGGTATTCACTCCTTGCCAGGACATGATTTCACAATGCCAGTGGAAACTCTACCATCTGACCATTCCCTGTACATAGGCCTAGGAAGCGAGTGTCAACAGACAATTCAAGAGCAGAGGGGTCACCTGTTCACATACATACAGTTCAGGCAGGAGTCACTGGATATGATTTTTCATCTTTCCAACCTACAGGCTAACTGTAATCCCTAGCTGACATCAGGTCACTCAGTATAAATTGGAATCTGAAACCTACCTGGTCTGTATGGGTCAGCTACTTAAAGGACAACTCATTGAGCTATTGAGGGAACCTGAAGATTCAGGTTTTAACCAGGAAGTTGATTTCTCCCTCCCCAACAGAAGGCATTATTATTTTTGTAACATTTTACAATGAATTTTCATTAGTTGAAATTAAAGAATCCGAAACGGGTGGCGACTTGACGAAAGGTGCAATGTGACACCACTAACTCATCATTGTTTTCAACAAATGTGTGATTTAATGTGTCATGTGCTGTTACACTTCTCTGTTCTTAAATTTGAGAACAAGGTTAAAAATCTAAATAAACAGAACATATGAAAACACAATCCAAAACGAATCAATAACAATTACTTCACAAGTCTCATTCAGATCCACTACTCATAATCATAGTGCGAGAAATCTGAATGAATTGCTTTGCAAACGACACAAAGCTGGGTGGGAGTGTGAGCTGTGAGGAGGATGCAGAGAAGCTCCAGTCTGATTTGGACAGGTTGAGTGAGTGGGCAAATACATGGCAGATGCAGTATAATGTGGATAAATGTGAGGTTATCCACTTTGTTGGCAAAAACAGAAAGGCAGATTATTATCTGAATGGCGAGAGATTGGGAAAGGGGGAGGTACAGCAAGACCTGGGTGTCCTTGTGCATCAGTCACTGAAAGTAAGCATGGAGGTGCAGCAGGCAGTTAAGAAGGAAAATGGGATGTTGGCCTTCATAGCGAGAGGATTCGAGTACAGGAGCAAGGATGTCTTGCTGCAATTACACAAGGTCTTGGTGAGACCACATCTGGAATAATGTGTGCAGTTTTGGTCTCCTTATCTGAGGAAGGATGTTCTTGCTATGGAGGGAGTGCAACAAAGGTTCACCAGACTGATTCCTGGGACGGCAGGACTGACGTATGAAGAGAGATTGGGTCAATTAGGCTTGTATTCGCTAGAATTTAGAAGAATGAGAGGGGATCTCATCGAAACCTACAAAATTCTAACAGGACTGGACAGACTAAATGGAGGAAGGATGTTCCCGATGGCGAGGGAGTCCAGGACCAGGGGTCACAGTCTAAGGATAAGGGGTAAGCCATTTAGGACTGAGATGAGGAGAGGGATTTCTTCACCCAGAGAGTGGTGAACCTATGGAATTCTCTACCATGGAAAGCTGTTGAGGCCAAATCATTAAATATATTCAAGAAAGAGTTAGATATAGTTCTTAGGGCTAATGGGATCAAGGGATACGGGGAGAAACTGGGAACAGGTTACTGAGTTTGTATGAGCAGCCATGATCGTATTGAATGGCGGAGCAGGCTCGAAGGGCTAAATGGCCTACTCCTGCTCCTATTTTTCTATGTTTCTATGTTCATGATTTAAAACTGCAATTTTCTCTTTGATGATGAGCACAAATATGAAGTGGGTGCTCAATTTCTTCAAACATAAAAAGTTTTGCATTTATATAGCACCTTACATGACCTCAGGATGTCTCAAAGTACTTTACAGCCAATAAAATATAGTCACTGTTGTAAAGTAGGAAATTCAGCAGCTAATTTGCCCACAGCAAGGTCCCACAAAGAGCAATGTGATAATGACCTGATAATCTGTTGTTGTGATGTTGAGTGAGGGATAAATGTAGTGCTGTTCCTTGTTCTTAAGTATTCTTTAAATGACAACTGCAGGCTTTATATTCAGATTCAACACAAACACTATTTATCTACATTGCATGATTTCAGGTACAGGTCTTTCCTCATTGGTTTGCCTGCTCTCTGTAAAGCCATGTGCTGAGTGAGTCTCTCAAAATGGTATCTTCTCCGTAAATATGTCTGATGATGTCATCAGTTGCATCAGTGGCCTGGTCTCTTAAAGGTACAGTTTCTTAAAGATGGAGTCACTACTGCACTACATTACATTACCCTGTTCTTTAAAATTTAAAGTTAGTTTATTCATCAATGATCTGTTTGTGTATGAAATTGGTTTGTTGTCTTGGCAGAGCATGGCTCCAAACCCAACTGGACTGGCATCGACTATCAACTCAGCGTATCTTCTGGGATCAAAATAAGACATTGTTTATGTGTTTGTCAGAGTTCTTTTTAAGTTATGCAATGCCTGTGTTTCTGCCTTGTCCCATTTCCAATTGACATCTTGTTGAGTGAGTTGTTGAACTGGGCCCGTGATGGAGGCATACTCTGGGATAAATCTTGAGATGTACGATGTTAATCCGAGGAGAGATTTGACTTGTTTTTCATTTGCAGGAGGATCTGCATTCAAGATTGCCTTCACCTTCTTAGAATCTGGTGATAGATCTTTTTAGTTAAATATGTGCCCATAGAACTTAACTTCTGTAGCTGAAAAAATGCATTTGTCTTTAGCTAATCACAAATGGTGCACTTACAGTCGATCCAACCCTGCTTATAAGTGCTTGCATTGCTCTGCTTGTGTTCTCCCATATACAATAATGTCATCTGAGACATTCTTGACTCCATTCAGGCCTGTAAGTAGTTCTACTACTGCCGATTGAAAAATTTAGGGGGCTGTGGTTACTCCAAACATTAAGCGCTTGTACCTTCTTAATCCAACATGGGTACTGAAGGTAATTATGTATCGACTGGATTCATCTGACTCAAATTGGTGATATTCAGAGGTCAGGTCTAGAGTACTGAAGATTTTTGACCCATTCATGTCTTCAATTATCTCATCTAGTGTTGGCACTGGGTGCCTTTCTCGTTTTATCACTTTGTTGGCTTGTCTCATGTCAACACAAATTCATACTTGTCCTGTGGGTTTGGGGACTACAACAATTGGGCTGATCAATGGTGTTGGCCCTTCTGTCTTTTCAATGATGTCCAACTTCTATCCAATTTTTTCTCTATGTCTTTTCTGCTATTGCATGGAATCCACTTTTGTTTCTGTCATTTGGGTTGGACTGACTCATCTATGCGGAGTTTAATTTTCTTGTTTTTCACTTTGCCAATGCCTTTGAATAATTGTGGGTATTTCTTCAGGATGCCTTCTTTCATCAGGGAGTTCTGACCTCTGATGGTGTTGATCGTGATCAGCTTCAATTCGCTGGCAGTTTCGAAACTTCATAGATTTCCCTTGCTTGGGTCTACAACCTGGAACTCAGTCTGACATGTGGACCCATGGGAGGATTTGAGAGTAACTTGGATCATCCCTAAGGCTGGTAGAGGGGTATCTGATCCGTAGGAGAAGATATTAGATAGATATTGGCTTGTTCAATTTCAGTTTCTGTTTTCTCTAACTCGTGCAATTTCGGGGCATCCATTATGTTGACTGTTGGTCCTGTGTCAATTACTGCAGAGATTGTCAAATTGTCTATCAACGCATTGCACATGGGCAGGTGCGGTACTTGTGGTTGTGAGCAAAAAAAATCTTCTTTTGTGCTGTGAAAATGTAATCTTACATCTGGCATTTAACTCTATTACTGACATCTGCAGGCTTTGATAGGCACGTTTTGCAGTGAGGATATGCACTACCACAATCATTCCACGTTTGAACGTAATCGCTGTCTTGGCCTTCCTTGACCAGCCTCGGAGCTTTCTCTGGGTTTCCTCTGTGCCCTTGTGTTTGGTGTGTTTCTCTGGTGAAACCTTCCTCTTGTGGCATTCACGGATTCAGTTGACGATCTTGACCTGGCCTCAGGTGATTCCTGTCTTATGTTATTTGCCTCTTTCCCTTCTACCACTTTGGCTTGTCTTTTGCTGGCTTCCAGCGAACTGCCAAGATCGAGTAACCTTTGCCAATTTAACGATTCGCCCTGTCTAAGAACTTGCCTTCTTAGACTTGGTGATTGGTAGGTCATAATGATCTGGGAGATGGTTTCTTTGTCCATGTTTGTGAAGTTGCAATTCTGGCTCAGATTTCTGAGTCTCGTCATGTAGTGGTCAAGAGTTTCACACTGGTCTTGTTTTGCTTGCTTGAAGACATAAATTTCATAGTGAGTATTTGCCCTTGCAGATGCAACAAATGTAGTCCTTATGGATCTTCAGAATAGTCTTATCAGAAAGGTTGCACTGCACAGTCTCACAGTACATCAAAATCAGGGGGATCTTCCTTAGGTAGTTTTTCAAATTCTGTTCTCCAGGATGCAGAGATGGAGGAAATGAGGTCCCATCAATAGCAAGCAATGCAATCTTCCCTTTAATGGTTCAGCCTTGTCGCCTCTCGAACAACCTCAGCCTTGGACATCACTGTCCTGACGGCAGGACTCCGCTGGTAACATTTCAGTTGCTGAAGACAACTGCTGTAAGTCATTCACCAATGGTCAGCCCTCACTTGTTGCTTCTATATTTGTTGTTCAGTTTTCTTTGAGGACTCATATTCAAATTGTGCAGATGGATTCATTAGAAGGCTGAAGATTTCATAGACGCTGGACTTTGCTTTGTTTTTGACAGTTCATTGAAAGGACACTGAGATGTTGTTTAAAAACAACTTTGCTAAAAGTCATGTGCTTTAAGCTTAATAAACAACAGAAACCTTGGTGACCTAGGGAAAATGTTTACAGAGAAGCCACATGTCAAGATTTATGGAGGTCAAGGAGGTCGACTTTCTGTTTTGGGGTTTTAGATATTGTTTTCAAGTCAGTTGGGGTGTGAACTGTTTTGAAGACAGTTGGTGTTACCTGCCAAGGAAAAAGAAACACCCAGCTCATCTCTTTCTCTACCTCCTTTGAAGAAACCCTGCAAAGATCCAGTGTGGGAGAGCTAAAATCCCTGGTGCTGCATCTCTCCCGAGACGCTGAAAAACCCTTTTATTGAAGTGTGTTGGCTGAAACCGTGATGCCACATGTCTCCTGGAAAGCCTACCAGACGATTTCTTGGCATCTCCAGAACGAATTGCATCCGAAAAGATCCCAGTGATCCGTCTCCGTATACCCGGATGCCAGACAAAAGAGACATCTGACATCCTTCCATATCTACTCTTTTTTCCTTCAAGAATGAGCAAGTACTTAGCCAAAGTATTCTTTTTTGTCTTTTATTTTGTAACAGATCTCTGCAGGGAGAGAATTCCTGTACATTTTTTCCGTGTGTGTGGGGGTGGGGGTGGTGGGGGGGGGGGGTTGCCGGGTGGAATTTAAAAAGGGAACTTTGATATTTCAATCTGTGTGTTAATGCTTTGCTTTGTTACTGGGTAAGTCTTGTTTTGTAATAAACCGACAATTTTGTTGTTTATTAAAGAAACCTGGTTGGTGTATTTTATTCTGGGATAAAGAGTAGGGTCTATGATTGACCGCATTGTTAACTGGGTAAACATTTTAAAAATATATGTTGTGACCTGTGGAGAAGTGCAACTAGAAAGGACAGTGCACTCCTCCCACCTCAGTCGTAACATTGGCTGGCGCTAACATGATGGGATGAATGGCCTCCTTCCACACTGTAAATTTCTATGATTTCTTGATTCCAAACTGGACATGTTAATAATATGTATTCCATCTCACCCATAATTAAAATTAAACCACAAAGGCATTGAATTCAGTGCTGAGAGCCCAGGGACTCCTGCTGTGATTGGTCATCACTATGGAAACCATGGCAAAGCAAAATTAGAGGATATTTGGATAGTACAGCATGTTAGGAATCTGTTTAATCACTCAACTTCCCCCATTATACATATGAGGTCACATACAGAGTGCCACTTCCTCATTAGTATTCTCACGTACTGTCATGTGCAATTAAATAAAATGAAGGTATTTAAAACAACACGATCAGCTAAATTCAAAATTAGCCTTGTATTAGATATTGCAATATTAGAAATATAGCAAGTTTGGAATGTTAGTTGAGGAATGCAACTGGTCAGGGTTGAGTTTTTTTAAAATTGAGAATCCCAAGGTGAAGCACGAAAGACAATAATGCAACATAGGAGAAAGAGTGAGTTAGAGGGAAAGATAATGTGATAACTTGACTTCAACACAGGTAAAATGGGCATTTAAATACATGTATTTATAGCTGAGTAATTACAGGAGTGAATGGTCAAAGTAGCATCAAGAAAATAAAGCAATTAAATTCACACCAGAGAGAGGTTAAAAGTTGGAGATGAAAGAAGAATCACTTAGTAGACATTAAGTTTTTCTTTAATTCTCTTGGGTAAGAGTGAGAGAGAGAGGTAAGTAGAAGTTGGGAAGAGCTCACAATATAGTATATTGTGCATTGTCTGTTGGAAGCAATGGGTTCAATGACCCAACTCCTTTCCTCATTCCATACTTTCTTGGGTTGTTATGCTAGGTATATACACACTACTGAGGCAGCGGCGCTTGAGATGGCTTGGCCATGTGAGCCGCATGGAAGATGGCAGGATCCCCAAAGACACATTGTACAGCGAGCTCGCCACTGGTATCAGACCCACCGGCCGTCCATGTCTCCGCTTTAAAGACGTCTGCAAACGCGACATGAAATCCTGTGACATTGATCACAAGTCGTGGGAGTCAGTTGCCAGCGTCCGCCAAAGCTGGCGGGCAGCCATAAAGGCGGGGCTAAAGTGTGGCGAGTCGAAGAGACTTAGTGGTTGGCAGGAAAAAAGACAGAGGTGCAAGGGGAGAGCCAACTGTGTAACAGCCCCGACAAACAAATTTCTCTGCAGCACCTGTGGAAGAGCCTGTCACTCTAGAATTGGCCTTTATAGCCACTCCAGGCGCTGCTTCACAAACCACTGACCACCTCCAGGCGCTTATCCATTGTCTCTCGAGATAAGGAGGCCAAAGATGCAGAGAGATGTATGCTAGGTATCTCATACAGGTCTTGAACACAACTGAGGACGTACTTGATCCAAACATATGAACGTACGAATTAGGAGCAGGAGCCCCTCGAATTGTTCAATTTGGTTCTAATAATTTGAAGGTATGTTCGTGTTTATTGTTTCCTTCTAGTTAGAGCCTTGTATTTCCTGTTCTAAATCTCAATGCCTGACCTTCCTCCCCATGCAAGAAAATACCTGAGCTTCTTAAATAGAAGGCACAAAGAAAACCATCAATACTGGAAATCTGAAATACAAACAGCAAAAAAAAAAACTGGAAATTTATAATCTGTTAAAAGGAAACTAAATCCATTAGCTCCCTCTTTGTGAAAGTAGTTAGTGGATTTAAACTCTTGATATCCACTTGTTATTTCCCCTTGCTCTCTCTTTTCTTGGCTAATCATGGCTTCCCCAAGCTGACTACACTCGTTATACTGAATATCCCCATCTGAAATAAAAACATTTCCAGCAGTTTCTGTTTTTATTTTTCAAACATTGGTAGTATTTTCCTTTTCTCCTTATCTGAAATATGAACTAGAGTTTCAGATAATCATATATCCATTCAGATCCATATATGAAGGCTATTTTCATTCGAACAAAGCAGTATAATAGGAGCATTTAGGGCAGATAGAAGCAAATTGTTTCCAATAGTTGAAGTTTGTAGCACTGGGGCCATAGATACAAGATTAAATGTCAGAGAGTTAGAACAGAGAGCAAGAAATACTTCTGTACACTTCAGAGTTAGTGATTGAGGCAGAAACTATGTCAACATTCGACATTCGATTGGCTATGTTAATGAAGGAAAAGGGGATGAAGGACTGGGGGAATAAAGGAATATGTGAACTGCGTGGATAAATGTGATTAGGAAGGTAAATGCTGACATGGACTGGTTGGGCCAATTGGTCTGTTTCCAAATTATAACATGTATATATTCCTAGGTATTTCCAGCACATTCTTTTAAATAGATACCCTATTAAAGTTATGCAGCAACTTGGGAAGTTGTTACACCTTTTCATGAATTTTATCTGTTAAACAATTCCCTAGTTTTAAAGTTTAGGCTGCGTTTGAATGCCCACTGTTACCTAGCTACCCACTATTCAGAGAGAAGGCAGTTTTCCATTAAACCTGGGGTTAAGCCTTTTCTGTTGCACTGCATCCACACAGTCCAGGTAGCTGAAGATCTAATAGCATGAATTATGATTAAGCTTGTTATCACCACGTAAAAATATCAAACTGAGAGGTGAAGGATATTTTAAATATCTCTATGAAATAACCTGTGCAACTTCATAATTTCTCCATTGCTAGTCTCTCCCCTCGCCCCTCTCCTCTGCCAACACACAAGGAATGCCATCCAACTGAACATCCGTTTTTTATCTTGGTCTTGCTGGCTGTTATTAAGTGACTCACTGCCTAAATCAGGCACACATCGAGAAGACATTGAGCTTTGCATAAAGGTGAGGCTGTCATTCTAGTAAATTTGCCTGCTGCCTCCAAATGTCAACCGGAAAATGTCACATATGATTTGCATGCATTAGGCAGGTAACGGATGACAAGAATTCAAAACCTCCTAAATGATTAATGATTTTGGGGTCATTCTTTTAAATTGTTTCAATGGTCTATAGTAATTCTGGAGACACTAAGCCAGATATCTGTATCTGTTATGACAAGGCAATGAAAATGCCAGACACTATCATCTGAATAATAAATGAATCTTGAATTTGTCAATCACCCTTGCACTATATAAGCCCTCCCCATCAAAATGTTTCAGATATACTTTAATAATCTTAATAGTAACAATTAGAATATATATATATATATATATCTTTTTTAAAGGATACATATTCAATTTAAAATATTGCAATTACATGAAGATGAAAAAAATGATAATTTTGTATTAAAAAAGAAGCATTTCTTCCCAGCCATTGCAAATGGCCAATATTGAAAACCATTGCATTTAAAATTACACTCTACCTACTCTCATCTCCTGTGCTTACTTCTCTAGGATTACTTATTGTATAACAGTTACTTTTAAGAACCTTAATACAAAAGAAAAATACTGTGGATGCTGGAAATCTGAAATAAAATCAAAAATGCTGGAAACACTGAACAGGTCTGGCAGCACCTGTGGAAGAGAAACAGAGTTAATGGGCTGGATTTTATTCCGGTGACGGGGCCCTGGTGGCAGGCTGGAAGGTGGGGGTCATGGGGGGACAACCCAGCTTCGACCCTCTGTCGAACACCCACTGAACTTAACAGTGGCAGCCAATTAACAGCCATTGTTGTGGCCGCCTTCCCTTAAAGGGACGAGCTCCCACCTCCGGAGCTGCCAGCTAATTGGAGGGCCGGCGGCTCTGCAGTATCACTGGGAGTGGTGGCCAAAGCCAGTATTGCAGGAGGCCTGCAGAGGAGAAGATAGTGGAGACCCCAGGACAGGTAAGTGGGGTTGGGGTTGACAGGGCCAGTCAGGCAGACCCTGGGTAATGGGTGGGTAGGTGTGGGGGAGGGGGGGGTGTCTTGCTGGGCCGTCACCACCTAGGGGACCCTCTGGGGGGCATGGATTTCCCCCAAAGGAGGGAACCGTCCCCCCAAACCCAGCTAAGAGGCTGCAAGGTCTCACCTGGTGGCGCCTCCACGTGGCGGCGGGCACCTCCGTCCTCCACGCTATTGAAGTGGAGGTGGGAAGAGGCTCTTAAGTGACCATTAATTGGCCACTTAATGACCTCAATTGGCCTGGGGCGGGAAGGCTGTTCTTGGCCTTCCCCGCCCCAGACAAAATGGCAGGGAGCTCAGACAAGCTTTCCTTGCCATTTTGTTTACCCAGCCTCCGTTCCCATCTCCAAGGGCAGGATAAAATCCTGCCCAATGTTTCAGGTCTGTGATCTTTCATAAGAAAAATTCACAGACCTGAAACATTAACACTCTCTCTCTACAGATGCTGCCAGACCTGCTGAGTGTTTCCAACATTTTCTGTTTGTATTACTTATAAGAACTTATGTTGTGTTGCATGTCATTTAAATATAAAGGTATAAGCTGCTGCTGCACTGATGGATTTACTGCAGATCCATGAAAGTGACACATAATTGGCATGCATGAGATTTAAATAAGGTATATTGCTTTTTGGATGGCACATATTAGGAATCATTTTGTGACATTCTCCTCCCCTATGTAAAGGCTCACTAGATGGGGGGACAAGTCCCATAATTGGCACTATAGTGTTAACGTCTTAACATGACCCAAAGTGTCATACAGATAACCTCCACACCGGGAGTGGAGATGGACAAAACGGCTTCAGTCATCTAAGCCAGAATATTCTGGAAAATACAGCTTTAAGATACTTTTTGCAAAGTTACAGAATTTCAAAGCATCTCTAACCAATATAAATTTAAAAATATTAACCAGTCAAATAGAAGAGTGGGATTTTGAACATTTTTTTATTCCCAAATTAATTTTATTGACTTTTCTATTCAATTTTCATTTTTTTATATTACTGCTGTATTGGTTTTCTATTTCAATTCCTTTTCATGTTTGCAGAACGCTCACTGTCAATTACCTATTAGTAGAAGATGGCTCACATTAAGTGTGTTCTGTTTGAGAGTTGGTTAAGCACAGAGGCCAACGACTGTGGTATTAAATGCAGCTGCTTTGGTTCTACAATTTAGCAAATTCACGACTGATGGCAATGCTGAGGTTGCAGAAACAACCAGTTTTTCTACTTTACTTCAGTACACAGGTTAGATTTTCTTCTGTGGGTCCTGGCAGGTGTAGCACACCTGAGGCGTCCTTTGCAGGAGAGGAAGGAACATGCATTTTTGTTGCCTTGAGCCATTTATATGATTTTGTTGAACATTAGGCACCTGGTTTAGCTTCAGTCTGAAAATTAGGTAGGAAACAGGATTGCATGTCTCTCAGAGCAGAGAGGGTAGTTGTTAAAAAAAAATCAACTTGCTTGTTTAATCTGCCATATGTTCTGGGATCCCTGCAGATCCTCCAATCTGCGGGGATCCTGGGACAGGTCTTTGTTCTAGGCATTTTCAGGAACCTCTTCAATGAAGTTCACAATAGGTATAAATCTTGGTAAATAAGGCAGCAACCCTCCCACCTCATTCTACACACCTCATGAACGCTGAGCCTGCACCTACAACACGCAAAGTTTTAGTAAGTCCTGGGGCAGCAAGGGAAGAGGAACCTGATGTAAGGAATCTCTGCTGTTTCACCGCCCCTCAGGGAGGCGGTGGTGTATTGGTAATGTCACTGGACTACTAATGCAGAGGCCCAGGCTAGTGCTCTGGGGACATAGGTTCAAATCCCACCACTAACAGATGGTGAAATATGAATTCAATTAATAAATCTGGAATTAAAAAGCTAGTCTAACGATGACCATTGTCGATTGTTGTAAAAACCCATATGGTTCACTAATGTCCTTTAGGGAAGGAAATCTGCTGTCCATATCTAGTCAGGCCTATGTGTGACTCCAGACCCACAGCAATGGCGGACACTTAAATGCCCTCTGAAATGGCCTAGCAAGCCATTCAGTCCAAGGGCAATTAAGGATGGGCAATAAATGCTGGCCAAGCCAATAATGCCACATCCCATGAACAAATAAGAAATTAAAATGCTGATTCTCCATGTGCAGTGAAGAGAAAAATCCTACCTCATATCTGAAAACAATGAAATGCCAGTTGATAAAAAGAAATAGCTACAATTTTTATAGACCATATACAGGTCACAGGTACTGCCCTGCTCTCAAAAGACAAGTGCAACCCGAATCACAAAGAATCAAAAAGACAGAAAACTAAACCTACAGTGACAATTAACTTTTTCACCTGCCCTGGCACAAACTTCCTTTCAGTGAAAGAACTCAACCTTCAATATGATAAGATCCTAAGTCTGCACCAGTTTGTAATAACAAGGTTCAACCACAGATATACACAATGGATTCCTCTTAACAGGAACTTGCTCTTAATCAAATTTGCTGTTATGAGGAATTCACTTTTCCACTGTTATTGATCCAGAATCTGGTGCTCACAGTTGGGATAAATTGCTCTTCAGCCACATGCCTTTAATACATCGTTTGGTATTAAATCAGGTGTCAAATTTGATTTTGAGTCCAATGCCCTTGTGCCTGCCAGCTTCAAAGACAGCCCATTTATACACAGACAGTTTCTGGAGCTGGCATACAGTGAGAACAAGGCTGCCATTTATTGTTTGTTACTTCCTTCTATGGCCTTTTCATACCCCATTGTCCTCCCCAATTACTTTGGCTACCACGCAGGGATGAACAGTATTTTAAGTTTAGTCTCTTTAGTTTTTTGAGCTTTAACACACTTTTACAGCTCAGGTTTAAACAGTGTCTAAAACAGTGCTTATACAATTCCTATATTGATATAGATGTGCACTGAGTGAGCTGCTTAGACCATATGTGCATAGCCAACTTTGAGCAACAATGATAGTTGAGGATTTTAAACGATCATGTTCAGATCCCTCCATGGCCTCACCCCTCCCTAGCTCCATAAACTCCTCTAGTCCTACAACCCTCCAAGAGCTCTGCGTTCCTCTAACTCTGGCCTCTTGTGCATCCCCACTTCTTTCACCCGATGATTGACAGCCATGTCTTCAGCCATCTAGGCCTTTAGTCTTAATTCCCTGTCCAAACCCCTTCACCTCTCCACCTCACTCTTCTTTTCCGACTGCTTGTACCGAGCATTTAATCCCCTGCCCTCATGTCTTCTTTTTTGGCTCAGTGTAAATTTTTGTCTGATTAAACTCCTACGACGCACCTTAGGATGTTTTACTAAATTAAATGCACTATATAAAAGCAATTTTTTAAGTGCTTTTTCTGCACAGTGGGGTAGATAAAAATTACCATGTCTGGGTACAAACCAAATCATGGGAGAAACAGACTATATGGAGAAGCTGCAGGTCATGATTTTTGGTGGGCAGGATCCAGAGTGAATCCTGCACACCAATTCAGCTGTCTGTGCACCGTCAAACTCAGAATTGCTTTAGCAGCGAGTCTGACCTCTGAGGTGTGGCCGAGTCTCAGGCAAATGACTGGGCCATTCATTTTTCCAAAAGGGTAGCAGATTCTGCAAATTAGCACATAAATTCAATGTTCTTTTGCAATACTAAAGGCAGCATAAGTGCAGTAATCTATAAAATGCAGCCACTTCTTATTTTGAAAAGCAAAGCTAACCTCATTAGGCAGCTAAAGGCAGCACATTAAGAGTATCCTTGAGCCGTGACCGTACGCACTAATGAAACTAACTTTTCTTCACCTTTTCTGAAAAGTGTCTTAAGACATTCAAGGGCTTTTGTCATGCAACTGTGGGTGATTTATAGTTGACTAATGTAATAGACTACAGGGCAAAAGTAAATATAGAAATGATGCAAAAGCTGAATCTATTTGTTGAAAGTTAAGAAACAAGAGGGGAACTATTACTTTATTGGGAGTATATTATAGAAAGCCAAATATTGGCAAAGAGCTCAGGTAGAGAACTGAAGATGAGTTAGAGAGCATGCAAGAACAACACAGTCATAATAATGGTAGACTTTAATTATACAAAATAGACTGTATCTAAAGCAAAGAAGGTTGTAGCTACAACCTGTCTAGGACTCCTTTCTAGATCAGTTGCTTTTAGTCCAACAAGGAAATAAGCAGCTCTGGATTTAGCTCTAGGAAATGAAGATAGGCTAAGGGTAGGGGAACATCTAAGAAACTGCAACAATAACATAGGTTTCATATAGAAAAGAAGAGGAAACAGCCAAAGAAAAAGATATTCACTGGAAAAAGCCAATTTCAGTGTGATAAAGAGGAAACTGGCCCAGATAATCTGGAGAGAAACAATGGTAGATAAGGCAGTGTGCAAACAATGAGAAAAGTTCAAATAGCAGAAGATTAGGTTATAGACTAGACATATTCTCGCAAAACGAAAAGGTGTTGCAGCAAAAGCTTGAGCTCCTTGGATCGGTAGAGAAATAAAATGGAACTAAGATGCATATGATGGAAAATCAGTACTAATAATAGAAAAGACAATCAAGCAGAATATAAACACATGGAGAGGAAGTAAAAAGGAGACTAGAAAGACAAAGAAAGGGTGTAAAGAAAGACTGGCAAGTAACAGGGAAATAGTAAACACATAAAAAGAATACAATAGAATAGGGGCAATTAAATATGAACAAGTATATCTAATGGAGGATTACAGAATGGAAGCAATACTAAATGAACAACTTGCCTTATGTTTCACAGAAGTGAGAATGAAAGAGTGCAAGCGGAATTGGATAGGAGAATTCTGGGTACTGCCTGTGTGGAGTTTGCAAGTTCTCCCTGTGTCTGCGTGGGTTTCCTCCGGGTGCTCCGGTTTCCTCCCACAAGCCAAAGACTTGCAGGTTGATAGGTAAATTGGCCATTAGCAATTGCTCCTAGTATAGGTAGGTGGTAGGGAAATATAGGGACAGGTGGGGATATGGTAGGAATATGGAATTAGTGTAGGATTAGTATAAATGGGTGGTTGATGGTCGGCACAGACTCGGTGGGCCGAAGGGCCTGTTTCGGTGCTGTATCTCTAAAAAAAAAA
Source organism: Heterodontus francisci (assembly GCF_036365525.1). NCBI lineage: Eukaryota > Metazoa > Chordata > Chondrichthyes > Heterodontiformes > Heterodontidae > Heterodontus > Heterodontus francisci. The sequence continues at coordinate 71,414,675 of NC_090371.1, read as the reverse complement.
CTACAGATAATGAAGTAGTATTGAAAAAAATGGCAGGATTGAAAATGGAAAAGGCAACAGTATGTATCGTATATATTCAAGAATGGTAAAGATAGTCAGAAAAAAAATTGCAGAGGCTTTGACCACAATCTTTCAAACATCCTTAGATATGGAAGTTGTGCCAGAGGACTGTAGGGTGGCTGTTACACATTTAGGCCTGTTGTATATATCTTTTGAACTCAGTGGTTTCAGTCACCTCCATAAATACTAAGAAAATCTTACTTTTATGGGCATTGTCTCACAGTCAATGCACGGCAGCTTAACTCAGGGGTGAAATTAAAGTACCCCCTTGTGACTTAAAATTGGAAATTCATAACTCTTGAACACATGCTTTTTCAATCTTTTTGAAGATGGATTTTAGTTTCTGGCTGCTGGACCATCTCTGATAGCTGTGGATGTCTATACAGCCGAGTAAGTGAGGAACTCCATTAGTAAACTGACGTTATGCTTTATGGATCCTGATCGTACCTCTGTGCCTCTGGTATTGAACTCATCAACCATCCGACTGCACATTGATTCAAGAGGTGCAGAATCTTGGTGTACTGCTTGACCTCAAGTTCAGCTTCCCTCACCCACACCTGATCTGATACTAAGACTGTTTCCTTCCACCTCCACAGCATCTCCATCCAGTCTCACCTCTCTACTGTTAAAACTGTAACCCATGTCTTCATCATCTGGCCTCCCTACCTCATCTTCCACAAGTTTCAACTCATCCAAAATGCAACAGCTTGAGTCCTCATCCACATAAAGTCAAACAATTCCACTGGCTCCCTGTACTACAATTTTATGTCTCCATAAACATGCCCTCTTCCTCAAATATTGGGCTTCACCTTGTTCCCACATGCTGTACATTAGCGAAACTCCCTGTCTAGCTCCCTCTATCTTGCTACACCCTCACTGTTTTCAAAAACATCCTTAAAACCTTTCTTTTCAACGGCACATTTGCTCCCCCAGAGTCAGGGGGTTAAGCTCAACTTATTTCAAAGGAAAGGAAATTGCACAGGGTGCATAACAGGCAGCCGATCTGCTGCCATGCAACTGGCATCCCCACCCAAGTTGAATTTTATTCCATAAGTCTTTCCCTTTCTCTCTTCCCTTTACTGTTTTCTTATCACTGCTTCTTGTCCTATTTTGAAACATCATCTTGGCGGGAAAGGTGCTATAGAAATGCAAACTGATGTACAGGTGGCCCAAAAGCTCGGGCATCCCCATCCTGTTGCAACGGTCCCTGGAGCTCCTCCACAGGAGGAAATTTGGTGCCTTCACATACAATAGTACTGCCTCATTTATGTTGCAGTGATGTTGCTAAATTTGGGGCTGCCATCAACAGAACAGTCATGGGGCACAGTAAAATAAAACTAAAAAAAACCTCATTTGCAGCATGCTTATCAGGAAGAATGAACTGCTCTCATCTCAAATTTGGAGCTGTGTGGGAATGAATGCGCATAATCTGTACCCAGATAAAGCCTGTGGCTGAATACTACTACTTTTTGAACTGGCCTCAAGTCTGAATTGGTATTCCTCACACTAAAATCCCTATAGGATCTTCTGATTATTGGCCTCAAGTACCTACAATTCATCCTAAGAGATCTCGTAGGGTTTTACCAAGAGCTATATGGACTCTCTAGGATACAAGAGGGATTTAAAGGAAAACTAGACAACTGTAGGGAATAAAAATAGAAATAAATCTTTTAAAATTATACTGGCAATTAAGTGCAAAATAAACCTACCTTCAGTTTAATATGATTTGAATATGTTCCAGTAGAATTTCAGCTTTTGCCATGGCCAAAGCTGAACCAGGGCCAAGACAGTGGAGAGGCATTGTGGAGGATCATAGCTTCTGACACTTGCTTGGGAGCTGATGAGAATTTCTTAGAAAAGTTGATACTCATTGAATGCTTCAATTCGTGAGGCACAGAAATGAGTTGAAAAAAAAGTAATTTTTTTAAAAAGACAAACAGACCAGTGGCTATTTTACATTTATAGATTACTATTGAAAACCAGGTTTCCCCAGTCCCAATGGGTACTCTAATCACAGTTCTGGCCTTCAACTGCATTAGAGCCTATCCTCTCAAGAGATGCTACAACCAGGCCCTGAAATGCATTGTACCATTGCTGACGATGCAAAGATAGGTAGGAAAGCATGTTGTGAGGCAGGCACAAAGAGTCTGCAAGGGGTAATAGATAGTTTACGTGAAGGCAAAGATTTGGCAGATATGGGACATAATGTGGGAAAATGTGAGGTTATTCGCTTTGGTAGGAAGAACAGAACAGAAGAATATTATTAAATGGAGAGAAACTACAGAATGCTGCAGTATAGAGGGATCTGGATGCTCACAAAAAGTTAGCAAGCAGATACAGCTAGTAATTAGGAAGGCAAATAGAATTATGGCTTTTATTGAAAGGGGGATAGAGTATAAAAGTAGCGAAGTATTGCTACAGGGCATTGATGAGACTGCACCTAGAGTACTGCGTACAGTTCTGATTTTCTTTTTTAAGGAGGGATATATTTGCATTGGAGGCAGTTCAGAGAAGATTGACTCGGTTGATTCCTGCAATGAAGGGGTTGCCTTATGAGGAAAGGTTGAGCAGGCTGGGCCTATATTCATTGGAGTTTAGAAGGAGAGTGATCTTATAGAAACATATAAGATTCTGAGGGGGATTGACAGGGCAGACGCTGACAGGATGTTTCCCCTCATGGGGGAATCTAGAACTAGAGGTCACAGTTTCAAAATAAGGGATCTTCCATTTAAGATGGAGATGAGAAGCAATTTCTTCTCTCTTTGGAATTCTGTATCCCAGAGAGCAGTGGAGGCTGGGTCATTGAATAGATTCAATGGACAGATTTTTGATCAACAAGGGAGTTGAGGGTTATGGGGAGCAGATAGGGAAATGAAGTTAAGGCCACAAACATTTTAGCCTTGATCTTATTGAATGGCAGAGTAGTCTCGAGGGGCCGAATGGCCTACTCCAACTCCTATTTCTTATATTATGTTCTAGACTCATCAACTGCAGACTTTTAACAATGAGTGCTCAATGCACCATGTGAAACATTTGTCTCTTATTGTACACCCTATAATGGATTGAAGGTGCTATAATGTTTGGAACAAAATGATTGATTCTGTTGTGTGACACAATAATGGCTTCTCATGTCACTTGGTATGGTTTTGCTTTGATCGTAACGGAATATGGGGGACAAAAAAAATCAAATCAAAATGACAAGACTAAAATGAAGAGAGAAAAATCAAAGTATATTTATTCCAGAGAATCAGAGATGGGAGCCAATCACTGCTGATGCATAAGGTTCGTTGTAACATAACTTTCAGACAGTTCCGCCAAAGAGAGTTCCATTATTATTAACGTGCCTGCATTATTCCCTTGTTATCCTCTGTAGAATGATCTTAAGCCAGCAACACTGCAGTATACAAACCCTCCCCTGACTATAATGATGTTGCTGGTCTTTTTCAAACTTAGAAATCATCTCTTTGGTATTAATGAGGGGTACGTGCTGCCAAATCATCACTGTTGTATTCCATAAGATCATTTGATATGTATTATCATTTTGCTTTCCTTTTGGAGTATTTCAATTTTGCCAATGCCAGTTGCTATGAGTCTCAATTTTAAAGATAGCCATTGTCATCAGCATTTATTAGATACAAGTAGATCTCATGTGGCATATAATACCACATAACACATAGAATATTCTCATGTAGCCATTCTGATTCTCTTTGAGATCTTAGAGTTGTCTCTAAAGGATTTTGTTTATTTATTGAGATGGGCATGAGGACTGGGAGCATGTGAGGGTAGCTTTGGGCCTGTGAAGGTTGATCTTCTGCCAGTGTGCTGCTTGTGGGGCACTCTGTGCTTTTTGGGTCAAGGAGACTTCATCGCTGCTCTGAATTGTGTGCCTATCTCAAAGGTGCTGGGGTGCATCAAGAGGCTTGGGATCCCATAGAGAAAAGGGCTGTGTGGCCCCCTCCCATTTGTCAGGGAACACACCTTTGAGAGAAAAGACAATTGCTGCAGCAGGCTTTAGGTATCTGCCACAGTGTATCTGGGCCAATTTTGTCCAGGACAACTGATAAGAGAGCAGCTGTAACTTGAAAAAAAATTATAGATCTGAAACACATAAACATAGAAAATTTACAGCACAGAGAAGGCTATTTGGCCCATCATGTCTGCGCCAGCTAAAAAAGAGCTTTCCAGCCTAAGCCCACTTTCCAACTTTTGGTCCATAGACTGCAGGCTATGGTACATCAAGTGCATAACCAAGTATTTTCTAAATGTGATGAGGGTTTCTGCCTCTAGCACCCTTTCAGGCAGTGAGTTCCAGACCCCCACTGCCCTCTGGGTGAAAATAATTCTTCTCAACCCCCCTCGAATCCTTCTTCCAATTTCTTTAAATCTATGCCACTTGGTTATTGACCTCTCTGTTAAGGGAAATAGGTCCTTCTTATCCACTCTATCTAGGCACCTCATAATTTTATACACCTCAATTAAATTTCTCCTCAGCCTCCTCTATTCCAAAGAAAACACCACCAGCTCAGTCAGCAGTGGTGCTACTTAGCCACTTTTGGTGATGGACATTGCAGTCCCCCACCTAGAGTACATTCTGTGCCTTTGCTACCCTCAGTGCTTCTTCCAAGATCTGTTCAACATGGAGAAGCACTAATTCATCAGCTGAGGGAGGGTGGTAGGTGGTAATCAGCAGAAGGTTTCCTTGTCCATGCATGACCTGACGCCATGGGACTTCATGGGGTCTGGAGTCAATGTTGAGGACCCCCAAGGTCACTCCTTACCTACTGTATACCGCTGTGCCGCCACCTCTGGTGGGTCTGTCCTGCAAGTGGGGCAGGACATACCCAGGGATGGTGATTTAACAGTCTGTGACATTGGTTATAAGATATGATTCGGTGAGTGTGACTATGTCAGGCTGTGGTTTGATTAGTCTGTGGGACAGCTCTCCCAATTTTGGCACAAATCTCAGTATGTTAGTGAGGAGGACTTTGCAGGGTCGACAGGGCAGGGTGCGCCTTTGTCGTTTCCAGTACCTAGGTCGCTGTCAGGGGGCTAGGGGAGTTCCTCCTTAGCCCCCCCACCAACATAAAAAATACTCTGGCCTGCTATCACCCACCTTCCCCTCTCAGACCACCTCCCCCTCTAGACACAACCTGCTTCGTGACTCTGAGCAGAAGCTGGCTGATTTCCCATCACCCACAACCAGCAAACTGCATCAGGACTCCAGTTTGGCACCTGCAGTTTGCTGGCAGCAGTCAAATTAGGGCTGAACCAAAGATTGTTGGGGCTTCCCAACTAGGGGTGCTAACTCTGGACATATACATCAAGGTTTCATCACATGATCTCCAGCCTCCAATTGCTCTGTCCAGTCAAACAGCCTCTTACTCTATCCAGAAAAATTTTGTAACCCATGGTATCCAAGGGAAAGTTGGATCCACAATTGGCTCAGTGGCAGGAGGTAAAGCGTAATGGTCGATTGGTGTTTTTGTGGCTGGAAGGCTGTTTCCAGTGGGACCTAAATGTTCAAAGAAATTGACAGCAACTCATCATTTTTTACTACCCCTATAATTTTTCACTGAAGTGTCCAGGAGATTAATCTTCAATTTCTGGAGACTCCGGAGTAATCCTGGAAGGTTAGCCACCCTACTCCCAACATGAGCTCTGAATAGGCACCATGGCCACTCTACTCATACTTTTTTGATTTGCTTGAGGGATGTTGGCACTACTAGCTAAACCAGTATTTATTGCCCATCCCAAATTGCCCTTGAACTGACTGGCTTACTACTACATTGCTGTGGGTTTGGAGTCACATATAGGCTTGACCAGCATATTTCCCTTCCTTAAAGGAACAAGTGAACAAGATGGGTTGTTACAGCAATCAACACTGGCTTCATGGTCACCATTAAACTAACTTTTAATTCCAGATTTATTAAGTGAATTCAAATTTCACCATCTTCCATGGTGGGATTTGAACTCATGCCCCCAGAGCATTAACCTGCATTACTGGGCTAGTGACTTACCACTACACTACCACCTCCCCTTGTTTTAGCTGGAAGTCTGAAGATCCAAACCCTAACTCATACACTTTTGTCTACATGGCAGATAGCTACCAGCCTCCAACATTAAACATTTGATGGAACAGTCTTTCATTTAAATGAATGGAGAAAATGCATTTAAAAATGGCACACTTAATAGGAGTATCTACTTAACAGGTAATGGAATATACTGTTCTCTCAATTGACCTCCCTGCAACACAGCATTAATGACTAGATCCCATTGGGCTTTCACTTTTGTGTTTGTTTCTGCAGCATCCTTCACAGTTTCATTTATTTCTGTATTGACACAAGTACTTAAAATCAAAGAATTGCTTTGACATAACACTGTATTATGATGCAAAATTAGTGTACGACATTTAATTAAAGGCCACAATTCCCATCATTGCCATAGAAACAGTCCTTACGCTCTATTTCAGCAGCCATCTTTCCTCAACATTAATGTACTGAATGCCGTTTATTAATACTTTATGATGAGACCCATGCATATTAATTAAAATGTGCATTTTGACATTTAATAGACAATGCTATGCAATTATATTCAACATTATTAAGGCAACATAAAGAGCACTTAGGGGATGGTAAATTTAACAGTAAATCACAGAAGCCTTGGTACTGAAACATCGATGCAATATTATTTTAAGTAAGTTAATCAACATTTTATTAAAAGCTAAGTATATTAATGTATATGTTATAGATTAAGAACATAGGAACAGGAATAGGCCACTCACCCCCTCAAGCCTGTTCCACTATTTGATTAAATATTGGCTCATGTCTATCTGAAATCTATTTACCCACTCTTGGTTCTATATCCCTTGATACCATTACCGAACAAAAATCTATCAATCTCAGTCTTGAAAATTTCAGTTGACCTAGCTTCAGCATCCTTTTGGCGCAGAGAGTTCCAGATTTCCACCATCCCTGCACAAAAAAGGAACTTCCTGATTCACTCCTAAAAGGCCGAGCACTAATATTAAGACTATGGGCCGGATTTTGTGCAGGAGGCGGGGCTCCCGGCAGCAGGCCAAAAAGGCGGCGGATTCCTGCCTCTGCATTTTTTTCAGCCCTCCCGGAGCGATCCTCCAATCTTTTGCTGTCAAAGTTTAAGGAGATGGGATCCATGTTTCTTTAAAGACTTAATAGGGATGCGGATCCCGCCCCCAAGAGCTGCCGGCCAATCGCAGGGCCAGCAGCTACGCCGTATCGGCAGCGTCACCAGGAGCACTGGCCACTGCCGGTACTGCAGAAGCCTCGGACCCAGGCCCAACGTTGGAATCCTGGAGAAGAGGTAGATGAGGCGGGGTTGCTGGGACCAGCCCAGAACACCCGCGCGAGAGGGGTAGGGGGTGGGTATTTGGTCCAGGGGGTGTGGGGTTCCCGGGGGTGTACAGTTGTTCCCAGTGGGGGTCCTCTGTAGGCCACAAATTGCTCACGACGGAGGGACCCCTCTCCCAAGCCTGCAGGGAGGGTGCCTCATTTTCCAAAGCATGCTCCCCGCGCAGCGGAGGCCCCCCTTCCGCCGCTGTAAAGATCCCAGCAGTGGCGTGAAGAGGCCCTTAAGTGGCCGTCATTAAGCCACTTAAGGGCCTCAACTGGCCTCTGGACGGGAAGGCTGTTGTCAGCCTATTCCAGCCCCCAGGAGAATAGGAACCGGGAATCCCGGCGTCGAGTTCCGTGGCAGGCGATTCTGCCCTGTTTCTTTGCCCCCACCCACCAAGAAATCCACCGTCGGAGTGAGAACAAGATCTGGCCCTATGTTCCCTTGTTCTGGATTTCTGCACCAAAGGAAATATTTTTGCTATGCTGACCCTATTGAACCCCTTTATCATTTTCAATACCTTGATTAAATCACCTTAAAGCCTCAAGGCAGCGCAAATTAAGTTTATGCAGTGTAGCCCCATAATTTAACCCTTTAAGCTCCAGTATCAACTTGGTGAATCTGCGCTGTACTTTGTACCTCCACCTCCACACCCACCCCCACCCCACAAAACCTTAGGAAAATACACAGTTTTTGAATATCGGTGCCCAAACCTGAACGCAATACACCAGATGGGGTCTGACCAAGCCTCTGTACTACTGAAGCATCACGTACTCACTTTTGTATTCCAAACCCCTTGAGATAAAAGCCAACATGCCATTAGCCTTTTTGATAATTTTCTGTACTATGGAATAGGTTTCAGCGATTTGGCACACAGCCATCGAAATCCTTTTGCTCCTCTACAGATTTTTGTCTTTCTCTGATCTAAAGTGGATGACATCACACTTTCCCACAATGAACTCCACTTACCATAGTGATGCCCAATCACGTAGTCAGTCTCCATCCCTTTACTAAAATAAAATCGCAGGAGGTGTAATACCTGCCCATTTATCTCCTCTCTCCTCACTATCCCACTATCTTTTTTACATTTTTTACAATTCTTTTTCTTTTGTTTATTTCATTTCATTGTAGTTTGTTCAGTTTGCTTATCCAATTTTTTTTTCAGGTTTGCACTTGCTGCTGTTCAATATTCAGTCCATTAATACCCTATCTGTACTAATGCTTTGTCTTTCAACACACCATTAACATATTGTTTGCCTTTGCTCCATGACCTCTTGGTCAGCTATGTGGCCTTGTCAAATCTACACCTTCTCCTTTGTTATCACTTGCCCCACCCCCGGCTCACTTGCTTATAACCTTTGACATTTCTAATATTTGCTAGTTCCGAAGAAGGGTCACTGACCCGAAACATTAACTCTGCTTCTCTTTCCACAGATGCTGCCAGACCTGCTGAGTGGTTCCAGCATTTCTTGTTTTTATTCCATCCCTTTACTTTCTGCTTCCATCTGCACAACTTACTGTGCCTCTTAACTAGCTGATCTATACCTCAACTCCATTTATCTACCTTTGTTCCTCATCCCTTAGTACCCTTACCTAATTAAATAGCATCAATCTCAGTTTGGAAAATTTCAATTGACCCAGCACCTACACCTTTTTAGAGCTTGGGATTTCCACTACCATTTCTGAGAAAAGCTGATGTGGACTATATTTCTGTGTGATTCACTACACACTTGAAAAGTTTAAAATCAGCAATCTCTTATTTCCACAGCAGAATTTCACAGCAAACACAATGTAACAGTGAAGGAAGCTTGCACTCAGTTCATTGTTAAATATAGTGGGTGCTGATATTCACTGGGGGCAGGGTTTCAGAGCTGGTGGTGGGGATTTGGTGGGGGGGGTGAATGCAATGAGGGAGAGTTAAGGTTGGGAAACCCTAAGGGCAGGTTTTCCTGAATGGTGTGGAAGTTTTTGTTTTAAATAGATTCCACACCCAGATGCCAGCCTGATTAACAGGCTTGGCTTGTTAGGTGAGGAAAGCTCCATAAAATGCCACAACCCAGAATTAGGTAACTTATGTGGATATTGGAAGTAGATAGATATATCACTGGGTTAATGGGTGAGTGGGTAGAGTGTGGTTTGGGAGGTCAGGGTTGATCACTGGGGGGTGTCAAGGAAGATCTTTGGTGGTGGGGGGGGGTCAGAGATTGAGGACGGGGTCAGAAATTGTGTGGGGAGAGTTGCAGATTATGGAGGAGTGTTGGAGATTGTGGAGGGTCAGCGATGAAGGGGTTAGGTAGGGTGTGCGATAGAAGAGGAGGGGGGACAGACAGATCATGGTGAGGGGAGGGGTTGAAGTTGACAGGTTAGCTTTTTGGACCAAGGGGAAACACTCCTGTCACTGCTGGCCCACAAGAAGTGCTGAAAAGGCACTTACATTTAAATCCAGCCCTTCTGACCTCCTTTACTTTCTGGGTTTGCTGAGGCCTGGGAAATCCAGCCCACAGTGGTTAAAAATAGAAACCTTGTTAAAATGGAGGCACGCAACCTCCTTAAGAAATTTCAGTGACCAATCCACTTCCTGACAGGGGATTGGCTGTTGCCATCTGAACCACCTGAGTTAAAATTGGAAGTGGATAGGTTTGAGGTGGGTTGAGTCCCTGTTTTAGATTTTAAACATTTTAACCATGTAACCAACCCAAACCCATCTGTTTTGGGGAGGGGGGTTAGAGTTAGGGTTAAGGGTGGTGGGAGGTGGGAGTTAAAAGTGCCCCCAATGTTATTACCTTGATAATCAATTTAATCTGTAACAGGCTGGCATAAATGATCAGAGTCACAAAAACATGTTTTTGAACTAGATAAAACATATCTTAATTTTTGAACAACAAAAGGAAACATCAAAGGAGCAAGGGGAGATTTTTTATCCCAATTATTAGTTCATTTTAATTTGCTTCATTATTTCTTTTTCCAAACTCTTTTCTGTTTTCACATTTCAGGTTTGTATTTTTTTCCCCATTTATGGACACACTCCTCTGGTTGTATAACACACCAGCAGGATAAACTCTCCTGAATGTTTAATGGGATGTCTTTTTAGCATTTAGCTATAAGTGCTTATCTCCAAACCTTGACTGATTGCAAGATTCTATCAATTGGATGGGAATCCTTTTTATAGTGAAATCATTTGCCACAACAGAACTTCTTTATATCAGCCACTGGCTGACTGAATGCTACTGAGCAAAATGGATTATGCAGCAAATATGGAATATAGCAAGTAGTTAGATCAACTTAATAGTTTTTCAAAATAAAAATCCAAAATTTTTGATGCTTCCTTGTTCGGCCCTTTGAGCCTGCTCCGCCATTCAATAAGTTCATGCTGAACTGATTACTCCACATTTCCACTCTTGCCTGATAACCTTCCACCCCCTTGCTCATCAAGAATCTGTCTACCTCTGCCTTAAAAATATTCCACCGCCTTTTGAGGAAGAGAATTACAAAGACTCACGACCCTCTGAGAGAAAAGAATTTCTCCTCATCTCTGTCTTAAATGGGCGACCCCTTATTTTTAAACAGTGACCTTTAGTTCTAGATTCTCCCACAAGGGGAAACATCCATCCTGTCAAGATCCCTTAGGATCTTAAAGCAAAATACTGCGGATGCTGGAAATCTGAAACAAAAACAAGAAATGCTGGATTCACTCAGCAGGTCTGGCAGCATCTGTGGAAAGAGAAGCAGAGTTAACGTTTCGGGTCAGTGACCCTTCTTCGGAACTGAAGGGGACTGTCAGAGAATACAGCAGAATATAGATAGATTAGAGAGTTGGGCAGAGAAATGGCAGATGGAGTTCAATCAGGGCAAATGCGAGGTGATGCATTTTGGAAGATCCAATTCAAGAGTGAACTATACAGTAAATGGAAAAGTCCTGGGGAAAATTGATGTCCAGAGAGATTTGGGTGTTCAGGTCCACTGTTCCCTGAAGGTGGCAACGCAGGTAAATAGAGTGGTCAAGAAGGCATACGGCATGCTTTCCTTCATCGGACGGGGCATTGAGTACAAGAGTTGGCAGGTCATGTTACAGTTGTATAGGATTTTGGTTCGGCCACATTTGGAATACTGCGTACAGTTCTGGTCGCCACATTATCAAAAGGATGTGGATGCTTTGGAGAGGGTGCAGAGGAGGTTCACCAAGATGTTGCCTGGTATGGAGGGCGCTAGCTATGAAGAGAGGTTGAGTAGATTAGGATTATTTTCATTAGAAAGACGGAGGTTGAGGGGGGACCTGATTGAGGTGTACAAAATCATGAGAGGTACAGACAGGGTGGATAGCAAGAGGCTTTTTCCCAGAGTGGGGGTTTCAATTACTAGAGGACACGAGTTCAAAGTGAAAGGGGAAATGTTTAGGGGGGATATGCGTGGAAAGTTCTTTACGCAGAGGGTGGTGGGCACCTGGAACGCATTGCCAGCGGAGGTGGTAGATGCGGGCACGATGGAGTCTTTTAAGATGTATCTAGACAGATACATGAATGGGCAGGAAGAAAAGAGATACAGAACCTTAGAAAATAGGCGACATGTTTAGAGAGAGGATCTGGATCGGCGCAGGCTTGGAGGGCCGAAGGGCCTGTTCCTGTGCTGTAATTATCTTTGTTCTTTGTTCTCACCATTTAGATAATATGCTTCCTTTTTATTCTTCCTGCCAAAGTGGACAATTTCACACTTTCCCACATTATACTCCATTTGCCAGATCTTTGCCCACTCACTTAACCTATCTATATCCCTTTGTAGCCCCCTTGCGTCCTCTTCACAAGTTACTTTCCTACCTAACTTTGTGTCATCAGCAAATTTAGCAACTATACCTTCGGTCCCTTCATCGAAGTCATTTCTATAAATTGTAAAAAGTTGAGGCCCCAAAACAGATCCCTGTGGCACACCACTCATTACATCTTGCCAACCAGAAAATGACCCATTTATGCCTACTCTTTTTCTGTTAGCTAGCCAATCTTCTATCTATGCCAACATGTTACCCCCTAAACCATGAGCTTTTATTTTCTGCAATAACCTTTGATGTGGCACCTTATCAAATGCCTTCTGGAAATCTAAAACATCCACTGGTTCCCCTTTATCCACAGCACATGTAATTCCTTCAAAGAATTCCAATAAATTGGTTAAACATGATTTCCTTTTCACAAAAGCATGTTGACTCTGCCTGATTACCTTGAACTTTTCTAAACGCCCTACTTTAATAATAGCTTCTAACATTTTCCCTAAGACAGATGTTAAGACAACTGGCCTGTAGATTCCTGCTTTCTGTCTCCCTCCCTTTTTGAATAAAGGAGTTACATTCACTATTTTCCAATCTAAAGGAACCTTCCCTGAATCTAGGGAATTTTGGAAAATTAAAACTAAGGCATCAACTATCTCACTAGCCGCTTCTTTTAACACCCGAGGATAAAGTCCATCAGGACCCAAGGACTTGTCAGCCCGCAGCTCCAACAATTTGTTTAGTACCACTTCCCAGGTGACTGTAATTTTCTTGAGTTCCTCCCTACCTTCCATTTCCTGACTTACAGCTAATACTCGGATGTTACTTGTATCCTCAATAGTGAAGACCAATGCAAAATACCTGTTCAGTTCATCTGCCATCTCCTTATTATCCATTAGTAATTCCTAGACTCATTTTCGATAGGACCAACCCTCACTTTGTTAACTCTGTTCCTTTTTAATTATCTATAGAAACTCTTAATATCTGTCTTTATATTTCTAGCTAGCTTTCTCTTGTAATTTCTCTAATTTTACCTTCCTGATCAATCTTTTAGTCATTCTTTGCTATTTTTCATATTCTGTCCAATCTTCCGACCTGCCTCCCATCTTTGCACAATTATAGGCTTTTTCTTTAAGTTTGATACTATCTTTAACTGTTTTATCAGATTTTGGGTCAGATCAGAAAAATTATTATCCTGATTATCCCTGTTGCTGAACTGGAATAAATACTTTTATGGCATGGTTGCACTTGGAGTACCAGTTGGAGACTCATATCTGATTGGAATCACATGCATCCAGTAGACCCAAATTATACTGCATGTGCCATCATCTCTCAACATGGCAGGTACATTTTTAATGGACTGGATTTTGTGGTCAGTGGTGATGCAAGCTGCCCACAAAGATCTAGCTATCTCTGTGGTGTGGATTTCCCCTTTCCCTAAATCAGATTGTTTCTGGCACCAATGCAAGGGGATCTCCAGACATCCAGCAACAATGATGTCATCAAGCAGGGTAAGCAGCCAATCACACTGAAGAATTCTCACAAATAGCAAACCTGGAAGGAAAAAATGCTGAATCCTTTCACTTTTAATTTTAAATTCTTAGATAAAGTGCGATAAATGATTGGGGCAATCATCTAGATTTAAGGTAGAAGCTAAAAATGTCATATCTTTATTCGAAGAAAAAACTATATGGAATTTATCATAATGGAGAAATTTGACATTCAACAAATATAAAATTACTCTTCTAGGTCCAGTGTAGCTGTTCAGCGGTAATTATGAACTGAGTACGCTGTTAAAAACACAGTTACACCTCATTTAACAAGGTGTAACTTTATCAAGGGTTTGAACAGCAAGACTAAGAGTGTAAAGTGTAGAGGTTCTCATCAGTTCAATGTTTTCCAGTTGATTGCAGCCTAGGGAGACCTCAACAGCACACACTCTGGACAAGCGTAGAATCACTGACAGCAACTTCTGGATTTCCACATTTAACTGTGCATGTGCAGACTCCAGAAGTTGCTGTCAGTTTCAGAGGAGAAGTGATGGCGAACACTGACAATTCTGCCAACATTACTACTGCAGAATCTCAGTCAAAATGTTAGCAAACATCTGACAGGATAAACTAACTAGTTTATAAATTCCAAGCACTCAAATTGTCAAGCTGTTTGCTTCACTCCATTTCCAACTGACGCTCAGTTTGGGTTCCGCCAAGGACAAAAGAGTTGAACTCCAGAGGTGAGGTGAGAGTGACTGCCCTTGACATCAAGGCAGCATTTGACTGAGTATGGCATCAAGGAGCCTTAGCAAAACTGGAGTCACTGGGAATCAGGGGGAAAATCTCTGCTGTTTGGAGTCATGCCTAGCACAAAGGAAGATGGTTGTGGTTGTCGGAGGTCAATCATCTCAGTCCTAGGACATTATTACAGGAGGTCTTCAGGGTAGTGTCCTAGGCCCAACCATCTTCAGCTGCTTCATCAATGCCCTTCCCGCCATCATAACATCAGAAGTGAGGACGTTTGCTGATGATTGCACAATGTTCAGCAGCATTCGTGACTCCTCAGATACTGAAGCAGCCCATGTCCATTTGCAGCAAGACCGGGACAACATCCAGCTTGGGCTGATAAGTGGCAAGTAACATTCGTGCCACACAAGTGCCAGGCAATAACCATCTCAAACAAGAGAGAATCTAACCATCTCCCCTTGATGTCCAATGGCATTACCATCACTGAATCCCCCACTATCAACATCCTGGGGGTCACCATTGACCAGAAACTGAACTGGACCAGCCACATAAATGCTGTGGCTACAAGAGCAGGTCAGAGGCTGGGAATTCTATAGCGAGTAATTCACCTCCTGACTCCCTAGTGCCATCTACAAGGCACAAGTCAGAAGTGTGATGGAATACTCTCCACTTACTTGGATAATTGCAGCTCCAACAACACTCAAGATGCTCAACATCATCCTTGCCCTTGCTGCCGACCCCCCTCCCAACCCCTCCTGCCCTGACCTTCCTGAGGCTTGGGTCCAGCGAAGCTCCTTGACCTCCAGGACCATCACCTCCAGCTGCAGCTGCTGGCCTCTGATTGGTTGGCAGTTCTCCAAGGATGGGATTTCCGGCAACTGGGTCCTAAATCCTATGGAAGGCCTGCTGCTGTCCACTTAAGTGCCTGATTGCACTAATTTCAGTGGGCCTTCCGGAAAAGAGGTGACGCGGGAATCTCGCATTGGGTTACCCCGACGTCAAGAACCCTGCCGCCAGCATAAAATTCCCCCATTCGAATGCAAATGCTCCTCTGGGATCTTTTACATCTACTTGACTGTCTTATGGGACTTCAGTTAGCATCTTATCTGAAAGACAACACTTCTAACAATGCAATACTCCCTTCTTTGCTGAAGTGTCAGCCTAGATCATACATTGAAGTCTGCAGTGACGCTTGAACCTCTAACTTGCTGACACAGAGAATAGTGTGCTACCAACTGAGCCAAGCTGTCCTTGTTACTGCTGACAATGTAATCACATCTCAGTGTTACTTATGGATTAAAAGACTGACACTTAGATTTTTGCTATGTCGCAAATAATTCATATTTACTTATGAACTCTATATTAAAGTAGCTAAAACACACAATAAAAATTATGGATCATGATTACTGAAGAAATACAAGGTTGGAAAGTCACATTAGAAGACAACTTGTTTACAAAAGTAAACAATTAATGTAATGATTTTACCTCCAATGTGGCATAAAATAGAAACGTAATGATTCCAACTTGTGTTCCCTCCCAACTTTCCTTATTTGAGCTCACTGCCAAGGGCACATTCTACAGCAAGGCACACAGTTCGTCAGAACCAAGTTATGTGTGAAATGGCTTGAAGTAGTGTGCCTTAATGTATCACCTGAACATAGCCTGGAAATAGCACTCGGTGCCTCTCAGGCACTCCTGTCCCTCCAAAAGTCAAAAGAAAAATGCTAATAGACCTTATGGTCCAGGCTACTAAGCAGTTTTACCATGTGAAAGAAATATACACAGAAGTAGGTTAAATCAGCAGAGAAAATACATTATTGTATTTTCCCTAATATTTTAAACCATTTTCTAGGAGCAAAATCTCAGTGTTTCAAATTCTCAGAGTCAAAGAACAAAGAACAAAGATAATTACAGCACAGGAACAGGCCCTTCGGCCCTCCAAGCCTGCGCCGATCCAGATCCTCTCTCTAAACATGTCGCCTATTTTCTAAGGTTCTGTATCTCTTTTCTTCCTGCCCATTCATGTATCTGTCTAGATACATCTTAAAAGACTCCATCGTGCCCGCATCTACCACCTCCGCTGGCAATGCGTTCCAGGTGCCCACCACCCTCTGCGTAAAGAACTTTCCACGCATATCCCCCCTAAACTTTTCCCCTTTCACTTTGAACTCGTGTCCTTTAGTAATTGAAACCCCCACTCTGGGAAAAAGCCTCTTGCTATCCACCCTGTCTATACCTCTCATGATTTTGTACACCTCAATCAGGTCCCCCCTCAACCTCCGTCTTTCTAATGAAAATAATCCTAATCTGCTCAACCTCTCTTCATAGCTAGCGCCCTCCATACCAGGCAACATCCTGGTGAACCTCCTCTGCACCCTCTCCAAAGCATCCACATCCTTTTGATAATGTGGCGACCAGAACTGTACGCAGTATTCCAAATGTGGCCGAACCAAAGTCCTATACAACTGTAACATGACCTGCCAACTCTTGTACTCAATGCCCCGTCCGATGAAGGAAAGCATGCCGTATGCCTTCTTGACCACTCTATTTACCTGCGTTGCCACCTTCAGGGAACAGTGGACCTGAACACCCAAATCTCTCTGGATATCAATTTTCCCCAGGACTTTTCCATTTACTGTATAGTTCACTCTTGAATTGGATCTTCCAAAATGCATCACCTCGCATTTGCCCTGATTGAACTCCATCTGCCATTTCTCTGCCCAACTCTCCAATCTATCTATATTCTGCTGTATTCTCTGACAGTCCCCTTCACTATCTGCTACTCCACCAATCTTAGTGTCGTCTGCAAATTTGCTAATCAGTCCACCTATACTTTCCTCCAAATCATTAATGTATATCACAAACAACAGTGGTCCCAGCACGGATCCCTGTGGAACACCACTGGTCACACGTCTCCATTTTGAGAAACTCCCTTCTACTGCTACTCTCTGTCTCCTGTTGCCCAGCCAGTTCTTTATCCATCTAGCTAGTACACCTTGGACCCCAAGCGCCTTCACTTTCTCCATCAGCCTGCCATGGGGAACCTTATCAAACGCCTTACTGAAGTCCATGTATATGACATCGACAGCCCTTCCCTCATCAATCAACTTTGTCACTTCCTCAAAGAATTCTATTAAGTTGGTAAGACATGACCTTCCCTGCACAAAACCATGTTGCCTATCACTGATGAGCCCATTTTCTTCCAAATGGGAATAGATCCTATCCCTCAGTATCTTCTCCAGCAGCTTCCCTACCACTGACGTCAGGCTCACCGGTCTATAATTACCTGGATTATCCCTGCTACCCTTCTTAAACAAGGGGACAACATTAGCAATTCTCCAGTCCTCCGGGACCTCACCCGTGTTTAAGGATGCTGCAAAGATATCTGTTAAGGCCCCAGCTATTTCCTCTCTCGCTTCCCTCAGTAACCTGGGATAGATCCCATCCGGACCTGGGGACTTGTCCACCTTAATGCCTTTTAGAATACCCAACACTTCCTCCCTCCTTATGCCGACTTGACCTAGAGTAATCAAACATCTGTTCCTAACCTCAACATCCGTCATGTCCCTCTCCTCGGTGAATACCGATGCAAAGTACTCGTTTAGAATCTCACCCATTTTCTCTGAGTCCAAGCATAACATTCCTCCTTTGTCCTTTAGTGGGCCAATCCTTTCTCTAGTTACCCTCTTTCTCCTTATATATGAATAAAAGGCTTTGGGATTTTCCTTAACCCTGTTTGCTAAAGATATTTCATGACCCCTTTTAGCCCTCTTAATTCCTCGTTTCAGATTGGTCCTACATTCCCGATATTCTTTCAAAGCTTCGTCTTTCATCAGCCGCCTAGACCTTATGTATGCTTCCTTTTTCCTCTTAGCTAGTCTCACAATTTCACCTGTCATCCATGGTTCCCTAATCTTGCCATTTCTATCCCTCATTTTCACAGGAACATGTCTCTCCTGCACGCTAATCAACCTCTCTTTAAAAGCCTCCCACATATCACATGTGGATTTACCTTCAAACAGCTGCTCCCAATCTACATTTCCCAGCTCCTGCCGAATTTTGGTGTAGTTGGCCTTCCCCCAATTTAGCACTCTCCCTTTTGGACCACTCTCGTCTTTGTCCATGAGTATTTTAAAGCTTACGGAATTGTGATCACTATTCCCAAAGTAGTCCCCTACTGAAACTTCAACAACCTGGCCGGGCTCATTCCCCAACACCAGGTCCAGTATGGCCCCTTCCCGAGTTGGACTATTTACATACTGCTCCTTTAGACTTAGTTTGTTGAGTTTTTTTTAATAGAAGTACAGTTTTAACTCACAAAATTCTGCATTACTACAGTTACAAGGAAATAAGTGAACTTAAAACAGGACAATAGGCTGCAGTAATTATACTGGTTCATGTAGCCTCTCAGACCTCAGATTAAAAGATTATTTTCCTCACTAAACAACTTTTTTTAAAGAAATCCCAAAACGTTCCTGAACAGGCACATAAACAAGTTTTCAATTAATTATTTATTCAAAGCAAATAGAACATGAATTGTCAGCATTTGACACCTAGATGGTTTTTAAATTTTCTAGTACTTGGTAGGCATTACAATTAGCTTGATCCTAAGCAACCATTATGCATCTCCACTCATAGTGGCAATCTAGCATATATTAACATATATCTGAAGCCCTGATGGTGGAACTATTTTTAGCGAAATACATAAAAAAGGTGGATCGATCTTCTTTGCCTTTCAATCTTAAACCTAAACAGCGTCCATATATTCTCTCAAACCCCCAGGCCCCCATGTGAAACAAATGACAGAGTAAATCATATTAAAAACAGTGGCCATAGATTCCATTTTAAACATCCTGGTGCCTAGGATTAGCTACTATTTAAAATAAAAAATCTAACATAAAAATATTTTATAATTTGAAACAGGACAGATTTAGTGAAGGGCTCCACAAAAATATGTTAATCTATTTTTCAAATGCTGCTTTGACCTGCTGGTTGTGAATTTTCAACATTTTTCATTATTATGTCATCAACATATAATTACTTTACGCAAAATCTCATCAGCATTCATCACAAGGGCACAGTACTCATTTAACCATTAGATTATGGCTGTTGCCCTTGCTTAAAATACTTAATAATTGAAATACTAGATAAAGCACACTGTTTGAAAGAAACCTGGCCAGAAATGAGGGGAATGAAATCCTTGCCTGAGCAAACAATTCTATTTTATCCTCTTCCTAATCTCAATGCATCCAATGTATGCACCTGAACAATAGAATAAAGTAGAGGAGCTAGATGGGCTGCTTCAGTCTTTACTTTTGTATTGTTCTGTACTGTATTAATTATAATATAATTGAAAAAATAACATTCAATATATGATCTGCATGGCAGTAGGCAAGACTTTGAATCAAAATAGTCAATAATTCTTGCATCCTGTACTACAAACTATTTTGAGTAGGTGTATTGAGGAAAATCTTTGGTCTCAAATCAGTTTGTGGCTTAAAATCCTCACAAAACACATTCTTTAAGGTAAACTAATAGAACGATCTGAGCACATCTCTTATAATTAGATTTTGGCTTTGTGTGCCAATCATAGATTTATCAACCATTCAGATAAACTGCATCCTTCCTGACAAGATTATTGAAGCAATATCTTTGTATGTACATATGCTGACATTTACAAGGCATCCTCATGCTTAATCCTAGCTCATACTCCTGTACCCTATCACAGCAAAGGGGGATGTCAATCAAGCTGGAAGGATATAGCCAGCACATCTGGTTAATCACTGCACTCAGATTTGTGCCTTGATATTTATTTCCAGCCAGAGATCTTTGGTCTATTCTCCCTGCCATTCGATAGCAATGTGTATAATTTATTAACAAGCTAAACTGCATTTTGAATAAAGGATGAAACCAGTCTTGGGATTGGAAGAATGTAGATACAAGCCCATGACTGAATTGGCTTAGACAAACTTCACGCTCTGAAAGATGACAACAGTTGTTTCAAAAGGTTGAAGAATGGAGGAATTTCAATGTCTGCTGCTGGTGCTCTGGACAAAAAAAATCTTAAATCAGATGAGAGAAAGATAATCCGCTAATGTGTTTTTGCAGCCTGACCATGCATTTGAGAAGAAATGTCCCAATTTTCCAGAGAGACTGGTGCTCCAAGCCTTTTCTTCTGCACTCTCAAAAATCGATATGTTGCATAAATTAAGAGACGTATGGTAAATTAATTAAAATATGAGCTTTGCAAGACATCGCTTCGACATCGAGAAGGGCCCGCCGCATAATACTAGCGATGGGGGCACCTCGGTGTGGCCCCCCACTGCCTGATGGTGGGTCCTTCATCTGCATATTAAAATAAACCTAAATGATATGCAAATTAACTTACCTGCAGGCAGCGGCTGTCCCACGCCAATTTTACAGCTACCGTTAGTCCTTCGCGTGCCTTCGGAACTCCATACGGAGTTCCGTGGCGAGAACCTGGTGGGGAGGGGGGAGGAATAAAATTTTCAGGGTGGGGGGGGCGGGCAGTGGGGAGCAGCAAAAATGGACGTGATTAGGTGAGGGGATAGTGGGAAGGGGTTGAAGGTTAAAGGAAATAAAGTTTAAGGGGGGATATGGCAACTTTAATGTTTTTGAGGGGTGTTGGACAAATATTACTCTGATGTTTCACTAAGGAGGTGGGAGAGGGAATTTGAAGTGTGCATAACATTTTTATCACAAGTTTTTCAAATCTTGCCACTTTAACCAATGTAATTTAAGCGAAGGACTTGAAGCCCTTTAAAAATGACACCGGCGCCTGTGCAGTGGCGCCGGACACCGTTGTCAGGAATACAGCTGCCACCCCGATGACATCATCGGGGGAAGCTGCTCTGCCCCCTCTATTTAAAAGAGCCCTCGCGTGTAATATCGCCGGGGCTCTCAGCAGCACTTCCATGTCGGAAGGCAGCCGAGTTCAAAGCGCACCACCACGGAGTGTGGCACGCGAATAAAATTCAGTCCAGTGGCATTAAAGCAAATGTGATCAGCAAAAATAGCACAGATAAGGCAAAAGACATCCAATTTGGGTCTTCCTGGTATTTATGCCTCAATACCCCACAAGGTTGTACCTACTAAGCCATCAGTGAGCTCCTTCTGTATGATTCAACGGAATGAGAAAAACGCAGTGAAATCCTCTACTGTATCCTTATACCGCTAATGATAATCCCTTCTACTGCATGGACAGAACTAATAAAATAATTTTTGCTCCCTCAGAAAGGAGCAGCCAGCTTGTTTAGCTTACAGCATAAGAACATACAATATAAGGGGATTGGGCGAGCACATTGTCCTTTCAACTTTGCAACTTGAGTTCAAAGTGCAGACTGGTGGCATATTAGTCCGGATTTTGTAGTAGAAATAATGGTGAGGCTATCGGAGCTCAACCTAATTAAATAGTAAATTGAACAGCAACTTCCAGTGTCCACACATGTGCAATTAAACACGGAAAACAGGAAGTTGCTGTCCGAGTTGCCCTGCTCCTCCAGAAGCTGCACCAAAACAGTATTTTTTGTGATGGAAATGATGCCCATGTAATGTGACTAACATCATTACAAAGTCCGAGCCAGTGGTTTTAGAAGGAGCACCATTTTCATTAAAATACAATTGTCAAATCTCTTTTTTCCTGGAGGAGCCAGCAGTTAATACAATATACATTATATTGTTGCATAGAGTATTTGCAATCAAACAAAATTGAGTACTGCTATAAAAAAATAGTTATGCTGTCAAAGCTTTTCATCTTGCACCCATCAGGACAGACGCAAGAATGCCAAATTTCAAAGGGAGCAGCAATTTATACTGCATGAGTAAAGGGTGCAGATTGGTTGGCAAGTCAACTCTGATTGGTCGAGGCATTGGCATGGGGAATACACCAGGGAACTATTGTCCCTCACACTCTTGTTTACTTCAAAAAGGTGCAAAGCCTGGACATATTCCTTTTGCCTGTAGAGGACAGGTCCCTGTGTATGAATTTGCGTAGTTTCTAGAAAGCATAAGTGAGCCACATTGTGAACCTGACTGATGATCTTAAAGTGGTTGTTAGTGTAATTCTTAGCACACTTGGGATTGTTCAGCAAGTGCTGTCCAATTGCGGCATCACATCTAACGTTGGACTTTGTGTTCTGAGTTTTGCAAGCGTGGGCTGGCTGAGTATGGTCAGTACTCTACCTATTGTGAACAGCTGAAGGGACTTATAGATGGGCTGGTAAGATGTGGCAAATGGAGCTGTGGCAAATGGAATTTAATCCTGACAAGTGTGAGGTGATGCATTTTGGGAGGAGTAACAAGGCATGAGAATATACAATGGATGGTCGGACCCTAGGAAGTACAGAGGGTCAGAAGGACCTTGGTACAGTACAGTCCATAGATCACTGAACGTAGCAGCACAGGTAGATAAGGTGGTTAGGAAGGCATATGGGATACTTGCCTTTATTAGACAAGGCATAGAATATAAGAGCAGAGAGGTTATGATGGAGCTGTATAAAACATTAGTTAGGCCACAGCTGGAGTGCTGTGTACAGTTCTAGGCACCACATTATCGGAAGGATGTGATTGCACTGGAGAGGGTGCAGAGGAGATTCACCAGGATAATGCCTGGGCTGGAGCATTTCAGCTATGAAGAGAGACTGGATAGGCTAGGGTTGTTTTCCTTAGAGCAGAGAAGGCTGAGGGGGAACCTGATTGAGTTGTGCAAAATTATGAGGGGCATTGATAGGATCGATAGGAAGAAACTTTTTCCCTTAGCAGAAGGATCAATACCAGGGGACATAGATTTAAGGTAAGGAGGAGATTTAGAGGGGATTTGAGGAAAAATGTTGTCACTCAGAGGGTGGTTGGAATCTGGAACACACTACCTGAAGGGATGGTAGAGGCAGGAAAGCTGAAGAAGTATTCAGAAGTGCACTTAAAACGTCATAGAATAGAAGGCTACGGGGCCAAGTGCTGGAAAATGGGATTAGAATAGATAGGTGCTCGATGGCTGGCACAGACACGATGGGCCGAAGGGCCTGTTTCTGTGCTGTATAACTCTATGACTCTATGACTATGACTTGCTGTTTGATACGATCCGCCAGTCAGTGGGACGTACGGCCTATGTACCTGGCATCGCACCAGCACTGAAATACATACACCACAAAACAAAATTGCTAATTTATTTGTCACAAAGACACTGGCCCTGAAAGAGATTCCAGTCATTTCAGAAAATTTGCACATTGTGGTTCTTATACATTAATTTAAACAGCAAAAAGACATAAAATCCATGAAATTATGCCTTATTTCTACAGTAACACTGCTGTGTATCTTAATTAAATATGTTCAAAATCAATTTGCACATAACTAAAAGTCCGGCAAATGTAAAAGAAATGTAGGTGTGATCACTTCTGACATCAGTTCAATCTATTCCACACTGGTCAAAGGAGATCATTCCCAAATACAAACTACAATTTGAAAATAACACATGGTTAAAATGAAAGTAAGTTTTGGATGGTTGGGGGTAGCAGGAGGGGTGGGGATATGTTTTGTTCAAAGTACCTGCCCAATGCATATTGAAAAAACATGAAGTTATTCATTGATTTCTTTAAAAAAAATCAGAATTCTCACTCACATGGAGGCTCACCATGCTGTGTCCCCATTCTTCTAGTATGTACCTGTGAGGTTGTTAGAGAGTTGCTCTATTGATTGCAATGGGGTACATGACTTGTAACCAGCCTTTGATCCAACCTGCCCTTGGGAAAACATGTCACCGAATGTGGAAGCAGCAGTCAGCATGCTGTCACAGGACACGTGGCTGTAGTTCTCAGATTAGGCCACGGTTACATCCGCTATTCCAATCAATGGGGTTGCTTAATCGTACAAGACTCCTCCCTATTAGTGATCAGAACCGTTCAGAGATAAAGATATTTGTTTTTTGGTCGGGGAAGATATTGGATGTTTCTTTTTCAAGCCAATGACTATTTTCATACCTATATTTATTGCCATTAGGTAATTTTGAAATAATTTGAACAGAAAGTACTCCCTGATACATTCATATACCTTTTTAGCTTTCTTTCACGCACCATTTGTCAATTGCCAAAGTCTCATGCACAAACTAAAGAAACAAATATTTAATTTGACTGAAGATTACCTTATGTTTGAGAGCAGACATTTTGTACTATTTTACAGCCTTGAGAGATGCTATCTATTGGATTATTTTAATCCTGGATAAAAAAAGTTAGCTGCTAATAAATTTACACTTTTTTAAATGAGCTGAGGAAAGGCTACATACACATTAGGTGAAGAAATTATTTGACAAAATCTATTTGAAAATATTGCCATAATTGAATTTTGCTAAGACTTCAATTTATTTTATTTTTATAATTGGATTGCCTGATAGAAGAGAAAAAATGGATGTTGTTTTATTAATGCACCTAGATAGCTGAAAGACTATCTTGCCTTACTATGGTGTGCATAAATGGAATTTAATCAAAATCATGACAGAATTAAATAGTTCTCCATTAAACTGTGGAATTATTTTTGGAAAGCTTTTTAATCTAGTCAACTACCTCAACCCATGTGATCGGCACCTTTAGTCACCAAGAAGCCATGTGCAGTCTGAACTCACTCTGACCTCTAGGGGAAAAGGAAAAGATTTTCAATTAGGCTGTGAATCAATTAAAACTTTAGACACTTATCCCATCAGCACATTAGGAATTTTGTTTGATACAAAACCGCCACTCATATTGCCTCAAATGGTTTTAAATGTTAATCAAATCAGAGTGGAAAGGAGCTGCCAATCACAGTTGAGAGAGGGAATCCTTTTTGGTTTAATTGAGGTGGTGTTACTTTTATTGCCTGACAAGGACTTGTATTTGAACAATTAAGGATAAACATTGCAAGTTGCTCATCTCATTTTTGTCAGGAGGTCTGAGACACTGCGGTTTGTTGAGCACTGCAAGTCCCTTGCACTGTTCAAACTACAAAAGCTATATGGACATGTTGTCATGTTGCAACTATTACACTGATATGCATTCTCTTTCTGTTTGGTCTGTTACGTGCACACACTGCTAACTGCTCTGTTTGGCACATTTAGACAACTTACGATTTTGTAAGCTTTCTTTTAGTTTCCCTGTACTAAGTGTCATACTCCAGTGTAGTAAGTAGGTAAATAGTCTTTTAGGTGTCTGCTAATGCTGCTCTGTACTTAGTTACAAATGAGCAACAGCACCTTGGATTAATAATTGTAAGGTGTTACAGACAGGTGGGAAATGATTGGGGTGGTTTCTCTTTTCACCTCTCAATTGACCAAAGACAATATGTTTTTATTAGAATTGTGTTTTAATCCTTGAGCATTTTAATGGTCAATAAAACGACAAAGGACAGGTTTTCTCATAGGTTTAAAGAAAAATAAATGTTTATTGAACAATTCGCAACTTCACCCACACACACATGAACACACACAAGAAAAGATAGAGATTAAAAGATAGCGTGCATTTAGGTCTGACATTTCTAAAAAGAGTTCATTGTGAAACCTTGTTTTTTTCCTGGGAGGAAAATTTGAAAGTTGCAGGCCTGGTTTTTCTCTTCCTGGTTCACTGAAGTCAAACTTGGAAAGTTTCAAGCGAACAATGCTTTGCTGCAGACTTCTTTGGTTAAATCTCAGTCATAGTCCAATGGCGAAGATATCCTGTTACAATCAGTTACGGCCAGGTGAGGAGGGAGGTCACAGTTGCCCCTCTTGCCCTTCCTCTTATTTGACTGCAACAGAGATTATTCCTTTTTAAACAGTGGTTGCACTTACCACCTCAGTGAGTGTTTTACCTTTTACCTTTAATGTGATCATGAAAGAACCAATTGGACAGATTTTCTTGCATTTAAACAAGAGGTAACTTTATTATACTCTACAAGCTAAACCTGATCTAAATATAATTTAAAAAATACGCTACACATTCACACGAGGATCACACACACACACACACATAACTAGATAAAAAAATGGAAAGTAGGTTTTTCGGTTGGATTAAAGTCCAGAATAAATAAATAAATACACTGTCTGAGGTTGGATGATTCGGTGGTCTTCTGGCTGGAGCTGTACTCTTGAGGTCTTTGGATGGTCAAAGTGCACTTTGTGGCTGGCCCGATTGGCTCAGGGTTTTCTTGGAGGCAGTCTTGTAGGTGGCTCTCTTTACCTGGTTTCTGTAGCGATCTGTAGGCTTGGCGGGTCCATAGCTGCAGATGGTTTTCAAACTTGATGTTTTCTGGAGAGAGAGAGAGAGAAAGGGAGGCACACAGACTTTTTTGCTGCTGCATGCTCAGTTACTGTTTGTCTCCTTTTTGTGTAACAAAACTCCCAGTTTTACACAGCTGGGGAGAAGGTCACATGGCTCTCTCAATCCCCTTTGTTTTTAATGAGGTCCAAAGTCTGAAGCCCAAAACGTCTCTCAGGTGATATTGTCAGTGTTTACCCCCTGGAAAGACGTCTCCATTCATGAATGCCTCAAGATGGCTTTGAATGTCCTGTTAACAAGGGTGATCTAGATAATCTACTCAATTAGCCAAAGCATTGTCCTGGCTGGGCTTCTTGTTAGAATTGTGTCTCCAATTCGATCTCATGGTATTTCAGATGCAAATGGCGGTGGCCATCTTGGTTGTCAGTTTTTTTTTAAATAGTTAACTGTTGGATTTTTTCCATTAAAAGTTTAATGTAAGTTTCCAACCGATGAATTAATATTTCTCATTTGGTATATCATGTTTTCTTGACAATTCTCTCAGGTAGGGAGTTTTCAAAAGTCATCTTTTCTCTGCCTTGAGGTAGTTTTTAAAATGGTATTTGGGCGGGGTCTTCTTTTTTGCTGGAATAGATCTCTCTCAGCCTTCTGACTTCTGTCTTTCTGGCTCAGCAATGTGTCTTATTAAAACCTTATCAGAATCTTGGTTTCTGTCAGCTGATCAAGGTTTCTCTCTCATTGTGTTTGCATAGCTTGTCAGACAATGGATTTGGATGTTACTCATCTTTATGCCATTTTCATATTGTGGTGTTTTATCACACCTATTATTCTGAGTTTGAGCCCGGAAACTCTGGGCTGCGGCAGCGAGCTTCAAAAACGGTACGGTGCATGCGTGAGATGTGCGCCGCGGAGCAGCTACGATATTTAGCGTGGCAGCTCATTTACATGTCTGGGCTGGACCGCCCATCCCCGATGACGTAGAGGGGTAGGGCACACTGTCCCCGGCAACGGTGCCCGGGCCACTGCGCAGGCGCGGCACCATTTCTAAAGGGCTAAAAGTTTCAATCCCCTCTCCCACCACCCCCTCAATGACTACACACTTTATTAATTGCCCTCTTCCCCCAAAAAAAGTAAACTTGTGATCCCAATCTTTTCCCCTGAACTTTCTTCACTTTAACCTTCAACCCCTTCCCACCATTCCCTCCAACAAACCCCTTATCCCCACCCTCCGCCCTGAAAACCTATCTGCTCCCCCCTCCCAACCAATGTCCCACCTCGGATCTCCAAATAGAGATCCAAAGGTACAGGAGTTCCGGTAACCGGCCGGAATATCACAGCGGGATGGCCATTGCGACGAGGTAAGTATTAATTCGGTAAGTTAAATAGATTTAAATATTTAAATGAAGGTCCCATCACTGAGCGTCAGGGAGGCCGCTACAGGGCCTCGTCGCCATCGGTAAAATGGGGTGGGGCCTTCCCAGTGTCAAGGCCCATGGTGGACCTCTCCCGGAGGTATTTTCTGCCCCATCCCCCGCCATGACCCCCAATGCGGGGCAGGGGGGCTGGTAAAATCCAGCTCTCTCATCGAGCCGGATGCTAGCCGGAGGGGGCGGGGACAGGGGCGGGGGTGGCGGTGCGGGGTGGGGTGGCGTAAATTTGATCGGGAGGCTCTGGGAGGCCTTCCCGACCCACTCCCGCCTCCGCCCCACTTTATGTAGGGTGAGGGGGGGCAAAAAACGAGCCGCCCGACCCAGGCCAATCAGGGCCACTTAAGGGCCACTTAAGGGCCTTTGCCCGCCTCCACAGAGATTTTGCCCATGGCAAGTGGGTGTCCTAGAGCCGGGAAAGGCCGCCGGGAAAGGCCGCACCCCGGGGGGGCCTGACAATCAGGCACTTGCTTCCCCAAATAATCCCAGCAGCTAAAACACCCCCCTTCCCCTCAAACAATCACCCTTGCCTTGCCGGGGCCCGACCGATTACCCCGGCAAGGTAACCCAAACTTACCTGTAGTCCTGGCTCCATGTCCTCGGCTGGGCTGCAGTCCCAACAGTGGCCACCACTCCCGGTAGAGCTTCTGGGACTAAGAGCGGCCGGCCCGATGATTGGCCGGCAGCTCAGTGAGGCGGGACTTCCTCCCTGAAATGGTTGGAAGTACCGCCTCGGAACAATTAAAGCCCGGGGACCTGTAAAATGCGGGATGGATCCCCGGGCTAGGCGGAAGTGGGTTCGCCACCAACTTTTACGTCGGTAGCCAGCTCCCGTCTGCCCGACGTAAGATACAGCAAATACAGTAATTTTTAGTCCAACTGGTTGGAAAAGGTAGCCATTAACATGGAATGGGCAATTAGCATTTCTAATGTTTTCTTCAATACTTGACCAGCCATGATGTCTGGTTCAGAGTTTCAGCAGTTACCAATTATATTCATGATGCAGAAAAGGTCACGTGACCTCTTACTCCATTTTGTCTTGCAGCAAAAGTATCCATATTGGAGTTCAATTCCTCAGTTCATTTCTATAGTTCATAATTTCTCCTTGCATGAGCGAGACATAGGGGATGGAATAAACTTTCTCTTCTCTATTTGTAATAAATATTTATCAATATATGTACAAATAAATTGTAATTTGTGAGTTGTTAGGTAAAATATGAGTGGATATGTCAATTGTAAGCTGAACTTTGGATGCCTGCAAACTGCATAACTGAGGACAGATATATCCTGTTATAAAGGAACTAGTGTGAAATGAATGTCACGCGATGTGAGAAGACTTGTGTCTCCTTAAAATGGTGGATAAGATTATTGTGGATTAATTCACTAATAATTATTTTACGGGTTCATTTGCTGATATGTTGTAAAGATAGGACTCTGCCTTTAATAATGCAGTAATCTGAGGAAATTTTAGAGCTGCATTAACTCAAGTAGTTTTAGAAATACGGTAGTTTGAGTAATATGAAAATGTTTTCTGAATGTTTGTGGAGATCTCTGGGTCAAAACAGGATAGGGTCTTGAAGATGTGCTGGAGATTAATAAATGAAACTGCTATTGTCTGTAAAAGATTGATAATAAATGCAACAACAGCTGGTTGCTGGTCCAGTCTAAAGAAGAAGCAGGATTACTTTACAAAATGTTGGATAGGAGCAGAAAATACCAGTGTAGAATTGAGCTCAAGGTGTGTAAATTTTCTGGGTAAGCAGGAAAACCAGAGTTTGAGCTGGTTGGCAAAAATAATTGGAGATAACCAGCATTTTGGGCTATAAAAAAAAGGGATTGTGGATAGTCAGATACAGGAGTAGAAGACAAGGAAAAGACACTTTGGCTTGCATGGGTGGACAGAATGCTGGCGAGGAGCCGAACATCCATCTGGCTAAAGAAGCTGAACAAAAAGAAATAGACAATGCGCACTGCTCTGTCCAGTAGCCTAACAGGTAATATCTGATCTGTTTGGAACTGTAAATTACTACCTAGGAACTGTAATGTGTTGATCTCTGTTGCGTGCTAATAAAAGGTTTGCTGTAACCCAGGATTGTCCAAACTTTTCACGTGGTGGGGGGGGGCAACATTACAATTTTTATCTTACATGGGGGGCTAGTGAGACAATTTCGGTAAGATAAAGACATGAAAGTTTATCTTACTATTAATCAAAACAACAACAAAGGTGCAATTTTGTGAGGAAGCTTTAAATGAGAAGACTAATTTATTGACTTACTTTCTGGTCACTATATTGGACACTGATTTAAGGAGATACCTGTTTTTTTTGCTTGCACAAGTAGTCAATGTTTGCCTGCACACTTATTGTAGAAATGCCAAAAATTCTAGATAGATGTCATTCTGTTAGGAGTGATCTTGATCACTCTCTCTCTCTCTCTCACTCTCTGTCCCCCCTCTCACTTTCTGTCCCCTTCTCTCTCTGTCCCCATTTCTCTCTTTCTCTGCCCCTCTCTCTCTGTCCCCCTTTCCCTCTCTCTCCCTCTCTCTCCCTCTGCCTCCCCCTCTCTCTGCCCACTCTTTCTGTGTCCCCTTTCTCTCTCTCTGTCCCCCTTTCCCTCTCTCTGTCCCCCTTTCCCTCTCTCTCTCTGTCCCCCTCTCTCTGTCCCCCCCCCACCCCCCCCCCCCACTCTCTCTCTGATAGTTGCAGAGAGCAGGAGTGCTCAGCAGATGGTTGATCAGTTTAAAAAAAATCTCAAGTCAGTTTCATAGCTGACAGATCCTGACATCGGGAACAGCCATTTCTGAACGTCAGACAGATTTGGGGTTTTCTGGCAGGCTTTTCAAAAACCCCAAATCTGTCCGAAGTTCAGAAACTGCTATTCCCGATGTCAGGATCTGTCAGCTGTGAAATTGACTTACGATCTTTTTTAAAAGCCAGTCTGACAATGCGGCATTTCTCAACTCCAGTCATGGATCTCCGGCAAGGATGAGGAATGGCCTGGGTACAGTCTACATCTGCAGGCCGGATAGCAACCTTTGGCAGGCCGGATGCTGGCCTGCGGGCCGTATGTTGGACAACCCTGCTGTAACCAATTGGTATCACGCTCGAATCACGCTTGAAAATCTGACATTATCAATTCCTTCCTTCCTTTCTATGGTAACACACTTGGATAGCACTCTTTACCTAATACTGCTGGCTCAATAATTTTGGGAGCTCAACTGAGGCATGATTGATGGGTACTACAATCGTCCTCAGTGTCACCAGGTTAAGGAGGGAAAAAATAATTCAGCCGTATTCCTGCTTGCAATCCTCGTCAATGATCTTGCTTTGAAAATGTACTGTGTGGACAGGTTTGAGCTCTACTGTGGTACCCACACTTCAAATGTCTAGGCTCATACAGCACAAAAAATGGCCTTTTGGATGAGCAAGTGGGGAGCTAGTGCCACCTGCAGAGACATTAGCTCATGCCCCAGCACATGTCAGCACTTTCAGGAGAGGAACAGAGGAAAGGGGAGGAAAAAAAAATCATGATATTACAATTAGAAGAGTGTGTGAATGATGCAATTCTATTAGGTGCAATTTAATTGTTCAGTGCTGTTGTCTATTTTGTTGAGTCTCAACAGTAAAATCTGTAGTCGCATCATTTACATGCATGAGGTTATAATAACCGAAAGACAAAGACAGTGAGGCATCCTATAAGCCGCAAGATGAGTTGGTACAAAGAATGTTGAGACACTAAAAGTACCCATAAAAGTGTTGTTTTATATTTACATTAGTGAGGCTACATTGATTAAAAAAATCCAGATTGTGTGTCTTTTTACTTGGCTGATCTGTAGTAGAAAGAATGATAGTGTAGTTTGCAGAATCATTCCGTTTCGACAAATATCCCATCAAGTTTTATTCTACAACAAACAGAAAAAGTTTGCGGAGAAATAAATAGGAGAAATTGTATCTTTTACATTGCGAGATAATTAACAGGAATGTACACCCAGCAGGCAGTTACTCATGCAGAGTCCACATTAAGAACAAAGAAATTACAATTAGAGAGAAATATTACTCCGATTTTCCACTAAATCCGAGTATGCCTCTGTGACTCACCACTGGAATTATACATGTATTATTGCAGCTGTATATAAGAAATAGCAAGAGGAATAGATCCTATGGTCCCTCGAAACAGTTCCAGCATTCTGTACCATCGTGGCTGATCTGCCTCAACTCTACTTTCCTGCCTGCTCCCCATATTCCTCGATTCCCTGAAAGATCAAAAATCTGTCTATTTCAGGAAATCTGTCAGCAGAGCCATGCATACTGTTCAGTGCTTCAGGACCAAACAGGGGAAATAATGGCCTCTAAGAAACAAATTTTTCATGAGAATGGATGTTCATCAAGGAACGTTAAACAGTTTTCTCATTTTGATCTTGAAGAAAAGATTCAATGGCTGTGCCATGATATCCCTCACTAGAAATTGAGTATTCTTCAAATTCTCTGGCAAGCAGTTAAAACTTTATTTCCATTATTGAGAATAAACAACAACAAAGGGAACAACTTGCATTTCAATAACATTCCTCGAACCATAGAATCTTACATCACAGGAGATCATTCGGCCTATCATTCCTATACCGGCAGGCATGTGCAGGAAGATGTCTGAGCGTTTTGCATTAAGAATGACAAGAAACAGCCATCACTGAACAGCAAGCAGAAAGGAGAGAAATTGAGAAGATTAGAATAGGGGACAAAAGATATGCTTAAAAAAAAATGTGTTGAGGCTGTTTCTGTACATAGGAAGGGAGATATACAAGGTGAAGGAAGTAGGTAAGGAGATCCAGAGATTGTGTAGTGGCTGAATGAGTGGTTACCAGTGGTGAAGTGGAGGGAGCAGATACAAGTCTAAGACATTTTGCTCAGCAGAACAGCCCAAGGCTGGTGAAGATCTTCAAGGTAGGGAGGGGGTGGGCTGTGGTACAAAAAGATTTTGGTAAAATACACAAGCGGGGGGGGGGGTGGGGGGGTGGGGGATGTGCCAAATAAAATCTAATATAGATAATTTCAAAATATCTTATGTCAAAAAATGGGTATCATATGCAATTTTCCTTTTAAATTTCTTTTGTTGATTGTGGCCTGCTGACTTCAATGTGCAGAACCATTAAATTTTCTGACAGGTGCACACATACAGTATATTACAAAGAATGACTTGTGAGCGGGCTGCACAGTACCTTCCAGATTGCTGTGTGTCCGGACACGTGCACAGCTTAGAGGGAAGGTTGGTCATAAGTATTCTACAAATAGCATTAAATAACCAAAGATAAAATTGAGAGAAATCTAGAGATCTGGTGCTCAACATCTCCAGTCACAGCAGACCGGCAATTAACAAGACAAGTGGATGTTGAATAATATAGGCAAAACGTGCTTAATCTGAATTGTGCTTAGCTGAAAATTTCAAACTAATACAGAATTGGGTAGTTTTAAAAATTTCTATTCCTGGCGAGGAGTTTTATCCCTCAGAACATGTCAGAAACGTCATGACTATGGAGACAGAGCAGGGGCAATGCAGGGGTAATTCCAACATTTTGGGTATAAGTCATAGTATAAAATATATTATATCCTGGCCATGCTACCATTCACATGTAATTTGGGTGGAGAGTTCCATATATCACCTTTCTGGAAAATCACTGTCCAGGGCCAATTACATCTCCGTGGACTCTCTAACCTTTTAGCTGGAATATGCAATAGCAATAACTACATGGCTTATTTATTTCCATGCAGCAATGCTTCAATTGTATGGGGGACATTTGTGAAAAATGTAATTCCTATAAAAATGTAGTCCGCTAAACAAAAACAACACTGCATGCCCCAGTTTGTTCAAAGAGAGAGAATAACCCTCTTAACATTTTTACTACAATAAAAACCATTTAATAATTCATGTACACAAATACTCCTTTCAAGGAACATGGCATTGAAAAGCATGGAAGAAGAAAAGGTAGCTCATGCCCATTCCTTCCATAGATTGATTGCAAACTACCCCACATATTGTCACACTCACACAAGGAGAAATTATGAACTATATAATGAACTTATGAAATAAACCCAAAGCAGACACTTTTCCTACAAAATAAAATGGAGTTGAGAGTTCAAGTGATCTTATCCTGTACTGCTAATACACATGGCAACTGCACAAACCCTGAGCCAATCTTCATGTCTGGACAAGCCTTGGAGAAGGTATTAAAATGTAAACGACCCATTCAGTGTAAATGGCTTATCTCCAATGAATTGGTTTAACAATGGCATTGCAGACTTGGTGACTCCAAATTCAAACTCAAGAGAATGGGGGTGAAAAATCTCCACTTTATCAAGATGGAATGAAGATGAGTGATACCCAGACCTTGTTGTCTAACAATGGCCTCGCCATTTATGAGAACAATGTGAAATTCTGTTCACATGACAGAAACTAGGGCCGGAATCTTGTTCAGCTGCGACCGAAGTTGGCGGCGGACAAAGGAAGCGACGCTACACCCGTGCTGGATGCAAGTCGGTGAGCCACCGCAATCTTCAGTGCGGCGGCTCATTTGAATGGATGGGGCGGCCCGCCACCCCGATCACATGGAGGGGTGGCCCATCCTTCACTGGCAATTGCGTCAGCTGCCTATGCGCAGGCGCTGATGCCATTTTTAAAGGGCTTTGTGACCTTGCAGAATTTTTAAAGACATCACAGCACATTTTTGAAAACAATTGAAACCTGTATGTTTGGACCTCTCCCAATACTCACAATATTAAATCCCTCTCCGCCCCAAAACACTTGCATTTTACAAATGACCTTTCCCCCCTCAAAGTGCACAAACTATCAACTTTACCCGTTCCCACTGTCCCCCACCCCACACTCGCACAGGAAAAATTACCTGCTCCCTCCTTCCGACCAGCGTGGTGCCTCGATTTCCCAGCCAGTGGCACTAAGATTGCAATGGGACTGGAGGCGGCAGTGGACTTGCAATTATGGTAGCTATTTAAATTTATTCAAATATGTAAATACCGGGCCATCGCCAAGAGGTAGGAGGGCTGCCACGACGCCTCTCTGCCTCCGTGAAGATCGGGCCCGACCCTCACGGAGCAATCTTCAGGCCTCCTCTACCATACACCCCTATGTCTGTGGGGGATTTAAATTCAATCCCAGGTTTCTGATAAGGATCTTAATAAAGGCATATGCTGGGAATCAAAGCCAGCAGAAGAGAAGACAGAGAATTCCATCTATGCCAGCAGAAGAGCTAGAACCCTGCCTAAGACTACCAGCTTTGAACTACATGTAGACAGCAACAGGAGTTTGGCCATGAACTCGCTACCTGAGAAATTACACCAAAACTTCGCCAGTGATCTTTGGCTGGAATATAACAAAAGCAGTCTGCAGCAGTGCATCCGCCTTCCTAAACCTCCCAAGTCTTTCTTCAGCGAACAAGGGAAAAAAATACAGGCCTGCTCCATTTCAAGTCTTCACTCAGGGAAATGCAAGTTAAACAGAGGACACTTTTAAGCCATCCAACCTAAATGCATGTTATCTTTTAATCTCTACCTTTTCATGTATATATGTGTGCATGTGTGTGTATCTGTATGCAAGGGTGAGTGGGTGAAGTTGTGTAAATTTTCAGGTATTGCAAAATAACCATTTATCTTTCTTTTAAACTTTTGAGAAAACCTGTCATTTGTCTTTTTGTTGACCATTAAAATGCTCAGGGGATAAAACATTTTTTTTCAAAATGCTGTCTTCAGTCAGTTGAGAGATGAAAACGGGGCAACCATCCCTATTAACTCCCACCTGTCTGTAACAGTATACTGAGGGAAAATGCTGCATGCATGATCTCCCATTTCTCCAAAGACTATTGTACAAAACTCAAGGATATTCATCCTCTCTCACATCTTTGCTATTCACTCTTATCTGCCAGTCCCCAAAGCCAACACCCCATTCTCGTGGATCAGTGCAGAATCTATCTCACCAAGGTGATGGTAGTCTGAATTAGAGATAAAAGAGCAAGGATTAAAAATGATCTAAAATTGTGACATTCATTGGTTTAGTGTTACTGTTTGCAGATAACAGAAAATTTAATTTCTGTTAATATCTCTGTCAGGTCTTCTTTATGCTCATGGTCAACCAATAACCTGCTTTCACAAAACGTTTTCACTTGTAGAAATGTTCACTTCTCAGAAACCAAGATGTTAGTAACAACGGCTGAATTTTGTACTCCTGCTGCTGGGAGTGGCGGCGGATGCGGAACATGGTAGCCACCCCCCACGGGGCCTGTGCCACCACGCCGCTGTGATTTACGTTCACGGCGTCACCTGTTGAAAGAGAAGATGCTGGTGCCATTTTTAAAAGGCTGCCAGACCTGAAAACAGCACAGCATAACACATCAGACTGCAGAATTCACCCCTTACCCCCCTCCCATACCCATCAGAGTGCAGAGTTCACCCCTTCCCCCCCCCCAACCCATCAGAGTGCAGAGTTCACCCCTTCCCCCCCCTTCCACACCCATCAGAGTGCAGAGTTCACCCCTTCCCCACCCCCCAACCCATCAGAGTGCAGAGTTCAACCCTTCCCCCCTCCCACGCCCATCAGAGTGCAGATTTCACCCCTTCCACACCCATCAGAGTGCAGAGTTCACCCCTTCCCCCCAATCCATCAGACTGCAGAGTTCACCCCTTCCCTCCCACCCATCAGAGTGCAGAGTTCACCCCTTCCCCCCAATCCATCAGACTGCAGAGTTCACCCCTTCCCCCCAATCCATCAGACTGCAGAGTTCACCCCTTCCCTCCCACCCATCAGAGTGCAGAGTTCACCCCTTCCCTCCACCCATCAGACTGCAGAGTTCACCCCTTCCCTCCCACCCATCAGAGTGCAACGTTCACCCCTTCCCTCCCACCCATCAGAGTGCAGAGTTCACCCCTTTCCCTCCACCAATCAGAGTGCAGAGTTCACCCCTTCCCCACTTCCGTGGTGCCAGCTTTCCCTGGATGGGAAGGTGAAGGCAGGTCAGTGCCACTTGTCACACTGAGGATCGGGAACTAATGGTAAGATCGCTGCGGTTTACATTTTAATTAATACATAGAGCTTCCCCACTGCGGGGAAGATTGGGTCCGGCAAACCTGGCATCGGGTTCCTTGGCGGCTGCTGCCACTCCGATTCTCCGCACCCCCCGGAACCTGATGTTGGGCTGGGAACAAAATCCAGCCCAACATTCTTTTACACCTTTACTTGTTTTTTTAAAATTTTTTATTTAGTTTTTATTTATTTAGAGATACAGCACTGGAACAGGCCCTTCGGCCCAACGAGTCTGTGCCGACCATCAACCACCCATTTATACTAATCCTACACTAATTCCATATTGCTACCACATTCCCACCTGTCCCTATATTTCCCTACCACCTACCTATACTAGGAGCAATTTATAATGGTCAATTTACCTATCAGCCTGCAAGTCTTTGGCATGTGGGAGGAAACCAGAGCACCCGGAGGAAACCCATGCAAACACAGGGACAACTTTGCAAACTCCACACAGACAGTTCCCAGAATTGAACCCGGATCACTGGAGCTGTGAGGCTGCAGTGCTAACCATGCGCCACTGTGCTGTGTTGTAGTAGAGTACTTCATTATATAACCCTATTGATGTGAGAACATAGAACATAGAACATAGAACAGTACAGCACAGTACAGGCCCTTCGGCCCACAATGTTGTGCCGAACCTTTAACCTACTCTAAGATCAAACTACCTACATACCCTTAATTCTACTATCATCCATGTACCTATCCAAGAGTCGCTTAAATGCCCCTAATGTATCTGGTGAGGTCAATGGATGAAAGCTAGTTAAGAGATTGGCCAACAAAGCTAATCATTTTTGATGAATTCTAAAACTCTCTAACACCAGATGTAAAACTAGCCACCCAACATCTAAAGTTTCCCACAATCCAAACTGGCTGATAAGTTTTGTGATGGATTTTCTTGATTCATTGGCTCAGTGTAAATACAATGTCTTTTTTGTCAAAACATTTGGCAACAAATGCTTTTTCATGCTTAAATGGAAATTAAACCAGCCTGTCTTCACACTTTGGAATTCACTTAGGTTTTTATGAGAAAGAGTAAAGCAATCAAAAAGGAAATTTACTGCTGCACGATGACTTTATGTAGAAAAATAAACTCACAATATCATTCATCGCTTTACCTTATACAAAAGATTAGAGTGTGTAATCCAAACAACGGAAGTATTCCCAACAGGAAACAAAGGGCAAAATCCACTTAAGTAGCTGAAATGAAACAATGGATGAATATAGTAGGATTTTCAGGTTTTTTTTATGTACTCAACAGAAATATCCTTATGAGTTTGAAGCCGGTACAGAGAAGAACCATAAGACTGATCCCTAATATCAGAGGACTGAGCTACGAGGGAAGACGGGAAAAACATAGGCTTTTCAGTCTTGAAAAGGCTGTACCTTCTGTAAACCTGATTCATCCAGACTCGAAGACCTGAATCCTAATGCACACCAAGTCCTGTTCATTCAGCACACATGTGCTCGCTGACCTATATGGGGGCCTAATCCAGCAACACTTTGATTTTAAAATTCTCATCCTTGATTTCAAATCCTCCATGGACTTTCCCTTCCCCATCTTTGTGATCTCCTCCAAACCTCTAAACTTGCACAGTCTCTGCGCTCCACTAATTCTGTTCTCTTACGCATCCCCAATTATCATTGATCTATCACTGGCAGCCGTGCCTTCAGCTGTCCAGGCCCTAAGCTCTGGAATGCCCTTCCTAAACATCTCCTCCTCTCTCTTTCTTGAAGACTTATCTTAAAAGTGACCAAGCTTATGATCATCCTACTAGTCCCTTATGTGGCCCGGTGTCAAATTTTATTTGATAACGTTCCTGTGAAGTGCCTTAGTACTTTTTTTACTATGTTACTATGTTAAAGACGCTATATGCTGTTGCTGTTTTGTGAACATTTAGAGTTATATACTATATCTTATTAAATGGTATAGCTAAGATAGAGTACTGCATCAAATTAACCGCGCAGTAGGTGACACAGTTTCAAATTCGTAAATGACAAATCTAGAATTGATGTCAGAAAGTTTTTCAACACACGGAATGGATTTCTGGAGACAAAGACCCAGAAATCATGCAAGAAACAGTTGGATGTTGTGACAGGAAAATTACATGGATGCACTAAAATAGGATGAACGACCCTCCTCATCTGTACTTGGCATGTAATTACAAATCTGGACGAGACTGATAAGCTGATTGTCTCCTCTCTCTCCGAGCTATTAAAGTTTAAATAAGTGAATTTGGCAAGTCTCAAAGCAGTTGTTACTTGAAACAAAGTCTAAGACAGCCTGTAACTTGGCAAAATTGATAATCTCATTCAGAGAATGGTCCTCTGAGGTTTTTTTTAATTCATTCATGGGATGTGAGGATCGTTGGCAAAGCCAGCACTTATTATCCATTCCTAATAGCCCTTGAGAAAGGAAGATGGTGGTGAGCTGCCTTCTTGAACCGTTGCAGTCCATGTGGTGTAGGCACACCCACAGTGCTGTTAGGAAGGAATTCCAGGAGTTTGGCCCAGCAACAGTGAAGGAACGGTGATACAGTTCCAAGTCAAGCTGGTGTGTGACTTGGAGGGGAACTTGCAGGTGGTGGTGTTCCCATATGTCTGCTACCATTGTCCTTCTAGATGGTAGAGGTTGTGGGTTTGGACGGTGCTGTCAAAGGAGACTTGGTGAGTTGCTGCAGTGCATCTTGCAGTTGGTGCACACTGTTGCCACTGTGCGTTGGTGGTGGAGAGAATGAATATTTAAGATGGCGGATGGGGTGCCGATCAAGCGGGCTGCTTTGTCCTAAATGGTGTGGAGCTTCTTGAGTGTTGTTGGAGCTGCATTGATCCAGACAAGTGGAGAGTATTCCATCATACTCCTGACTTGTTGAGGAATAGATATACTTTGAGGCCAAGGAGAGGCAGCTTTACTGTGCAATTGTACATGCTTATTAAGGGCGTAGGCAATGCTGATGGTAAAGAGCAAATATGATGAGGTTCCCCTGCTGCTGTGGAGCCTCATGAGACGCAAATGTATGAAGGAATATGGAACCAAGCTGGGTAAAGAGAGTTAAGGTGCAGATCAGCGGCGATCTAACTAAATGGTGGAACAGTCTAGAGAGGCTGAGAGGCCTACCCCTGTTCCTATGTTCTTATTCCTATGACACAAGTATGGGTTAGAGATAAGGATACAAGACTGTGTAAAGGTGTAAAGACAAATCTAGAACCTGTATCCTGTGCTCATATCTAGCAGGGCTCCCCATTGCCAGAAGAACCTTGCAATAATCTATGTCCTTGAATGCCATAAATGGAAAAAATGTTCTATTCCCTAGAAGTGACATCACTTTATATAATGAATATTAAGTTTT
The DNA here is from genome assembly GCF_036365525.1 of Heterodontus francisci. Taxonomy (NCBI): domain Eukaryota; kingdom Metazoa; phylum Chordata; class Chondrichthyes; order Heterodontiformes; family Heterodontidae; genus Heterodontus; species Heterodontus francisci. Next base: position 71,374,161 of record NC_090371.1, on the reverse strand, counting down.
ATTAAACTAAATTAAATATTCACTGATCATTTACTTATTGTATCAACCAGTGCACTACAGATAAAGAGTTAATGTCAACAAAAAATACAGGGACAAATATTTGGCAGTCTAGTAAACCCCTTTAAAACCATTTTAAAATACTGTATTAAAATCTTAAATATTTCAGGAAATTATTCTGAATGATATGAGAAATAGTCTGCAGCTCGTTACAATGAAGATTCACTAATTAAAAGGTTTAGTTAAATTGATTAGTCTATTCAAACAGTTTCAACACCAAATAGAATTAGTTTGACAGGAATATTTATATTCTTGACTTAAACTTGATCAGTTAGTCCAGGTCCATACCTGCAGAGCTCATCATTTGAAAGTGCACAGCACTGGACAACAGGCTGGTGGTGCTATAGCGTAGAAGCAAACTGCTTGGCATCATTGTTGAGTACTGCAGCTATAATGGAGTGTTAAAGATGTGTTCATTCTAACTGCAGCAGAACACTGGGAATCCTCACAACAAACTTCTGTTATAACACAGACCTGACATTCAACTCTAATGGGGTTGGTGAGGGGGAGGTGAAATTGGTCTTCGGATGGTACTGTGAAGTACACAATAGCAAATTAGCAGCCTGTTTTACATCATGCCCGATTATCTTTACTATTGGAAATGAAAATCAGGCACTGTGTAAAATGAGCTGCTGACTCACTATTGCCCATTTTGTACCAATTTCGCTCCCCAAGTATAACAAAAAGCTGTGGACTCAACTACAAATATTCATGAAAAACAGAGTTGCTGTTCAGCTGCAAAGTCCTCTGTAGCATTGTCCTGAGATTTAGATAAAAACTCTCACCCTACACACAACTGGAATTTTACTACAACCTCCTTGTGTAACATAGAGCTGGGATTTAGCTCCTTTAAGCTCCCAGTGCAACATAGAAGTAGTATTTAGTAAATAATTCCCTTTATAAATCACCTATAAACTCTAGAAGAATCATTAGCATTGGGAAGTGTTGGCTGTTTCATTTATAATGAGCATTACAATGAAGGCGTTTGTCCCACATGGAATACAATGACAAGAAAAGCAGAAGTTTTTATTTTACAAAATGACTTTTTTATGTTATTAATTTAAAGTTATCACTATGAAAGTGAAGAAAGAGGTCAGGAAAAATCTTTATACAGAGGGATATTGGAGCACACAATGCTTTGCCACAGGAAGCAGTTGCAGAAGAGAACATTGCATCTCTTAAGAAAAAGTTGGATACATATTTGAAGTGAAGCAAGATAAAAGGCTATGGGGAGAGTGTGGAGCAGTGGGATTTTTTAGATTGCTCTAGCAAAGAACCAGTATAGCCAAAATGGCCTCCTTCTGTGCTGTTCTGGTTCTATGGCTCCATGATGAAGGTGATAACATCCATCATAACTTATGTTACTGTGACCGACCACCTATTAATCTATTATGTGTCTATTTTTCTGGATGCAGAAATATACAACCACATCAAAAGAGAAAAGGATGGAAATAACAAAACAATCTTTCTAAATATTGCTTTATATATTTTAACTCATGTCAGATGATTTTTTTTATACTACTAAGCATGCTTTCATGTTGCTTCTGTCTTCCTTCTTTCTCTTCCTATTCCTTGCTTTCCTGTATGTTTTGTTTCAACTATGCCTTTTCTCACTCACTTTTCTCCTCCCCTCCTCTCTCAATCCTGGCTTCCTTCTGCCTCAGACTTCAGAAGTACAACGGCTACAAACTTTATTCCAGTTATCAAATCTCTTCCCTCATTCCAAGTTGCAGATGCAGAATTTATTTTTTATTCATTCATGGGATATGAGTGTTGTGCCAAGGCCAGCATTTGTAGCCCATCCATAATCACCCTTGAGAAAATGGCAGTGAGCCGCAGTCCATGTGGTGTAGGTATACCCACAGTGCTGTTTGGAAGGGAGATGTCAGATGCCTTTGTTGTTCATGTCACTCATTCTTCTAATATCTACTGCCTTGAGTTCCTCATAGCTAAGACACTTAGGACTAAATTTTACAGAGGAGGTTGAAGTCCTGCCGCCGGGGCTGAAAGCGAGAGCTTGGGACAGTATTGTACTAGTAGCGGTCAATTGAGGATGGGAGCCCGCACCACCACCTCACCCCATCCAGGAGCTGCCAACCCAATTAGGGGGACAGCAGTTCAGCAGCCTTGGCAGCGCCACTGCTAGACGTGGCCAGTGCCGAAGCCGCATCACAAAGAAGAGGGCATCTCAATGCTGAGGTGTCCTTGAAGACCGGTGAGCTTCTTTAGGAAAGCTGGGGGCGGGCAGGAAGGCACACCCCAGCGTTCGGGGGTGATGGGGTGAGGGGTTGTTCCAGTGGTGGATCCTTGGGCACGAGGGTGGCTATTGCCACCAGGGGGCTCCTCCATGGGCCAAAGTGCTCATTAAGGCGGGCCCCTCCCCACCGGAACCTGCTGAGAGGCCACTGTAGCGGTTTCACCATCGGGCGGTGGACACTCCCGACATAGGCAAAATACCTGTGGGGGCAGGAAATGGTCCTTAATTAGGCCTTTAAGTGGCTCAGCTGCCCACCCAGTGGGCAGCCGTGCTACTGAGGTTCCCACTGGTGGCAATATGCCATTGTGGCGAGGAAGTATTGGACTCCCCTCCTGACATCTTCCCCTGCCATGTTGCCAGCCCTCCTGCCTCCTAGCCTGACCTCAATGGGCCAGGAAAATTCAGCCCTTTATCCCTCATCTTGCTGATTTACAATAGCACTTGGGTCTTCAGTCCTATGCCCAATTGTTGATGCCTTGAATGGTTTCCTACATAACAACAGTGACTATGCATTAAAAAGTATTTCACTGGCTGTAAAGCACTTTGGAATGGACTGAGGTCATGAAAAGCAAACAGGCATAGGATCAGCTCCAGTTTCCAGATGGAACACAGGGGTGACACTCAGCTACAAACTCTAGCTCTCCTGACGAAACATTTCCATTGTCATCTCTGATTTAATGAACAGAGTATCTAAATTTTGGGATTTAAGTCCTTTATGGGTTGCTGTAACATTTGTAAATAAAAGTGAAAATGTAATATAGTGTCTTAAGTGCTCAAATGGAAATGCATTCTTCAATATACGGCTAAGCCATATCAGGTTTGATTTCTGGTCTCGCTAAATTAGATGTTCTCATTTGAGAACACGTCAACTTGGTTTAGTTGTCAACACTCTTGCTGCTGATTCCCTCTTCCTGGATTTGAACATATAATCTAGGCTGGGACTTCAATGCAGTACTGTTGTAGTGCTGCATTGTCAGTGGCGCCAGCCTATACTTAATCTGTTAGTCTTCCAGTATCTTGGGCAACAATCCTTCCTTCCAACATTAATGTTGTGGTTATGGTACTAAATTATCAACCCAGAAGTCAATTGTTCAAACGCTACCATGATGAGTTTGTAAAATTGAATTCAATAAATTTGATTATTTGTGGGTTGACACCAGAAAAAATAAAATTGAATGTTGCTTGATTATTGTAAAATACCAATCAATTCACTAATCTTCTTCAGGAACAGGAAATCTACTACCCCTACACTGTCTGGTCTACATATGATTCAACCTCACATTACTTGGTTAACTCTTAATGTCCTCTATTATGGCTGAGCATTAAGTGGTGAAACAATTACTACAAAGTTCAGAGAAGCAGCACATCACGGGCTGAATTTTATAAGCTCGCTGCCATTCGCGGTGCAAACACGACTTGCGCGTTGCTGAACCCCATAATATTTCACGCAGGGGTGCATTTAAATGGAGGGGGTGGAACAGCCAGCCCCGATGACGTGTAGGGGGTGGTTGCTCCGTCCCCGACAGCGGCATCCGGCGCCAACACGCAGGCACCAGCGCCATTTTTAAGAGGCTTCAAGCCCTTAGGAAAAAATTGAATTTTTAAAATTGCATTTCTGTGCATTCTCTTTAAAAAAATAACCACCCCAATGTCTTTTTATATTGGCCTATATCTCGAAAATTTACTTTATTCCCAACCCGAACTTTCCCCACAACCTTGTCACATTTGCCCTTCAACCCCTTCCCACCATTCCCACAGTCAATAAAAAGTGTTTTTCTGCTCCCCCCTGCCCTGATAATTTCACTCCTCCCCCCTGCACCAGTATCTCGCCTTGAATCTTCATACGGGGATCGGAAGGCGCTGATCATTCATCTTGCTGCTGTTTGTCAGATTTGGCTAAGTGCAAAATACCTGCAGCACTTGGCTATATAGCAGTCACTGCAATACAAAGTAATTCATTGTCTTTGAAATGCTTAGGGATGTTTCCAACAGATGTGATAGAGCACTGTATATACGCAAGACTTTCTTTCTTTTTGAATGTTACAATTGTTAGCATTCCTGGGCTGCTACTCAATCATATCTGACCACCACTACTCTTAAGTGCAGATGAATCAATATTGGGTAAGAACAGTTTCCGCCCATTTGTGATGTCACTTGCAATGATTAAAATTCCTATTAACTGCACATGTGAAAATGACCACTGGAGTGTGGTATTGGAGTGTGCTTCTGTAACCTAACTCTAACATGAGTCAGCACATAGAATTGTAGAATGGTTACAGCACAGAAGGATGCCATTCGGCCTGTTATGGCCTGTCGGCTCTCTGTAAGATCAATTCAGCTAGTCCCGCTCCCCCGCCCTTTACCTGTAGCTCTGCAATTTTTTTCTCTTCAGATCATCATCCAATAATCTTTTGAAAGCCATGATTGAATCTGGCTCCACCACGCTCTCAGGCATTAAGGAAAGAGGAGAAAAATAGTTGAAAAATTCCTAGAAAATGCACTTCCATCACTACCGTTTCATTGAATGTTACGAAACCTATTACTACCTTGTTCTCCTTTTGAAATTCCATGTTAAACCTATTCAGAGTATTAATTTATCTGGAACTCTGAAAGTGCAAATTTGCATTCTGCAATTGAAAGGTTAAAATGCTGTTGCTGCCTGAAGTTTTCAGTAATGCAAGTCATACAACAGCAACAACTTTATTTTTTTAGCATCTTTCACGCAATAAAATGTCACAAGGTGCTTCACGGAAGCACTGTAAAGCAAATTATGACACCAACTCACTTAAGGAGATATTATGGCAGATGGCCAAAAGCTTAGCCCAAGAGGTAGGTTTTGAGCGGTGTCTCAAGGAGGAATGTGAGGCAGAGAGGTGGAGAGGTATCGGGAAGGAATTCCAGAGCTGTGGGCCAAGGCAGCTGAAGGCATGGCCACCAATGCTGAAGAAATTGAAATTGAGGATGATTAAGAACAGCTTGGCTCCCAATTTTCCAAAAACGCAGAGCCTGATACTAGATGAACTAAGAAAAAACCTGGTTAACCACTTAACAGCAATACAAGAATATTAATAGGTAGTTTATTGTCAGGAACTTGGAAGGTTATTGCTTGGAAGTTTACTTTTTTGGCCATTCCTACAGGGAAACCTGGAGTAAGAGAACTAAATGTTCATTGGAACTAAATGCAAGTATTTTGTCATTTTCATTAATCTCACTGTACTTTCTAATGTGTCCCTTCAAAATTAGATTTATGATTAATTTTATATCTTAACATTACTGCCTGGGATGCTGCCATAACCAGCTTCCAGAACAATAGGCTTCTTATATCAGGTGGAATGGTGTGCTAGCCCTGAGGGGAAACTTGAGCTGACAAGAAAACAAATGACTGGAAATCAACTCTAAGCCCCTCCATCATCTGCCTTAGTGATCAGTAACCATTTGTGAATTTGTTCCCACATTTGTTTTTCTTTTCTGTTCCAATATTTCTCCCTTGAGTAACAGGTTTCAGGGTCAAGTAGAAGGCATTTCTCTGAAGTTTCTGAAAGCCTATACTTTTCCTTGAAATTTAGAAGCCTAGGTGCAGGCCCGAATCATCAGGCCTTGAGTTGGTTGACTCAAGGTTGAAAACAGTAGAAGAGAATACAAGTAGTGATTTGGCGACTGCAACCTTGGATTTTAAGATGTAGGAGGATACTGAGGGAGACAAGAGGGCTAGTTTTAACTTAACTTACCGGGCAGGAAGCCCACGTGATAAGGTTGAACACTGGTTTTACATACCGCTCAATATTCCTCTCCATTGACTTCAATGGCTAGTAAAATCAGCCAGGGTGTAAAATTAGCATTGCATCTGATTTCCACCAGTCCTTTTGGGCCTCCTTATCTCGAGAGACAATGGATACGCGCCTGGAGGTGGTCAGTGGTTTGTGAAGCAGCGCCTGGAGTGGCTATAAAGGCCAATTCTGGAGTGACAGGCTCTTCCACAGGTGCTGCAGAGAAATTTGTTTGTTGGGGCTGTTGCACAGTTGGCTCTCCCCTTGCGCCTCTGTCTTTTTTCCTGCCAACTACTAAGTCTCTTCGACTCGCCACAATTTAGCCCTGTCTTTATGGCTGCCCGCCAGCTCTGGCGAATGCTGGCAACTGACTCCCACGACTTGTGATCAATGTCACACGATTTCATGTCGCGTTTGCAGACGTCTTTATAACGGAGACATGGACGGCCGGTGGGTCTGATACCAGTGGCGAGCTCGCTGTACAATGTGTCTTTGGGGATCCTGCCATCTTCCATGCGGCTCACATGGCCAAGCCATCTCAAGCGCCGCTGACTCAGTAGTGTGTATAAGCTGGGGATGTTGGCCGCTTCAAGGACTTCTGTGTTGGAGATATAGTCCTGCCACCTGATGCCAAGTATTCTCCGAAGGCAGCGAAGATGGAATGAATTGAGACGTCGCTCTTGGCTGGCATACGTTGTCCAGGCCTCGCTGCCGTAGAGCAAGGTACTGAGGACACAGGCCTGATACACTCGGACTTTTGTGTTCCGTGTCAGTGCGCCATTTTCCCACACTCTCTTGGCCAGTCTGGACATAGCAGTGGAAGCCTTACCCATGCGCTTGTTGATTTCTGCATCTAGAGACAGGTTACTGGTGATAGTTGAGCCTAGGTAGGTGAACTCTTGAACCACTTCCAGAGCGTGGTCGCCAATATTGATGGATGGAGCATTTCTGACATCCTGCCCCATGATGTTCGTTTTCTTGAGGCTGATGGTTAGGCCAAATTCATTGCAGGCAGACGCAAACCTGTCGATGAGACTCTGCAGGCATTCTTCAGTGTGAGATGTTAAAGCAGCATCGTCAGCAAAGAGGAGTTCTCTGATGAGGACTTTCCGTACTTTGGACTTCGCTCTTAGACGGGCAAGGCTGAACAACCTGCCCCCTGGTCTTGTGTGGAGGAAAATTCCTTCTTCAGAGGATTTGAACGCATGTGAAAGCAGCAGGGAGAAGAAAATCCCAAAAAGTGTGGGTGCGAGAACACAGCCCTGTTTCACACCACTCAGGATAGGAAAGGGCTCTGATGAGGAGCCACCATGTTGAATTGTGCCTTTCATATTGTCATGGAATGAGGTGATGATACTTAGTAGCTTTGGTGGACATCCGATCTTTTCTAGTAGTCTGAAGAGACCACGTCTGCTGACGAGGTCAAAGGCTTTGGTGAGATCAATGAAAGCAATGTAGAGGGGCATCTGTTGTTCACGGCATTTCTCCTGTATCTGACGAAGGGAGAACAGCATGTCAATAGTCGATCTCTCTGCACGAAAGCCACACTGTGCCTCAGGGTAGACGCGCTCGGCCAGCTTCTGGAGCCTGTTCAGAGCGACTCGAGCAAAGACTTTCCCCACTATGCTGAGCAGGGAGATTCCACGGTAGTTGTTGCAGTCACCGCGGTCACCTTTGTTTTTATAGAGGGTGATGATGTTGGCATCGCGCATGTCCTGGGGTACTGCTCCCTCGTCCCAGCACAGGCATAGCAGTTCATGTAGTGCTGAGAGTATAGCAGGCTTGGCACTCTTGATTATTTCAGGGGTAATGCTGTCCTTCCCAGGGGCTTTTCCGCTGGCTAGGGAATCAATGGCATCACTGAGTTCCGATTTGGTTGGCTGTATGTCCAGCTCATCCATGACTGGTAGAGGCTGGGCTGCATTGAGGGCAGTCTCAGTGACAGCATTCTCCCTGGAGTACAGTTCTAGGTAGTGCTCAACCCAGCGGTCCATCTGTTTGCGTTGGTCAGTGATTATGTCCCCCGATTTAGATTTGAGGGGGGTGATCTTCTTGATGGTTGGCCCAAGAGCTCTCTTCATGCCATCATACATTCCTCTGATGTTTCCGGTGTCTGAGGCCAGCTGAATATGGCTGCATAGGTGTTGCCAGTAGTCGTTTGCGCGACGCCTAGCTGTTCTTTGTGCAGTACTTCTGGCTGCTTTAAGTGCTGCGGATGTTAAATCGCTGGGGGCTTTCTTGTAGTTCAAAAGTGCAATGCGCTTAGCGGCTATGACAGGTTCCAGCTCTTCATTATGAGATTGAAACCAGTCTGCATTTCTCTTCGCACTTTTGCCGTAGGTGGTCAAAGCTGACTCATAGATGGCGTCTCTGATGTGGGCCCACTTGGTCTCAGCATCCCCTGTGGGAGTGTTTTGAAGGGCTGTTACAAGTGAATTTAGAAATTTTTGTAACAGCTGTGGGTGAGAAATTCTGCTCGTGTTGATGCGCGGGTGGCCCTTCTGCTTGGAATGATGCAACTTCTTTGGTCTGAGTCTAACCTTGCTGCACACCAGGGAGTGGTCGGTGTCGCAGTCCGCACTGTGGAAGCTGCGTGTGATTTGAACACTGTTTAAGGCGGCTCGCCTTGTGACAATGAGGTCTAGCTGGTGCCAACGACGTGATCTTGGGTGCCTCCATGAAACCTGGTGACAGGGTTTAGTGTGAAAGAACGAGTTGGTGATGCAGAGGTTATGATAGGTACACAACTCAAGCAGTCTCTGCCCGTTCTCATTCATCCTTCCAACGCCATAGCGCCCAAGGCAGGAGGGCCATGAGTCATGGTCGGCCCCAACCCTGGCATTAAAGTCCCCCAGCAGGAATAGGTGTTCGGTGTTGGGGATGCTGCTAATGATGTTATGGAGTTGTTCATAGAACTGGTCTTTAGCTTCAGGTGCGGAACAGAGTGTTGGAGCATAGATGCTGAGTAGGTGTACTGGACCAGAGGTGGTGAGCAGTCGGATGGACAGTATGCGTTCCGAGCCATTTGAGGGAGGCTCTATCATGCTGAGCAAGGAGTTTCTGATGGCGAAGCCCACTCCATGCTGTCTTGGTTCTTCAGGATCCCTGCCCTGCCAGAAGAAGGTGTAGTCTTGCTCTGCTAGAGAGCCACTCGCGGGGAGGCGAGTCTCCTGAAGTGCTGCAATGTCCACATTGAGTCTACTGAGCTCGTTGTTAATGATGGCGGTCTTCCGAGAATCGTTGATTTGTGTAAGGTCTTCCGACAGGCCAGGACACATAGTTCTGACGTTCCAGCTTGCAAAGCGAAGGGCTGGTACCTTCTTTCCTTTTTTCATGTTGTTTGGTGCGGTGTATCAGTCCACCTTTCGGGCAATGACCCTGAGCTCCAAGCACCCATTGAAGCAGGCAGACTGTGGCGGGACAGAACCTTATTGACCGGGGGCTGCCCGGTTTGAGGCGGGCGGTAGCTGTCCAGTGAGGTGCAATGACCTCTCCCACCGACAAAGGCAACCCGTGGCGCCCAGTTTCTACGCCAATTTATCTGGACTTATAACCCGTAACTGCTGCCTTCCGTGTTGTTTCAGTCGCTGTGAGGCAACTATGGAGTGACCTCTCCATGGCGCATGCCTGGGCAAATTTATGGAGGTTGAGAGTTGCCCAGTCGTCAAAACCCCCCTCTCGGCCTTTCTGGTGGGGTCCAAAGGAGTGCAGGACACGACGTTTGGCACCAGTATGGCTGCAGGAACTGCCGGAAACATGCCAAAGGTGACACATGACCGCCTACCGGGTTCCGCTCCGGATTTTCTGTTAGGGTTTACTCCCTTAGCCTTGGTCTCTCCCGAGACGCCCACAAGGCAGTGGGGTTGTTGGGGCCCCTACACAGGTGTAGGATGGTGCCGGTGGGAGGAGGGGATGCAAGGGGGAGGGGTAGAGGGAGGGGGTGGGGGGGGGGTGCAGGGGAAGGGGGTGCGGGGTGAAGATGGTGCGGGGGGGGGCGGGCTGGGACGGGGTTGTGAGGGGGTGAGCTGAGAGGGTGGAGCAGGGCAGGGGACGGGGGTGGGGGGGGGGGTGGAAGGGGGGTAAAGGGGGGGAGGGGGGGTGGAATCTGGTGCAGGTAATAAGCCATTTCCTCAGTGCCCACCATCGACGTCCGGAAAGCTCATCTACGTCCTTCGGGAGGTGAAGCATCATTTGGCAGACTTAGAGGTGATTACATTTGCTAAGGGTTTTTTTTTTGCAGTGGTTTAAATAAAGGCATGCAGCATTGCCGACAGTGCGCTGCAGATGCTCTCCGAGCCATCTCCCGCGGGCGCTTTGAAGTTGCGGCCGGGGGGGCCGTTCGTGGATGTTTTGGGTGTTCGGGGCACCTTTTCACAGGACTTCTCTCGGGTCCCGCAGCTCCTTCTTCACCTCAATGGACTTACCGCATGCCGTGGCTGCAGACACTCTGGACTGTGAAGACAGCAGGATCGGAAATTAAAGTATCGGCAGCTGTTCTCGTCAGTTTCATCCGGATCAATTTCATTGAGAAAACAAAGAGCAGGTGTGGCTGGGGGAGGGCAGTGGGCCCAGGTAACATACACTAAACTAACTGTTAACTTTTAGATAGGGCTAAAATGAACTGATTTAAAGAGCCAGGGGAATTTAAACAGTTTAAGAGGGCAGATTGGGGGAGAAAACGTTAGGGATGGGAGCAGATGGCCATGGATAGAGTTGAACAGCAAGGGAGCTTCCTAGGGAGCTTCCAGCCCAGGAGCCATCTTGAAAGCCACCAGTGGGTTAGGTTAAAATTACCTCCTGGAGACTGCTAATTTTAAATTTTGACTTTAACATATTGAGATACAGGGAGGAAGAAAGTTGTCTAGACAGAATATTTGGATTAAGAAAGATGAGCTTTCAAACACATCCACGCCATCACTAAGACTGCCTATTTCCATCTCAGTAACATCGCTCATCTCCGCCCCTGCTGCTGAAACCCTCATCCATGCCTTTGTTCCCTCCCTTCTAACGCACGCCTGGCAGGCCTCCCATCTTCTACCCCCAATAACTTGAGGTAATCCAAAACTCTGCTGCCCATGTCCTAACTCGTATCAAATGCCATTCGCCTATCACCCCTGTGTGCACTGACCTACAGTGGCTCCTGGTCAAGCAACACCTTGATTTTAAAATTCACATTCTTGTTTTCAAATCCCTCCATAGCCTTGCCCCTCCCTCTCGCTATAATCTCCTTCAGCCCTTCAAACCTCCGAGTTATCTGCGCCCCTCTAATTCCGGCCTCTTAAGCATCTCCAATTTTAATTGCTTCACCATTGGTGGCCATGCCTTCCGTAGTACAAGGACCTGAAAGGGTTAATGCTGAAGACAGTGAGAGCAACTCCTCTCACTGTAGTGATGATGATATAATAGTCACATGGTAATGGACTTTGGAAGAGAGTAGCAGCATGAAGAGTGCTCACTAGAGAGGCTTGTGGAGAATGTAAATGGAGATGTGTAAATAAGAAAAGAGTTACTAGATGACCTTATCCAGACTCCGAGACTTTAGCGACAATGCCCAAGCTACGCTACAACTACAACAACAGCAACAATAACAACAACAACACCTTCAACTGACTTGGCCCTAAGCTCTGGAATTCCCTCCCTACATCTCTCTACATCACATTCCTCCTTTAAGATGCTCTTTAAAATCTACCTCTTTGATCAAGCTTTTGGTCATGTGGCCTAATATCTCCTTTTGTGGCTTGGTGTCATACTTTGTTTTATAATGCTCCGGTGAAGCGCCTTGCAAGTTTTATTATGTTAAAGGTGCTAAAAAGAACAAGTTGTTGTTTTTGTTGTTGAACAGGAGATGAATGTTCCGAAGTAGTTAAATAATAGTGACATCCCGGGCAATAATGGTGAGCTGACAAAGCTAAATCAGATTGTATACAAATACAATGAGATTAGCAATAGTGACAAAAAAAAACACATGCCATATGGTTAAATTAAACATTTGCTTCTGGTGCATTCCTTTCATAGAATACAAGTGTTTTATGTACACCCATCCACACCTGCTGACCATGAACAATCTTCGAAAGGGATTTTCCCTTTAAATTGCTAACTCAGCCATCACAATATCCACAGTTCGACTGAATATTTATTTATTACTGAAGCTATATATTTTCTTCTTTTAAAAAGAAAGGTACAATTGAACTAAGCTACTGGGGTCTGAACATTTTGATCTACCGTGCTTTTCAAAAACTGGAAACAAAGGGGTAGAAATTGGGTCTCACCCTAATGGCATGGCGGGACCATGGCAAATGGGTCCTTAATCTCATTCATTTATTGGCACAGGTGCCAGTTGTGGCCCCAGCAGTAGCTCGCCGGTCCCTGGGTATACAAAAAAATCTTGTATTCTGTTGAAGAGATCATAAAGAGAAGTCAGAGGAGAGGAGGCAATTGGGGGTGGGGTCAGGGGGTGTGCGTGATATGAGTGATGGCTGGCAGTGGCTGGTGAATTTAATGTGGGACCAGGAAGAGAAGTGTTGATCTTACTGGCTTTACAATAAGGAAACTAATAAATTTAAACTTATATTTCCATTGGTAGTCTCCAGTAGTCCTCTTAAGAACCACTGTTCTGGCTGTCAATGTCCCTGCAAGGCACATACTTCGCTATCAAATTTTGCAAAGGGGGCATATGCATACACAAAGGGTCTACTGCTTATTTCAGACACTGGCCTGGATTTCTTAGCATTTACTTTATGCAGAATAAGTATGCACATGCCGTCGGGCATATTGAGTCCCTAGGTATCTGTTTATGCCTGTAACACGGATGCGGTACGATCCAATTTATAGGGCACTCTCTTTAGCCTTATTTCACAAAGAAAGTTTATCACAGCAACATCGCATCAGTTTACGTCAAAGTAACAAAATGTCCCAGGCAACAGTGCACAATATCATCAAGGTGTTAACCTATACTCTGCCCTCGGTAACTCAACTTATCACAGAAATCCTGCATATGCATCTTTAAGGTATTTTACTGACATTACAGGATCCAATTAATAAGTTGCTGTAACCTGAATTCAACTGGGGATGTATGGTGAGTGTCAAGCTCATTTTCATGAGGCCCAGATCATTTAAGTAGCCACTACCCAAACCTGACATCAATGATGTGCCACTGTTTTGTGGGAGAGGATAAGTGTGGAAGGAGTTTCGAGAGACAGCCATTTTGTTGTATGTAGGACTGAATATATAGATTATGGTAAGATTTCCATATTCATTGATATTTTGTGAAACTTGTGAGGTTATAAATATACAGGTTTGGCTCCCAGGTACACTTTAACTAGTAATTGTAAAGAAAGATAGGCATAAGATCATTCAGGCAAATATACTCCCTCTTTAATCAGTAACATTTTGTTAAGGTTGATACAGATATTCCAGTCAGTATTATGCAGTGAACAACTGGCACAACATTATATGTCATAGTGCTGTATTCATAAGGTTACAGACTCAATAAGGTTAAATAGAATATGTATTAGTTTGGTGTATGTCAGAACCCACGGGAGTAGAAAGTACAGGAAGAGAAGGGGTCGGCCAGAAAAAAATCATTAGGTTATTTCTTCATTTTTAATCTAAGAGTAAGTCCTTTTTTTAGAAAATAGCTCTGGCAATTTTACCATTATAGTAACATAAGGTGGAAAAACCTATTGCCACCTGCAGTGGTACTGAATGGGCATTATTACAACCCACCAATATCTTGAATCTAAGATGGTCAATAAAACCTACGCAGTAGTTTTCTTTAGTAATAAGTATTTGCTTTTTTCTAAACCTGATAGCACAGAGAAAATGTTTGTTCCCAAAGTGGAATCAATATTTTAAGATGCCATTGTTATTACCCAGTGGGGCTCCGAAAGGATAGACACAGAGGTGAAAAGTGAAAACAAGGCTGTGCAAAATCTGTTGTGATTCCTTTACATCATCTTAGAATTAAAGCAAAAAAAGGTGTTTCCAAGAAAATAAAAGTATTGTGTTTGAAAAAAACAAAATCTCTCTGTTACTATTGTATTAAAAGTGCCCTTGGATACAAATGGAAAAGTTTTTGACTGTTCTGTTCTTCTGGAATGTTTCTTATTTGCTGATAAAGTGATTTGATTTTTGTGATCTTGGTAATTGATATATTGAACTGTATGCAATCCAGTGTGCTTGAAATTAACCCTGATGAAATCTAATTTTAACTAAAGACGAAGTTTTACTATAAGTGCTCTTTTGAAATTAATTAATTCAAAATGTATAATGTACATAATAAGAATGGCATATGAATCTTTTGAGCAATCTCACTGAGCATTAGAATCACATGATCTTTCTTTTTTGTCTCTTTTGGTCAAGAAATCTAATTGGCAATTAGCAATCATGTGACCTTTCAAATATTAGTGATGCTTTCTGGCCATCTCATTGCCCAATTATAATTATATGACCTTTCTATAATGCACTACTTTCCAGCAAACTATTAAGCTGCTGGTGAAAATGTGGCCAATGTGATTGCGACACATTGGATTGATCGGACTCAGGACTCATACTGGTAATGACAGGCAAAGACAGAAATTCAGATGCAACACTATACTGAATACCCACTCTTAAAGTCACCAGCTAGTCATAGCCTCAATCGCTGCTCCATTACTGGGTGTCAGACTTGTCTTTGGAAACAAGTCTGCCTCTGCTCCATTCAGACCCTATGTTCCCAGATCCTTCCAGCCCTGCCTCTAGTCAGGCGTGAATTGTTGGCACCTGAGTCTGGATCACAGTTGGAGGGTGCAATTTGTAAGCATGAGTCATAATTGGGTGCACAGTCTTAATGTCATGGCTGACTGATCGGCTGATTCCCTATGGTGGTTTTGCCTGGGAAGTCATTCGATTTGCTGCTTCCTGTGTACCCATTCAAAACGCCAATCCTACTTAGAAACAGAGCAAACTCTGGAATTACATACTGCCTTCCTTCCAACAGACTAATTACTCCCCGCATCTTAAAACTGGGAAAGCTGGACTGCCAGTCGATCCGTAGCAGCTTGAGATTCTATGATGCTCGGTTCATTTACTTACTGGGAAGTTGCAGTAAGACCAGCTGTTTTGCTTTCAGTTTCTTCTATTAGAATTACATAAGGCTCAAGTTAACATTATTCCATACACTGTTAAGGGACACAGTTTGCTTGGCTTGTGGATAAAAGTGCTTACTAGAATAGCAGACATCATTTCCTTCAAATTGGAAGTGTTTACAGAACCAGTAGGGCAGCTCCTTTATCTACTGGTATAGTTTTGTTTCCAGCATATTATATTTATGCCATATTATTTGCTTCATGGTTGTTGTTTTATTTCCTCTTCCAGAACTGTCCACTGTCATCAGACTATATGCTATTGTCATTTAACATGATACGTGTATTTCACAAGATGGCACAGAGATAGTTATACCACAGAGATGACAGAGCTGATGCCCTATCATTTATTCATATTGCAGAATGACAGTTGCAGGAAAAGCTGGTTGGGAAATCCCGGGACTGTGGACCAGTATTATAACTGAACTGGAATAACTTGGCCAAGAGACTGACTAGTTCTGGTCTGCAGGTTTTCAGTAATGCAATGGAATTTAATCATGGCCGATAGCTTTGTGGTGCCCAGTATACTCAGGTGCTTCCTAACGTCATGTGGAGTAAACCAAACTGGAAGGACATTGGTGTTTAGGATGGTCAGGATGTCAGGTGAAAGTCATGTAGAATTGTTAATTTGGCACTGTTAGCTGAAGGAACTTGAAAACATTTCAGCCCGGTCTCTTGCACAGGCTACTGAGTGACGCAATTTGTTTACGCAACTGGGATAGTTGAGATATGCAAGTTTTATTTATTTATTTATGAACTCAGTTATTCATTTTAATTTTTTTATTGTGAACATAACAACAGGGGGTCAATTTGGAATGCGAAATAGCTTTTGTTGTTTTTTGCCAGGAATTCCTTTTGTTAATTCCTTTAACTATTTTATTTACCGTTGCAAACGGTGGTATTGTGTATCATCAACCTGGCTGGTAAACAGGAGTGACTGACTGCAGTAGTGTGGGGGAGTTGAATTAATAGTAGAGACAATAGCAGAGTACTGTCAGAGACTACCATTGGCTTAGATACTAGAGGGAGCCTTGCAGTTAAATTTAGCTCCCTTGCATACCAACTCCTCCTGAAAAATATCAGAATAAAAACAGATCGATATAAATATAGCAAGTAGTCCTCTCCCTCGAAGGACAGGCCTAATTCAATTTCTAAGAATTGCCCGACTTCACAGATAGTGAAAGCCCCTTCCATCATCCATGTCATTTTGGCACATTTAATCCCAAAAGGTGTGCAAGGGGGAGGGATCTGGTAAAAATAACTTAAGTCTAAAGATAAAAGAAATATGAAATGAGTAAAGTTCAGACTAAGGTAAGGAACAAGAGTAACAAATGGGTAGGGAATAAATACACATAAAACAAAAGTATAGACGGGCCATTATAAATAAAGTAAAAGAAACAGCTAAGTTACACAGCATCATTTGGGGCCACTGCTGTTTGTCATTTTTATAAATGACCTGGATGAAGGTGTAGAAGGGTGGGTTAGTAAATTTGCGGATGACACGAAGGTCGGTGGAGTTGTGGATAGTATCGAAGGGTGTTGTAGGGTACAGAGGGACATAGATAGGCTGCAGAGCTGGGCTGAGAGATGGCAAATGGAGTTTAATGCGGAGAAGTGTGAGGTGATTCACTTTGGAAGGAGTAACAGCAATGCAGAGTACTGGGCTAATGGGAAGATTCTTGGTAGTGTAGATGAACAGAGAGATCTTGGTGTCCAGGTGCATAAATCCCTGAAGGTTGCTACCCAGGTTAATAGGGCTGTTAAGAAGGCATATGGTGTGTTAGCTTTTATTAGTAGGGGGATCGAGTTTCGGAGCCACGAGGTCATGATGCAGCTGTACAAAACTCTGGTGAGGCCGCACCTTGAGTATTGCGTGCAGTTCTGGTCACCGCATTATAGGAAGGATGTGGAAGCTTTGGAAAGGGTGCAGAGGAGATTTACTAGGATGTTGCCTGGTATGGAGGGAAGGTCTTACGAGGAATGGCTGAGGGACTTGGGGTTGTTTTCGTTAGAGAGAAGGAGGAGGAGAGGTGACTTAATAGAGACATACAAGATAATCAGAGGGTTAGATAGGGTGGATAGTGAGAGTCTTTTTCCTCGGATGATGATGGCAAACACGAGGGGACATAGCTTTAAGTTGAGGGGTGAAAGATATAGGACAGATGTCAGAGGTAGTTTCTTTACGCAGAGAGTAGTAGGGGCGTGGAACGCCCTGCCTGCAACAGTAGTAGACTCGCCAACTTTAAGGGCATTTAAGTGGTCATTGGATAGACATATGGATGAAAATGGAATAGTGTAGGTCAGATGATCGGCGCAACATCGAGGGCCGAAGGGCCTGTATTGCGCTGTAATGTTCTAATTCTAATTCTAAAAATAAAATGGACTAAATTGGGGGAACTGGATGCAATAATCCATAGCAAGAAACGAGATGTAATAGGAATAACGGAAACATGGTTAAATGAGAACAGGACTGGCAACTAAATATTGCAGATTATAACAAATAGGATAGGAAAAGAAGGATGGAATGGGGTAGTTGTACTAATTAGAGGTATCATAATGGCAGTAGAAAACAGGGTCATAATTAACAGTAGGTTAGAAACAGAAGCCATACAGATTGAAATAAAAGATAAGGGATCGAAGAAATATCTAACAAATAATTGTAGAATGAGTAAAGGACATAGAATAATAACCACAGGAGATTTTAATTATCCCCAATTAACAGGCAAGGAAGAAGTGAAAGAAGGGGTACACGGAATGTAGTTTTCTCAATGTGTACAGGACTCCTTTCTTAACCAGTATATGAAAAGTCCAGCAAGAAAGGGATTAGTGCTGTCTCCAGTAACAGAAAATGAACCAGAACAGATAAGAGAAATAAGTGTAAGGGAGCATCTAGGCAATAGCGATCACAAGACAACAAGGTTTAAATTAAAGATTAAGAAGGATTTAAGTAAGACAAAGACCAAAGTAATTAACTGAAGAAAAGCTGATTTTAAGGGGAAAATGTGCTGACAAAGAAATAGAACAGCAATAGCAAACATTTAAAAAGGTGATCAATAAAATCCAGCAGTAATATATTGCACTAAAAAGCAAGAACAAGCTAGCCAGTAATGGCACACCATGGCCGAATAAAGAAATAAGAGCAAAATTGAATATAAAGAATTCATATACTAACTAGATAGACAACAAAGGCAAGGACAACCAAAGGTTAGAAAAGCAGTAACAAAAAGGAAGGCAAAGAGAAACTACAAAATTAAATTATCAAGGAATAAAAAAGTAGTAACGTATTCCATGGATATAAAAATAACAGAAGAAGAATCAGGATAGGGCCACTGAGAGATATGCACGATAAACTCACAGGTAATGACAGCAAAATTGCAGAAATATTAAATAATTACTTTGTCTCGGTATTTAACAGTAAGACTAACATAATAGAAATGACATTGGAAGAAGAGATTAAAAAGGATATAAAGACATTTAAGATAGAAATGGGGTAGATAATTGATAAACTAATAAAACTTAGAGAGGATAAGAGGACAAGACCCCTGATGTGGATTGATTGCATCCATGCATATTTATAGAGGTTAGGGAAGATATAGAAAAGGCACTATTACATAGGAAAGGGAATAGTGCCAGAGGACTGGCAGACAGTTAATGTGATTCATATATTAAAAAGGGGAAACAGAACAAGTCCTGCAACTACAGACCATTAGTTTTATTTTGGTGGTAGAAAATATAATGGAATTCTTATTAAAGTTGTTCAAGAAAAATGTCTAGCAACTGAAAGTATAACAAAGAGCAGTCAACATGGATTTCAAAAGGAAAGGTCATGCTTCGCCAAACTTATTGAATTCTTTGAAGAAGTAACGAAAAAAAGTGGATAAGATTAATGCAGTAGATGTAATATATTTAGGGTGGAATTTTACCGCTAAAATGCTGTGGGGAGAAGCCCGCCTCGACACGCGACATTGAGATGTGCCCGCCGCATATTACCGGTAGCGGGGGGCTTCGGTGCAGCCCCCCTGCTGCCTGGTGGCGGGCCCGTCATCAGCATACGCAGATTTCCACTAAATATATTCAAAGTAACATAACTGCCGACCCACACCAATTTTACGGCCTCCGTTCCGCACGGGGTTCCGAGGCAAGAACCTGGTGGGGAGGTGGGAGTAATAAAAATTTCAGGGCGGGAGGGGTGGGGAAGCAGGGAAAACAAATGTAATTGGTTGTGTGAATGGTGGGAAGGGGTTAGAGGCCAGATGTTAGAAGGTTGCGGGGGAAGTCCGGGTATTCGAGAAATCAATTGATGGTCATTTCATGCAATGATGCACTGGGGTGGGGGGGGTGTTGGGGAAGGGCCTCCATTACTTACCTTACTATTTAATACAAATTACTTATGCTTTGCCTTTAAAAGTTAAAATTAATTGTAAGGGCTTCAAGCCCTTTAAAATGGCACCTGCGCCTGTGCAGTGGCACCGGACGCCGTTGCTGGGGATGCGGAAGCCGCCCCTATGTGTGATCAGGGTCAGGCGCTCCTCCCCCATTATTGAATTGAAATATCGTGGGGTCTCCTTGGCGTCCGCCGAGTTCAAAGGGTGCTGTCACGGAGCGCGGTGCCCGAGTAAAATTCAGCCCTTAGATTTTCAATAGGTCTTCAGTAAGTTAATGCATAGTAGACTCATGACTAGGGTCAGAGCATGTGTAGTTAGTTCAAGTAGCAGAATGAGTAGCAACCTGTCTACAAAACAGAAAATAAGGGTTAAAGGTAGTTATTCAGATTGGCAAAAGGCAGGAAGTGGTGTTACACAAGGATCGGTGCTGGGACTACTGTTGTTCACAATTTACATAAAAAATTTAGACTTGGGAGTTGGAAGCACAATTTCAAAATTTGTGGATAACACCAAACGGCATGCAATTGGCAAATGATCTTCGATATAAATAAGAGTGAAGTGATACACTTTGGTAGGACGAATAAAGAGGCCTCATACTCTTCCGAAAATAGTTTCTAAATGGGGGTAGAGGAATAGAGCAGTCAGGAGGTACATATACACAAATCAGTAAAAGTAGTGGCATAGATTGACAAGACCCTTTAAAAAAAGTTTGCACAGCACTGTGGTTCATTTCTAGGGGGATAGGATTAAAAAGCAAAGAAATTATGTTAAGCTTGTACAGAACCTTATTTAGACCACACTTGGAGTAGTGTGTTCTGGCCTCCATACTATAAAAAGGATACAGAGGCATGACAAAAGGTGCAAAAGAATTTATCAGAGTGATACCAGAAATGAGAGGTTATACCAGGGTTGTCCAACCTTTTCACGTGGGGGCCACATTACAATTTTTATCTTACATAGAGAGCCAGTGAGACAATTTTGGAAAGATAACGGCATTAAACTTTATCTTACGATTAATCAAAACAACAACAAATGTGAATTTTTGTGAAGAAGCTTTAAATGAGAAGATTAATTTCTTGACTTACTTTCTCATCACTATGTTGAACACTGATTTAATGAGATACCTGGCATTTATTTGCTTGCACAAGTAGTCAATGTATGCCAGCACACTAGTTGTAGAGATGCAGAGTATTCCAGATAGATGTCCATCTGTCAGGAGTGATTTTGATCTCTCTCTCTCTTTGTGTGTGTCTCTCTCTCCCTGTGTTGTTCCGCCACTCTGTGTTCCCCCCTCTGTGTTGTTCCTCCCTCTCTGTGTTGTCCCCCTCTCTGTTCCCTCTCTCTTTCTCTGTCCCTCTCTTTCTCTCTCTGTCCCCCCTCTCTTACCCCTCTCTCTCTCTATCCCTCTCTCTCCCACTCTGTCCCCTCTCTCTCTCTGTCCCCCCTCTGTCTCTGCCCCCTCTCTATGTCCCCCTCTTTCACTCTCTGTCCACTCTCCCTCTCTCTGCCCCTCTCTCTCTGTCCCCCCCCCCTCTGTTTCTCTGTTCCCCCTCTCTCTCTGTTGCCCCTCTCTCTCCATGTTCCCACACCCCCCACACTCTCTCTGTTCCCCCGTCTCTCTCTGATCCTCTCTCTCTCTGTACCTCCCTCTGTCCCCCTCTCTCTCTGACAGCTGCAGGGAGTGGGAATGCTCAGCACTGCAGCTTTGTGGTTGGTCAGTTTTTTGAAAAATCTGCCGTCAGTTTCACAGCTGACAGGTGCTGACATAGGGAACAGCAGTTTCTGAACTTCGGACAGATTCAGGGTTTTCCTGAATTTTCCTGGGCATTTAACAAATAGTCAGAACCTACGGAAAACCCTGAATCTGTCCAAAGTTCAGAAACCGCTGTTCCCAACGTCAGCACCTGTTTGCTGTGAAACTGAAAGCACGATGCTTTAAATAACTGTTCTGAAAGAAGAAGACAATGGAAAACTCATCTCTGAAATACATCCATGGGCCAAATACTGGTCTGTGGGCCATATGTTGTACAACCCTTGGTCATATTATCAGGAAAGATTGAACAGGTTGGGGCTCTTTTTTTTAGAAAAGAGAAGACTCAGATGTGACCTGATAGAGGATAGATGATTTGATAGGGTAGATATAGAGAAGGTGATTCCACTTGCAGGGGAGATCAGAACTAGGAGCCATAAGTATAAGATAGTTAGCAATAAGGAATTCAGGAGAAGCTTCTTTACCCAGAGTGGAACTCGTTGCCACAAGGTGTAGTAGAGTGAATAGCATGGATGCAGTTAAGGGGAAACTAGATAAATACATGAGGGAGAAAGGAATAGAAGGATATCTTAATAGGGTTAGGGTGGGAGAAGTCCCATGTGGAACACAAAAACTGGCACTGTTGGGTCCAATGGCCTGTTTCTGTGCTGTAAACACTTTATAATTATGTAATATCAACTCACTGCAGTGGTGTTAGTTTCTTCCCTACTGTTACTGAGTTTGGAATACTGCAGTTGGAGAATTTGATTGAGGGAGCAATATGGATAATTAAACCACAAGTCACATGAGTAAGGCATAAGCAGACATTGAAATGTAATTTACAGCATCAAACAATCTGCTGACAATGCTTTAATCATGTTTTTTTATAAATACCCAAGATATTTCTATATATGTCAAGTTTTCTATTCTTTGAATTAATTGTATTATTTGATTTACACTAAACTTTCTGTTATCCTATTAAATTTGGTATATTTTAATTCCCCGGATGGTCCAATGGAGAAATACATTGCCTGATATGGAACACAGCAACATAATCTAAGAAGGACCCAGGATGAAGCTATATTGTGCTGGATTTTACCAAGCCCATGACGTTGGGCTCCATGGCGGGGGGTGGGGCGGATGTGGATGATTGTTCTGGCAGAGGCCCAACACAGAGACCAACACCAGGAGGGCCCGGCCCGATCCTCCAGTCAGCAGTGAGGCTCCATAGCGGCCACTCGCCGCTGGGCGGTGGGAACTGAATTACAATATTTAAATGAATGGGATGAATAAATTTAAATAAACTTACGTTGAATCTTCTGGGCTTGCCGTGATCCTCAGTGCGGCAGCCAGCACTCCCACACCTTCAATTCCCCACCTGGGGAAAGCTGGCATGGGACTAGTGGGGATGGAGGAGGAGTGAAGATTTCCAGTGTGGGCGGTGGGGACGGGGTCAAATAAACATAATGAGTGTAGAGGATGATGGGAAGGGGTGAACTTTAAACTCTGCGCAGTCTCGAGGTGGGGGGGGGGTGGGTGGCGAGCTGGGGAAGGTCAGCTTTAAAAGGTAAGTGTTTTGTGGGGGGGGGGAAGGACAAATAGTTAATGTAATTACTATTGAGGGTGTGAAAAGGGCATTAGAAATTTATTTGATAAATTTTGCGGGGATGTATCTTTAAAAATTTAAATATATTGACAGGACTGGCTGCCCTTTAGAAATAGCACCAGCGCCTGCACACAGGCAGCTGACGTCATTGTCGGTGACAGACAGCCCACCCCCTCCACGTGATTCGGGGGGGACGGGCCGCCGAGACTATTTAAATGAGCTGCTGCGCGGGGGATCACGGCGCTCTTTGGTGTGCGGGCCACCATTTTTTGAGCTCACCGCCGAGATTGGCGACAGGCTCTTAAAATCCAGTTCATTCTGTGAAATTATCTGATCCCAGACGAAGAATAGTAAGGGTGTCAAAACTGGCTTCAGTATCCTGGGTTATAGAAGGAAAAGAATCACCCTAAGTTCACACTACTAACTACTTATGTGATGAGTTCTTTTATGTTGTCTGATGCAACATAAATGAGATGTGTGGAGTCCAGTTGGCTGAAGATCTCAAACAGGTTTATCTACATCTAGTAGATTATATACAGAACAGAGCTAACTATTTACAGAATCTTACTCTGGGTGTTACAGTGGCTCCAAGTCACATGACTGCATCCTGGTACTTGGCTTATTAGCATACTAAGATCTTAAAGGGACATGACTCTTTTAGGCAATCATACAACATCCCTTTTCTTTCCAAAGATAAGACTCGTATGCTAAAAGTAAAAACACATAAAATTAGATAACACCAAAATTATTTAAACAGGTGTAGAGATTATGAACTCTACATGTGCAGAAGTTTAATAGTCCACATATTATTTCAGTGGTTTGACAACTCTTGCTCAGAGACTTTGCGTCTCAGCTGTTGCTGTTTTTTTCTGAGGTTTCTTCCTTTCTGCATTCAGTTTCTGTTGCTCTGCCTTCAGCCTGCCAATATATTTTGTTGCTTTTCTCAAGATGGCAACTTTTGAGGCCTTGTCATTCTTGGAAAGTTCTGGCACCTCATCTTGAAGAGCCAACAGACAATGCTTCAAATCATTCCTTCTCTGCCTCTTCAGGACATTGCATGTCCTTCACTTCCCTTCATCCTCCATGTCCGAAGGCTTGGGGCACAAGATCAAGGACTTGTTGGGGGAAGAATGCTTCGTCTCATGAAGGTCCCTGTCCATTCTGGCTCGTCGTGGTATTGCCGATTCTCTATACAGCAGTAGTGAAGGTGCGGCATAGTTGTGCTGTTACTGGTTTTCCAGACTCCACCTTTTGATGCTGATCAGAGTCTGCGAGCGGGTTCCGGTCCTTGGAGATTTCCCCTCTCTTGGATAGTTACGATGCTGTGATCCTTACACGCTGGTCCGCTCGTGTCTACTGGGTAGAATGTTTGTGGTTTCCATGCCGACTTGCCATAGTTGCATTGCATTGTTAGTGTGCCACTGCAAGGGATGGGTGACCCATTGTATGCAGATAACTTGGCAGTTGTCGGTTGTATCATTGATTTCCAATGTCTCTGGTACATATCTTTGAGTATTTGGACTGGTAGGATATTTGCATTAGAGCCAGTGTCAATCTTAACCCTGAATGTATGTTTGCCAGCTTTCTTTGGGCACATGATGTTAGTAGTGGCGAAAACTTCCAGTTGTTTGACTTCATCAGTGTGACGTGTCAGGTTCACAATGTGGAACGCCTATTCATCTTCTGACTGAGAATTACTCCTTGTTGGTCTTTTTTCCTGTGGCTTCAGGAATGGAAGATCTCATTCACGCTCGAGTAGTTTAATGGTTTTGTTAAACTTTGGCTGTGTGGATGAAGGCTCTGCAGTGATCTGGGTTTTCTTGAGTTTTGTCTAATGGACACCTCCTATAATTGCGCTGACCTTGATCTGCTCAGAAATGGAGTCAGGTCTTCTCCGTTTTTTTTACACGGAACTTTTGAAGGACTTGCAGTATCCCTCACCCATTGGCACAATGACACCCGATTTACTTGCAGCCTGTCGTTCTGTGCTCTGTCTTCTACTGCTTGAGGTAAGTTCTTATTTTTCACTGTTTGAGTCAGTATTTCCCTTGAACTTTCTCTCTACTGACTGTAGGAAAGGTCATTTTCAAAGCTGTTTTAACTGTGTTCTTCAACCTCAGGCTTTGTCTTCTCACCACAGCTGCCACCATATAATGAGTTCTTTTACATTGTCTGATGCAACATAAGTGAGATGCCTGGAGTCCAGTTAGTTGAAGATCTCAAACAGTTTTATTTACAGCTAGACTATTATATACTGTACAAAGCTAACTATTTACAGAACCTTAGTCTGGGTGTTACAGGTGCAGAAAGACGCTGGCTCTGAGGCACATGACTGTGTCCTGGTACTTGGCTCATTAGCATACAAAAATCTTAAAGGGACATCACTCTTAAAGGCAATCATACAACAAATTATAGGTAGACATTGCCTCGGGGTCTTATTCACAGGCAGGAATCTCCTGCACCTAAAATATCAGGCCTATTAAAATTGCTCACAAATGGGATTGGCATGGATATCGTTCACTCCAATTTAACTTCCCTGCTGGTTGGTTTAAAATTGGGTGACGATAAGATCTGGCTGGTCTGTGATGCTCCATATAGTCAAATATCCTGCTGACTTACATTGCGCTCAAGTGAAAAATAGCTACTTGCTGATGTAGTGGAGCGCACCTTTAAGACCATACCCCAGCAAGTGTTGATGTCTTCAGGAGAAATGGCAGAATAACAACTAAAGAAAATTTAAATCTAATTAAAATACATTACTAAACCTATAAGGGTCTCTGTTGCTGTTGGCAGAACATCTCACTGACCAATGCCAGGCAGCAGAATCATGGCAGGAGCACAGTAGGACTATTGAAAGTGCCAAAACATCAATATGTTAATGTTGATCAAAGTAAATATTATTCACTGAGAGGAATAGTTCACATCTTGAATGCAATTTTTCAAGCAGCTGTGTCAATACCAAGGTTGTCTATAACTTCATAATTGAACTCCAAATTCTTGCTGTTCCTGCTTTGCCTTCAAGCTCACGCTTTTCGAAATAATGCCAGATCTGGGATAAATATACTGAGGATACATGTCAGAGTCTGATGGTATACTCTGAATAAGATACCTGAGTGAGGCCATTCACGTGACTCAGAGATGCTGTTGTTGGCTTAGCTATTTCAAAACATACTACTGACATCAAAAGGTGTCATCAATTGGTATTACAGCAAATAATTTATTTTAAAAAGTGTGAAGCTGGCCAATGTATCTTGTATGCCACATCAAAAAAAATGGAAATTCTACAGAAAACAAAAACTGAAAATTCCTGACATATTTGCAAAGGAGCCTACACTGAAATTTAATTGAAACACAAGGAGCTAGAGATGCTTCCATCATGTCTGTTGATCAGCAGCTGTCACATCCATATTTGATGTTTTGGAGTGGTTGTGATCAGAATTGCTTGATTGTTTTGTATAGTTCTTGCATTATCTGGACATCAAGAGAGAGATTCTCTGACAACTGTAGTTGTGACTCTGCCTTCAGCTGCCTAGACCCGAAGTTCTGGATTCCTGCCCTAAACCTCTCCAACTCTCTCTGTTTCTCTCCTCTTTAAAGAAGCTTCTTAAAATCTGCCTTTTTTCCCAAGCATTTGATCACCCGTCCTAATATCTCTTTATGTAGCTCCTGTGAAGTGCCTTGGGATGTTTTGCTACATTAAAGGTGGTATATAAATACAAGTTGTTGTTGTCTACATATCTAACCCTAACGTGCCCAGGGGAAAAAAATCAGGGGTTAGTATTCCTCATAGTTCATTGGAAAAGAGAATGGGGCAGGGTGCAAAAAAGGCCATTATTTTCTTATTGCCTATTTAACGCTAATGCCAAAGGCCAACTGCAACCAATGTATTTTTGAGATGGAAAACTTCCAGTTACCCTACGGTTTTAATTATTTTTGACTGACATGGATCATTGTTTGCACTAAGCTGTGTGAGTGTGCAGCCATGCAGTGACCAGAAAGGTACTGCGCCGGCTTTGTTTCATGTAAATACCATGCATATGAAAACAATTTATAGGAACTGCATATTGAAAAAAACTGGCTGTGCACAAAACATTTTAAAGGGATTATTGACGTGGATGGATAGATATTTTACATAAGAGTATTGAAATTTGCTGTTCTGCCATACAAATGTGTAGCTGAGATAAATTTCCTGAATTTAAGCCAGTTCTGGTCAGTAATTCTGTGCCTTAAATTTTTGGATAGTAACAGGACCCAAAGTTACAGTTCATGGCGGTTTTTTTTGTTTCTCATCATAGAGACCTGCAGTGTAATTTATGTATCTCTAAATTCATCTTTACAGCATAAGAATGATTTGCATTAAAAATTGAAAAACTTCCATGATGGATCACATTTCCTTTAACTTGCTTAATGTGCATAAATTATGGTTTTATGGCTTTAAACTTCATTTTTTATGCATCAAAAGCCACTTAATATAGGTAAATGGTCTAAGTTCCAGTCTCTCCTTGAGTCTAGATTGTTTACACTGATTTCCACTTAATTTAGACTCCACTGTATGCTAATGTGATACTCAGGAAATTTTGGTGTAATTCATCAATAGGTAGATCAGCATAAATAAAATATTGCTGTACCTTTCTGGTTATGCAGTTTCAGGAAATGCTGGCCCTTGTTTATGCACGTAAGTGGTATTTATGGACGCTCGCCAAAGTTAGAGCTGTGAAATGGGAGAAATGTATATCATGACTCCCCTGCAATAATTTATCAGGGTTAAGATTTCATTTGTTTTTATAAACCACATTTTTGATTTCTATGATTTTTTTAACAATGAATTCCTTGGCATTTGTCACATACAACAGTAATCTGGCAGTGAAATGATTGTGAGATTAATATTGCTGTGGCTGGAAATATTTTGATGGCTAACACAAGTAAAGCAACACCAAGTGTTGGCTGTTCCTTCAGTTCTACTTTGACAAGAGATTTTTTTTTTTATTCATCCATGGGATGTAGGCGTCGCAGGCCAGGCCAGCATTTATTGCCTATCCCTAATTGCCCTTGAACTGAGTGGCTTGCTAGGCCATTTCGAGGGCATGTAAGAGTCAACCACATTGTTGTGGATCTGGAGTCACATGTAGGCCAGATCAGGTAAGGACAGCAGATTTACTTCCCTAAAGGACATTAGTGAACCAGATGGGTTTTTACAACAATGGTTTCATGGCCATCATTAGACTAGCTTTAAATTCCACATTTATTAATTGAATTCAAATTCCACCTTCTGCTGTGGTGGGATTCGAACCCATGTCCCCAGAGCAATACCTGGGTCTCTGGGTTACTAGTCCAGTGACAATACCAGTACGCCACCGCCTCCCCTGACGTTTTAATGCCTACCCTTTGAAACCCAAGCTTCCAGACGGTCAGTCTGGGATGTGGTCATTACCTGTAAAATTGGAAGAAACCAAGCACCTCTTCTTAAGTTTTAATATTTAAATTTTTAACATGCTGACTTATGTCCTGTAGGACACTGAGAATTCGGTCTTTTCTGCATCAATCTGAAGCAGACGTCATTCTTAACAGAACTCTTCATTAGCAGGTATAAAGGAAAAATATGCCAAATATTTATACACAGTGTGCTCCTGAAACTTTTTCAAAAACTGTGATGCTATTTTAAAGGGCTCTAAAAGGCTGGACTAATGTGATGAAGGTTGAATGACATTAGGGCAAGGGACTGGGTGATGTATTGCATTTGTTCATTGTATTTTCGTTTCTGTAAGCTGAGACTCAAATCCACCTTAAATTGACCATGTGAAATCTTCTCTTATCTGCTATATATAAGAGTTCTAATTTGAAATGTGAAAATGTGCAATCTCACACAGTTCACAGTAGAAGTATTCTGTGTTGTTCGAAATGTCTTTCTTTTAAACAAAGCAGAACACAAGCTACAAGCTATTCCTCCTCTCTCAGTCTCCCCTCCTCAAATGATTAGTAAATTGGTATGAATTGACACTAAATTGGAATTCCCCTAATAAAGATGGTGAACGATGTGGGGATGTCAATTTGTTACAGCAATAAAACAAGGGAGCCATTCTCAAATTTGGGTTAAGTTTAAATACCATGTTGGTGTAGTGCAGAGGGAGCTTTCATCACAATCACAGAATCACAGAATAGTTACAGCACAGAAGGAGGCCATTGGGTCCATAGAATATGCACTGACTCTCCGAATGAGCAATTCACCTTATGCCATTCCCTGCCTTCTCCCCACAACCCTGCATATTCTTCCTTTTCAGACAACACTAATTCCCTTTTGAATTCCACGATAGAACCTGCCTGCACCATACTCTCAGGCAGTGCATTCCAGGCCTTAACCACTCACTGCGTGAAAATGTTTTTCCTCATGTCACTTTTGCTTCTTTTGCCAATTACTTTAAATCTGTGCCCTCTCGATCCTTTCACCAGTGGGAACAATTTCTCTCTCTCTACTCTGTCCAGACCCCTCATGATTTTGAATACCTCTATCATATCACCTCTCAACCTTCTCTTCTCCAAGGAAAGAAGCCCCAACTTCTCCAATCTATCTTCATAACTGAAATTCCTCATCCCTGGAACCATTCACATGAATCTTTTCTGTACTCTCTCCAATGCCTTCACATCTTTCCTAAAGTGCAGCGCCCAGAACTGGATGCAATACTCCAGCTGAGGCCGAACTAGTGTCTTATACAAGTTCAACGTAACGTCCTTGCTCTTGTACTCTATGCCCCTGTTAATAAAGCCCAGGATACTGTATGCTCTATTAACTGCTCTCTCAACCTGTCCTGCCACCTTCAATGACTTATGTACATATACACCCAGGTCCCTCTGCTCCTGCACATCCTTTAAGTTGTATCCTTTATTTTATATTGTCTCCCCATATTCTTCCTACAGAAGTGAATCACTTCACATTTCTCCATTAGAACTTCATCTGCCACTTGTCTGCCTTTTCCACCAACTTGTCAATGTCTTTTTGCAGTTATACACTTTCCTCCTCACAGTTCACAATGCTTCCAAGTTTTGTATCATCTGCAAATTTTGAAATTGTGCCCTGTACACCAAGGTCTAGGTCATTAATATATATCAAAAAAAGTAAGGGTTCCAACACTGACCACTGGGGAACTCCACTACAATGCTTCCTCCTGCCCAAAAGACAACCATTAACCACTGCTCTTTGTTTCCTGTCACTCAGCTAATTTTGTATCCATATTGCTATTGTTCCTTTTGTTCCAATGAGCTACAACTGCTCACAAGTCTGTTGTGCGGCACTATATCAAATGCCTTCTGGAAGTCCATGTACACCAGATCAACAGCATTGCCCTCATCAACCCCCTCTGTTACCTCTTCAAAAAATTCCAGCAGGTTAGTTAAACACGCTTTTCCCTCAATGAATCCATACTGACTTTCCTTTATTGACCCGCATTTGTCCATGTAACTATTAATTTTGTCCCGAATTATTGTTTCCAGAAGTTTCTCCACCACCAAAGTGAAAGTCACTGGCCTGTAGTTGCTGGGCTTATCTTTACATTCTTTTTTGAACAAGGGTGTAACATTTGCAATTCTCCAGTCCACTGGCACTACTCCTGAGTCTAAGAAAGACTGGAAAATTATGGCCAGTGCCTCTGCAATTTCCACTCTCAGTTCCCTCAGTATCCTTGGATGCATCTCATCCGTCCCTGATGTTTTTATCAACTTTAAGTATAGACAGCCTCCTCCTTATCAAGTTTAAATCCTTATAGTGTATTAATTACCTCCTCTTTCACCATGGCCTGGGTAGCATCTTCTTGCTTGGTAAAGACAAATGCAAAGTATTCATTTAATACCTCAGCTATTCCCCCTGCCTCCATTTGGTCCCTAATCAGCCCTATTCTACCTTTTACCACCTGTTATGACCAAAAGAGAAAGGTGTCGAGCGGTCTTTTACTGTCTTTACCTGGTCTTATTGTAACAGGGTTTAATTTTTAAACACACTGTGTTTTGAGCTCCCCCTTTGTGAATCCTTGTTCACCACTTTCCAATTATAAGGCAAAGAAATGAGCACAATCAGGTTTTCTCAGGTTTAAAGAAGAAAAGTGCAATTTATTAAACCTTAAGCTTAAACTCTAATTTGGTTAACTTTATGAAAACACGCCGTGCATGCATACGCGATACACACATGCAAATGGAGTCAGAAAAGAGCAGAAGAAAAATAAAGTAAAAAAGTTTGAGGCAATCTCTGAAGGTTTTTTTTTACTGTTCTTTGAGTTCACTGTAGTCCTTGATTGTAGGTAGTCTTGCTTTTCGTTGGGGCCCAGTATTCTTCTTAAACCTTGTTTACTGTAGGAGACTTTTCCCTCTTGGGGTTCATGTGTCTTCAATGGGTCTTCAGTTCGTGAGAAAGAGATGGGAGCAGACAGGAGAGTGGTGTTCTCAGTCCGGGAGAAAAGAGCTTTCTGAGTTTCTTACTCTCAACAAGTTCAAATTCAAAAAACTCCAGTTTAGTCATGTGACTAAACTGGTCTGACCACTCCTTTTGTGTATTGGGGAAGCAAGGATTGTGTCCCTGGTTCCAACACTGTCTGCTAGCATGCAAATTTCTTTCCAGACAGGGGCTTGGCAATTCCTTATGATAGGTCCTCTTTTCTTCCCAGCCACAATTTTAAGTTTTAATGATCATGTGGTGAAATAATGTGTGCCTCAATCTTGGCAGGTGGAGGCCTGCCTGACACGCCCTTTCACTATTTATATGCCTATAGAAGACTTTGAGATTCTGTTATGCTATAGAAGACTTTGTGCAGCTCAACATTAAGCTAGAAGTGCTTGATACTGAAAGTGGAAATATTGTACAATATGCAGCATTGCAGTCCAAAATTGGAGTCCTGATTCAGTACTCAAAGTACAACTGTAATTCACATTCGGGCTTCCCGTGAACTCAGTGAATATGAAATTATTTTGCAAAGTTCAAGCACACCTCCTGGTGGATCAGTCAAGATTTAACGTTTTTGGAGCCAACTCAATGGTTGGACTTTACTATCCTTCTGACAGCTATGAATGCTAATTCAGGAATAGTTTAACCAAGAGAGGAAAAAAGAAACTGGGTTATGAGGAAATGGGGTAGAAAGGAGCAGATGGAAGGACACGGGGTAATTGTAATCCCCAAGGACAAGTGGGTTGGAGGGAGGTGGGTAGATAGAAATTTTACAATTCTCAAAACCATCCCCAAGCTGGCTACATCCGGTTTTAATGGAAGTGACCTGGAGGACAGGCAACCAATCTGCTTTCAGGAGGCGGATCAGACACTGAAATCTTTCAAGGAGGCTATGTGACTTAATTTTAACAGGACTTTTTAAAGGAGGTGAGAAGAACCAGATCCATGAGGTATTGTTCTACTTCTGGGCGGGCCAGGAGGAGAAGAGGCGTTTTCCTCGGGCCCAACAAGCTTACTTCAATGTGATTGGACTCCCGCGATTGTCTAGCCCCCACAATGACCGACCCCCCCCCACCCCGGGTGATGTCCAATTCACCCCACCCCTTGGCGATGTCCAATTCGACCTCCTCATGTTGTCTGACACCTCACCCCTCCTGTGCAATACTGCCTCCCCCCGCCCCCTGCCACAACACCCTACAATCTCCTACTTATCTGATATCCACTCGTTGGCTGTTTTCCCACCCAACAGGTAGGCAGTTTGTTCATCTAGCTGACTAGCTGGCTGGCTGGCAGGCAGTAAAGCTGTTGAAATATATTTAAAAGATATCTTGCAGTTAATTTCTGCTGGATACCCAGGAAACCCGTACTTCCAGGTTTTCCATCCAAATATCTACTGTCTCCATGTAAGGATTGGGACCAAAGGGACTGACAGAGTGATTTGAAAAATAAATTAATTTCTAGCAACATGTACTAATGTACTAATGTTTATTCTAGTCTTCATTCTAAAATGTGGTTAAAGTCAAGGCTGCACGTAACAGACATTCAATTTTCTTGGTTTTTTCAGGTAGCACATAATGAGTTCACGCTACAGCTGCAATAGTTGTAGATGTGTTTACAGCAGAAGCATCAATACTGTAAATATCCCTATGAGAACAACTCAACATTTCAGGCAATATCTGGCTTTTTAGGTCCTGATATTTGTTAAGTACAGATATGTTGTTCAACCAGTCAGTGAGTTGATATAATGAGTCAGACACCACCGCTGCTCCTTAGCCTATTGATCTTAACTTGCTCAGAAGACTTGTATTCCTGACGGGGCTCAATCCAGTCTGTGTCTATAAGCTCATCTAGGCCGAGGTTTTAAATCCTTCTGGCAGGCATAAACATTGATACTATTGACCTATCAAAGATAACGCTGATACCATCACCCTTGTGTGACAGGTGATATTGACCATGTTCCAGAACATTCTAATCCTTTCAACCAAAACCACATGAAAGAAACATAAAGCTTGGCACCTTTTCTTTCTTTTCTTTTCTCTTGACAATTTTCCCCTTCCCATTCTCTTGTGAAGGTATGGAATCCCTGCTGGTGTCTGGTTCCATGCATAGCATGAGCCTTCAGTTACCTCACTGGTGTAAGCCTTAACACTGTGTTTTGGAAGTGTATTCAACTGTGGGAGGAGTGATGGGTGGCATCACAGCCAAGTTTGGTCGGGTTCTCACCCAACACACATACATAAGGGAAGAATTGCAGACGTATGTCAATTCCTGGGAACAGATAGTTCCATGTGCCACTACCTTTGCAGCCAGCATGGTATGCTTCAATGATGTCAATGATGATCGCCAAGCAAGCACGAAGGTAACAGCTTATGGCATTGCCTCCTCCTGAGGAATTGACATTAACTCAGCAAGGTGCCACTAGAGACAGCGTTACTAGAGCAAATATCTCCTCCATTCACTCAATTGCAACCCAGAGCAAGAAGTCTGGCTGTTTTTTTCTCTTTTTCAATCGACTGAGGCCAACTGAAACATCCCCATTTCTGCAGACAGCACTCACAACCTTGCTGCATGATCAAAGAGCTGCTTGTGACATCTTCATAAACATTCCAAATGCAAAATGCATTAAGCACATTTTGCTACTATAAGCTGGTCTTGTTACAAAAAAAACAGTGGGCAGCTGTAGTTGCCCTGCACAAATGAAAGTTGTGAGGAACACATGCCATGTGTAAAACATGGGTGGCACAGTGGTGCAGTGGTTAGCACTGCAGCCTCACAGCTCTAGCGACCCGGGTTCAATTCCGGGTACTGCCTGTGTGGAGTTTGCAAGTTCTCCCTGTGTCTGCGTGGGTTTCCTCTGGGTGCTCTGGTTTCCTCCCACATGCCAAAGACTTGCAGGTTGATAGGTGAATTGGCCATTATAAATTGCCCCTAGTATAGGTAGGTGGTAGGGAAAATATAGGGACAGGTGGGGATGTGGTAGGAATATGGAATTAGTGTAGGATTAGTATAAATGGGTGGTTGATGGTCGGCACAGACTCGGTGGGCCGAAGGGCCTGTTTCAGTGCTGTATCTCTAAAAGTAAAAACTAAAAAAAACTAAAACAATCATGTAATCATTTTTTACCCTCAATTTAATTCAAATCACATGTCTAAGCATTAACCACAGATACTCTGTGGGCTGACAAGAGTCAGGCTGTCTGTAGGAGAAATACATAACTGCATGCTGGTGTTATACAAGAGAGTCAGACATACACCTAGTTTCTCTATTAATACGGGAGCCAATCACAGCAGTGGGGGTTATGACACCATGAGCTAAATTTTACACCACCCCGATGAGTGGGATTATGGCCGGGGGGGTTGGGTGGCGTAAAATGGAGCAGGAGGCTCCAGGAGGCCTTTCCGACCCGCTCTCGCCTCCATTTTACATAGGGCGGCATCGGCGAAAAACGGCCCGCCTACCCCACTTAACAGCCACTTAAGGGCCTTCGCCCACCTCCATGCCAATTTTATGTGTGGTTGGTCGGGTGGCCGAGGACCGAAGAAGCCGTCTGGCAAAACCAGGTGGCTTCAGAGCATCCCAGGGTGGCACTAATGATTGGGCCCTGTGGGCTCCTGTCTGGATGCATTACATTGTGTTATACTAAGGAGCTTTGTACTTGTTGGTTGTAATCATGATACATTCAATAGGATAGGACAGGCAAAAAAGGCAATGTCGAACTAGTCCTAAAAGTAACTACTAAATTAAAAAGTAAGTGGAAGCTATGGAAGTTTCTACTTTTTAATAGCTGCTTTCAGCATATTTGCATCCAAGTGAATTTGACTAACTACAGAACTACACCATACCATAAAATTTAGTACAGTGTTCTCCATCACCAATGTCTTATTTCTTCTAAATGCAGAGATTTGACATTACAAATATAAATACAGATGAGGGAAACCATTTGGCTCATCTAGCTCACCCTTCCATAAAAATCTATAGTTCCCCATTATAGAATTCTACTGCCTCTTGAATAATTCCAGAGGCTTTATTTCTGCTCCTTGATCCAGAAGAATAATCCAGGTATTAATAACTTTTTGTTCTTCTTCTCTTCTTTGGCCTCCTTGTCTTGGGAGACAATGGATAAGCGCCTGGAGGTGGTCAGTGGTTTGTGGAATAGCGCCTGGAGTGGCTATAAAGTCCAATACTAGAGTGACAGACTCTTCCACAGGTGCTGCAGAAAAAAATCGGTTGTCGGGGCTGTTACACAGTTGGCTCTCCCCTTGAGCTTCTGTCTTGTTTTCTGCCAACTGCTAAGTCTCTTCGACTCGCCACACTTTAGCCCCACCTTTATGGCTGCCCGCCAGCTCTGGCGATCGCTGGCAACTGACTCCCACGACTTGTGATCAATGTTACAGGACTTCATGTCGCGTTTGCAGACGTCTTTAAAGCAGAGACATGGACGGCCGGTGGGTCTGATACCAGTGGCAAGCTCGCTGTACAATGTGTCTTTGGGCATCCTGCCATCTTCCATGCGGCTCACATGGCCAAGCCATCTCAAGCGCCGCTGACTCAGTAGTGTGTATAAGCTGGGGATGTTGGCCGCCTCGAGTGTGCTGCCCAGAACTGCTGACAGTACCCCAGGTGTGTTCTAACCAGGGCTTTGTATAGCTGTGGCATGACTTCTACCCCACTGTATTCTAGTCCTCTAGATATAAAGGCCAGCATTCCATTAGCCTTTCGACTATATTCTGTACCTGTTCATGACATTTTAAGGACCTATGACCCATGTACGCAAAGCCCCCAGTCTCTTTGGACCTCTAGCTTTTCACCATTTAGAAAGGACGTGTTCTATCCTGTTTTAGGTGGATGACCTCACATTTGCCTACATTGAAATCCATTTGCCACAGTTTTGTCCATTCACTTCAGCTATTAACATTTCCTTGTAATTTTATGCTTCCATCTGCACTGTTTACAATGCCACCTTTCTTTTTGTCATCCGCAAACTTGGAAATGTGGCTTTCTATCCCATCATATAAGTTGTTAATAAATACAGTGAATAGTTGAGGCCCCAAAACAGATCTGTGTGTACACCAGTAGTCACAGACTACCAGTTAGTGTACCTGTCCATTATCCCTACTCTTATCTCCTGCCACTCAACCAATTTTCTAATTAGGTCAATAATTTATATCATGCGAGTTAATGTTAGCTAATGGTCTTTTATGATGGATTTTATTAAATGCCTTCTGGAAGTCCATATAAATAACATCCATAGACATTCCCTGTCCACTACTTTAGTCGCCTCTTCAAAGAATTCAATCAGGTTCTTCTGGCATGACCTAATCTTTACAAATTCATGCTAGCTTTCTCTGATCAGCTGAAAATTTTCAAGATGCTCAGTCACTCTGTCCTTCATTATAGATGCTAGTAATTTGACAACAACAGACATTAGGCTAACTGGTCTATAATTCCCTGGTTTCCCTCTCTCACCTTTCTTAAATAACAGTGTCATGTTCAATTTTACAATCTAAAGGAATGGTTTCCGAATCGAGAGAACTTTGAAGTATTATTAGTTAGGCCTTTTAAAACCCTGAGGACGGAAACGATCTGTTCCTAGGGATTTGCCAATCTTCAGTGCCATTATTTTCTCCATTACTGATATTTTGCTTGCATTAATTTTGGTGAGTCCCTGTCCCTGATTCAGTGTTAGTTTCCTTGGGATGTCTGGCAATCATCAAGATGGTTCCCAACAATCAATTCCATTATTTTGCCATTTAATATAAGACGAATAAGATTAGTTATCCAGGTTTACTGCATCATTTATTTTTAAATAGGTACAACATAGCTTGTTTCAAATCTATAGGGACCTCCTCTGTATTATTTTTTGACTCCCTTATGACCACCAGCACCACACTTCGGAGATTTGGTTTTTTGGCTCACATCGCTACCTTGGGTATGTACACTATATTTCATAGTATTCACTGGTTTTGTGCCCTTTTAGCCAATCTGGTTCCTCACTGCCTAAATGATCACTTTCTATATATTTTTTACAGTCTTCTCTGCTGAATGTATCCAAAACATAATCATATAATGTGTTAACTATTTGCAATTCATCTTCAGGGATCAGTGACAGTCCTACGATCAAATTCTCAAGACAGACCTGTTCAGGAGGACTCCAAGCCTTTGAACACTGGACTGCCTTTAAATGACAGTGAGGGGGTGGGGCTTGGGAAGCTGGCTGAATTCCCTGTCTCCCCACTGTTGTACCACTCACCCACATTTGAACCAGATCTAAGGTGCAGGTACACCAACTTCAGTGGCAGGAAGAACATACTACACAGAAAGAAGCATCAAGGCTAGCTCTGAGCTGCCAGGCAAAGGTTCGGTTCTGACTCAGCTCTAGTAGTGATACAGTCACAGAGGAATACCCAGCCCTGTTTTCCTTACTTATTTCACAATTTTATCTTGTCAGTCAATTTATAATGCCATTTTTGTTTAGTCTGCACTGAGCAGCTTTCAATCTGCACACTCAGCAGAATGTCCTTAAGAATATTTGAATTGCCCTTAGTTGAGCTTCTTTTGAATACAACCATCCCCTCCCAAGTAAAAGTGTGGAAGATTGTCCCTCATTTGCTCAGAATCAGTCTTTTCACAGTGCTAGTTTGTTTGATAGTGCTCCTATGAAGAACTTGGGCCATTTTACGATGTTAAAGGTGCAATATAAATACAAGTTGTGTTGTACCTGCCTTCTTTATTTTTTTCTAGAGACACTTTTTGATGGTTTGTAGAAAACCGCTGGAACTATATCTCCTCCCTTGGCATTACAAACTTCCAGACAGAATAGCTCATTGAGAAACTTAACCTATACCAATGGTTCACCTTCATTTTTTTCTCCCATGTGTTCTTGACATATAGAACTATTCTGCCTCTTTTCCTGTCTGGTCTATCCTTCTTGAACACTAGATTTTGGCTTTTTTTGTACTCATCTCCATCATTACGCATTCACTGTAGAACCCTCAGCTAAATAGCAACTGCAAATTGTGATTGCAACCAGTTTTATGTTATGTGCAGCTGGCACTGTAGATGCAATAGGAAGATGGAGAGGGAAAAAGACTCATTTTTGGAGAGGCGATGGAGAGCAAAATATATTATGTAGATTTTTTTTACCTGATTTGTGACATTGCAATAAGATTTTGATTGCATTCATTAAAGTCAATTTCTTAAGATTAATCCACATATATTAGAAACAGAACATGAATCAGCAGCTTCATTAACCTGATTTGGCATGCATAGTATATACACTGCCCTTTCAATTTGGATTCAATCCAAACACAATACAAATCCCTATTAAAACATTCAGTTTATGTTGTCATCATCAGAATATATTTTATTTATATTTGACATTAGACGGCAAAACAACAAGGTGTAGCTAGACACAACTGTAATCAACAAGGATGGCTCATGAATTTGATAATAGGCTGATATCCATCACATATTTTACCATATAGCACCAAACAACCCTTTATGAACAATGGGGAGAATGTTTCCTCATTGTGCTATGTATGGAAGAATCATAAAGCTGTTCCTTATAAGCGGGTTTATGTTTGACACTGAGTCGAGCTTCAAATGCTATGTTCTACTCAGAACCAATTTTTTATAAAGATATCCTAATATGTATAATAACCTGTTGGAATCCTTTTTTATACTAATTTAAGTTTAATGTTTTCAACTTTACTTTTACCACACTTCCACCATGCATTTTCACAAGTGTGGTTCCTTAATGGTCAACGTTTAATTATTCACATGCTCTAAAATAAAAACTCTAGCTACAGCTCCTTCTCTTCAACCTGCAAAACCAACCTTTAACACATTTAAGTCAAACAAGGTGAAAAAGAAAGAATGACCATGCCATCAATAACAGAAACATGCTTTAGACAATATACAATGCTTTTGACAATGTTTATAATTTTCCAGAATCTACTTGATTGTAATTGTTTTGAAATATTGCCCAGCTCTGTGATGAGGAATACTGTCTTATTCATTTCTAACATCATATGTACTGAAGAAAAATTGCAACATGCATTTTATATAACAAGTCATGCAATGTAATTCAATCCTAACAGTAATGCAGATTTCAAATTAAGAAATCCCTTATCTATGACTGGGGAAACTATCTGTTTCAGAAAAGAAGCTTTCCATTAATGACTGCTGATAAAATGTGTTTGGACTGAGTGGACAAAAATAATTCCTTTCTTCTGAAAAAATTGTTTGGGTCTTTTACATAAAAATGAAGCCCCATATGTTGCCAGTGTTAACCCCATCTATTTTATGAGACAATAAAGCTACTGAACTCATCTCAGGAATTTATAAACACTGAATTTCCCTTACAAAGGATCTGCATTACATTAAAACGTTTTTTGCATAACTATGCTTACACTATTAGTATATTTTACTTTTTTGTTTTAAATGTGAATAGGCTAGGCACTATGCCACAAAAAATACACTAATATACTTAACGACAACAACAACAAACAACAACTTGCACCTTAAACATAGTAAAGCATTCCAAGGTGCTACACAGGAGCATTATCAAACAAAGATTGACACCAAGCCACATAAAGAGATATTAAAACAGATGAACAAAGGTCGGACAAAGAAGTAAAATTTAAGGAGTGTCTTAAAGGAGGGAAGAGATGTTGAGAGGTAGAGGTGTTTAAGGCAGGAATTCCAGAACTTAGAGACTTGACAGCTGAATGCATGGCCAATGTTGGAATGATTGAAATTGGGGATGCTCAAGAGGCCAGAATTGGAGCAATACAGATATTGTGGAGGGTTGTAGGGCTGACAAACATTGCAGAGATAGTGAGGAGTAAAGCCATGGAAGGATTTGAAAACTAAGATGAAATTTTAATATTGAGGCATTGCTTAACTGGGAGCCCATGTTGGTCAGCAGCGTAATGAGTGAACAGCACTTGGTGCAAGTTAGGACACAGGCAGCAGAGTGCAGATGTGCTCAAGTTTATGAAGGGTAGAATGCAGGAGGCCAGATGGGATCTATGGAATAGTCATGTCTAGAGGTGTTCAAAAATAAGGGGTTCAGCAGCAGGTGAGCTGAGGGGAGGTGGAGTTGGGCGATGTTATGGAGGTGGAAGTAGGTGGTCTTAGTGATGGCACCCATATGTGTTCCAGAGTTCATTTTGGGGCCAAACAGGACACCAAGATTGCAAAACAGTTTGGTTTAGCCTCAGGCAGTTGCCAAGGAGAGGGATGGAATCAATAACTGGCAAACGGCATTTGTGGCAGAAACCAAAGACAATGGTTTCAGTCTTCCCAATATTTAATTGGAAAAAACATCTGCTCCTCCAGATGCTGGACAGGCAATCTGATAATTTAGAGACAGTGTAGGGGTCAAGAGAGTTTGTGATGAGGTAGAACTGTGCTTCTCATCAACATGCATGTGAAAGCTGACGATCCCAGGAGAGTTTACCAAACGACAGCAATGTGACCAAAAGAGATCCAATGGACCTTGACATTGATGCACCAGGCAACAGACCTAAATACCAGTGCCACACATTAGGACAGATCTAGGTGATTCGTAAGTTGTTATGTCAGTTTCGTAATATGTATCTATATGGCCACCATTTTGAAATCTTAATGCTTTAAGCATCAGAGAAGAGAGATAAAGTATAGTAAAATATTATTGTGTCTTTGGGGATCTTATCAATTTTAAATTCTCTTCATTTTTTCAAGTGAAGGTTCTTAATTGTTCTAGTTGCATTCAGTGCATGGGTGAGCCTGCTTGCATGGCAGTTACTATTGGGCTGCAGAGGCTGCTAACTTGATAACTGATCAGCAGCAGCCTGTCCCTGTACTCAGATTAAATCAATCTTTAAATAAACTGTTTCCATCTGCAAAATGGATGATGGGAGAGGGGGTAAAAATAAAGATAAGCTGAAACCTTAAATGTAAAATAAGAGAAAAAGAGGTTCCGATCAACTATATTACAGTTTTTTGATAATATAGAAAGTAGGAATTTGAAGAAGGCAAAAATGTTGGCTGGGAGAGATAAAATGCTCATTTTTATTTAATGCAATTTGACAGATGAGTTAATGGGGGTAATTTTAAACCTCAAAAATGGGTGGCTTTGGGTCAGGTGATCAACTCCTGTCCTGCAATCACCCAATGATCCTCCAAGCCGCATTTCACCTACTCTCTCTCTCGCGATCTCTACCACAAACTACAGGATGCTTACCCGCTCCTGGGCTGCAGCCTATTCTGCAACATTCCCTGCCCAACAGGGAGCCAAGCCTGTCAATCAGGCCGGTTTCTGGGCAGGATTCTGTAAAAAAGAATCGGACACTGTAGAGTTTAAACTCCGTGGCATTCGGGGCGACCAGAACGCCTCCACTCTGGCTTGGAAGTCCACTCCCGTGAAGATTGGGGCCAATATTTCAGTAATTAAGCATTCTTGATATTACAATGCATAAGATGAAAAGCAACAAACCCAGTTGCCCAGGGTGACAGAAGCCTCCCTCAATCTGCTCAGAGTCTCACGGTGAAGAGTGTCCTCCTCTCCTCTCCCTTCCTCTTCCAGCAATTGCTGTTCTTGGAAAAGCATGATTCCACCCTTCAGGAGATTTATTTAGTCTAAAGCAAGCCAAAAAACTAAAAAGAATTGAACTATATTATTTGTGCC
Source organism: Heterodontus francisci (assembly GCF_036365525.1). Lineage (NCBI taxonomy): Eukaryota > Metazoa > Chordata > Chondrichthyes > Heterodontiformes > Heterodontidae > Heterodontus > Heterodontus francisci. The sequence continues at coordinate 71,332,120 of NC_090371.1, read as the reverse complement.
TGAACCAGCATATCCTGAGGTGGACTACTGCTTTAAAAAGTTTTTACTTGTGGGTCATTTTGTCTAGTCTCCTGAAATAAACAAATCAAGAAGTCAACATTTAGATAATGAGTTAAATGATCACCACAGAAAATAAAGCAAATGGAGCTCGTTATGAAATTTAATGAAACCATAGAGAACAAAGACAGCGAAAGAACGGATTCAAATGTTAAAGAGACAAATTTTGTGTAATTTGTCCAAGGTCAATTGCAACTACTTGAGAACATTTCTTCCATCACCAAGATATGTCACAAAACAGGATCCAATAGTATTTATATACAGTTTTAAAATAAAGCCTAAAGAACTGTACAAGAAAGTTAGGTGGGAGTGTGATATGATCCATTGCAGGTGCAACATTTAGGTTGTGGCAAAGCAATTTAAATGAGGAAGGGAGTCAATCTAGAGCAAGTATTCTATTTACTGTGATCTTACCAGACAATTAAAAAGATCATCATAGCTTTTGTTTTGCTTTGGCCATTTCCCCTGTCCCAGTTAGAATAAAATGTCTCAATTGTCTAGAACTGGAAAGATTGCTGATCCCAGCTCATCGTGATGACAGATGGATGGAGACAGACCAATCAAATGGCTCATCAGAATACATATTTTACATCCTGGAGATCTGACATGCTTTTAGCAGAAAAATGGAAACTTAAAGCATATTATAAGACTAGATCATTTGCTAAGTCAAGATCATTAGGCCAATCAAGCCCATTCCATCTACTGATTGCACACAATCCACTTTATCATGGACTGTACCCGATCTATTTGTGTAAATATTGCACAGAGATGTTCACTCATGCTTAAAGGCAAATCAAGCAGAATTTCAGGGCACGCATGCAACTTTACATCCTACATTACACATCCATACCAATTGACTTTCTCACCATTATATTTTTTCATTTCAAATTACGATTGGAAATAACTCCCCTCAGGTAGAATTTTCTTTTGCCATCCTTCTGAGGAAATAGTTTGCATTGGAAATATTTTCCATTTTCACCCGAGTCTAACATTCCAGTTTAAGGCTTGTTTACAATTGCTTTTGGCCTGAGGCTGACATACACACAACACAGCACAGCCCAGGGAATAAAATGCAGCACAAATCACGATGATACATCTGCTGGCATTTCTAATTATTTAGTTCACTGCTGCTGTCATTTCATAATAAATAGTCATCTTTTGCTTAAGAAATGTGAGGTTAGATGCTGACTGTATATCAAAGTGGAGTGAATTGTATAAAATTGCCCTCCGTATGAACGCAGGTTTTTTGCAATTTGTATTACTCTAAGTACTGTGGATATAGATTACATTTAGCTGTAGTCTGGACCAAATTGATGCCTGTGGCTGAAATTTGTCAACGCAAAGGCAGGTGTGTGTGAGCCGCACTATGATACATTTTTCCCAGGTGGTGAGATTACTGCCATTGGGCACATGATTGAAAATTGACAAAATCTCCTGGCTAGGGATGCTGAACACATTCTATTGCACTGGAACACGGAGCCTCCTTTCCCCATTGTAAAAACTCTGGGTACATGTATTTTTAAAAAATCTATAAAGCACACCAGCAGAAACTTTAACCCATTCATAAAGGCTGCACTTCAATAAAAAGATCTTATTTGAATAACCTTATTTATACTTTTTTTTGTATCTTCGATTAAACTACCAGTTATAAAATAAATGCTGGAAATATTCAGCAGATCTGGCAGCATCTGTGGCGAATTAAACAGTTAATGTTTCAGGCCGATAACCTTTCAGCTACAGTGCTTTGCTTTTGTACGAGTTTTAAAAAGCTGCGTTAGAATAGGTTGAATTGAATAGGTTGCGCTTGTCAAAAATAAATAAAATTAATGCAGCAATAGCACCATACTTACTGTTATACAGTACTTAACAGGGCGCAAGCATTTTCCAAAAGTAACTTATTATGGGGACAATTCAGGAGGTTAATCATGGTCTTTGTAATAATGAGGTATTTATAATCTTACCTTTTATAATGTGACATTGACGTGTGACATTGATCACAAGTCGTGGGAGTCAGTTGCCAGCATTCGCCAGAGCTGGCGGGCAGCCATAAAGACAGGGCTAAATTGTGGCGAGTCGAAGAGACTTAGTAGCTGGCAGGAAAAAAGACAGAGGCGCAAGGGGAGAGCCAACTGTGCAACAGCCCCGACAAACAAATTTCTCTGCAGCACCTGTGGAAGAGCCTGTCACTCCAGAATCGGCCTTTATAGCCACTCCAGGCGCTGCTTCACAAACCACTGACCACCTCCAGGCGCGTATCCATTGTCTCTCGAGATAAGGAGGCCCAAAAGAAAAAAGAAATAAACCTTTTATAATGGATGTAAAACAAAACAATCACCAATCATTATGAAATCTGTACGGATGACCAGTCTTGCAAAATTATACTGCCTTTCTCACTGCAACCTTAGTAAGATCTGACTCCTTTCAAGATAAGTTTATCTAGAGTTTTCCAAGGTATTATTTTAAATGCAGTTCTGTCCTTGATTTTTAATATGTGTGGAATTATAGTCTGATTTGAAGCAAAGCTTCACTAGATATTTTTTCCCGTTTTCTCCTGGAGACACTGAGACTGACTGGTGTGCAGTTCTATGACTGTTAGAATAAACCCAAGTAGGTGCTGCCGAATTGTGAACCTAGATAGTGAGTTGCCATCTCCCTTAACAATCTCACATGAACATGTTCCAGTACGGGTTGCCTGATAGAGATTAACCATGGGAACCCCCAAATGACTTTTTTTCTCTCCCTAGTCCGGACTTCCTGAGGCAAATTAAAATAGTAGAATGACTCATTAGCCGTGTAACTGTGTGATTCACTTTCATACTCAGTTTGAGCTTTCCTGTATTCTAATGCTGGCTGGAGTTTTCTGCATTTAAAAAAAAATCTTGGGATGTGGACAGGATTTGTTGCCCATCCCCACTTGCTTTGAGGGTATTAAGAGTCAACCACATTGTGTGGGATTGGATTCATATACAGACCAGAACAGGTAGGGATGGCAGGTGCTGGTAGGTTCCTGAAGTGAAAGTCCACACCATAACCAGTCAGCCACTATACTGTACACTTCAGGTGTAAAATTATGGGTTGGTGAGTGCAAAAGTGGAAAACCCTGGCCGCTATTCCCTCTTAAGGATTTTATTTCTTATTTATTAGCACTCTTAGAACTTTACTTAATCTGAGAGATCCAGTTACTCTTGTCGGTTTACTAATATAAAATCTGCTGTTTCAAAGAGCACCTATTACAGGTGATATTGAGGCCTGTCAATCAATTATAAGGACATGCCTGGAACAGAGGTGCAGTAAGAATAGAAAGTTTTATCATTGGAAGTAAGAGGGAGAGAGACACAAAGCTAACTGGAGCCTTGGCCGGTGTACAGATTGCAGCCCCGTGGATGAATAACAAATCTGAATGCAAACCAAAGTGATTTATTCTCAGTTAGTTTTATCTCCAGTCTAAAGTTCAGCCACCGTGTCATATAACTGCAAAATGAGAAATTTTCACATCAATAGTATTTTATTCAGCACTTGAAAATTGTATTTTTCATGTAAATAAATGTTCACATTAATGGTACACTGTTTAATGGTAATTACAGTGAATGGTATGTAAACTTTTAGCAGTAAATATATTTCATGCTCAATGAGCAATTTGAAAAGAGCACTAAAATGATTTTACAGCAGAAAACCATGGTTTCATAGTAATTAATGACTTGCTTCATGAAGTCTGCTGATCAATCCTTCAGAGGTCTGAGCAATTCAGATGCAAAGTATTTACACCACAGAAACAGGCCAATTGACCTAAAAGGTCCATGCTGGTATTTATGCTCCACACGAGCCTCCTCCCACCCTCTTCAGCTAACCCCATCAATATATCCTTCTATGCTTTTCTCCTTCATGAGCTTATTTAACTGCCCATTGAATGCATCTTTGCTATTTGCTTCAGCTACTCCCAGTGGCAGCAAGTCCCATATTTTAGTATGTAGCAGATAAATACTGAGTGGCAACAGCATATGCTAGAAAACTGTAATTGAATGATGGTCTTAAGTAATGTAGAATAGTAGCAAACACATTTGAAGAATGAGCACTGAAGGCCCTGGATTATGTTCTTGCAAAGTCCCTGGACAATTAAAAGGAATGAAAGGGTTCTGGACAGAAAGGGTGATTTAGTCCATTTACAACTAAGATGAACAGAAACTTCTTCATTCAAATTGTTATGAATCTTCGGAAATTCTCGACCCCAGATAGCTGTGGATGCTCAGTCATTGAGTATATTCAAGAGAGAGATCGATAGACTTTTGGATATTAGCAGATATGTGAAAAGTACGGGAAGTTCAAGTTGAGGTAAAAGATCAGTCATGATCTTATTGAGTGGCAAAGCAGGATCAATGGGTTGAATGGCCTACTCTTGCTCCTATTTCTTATGTTCCTTTTCTGTAATTTGTACATGGGATGTGTACATCACTGGCAAGACCAACATTTCTTGCCCATCCCTAATTGCCCTCGAGAAGGTGGTGGTGAGCTGCCTTCTTGAACAGCTGCAGTCCATGAGGTGTAGGTACACCCACAGTGCTGTTAGGGAAGGAGTTCCAGGATTTTGACCCAGTGACAGTAAAAGAATGGAGATATATTTCCAAGTCAGGATGGTGACAGATTTGGAGGGGAACTTGCAGATGGTGGTGTTCCCATGCGCCTGCTGCCCTTGTTCGTCCAGGTGGTAGAAGTTGCAGATTTGGAAGGTGCTGTTGAAGGAGGCTTGGTGAGTTGCTGCAGGGCACCTTGTAGATGGTATACACTGCTGCCATTTTGTGCCAGTAGTAGAGGGAGGGATAGCACAGTCGATGACCCCTTCCATCACTTTGTTGATGATTGAGTGTAGACTGATGGGTCAGTAAGTGGCCGGATTGGATTTGTTCTGCTTTTTGTGGACAGGACATACCTGAGCAATTTTCTACATCAACAGGTAGTGTTGTAGGTATACTGGGACAGCTTGGCTAGGGACACGGCTAGTTCTGGAGCACAAGTCTTCAGTACTACAGCCGGGATGTTGTCAGGGCCCTTAGCATTTGCTGTGTCCAGTGCCTTCAGCCATTTCTTGATATCAACTGGAGTGAATTGAATTGGCTGAAGATTTGCATCTGTGATGCTGTGGCCCTCAGGAAATGGTTGAGATGGATCATCTACTCGGCACTTCTGGCTGAAGATGGTTGCCAATGCTTCAGCCTTGACTGTTGCACTAATGCGCTGGGCTCCCCCATCATTGAAAATGAGGATTTTTGTGGAGTTTTTAATTGTCCACCATGATTCATGACTGCATGTGGTTGGACTGCAGAACTTTGATCTGATCCACTTGTTGTGGGATTGCTTAGTTCTGTCTGTAACATGCTGTTTCCACTTATGATTCATCATTCAGATGGACTAGTGGCTTTCATTTTAAAAGAATGACTCTAGCTACAGTTTAAAAGAGCAGCACCTTAATGCCGAATGTTTGGCGAACCTATTTTTATTTTTCTTATAAACATACAACACAATAATTCATTGTGTCAGTTGCATTTGATATTATGAATAAAATGATACGTTTGAATCTGGACAGATTTGCCAATAATTTCTTTACAAGACCTTCCAGCATGCAAACATACTGGCCAGAATTTTATGCCCCAACCCTCAGCCCGGGAGCAGACTGGAGGCTGGGAGTGTAAAATCGAGTGGGAGGCAGCCGGCACCATTCCCGGTAGGGCCCTACCTCCCGGCACCTACCTTCCCGGTCCCACCCATGGTTGAAAACGGCTCGCCCATCCCAGGCCAACTGAAGCACTTAACTGGCCAATTAATTACCATGTTAGGTGCCACCTCCTACTGCCGCTGGTATCTTACCAGCAGCAGATGGCCAGTTTACCATCTGGGAAGGCTGCCCTGTTCCCTCTTTGCAAGCTGGTGCGGGTCCCACCTAATCGGGCACCCTTTGCTCTATGGAGGGCCCTCCCCACGGCACAAGACACCCCCGCCAAAGCACCTCCTCCCCACTCTGCTTATCGACCCCCATCCCCCTTGCCAGGACCCAGCTGATTTTCTCCAGCGAGGCCCAAAACCCCACGGCCGGCGGCCATGGTCCTCTTCTGGGTGGGTGCAGTCCCAGAGGTGACCACCGCTCCCAGTTGCGCGGCTGGTACTGAGGAACTGCCAGTCCTCTGATTGGCTGGTAGCTCCTGGAGGTGGGACTTACTGCCTCAGAAGGTCAGAGGTCCTGCCATGGCCAATTAAGGGCCTGGGCTATGTAAATTCGCTGAGGGATTTCTAACCCAGTGGAGGCGGGCTCAACCCCAACATTTCAGATGGTGGGTAGGGCTTCTGCCACCATGTAAAATTTCAGCTGTAAATTTCGCTATTTATTGATACATAAAAATCTCCCAATACTGGTTAGCTGCTACATTATCAATTTTATTCAGCTGCCGAGAGAGGAATGTTCTGTATTTATACATGAGACATCCTAGCCCACATATATCTCAAATTACAATATTATACAGTGCTGCCAATACTCAGAAGGTCTGGCAGCCTCTGTGTCCACAGATGCTACCAGTCTTGCTGAATATTTCCAGAATATTTTATTTCAGATTTCCAGAATCTGCAGTATTTTGCATTTGTACATTATATGCAGGAGGCACCACCCCCCACCCCACCCCACCCCCACAGCCCGCGAGGAGGCCACCAGGCTTTACTTGGCAGCCTCCTGGAGGGCCTGAGACACCTGCCCGCCACTGGTAAAATACCATCAGCGGCAGGAGGAGGCTATTAAGTGGCTGTTAATTGGCCACTTAAGGGCCTTCATTGGCCCGGGGCGAGCGGGCCATCTCTCGCCGCCGCCCCTTGTAAATTTGCAGTGGGGGCGGGAAGGTGGCAGGAACGGCCCCCCTCTGCCTCCCACTCAATTTTATGCCCCCCCCCCCCAACCAACCACCAGCCCACTTCTGCGAGTGGGGTGTAAAATTCTGGCCTATATATATGCTGTAGTTAAGTTATAATAAAAACCCATGTTTTCTTTGGATATTACTTGTAGTCCCCTGAGTGTTACAATAGTTCACATACCAAAGGAACAAGTAATACTACACCCTCTCTATACAACTGGTTTGAACCTGTTTCTCTGCTTTGACTTTTTAGCAGTGTCTTAATTACTTGAATAACATGCAGGTAGAAGGCAACGGTCCTACACATTCTTAAAAGATCAGCTGGAATTGTTACCCATGATACAAGATAATTGTTTAATAAAACATTTTTGTGTATTTACAATGCATTTACCGAAAATGAATGGTTTCATGAACTGTTGGGTGGGCTATCACAACATGCACAAAAGATGCAGGAAGTGGAATACAAACATGATTTATTTGCCATTATAGTACACCATTTGCATTGATCCAAATCATGAGGTTTAATTTAGTTGTGAAGCTATTCAAAATGCAATTAACGAAGTTATGTGATACCAGCTTCAGGATGTGGAATCGGACAGTTTTGGTTTTAAAGCCACTGCAGTAAAAGTAGAGCCCAGAGTTTAATCTTTATTGATGATGTTTCAAAAGTTTAAGAGTCAATGGTCTCATCAGTTCTCTTGTAACATCAACATTTAAGTAGCATTTGGATGCCAGTGCATACAGTCCCACCGAGCTTTTTTGCCTTTGGGCAGAGACTAATGTGGCAGCCAGCAGATCCCAGCCATGCATTTTTTTTAATGTGCATTAATCTTATTAAGCCTGTTAGCTGTTTTATAAATGCCACCTTGTGGCATTTACTTGTTTTTCTTTTTTATTAAATAATCTGCCAAACTAAATTGTCCAGTCTCATAAGGAAGAGAAATTTAGGTAACGGTCTAGTGGGTGTCTGCATTGTAGAACTATATCCCACCCTGATGAGAGGTGGAGTGAAAATTGTCAGAACAAATGCAATAGCAGCAAAGTGGTAATGGTGCACACAGCTCTTTAACATTCTTTAAAAGTTAAAGTTGAAAAGGTTTTCATTGCAATGGCTACAGTCATACCCTAGCCAGTGCAAAGTCAAACTGCTATCAGATGATTTTCTTGAGGTGGTCTTACACTGCTTGCCAAAATTTAATTTGGCTGACTTCACAGCCAAACTATGTCATGCAGATTGTGCCAATGTGAGGGAATTTCAGCTACTACCTTTGAGCAAGTGAAAGCTGTATCCAGTCAGAACCAACACAATCTATACTAAAGATGTCAGAACTGCTTTCTGTGTAGATGCGACACTACAGAAACACAGCGTGCTGATAACTAATGAGTCATTAAAATATTAAAAAATGACCCTTATGGTAATAGAGTTCTAAAAAAATAAAGATTTATCACTCAGTATGTTGTCTTCGTTCATCATTTGAAGAGCAATTGTTAAATTGAGAATTAGAGTGCGACAGAAATACTTCAGGGGAACAAAAGTAAATCACAGCATTAAAAAAATACCAACTATATATTATTTGATTCTTATTGGAAAATGGACCACATCTGGATCATGCAAAAAAAGTATTAGAACCCAATCCTGTTCCAAGTTTGCTTTCCATTTTAAAAATGTGAGGCTAATGTATTAATCAAGGGGATTTGGACAGACTAAGTAAATGGGCAAGAACATGGCAGCTGGAATATCATGCGACTAAGTGTGAAGTGATCCACTTTGGTAGAAAGAACAGAAAGGCCAAGTATTTCTTAAATGGTGAGAGGTTGGAAAGTGTTGATGTCCAAAGAGACCTGGGTGTCCTTGTTCATGAGTCACTAAAAGCCAGTATGCAGGTGAAGCAAGCAATTAAGAAGTCAAATGATATGTTGATCTTCATTGCAAGGGGATTGGAGCACAGGAGTAAAGATGTATTGTTTCAATTGTATGAAGCCTTGATGAGACCGTAAGTGGAGTATTTTGTACATTTTTGGTCTCCTTATCTAAGGAAGGATATACTTGCCAAAAAGTGCAATGGAGGTTCGCCAGACTAATCCCTGGGATGGCGGGATTGTTTTATGAGGAGAGATTGCAGAAACTAGGCTTGTATTTTCTCGGGTTTTGAAGAATGACAGGTGATCTCTTTGAAACTTACAGAATTCTTACAGGGCGTGACAGGGTAGATGTGGATGGGATATTTCCTCTGGCTGGTGAGTCTAGAACAAAGGGACACAGTCTAAGAATAAGGGGCAGACCATTTAACACTGAGATGAGAAGGAATTTCTTTACTCAGAGGGTGGTGATTCTGTAGAATTCTCTATCTCAGAGGGCTGCGGAAGCACAATCATTGAGCATATTTAAGACAGAAATCAATAGATTTCTGGATACTAATGACATCAAGGGATATGGGGATAGTGGGGAAAAATGGCGTAGAGGTAGATGATCAGCCATGAACTGTTTGAATGGCAGAGCAGGCTCGACAGGCCGAATGGCCTACATCTGCTCCTATTTCTTATTAATGGCCCAGATTTTGCAGTCAGTGGCATATGCTGTTGACTGCACTGAGAAATACAAAATTACCTGGTTCATTGGCTGCAGCGAGTATGTCAACATCTGGCTGCAGCATGACCCAATAATGAAAGGATCTGTGAAGCCGAGCAGTGAGGTGCATTGACGACGAAGACAATGCCCCCTACTGACTTCATGACCTGAAGACAGCCCCTTGAGGTCAGTCGTCAGCTCAAAAGCAGGTGAATATTACAATGATTTTAAATACTTTAAGCACTTTTAAAACACTTTTAAACACTTTTTAAAGATTTTATAAATTTTTAAATACTTTTAAACACTTTAACAAACTTTGACTATCGAGAACCTTTCAGCTTAACTCAATTTATTTTCTCCTCTTTTTTGCATTATTACCAGCTCAGTTTAATTACATTTTTTTCCCAAGAGACTTTATATTAAAAAAGTTAATGTTTGCTTGGCTGTGTAAAGCTGATCTGGTCTGCCCTACAAGTCCTCTAAATTCACAGCCGAATCCACCTTTAATAAATGGAAATAGGAGCAGGAGTGGGCCATTCAGCCCTTCGAGCCTGCTCCGCCATTCAAACAGATCGTGATTAATCATCTACCTTTATGCTCCCATATCCCTTGATATTGATTTCTGTCTTGAAATGGAGCCAGATTGAGTCACCACCATGCATGCTGTTCATGGTTCTCAGCAGCACAGGTACCTACATCATTACAAAGTGGGAACTCCCAACAGTTTTACTTTTTCAAAAAAAAATAGGAACTCCCAGGGACATATCAACTGTCGCGTTCCCCTAAGTTGCTGCACAAGTCTGAATAGCTGAAGAAGAAAGATCTGGCCTTTTGATAATCCTTAACAGATTCAGCTCTCAAGGTTTTCTGAACCTCCAAACTGTCAGAAAGCGCATGAGGATTTGGTTTGAATCACTGGTGTAAATTCTAAACCACATGTGTAGACTTGAGAAAAGCAGAAAAGAAAAAAACTGTTATTGTTGATCATGAAACAACACTTACTTTACTGTGGCACTGTAACTGCTTTTTTTCTCTCTCGCTTGAAATGAATGGCCTGCTAATTAGGAGCAATAGAGTCATAGAGTAAAATACGGCACAGAAGGAGGCCATTCAGCCTAAAGAGTCCATGCTGGCTCTCCATGGAGCAACCCAGTCAGTCCCGCTCTCTTGCTCGATGCCCGTAGTCCTGCAAGTTTATTTCCTTCAAGTGGTCATCCAATTTCCCTTTGAAATCATTGACTGTCTCCACTCCCACCACCCTCATGGGCAGCGAGTTCCAGGTCATAACCACCCCCTGCATCTCTTGCCTAAAACCTTCAATCAGTGTCCCCTCGTCCTTGTACCATTAGTTAATAGGAACAGTTTTTCCTTGTCTAACTTATCTTTGCCTGTCATAATCTTGTACACTTCTATCAAATCTCCCCGCAATCCCCTTTGCTCTAAGGAGAACAAACCACAGCTTTTCCAACCTAACCTTGTCACTAAGATCCCCCATCCTTGGAACAATTCTGGTAAGTCTCCTCTGCATCCTCTCAAGAACTCTCACATTGTTCCTAAAGTGTGGTGACCAGAACTGGACGCAATACTCCAGCTGGGGCCTAACCAGAGCTTTATAAAGATTCAACATAACCTCCGTGCTTTTGAACTCAATGCCTCTACTTATAAATCCCAAGATCCCATATGCTTTGCAAACCATTCTCTCAATACATCCTGCCACCTTCAAAGATTGATGTACATGCATCCCAGGTCCCTCTGTTCCTGCACACTCTTTAGAACTGTGCCATTCAGACTATATTGCCTCTCCCTGTTCCTTTTGTCAAAATACATCAGTTCACACTTGTCAGTATTAAATTCTATCTGCCACCTGTCTGCCCCTTCTGTTAGCCTATCTATGTCCAATTGCAGACAGTTTATATCATCCTCACTGTTTGCCATACCTCCAAGTTTGGTGTCATCGACAAATTTTGAAATTCTTCTCTGTATTTCCAAGATCCAAGTCATTTATACATAGCAAAAAAGCAGTGATCCCAGCACTGACCCTTGGGGAACACCACTGTCTACCATCCTCCAGTCTGAAAAATGACTATTTACCACAACTTGCTGTTTTCTGTCCTTAAGACAATTTTTTTTTTTATCCAATTGGACACTGACCCTCCTATTCTATGAGCCTCAATTTTGTTAACTAGCCTTTTATGTGGTACTTTATTAAAAACTTTCTTAAAATCCATATAGACGACATCCACCATATTTCCTTCAGCAACCGTCTCTGTTGCTTCATCAAATAATTCAATTAGATTCGTCAAGCATGATCTCCCTTTTACAAATCCGTGCTGGTTCTCCTTAATTAACTCAAACATCTCCAAGTGTCTTTTGATTTTTTCCCTGATTATTGGTTCTAAAACCCAACGCTGATGTTAAAATAACTGGCCTTACATCCTTTCTTGAATAATGTTGTCACATTTGCCATTCTCCAATCCACTAGCACCTCCACCAACCCCCCCCCCCCCCCCCAACCCCCCACCGGCAACCACCTCCCCCCCCCACCCCCCAGCCGTATGCAGGGAAAATTGGAAAATTCCACTATCTCCATCTCCACTTCCTTTAGAAACTTGGGATGCAAGCCATCTGGACCAGCTGACTTATCTACGCTAAGCATAGCCAGTCTTTTTAGTACCTCCCCGTCTCAATTTTTACTTTATCCATTGTTCCTACTCTCTCCGCTTCGACTGATATTTTGTCAGATTCCTCTTCCTTAGTAAACTCTGATACAAAGTACTCATTAAGTATTCCTACCTAGCCCTGTGCCTCTAAGCATATATTACCCTCTTTGTCCACGATAGGCCCACTCCACCTGTTACTATCAGCTTACTATTTACCTGCCGGTAGAAGATTTTGGGTTCGCTTTTATATTGATTGCCATTCTATTCACACGTCCTCTCTGTGCCAGTCTTGTTTTCCTCTTCACTTCCCCTCGCGACTTATTGTATATGGCCTAGTTCTCACTTGAAGAATTCATCTGACATGCATCGTACACCCTCTTTTTTTGTTTCATCATAATCTCCCTCTCCCTCCTCAATCATGGAGCCCTATTTTTGGTTTGTTGGAATGTACCTAGCCTGTACCTGAAGCATCTCTTCCTTAAAGAAAGCCATTGTTCCATTACAGTTTTTCCTGTCAGTCTTTGGTTTCATTCTACCCTGGCTAGATCCCTTCTCATTGCATTGAAATTAACCCTCTTCCAACCTAAACATTCTACCTTATTTCATTCCTTGCTTTTCTGCATTACTAGTCTAAACCTTAAGATACGATGATCGCTCTTACCCAAGTTATCCCCCAATCTAGACGTTTGACCTTATTTTGTTCCTTGCTTTTCTGTATTACTGGTCTAAATGATACAATGATCACTCTTACCCAAGTGCCCCCCCCCCACAGACACTTGGTCCACTTGGCCCACCTCATTCCCCTATACCAGATCCAGCAATGCTTCCTTTCTAGCTGAGCTGAGAACAGACTGATCAAGGAAATTCTCCTGAACAAATTTTAGAAATTCCTCCCCCTCCTTTCCCTTTATTCTAATATTATCCCAATAGGGTAAAGTCCCCAATATCACCACTCTATATTTATTGCACATCTCTCTGATCTCTCTGCAGATTTGCTCCTCTATCTCTCTCAGTATTTGCAGGCCTATAGAATACCCCCAGTAGTGTGACCATACCCTTTTTGCTTCTCAACTCTAACCAAATGGATTTTGTCCTTGCCCCCTCAAAGACATCCCCTCTTTCCAGCACTGCAATGTCTTCCCTAACCAGTACTGATGCCCCACCTCCCATTTTTTCCTTCTCTATATATTCTGAACACTTTATATCCTTGTATATTGAGCACCCATTCTTCACCATTTTTAAGCCACATTTCCATTATTGCCACTACAGCATATTCCCATACTGCTCTTTGTGCTTCTCGTTCACCAATCCTATTCACCACACTTTGTGTGTTTACGCACATGCACTGTAATCTTGTCTTTCCATTCCTCGTAGTCATTCTCAGTGTGCTCCTTTCTAAAATGGAATTACTCCCCTCTCTAGTACTGTCCAACACTCTCACATTATGCACCTTATTCCTCTTTTTTACTTCTATATGCCGGTACCCATCCCTCTTCCAATTTATTTTAAACCCTCCCTAACTACACTTGTGAATCTCCCCATGAGGACATTGGTCCCTGTCCTGTTGAGATCCAACCCATCTCTTTTGAATTGATGCCTTCTGCCTCAGAACTGGTCCCAATGTCCCAAGCATCTGAAGCCCTCCCTCCTGTACCATCCTTCAAGACATGCATTGATTCTCCCTATCTTCATATTTCTATTTTCATTAGTGTGTGGCACTCAGAGTAATCCAGAGATTACTACCTTTGATAGCTTTCTCTTTAACTTACTTCCTCGCTCCTGAAAATCTGACCTCAACATCTGCCCTTGCTATGATGTTGGTACCAACATGTACCACAACTTCTGGCTCAATCCCTTCCTCCTGCAGAATATTCTACACCTCGCTATGATGTCCTTTACCCTGGCACCAGGGAGGCAAGACACCTTGTGGGATTCACCATGATGGTTACAGAAATGCCTGTCTGTCCTCCTGACGATGCAATCACTTATAATAATTGCATTTCTGCACTTTGCTGCTCCCTCCGTTGCTGCCATGGTCTGGTGTGCACTCCTACCTCTTCCTACTCTTCCGGATGGACACCCACCTACTATCCTGAACTCTTACTGCCTGTGGGATGACCACCTCCTGGAATGTACAATCCAGGAAACTCTCCTGCTCCCTGATGCTCCACAGTGACTCCAGCTGCCCCTCAAGCTCGAAAATCCTGATCTCGAGCTGAAGCAGTTGGAGACACTTCCGACACACATGGTCCCCCAAGACACATGAAATGTCCTAAAGTTCCCATGTGGTGCGGGAATTGCAAGCAACAGGTCTCAGCATGGTCTAAAAGAAGAACCTCAAGTTCCCTTTTAACAATCAATTTTAATTTAAGCCTCTAGACCTGCCCTGTGCTTATACGCGTATTACCACACTGACTGTTATACAGTTGAACATCCAAAATCCGGCACCCACAGGACCGGGACCGTGCCGGATTTCAGGTTTTCTCGGATTTTGGGACAGGCTGTGTGGTCAAATGAAACAATGGGCTGGATTTTATGGGCCCCCTTGAGATGAGGATGGAGGCTGGGGAAACCATTGAATTGCGACGGGAGGCATGGGGTGGGAGGGCCTGTCACCTCCAGTCACCAAGCAATTTTGCGGGGGTGGGGTTGGCTGATGATGGCCTTTCTGCTCAGAGGCCAATTGAGGCCCTGAGGTAACCTATCAACGGCCAGTTATGGGCCTCTTCCCCCGCCGCTGGGATTTAACCAGTGCCCCATGGAGCATCCCCGCCAGGAAAAATTCCACCTCCCTGGAGGCCCCTCCTCCTGCACTTAAGACCTTGCTTCACTTACCTGAGGTCTGAATCTTCAATGCTGGGCTTGGGTCTGAGGCCTCTGCAGTACCTGAAGTTCTGAAGAAGGGTCACTGACCTGAAATGTTAACTCTGCATCTCTCTCCACAGATGCTGCCAGACCTGCTGAGTATTTCCAGCATTTCTTGGTTTTATTTCAGATTTCCAGCATCCGCAGCATTTTGCTTTTATGAAAGACTGGGATCCCGCCGCCAGCCACTTAAGTGCCGGAACAAGATTTTTGAAATTAACAGAATTCATTCCGCATTAATTTGGTCACTCTTTTGAAATCATTTATCAGCCACTCTTTCTCAAATCTGACAATCTATCTGGAACCTTCAAGGGATTAGATATGCTTAAAAGGAGCACCTGAAGCACATGTAACCAGAGGAACTGAACGTCGTGTAAGCGCAGCGTGCACCCCAATTTGGAAGACCCTGTTAAGCTGTCATTCTGAGTTGATTCATGGGCCCCATTTTTCCTTGTGTATTTACCTCCAAAATTCCGCTGCGCAACCCCCAGCCCACCCCCCGCATTTCCCTGTGTATTCCATAGAAGGCACACACACAAAGGATTTTGCATCCCAAAGAAACTCAGTTTTCTGGCATATAAAAGGAAATATTTAGCATCTTGAATTACAGCCTGTAGTGATTTATTGATGCCTTTGTGAAAGATACGCAAAGCAATAAACTTAATTTCTTATAAAATCTGTTAAGATTCAGCCCATCGTGTCTGCGGATATGGATCAATCCACTCATCAGCAAGCTTAACGCTTGCTAATATCAGCTCGAACATAAGGCCCATAAAATTCTGTGCAAGTTGTGGGCAATTAGCCCAAATTCATGCAGTACTGGTCCCTGACACTTACAAAGAGCAGGACCATGAAAGTACACTGCTCCAGAGCCCATTAATCTGCGATCGCCCGAAGTTGCGGCGCCGTTCCAGCTCTCAATAGCGGCGAATGCTATTGGGAACGCAAAATCCAGGCCAGTGTATTTTGCAGTTAACAAGGGAGCTGAATGTATTTTACATTGTCTATGCCAATTTATTTTTTTTCATGTTTCCAGCCACAGACAATAAGTTATTTCCAGAAATGTATTTGTTTCAGTTTTATTTCTCTCAACTGCATTAATATTGTGTGGTATAAACTGGGTAAGTAGCTGATGATTAACAAAATCTCACCACATCACAGCCAACTCACTTGGATTTTGCTGTCAACATGTCTTCTTGTCTGATCTTTATGCAATTTTCATGTTTGCAAGAAAATACAGTCTGACAAGATATTGCTTGTTTTTCTTAAATTGTAATGGACCTGAACTCGAGTGGATATACCTGAATATATTTGTATTTCCCAGATTAGGATGCCTTGTAACAGAGTTCATAGCAGTGAGAAAGCTTGGTCATATTATCCAAGTTGTCAAAAGGGATCTCCCATCTGTTTATCAGGTCTACACAGCATCTGAATGTATAGATTTTCAAACTGGGGTCCCCTCACATCATTTCCCTTCCCCCCCCCCCCCCCCTGTATTTGTTGAGTTACCAGTTCTGTATATTAATAGAGCTTACTTTCTGCAGAGACTGCTGTGTTTTTCCTAAGTAGCTGACACCGTCTTTCAAAACTAGAACAGTAAGTCCTCAGGCCTGGGTCAATATTTTCCAGGGTTCCCCAGGAGTGTCAATATTAACTGGCTCTTCCCAGGCATGTGCTAATGTTTCCATGGATTCCCTAGAGTTGGTGTCAATATTTGAAGGGGTCCCCAGGCAGGTGTCAATGTTTTGAGGCATTTTCAAGGGTGGGTTAATATTAGCTGGGGCTCCCGGGTAGTATGTTAATAGTTGTAGGGGGTACCTCTCACAGAAAAGTTTGAAAATCACTGACCCTGGGAAAAGTTGGTGGCAATGCCCTAAAACCATTGTTCCTTAGGAGCTTTGGTAGTTCAGGCATTCATCTGAATGCCCTTTTTCCACTGCCTCCTTCACTTGTTCTGCTTAATTGTGGCTGGTGGAAACTTTAATGTTTGGGATCCAGTTTCCTTTGGGAACAAATTATTCTAATGACTTGATCCAGGGCCAATCATTAATTGCAAGTGAGATAAATCAATTTGCTTCAGTGAGTGTGAACTAATTCAAAGATTACCCTGTGACGGTAGATCACATACAGAGCTGTAAATGAGATAAAGTAACAGCAGACTTGCTCTGTCCCCTGTGCTGTGTCAAGATTCACAGTGGAAGGGTTCCTTTTGTTCCTGAATTCAAATCTCTGAAAAATTATCAGTCATGATAAATAAATTAACAATGCTGCATTAAATCTAGCTTCTGAAATGGTGTGGCCTGCAGAGAAAAACAGGAGGGGCCAAAAATGGATTATCAGATAATTTTTTTTGGAGATATCTTCTTTCTCTTTGGCTTCGATTGATCCGGGATCTGCCAGTGCTGCTCTTGAACTGATTGCTGAATCATGCACACGTGGGCAACTTGTGTTGACTCTTGTTGGCACCTATCTGGCTTTGAACAGGAAAGTGTAACACACACCGGAAGAGCGATGATACAGACTATGGATTACTCTGAAGAGTTACGGAAAACTGACTTTATCTTTGAAAAAATGAACCATTATTGAAAAAAGTGAACAATGGTCCAAAATGGCAGTTGATGGAAAAGAGTTTGTGTGCTTTTTGTCGCCTTTGTGTGCTCAAACTGTCTGACAAAGACAAAAGAAAAATCTTCAAAGCTAAGAGGTGTCAATTGCACCCCATCCGAAAACAGAATTAGAGTCATAGAGCTGTACAGCACAGAAACAGGCCTTTCGGCCCATCATATCTGTGCCGGCCGTCCAGCACCCAACTATTCTAATTCCATATACCTGAACTTGGCCCGTAGCCTTGTATGCTATGGCGTTTCAAGTGCTCATCTAAATACTTCTTAAATGTTGTGAAGGTTCCTGTCTCCACCTCTGCAGGCAGTGCGCTCCAGATTCCAACCACCTGCTGGGTAAAACATTTTTTCCTCAAATCCCCTCTAAACCTCCTACCCCTTCCCCTAAATCTATGCCCCCTGGTTCTTGATCCCTACACTAAAGGAAAAAGTTTCTTCCTATCTAACCTATCAATGCCCCTAATAATCTTGTAGACCTCAATCATGTCCCCCTTCAGCCTTCTCTGCTCTAAGGAAAACAACCCTAGCCTTTTCAGTCTCTCTTCATAGCTGAAATGCTCCAGCCCAGACAACATCCTGGTGAATCTCCTCTGCACCCTCTCCAGTGCAATCACATCCTTCCTACAGTGTGGCAACCAGAACTGTACACAGTACTCCAGCTGTGGCCTAACTAGCGTTTTATACAGCTCCATCATAACCTCACTGCTCTTATATTCTATGCCTCGGCTAATAAAGGCAAGTATCCCATATGCCTTCCTAACCACCTTATCTACCTGTGCTGCTGCCTTCAGTGATCTGTGGACAAGTACACGAAGGTCCCTCTGACCCTCTGTACCTCTTAGGGTCCTACCATCCATTGTATATTCCCTTGCTTTGTTAGTCCTCCCAAAATGCATTACCTCACACTTTTCAGGATTAAATTCCATTTGCCACTGCTCTGCCCATCTTACCAGCCCATCTATATCTCCCTGTAATCTAAGGATATCCTCCTCACTATTTACAATATCACCAATTTTCCTGTCATCTGCGAACTTATTGATCATACCTCCTATATTCACATCTAAATCATTAATGTGCACTACAAACAGCAAAGGTCCCAGCACCGATCTCTGCAGTACACCACTGGTCACAGGCTTCCATTGGCAAAAACAGCCCTCGACCATTGCCCTCTGCCTCCTGCCACTAAGCCAATTTTGGATCCAATTTGCCAAATAGCCCTGGATCCCATGGGCTCTTACCTACTTAACCAATCTCCCATGTGGGACCTTATCAAAAGCCTTACTGAAATCCATGTATACTACATCTACTGCTTTACCCTCATCTACACATCCAGTCACCTCCTCGAAAAATTCAATCAAGTTATTTAGACACGATCTCCCCCTGATAAAGCCATGCTGACTATCCCTGATTAATCCCTGCCTCTCCAAGTGGAGATTACTTCTCCCCCAGAATATTTTCCAGTATTTTCCCAACCACTGATATTAGACTCACCGGCCTGTAATTACTTGGTTTGTCCCTGCTACACTTCTTGAATAATGGTACCATATTCGCTGTCCTCCAGTCCTCTGGTACCTCTCCTATGGCCAGAGAGGATTTGAAAATTTGTGTCAAAGCCCCTGCTATCTCTCCCTTGCTTCACATAACAGCCTGGGATACATCTCATCTGGGCCTGAGAATTTATCCACTTTTAAGCCTGCTAAAACAGCTAATACTTCCTCCCTTTCAATGCTAATATGTTCAAGTATATCACAATTCCCCCTCCCTGATGTCTACACCTACATCGTTCTTCTCCATAGTGAACACCGATGAAAAATAATCATTTAAAACCTCACCTATGTCCTCCGGCTCCACACAAAGTTTGCCACTTTGGTCCCTATTGGGCCCTACTCTTTCCCTGGTTATCCTCTTGCCCTTAATACACTTATAAAATGCCTTAGGATTTTCCTTTATCTTGCCCACCAGTGTTTTCTCATGTCCCCTCTTCAGAATTAGAATTAGAACATTACAGCGCAGTACAGGCCCTTCGGCCCTCGATGTTGCGCCGACCTGTGAAACCATCTGACCTACACTATTCCATTTTCATCCATATGTCTATCCAATGACCACTTAAATGCCCTTAAAGTTGGCGAATCTACTACTGCTGCAGGCAGGGCGTTCCACGCCCTTACTACTCTCTGAGTAAAGAAACTACCTCTCACATCTGTCCTATATCTATCACCCCTCAACTTGAAGCTATGTCCCCTCGTGTTTGCCATCACCATCCGAGGAAAAAGACGCTCACTATCCACCCTATCTAACCCTCTGATTATCTTATATGTCTCTATTAAGTCACCTCTCCTCCTCCTTCTCTCCAACGAAAACAACCTCAAGTCCCTCAGCCTTTCCTCGTAAGACCTTCCCTCCATACCAGGCAACATCCTAGTAAATCTCCTCTGCACCCTTTCCATAGCTTCCACATCCTTCCTATAATGCGGTGACCAGAACTGCACGCAATACTCCAGGTGCGGTCTCACCAGAGTTTTGTACAGCTGCAGCATGACCTCGTGGCTCCGAAACTCGATCCCCCTACTAATAAAAGCTAACACACCATATGCCTTCTTAACAGCCCTATTAACCTGGGTAGCAACCTTCAGGGATTTATGCACCTGGACACCAAGATCTCTCTGTTCATCTACACTACCAAGAATCTTCCCATTAGCCCAGTACTCTGCATTGCTGTTACTCCTTCCAAAGTGAATCACCTCACACTTTTCCACATTAAACTCCATTTGCCATCTCTCAGCCCAGCTCTGCAGCCTATCTATGTCCCTCTGTACCCTACAACATCCTTCGGCACTATCCACAACTCCACCGACCTTAGTGTCATCTGCAAATTTACTAACCCACCCTTCTACACCCTCTTCCAGGTCATTTATAAAAATGACAAACAGCAGTGGCCCCAAAACAGATCCTTGCGGTACACCACTAGTAACTAAACTCCAGGATGAACATTTGCCATCAACCACCACCCTCTGTCTTCTTTCAGCTAGCCAATTTCTGATCCAAAGCTCTAAATCACCTTCAACCCCATACTTCCGTATTTTCTGCAATAGCCTACCGTGGGGAACCTTATCAAATGCCTTACTGAAATCCATATACACCACATCCACTGCTTTACCCTCATCTACCTGTTTGGTCACCTTCTCGAAAAACTCAATAAGGTTTGTGAGGCACGACCTACCCGTCACAAAACCGTGCTGACTATCTCTAATGAACTTATTCTTTTCAAGATGATTATAAATCCTGTCTCTTCTAACCTTTTCCAACATTTTACCCACAACCGAAGTAAGGCTCACAGGTCTATAATTACCAGGGCTGTCTCTACTCCCCTTCTTGAACAAGGGGACAACATTTGCTATCCTCCAGTCTTCCGGCACTATTCCTGTCGACAATGACGACATAAAGATCAAGGACAAAGGCTCTGCAATCTCCTCCCTAGCTTCCCAGAGAATCCTAGGATAAATCCCATCTGGCCCAGGGGACTTATCTATTTTCACACTTTCCAAAATTGATAACACCTCCTCCTTGTGAACCTCAATCCCATCTAGCCTAGTAGCCTGAATCTCAGTATTCTCAACAACATTTTCTTTCTCTACTGTAAATACTGATGCAAAATATTCATTTAACACTTCCCCTATCTCCTCTGATTCCACACACAACTTCCCACTACTATCCTTGATTGGCCCTAATCTAACTCTAGTCATTCTTTTATTCCTGATATCCCTATAGAAAGCCTTAGGGTTTTCCCTGATCCTATCCACCAATGACTTCTCGTGTCCTCTCCTTGCTCTTCTTAGCTCTCCCTTTAGATCCTTCCTGGCTAGCTTGTAGCTCTCAAGCGCCCTAACTGAGCCTTCACGTCTCATCCTAACATAAGCCTTCTTCTTCCTCTTGACAAGTGCTTCAACTTCTTTAGTAAACCACGGCTCCCTCGCTCGACAACTTCCTCCCTGCCTCACAGGTACATACTTATCAAGGACACACAGTTGCTGCTCCTTGAATAAGCTCCACATTTCGATTGTTCCCATCCCCTGCAGTTTCCTTCCCCATCCTACGCATCCTAAATCTTGCCTAATCGCATCATAATTTCTTTTCCCCCAGCTATAATTCTTGCCCTGCGGTATATACCTGTCCCTGCCCATCGCTAAGGTAAACCTAACCAAAGTGCTCACCTACATCTAAATCTAACACCTGGCCGGGTTCATTTCCCAGTACCAAATCCAATGTGGCATCGCCCCTGGTTGGCCTGTCTACATACTGTGTCAGAAAACCCTCCTGCACACACTGGACAAAAACTGACCCATCTAAAGTACTCGAACTATAGTATTTCCAGTCGATATTTGGAAAGTTAAAGTCCCCCATAACAACTACCCTGTTACTCTCGCCCCTGTCGAGAATCATCTTCGCTATCCTTTCCTCTACATCTCTGGAACTATTCGGAGGTCTATAAAAGACT
Organism: Heterodontus francisci; assembly: GCF_036365525.1. NCBI lineage: Eukaryota > Metazoa > Chordata > Chondrichthyes > Heterodontiformes > Heterodontidae > Heterodontus > Heterodontus francisci. The sequence goes on along the minus strand of NC_090371.1, from coordinate 71,309,966 downwards.
CCCAACAGGGTAACCTCACCTCTCCTGTTTCTAACCTCGGCCCATACTACCTCAGTAGACGAGTCCTCAAACGTCCTTTCTGTCGCTGTAATACTCTCCTTGATTAACAATGCCACACCCCCCCCTCTTTTACCATTTTCTCTGTTCTTACTGAAACATCTAAATCCCGGAATCTGCAACATCCATTCCTGCCCCTGCTCTACCCATGTCTCCGAAATGGCCACTACATCCTGCTAATTACTTTTTTAAGTGCCACCCTACACTTTCTATACTCCTCGAGGGCCTCTGCTGTTTTCAGCACTTGGGATCTGCCGTAAGCCTCCTTTTTTTTCCTGATCCAATCATCTATATCCTTTGACATCCAGGATTCCCTGGACCTGTTGGACCTACCCTTCACCTTAATGGGTACATGTTGGCTCTGAACTCTCACAATTTCCTCTTTGAATGACTCCCACTGATGTGTTGTAGACTTTCCTACAAGCAGCTGCTCCCAGTCCACTTTGGCCAGATTCTGTTTTATCATATTAAAATCGGCCTTCCCCCAATTTAAAGAACAAAGAACAAAGAACAAAGAATAAAGAATAAAGAAAAGTACAGCACAGGAACAGGCCATTCTGCCCCTCTAGCCTGCACCGATCTTGATGCCTGTCTAAACTAAAACCTTCTGCACTTCCGGGGACCATATCCCTCTATTCCCATCCTATTCATGTATTTGTCAAGATGTCTCTTAAACGTCGCTATCGTACCTGCTTCCACCACCTCCCCCAGCAGCACGTTCCAGGCACTCACCACCCTCTGTGTAAAGAACTTGCCTTGCACATCCCCTCTAAACTTTGCCCCGTGCACCTTAAACCTATGTCCCCTAGTAACTGACTCTTCCACCCTTGGAAAAAGCTTCTGACTATCCACTCTGTCCATGCCACTCATAACTTTGTAAACCTCTATCATGTTGCCCCTCCACCTTCGTCGTACCTTTATTTACCTTTATTTCTGGTTCATCTTTGTCCTTTTCCGTAACTACCTTAAATCTTACAGAGTTATGGTCACCATCCCTGAAATGCTCCCCCACTGACACTTCTACCACTTGTCCGGCTTTGTTCTCTAGGATTAGGTCCAGTACTGACCCTTCTCTTGTCGGACCTTCTACATACTGACTCAAAAAGCTCTCCTGTATGCATTTTATGAAATCCACCCCCTTTAAGCCTTTTGCACTAAGACTATCCCAGTTAATATTGGGAATGTTGAAATCCCCTACTATGATTACCCTATTATTTTTACATCTCTCTGAGATTTGCCTACATATCTGCTCCTCAATCTCTTCCTGACTGTTTGGAGACCTGTAGTACATACCCAGTCAAGTGATTGCCCCCTTTTTGTTTTTAAGTTCTACCCAAATGGCCTCATTTGAGGAACCTTCTAAGATATCATCCCTCCTTACTGCAGTAATAGACTCCTTGATCAACAGTGCAATGCCACCTCCTCTTTTATCCCCTCCCCTGTCTTCTTCTGAAACAAAGAAGGTGTAGAGCAGTCACGTCCTGGGCCATTTGTGAGATGAGAATGTCTTCGACCAGGAGGTGAGAAGTAACACAGCTTTACCTTAAAAAAGACAACCCAAAGCCAGAGAGAGAGAGAGAAGCAACATCTAGAAGCTTGTGTTCCAGCAAGCCCTGTTGTAAAATCCTACATTTACATTACACAGCAGTGAACCATCTTCAACAGAACTTCCAATCAAGAAAGAAGTCTACAATCATTTTAGGCCTGCACCCATCGGGAACTTGATTTCCAAGAGAATTCAACAGGAATATCGTGACCTCTCTTCTCCCCGCCACCACCACCCCCCCCCCCCCCCACCCCCCCACTAAAAGACACCTTCCTTCTCTTTTCCCTCTCTATCTGTCTATCGTGTGTGTGTGCTCACAAGCGAATGCAAGAGTGGATGCGATTACAACAATTTCGCAATAAGGCATATTGATCAATAAACAATTGATTTTCTGTTTTTCAAAACCTGCAAGAAAACCTATTGCTGTCTCTTTATTTGAAAAATAAAACACCATGGGGCTGAACCCTAATAACAAAACATTTGCTGTGGTCAGGTGGGGAGTTGAACAGTGGGAACCACCCACTTCGCACAATATGGCCGTTACGGTCTGGTTTGAGTGGGCTGTCTGAATAGTTTTGCAATACAAATCAGACACAAAACATTGGCGCTTTAGAATAGTTCATTTTTTTCTCTTGGCATCCATCTTATGGTCTATCAGTTATTGACCCAGAATATGTGGTAGTAATGATGGCAAAACTGTCAGTATTCACTGTCATTACTCCTCTGAAATTGACTGCAACTTTTGGAGTCCACCCATAGGGTGCACCTTTAAAGTTCCTTCCAGACTGTGATCAATTGGAAATCATTGAACTGACAAGAACTTGCCCTTTTCTGCTATTAGGCTTGCTATAAAAATCCTTGAAGTTGTTACAACTTGTTGAAAGAGGTGCAAATGGGTTTTCAATGAACTACTTAATTCATAATTATGACTGAACACCCTCACTGGCCCTGAAAAAAATTACATTTGTGTAATGTCAAATTCCTCCATTATGATAAAAGAATTCCACATATTTTTAGAATAATAGTTTGAAAGAAGTTTATTTCTGATATATCACCTTATCTAAATCCAATGTGTATGTTAAAATAATTTATTTTGTTCTCTGTAAAAATCAATTAAAAGTGAAAGATAATCAGTGCATTTTACTTCTTGGTTTGCTGCTTAAGACTACTTCAATGTGTTTTCCTCTTAACCTGCTTAAAGACATCACGGTTGCTGGACACCTGGAAATTCCCCTGACTTAGCGTCAGATTCAAACGGACATCACAAAAGGGGAAATCCACGCCACAGAGATGCTGTCACATTGATGCTGACCACAAAATCCGGGCCACTAATATTCATCACTGGCAAAGTGAACTTCAGGAATGAAGCTGTGATTAAATTCCCATTCCTCATCCATTTTTATACTTGTGCAAAGCTGACAATGCTAAATTGATTTTTGTTCCCTCCCTCCTTGCCTGTGGGAAGCATTTTGCCTCTTTGTGGAAACTGCCCCTTTGCTCCCTCCCTCATTCTCCCTCAGTGTGTCTGAGATTGGAGACACTGATGAAAGATCAGTGACCAGAAATGTTAAATCTGTTGATCAGTTCCACTCTCCACAGATGCTGCCTCATCTCCTGAGTGTTTTCCAACATGTTAATTTTTTATTTGAGATTGGAAACTCTCTCTCTCTCTCTGTGGAGAACCACTGACACAAAGCTGCCTCCTGTCAGTTTGTGCCACATTGAGTTAGTACAGCAAATCTGCTGACTCAGAGTTTAATGTCTGAAAATAGCTGCATCCATTCACACTAAATGTTTGATATCCTTGTCTTCCCAGCTTCACTGTTACTCATTCAAGAAACTTACTGCAGGATGGTTTATTTAGCACTCCTTTGGGATCCTGCAGAATCCTTAGAGAAATTCTTGGAACTAAGCCTAAATAGCAGCCCCGTTACAAATAGCAGAAAAATACAAGAGACAACAAATGAAAATAAAATGAAGGCAAAGGAAAGAGGAATGGTATTTTAAACAGCTTTAATTAGTAATTAATTGATTATTGGTCACAATTAATAGGCCACAAGCGAGCTGAAATTCTTGATTCATCTGCTACACTTGGGAATAGGTATTTTTAAAGTACTTAGATTGGACAGAGCTGGACACAGGTTTGAATAAATGAGCACTTTTATTTGTTAGTGGTAGGAATGAATTGTTCTCCCATTCTACTCAAGTGTTATCAAGACTGGTTAAAGTTTGATTAAACTTTCTTTAAAAAGTAATCATTTTTAACCCCTTGAGGTGAAGGCTAGCATCCATTAGTATTTTAAATGATTTATTGTACCTGTCGACTAGATTTTAGCATAGGAACAGGAGGAGGCCATTCAGCTCCTCAAAACTGTTCCACTATTCAATGAGATCATGGGTGATCTGTATCCTAATTTCATCCACCCTGCCTTGGTTCCCTATCCCTTTATACCCTTGGTTATGAAAAATCTATCGATCTTAGATTTAAAATTATTAATTGAGCTAGCATCCACTGCTTTTGGTGTGAGAGAGTTCTGCACTCCTACCATCCTTTGCATGAAGAAGTGTTTCCTAATTTATCTCCTAAATGTCTTGGCTCCGATATTAAGGCCATGTCTCCTTGTCCTAGACATCCCGACCGGAGGAAAAAGGTTCTCTCTACCCTATCAATTCCTTCCAAAATCCTAAAACCTCAATCAAATTACCATTTTAGCCTACAATATTCCAGGGAACCTTTGACAGCACCTTCCAAACCCACATCCTCTACCACCTAGAACAAGGCAGCAGACACATGGGAGCACCACCACCTGCAAGTCCCCCTCCAACTCATGTATAAGGTCAAGAGAACTAGGAGCAGGAATATGCAATTCGGCCATTCAATACGATCATGGCTGATCTCATCTCGGCTTCAACTCCACTTTCCTGCCTGTTCTCCATAACCCTTCAACCCTTTACTAATTAAAAATCTGTCTATCCCCTCCTTAAATTTATACAATGTCCCGGCATCCACTGCACTCTGGGGTAGTGAATTCCACAGACTCACGACCCTTTGAGAGAAGTAATTTCTCCTCATCTCTGTTTTAAATATGCTACCCCTTATCCTAAAATTATGACCTCTCGTTTTAGATTTCCCCACGAGGAAACATCCTCTCTATGTCTACTTTGTCAATCCCCTTAATCATCTTATATACCTGAATTAGATCTCCTCATTCTTCTAAACTCTAGAGAGTAAAGGCCTGAACTGCTCAATCTCTCTTCATAAGACAAACCCCTCATCCTTGGAATCAATCTAGTGAACCTCCTCTGAACTGCTTCCAATGTAACTACATCCCTCCGCAAGTAAGGGGACCAAAACTGTACGCAATACTCCAGGTGTGGTCTCACTAATGTCTTGTACAGTTGCAGCAACACTTCCCTACTTTTATATTCTATTCCTTTAGCCATAAATGCCAAATTCCATTTGCCTTCCTTATTACTGTTGTTTGTAATATACATAAATGATTTGGAGGAAAGTATAGGTGGTCTGATTAGCAAGTTTGCAGACGACACTAAGATTGGTGGAGTAGCAGATAGTGAAGGGGACTGTCAGAGAATACAGCAGAATATAAATAGATTGGAGAGTTGGGCAGAGAAATGGCAGATGGAGTTCAATCAGGGCAAATGCGAGGTGATGCATTTTGGAAGATCCAATTCAAGAGTGAACTATACAGTAAATGGAAAAGTCCTGGGGAAAATTGATGGACAGAGAGATTTGGGTGTTCAGGTCCATTGTTCCCTGAAGGTGGCAACGCAGGTCAATAGAGTGGTCAAGAAGGCATACGGCATGCTTTCCTTCATCGGACGGGGTATTGAGTACAAGGGTTGGCAGGTCATGTTACAGTTGTATAAGACTTTGGTTCGGCCACATTTGGAATACTGCGTGCAGTTCTGGTCGCCACATTACCAAAAGGATGTAGATGCTTTGGAGAGGGTGCAGAGGAGGTTCACCAGCATGTTGCCTGGTATGGAGGGCGCTAGCTATGAAGAGAGGTTGAGTAGATTAGGATTATTTTCATTAGAAAGACGGAGGTTGAGGGGGGACCTAATTGAGGTGTACAAAATCATGAGAGGTATAGACAGGGTGGATAGCAAGAAGCTTTTTCCCAGAGTGGGGGATTCAATTACTAGGGGTCACGAGTTCAAAGTGAGAGGGGAAAAGTTTAGGGGGGATATGCGTGGAAAGTTCTTTACGCAGAGGATGGTGGGTGCCTGGAACGCGTTGCCAGCGGAGGTGGTAGACGCGGGCACGATAGCGTCTTTTAAGATGTATCTAGACAGATACATGAATGGGCAGGAAGCAAAGAGATACAGACCCTTAGAAAATAGGCGACATGTTTAGATAGAGGATCTGGATCGGCGCAGGCTTGGAGGGCCGAAAGGCCTGTTCCTGTGCTGTAATTTTCTTTGTTCTTTGTTTACCTACTGTACCTGCATACTAGCTTTCTGCGATTCATGCACGAGGACACCCAGATCCCTCTGCACTGAAGCATTCTGAAGTTTCTCTCCATTTAGATAATAATTTGCCTTTCTATTCTTTCGACCAAAGTGGATAACCTCACACTTATCCACGTTAAACTCCATCTGCCAAATTTTGGCCCATTTACCTAACCTATCCATATCCATTTGTAAATTTTTTATTTCTTTATTGCAACTTACTATCCCACCTATTTTAGTGGCATCTGCAAATTTGGCTATGGTACCTTCTATTCCTGTATCCAAGTCATTAATATATATTGTAAATAGTTGGGGCCCAAGGACTGAACCTGTGACACTCCACTAGTTACCGCTTGCCAACAAGAAAAAGACCCACTTATCCCAACTCTCTGTTTTCTGTTGGTTAGCCAATCCTCTATCCAAGCTAATAAATTGCCCCTAACCCCATGTGATCTTACCTTGTGTATTAACCTTTTGTGCGGCACCTTATCAAATGCCTTCTGGAAGTCCAGATATACTACATCTACAGGATCCCCATTATCCACTTTGCTTGTACAGCTTCAAAGAACTCCAGCAAATTATTCAAACACGATTTACCCTTCATAAAACCATGCTGACTCTGATGGATTGCATTTTGACTTTCTAAATGTCCTGTTATTACTTCCTTAATAATGGATTCTAACAATTTCCCAATGACAGATGTTAAACTAACTGGTCTGTAGTTTCCTACTTCCTGCCTCACTCCCTTTTTGAATAATGGCGTTATATTAGCTTTTTTCCAATCCACTGGAACCTTTCCCGCATCCAGAGATTTTTGGAATATTATAACCAATGGATCCACTATCTCTGCTGCCACTTCCTTTAAGACCCTAGGATGTAGGCCATCAGGCCCTGGGAACTTGTCTGCCTTCAATCCCAAGAGTTTGCTCAGTACTTTTTCCCTAGTGATGATGATTTTTCTAAGTTCCTCTCTTTCTATAACCTCTGCATTTCCTGTTACTATTGGGATGGTACTAATGGTACACCGTGAAAACTGAGGCAAAATACTGATTTAGTGTCTCCGCCATTTCTGTGTTCCCCTCTATTAATGCCCCAGTCTCATCCTCCAAAGGACCAACATTCACTTTAGCTACTCTCTTACCTTTTATATACTGATAGAAGCTTTTGCTATCCCATTTTATATTTTGCACAAGTTTTCTTTCATAATTTACCTTTGCTCTTTTTATTACTATTTTAGTAATCCTTTGTTGATCTTTAAAAGTTTCCCAATCTTCCAGCCTGCCACTGGCCTTTGCAATATGGTATGCCTTGGTTTTTGTCTTTATGTTATCCTTAACTTCCTTGCTTAGCCATGGATGTTTTCCCCCCTCTTAGAATCTTTCTTCGTCTCTGGAGTATATTTTAGTTGGGAGGAATTGAAATTCTCTTTGAACATCTGCCACTGCTCATCAACTGTCCTACCTTTTAGTTTTCCTGCATCATCCTGACATGGAACTATATCGTTGTTCCTTCACTATCACTGGGTCAAAATCCTGGAATTCAATCCTTAATAGCGCTGTAGATGTATCTACACCACATGGACTGCAGCTGTTCAAGAAGTCAGCTCATTCCCACCTTTTCAAGGACAATTAGGACAATAAATGCTAGCCTACCCAGTGATGCACACACACCAACAGCAAATGAAAAATAGCATTGTTTATGTAACTACTACTCCTTGGAGTCCTTGGAACCCTGATAACATTGTGGTTAATTTGCACTGCACTTCTTCCAAGGTCAATATATCCTTTCTAAGGTGCATGTTGCGTTAGAATTAGGCTTAACTAATACACATCATCTAATAACATGAATTTACATGGAATTTCACAGCAGAGAAATGGGCCATTTGGCTCATGAGGTCTATGACTTTGGTTACGCTGCACAGGATCTGCTTCTCACCTTACTTTATCTCACCCTATCAATATTAATTTCAATTCCTTTCTCGCACTAGAATAGGTTACTGCAGTGATCAGTACTCATGGAATCTCTCACCCAGTAGGGGTCAACTCTTCAGAAGGGGAGAAAATTGGCACATACATTCTTTTTTCCTCATTTGAGTGTTTGGATACAATGTAAGTTCCAGGTCTACATATAATGATATCAGGAAATGTGGAGACTTGTGTACAGGTTGCAAAACTATTGTTTTTAGTAACATATTTATTGATTGCCAGGTCAAAATGCTCCCCATAGCCTTCCAAGTGGAGCAACTATCCAGGTGTAGGTTCTGATTCCGGCTGCTGGAACATTTGGATCATTACTTTCATTGGAGCAATAGGATTTAAGTCAGTTTCCAGCAGCTATGCTCTGGAAACTACACAAATATGACAACTCTTAAAAGACCAACCACTGAGTGATAAATTTTAAAATTGTAAATGGAGGAATTTTTGCACACATTAATAATTATGTACTTATCATGGAGTATTCTTTAATAGTTGATTGTTCGATGGCTGTGTACAGTTAATGATTCAATGCCATACACTGCTATTCACCACAACCCACAAGTAAACTTTACTTTCATGTTTCAAGATAAAGTAATTGTACAATATTCAATCATTTTGGCTTTCAATGTGTCTTGATAGAACAAATACAAGAGGTCTTGAAACCTATTGGTGATTAACTAAACCATCAGGTAGAAAGTAGTTATTGTATTGACACTGGGGCAAATCATATTATTTTTACATTAAGTTCTGTCACCCATAAGCATAAAACTATGAGGGTGTCCCTGTGTAAAACGAAAGGCCCAGAGAGATTGATCTGCAACCATTTGGATCACAGGGAGAGTATTTAAAGATTCACAGAGCAAAAGGAGTTTCATGAATTCAAAGGCAAATGTGGTAGCTTCTACTCTCATTAATAATTACAACATTTATTTTAGGGATGGTCTTCTTGTGAGAACAACGTCTAAATAGATTCCCCAGTGAGAGGCATGTGTAACTCGGTCTTGCTGTGAGAGGAGTGTGCAATTGGATCTCCCAGTGAGAGGAGTGTATGAGTGGGTCTCCCTGAGACAGCAGTGCATAAATGACCAGCTCTCTGAGAGAAGTATGTTGATGGATCTCTATGAGAACTGCTCATCAACCAGTCCAAGATTGCAACAATGCATCTGCCTATGACAACAGTCCATAAGTGGGTCTGTTTATGACAGTCATCCATCAATAAGGCTGTCTGACAACAGTCTGTTGATGGATCTCTCTGTGACAGCAGTCTTGTGAGTGAGTCTCTCTCTAAGACCCATCACATAGTTCTCTCAGAGATCCTGTGATATTTTTTCTAATGGTTTTGTGAAGCAGCTTTGGTAGAGTTGCCAAACTCTAGTTTGACATATTCCTGGAGATTTTATCATTTGACATTTGATCTCATGACATTCAATCATGTGACATTGTGCTGTAAGGCTTCGGGGAGGTAGTGGTAATGTCAGTAAACTAATAATCCACTAGTCCAGGGGACATGGATTCAAATCTCACCATAACAGCTGGTGGAATTTATGATTAATAAATTCAATTAATGAATTACAAATCTGAAATTAAAATCTAGTCTCAGTAATGGTTCTATGAAATTATCATCAATTGTTGTAAAAATCCATCTGGTTCACAGTGGCCTTTAGAGAAGGAAATCTGCTGTCCTTACTTGGTCTGGCCTACATGTGACTCCAGTCCCACAGCAATGTGGTTAACTCTTAACTGCCCTCTGAAATAGCCTAACAGGCCATTCAGTTGTCAAGGGCAATTAAGGATGGGTGACAAATGCTGTCCTTGCCAGTGACACCCACATCCCATGAAAGAATTAAAAAATGACATGACATTTGATAATGTGATGTTTGCCCATTGTTAGCAAATGTTACTGCATTTACCTTAGTTGAGTGTTTCAGTAACACAAAGCCCTGAATCGAGCTTTAGAGTGAGATGAATAACAAGGATGATACCAGAAATGTGTGGGGAATACATATCAGGAAATGATGAACAGGCTGGGTCTCTTTTCTCTTGAAAAAAGGCTGAGGGATTACTTAATGAAGGTCCTTAAAAATTATTTAAAGTTTAACAGAATAGATACAGAGAGAATGTTTCCATTTGTGGAGAAGAGCATAACTAGAGACCATCAATATAAGATAGTCACTAAAAATCCAATAGGGAAATCAGAATTACCCAAAGATTGGTGAGAATGTGGAACTTGCTACCACAGGGAGTGGTTGAAGCAAATAGTAAAGACCAACTTAAGGGGAAGTTAGACAAACATAGGAGGGAGAAGGGAATAGACGGTTACAATGATAGCTTTAGATGAGGAAAGATGGGAGGAAGTTCAAGTGGGCAATAAATAATGGCATGGACTGGTTGGGTAGAATGGCCTGTTTCTATGCCATATATCCTATGTAATTTATGAATCAAAGAAAGATACAAAAGGATAGAAAGATAAGTAGAAGTAATTTTTAAATAAAAGCAACTTGTGATGTTTCTACAATATCAATTGGGATGAGGAGCACCAAGAAAATACCACTGATTCAACAAAATATAATAATTAGTAACTTGTAAAGTTTTCGTACAATTTTATGACATTTTACAACACACATCAAGTTATAAAAACAATAAATGAAACAAAATCCAAACCTAATTCAATTGGCTGTCTCCCACACCCTGAATGTAGCCGAGCTTCAGGGAGGTGAGGCTCAGTGCTCAGGAAGCAGCACCAAAGTCGCGGACTCCCGTAACCCAACACATTGGGCTGGATTTTACTGTAGGCGGACGGGAATGCACCACCGACATACAAGTCAGTGGCGAACCCGCTTCCACCTAGCCTGGGGATCCGTCCCATATTTTACGGGTCCCCGGGCTTTAATTGTCCTGAGGCAGGACTTCTACCTGCTTGAGAGAGAAGGTCCTGCCTCAGTGAGCTGCCGGCCAATCAGGGGGCTGGCAGCCGTTAGTCCCAGCAGCACCACAAGGAGCGGTGGCCACTGCTGGGACTGTAGCCCAACCAACCAGATGGAGCCATGAGTGAAGGTAAGTTGGGCATGCCTCACCAGGGAGATCGGTCCTTCCCTGGTGAGGCTGGAGTGGTCTTTTGGGGGGAGGGGGCGCGTCTTGGGTCCTGGGGATGGGTTGGGAGGTGGAGGCGGCCCTCAATCGGGCACCCAACTGCCATGGCCCACCCCCCACCCTTCTGCGCGCACAAAGGCCAGCAGCTATCGCTGGGCAGCGCTTCACATGCCCAGCACGCCCGCATGCCATGAGTAAAATACCCATGGAGGCGGGCAAGGGCCCTTAAGTGGCCACTAAAGGGCCTTGACTGGCCTCGGGCGGGTGAGTGGGCCGTTTGCCACCCCCCCACCCCCCCGCCTGACCGCCATAAAGTTGACCGGAGGTGGGAGCTGGGTGGGTAGGCCTCCCGGAGCCTCCCACTCAATTTATGCCGCCCCCCCGCACCCCCCAACATCACCATCCGACCTGCTGGGGCGGCGTAAAATTCAGCCCATTATACAACCATATCACAAGTTGTCATGAACTCTCCCTCCTCACCTTGTGTTGCTCTTTCTCCCCCTCCTCAGCTTGTGTTGCTCTTTCTGTCCCTCCTCAGCTTGTGTTGCTTTCTCCCTCTGTCCTCAATTGTCTCTCCCTCAGTTTGTATTGTTTTTCTCTCTGCCCCTCCCTCTATCAGTTTGTATTTCTCTGTCTCTCTCTCTCTCTCTCACTCTCACCCTCTCCTAGTTTGTGTTTCCCTCTCTCTCAGAACAGCAATGAAGCAGTGTGTTTCTGAAAGGGGGAGACCAGCATGGCCCAGATAACACAGTTTGGTTGCAAGCCATGACTGCCATGGCAATGCATGTGTGCAAACTACACATACAAGGACTGTTTCTCCCGAGTTGGCAGCAGCAGCACTTGGAAGACCAATCGTCCATTCTGGTTGATTCCCACCCAAAGGGAGTCTTAACCTTGGGACGTTCATCTATGTTAAAGGTACTACATAAAAGGAAGTTACTGTTGATATCAGCCCATGGATTGGTCAGTGTCCAATGTGCTCTGTTAGCGCTTTGCTGAAGTCCATTATTTCAAATGTGTCCCTTCATCATAATTGACTGAAGGTGAAGGATAGTGAGGTGTTCACAAATCCCTTTCAGTGCTGTTCTATGGAACTGTGTGAGCCTGGTGCTAGGTGGATATTGTTGGCTGCCTATGAGGCAGTGTCCAGCATCTGGAGATCAAACTGATGATATTGATAATACTAAATATGTGTAGGGCACGGCATTTCCTTTGAAAACATATATTTTCACCTCACTGTTTCACCTTTGATTCTGATTTCATCATCTGCCCACAGTGGAACATCTAATGGATTTTTTTTTATAACAGAAGAAAAGGAAAGACACAAAAAAGTGAAACATAGAAACATAGAAAATAGGAGCAGGAGTAGGCCATTCGGCCCTTCGAGCCTGCTCTGCCATTCATTATGATCATGGCTGATCATCCAACTCAGTAGCCTGTTCCTGCTTTCGTCCCATACCCTTTGATCCCTTTAGACCCAAGAGCTATATCTAACTCCTTCTTGAAAACAAACAATGTTTTAGCCTCAACTGCTTTCTGTGGTAGTGAATTCCACAGGCTCACCACTCTCTGGGTGAAAAAATTTCTCCTCATCTCAGTCCTGAATGGTTTACTCCGTATCCTTAGACTATGACGCTGGACTCCCCCACCATCGGGAACATCCTTCCTGCATCCACTCTGTCAAGTCCGGTTAGAATTTTATTGGTTTCTATGAGATTCCCCCCTTACTCTTCTGAACTCCATCGAATATAATCCTAACTGACTCAATCTCTCCTCATACGTCAGTCCCACCTTCCCAGGAATCAGTCTGGTAAACCTTTGCTGCACCCCCTCTATAGCAAGAACATCCTTCCTCAGATAAGGAGACCAAATCTGCACACAATATTCCAGGTGTGGCCTCACCAAGACCCTGTATAATTGCAGCAAGACATCCCTGCTCCTGTAATCGAATTCTCTCGCTATGAAGGCCAACATACCATTTGCCTTTTTTACCGCCTGTTGCACCTGCATGCTTACCTTCAGCGACTGGTGTACGAGAACACCCAGGTCTCGTTGCATATTCCCCTCTCTCAGTTTATAACCGTTCAGAAATAATCTGCCTTCCTGTTTTTGCTACCAAAGTGGATAACCTCACATTTATCCACATTATACTGCACCTGCCATGCAATAGCCCACTTACTTAACTTGTCCAAATCACCCTGAAGCCTCTCTGCATCCTCCTGACAATTCACTCTCCCACTCAGTTTTGTGTCATCTGCAAATTTGGAGATATTACATTTAGTTCCCTCATCTAAATCATGAAAGTATATTGTGAATAGCTGGGGTCCAAGCACCGATCGCTGCGGTACCCGACTAGTCACTGCCTGCCCTTTGGAAAAAGACCCATTTATCCCTACTCTTTGTTTCCTGTCCGCCAACTAATTTTCTATCCATCGCAATACACTACCCCCAATCCCATGTGCTTTAATTTTACATGCTAATCTCTTATGTGGGACTTTTGTCGAAAGCCTTCTGAAAGTCCAAATAAACCACATCCACTGGCTCCCCAAGATCAACTCTACTAGTTACATCCTCGAAGAATTCTAGTAGATTTCCCTTTTGTAAATCCATGCTGACTCTGCCCAATTCTACCACTGTTCTCTAAGTGCTCTGCTATAAAATCTTTGATAATGGAATCTAGAATTTTCCCCACTACCGACGTCAGGCTGACTGGTCTATAATTCCCTGCTTTCTCTCTACCTCCCTTTTTAAATAGTGGGGTTACATTAGCTACCCTCCAATCTGTAGGAACTGTTCCAGAGTCTATAGAATCTTGGAAGATGACCACCAATGCATCCACTATTTCTAGGGCCACTTCCTTAAGTACTCTGGGATGCATCAGGCCCTGGGGATTTATCAGCCTTCAATCCCATCAATTTTCCCAACACCATTTCTCTACTAACACCGATTTCTTTCAGTTCCTCTCTCTCACTAAGCCCTGTGTCCCCCAACATTTCTGGTATGATATTTGTGTCCTCCTTTAAGAAGACAGAACCAAAGCATGTATTTAGTTGGTCAGCCATTTCTTTATTCCCATAATAAATTCCCCTGTTTCTGACTGTAAGGGACCTACATTTGTCTTCACCAATCTATTTTTCTTCACATACCTATAGAAACTTTTACAGTCAGTTTTTATGTTCCCCACAAGCTTGCTCTCGTACTCTATTTTCCCCTTCTTAATCAATCTCTTGGTCCTCCTTTGCTGAATTCTAAACTGCTCCCAATCCTCGGCTCTGTTGTTTTTCCTGGCAAAAAATATGCCTCTTCCTTGGACCTAATGCTAGCTCTAATTTCCCTTGAAAGCCATGGTTTGGCTACCTTTCCTATTATACTTTTGAGCCAGACAGGGATAAACAATTTTTATTTATTTAGAGATACAGCGCTGAAACAGGCCCTTCGGCCCACCGAGTCTGTGTCGACCATCAACCACCCATTTATACTAATCCTACATTAATCCCATATTCCTACCACATACCCACCTTCCCTGAATTCCCCTACCACCTACCTATACTAGGGGCAATTTACCCATCAACCTGCAAGTCTTTGGCTGTGGGAGGAAACCGGAGCACCCGGCGAAAACCCATGCGGTCACAGGGAGAACTTGCAAACTCCACACAGGCAGTACCCAAAACTGAATCCGGGTCGCTGGAGCTGTGAGGCTGCAGTGCTAACCACTGTATCACTGTGCCGCCCTGTGTGATCTGTTGCAGTTCATCCATGTGCTCTTTAAATGTTTGCCATTGCCTACCCACTGTCATCCCTTTAAGTAACGTTTCCCAATCCGTCATGGCCAACTCGCGCCTCATACCTTCATAGTTTCCTTTACTAAGATTCAGGACCCTTGTCTCAGAATCAACAATGTCACTCTCCATCTTGATGAAGAATTCTATCGTATTATGGTCGCTCGTCCCCAAGGGGTCTCGCACCACTAGATTGTCAATTATTCCTCTCTCATTACACAATGTCCAGTCCAGGATGGCCTGTTGTCTAGTTGGTTCGTCAATGTATTGGTCCAGAAAACCATCCCGTATACACTCCAAGAATTCCTCCTCTACGGTATTGTGACTAATTTGATTTGCCCAATCTATATGCAGTTTAAAATCACCCGTAATTACAGATGTTCCTTTATCGCATGCATCTCTAATTTCCTGTTTAATGCCATTCCCAACATCACCACTATAGTTTGGGGCTCTATATACAAGCCCCAATAATATTTTTTGCCCCTTAATGTTTCTCAGCTCTACCCATACAGATTCCACATTGTCAGAGCTAATATCTTTCCTCACCATTGCGTTAATTTCCTCTTTAACCAGCAATGCAACTCCACCGCCTTTTGCTTTTTGTCTGTCCTTCCTAAATACTGAATATCCCTGGATGTTCATTTCCCATCCCTGGTCACCTTGCAGCCATGTCTCCGTAATCCCGACTATATCAAACCCGTTTACATCTATTTGCGCGATTAATTCATCCACTTTATTGTGAATGCTCTGCGCGTTAAGGCACAAAGCCTTAAGGCTTGTCTTTTTAACATTACTTGTCCTCTTCCCACTATTTTTCACTGTGGCCCTGTTTGATTCTGGCCCTTGATTTCTCTGCCTGTCACTTTTCTTATTCCCCTTACTGTCTTTTGTTCTTGTCTTTGATCCCCCCTCTTCTGACTCCTTGCAAAGGTTCCCATCCCCCTGCCATTTTAGTTTAAACCCTCCCCAACCACTCTAGCAAATATTCCCCCTAGGACATCAGTCCCGGTCCTGCCCAGGTGTAACCTGTCCAGTTTGTACTGGTCCCACCTCCCCCAGAACCGGTCCCAATGTCCTAGGAATCCAAAACCCTCCCCTCACACCATCTCTTCAGCCACATATTCATCCTATAAATCCTGCTATTTCTACTCTGACTGGCCCGTGGCACTGGTAGTAATCCTGAGATCTCTACCTTTGAGGTCTTACTTTTCAACTTAATTCCTAGCTCCCTATATTCTGCTTTTAGGACCTTATCCTTTTTTTACCTATGTCGTTTGTACCAATGTGTACCACAACCACTGGCTGGTCACCCTCCCCCTTCAGAATGTCCTGTAACTGCTCTGAGACATCCTTGACCCTAGCACCAGGGAGCCAACATACCATCCTGGAGTCTCTTTTGCAGCCACATAAATGCCTATCTATCCCCCTTACAATTGAATCCCCTATAACTATTGCATTCCCACACTTTTTACTCCTCGCCTGTGCAGCAGAGCCAATCATGAAGAACTGAAAATCACACAGACAAAAATGTTTTTTTTATTTCTCCATCCTTCAATTAGCCACTCATTATGACTTTGTGTAATGTGAAGTGCAAGTCAGTTCAACTGAGCATTTTCCTAGTTGTAAATGACAAACAAAAATCGGGCCTTCCTTACTTGGATCCAAAGAACACTAATGGGAAAAGCTGTTCATTTAGAAAACGTGAGGCATAAGAATTGACAAATCACTCCTAAGATTACCTGCATCTTTTAACTCGCTGGTTTACTGGAAACTGGAAGTTAATGGGACAGATTCCTGATTTATTAGGGTTTGCAGGGAAAGGAGTTTATCATAGGAAACAGAAGGAAAATGTTTAGTCAGATCTTTAAAACAAAATTAAAATAAATGAACAAGACATTCCTGTTCCTCTTGGCACATAAGAAAAAACTTATTTTACTGGACCTCTTCTGCCCTAGCTGCTGTTTGTCTGGTGGGGAACTCGCCACTGCTCCCGCGAAAGCCTCATATTAAAATGGCAGACCAGGCCCCCATAACATCATCAGAGCCTAAATTACATATTCAAAGAGGACCCTACAAGTTTGGGGCAGGTATTTAAAATTGCTGTCAGCCAGAACAGAGCAGGAAAGGAGTGGTAAAGTCCCCAACCTCATTTTAACTCCTGTTGTCTGGTTACATTTGAGCCCTTTGTTCATACATTTGTGATCTCATCAGGTCAATGTATGATGCCATAAGCTACAAGAATGCCATTTTATATTGAATTTATATGCATATATATGAATAAATTAATTGCAAATGATTGAAGATCAGAAGCTAAAATCATAGCAGGCGCTCCACTTGGTGCTGTTTACAGACATTCCAAAAGTGTTTAGATTAAACTACATGTTCAAAACAACAGTCTGTGGGATTTCCCACATCAGCCTGCAGTTTGTTTCGTTGACAGTTTAGATCAGGTCAATATTGTTCTTTGATCAGTTAGACATCTTTAGGGATTTTCAAACATCAGTGCTGACCCAGGGTTATTTGACAGAAGAACTCACTATTATTGCACTGCAAAGACTCTTCAAGCATTTGTGAATGATAGAGTATTTACTCCACAAGGCCACAAGACAAACAAAAATAAATATCCAAAATTATATCCAGTTTAAGGCACGTTTGTTATTTACAAAATGAGCACGAGGAATGTTGTTCATTTGCTTTAAGCCCTGCAGGGGGCAGTAACACTTGTGCATGCAATGAGGATTAAAGTTTAATCAAAAGGTGAGAGGATTTGTTGTAAAGTTTTGCCATTAAAAAGATATTATGTTGAAATTAGGTCTCCTATTTATACACACATAAAAACTCATGAAAATAGCTAGGTGGGCACAGTATGGCATTGAGTTATACACATTCCAGGTTTGATTCCCCAGTTTGATTGAGTTTGCAAACATCAACTGGACAGCAGTGGAGTGCTACAATTGGTCTGAATATTCCCAGGTTAAAGACAAGTAAGGTCAGATGGGGAATCCATTATGGTCTCATATCCAGTAAATCACTGGGTTCATCAATGAAGGGTGGCCACTTCAACAAGGTGCTGTATGGAACTCTTAACACAGTGTGAGTCATCACGATATCAACAACTTGAATTTATATAGCACCTTTAACATAGTAGAATGACCCAATAGGAGAGATGTAGTGAAGGAAAACAAAGTCTGATGGAAAGTTACTGATAACTTTGTAGACTTTAACTTTTAAAACCCAAAACCTGAATGTTGCAGGGTAGAAATCTGTAGGCAATGTGTATCTGGTGACAGAAATATGGAGAGTGTTTAATTATTCATAGAGTCATAGAGTTATATAGCACAGAGCAGCCCCTTCAGCCCAAAGTGTCTGTTCCGGCCATCAAGCACCTAACTATTCTAATCCCATTTTCCGGCACTTGGCCCGTAGCCTTGTATGCTATGGCATTTCAAATGCTCATCTAAATACTTCTTAAATGTTGTGAGGGTTCCTTCCTCTACCACCTCTTCAGGCAGTGCATTCCAGATTCCAACCACCCTCTGGGTGAAAAAAATGTTTCCTCAAATGCCCTCTAAACCTCCTGCCCCTTCCCTTAAATCTATGCCCCCTAGTTATTGACCCCTCCACTAAGGGAAAAAGTTTCTTCCTATCTAACCTATCAATGCCCCTCATTGCAGAAAACATAGCAGTAGCAGAAATGTTTCAATTCTAGCTAGGATATAAGAATGTAAAGGCCGGAAAAAGCTGCTCAGCAGATACAGCTCTTATAACAGGATCTAACCTTTTTTCCCCCGACACCAAACTTTCTGCTCTTTACTGAATCAGGAATTAATTCAAATCTCTTTTGAATGCAGTATGGCCAACATCTGTGATTTTGCTAATGATTTATTGATTTTGAGCTATTGCTTCAATGTGAATGATTCACTGGGTATAAGGGTGAGAGATGGAATAAATTATCTTTTATCCCCATAAATGATTCAACTGAGTCAATATTTAGATTTTATATTTAGATTTAGAGATACAGCACTGAAACAAGCCCTTCGGCCCACCGAGTCTGTGCCGACCATCAACCACCCATTTATACTAATCCTACACTAATCCCATATTCCTACCACGTCTCCACCTGTCCCTATATTTCCCTACCACCTACCTATACTAGGGGCAATTTATAATGGCCAATTTACCTATCAACCTGCAAGTCTTTGGCATGTGGGAGGAAACCGGAGCACCCGGAGGAAACCCACGCAGATGGCACTAGATGGCAGTCTATTCTATTAAGACTTCGAAGTGTAAAAAGTTTTTCTAAATTAATTCATCTCATGGCTTCTCTAATTTATAATCGTTGTTTCTGGTTCTTCACACTGTCACTACTAAGCCATGAAGACCAGAAGGATTCTAGATCCAATTCCAGTGATTTGCTAATTTAACTGACCTCAGTCAAGGCCAGTAGAAGTGTGATAATTCGGCTCAGTGCTCTTGGCTGGAGGGAGAAAATAACAGAAAAGAGTCCTGGATCCTGAGCATTGCCAAATAAAGGTGTGGATATGATTTGCTGAAGATATGATCTGTTCTATTGGTGCTTCCCTTCACAGTTGTCTCGTCTGCCAACCATCACTATCCATGAAGAACAGGTGAAAGTGCTGGGGAGGAGAGGGAAGAGGCATTCGGTGCCCATGTAACCATATCCCAGAAAACTTGGCACCTTTAGGAGAGGAGAGGAAAGTTCCTGACTATATTCAGAGAGCAAATGAGCTTTCTAGACAATTTCCAGGTCGAATAGTCTGTGGTGAGTTAGCTGATCGTATTTGGAGCAATTGGGGTACTACAACACCCCTGAGTTAGGAAAAGGAATTCTGGCAAGGATTCTGCTCCTGATCACTGTCCAGCATACATGTGGATGTCAAATGATGATATCATCCTCTCCCCTTTCATAGAATAGAATGGAATCATCTTTTCAGGTGCCCATCCAATTCCCTTTTGAAATACATGATTGACTCTGCCTCCACCACACTCTCAGGCAGTGCATTGCAGATCCTAACCACTCACTGCATAAAAATTTTTTTCCTCATGTCACCTCTGGTTCTTCTGCCATTCATCTTAAATCTGTGTCCTCTGGTTCTTGACCCTTCCGCCAATGGGAACAATTCTTCTATATCTACTCTATCTAGACCACTCATTATTTTCAACACCTCTATCAAATCTCCTCTCAGCCTTCTCTTTAAGAAGAACAACCCCAGTTTCTCCAATCGATCCACGTGACTGAAGTCCTCATCCCCGGAACCATTCTCATAAATCTTTTCTGCACCATCTCTAAAGCCTTCACATCCTTCCTAAATTGCGATGCCCAGAATTGGATACCATACTCCAACTGAGGCTGAACCAGTGTTTTATAAAGATTCACCATAACTTTCTTGTTTTTGTACTTTATGCCTCAAATTATAAAGCCCAGAATCCAGCATACCTTTTTAACCACTTTCTCAATGGTGGAACAGCTTGTTGAAGGTTACTGTCAAGGCTTTTTTTAATTCTTCCACGAGATGTGGGTGTCAGTGGCTAGGCCAGCATTTATTGCCCATCCCTAATTACCCTTGAGAAGATGGTGGCTCTCACATACGGCTGAATTTTAAAAGCCCCTCGACATCTGGGGTTGTGATGGGGAGGCATGGAAAATACTTCCGGGAAAGGCCCACCACGGGCCTCGACACTGGGAAGGCCCTGCTCCATTTTACCATTGGCGGCCCCCCATGCTACTCAGTGAAAAAAAACACATTAACATATTTAAATAAATGATAATAAAGATATACGTTCCACAACTGTCATCTCGTGCCGATACTCTGGCCGGTGGCCGGAAGACTCGTGCCTTTAGATCTCCATTTGGAGATCCAAGGCAGAAGACTGGTGGGGAGGGGGGAGGAGTGAAGTTTTCAGGGCGCGGGGGGGGGGGGGGGGGGATGCTGGGAAATGGCAAAAACGAACACTTTTGGTTGAAGGGATGGTGGGAAGGGGTTGAATGTTAAAGTACAGAAAGTTTGTGGGGTGGGGGGGAACAAGATGGGATCAGGAGTTTAATTTTTTGGGGGTTTATTCATTGCGGAGGGAGTTGGGAGAGGGGATTGCAGGTGTGAACAAATTTTTATTTCAATTTTTAAACAAACCTGTGCCTTTAAACGTGGAAATTAAACTGAAGGGTTTGAAGCCCTTTAAAAATGGCGCTGTGTCTGCATGGTGGCGCCGGATGCTGTTGCCAGGGATGAAGCACCCGCCCCCTCTATGTCATCAAGGTGGGAGATCGCCCCCTCCATGTAAATGAGCTGCCGCGCAAAATATTGCTGTGGCTCAGCAGTGCACAAATCGTGCGAATGCCACGCCATTTTTCATGCTGGCCGCTGAGATTGACGGTGAACTTTCAAAATTCGGACCACAATCTTCAAAATATGGAGGGCACCTGGCACTCAGGCGCAAAGAGTTGATGCCTTCAGAAGAGGAGAGGAGAGAGAATAATTATGAAAAAAGGGGAAAAATTTGAATGGCATGGGGGAATTGTGTCGTCCCAATTTTCTTTTTTCCACAATTAATAAAAAAAATTCTGTATTGTCCACACTAGATATAAATGGGCCTTGCACATGTCTGAGACTGCATTAACTGAGTAAATTTAATTGCAAACCCCCCAGAACAACAGATGATTCCACTTGAGAGAGAGAAATTTTCAATCCAAAAATGTGCTTTAAACAGGAATTGCTCCTTTCGGGGATTAAACTTCAACAATTAATATTGATCCCAACCTCTTTGCATCGGAGCAAACAGCTGTTAAAGGATTTGCATTTAAGAAGATTAACCTGTGTAAAGCAGTACAGACTAAATTTCTAGTGTTCAGTACCATTATTGTTAGTCCTAACAAATATAAAAGTTGTGAATACATAGTGCCTTATACACATAAGAACTCATGTCACCAGCATCTTTATTACTGTCCCAGTTACAAATGCCTAGTTCACTTGTTCATGATGTCCCAGTGCCAAGGCTACCAATTTGGGGTATTCATGGAATATGACCTCTCAACATTGCTAGAAATCCTGAAATCCCATTTAATTAAACATAGAATTTGAGTTTTTTATCCACTGCACATCAGTGCCCTGCTTGTTGGTAATAGCTGTCTCTTTGTATATCAAAGACAAGGCATTCCTTTTCTATTTTCAAAGAAAGAGTCAGAACCATGGAATGCAATCGTCAAAACAATGCTACAAATCCCAAGGTCCCTTGTAATAAAAAAGGAATTTATTTTATTCAGTCAACATATGCCAATGGGCTCTGCCCATTGAATAATGGCAGGATAAGTTTAAAAGTAAACCTCAGGTTATATATAATAAAGAGTAATAAATGTCTGGTGGTCCGTTTAAGATGGTTGTTCAATCTCAGGGATTCTGCTGTGATCAGAATTGCTTGATTTATTTTGTTGACAATAAAAGGAAGATAAAAAGATGATTAAAAAACACTATTCAAAAAAGGGGCAGATATGCCAAGGATCATATCTGAGTGAATCAGAAAATTCCACATCATTCCCTTGCTGTCCAATGATTCCCATTGGAACCAACACTGATAAGATATCCTCATCACACAGAACAAACCTGCTCCCCCATGATATGATTTTCTTTTTGAACTTGTTCACTTGAGTGAGTTTTCAGGCATGGCTTCCCCTAAATTTGTTACTTTTTAATGTGCTTTGTATCAGATTTATTCAACTGGCATTGAAAGCGTTATCTGGCACATAAGCAAATAGATTAAGCTCTCCGTCACTCAAGGCAGGGAGGCAAGTTTTCTGCCATTGTGTGCGGGGATTTAAAGGGGTACAGTCTTCAGAAATGAATGATTGAGCAAGCCATGGGAGAAGAATTATTTCCACCGCTCTGTGTAACAACATAAGCGCAATTCTTCTATTTCAATCTTCTGTTTTAGTTTCGGGGTTTGGAGGAAGATGAAAAACCCAAAGTTTGATGAGGAAATTTTTGTCATGGAGCCACATGGCTAATGTTGCAATGATATTTTTAATACACTGCATATTGTCATGCCATATTTCTAAATAAACAATGTGCTGAAAGCTACACTTTGGGACATCCTGAAGAAGTAAAGTGCTATATAAATGCAAGCTTTTTCTTTCTTTGTCATGAAGCCTCTTTGAAAGCATAATGCACTGAAACTAAGTAAACTCCTCCCATAATAATTTTTCAAACGAATCTCACTATTTAGTGTCCACTATAATGGAGGTTGGGGGGGCAGCTTTTAGTGCCTTGATACATTAAATACCCAACTCGGAGAAAAAAAACTATAGTGCATAATAATGCACATATATGGGAACTGAGTAAAGAAACGTTAACAATCGGAGCTTTATGTGGAGGGAGGCACGATTTCCCTGAAAGTATATTCACTCAGACACTGAATTAGTTCAGTGCTGCAAAATGATCATCTTGACTGACCTTCAGTGTTGAAAGAGTTAAACCTGTCTACATCTATTCTTTGAACACATTTACAGTTAGATGTATGTGTGCAAGTACATATTAGTAAGAGATAAAGATATTCTTTGTGTGTTATGTTGCACACAGGTATATGGTATTGGATACGTAAAACCAGCAGTCTGTGAAAGAGTTCCTTTAACATTTATCACCCTTACGCGTCACCACACCATCAGTCCCCAGGGAGTATAAATGCTGAAGATTTATACAGCAACTTTGGGACGCAGATGATAGCAAATCCTCGCCACAGAGAACAATTTTGTTCTTCCATAGTGTGATGCTTTTTAATTGTTCCAGTTGAGCAGCTTTTTCTTACTATACTGTGATTAATAGAGCAGCATGGTCATTCTGGCAGAGATTTGCCATGTGAGCAGCTTGTTCCTGTCCTGTACCTTCAATCTCAGGGATTCTGCTGCGATCAGAAATGCTTGATTTATTTTGCTGACAATAAAAGGAAGATAAAAGGATAATTAAAAAAACACTATTCAAAAAAGAATGCCAGAATCCTCAGACCAATATATCTGGAAAAAATCAGATGCATTGCATTCTATTTCCATGATAATGTTTGGGCCTGGCTTCCTGCTGCAAGGCCTGACAACCCGTTTTCTCCAGCCTTTCTGAGGAGTTACAATGAGAGACACAGGGTACATCTGCTGGCAGCCTTCTGACCCAGAGGTCACACCTGAGAACTGATTCATTCTCACTGCACTGTGCTGATGCTTGAACGCTGCATATATATTAGGGGACCGCCACTGTGAAATAAACAAGTTGGCACTAGTGTCTCTAGCAGCATGGAGTACCACCCTTGGTGAGGTTGGGAGGAGGGGTGGTGGTGATAGGAGCTTTCAGCTTGCCTCTTTTGGCCTTCCCCAGACAATGGGGAGAAAGACTGCTGCCAGAAGCTTGAGACTGTATCTCAAAAGCAGTCGTGTATCTACAAAGTCGCTTGTGCGCTTACTTTTAAAGCTGAAATTATAACTGGCGAACTACTGTCGTACATTGTGTTTCGCATTCCACTCTGCAATATAAGCAGGCAAGTCTTGAAGCACCAGCAGACTAAACTTATTGTGAAACAATAACTGGACAATGTAAACACATTGACCGCCAACTAATAAATATCATTAGTTGAACAATTTCCTGACACTATCACCGATCAGAAGTCACACATTCACATTCCAAAAGCTTTTCATTTCCTCTGAAAAGGAAGCAATGAGGGCAAGGTTCAGAAATACAGCAGCCTGCACATTCTGTATGATCACAGAAGTCAATCTGCTGATTTTATTTTTAAATAGCAACAATTTTGAGACTTTTAAACAGGCTGCCTCCCTTTAAGCAGATGTTGAGCTTATTAAAGGTTTACCATATGGACTGGGCAAGCAGACAAGATAAAATTAGATGGACAATTACAGGTACCTGCCAGTGATCAAACAGCCAGAATCCAATCAAAAGATTCAGGAAATCATCCAGACTCCAAAATAAAATTACATTCGAAGGATATTTAGTGTGGAGTTTGTGGTTTACTTTTAAATTATGAGGTTTTTATTTGCTGATTGCCATTGGCCACAGTGCTTCTTACAGTTGATGCACGATCATGTCTGCATTAAGGGATTAACAACTGTGCTATAATCACTGTAATGTTAGCAGTTACTAATCAGTAAACTTTGGATGGCACAGCTGATTAGCACACTCTCCATTTACCTCAGAGATCGAGGTTTGAATCCAATGCAAGCTGATGTGGATGAATGCTTCCTTTTTATGCTGCAAGGAGTCAGTCTGAAATACGTTTGTGTTGTCTTGTGATAGTTTTTCATTGTGTAACTACTATCAACCTAGTTGCATTCAACACAGTCGGCACAGGGATAACTAAGTTACTGGGGGCAAAGTAAGGGAAGCTTTTCATTGCACCTGGCTATATTGGGCTGAGTTTACCTGGTCCTGTGGAGATGGGTTTGGAGATGGGGGTGACCGGAAAAGTAGTGGGAAACAGCTCCACGATGCTGTCCTGCCTCTGGCCAGCTTTCCTAGGAGTGGGCTGCCAGGGAAATTGGCAGCCCACACCACAGAGGCAGGCAGGCAAGAGTTCCAATTAAGGGACCAATCAAAGACCATTATGCATGCAGACAGAACTTTACCAGTGTCGGATGGGCCCCCAACTGAGTCTGGAGCCCATAAACTGCATGGAGGCAGCCTCCCAGTCGCAGGTCTGAGGGCCATTGGAGACTCCTCTCAAACACCCAATGACAGAGCCGCAAGGCTGAAACGGGCTCCAGCCACGGCCTCAATCATTCCTGTGGAAACATTCCCCCTCCACATGGATGCCCCTACTACCTCTGGAGTTTTTAAAAACATGTTCAGAAGACATCTGCAAGCACCTCCATTTTGAGATGCTGTTGCACTCTCCTCCCTCCCTCAGCAGTGCACACCTCTCCTGGTGTGGCTGCTGGCCGTCCAATGCGGCGGAGCCTCTCATTGGGCCTCCCGCTTTGCGATGCTGCTCGCTATCTTTCATTTTTTAAAATTTGTTTCATGGGATGTGGGCATCGCTAGCCAGGCCAGCATTTATTGTCCATCCCTAATTGCCCTTGAGAAGGTGGTGGTGAGCTGCCTTCTTGAACTGCTGCAGTCCATGTGGTGTAGGTACACCTACAGTGCTGTAAGGAAGGGAGTTTCAGGATTTTGACCCAGCAACAGTGAAGGAGCGGTGATATAGTTCCAAGTTAGGATGGTGTGTGGCTTGGAGGGGAAATTGCAGGTGGTGGTGTTTCCATGAATCTGCTGCCCTTGTCCTTCTATGTGATAGCAGTCAGGGGTTTGGAAGGTGCTGCCTGAGTAGCCTTGGTGCATTGCTGCAGTGCATCTTGTAGATGGTACCCACTGCTGCCACTGTGCATCGATGGTGGAGGGAGTTAATGTTTATGGACATGGTGCCAATCAAGCGGCTGCTTTGTCCCGGATGGTGTTGAGCTTCTTGAGTGTTGTTGAAGCTGCACCTATCCAGGCAAGTGGAGAATATTCCATCACACTCCTGACTTGTGCCTTGTAGATGGTGGACAGGCTTTGGGGAGTCAGGAGGTGAGTTACTCGCCTCAGGATTCCGAGCCACTGACCTGTGCTTGTAGCCACGGTATTTATATGGCTACTCCAGTTCAGCTTCTGGTCAATGGTGACCCCCAGGATGTTGATAGTGGGGAATTCAGCGATGGTAATGCCATTGAATGTCAAGGGGAGATGGTTAGATTCTCTCTTGTTGGAGATGGTCATTGCCTGGCACTTGTGTGGTGCGAATGTTACTTGCCACTTATCAGCCCAAGTCTGGATATTGTCCAGGTCTTGCTGCACTTCTCCACAGACTGCTTCAGTATCTGAAGAATCGCGAATGGTGCTGGACATTATGCAATCATCAGCGAACAACCACACTTCTGACCTTATGATTGAAGAAAGGTCATTGATGAAGAAGCTGAAGATGGTTGGTCCTAGGACACTACCTTGAGGAACTCCTGCAGTGATGTCCTGGAGCTGAGATGATTGACCTCCAACAACCCCAACCATCTTCCTTTGCACTAGGTACAATTCCAGCCACAGAGAGTTTTCCCCCTGATTCCCATTGACTCCAATTTTGCTCGGGCTCCTTGATGCCATGCTCGGTCAAACGCTGCTTTGATGTCAAGGGCAGTCACTCTCACCTCATCTCTTGAGTTTAGCTCTTTTGTCCATGTTTGAACCAAAGCTGTAATAAGGTCAGGAGCTGAGTGGCCCTGGCGGAACCCAAACTGAGCATCACTGAGCAGGTTGTTGCTAAGCAAGTGCCGCTTGATGGCACTGTCGACGACACCTTCCATCACTTTGCTGATGATCGAGAGTAGACTGATAGGGCGGAAATTGGCCGGGTTGGATTTGTCCTGCTTTTTGTGTACAGGACATACCTGGGCAATTTCCCACATTGCCGGGTAGATGCCAGTGTTGTAGCTGTGCTGAAACAGCTTGGCGAGGGGTGCGGCAAGTTCTGGAGCACAGGTCTTCAGCATTATTGCCGGAATGTTGTCAGGGCAATAGCCTTTGCAGTATTCAATGCTTTCTGTCAATCCTTGATATCACATGGAGTGAATCGAATCGGCTGAAAACTGGCATCTGTGAGGCTGGGGACTTCAGGAGGAGCCCAAGATGGATCATCCATTCGGCAGTTCTAGCTGAAGATTTTTGCAAGCCTTATCTTTTGCTCTGATGTGTTGGGCTCCCCCATCATTGAGGATGGGGATATTTGTGGAGCCTCCTCCTCCAGTTAGTTATTTAATTGTCCGCCACCATTCACGACTGGATGTGGCAAGACTGCAGAGCTTAGATCTGATCTGTCGGGTGTGGGATCACTTAACTCTGTCTATCACATGCTGTTTATGCTGTTTGGCATGCGAGTAGTCCTGGTTTGCAACTTCATCAGGTTGACACCCCATTTTTATGTATGCCTAGTGCTGCTGCTGGCATGCCCTCCTGCACTCTTCATTGAATCAGGGTTGATCCCCCAGCTTGATGGTAGGGTAAGGTCGGGGATATGCCGGTCCATGAGGTAACAGATTGTGGTTGAGTACAATTCTGCTGCTGCTGATAGCCCACAGCGCTTCATGGATGCCTAGTTTTGCATTGCTAGATCTGTTCGAAATCTATCGAAGATGGGACTTCATCTCCACAAGGAC
Source organism: Heterodontus francisci (assembly GCF_036365525.1). Lineage (NCBI taxonomy): Eukaryota > Metazoa > Chordata > Chondrichthyes > Heterodontiformes > Heterodontidae > Heterodontus > Heterodontus francisci. Next base: position 71,281,856 of record NC_090371.1, on the reverse strand, counting down.
TGTTTGGTGGCAACTCCTACCACAACTGTCATGGACAGATGCATCTGCGGCAGGCAGATTGGTGAGGATGAGGTCAAGTATATTTTTCCCTCTTGTTTGTTCACTCACCACCTGCCACAGACCCAGTCTAACAGCTATGACCTTTAGGACTCGGCCAGCTCGGTCAGTGGTGGTGTTACCGAGCCACTCTTGGTGATGGACATTGAAGTCCCCCACCCAAAGTACATTGTGCGCCCTTGTCACCCTCAGTGCTTCCTTCAAGTGGTGTTCAACATGGAGGAGTACTGATTCATCAGCTGAGGAGCGGCGGTAGGTGGTAATCAGCAGGAGGTTTCCTTACCCATGTTTGACCTGATGCCATGAGACTTCATGGGGTCCGGAGTCGATGTTGAGGACTCCCAGGGCAACTCCCTCCTGATTGTATTGCACTATGCCACCACCTCTGCTGGGTCTGTCCTGCCGGTGGGACAGGATATACCCAGGGATGGTGCTGGCAGTGTCTGGGACATTGTATGGTATGATTCGCTGAGTATGACTATGTCAGGCTGTTGCTTGACTAGTCTGTGGGACAGCTCTCCCAACTTTGGCACAAGCTCCCAGATGTTAGTAAGGGGGACTTTTCAGGGTCAACAGGGCTGGGTTTGCCATTGTCATTTCCGGTACCGAGGTTGATGCCTGGTGTTCCATCCCTTTTCATTCCTTATTGACTTTTTAGCGGTTAGGTACAACTGAGTGGTTTGCTAGGCCATTTCAGAGAGCATTTTTAAGAGTCAACCACGTTGCTGTGGGTCTGGAGTCACATGTAGGCCAGACCAGGTAAGGACAGCAGATTTCCTTCCCTAAAGGACATTAGTGAACCAGATGGGTTTTTACAACAATCGAAAATGGTTTTATGGCCATCATTAGACCAGCTTTTTAATTCCAGATTTTCTTTTTAATAATTGAATTCAAATTCCACCTTCTGCCATGGTGGAATTTGAATCCACGTCCCCAAGGTCTCTGGGTTACTAGTCCAGTGACAATATCACTCCGCTACCATGGAGGCAGCCAATTAGAAGGCTGCCCTCATGTAACGTTGCTCCAGTGGCCAGCTGAGGCCATGTGTCAGCTCGGGACCCGCATATGGTCATGAAGTTAGGGTCTTGATGCCCATGGGAAAGTATAGCCCATTAACTCTGATCTGGGAAATGCTTGACACTGGTGAAAGAAAGAAAATGGGGAAAAGTGTTTCATTCCTGGGCACAGGCATCCTTCAAACTGCTAATCACTGAAGCAATCCTTATTTATTTTGACATTTAAGAGATTACTAAAAAAATGAGTTATTCCATTGTGTATGTAGTGCTTTGTTTTAATTAGAAAAATCTCAATTTAGGAAATTGCTGATAAAATGATTATTTGCTGATTTTCTGAGAGAAAAGCCTTGAAGTCACTTTTACATTGAAGGAGTACATTCAATAACACTCCTTAATGTGGGAGGTGTGGGGGTGGGAGGACTACATAGTCAGAGATAATTATTTCTTTGAAGTACTTTCCCAATATCTATGTTTATAACTTGGTATTTTTTAAAAGTCGAATTTCCTGCCCCAGTGAAGAGCCTCCATTTTGGTTCTCCTTCTCTATGTATTGCTCTGGTGAAATCATTAATGGGAAGAAGCTGCCTAAATCCCACAGTGGCTCCATTCATTTTAATGAGAGCTGCAGGTTTTTGCCAACCGTGTAAAGATATTCTATGAATAAGAGTATGGTGCGGAACCAGGGAGCTTGGCAGCAGTGGGGCTGGAACTGAAGGTAATGGAACATGAGTAATGTAATGAGTTCTTTTATGTTATTTGATACAACATAAATGAGATGCGTGGAGTCCAGTTATGTTGAAGATCTCAAACAGGTTTATTACAGCTAACAAGTATATACAGTGCAGAGCTAAATATTTATAGAACCTTACTCCAGGTGTTACAGTTGCAGAGTGATTCTGGCTCTGAGTCTCATGACTACATCCTGGTACTTCCTCATTAGCATAATAAGATCTTAAAGGGACATCACTTTTGAAGGCAATCATACAACATCCCCCTTCTTTCCAAAGATAAGTCTCATATGCTAAAAGTAAAAATACATAAAACTAGATATAGGGATATAGATTGTAACAGACATAAGGATAGGAATTGTGAAATGTACAGGTATAGCGGCTCAAAAGTCCATATATCGTCTCGGTGGTTTGACAATTCTTGCTGGGGGAGTTTGCGTATCATCTGTTGCTGTTCTTGCTGAAGTTTCTCCCTCTCTGTATTTGGTTTCTGCAGCTCTGCCTTCAGCTTGCCAACATACTCTGTTGCTTTTCTCAGAATGACCACTTTTGAGGTCCTGTCAATCTTGGAAAGTTCTGGCACCCCATCCCAAAGAACCAACAGACAATGCTTCAACTCATTACTCCTGTGCCTCCTCAGGACATTGCTTGTCCATTGTCTCTCCTTATCCTCCGCGTCTGAAGGTCTTGGGTTCAAGGATGACGACTTGTTGGAGGAGGAGTACTTGGCCTCCTGACAGTCCCTGTCTGTTCTGGCTCATGTTGGTGCTGGCAGTTCTCTGAAGAGTAGAAGTGAAGGTGTGGCATAGTTGTGCTGTCGCTGGGTTTGCAGACTGCACCGTTTGATGCTGGTTAGAGTCTACAAATGGGTTCCGGTCCTTGGAGATTTCCTCTTGGCAATGCTCTCATGGATAGTTATGATGTTGAGGTCCTTACACGCTGGTAGTCTTGCTACTGCTGATCTGCTCGAACATTTGTGGTTTCCATGCCGACTTGCTATAGCTGCATTGCATTATCAGTGCGCCACTGCAAGGGATGGGTAACCCATTGTATGCAGATAACTTGACAGTTGTCGGTAGTATCAATGAGTTCCAATGACTCTGGTACATACATTTCAGGATTCGGACTGGTAGGTGTCAATCTTGACCCGAATGTATATTTGCCAGATTTCTTTGGGCACGTGATGTTAATCGTGGTAAAAGCTTCCAGTTGTTTGACTGCATCAACATGATGGGCTGAATTTTACCAGCTCCTCAATGTTGGGGTTCATTGTGGGAGCGGCCTGCCACAACCCCTGACGCCAAGAAAGCCTCGCGGCCTTTTACATGTGGTGGCAAGGCCCCGGTACGGTCCCCCCCGCCGCCAAGCTGCAGGGCCTTCATTTCAAGAGTAAAATTAGTTAAGATAAGCTGTTAATCAACTTACCTTGTCCCGGCGGTGTCCCATGCCAATTTTACTGTCGTCAGCCACAACTCGCGTGTCCTTGGAACTCCATACGGAGTTCCGAGGCGAAACACTGGTGGGGTGGGGGAAGGACTGAAATTATCAGGGCGGGAGGGGGATAGTGGGGAGAATCAATTTTATTCACTGTGGGGATGGTGGGAAGGGGTTGAAGGGCAAACGTTACAAGGTTAAGGGGAAAAGTTCGGGGTGGGAATAAATTTATTGCTCATCATATTGGCCTATAAAACAACCATTGGGAGGGTTGGGAAAGCTTTTGATTTTTTTTAAAAAACGATTAACAATCTTTTCTCTTTAAAAATTCGAATTTTTGCCAAAGGCTTGAAGCCCTTTTAAAATGGCACCGGCACCAGATGCTCCTCCCCCTCCATTTAAATGAGACCCCGCGCGAAATATCACGGGGGCTTAGTGGCAGAACTTCCATTTCAGAAGGCCGCTGACTTCAAAACGCGCCACTGCGATGTGCGGTGCGCTAATAAATTCAGCCCGATGTGTCAGGTTCACAATGTGAAATGCCTTTTCGCCTTCTGACTGAGAACTGCTTCTCTCTGATCTTGTCTCAGGTCTGTTTCGTTGTGGACTTCGTGTAGTGGCTTGTGTTTGCGCAGGTCTCTGGCGCTTTCCTTGCTACTGTTGCCCTGATGCTGCACCTGTCTTCTCTTTGCATCCTGCTGCGACTTCTGGCCATGTCTTTGGAGCCAGATTTCTTGCATAGGCGGACCCACTGTCCTTTTGCACCGCACGCCTTGCACAGGTCACAAAATGCAGGGCAATTTTGCTATGAGTGGGACAGACCGCATTTACCACTCAGAGTGCTTGCTCTTTTTGACCTGGTTATGTTGCCTATACTGTTGGCTGCACCTAGTCCAGCTACAATGACTACGCATTTCCTGCCATCTTCCAGCAGCGCTTCAATAGTCTGACCTTTCTTTTTCCCCAAGAAGTCTTTCTGAAACGCTTCAATGGGTGTTGATACAATTACTTGCTCCATTATTCGGTCTGACAGCTCAGTTTCTGAGAAATCACATTCATTGCCCTTACTACGGCATCTACTGATGAACTGGTCTATTGATTCCTGTGGCTGTTGCCTGTAGGACATCAAGTCCAGGTAATGAATTCTAAAATTCACTCATAATCAGAGCTGATCACCTAGTACTTTCCATATCTTTGTGGGATTTTTCTGGTCCTCGTCAGATAATCCAGAGGTGTTGATTTTGTGTAATCCCTCATTTCCAATTGCTATTAGTATTTTTACAGCCTGTTTTTTATGGTTCTGCAATTACTTGGTCTGTGAAGCATAACTGCATTCTTTGTTTGAAAAGTTGGAACTCGGATAGGATATCCATAGCCTTCCAATTCATGCTGGGAAATTTGGTATCCATCTTCCTGCTGTTCCTTTGCTTAAAACTTGCTTTAAGATGTGTTCTATGACTCTGCACTGTTTCCCCTTTAGGAAACTGTCTGTTGTTTAGACTAGCTACTTTGATTGACATGAGCAGGTGTTTGCTAGTGTTGTGTGTTTACTTTGCTTCTAGCATTTAAGCCTGTTCTGTTTACACAGCTATTCAATAGGCAGTTCAATAGTCTTTTTTAGAGTTTGTTTATGTTCTTTCATGCTCCAGTGGTTTTCCTGTTTTTTTTAACAGTAGCTTTGTGAATGGAAGGTCTCATTCATGCTTGAGTAGATTACTGTTTTTGTAAAACTATGGCTGTGTGGATGAAGGTTGGGTGGCACAGTGGCGCAGTGGTTAGCACCGCAGCATCACAGCTCCAGCGACCCGGGTTCAATTCTGGGTACTGTCTGTGCGGAGTTTGCAAGTTCTCCCTGTGTCTACGTGGGTTTTCGCCAGGTGCTCCGGTTTCCTCCCACCACCAAAGACTTGCAGGTTGATAGGTAAATTGGCCATTATAAATTGCCCCTAGTATAGGTAGGTGATAGGGGAATATAGGGACGGGTGGGGATATGGTAGGAATATGGGATTAGTGTAGGATTAGTATAAATGGGTGGTTGATGGTCGGCACAGACTCGGTAGGCCGAAGGGCCTGTTTCAGTGCTGTATCTCTAAATAAAATAAATAAATAAATAAAATAAAATAAATAAAAGTTTCTGCAGTAATCTGGGTTTTCTCACATTTTTTCTAATGGACGCCTCCTGTAATGGTGCCGATGTCGATCAGCCTGGGAGAGGAGTTGGATCTTCCCCTTTTTTATACATGGAGATTTTGAAAAAATTGATCTTTTGAAGGACATCAAGGTGTTTTTTTGAAAGCAGTATCCCTCTCCCTTTGGCACAATGACTTATCAGATTTACTTGCAGCCTGTCATTTTGTGCTCTGTTTTCTACAGCTTGAAGTAAGTTCTTGTTTTACTGTTTGAGCCAATATATTTTTGAACCTTCTCTCTAGTAGCTGTAGGAAGGTCATTTTCAAAGCTGTTTTACCTGTGGTTTTCAAACCTAGACTTCGTCTTCTCACCACAGCTGCCACCATGTAATGAGGTCTTCTATGTTGTCTGATGCAACATAAATGAGTTGCCTGGTGTCCAGTTATGTTGACGATCTCAAGCAGTTTTATTACAGCTAACAAGTATATACAGTGCAGAATTAACTATTTACTGAACCTTACTCTCGGTGTTACAGTTGCAGGGTGACACTGGCTATGAGTCACAGGACTACACCCTTGTACATAGATCATTAGCAGACTAAGATCAACAAGTAATATGACTGTAAAGGGGCAGCAGAATGGCTAGAGGTGGAGGATTTCAGGTGCGTCTGGGTGGAAGAAAGCAGATTTACAGCACTCAAGACAGTTCTTGAAGGGATTGAAGTAGGGGACCGAGGCTGAACTCAGCAGCTGGACAGAAGCCTGGAAGGGAGCAGAGACAGGGCAGTGTGGGCAAAATGTCCCAGGTGAATGACTGGGGGTTGGAGGTGGTGGGGGGAGGCTGGTGGTGGTAAGGTGATGAAGAATGGGTTTCAATTTTAGATGGTAATAAGTCTAAACCTGAAAATGTAAAATTTTCATTTATCCCTTTTTAAGCCATCAGAACAAACAAGCTTTCTGCTCACTGCAACCAGAGCAGTTACATTTACATTCACATTTTAATGACCCAGATGCTATGCAATCTAATGTAATTAGTGTAGTTTATTTAAATTTAACTGTCCAGATAATGATTGTCATAGGCTTTGCAGACTTGGTCTGTTCCTTTTACAAAATAGTCAGAATATTTGGCCTCACAGGGGAGGTTGGGAGGAGTCTCTTATGGTGCTTAAACACCAGCAAGGACCAGTTGGGCCAAATGGCCTCTTTCCATGTTGTAAATTCTATGTAATTCTGTTGTGTGTATTAATTCCAACTTATATTCTCATTGTATTATTTTTCAATTAAAACTTGCTTCTTTGTCCTCAACATCTAAAAAAAATCTATTCTGGGAAAAGACTTTTGAACAGTGTCAGGGGGAAGTCAACGAGAAGGAACTGTGGGATTTAGGGATTTTCATAGAATCCTAGGAACCTACAGCACAGAGAGAGGCCATTTGGCAAGTCCTACCTTTGCAGGCTCTTTGAAAGAGCTGCCGCGCTTAGTCCCACAAACCTGCTTTTTGTCCATAACCTGTAGGTTCCTCATTCTCAAGTGCTTGTCGAACTCCCTTTTAAGGTTGTTTATGGAATCAGTTTATACCACCTTTTCAGATAGAGCATTCCAGATCATAGATTCATTTATGACACAGAAGGAGACCTTTCAGCCCACCGAGTCCATGCCGGCTCTCCACAGAGCTACTCAGTTAGTCCCACTCCCCCACTCAATCCCCGTTGCCCAGTAAGTCTATTTCCTTCAAATGGCCATCCAACTTCCTCTTGAAGTCATTGATTGTCTTGGCTTCCACCACCCTTGTGGGCAGTGAGTTCCAGGTCATTACCACCCACTGTGTAAAAATGTTCTTCCTCATATTCCGCCTGCATCTCTTGCCCAAGACATTCAATCTGTGCCCTCTAGTCGTTGTACCATTAGTTAATGGGGAAAGCTTTCCCTTGTCAAACTTAGATAAGCCTGTCCTAATCTTGTACCCTTCTATTAAATCTCTCCACAATCTCCTTTGTTCAAAGGAGAACAACCCAGTTTTTCCAACCTAACCTTGTAACTAAAATCCTCCATCTCTGGAATCATTCTAGTAAATCTCCTCTGCACCTCTCAAGGACCCTCACATCCTTCCTGAAGTGTGACAACCAGAAATGGACGCGGCTCTCCAGTCGGGGCCTAACCAGAGCTTTATAAATGTTAAGCAAAACTTTCCTGCCTTTGTCATAGAGTCATTGAGTTATACAGGACAGAAATGGGCCCTTCAGCCCATCGTGTCTACGCTGGTCCTCAAGCACCTATCTATTCTAATCCCATTTTCCAGCACTTGGCCCATAGCCTTGTATGCTATGGCATTTCAAGTGCTCATCTAAATACTTCTTATATGTTGTGAGGGTTCCTGCCTCTACCACCCCTTCAGGTAGTGGGTTCCAGGTTCCAATCCCCTCTAAACCTCCTGCCCCTTACCTTAAATCTATGCCCCCTGGTTTTGACCCCTCTGCTAAGGGAAAAAATTTCTTCCTATCGATCCTATCAATGCCCCTCATAATTTTGTATACCTCAATCAGGTCCACCCTCAGCCTTCTCTGCTCTGAGGAAAACAACCCCAGCCTATCCAGTCTCTCTTCATAGATGAAATGCTGTAGCCCAAGCAACATCCTGGTGAATCTCCTCTGCACCCTCTCCAGTGCAATTACATCCTTCCTATAGTGTGGTGACCAGAACTGTAAACAGTATTCCAGGTGTGGCCTAACTAGCGTTTTATACAGCTCCATCATAACCTCCCTGCACTTATATTCTCTGCCTCGACTAATAAAGGCAAGTATCCCATATGCCTTCCTAACCATCATATCGAGCTGTGCTGCTGCCTTCAGTGATCTATGGACAAGTACACAAAGGTCCCACTGACCCTCTGTACTTCCTAGGGTCCTACCATCCATTGTATATTCCCTTGCCATGTTAGTCCTCCCAAAATGCATCAACTCACACTTCTCAGGATTAAATTCCATTTGCCACTCCTCTGCCCATCTTATCAGCCCATCTATATAGAAACATAGAAAATAGGAGCAGGAGTAGGCCATTCGGTCCTTTGAGCCTGCTCTGCCATTCATTATGATCAACTCAGTAACCTGTTCCCGCTTTCCCCCCATATCCTTTGATCCCTTTAAACCCAAGAGCTATATCTAACTCCTTCTTGAAAACATACAATGTTTTGGCCTCAACTGCTTTCTGTGGTAGCGAATTCCACAGGCTCACCACTCTCTGGGTGAAGAAATTTCTCCTCATCTCAGTCCTGAAAGGTTTTCCCCGTATTCTTAGACTATGACCTCTGGTTCTGGACTCACCCAACATCGGGAACATCCTTCCTGCATCTACCCTGTCAAGTCCTGTTAGAATTTTATAGGTTTCTATGAGATCTCCCCTCACTCTTCTGAACTCCAGCGAATATAATCCTAACCGACTCAATCTCGTCATCCCAGGAATCAATCTGGTAAACCTTCGCTGCACTCCCTCTTTAGCAAGAACATACTTCGTCAGATAAGGAGACCAAAACTGCACACAATATTCCAGGTGTGGCCTCACCAAGGCCCTGTATAATTGCAGCAAGACATCCCTGCTCCTGTACTCGAACCTTCTTGCTATGAAGGCCAACATATCATTTGCCCTTTTTACCACCTGTTGCACCTGCATGCTTATTTTCAGCGACTGGTGTACGAGAACACCCAGGTCTCTTGCATATTCCCCTCTCTTAGTTTATAGCTGTTTAGATAATAATCTGCCCTCCTGTTTTTGCTATCAAAGTGGATAACCTCACATTTATCCATATTATACTGCATCTGCCATGCATTTGCACATTCATTCAACTTGTCCAAATCACCTTGAAGCCTCTCTGCATCCTCCTCACAACTGACCCTCCCACCCAGTTTTGTGTCTGCAAATTTTCAAATCTATCGTCCTGTAAACTAAGGCTTTACTCCTCACTATTTACGACACCACCAATTTTTGTGTCATCTGCGAACTTACTGATCTTACCTCCTATGTTCACGTCTAAATCATTAATGTGCACTACAAACAGCAAGGGTCCCAGCACCGATCCCTGCGGTTCACCACTGGTCACAGGCTTCCACTCACAAAAATAACCCTTGACCATCACCTGCCTCCTGCCACTAAGCCAATTTTGGATCTAATTTGTCAAATTGCCCTGGATCCCATGGGTTCTTACCTTCTTAACCAATTTCCCAGGCGGAACCTTATCAAAAGCCTTACTGAAGTCCATGTAGATACATCAACTGCTTTACCCTCATCGACACATCTAGTCACTGCCTCGAAAAATTCAATCAAGCTAGTTAGACATGATCTCCCCCTGAAAAAGCCATGCTGACTATCCTTGATTAATCCCTGCCTCTCCAAGTGGGGATTAGTCCTGTCCCTCAGAATTATTTCCAATAGTTTCCCTATCACTGATGTTAGACTCACTGGCCTGTTTAATCCCTGCTACCCTTCTTGTATAATGGTACCACATTTGCTGTCTTCCAGTTCTCTGGTACCCCTCCTGTGGCCAGAGAGGATTTGAAAATTTATGTCAGAGCCCTGGCTATCGCCTCCCTTGCCTCACATAACAGCCTGGGATACATCTCATTCTGGGCCTGAAGATTTATCCACTTTTAAGCCTGCTAAAACAGATAATACTTCCTCCCTTTCAATGCTAATATGTTCAAGTATATCACAATCCCCCTCCCTGATCTCTACACCTACATTGTCCTTCTCCACAGTGAACACAGATGAAAAGTAATCATTTAAAACCTCACTTATGTCCTTCAGCTCCACACACAGATTGCCACTTTGGTCCCTAATGGGCCCTACTCTTTCCCTGGTTATCCTCTTGCCCTTAATATAAAATGCTTTGGGATTTTCCTTTATCTTGCCGCCAGTGTTTTTTCATCTCCCCTCTTCGCTCTCCTAATTACTTTTTTAAGTACCCCCCTACACTTTCTATACTCCTCTAGGGCCTCCACTGTTTTCAGCACTCTGAATCTGCCGTAAGCCTCCTTTTTTTTCCTGATCCAATCCTCTATATCCTTTGACATCCAGGATTCCCTGGACTTGTTGGTCCTACCCTTCACCTTTACAGTGAACTATTTCCTTTTAGAATGACTCCCACTGTTCTGATGTAGACTTTCCTACAAGTAGCTGCTTCCAGTCCACTTTGGCCAGATCCTGTTTTATCAAATTGAAAACGGCCTTCCCCCAATTCAGTACTTTTATTTCCATTCCCTCTTTGTCTTTTTCATTAACTACCTTAAATCTTACAGAGTTGTGGTCACTATCCCCGAAATGCTCCCCCACTGACACTTGTACCACTTGTCCGGCTTCATTCCCTTGGATTAGGTCCAGTACCTCCCTTCTCTTGTAGGACTTTCTACATATTGGCTCAAAAGGCTCTCCTGTATGCATTTTAAGAATTCCACCCCCTTTAAACCTTTTGCACTAAGACTAACCCAGTTAATATTGGGAAAGTTGAAATCCCCTATGATTACCCTATTATTTTTACATCTCTCTGAGATTTGCCTACATATCTGCTCCTCTATCCCTGACTTTTTGGAGGTCTGTAGTACACGCCCAGCCAAGTGATTGCCCCCTTTTTGTTTTTAAGTTCTACCCATATGGTCTCATTTGAGGAACCTTCTAAGATATCATTCCTCCTTACTGCAGTAATTGACTCCTTGATCAACAGTGCAATGCCACCTCCTCTTTTACACCCTCCCCTATCATGCCTGAAACTTCTATACCTTGGAATATTGAGTTGCCAGTCCTGCCCTTCCCTCAACCATGTCTCTGTGATAGCAATAATATCATATTCCCATGAGTTAATCAACGCCCTCAATTCATCTGCCTTACGAGTAAGACTCCTTGCATTAAAATAGAAGCAATCCAGCCTTGCATTTTTCGCTTGTGCCTTAGCAGGTCAATATTTGCTCTGCCTTCCAGACTGACTTAGTTTCTCTTCTATATTTGATTGTGTGTCAACTCCTACTGTACCCCCACTCTGTATCCCATCCCCCTGCCAAATTAGTTTAAACCAACTACTTTGTACTCAATGCCTCTATTTATGAAGCCCAAGATCCCATTTGCTTAACTAACCACTCTCTCAATATATCCTGCCAACTTCCAAGATCAGTGCACATTCAGTCCCAGGTCCCTCTGTTCCTACACACTCTTTAGAATTGTGCCATTAAGTATATATTGCCTCTCCCTATTCCTTCTGCCAAAATGCATCAACTCACACTTCCCAGTATTAAATTCCATCTGCCACCTCTCTGCCCATTCTGCTAGTTTATCTATGTCCTGTTGCAGGCAGTTCCTTTCATCCAGACAACTTTGAGTGAAAAGAATTCTCCTGCGCTCCCCTCTAGATCTTTTATCAATGATTTTGAATCTATGACCTCTGGTTATTGACCTACTCGCTAAATGGAAAAGTATTTCTCTATCGACTCTATCCAAACTGTCAGGTAAGCCCCCCACCTGCCAAGAATGAGGGAAATTAATTTTGCCACATGAACATTGATTTTGGACTGTTGTTGGTGAAGAAAGAACTTGCTTTAAAAACAATTGGAGACTTTGGCTGGAGAGAGGCATTAGTATATCAACAGACAGTACTTCAGAGGACAAAGGGGCTATTCCTTGCTCCAATTTAATCCACAATTTATTTTTGATACCAGATGTTGAAGCATTCCAGGTTGACTACTAAGATGACCGAATACACAAACAGATGTGGTCAGACCAGTTTAGTCACATGACTGGCTGACTGTTGGAGTTTTTTGAATTTGAACTGGCCACCGGGTTAAAATTCAGAAAGCTGTTTTCTCTTGGACTGAGAACACCTCTCTCCTGTCTGCTCTCATCTCGCTGTCCCCAGCTTCTGGAACCATTGAAGACACATGAACCCCAAGAGAGAAAAGTCTCCTACAGTAAACAAGGCTTAAGAAGAATACTGGGGCCCCAATGAAAAGAAAGACTACTTACAGAAGGACTGAAACAGAAACAAGAAACTCTTCCGATATTGCCTCAAACCTCTCCATTTTATTTTTCTTCTCTTTTCTGTTGCTATTTGCATGTCTGCATCGCATGTGCATGCTAGCGTGAACGCGTTGTATATCTGTAAGCGTTAACCGTATTAGAATTTAAGGTTTAATAAATTTCATTTTTCTTCTTTAAACCTAAGAAAGCCTGTTTATGCTCATTGCTTTGCCTTATAATCGTAAAGTGGTGAACAAGGATTCACCAAAGGGGGAGCTCAAAACACAGTGTGTGTTTAAAATTAGACCCTGTTACAATAGGACCAGGTGAAGACAGTAAACGACCCCTAGACACCTTTCTCACCTGGTCGTAACAAAACCTACAGAACTGAAGTCTCTCACCACTGACTATGTCCTGGTTAACCTCCTCCTTACTCTTCCTAAGGCTTTTACATCTTTCCTGATGTATTCAGATAAGCTGTCTGTACTTAAAATGGATAAAGCACCAGAACCGGATGAAATGCATCCAAGGATACTCAGGGAAGTGAGGGTGGAAGTCGTGCAGGCACTGGCCATAATTTTTCAGTCTGCCTTAGACTCAGGGGTGGTGCCAGAGGACTGGAGAATTGTTCAAAAAAGGGTGTAAAGATAAGCCCAGCACCTACAGGCCAGCCAGTTTAACTTTGTTGGTGGCAAAACGTCTAGAAAAAATAATTCGGACAAAATTAATCGTCACATGGACAAATGTGGGTTAATTAAAGAAAGCTAGCAAGTATTTCTTAAGGGAAAATCATGTTTAACTAACTTGCTGGAATTTTTTGAGGAGGTAACAGAGAGGGTTGATGAGGGCGATGTAGATGATGTGGTGTTCATGGACTTTCAAAAAACGTTTGATACAGTGCCACACAACAGACTTGTGAGCAAAGTTTTGGTCATGGAATAAAAGGGATGGTAGCAATATGGATACAGAATTGATTGAGTGACAGGAAACAAAGAGTAGTGGTTAATGGATGTTTTTCGGGCTGGAGGAAGGTTTGTAGTGGAGTTCCCCAGGGATCAGTGTTGGGACCCTTGCTTTTTCTGATATCTCATGATCTAGAACTTGGTATACAGGGCACAATTTCAAAGTTTTCAAATGATATAAAACTTAGAAGCATTGTGAAATGTGAGGAGGATGGTATAGAACTGCAAAAGGATACAGACAAGTTGGTGGAATGGGCGGATAGGTGGCAGATGAATTTCAAGGCAGAAAAATGTGAAGTGGTTCATTTAGTTAGGAAGAACATGGAGAGACAATATAAAATAAAGGGTACAATTCTAAAGAGAGTGCAGGAGCAGAGGGCCTTGGGTGTATCTGTGCATAAGTCTCTGAAGATGGCAGGACCGGTTGAGTGCGGTTTATAAAGCATACAGTATTATAAAGCATACTGGCTTTATTAATAGAGGCATAGGCCGGAATTTTACCGCTCTTGGTGGCTCAGAGTCCGATGGGGCATGTGAAGAACACAGTCCCACTCCTCGCCTCGTTGCTGCCAGCATCACACGCGAGGCAGCAAATAAGTGGGCCCGTGGTGTATTTCTGAGTGAAAAGGGCGTGCGTGGGTGGGAGGCTGAGTGTCAGCGAGGGCAGGACAAGAGCTGGAAGACTTTGCTGAAAGCCATTTAAAAGGGTTTCAGCAATCTCTGTGCCTCTGAGAGGCTTACCTGAAGCAAGGAGAATGTTGAGAGGAGACACTGCACATCTGCGAGAGAAAACAAGGGACTGAGGGTGAACGGACTGTAGGAGGACTGAAAGTGCCCACCAAGCCAACACTTTGAGAAAATACAGAACCCCACCAGAGCCTAACTGCAGCAATGGAAGGGAGAAGTAGCCGCATGGTGGCCCGCTTTTCAGAGGACTCCTTACATGTCCTTCACCAGGCGGCTGAGGCAAGGAGGGAGGTCCACTTCCCATCTGACGGAAGAAGGCCTTCCCAAGTCACAAAGAAGGTGTGGCTGGAGGTAGCGGAGGAGGTCAGCAGCCACAGAGTTGTTAGGAGGACATGGCTCCAGTGCCACACATTCTCTGTCATCTGTCCACCTGGCCTCCTCCATTGACAGATTGGCAGCTGCAGTGGAGGGGCTGATCCTGGATGCAATGCATAACTTCACAGAGAGAGTGGCCTCCATGGACCAGAGCATTAGAGATCTGGCTCTGATGCTCAGGGGTGACAGTTTGAGGCTGCTCATCCCTCTGAGGTTAGCACAGAGGACCAATTGAGCCTCCGGAGGGCACAGGGGCAGCAATCAATTGCATATGGGAGCTCTTCTCAGGGCGCTCCTGATGAATCCTGCAGCTCATTGTCCCCTTTGCCAGTGACATCAGCATCACATACTCCCAGGGTGTCAGAGGGTGTTCTTGAGACTTCTCAGGGTCACCTTGAGATGCCACGGCCTGCTCAGCCTCGGGCAGGCAGAGGACGCCTGCTAAAGTCATCCAGAGCAACACGGCAGCCTGATCAGCCACCTGCCTCTGGTGTGGCTGGCAGTGAGGGATCGTCCATACATGTGAACACTTGCAAACGTTTCAAAAAACCACATTAACAGCACTCCGGCGTGACTGGCACAATTTGTAAATATTTATTTGACGTATAAATGCACTAATAGCTATTAAATTTTTCACTTGGCATTTTTACATGTCATTGCTGATGTTGTAGGCAATATGGATGCTCTACATGAGAAGGATTATTTGTGAAGTGACACATTTGCGCTGGATGGTATTTGATGGAAAGGTGGCCCGGTTCAGATCAGAGTTCCCCCTGAAGATGAGTGCCTCTGCACTTCCAGCTCCTGTCAATGCCTCCTGTCAAACTGCCATGTCAGTTTATGGTTGATGAGAGTCTGTCCAGGTGAAATGCCTGAGTATGAGAGCCTCCCGGGTCTCCCTTGCACTCAACTCCACCTGACCTTCAGCTCCCTCTCCTCGCCGTTCAGGTGGCTGCGGCCCCTCTTTCTCATCTGAATCACTATCCTCGTCGGAGGATGCCTTGCGCTGAGCTTGATCATCCTCCAGGGCCTCTCCCCTCTCCATCGCCAGGTTATGTGAGGCGCAGCAGATGACAATAATTCTCGAGATCCTTGATGAGAGTACTGTAGTGCTCCACTGAGCGATCGAGAAACCTAAATCTAATTTTGAGAGGACCTACAGTCTGTTATATGGTCACTCTGGTGGCCACATGGCTCTCATTGTAATGTTCTTCTGCATCATTCCTTTGGTTCCTCACTGGTGTCATCAGCCATATCTTCAGCGGATAACCCCTGTCGCCAAGTATCCATCCTTGCAGACGTGCAGGAGGGCTGAATATTGCTGGCACGTGGGAGTTCTGGAGAATGAAAACATCGTGACAGCTCCCAGGGTAATGTGCACACACCTGCATGATTCCCTTACAATGGTTACAGACGAGCTGAACATTCATTGAGTGGAGCCCCTTGCAATTAATGAAGGTTCCTGACTGACATGTAGGTGCTCTAATGGCCACATGAGTACTGTCTATTATGCCCTGGACATTGGGAACCCAGCAATGGTGCTGAAGCCTCTGGCTCTCTCGGCCTGACTTGCAGTGTCCGTCTTGAAGTTGATGAAAATGGCATCAGTCACAACCTTTATGCAGTGATGCACTGATGCTTTGGAGACTCCGCACATGTCGGCCGATGAAGCCTGGAACGAGCCTGATGCATAGAACTCAGTGCTACTGTTACCTTCAGTGCGACCGGCATTGGATGGTCACCCATACAGTTTGAAGCAACCTCCACTGCCAGAATCTCTCACAGAGATGTGACAGCCACAGTGTTCTTCAGCACTGGCATTCTGACAGTTGCAGGAAGCTCAAACGTGGGCAGTAGACCCTGTCTGCTGGGCAGGCTCATCTCCTGACAGGTGGTTGCAGCTGAGCCACTCTGCCACCTTCTCCCCCTCCTCCATTACATGGCTGCACTGGGCCAGCTGGTTGCGTATTCCCCTGGCAAGTTGTTCTCCTGTCTCTCCTTGGGGCATAGTCCTCTGCATTAGATGAGCCACCTCCAGAATGCACAATTACCATTGCTGCTGTTTTCCACAGATGCAATTACTTCAGGTATTACCAGCCTGCTGTAAGGACAGGCACACGCAACCCCCTCCCTTTCACCCAAGAAATCAATACTGCTGAGGCCCGATCAGGAGTGAGTAACACTCAGATGAACTCTGCTGAACAAGCTGAAACTACCACAAACTGTAAAGTCACACAAATAAATAACAATGAATACAGAACCAACAAAACAGTACCTCCAACTCCCTGCCACTCTTTTAAACCTGCCGGGTTACCAACACACCCATTGACTCGTTTTACCACTGTAAAACCTGACAGCCAACGTAAAATTGCTGTCAATTGGGGTTTAAAGAACTAAATTACTCTTTAATTGATTGAAAGTGGATGGCGCGCGGCGCCTTGATCTTGCCCGTCGTCCGACCTGCATCAAATGGCGTTTGTGTGTAATGACGTTGGGGATCCGACCCGACGTCATTGACCGCCATTTTACGTCTCGGACACTTTGGTGCAGTCCTGATTTTCACAGGTAAAATTCCAAACATACAGTACAAGAGCAAGGAAGTTATGTTCAACTTATGTAAGACACTAAATCGGCCTCAGCTGGGGTATTGCATCCAGTTCTGGGCACCGCACTTTAGGAAAGATGTGAGGGCATTGGAGAGAGTGCAGAAAAGATTCATGAAAATGGCTCCAGGGATGAAAAACTTCAGTTATGAAGATAGATTGGAGAAGTTGGGTCTGTTTTCCTTGATGAAGAGAAGGCTGAGAGCTGATTTGAAAAAGGTATTCAAAATCATGAAGCGTCTGGACAGAGTAAATAGGGAAAAACTGTTCCCACTCATGAAAGGATCGAGAATGAGAGGGCACAGGTTTAAAGTAACGGGTCAGAGAAGCAAAAGCGACATGAGAAAAAGCTTTTTCACACAGCGAGTGATTAAGGTCTGGAATGCACTGCCTGAGAATGTGGAGGAGGCAGGTTCAATAGAAGCATTCAAAAGTAAATTAGACTGTTATATAAAAGGAAGAATGTACAGGGCACTGGGAGAAGGCCAGGAATGGCACTAAGTGAATTGCTCTTTTGGAGAGCTGGTGCAGTCATGATGGGTTGAATGGCTGTGCTGTAACAATTCTGTGATTCTGATGTACAGTGCCCAGAATTGTCCACAGTGCTCCAGATGAGGCTGAACCAGTGGTTCATAAAGTTCCAGCATGATCTCTTTGCTTTTACATTCTATGCCTCTATTTATAAACCCAGGTCACCCATGTGCTTTTTTAACCATCTTACCAACTTGCTGTGCCAGATGTCAGGATTTGTATATGAACGCCAAGATTTCTCTGTTCCTGTATGCTTTTCACAATTGTGCCATTTATAGGATACAGTTTTTCCATATTAGGCCTCCCAAAGTGGACACTTCACATTTTTCTCCATCAAACTCCATTTTCCATGGTTTTGCCCATTTCACTATTTCATCCTGAAGCCTGTAACTATCCTTATTACTTTTAGCATTTGGTAGTACAGACCTTGAGAATTGCTGAAAATAGAGACACGTTGTTGAATCTTTTCGTCTTGCACTCATCAGGACAATACACAAGAATAACCAAAGGGAAAACAACAATTCATACTGCATGAGAAGAAAGTGCTGATTGGTTGGCAAGTGAACACTGATTGGTAGAGGCCTTGCCCTGGAAAATGCCCCAGTTTACGGTGACTGACAGTTAACTGCCAAGCTTTGTTTGAAATTTAAACCAGGCAGGTTAATTCTAATCGGTCAAGGCATTGCCCTGAGGAATGAACCAGCGAATGGCTGTCACTTATCTTGTTCAGCTGAAACAGGCACAATATGTGTACATGTTCCTTCTGCCTGCAAAGAACAGGACTCTGTGTATTAATATATGTAGTTTCCAGTAAGTGCGAATGTGCCACACTGCAAGCCCTACTGGTAATCTTCAACTGGTTGTCAGCGTAATTCTTAGCACACTGAAGATTATTTAGCAAATGCTTCCCCATCATGGAATCACATCTGATGTTGGACACTGTGTTTTGAGTTTTGCAAGCACGGGCTAGTTGGGTACGGCCTGTACCTTGCCCGTTCCGAACAGTGGAAGGGACATGTTGTTTGATACGATCCGCCAGTCTTTTGGATGTGCGGTCGATATACCTAGCATCACACTGGCATTGAAATTCATATTTCACATTACTCATTTGTGTGATAGGCCGGACATCTTTTTGGTTTGACGGCAGCATCCTGTTAGTGGCGAACATCGTTTTGCTATTGCATGGTAGCAATGTGAAACAGCTAGCTTCACCTGTTGCTTGAATATTTGGGCTAAATAATCCTCAGTGTGCTAAAAATTATGCTGACAACCAATTTAAGATTGTCAGTAGGGCTTGCAGTGTGGTGCATTTATGCGTACTGGAAGCTACAGATATTAATACAAAGGGCCCTGTTCTTTGCCAACAAAAAGAACATGTACACACATTGCGCCTGTTTCAGCAGAACAAAATAAGTGACAGCCATTCGCTGGTTCGTTCCTCAGGACAATGCCTTGACCAATCAAAGTCAAGCTGCCTGGTTTAGATTTCAAACAAAGCTTGGCAGTTAACTGTCAGTCACCGTAAACTGGTGCATTCTTCATGGCAATGCCTCTACCAATCAGTGTTCACTTGCCAACCAATCAGCACTCTCTTCTCATGCAGTGAAAGTTGTTTTTTTCCCCTTATATTTGATTTCTTGCATATTGTCCTGATGAGTGAAAGACGAAAAGCTTCGACAACGTCTCTATTTTCAGCAATCCTTATTACTTTCTACTACTTTGCCAAGTTTCATATCATCTGCAAAATTTATGATGCTATTTCTTGTATCTGAATTTTGTTTATAAAAATTCAAAACAGAGCCAAAAGTGGCCCTTGGGGAACACTACTGCAAACCATTCCTGGTCTTAAAAGCAACCATACTTCACCCCCTTTGCTTCCTGTCAAAGAGCCAATTTTGTACCAATTATCCTCTTAATTCCATCGTCTTAAGCCTCCTGTATGGCATTTTGTTGAATGCCTTCCAAAAGCCCATATATACATCAACTGCACTACCATGATCCACCTTCTCTGTTACCTTGTTAATTAAATTAGTCATGCATGTTTTACCTTTAACAAATCCATGTTAGCTGTACTTGGTTAACCCATGCCTTTCCAAATTAAAGATTATGTTGTCCCTGATAATGATTTCCAATTGCTTCCCCACCACAGACGTTAGGCTGACTGGCCTGTAGTTTCCTTGTTTATTCTTCTCCCCTTTCCTGAACAGTGATATAACATGAGCAACCCTGCAGTCCTCTGGCACTACTCCTGTACCCAATGAGGGTTGAATGATTGTGGCCAAGGCCTCTGCTATTTCTACCTTTGCTTCTTTCAGCAACCTAGGATGTATTCCATCTGGACTAAGAGATTTACCAACTTTTAGTAATGCTAATCTTTTTACTACATCTTCTCTATCTATTACTAACATATCCGTAATCGTCTTCTCCTCTTTTAGGATAATCTTCACATCATTCACTTTCTTTGTGAGGCCAAATGCAAGGTACTCACTTGATACTTTGAGCATGTCCTGTGCCGCGACATGAAGATTTCCCTTTGGGTCCTTAATAGGCCCAACTTTTTCCCTTGCACTTACACTTTCTTTGTTTATAACATATTTTAGGGTTCAGTTTAATGTTGCCTGCTAATCTTTTTCTTGTAATCTTTCTTTGCCTCCCGTATTAACATTTTAATTTCCCTCCTGTGCTTTTCAGAATCTTCCTAGTTATTAACTGAATCTTGTTCCTGACAGTAGTCATAAGCCTCCTTTTTCTGTGATATTTTAACTTGTATTTTCATTGTCATCCAGGGCACATTAGCTTGTTAGGTTGTTGCTGTATTTGAGGGCAGAAGATTGGGCATGTACAAGTTGAACTGAGGGATTGGACAGTGCTGAGTGCCAACTGTAAAGTATGTTATAATACCACATTGCAACGTTGTCAAGTTTAAAACCAAACAGAGTTGTGGAAGTAGTTGAGATCTTTGCTTGAGTTCTGCTGCCTGCTTTCCTATTGATGAAAATTTATGGAAAATCTTATTAACTAATGTTTCCACATCATGAGGTGTAGAAGTTGGAAAGGTTAACTTATATTTTTAAAAAATCAGTCTTGTGTCCCGTTTACATTCTAGAAATTTCCAGAATGCTTATTCAAAACTCATATTGATAGCAACTCTAAATGTTTCTGAAGCATTTTGAATCTGTAATCTTTTCAGCCAATCATAAGAATATTGAGATTGTGAAAGTGAGAAGGAGTTCTGAGGATACTGCCATATTCACTGAGCTGGCCTTGTGTTTCCAAGTCTTGAAAGTCAAAAGTTCTTGTCAATAGTATGCTTTTAAAAGCAGCAGTTTGCCCATTTTTTGATGCCTTTACTTGCCAAATTTGTGTACTGGAAGACAAATGGCCTGTCATCTTTGTGTATTTCTGCTAATTTAAACATCAACAGCAAACAAGCCCCAGTGGAGTAGTCCTTGCAGGTGATTTCCAATCTGTGGTGTACATCACTGGGGCTCAGGTGATTTTCAGTCTGTAGGTACTTTTACATTTGGTGCTTCTGTAATCTGCAATGTGGGAGAGTACCGTCTGTGCACTGACATCCTAAATCTGCATTGCTGACATTAGTTCCTTTTATCACCTTTTAGTGGTTCTACCATTCTTTCATCGGGACGAAGGAAGCAGTTTTAGTAACATAAACATGAAAAGTTGGCACGGTGGGTGATCTTCTACAATCTGAATAAGAGAAGTGCCAAATGTAAATACACCCAATGATACACTGGAGCTCAAATGCTTACTGATTTGTGATATGTATTGTGTGGCTCAAATCATTTCTAATCCTTGGTACGCATTACTGGAGTTAAGCCACTTCTCCTCTGAGGTAGAATTGACACTTTTTAAAACAATCCTCATTGACACTTAAAAAAAAAAATTACACTTTGATTAAAAAGTGCAGATTTTTTATTTTTATAATACACGTTCTGTCATGTTGTTAGCAGTTACGAATGCATGCTCACATTAGTAATCAGTGCACTATTCTATATTTTCAACACTTTTCCAAGATTTTAGCTGTTCTGCAAAAAAAATTAGTAAGTAAAGCATGAAATAGATTGACTGTCATGTGATATTGTTCCATGATAATTATTCAACAAAAAGCAAAAAAAGCTTGAAAGTCTGGATGTTCTGCATTATATTCTGACAATGCGTTTCAATGTCCACTCCATTTTCAATGAAATATGCATGAAGTGCATGGACTCTTCGCTCTCCTCCCTCACGATTTGAGAGAAATAACAGCCTGTTTCATTCAATTTTTTTCAGTAAGCACAGTGAGTGGGGATTTCCTTGGCTGCAATGGATAGAGTGGAACGTGCATTGTTGTCAATGTCTGTAGCTAACTATGGCACGAGTTAGATGCAGAGAACTGCTTCTTTGACTCTCCTTTAAAAAATTCCTTCGTCACAACTTTCAAAGTATAATGCTGCACCTGTTTGTGATGTTTTACTACATTAAAGGCACTATACAAACACAAGTTGTTGTTGTACAAGTTGGTTACATGTGCAGCAGATGGTAAAGGACTGCAAACCGCGGAAGGCTGTTCCCTTTAGTTGTTGGCAGCTAGGTTACTATGGCCTGCAGACATGGTTGATGGCATAATGGCAGAAACAAGCAGTACAGCTTCAGTGCCTGCTATCTCCCTGTCATTCCTTCTTTCATCATGTAGAGCTTCAATCATGAAATATTGTATGTGGAGCACATCAAATCAAACTGCCTTCGTCCTGTAACTGGGACATAATTGCCTTCTGGATCCCTGAGTTCCCATGACAGTTGGTGTTAGAAAAAGTCCTTTTACATTTGCCCTCTTTTCTAAACAAAAATTATTTTATCCCGCTGAAGCCTTGTAAATCTCTCACTTACAGTCTGCTGTTAGGTGGCTGCACACACAATAATTGATGGTTTTTATTAGGGATTTCCAAATATGAAATATACCATATGAATAAACAAAAAGTTTACTGGAAAAGGAGTACAAAAATACATCTTATTTTTAAAAACTCCAAACAGTTAAAAGAACTTGTTTAAAAAAAAAGTGCTGAAATGGTGTTATAAAAATTTGGGAAAAGCCCATAAAAGGTCTGTTCACCTTCAAGAGTGAATGGCACGTGAAGCTTCCATAGAGCCTGTTCTTCTGGATGAGACATTAAATCCAGGCCCTGTTTGCTCTGTCAGGCAGACATAAATGATCCTATGGCATTATTTCGAAGAAGCGTGGGAGTTATCCTTGGTGTCCTGGTCAATATCTATCCATCAGTCAACATCACTAAATAAAGATTATCTAGTCAGTATAACATTGCTGGTTGTGGGAGCTTGCTGGGCACAAATTGGCTGCCAAGTTTCCAACATTACAATAGTGACTAGACTGCAAAAGTACCTCATTTGACTGTAAAGTGTTTGAGACATCTTGAGGTCATGAAAGGCACTATATAAATGCAAGTTTTTCTTTCTTTCCGATAAGGCAAACATCACGCTATTAGCAAAAAAAAAAAATGCTGAGGAAGCATACTGGTTTAAAATATTTGACAATAAATTCATCCTTAATGAAGCTCTCACTCTAAATCTGTGAGAGGACTCTGAATTTATTGTAAAATATTTTAAACTAGTATGATTCCTCAGCATTTTTTTTGCCAATACTGTGCTGTTTGCCTTATTTTAAAGAAAGAAAAACTTGCATTTATATAGTGCCTTTCATGACCTCAGGATGTCTCAAACACTTTACAGTCAATGAGGTATTTTGCAGTTAACAATCCAGCTTGTTTAAAAATAACAGGGAGAAGAGATCTGTTGCTTGGGCCTAGGACATTACTGGTAAACAACATCAGAGAATCTAACCTTAGATAAGTGAAACTTTTTCTTTGCTTTCAATATAGATATTGGGAATAAGCTTCTTCCTGTTAGGTTTCCACTGTAATTATGATAGATTGTGGTATTTTCTTGTAATTAAGTTATTACATGATGTACCAGCAATGGCAGCAATAGTCATTCAAGTTACCAGGCACAAGATTTTTGATGATCAGCTCAAAAGTACAGAAAAATCTGCACCAAGGAAAACTGCAGAAAAAAAAAGATGTGTGAATAGGGCCCTAAAACAGGAACAGATTGGCGCTTGTTAAGAATTTTGCTTTCTCAGGAATTTTATTAGAATATCCTGATATTAGGCTTTCATTTAAATAGGTTTTGCTGCATTTAAATATCTTTTAGAGATGACCTGGAGCAAATAATTACAGAATTTCTGACAGCTGACAATATATATTTGTTATTATATATGCATTTCAATATGGGACTGCAAGAGGCTGGGGAAAATGTCATACTGTTACCTTAATTTTGTTCTCATTGGTAGCCCAGTATGAGTCGGCAAAAGTCTTTGACTTTTTTCCATTCACGGGATGTGGCATCGCGGGCAAAGCTGGCATTTATTGCTCATCCCCAATTTCCCTTGAGAAGGTGGTAGTGATCTGACCTCTTGAAGCTGTGGGCCGTGTGGTGTAGGTACACCTATAGTGCTGTTATGGATATACAAATTAGGAACAGGAGTAGGCTATTTGGCCCCTCAAGCCTCCTCCGCCATTTGAAAAGATCATGGCTGATCTGATTGTGGCCTCAAGTCTACTTTCCTGTCTACTCCCTATAATCTTTGACTCCCTTGTCAATCAAGAATTTATCTAGCTCTGCCTTAAAAATATTCAATGATCCTGCCTCCCCTGCTCTCTGGGGAAGAGAATTCCACAGACTAATGACCCTCTGCGAGAAAAAATTTCTCCTCATCTCCGTCTTAAATGAGACACCTCTTTTCTTAAATTGGGTCACCTAGTTCTAGTCCATAAGGGGAAACATCCTCTCAGCATCCATCCTGTCAAGTCCCCTCAGGATTTAATATGTTTCAATAAGATCATCTCTCATTCTTCTAAACTCCAGTGGATACAGGCCCAACCTGTCCAACCTTTCCTCATAAGATAACCCCTTCATCACAGGAATCAGTCGAGTGAACCTTCTCTGAATGGCTTCTAATGCAATTTTATCCTTTTTTCAAATAAGGAGACCAAAACTGTACACAGTACTCCAGGTGTGGTCTCACCAAGGTCCAGTACAGCTGCAGTAAAACTTCCCTACTTTTATACTTGATTCCCCTTGCAATAAACGACAACATTCCATTTGTCTTTCTAATCACTTGCTGTACCTGAAAAATAACTTTTTATGAATCAAGTACCAGGACACCCAAATCCTTCTGCACCTCAGAGTTCTGCAATCTCTCTCTATTTAAATAATATACTGCTTTTCTATTCTTCCTGCCAAAGTGGACAAGTTCACATTTCCCACATCTGCCATATTTTTCCCCACTCACTTAACTTATCTTATCTGTTTCCTTCTGCAGACTTGTCATTAGCAAATTTAGCAACCATACATTCTGTCCCTTCATCCAAATCATTGATATAGATTGTAAATAGTTGAGGCCCCAGCACTGATCCCTGTAGCACTCCACTAGGTACAGCTTGCCAACCCAAAGATGACCCATTTATCCCTACTCTCTGTTTCCTGTTAGCCAAGCAATCTTCTATCCATGCTAATATGTTACCCCCTACAGCATGAGCTTTTATTTGGTGTAGTAACCCTTGACGTGGCACCTTATCAAATGACTTTTGGAAATCCAAGTATATCACATCTACAGCTTCCCCTTTATCCAAGTTGTTTGTTACTTCCTCAAAGAACTCTAGTAAATTAGTCAAACACGATGTCCCTTGCACAAAACCATGTTGACTCTGCCTGATCATTTTAAGATTTTCTAAGTGCCCTGCTATAACCTCCTTAATAAAAGATTCTAGCATTTGCCCTATGGCAGACTTTCAGCTAACTGGCCTATAGTTTCCTGCTTTCTGTCGCCCTCCTTTCTTGAATAGAGGATTTATATTCGCTGTTTTCTAATCTGATGGGACCGTTCCAGAATGTATAGAATTTTGGAAACGTAAAACCAATGCATCTACTATCTCAGCAGCCACTTATTTTAAGACCCTGAGATACAAACCATCAGGTCCTGGGGACTTGTCAGCCTTTAGTTCTAATATTTTTCTCAGTACCCTTTTCCTGGTGATTGTAATTGTTTTAAGTTCCTCCCTCCCTCTCACTTCTTGATTTACAAGTATTTCTGGAATGTTATTTGTGTCTTCTACAGTGAAGACACACAAAATATCTGTTCAAAGCTTCTGCCATTTCCTTATTTCCCATTAATAATTCCCTAGACTCACTCTCTAGAGGACCAATGCTCACTTGAGTTACTATTTTCCTTTTTAAATATTTGTAGAAACTCTTACTGTTTTTATATTTCTTGTTACCTTTCTCTCATACTCTAATTTCTCCCTTCTTATTTTTTAGTCATTCTTTGCTGTTCTTTAAATTCTGTCCAATCTTCTAACCTACCACTAATCTTCGCAGAATTGTACATTTTCCTTTCAATTTGATAATATCCTTAATTTCCTTAGTTATTTACAGATGGTGCGTCCTTCTCAGACTCTTTTTTTGTCACTGGAATGTATCTTTGCTGAGAGATATGAAAAATTTCCTTAAATGTCTGCCATTGCATCTCTACTGTCATACCCTTTACCTAATTTCCCAGTTCAATTTAGCCAGCTCTGCCTTAGGGTTAGCCAAACCCTTGTAATTACCTTTATTTAAATTTAAAACACGAGTTTTAGACTCACACTTCTCACCCTCAAACTGAATGAGAAATTCAATCATGTTATGATCACTGCTACCTAGAGGCTCCTTTACTATGAGGTCCTTAATCAATCCTGTCTCATTGCACATTACTAGGTCTAGAATAGCCTACTCTCTGGTTGACTCTAGAATGTTCTGCTCTAAGAAATTGTCCCAACTACACTCTATTAGGGAAGGAGTTCCAGAATTTTGACCCAACGTTGAAGGAAAGGCAATATATTTGCAAGTCAGGATGGTGTGTGACCTGTAGGATAACTTGCAGGTGGTGGTGTTCCCATGCATTTGTTGCCCTTGTTCTTCTAGGTGGTAGATGTCACAGGTTTGGGAGATGCTGTCAAAGAAGCTTTGGCAAGTTGCTGCAGTGCATCTTTTATATGGTACACACTGCAGCCACGCTGCACTGGTGGTGGAGGGATTGAAGGTTTAAGGTAGTGGATGGGGTGCTGATCAAGCAGGTTGCTTTGTCCTAGATGCTGTCAAGCTTCTTGAGTGTTGTTGGAGCTGCACTCATCCAGGCAGGTGGAGAGTATTCTATCACACTCCTAACTTCTGCCTTGTAGATGGTGGAAAGGCTTTGGGGAGTCAGTAATTGAGTTACTCTCCACAGAATTCCCAGCCTCTGACCTGCTCTTGTAGCCACAGTATTTATATAGCTGGTCCAGTTAAGTTTCTGGTCAATGGTAACCCCCAGGGTGTTGATGGTGGAGGATTCAAAGATGGGAATATCAAGGGGAAGTGGTTAGAATCTTTCTTGTTGGAGATAGTCATTGCCTGTCAGTTTGTGGCACGAATGTTACTTACCACTTAACGGCCCAAACCTGAATGTTTTCCAAGTGTTGCTGCATACGGACACAGACTGCTTTGTCATCTGAATGGAATTAAACACTGTGGCATCATCAGCGAAAACCCCCTCTTCTGACCTTATGGAGGGAAGGTCATTGTTGAAGCAGCTGAAGATGGTTGGGCCTAGGACATTGCCCTGCAGTGATGTCCTGAGGTTGAGCTGATCGGCCTCTAACAACCACAACCATCTACCTCTGTAGGAGAGTTTCCCCTCTCCACGCACCCGCCCCCACCGCCACCCCCCCCCCCCCCCCCCCAGCCCCGATTCCCATTGATTTTAATTTTACTAGGACTCCTTGATGCCACACTTAGTCAAATACTATTTTGATGTAAAGGGCAGCCACTCTCACCTCACATCGGGAGTTCAGCTCTTATGTCCATGTTTGAACCAAGGCTGCAATGAGGTCTGGAGCCAAGTGGTCCTTGGTGAGCAAGTTATTGATAAGTGCTGCTTTAGCACTGTCAACGACACCTTCCATCACTTTGCTGATGATTGAGAGTAGGTTGATGGGTGGTAGTTGGCTGGATTATATTTGTCTGGGTTTTTGTAGACAGAACAAACCTGGGCAATTTTTCACTTTGTCAGGTAGATGCCAGTGCTGTAGCTGTACTGGAACAGCTTGGCAAGAGGTGTGGCTAGTTCTGGAGCACAGGTCTTCAGCACTGCTGCCAGAATATTGTCAGGATCCCTAGCCTTTGCTGTATCCAGTGCCCTCAGCCATTTCTTGATATCATTGGAGTGAGTCGAATTGGCTGAAGACTGGCTTCTGTGACAGTTGGGACCTCAGGAGTAGCCTGAACTGGATCATCCATTTAGCATGTCTGTCTGTAGGTGGTCGCAAATGGTTCATTTTCTCTTTTGAACACATATGCTGAGCTCTGCCATCATTGAGGATGGGGACGTTCATGGAACTTCCTTCTCCTGTTGTCTAATTATCCACGACCATTCACAATTGATGGGACAGGAATGCAGGCTTTGAGCTGATCCATTGTTTGTGGGATTGCTTAGTTCTGTCTATAGCATGCTGCTTCTGCTGTTTACTATGCATGTAATCCTATGTTGTAGCTTCACCAGGTTAGCAGCCCATTTTTAGGTACACCTGGTATTGCTCCTGGCATGCTCTCCTATGCTCCTCATTAAACCAAGTTTGGTCCCCTGGCTTGATGACAATGGTAGAGTGAGGGATATGCCAGGCCACAAGGTTACAGATTGTGGTAGTATACAATTAGGCTGTTGCTGATGGCCTACAGTGCCTCATAGATGCCCAGTTTTGGGCTGCAAAATCTGTTCTGAATCTATCCCATTTAACATGATGATGCTGCACAGTGAAGGGTGGCCTCAATGTGAAGACAGGACTTCATCTCCACAAGGTCTGTGCGGTAGTCTCTCCTACCAATACTATCATGGACAAATGCATCTGTGAAAGGTAGATTGGTGAGGGTGAGGTCAGGGAGGTTGTCTTTCATGATCTGATGCTGCAGAGTAGATGCATTAATAATGTTCAAGTACCACATTCTGTAGTTAAAAATTAGCTGTAGATCTATATGTTACACAAATCTCTGACTGTTATTTCCTTTTCTCTGAATGTTCTGTGTAATTGCTTTGTCAGACCAGAGAGAGTCAAGCAAAGCAATAGGTGGTGTTTATTGACAGATTTTAGATACGTTTCACCAGTAATAGATATTTTTATTTGTAAAGGGAAAGCGTTGGGGACATGGAGCTCTACTGACATATAGACTGAACTAAAACAAATTGGCATGGAACCCGGGGCTAGAACCAGGCCACATAATTTACTGTTATGATGCTTCTTTTACATTCCAGCTTTTCTCTCCTTGCCTGCTCTCCTGAAGGCTATGACTTCCAAGAACACAGGAAATAGGAACTTTTAGGAACAAGAAAATGTCTTTTAGCCATATACAGTATTGTCACTTTCTAGAAGTGAATCACAGGATATGCATCCATGGATCCCAATAGCTCCTTGGTATTTCTTTATGTGTCTATCTAGACAGTGAATGTTGGTAAGCTGTTTGACTCTGACAGGCATAATGACTAAATCTATCCTGCATATATCCAACATTTACGCATGCACACGTTTCAGCAGTCAGTGCTGTATAGTGATCATTAGCAGTTACCTTAGCTCATTTTTTTAAATCCCCCTCTCTAGCCCAAGCACATGAAGCTAATTGTAGCACCCATACTATTGATCCAGTTGAGACAATAATGGAATATTGCCTCTTTCTGCTCTGCATGGCATGCAAAATGATGCGAATGCCCAGTATGTCTTCATGGAACTCACGATTGCACATCTGTATAAAGCTCCAGGAAGGAGGAAGAAAAGCCAAGCAAAATTATGGTTGAGGAAAACGCTATCCATGATGATGCTTCTTGATTTTCTTTCTCCAGTGCTATTGCTCACTGACATGATAGACCAGCCAATCTTATCTATTGCAGTGGTGAAGTTACCACTTGTAATGCCTGAGACACACCCTTTGCACTCAGTGCTTCACTGCTACAATTTTAGTCAGCTCATTCCTCCAGCTTCCCTATTTATTTCTAGCTGCTACTGCATTGCAGTTTATAACTGCGCTTCTGGATAGATGCTGCATGATCAATCTACAAGTATGCCTCACGGCTACTTAAATCAATTTGCTACATGTAAAATACATGAACTGACCATTCATGGTCATTGGTAAAAAATATAACCCCTTGTGTTTTGTCTCATCTCTGGGAAACGATGGCACAGATCATGAATTAATTTGAAATACAGTGAATAAGCCAATCCTTTTTGAAACAGCAAGATCCCACAAACAACAGTAAGATGAACGATCAGTTAACTTACTTTCTTTTTTTAAAATAATGTATGAGAGAAGAATGTTGACCAGGATAAAAAGCCACTAGTGGCCTGAATTTCCAAAGGGTCAGTGTTGCACTTCAGCAGGACTGCAGTATGGCAGCTTGGTCTGAATTTCTGTTAGAGCCTGTATGGGATGGAGTCTTTATGCAGGGGCAGGGCTGAGGGCTGCAATTCTTCCAGACCAGGAATTTCTTTGACTGTGGCTTCCGTAATGCCAAGTTAACCAGGGAGCAGGGTGAACAAAGCATGCAGGTTGGCTTAGCAGCAGGTAAAGGTGCAATCTGGAGGTCCAGACCTGTATCCTGGCCCGGACCTCAATCTAAATGCTGGCATCAGTGTGCTTTTCGGCCCCCCTTTTAAAAGGAGCAAATGGGTCAGGTGGAAAAACATTTTGCAAGTTGTTGGCACCAGCTGCCATGTTACAGGATTGCCACCAGAGTATTTGGCGAGCACATGATATGGTGATGTGGGCACCCACTGATGGCATGAAAATTAGGTCACCTCTCCTTAACTTTGGATATTCGGGCAGGCTTAGGAGCAGAGGTTAACGGCACCCCATCTGCCACCGTGCACTTGTGGAATGCTGTTGACTATTTTCAGCTTCTGCATCTTTAAACATTCAATTAAAATAGTAGACAGGGCCCCAGTTTTCATCTGAAAGGGAGCATCTTTTTTCCAATTCAGTCCATCAGTACGGCACTGGTGTTCCAGCCTCGTTCATGCAATCAAGTCCTGCAGTGTTGTTTGAACTCAATGCTCTCTAACTTCAAGGTGAGAATACTGCCTGCTGAGATATATTGATGCATGTACTATTGCCTGGCAATACAAAAGACCAGATGTTGTGATCAGTGGAAAAGCAACAGCGCTCACCACTGACTTGAAGAAACCTGCCCACAAATAGCGATCTCTGTGGTACAGGCTTCCCTTTTCCTGACAGCAGTTCAAATCTGGTGCCAACTCAAGGGGATCTCCAGGTATCCAGCAGCAGCGATGGCAGCAAGCAGGTAAGCAGTTAATGACATCAATGCATTATCACAGACAAATGCTGCCAAACCTACTGAGTATTTCCAGCATTTCCTATTCTTATTTCATGAAGTTAAAAGCACTGATTCCCTTCACTTTAAATTAAAATTTTTAGATATTGAAATAAATGATTATTTTTAACTTCTATCATAATACACTCATAAAAATAAACAAGCTTTAAAAATGTATTATTTTGAAAATATGTGGATTTTTTTTTATCGTAATAGTGAAATTTGGCATTCCACAAATATAACATTGGTTTCTCAGGGCCAATGAGGGTGCTGAGCAATAATTCTGACGTTAGTACACTGTTTAAAAATCCAGTTACACTTCAAGCAACATGTAACTTTTTCAAATGTTTTTACAGCAAGACTAATAATGCAAGTTTTTGTCAATTCATTGATTTTTAATTGTTTGCAGTCTAGGGGGACCTCAACAGCGCACTCTCTGGAGAAGCGTACAATTACTAACAACAGCTTCTGGTTTTCCATGTTATTCTGTGTATGTGTGGACTCCCCAAGTTGTTATCAGTTTCAGTAGAGTAATGATGGTGAATGCTGACAGTTTCACTGTCATTACCACTGTAAAATCTAGTCCGTATTCTGCAGTTGGAGCCTGATTGCAGTTAAGTTAATTCAGTGTATGAAAAACATTGTGCACAACATGAAAATGTAAAGTACATTACTGTAGAGGCCCCTAGTGGATGAATAAGACTCTGATGCAGTGTCAGAATCAATGAAAATAATCTCATCCATGCACAGATTACACAGAATTTCCCAACTAGTTTCCAGACTCTTTCACATAGACATAGGGATGAATGTTAATCCCCAAAAATGAGTGGATTGGGGTCAGGTCAGATGTTAAAATGTTTAAAATCTCAAACCCAACTACAACCCACTCACCTCTGCATTTATTGGAGGTAGAACAATGGGCAGGCAGCCAACTCGGTTCCAGGAGGTGGGTTGGTAATATAAATATTTTAATGTGGCTGGCAGCCCTTAAACAACTTGCTTTGCTGGTTTAACAGTGACTGGTTGGGTTTCCCAGGCCTCAGGAAATCTGGCAGCTGAAGGGAGCCAAGGACATAAAAACATAAGAAATAGGAGGAGTAGGCTATTCATCCCCACAAGCCTGCCCCGCAATTCAATAAGATCATGGCTGATCTGTCCCGGGCCTCAACTCCTCTTTCAGGCCTGCTTTGCATACCCCTCGACTCCCCAAGATTTCAAAAATCTATCTACCTCCTCCTTAAATTCATTTAGTCACCTAGCCTCCACAACTCTCTGAGGTAGAGAATTTCAGACAATCATCACCCTCTGAGAGAAGAAATTCCTTCGCATCTCAGTTTTAAATGTGTGCCCCATTATTCTGTAACTATATCCCCTAGTTCGAGATTCCCCCACCAGTGGAAACATAATCTCAACAGCTACCCTTAAAATCTTATATGTTTCAATCAGATCACCTCTTATTCTTCTAAACTCCGATGAATAAAGGCCTAACCTGTTTAGTCGTTCTTGATAAGACAACCCCTTCATCCCAGGAATCAGCCTAGTGAACCTTTTCTGAACTGCCTCAATTAAGGACACCTTCAGGGAGTGCCTTTATAGCACTGCTTGTGGGCTAGGAGGAAGAGTTCTTCTCCCCATCCCCCTAAGCTCCCCCTCATCAGACACAACAACCCATGCAAAGACTGCCAGGATCAGAGATCAGACCTAGCTGCCTCTGTGACCTGCTCCAGAGTTCTCCCTGCCAACTGGAAGCCAAGCCTGTCAATCAGGCTGATATCTAAGTGGGAGAAAAGACCAATATGGTGTGGAGTTAGCATGCGGGGAATCCTCCTCTCTGAAACTCCACCACTCTGCCTACATAACGTGTCCCCTTATTAATTTCCAGGCCATGGATTTTTAAAGATTATTTCTAAAAGATATGTAATGTTTGTCAGATGTCTGTTGTTATAACAATGTATTCTGACCCAGTAAGCTGTGCTTTTCATCAAATTAATATTTGATAATTATCTTGATAATGTTTTCACTGAATTAAGATTGTATAATCTTTCCACACTTGAGTCTCAATAGATGTCGATACTGGGCTGTAGGGGAGCCACATATGAAATGCTCAATCTGGAGCACATTTTAAGTATTTCCTGGGCAGGGGTCAGAGCCCCCCTAATGATTTTCTCATAGATAGGAAAACACTGGCATGACATTGAGAAGCCAACATTTCTTAATACCAAAGCAAAATACTGCAGATGCTGGAAATCTGACAGAAAAACTGAAAATGCTGGAAATACTCAGCTGGTCTGGCAGCATCTGTGGAGAGAAAAACAGGTCTGTGACCTTTCATCAGAAATCAAGAGTTCTGATGAAAGGTCACAGACCTGAAACATCAACTCTGTTTTTCTCTCTCCAGATGCTGCCAGACCTGCTGAGAACTTCCAGCATTTTCTGTTTTTATTTAACATTTCTTAATCGCTGCTAATACATTTTTTGTTGGTTGCTTGATGATTACCATAAGGCCATGATTCAATTGGTTTCAGTAGGGTGGCAGGACATCCTGTCAGTAGCAGCACTGGTTGCTTGGCCACCTGTGTTTTCACTAGAAAAGGGAAGATATAGTTACTTAGCTTTATTCCCTTCAGTTTAGAAGGTTGAGTAGTGATCTAATCAAAGCTTTTAAAATGATAAATCGCTTCAATACAGATAGTGAGAAACTATTTCCTCTGTTTAATGAATCCAGAACATGGGAACATAATTTTAAAGTCAGAGCTAGGCTCCTTCGGAGTGAAATCCAGAGCTCTCTCCTGTAAAAGGCTGTGGATGCTGGGTCAATTGGAATTTCAAGACTGCAATCATTAGAATTTTGTTCGGTAAGGGTATCAAGGGATATGGATCAAAGACACGTAATAGAGTTGAAGTACTGACAGCCATGATCTAACAGAATGGCAGAACAGGCTCAAGAGGCTTAATGACCTACCCCCATTCCTATGTTCCTATGGTTGCAGTAAGATAATGACAAAGAAGATTTACGTGTAAATAGCTGAAAGCTTAAAGTGCAGTGCTATGGAATTACAAAGAGAACAAGACATATAGAGAGAGAAAATTGGACCCATAGAGTTAGGTCTCAATATGGACTTGTGGCAGTCCATCATGCTTTTTTCTATGAAGAAGTGGGATGCAGAAGATCCGATGATACTCTTCAAAGAAGAGCAGAGAGTTTTTTCTGTGTCCTGTATAACATTTATCCCTCGACCAGCACCGCCAAAAACAAAATTACCCGATTTTGGTTTATTTTTGAGAGAAAAGTAAATGGGACCCTGAATTACAATGGATCACAGTTTTGTTCTGTGTTCTATACCCAACTTGTGGTAAATTGCTTGCAATCCTTCAAGCATCAGTCATTGCTGTATTTGTTGTGCTAACCCTATGAAATTCCTTTTCTTAGTTTGCAAAGTAAGAGTTAAGAGGGACTTGGACTTGTCAAGCAGTGTTCAAATTATCATTGAATCTTTAATGGAGAGTGACATTTGTTATATAATGGTCCCCACATTCTCCACATCATTAGTTTTCTGCTGTAGTACTGTAGTTATAAAGTCCCCCACAGTGCCTGCTCGTCCTCCCATCTCCCGTTACATTACAGCTATAAACAGACAATTTGCCAGTTATAAAACTGCTTTATTCCCATCAAAAAAGATCACTAAAACTCATGGTTCAATGTGATTCACTTCAAGGACAATAGCACAATATCTAATTTTATATCTATTATAAGGTGATAAGCACTAAATGAATAAAAGTAGCTAAAAATAGCAAATAGCAAAATAGGGAAGTATTGCGCTACAAATAAAGCAAAATTCTTACATGTGAAAAGACTGCTCTGAGTATCAATGTACTTTTTATGCACGGTCAAATGCTTCTGCTTCTGAACTAATACAACTACAAATATTTTTAGCTGCATTATTGAGAATAAATAGCAACACAATATGAATTCTATAATGTTTGGAAGGACTGCATTCTAATGTTTATTTCAGTTTGATGACTATACAGGGATTACAGGTCTGGACTGGCATTCTGATGCTCTGTGGCTGGATTTAAATGACTTTCCAATTAGATGAAGTATAAGGGGTAATATTGGTTTTACAGCCTGATAGATTTTCTTTTCCATTGACCAATTCCCTCTCATAATTCAGGACTTTCAGGCGCTGGGCCTATTTATCAGCTGAGAAAAGGGCAGTTGACAGCTGAAAATTGGCCCCAAGAATAAGTGAGGGTACAAAATAGTAGATCTCTTCAAAAAATAACATAGGCGTCGATTTTCAACTTGCTGCCCAGGCAATGTGGATCAGCCTGCTGTTATAGAAAACAATGAAAATGAAAATTGGGCAGTTTGTATAAGGGCCAGCCGTTTCATAACGTGCGTTTACGCTTGAGCAATGAGAATAACTCTACCCTATAATCACCTGAAAGAAATTATGTACTGAAAAGCTATCTGCATTTCTCAAACCGCTCTACCAGAGTATAATGTATGATTTGAAGGTATTTACGCGCATGTGTGTATTTTGGATAGGAATTTAATCAAAATACCAGCTAATTATACAGCAGCTAATTCACAGCAATTGAGGCTTTCTTTAAATCATTTGATTGATTTTCCATAATTTCATGCACATAATAGTTTACGATTGTACTGTTTCTCCATGCTAAAATTGGCTACTGTACAAGTTTACAAAAAAATCAGAATGGAAGTTGCAAACTGCACGTTAGCTGACCTTTTCTTTTTAAACTGCCAGCAACGCAGATGTTAATGTAATTGGGTAACCAGGGAGCAGAATAAATTGTATCCATACTGCTTAGCGATTCTTATCACACATCTATAGATCTTTGAACAAAATACAGGCGAATATGCTAACTGAATATTTATTTATGAATATTACTGAGCAAAATAGTGGTCTATAATGGAATCTTTATAATTATAGATTGTCCTTGCACACATCAGCAGTGCTGACATTGACAGCAGTAATGCAAGCTGTAATTATGCTGTAAATCAGTGCAAACAATAGTGGAACAAGTTGATTGTGGGCTGCCAGAAATTTTCTGGAATCCCATTTATTATGCTGAGTTGGCCAGTGTCTGCAATTAAACTGATTTTTGCTGCTCATGAAGGTGAGGGAAAGCAATGTTGTAAATATTTTTACGTTCTACCCTGGCACAGTACAGTACTGCATGGATTTGGATACAGCAAGGGCTGTTTACAATGTTGAACAGCATTTAGACTTCCCTAATGAGATTTTCATACCAAGCCTCATATTATGTGCCCTCTTATAATGTGCCTCTTGCCCAGGTCTGGTTAATTTGGTTTAAACTATGTACTGGGTATGATAGTGTCGTGGTTATGTTACTCAACTAGAATTTCTAAACTAATAACCCAGAGACTATCAATTCAAATCTTACCATGGCAGCTTGACAATTTGAATTCCATTTAAAAGTATTAAAAAATGACCATGAAGTTATCAGATTGTCATGAAAACCCAACTGGCTCGCTAATGCCCTTTTGGGAATGAAATCTACCGTCCTTAACCAGTCTGGCCTATATGTGACTCCAAAGCAGTTGGCTTTTAACTATCCTCTGAAGTGGCCTAGCAAGCCATTCAGTTATCAGAGCACTCAGGAATGGGCAATAAATGCTGGCCTTGCCAAAGATGCCCACATCCAAAGAATGAATAAAGAAAAAGGCTTCAATAAGCTGGAATTTCTTCTAAACTAGCAGAATATGTAGTTAAATTTGTTTCATTGCTCTTCTTCTTTGACACCAATCCATATCCCTCACATTTTTAACTATTTTGGAATCTGTCCAGTCCACTTTGAACTCCTCAATCAATTTCATATTCATTGTGTTAGGTATTTGTTCCATAGTTTAATTCTAGGTGAGAAATAGCTAATCTTTAAACAACATGTAAATTGCACAAGGAATTTTGGTTTGGAACAAAGTCAAGTTTTCACTTTTGCTACTGAGGTCTCTGAGGAACTTGTAACATTCGTGAGTTGGACTGGTTCCAATATGCTTGATTGATTCAGAATAAACTGAAGCAAACAATGAAACTAAAGAAAGGGTGATTTCTTTCTCTTTTTTTCTGTTTTTGACCTTAAACTGAAAAAGCAATAAGTAGAAATTAAAAGACATTTTGGAGGAGAGATGGTGGTGTAGTGGTAATGTCACTGGACTAGTAATCCAGAGACCCAGGCTCAAACCCCACCACAGTGATTGGTGGTATTTAAGTTCAATTAATTAATAAAAATCTGGAATTGATTGTCATAAAAACCCATTTGGTTCACTAATGTCCTTTAGGAAATCTGCCATCCTTATCTGGTCTGGCCTACATGTGACTCCAGACCCACAGCAATGTGGTTGACTCTGAAATGGCCCAGCAAGCCACTCAGTTCATGGGCAATTACAGATGGGCAACAAATTGCCAGCAATGCCCATATCCTAGGAAAGAATAAAAAACACTAGCAACTGGATTGAGAACCTGAGCTCAATTCACTTGTGACTCCCATTGTATGCTGTAGAGACCCTAACACCATTCCTTTCAGCTAGCTTTGAACTTGGGCTTCTCAAGAGGAAAGTTGGCTCCTTTTAAAATGGAATCCCTCCTCCAAAAGCATTTTCATTCAACTTTCACAAATATTTCAATTAAACATTCCTGATTTTGTTTGAAGATCAAATATAAGGATATTTTAGACCTACTGTGATATGTATATTGACTTTTGATGAGGCAATTCTAAGTCAAGAATATGCAACAGAACATTGTAGGCTGGAGAGAATGCAGACTATCTGAAAATAAGACTGAATAGGATTAAATTAAATTTTGTGTGAAATATAGTAGACATTCTAGATGAGTGTCACATTGAATAAATGGAAGCGACAGCAAATATAAATGGAAGGGTTTCATGCAAATACCCTTCTGGCACTTCCTGTCGCCCTCTTCTCTGCAATATTATAAATTAACAAGTATACCTCTGAGAGCTCATTCTTCTAGGTGGGTACCCTTCACATTCAAAGCAGAAAACAGGTCATTTTCTTCTCAGTACACTGTGGCCTCCCACTACTCTGCAGGCAATTTGCTGGGTGTCTGCTCAAGTGGTGCTTATTAAGGTAAATGGTGCCAGAACTGGTGATAACCATTTTCTATTTGCGTTTTCAGCACTAATTGCACTAGGCACTCTGAGGCCTCCAGCTGGAATGCTTTACTGATCTTGCATTGTCTGACAATGTGGTGTTACTAACTAGTCTAACTCTACCATGCTTTTCCAAAATCTTCAACATTTGATAACCATGGCACATTTGTTTAATGAATATTTGAAAGCTTACATAGAATGCATTTATGAAAACTCCTGAAGATATAATTGCATGCAGCAGGAGGAATTACATTGGCAATTGCAGATGCGTACAAGAATTTAGCGTGAATATTTCAAGCACAAATCAGTGCGAAGACTATGGGGGAGAAATTCATTCATGTAGTGTCTCTTCTAGAAGCACAACGCTGACTTACGCCGATTCCCCCAGGGACAGACAACATCGTGGGCTCCTACTTATGTAGGCTGTATGGTGTTCTTCAATAGTAACAGAAAGCAACTTGCGACGCTGTCTGCTCCTGGAAAATCAACACGAACAAATTTCTCCCTCGTAAGTTATCCAGATACTTTTTGACACAAAATGTGGTAATCTTTCTAATCAGTACTCGTGAAGATAAATAGCTGAAAAAGGGGCTATCTTCAATATTTTACACTGGGACTGAACTAGACTATTCGCAACCTTGGCCTCCTATTTGATTCATGGATGTGCTTCTTACCACATATGTGCTCCAGTACCAAGACTGCCTCCTTCCACCTCTGTACCATCACCTGTTTCCACCTTGCCTTACCTCATCTGATGCTGAATCTTTCATCTATGCCTTTGTTATCTGGACAGTACTGTTTCAATGCTGTCCTGATTTGCCTCCCATCTTCTACCCTCCATAAACTTGAACTCATCCAAAACTCTGCTGCTTGTATCTTAATTCTATAGACTTTGAAGCAGTTCCTACAGATTGGAGGGTGGCAAATGTAACCCCACTATTTAAAAAAGGAGGGAGAGAAAAAACAGGGAACTACAGACCAGTGAGCCTTACATCAGTAGTGGGGAAAATGCTAGAGTCTATTATAAAGGATGTGATAGCAGAACACCTGGAAAGCAAAAAAGGGATTGGGCAAAGTCAGCATGAGTTTACGAAAGGGAAATCATGTTTAACAAATCAACTGAAGTTTTTGAGGATGTAGCTAGTAGAGTAGATAAAGGAGAACCAGTGGATGTGGTGTATTTGGATTTTCAGAAAGCTTTTGATAATGTCCCACATAAGAGGTTAGTGTGCAAAATTAAAGCACATGAGATTGGAGGTACTATACTGGCATGGATTGAGAATTGGTTGACAGACAGGAAGCAGAGAGTAGGAATAAACGGGTCTTTTTCCAGGTGGCAGTACTGCAGGGATCAGTTCTTGGGCCCCAGCTATTCACAATATATATTAATGAGGGAGCTAAATGTAACATTTCCAAGATTGCAGACAACACAAAGCAGGGGGGGAAAGTGAGCTGTGAGGAGGATGCAAAGAGGCTCCAATGTGATTTGGACAAGTTGGGTGAGTGGGTAAATGCATGGCAGATGCAGTATAATGTGGATAAATGTGAGGTTATCCACTTTGGTTGTAAAAACAGAAAGCCAGATTATCTGAATGGTGATAGATTAGGAAAGGGGGAGGTGCAAAGTGACCTGGGTGTCCTTGTACACCAGTCACTGAAAGCAAGCATTCAGGTGGAGCAAGCAATTAGGAAGATGAATGGTATGTTGGCCTTCATTGCAAGAGGATTTGAATACAGGAGCAAGGATGTCTCACTGTAGTTAAACAGGGCCATGGTGAGACCACATCTGGAGTATTGTGTGCAGTTTTGTTCTCCTTATCTGAGGAAGGATGTTCTTGCCAAGGAGGGAGTGCAAAGAAGATTTACTAGGCTGATTCCTGGGATGGCAGGATTGACGTATGAGGAGAGATTGGGTCGACTAGGCCGATGTTCACTACAGTTTACAAGAATGAGAGTGGATCTCATAGAAACCTATAAAACTCTAACAGGACTAGATGGGCTAGATGCAGGGAGGATGTTCCCAATGGCTGGGGAGTCCAGAACCAGGGGTCACAGTCTCAGGATACGGGGTATGCCACTCAGAACCAAGATGAGGAGAAACTTTTTCACTTAGAGGGTGGTGAACCTGTGGAATTCTCTACTGCAGAAGGCAGTGGAGGCCAAATTATTAAATATATTAAAGAAGGAGATAAATCTATTTCTTAATGCCAAAGGGATCAAGGGATATGGGGAAAAAGCGGGAACAGGGTACTAAATTAGAACATAGAACATAGAACAGTACAGCACAGTACAGGCCCTTCAGCCCATGATGTTGTGCCGACCCATTAACCTACTCTAAGATCAAACTACCTACATACCCTTCACTCTACTATCATCCATGTACCTATCCAAGAGTCGCTTAAATGTCCCTAATGTATCTGCTTCTACTGCCACTGCTGGCAGTGCATTCCACACGCCCACCACTCTCTGTGTAAAGAACCTACCTCTGACATCTCCCCTAAACCTTCCTTCAATCACCTTAAAATTATGCCCCCTGGTGATCGCCCTTTCCGCCCTGGGAAAAAGTCTCTAGCTATCCACTCTATCGATGCCTCTCATCATCTTGTACACCTCTATCAAGTCACCTCTCATCCTTCTTCGCTCCAATGAGAAAAGCCCTCGCTCTCTCAACCTTTCTTCATAAGACATGCCCTCCAGTCCAGGCAGCAGCCTGGTAAATCTCCTCTGCACCCTCTCTAAAGCTTCCACATTCTTCCTATAATGAGGCGACCAGAACTGAACACAATATTCCAAGTGTGGTCTAACCAGGGCTTCATAGAGCTGCAGCATAACCTCGCGGCTCTTAAATTCAATCCCTCTGTTAATGAAAGTAAACACACCATACGCCTTCTTAACAATCCTATCAACTTGGGTGGCAACTTTGAGGGATCTATGGACATGGACCCCAAGATCCCTCTGTTCCTCCACACTGCCAAGAATCCTGTCTTTAAGCCTGTATTCTGCATTCAAATTCGACCTTCCAAAATGAATCACTTCACACTTTTCCATGTTGAACTCCATCTGCCACTTCTCAGCCCAGCTCTGCATCCTGTCAATGTCCCGTTGCAACCTACAACAGCCCTCCACACTATCCATAACTCCAGCAACCTTTGTGTCATCCGCAAACTTACTAACCCAGCCTTCCACTTCCTCATCCAAGTCATTTATAAAAATCACAAAGAGCAGAGGTCCCAGAACAGATCCCTGCAGAACACCACTGGTCACCGAGCTCCAGGCTGAATACTTTCCATCTACTACCACCCTCTGTCTTCTATGGGCCAGCCAATTCTGTATCCAGACAGCCAAATTTCCCTGTATCCCATGCCTCCTTACTTTCTGAATGAGCCTACCATGGGGAACCTTATCAAACACCTTGCTAAAATCCATATACACCACATCCACTGCTCTTCCTTCATCAATGTGTTTTGTCACATCCTCAAAGAATTTAATAAGGCTTGTGAGGCATGACCTGCCCCTCACAAAGCCATGCTGACTGTCTCTAATCAAACTATGCTTTTCCAAATAATCATAAATCCTGTCTCTCAGAATCCTCTCCAATAATTTGCCCACCACCCACGTAAGCCTGACTGGTCTGTAATTCCCAGGGTTATCCCTATTCCCTTTCTTGAACAAGGGAATAACATTTGCCACCCTCCAATCATCTGGTACTACTCCAGTGGACAGTGAGGACGCAAAGATCATCGCCAAAGGCGCGGCAATCTCTTCCCTCGCTTCCCGTATAAACCTTGGGTATATCCCGTCTGGCCCCGGGGACTTATCTATCCTCATGTCTTTCAAAATTTCCAGCACATCCTCCTTCTTAACATCAACCTGTTCGAGCATATCAGCCTGTTTCACGCTGTCCTCACAAACGACAAGGTCCCTCTCACTAGTGAATACTGAAGCAAAGTATTCATTAAGGACCTCCCCTACCTCCTCCGACTCCAGGCACAAGTTCCCTCCATTATCCCTGATCAGCCCTACCCTCACTCTGGCCATCCTCTTGTTCCTCACATAAGTGTAGAACGCCTTGGGATTTTCCTTAATCCTACCCGCCAAGACTTTTTCATGTCCCCTTCTCGCTCTCCTAAGTCCATTCTTCAGTTCCTTCCTGGCTACCTTGTAACCCTCTACAGCCCTGTCTGTTCCTTGCTTCCTCAACCTTAAGTAAGCTTCCTTCTTTTCCACATCTGTTGTCATCCAAGGTTCCTTCACCCTCCCATCCCTTCCTTGCCTCATCGGGACAAACCTATCCAGCAGTCGCAGCAAGTGCTCCCTAAACAACCTCCACATTTCTGTCGAGCATTTCCCTGAGAACATCTGTTCCCA
This sequence comes from Heterodontus francisci, assembly GCF_036365525.1. Lineage (NCBI taxonomy): Eukaryota > Metazoa > Chordata > Chondrichthyes > Heterodontiformes > Heterodontidae > Heterodontus > Heterodontus francisci. The sequence goes on along the minus strand of NC_090371.1, from coordinate 71,239,353 downwards.
ATTTATGCTCCCCAGTTCCTGCCTAATAGCATTGTAATTTCTCCTCCCCCAATTAAATATTTTCCCATCCCGTCTGCTGCTACCTCTCTCCATGACTATAGTAAAGGTCAGGGAGTTGTGATCACTATCACGGAAATGCTCTCCCACCGAGAGATCTGCCACCTGGCCTGGTTCGTTGCCAAGCACCAAATCCAACATAGCCTCCCCTCTAGTTGGCCTATCTACATATTGAGTCAGGAAACCTTCCTGGACACACCTGACAAAATCTGCTCCATCCAAACTATTTGCACTAAGGAGGTTCCAATCAATATTAGGGAAGTTGAAGTCACCCATGACAACAACCCTGTTGCTTCTGCACCTTTCCAAAATCTGCCTCCCAATCTGTTCCTCCGTGTCTCTGTTGCTATTGGGGGGTCTATAGAAAACTCCCAATAAAGTGACTGCTCCTTTCCTGTTTCTGACTTCCACCCGTACTGACTCAGTAGACAAACCCTCCTCGACGACCTCCCTTTCTGCGGCTGTGATACTATCCCTGATTAGCAATGCCACTCCCCCAGCTCTTTCACCTCCTTTTGAAACATCTAAACCCCAGAACATCCAACATCCATTCCTGCCCCTGTGATATCCAGTTAGACGATCAGTCATGATCTTTTTTGAATGGTGGAGCAGGCCCGAAGGGCTGAATGGCCGACTCCTGCTCCTATTTTCTATGTTTCTATGTTAACTTGCACCAAGTCCCAATCACTCGTCGCCACCATCCTCGCTGACCTATATTAGTTCCCAGTCTGGCAATGCTTTGGTTTTAAAATTATTATCCTTGTTTTTAAATCCTTTCATGGTCTTGCCACTCCCTTTCTCTGTAATCTCCTCCAACCCTACAACCCTTCAAGATCTCTGCACTCCTTCAATTCAGGCCTCTTGTGCATTCCGATTTTAAGCACTCTACAACTGGTGGCCATCCCTTTAGACGCCTGGGTCCTAAGCTTTGGAAATCCCTCCCTAGGCCTCACTGCTTCGCTAACTTATTCTCCTCCATTAATACACTCCTTAAAACCTGCCTTTTTGACCAAGTTGTTGGCTACCTGTCCAAATATCTGCTTACATGGCTTGGTGTCAAATTTTGCATGATAATGCTGCTGTGAAGCACCATGGGACGTTTTCTTATGCTGACGGCACTGCATAAATGCAAGTTATTGTTGTATTACAAGGATGTTTGAACTCCTCTCAATGGGTAATTTCTGAGTGCTGGCAACCTGACTTCTGAAGCCAAGCGTACTCAATTTTATTTGTGCTGATATTTTGCATTCACTGATATGTCCTGCTCGAGTTTCTTGAGCTTGGAGGTTTGGAAAGGACTGATCTTTATTTGTGACTAAATCCACAATCAGAACTCCTCGAAGCTTGAGATACATATAAAATAATGCGAACATTGAGTTAAATTTTCGGTGTGATCCTTGAGGCTATGTGGTATCCACCCAAGTGGCCTACAGTGTTTGGTTTTTAGCAATCTTATGTTGACGGTGAAAAAGCTGGGATACTCCTCCTGGACAGAAAAAAACAATCTGACAACACAAAGTGATTTACTCAATAATTGATGTCAATGACACTTATATCCTGGGGGCCCACTACTTGGATGACGAAATCAAGCCATAAGTTCAAGTTCCATGGCAAATTTGATATTCAAACATGTTTGTCAGTTTGTTTGGAAATGTTGTCACTTTTCAGCCTGTTAAGGTACTATGTGAGAACGGGGTGCTTCAACTCCAAAGAAATAAAACCGACTGTGAAGTGATCCATTCAGCAAAAGCATTTGGCTAATCACAGATCAGTATTGATAGAAACCAATAGGAAATCTGTAATCTGAATCAATGTAGTTTCCCAGCTGATGGCGAAGAAACATGAGAATAGAACACTCAAAAATTAACCTGACTGAAGATTCTTTGGAAGAAACAGTATTTGTACTATTTCATGCCATGTTTTACATCAGTTCAGTTTAAGCTTTGCACATTCCTAATTAAAATATTATGTTCTCTCAAAGTCCTAATAGGAGGTTAAAAGTTCCGACAGCAATTTGAAAATAAATTCTATTTTCATTCATACTTGTAGGTTCGAAGAAACTATTTTAAAACCAGGTGGATTTTTGGTAATGGCTTCAGTAAACATTTATCAAAAATAGTTCAAATCTAGACACTTCTGATGTATTCTATGATTTCACAATGGAAAGCTGATCGAGTGAAATGTTTGCAGCTTCTCAAAAATTTTAAAATTTCAGGACTCAGCACTTGTGGAAGCCCAGTGAGATGGCAAATTCATTCAGCTAGATTCATTTTGAAACAACAACACCAACATAGAAATGTTTTCCAGACTGTTAACTGCTATAAACTGTAATCTACCTCACTAGCACATTAAGCTTTCTGATGTCGCACTATTTCTTTGCCAGAAGATAATAAATAAAGGTTTTTAAAATTCTTTCACTGGATGTGGGCGTTGCTGGCTCGGCCAGCATTTATTGCCCATCACGAATGGCCCTTGAGAAGGTGGTGGCGAGCTACTTTCTTGAACTGCTGCAGTCCATGTGGTCTCGGTCGACCCACAATTCTGATAGGAATGGTGTTCCAGGATTTTGACCCAGCGACAGTAAAGGAACGGTGATATAGTTCCAAGTCAGGATGGTGTGTGGCTTGGAGGGAAACTTGCAGGTGGTGGTGTTCCATGCATCTGCTGCCCTTGTCCTTCTCGGTGGTAGAGGTTGCTGGTTTGGAAGGTACAGTCGAAGGAGCCTTGGTGCGTTGCTGCAGTGCATTTTGTATAAGGTACACACTGCTGCCACTGTGTGTCAGTGGTGGAGAGAGTGAATGTTGTGGATGAGGTGCCAATCAAGCAGACTGCTTTGTCCTGGATGGTGTTGAGCTTCTTGAGTGTTGTTGGAGCTGCACCCATCCAGGCAAGTGGAAAGTATTCCATCACACTCCTGACTTATGCCTTGTAGATGGTGGACAGGCTTTGGGGAGTCAGGAGGTGAGTTACAAACCACAGAATTCCCAGCCTCTGACCTGCTCTTGTAGCCACAATACTTATATGGCTGGTCCAGTTCAGTTTCTGGTCAATGGTGCCCCCCAGGATATTGATAGTGGGGGATTCAGCGATCATAATGCAATTGAATGTCAAGGGGAGATGGTTGGATTCTCTCTTGTTTGAGATGGTCATTGCCTCGCACTTGTGTGGCATGAATGTAACTTGCCACTTATCAGCCCAAGCCTGAATGTCGTCCAGATCTTGCTGCATATGGACACGGACTGTGACAATATCTGAGGAGTCGCAAATGGTGCTGACCATTGTGCAGTCATCTGTGAATATCCCCATTTCTGGCCTATGATGGAGGGAAGGTCATTGATGAAGCAGCTGAAGATGGTTGATCCGAGGACACTACCCTAAGGGCCTCCTGCAGCGATGTCCTGGGACTGAGATGATTGACTTCCAACAACCACAACTATCTTCCTTTGTGCCAGGTATGACTCCAACCAGTGGAGAGTTTTCCTCGATTCCTAATGTCTCCAGTTTTGCTATGGCTCTTTGATGTCACACTCGGTCAAATGCTGCCTTGATGTCAAGGGCCGTCACTCTCACCTCATCTTGATTTCAGCTTTTTTGTCCATGTTTGTACCAAGGCTGTAATGAGGTCAGGAGCTGAGTGGCCCTGGAAGAATCCAAACTGAGTGTCGGTGAGCAGGTTATTGGTGAGTAAGTGCCGCTTGACAGCACGGTCGATGACACCTTCCATCACTTTGCTGATGATCAAGAGTAGACTGATGGAGCAGTAATTGGCAGGGTTGGATTTGTCCTGCTTTTTGTGTACAGGACATACCTGGGCAATTTCCTACATTTTCGGGTCGATGCCAATGTTGCAGCTGTACTGGAACAGCTTTGCTAGGGGTGTGGCCAGTCCTGAAGCACAAGTGTTCAGTACTATTGCCAGAATGTTGTCGGAGCCCACAGCCTTTGTAGTATAGAGTCATTGAGTTGTACAGCATAGAAACAGGCCCTTCAGCCCACCGCGTCCATGCCGACCATAATGCCGATCTATACTAATCCCACCTGCCTGCATTACTTCCATATCCCTCTATGCCTTGCTCATTCAAGTACCTGTCCAGATGCCTCTTAAATGTTGCTACTGTTCCTGCCTCCACCACCTGCTCAGGCAGTTCATTCCAGATACCCACTATTCTTTGTGTGAAAAATTTACCCCTTTGAATCCCTTTAAACCTCCTCCTTCTCACCTTAAATCTATGCCCTCTAGTTTTAGACACCCCTACCATGGCAAACAGACTCTGGCTATCTACCCTATCTATGCCTCTCGTAATTTTATATACCTCTATCATGTCCCCTCTCAGCCTCCTTTGCTCCAGGAAAAACAGACCCAGCTATCCAATCTCTCTTTCTAACTCAAGCCCTCCAAACCAGGCGACATCCTTGTGAATCTTTTCTGCACCCTCTCTAGCTTAATCACATCTTCCCTGCAGTGCGGCGACCAGAACTGCACACAGTACTCCAAATGCGGCCTAACCAACGTTATGTACAACTGTAACATGACGTCCCAACTCTTGTACTCAGTGCCTCAGCCGATGAAGGCAAGCTTGCCATACGCCTTCTTCACCACCTTGTCTACCTGTGTTGCCACTTTCAGGGAACTATGTACTTGCACCCCAAGGTCTCTCTGCTCAAGAACACTCTCCAGGGCCCTGCCATTCACTGTATATGTCCTGCCCTGGTTTAACTTCCCAAATGCATCACTTCGCACTTGTCTGCATAAAATTCCATTTGCCAATCTCTTGCCCACTTTCCCAGTTGATCTATATCCTGTTTAAACCTTAGACAACCTTCTTCACTGTCCACTATAACACCAATTTTGGTGTCATCTGCAAACTTACTAATCATACCCCCTACATTCACATCCAAGTCATTAATATATATGACAAACAACAGAGGGCCCAGCACTGATCCCTGCAGCACACCACTGGTCACCGGCCTCCAATCTGAAAAACAACCCTCCACTACCACCCTCTGCCTCCTGTCACCGAGCCAATTTTGTATCCAATTTGCTAGCTCACCCTGGATCCCATGCGTTTGAACCTTTTAGATCAGTCTACCATGCGGGACTTTGTCAAAGGCCTTGCTAAAGTCTATGTAGACAACGTCCATCGCCCTGCCCTCGTCAATCCTCTTGGTCACCTCCTCGAAAAACCCAATCAAATTCGTGAGACATGATTTCCCACGCACAAAGCCATGCTGACTATCCCTAATCAGACCATGCCTTTCCAAATGCATATAAATCCTGTCTCTCAGAATCCCTTCCAATAACTTTCCCACCACTGATGTAAGGCTCACTGGCCTGTAGTTCCCTGGCTTATCCCTGCTGCCCTTCTTAAATAAAGGCACAACATTAGCGATCCTCCAGTCTTCCAGTACCTCACCCGTGGCTACCGATGATACAAAAATCTCTGCCAGCGCTCCAGCAATCTCCTCCCTTGCTTCCCATAGCATCCTGGATACACCTGGTCAGGCCCTGGGGATTTATCCACCTTAATGCGCTTCAAAACTTCCTCCTTTGTAATGTTGATATGCTCCAGGATATCGGTGTTCCCTCCCTTGAACTCATTAGCTTCCATGACTTTCTCCACGGTAAATACAGACGAGAAGTATTCATTTAAGACCTCGCCCATTTCCTGTGGCTCCACACATAGATTACCAAACTGATCCTTAAGGGGATCTACTCTCTCCCTGGCTACCATTTTACTCTTAATACACTTATAGAATCTTTTAGGATTCTCCTTTATCTTATCTGCCAGGGAAATCTCATGGCCCCTTTTCGCCCTCCTAATTTCCTTCTTAAGTGCAGTCCTGCATCCCCTATACTCCTCGAGGGACTCGCTTGATCCCAGCTGCCTATACCTGACATATGCCTCCTTCTTTGTCCTGACCAGACCCTCAATATCCCTCGTCAACCAAGGTTCCCTGAACTTGCCAGCCTTGCCCTTCCATCTAACAGGAACATGCCGGCCCTGAACTCTTCCTTTCTCACTTTTAAAAGCCTCCCACTTGCCAGACATCCCGTTACCTCTAAACAGCCTCTCCCATTCAACTTTTGAGAGTTTCTGTCTGATGCCATCGAAATTAGCCTTCCCCCAATTTAGGACTTCATCCTGAGGTCCAGTCCTGTCCTTTTCCATGGTCACTGGTCCCAAAGTGCTCCCCCACTGACACATCAGCCACCTGCCCATCCTCATTTCCAAAGAGGAGGTTGAGTGTAGCCTCTTCTCTAGTAGGGCCATCCACATACTGCTTCAGAAAACTATCCTGGACACACTTAACAAATTCTTCCCCTTCTGATCCCTTAGCACTAAGGCAGTCCCAGTCAATATTAGGGAAGTTAAAATCACCTACTATTACAACCCTATAATTCCTACACCTATCTGTGATTTCCCTACATATATGCTCCTCCACTTCCCTCTGACTATTGGGGGGCCGAGAGTATAATCCCATCAAAATGATCACCCCTTTCTTATTTCTAACTTCTACCCAAATGGCCTCGCTGGACATTCCCCCTGGGATATCCTTTCTAAGTACTGCCGTGATGTTCTCGCTAATCAATAGTGCAACTCCCCCTCCTCTCTTACCTCCACCTCTGTCACACAGGAAGCATCGGTAGCCCGGAACATTGAGCTGCCAGAACTGCTCATCCCTCAACCACGTTATAATAGCTATAATGTCACAATTCCATGTACCGATCCATGCTCTGATTTCATCTGCCTTACCTGTAAGGCTTCTTGCATTAAAGTAAATGCAGTTTAGCCTACCAGACCTTCCACGCTCCCTGTCCTGCCCCTGCCCAGCCTGATACTGGACTTGCTTGCCTTTAACCTCTACATTTGCCTCAACTATCTCATCAGAGAGATTACTACTTTGGGTCCCACCCTCCTGCAAGACTAGTTTAAACCCTCCCGAGTAGTAGTCGCAAACCTCCCCTCAAGGATATTGGTCCCCTGCCAGTTCAGATGCAACCCGTCCTTCTTGTACAGGTCACCTCTGCACCAGAAGAGATCCCAATGATCCAAGTAGCTGAAGCCCTCCTGCCTACACCAGCTCTTCAGCCACGCATTCATTTGCCTAATCCTCCTATTCCTACCCTCACTAGCATGTGGCACAGGGAGTAATCCTGAGATTACAACCCGAGAGGTCCTGCTTTTTAACCTTCTGCCAAACTCCCTATATTCACTTTGCGGGACCTCATCTCTCTTCCTGCCTATGTCGTTAGTACCAATATGGACCACGACCTCTGGCTGCTCACCCTCCCCTTTCAGAATGTCCTGCAGCTGCTCCGAGACATCCTTGACCCTAGCACCAGGGAGGCAACATACCATCCTGCAGTCTCGTTTGCGGCCACAGAAACGCCTATCTGCACCCCTTACAATAGAATCCCCTATCACTTTTGCTCTTCCATCCCTTTTCCTCCCCTGCTTTGCAGCAGAGCCCTCCATGGTGCCACGAACTTGGCTGTTGCTGCTTTCCCCTGGGAGGTCATCCCCCCCAACAGTATCCAAAGCGGTATATCTGTTTGAGAGGGGGATGGTCATATGGGACTCCTGCACTACCTGCCTGCACCTACTACTCCATCTGGTGGTCATCCATCTCTTTTCTGCCTCTGCAGCCATGACCTGCGATGTGACTACCTCACTAAACGTGCTATCCATGACATCCTCAGCATCGCAGATGCTCCATAGTGAATCCACCCACAGCTCCAGCTCCGTAATGCAGGTAGCCAGTAGATGGATACACATCCTGCACATATGGTTATCAGGGACACTGGAAACGTCCTTGATTTCCCACATAGCGCAGGAGGAGCATATCACGGGGCTGAGCTCTCCTGCCATGACCTACCCTTAGATTAATTAGTTACTCCCTGAATTAAAAAATACTAATTACACTAGGGGCCTTGTTTTACCCACTCCAATCTAAAGTCCTTAAAAGAAAACACTTTACTAGTACTCACCTTATCACCAGAAGTTTTTTTTCAACAAAAAAAAACATTCCCCTTTTTTTAAGATATTTAATATTTTTAAGATATTTAATATTTTTAAGATATTTAAGATATTTTCCTCAAATACTGAAGCAGTCTGTTTAGAAATGCCGCAAGATCTGGACAATATCCAGGCTTGGGTTGATAAGTGGCAAGTAACATTTGCGCCACACAAGTGCCAATGACCATCTCCTACAAGAGAGAATCTAACCATCTCCCCTTGACATTCAATGGCATTACCATCGCTGAATCCCCCACTATCAACATCCTGGGGGTTACCATTGACCAGAAACTGAACTGGAGTAGCCATATAAATACTATGGCTACAAGAGTAGGTCAGAGGCTAGGAATCCTGCAGCGAGTAACTCATTTCCTGACTCCCCAAAGCCTGTCCACCATCTACAAGGCACAAGTCAGGAGTGTGATGGAATACTCTCCACTTGCCTGGATGGGTGCAGCTCCAACAACACTCAAGAAGCTTGACACCATCCAGAACAAAGCAGCCCACTTGATTGGCACACCATGCACAAACATTCACTCCCTCCACCACCGACGCACAGTGGCAGCAGTGTGTACCATCTACAAGATGCACTGCAGCAACGCACCAAGGCTCCTTAGACAGCACCTTCCAAATCCCAGACCTCTACCACCTCGAAGGCCAAGAGCAGAAGATGCATGGGAACACCACCACCTGCAATTTCCCCTCCAAGCCACACACCATCCTGATTTGGAACTATATCGCCATTCCTTCACTGTCGCTGGGTCAAGATCCTGGAACTCCCTTCCTAACAGCACTGTGGGTGTACCTACTTCACATGGACTGCAGCGGTTCAAGAAGGCAGCGCATCACCACCTTCTCAAGGGCAATTAGGGATGGGCAATAAATGCTGGCCTGGCCAGTGACGCCCTCATCCCATGAATGAATGAAAAAAAAAATGCATTAACAGCTGCTACTCACCAACCAATCACCTTGCAGCTCTCCTCTGACGTCATTGTTGGCTTTTTTTTTCAAAACTCCGGCGCGCTGGAAGAGCTCCTCTCCTCTCCCGGAAGGTAAGTACTATCAAGTTATTTATTATCAAATCGTTAAAAGAGCTTCCCATACTCATTCAATGTTTTGATGATGAAAAATCCAACACTTGAGGAAATATCAAAATTACACCTCAACATGAGTTGACAGCTTCAGGAGGGGAAGGGAGGAACTGGGAAAAGGGGACAACAGTGTATGTGCATGCCCACACACACACACACACACAATATTTTCATCCTGTCATTATTTGTTCATGTGGATTTTCATTTCAAATAAACAAAATTCTGCATAGCTGTGAACATTTATAATGCTACGTATTATAACATAACATACAATTGAGCAGCACAGGACTTCAACGCAAGGTTGATGAAAAGCAAAAATTTTGTACCATTCTGAGAAAACTCTTTGCTTTATTGACAGAATTCTACTGCTTTCCCATTACAAATTCATAAAAAAAAGAAGTGGGGCATTTATAAAATTTGTTCTTGTGATTTAGGCGATGCTGTCAAGGCTGCTTTTATTGCCCACCCCTTGTCCTGAGGAAGTGGTGGTAGACTTTAACTTAAATCTCTTCCACCTTTGTGTTGACAGTGCTCCCAAAATAGTGTTAGGTGGGAATTCCAGTATATCGACCTAATGCTGATGAAGGAATCATGATATAATTCCGGGTGAGGATAAACTGAAACCGGGAAGGGAACTGGTGTTCAGTTTCGCTGGTATCTCATTTCTTTTTTCTTAAAAATCAGCAGTCAGGCAAAACCACATATTTGGAAGTACAAGTTTAAACAAGCTATTCTCCCTACTTTTAGGCGCAAGGTTAATAATTTTTACAGAGCCTCCTCCTGCCGAGGTTTTGAGCTTCTACCTGACTGCTGTATATTTCTTCACTGTGGTACACTGATCAGCTACTTACATCTAGGTTAGAGAGCATCAGGTTTTGCACCAATATTGCCTACTTGCCTCTCTGTGGCAAAACTCCATCCAACAACCTTGTGATTTGAACCTGTGATCAGCTAGCTACAAATGCAGCACTCATTATATTAAGCTAACAGACCATCTTAATATAAGGTGTGATTCTGCATTCTTGTGCTTCCAGTACCGAATTGTGTATATACATTCATAATCAACGACCTGCACAAAGCATGCACCCATTCTGAGGCTGGTCTGAAATTGGGGCTCACCTTCATTTCAATAACTTAGGCAGAGGAAGCTAGCATATTTGAAACAAATGAGCTTTGCCTTGCTGGCAATGGCCCTTAAGTAAGTCCTGAAAGACGGAGAGAGCACAACAGATGGCCCAAGGGAATTTAAAAAAATTCTTTCATGGGATGTGGATGTCACTGGCTAGGCCAGCATTTATTGCCCATCCTGAATTGCTCGAGAAGTTGGTGGTGAGCCGCCTTCTTGAACCACTGCAATCCATGTAGTGTAGGTACACCCACGGTGCCATTAGGAAGGGAGTTCCAGGATCTTGATCCAGCGAAATTGAAGGAATGGTGATATAGTTCCAAGTCAGGATGGTGTGTGGCTTGGAGTGGAACTTGCAGGTGGTGGTGTTCCATGCATCTGCTGCCCTTGTCCTTCTAGGTGGTAGAGGTCAAGGGTTTGGAAGGTGCTGTCAAAAGAGCCTTGGTGAGTTGCTGCAGTGCATCTTGTAGATGATATACACTGTTGCCACTGTGCATCAGTGGTGGAGGGACTGAAAGTTGGAGGTGGTGGTTGAGGTGCCAATCAAGTGGGCTGCTTTGTCCTGGATGGTGTCAAGCTTCTTGAGTGTTGTTGGAGTTGCACCCATCCAGGCAAGTGGAGAGTATTCTATCAAACTCCTGACTTGTGCCTTGTAGATGGTGGACAGGCTTTGGGGAGTCAGGAAGTGAGTTAGTCGCCAGAGAACTCCAAACCTCTGACCTACTCTTGTAGCCACAGTACTTATATGGCTGGTCCAGTTCAGTTTCTGGTTAATGGTAACCCCAGGATGTTGATAGTGGGGAATTCAGTAATGGTAATGCCATTGAACATTAAGGAGAGATGTTTAGATTCTCTCTTGTTTGAGATGGTCATTGCCTGGCACTTGTGTGGCATGAATTTAACTTGCCATGTATCAGCCCAAGCCTGAATGTTGTCCAGGTCTTGCTGCATATGGACATAGACTGCTTCAGCATCTGAGGAGTCACGAATGGTGCTGAACATTGTGCAATTATCAGCAAACATCCCTACTTCTGACCTTATGATGGAGGGAAGGTCATTGATGAAGCAGCTGAAGATGGCTTTGCCTAGGACACTACCCCGAGGAACTCCAACAGTGATGTCCTGGGTCTTGGATGATTGACCTCCAACAACCACAACCATTTTCCTGTGCTCAGTATGACTCCAACCAGTGGACAGTTTTCCCCCTGATTCCCATTGACTCCAGTTTTGCTAGGGCTCTTTGATGTCACACTCGGTCAAATGCTGTCTTGATGTCAAGGGCACTCACTCTCATCTCACTTCTTGAGTTCAGCTCTTTTGTCCATGTTTGGACCAAGACTGTAATGAGGTCAGGAGCTGAGTGGTCATGGCGGAACCCAAACTGAGCATCGGCGAGCAGGTTATTGGTGAGTAAGTGCCAATTGATAGCGCTGTTGACGATGCCTTCCATCACTTTGCTGATTACTGAGTGTAAACTGATGGGGCGGTAATTGGCCGGGTTGGATTTGTCCCGCTTTTTGTGTACAGGACATACCTGGGCAATTTTCCACATTGCAGGGTAGATGCCAATGTTGTCGCTGTACTGGAACTGCTTGGCGAGAGGCATGGCCAGTTCTGAAGCACAAGTCTTCAGTACTATTATCAGATTTCTGTCAGGGCCCATAGTCTTTGCTGTATCCAGTGCCTTCAGCCATTCCTTGATTTATGTGGAGTGAATCGAATTGGTGGAAGAATGGCATCTGTGATGCTAGGAACCTCAGGAAGTGGCCGAGATTGATCATCCACTCGGCCCTTCTGGCTGAGGATGGTTTTTCTTTTGCACTGATGTTCTGGGATCCCCCATAATTGTGGATCAGGATATTTGTGAAGCCTCCTCCCCCGTTAGTTGTTTAATTGTCCACTACCATTCATGACTGGCTGTGGCACGACTGCAGAGCTTAGATCGGATCCGTTGTTTGTGGGATCATTTAGCTCTGTTTATTGCATGCTGTTTCTGCTGTTTGGCATGCATGTAGCTCTGTATTGTAGCTTCACCAGGTTGACACCTCATTTTTAGGTATGCCTGGTGCTGCTCCTGGAATGTTCTCCTCCACTCTTTATTGAACCAGGGTTGATCCCCCGGCTTGATGGTAATGATAGAGTAGGGTTTTTGCCAGGCTGTGAGGTTACAGATTGTGGTTGAATACAATTCTGCTGCTGCTGATGGCCCACAGTGCCTCTGGATGCCCAGTTTTGAGTTGCTAGGTCTGTTGAGAACTCCCAGGACAACTCCCTCTCAACTGTATACTGCTGTGCCGCCACCTCTGGTGGGTCTGTTCTGTCGGTGGGGCAGGACATACCCAGGGATGGTGATGATGGTGTCTGGGACATTGTCTGTAAGGTATGATTCTGTGAGTACAACCAGGTCAGGCTGTTGTTTGACTAGTCTGTGGCTTGACTAGTCTGTGGCAAGGCTTTCCTATTTTGGCACAAGTTCCTAGATGTGGGCTGAAGGGCCTGTTTCAGTGCTGTATCACTCTATGACTCTATGTTAGTAAGAACGACTTTGCAGGTTTGACAGGGCCGGGTGTGCTGTTGTTATTTCTGGTGCCTAGGTGGATACTGTGTGGTCTGTCCAGTTTCATTCCTTTTAGACTTTTCTCTTGTAGTTTGGTACAACTGAGTGGCATTTCATGAGGGCATTTAAGAGTCAACCACATTGCTGTGGTCTGAAGTCAGCGCAGATTAGTAAACTCAATGGGTTTTTACGACAATTGACAATGGTTTCATGGTCACCATTACTGAGACTACCTTTTTCTCTAATTCCAGATTTATTAATTGAATTTAAATTACACAGGCTGCCATGTGGGATTTGAACCCATGTCCCCAGAGCATTAGCCTGGGCCTCTGATTTACTAGTCCCGTGACAGTACCATGATGCCACCACCTCCCACTTTGGTTAACCGTGGAGCTAAGAGACCACTTCCTGCTCCACTCAGGGCAACCTAATTTCTTGAAGGGGACCAAAGCAGGTCTAAAAACAGACACATGTAAGGGTCCTAACAACTGTCTTAAGTGGTCTGGCTGTGATACCTTAAAATTTGTTCAACCCAAAATGAGATTGGAAGAATTTCAGATGTTTTTGGAACGTTGAAGTCAGCACTGTGACATTGGTGGTTTTGGTGTGAAATATCGGTGCAGCAGCGTCCAACTTTTAACCCAAAGACTCTACTTTCCCTTCTGAAACATTGTAAGAGATCATTTAATTTCACATGATAACTTGTTTAACTTTGTTTGAGAAACCCCCATTTGTATATATATTGAATAACACCAAATTAAATTCACCACATTAAAAACATTAGCAGCACTATTTATTATTCTACCTCACTTCCCAATACTGGAAGTCCTTACCTTCCTCAGAAGTTAAGAGACACACAAAGGGTGATAATGCAAATGGCATATGATGCTTGGTCAATTGTTGATAAATTTTAAATTGCTAGATTTCTGTGAACCAAAGGTATTAAGGAATATGAGACAAAGGTGAGTATATGGATCTTGGTCACAGATCAGCCATAATCTCACAGAAAGGTGGAAAAGGCTTGAGGAGCTAAATGGCCTACTCCTCTTCCCATGATCCTACATTCTTCCCTTTGTCTTGCAATCTGGAGGCCTTTAAAACTGAATTAATATTTTCTGATTGACCTAACCCTCTCTTTTTGTGGTGCCTTAGCTCATTAATTACGTTTCTTAATCTTAACAGTAAAACAATTGTCACAGTGTCTGGTAACCTCTCCTATATTTGCAGTGCTAACAGCTACCTTCACAGTATAACATGTCAGCTGAGGTATCCAAATACTTCTTTGAGAAATATGAACCGTGCAGTGAAAAGTGTGGACTTGCAATTTTTTATGAAGAGTTTGAAGTTTCCAATGTACCTTCATAAAAAGCAAAACTGGTTGCAGTAATAAAAAGAGGCAACATAAAAATGTGCCAGTAAAAAAGATTCAATCTTTTGAAAGCTACAGTTCATCTGTCGTTATTGGAGCATTATTCAGCCAATAATTCTACAATTGTAACTACATTGTGTGAATTTCCAGAGCCCATATTCCACACTTCTCCACAGACAGTTGTCTGTATAACTGATGTATATTACATCAGTTATAAGGGGAGAATATGGTTCCTAGGAATTCAGGCAATAAATGCAGTTACAATTGTAGAAATATTGGTTGAATAATTCTTCAATAACTCTGGATGTATTGTACTTGAATATTTGTAAAAAGCCTCTAAAACAGAAGGTCCAGCAGTTTTTAAGGGCTATGATGGTATGGTTTCTAAACAAAGAAATACTGACAGGTATTACTTTCAACAATGGGAAAATAAAGACAATTTAAATGAGTATCTCCATTTTCAGCTTTTAAAAGGACAGTTGTAGACTGTTTGAATTGGCTTCTGTTAAAGGCCCACATTATCAATCCATTACTTGACATTGTAAGATTAATTGGGACTTTCCAGGTCTATTTATTTTGTTTTGTGATCCATCTTCCTGTACAGATTACTTTTGTTGTTTTGTCAATTTTTATGTGAGATGAGTTTTGATTGACTGAAATGCCCATTTGTTGGAACATTGTAAATCTGACAGTCGTAATATATCCCATTTTACAGGATGGCAAAGGTAACAGACTGATTCAATAATTCAGGGTTAATGACCTTCATGATATTCATCAACCTTACTTTACCATCTAATTGTGTGATGATAGAAACTAAATTGACAATATTTGCAAAATAGGACCACTTTCCTATTTATTGTTCCTAATGAGCCTAAAATAAACTTAAAATAATAACTGCTGTAATATATTTTCTGCTATGAATCATTAGCTTATCCACCATCATCAAAGAGTGAATAATTAGTTGATTAAAGGTCAGACTCATTATAGGTGGTTCCTGGTGTGTGGAAACTTACATTTTTGCCTCGTTCTATGTAAACCAATTTGGTTTTCTGGAAATCTCACAGAGCTTGTGGGATGCGCTGTATATTAATATCTTCAATATTGTGCCTTAAAATTGACTAAAATTATAACACAACTAATGGCCATACCACTGTTGAAAAGACAGGATTCAAAATGAATCAATAATTCTTTGGACTGAATGTCTTTGAACTTCCCCTAACATCTGGTGCCCCTTTGATCCTGCCACATGAACAGGATTCCATGTGAGTTGCAACAGAGAGCAACTGAAAGCTGCTTGGCTTCACAAAAATTCGTTGACATCACAAATTCACACCCAAAATTGACTAGAAATATAATTGTGGGGCATTTTGTTTTCTAGATATAATCAACAACTTGAAATCAGCTCTGATGAAGTGTAATGGGCTCTGGTAAGGTTAAATCTCACTTAGGGTCATTTTTGCAGGACTAGTCCTTGAGCTTGTAGAAATTTAAGATTATTTGTTCAACATTTCTTCCCACACCATAATATTTTCCTGTACAAATTATTAAACAAGTTGGGTTTTCATGGCTGCAGAGCAAGAGTAAAACCTTTAATTTTTTCAGATAATTGTTGGTTAATTAAAGTTGGAGATTTTAGATATATGAAAATCCAACAGCCAATATCTTATTGATGGTTTAATTTTGAGACCTTAGCTGCCTATGGGTGCTGTGCTTTCTGAAATGCTGCACTGTGCACTAGTAACATCTAATGGCAGTAAACAAGTTTAGCAACTGTTCTTTCATATTAAGAGATCTGTTAAGATCAAAACCAATTAAAATCAGCTTTTCTCTACCATTTACATACTGCATTCTTTTCAGTTAAGAATGCTGGTTCATACTCATGCCTTTATCTATAAATCAAATGTAGTCAGCATTCAATTTGTAGCATTAGTTACAATCTTGTGCTTCATGCAGAAATTATCATACAGTTGATATTGACAGTATTATCACATTGCTCATGAACACAAGGATGTACGAATTTTCACTCTTCTGAAAAAACATGATGGTGGAAAATGGAGAACTGACAAATCTTGGTGCCAGCAGAGGAGGTGCCAATCTCTCAGGCAGAAATACTAAGCATTGAATATATTAAATAAATTCCTGGTTTTCATGGTTGCAGGAATGAATGTAGCAAATCTACCACTATAGGGCTAATGCATTGACAAAACTTTGTCAAATTATCAACCCTGGAGTGACCCTGATGAGCAACAGTTTAATCAGTTTAACAATCCATTTGTTAGCCATTCACAGTCAGCAGCTTGCAAATTCTGGAGTTGGATTCATTGAAAACAACATGCCAAGTGCTTTTTTTGAAGAAAAGTGTTGAGTTACTTGGGACAAAGCTTTAGTTGAATCTTCAACCTTGGTAAAGAGTTATTGATGGGTAAGATTGCCTGAAGTTAAGCTTTAAAATTGAGAAGCTTAAAGGGAGTGATTCTGGTCATAAATTTTAGAAGTCAGAGATTTGAACATATGTAAGAAATCCATGAATATTAGAGTATGTTCAAATTTAAATCAAAAAGGAGTCCAATAGTTGTAATGACAATTTTTAATATTGTTCAATTATATACGGGCATGCAAGGTAATGGCTGAAGATATAAGATGGCAAATCAAGAAAGAAGACTACAAACAACCAAAAGCCAGAACCAATACTCTGTGGAAGATGGAACTATTTCAAACTAATAGTTAAACTGCTAGTTGATCAAAAGAGATACTGGATTAACAGTTGGATTAGGCCTAGTTTCTGGCGTAGGGATCACAATGCACAATCACCCTACGCCCAGTCAAGCTGAGGCAGGCAGTACACAAAATTGCGCGGACTGCTCATTTCAATGATTGTGGTGTGCAGCCAGTGAGAAACATGCTGCTGGCTGGCTGCACTTTCAGCGGGGTCCCAGAAACATGCATGGCGAGCATGATGTACGGCTAGCCTGCATTTCGACAGCCTGCCCATCTTAAAGTGAAGGTGCACTCAAGCTATAACAGCTGCTGGAACTGTGCCAGAAAGTGTTGGAGGAAAGAAAGCAGACTGCAAACAGAGCAACAGAAGAGAGACAGGGCTCCAAGGTTCTTTGTTGCAATGCTAAGGGCCTTAGTGTAGCAGGCCAAGAGGTGGAGAGATGTGATGCTTCCACAGGAGGCTGGGAGGCCTTCAAGACAAACCCTTCAAAGGAATGGGAGCAAGTGGCCACAGAAGTCAATTCCTTAAGTCTGGCCCCAAGGACCTGGCTGCAGAGATGGAAAAAGTTCAATGACCTGACATGAGTGTTCAAGGTCAGTGACTGCGTTTTCAGAGGACATCTACCTAACGCACCACCAACCTCTCATGCTGCTCAATGCATCACAACCGCATCACTCACCCATCAGCAATCAGGACTCATGCTTAACTTTCAGACACTCCACCTCACCCTCACACATTTACCGATGCTGCCAGCCTCACACCCACCTCTCACAGTTTTCTCACGCTTACAACTATTCAGCTTTGGCAGGCATGTCACCCAACCACAGTGCAACAGACTCACTGACATTCTTCCCTCTCTCTTGCAGGACAAGGTTACACATAACAGCAGGAAGCAGCAGAGAACTGGGGGCGACCGGCACACCTGCATCTCCTAAGTCCCAAGGAGGAGACGGTGTTCGACATCATGGGGCCGGCAATCATTGAGGCCATTGCATCTGGCTTCACCAAAAACATTCAGGATGACAGTTTGTTTCTGCCTTATGGCCTTTGCAAATCCCACCTTACCCTTATCCTGCTATCTGGCATGAAGTGCAAGCTGCAGATGGTGCGAACTTGGATCTCTTGCTTTCCACTCTAACTTCCTCTCCTCACCCCCCCCAACCCTCCCCTTCTGCATTTTTGCTTTCAAATACCCAGGAACTGTTGGCTGGCCAGCAGCCAGTGCTGCATCACCATGAAGAACGCGAGCAACAGCAGATGTCTGATGAAGAAGCGCCATCGCTTGATCTGACATCCGCAGCCATCAGCTCAGATACTGACATTTCACGCATTTTTGAAGGAAGGATAGAGTCGAGATCAGCATGTGTTGAGTTCACTGAGCATGAGTGGGCTACAGCCAGGCCAAGGGCATAGGATACTGTATGTGTCAGCTCACCAGAGGGCAAAGTCACACACAAATTCTGCTGTAGAAGATTCAGATAAGACTTTGATGGGGCGGTGTACAGGAGAATGCTAATCGACATGCACACAGAGATACTTGGTGCATTGGCAGCATAGAGGAGTCCAGCTCCGACTTGGCACAGAGCTTTATGCAGAGCTTGGGGCCTGTCCTTTCCAGTGTGGAAGTGGTGGCCAAATCCATGTCAATGCTTGTGAACCCAGCAATGATGCAACGTCTGGTGGTCGATGTTTCAGCTTCATTGCAGCACAGGCAGAAGCCACCCAACGTCTCAGTGGCGACATTTGGAGACAGGCTCCAGAGAGTACTGAAGGACTTCCCCCTCCGAGTGGTCCAGGTAGTAGAATAGTTGTTTAAGGATGCCTACGATTTTCTCCACAATGTTCCTGGCTTTTATTGCAGGCAAGCTGTCCACATGTGGTCAGGCGGAAGAGGGGAGTCATGAACCAGGTGTAGAATGGGTAGCCCTTGTCACCAAGTATTCAGCCTCTGGTTCACCATAGTTGCTCAAATATGGTGGATATGGTTGATCTTTGGAGTGTTCAATGGTTTAATTGATCTGTGTTTGATGGCGTTAGTCTGTTCACCGGTCAGTGTTCACTTTGCTTAATTGCTTAAGTCTGTGGGTGGAGCTTAAGGGTTATGAAACAACATACAAGAAAGTTCTGGTAAAAACAGATTGATTTCAGTAGAGACAATGGGCTGAATTTTACCAGCCCCTTGACGCCGTGGGTCATGGTGGGGAGGCCCGTAAAATGCAAGCGGGAGCAGCCCGCCATGACCCACGACGCCGAGAAGGCCCCACTGGATATTAGTGGCGGTGACGAGACCTCGATGCGGCAGGGTCTTCATCTAAATATTTAAATGAACATAAATAAGATGCAAATGGCCTTACCTGCTGGCGGCGGCCATCCCATGCCAATTTTACGGCCGCTGATCTCAACTCGCGCGCCTTCGGAACTCTGGATGGAGTTCCGAGGTGAAAAACTGGTAGGGAGGGGGGAGGACTAAAATTATCAGGGCGGGAGAGGGGGGGGAGTGGAGAAGACATTGTTTATTGGCTGTGGCGATGGTGGGAAGGGGTTGAAGTGCAAAAGTGACGAGGTTCGGAGGGGGGAGAGTTTGCAATGTCAGTAAAGTTAATTCAGGGTTGCTGGCCCTAAAATAGACATTGGGGGATGGTTGAAAGGATCTCCAGGTTCCCATAAAATTTTAAAATGAGGTTTTAACCAATTTCCCCTTTAAATATTAAAATTTGATCCAAGGGCATTGAAGCCCTTTAAAATGGCGCCGGCACCTGCGCAGTGGTGCCAGACGGCGTTGCCGGGAATGCAGCAGCTGTCCCCTCTATGTCATTGGGGGTAGCTGCTCTGCCCCCTCTATTTAAATGAGCCCCCGCATATCGCGGGGGCTTGGCGGCAGCACTTGCGTGGCGCACTGATAAAATTCAGCCCAATGTGTAGAAATCTTGTAAGTGCTGAGATATTTTAAAGTACTGTAAGTAAGCCAGTTGTTGACTTAGGACGAGTGTCATCTCTGCATTTCTCTGAGATAAATCAAATATATAAAATATCTATCAACTGCTGAATACATAACAATTTTCGCAAGATTAACATATTGTGGCTGCTGCCAGGATTGCGGGCATTCACCAACATGATGTTTTGGGAATGGTCGCACACCAATTGCACATTTAGAAAGTGGCAACTCTTCCAGTTATTAATATGTGTGGCCCACAGAGCTACATATGTACTGTCGAAGGCTCACTGCAACATTGGGAATCCTACTAGCCCGGTAAAGCTCCTCCTGCTTCTCTCTGGTAAAAAGAAACACAATGAAGCTCCTCTCCTGGCATGTAGGACCTTTGTCACCTCCCTGATGCAGCGATGCACGGTGAACTGTGGGATGTTGCCAACGTCACCTGCTCCCACCTGGAATGATCTACCAGTGTAGAAATTGAGGGCAATGGTGATCTAATGGCCACTGGGAGCAGCAACCTTGTCCTGCTCTGTGGCTGCAGGTGGAGTTGTGGGAGGTGGCAAAGTTAAGTTACCACTTCCTTTGTGAATCATAGTCACCTCAGACACTGCTCCTGGCTGAGGTGGAGATAGCAGAAGTGCTCCCTGAATGTCCTTGGTTGATATCTTCTATTGGGTGCCCTTCTCCTCCTCCTTCTGTTCACAACTTCCCCTCTCTGATATCTCTGCTCCATGTCCTTGTCGTGTAAAGCCCAAGAGGGACTGCAACTAAAGCCCCCATTAGTGAAAGCAGGCTTTCTGCTGACAGGCCTCCAAATTCTTCTGTTCTCCTTGTCAATTCCAGCATCACTCCCTTCTGAATCCAACTGCTCACTCTGCAGCAACAAAAGAAAGTTAAAAGCACCTCAACTGGAAATTCCTTGCTCATCCCTTTAAATAACCCCAGTGGGAAGGGGGTGGGGGTCCCTTGTGCAATTGAATGTATGTTCAGCTGGGAATGTTTAAGAGAGGGCATTAAAGGACATGTGATGTCCAAAATGGCACATCACAATCCAAATCAGTGTTAGATGCTGTTTGATGTCACGATCTGTCCACTATGCATGCTTCCGGCTCACATATGACACAGCCATGCTAGCACCCTTATCATGGCGTGCCATGCAGGCTGTTCCGAAAGTGGACAGAAGCGATTGGGCCAGTATTTTAGGAACATAGGAAATAGGGGTAGGAGTGGGCCATTCAGCCCCTCAAGCCAGCTCCACCATTCAACTAGATCATGGCTGATCTTCTACTTCAACGCCATTTTCCCGAACTATCCCCATATCCTTTGATAGCTTTAATATCTAGAAATCTATCGATCTCTGTCTTCAACATACTCAATGACTGAGCCTCCACAGCCCTCTGGGGTAGAGAACTCCACAGATCTACCACCCTCTGAAGAAATTGCTCCTCATCTCATTCCTAAATGGTCTACTTCTTATTCTGAGATGGCGCCCCCTGGTTCTAGACACCCCCCCCCTGCCCCTAGGCCAGGGGAAACATCCTTCCTGCATCAACCTTGTTGAGCCCTGTAAGAATTTTGTATGCTTCAATGAGATCACCTCTCATTCTTCTAAACTCTACAGAATACAGGTCCAGTCTCCTCAATCTCCCCTCATAGGACAATCCCGTCATCTCAGGAATCAGTCTGGTGAAGTTTCGTTGCACTTCCTCTATGGCAAATATATCCTTCCTTAGGTAAGGAGGCCAAAACTACACAATACTTCAGGTTTGGTCTCACCAAGGTTTGATACAGTTGCAGCAAGATTTCTTTATTCCTGTACTCAAATTCTTTTGCAATAAAGGCCAATATACCATTTGCCTTCCTAAATTCTGCACATTAGCTTTCAATGACTTATGAACAAGGACACCCAGGTCCCTTTGGACATCAACACATCCCACCATCTCACCATTTAAGAAATATTATTCATTTCTGTTTTTCCTAGCAAAGTGTGATTTCACATTCTTCCACATTATATTCTATCTACCCTGTTCTTGCCTACGCACTTAGTCTGCCTAAATCCCCTTGAAGCATCTTTACATGTTCCTCATAACTCACATTCCCACCTAATGTTGTGTCATCAGAAAACTTTTTCTGTCAACGGTTTTCTGTCCGTTAACTAATTCTCAATCCATGCCAGTATATTACCTCCAATCCCCTGTGCTCCAATTTTGCTTAGTAACCTGCTGTGTGGAACTGTTATGGTCAAGTGAGGAGGGGCCAAAGGGCTTCCCTCTTTTCCCTCTATTGTTTGAGCACAACAGATTTAATTATTTCTTAAAGTGGATGTACTGGCCAATTCAGTAGGTGTTGATTGGTTCGTGTTATGATCATAACACGAACCAATCAGCCAGGTTTTCTTACATTTAACAAAGAAAGCGGTTAACTTTATTGCACCTAAACTGAACTAATAAAAATAATTAACAACGCACCAACTTTCATTCACACATGTGCACTAGAGGTTTACACACACACAAATAGGTTACAGAGTGGGAAAGGTAGATTGGTTGAGTTAAAGTCCATAAAACAAAAAATTTACAGTCTGTGGAGTTTGATGATTCGGCTGGCTTCTAGCTGAGGCTTTTAGTTTGAAGAGGTAGATGACTGGTTCTATGGGTCTCTTGGAGACAGCGATACGGATGATTTCCTCCAACGGTGTTTCTGATTGTAGCCGGGGTATGCCAAGGTGGTTGATCAACAAGCAGGATTTGAAAGCTTTCAAGATGGCTTGGAGAGAGAGAGAGAGACCCCCCACCTAGGGTCTGCACATGTCAGAGTCCAAAAGCTTCTCTTCTCTTTGCTGCAGAAAGACACAAGCTTAAAACTACAGATGGGGAGGGGCTTGTCACTCAGTCATTCAAGAATAGCAGTTAGCAATATTTCTCTCTTGCTAAAAAGAATAAGCAGTTCCCTTAAACTTCCTGGGTCTTGGTTCATGCTGGGATATGAGCAGACATCTTGTTTCCCTCCACACAGCATTGCAGTGCTGGAAATTAGGTGGCCATCTTAAGCTGCCAACAAGGTCATCCTTGTAGCTTTTATTTTTTAAAAGTGTTTTAAAAAATATAGATTCAGATCTCCAGTCAGTGGATGCAAGAAAATTATCATTCAACAATGCACATTGGTGTAACAGGGACTTTATCGAAAGCCTTCTGAAGATCCAAATACACCACATCCACTGGTTTCCCCTTATCTGTTCTGTTAGTTACTTCCTCAAAAAAACTCAACAGGTTCGTCAAACATGATTTCTCTTTTATAAATCCATGTTGACTCTGCCCAATCCTACCATTATTTTATAATTGTCTCATTATCACATCCTTCATAATAGATTCTAACATTTTCCCTATTATTGATGTCAGGCTAACAGGTCTGTATTCACTGTATTTTCACTATCCTTCCTTCTTTTTTAAATAGTGGGGTAACGTTTGCTAGCCTTCAATCTTCAGGAACCATTCCATAATACATAGAATTTTGGAAGTTGATCACCAATACATCCACTATTTCTACAGCCACCTCTTTCAACACTCTGGGATGTAGATCATCAGGTCCAGGGGATTTAGTAACTTTCAGTCCCATTAATTTCTCCAGTACTTTTTTACTAATACTAATTTCTTCCAGTTTCTCATTCTCGCTAGTCCTTTGGTTCTTTAGTATTTCTGGAAGGATATTTGTATCTTCCTCTGTGAAGACAGACATAAAGTATTTGTTTAGTTTCTCTGCCATTTCCTTATTCCCCATTATAAATTCCCCTGTCTCTGCCGGTAATAGGTCTACATTTGTCTTTGTTAATCTTTTCCTTTTTACATACCTATAGAAGCTTTTACAATCCATTTTTATGTTTCTTGCTAGTTTTCTTTCATATTCTATTTTTTCTTTCTTTATCAATTTCTTGGTCCTCCTTTGCTGAATTCTAAAATGCTCCCAATCCTCTGGTTTACTACTTTTTTGGGCAACTTTATAAGCCTCTTCTAATACAATCTTTAACTTCTCTTGTTAGCCATGGTTGGATCACTTTTCCTACTGTGTTGTAGTGCCTGAAAGAAATGTATATTTGTTGCAAACCATGTATTCTTTAAATGCTAGCCATTGCCTGTCTACCGTCATACCTTTTAACATAGTTTCCCAATCCACCACAGTCAACTTGCCCCTCTTACCTTCGTAGATTCCTTTGTTTAGATTTAAGACCCTAGTTTCAGATTCACTTACGAGCTGTGGGCTTCTGTAGAACTGGCACAAGTGGCTACGGAGATCAATTTTGCGGCCTTTGGGGGAGAAACTTGTTGCATAGTGCTGCTTGTGAATGTATTCCTGCCCCTTTATGTTTTTATAGTAAAATCCCCTCAAATAAAAATAAACAGAAGCTGCATGATTGCTACCTGTAGCTTTGCTATGTAAACTGAAAAGGGCTGACTTTGCC
Organism: Heterodontus francisci; assembly: GCF_036365525.1. Lineage (NCBI taxonomy): Eukaryota > Metazoa > Chordata > Chondrichthyes > Heterodontiformes > Heterodontidae > Heterodontus > Heterodontus francisci. The sequence goes on along the minus strand of NC_090371.1, from coordinate 71,215,028 downwards.
AAGCACATACTCTTATCCTCAAAACTGAATGTTACTGAATTGCTGTACTAAATTGAACCCAGCTGTGATACTATAATTCTGACTTATTTTGAATTATGCTGTGATAAACCAAACTTGCATTCCTATAGCGCCTAATGAGATCTCTGGGAAATTTTTAATAGAACTTCACAAACACCATCTCTATACAATGAATAACCTTGACGTGCACAGGCGGTGGGGATACTTGGCTGCCATAGATAGCTCCAACAAAGAGCAATGAGATGAATGAGCAGTTAATCTGTTTTTGGTGATTTTATTTGAAGGATAAATGTTTGTTAGAACACCAGGAGATTTCCCTTTTCGACATCAAATCATGCCACAGATTCTTTAAATTCCACCCGAGCAAAAATAGACCATGCTTTGGTTAGAAATTCCACCCGGAAGACAGCATCTCTGACTGCAGCACTCCTCAAGGCTGTGCTGAAGTATCAGTCTTGATTAAGCGCAGTTGAACGAAGGTCACACACATGCTAAATTAAAAACAACTAATGCTATCATAGTACAACTCCAAAGAATAAGCAATTGTCTTGTTTTACTGCAGAGAATTAACGTATTAAAGGAGTTATCAGTTGTCTGTCAAATTGTTCTCTGTTTAGTCATTTGTTTCTTTTGGATGAACCAAGAGTTACATGGACCCTTGTATTGAATTAATTTATGAAGGATGACCTCAAGGACCAAATTAGGCATCAGACATAAAAACCCTAGAAACAAACCGAAATTACAATCCATTATTTCTTGTGTTTTACAAAGCCAGGAGGATTAGAGAGCAAATGGAATCTTTCAATTGTGTTCCAGCTATGTAATTTGGGAAACATTCCAACCCAGCATTATTCTATTTAAAGTTCTTAATTAGTTCAATAAATTGCTTTACCCAAAGAATATGCCATTTTGATTAAAATATATGTACTTGCCAACAAATAGCTTTAATGTAACTTGACTGGGTGATGGAGGGGGTGTAGGGGTTACAGCACTTCATCTTCACTTCTGGGATTTAGAATCAAATTTAACACAGGCAAATGGAATGAAAGTCTCCTTTCTATATGCAGTGTAAGGGTATTAGGTGGAATACATTTGGACAAATTAGACTGGTTTTTCTGCAGGACTTTTCCATCGGAAGTGTGGTGGTACTGGACTTCTTCCTGCTCAACATCGCTGGTACTGAGCCTTCAAGCATCAGATTAATTGTGGCTGAGCTCCAGACTTTGTAAGTATCTTTAATTGGATGCTCTGTTGAGGAATGGGAACTAGTGTACTGCTATCTGTGTTTGGTTAGAGCATACACATTATTAGAACAGAGCAAAAGGAGATTTAATTTGCATTTAACTATATTAAGCTATGCTGAATCTGACCGTGTTTGATGTTGAAACTCAGTGCCAAAAATGGAAAAGCACTTCACTTCCAAGGCAGTTTATCTTTCATTTTGACTCTCTATTCAACAGGCCCATCCATATCCACTTTATCTTTCTGTCTTTAACCTTGTGCAGCTCCAACCAAGATCAATGCAAGCTTCAAGGGCATTAGGGTAAATTCAGTGCATCATACTCTGACAAGGGAGCAACACTCAAAGGGAGCGCAGGTCAGAGATAGAACTAACAAAGTTTGGCCCCAATTCTCTGAATCACACTCCACTGGGAGTAGAGGATCAATTAATTTATCTTACTATCCCATGTTTTTCCTGTGCATCCTTGCAGATTTCTGGTCTGTATCCTGATTTCAATAACTTTACAACAATCCATCACTATTTTTTGTCTGTTTTACCCACTTACTTTCCTCTTCATTTTCCTTTATATTGGAGGGTTTTTTGCATATCTTTTCCATGCCTTTTAACCAGATTACTTAAATATTTCCATGTCTTTTTATTCTTTTTATGCTTTATCATTGCCTCACTGGGTTGATCTTTGTGCATTATTCCACCAGCTTTCATCTAATTCCAGTTTTTGAAAGTACCTATTTGTAGAGAATTCAAACAATTAACTCCTCTCAGTGACAAAAGTCAGTATCCTTGACTCTTGACTTCTGTCTATCATTCCTCTCACTGCTCCCCCTTCCCACTTTATTCAGTCTATTAACATTGGTTTATCTACCATGTACCAGGTCTAGCAAAGGGCGTACACTCTTACTATTTCCACTGCATTCCCTGTGAAGTTACAACTGCAAACCAGGATCAGCTCCAAGGGAATTTCAGGCCTATGTCCTTTCTTCCTTCAGAGGCACTAACAATGTACTGCCTTTAAGAGTGATGTTCCTTTAAGATCTTAGTTTGCTGATGAGCTGAGTACCAGAATATAGTCATGTGACTCAGAGCCAGAATCACTCTGTAACTGTAACACCCAGAGTGTTCTGTAAATAATTAGCTCTGTACTGTATAATAATATAGCTGTAATAAACCTGTTAGAGATCTTCAACCAACAGGACTCTATGCATCTCATGTATGTTGCATCAGACAACATAAAAAGAACTTGTTACATGGTGGCAGCTGCGGTGAGAAAACAAAGTCTAAATTGAAGACCACAGGGAAAGCAGCTTTAAAAACTACTTTCCGACAGCTAAAAGAGAGAAAGTTTTTAAAAAATATTGGCCCAAACAGGAAAAGAAGAAAACACTTCCCTCAAGCTGTAGAAGATGAAGCACTGAACGACAGGTTGCCAAATCACTGTGATCAGGTGAGTCATTGTCCCGATGGTCCAGGAATCGTCATTGAAAAAAAAACTTTGAGCTGCTTGAAAAGTTGATTTTTTTTCAAAGGCTCTACGAGACTGATCGAAGTCAGTGTCATTACAAAACTTTTTTTAAAAAAAAACATTAAATCACTCAAGCATGAAGAACATTCATTCACTCAGCCAAAGTATTAAAAAACTCATAAAACCAGTCAAATGCGAAGAATTACCTATTGAACGGCTGTATAAATAAACTCCAGCAGAGAAAAAAAGTGAAATGCCTACTGCACAGCTGTGTAAACAGAGAGACTAGAGTGCTGGAAGCTAGATAAACAGACAAGCACTGCTATACAACTGCTCCTGTCAATCAAAGCAGCCAAGAGAGCTTTTTTTAAAGGGAGAGCAGTATAGAGTCATAGAGCAAGTCTTAAAGAAAGTTTTGAGCAAAAGAACAGCAGAAAGATGGATGCCAAATTTCACAGCATGAACTGGAAGGCTGCGGATATCTTATGTGAGTTGGAAATGAGGGATTGCACAGAATCAATACCTCTGGATTATCATAAGAGGACCAGAAAGATCCTGCACATATATGGAAAGTGCTAGAAGGTCAGCTCCGATTACGAGTGAATTTTAGAATTCACCACCTGGAATCGATGTCCTACAGGCAACAGCCACAGGAATCAATAGAACAGTTCATCAGTAGATGCTGTAGTGAGGGCAATGAATGTGACTTCTGAGAAGCTGAGATGTTGGACTAAATATTGGAGCTGGTGATTGTATCAATACCCATTGAAGCATTGCAGAAAGACCTCTTGAGGAAAAAGAAAGGTCACAGCATTGATGCACTTCTGGAAGATGGCAGGAAATACAAAGCCATTGTAGCTGGACAACAGCATCTGCAAGCACTAGCTGCAGCCAACAGTGGTCCAGGTCAAGACGAGCAAGAAAGCTGTGTGATAAGTGTGGCTTGTCCCACTCACCATGAAGTTGTCCTGATTTTCAAACCCCGTGCAAGGTGTGTGGTGCAAAAGGACACTGGGCCCGCCTATGCAAGAAATATGGTTCCGAAGATATAGCCAGAAGTCATAGTGGAGTGCAGACAAACAGATGACAGGTGCAGAAACAGGGCAACAGCTGCAAGGAGAGCTGCAGAGACTGTCAAAACACTCACTGATACATGAGGTCCATGGCAAAACAGACCTGAGACAAGACTCAGAGAGAAGTAGTTCCCAGCCAAAAGACAAACAGGCGTTAGACATTGTGAATCTGACACATCACATTGATGAAGTCAAACAACTGGAAGTTTTCGTCACTATTAACATCATGTGCCCAAAGAAAGCTGGCAAACATACACCCAGGGTCAAGATTGACACTGGAGCTAGTCCTATCCTACCAGTCCAAATCTTCAAAGATATGTATCAGAGTTGTTGGAAATCAATGATACAACCGACAACTGCCAATTTATCTGCATACAACGGGTCACCCATCCCTTGCAGTGGCACACTAACAATGCAATTCAGCTATGGCAAGTCGGCATGGATATTTTCTATTCATTCATGGGATTTGGGTGTCACTGGCTATGCCAGCATTTATTGCCCATCCCTAATTGCCCTTGAGAAGGTGGTGGTGAGCTGCCTTCTTGAACCGTTGCATTCTACCTTGTAGATCAACAGTGACAGGACTACCAGCGTGTATGGACTTCATCATCATAACTATCCACGAGAGCAGTACCAAGGGGAAATCTCCAAGGACCGGAACCCACTCGTAGACACAAGCAAGCATCAACGGTGGAGTGTGGAAACTCTCCAACAGCACAATTATGCCACACCTTCACTTTTGCTCTCTAGAGAACTGCCAGCAGCACAATGAGCCAGAACAGACAGGTATCTCCATGAGACCAAATAATCTTCCCCCAACAAGTCCTCGACCTTCAGTCCCAAGCCTTCGGACGTGGTGGATGAGGAGAGGCGGTGGACACACAATGTTCTGAAGAGGCAGAGGAGGAATGAGTTGAAGCTTTGTCTATTGGCTCTTCGAGATGAGGTGCCGGAATTTTCCAAAAATGACAAGGCCCCAAAAGTGGTCATTTTGAGAAAAGCAACAGCGTATGTTAGCACTCTGAAGGCAGAGCAACAGAAATTGAATTCAGTGAGGGAGAAACTTCAGAAAGAATAGCAACAGATGAGATGCAAATTCCCCGAGCAAGAGTTGTCAAACCACCGAGACAATATGTAAACTTTTGAACCTCTATACTTGTAAAGTTCATAATCGCTATCCATGTATAAATACTTTTTATGCTATTTAATTTTATATATTTTTACTTTTAGCATACAAGACTTATATTTGGAAAGAAGGGGGATGTTGTATGATTGCCTTCAAGAGTGATGTCCCTTTAAGATCTCAGTATGCTTATGAGCTGAGTACCATGATGTAATCATTTTACTCAGAGCCAGAGTCACTCTGCAATTGTAACACCCAGAGTAAGGTTCTGTAAATAGTTAGCTCTGTATTGTATAATAGTTTAGCTGTAATAAACCTGTTAGAGATCTTCAACCAGCTGGACTCCATGCATCTCATTTATGTTGCATCAGACAACATAAAAAAGAACTTATTACATTGTGGGGGAAAGTTCTGCAGTAATTTGTCATGATTACAAGTTTGTCACAAGAAAAATGTGAAGAAATGACTTGTGTTCTTAAAAGCAGACAAACCAAATCAGAGCTCAGTATTCCCACATCCTGGTCAAACTTTTCCTGCATTTCTATTCAATTCTTGCATAGTTTGTGTGCATATGTGATTGTGAATACACAAGCAACAAATCTGTCTCGTGTTTTTCTCTTTTCCTAGTACTTTGCTTCTCCTCAAAATTTCCTGGATTTTTCACTGCTGTTGATTTATTCTTCCTTTTCTGCTGTTTCTCTCTTGCGAACATTATTTTCCACTCTTGTTTCTTTGCTTCATTTTTTGATTGTTTCCGTTGTTACGACCAGGTGAGAAAGGTGTTTAGGGCTCCCTCTCGGCCTTCACCTCGTCTTACTGTAACAGGGTTTAATTTTTAAACACACTGTTTTTAGCTCCCCCTTGGTGAATCCTTGTTCACCGCTTCCCAATTATAAAGCAAATAAACCAGCACAAACAGGTTTTCTTAGGTTTAAAGAAGAAAATGTTGAAATTTATTTAAACTTAAACTCTCATTCGGTTAATGCCTATGGATACACAACGTGCCCCACACCAGCATGACACGCGATACACATATGCAGATAGAGACAGAAAGAGAACAGAAGAAACAAAGTGGAAAGGTTTGAGGCAATATCTGAAGAGTTGTTGTTACAGTTCTTCGAGCTCACTGTAGAACCCTTAATTGTAGGTAGATCTTGCTTTTTGTTGGGGCCCAGTATTCTTCTAAAACCTTGTTCTCTGTAGGAGACTTTTTTCTCTTGGGGTTCATGTGTCTTCAGTGGATTCAGAGGCTTGTGAGAATGAGATGGGAGCAGAGAGGCGAGATCTTCTCAGTTCAGAAGCAAACAGATTTCTGGCCAAACTGTTTGTTCAAAAAACTCAGGTTGCCCAGCAGGTTAGTCATGTGACTAGCTGGTTTGACCATGTCAGTTTGTTTATTCGGCCACCTTAGCAGTCAACCTGGAATCTGAGCTCCCCCACCTTCAATGCCTGGTGATCAAATGTCCATTGTGGGTTGAATGCGTCAGGGAATAGCTGCTTTGTTCTTCCAAACACTGTCTGTTAATATGCAAATGTCTTTTCCAGCTATGGCTGATCTGATTAACAAGTCCTTTCTTCACTCCAGTAACAGTTTAAAATCATTGTTCATGCCAAAATTAATGTGCCTCATTCTTGGCAGGTGGGGGCCTAGCATGACACCATTTACCATTGAAACATAGAATAATTATGGCACAGAAGGAGGCCATTCAGCCCATCATCTCTGCGCTGACCGAAAAAACTAGCTGCCCAATCTAATCCCACCTTCCAGCACCTGGTCCGTTGCCTTGCAGGTTACAGCACTTTAGGTGCATGTCCAGGTACCTTTTAAATGAGCTGAGGGTTTCTGCCTCCACTACTGTTCCTGGCAGTGATTTGCAGACACCCACCACCTTCTGGGTGAAAAAGTTTTTCCTCACAGTGGCACAGTGGCGCAGTGGTTAGCACCGCAGGTTCAATTCTGGGTACTGCCTGTTTGGAGTTTGCAAGTTCTCCCTGTGTCTGCGTGGGTTTTCTCCGGGTGCTCCGGTTTCCTCCCACAGCCAAAAGACTTGCAGGTTGGTAGGTAAATTGGCCATTAGAAATTGCCCCTAGTATAGGTAGGTGGTAGGGAAATATAGGGACAGGTGGGGATGTGGGAGGAATATGGGATTAGTGTAGGATTAGCATAAATGGGTGGTTGATGGTCGGCACAGGCTCGGTGGGCCGAAGGGCCTGTTTCAGTGCTGTATCTCTAAAACTAAAAACTAAAACTAAAACTCATGTCCCCTCTAATCCTTCTACCAATCACCTTAAATCTGTGCCCCCTGGTAATTGACATCCTGCTAAAGGAAACAGGTCCTTCCTGTCTACTGTATCTCTGCCCCTCATAATTTTGTACAACTCAATTAAGTCACCCCTCAGCCTCCTCTGTTCTAAGGAAAACAACCCTAGCCTATCCAATCCTTCCTCCTCGCTGCAACTTTCTAGTCCTGGCAACATTCTAGTAAATCTCCTCTGTACTCTCTCCAGAGCAATTATGTCCTTCCTGCAATGTGGTGACCAGAACAGTACATAATACTCCAGCTGTGGCCTAACCAGCATTTTATACAGTTCCAGCATTACATCCCTGCTTTTGAATTCTATACCTCGGTCAATAAAAGAAAACATTCCATATGCCTTCTTCACCACTCTATGTACCTGTCCTACCACCTTCAGGGAACTGTGGACATGCAGTCCAAGGTCTCTCACTTCTTCTATCCCTCTCAAAATCCTTCTGTTTATTGTGTATACCCTTGCTTTGTTTGCCCTTCCCAAATGCACTACCTCACACTTTTCCGGATTGAGTTCCATTTGCCACTTTTCCGCCCACTCCACCAAACCATTGATATCATTCTGGAGTCTACGTCTATCCTCTTCACTATCAACAAATTTTTGTGTCATCAGAAAATTTCCCAATCATGCCTCCTACATTTAAGTCCAAATCATTAATATATACTACAAACAGTAAGGGAAAGGGACCCAACACTAAGCCCTGTGGAACGCAACTGGAAACTGCTTTCCATTCACAAAAACATCCACCGACTACTACCCTTTGTTTCCTGTCACTAAGCCAATTTTGGATCCAACCTGCTACATTCCCCTTTATCCCATGGGCTTTCATTTTTCTGACCAGTCTGCCATGTGGGACCTTGTCAAATACCTTACTAAAATCTATGCAGACCACATTCACTGCACTACCCCATCAACCTTCCTTGTTACTTCCTCAAAAAATTCAATCAAGTTAGTAAGACACGACCTTCCCTGAACAAATCTATGCTGACTATCTCTGATTAATCCATGCCTTTCTAAGTGGCAGTTTATTGATTCCAATAATTTATCCACCACAGAGGTCATACTGACAGGCCTATAATTATTTGGCCTATCCATTGCTCCATTTTTAAACAATGGTATAGCTCCTGTCTTTCTCTATGCGCAGTGTCTCTCTGTGCCCACTTCATGTCCCTTATCCCTTAGATCCATTCTCTAACCTGATCTGCCTGTTTGCTGCTCTTTTTCCTTTTTCTCTGTGTCTTTCTGCTGTTTGATTTACCACCTAACTTCCCTCTGCCTATGTACTTCAAGAGACAGGAGTGAGGCAGGCTGAACATAAAAAGCAGTGGCAAACTAATTGGAGGGGACTATCGAAGCATGTTTAGTAGGAGAGGAATAGTGGGTCACAGACACCTGGAATTGTACAGATAACAAGGTCTACTTAAAATTAGTGGCCCAAAATTTCCTGAAATTTATCAGCATAATTACAGCACAAGAGTGGCGCTGCATTTAATTTTCAGAGGAAATTTGCCCGAAATTGATTTACGCTAGTTTGGCACCTAAACATCAGTATATGCAAACTTCCTCGTGTTTACATCACTTCTGCGCTATGTCTGCTGAAACCATCTGCCTCATACATAGCTCCACCCTCACAGCAAAAGACCAGTTCATGCAATTTTCCTTAATTTATGTCAATGATATGTTGGCATAAGTTTTCATCCCAACATTTAGGTGCAGCATGACCGAGGTTATCTAATATCAGTGTATCTGAGATTTCTATATTCAATAGTGATTTTGCAACTTTTAGAAAGATTGGTTGATGAGTAAACTTATTCATTTATTTGTCAATGCTACTATTGTGTCTTCATGATCCCAGCTAACACTGGTCCTCTCTGTAAATCTAGTTTGTGAATTAGTTGGTCAGCCATAAGGAAGTTATGATGGACCTTTATGAAACACTGGTTCAGCCTTAACTGCAGTATTGTGACCAGTTTTGGGCACTGCACTTTAGGAAGGATGTGAAGGCTTTAGAGAGGGTGAGAAAAGATTTACAGGAATGGTTCAGGGATGAGGAACTTCAGTTACGTGGATTGATTGGAGAAGCCAGGGTTGTTCTTCTTAGAGAAGAGAAGGCTGAGATTACATTTGATAGAGATGTTCAAAATCATGAGGGGTCAACAGAGAGTAGATGGGTAGAAACTGTTCCCATTGGCAGAAGGGTTGAGAACCAGATGACGCAGATTTAAGGTGATTGACAAAAGAATCAAAGACAACATGAGGAAACATTTTTTACGCAGTGAGTGGTTAGGATCTGGAATGCACTGCCTGAGAGTGTGGTGGAGGTAGATTCAGTTGTAGATTTCAAAAGGGAATTGAATATGTACCTGAAGTGAAAAAATTGTAGGGCTAAGGGGAAAGAGTGGAGGAGTGGAATTACGGCCGAGAGTCAGCACTGCCTCGATAGGCTAAATGGCCTCCGACTACGATTCGATGATTCTATGAGAACAAAATTTTGTTCCCTCTACAGATGCTGAACAAAACACTTAATATTTCAGGTCAAATCCTTTGGTTCAGAATTGAAAAAAATTAGAGATATAACAAATTTTAAACAAGAACAGAGTCAAGGAAAGGGGGGAGGGCAGGAAAGAACTAAAAGAAAGGTCTATGAAAGGGTGGAAGGTAGGAGAGGTTAAATGACAAAAGGAATGATGATGCAAGGCAAAGTACCATCTCTTTTTGCTTGCAGTTTCAGTTGCCTCCTTAATCATCTAAATTACCTTTTAATTGCTCGTTTTTGAAAGACGAGCAGAGCCGCCATGGGACTTGCCGTCTGCCGCTCGTGAAAGGGGGCTCAACCCAATGCCATCTCACGTGATCTTATGGCCCTGCAGCCTCCATGGCCGTCCACATTTTACCCATAAAATCCCGGCTGTTAACTCTGTTTCTCTCTCCAGATAATGCCAGACCTGCAGAATATTTCCAGCATTTTCTGTTTTTATTTCAGATTTCCAACATGTGAAATATTTTGCTTTTGGACAACACATGTGCCATTTGTATTAATAGCTAGTTAGTTTAGATGATTGTGAAGTGTGAAATTATTATTACTTTAGGTGTGTGGAATGACTAGCTAGTTGTCTGTCATTTCTAATGAGTAATTAAGAGTTTTAAAGGAGGGCAGTTGGCATAAGACATTCATTCTGAATGGTGGATTTTTTGAAAACTGAAAAAAGAAAGTAAGAAACCAATACAGCAAACTATGCTCCTTAATTTTTGACATCACCCTACATATAACAAGATAAGATAGACAGAGTCAGGCTTTGCCTACAATTACAGAATGTTTTATCATTATGGGGTTCAGTGATTTTGGTTGATTCATTGGAGAAACTGATTTGTGTTCATCCCACCCTTTTGGTCTGACCTTGAGCAACTTAGAACTGGTCGATAACCTATAATCTCCTGGAATTACTTTGTGTTATTTGGGAAATGGCAGTAACAGTGCAGAGATAATATAGCCTTGATGGATTTTTGACCTGTTGAGGATTAATAAACTGTCATTAATTCATTGTAGTCACATTATTGGGTGAATAACCATTTACTATATAAACTGCTCAGAATCTGGTGGTTTTCCATACTGGCTTTAAAGCCATGCTTCAAATCAACAGTTTTCAGAAGTTCTGGAGTAGAGCTAACTAAATGTAAAGTGCTATTAAGATTAAATTATAAAATATTATTTCAGTGTGATCAGCACTCTTGTCCAAGCAGGGAACATCAAACGAAAAGAACAAAGAAATAATTGTTCTATTTGTCATTAATAGCTACTACACTGAAATCCATTTACCATTTAGACAAAGACATCATTTACTGCCAGTTGTCTATGATCATAGTTAACAATGTAGAAATTCAAATGTGCACTGTGTACATGACTATGACCTTAGTATAACCTCCCCTCCAACACCACACACACAGAAATAGTGAGAATTCAGGGCCAACATGTTCTTGTAAAGGTGAAGGGCAGGACCAACAAGTCCAGGGAACCCTGGATGTCAAGGGATATAGAGGATTGGATAACAAAAAAAAAAGGAGGCTAATGGCAGATTCAAAGCGCTGAAAACAGCGGAGGCCCTAGAGGAGTATAGAAAGTGTAGGGAGTACTTAAAAAAGCAATTAGGAGAGCGAAGAGGGGACATAAAAAAACACTGGCGGGAAAGATAAAGGAAAATGCCAAGGCATTTTATAAGTACATTAAGGGCAAGAGGGTAACCAGGGAAAGAGTAGGGCCCATGAGGGAACAGAGTGGCAGTCTGTGTGTGGAGCCGGAGGACATAGGTGAGGTTATAAATTATTACTTTTCATCTGTGTTCACTATGGAGAAGGACGATGTAGGTGTAGAGATCAGGCAGGGGGATTGTGATATACTTGAACAAATTAGCATTGAAAGGGAGGAAGTATTAGCTGTTTCAGTGGGCTTAAAAGTGTATAAATCCCCAGGCCCAGATGAGATATATCCCAGGCTGTTATGTGAGCCAAGGAATGAGATAGCAGGGGCTCTGACACAAATTTTCAAATCCTCTCTGGCCACAGGAGGGGTACCAGAGGACTGGAGGACAGCGAATGTGCTACCATTATTCAAGAAAGATAGCAGGGATAAACCAGGCCAGTGAGTCTAACATCAGTGGTAGGAAAACTATTGGAAAAACCTCTGAGGGACAGGATTAATCTCCACTTGGAGAGGCAGGGATTAATCAGGGATAGTCAGCAAGGCTTTTTCAGGGGAGATCGTGTCTAACAAACGATTGAATTTTTCGAGGAGGTGACTAGATGTGAAGATGAGGGTAAGGCAGTTGATGTAGTCTACATGGACTTCAGGAAGGATTTTGATGAGGTCCCACATGGGAGATTGGTTAAGAAGGTAAGAGCCCATGGGATCCAGGGTAATTTGGGAAATTGGATCAGTGGCAGGAGGCAGAGGGTGATGGTCGAGGGTTGCTTTTGCGAGTGGAAGCCTGTGACCAGTGGTGTACTGCAGGGATCGGTGCTGGGACCCTTGCTGTTTGTAGAGTACATTAATGATTTAGACATGAATATAGGAGGTATGATCAGTAAGTTTGCAGGTGACATGAAAATTGGTCATAAATAGTGAGGAGGAAAGCCTTAGATGACAAGACGATATAGATGGGCTGATAAGATGGGCAGAGTAATGGCATATGGAATTTAATCCTGAGAAGTGTGAGGTGATACATTTTGGGAGGACTAACAAGGCAAGGGAATACACAATGGATGGTAGGACCCTAGGAAGTACAGAGGGTCAAAGGCATCTTGGTGTACTTGTCCATAGATCATTGAAGGCAGCAGCACAGGTAGATAAGGTGGTTAGGAAGGCATGTGGGATACTTGCCTTTATTAGCCGAGGCATGGAATATAAGAGCAGAGATTATGATGGAGCTGTATAAAACACTTGTTAGGCCACAGCTGGAGTACTGTGTACAGTTCTGGTCACCACACAATAGGAAGGATGTGATTGCAATGGAGAGCATGCAGAGGAGATTCACCAGGATGTTGCCTGGGCTGGAGCATTTCAGCTATGAAAACAGACTGGATAGGCTAGTTTTGTTTTCCTCAGAGCAGAGAAGGCTGAGTGGGGACCTGATTGAGGTATACAAAATTATGAGGGGCCCTTTTCAGAGGGTTCAATAACAAGGGGGCATAGATTTAAGGTAAGGGGCAGGAGGTTTAGAGGGGATTCGAGGAATTTTTTTTCCACCCAGATGATGGTTGGAATCTGGAACACACTGCCTGAAGGGGTGGTAGAGGCAGGACCCCTCAATCATTTAATAAGTATTTAGATGAGCACTTGAAATGCCATAGCATACAAGGCTACGGGCCAAGTGCTGGAAAATGGGATTAGAATAGATAGGTGCTTGATGGCCGGGCCAGACACAATAGGCCGAAGGGCCTGTTTCTGTGCTGTTTCACTCTATAACTCTATGAGACCTTCATCTTTCTTTAAATAGTAAGGTAAGCTGTTCACTTTATGCTCATTGAGCTAAGAGATATTGGTGTTGGAGAATGTATCACTTTCCTTTTCTGACATCAGCATTCAGTACTCTCAAGTCGTGAACAGTACAGGTAGAGTAGAGTCAAGTTCCTTCTACTTTACCTGAACAATCAGTGTGAGCCCCACCTTGCAGCAGATTGCTGAAACTTTCATTATATTTAAGTGTTTAAGTGGGGCTTCCAAAGTGTGAAATGAATAATATCACAGGTGCATTGTACATGGCTGATTCTCTGTCTTTCCCACTGATAAAATTATATTCGACAAAAGCATCTGCACGAAAACTGATTCCACCTGCCATCTTCATGGAAGGTTATGAAAGTCTCCAGAAATAGAAGTTTCATAATTTATTTTGAAAACAGGAAAATGTGCCACTATAATTTTAATTAAGAATTAAATTAGAGACGCATGCGATAAAGGAACATCTGTAATTATGGGTGACTTAATCTGCATATAGATTGGGCAAATCAAATTAGTCACAATACCGTAGAGGAGGAATTCATGGAGTGTATACGGGATGGTTTTCTGGACCAATACATTGAGGAACCAACTAAAGAACAGGCCATCCGAGACTGGGTATTGTGTAATGAGAGAGGACTAATTGACAATCTCGTGGTGCGAGACCCCTTGGGGACGAGCGACCATAATATGATAGAATTCTGCATTAAGATGGAGAGTGACATAGTTGATTCTGAGACTAGGGTCCTGAAACTTAATAAAGGAAACGAAGAAGGTATGAAGCACGAGTTGGCCATGATGGATTGGGAAACGTTACTTAAAGGGATGACGGTGGATAGGCAATGGTAAACATTCAAAGAGCGCATGGATGAACTGCAACAATTGTTTATTCCTGTCTGGCGCAAAAGTAAAATGGGAAAGGTAGCAAAACCATGGCTAACAAGGGAAATTAGAGATAGTATTAGATCCAAGGAAGAGGCATACAAATTCACCAGAAAAAACAACAGACCTGAGGATTGGGAGTAGTTTAGAATTCAGCAAAGGAGGACCAAGGGATTGATTAAGAAGGGGAAAATAGAGTACAAGAGTAAGCTTGTGGGGAACATAAAAACTGACTGTAAAAGTTTCTATAGGTATGTGAAGGGAAAAAGATTGGTGCAGACAAATGTAGGTCCCTTACAGTCAGAAACAGGGGAATTTATTATGGGGAACAAAGAAATGGCTGACCAACTAAATGCATACTTTGGTTCTGTCTTCACAAAGGAGGACACAAATAACATACCAGAAATGTTGGGGAACACAGGGTTTAGTGAGAGGGAGGAACTGAAGGAAATCAGTATTAGTAGAGAAATGGTGTTGGGGAAATTGATGGGACTGAAGGCTGATAAATCCCCAGGGCCTGATAATCTACATCCCAGAGTACTTAAGGAAGTGGCCTAGAAATAGTGGATGCATTGGTGGTCATCTTCCAAGATTCTACAGACTCTGGAACAGTTCCTACAGATTGGAGGGTAGCTAATGTAACCCCACTATTTAAAAAGGGAGGTAGAGAGAAAACAGGGAATTATAGACTAGTCAGCCTGACGTCGGTAGTGGGGAAAATTCTAGAGTCCATTATCAAAGATTTTATAGCAGAGCACTTGGAGAACAGTGGTAGATTGGACAGAGAGGGCATGGATTTATGAAAGGGAAATCATGCTTGACAAATCTACTAGAATTCTTTGAGGATGTAACTAGTAGCGTTGATGAGGGGGAGCCAGTGGATGTGGTTTATTTGGACTTTCAGAAGGCTTTCGACAAAGTCCCACATAAGAGGTTAGTGTGTAAAAATAAAGCACATGGGATTAGGGGTAGTGTATTGCAATGGATAGAAAATTGGTTGGCAGACAGGAAACAAAGAGTAGGAATAAACAGGTCTTTTTCCGAATGGCAGGCAGTGACTAGTGGGGTACTGCAGGGATCGGTGCTAGGACCCCAAATATTCACAATATATATGAATGATTTAGATGAGGGAACTAAATGTAATCTCTCCAAATTTGCAGATGACACAAAACTGGGTGAGAGGGTCAGTTGTGAGGAGGATGAAGAGAAGCTTCAGGGTGATTTGGACAAGATGAGTGAGTGGGCAAATGCATGGCAAATGCAATATAATGTGGATAAATGTGAGGTTATCCACTTTGATAGCAAAAACAGGAAGGCAGATTATTATCTGAACGGTTATAAACTGAGAGGGGGGAATATGCAAAGAGACCTGGATGTTCTCATACACCAGTCGCTGAAGGTAAGCATGCAGGTTCAACAGGCGGTAAAAAGGGCAAATGGTATGTTGGCCTTCATAACGCGAGGATTCAAGTACAGGAGCAGGGATGTCTTGCTGCAATTATACAGGGCCGTGGTGAGACCACACCTGGAAAATTGTGTGCAGTTTTGGTCTCCTTATCTGAGGAAGGATGTTCTTGCTATAGAGGGAGTGCAGCGAAGGTTTACCAGACTGATTCCTGGGATGGTAGGACTGACGCATGAGGAGAGATTGAGTTGGTTAGGATTATATTTGCTGGAGTTCAGAAGAGTGAGGGGGGGATCTCATAGAAACCTGTAAAATTCTAACGGGACTTGACAGGGTAGATGCAGGAAGGATGTTCCCGATGGTGGGCGAGTCCAGAACCAGAGGTTATACTCTAAGGATACGGGGTAAACCTTTCAGGACTGAGATGAGGAGAAATTTCTTCTCCCAGAGAGTGGTGAGCCTGTGGAATTTGTTACCACAGAAAGCAGTTGAGGCCAAAATATTCTATGTTTTCAAGAATGAGTTAGATATAGCTCTTGGGGCGAAAGTGATCAAAGGATGTGGGGGGAAAGCGGGAACAGGTTACTGAGTTGGATGATCAGCCATGATCATAATGAATTGCGCAGCAGGCTCGAAGGGCCAAACGGCCTATTCCTGCTCCTATTTAATATATTTCTATCTATGTTTCTAAAAATGAATTCTTATCAGAATTGCAAAGAAAAAAAAATAAACATTTTGTTAATTTGTACCTTTAAATACAGGCCCTGATTTTAATTCCAGTGCAAGTGGCAAATGTTGAGTTAGTGGGCTAAGTGTCAAGCTCAGTGTCAAAAAATGGGGAGCAGGCCAGTTTAACTCTCAGGCCTGAGTATAGACCAGGCCTGACTCGTGACCAAACTCAGCATCAATGAAGTTGGACCAGCAAGTGGGACTCGGGTGAGCATCAGAGGAGGCTGCAGCTGGGGCCCTGAGGGAACAATCTCTGACAAGGTAAGTCATCGTCATAAAGTAATAGAGTTATACAGCACAGAAACAGGCCCTTCGTCCCATCGTGTCTGTGCCAGCCATCAAGCACCTAACTCTTCTAATCCCATTTTCCAGCACTTCGCCGGTAGCCTTGTATGCTATGGTGTTTCAAGTGCTCCTCTAAATACTTCTTAAATGTTGTGAGGGTTCCTGTCTCTACCACCTCTTTAGGCAGTGCATTCCAGATTCCAACCATCCTCTGAGTGAATTTTTTTTCCTCAAAACCCGCTTAACCTCCTGCCCCTTACCTTAAATCTCTGCCCCCTGGTTATTGACCCCTCTGCTAAGGAAAAAGTTTCTTCCTATCTAACCTGTCAATACCCCTCATAATTTTGTATACCTCAATTAGGTCCCCCCTCAGCCTTCTCTGCTCTAAGGAAAACAACCCTAGCCTTTTCAGTCTCTCTTCATGGCTGAAATGCTCCAGCCCAGGCAACATCCTGGTGAATCTCCTCTTCACCCTCTCCAGGGCAATCACATCCTTCCTATAGTGTGCTGCCCATAACTGTACACAGCACTCCAGGATGAAGCACAAGGATGGAAAGGTAGGATGGCATGGTGAGATGGGAAGGTGTGGGAGGTGGGTCCGGGTCAGGGTGGGCACAAGGTTTCTTAGTGCCCTCCAATTCCTACCAGCCCCCAAAGGAAACCTTTACAAAGTAAAAAATAACCAATCATTTGTCTCTCTTCTGGGCCTTCTAATTTCTGGTAACCCTGGCGAGGTTGGCACCAGATGCGAAACTTGCTGCTGCAAGTGATTGGGATCTGAAAGCTGTTATTAGACCCAGACTTCTGAAGCTTAACGTGTCGTCTGTCTGTGACCTGGGCTTCATATGTTGTCAGAAAGGCACCTGTTAAATAATGAGTGGCATGATCCTGATGTTTTAACCCCTAAAAGGCAGGTGCAGGGGACTAAAAGCAGTGCTTAAATTTCCGTAAAGGTAATTCTTGAAGCCTTGCTAAGTAGAGCTATGGGTTACAATGAAAGAAGTAAATGTAGAAAATGTGCAGCCGATTGGGCAGCATCTGAAAGAGAATGACAGTTTCATGTTTTCGGTGGGACCCTTCAACGAATGCTCTGACAAACAGCTACCCTGAAAAATTAGATGATCTTACTGCTTCAGATGCTGACTGACCTTTCCAGCATTTTCTACTTTCACATCAATATCCAGCACTTTCTAAAACAATATTTTATCTTATACTAGTCTAATAAATCCTATATTTCTATCAGGTCCCTTGCTTGTTTGTGTTCAATCACATAGCATATATGTAGTTGCATGTTAGTGAGGTGGTGTGGGGGGCAGTTGAATTGATTACCTATATCAGAAGAGTCACTACTAAATTCCATTGTAATGGTTCTGAAGTAGTTTGAGGCAATACTTTCAGCAAATTCCACAAAGTAGATGCATAAATTCTTCAACCACACTAAAGTCAAAATTAAAAGGCTGGTACAAGAGTGTGTAAATCTCAAAAAAATATAGCTCCTTGACACTTTTATTTACTTTGTCTTTCCCTGATACTTATTAAAAGTAATAAAGTAGAAGTGACTCATATGACACATTTCACAAGGTGACCCTCACTTTCATTTCATATTTATGAGTTTTGTAGATGGAAGTTGTAAGTCCCAGGGCCAAACGTAAACAGAACTGAATCATTGAATTACAACATAAATAGCACAACTCACCTCTCATATGAATAAAATATTTGACAATTGGAAAGATATATAATGTCAATCTAGCTGTGCAAACCATTATACAGCTCATACATGATAGAACCACTCAAGCTTCTCAGTCTGCTTACTAATATTTTGTCCTTTCCTGTCTGAGCTAATCATAGCTGAACTTCTGTTTTTGCCAGTACAAAAATGCAAATGGGCCACAAATGCTGTATCAGTTACTCATGCCAAAGTTGCTCAAAGGATCAAGAAGTAGAAAGTACAACTAATGGGCCAAGATGGACCCAATGGCATATTTCCATGAAGCGGAGTTCTCCATTCAAAATTACTCCTGGCGAATATTAAAAGTCACCACGGACAGTGATTAGGTAAACGATGCAGAAAAGACAGCACAGGAATGTGAAATAAGAACAGAAAATACTGGTAATACACAGCAGGTCTGGCAGCATCTGTGGAGAGAGAAACGGAGTTAACATTTCAGGTCAATGGCCTTTCCTCAGAACTGAGAAACAGGAATATGTCTTGGCTAAGTCTGATCAGATCTTCTACCTCATTAAACTTAATTTTCCCTCCACCTGGGTCTATTATAACAACAATGGACTTGCACCAATACCAACATTATATTCCTATTGTTTCGATGTTGTCATTGAAAACAAAATAAATTGCTCCAAGAGTATTCTTAAGGGCCAATTGTATTGCAAGTTTCACAACACATTGACAGAGAAACTAAAGTGTGACTGTGGTTTGAAGCAGCTAATTCAAGGATGCTTCTAATTTTGGCAAACAGTTTGAGGCTGCCTCAAAGAAAAAGTCTCACATCACTTGGGCTTCACAATAGCTGCAGTAAAACTGGAGCTGGCGTGAATCCGCCTTTTAAAACTTAGAAGTATGCCCTGGATTGTTTCAGGCTATATTTACATTTTTAATGATAGTAAAGGGCTAGTAGGACAATTTACTCTTTACTTACTTTAAAGCTTTTGCTATCATGTTAAGTAAGCTTCCTGCTGTTGTGTTCACTGCTCTAAAACAGATCCAGATAACTAACAGTATAAAATGCACCATGAAGAAAACAATATTCTTACTGTCTTATTGTAAGAGCTAGGTTCAGAAGAGAAAGGATCAATACAGAATCCTAATATTGTCAACTGGATCTTCAAGTTAGACCAGATCATGTGAAGCAAATATCTTAACTGGTATACTTCCAGATTACTCGAAGTTTTCTTCTTTATTGCGGTCCTGTTGGACTATCACATCGCAATCTTGATGACAACTGCGGATAAAACTGGGGTTCAGACCATCAGGCCTTCCCAGCTTTAGAAAGATGCAATTCTTTTCCAAGTCGAGAATAATTATCAAATTGATTTGGTTTATAATATTTCATAAAAACTGGAACATATAGCAGAATTGTGAGCAGTAAAAAGAGAATGACAGGTTAGTGTTCAGAACTCAGGACAGACTCAATTCTGACAAAGGTTCACGTATGAAATGTTAACTCATCCTTTCTCTTTTAGATCTTGGCAGGTCTGCTGTATATTTGTAGTATCTTCAGTTTGATCTCCAGCATTTGCTGTTTTTCATCTCATCTTTTTCAGATGTTGCCATTCTCCATTTATATGGAAGCAAATGTAATTGAGGTAGAAAACTATCTCATAAGGGTTAAAATAATAATGCCATTGTTTGACCTAGCAGTGGTTCGATTCAAAGCTAGCACACTTAAATGTTTATTTCGATTAATGGCACAAGCATATAGGAAAGACATGAACATTTTTAACCTGTAATTTTTGCTGCCTACTATGTGCAATCAGTCGATACAATTGGCACTGAGGCACAGAAAGCAGCAGTTCTGTAGAATGGGAACTCTTCTACAGGCAAATTTTCTTACTTAGAACTCAGGAACAACCTATTTTTGGGGGTGGGGGGTGGTGTGGGGAGGGGGAAGAAAATAGGAGACAAGGAAGAAAGTAGCTTGCATTTTATTTTAAAATTGGCCAGGTAGCGTAATTCATTGTGAATCTGTCCAGAAACTACATGACAGAGGCACCTTTGACACCGGTGATCAATACTAATAGAATAGATCAAAAGGACATGGTTGTGAATACTGAAAACATCCATCGTTCGTTGGCAATTAAACTAAGGAAGGCTGAGCTAACATAATAAGATGAGCACTGTGGCTGGCATGCCTGAGATCTGGAGCTAGTTCAGTGTGATCACCGAAAGATGAAATGGAGGGAATCGTAACCACTAACCATCGCTTTCAAATTCTTGCTGTTCCCTGGTTGTTTATACCAAATATCTATCATTGTGGGATGATACAAACATAAATCATTGTTTTGTTATTTATATCCCCTGTTTCTCACCATATGACCACATACCTGTCTGCAACCACTTTCAGCAGGAAATCAATGTAATAGGCTGCGGACGTCTTCCTGACTGAAGATGATCCTGCGATGTAAATGGCTTGTTGTGAGCTTAAACCTATTCAGTAAGGGCAGGATGAAGCATGTCTAACGGCCATGCTGTTTGCAAGAGATATTTTGCTTGATGCTGTATCCTAGTCTCCTACATTTGTGGTCATTTAGGAAATGACTTTGAAATTTTCAGAAATGGCCAGAGCTACTTCCAACCCAAGCATCTTCAAAAGGTTTTAGATCTTGAAATTAATCTCCTCCCTGTCTTTCTCTCACTTGCTTGTATCAGCTTTGACCCTGGGGGAAGTATTTCCTCCATGTTATATGTATAACAAAATCTGAAACCAATTTATAAAGAATATGTTTACCTGCACATACTGTGTAGAGCTCCCAGGAGCTTCAATTTCTCTGGGAGGGCACTAGTTAGTGCATTCACATAAAACTCATTTGTATGCTGCTTTAAATGAAACTGGTTAACCACTGCTTTAAAATAATGTACAAAGGAGTTTTATTGAAAAGTATTGAGAAGTGCACTACTACAGCAGTAGAAGATCTGTGTCCATGTTCTCTGCGGTGATGAGGACCCAATTTCTCAATGTAGAGATGTGAACCATGCATCCCCAAACTGCTTAATAACTATCACAGAGAGAACCACATTATAACCACAGGTAAAAGGGTCGCATTCTTTTTTTACTGCATTAACCAGCTCCTGACACTTTCCCCATTCTATAATGCCATTCAAATTTCAGTCATTTCTTTTATCCAAATAATATTTTATTTTTAAGTCTAGTCACAGCCAGTTATGACTTTAAATCAGCCAAATACACAAAGATCACTGCCCGAATTATTTTTTATACAAGAAACTGACCGGGAATTGACAAGTACATAATTGAAAAAGAGATTGGATGGCTTGAAGAATGAAATGGTAATACTTCCACATTTATAGTGCACCTAGAATAGATTCATGGTTGGTGAATATTTTTCTTTTGCACTTTGTTGTAAAATATATTCTACAGTTCTTCAAAAGACTGCTTAATGTGGCCTTAAACAAAAGTTTCATCCTGCAGTGCTGGCACTCTGGCCCTCATAAATCCTTGCCAGAGTATTGACATGCAAAAAATAGTTAGTTAGCTATTTATTGAAGAATAAAAATTACCTTTGTTCTGACAAAATAATCTTTTAGAATTATTGCACCATTCCAAATGTTCTGTTATTTTGATAAATCTGTCTTTTTCTTTCGTTGTCCCTCTATGTGCCTTGTTGTTTCTCTTTCTCTCTTTGTCCATTTCTCTGTCCCTCATTATCTGTCCCTTTTTTTGTTCCTTTCTCCCTCTCTGACCAGCCTTTTCTCTCTTTCTGTCTCTCACTTTCTCCATTTTTGTCTGTCTGTCCTTCTGCTCATCTGTCTGTTTATTGCTGTTAATATTATGGTGAGGAAACCCCAGATGGGCTTCCTAAGTGCTATTTTTCTGGTTCTTTGATCTAAAGTAATAAAATATGTACAGCACATATGGCTACACACAGTAAATCATATGTTTTTGTACATTGATTTTTATTCCCAATTGGGGAGATTGGGAGTTTTGATAAATCATTTTGAAATGCTTGCTGCTTACCAGTATATTAGAGGCTCTTTGAATTATGCTGGACTGGTTCTTAGTGTTACACTGATTACAACATTTTGTAGATAATTGTGACCAATATTTGAGTGTTACTTTCATAAAGAGGAAGCCAACCCTAATTAAACTCTTACTGCATTTGGTTTGAATACTGAAAGGTAGATGATTGTAAGATATCTTTAATTGGTGGTATCTTGATTACTTTTCCTTCTACAAAATAATGAATACTGAAATGTGTATGGAACTATCTTATTTTTTGAGAAGCCTGGGAGTAAACCCAAAATGCTAGTGTTATGCTTTGGATTTTTTATGATCACTGTTTCGCATTCAACTCTTGTATGAGATTCACAACAAGAAATTCCCACATGATCTGGTAGTTTTAGGTTGTGTAGCCCAGGGCTGACAATTGTCCTGTTTAGCAGTAATACTAAAGCTAATGTAAGATTTCCAATACATTTCATGCCTTTTCAAAGATGAAAAGTATCAGACACAAGATCTGAGTGTTGCAGACTAAAACTACTAATTGAAATAAATTTAAGCCTAAATAATTTACAGAAACAAAATCATTCAGCGAAGCCAGTTCTGATGAAACGTCACAGACTCTGTTGCTCTCTCCACAAATGCTGCCAGACCTGCTAAGTATTTCCAGCATATTCTGTTTTTATAACAAATACTATACTGAACAGAATTCTCGATAAAATATATAAAAACAATTCACAAGGCACAATTTAGCCTTCTCAAATTTCAGGTGTGCTACAGTAAAAGCAAACAGTCCAATAAGCTCTATAAAGCACTGCCTTCCTGTTCTATGAAGTCACTCTTTGTGTGAATGGTTTAACATTGTCTTTTGTTATGGAGCTTCTTCCTTTTGACATCTTCAGAATGAGAAAAAACAAACCGGAGCATAGCACTCTTAAGGATATTTCTCCCTTTTGAAAGTAAGATTACTTGTTAAGCTTTGTAAAATCAAATATCAAATTAATATCAAATGCTATTTTGCCTCATGGATGCACACCTGATTCTGTACAAATTCTGGGTTTGGGGCATTGAATGCTGTTGGTGGGCACCTGCACCATTCTTGTGTGCCCACATCAGTTTGCAGGGAGAAGGAGGGGTTAGCAGAAGCTGCTGCATCTTGCCACAGAGTAAGTAAATTGAAGTCAACAGTAAGTACAATCAGGCAGATGAGGAGTAAAACAGGTGGCCAATACTGTCCTGTCAGTTTCTCACCAGGTGGGAAAATTAACCCTTAAATCTTTTACTACTGAAAGGGAGGATACCAATGAATTCATTTTACAAGTATTTACTGCACTTCCATGACAGCGTACATCCGAAATCCTTGTGTCATCACTTTGGATCAAAGTATGATCCTGTTGTTGGTCAATGGACAGCACACACTCAAGATTTGTTGAATTCCAAATGTTGTTATCACAACGCATCCAACTCCATGTCATTCTGAGAAATGCTAATGTGGATTTGCTTATGTGAACTTTAGAATATACTATTTACATAAATCTGGAATACACATCAAAGATGACTTAGCCAGTAAATAGACTCCATTGTGTGGAACTGAATGATACATACCAAAGAAGGTTCCAAGTTTGTTTCTGAGGCTGTGTTGAGATAGCTTATTTCAGCTGGGGCAACAGTAGGGTCATTTGTGTACTTTTAGCTGACGTTGCTGCATAGTGATAGTGATCAAGAGTTGGTCTCAGTATCCTTCAATTAGAAAAGTGAAAGATCAGCCAGGTCTCCAGCTCCTCATCACTCTTTAATGGAAAATGCACATGTAGACCTTGAATAAATATTGATCTGGACTTGACTGTGAAATCCCCCATGTAGGAATGGTCTATTGGCAATCAATATTTTGATTCATATATAAGGGCCAATTGGACAAGGGTCTTTTGAATTGTACTCCAGTCGGAGTCACTCTCTTCAGTAATAGAGGGGAATTTAAAACAAAAGTTACTGTGACACAGGTAATGCAATGTTTTGCAATTATGAATTGTACATAGTACAATGCCATTCCAATTTGTTCACATTCTTTCATTGTGCAACTAACATTTTTGCCACAGCTGCTTTAAAATGAATAATCTTCTAAACTTAATGGAAATTTCCTGGCCCACAAATTCACTTTTTCCTGTGTTTTAGCATCCTTGCTGTGCTGAACTAAAGGAGTAAATTTTCATATTTATCTCTCCTGATGCAAAGTTTTGCATGAGGGAACACATCTCAGGAACTTGGGTGGCTGCCTATTCATGGTCCATGGTTTTCTGTCCATTGAAATTAATTAATGGAAAAGCATGACCCATGAATCGGGCATGTATCTGAATGCCTGGGAGCACTAATGAGGAAGATTTACCTCAAAGACTCTTCTGCTCTATCCTAGAATACCTCCTTTCCTTCCAACTAAAATTACAAGGTCGGGTGGGGGGGTGGTCATTTTCACTTTTGGCACAGACACAATCCTGCCAGTTGCAGATCAGTTGTCCTTTTATACACCTTGTGTTTCAATGAATAGGAAAATCCGGCCGGATGTATAATGGGTGGTAGATTCGTTACAAGTCTGCCCCCACCGAAGATGAAAATTATTCCCAATTTTCAAAAAGAAAAATCTCAACTGTTTTACACCTTGTCTTTTCCGCTGAAGGTTTTAACTCCTCCCTGTAACCATTTTTACCGAGATGGTGATACTCAGCAAGCCAATTACCTGTAGGCCAGTCACAGGTGAGTAAGCTATGGAGTGGCTGTTGGATAGCGATTAGTAGCAGAAAGATTAGCCAAATATCCCTTCCCTAATCTAATAGTGCTGAGGCCAACCACTTCAGGTGAATTCAGCTATCTCAACACACACCAGAAATGAACAGCGTGACAACTTAATTTTACTTGTGATGCTTAACAACTATTACTCATACTTAAACTGTTGGTTAGTTCATAAAATACTTTTAATGATAAACTAGAGGGTATTCTAAACAGATGGAAATATTTATTAAGAATGCAAAAAAACCCAGTCTGAGTCTGTAATCATGTCCTGTGGTCCCAACATGTTTTAATTAGTAGATACAGATAGATGCGCTGGATTAAGAGATTCCGGACAAAAAGCTCTCAGCTGTATTCCGAAGTCTATTTAATGAGCTTCTGGAAAAATTTCTTTTGCATACTTGAAGCAACCCCTGCAGTTTTTTAAAAGGACACTTACTTCTAATTTGCAGTGAAGATCAGCATTTTTAAAAGGCACTGCTAAAGATTAATACAATCTTTAAAACAAGAGCTGTCAAGTGTAAGGACAATACAATGGCATTGTACATCCAGTTATATAAGATGTAGGAAAAGACGAACATATTTTATGGACTTGATTGCTTAAAACATAGTACTTCTGCAGTGTACTGTCTGCTAACTGCTGCGGCACACTGAAGAGTATTTGTATTATATGCTAAAACCCTATCAAGAATTAAACAAGCCTCTGACAGAGAGGATACTGTGTAGATGTGATCAGTGGCAGCTGCTGATGTGTCCTGCTCATAGTAACTACAATGGGAACCATTGCTCAACAGCTGCCTAATTTGGCTGAGTGTTAATTCAAGTCAATTTTAATGAAGATGAAAATAACAACTACTAATGTGAAATGGAAACTGCTGGAAATGCAAAGAAACAATCAGCATCTGAAAGAGAAAGAGAGGTTAATGTTTCAGTGGGATCCTCCATCACTGACTGAAGGGTTCCATTGGAAACATTAACCTGTCTTTCTCTTTCAGATGTGGACTGACCTACTGGGCACTTCCAGCATTTTCTGCCCCTAGTCCTTTATTTTAATGCAAGTTCCGCAATTGTTCTCTTGTTTTCCTGCAGAGCAGAATATGTCATTGCGTTATTTGGAGAGAAATTGGCTGGAATTTTATGCGCCCCCAGGGAGTGGGCTGGAGGTTGGGGTGTCGTAAAATTGAGTGGGAGGTGGGGGATGCCGTTCCCCTCACCTATCTGCCCCCGCTGCCATTTTACTAGCAGTGGGGGAGGTGGTAAATGGCCCACCCGCCCCAGGCCAATTAAGGCCCTTAAGTGGCCAATTGATTGCCATTTAAGGGCCTTCTCCCACTGGGGGTGGCCTCCTTGAGGCTGGGGGGTGCGGCCCTCCTGATCGGGCACCCTGTGCCCCATGGAGGGCGCCCCCAACGGCATAAGTTGCCCCGCTGGAATACCTTCCCCTGCTCTCTGAATCGACCACCCGCTGCTCCTCTCCACCCCCACAAGCTTCACCGAGCCCCTGCCAATTGCCTGCCTGTGAGGCCCAAACCCCACTCACCTGTTCCAAGGGCGGCATCCATGATGCTGCTCTGGGCCGGGTACAGTCCCAGCAGTGGCCGCCGCTCCCGGTGATGCTGCTGGGACTGATGAGCTGCCGGCCAGCAGCTCTTGGAGGGGCTTCCTACCGCAGAGGGGTGGATGTCCTTACCAAGGCCAGTTAAGGGCCTGGGACACGTAAAACAGTTGCATGGCTTCCAGGCCCAGCAGAGGCGAGTCGTCCCCGATTTTTCAGCCAGTGGGCGGGGCCTCTGCCACAACGTAAAATTCTCCCAATCGCAACATGTGTCTCTTGAGTGATTTCAGAGTTTTTGCTTCTACTATCCTATACAAAAGACCAATCCACGTATCAATCACTCTCTGCATGAAATATTTCATATGGTGGACTTCTTTGGCCTCCTTGTCTCGGGAGACAATGAGTAAGCGTCTGGAGGTGGTCAGTGGATTGTGGAGCAGCGCCTGGAGTGGCGATAAAGGCCAATACTGGAGTGACAGACTCTTCCACAGGTGCTGCAGAAAAAATTGGTTGTTGGGGCTGTTACACAGTTGGCTCTCCCCTTGTGCTTCTGTCTTTTTTCCTGCCAACTGTTAAGTCTCTTTGACTCGCCACACTTTAGCCCCGCCTTTATGGCTGCCCACCATTTTCTACAGAAACCTACCATCTCCCAATCACAACATGTGTCTCTTGAGTGATTCCAGAGTTTTTGCTTCCACTATCCTATAAAGAAGACCAATCCACGTATCAATCACTCTCTGCATGAAATATTTCATATGGTGGACTAGAGGATATTATAAACAGTAGTTCTGAACTAGTATTTTATCTGTTTCTCCTTGTGTCTTGTAGCTAAGTTGAAATTATTCTTCTGGGCAAACTGTTTCTATCCCACTTACTATCTTATGGGGACTAAACTGAATAGCCCCCAAAAACCAATTTCGGGATCATGATGTGCAATTAACCCAGGCCCTTTGATTGAAATGCAGGCAGGATGCCATCATCGTGCCGCCTGCTCATTAGAATGATTGCTGCGTGCATCCAGCACTAACTTCACTGTTCATAGGCTGCATGCATCAGCAGGGGGCCCAAAACCATAACTTCCGAGCACTCCTCAAGCTAGCCTGCACCTCTTAAAGGGGCAGTGCATTCAGGAAGTGCTAGAAGTCTTCCAGGAAGTGAACCTGTCCTGAGAAACAAAGAAGAATGGCACAATGGAGAGAAAGAGCGTCAAGGTTTTTGGATACTGCGTGGGAAGGTCTTCGCGGAGGAGGTGGAAAGAAGAGAGGTCCTGTATATGCAGGGGCTCAGGAGGCTCACAGACACATGGTCAAAGGACAGTGGTCAATGACAGAGGTCAAGCCCAGAAGATGTGGATGCAGTGCCACAAGGAGTTCAATGATCTCATACGAGTGGTCAAGGTCAATCTTCAAATGTCATATCCTACCAACTGCACCACTCACCTCATCTGCTGCTCATTTCACCACTCATTTACCAACAATCTCTATCAATCACGCTTCATACCTAACATTCATATGCTCCACTGCATCCTCACACACTTTGCACTGCTGAAGGCCACACACCCACATCTCGCAGCTTGCACACACTGCCAGCTATTCAACCATGATAGCATCAGCCATACAGATTGCACCACACTCACTGACACACCTCCCTCTCTCTTGTAGGACAAGGAGGTGAACAGCTGGAGGCAACTGGATTGCTGAAGTCATGGCCAGTAGTGGGGCTGAAACTATTGAAGATGATATTATGTTCATATCTAACCCTCCTTCTTACATTCCACTTCCCCCTTATCCCACAATGTCTTCTGACTAACAAGCTGCAGATGGCATAAGCATTCACCTCTTACTTACTGCCCGACACTCACCACAACCTTACCTGTGTGCCTTTTTCCTTTCAAATACCCAAGAAGCGCTCCCTGGCCAGGCAGTTGAGAAACACCAAGAATAATGTGATGATGAAGACACACTGCCACTCGCAGCCATCTGACACTGTGGGCTGGATTTTACCTTAGGTGGACGGGAATTCACCACCGACGTGAACGCCGGTGGCGAACCCGCTTCCACCTAGCCAATCAGCGGGCCAGCAGCTCTTAGTCCCAGAAGCGTCACTGGCAGCGGTGGCCAATGCTGGGACTGCAGCCCAGCTGACGCCATGGATCCAGGAGGGGGTAAGTAGGGGTTGCCTATCCAGGGGGATTGGTCCTTCCTTGGTGAGTCTGGAGTGGTCGCTTGGGGGGAGGGAGCCGTCTTGGGTCCCGGGGGTGGGTTGGGAGGTGGGGGCAGCCCTCAATCGGGCACCCTGTGCCTGATTGCCATGCCCCTTCCCCCCCACCCCCGAGGCATGGAAAGGCCGGCAGCTATTGCTGGGTGGCCTTTCACGTCCCCAGCACGCCCGCTTGCCACGGGTAAAATACCCATGGAGGCGGGCAAGGGCCCTTAAGTGCCTTTAGGTGGCCACTTAAGGGCCTTGATGGGCGGGCCATTTCCCACCCCCCGCCCGATGCTGTAAACTTGGCCGAAGGCGGAATGCTTAGCGGGTAGGCCTCCCGGAGCCTCCCGCTCAATTTTACGCCGCCCCCACGCCACCATCTGACCCTCTGGGGCAACATAAAATGCAGCCCTGTACGTATCTTAGAGGATAGATTAGAGGTAAGATCTACATGTGGTGAGACACTGGCATGAGTAGGTTGCAGCCAGGGCAGGGGCAAGGATAGAGCAGGTGCCAGCTTGCCGGAGAATGAGGTAACACATGGGTTCTGCTGCAGAGGGCTCAGATGAGGACGTTGATGGGGCAGCTTAGAGAAGAATGCTAATGGGCATGCACAAAGAAATGTTTGGTGCATTGGGAAGCCTGCAAGAAAGCTTCCGTTCAATGTCAAGGAGTATGAAGGAAACCAGCAACACTTGGCACAGAGCTTTGCACAGAGATGGTGCCCATTATTTCCAGTAAGGAAGTGATGGTCCAACCATGATGCAAGGTCTGATGCCCAATGCAGCAGCTTCCATTGCAGCACAAACAGCATTATCAACGTTTGAGTGCTGCAGTAGAAGCTCAAACTGCTGCCCTCATGGCTGAGTGTATCAGTGTTCAAAGGTGCTTACAGGGTGTCACAGCAATCTGCAATCTGTCCTT
This sequence comes from Heterodontus francisci, assembly GCF_036365525.1. NCBI lineage: Eukaryota > Metazoa > Chordata > Chondrichthyes > Heterodontiformes > Heterodontidae > Heterodontus > Heterodontus francisci. Next base: position 71,185,357 of record NC_090371.1, on the reverse strand, counting down.
CAACACATCTGTTCCCTCAAGAATTTCTGCAGATAGGCCTACTGCTCAGACCCCTTCTCCCTCCTTCCTTCTTGTTCGTCTAGCAACATGTCCTTCTCTATGTGACCTCAGTTCCTTCTCCCGGTCATACTGCAGTTGAAGGGGAATGCCTACTAGTGCAATGTTGTCTGGAAGCAACTGGTTTGTACAGGAGTCCTGAAGTCAGCAAAAAGCTATAATCATTGGATTATGCCAATGATTTATATTGGGATCCCCCAGCAACATATCAGTTATGGTACAAATAATGAATTGACAGCACTGAGTGCCACCAAAGCAGAAATCCAATCTATGAACAGTATCAGATCTAATAAGAAGTCCTCCACGTGAATTGCTTACGTGTTTGTTGATGGCCCAGATTCCTTATGTCAAGTAGTACAGGGTGACATAAACCAGTTACTGGCAAAATGTTTCTATGTTTTTTATATTCACGGAAAGTACGAACATTTCCAAACTGCATTGCTTCAATGCTCTGATGGACACTGGGGTTGTAAACACTAGAAATGATAGCTTTAATGAAGCCGAATGTTGCTAAATGCTCAGCTGCTTTGCCAAGAACTTTAGTAATTGGAACAGGATTTCAATAAACTTGAGGGTAATGCTAGCCTATCCACTCATTATTTTTCTAATACAGTTCAATGAATCATTTTATTCAGTGGTTTAATCTAAACCAAAAGAGAAATCATTTCATACAAACATGGATTTTAAACAAAACTGTTTAGACTTCTCTAAGGCATTACCATCTCCAGGTGAGATTTAGCAGAGGATTGACCATGTTTAATGTGCTGAGCAGTAGGAACAAGATAATTGGGGAACATTTTATGCTTGCAGCAGAATATTGCATTAGGTATAGAGCTTGTTCAGGAATCTTACATCATGGCAATGAACATGAAGTGATTCTATAGAGCAAGAACAACTCAGAAGGGGTTCGGTTTGCCTGAATTCTGTTTAGTGGAAGTGAATGGGAATGGGTTCTGTCTGCCTTATAGAGTGAGAATAAATGGGAAGGAGTTTGCTCTATTTGAATTTTATGAAGGTGGCATGAATGGGAAGGTGTTTTGTCTCTCTAACTTCTATACAGTTGGAATGAATGGTGTAGTGTTGAGCAGTAGAAAGGTCCCAGGTTGCCATCCATTTGAAATTGATGAAGTGGGAATAATGGGAAGGGATTCTGTCTGTCTGCCTTCTGCACAGTGGGAATGGATGTGAAGGAACGTGATATTGCTGACTGCTTGACAGAACACAGGAAGCCACACAGGGGCATTTTAGCAAGAAACTGATCAGGAGCCTGGAGCTCTACCACTGAGACCTGTGCTGAATTTTGAAAATGTTCTTGTCTGTGAGCTCACCTTAAAAACATCATGAAATCAGACTTCAGTCAGCTCTTGAGCCACCCAGCTGAGTTCTTTGTGTTTAAAGAGATGTTATCGTCTGGTAAAATTGTATTGCAGGCAAATTATCAGTTTATTAAAGAAAGGAGAGCCGCAGTACAAGGATTGGTAAAGTAATGACGGAGTTCCACTTTTTTCATTAAAGTAGAACTGAAAAGCTATTGTTGAGTGAAACTGCATTGCAAAAGTTTAACATTTTGACAGATAGCACGCAAACTGAGCCTCTCTCAAAAACTTCCCATTAAGATGACAAAGCCTCTTTGAATAAAAATGAAGGGAAACCTCCCCAGTGCTGTGGTTCTGAGCAGTAGGATGGTGCCAGTTGCCATCCAGTCTCTGTTGAGCTACCTGATACCAGCTGGGATGGTGGGGGTAGGGTGCCATGAGCTATAAGAGTCCACGGAGTAAAAAAACAGAAAAATCAACCAGCTACCCACCTCCAATTGGTCATAATCGTTACTCTTGTCGCAAAGTTCTTGTCTGCGTTCATATCTAGTGAGGACAATGTCAGGCTTACATGTGATACATGCTCAGATTCAAATCATCTGCCAGCATTCACTGTTGATGGGTAAAGAATGGTTAACTCACTGAGATAGCAATGGGCTGCTGGCTATATAAAAGGAAGTGGCCCTGGAAATAGTGGATGCATTGGTGGTCATCTTCCAAAATTCTACAGACTCTGGAGCAGTTCCTACAGATTGGAGGGTGGCAAATACAACCCCACTATTTAAAAAAGGAGGGAGAGAAAAACAGGAAATTATAGACCAGTTAACCTTACGTCAGTAGTTGGGAAAATGCTGGAACCTATTATAAAGGGTGTGATAGCAGAACACCTGGAAAGCATAAACAGGATTGGGTGAAGTCAGCATGGGTTTATGAAAGGGAAATCATGCTTAACAAATCTATTGGAATTGTTTGAGGATGTAGCTAGTAGAATAGATAAGGGAGAACCAATGGATGTGGTGTATTTGGATTTTCAGAAGGCTTTTGAAAAGGTCCCATATGAGAGGTTAGTGTGCAAAATTAAAGCACTTGGGATTGGGGGTACTATACTGGCATGGATTGAGAATTGGTTGACAGACAGGAAACAGACAGTAGGAATAAACGGGTCCTTTTCCAGGTGGCAGGCAGTGACTAGTGGGGTACCGCAGGGATCAGTGCTTGGGCCCCAGCTATTCACAATATATATTAATGACTTGGATGAGGGAAATAAATGTAACATTTCCAAGTTTGCAGACAACACAAAGCTGGGGGTGTGGGGGGGGGGGGGGTGTGGGGGGAATGTGAGCTGTGAGGAGGATGCAAAGAGGCTCCAGTGTAATATGGACAAGTTGGGTGAGTGGGTAAATGCATGGCAGATGCAGTATAATGTGGATAAATGTGAGGTTATCCACTTTGGTTGTGAAAACAGAAAGGCAGATTATTATATGAATGATGATAGATTGGGAAAGGGGGAGGGGCAACGAGACCTGGGTGTCCTTGTACACCAGTCACTGAAAGCAAGTATTCAGGTGCAGGAAGCAGTTAGGAAGGCGAATGGTATGTTAGCCTTCATTGCAAGGGATTTGAGTACAGGAGCAAGGATGTCTTACTGCAGTTATGCAGGGCCTTAGTGAGACCACATCTGGAGTATTGTGTGCAGTTTTGGTCTCCTTATCTGAGGAAGGATGTTCTAGCCATGGAGGGAGTGCAAAGAAAATTTACTAGGCTGATTCCTTGGATGGCAGGATTGATGTATGAGGAGAGATTGGGTCGACTAGGCCTATATTCACTAGAGTTTACAAGAATGAGAGGGGATCTCATAGAAACCTATAAAATTCTAACAGTGGCGCAGTGGTCAACACCGCAGCCTCACAGCTCCAGCGATCCGGTGTTTGGTTCTGGGTACTGCCTGTGCGGAGTTTGCAAGTTCTCCCTGTGACTGCGTGGGTTGCCGCCGGGTGCTCCGGTTTCCTCCCACAGGCAAAGACTTGCAGGTTGATAGGTAAATTGGCCATTGTAAATTGTCCCTAGTGTAGGTAGGTGGTAGGAGAATGGTGGGGATCTGGTCGAGAATATGGGATTAATGTAAGGTTAGTATAAATGGGTGGTTGTTGGTCGCCACAGACCTGGTGGGCCGTAGGGCCTGTTTCAACGCTGTATCACTCTATGACTCTAGACAGGCTAGATGCAGCGAGGATGTTCCCGATGGCTGGGGAGTCCAGAACCAGGGGTCACATTCTCAGGATATGGGGTATATGCCACTGAGAGTCGAGAGGAGGAGAAATTTCGTCACGCAGAGGGTGGTGAACCTGTGTAATTCACTACCGCAGAAGGCAGTGGAGGCCAAATCATTAAATATATTCAAGAAGGAGATAGATATATTTCTTAATGCCAAAGGGATCAAAGGTTATGGGGAGAAAGCGGGAACAGGATACTGAATTAGACGATCAGCCATCATCTTTTTTGAATGGCGGAGCAGGCCTGAAGTGCCGGATGGCCTACTCCTGCTCCTGTTTTCTATGTTTCTATTGTAGCACTGTGTACCATCATGTGTCTGTGACTTCAGGAAAAAAGGATAAACAGGGAGATTTTCAATGAATGATTAACTTTGAAGTGCTGACCACCTCTTTGGGCTGTTGGCTGTTGAACTGCCAACACATATGACCCTGAACATGATTCCCAATTCCAGATGAAAACTCCATCTCGCCAGAACTCACTGAGATGCATTTTACCAACCCTATGGAGACGAGCTGAGAGGTGGGAGGGGGGAGTAAAATGGTGGCAGAAGGCATCAGGAGGGGAGTCTGATGAGTTCCTGCCACTTGCCAACCGGAGGCAGGCAGCCAATTAGGTAATGAATTGGCCTACCGACGGCCATTTTACAATGCTGCCAGATTGGCCACCAGCCACGTGGGGAAACTACCAGGTACATCAAGGTGGCCACCCAGCAGCTTCCTGGGGTGGCCTTCCTTCCCGGGGGTTCCATGTCCCACAGAGGAGCCCACTGGAGGGTTCACCCTTCTGATTGCTGGGGCCGTCCTGTTTGGCCCCAGCACATTAAAAATATTTCTTACTGGTGTCACAAATGGAAGAAAACCAACAGTAAATTATAATATATTGGTGCACTTGGGTGTTATTGTCAGCTGCCATTAGACACAGTGTAAGAAGTGGGAACTAGGATACAGATAAGCTAAAATCTGAGTTCTTAATGTGCATGTTGACCCTTTTGTTCTGGGTATGGCATGTTTTTACTGAAGAATCTTTTGAGTTTGAGAAAAGCCATTTTTTTTCTCCCTGATCTCTGTATATACACAGCATGTTCAGTTGTTTTACTTCTGTGTTCAGCTTGTTAAAATGGAGTAGATCACTTTACCAACTCTAACATGTGGTCAGGCCAACAGGAAGGGTCCAGTCACATGACCTAGAAGGCATCTTTTTTTAGCCTGTCTAATTTTGAAACCATTTCAGTTAAAAAGAACAGGTCGTATAAGAAACAGCTGCCTTGAAGCCATGCACCTCTCTATCTCCGGGGCCTGCAAGAAGAAGTAAAAAGTCACAGTCTGAAAAGCAGCAAGAAATTTGGCTCTGCTCTCTGCCAGTTTCTCTCTCGTCGGAAAGGGTGAAATCAGGAACTAAGCTGCCTCAGCTTATTTCCAAAAGTGCATAAGAAAAAAGTTAAAGAGATTTCCGACGACTTCTCCTTCACTCAGCATTTCCAGGCGGTTAATTCCAGCTTTGGACTTTTAACTTAGTTAGAAAAAAAAAGACTCTGGTTTCAACTGGGTCCCCTGTCAGTTTGTAATTAAATTATTTTCTAATTGGTAAATGTCCTTGTCCTTTTGATGCCTTGACCTTTCCTTATATTTTTGTGAGCATGCGCTGTGAAGTTAACCCCCTCCTGAGTTTAAGAGTGTGTTAATAAACCATCCTTTTTTTTTACTTGTGTTGTTGCGGTCCTTTAAAACTCAGGGTTCACAAACTGAGGGAGTGGAGAAATATGCCTTCTGGGTTTTTTTTCTAAAAAAGGAAAAAATGTAAATCACAATCTGCTTACAGACTGGTTGTTGAAAAGATAGAAATTTGTTTTCAAACATTAATTATCTGTTCATAACACTGATACTTTGAGGATGCCTCAATATGGAGGTGCCCTCTCTCCTTGAAGCTCAGCAATGGCCATATCTATCGGTGGTGCTGCAGAGCTGCTAGCCTCTGAATCGGCCAGCAGGTCACCGTTCTTAATTGGACAGTGGTCCTGCAACCAGTAAAATCCCCTCCGCAATCTCGCCATTCATCCACGCGAGCTTGGGACCTGCATTTGATCCCGACGGCGGGACCCATGGTGTGCCAGTAAAATTCCAGCCATTGAGTGAGATTCACCTCCAGTGCTAAATGGAACCCTCCACATTGTATGTGAAGAGAAAAACTGACATGAGCACATCCGTCCTGCAGAAACTCTAGGACACCATGGAGATTTCTGAGATCCATTCACATAAATTGAAGAAGGAATTTCAGCCGGAGGAGGAAGAAGTGGAGGGGAAAAAAAACACAAAATATCTAATTCTAAAAACAACTTCGGAAACAATCACAACTTCCATCCAAGTGTTGAGAGAACCATCAGTGAGCGCAGCCCTTAATGCTGTTATTGACTTGCCGTATTGATTGTTGAGGGCCAAGTGTAGTTCAGTAATAAATTAGGATTTTTTTTTAATGTACTTCTATCAGTGTTTTAGTGTGAACTGAATGTTTCCCTGCTGCAACATATCCCATCTTAGTGAAACACACTGTTGCAGTGATCTTGGTCTGAAAGAAGAGTCTTGCTGGCGCCAAGGGTTTTGTCAAGCCATTTTGATGTACGCGAGAATAATTCAGGCAACACAAGACACCCTTTTAGTGCTATTTTCCATTCAGCTTCTAAAACATGACAATAACAGCAGTTTAGTATGATGTAGTTCTTCTCTAAGAAACAATAAAAGGCGTGTTAATAGGTTGCGAACTTTCTGCATCAAGTGTGACTGCGGTTTTGTGGAGATCTGGGGAGCAATGAAGCTTCATCTGATCACTTCAACAACAGAACAGCTGAGGAGCAGTGGACACTGTGTAGGACTGAATTAAGAACAAAGAACAAAGACTTGCAGGTTGATACGTAAATTGGCCATTATAAATTACCCCGAGTATAGGTAGGTGTTAGGGAAATACAGGGACAGGTGGGGATGTGGTAGGAATATGGCATTAGGGTAGGATTAGTATAAATGGGTGGTTGATGGTCGGGACAGACTTGGTGGGCCAAAGGGCCTGTTTCAGTCCTGTATCTCTAACTAACTAACTAACAAAGAACAGTACAGCACAGGAACAGGCCATTCGGCCCTCCAAGCCTGCCGATCTTGATGCCTGTCTAAATTAAAACCTTCTGCACTTCCGGGGTCCATATCCCTCTATTCCCATCCTATTCATGTATTTGTCAAGATGTCTCTTAAACGTCACTATTGTACCTGCTTCCACCACCTCCCCCGGCAGCAAGGTCCAGGCACTCACCACCCTCTGTGGAAAGAACTTGCCTCGCACATCCCCTCTAAACTTTGTCCCTTGCACATTAAACCTATGTCCCCTAGTAACTGACTCTTCCACCCTCGAAAAAGCTTCTGACTATCCACTCCGTCCATGCCACTCATAAATTTGTAAACCTCGATCATGTCGCCCCTCCACCTCCATCGTTCCAGTGAAAACAATCCGAGTTTATCCAACCTCTCCTCATAGCTAATATCCGCCAGACCAGGCAACATCCTGGTAAACCTCTTCAGTACCCTCTCCAAAGCCTCCACATCGTTCTGGTAGTGTCGTGACCAGAATTGCACGCAATATTCCAAGTGTGGCCTAACTAAGGTTCTGCACAGCTGCAGCATGACTTGCCAATTTTTACACTCTATGCCCCGACCGATGAAGGCAAGCATGCCGTCTGCCTTCTTGACTACCTTATCCACCTGCGTTGCTACTTTCAGTGACCTGTGGACCTGTACGCCCAGATCTCTCTGCCTGTCAATACTCCTAAGGGTTCTGCCATTTACTGTATACTTCCCACCTGTATTAGAGCTTCCAAAATGCATTACCTCACATTTGTCCGGATTAAACTCCATCTGCCATTTCTCTGTCGAAGTCTCCAACTGATCTATATCCTGCTGTATCCTCTGACAATCCTCATCACTGTCCGCAACTCCTCCAACCTTTGTGTCGTCCGCAAACTTACTAATCAGACCGGCTACATTTTCCTCCAAATCATTTATATATACTACAAACAGCAAAGGTCCCAGCACTGATCCCTGTGGAACACCACTAGTCACAGCCCTCCATTCAGAAAAGCACCCTTCCACTGCTACTCTCTGTCCTCTATGACTGAGCCAGTTCTGTATCCATCTTGCCAGCTCACCTCTGATCCCATGTGACTTCACCTTTTGTACCAGTCTGCCATGAGGGACCTTGTCAAAGGCTTTACTGAAGTCCGTGTAGACAACATCCACTGCCCTTCCTTCATCAATCATCTTTGTCACTTCCTCAAAAAACTCGATCAAGTTAGTGAGACACAACCTCCCCTTCACAAAACCATGCTGCCTCTTGCTAATAAGTTCATTTGTTTCCAAATGGGAGTATATCCTGTCCCAAAGAATCCTTTCCAATAATTTCCCTACCACTGACGTAAGGCTCACTGGCCTATAATTTCCTGGATTATCCTTGCTACCCTTCTTAAACAAAGGAACAACATTGGCTATTCTCCAGTCCTCTGGGACCTCATCTGTAACCAATGAGAATACAAAGATTTCTATCAAGGCCCCAGCAATTTCCTCCTTTGCCTCCCTCAGTATTCTGGGGTAGATCCCATCAGGCCCTGGGGACTGATCTACCTTAATGATTTGCAAGACGCCCAACACCTCCTCCTTTTTGATAACGGCATGACCCAGACTATCTACACTCCCTTCCCTGGACTCATCATCCACCAACTCCTTCTCTTTGGTGAATACTAATGAAAAGTACTCATTTAGTACCTCGCCCATTTCCCCCGGCTCCACGCATAGATTCCCTCCTCTGTCCTTGAGTGGGCCAACCCTTTCCCTGGTTACCCTCTTGCTCTTTATATACGTATAAAAAGCCTTGGGATTCTCCTTAATCCTGTTTGCCAATAACTTTTCATGACGCCTTTTAGCCCTCCTGACTCCTTGCTTAAGAATTGTTTGGAACTTTGCTTAAAGGGGAAATGTATGAAACTGGCAGTTCGCCACATAAGTGTTTTCTTATTCTTAGTCCTGATACTTTCAATGAAAACAAATATTTATCTTTACATTTTTTTTCATGCGCAGAGTAACTCTCTGGCTGGGATTTAATGTGGAGGTGGTGGCCCGGTCCACCAACTGGGAAGTCGGGGCAAGCCTGCCTCCCTCAACACTGGAAACTACAACTAGACTTTATGGCCATCAGGCAATTAGTTGCCTGAGGTCGTGGCTTCTGACGCCCTGAGATAAGAAGTCCCACCTCCAAGAACTGCTAGCCAATCAGAGGGCCAACAGCTCTTTAGTCCAAGCAGAGCCACCGGGAGTGGCAGCCACTGCTGGAACTGCAGTCAGTCTGGGACGAGGGACAGTGCTGGACGCCCAAAGTAAAGGTAATTGGGGGCGGACTCACCAAAGACATTCAGGCAGGCTGTGGCAGTGGAGGGGGTGGGGAAGTGCGGGGGAAGTGCGATCGAGAAGCTGGGGGGGTGGGGAGTGGGGGGTGGTGGGGTTCTTCAAAGAGAGGCAGCCCTTGCTACTGGGGGCCCCTCCATTGGGCACAAGCTGCCAGAACAGGAGGGACCCACTCCCCCGAGCCCACAGTCAGGCTACCAGGGTATACGGCAGGGTATAAGTGGCCATTAATTAGCCATTTAAGGGCTTCAATTGACCCAAGGGCAGGCAGATTGTCTGCCACCTCCCCCGCCGCTGGCAAAATACCATTCTGGCCTCCAGGTGCTACCATTTTCAGATTGACATTAACACATTATTCGAGAAAGCAAGTTTGAATCTGTTTAGTCGGTCAGCTATTTCTTTTTAGCAGCTGAAGACCAGTGGCGTTTCTTCATAGTCAGTGGAAAAGTTTTACCTTTGTTTCCATAATATAGAGGCCCATCATCATGTCACTGAAATTAAGTAACAAAATCTCAACATTGGCAGCAATGCTGAGAAGAGACAAGCTTTAAGGCAATCACCATAGTTCATGTCACTGGAGCACTTCGACACCTGATTTTTTTTCCTTTAGAAATCTTTTTTTTTGAAAAAATTACTTGACACATAAATTATCACACTGAATTCTCAGCTTCAAGGCTACCATCTCTAATAATCTAATGAGGTCACACAAGTGTTTGTCCATCAGGTCCAAAAATATCTCAAGAATTATCCATTTTTATTCATGTATTTTGATAAATGGTCTTCAGTGCTGTCACACTACAGCCTGAACTGCGATTTATTACTCAGAATTACATAGACTTTACAACAGAGAAACAGTCTACTTGGTCCAACAGGTTTATGTTTATGTTTATGCTCCACACAAGCCTCTTCCCACAGTAACTCCTCTAACCCTATCTGCAAATCCTTTCATTCCTTTCTCACTCATGTCCTTATCTGGATTCCTCGTACCTCAACTATTCCTTGAGGTAGCAAATTCCACATTCTAATCACTCTCTGTGTAAAGAAGTTTCTCCTGAATTCCTTATTAGATTTATTAATGGTTATTTTATACTTGTAGCCCCTGGTTTTGGACTCCCTTATAAATAGAAACATTTTGCCTATCAAACACTTCTTAATTTAAAGACCTCTAGTCTTTTTAGTTTTTCCTGAAAACTTTCGGCTTTGGTATCTAGAACTTAAATTTATTACCATATGTATAACCCAATATTTGGCACAGCTTCGCTACTGCTATTGGAAATCTGCTGTAGAATCATAGAGTCATAGAAAGTTTACGGCACAGAAAGAGGCCACTTGGCCCATCGTATCAGTGCCGGCCAACAACCGATCCACTCAGTCTAATCCCACCTTCCAGCATTGGTTCCATAGCCCTTCAGAATTCGGCACTTGAGGTGCATATCCAGACTCCTTTTGAATGAGTTGAGGGCTTCTGTATACCCAGACCCCCACCACCTCTGGGTGAAAAAAGTTTTCCTCATCACCCCTCTAATCTTTATACCAATCACTTTAAATCTATGCCCCCTAGTCACTGACCTCTCTGCTAAGGTGACTAGGGCCTTCACCTCCACTCTCTCCAAGCCCCTCAAAATTTTGTACATTTCAATCATATCTCCCCTCGGCCTTCTCTGTTCCAAGGAGAACAACTCCAGCCTATCCAATCTTTCCTCATAGCTGCATTTTTCCAGTCCTGGCAACATCCTTGTAAATCTTCGCTGTACCCTCTCCAGTACAAATTACATCCTTTCATTAATAAGGTGACCAGAACTGCACACAGTACTCAAGTTGTGGCCTAACCAATGATTTATACAGTATTGTAATTTGTACTTTGTGACAATGTCACACAGCTGCAAGTATACAGTCAGAGCACTTCCTTACCTTTGTCAACGTGTATTAGAAATTAACTCTTGTTATCTCTCTTTATACGGAATTGTGAGCACTAAGCTCCCTTGGAAAACACATGGGAGTTGATTTGCCTTTCTGGTGGGCTCCAGTTATCCAATCGTCTTGGCGGGAGACCCAATTGATTTTCGTAATTGAGCCTCATTTAAATACAGGAAGTGAACTGCTTGCACTAATCGCATTGCTTACTGGCAGCTCACTGTTGGGAAGACAGGAACTCTGGCAGGGCAGAGACTAAAGTGGGCATGCAGCAGCACCTTAAAGGAGAAGGCTGAAGAGCTAGGAGTGCGAGAACCAATGGAGCAGTATTGTGGTGGAGAAATGTAAAGAGCACAGCAAGAGGCAAATAATTGAAAATAAGGGAACCTTTCAGGCTTAAAAGTCCCAAAAATAATGAAGAGAATGTCATCACCAGACCTGCTTCCAGCTGCACCTGACTGCAGCTTATGATCACTTTAAATAGGACTGCAAATGGCCACCTCCTGCCATGTACTGCCATGGTTTGTGAGCAAGATGAGGAAGCAATTTTGGCAGTGCTGATCAATATGAAAATGGCATTTGAGTCGTAACAATGTCAAAGGACCTTCATCTTATATTAATTATGCCCCACTGGGTTTCAGACTGCCTGAATTGATGCCCACCTGAAAGTTGCAACAAGCAGCCTTCCAGCATTAAACCAGATCCTGCTGGAGCAGAGCATCTCATGGCACACACTGTTAGACTGCCACTCAAAACATTTTTGCACTTTTACTTGCTAGAAGTGCGAACTGATAACACCATAATGAGAGCAACGGGGCATCTGAGACCTTAGTGAACAGTAGGGCCAACAGTGTATCTCCTTAACCAATGAGATTTAAGGATTGAGAAAGAAACAGCAGAATGATGAGGAAGTGGAGTGAATTCGAGTAGATGAATTAGAGTCCCATCAGGTACATAGAGTTAGAGGTAAACAGGACCATCTTCCTTACTGAGAAGACTTTTATATTGGCATCTGGTCACCACTGATGAGGTGAGGTGTTATTACAAGTGCCCTCCACATTTCTAACCAGCAGGCACAGGAATGATGACTGCAGTGTGAAGCACACAGTAGGGCGCATAGTAGTCCAAAATGAGGGTCTTAAATCTGAATAATCAAACTACGTACGTATGAGAGGTGAGTTAGCTAATATAGTTTGGGAAATTAGATTAAAAGATATATTCTGATGAAAAGTCACAGACCTGAAACAGTAGCTCTGGTTTTTTTTCTCCACAGATGCTGCCTGACCTGCTGAGTATTTCCAGCATTTTCTGTTTTTGTTTCAGATTTCTAGCATCTGCAATATTTTGCTTTTGTGTTAAAAGATATGATGGTAGATAAGCAACGGTGAACATTTGAAGAATTAATTAATAATTTGCAATGAATAAACATTCCCTTATGGAATTGAAAACCCCATGGGAAAAATGGCCCAACTGTGGCCAACAACAGAAGCTAAGGATAGTATTAGATTGAAGGAAGAGGCTTATAATGTTGCCAAAAAGAGTAGTAAGCCTGAGGATTGGGAGGATTTTAGAATTCAGCAAAGGAGGACCAAGAAATTGATCAAGATAAAGAATGTATGAGACAAAGTAGTAAGACATTTAAAAATGGATTGTAAAAGCTTCTATAGGTATGTAAAAGGGAGAGGTTAGTGAAATAAATATGGGTCCTTAGAAGCAGAGACAGGAGAAATTATAATGGGGATGAAGGAAATGGAAGAACCTTAAACAAATACTTTGTATCTGTCTTCACAGTAGAAGACACAAAAAGCAGTCCAGACATAATGGGGAATCAAGGGTCTAGTGAGAATGAGGAACTTAAAGAAATTAGTATCAGTAACGAAATAGTACTGGAGAAATTAGTGGGAATAGGTGACGACAAATCCACTGAAGCCTACATCCAAGGGTTTTAAAAGAGGTGACTGCAAAGATAGTGGATGCATTGGCTTTGATCTTCCAGAATTCCCTAGCTACTAGAGCAGTCACAGTGGATTGAAAGGTAGCAAACAAAATCTCTCTATTCAAGAAAGTATGGAGAGAGAAATCAGGGAACTATACAGCCTGACATCAGTGGTATGGAAAATGTTAGAAACTATTATTAGGGATGAGATAACAAGGCGCTTATAAAATCGTGATATGATTGGGCAGAGTCAACATGGATTTTGAAAAGGAAGTCATGGCTGGAAATTTATACCTTCCTCCCACCCCCACCCCAGGATCAGGCTGGGAGGTGGGAGGAGCATACAATCGAGGGGAGGCAGGGTGTGGCATGGCTGTTGCCCAACCGCCCCTGCTATTGTGGCAGCAGCGGGGAAAGTGGCAAACAGCCCACCTGCCGCAGGCCAATTGATGCCCTTAAGTGGCCAATTAATTGCCACTTAAAGGCAACTTCCTGCTGCCATTGGTATTTTACCAGTGGCGGACAGGCACTTCAGCACCTGAGGACGCCGCCCAGTAATACCTGGTGGCCTCCTTGCGGGCTAGGGGGGCCTCCTGATCAGGCACGAGCCGTCCCAACTAAATCTACCTCCCTTTCCCTTTCTCCAACTCCCATCCCCCTGACCAGGGCCCAGCCGATTGTCCCCGGTGAGGCCTGAATACCACTTAACTTCCTGACAGGCGACATCCATTGTCCTCTTCTTGCTGGGTGCAGTCCCAGCAATAGCCACTGCTCCCGGGACGGATGAGCTGCCAGCCCTCTGATTGGCCAGCAGCTCTTAGAGTTGGGACATCCTGTCTCAGAGGGGCAGAAGTCCCGACTGAGGCCAGTTAATGGTCTGGCTCACGTAAAATTGCGAGTGTGGCTTCCAAGCTCGTGGAGGTGGGCTCTCCCCTGACTTTTTAGCCCGTGAGTGGAGTCACTGCCAAAACGTAAAATCCTGGCCCATGTTTGACAAATCTGTTAGAGTTTTTTGAGGTTTTACTTAATAAAATAAGGAAAAACCAGTGGATGTAGTGTATTTGTATTTTCAAAAAGCATTTGATAAAGCGCCACACAAGAGGTTATGACACAAAATTAGGGTTCATAGGATTGGGGGTATTATATTCGCATGGATTGAGGATTGGTTAACAGGCAGAAAGCACAGAGTATCAATAAATGGGTGCTTTTGGGATGGCAGACTGTAACTAGTGGGGTAGCGCAAGGATCAGTACATGGGCCTCAGCTATTTACAATCTACACCAATAACTGAGATGATGGATTGAGTGTAATGTATCCAAGTTTTCTGATGATACAAAGTTAGGTGGGAAAGTAAGCTGTGAGCAGGACACAGAGAAGCTGCAAAAGATTTGGACAAGTTAAGGGCATGAGCAAGAATGTAGCAGATGGAGTATAATGTGGGGAAGTGTGAAATAATCCATTTCAGTAGGAAAAATAGAAAAGCAGAATATTTTTTAAATGGTGAGAGACTGGAAAATGTTGGTATTCAGAGGGACCTGGGTGTCCTTGTACATGAATCACCGAAAGTTAATATGCTGGTACAGCAAGCAATTAGGAAAGCAAGTGGTATGTTACCTTTATTACAAAGGGATTGGGGTATAAGAGTAAATAGGGGTTTCAACCATTAGAAAGGGCCTTGGTGAAACCATACCTAGAGTACTGTGTACAGTGTCAGGCTAGGCCCCCACCTGCCAAGAATGAGGCACATTAATTTTGTCATGAACAATGATTTTAAATTGTTGCTGGAGCGAGTAAATGACTTGTTAAACAGATCAGCTGTGGCTGGAAAAGACATTTGCATATTAACAGATGGTGATTGGAAGGACAAAGGACCATTCCCTGACACATTCAACCCACAGCGGACCTTGACCACCAGGTGAGAAAGGTGTCTAGGGTTCCCTCTCAGCCGTCACCTGGTCTTACCATAACAGGATTTAATTTTAAACACACTGTGTTTTTAGCTCCCCCTTGGTGAACCCCTGTTCGCTGCTTTCCAATTACAAGGCAAAGAAACCAGCACAAACAGGCTTTCTTAGGTTTTAAGAAGAAAAGTTGAAATTTATTAAACTTGTACTTAAACTCTAATTCGCTTGACGCCTACGGATACACGACACTCCCACGCTAGCATGCATATGTGATACACACATGCAAATAGAGACAGAAAAGAGAAGAAAAATAAAGTGGAAAAGTTTGAGGCAATATCTGAAGAGTTTTTGTTACGGTTCTTCGAGCTCACTGTAGAGTCCTTGATTGTAGGTAGATCTTGCTTTTCATTGGGGCCCAGTATTCTTCTTAAACCTTGTTCGCTGAAGGAGACTTTTCTCTCTTGGGGTTCATGTGTTCCATGGATTCAGAGGCTTGTGAGAAAGAGATGGGAGCAGACAGGAGAGATCTTCTCAGTCTAGGAGCAAACAGTTTTACTCAGTTCAAACTCTCTGTGGCTAGTTCAAAATACCCTGGAACAGCCAGTTAGTCATGTGACCAGCTTATCCAACCAGTCCTGGCTCCTGTGGATTGCATCACCCCAGCAGGCTCTGGAATGTGCTTCCCCACCCCCTCACTATTCGGTGATCAACATCCATTGTGGGTTGAATGTGTCAGGGAATGGTCCTTTGTCTACACAAGCACCATCTGTTACTACGCAAATGTTTTTTTCCAGCTACGTCTGATCTGTTCAACAAGTCATTTCCTCGCTCCAACAACAGTTAAAAATGAGTGTTCATATGACAAAACCAATGTGCCTCATTCTTGGCACGGTGGGTGGGGGGGGGGGAGGTGGTGGGGGTGGGGGCTGCATGACAGTCTCCTTACATAAGGAAGGCTATATTTGCCTTACAGGGAGTGCAATGAAGATTTACTTGGGTGATTCTGGGATGAAGGGATGGTCCTATGAGAAGAGACTTAGTAGAGAAGGCCTATATTCACTTGAGTTTAGAAAAATAAGGGGTGATCTCATCAAAACATGTAAATTTCTTAAACGGGCTCGAGTATATTCAAGTAGCGATCAACAGATTTTTGAATACTACGGCAATGAAGGGATTCGGGAATAATTCAGGAAAGCGGAGTTGAGTTAAAAGATCAGCCATGATCCCACTGAATGGCAGAGTGCGCTTGAAGTGCCAAATGGTCTACCCCTGCCCCTATTTCTTATGTTCTTGTTTCCTTAGGGTACTACTAAATTAATTAACCCATTCCTTATAAATGCATTCATGATTTTGTTACACCTTGCACACAAGGAAAATTGTTCCTTGTTCATGCCGCTGACTCCATATTTCATCCCATAATTTAAAATAAAAATCGTATTCATTGGAAAGATGGAAATACACGATTGTTTCTTTCATGTCAAGTATTTTGAGAAAATAATCCTTTCTGGTCTATGCTTTTTATCAAGCAGATGAAATATTTTGTTGAGAAAACATCTTTCTTGTACTATGGCACTGGTGGTGAGCTGCTTGTATTACATTTCATAAAGGCCACAGATAGCATCAGTGCATTGTGCTTTATTTACGTGGCAACCAATTATACATTTTCCACAGATTGTAGCAACTTACTAGACAACAGAACAAGTGTTTTTAAATGTGATTGATACATATCTGTTTAAGATGGGATTGACGGTTTTAAGAGTAGACATAGATTGTCAAACATTCTATGAATACTGCTTGGGTCCATCAATGAGTCATCTCCAAAACCTCTGAAACACGACGAATATGACAGTGATAATCTTTCATTGGCTGAGTGGCCAATTTTGTGCGAGTCTTTCTTACATCTTTCTACATTCATCCTTTGTACAATTTTTATATCAGATTGACAGTAAGGTTTCGGAAAATGTCACTGAAGCCATCAACTTGTTCTTTCCAACACGCCATGTACAATTTTCTAGTATCATGGACTTATTCCACTTACGTAACCTGCTGAGGGATGTGAACAGGTACAATATTCATTGGATAAAAATCCATGAGAGCCAACCCCAATCCGCAAACATATGGGCTGGATTTTCTGGCCCACATGTGCGGGCCGCACGCTACACAGCGGCCATGATTTCCCGTGCAGCAACTCATTTAAGTAGCTGGGGAGGGCCCGCCCCCCCAATCATGTGTAGGGGGTGGTGTGTCTGACGCCAGCAATGTCGTCAGCTGCCTATGCGCAACCGCTGGTGCCAATTTTAAAGGGCAGCCAGCCCTGCCAGCAAATTTGAATTTTTAAAGAAGTATCCTCCCAAAATTTACCAAATAAAATTGTAACGCCCCTTTCTCACCCCCGCCCCCATAACAATTACATTAAGTATTTGCCCTTTTTTCCCAAAAACACTTAACTTTGAAATTTGACCTTTCCCCCCACCAACAGAATGTACAAAGTTTAAAGTTTACCCATTCCCACCATCCCCTACACTCATTACATTTATTTGACCCCATCACCCCCAGCACTAAAAATCTTAAATCCCACCACCCCGCCACCCACCTCCCCACTAGCATCACACGGGCTTTCCCCAGACGGGGAAGTGAAGGCGTGGGAGTGCCAGCTGCTGCACTGAAGATCGTGGTGGGGCTGGAAGGTTGGAGGTGAGTATATTTAAATTTATTAATTTTATTAATTTACATATTGAAATTCAGGTCCCGTCGCCCAGCAACTGGGGTGCGGGGCGGGGGGGGGGGGGGGGAGCGGGGTGGTTATGCCGCCACAGAGGCTCGCAGCCCCCGGGACGATTGGGCCGGGCCCTCTGCCATCAAAGCACCATGGCAGGCCTCTGCTGGCACCATCTTCCGGCCCCGCCACCCCCCTCCTTGCCATGGAGCCCAGCGGAGAGGGCCCTGTAAAATCCAGCCCTATAGATGGACAGTTTGGACTCAACATTGAAGGGTTAATTAGAGTGAAAACAGGACAGAAAAAGGATGCTACACACGCTGGTGTTGGTTCTGTTTGCTTTGGTGCATGATTACGTCCCGCTCAGGCACTAGGCAAAATTTCAGGGGTATGTTATCTGGTGCAAGCAGCTCCTAAAGGGCTGCTGGTTGCCCTTATAATTGTTCTGCTGTTGAAAAAGGTGAGAAAGTCCTGGAGTAAGAACGCACATAAGAACTGCACCATTCAATAAAGCAGCTTTGAAGTTCTATTTCAAGAGGCTCTTCAAAGAGCTGATTTTTTTTTAGAGCTGAAGGCCACCTTTCAGGCTACCATGGCAGCCTGGATGGAGGAATCTGACAGAATAAATTCTGTCTTGCTTGGCCACTGAACCTTGGAAACAATGGCAATGAATTTTTTTGGTCTGAGGAAGGTCACAAAGGTAAGTGCACTCCATATGGCTTCATTTTAGATTGTTGTGTTACAGTGCATCTTAATAGCACTTTGTCGCAAGCTTGATGGAGCATCACAGTGGGAGAATGCACAGCACTCTGGACATGTTCATGTGCTATTAGTACAGACACATCCCTGTTTTATCGGGGCAGTTTTTATTGCTGCCATCACAATGCATTTGCCCCATGAAATGTGTCAATCACCAAATACTGAGCATGCTGCCCACACAAGTTATATAGATACTGCAACAGTCAAAGTTTAGAAAGATTCCAAGGTGTCTGCTGAACCAGGTTGGATTTTTAGTGTTTGTAAAGAATCACAGGCACCTTTCTTTTTTCACTTTCAGTGCTCTGTATATGCATTTAACACACATGCAGATCCAGATAATGGCCGGAATTTTACGCCCCCCCTCAAAGAGTGAGAAGGTGTTTGGGGGGTGGGGAGGGGCATAAAATGGAGTGGGAGGCTCGGGGGACCCTTGCCGACCCACTCCCGCCTCCGCCGCCACTTCATGCAGGGCAGCGGCGGCGATAAACGGCCTGCTTACCCCAGGCCAATCAAGGCCCTTAAATGGCCACTTAAGAGCCTCCGCCAGCCACCACGAATAATTTACCCGTGGCTAGTCGGGTGTCCCAGGCCCGAGAAAAGCCACCTGACAAAAGCACGTGGATCCATGACGGCCTTTGGTGGGGGGGGGGGGAAACGGAAAGGGGGGAGACGACGGAGGGCCACCCCCGCTACCCCAAACATCCCCAACACCCGGTCCCCCCCAATCGACCACCCTTGCCTCGCCAGGACCGACCAATCACCCCCGGCGAGGCAACAAAAACTTACCTTGGTTCCGGGGCTGCCTGACATCTTCTTTTTGAAGCTGGGCTGAAGTCCCAGCAGTGGCCACCGCTCCTGGTGGTGCTGCTGGGTCTAAGAGCTGCCGGCCCGCTGATTGGCCGGCAGCTCAATTAGGTGGGACTTCCTGCCTTAAGTGGGTGGAAGTCCCGCCTCAGAACAGTTAAAGGCCAGGGAACCACAAAATGCGAGTCGGATCACCAGGCCAGATGGAAGCGGGTTCGCCACTGACTTTTCAGTTGGTGGACGGCTCCCATCCGCCAAGGGTAAAATCCCGGCCAATGTCACAGTGAGAAGCCAGCAGTATAACTAGGTGCTGCTCGCTCTGCATGGCTTTCAAAGCAGCTACTCGCTTAAAACCAGTACCTGCAATTTGAAAGGGCCATTAGATCAGAATCAGTGAACAATTGTAATAATTTTTATATTACATCATTACAATGCAAAACTCAGTGCTGTCCCCTTGAATACTGACAGGAAAAACAAGAGCAATATGCATTTGTGTGCAGGCCAGGACCTGAATAGCAGTTTTCAAAATGCAATATACTGACGACTACAACTCTTCCAGCTCTGACAGCTGAAGAGTAGACCACATCTGTCATTCTAAATTGGGCAAGTGTTATGGTACAGTGGAATAGATGAAATGGTCCCTAAAGAAATATATTGTGAATATATATTGTAATATTTTTGATATAATGCAAATGTATTGCAATTTAGTCCATTTCCTTGAGGAAGACATCTTCAAGTGTTGTTGGAAAATGTCAGTTTCAACCAAGATTTTTTCAGGCGTACAGCTGAACAGCTAAGGGTCACCTGGAAAGAAAAAGATTCATCTGACTAAAAGGAAACTCGAGCAGCACAATATCGTTGCCATATTTCATTTACCTGCAATATGCATGTTTATTCTTGTATATATAGGTTATGTATGTTACATCGAAAATTATATGAAAATATTATATGAAAGATCTATCTGCCTCTTCCTTGCCCTTCTTTCAAGTTTCCTTTCTTGAAGGACAATAGTGAATCCGTTGGATTTTTACAACAATCTGGGAGCTTTTGTGATTATTCTTCTGGTGCCTGCCCACAAATGACCAGACGTATTAAATTTTATTTTATAACTTGCTGGGGTGGGATTTGAACTCACAAGCTCGGGTAGTTAGTCCGGTATAACCACTATGCTTACCACATCTTGAAGAATGCTCCAACATTGCTTTGTTTAATAGGAGGTATTTGAGAAGACAACTGGCAAAAGTAAACATCAGGAGTGGTTCTAAAGAGGTCCTGAACTAGAACACAAAAGTACCCGATAAAGGAACTTACACACTTCATGCTTATGGGACAGACAGCACAGTCAGCATAACATCATCTTGGAAGGGTAAGGACGAGTATAGGATTAGTGTGAATGTGAGTTACAAATTATTCAATTACTACATGGCCTTCTCCGTTCTTGTTCATATAACAGAATACAGCAGGGATATTTCTGTTGCAGGTATACTTCTATTCAAACTTCATTCTTATGACTCCTCCCACACAATTAATGGGCAGAATTTTACCACAACTCTCTGGGTGGGAAACCACAGAATTAGATGGGACACAAATTTTATACCCCTCTCAATATTACTCTCCATTGACTTCAGCAGAGAGCAAAATCAGTGGGGGTGGGGTGAGGTGGGAGGGGATGGGGGTGGGGGGGTGGTGCTACTGCCAGCATTGCACCTGATCCCATCAGTTTTCTGACTGGCATGTTTGCTTAAAATTGCCCCTACTAATAAGTATTATTTGATTGTGAAGGAGGAGTCAAATTAACTTTCTTAGAGGAAGGATTTTTAAAAAAACCCTGAAAATATCCATTGGAAAATTAAATTAAAATATTCAGGTAAATGTACAGCCTGTACTTTACATATTCAGGGTAACACGAGAACCCTCTGATCCACTCTACAGCACTGGAGACGGAATAAATAATGAGGAACAATGCAGCCCGATTTAGATAGATTTGCATCTTTTTCTAACATGGACTAGTCGATGGTGACTACAGTTCAATGTGGGCAAATATAAAATATTTCATAGGAGAACAAGGAACAATTAAGACATATTGCAACATATTGATCAGGAAAAGGATTTGGAGTTTATTGTGCAAAATTCAAAGAAATAATCAAAACAGTACATAACTGAAATTGAAAAAAAATCATTACATGATTTACTATGTTACTGATTTGGTCCACACATCAAAAGAAATGATTATGTTACTGTTTAAAGCGCTGTTTTGGTCCTATCGGCGTGCAGTACTACAGCAAGTATATCTTTGAGGAGATACAGAGGTGAGCAACCAGGATGATTATGACTATCAGGAATCTATGCGATATTAAAATTTAAGCATGTTTAGTTTTCTCTTGGTGGAAAAAAGAAGACTTCAAGGTGACCTAATTGAAGTTTGCAAAATTATGATGCTGATTGATAAAATTGATCCAGATAAATTTCTTACACTGTTTGAGAGCTGGGGGTCGTCATTTAAAAGGTATGAAATTATTATTAAATCAGAAATTTAGGCATAAATAATGCACATAAATGGTAATAGATGTATGGATGTATTATGCGGCAAGAATATGGAAGCAAGAAGCATAATTGGGTTCAGGGCGCAAAACAAATGCATTTCTGGAGTTAAGTGCAGATTGAAAGATATGATAAGACGGTATAGTTAAGATCAATAAAAAATACACTTCACCTCTACTTCAGGAAAAGCATTCTATACTGTACCAAATTAAAGACCATTTGTAATGGTGCATGTTTCCTGTAGTTAGTGAGCTCCAATTCCCAAAACCCTTAATTAGGATCCTTACAGCAGACAGTAAGGGGAGACTTTTATCCCACCTTTCTAGGTTGAATTAGAACCCAGGTCCTAGAGGTGAAAGGATACTGTGCTAATCCACTGCATCATCCAGACCCCACAGACTTAAATTGCCATTCAGCCTGCCACCTAACCTTACCTCACGGGCATATGAAACCTTATAATACATGCAGTGACTTCTATGATGGCTCCTGTGAAATTCACAGCAGATGGCAGCATTTTCTGATGCTGGTATCTCTGTGCCATTGATACATCATTGGTTAATTCAGCCCTGATGCCCACCTCACCCCTACCACTTGCTGAATCTAATAGGTTTGACCTCCCCCTTTTGCCCACACAAGACTGATCAGCATTCAAAATCAATTTTTGGTGTTTTTCAGAGACCTGTACATCCTGACAGTGATGATATATGACACCTTTGCATTCTTAAACATCCCAGTGCTGATAATCAATTAGACAAAATGGAACTCTCTTTTATGTAAACTCTAATCTTCATTTGCAGGTAGGACCATCAGAATGTCAAAAAATAACAATAATTAGAATTCAACTTACATTTTCTTTTTAAGAGGTGTAGTTTACAACATTGGATGAATTATGTTTATTGAAATTTGCATTTTACCACATTATGCACCAGAACAAATATAAGAAACTATTCCCATATTACTGAGAAGAATAAACATACAAACATACGAACATACAAATTAGGAGCAGGAGTAGGCCACTCAGCCCCTCAAGCTTGCTTCGCCATTCAACAAGATTATGGCTGATCTGATTGCAACCTCACTCCACATTCCCACCTACCCCCGATAACCTTCCACCCCCTTGCTTATCAAGAATCTATCTACCTCTGCCTTAAGGACTCTGCCTCCACTGTCTTTTGAGGAAGAGAATTCCGAAGACTCACAACCCTCTGAGAAAACATTGCTCCTCATCTCTGTCTTAAATGGGTGACCCCTTATTTTTAAACAGTGACCCCTAGTTCTACATTCTTTCACAAGAGGAAACATCCTTTCCACATCCACCCTGTCAAGACCCCTCAGGATCGTACATGTTTCAATTTAAGTTGCCTCTTATTCTTCTAAACTCCAGTGTATACAAGCCTAGCCTGTCCAACCTTTCCTCATAAGACAACCTGCCCAATCCAAGTATTAGTCGAGTCAACCTTCTCTGAACTGTTCCCAACACATTTACATCCTTCCTCAAATAAGGAGATCAATACTGTACACAATACTCCAGATGTGTTCTCACCAATGCCTTGTGTAACTGAAGCATAACCTCCCTACTTTTGTTTTCAATTTCCTTCGCAATAAATGATAACATTCTATTAGCTTTCCTAATTACGTGCTGTACCTGCATACTAGCCTTTTGCGATTCATGCACTAGGACTCCCAGATCCCTCTGCATCTCAGAGCTCTGCAATCACTCACCATTTAGATAATATGCTTCTTTTTTATTCATCCTGCCAAAGTGAATTTCACATTTTCCCACATTATACTCCATTTGCCAGATCTTTGCCCACTCACTTAACCTTAAATGCCTGTTCAATTCATCTACCATCTCCTTATTTTCCCTTATTAATTGCCCAAACTCACTTTCTATAGGACCAACGCTCACTTTGTCATTTCTTTTCCTTATAAATATCTCTAGAACAAAGAAAATCTATCTGTTTTTCTATTTCTAGATAGCTTTCTCTTATACTCTAATTTTTCCCTCCTTATTAATCTTTTAGTCATTCTTTGCTGTTTTTTAACATTCTGTCCAATAAAGCAACTAGGCTGCACAGTAGGTTCTAAGGCCTGACCTAAAGTCCAGATGAGACTGATAGATCTAATGGTGCCATTGAACTACACATTTTTGAGGTGCTGTGAATTAGTTTTCCTAAGACAAGGTGAACGCTACAGGACTAATTTTCTGATATGCTCTTCCAACATGTAGCCTTGTCTTCTGGGAGGGCATATTGGGAAATTACATATGTTAACCTGATGACAGGTCGCAGACCTGAAACATTGGGCCAGGTTTTAAATGCGTGCCACTGAGATTGGCAGCGAGCTACCAAGATGGCAGCCGCCTGTGCGGACCAGTCTTCACGGAGGCGCTGCAATATTCTGTGTGGCAACTCATTTAAATGTCTGGGGTAGACACACCCCCCCAATGACGTGGATAGGATGGGCGGTCCATCCCTGGCAATGTTGTCCGGCTCCACTGCGCAGATGCTGACACTATTTTGAAAGGGCTTCGAGCCCTTACATTTCGTTTAAATATTTAAAGGAATAGATATTTTAGATTTAATTTAAAAATTTAAAGAAATGTTTCTTTCCCCTCTCCCCTCCCACCCCCATATCTATTCAGTTCATGCCTTGCCCTCTCACACCCCCCCAAAATAATTACCTTGCGTACCTGACCTTCCCCCAACAAAGTTCATTAACTTTTAATTTTAACCCCTTCCCACCATCCTCTCCACCAATCAGAATAGTTTGACCCTGCTTCCCCCCACCCCCGCACTGAAATACTTACCTGCTCCTCCCTCCCCAGCAGAGATCTGAAGGTGCGGCAGTGCCGGCCGATGTCACCAATATGGCAACGGAACAGGCAGTGGCAGCGGGTAAGTATTTAATTCATTCATTTGCATTTATTTGACTACGGTAATGCTGCTCCCATCGCCAAGCGGCGGGCGGCGGGAGGGTGGCGGGGGGCGCTGCCACGAGGCCTCACTGCCACTGGCAATAACGGGACAGGCCTTCGCCACGTCAAAGCCTGTTGGGGGCCTCTCCCGGAGACATTTTCCTGCCCGCCCCCCATGACACCCGATGTCGGGGGAGGGGGGAGGGCTGTAAAATCCAGCCCATTAACTCTGTTTCTCTCTCCACAGATGCTTCCAGACCTGCTGAGTATTTCCAGCATTTTCTGTTTTTAATTACACATTTGTTAAACCAGCCCTAATAAGTGTCATCAACTGTCAAAGGGTAGGTATTTTGTGACAGTCTACGATCAGTTGGAGAGGGGAGTTTCAGACAACTTTGTGCTCTCTACTGGTTTTAGTTGATACTACAACTGTGAGCAAAGCCGGCATTTTTGAACCTCAAAGTTTTTAAAAGAGCCAAGGTAAATTTTATTGCAGAAGAGCTCACTGTCTTATCAATTCTGTTCTAAAATGTTACTGTCACTTAGAATCCACCTAAAACACAAAATTGCTACTAATTTAGTGCTGAGTTGGCAGTCTCACTTACAGAGGCCACAGGGATGACTAGCTCTCTTCTGAGGTTGTTGTTAAGAAACATTGCTCGGCAGAGTAATGACAGGTTTCATTCTCTAAGTGTCTGTACTACCCTTGGCTTGTTCGTGCTTCTTAATAACACTAGGGGGATTGTTTTGTGGGGTTCCATTGTTAGCATGGAGCCTCGGCAGTAGTGAACCTGGTTTTGAGAAGGAGGGCTATAACATTATTGCCTTCTCTCTATAAAAGCAAAATACTGTGGATTCTGGGAATCTGAAATGAAAAACAGAACATGCTGGAAACACTCAGCAGGTCAGGCAGCATCTTTGGAGAAAGAAACAGAGTTAACATTTCAGGCCTCTGACCTTTCTTCAGAACTGAGAAAAGTTAGAAATGAATTGGATTTCGAGCAAGTGAAAGGTGGGAGTCATCCAATTCCTCTACAGCTCCATCCCCCACCAAGACAATCTGAGGGCTCTCTGCTTCTTCCTTAAACAGAGGCCCAACCAGTCCCCATCCACCACCACCCTCCTCCGCCTGGCTGAACTTGTTCTCACATTCAGCAACTTCTCCTTCAACTCCACTCACTTTCTCCAAATAAAAGGCTAAGGATACTCACATGGGTCCCTGCTATGCATGCCTTTTTCCGGGATATGTGGAACATTCCTCGTTCCAGTCTTACTCAGGCCCCCTCTCTCATCTCTTTTTTCCAGTACATGGATGACTGTATCAGTGCCACTTCCTGCTCTTGTCTTGTACTGGAAAATTTCATCAACTTTGCTTCCAATTTCCACCCTTCTCTCACCTTCACCTGGTCCATGTTTTAGTCTTCCCTTCCCTTCCTTGACTTCTCTGTCATCATTTCTGGGGATAGGCTATCAACCAATATTCACTATAAACTCATGGACTTCCACAGCTAACTGGACTACACTTCCTCACACCTCACTTCCTGCAAGGACTCAATTCTATTCTCCCAGTTTCTCCATCTCCATTGCATCTGTTCGAAAGATGCAACCTTTCATACTAGTGCTTCCAATATGTCTTCCTTTTTCCTCAACTGAGGATTCACCCCATCCCCCGTGACCATGTCCATTCCATTTTATGCTGTTCTGCTCTCACCCCTTTCCCTCCCTCTCAGGACCATTATAGGGTTCCCCTTGTCCTCACCTTCTATTCCACCAGCCTCCGTATTCAACAGATCATCCTCTGCCATTTCCGCCACCTCCAGTGTGATGCCACCAGCAAACCAAATATATGTTCCCCTCCCCACACTTCTGCATTCTGAAAGGACGTTCCCTTCGCGACACCCTGGTCCACTCCTCAGTCACCCCCAAAACCCCTCCCTTTCCTACAGCACCTTTCTATGCAAGCACAGGAGACGCAACGCCTGCCCTTTTACCTATTCCCTTCTCACACTGTCCAAGATCCCAAACACTCCTTCCAGGCGAAACAGCAATTTACATGTACTTCTTTCAATTTAGCATACTGTATTCACTGCTCACAATGTGGTCTCCTCTACACTGGGGAGACCAAATGCAGATTGTGTGACTGCTTTGCAGAATACCTCTGTTCAGTCCACAAACATGACCCCAACCTTCCAGATGCCTTCCATTTTAATTCACTACCTTGCTCTCACTCTGACTGTTCTGTCCTTGGCCTGCTACAGTATTCCAATGAAGATCAATGCAAGCTCGAAGAACAGCACCTCATCTTTCGACTGGGCACTTTACATCCTTCTGGACTCAGTTCAACAAATTTAGATCATAATGTCTGCCCCCATTTTGTTTAATTTTTGTTGTTGTTTTTTTTCGCTTGTTTCTTTCTTAATCTCTTTACTTTGTGTTCGGACAACTGCTATCCTACCATTCACACCTCATCTAGACATATCTTTTTTTTGTTTCTTGTCCCATTACCACTCCCTTTGGCTTTGTACTAATCTGTCCTGCCCTCCACCCTGTCGCAGATCTACCCTTTTGTTCTTCTTCCCACCACCCACCCCAACCCCTCCCCCCTTTCACTTGCTCTAAACCTTTTACATTTCTAACTTTTCTCAGTTTTGATGAAAGGTCATCGGCCTGAAATGTTAACTCTGTTTCTCTCTCCACAGATTCTTCCAGACCTGCTGAGTATTTCCAGGATTTTCTATTTTTCTTGCCTGCTCGCTAGCCTGCATTTACATCCAGTGTGGCTCTCTAATTCAACAGATCCTCGGGAAATTAAGGCCAAAATCTTTCCAAATCATAGTGTGTCCCACTGCCAGGACCAAAAGCGGGTGCTGAGCCTAGGCAGATGGGCGGAAATACCCTGGGTGGGGTTTTACCATTGCTGGCTAATTAAGAGGCCTGCACCAGGACTGCCGTCCTATGGAGGATGATGTCCCACCTCTCAGAGTTGCTGGCCCAATCAGAGGATTGGTAGCCTTGGCACCACCACCGATAGAGGTGACTGCTATTATATGTATGCCGGATTGCTGGATATATTATGTATATCAGATTTATCTCAAAGCAATGCAGATGTCACACTTGTATTAAATCACCAACTGGTTTATTTACAGCACTTTAAAATATCTATGCACAACAAGATCTCAGCACAATATCTTCTCAGAATAGTCTCTGTCTTTTTTGGTTTCAATTGCAAACTCTTCAGCTGCACCCATAGGCTTAATCAATAAAACACAGTGAACACAGATAAGTGGACTATTATAATTAAACACAGATCAATCAAACACTTCTGCCGCTGCAGGAAGAAGAGGGCAGCTCCATGCTGATGTGCCCTTGAAGGCCAAGTAAATTGTTTTCTTTACTGGGCTGGGGACAGGCAGGCTGGCCCCAGCCAGCAGAGGGTGAACCCTCCAGCGGTGGCACTAAAGCCATGAGGGCAGCCATTGCTGCCTGGGGGTCCTCTGTGGGCCATGGAGAGGCCATAAAGGAAGAGCCCCTGATCGCGGTAACGTGCTGTTATACCTGGTGGTGTCTCCACATGGAGGGGGCCTATCTCAAGTCAGTAAAATGCAGGCTGGATGTGAAGTGGCCGATAATTGTTAAATTAATTGGTCTAATTGGCTGTCCGCCTCCAGTCGCCGCTATTTTACCAGTCCTCCCGCCTCTCTGCCCGTCTCCAGAGGGCTGGTAAAATCCAACCCTAAGTGCCCAAATTGGGAATGTGTTCCATTTCTCAGCACTAACATTCATTGCCTCAGTGAATGGAAGATAAAATTAAAAATATAAACCGAGTAATGATGTATAATATGATAATGATGCAGTGATCTAAATGCTCAGAATTGGCGATAGTGTAAACAGGCGATATTGGATCAGCTGTCAGTTATACATTTTGTCTGAATTTCCTTTACACTGACTTGAATGTAAGGGAAATTGGAGAAAATGTATAATGAGGTTCAAATCCAATATCATCCATTTTACACCATCGCCAAATGTTAAAATTACCTCCACTAAAAGAAAACAGAAAAAGAAAACTTGCATTTAGAAAGTGCATTTCATCATCTCAGGATGTCTCAAAGCAATTTATAGTCCTTGCTGTACTTTTGAAGTGTAGTCATTGCTGCTATGTAGGCAAATGTAGCAGTTAATTTGCACCAAGCAAAATGGCACAAACAGCAATGAGATAAATTTGTTATAGTGGCGTTGGTTTAGGTCCATATTTAAGTCTAAACTTTTCCTGTAGACGTACCGATGTTTGTTATATTTTTGCAAGAGTTTTCTTTTTTTTCCATGTACCAACAGAATCAAAGTACACTGAGAAAATTATGAAGGTAATGAAATTGTTATTGTATTTCCTAAATAATAAAATAAAATGTTCCTTCTGGTTGAGATTTCATGTATTTCACTAAGCGTTAATTCTACGATGGGCTCTCTGTATTGAACATTACTGGTGTTCCAAGACCTTACCACATTTTCATTGGAGAATGCACATATCCTTTAATCTTTTTCTTTTAATATCATCACAACGTGTTAAGAGGTCAATAGTGCGACACCGGAACACTTCTCTCATTTTCTCTCTCACTCACATAGAATCTCACTATCTTGCAAAAACCCAGATAACTCCTTTCCTTCCTGCATCTTTATTTTTGTAGCATCCCTTGTGAAATACAGGAATTCTTATACACAAACACTGCAAATAGAATGGCAAATTTCTAACTTTAATGGAGTTCATTTCCACAGAGTGTAGGCAAAAAAACCTAAAGAACCAGGAGTGTCTAAACTTCCTTTGCCCAGCCATTCCTGATGTACCAGGATATTCTTTACCAAGCTAAGTGCCCTCAGTTGATGAAGAGGCAGTCCCAATGGATGGTACATTTATATTATATACTCTGCCATAGGCACTTCTGATGCACCTGCAAGATTTATTTTAAAACCTAAAGCAACATCCTCAACCAGCTATTTCTGAAACTCCTATATTTAGTATTTTGTCCTGTTGGCCATTATGTATTTGGATTTAGCTTATTTTTTGTCTAGAAAAAAATCTGTTGGTTTAAAGGTCCATTGATTTAGCTACAAGACATTCAATTTGTAAGAAATTCCAAAAGGTAAGATTGTTCCACATCTCATTTATAGCTTAAATAAGCTGTACATGTGTGTATATTCATTTAACCACAATGCTGAACAAATTAGGTTAAGAATGCACAGCAGGTGGCTATGAATGAAGAGAGCTACAAATGCCATTGTGATGCCAATTAGCCTCAGTTAGTCTTCATGTGCAACACTTCACAACAGTACAGTAACAGTAATGTTGAGGTGGATGGTGATGCAATGGTAATGTCACTGGACGTGTAATCAAGAGGCCCAGGCTAATGTTCAGGGGACATGAGTCCAAATCCCACCATGGTAGCTGGTGGAATTTAAATCCAATTGATTAATTTAAAAAATAAATTACTGAATTAAAATCTGGAGTTGAAAGCTAGTCTCAGCAGGTGCCATGAAACTATCATCAATTGTCATAAAAACCCACTGGTTCACCAATGTCCTTTAGAAAAGGATGGGCCTGTGGAAATCTGCCATCCTTACCTGGTCTGGCCTACATTTGACTCCAGACCCACAACAATGTAAATGACTCTTAACTGCCCTCTGAAATAGCCTAGCAAGTCACTCAGTTCATGGGCAATTAGGGTACATCCTATGAAAGAATAAAGAAAACATTGCCCTATTTTGTGGAGCTTATTTCAAATAGTAGATTGAATCTAAAACAGCAAGACTAAAACATAGGCTGGGATTTTATGGGCCCCCCCTTGTAAAATAA
Organism: Heterodontus francisci; assembly: GCF_036365525.1. NCBI lineage: Eukaryota > Metazoa > Chordata > Chondrichthyes > Heterodontiformes > Heterodontidae > Heterodontus > Heterodontus francisci. The sequence continues at coordinate 71,154,942 of NC_090371.1, read as the reverse complement.
GGCACCCTCCCTGCGGGCTTGGGGGGCGGGGGGGGGGGTTCGTCCTTCGTGGGAAACTTATGGCCCACAGAGGACCCCACCGGTAACAACAATAGCCTGCAGAACCCCTCTCCCCCATGCCCACTGAAAGACCACCCACCCCCACCCTGGCTCCTGAAACTTTGATTTTAGAAAGACTGGAGGATCATGCCAGGGATGGGGGGGGGGGGCATGAAAATGCAGAGCCGGGGTTCCTGGCACCTTGCCTTTTTGGTCCAGCGCCAGGAGCCCCACCTCCAGCACAAAATCCAGCCCAGTGGGTGAGATTTTAACTCACACAAAACTGTTCCACTTGCACAGTGTTAAAATCAGGCCCATCCCTTTTACTGTGACTTTCCAAATCATATTTTCCTTGTTTCAAAGGTAGAATAAATCAGTAAGTATCTCTGATAAATGATCTTACAACGATGTAGTCAATAGGAGATACAAATATATTTGGGGAAATCTCAGTCACCAGAAAAATAAAATCCAACAATTGCAGATTTAAAGCTAGGTGTGAGTGTACAATCATCCATTAACATGTAAAATGTGCTGAACCGGAGTCACAATGGAAAAGTAACATTGTGAAAATATGTTACGAGAAAGACAGTAAACGTGGTGTTTCACAGAAAGGCAAACATGTGCGCACTAGGTATTATAATTACCTTACTTTAAATGGCGAGCTCATGGCATAAACACAATATTTTCTGACAGGAATAATGGGAATTTACAATAATCCTTGAATGGTAGCATATCAATTTGCTCCAAAAAAACACAAATCTCTGACAGCCATTTCTTGGCTCCCATCACCAATAATTTAATTGGGATATCTATCACCCAGTTTTGAACTGAGTTTAGCAGATTGGGATGGTTGGAGGTTTGATTAAAGATCTGTGCCACATCTCCACACCATCACTAAGACCGCTATTTCCCACTTTCATAGCATTGCATAATTCTCCTCCTGCCTCAGCCCATCTGTTGTTAAAACCCTCATCCATGCCCTTGTTACTTCTAGAATTGACTATTCCTGGCCAGCCTCCCATGTTCTATCCTCTGTAAGGCTGAAGTCATCCAAAACTTTGCTGCCTGTGTCTTAACTCCCACCAGGTCCTGTTCACTCATCACTCCTGTGCTCCCTGACCCCCCTCATTGGCTCCCGGTTAAGCAACACCTCAAATTTAAAATTCTCATCCTTGTGTTCAAACCTCTCCATAGCCACATTCCTCCCTACCTCCAATCTCCTTCAGCCCCATAACTCTCTGAGATATCTGCGCTCCTCTAATTCTGACCTCTTGAGCGTTCCTGATTTTAATCGCTCCACCACTGGTGACCATGCCTTCAGCTGCCTAGGCCCCAAGCTCTGGAATTCCCTCCTTAAATCACTTCACCTCTCTATCTCCCTTTCCTCCTGTAAGGCGCTTCTTAAAACCAGCCTCTTTAACCAAGTTTTAGGTCATCTGCCCTAACATCCCCTTATATGTGGTTTGGTGTCATATTTTGTTTTATACTGCTCCTGTGAAATTCTTTGCAATACTTTATTGCATTAAAGGCAGTATATAAATACAAGATTTTGTTGTTGTTGTAGTACCTAGATGTGTGTTCTTAACTGGGACAGCAGTAAGAGTGCAACAATTGCCTTAAAAATAGCTTGACTCTTCAAAAACATCAGGGGTTCCTGCTTCTGATGCTATCCGTGCTGAAAAGCATGCATGTGTGGACATGGAAACAGAGCAGAATGGTTGCAGGGATCGTCATGGTGGAGTAGTCTGCTCACTGGGCTCACCCATGAAGAATTGATGCTGGATTAAGGAAGCAGAGAGTGAGTGGTGCTCATAAAATCGTATTCCAGGATGGAGGGGAAACATTCCAATTTAATATATTTCATGAAAAGCATCGACATTTAATAAGAACTGGGGCCCTCTATTCAAAGTTCCTTGTAGCTACCATGCACTGCAACAATTCTAGTCAGCCTACAGCAAATACTGCAGCATTGCTATTGGAATTGATTAATAATCGCCAGCGACTGATTACTTGTCAAAAAGACTTATCATTAGGAATGAACTGTAAGTGTCTCAGCCCGGCAGTAGTCACACAGACAGCACTCATGCTGATTATCAGATGACACTGTCAACATGTCTTCATATCACCACAGATAGGTAGGTATATGTTGGAGATGTAATGATGACAGCTGGCCCATATTATGGATTTCTGTGCTGCCTTTGATTCTGCTTTGAGAACATAAATCATATTTATCCTAAAGGACCCTGAACCCTTTATACCATCCTTGAAAATATCAGGAATTTCCCCATTGAAAATGAACAAGCTGACATCTAAACACAATTTAGATTTATGCAGCATCTTTTCAACAGCAAAATCAGAGTTGGGGAACAAACCCTTGTGGAAGTAGGAAGGGAAATTAAGGGAGGTGGCCATGGGCAGGGTTGACTTTGGAAGATTGTAAAGAAATTGGTTGAAGGTAGGGAAGGACGTAGCAAGATAGAGGAGCTCAGAGAATGAGTTCCAGTCTTCAGCATCAGTCTCGACTTCAGTGGCAGTGTTGCCATATAAATGAGATGGCACTAATGCCTGTGGTTAAACAGTGTACCTCCTGAAGATATGTTTCCTTTGCCTACAACATTAGTGACAAAGTACGACTAACAGCAAATTTAAGTATTGGTCCAGTTCGTCCTTTCTCTCTGGCCATGGGCAGGCCGAGTGCGCAGCCCACTTACTGTCAGGTGCACATGCAAAAAACAAGCCTCAGAAGCATTTACAAGTGATTCATTATACATGCCTCCTTTAGATAAAAATTGATTCGAAACCGATTTTGGTGCTTGACCATGTGTATCATAGGACAGTGTGGCCTTTTCAAGCATGAATCAATATCTGGTGTGCAAAGTATTTAGAGGTTAGTTCTTTGTGATGTGTGAATTTCCTAATGATTACTCTTGAAGATAGGTCCAGTTGAAAATGGGGCTATATGTAGTGAGTCACTGCAGAAAAGCGGGGAAGCTTTTAAACCTCCAAACGTTATTGCAATTATAATATTTAAATATTAGCATAGATAAATATATAATAGTGCATTTCAAGGTTTGCTGGCTAGAGTCTGTTCATTTTCTTCTAGGACATACTTGAGGTGAGGAAAATTCAAAATAAATTTGAAACATTGTTTTCTTCTGGCAATGGGGCAGGGGGTGGGGGGGGGGGGGGGGTCCGGGCAGCAGACTGGACGGTGGGGAAAGACCTCACCAAGGCCCTCCGCCAGACTCCCGTTTCAAATCCACGGTGGGCAGGCAATTAACTGCCCACAGCCGGGGACGCCATCCCTTTAAGGGACGAGCTCCCGGCCTATTGAAAGACTGGCAGTCCTGCAGTACCAGCTGCGCCACTGGGAGCAGGAGATCATTGGTGAGGGTGGGGAATGTTGTCTTCCAGGGGTGGGGTTGGGGTGGCCATTGCTGCAAGGGGGGCCCTGGATTTCCCCAAAGAAGGGACACCCTGACACCACTAGGAGGCAGCCAGGAAATTCTCCCCACAGCAGCAGGCCCCTCTGCCTTCTGTTAAATTGAGGCAGAGACGGAACGAGGCCCCTAAGTGGCCATTAATTGGCTACTTAAGGGCTTCAATTGGCCTGGAGCAGGAAGGCCATCCTTTCCCATTGCTAGAGGGCCCTAAAATACAGTCTATTGTGAAAAAATACACCCATTCAAAGCAACTCATTGATGCTTGGCGACTGTACAGAGAAAGGAAAGCAAGAAGGGAGAAAAAAACAAAGCAAGATATATTGGAGCTTCTTTGTATGTTGAATATTGCTAACAATTTCAGATTGGTTTAATTTTCCGAATCATAGTTTGGGAGACAGCCTGCAAAGAAAATAAGAAAGCCAACTTGGGCTGGCCCAGCTGCTGATCCAGACCCAACCAATCTGTGCAAAACCTGCTGCTGGCTGCATAATGATGCATACTTTGCTCCCAGGCTGTCAAAAGCTACAGCCCCATTGAAATAAATGGAGCCACATCAGCATGCAGGCTCCTGCTCAAACGTAACTCAGCTGGAGAGGCTCTGCCAAAATAGGAGGAGATCAAAATGGTGCATCTCCACTGGGGGAGGAAATTTGAAGTACATATATTTTTGCCTGCATAGATGGAGTACTTCCATCTAATTTCCATCGAAATATGTCATGAAAGAGAGTTGTTTTTAAATTGTAAAAGTCAAGACCCATGCTGCAGGAGACCAACAGGCTGGAAAAAAGAAAAGAGTAAACAAACTAAATAGCCAAGTATCAATTAGTTTGGCTTTCAATAGCCTTAAGATTTCGGAAGGAATGCTAGGGATTAGCACCAAAATTAAGATACAAGTACTTATAGACAGTATAGCAAGCATACGACGATCCTTGAAGCAGTGTTATTAGCACTGACTGTTTCAAAATAAAGTAAAATATCGGAACCTTGGCAGAATCCCACATGGGGTTGTGAAGAATGGCTCTGAAGATACTCCTGTTATGTGCTGATATCTGCTGATCTTGTAACCAATTTCCCACAAGCAGCAAATTTGCAATAGTAAACTAAAAAGATGACAGTTTAATGATATCCTTTTTTTTCTTTCCTTTGTGCAATAATGAATTTTTTTGCTCTCTCCCTCTCCCAACATTTTTACTGCACAGAATGTTTCCCTTTTTTTCTCATATCCTGTCAGCAAGCTGGACTGACAAGTAGTGTTTAAAGAAAAAAAAGCAGTTGTTGAAAATATCCAGCTGCTAAGCAGCTTTGGACTGTTCTGCTCTTCTTCACACCAACACCCCCCCCCCCCCTCCCCCTCCTCCTTGCAATCTCATTGCATTATTCATCATAATCATAAAACATTCATAGCCACATTTGACCAATTCAAAGATCCTCATGGGAGATCTTGCAGGGCCTGGGAGGTTATAATGAATGTAAATGCCAGGTGTTTAAACAGTGCAACAATGTTATATGCACGACAAGCAAACCAAATGATATGATACCTTTACCTACACCTACACCTAAACTGAGCAGCTTAATGACAAGTTTTATCACCTCTGCAACCTAGAGTTATAAGAACATTTTTCTTCAGGGAGGGTGAATAAACTGCAAGGGGGGAAATTAAAGATACATTAAGAAACTCATTTTGAAAGTAGAAAAATGAGTGAGGGCAGTGCAGGGGAAGGAAGGGTGCATTACTTTTTTCACGTAAAATATCAGTCCATTAACACAGGAACTGGTGGGTGAGTTGCATGGTCTAACAATGCTCTGCACAATAGTGTGATGAAACGTGAGTTGTTGACAATGAGGCAAGTATCTCATTTTGACGACATTTCATTGTGGATGAGGAGATGGAGACTAACTAGAATTGTCACATTTTACTAACTCCTAACACAAAAAGTGGACAGAACAGCAGAACAGAGATGCGGCAAGGGTTGACTTCCTAGTTTGCGTGCTAGCCTTCGCTTTGCTGCTATGGAAACTAAATGAGAAACAAAATAAAAGGGGAAGAAAGTCAAGAGACGTATTCCCCTGCATGATGTTCATTACAAAAAATTGAAACAACATGCATTGACATATAAAAAAAGGTCAAACAACTTACCTACCCAGAGACCTATTATATTGGGTTTGCTTGCTCTGACGACCTCACTTGATTGATGGGGAGTAGCCTGGCTCAGTTACATTGGCTACAATGGGGACTATGACTTTTGACCAGCCTGGGAGCCAATTGACTGATACTGGGAAAATACAATGCTAGCTGGGAACTGCAGCATATATTTTCTTTAAATAGACAATGGGGGAGTACTTTGATGAAGGAGTATTCCTACTAGACTTTCCTTCCCTTTTAATAAATAATGCCTCTGCATGAAAAGATGAAAAGTAAATGGAAAAAGAAGCACTCTCTGTATTTAAAAAGGAAACATTTGGTTCCGGTTTTATGGCATCCAAGATAAGGGAACTGTAAAGAGTGAGACGAGTGAGAAGAATTAAATAAATCAGAAATCTATTTAACCACATGAGTGGCATACACAAAAATGGGTTAATCCATTTAAAACAAAATATTATAAATCTTTAGTTAATATTTTAGTAATTTTCAGCTCCTCATTACATGGTGGCAGCTGAGGTGAGAAGACAGAATCTAAGATTGAAGACCACAGGGAAAACAGCTTTAAAAACTACCATCCCACAGCTAAAAGAGAGAAAATTAAAAAATAAATACTGGCCCAAACAGGGAAAGAAGAAGACACTTACCTCAAGCTGTAGAAGACAGAGTGCTGAACAACAGGCTGCAAGTTGATTGCTGCGATTGGGTGAGTCATTGCCCGACGGTCCAGAAATCCCCATTGAAAAAAAAACTTTGATGTGCTTGCATAGTTTTTAAAAGGCTCAGTAAAAGAAAAAAACAGGGAAAATCAATCCCTATCTCAGGCTGATCGGTTGTTGTGAAAGGCACAGGAAGAGGCCACTTGGCCCATCCTGTCTGTGCCAACCGAAAAATGATCTACCCATTCTAGTACCACTAGCCCTGCAGATTATGGCATTTGAGGTGCATATCCAGACTCCTTTTGAATGAGTAGAGGGTATCTGCCTCAACTACCCTTTCAGGCAGTGAGTTCCAGACCCCCATCACCCTCTGGGTGAAAACTTTTTTCCTCATCTCCCCTCTAATTTTTTGACCAATCACTTTAAATCTATGCCCCCTAGTCACTGACCTCTCTGCTAAGGTGAATAGGCCCTTCACCTCCACTCTATCCAGGCCCTTCAAAATGTTGTACATTTCAATCAGATCTCCCCGCAGCCTTCTCCGTTCCAAGGAGAACAACCCCAGCCTATCCAATCTTTTCTCATAGCTGCATTTTTCCAGTCCTGGCAACATCCTCATAAATTTCTCTACCCTCTCGAGGGAAATTACATCCTTTCTGCAATGAAGTGACCAGAACTGCACACAATACTCAAGTTGTGGCCTAACCAATGAGTTATACAGTTCCAGCATAACCTCCCTGCTCTTATATTCTATACCTCAGCTAATAAAGGAATGGATTCCACATGCCTTCTTAATCACCTTATTGACCTGTCCTGCTACCTTCAGGGATCTGTGGACATTCACTCCAAAGTCCCTCACTTCCTCCACACTTCTCAGTATTTTCCCATTAATCGTGTATTCCTTTGCCTTGTTTGATCTCCCCAAATGCATCACCTCACACTTCTCCAGGTTGAATTCCATTTGCCACTTTTCTGCCCAGCTGACCAGACCATCAATATCTTCCTGCAGTCTACAGCTATCCTCTGCACTATCTACCACACGGCCAATCTTTGTGTTGTCAGCAAACGTCTTGATCACGCCCCCTATATTTACATCCAAATTGTTCATATATACACAAAAAGCAAGGGACCCGCACTGAGCCCTGTGAACCACCATTGGAAACAGCCCTCCAGTCGCTAAAATACCCATCAACAATTACCCTTTCTTTCCTGCCACTGAGCCAATTTTGTATCCACCTTGCTGCATTTCCCTGGGTCCCATGGGATTTTATTTTTTTAACCAGTCTGCCATGCGGGACCTTGTCAAAAGCCTTGCTAAAATCCATGTAGACCACATCAACTGCACTATCCTCATCTACCTTGTTACTTCTTTCTCCAGGCTGATTGAGGTCCGCACCATTACAAGAGGCCCCCGACAGAGAAAAGCATGGGAATCAGCCATTCACGCAGCCCATGGCTAAAGCTAAAAAAATTAAATCACTCAAGTGTGAAGACTTCCCTATTGAATGGCTGTATAAACAAACTTGTTGTGGTTGAGTGGTTTTAATGTTTTTTAAACTCTGGCTGAGTGAATGAAAGCTCTTCATGCTCGTGTGATTTAATGGGTTTTTTAACGCTTTAGTTGCAGGCTGCATGAATGGTGGATTCCCACACTCTTTGCTGTCGGGTGCCTCCTGTAATGGCACCGACTTCGATCAGCCTGGGGGAGCATTTGAAAACAATCGATCAGCCTGAGATAATGATTGGGTTTTCCCTTTTTTTTCCTGAGCCTTTAAAAAAAATCAAGTTTGTAAGCACCTCAAAGCTTTTATTTCTACGGGGATTCCTGGACCATCGGGACAATGATTTACCCAATCGCAGCAATTGATTTGCAGCCTGTTGTTCAGCACTCCCTCTTCTACAGCTAGAGGTTAGTGTTTTCTTCTTTCCCTGTTTGGCCAGTAATTTTTTTTTTGAACTTTCTCTCTTTTACCGGCAGGAAGGTAATTTTTATAGCTGTTTTCCCTGTGGTCTTCAATCTTAGATTCTATCTTCTCGCCACCGCTGCCACCATGGATAGAGTTATTTTCATGTTGTCTGATGCAACATAAATGAGATGTGTGGAGTCCAGTTGGTTGAAGATCTCAAAACAGGTTCATTAAATTAAACTACTACATACATCCTGTACAGAGCTAATTATTTACAGAACCTGCCTCTAGGTGTTACAGTCGTACAGTGACTCTGGCTCTGAGCCACATGACTACATCCTGGTATTTAGTTCATTTGCAAACTAAGATCATACTAAGGGACATCACTCCTAAAGGCAATCATACAACAAGTGGCATGCACAAAAATGGGTTGAACCATTTTAAACAATATAAGCAAATCTCATTTCAAATGAACAAAACCTGATAAATCTGTAGTTAATATTTTCGTAATTTCAAATATTGGACTGTCTGGTATAAAACTAGAGTGTTCCTGTTTGTAAAGTGGATACTATATTGCCCAAAACCCGACTAAATATTTACTTAAGGGTAATTTATGAGTCGCAGATACCTAGAGTCTAGTATATGAAGAAGGGAGAGAAAGGAACTTTACCCACTGGCCCAGTGAATGAATGTACTATCCATTATGGTACTGAGCTATACTATATTATGAAAGTTCCATATTTGATACATAATCTGTGCTTAGTTAACTGGTCTCTGTTGGGTTGGTTAGGAAGGTGCTACAGTTGATTAGGCTAGAGATTTCATTTTTATTTGTTTCTGGGATGTGGGTAACACTGGCAAAGCAGTATTTATTGACTGACCCTCATTGCTCTGAGGCCATTAAGAGTCAATCACATAATGGAAAAATCAGTCAGCATTGCTATCCAGGGACTGCTGCCAGAAAGTTGTCATATGTGGGTGTCAACTGAGGAGAGGAACAGGCCCGATATAATGTCCTTCCAGGATGAAAGAACATCTCACTGTCTGGGCTCACACATGAAGATTTATCGTTGGTCAGTTCCTATGGAACTCCAAAATAAGGCTCTGCTTTTATGAATGGGAGTCAAGATTGTGGGATGGGGAAGGGGGGGTTGGAATGAAAACCATAAGCAAACAATAAAAAAATCAGAATCATATCGCTCCAAGTTTTTTCATGGCAGAATTTTCCACACGAGTTTAGTTTTACTGCCAATTTTTATGTTTACAATCTTACATTCTTTTACTGCATACCCTAAGGTAATATTAGAAAATCACCCAATGACGGTGCTCATTCAAATATAATATGAATGGAGCTTAAGGGTAATCACTAAAATAACCTATAGACTATCCTAATTAAACATTTGATAGGATTCTTATAGATTTCTGGGTCAAATCTTGCAGTATTATCACAATTTCTTGCAGGACCCGAATAGGATCCTAGGGGACAAATTACAGCTTGTACAGAAGTATTGAAGATGAAGAAACTGAGACTGAGAGAAGCATTGGAAAAGATTTAAAGACAAGAGTTGATGTACAGGACACATGCATGCACACCAATACGCATACCCACAAATGCACAGATAACGCATGTACACACATACATACACGTGCACATACACACTCACATATACATATTTAGACACACTCACACATAAGATACACAAATACAGGCACATACACACCAATACACACGCACACATTCATGCAGACAGACATGCACTTACACTCACACACAAACACACATTCATGCAGACAGACATGCACATACACTCACACACATACACAACACACAGACACACACTGTTCCAGGAATTCGAATGAATAATGTAACTGCCTCCAACTGTGAATCTATTCTAATCGTCACATTTCTAGGGGAAACGTGGAGACTCTGCAGCAACTGCCTTTTAAAAAAGAATGCAGTAAAGACATTTCCAAAAGCTTCATGTTTGATCTATCATTATTGTAAATTTTGATAACCTGAAAAATGCAGTAAAATGCATAGGATAATAGACACGTGGGTGTGAGCTACAGGACTGTCATCCAGACAATTGGATAGCGCCATAAACTGCAAAAAGCAAAGCTTTCCAAGAGTCACCTGAACTGAGCAGTTGTAATATTATAGCTGAACTCCACTCCCACATGTTTATTTTATCTTGTTAATGTTTGTGCTATTAACAATTAAGTTATATGTATATATTTCCCATAGTCTATGCTCAAGGCAAATTCAGAGTAATTAGAATGAACTGGTATGATGTGGAGAACATCTAATTGTGTGTTACAGCTAATTGTGACTGGTGACAGAAAGGATAACAGCACCAAGTGGCAGATACTGTAGGTTCTGCTGATTTATCTGTTTTTAGTGTATATTATTCAAATATTTTCTGTACTTAAGGGCTATATCAAAAATAAAATTGATGAAAGTGATACAAGTAACTGCTAGCTACATGAAGCCACAAACCTTATTGTACAATTAAATTCAGCTCTTTAAATAATATATGGATTTTTGTCTTCAGAACTACAATCAGTTTTTTATTATACTTTTGGGCTTTATTTATATTTAAAATAAATACAAGAGACATAGAATTTTTAGGGATGTTAAAAGTATATTAGGTCTAACAAACCAAACCTTTTTGTTAGGCTCGTCAAGCACAGTTCTTTGTATAAAAAGTCACACCTGCCTTCCCCTTCATAAAAACATTGACATCTCCGTTTGTTCAAAACAAAAAACAAAAACCAAGCCAGTTCCAAAGAAGGGTCACTGACCCGAAACGTTAACTCTGCTTCTCTCTCCACAGATGCTGCCAGACCTGCTGAGTATTTCCAGCATTTCTTGTTTTTAAGCCAAACTTTGTAATGTTTCTCCATAACTTAAATTGATGAATCCCAGAAATGTCTTTGTTGGTTGGCTCCAATTTCTTTTCAGGGTAACCAGTGACCAGGGAAAATGTACAACATTTATGTAGTTGTAGTCTCTGATTTATGGAGTCACATGACAATGATAGCTACATACTGATATGTCAATAGGTAACAGCAAAAAAATATTTTCTTTACATGTGCCAGCTCTTGGTCATGGAAGCTAATGGGTTCAAGGGAGGGAACACTGATATCCTGGAGCATATCAACATTACAAAGGAGGAGGTATTTGAGGTTTTGAAGCGCATTAAGGTGGATAAATCCCCAGGGCCTGACCAGGTGTATCCTAGGATGCTATGGGAAGCAAGGGAGGAGATTGCTGGGGCCCCAGCAGAGATTTTTGGATCATCGGTAGCCACGGGTGAGGTATTGGAAGACTGGAGGATAGCTAACGTTGTGCCTTTATTTAAGAAGGGCAGCAGGGATAAGCCAGGGAACTACAGGCCGGTGAGCCTTACATCAGTGGTGGGAAAGTTATTGGAAGGGATTCTGAGAGACAGGATTTATATGCATCTGGAAAGGCAAGGTCTGATTAGGAATAGTCAGCATGGCTTTGTGCGTGGGAAATCATGTCTCACGAATTTGATTGAGTTTTTCGAGGAGGTGACCAAGAGGATTGACGAGGGCAGGGCGATGTTGTCTACATGGACTTTAGCAAGGCCTTTGACAAGGTCCCGCATGGTAGGCTGGTCCAGAAGGTTCAAACACATGGGATCCAGGATGAGCTAGCAAATTAGATGCAAAATTGGCTTGGTGAGAGGAGGCAGAGGGTGATAGTGGAGGGTCGTTTTTCAGATTGGAGGCTGGTGACCAGTGGTGTGCTGCAGGGATCAGTGCTGGGCCCTCTGTTGTTGGTCATATATATTAATGACTTGGGTGTGAATGGAGGGGGCATGATTAGTCAGTTTGCAGATGACACCAAAATTGGTGGCATAGTGGACAGTGAAGAAGGTTGTCTAAGGTTACAACAGGATATAGATCAACTGGGAAAGTGGGCAAAGGAGAAGCAAATGGAATTTAACGCAGACAAGTGTGAAGTGATGCATTTTGGGAAGTTAAACCAGGGCAGGACATATACAGTGAATGGCAAGGCCCTGGGAAGTGTTGTTGAGCAGAGAGACCTTGGGGTGCAAGTACATAGTTCTCTGAAAGTGGCAACACAGGTAGACAGGGTGGTGAAGAAGGCGTATGGCAGACTTGCCTTCATGGCCGAGGCATTGAATACAAGAGTTGGGACCTCATGTTACAGTTGTACATAACGTTGGTAAGGCCGCATTTGGAGTACTGTGTGCAGTTCTGGTCGTCACACTACAGGAAAGATGTGATTAAGCTAGAGAGGGTGCAGAAAAGATTCACAAGGATGTTGCCTGGTTTGGAGGGCTTGAGTTATAAAGTGAGATTGGATAGGCTGGGTCTGTTTTCCCTGGAGCGAAGGAGTCTGAGAGGGGACATGATAGAGGTATATAAAATTATGAGAGACATAGATAGGGTAGATAGCCAGAGTCTGTTTCCCATGGTAGGGGTGACTAAAACTAGAGGGCATTGATTTAAGGTGAGAGGGAGGAGGTTTAAAGGGGATCAAAGGGGTTCATTTTTCACACAAAGAATAGTGGGTATCTGGAATGAACTGCCTGAGGAGGTGGTGGAGGCAGGAACAGTAGCAACATTTAAGAGGCATCTGGACAGGTACTTGAATGAGCAAGGCATAGAGGGATATGGAAGTAATGCAGGCAGGTGGAATTAGTATAGCTAGGCATTATGGTCGGCATGGACGTGGTGGGCCGAAGGGCCTGTTTCGATGCTGTACGACTCTATGACTCTTTGGTTAATCGTGTCATGTTTCAATCTGAGGGTGTGCAGGCAAAACCCAGAACATCAAATCTAGTGATACTGCTTGAAATAAAATACTGAACATTTACTACCTCTTGTCATGGAACTGTTTTTTTTTCTTGTCTATTAAAAACAGTGTGCCTTTAAGACTGAGCACAGTGTGCCAAAAGCTGCACCTGTTTCCTAGGCGACTGCAGGAGAAAGAGAAGGTCACATGGTATACTGTAACTTTTAACTGTGGATAAAGACTGGCTTCAACCAGCCTGAACTGGAGTCCAGCAAAGCATGATCTGAAGAAAGAAGCTGTACATCTCTCTTAGCAGGACAATCTACATTTATCTTCAGGCTCTGTTTTGCCTAAGGAGAGAAAAAAAAACCCTGGAAAAGAAGAACATTTGCCTTCAAGAAGGACTCTCTGTCATTTCTATTGAAAAACTACCAATTTTAGAATCCAAATAAACCTGTGGCCATACTCCTTGTTAAAAGAACCACATGACACCTGCTGCAACCGAAGTGCTTTGAGCGCCTGTCCATTATAGACTGTCAAATTCGCCTGGAGACTTCGAATGGCATCTAATTGTTCTAATTTGAGACACCTTACCAAACAGGAATGTAACTCACCAGGACTTACAACCCAGCTACTTATTTTATTCCAGTTAACCATTGATTTTTGAATGTATGAGGATTAAGAGAAAATAAGAAGTTATAAAGTCTTTAGACATAAATTTATCTTAATAGTATTTAAGGTTTAGTTTATTAATAAATAGTTAATGTTTTGCTGTTTAAAGATACTTGGTTTGGTCTGGTTTATTCTGGGGGTTACTAAAGTGTTTAATTTGGCTAATTTCAGATAGGTGGGAAAACATTAATAATATGATGCGACCTGTGGAGTATTGGGACTGAATTGAGAATGCATTACTCCTGCCTCGGTCATTACACTCTTTACACACTTTCCCTGTGCTACATTTGTCTCCAGTAGCATGACCTGTGATATGCCCAACAATAAGTTAGTATCAGAAAGGTATATCAAAAGAAACTGAGGTTTATAGATCCGAAGATCTGTGTGACAAAATGCACATTAGATACCTCTTCAGGAGAATGTTCTGTCACCAGTGGCTATTTTCTTGTACTAACTAAAACAGACCAGTCATTTAACAAAAATAAATTATTTCCCTCAGTTTACAGTTAAGGACGAGTACGATATGTTTTTTTTCTCCTGTTCTCTCACAAGTACAGTAACAAAGAAATTCAGTTACAACAATTGTGTTCAATAAATGAATGATTCCCCCCTCGAACCCAACATTCTATTTGTGCAGAACTTGTACATTCTCTGAAAGCCAAGTGATGTCTTGGCAGAGTACAATGGTCGTGGCCCTCTTATGACAGATGCTTAAGAAATTACAAGTGAAACCTGCTGAGTCAAGGCCCAAATTATTTACCAATGCCACTATGCTTCGTGCCACACTCACTCTGTCCCCTTTCAAGCTCAGATTTTCTGGGGAATATGCCCGCTAGGTCCTGTGTGCCAGAGTGGCAACCATTATTTGAGGAATGGCTGTTTTCACTCACTGAAGTCAATTCTCTTGGCTGACTGGCTGACGGAAAGACTTTTCATATCCAGCCCACAGCTACTACAGTTCTCCTGACAATAACAGCCGTAAAACATTAGCAGCTGCTAAAGGTACAACAGTTAAGCTATTCATGATTTGATTGCTGTAAATTAATTATTGGCTAATTTCTTTGCTCCAGTGCTGCTGTTCAGAACATTAGTTGGCAAAATGGTATCAGTGATATAACTAACTAGATTCTAGGTTGTATATGAAGCCATGCAGAAAATATCATCTCTGTTTGCGGGGGAGGGGGAAGATGGGTGGGAATTTTTGTGTTGCTCTCAGCATTTGGAAATGGAAAATTCTCTATTTTAGGCATCAATTACCAGCATTAAACACAATTAGGTGAAGATAGGGGGTATTGTATAACCAGTAACCAAATAAAGTTCTTTCAACTCTGCCCCAGCAAAGTACCTTAAACCTAAACTCAGAAAAGCAGACCCTCATTCAACAATGCAAAGCTTCTAGTGATCACAGTGGAAACTTATGACCTCTCTGAGCGACTTTACCACTTTAGTGCTAAATTCTGGGCTCTTAACAATTGCAGATCTGTGCCCATTCTTTAATGAGTAGAGACTAGCAAAACTCATCTCACGTTGTATTATTCCAGCAGCTAAAGTATCTAAAGACAGCTTGGCTGCAAAACTGCTCCAGGTATAAAAATGGGCACGGTAATCAGGATGCAGGATTACCCTGTGCCTGCTGCCTCTGATACTCCGTGCTGCCTGCGAATGATTATAGTGTGCAGACTGTGCTAACTATGCTATTGAGTGTGTTACGACCTGTTGAGGAAGAAGTCTAGGGTTCCCTTTCAGCCTTCACCTGGTCTTGCTGTAACACACTGTGTTTTTAGCTCCTCCTTGGTGAATCCTTGTTCACTGCTTTCCAATTATAAGGCAAAGAAACCAGCACAAACATACTTTCTTATGTTTAAAGAAGAAAAGTTGAAATTCATTAAACTTAAACTCTAATTTGGTTAATGCCTATGGATACATGACTGCCCATGCTAGCATGCATATAGAGACAGAAAAGAGCAGAAGAAAAATAATGAAGTGGAAAAGTTTGAGGCAATATCTGAAGTGTTTTTGTTACGGTTCTTCGAGCTCACTGTAGAGTCCTTGATTGTAGGTAGATCTTGCTTTCGTTGGGGCCCAGTATTCTTCTTAAACCTTGTTCGCTGTAGGAGACTTTTCTTTCTTGGGGTTCATAGGTCTTCAGTGGATTCAGAGGCTTGTGAGAAAGAGATTGGAGCAGACAGGAGAGATCTCCGTCCAGAAGCAAACAGACACCCTGAGTTCAAACTGTTTATACAATTCAGAAAACCCCAGGTAGCCAAGCAGGTTAGTCATGTGACCAGCTGGTCTGACCACGTCTTGGATTGTAGCACCTTTGCAGTCTCTGGAATGCTCCTCTTACACACAATACCTGGTGCTCAAGGTCCATTGTGGGTTGAATGTGTCAGTCCTTTGTCCTTCCAATCACCGTCTGTTAATATGCAAATGTCTTTTCCAGACATGGCTGATCTGTTTAACAAGTCCTTTAACAGTACTCCAGTAGGTTTAAAATCAATGTTCATGACAAAATTAATGTGCCTCATTCTTGGCAGGTGGGGTCTAGCATGACAAATGGTTGCACAGGTGAGCAGGGGTGCAAAATTGTGAGAAGCTAGCATAAGTTCAATCTAGCCTGCACCTCTTAAAGGGGAGGTGCATTCCAGCTGAAGCAGATGCTGGAAATCATTCTACAACTAATTATGATCTTGGAAAGACAGAGAATGACACAACATGGCATAAAGCAAGCTCTAAAATTTTCCGACACTGCACTAGAGGCTTTAGTGCAGGAGCTGGAAAGAAGAGATATCTAGCTACAGGGGACCACGAGGCCCTCCAGAAAAACCTTGTGAAGGCAGATAGCCTTGCAAGTCAATGCCAGGATTCAAGCCCGGAGGACCTGGATGCAGTGCCACAAAAAGTTTAATGAACTCACATGAGTGATCAAGGTCAGTGAGTGCATCTTCAAATGGCGTATCCTACCAATTGCACCACTAGCTTCACATAAAGCTTAATGCACCACTCCCCCATCACTCACCTACCAATAATCTCTATCAAACATGACTCATACCTAACATTCATATGCTTCACCTCATCCTCTTACATGTGACACGGCTGCAAGCCTCACACCCACATCTCAAAGCTTACATGTACTGCCAACTATTCAACCATGACAGCCACATAGCTCAACAAATGACACCACACTCACTGATATACTTCTGCAGACCTCCAAATAGTGAGAGAGAGATGGAGCAGCAAATCTGCAGGGAAATGACAGAGATGTGCAAGAACTATAGAGTGGTGATATTGAGGAGCTTTAATTCCTCAAATATTGTTTGAGCTAATGTTAGACTAAAGGAAAAGGAGGGGTAGGAATTTCTGAAATGTGTTCAGGAGAATTTCCTTGACCACTATGTTCTCAGTTCAACTAGGAAGGAGGCATTGCTGGATCTGGTGTTGGAGAATGAGCTGGGTCATGTGGACCAAGTGTCTGTGGGGGGACACTTTGGTAAGAGTGATCATTGTATCATAAGGTATAGATAAGCAATGGAGAAGAGTAAGGA
The DNA here is from genome assembly GCF_036365525.1 of Heterodontus francisci. NCBI lineage: Eukaryota > Metazoa > Chordata > Chondrichthyes > Heterodontiformes > Heterodontidae > Heterodontus > Heterodontus francisci. The sequence goes on along the minus strand of NC_090371.1, from coordinate 71,137,748 downwards.
ACCATCTAAAGTAGAACTTCTAAATTGGAAGAGGGCTAACTTCAAAATGATGATGATGAGGGGGGCACAGGCTATGTACATTCCAACAAGGGCTAAAGCTAAGGCAGATTTTTGAGCTACAAGGGAGTAAAGGGTTCTGGAGGGCAGGCAGGAGTTAAGGCCACAATCATAACAGCCATGATCTTACTGAATAGCAGAGCAGGCTCGAGGGGCCAAATGGCCTACTCCTGCTCCTATTTCTTATGTTCTTATTTTCTGATGTAAGCAAAACAAAAGCAGGGCTCTTTGGATGATGGAATTGGAGAACATCTTGAAACAAAAAAAGATGGTGTATGATGCATGGCAGATGAATCATAGAATGTTTAAGGCACACAAAGAGGCCACTTGGCCCATCATGTCTGTGCCAGCTGAAAAATGATCCACCCATTCTACTCCCACCTTCCAGCATTTGTTCCGTAGCCCTGCAGATTACAGCACTTGAGGTGCATATCGAGACTCCTTTTGAATCAGTTGAAGGTTTCTGCCTCAACTACCCTTTAAGGCAGTGTGTTACAGACCTCTATCACCCTCTGGGTGAAAAAATGTTTCCTCATCTCCCCTCTAATTTTTCTACCAATCACTTTAAATCTATGCCCCCTCGTCACTGACCTCTTTGCTAAGATGAATAGGCCCTTCACCTCCACTCTATCCAGGCCCTCAAAATTTTGTACATTTCAGTCAGATCTCCCCTTAGCCTTCTCTGTTCCAAGGAGAACAACCCCAGCCTATCCAATCTTTTCTCATAGCTGCATTTTTCCAGTCCTGGCAACATCCTCGTAAATCTCCTCTGTACCCTCTCTAGTGTAATGACAACATTTCTGTAATGAGGTGACCAGAACTGCACACAGTACTCAAGTTGTGGCCTAACCAATGAGGTATACTTGAATTCTTCAAGTGAGACCCAGGCCAAATACAATAAGCTGAGAGGGGAAGTGAAGTGATGTATTTTGGGAAGTTAAACCAAGGCAAGACATATACAGTGAATGGCAGGGCCCTGGGGAGTGTTCTTGATCAGAGAGACATTGGGATGCAAGTACATAGTTCCCTGAAAGTGGCAACACAGGTAGACAGGGTGGTGAAGAAGGCGTATGGCATGCTTGCCTTCATCGGCCGAGGCATTGAGTACAAGAGTTGGGACGTCATGTTACAGTTGTACATAACGTTGGTAAGGCCGCATTTGGAGTACTGTGTGCAGTTCTGGTCGCCGCACTACAGGAAAGATGTGATTAAGCTCGAGAGGGTGCGGAAAAGATTCACAAGGATGTTGCCCGGTTTGGAGAGCTTGAGTTATAAGGAGAGATTGGATAGGCTGGGTCTGTTTTCCCTGGAGCGAAGGAGTCTGAGAGGGGACATGATAGAGGTATATAAAATTATGAGGGACATAAATAGGGTAGATAGCCAGAGTCTGTTTCCCATGGTAGGGGTGACTAAAACTAGAGGGCATAGATTTAAGGTGAGAGGGAGGAGGTTTAAAGGGGATCAAAGGGGTACATTTTTCACACAAAGAATAGTGGGTATCTGGAATGAGCTGCCTGAGCAAGTGGTGGAGGCAGGAACAGTAGCGACATTTAAGAGGCATCTGGACACGTACTTGAATGAGCAAGGCATAGAGGGATATGGAATTAATGCAGGCAGGTGGGATTAGTATAGATAGGCATTATGGTCGGCAAGGACGCGGTGGGCCGAAGGGCCTGTTTCTATGCTGTACGACTCTATGACTCTAAGGGGAAACTAAGAATGGCAAAGAAAGAATACGAGAATAGAATGGCAGTTAACATAAAAGGGAATCCAAAAATCTTCTACCGGCATGTAAATGGTGAGGGGTAATAAGAGCCAGGGTGGGTCCTGTTCGGGACAAAGAGGGTGATATATGCTTAGAGGCACAGGGCAAGGCTAGAATACATAATGAATACTTTGCATCGGTGTTTACTAAGGAAGAGGATGCTGACAAAATATCGGTAGAAGCGGAGATGGTAGAGATAATGGATGGGGTGAAAATTGATAGGAAGAATGTAGTGGAAAGGCTGGCTCTGCTAAGAGTGGATAAATACCCTGCTCAAGATGGCTTGCATCCCAGATTGTGAAAGGAACTGAGAATGGAGACAGTGTAAGGGCTTGCCCTAATCTTCCAATCTTCCCTAGATACAGAGGAGGTGTCAGAGGATTGGAGAGTGGCAAATATGACACCCTTATTTAAGAAAGGGTATAAGGACATTTCTAGTAGCTACAGATCAGTCAGATTAACATCGGTGGTGGGTACGTTTTTAGAAACAATAATCAGGGAAAAAAAGTCAACAGGCACTTGGAGAGGTTTGAGTTAATTATGGAGAGCCAGCACGGATTTGTAATAGGCAGATCATGCTTGACAAATGTAATTGAATTTTTTGATGAAGTGAGTGTTTGATAAAGTACCAAATAAAAGGCTGGGTTAACAAAATTGAGGCTCATGGAATAGGAGGGTCAGTGTCCAATTGGATAAAAGAAATTGGCTTAAGGACAGAAAACAACAGTCATGAAACAAAAACAAGAAATGCTGGATTCACTCAGCAGGTCTGGCAGCATCTGTGGAAAGAGAAGCAGAGTTAACGTTTCGGGTCAGTGACCCTTCTTCGGAAGAAGGGTCACTGACCCGAAACGTTAACTCTGCTTCTCTTTCCACAGATGCTGCCAGACCTGCTGAGTGAATCCAGCATTTCTTGTTTTTGTTTCAGATTTCCAGCATCCGCAGTATTTTGCTTTTATAACAACAGTCATGGTTGTTTTTCAGACTGGAGGATGGTAGACAGTGGTGGTCCCCAAGGGTCACAGTACATAGATCTTTGAAGGTGGCAGGACCTGTTTAGAGAGTAGTTAGCAAAGCATATGGGATCTTGAGCTTCATAAATAGAGATATTGAGTACAAACACAGGGACGTTATTCCACGTTTTATAAAGTTCTGGTTAGGTGACAACCAGAGTGTTGTGTCCAGTTCTGGTCACAGCACTTTAGGAAGGATGTGATGGTCCTTGAGAGGGTGAACAGGAGATTTACCAGAATGGTTCCAGGGATGAGGGATTTTAGCTACAAGGTTAGGGTGGAGAAGTTGGGGCTTTTCTCTTGGAGCAGAAGAGACTGAGGGGAGATTTGATAGAAGTGTACAAGATTTTGACAGGTTTAGATAAGGTAGACAAAGAAAAGCTGTTCCCATTAACTGATGGTACAAGTTCTGGGGACACAGGTTGAAGGTTTTGGTCAAGAGATACAGGGGGGATATGAGGAAGAACTGTTTTTTGCAGCGTGTCGTAATGACCTGGAACTCGCTGCCCATGAGCGTGGTGGAAGCGGAGACAATGAATGATTTCCAAAGGAAATTGGATGGGTATTTGAGGGAAATAAACTTACAGGACTACAGTGATACAGCAGGAGAATGGGACTGATTGGATAGCTCTACAGAGAGCTGGCATGGACTTGACGGGCCACATGGACTCCTTCTGTACCATAATGACTCTATAGGCTGGATTTTACCAACCCCTCCGATGTCGGGGGTCTTGGCGGGGGAGGGGCCCAGAAAATGCCTCTGGGATTGGCCCCGCCCCATATTACCAGTGGCGGTGTGGCCTTGTGGCGGCGTGGCCTTGTGGCGGCCACCCCCACCGCTCGGCAATGGGAGCAGGAATTAAATATGTTAATTAATTAATTACCTACCCGCTTCCGTCGGCCGTCCCGCTGCCATATTCCGGCCGACTGGAGATCTGAAGGCGCACAAAACTCGGCAACCGGCCAGAATATGGCAGCGGAACGGCCGATGGGAGCAGATAGGTAATCTCCGACTGGACACTGGTGGGGACGGGCGAGGAGCTAAGTTATTAGGGTGGGGGGGGGAGGTAGCGGGGAAAACCTTTGCGATTGGTGGAGGGGATGGTGGAAAGGGGTTGAAGCTGAAAGTTAATAATGTTCCGGGGGAAAGGTCAGGATCGCATGGTAAGTTTTTTTTGCGGGGGAGAGGGCAATCAAAGTGTTTAGTCATTGGGAGGGTGCGAGAGGGGCTTAAATCATTTATTAAAATTTTCAAATTAAATTTTTTATGACTGTTCCCTTAAAAATGGGCCTCACAGCTCCAGCGACCCGGGTTCAGTTCTGGGTACTGCCTGTGCGGAGTTTGCAAGTTCTCCCTGTGTCTGCGTGGGTTTTCGCCGGGTGCTCCGGTTTCCTCCCACAGCCAAAGAATTGCAGGTTGATAGGTAATTTGGCCATTATAAATTGTCCCTCGTATAGGTAGTTGGTAGGAGAATGGTGGGGATGTGGTAGAGAATATGGGGTTAATATAGGATTAGTATAAATGGGTGGTTGTTGGTCGGCACAGACTCGGTGGGCCGAAGGGCCTGTTTCAGTGCTGTATCTCTAAATAAATAAATAAATAAATAAAATAAAATGTAAGGGCTTGAAGCTCTTTAAAAATGGCGCCTGTGCCCGGCGCAGTGGCGCCGAACGCTGTTGCCGGGGACGCAGCACCCGCCCCCTCCATGTCATCGAGGCAGGGGGGGCAGTCTATCCCGTCCATGTAAATCAGCTGCCGCGCTAAATACCGTGGCAGCTCTGCGGAGTACATCTCACGTGTGCGCCCCACTGAGTTCAAGCAGTGAGGTGGAAGAACTGAACCCCATGACTTCCTTCTCTCTTGCAGAATAAGGTGAAGCAAAATCGGAGGCAGCAGCACGGGGGACAGGTTCAGCACCATGTCAGCAACAACTACCTGCATTTATACAGTGTTTTTAGCATAATAAAACACCCCAAGTTTAATAAATTTTCAATAAAATGTCTTTACCTGGGTGGAGGAGATGGTGGTCTCTATCACTGCAAAGGCCCTGATGAGGTCAAGGTCAGCAGCAGGTTGAAACCTTCAAAGATGACGTATTGTCATACCTTATCTTCCTTCTCACTTCAAAAATTCCTCTGATCCCACAACCTCCTGTTTACAAACTCCAGATGGTGCAACCATGCACCTCGAGCCTCCACCTACACTCCCCTCACTACAACCCTACACTTATGCTTTTCCCTTTTTCGATACCCAAGAATTGCAACCTGGCCAAGCTGTGGTGTAACAGCAGGATGACAGTGAAGAAGAAGAAACACCATCACTCACTTTCACGCTTGCAGGCATTAACTCAGATACTCAAACTACGTGTACTTTAAAAGATATTTTAGAGGTTGGATCTGCATATAGTGAGTCACTGGGCACAATTAGTTTGCAGCCAGGACAGAGGACCAGAATAGCAAGGGTGCCAGCTCACTGGAGGACAAGGTCTGTGTTGCAGAGGACTCAGATGAGGACCTCTGAGGAAAGTTGATAGGCACAATGAAATGCTTCATGCATTGGCAGGGCTGTCAGTAAGCCTGCAGTAAATGTCAAAAAGCATGGAGGAGCCTGGCACAATGTTTTGCGCAGAGCACAGAGACCATCCTTTCCAGCGTGGAAGTGGTGGTCAACTCCATTAGCACATCCATGATGCAGCATCAGATGACCCATATCTCAGCTTCCATTGCAGCACAAGCAAAAGTCACCCAACATCTAGATGTTGTCATCCTGAAGTCATGCAAGGTCAGCTTGTTGTCACACAAACTCAGACTGCTGCCATCATAGCTGTGGATACCAATGTCCAAAGGAGCTTGCAAGGGTGTCACAGCAGTTGAGCGGATTATTGGGATTGCAGAGACACTGCCCCGAGGGAGTGTCAGTGGTTCCATGGAGCACCAACCAGCTGTCCTTTCTCAGAATGACATCATTCGCCGTTGCACTGCCACTCAGCCCTTGCGTTGCCCGTATGCCTGTCAGCCCAGACTGTTGCTGCCCATGCGGAGATGGTGCAGTCCAAAGCTGGACCTTTTAGCAACAGAACAGGATACAGCAAAGGCTATGAGCTCTGACAACATCATGGCAGTAGTACTGAAGACTTGTGCTGTAGAACAAGCAGTGTCCCTCACCAATCTGCTCCAGTACAGAAAAGAAAAAAAAGAGTTGCATTTCTATGGTACTTTGAATGACCACCGGATGTCTCAATGCGCTTTACAGCCAGTGAAGTATTTTTGAAGTGCAGTTACTGTTGTAATGTAGAAAACAGGGCAACCAATAAGTGCACAGAAAACCCATACAAATAGCAATGTCATAATGACCAGATAATCTGTTTTTGTGATGTTGATTGAGGGATAAATATTGACCAGGACACCAATGATAACTCCCCTGCTCTTCTTCGAAATATGGTCATACATCTACCTGAGAGGGAAATCAGGGCCTCAGTTCATCTAAAAGACAGCACCACCAACAGTGCAGCACTCCCTCAGTACTGCACTGGAGTGCCAGCCTTGATTTTTGTGCTCAAGACCTGGAGTGGGAGTAGAACCAGGGATCTTGAGACCCAGAGGCAAGAATGCTATGAACTGAGCCATAGCTGACAACACAAACATCTATCTGACCATAAGGAAAACTGCTCAAGTATGTCCTGTCTGCAAAAAGCAGAACAAATCCAGTCCACACAATGGCCGTCCCATCGGTCTACTCTCAATCATCAGCAACGTGATGGACGGATTCGTCACATTGCTATCACTTTTCAGTGGTGCTCAGTTTGGACCACTTGGCTCCAGACCTCATTACAGCCTTGGTCCAAACAGGGACAAAGAACTGAATTCCAGAGGTGAGGAGATGAGAGTGACTGCTCTTGACATCAAGGCAGCATTTTACTAAGTGTGACATTAAGGAGCCAAGGAACAAAATTGAAGTCATTTGTAATCAGGGGGAAAACTCTCCACTGATTGGAGTCATGCCTAGCAGAAAGGAAAATGGTTGTGATTGTTGGAGGCCAATCATCTCAGCAGAAGTTCCTCAGAGTAGTGTCCTAGGCCCAACCATCTTCAGCTGCTTCATCAATGGCCTTCCCTCCAACATAATGTCAGAAGTGGGGATGTTTGCAGATGACTGCACAGTGTTCAGTAGCATTTGTGACCACTCAGATACTGAAGCAGTCCGTGCCCGCATACAGCAAGACCTGGACAAGATTCAGGCTTGGGCGAATAAGTGGCAAGTAACATTTGCACCACACGTGTGCCACACAAGGCAATGAATATCTCCAACAAGAGAGAATCTAACCATCTCCCTTTGACATTCAATGGCAACACCATCACTGAATCCCCCGCCATCAACAACTTGGGGGGGTACCATTAACTGTACCAGCCATATAAATTCAACGGCTACAAGAGCAGGTCAGAGGCTTGAAATTGTGCAGCGAATAACTCAACTCCTGACTCCCCAAAGCCTGTCCCCCATCTACAAGGCACAAGTCAGGAGTATGATGGAATACGCTTCAATGCCTGGATGAGTGCAGTTCCAACAACACTCAAGATGCTTGACACCTTCCAGGACAAAGCAGCCTACTTGATCAGCACCCCATATACCACCTTAAATATTCATTCTTTCCACTACTGGTGCACAGTGGCACCAGTGTACATCATCTACAAGCTGCACTGCAGTAACAGGCCAAGGCTCCTTCCAGATCTACCACCTAGAAGGACAAGAGCAGCAGAATTGTGGGAGCACCACCACCTGCAAATTCCCCTCCAAGTCACACACCATCCTGATTTGGAACTATATAATTGTTCCTTCACTGTTGCTGGGTCAAAAACCCTTCCAAACAGCACTGTGGGTGTACCTACATTACTTGAATGCAGCCGTTCAAGAAGGTGGCTCTCCACCACCTTCTCAAGGGCAATTAGGGATGAACAATAAATGCTGGCCTAGCCAGTGACACTCACATCCCAAAAACAAATTTTTAAAAACTGCATGAGGTTATTCAGCAAGGCCATCTGCAGGCTTCCCCACTGAAATTCAGCAGCCATCCACCAGCCATTCTGTAGCCACTGGGGTAGCACTGTGTAGGAGCACCAGGACAAGCAAAGCCATATTAAAAACAGGCACTGAGGGAATGCACAGAGTCAATAGTTGACTTTATAAGCAATATGGCATGGTTTAGTTATAAATTTGGCTTGGAATGTTTATTTTGTGGCGACTTTTAATCTTGCTTTGTGGCCAATAGGATTCTGTGATGGTCAATAACAGAGGGAGGGTAAAATGTGGGGCTGTTGGTGAATGGGGAATTGTGGTTACATTCACTGGTATCACAGTCAGATAAGTCGATCACAGACAGCCTGGTCAGAAAGGGGCCATGACGGTTGCCTCTTCCCTTTCACTTCCTCCTCTTACTAGTCTTCTTCCTCCTCCTCTCCCTTCTTCTCAGTTAGTGATAAGAGCTCTCTTTTCATGATGGTGAGGTAGTGCAGCATGTAGCAGACCACGATGAATCATGACACATGATCTGACGAGTTCTGCAGGGTTCCTCCAGAGTGGTCCAGGCAATGGAAGCGTTGTTTAAGCACCCCAGTGGTCTGCTCTATCACATTTCGTATGGTAATGGCTCTTTTTATATGCATGCTTCCCACATGAGTGTGGCTTGTGCACCAGTGTCAGTCATTTGGTCAGCAGATAGTCCTTGTTGTCTAATTGCCACACTGTGGTTTGTCGTGAAGGCCCAAATGTAGAGGGTACAGTGGACCTGCATGATGCACTGAAAATGGTTGCACACCAGTTGGATGTTGAGGGGGTGGAATCCCTTTTGGTTGAGGTACATCTCGGTTGGCATGCGGCACCCTTAAAGCGATATGCATGTTGCCAATGGCACCCTGCACCATGGGGAAACCTGCAACCCTCACAAAGCTGTGTGCTCAATTCATCTGCTTCTTTCTGGCAAGAGGGAATGAAATATGTTCAGCTTTCTTGGAATGCAGAGTCCTAGTGACCTCTCTTATGCAAACTAGGAGATGTTGCAACTATCGCCTGCTCCAGCTAGAAGGAACCAGGCACATAAAAGTTCATGGCCATGGTCACCTTCACGGCCACTGGCAATGCCACCCTCATCCTGCTCTGCGGTAGCAGTTGTGACTGCATCAGGTGGCAGATTTTAGTAAGGACATCCTTAGTGAAGCAAAGATGCCTGACACACAGTTCTTCACTGAGGTTCAGGTCAAAGATTTGCTCCTTGAAAACTTGGGACAAATAGAGCCTCCTGCTGAAAGCCCTTCTCCTCTGCTCCTCCTCCCTCATCCAGCAGCTTGTCCTGCTCAGTATCACTCTGTTCTTTCTCCCTGTCATGCTGTAGTCCAAGGAGGATGCATACTTCTGCACCTACATCTGGGAGCAAATGGTTTGTGCAGAATCCTTGAAGTCAGGACAAAGTCCTACAACACATGGCACACCACTCCCTTTAGACATCAGCAACTTGAAACACTCTGGACACTACTAAACACTTCTACAATCACAGCAAGAGCAAGATCAATCAGCAATTAACCTGAAAGTAGTTGCCAATTTCTTTAAATAGCGCTGGTGGGAGATCCTGCTTGCTGCCGAATGCATGTTCAGCTGTGCAAGATTAAGGGAGTCTGTTAGCTGGAATGGTGAGCTCCAAATTAATACCGCTGTCATCAAATCAGCATGTAATGTCACAGCCCACACTGAAGACGCACCCTCACCAAAATGGCATCTCGCACGGCTGTCACCAGAAGCGTTCATCTGCCGCAGGCATCATTTTAGAGGCAAAACGGCACACGTAGCACTGAAAAGGCAGGTGCCAAGGAGCCGAATTTTGCTACTGGAATTTTCTATGGTCTGGATTTAAAGTTCCAGAGGTGAAATGACTGTGTTAATCCACTGTGCCATCCAGTCATCGAAAAACAATTTTAAAATTTGCACTTTACAAGGTTTTAAAAGATCACATATATATCAAGTGAAATGAGTATAAATCGTAACAATGCTTTCTTACCTTGTCCCCTAAGCATAAGCAATCTATGCTGAAAATTGCATGTCGTGATTGGGAAGATGAACTGAATGGTGAATGAGGGCTGAAGCATGGCTGGCCAGTTGTCAAGTGAGACCCAGGTTATAGAGATGCAGTGCAGGGACATTGTCACAGTGTAATGTCACAAATGTTTTCATTCATCTCCGAGCATTCAAAGCACCTGTCAGCGTCTCACAGTGAGAATGTTAAATTAGTCCCAGTGGAGTCTGGCCACATCCTGACAAAGTTTTTGCCCATAGATTGAATCATGTGTAAGCATGACATGCATTTCTCAGTCATATACCATTACACACATGGATGCACTGGAAATATTTTGTGTATCCTTTTCTCTGCAAAAGATTGTGATTGCAATAAATTGATTGCAAGCTTGTCTAACATCCATTTGCACCTTATAATATACTTAAAAAGCTTTTTCTTATTCTTTCCTTGTTAACTTTACAAATGTGGGCCTATTGAGTTCATCTTCATAATATACCCATGTTTTAAAAAAGACAGAAACAATGAATGATAATTGCTTACTTCAGCAGCATAAACTATGTACTAAGTGTGTTGTGAGGCTATACTGAGAAATGTTATATTGGAGAACTTGTAGTAGTAATTGTCTTCAGCTATGATGTTATCGAAGTAACAGCAGTGCTGTTAAAGGTGGCACGCGATTGTAACATTATGACATAACACAACACTTATCTATCTTGAGACTGTTTTGTTGCGGCTCCCTTCCTTCTGTACACTAGCACTGTGATGTGGTGAAAGAAGGAGCAATCCATGTCCTCTGCTAGTGTGCTGTGGCTTGAGCCAGCCTATGCTCTTGTGTTTGGGCTTTGCAAATATCCGAACTTCAGCAAGTTCAAGGTCAGATCTAAAACTGAAATCCGTCTGAACCTGAATAGTCACCTTTATCTTCTGGCTGTGATGCTTACGTTTAGTCAGTTACGCCATAAGACTGATGCAGAAATAGTCACAAGGAAGACAGTGGGAGAGTATTCCAATCCCATGCTGGACTAGCCATGCACAGAAAAAAAAATTCCATGCTTATGCAATGTTTAAACCATATGACTCTTGAGTTCTTTTGCTGTAATCGATTAGTGAGAATTTGATTAAGTATGTTGCATAAAATGAAGTGTCAGTCTAAGGAGTAGTATTCTCAAAGTGTAGTATTCCTCTAGAAAGGCTCTTTCATTTGCATTCGATCTGTAAGGAGATATTTCAAATAATGCAAGTCTGAAAGCAGCTTTGAGAGCATCACCATACTGAGTCTTCTCACTGGAGAAGACTTACTTCTAATTTTATCCTACTCTAGGTGGTTGCCACTGAGTACAGCAAGAATTGCATTACTTATGCTTCTGATGCTGATTCTGATATTTGTAGTTAAACCAAAATCTCAATACTGGTTGGAGCTGAAACCTTATTTGTACCAAGTCTTATTCTTATTCCTTCATGGGATGTGAGTGTCGCTAACAAGGCCAGCACTTATCGTCATTGCTAATTTCCTTTGAAAGGGAGTGGTGAGCCGCCTTCTTGAATCGCTGTAGTGAATTTGGTGTAGGTACACCCACAGTGCTGCAACAGAGGGAGTTCCAGGATTTTGACCCAGTGACAGTGAAGGAACTACAATATTTTTCCAAGTCAGGATGGTGCATGAGTTGCAGGGGAACTTGGAGGCACAGCGCCTCAGCAAGAAATGCCCCACCTTTAAATGTCTAAATTTAGCAGCTCATTATGTCAAGAAACCAGAAGTATAAATAATATGCTGGAAAATGTAGTACTGTTAGATAATTGTAAATAACCTTTTTTTGGTTTCATTGTGTTAAAAAGTAAGGAGACAGCTTAAGATGGGAAGGTGGGGAGACAGACAAACATGCAAATAGCATTGAATTGTTTCCTAGTAATTTTCAGATTTCAACAAGAAGTTAAATTTATATAGCGCCTTTAATGTAATAAAATGTCCCAAGGTGCTTCACAGGAGCATTATAAAACAATATGATACAGAGCCACATAAGGAGGTATTAGGTCAGATGACCAAAAGCTTGGTCAAAGAGGTAGATTTTAAGAGTGTCTTAAAGGAGGAAAGTGAGGTAGAGAGGCAGAGAGGTGTAGGGAGGGTATTCCAGAACTTAGGGTCTGGACAACTGAAGGCATGGCCACCATTGATGGAGCGATTAAAATTAGATGAGCACAGATAGCTCGGAGGGTTGTGGGCCTGGAAGAGATTAGAGAGATAGGGAGGGATGAAGCCATGGAGGGATTTGAAAACAAGGATGAGAATTTCAAAATCTAGACATTGCTGGACTGGGAGCCAATATAGGTCAGTGAGCACAGGATTGATAGGTGACTGGGATTTGGTTCGAGTTAGTACACAATGTTACGACCGAGGTGGGAGGAGTGCACTATTTATTCTAGTTCCACTTGTCCATGAGTCACAACATATATTTTAATTTTTCCCACTTACCGATACAGTCAATCACAGACTATTTTTATCCCAGAATAAAGCACACCAACCAGGTTTCTTTAATAAAACAACAAAATTATAAGTTTATTATAAAACAAGTCTTAACCAGTAATGAAATAAAGCATAAACACACAGATTGAAATACTAAAGTTCCCTTTCTACCTTAGCCACTCACACTCACACACACACACACACACATATAAAGTTAACTGGAAAAATAAAGGGATTTTTGTTTTTAGTGCTCTATTACAGACAAAAAAACACTTGGGCTGAATACTTGCTCATTCTTGGAGAAACAGCAGATGAGATATGTTGTGTTCCAAAACTGGCATATAGTCTGACCTCCGAGTACACGTAGATGGGTCACTGGAATCTTTTAGAACAGTTCTTTTCAAACAACGTTGAGAATTAATTTAGCAGGCTTTTCTTCAAAGACAGGAAACAAGATGAGTTGACACAATGGACTTCTTAGGGTCTTTTAGAGAGGTGCTGGAAAGATGAGCTGGGTTGTGGTCTTCTCTCCTTCCTTGGAAATTCTCTTCTCTCCTTGGAAGTTCTCTGCTTTTTTACACAGTTCAACCCCAACTCAAACCAATTCAAAAGCGAAACATTTTGACCTCCATCAATCTTGACCTGTCAGTTCTTTGTAAACAACTTCTCCAGGTTTCCAAAGTTCTCTGTTGTTTATTGAGCTGGAAGTCAGGTAGTTTCCCAGAAAGGCTTATTGTTGTTGCTGGAAGTCAGGTGGTTCCCCAGAAAGGCTTGTTTTCCTCACAAGACCTCTCAGCTCCCCTTTGAAAAAACATTTCCAGGGACTGTTTTTCAGAGTCAAGTGGCCTTTACATGACCCCCTTTGAAAGCCCCAAAGTTTAACATTTCTTCAATCTTTAAAAAATGAATCCTCAAAAAAATGTATGTAACAAAACACATAGGCACTTTCATAACAATGGGCAGCAGAGTTTTGGATGACCCCAAGTTTACAGAGGGTAAAATGTGGGAGACCAGCCAGGAATACATTGGAATAGTCAAGCCTAGAGGTAAAAAAGGCATGAATGAGGGTTTCAGCAGCAGATGAGCTGAGACAAGGGTGAAGTTGGGCAATGTTACGGAGGTAGAAATAGGCAGTCTTAGTGATAGTGTGAATATGGGATTGGAAGCTTATGTCAGGGCCAAATGTGACACCATGGTTGTGAACAGACTGCTTTAGTCTCAGACTGTTGCAGTCAGTAGATAGGGAATGAAGTTAGGAGCAGGGACCAAAAACGATGGCTTCAGTTTTCCCAATATTTAATTGGAGGAAACTTCTGGTCATCCAATACTGGATGTCAGATAAGCAGTCTGATAATTTAGCAACAGTGGAGGAGTCAAGAGAGGTGGTGGTGAGGTAGATCTGTGTGTTGTCAGCGTACATGTGAAAACTAACACTGTGTTTTTGGATGATGTTGCTGAGGGACAGCAGGTAGATGAGAAATAGGAAGGGGCCAAGGATAGATCCTTGGGGGACATCAGAAGTAATGGTGCAGGAGCAGGAAGAGAGGCCATTGCAAGTGATTAGATAGATAGGAATGGAACCAGGCGAGAGCAGTCTCAGCCAGCTGGATGTCAGAGGTGTTGAAGGAGGATGGTGTGGTCTACCGTGTCAAAGGCTGCAAACAGGTCGAGAAGGCAGAGAAGGAAAAGTTTACCTTTGTCACAGTCACATAGGATGTCATTTGTGACTTTGATAAGAGCTGTTTTGGTACTGTGGCAGGAGCGAAGTCTGATCGGAGGGATTCAAACATGGATTTCTGAGAAAGATGGGAATGGATTTGGGAGGCAATAGCATGTTCAAGGACTTTGGAGAGGAAAGGGAGGTCAGAGATTGGATGGTAGTTTGCAAGGATGGTGGGGTCAAGAGTTGGTTTTTTGAAAAGAGGGGTGATGATAGCAGATTTAAAAGGAAAGATGGACAACACCTGAAGAGAGAGAGAACCATTTACAATATCGGCTATCATGGGGACCAGGAAGCAAAGTTGAATGGTCAGCAGTTTAGTGGGAATAGGATTGAGGAATCAGGTGGTGGATCTCATGAACAAAATGATCGCAGAGAAAGAATGAGGGGAAGCGGGAGAGAGACCAGAGAAAGATGTGAGTTCAGTGCTATGATGGAGGTACCATTAGAGGAAGTTTGGCCAGGTGGGCTAGTGGAAGGGAGAGGCTCAGCTGATTGAATGGTCTCAATTTTAAGTGACAAAGAAGTCCATGAGCTCCTCGCACTTATTGTTAAAGGTAAGGGGGGTGGGGGGATCAGGGGAGAGGGGTTTACTAAGATGGTTTGCAGTAGAGAAAAAGAAACCAGAGGTTATCTTTGCATTCCAGGATGATCCTGGAATAGTAAGCAGTTTTAGTATATGAGAGCAGGACCCGATAGTGTTTTAAGTGGTCCAGCCAGATCTGGTGGTGGATGGCTAAACAGCCATATTCATACAAGTCTGCGTCCCATGGACTTAAGGGAGTGGAGGCTGTATTGGGGAATGGCCAGGATGAGAGAGAGTAATGATTTTATTGGCATCTCATATCAAGAAATAAATAATTAGGATGTTTGAGATAATCCCATACAACATACCATTTTAAATATATAATTATTGAAAGTAAGCAATTTTATTTCCACAAATAAAACTTAACAGACTTCCATTGGAATGAAAAAATGAGGCTTTGTTCTTAGATGTGAATTGTGCGTCAAACTGGAAATTTTAATTGTTCTTCAATAGTATCTTTACAGTTAAAGGGGTTATGTTGTCAAGTATCAGTGATGCATTTACTACGTTGTGATTACCATCTAACAGAAAAAATTGACAGCATTTCCAGTGAAACTGTCATCAAGTCACGGGGGTAGAAGTTTGTCCAGCCCCATTTTTGGGTTGAAAGCCTTGTTTGATGATAGTTGTAGGACCTCCTTATAGGTACCCTGTCTGAGCAAACAAATAAGAAGGAAATGGGGAGATTTCTGGAGTGTCCCAGTGAATGGTTCCATAGCACCTCTTCTCTTTCCCTGAGAATCCCAAAGAATTCGGTGTCATTTCTGAGGACCCAGTCCACCCAGTGCCAGGTCCCACCCGCCACAGCAGATAAATATAGAAATAAATGTCAGAGATGTCTCACCATGTTGAAGTTGACAAGTTTTTACACCACCCTACTCCACCCCCCCCCCCCCCCCCCCATTCATTTTAATGGAAAGTGGAGTGCTTTTGAGATTCACTTTGCAAACAGGTTGTGGAGAAGCATTGTAGCAAACAAGGAAGCAATAAGTTATTGTAGCAGCAGGCAGCAACTGCATTGAAAATTCAGCTACTCGCAATCTTTTCCCCAGGAAATGAATTGAAAGCAGTCTTTTAAAATTCTTTTTCTATTGAGAAAACTTCAAGAACTTTTCTGTTGCTTTCAGTATAACAATACATAATGTTCCATTTTCCAGTATTAGCTGCTTTTAATTGAGAAAGATACGTGTAAGGGCACAGTCCAAAGGGCAGGACATCACAAAAATGAAAAGAATAAAAAAGAAGGCAAGGTAAATCAGAAAATAATAGTTAAAGCAAGGTTAGGCTTTAAAAGCCTACAGATTGTAAAATGAGGGAAGAATGTGTGGGAGGATGCATCTGAAGCTTAGGAGAAATAAAAGGAAAGTTCAGAGGACCAATGGCCATAGTCAATGCATTTTGAAAAGTATTAATTTGCATGAAATATTTGCAACATTTCAACATGAAAGGGACTTCACAAGTGCAAATAATATTATTTCATAATAGAAAGAAACGTACATTTATATATTGCCTCATTGTGCTCGCAGGACATCTCAACGTGCTTCCGAATTAATGCAGTACTTCTAAAAAGCATTCACAGTTGTTTTGTAGGCAAAAATGAGGAGCCAATTCTTCACAGCAAGGTTACCCAACTAACAAAGGAGATAAAAGACTAATTAATCTGTTTTTTGGTGGTGTTGATTTAGGGAAGAATGTTGGCCAGGACAATTTCCTTCAGTTCTTCAAAGAGTGATGTTTTACGTTCACCTGACCAATCAGATGGAGTATCAATTTATTTTGCAGTAGGATTAACAGTGTGCCATCAGTGCTAATGGAGGAAATCGAAAAGCAACTTCTGGCATTAGCACATGCGCAGTTAAAAGTGGAAATCCAGAAGTTGTCGTTCAATTTGCCCTGCTCCTCTACACTTTTTGCTCTACCGATACCTTGCAGATAGATTTGTCATCAAAACATCTGAAGGGCAAGAAGTTGCGGTACTTACCTTCTAGTTAACAATAAAATACACCAGGGACGGTGCATTCAGGTGCAAGTGAATCTTTAACAGTGTGTTACGTCCTAATTCGTACCAAACAACCTCTTTGAAATTGGCATTACAGCTGCATGCAGCCAGTACCAAAAGTGCTGCTGAGTGGCTGCATGACTCAGCTGAGGGCCCAGATTTGAGAAGACTAGCATGACTTAAAGCTAGCCTTCACTACTTAAAGCCAGCCTATGCCTCATAAAGGGGAGGCACATTCTGGCTGGAGCAGGTGCTGGAACTGTTTGTAGAAAATAGTGTGAGCAAGAACACTGATAATGGTGCAACAGGGTGGGGAGTGTGCTCCAAGTTTCTCTGACACTGCATTTGATGCCTTGATGGAAGAGATGGACAGGGAGGCAGGTCCTCTATCCACAGGGCACCTGAAGGGTCTTCAAACAAGCTGTGCAAAGGCATGGGAGCAGCTAGCTGTGTAGGTCAGTGCCAAGAGTCTAGTCCCAAGGGCCTGGATCCAGTGCCACAAATAGTTCAATGATCTTATGTGAATGGTCAAGGTCGGTGAAGTAATCTTCAAATGCCAAATCCCACTAACTGCACCATTCGCCTTACACACTGCTCAATGCATCACTCACCTACCAACAATCTTTCAGCTTCACCTCACACTCACACACTTAGCACTGCTGCAAGCCTCACACTCATACCTTACAGCTTGCATACATTGCCAGATACTACAACAGCCACATCAACCAAACACATTGCACCACACTCACTGACACACATCCCTCTCTCCTGCAGGGCAAGGTGGTGTATAACCAAAGGCAGGAGCATCTGACTGGTGGGGGTCAGACATGGCTGCATATCCTTGCCCCTATGGAGGAGACACTAGTCACCATCATTGAAGCGGCCATGGCTGAGGCCATGGCCAGTGGTCACGCTGAAACCATTGAAGATGATGGTATCCTCATACCTAATCCTTCTTCTCACATCGTGCGCCCATTCATCCCACAATCTCTTCTAATTTACAAGCTGCAGATGATGTAAGCATACACCTCTTGCTTTCCCACTCCTCCCCTCACACCAATACTACACAAATGCCTTTCTTCTTTCAGACACACAAAAACTGCAACCTGGCCAGGCAGTGATGGAAAAGCAGGATGACAGTGAAGAAAAAACACTATCACTTGCTTTCAAACTGGCAGCCATCAACTCAGATACTGAATTTTCCAGCCCCGTGTAGGCAGTTTTGGGGGCGGCAGTTGGGGGGTGGGGCACGGATCCCTGATGTGCTCCCGCCTCGGTAGGCTTTTCCCAGAGGTGGGCTCCCAGCAGCAATAACTACCCAACCAGCAGCAGCTAATAATATTCAGTATTTGAGCAATGCAATGAAATTTTACCCACATTGCATGGATCCCTGCTGTGGCAGGAGCATGGCAACGCATTGGAGATGATCTCAGGCAGGAGGTAGGAGTGCCAGCGTATGATCTTTCAGATTCAAGTGAAAATGAGCTGATAGGCTGTAAGCAGCACATTCACGGCATTTGGAGCTGTTTCCCCTGCATACTCATACCTGAGATGGCCTCCATTCAAAGGGTTTTATTTGAACCTTTAGATGAGCACCTCCATCTTGTGGTGCTCTCTCGTTCTCCGTCTGCCTGAGTAGCGCTCACCTTCCCCATCAACCGGAAACATTAACTCCGTTTCTCTCTCCACAGATGTTGCCTGACCTGGCTGAGTATTTCCAGAATTTTCTGATTTTATTTCAGGTTTCCAGTATCCACAGTATTTTGCTTTCAATGTGGAAATGGTTGTTGTCTACATGAGAACACTTGTGGACCCAGCTGTGATTCAGCATCTGATGGCCACTATCTCAGCTTCCATTATAGCACAAGCAGAAGTTATTCAACATCTGGGTGCTACAGTGGAAGCTCAGACTGACGTCATGCAAGCTAAGACTGCTGTCACGATAGCTTTGGGTACTCGTGTGAAAAAGAGATTGTAGGGCGTGACATCAGTCCAGCAGTATGCCCTCCAACAGATTACTAGAACTGCTGAGGCGCTGCCCCAGGAAAGTGGCAGTGGCTCCATACAGCATGAACCTGCCGTCCTCTCTCAGGATGACATAATTCATTCTCTCACCACTTGCACTCCAACATTGCCCTTGCTGTTGCCCATCAGGCACCCAGCCCAGATTGCTGCCACTTATGCTGAATGCTGCAGTCCAAAGTTGCACCTTCAAGGTCCAAAGCTGCTCAAGGTCATTCTGTAAGAAAATCTGCAGTTTCCTCTACTGAAAGTCAGCTGCCTTCCACCAGCCATGTTGCAGCCACTGGGGTAGCACCACAAAGGACTGGCAAAGGTACACAGAAAACAGGCAATAAGGGAATGCACAAAGATGAAGCATTGATTTTTGTATGCAATATGGCATTACAAATTTGGTTTGGAACATTTGTTTTGTGGTAGCTTTTATTTTGACATTGTGGCCAAGAGGACACTGTGATTCAGTAACAGAGGGAATGTAAGATGTGAGACTATTGGTGAATGGAGAATTGGCATTGAGTTCACTGGTACCAGCCAAATGAGTCGATCACAGATCACCTGCCCAGAAAGGAACAGTGTTGGTTGCTTCCTCCCTTCCTCTTCCTCAGCTTTTTTTCATTTGTTTGGGGGATGTGGCTGTCACTGGTTAGGCCAGCATTTATTGCCCATCCCTAATTGCCCTTGAGAAGGTGGTGGTGAGCTGCCTTCTTGAACCGCTGCAGTCCTTGCTGGTTGCCATATAGCTGGTGACAAAGGCTGTGTCCTCATGATGGTGAGGTCACGCAGCATGCTACAGACCACCACGAATCTTGACACTCAATTTGCTGAAAAGGATCTCTAAGTACTGTCACTTGCCCACAAAAGTCTGTGGACAGCTGTAAGTGTAATGAATGTGAGTGCCGTTCCTTCACTGCTGAGGCAAAATGAGGGCCATAATCTCAATCAGAAGGCCGCGCCTCAAACGATCAACATTCCTTCAGTACTGTACAAAAGTGTTAGTCTAGATTACATCCGCCTTCTGGCTGAAAGGCATAAATGTCACTTTGAGCCAAGCTAAAACTGAGCATTACCAATAAAAAAAGGGCAAGAAAAATTGGTAGATTTCTATTGACAGTCTTTAGCTAGTATTGCAATGTTATCAGTATAAACATGTTCAGATGGGATTGGTAGATGATATGATGGGGGAGTTGAGGGGACGTTTTCATGCTGGGAAAGAATAATGTATTTTCTTACTATAGCTTATGTTCTGTTTCTCGAATCAAAAATTTATGATCTATCATGACAATGAAATATTAATGATGCTTCATCCCAATAAAAAAAGCACTGCTTTAATAATTATAAAATTTTTCTACATCAGAGACATGTTAGATGTCAAATTTGTGATCGTAAAGTGTGAGACAGATCATAAACGATTTATAGATAGGGAGCTTTGTTTCTTTTTAGGAGGAAGATTGGTCAAAATAGGTTACCTGTTGGAAGCAAAATTGATTGAAGTCTGGTAGGTCTCACAATTATGCTGCTCATAAATTTAATGCTGAAAAGACTCATAGGCTGATGTTGGCGCTTCATTGTGTAGGTCTTAACCTCCACCCCTCCAATTGTGGGATGGGGAAAATTAGCAAAGGTACATCCATTATCATTTGATTAGCTCCTGAGTGAAATTTACCCACTGAATGCCCCTCTCAATTTGGTGACTCTCGATAATTCTCAAGCCTAATTCTACACTGTTGAATTTACTGTCATCTCTGACGGGTGATGATCGATAACCCCATAATTATCAATGCTATCTTGAAAAATACGGAGCCAATCATGTTCCTCCCTCTCCCAAAAATAAACACAAGACATTTTTGTGCTCGTATGTTAAAAAAATCCAATATTGCGGTCTCTCGTCCAAGTCATCTTTTTTATTGCAGTCGGAATAATAGTGTTCAAATTGACCACACCACAAGTAAACATTAGGGGTCATAATCTTTATTTTATAAATGCAGTGTAACTGTGCTAGATTTTCAACAAAAATATCACCACACTGTTCTGATCATGTAATGATCATGAGTAATGGAATGGGTCTTGGGAGCTTCTATCACCTATTTTTTCCACTTGCTGTGTACTTTTCTTTAGGTTACTTCCTCTGCAAAAAAAAAAGTTTACTACACTGGGGAAATTATTGTTTATCACAAAAATAAGACAATTAGTCAAGTAGTTAACCATTAATAGACAATAATTGGATAGTTAAAAAGAAAATAGTTTTGCCCTTGCAACCCTATTAATATTTGGGCAACTGAGACAATTGGCTCAGATGTGCTTTTCCACAGGTTAAAATAACAAGGCACTGCTGTGTATTAAATATTATAATTTAACCTCCTTGCCCTGCTGAATAAACAGGAAATTTGTCAGTTCAACAAATGCTGTAACTAGCACTTTGAAGGCTAAAATGCAGTAAATTCTTTTGGGTTATAATTTACCTAAGTAAGGGCTAAGAAGATCTATTCTTCAACTCTCATATTAACTGCCTAGTTGCTGAATTTTATCATGTCTGTTACTTTTAATGTTAAGCTGATGCTTGCTATATGTTTCTTGATGCATTGCTTTAAAGGTGCAAACTCATTATGAAAATAAGTTTGCCAAACATATTTTTCATAAACACACTGACCTCTTCAATTTGCTGCTGGAGTTTTCCATATTGTGACAGTCAGGCAGTGAATGTTGTGGTATCTTTTATAAATATTCCTCTGCACTTCTGAGGGACATAGGAGCAGGAATGGGCCACTTAGCCATTTGAGTCTGTTTTGCCATTCAAGTAGATCTTGACTGATCTGTATCTTAACCTCACTTACCTGCCTTGGTTCTGTAGCCCTTAATAACCTTGCTGAACATAAATCTATCAATCTTTTAGTTTTGAAATTTTCAATTGAACTTGCCTCAACGGCTTTTTGGGGGAAGAGAGGTCCAGATTTCAGACCACTTGTTCGAGAACAATACGTTGCACTGAATGATGTCACAGATCTGGTACAGTGTGTTATACAGAATTATACAATCTTCTAGGTTTAGTAAGCAGATCATCATTTTACATGTCAGGATATTATATTGATCTAATAGAGTATGTTACATGCTCAGATTTCACCATGTACATGTATGCTACTCAGAATGATCGAGAACACAGTGGGACTGATAATCCAGTCCAATATGTAAGGTCAGTTAGGTTAGTTTTGATTGGTGTGGAGGCTGTATGTTGAGGTATCAGGCTGCTTATTGGGCATTGGCAGCAATTTGCAAGGTGAAGGGGGCAACATGCAGGCATAGAGAGAGAACAGGGAGTTATGGGACTGGGGATGGTATGACGAAAGACCCGATATAGGAAGATTTTTAAATTTATTTATCAGAACCTCCACTTAGGCAGCCATTTCAAACGAGAGCTGCACCGTGCTGCAAACAGTTACATTTTATGCCCGAACACGCAGTCAACAAAAAAGTGAACAATAATAAATAAGGGAAATGTTTAAGTACACGAATCTGTGTTTAACTCCACTGCCACACGACAGGTTCGCTAAAGATTTTGCTCCACTGCTACATCTTCAGAGAAAATTATTTTTTTCTTAAAATGTTTTTGTTTATTCATCCCCCTTTCCAAAGCCTCGATTGTCTCACTCCATACTGTACCTAGGCCACTGCCAATGCCCCTCTAATTGATTTAGAAGGGGTTAGGGTTAGGGGCAGGCTTAACTCATTATCTGACTATTTCTCCCTTCCTCCTGTTGGGAAATGTCACTTCCTGCTTGACACCCCATCCGATCACATCTGGCTGGTGTTGGTTGGAACTTCACTGCACCACTGAACCACCCAATGCCCATTCAAACCTCAGACCAACTACCAACAGCATCTGAAGCAGACTCGAAAGATTCTCAACACAAGTCAACCAACAGGATACTTTCTCAGAGACTTTTTCATAAAACGTATTCATCATTCTGGCCACTCGTCTTTGACATTCTAATCTCTGCTATTTTCTACCATTTATAAAGCTGCAAAATAGTTATTATACAGAAGGATTTTTTTTAGTAATTTACAGTTATATTACTCAAAACAAAGTCCACTTCTTTTCTGGTTAGATTTCTCTTCATGTGAATTCCACTTGTACCAACCAAAAGCTTTGCTCCACAAAGTTGGAGGCTTTTCTTTAGCAAGAATGCTACAGACACACGTGAACCTGATAATGTCAGCAGAAGGAGGAAGGTGATAGGATTGTAAGTTGCAGAACTATCCTGAAGTTACCAATGGCTAGAAAAGAGGCAGGAAATTATTCCTTTTGTAGCATTGCCATCCCTCACCACCTTGACAAGTGCAGGTAGGTATGTGCGGGAAATAATAGGACCGGAAGCTGCAACAGTTGGAAGGTTTTGGCCCACCTTGACTTAGTGAATAGATATGCCGCCTGTGTGTTATTGACACATAAGTCCCAATTTAGTTTGCATAAGCATGAGGTGCATAGGCTGAATGGAAAACCATCCAGCCTCCCAAAACCATGATGCCCGGGAGATTTTAACTCCCAGACCTCACTGCCTCACTATTTAAATTAGACTTCTGCATGAAGCTGGCAGGAATGATGAGAGTGAGTTATAGGGCAGTAGTCCTGAGGCAATAGCATCTGGGAAGGCACAGAAGGAAGCCTGGGCTATGGGAGACCCAAGATTTCCTTGTTGAGCTCTTCAAGTTTCACTGGAGTTAAGTTTGCATTAGGGTTGTCAATTAAATCATCAATATTTGCATATTTATGATGTCTGTGGCAGGCACCTTTGCCATCGCCAGGATCAGTGAGGTTATATAGTGGAGGGTGCGAATGGGTTGGGAACACTGAGAAAAACTCCCAACTGCTATTTTAACAACCCAGTAGTCCCATTGTAATCTGTCTATAGATAAAGAAGGTCTCAGGTTCAGTCCTTGATTTGTGTTGCGTTAGCTCATGTCAGGCAGTGCAACAATTTTTGGTAATATAATCGGTTTCAGCACCTTGGGGTAGAGCAAAAAAAAAAACCAGCCATGTTTCCCACATCTGATTACTATCAAGTGATCCCTTTAGGAAAAGAAAGTCTGTCTATATGACTATCTGGTGAAGGCCAGATCACACCGTGCTTTGAAGCCTTATAAACAAATATAATACCACCACTACATTCATAAATCAGAATAACCTCGAGTGAAGTACCAGAGTGTAGATATAGAATCTTCTCCCATGAGAGTCAGCACCTTCAGCAGAGGTGAGAGGGGAAATAATTAAAAAGAAAGGTGGCTGATGTTCCTGATTGAAAATGATTAGCTGATTAGCTCCATACACATGCGTACTCGAAAAAAGTTCTAACAATATTCCACAGAATATTATGCAATATTGACAATAATGTTTCTTCTGAATGGACTACATTGCTTCCTGTGCAATGTGTTCACTAACTCCTCGGTCCATTAATACTCAACATTATAAACATTAATACTGATAGCATTAACTCTCATTAGGTAAAGATTAATAATTACAGGAAGAAAATTAGAATGCTGTACAACTTAGGTATCAACAAGGTCTGTCTCATTGCTGCACCGAAGTGTGAATAAATACTTGATATGATATGTAGTGAATATACACGAATCAGTGCACATTTTAGGATTTAAAGTAAGGGCCAGTGGTTATGTTGCAGAGCTATGTCTACATGCTTCAGTTTAATACTATTGGTTCATGCCTTTATGGTTTGCTGCTCCCGTCAAAGTGCATATCATTAGCCTGACAGCTAAATGAAATGGAAATTCATGCTAAAAATGTTCATCAGTCGGGAAACTTGGTATGCACCACATTTTTTGAAAGGTTATTTTTTCATTATTCTTCCCTTTTCATCTTTTTTGTCTTCCCTTTCATATTCCCCAAGGTTTTGTTTTATTATAAAGGAGATGCATGATTGCAGAGAGGAGAGAGAGAGAAAGAAATCCAGTATAAGAAGATTTGGTTGTGTCTGGCAATTATTTTAAAAGAAAGGCAATTGTAATGCCTGCTCTTAGTTACTTTACATCAGTTTTTTTCAAGCTGAATCATTTCCATTGATCTGTCAGATGTAACTACAGAGATAACCACTTAGACAATATACAGTCCAACAGTTAACTGGAGAAAACGGGGGCAGGTTCAGAAGTGCATAATAATTGAAAAGGTAAATCTATCAATATATGTGCATTTCCATTAAACTTCATAGTTGCTGCCTGCAGTTATGACTTAGTGAGTGTAAATTTTGCCATGCTAACTGATCAGGATAAAGGCATCACAATATTTACAGTGGAGATAAAAAGAAAAAAAGCTACTTAAATTGGAAAACTGAAATAATCCATAAATTCAGTTCCATTCAAGAACTTGCTTATCTCTCAGCTTCCAGTTATGAGGAAGTGACAGCACCCAAATGTGAATCTGTTTTTTCCTTTTACAGATTATTTGGGTGGCACAGTGGCGCAGTGGTTAGCACCACAGCCTCACAGCTCTAGCAACCTGGGTTCAGTTCTAGGTACTGCCTGTGCAGAGTTTGCACGTTCTCCCTGTGACCGTGTGGGTTTCTGCTGGGTGATCTGGTTTCCTCCCACAGACAAAGACTTGCAGGTTGTTAGGTAAATTGCCCCTAGTGTAGGTAGGTGGTAGGAGAATGGTGAGGATGTAGTAGTGAATATGGGATTAATGTAGGATTAGTATAAATGGGTGGTCATTGGCCAGCACAGACTCAGTAGGCCAAAGGGCCTGTTTCAGTGCTGTATCTCTAAGTAAAATAAATAAGATGCTGGTGGATCTACTATGTTTTTGGTTTAATAACTTTTTTTTTACAAAGATAGGCAAGGTAATCAGTAGGGAAATAGTACAGGGGCTGGTTTCACAATTATGACTTAAATTTAAACATTATTTAGATATGTGATATTTGAACCATGCCAGTATGTGCAGAAAGCAGGAACTTAGAAGTTACAAGAGCATATCACCCTCAAGGAGCTTAAATAATGTCACAAAGGAATGAGCTAAGCTTGAATTTTTTTATAGAAATGAGAAAGAATGAACTTGCATTTATATAGCATCTTTGATGATCTTAGGAACTCCCAAAGCACTTCACAGCCAACAAAGTACTTTTGACATGTTGTCCCTGTTGTAATGTAAGCAAATACAGGAACCAATTTACACTCAACAAGGTTCCACAAATAGCAATGAAGCAAATGACTTGATAATCTGTTTTGGAGATGTTGGTTGAGGGATAAATACTGGCCAAGACAACAAGTAATTTCCTCTGCTGTTCTTCAAATGGTACCCAGGGATCTTTTGTGTCTACTAAGAGGGCTGACAGGGGCTTGACTTAATGTATCAAACAAAGGCTGCACTTCTGACAGTGAAGGAATCCCTCAGTAGAGGATTCTGAGAGACAGGATTTATGATTATTTGGAAAAGCATAGTTTGATTAGAGACAGTCAGCATGGCTTTGTGAGGGGCAGGTCATGCCTCACAAGCCTTATTGAATTCTTTGAGGATGTGACAAAACACATTGATGAAGGAAGAGCAGTGGATGTGGTGTATATGGATTTTAGCAAGGCATTTGACAAGGTTCCCCATGGTAGGTTCATTCAGAAAGTCTGGATACAGAATTGGCTGGCCCATAGAAGACGGAGGATGGTAATAGATGGAAAGTATTCAGCCTGGAGCTCGGTGACCAGTGGTGTTCCGCAGGGATCTGTTCTGGGACCTCTGCTCTTTGTGATTTTTATAAATGACTTGGATGAGGAAGTGGAAGGCTGGGTTAGTAAGTTTGCCGATGACACAAAGGTTGCTGGAGTTGTGGATAGTGTGGAGGGCTGTTGTAGGTTGCAACGGGACATTGACAGGATGCAGAGCTGGGCTGAGAAGTGGCAGATGGAGTTCAACCTGGAAAAGTGTGAAGGGATTCATTTTGGAAGGTCGAATTTGAATGCAGAATACAGGCTGAAAGACAGGATTCTTGGCAGTGTGGAGGAACAGAGGGATCTTGGGGTCCACGTCCATAGATCCCTCAAAGTTGCCACCCAAGTTGATAGGGTTGTTAAGAAGGCGTATGGGGTGTTGGCTTTCATTAACAGGGGGATTGAGTTTAAGAGCCGCGAGGTTATGCTGCAGCTCTATAAAGCCCTGGTTAGACCACACTTGGAATATTGTGTTCAGTTCTGGTCGCCTCATTATAGGAAGGATGTGGAAGCTTTAGAAAGGGTGCAGAGGAGATTTACCAGGATGCTGCCTGGACTGGAGGGCATGTCTTATGAAGAAAGGTTGATGGAGCTAGGGCTTTTCTCATTGGAGCGAAGAAGGATGAGAGGTGACTTGATAGAGGGGTACAAGATGCTGAGAGGCATAGATAGAGTGGATAGCCAGAGACTTTTTCCCAGGACAGAAAGGGCTATCACCAGGGGGCATAATTTTAAGGTGATTGGAGGAAGGTTTAGGGGAGATGTCAGAGGTAGGTTCTTTACACAGAGAGTGGTGGGTGCGTGGAATGCACTGCCAGCGGTGGTAGTAGAAGCAGATACATTAGGGACATTTAAGCGACTCTTGGATAGGTACATGGATGATGGAAGAATGAAGGGTATGTAGGTAGTTTGATCTTAGAGTACGTTAAAGGGTCGGCACAACATCGTGGGCCAAAGGGCCTGTACTGTGCTGTACTGTTCTATGTTCTATGGTGTATCTGCCTGGAGCACATGTTCAAGTTCTGGAATGGTGTCTGGACACGGAAGCAAGAGTAGTGCCACTGACCCATGGCTGCCAAATAACAAATGTCATTTAGATGCTTTTGGAATACTGGACTACGTATATTTATTTTGATAAAAATATATTAATCAAAGTATCAAAAATGTAATACGTGGCGTCAGTCATTGGATAGCGATAACCAAGAAAACAAAAAAAAACTAGGGTTTTCAGTGATGCTTCCTTTAATTTCTCTTTGCTGTGCCTGCTTGTTGCACTGTGTGATCCCTTTAAGATTGCTATGCGGTCGCCCACGCGTGCATCTTAAAGGGATCATTGCTTGTGCATGGTCTGTTTGTTCCCTGCGCATTGTATTTCAGATTGCTGCACAGCCACACACCCGTGCAGCTTAGAGGGTACATTTGTTTCCAGCCCTGATCATGATCTAGCTGCCCTTTCTGCAAATTATGTATATGTGGACGTCAAGTGACATCTTAGCCCTGATGCGCCCTCGGATCAAATAGCCTGTCGCAGTCTACAGTTTACACTCAAATATGAAGAATGGCTAATTTAATGAGGTAGAGGAGGTCAACAGACACTCTTGGAATCCTACCCTAGCATGAGGCAGTGTCTTTAGAAGAGAAGGGAAATAACTGAGGCAATGTTCACGAACCTTCGTGACATAAGGTCACATTAATGGACAACAAAATATTCATCTGGGAATATTGCATCAGCTTTACTGCCACATGCACTATTTTAATTATACTGCTAGCACCCTACAACTGACAAAAATCTGTTTCCCATTTGTTTAAATGAAAACCTGATCAATTATATTTTAAAATACAACCTACTGCCAGAGTGTAATTATTTTATGTTGTTTTTACTGTGCAGCGTCTCTGGAATCCAAGTATCATAAATAAATCTCCACCACCCAAGTCCAATATCACTCCAGAAGAGCTTCTAGTCTCACTGAAACATGATTAGTAACTAACAAATGCCAAAAAGAATACATAATGCCCACATTTAGGCCAATTTTGGATCAGTATAACCTTGGTCCTTCACATTACAAAGGATTGTGAATAGACAGAGGTGTGAAACTTTTCTTCTGTACAATGTGGGCTGGTAGCTTAGTTGATACAAACACTATGCAGTGTTGAACTGAATCATATCGACTAAGATAGTGAGGTTTGATCCCTGATCTAAATTGAGATAACTAATCTCACCGTATACTGTAAGGACGTGCTAAGCATACTGGGCTAGGGAGCAGAGAACACAGCCAGGATTCCCACTCGTGTTCATTCTCCAGGAATTTTAGACCACATAGCCTCTGAGTATAGATCTCAGTGCTCATGTCTGGATGTCAAGGAGGACAGGATCAGGCTCAGCTGGGATTGTCATATTGTCTGCAACATGTACTCTCCTCAATCATAAGAAAAGCTAATTGGGCAAGGTGCGTGGGACATTGGGCACAAATGCAATCATGTTTGACAACTTGGAAGACTTCTGTGTTACTTATTTAACTCTACATATAGAGGACATTTATGTGGTTTAGAACTAGATTAAAAATGAAAACTGCTCTTCCTTTAAAATGGAAAGCAGAGCCCAGTTGATTTTAAGATAACAGATGAGATATTTGATATTTAAACAAGCCAAGAGAAAGATGCTTGTTTCCAGGTAATAAGCAAATTGTTGCTTGTTGAAGGACAATAGGTATGTTAACTTTCATACGTTCGCTCGGTGTAGCCTATAGCCCAGCAACTAGCGGGAAAGATGTGGAGGGACAAATTTGCAAGGAAATTACAGAGAGGTGCAGGAATTAGAGAGTGGTTATAATGGGGACTTTTAATTATCCGAATATAGAGTGGGATAGTGGTAGTGTAAAGGGCAGAGAGGGGCAAGAGTTCCTCGAGTGTGTTTAGGAACATTTTCTGCAGCAGTTTGTTTCCAGTCAAATAAAGGAGGCACTGCTTGACCTGGTTCTTGGGAATGAGATGGACCATTTGGATCAAGTGTCAGTAGGGGAACAATTAGGGCACAGTGGTCATTGTGTCATAAGGTTTAGATTGGCAATGGAAAAGGACAATCAATACAGAGTAAGAATAATTAACGGGGGGAAAGCCAACTTCAATGGGGTAAGAATGGATCTGGCCCAGATAAATTGGAATCAAAGCTGGCAGGCATAACAGCAACTGAACAATGGGCTGCCTTTAAACAAGAGATAGTTTGGGCACAATCAGGATATATTCCCTTGAAGGGGAAAGGTAGGGTAAAAAATCCAGAGCTCCCTGGATGACAAAACAGATTACAATTAAGATGAAAAAGAAAAGTGTGCTTATGATAAATGTCAGGTGGATAATACAACCGAGAACCAGGCTGAATATAGAAAGTTCAGAGGGAAAGTGAAAAAGCAAATAAGAGAAGCAAAGAGAGAATATGAAAAGAGACTGGCAGCTAACATAAAAGGGAATACAAAAGTCCTCTATAGGCATATTAATAGTAAAAGGGTGATAAAAGGGGGAGTGGGGCCAATTAGGGACTAAAAAGGGATTTACGCATGGAGGCAGGAGGCATGGCTGAGGTATTAAATGAATACTTTGCATCTATCTTTACCAAGAAAGAAAACACTGTACAGGTCATGGTGAAAGAGGAGGTAATTAATACACTGGAAGGGTTTAAAATTGATAAGGGGGAGGTATTTCATTGTCTGTACTTAAAGTTGATAAGATACCAGGACTGGCTGAGATGCTTCCAAGGATACTGAGGGAAGTGAAAATGAAAATTGCAGAGGCACTGGCCATAATTTTCCAGTCTGCCTTAGATTCAGGGGTGGTGCCAGGAGAATTCAGGACCGGAGAATTGCAAATGTTGCACCTTTGTTCAAAAAAGGGTATAAAGATAAGCCCAGCAACTACAGGCCAGCCAGTTTAACCTCGGTGGTGGGGAAACTTCTAGAAACAATAATTCAGGACAACGTTCATAGTCAGTTGGGAAAATGCAGGTTAATTAGGGAAAGTCAGCATGGATTTGTGAAGAGTAAATCATGTTTATCTAACTTTCTGGAGTTATTTCATGAGGTAACAGAGAAGGTTGATCAGGGTAATGCTACTGATGTGGTGTACATGGACTTCCAAAAAGCATTTGATAAAGTGTCGCACAACAGACTTGTGAGCAAAGTTATGGTTCATTGAATAAAGGGGACAGTATGATCTGAAATTGGCTGAGTGACAGGAAACAGACAGCAGTAGTTAATGGATGTTTTTCAGACTGGAGGAAGGTTTGTAGTGGAGTTTCCCAAGGGTTGGTGTTAGGACCCTTTCTGTTCCTGATGTATGTAAATGACCTAGACCTTGGTGTACAAAACACAATTTCAAAATTTGCAGATTATACAAAACTTGGAAACGTTGTTAACTATGAGGAGGATAGTGCAGAACTTTAAAAGGACATAGGCAGGTTGGTGGAATGGGCTAATAGGTGACAGATGAAATTTAATGCAAAGAAGTGCAAAGTGACTTAGTTTGGTGGGAATAACGTAGAGAGACAATATAAAATAAAGGGAACAATTCTAAAGGGGGTGCAGGAGCAGCAAGACATGGGTATATATGTGCATAAATCATTGAAGATGGCAGGACAGGTTGAGAGCGCGGTTAATAAAGCATACAGTATCCTAGGCTTTATTAATAGAGGCATAGAGTATAAAAGCAAGGAACTTTTATCGAGCACTGGCTTGGCATCAACTGGAGCATTGTGTCCAGTTCTGGGTGCCACTTTAGGAAAGATGTGAAGGCACTGGAGAGAGTGCAGAAAAAATTCACTAGAATGGTTCCAGGGATTAGGAACTTCATTTACATGGATAGATTGGAGAAGTTGGGACTATTTTCCTTGGAGCAGAGAAGGTTGAGGGGAGATTTGATAGAGGTGTTCAAAGTCATGAGGGGTCTGGACAGAGAACATCAGAAAAAACTGTTCGAATTGGTGGAAGGATTGAGAACAAGAGGGCACAGATTTAAGGTAATTGGCAAAAGAAGCAATGGCGATATGAGGAAAAACTATTTCACGCAGCGAGTGGTTAGGATCTGGAATGCACTACCTGAGCGCGTTGTTGGAGGCAGGTTCAATTGAGGCATTCAAGAGGGAATTGGATAGTTATCTGAAAAGACAGAATGTGCAGGGTTACGGGGAGAAGGCAGGAGAGTGGCACTAGGTAAATTGTTCTTTCGGAGAACCAGCGCAGACACGACGAGCCGAATGGCCTCCTTCTGTGCTGTAACAATTCTGTGATTCAGCTTACGCCAATCTGACAAAATCATGATTTCAATTGTCATCTAGTATTAAAGTATACACATCTGCAAAAGAACTCATTAACTATTAAGGGAGTTTTGTTTTGGAAGTTCAAAACATACATAGTTGAACATTTTAACTGGTCCTTCATAATCTGCAAATATATGAGCACGAGCACATTATTGTAGAATGTAAACAACACTTACCACTCTGTGTGAAACTTGATTGATTGACAGCTCATTACTCAGACAGTCATTTGTCTGGAATATGTATCACAACCTTTATCTCGGTATCTTTAGATCAGTTCAATTTCTGAAATTGACACTGGACTTCCATGGGCCAATATTGGAATCAAATTGCCCATGAACAGCATTGTACTTTTGCACCATGAAAGCTTGTTTCAACCAAAAGCCTTATCACATAACAAACTTTGTTAGGTAAATATGTTTCAAAAAGGGCATTTAACCCTTTGTGGATTTATTCTGTATCTTTTCTATCTTTTAAGTTGTCATCCATGATTCAGTTGGTAGCACTCTTACCTCTGAGTCAGAAGGTTGTGGCTTCAAGTCCTACTCTAGAGATTGAGCAAAAAATCTAGGCTGACACTCCAGTACAGTACTGAGGGACGGCTGCCCTGTTGAAGGTGCCAAGTTTCAGATGAGACAGTAAACCAAGGCCCCATCTATTGTGTGTTGTAGTTAGCGTAGTTTGGGCATTGTTTATAGATGTCTCGGAGTCTTTGTATGGCTAAATAGTAACTCGTTATTGTACATACATTACAATTTACACTCTCAATTAGCCTGTCCAGCTAACACATCTCATGATACTTCCAGCTGCTTCCAAGCCTAATACTCATGTGACTACTATGTCATCATCACTACAGTGGGAGTGGTTACTCTCATTGTCTCAAAGATTAACCCTTTCAGACCTTTATGCTACACCATCTGTCGTCTCAGGTAGACAAACTTGGCACTGTTACAAGAAGATCATGGGAGTTCCTCCCAGTTTCCTGGGCAATTCTTATCCCTTAACTAAGTTCACTAAAATCAGATTATCTGGTCAACATCACATTGCTGTTTGTGAGAACAATGCAATGTGCAAATGGGCTTCTGCATTTCCTACATTACAACAGTCACCACACTTCAAAAATAACTTAATTGACTGTAAAGTGCATTGTGAGGTCCCAAAATCATGAAAGGTGCTCTATAAATGCAAAGTGTATTACTGGTTTGTGTATAATCTCATTTGAAAATAAATAAATATATTAGTTTGAATCTGAATGTAATTGTTTGCCAGCGTGATGTTTATTGCCTTTCAGAATAGACAGACCACCATGGTGGGTGTCCCACTTGGGTTCCAGTCCATTATAGTATAATTAAATGGAAGTGGCAAGCTATTCCACTCATATAATACATAAGGGTGCAGTTTTCAATTCACGGGAAACTCAGTTTATTTATGAATACTATTTTGTTGCGAGCAGTGGACAAAAGTGTTGGGAGAAATCCTGAATCGTGATAGCAAAACCCAGTCTGGGTCATTCTGCTGGAAAGGTAGAGAGAAAATTGGATGGTTTTGTTTGTTAAAGAACAGAATTTCCTCATTTTAATGGCCAACATTATTTTTCATCTTACACTAACATGTGCTAGTCTCTATATATCCATTTTTAATATTCTGTTAATGACCACCAAAGGCTGCGGTCATCTCTCAAGGTAAGCGATTTATACGTTTTTCTTTGCTGTTCAATTATTTTACACTTTAACTGTCATGGTCCAGACAGAGAGCATGCAACCATTTACAGTTGGATAAATTTCTAGTAGCAGAAAATTACTTTCACTTACTGTGTTGTATTGATCTAATGGTGGCAAATTCTTCATGCATGCATTTGGGCCCTTCTCGGTATATATGTGTTGGGGGAGAGGATGTGACTATGCATTCTCGCTGATGGTGGGGAAGGGGAGTGGAGGGGTATGCTCATTCTGATTCATCATGTGTTTCTGGGGATGAAGGATTAAATGTGTCTTTGACTCCTTGATGAGCTGGTCGCTTTGTATGAAGCTGGTCTGGTTGGCTAAGTATTGGAGATCTGGGGCTGGATACTGTGATTCCCCCTGAGGCGGGGTCGGAGGCGGGTGGGCACAGAGTATCATGACGGGTGGCGGGGCTCCCAGTTGCCCAGCAATCTTCCCGATAGCAGGAAAGGCCGACAATGGCCTTCCTGCCCAAAGTCCAAATGAGGCCCAGAAGTGGCCTATTAATGGGCAATTAAGGGCCTCTTCCTGCCGCCACTGGGATCTTACCAGAAGTAGAGTGGCCTCTGCCACACAGGGAGGTTATCTTGTAACATGAGGCGCCCTCATTGCGGGCTTGGCAGGGGGTCCCTCTTCCATGGACAAATTGTGGCCCACGGAGGACCCCTAACGGGAACCAATTCACCCCCCCCCGGGGCCCACCTACCCCGGACTGCAAGACTACCCCCTCAGGACCTCCTCGCTGGGGCCTTCCAAACTGGCTCCAGCGACCCTGCCTTGCTGACCTCTTGTCCGGGGCTCCAGCACTGGGCCTAGGTCTGAGGCCTCTGCAGTACTGGCAGTGGCTACCGCTTCCAGTGCCGCTGCTAATACTGCTGAGCTGCCGGCCCTGTGATTGGCTGGCAGCTCATGGAGCCAGGATCCCCGTCTTTAAAGGGATGGGGATCCCGTCTCCTGAAACTTTGATTTAAAAGGACAGAAAGATTGCCTTTCGGCCCGGCACTGGGAGCCTCACCTCCAGCACAAAATCCAGCTGCTGGAGTCAGATTTTGCATCTTCTGATGATCAAGTGAAGCCTATCTCTAAACTATTTGGAATTGAGCATTATGAATCACAGTGCACCAAACTCTTGATGTGCTCACCAGCAGACTACAGCCATATTTCAGACAACTAACATCACCACTACAACTTCAGATTTGTTTTAATGGATTTAGATATTGCCTATACACAGTAACCCAGAGGAACAATGCAGCTGTCCAAGTTTTGTTTCAATGATTTATATAAATAAGAGAAATTCATTTCCCTCTTGCACCTTGTGAACTGCAAGTTATATCCAGAATGAGGCCGTTGATTGCTTTAGGATTTTTTGTTAGCAGACCAAGCTGAATACAATAAGCCAAGGTATATTCCCACAGGCAGCGATTTACATTTCTTTCTAGGAGTTTACGTCAGCTTGTCTGTCTTGAAGCCAGACACTCTACTAATTGACCAGATACTGTACGTTTACAGGGATTACACAGCTTATCATATGGGGACAGTGCAATATATCAAATGCCAATAAAAATACAGCCGCTCCACTCTGGTAAGCCAACAAAATTGAATGTCTAAAAATTGCTCCTGTTCTAGCCATGCAGTCTCATAGTAATTCCATTCTTGAATTAACTTGTGCTATTTTATGTGGTCTTCTGAATGGCACAGTGATTTTAACTCGATGAACTCGGTTAATAATAAGCCTGTGGGCTTAACTCTTAACTCCATGAAAGCACACTACCATATTTTATGGAGCGCTTTTCCACATCTTTAATCATTTCTATGAGAATGCTTTTGGACAGGTTTCTGAGATTCTCAACCTGCCTTTCATTGATGGTTAGCCCTGTGAATCTGCAGACAGCATAAATCCACCACATTTTCCCCCGTGTTTGAACAATCATAGGTAAGAATGTATTAGCTTTTGTTTTCATTTTATTTTTCTGGTGTTTGGTTCACATATGCGTGTGCAGCTTCAGAATGGCACCAAGCTCCAACTGTGAATCAGACCACATGCTCATGACAAGCTTGTGATTTCCACAGTAGTTGAGAAATTAAAATTTAGATACAACTTGCAGTTCACAAGGTGCAACTATAACTCAACAAGTCAGTCCTGTAGCAACGGGAAAGGGGAGGGGGGGCGAAAACAGCAGGTGCAAGATGGCACTGGCAGCCACAGTTCCAATCCTGCATGCAGGCGACTCAGGATATTGTTTGTTTTGATGATGACCTAGAGATGACATCATCACCCAGTAGCACAATGACTGACCAAGCAGCCTGTTTGCTGCTGAATTGGAGAGGGGCCTAGAAAAGGTGGCCTGAACAAATGCTCGTCTCCCTACCACCTAGTTGTCTTGTCGCGGTGAACGGGCATCTCTTAATGCGGTCAAACTACTACAGAGAAGGAATCCATTTGCTCCCAGCAGTGACTACGCCTTGATTGCACCCACTGTGGGAGAATCTGCAGGTCATGG
This sequence comes from Heterodontus francisci, assembly GCF_036365525.1. Lineage (NCBI taxonomy): Eukaryota > Metazoa > Chordata > Chondrichthyes > Heterodontiformes > Heterodontidae > Heterodontus > Heterodontus francisci. The sequence continues at coordinate 71,101,845 of NC_090371.1, read as the reverse complement.
ATAGGCCTGACTAGGCACCAGTGGTCCTGCAACCAATGACTACAACCTTCCCAAAATCTTCATCTGTGAAGAAATGCCAAGAAGACAAGGTGCAAGAGGGAAATTAATTTCTCTTATTTATATAAATTATTGAAACAAAACTTGGACAGCTATATTGTTCTTTTGGGTTACTGTGCATAGGCAATATTTTAAATCCATCAAAACAAATATTAAAACTTCTATTTTGCAGTGCTTGCTACATTATGGTATGAGCTGATCTGTGCTGTAAACTTACAATTCTGTTCTAAACTTAGGACTACAAAGTCCAAGAACAGACCACTATTAGAATTGAACTCATGATGTTCTGGTTATGATCTTACAAACTGAGTTAGAAAAATAAAACTTGCACTTATTTAGCACCTTTCATGTTCTCAGGACATCCCAAGTGCAATTAATTAATTACTTTTGAAGTATAATCACTGTTGTTATGGAGGCAAATGTGGCAGTCACTTTTCACACAACTAGATCCCACAAATAGCAATGAGATAACTGGCCAGTTAATCTGTTTTTGGACATGATGGTTGAGGGCTAAATGTTGCAAGAAGACCAAGAGAACTCGCTACTCACCTTTACAAAACGGCGGAAGATGTTGGTATGGTTCTTAATGAATATTTTGCATCTGTCTTCACAAAAGAGGGTGATGATGCAGATATTGTAGTTAAGGAGGAGCAGTGTGAAGTATTGGATGTGATAAACATAGGGAGAGAGGAAGTATTAATGGGATTAATATCCTTGAAATCTAATAAATCACCAGGGCCAGATGAAATGTACCCTAGGCTGTCAAAAGAAGCAAGAGAGAAAATCGCACAAGGTCTGACCATCATTTTCCAGTCCTCACTGGATACAGGTTTGGTGCCGGAGGATTGGAGAACTGCTAATATTGTACCTCTGTTTAAAAAGGGAGCGAGGGATAAACCGAATAATTACAGGACAGTCAGTCTAACCTTAGTAGTGGGCAAATTATTGGAATCTATTCTGAGAAACAGGATAAACTGTCACTTAGAAAGGCACAGGTTAATCAAGGATAGTCAGCATGGATTTGTTAAGGGAAGATCTTGTTTGACCAACTTGATTGAATTTTTTGAAGAAGTAACAAGGAAGATAGATGAGGATGGTGCAGTTGATGTGGTCTACATGGATTTTGGCAAGGCTTTTGACAAGGTCCCACATGGCAGACTGGTTAAAAAAATAAAATCCCATGGGATCCAGGGAAATGCGGCAAGGTGGATACAAAATTGACTCAGTGGCAGGAAACAAAGGGTAATTGTTGACGCCTGTTTTAGCGACTGGAGGGCTGTTTCCAGTGGCGTTCCGCAGGGCTCAGTACTGGGTCCCCTGCTTTTTGTGGTATATATTAACGATTTGGATGTAAATATAGGGGGCATGATCAAGAAGTTTGCAGACGACACAAAGATTGGCTAATAGATAGCAAGGAGGATAGCTGTAGGCTGCAGGAAGATATTGATGGTCTCGTCAGATGGGCAGAGAAATTACAAATGGAATTCAACCTTGAGAAGTGTGAGGTGATGCATTTGGGGAGATCAAACAAGGCAAAGGAATACACGTTAAGTGGGAAAATACTGAGAAGTGTAGAGGAAGTGAGGGACCTTGGAGTGAATGTCCACAGATCCCTGAAGGTAGCAGGACAGGTCAATAAGGTGATTAAGAAGGCATGTGGAATCCATTCCTTTATTAGCCGAGGTATAGAATATAAGAGCAGTGAGGCTATGCTGGAACTGTATAACTCATTGTTTAGGCCACAACTTGAGTACTGTGTGCAGTTCTGGTCACCTCATTACAGAAAGGATGTAATTGCACTCGAGAGGGTACAAAGGAGATTAGATTAGATTAGATTAGATTAGAGATACAGCACTGAAACAGGCCCTTCGGCCCACCGAGTCTGTGCCGAACATCAACCACCCAATTATACTAATCCTACACTAATCCCATATTCTTACCAAACATCCCCACCTGTCCCTATATTTCCCTACCACCTACCTATACTAGTGACAATTTATAATGGCCAATTTACCTATCAACCTGCAAGTCTTTTGGCTTGTGGGAGGAAACCGGAGCACCCGGAGAAAACCCACGCAGACACAGGGAGAACTTGCAAACTCCACACAGGCAGTACCCGGAATCGAACCCGGGTCCCTGAAGCTGTGAGGCTGCAGTGCTAACCGCTGCACCACTGTGCCGCCCGTACGAGGATGTTGCCAGGACTGGTAAAATGCAGCTATGAGAAAAGATTGAATAGGCTGGGGTTATTCCCCTTGGAACAGAGAAGGCTGAGAGGAGGTTTGATTGAAATGTACAAAATTTTGAGGGGCCTGGAGGTGAAGGGTCGATTCAAGTGACAAGGGGGGCATACATTTAAAGTTAGAGAGGAGATGAGGAAAAACCTTTTCACCCAGAGGGTGGTGGGGGTCTGGAACTCACTGCCTGAAAGGGTAGTTGAGGCAGAAACCCTCAACTCATTCAAAAGGAGTCTGGATATGCATCTCTAGTGCCGTAATTTGCAGGACTACGGACCAAATACTGGAAGGTGGGATTAGAATAGGTGGATCGTTTTTCAGCCAGCACAGACATGATGGGCCGTGGCCTCTTTCTGTGCCTTAAACTTTCTATGACTCTATGATTCTATGACATGGGATCTTTTACTTCAATCTGATAAGCTGATGGCTTAATATCCCATTTGAAAGGCAGCACTCCTGTGGTGTTGCACTGGAATCTCATCCTAGATTATGTACTCAAGTCCTGGCCTGGCACCAGTACCCACAATATGCTGACCATCAGGCTGTTCCCAGTCTTCCACTGACTCTTGAACCAATAGAAGGTCCTCAAAGAGGGAACTCTATTGATTGAACAGAGTATGATAGTGAAGAATTATTTGGAAATGAAAGGATACTTGAGAGAGGCTATTTGAATGATAGAATCAAGGTTAGCTGAAGCAAAGGCCTCACTGCTAACCAGAAAGTCATGAGTTCAAGTTTAATAGTTCCCTGTTCTTGGACTTTGCATACTTTTGTTTAAAATTCCCTTGCCATTTGTTAATTAGGTCAGTTTATAAGCTGCAATTTGTGTAAAGCAGCACATTTCTGTGGGGAAGAAGTTTGAGATCAAATAAAATATGATATAGATCAGTTAAACCTACCTGAGTTTGTTTCTTTCTAATTGATCATGTTGTGCTGTAATGGAGGGTTGCAATTCACATTGCTGGCTATCTATATTGAAAGGCAATGCATCATTGGTGAACATGGATTAACATAAAGCCAAATATGAATTCACCTGAAGCTGAAGAGGAAAGGGGCTTCCATCCAAACAAGCCCGATGACCTTTTCCTGTTTCCACTCCAGCTTGGCTCTATATTTTTTCACCTGCATTAAACATGAGCATAGCAGATCTCCTAAAATTAAGTCAAAATTAACATTTTGACCCATCCAAAACAGGGGTGAAGACCACTGCAGCTATGCAAAACTGCGAAGTCCAAAAAAAAGGGCAAATTGGAGGAGTGAGGAGTGAGCCATACGAACATACAAACATACGAATTAGGAGCAGAAATAGGCCACTCGGCCCTTCGAGCCTGCTCCGCCATTCAATAAGTTCTTGGCTGAACTGATTACTCCACATTTCCACCTACCTCTGATAACCTTTCACCCCCTTGCCAAAATATTTCGACTGTGAAAATCTGCTGGGTGTCTAGGTCTAAATCTGCTGGGAGTGCAGTGAAGGGGATGGGAAATCATCCAGGACCTGGATACACTTTGTTTCAGCCCATGTTGCAGGTATGCAGCAGGGCCTGTATGGAGTGAAAAGAAGGAAGAAATATACATAATAAAATAATGCATATGCTGCATTTATATAGCACATTTTGCAACCTCAGCCTAACACAAAATACTTCACAACCAATGAAGTATTTTTAATGCGCAGTCACTGTTGTAATGTAGGCAAAGTCAGCAGCCAATTTTTCAACAATAAGGTCTTACCAAATGAGATAAATTACTTGATAATCATTTTTAGTTATGTTGTTCAACATCAGCGGACACACCAGGAGAAGTTAGTTTAGTTTAGTTTAGTTTAGAGATACAGCACTGAAACAGGCCCTTCGGCCCACCGAGTCTGTGCCGACCATCAACCACCCATTTATACTAATCCTACACTAATCCCATATTCTTACCACATCCCCACCTGTCCCTATATTTCCCTACCACCTACCTATACTAGGGGCAATCTATAATGGTCAATTTACCTACCAACCTGCAAGTCTTTTGGCTTGTGGGAGGAAACCGGAGCACCCGGAGAAAACCCACGCAGACACAGGGAGAACTTGCAAACTCCACACAGGCAGTACCCAGAATTGAACCCGGGTCGTTGGAGCTGTGAGGCTGCGGTGCTAACCACTGCGCCACTGTGCCGCCCATTTCTCTTCTTCAAATAGTGGAAAGGAATCTTTTACCCCCAATTGAGAGGGTTTAACATCTCATAAAAAGACAGCATCTTCTACAGTGTAGTATTCCCTCATTGCTTCACTGATGTGTTGGACAAGTTGAGTGAGTGGGCAAATGCGTGGCAGATGCAGTATAATGTGGATAAATGTGAGGTTATACACTTTGGTAGCAAAAACAGGAAGGCAGATTATTATCTGAACAGCTATAAACTGAGAGAGGGGAATATGCAATGAGACCTGGGTGTTCACGTGCACCAGTCGCTGAAGGTAAGCATGCAGGTCCAACAGGCGGTAAAAAAGGCAAATGGTATGTTGGCCTTCATAGCGAGAGGACTCAAGTACAGGAGCAGGGATGTCTTGCTGCAATTATACAGGGCCTTGGTGAGAACATACCTGGAATACTGTGTGCAGTTTTGGTCTCCTTATCTGAGGAAGGATGTTCTTGCTATGGAGGGAGTGCAGAGAAGGTTTACCAGACTGATTCCTGGGATGGTGGGACTGACATATGAGGAGAGATTGAATCAGTTAGGATTATATTCGCTGGAGTTCAGAAGAGTGAGGGGGGATCTCATAGAAACCTATTAAATTCTAACAGGACTTGACAGGGTAGATGCCGGAAGGATGTTCCCATTCAGGACTGAGATGAGGAGAAATTTCTTAATCCAGAGAGTGGCGAACCAGTGGAATTCGCTACCACAGAAAGCTGTTGAGGCCAAAACATTGCATATTTTCAAGAAGGAGTTAGATATAGGTCTTGGTTTTAAAGGGATCAAAGGATATGGGGCGCAAGCAGGAACAGGTTACTGAGTTGGATGATCAGCCATGATCATAATGAATGGCGGAGCAGGCTCGAAGGGCTGAATGGCCTACTCCTGCTCCTATTTTCTATGTTTCTATGTTAGCCTAGATTATATGCTCAAGCATTCAGAGTGGGGCTTGATCCTGTAATCTTCTGACTCGAGCATTCAGAGTGGGGCTTGATCCTGTAATCTTCTGACTCGGAGGCAACAGTGGTACCACTGAGGTAAGGCTGACGCCAAAGCCAGAACCTCTGCCCACCTCCAATATGGTCGATCATGTGAGTGAGGGCAGAGCAAAAGGGAGGACGTTCACATGCTGGGAACATGCTTGTCCCAGGACTTCTTTGTATTAAGTGCCCTGTACATTGGGATGAATTTGGGATACTTGGGTATGGGACCCACCTGGGGTCCAAGCTTCCTGAACACTTCCTGCTCTGGAGTTTGTGCTAAGTGATATTCAGGTATCCTGTAAAAGGAGCCAAATAGGCCAGCAAAACTATCTTCACGTGCAAATGGTACTGGCAGCTACAATAACAACTGACTAATGTTACTTTTCTCATCTGCCACAACCTGTCAAGGGGTCAAAATGAATCCACAGTGGCAAGCAGCCAACATACATATGCCAATGAGGTGACCTTCCCATATCCTGGGTATTTCAGTGGGCGGAGATCACCAATGGACACTCTCCCACACATATGCTGGTGGACAGCTTCCACAGATATCGGGGCCATAAACCTTGATAAGTGCAAGCTTAGAACAATGGATGTACATTATCAGAAACTACAGCAGATCGTTACTCTGTCTGTAATGGGCATCTTCAATCATTTAACATATCTCATCAGCGAAGTTAGGATTTCTGTTTCCCTATTAATCAAGAATGTTCCAAGCTTGGGTGTGTGGAAAGAGCTAGCATGAAACTTCACTTCCATTCTTTGTCACAAAGTATTCAGAGTATCTCCAGTATTAAGCATTCAGAACACAATATTAAACCCTTATATTTATTTTACTCGCCTGCAAAACCTCAAAGGGTGGAGTGAAGGGGAGCACAAAATATCCCTTTCTTTTATGATCTGGATGCAGACAGGCAAATAAAAAATAATCACGCTGATCATTAAATATGTCATCACTTTGATATTCTGCTGCCTCGAGCTGTGATAACCATGAGTTTTACTTCTCATCACCTGTCTTCAATAAATTACCTTCTACTTCATAAGCTGGCTGGGAGAAGCAGCAAAATAAAGGTCCAAAATTTCCCTTTTATTGAAAAGCAGGAGAAAAATTAATGGGCTGCCAATGAAACTGTGGAAGCATGTACTTCCAAAGAGAATGAGTTCATTAATGATGACAAAAAAACTTGCAGCCACTCACAATGCACCTGTGATAATGATCTTTTAATGCCTCTCAAGCAGATAATGAACCGTTTAACTCGTATAAATGCTTCAAAAAATTTGTTGATCCAAGAGGGAAAGTTTGAACAAGGAAAATTACCAAGTTAACAGTAATAAATTCCCAATTTACCAAATGCAGCACTGCATTTGCTGGTAACTGTTAGTAAGGAGGAACCATAGTTAACATTTGCTGTAGGACAAAACCCTCAAGGAATGGGTGGTTAAACACTTTTTTTAAAAGTCAAGAGTTTTATTGACAAGTTAAAGTAAAGTGAGCCAGAGATCTGACAATCAAACTACAAATGGAACATGGTTATTTTCAATCAGGTTATTATAATGGAACTAAAATACTGCAGCTCTTTCTACCCTGCCTGTTCAGAGTCTGTTGCATACAAATGTGATGATTATGTACCGAATGAAGTGAGAAGTTTGGCAATATGTTATTTGAAGAGTGAACTTAGTCTTCACTACTCAGAGAACCTGGCTGGAGGTTCTAAAGAAATTACATGATTAAAAGAAGAGCATCAGGGGAATTCCTGTGAAGTAACAGCATGAGAAATTGTAAATACTAAAATATGTGCAAAAGTACATTGTACAGACGCAGAGAAATACTGACATGAATGAAGCAAGTAAGGTGTAATAAAAATAGCAAGATTAATTAAATGACATATCCTTATCATGATAGGCAAGAGAATGTAATGAAGAAGATGATGGCATGCTCCCTGAGTGGAATCTCCTCTTCCAGGAGCACATATTTAGGAGCACCATTTTCCGACCATTTATTTGAATCGGTTGGGATATTGGGCATGGTGTGCACCTGAATTTCTGATGTGCATTACTGGAGGACAAGGCTCCTCACTAGCAGTGCAAAGTCAGAATATTACCCTGATTATTATAAGTTTGGTTTCAGTAAACATTCTGATATAAAGGTAAAGGACTGCACCCTGGTCTAGACATGGCATAAACATCATGGGCTGGAATTTCATCCACACGTGTTCACCTGTAATCTGGCCACAATCCAATGATGTGGTTTAAAAGATCACGGAATTTTGGGCACAAGAGCGTTACATGTATAACCAATATATGCTCAAGATTCGTCTGTTACAACCCCCCTTTTACAACCTCTACAACCTCAAACACTCTGCCCGAGCAAATCTCTATTTAACAAAGTGGCCATGGCCCTTGACTCTCAAATAGGAATATTCTCCAAATGTTCGGAGAGCTTCTTCACATTGTGTGCAGAAATTGCAGGAGGAAAGAACACCATTCTTTTGATGTTCGACACAAACTTTTTGTGCGTTTTTAAGAAATGGATCCTCAGTGACACCTATATTATCAGTTTCTTTGAATCCATTTTTATGGCAAAGTCACATAAAAGTTGAAAAGCTTCTCCATTTGCTGGTTCTGAAACATGTTTGGGGGAATTTTATGCTGGCGACAGGGGTCTCAACATTGGGGGATACTGACACCGAGATCCCTGCATTGCCTTTTTTTACGGTCGGCCCACCAAATTTAGTGCCAGTTAGGCACTTAAGTGCACAGCGGTGGGCTTTCCATAGGATTTAGAGCCCCATCAGTAGAAGTCCCAGCCTTGCAGATCTGCTGGCCAATCAGAGGCTGGCAGCTGCTGCGCCACCAGGGAGGCAGTGGCTGCTACTATAGTTGGACCTACCAGAGGCTAAGGAGTGCTGCTGCAGCTAGGCCTCAGGTAGATCAGGGCGGGAAGGGTCGCGTGGGGTGGGGGTTGCACGGGATGCGTATTGGCAGCAAGGGCAGGTGGTGGCCCTTAGCGGCCCTTCCAGATGCCTGGTCCTTCATTCAGACAGACTGCCCCCTAAAGCTGAGAAGCGGCCCGCACGTTTTTTGTGTTGTGCCTCCCATGCAGCAACAGGGCCACCCACCGCATGGGTATTAAGAGCTACAGTGGAAAGAGGCCCTTAATTGGGGGTTAATTACCCAATTAAGGGCCTCAATTGGCAGCCGGGCAGGAAGGCCATTCGAAGGCCTTCTCGACCCGGACTAAATTTAGGCTGGGGCGGAATGATGGTGGTGATCCCGCCTGCCCCCCCACTGCCATCCCACCCGATTTTATGCTCTTCCCGCCTCCAAACCCACTGCAGGTGAGAGCATACAATTCCACCCGTTGTGTCTGATGTGCATGAATGATGATTAAATGCCTTGCAGCTTAAATGATCATAAAAGAGGAAATATATGGCATGGGTTCAGCGCTTCCCTTGGGCCCCAAGTGTTTATGTTTATTTCCACCATTTCAACTTCAGGCATATTCCAATGAGTTTGTGAAGATACTTGGGCGTAACATAACATTTTCAAAATAGGCACCACAAGGGCTGGACTTTTGATCCAACTTCTGGGTTGCACCCACCGAAGAGACTCTAGGCCTATGACTTTGACTACTACAGGAAGTGGGCCTACCTGACAACTCCTCAAAATGGAGACTCAGCCCCTCTAAGTCAACAAAATTGATAGGATCTCCATTAATGAATATAAATTGTGTTTACTAATCGATCTCTCATGGTATCCCACACAAGGAGCCAAGACCGATTATTGTCTTCATAGAGTCATCGAGTTTTACAGCACAAAAACAGGCCCTTCGGCCCAAAGCATCTGCGCCGACCATCAAGCACCCGTCCTAACCAATCGCATTTGCCCACACCTGGCCTGTAGCCTTGTATGTTATGGCGTTACAAGTGCTCATCTAAATACTTCTTGAATGTCCTGAGTGTTCCTGCCTCTACCACCCCTTCAGGCAGTGTTTTTCAGATTCCAACCACCCTCTAGTGAAAAAATTCTTCCTCAACTCCCCACTAACCCACCTGCCCCTTACTTTAAATCTATGCCCCCTAGTTATTGACCTCTCTGCTAAGGGAAAAGGTTTCTTCCTATCTATTCTAACAATGCCCTCATAATTTTGTTTCCCTCAATCTGGTCCCCCCTCAACCTTCTCCGCTCCAAGGAAAACAACCCCAGCCAATGCAGTCTATCTTCATAACTGAAATGCTCCAGCCCAGGCAACATCCTGGTGAATCTTCTCTGCACCCTCTCCATTGCAATCACATCCTTCCTATAGTGTGGTGACCAGAACTGTACACAGTACTCCAGCTCAATTATGTGGGTGGGGATGGGGACGGGGTTATTGGACCAGGATGTGCAGCTATAAGTCTCTCCTTCTTATACAATACTTTGATGATATATCATTAATTATAGTTAAATAGTAAAGCATACGGCAATTTGAAAAGCAACAGAAGTTGAGTTGGTTGGATTATAATTGTTTCTTTGTTGTTCCAGGTAAAGAGCCAGGAGACAAACAGAGGTACTACTTTACTGTCACTGGTGGGAAGGTGTAATTAAAGTGTGCCAAGTTTACATAGGCATTATGTATTATAAATGCTGAGCAGAGTAATTTACAATGGGAAAAGTTGACTGGAAGTACGCACAGGCATAATTTTTTTAAATGTATTTTGTTTTTTAGCTGGTCAGTGGCTTCACAAAATTGTTGTTTGACAAAGCCTTCTTTATATCTGTTTACAAGCCCACAACAAAGTGACTTTAATTCTTTTGTGCGATAGATCATAGCATCAGATGTACTTCCCGACTTTATGAAGAAAGTAACACATGACTCTTTTGGCTCTTCTCCTCTTTCCATCCACCCCAACCAAACAAAGGTTTGTCAAACATATTTTCAAGAAGCTTTTTTGACAAATTAGATATGAAGAGAGCCTTTCACTCAAGTTACAAAAGGAGCGCGACAGTTACTAACAAGGTTATTGTACGAGAACTGAAATAATACAGCAAATGCTCCTCTGCCTGTTTCATATAAATGTGTGTGAATGTATCTTCCCCATCTAATTGTATTTCATGGTTTCTTCGTCCTCATTCCATTTGATCACAGGCGCCTACCTATGCTTAGTGAAGTGGGGCAGCCCAAACCCCATCCATAGAAAATAATCAATATCATACATATGGGAACATAAGTGATGCAATGCAGTAATCACAACACAAGATCCACTCTCTCTATTGCACAGTTGGTTAGTCAACTGCCTAATGGGGAACTAATCCCCACAGACGTGCAACACCCAGGTTTGACGTGAGGTCTATGCTACCTCATGGCAGTGAGCGTTGGCAGGCTGAAACCACTCCTGTCCTCACCTGGCAACCACATAAATGCACTTTCCAGCATAAGTCGCTGGTTAGTAATCAGGAGTAGAAAGCTGGTCCCCAGGGGGACTGAGGCTAATTGTAGAGTGCTAAATATCCCCTGACTGAAAAGATCTCTGCATCATAAGATCGTAAGTGGGCAAGTCACTGACAATAGCATAGTGTTCTGTTTCATTGGGAAATCCTCAGATAATAAAGCAGTTCATGCCTGCACGTTGCAAGATCTGGACAATATCCAGGCTTCAGTTGTTAAGTGACAAGTAATATTTGTACCACACAAGTGTCAGGCAATGATTATCTCCAACAAGAGAGAGTCTAGCAACTGCCCCTTTGAGTGAAATTAGCATCAACCAACTCTCCCGCTATCAGCATCTTGGGGATCACCATTTACAAGAAACTCAACTGAACCTGAGCAGGTCAGAGGCTAGGCAGTCTGCAGCAACTGGTTCACCTGCTGAATGCCTAAGTCACTGTGTGGAACCTGAGGTGAGCCACCCTCGGACAAGGGGTGTGAGTTTGCCTGGTCAGTATATTTCTCACACTAACTGTTCCTTAGGAATGTGTCATGTCTGGGTGATGAGATAAGAAGAGTGTTGTTGAAGCATAATGTCTCTTTCTGTTATTGCGCTGTACCAGCTGCAAGGCCAATGGTGAGATAGATATGTAAACGACGGATTGAAAATTACTGTATCTTATTCGTTTAGAGCAAAAACTGAATTGTAATATTATTGGTGCTTTAGAATGCAAATTAAGGATTGAACTATTGTTGTAAGATTATTGGTTGCAGAATAGTATAATTGCCATTGTTTTACTGAAATTCTTCAGAACATCACACTGAGTCTCAATGTGAGCTCTACTGTGTTTGTTCTCCTTGTGCACAAGTTAATAAAAGTCAGTTGCGAGTACTCCCCGTGCCAAGTCTGATTATTTTACTACAGTTTCTTTGACAGCTCCACCACCGGCAAGGCATGAGTCAGGAACATGATGGAATATTTTCTGCTTGGATGGGTACAGATGCAACAACAGTCAAAAAATTTGACATCATCTGCTTGATCGACACCCCATCCACCACCTTAAACATCCAATTTCTCCATTAATGACTGCAGTAATATATACAGGCTGCATTGCAGCAACTCAGCAAAACCCCTTAAACCTGTGACCTCCATTACCCAGAAGAACAGGGGCAACAGGTGCATGGGAACACCATCACCTCCAAGTTCCCCTTGCGATGTAGCGCTGCTCCTTCATAGTCACTGGGTGAAAATCCTGGAAGCTCCTGCCGAACAACATTGTGGGAGTACGTTCACCACATGGACTACAACTGTTTAAGAGGGACCATCACCACCTTCTCAAAAACAACTAGGATGGGCAATAAATGCTGGCCTTGCCAGTGATGTTCACATCCTGAAGAATGATTTTTTAAAAAAGCAATCACTTTAGTTAGGACAATACAACACCATGATAACAGGCTGCTTGCCATTTTTGCTCCCTCAAGTCCCATTCACTGCTAATCTCTTCGATCACATTTCCTGGTGCCACAACCTCAAATACCATTCTTTACAGTATGCGTTATAAAACAATATTAAAATTCCATTATATTTTTTAAACTTTTTATTGTAATCTTAGTTTAAAACATAAAATAAAAGCAGAAATTTTACAATTTAAGGACTGGGGGTTCAGCCAATATTTACCATAGTTTATAGCATCAACTGAATATTATAATCTTTAATCCTTTGTGTATCACATGCTCTACAACAAAAATAGTATTTTTAACACACCAGCTTCCTTATATCATGAGAAATATATCTGATTTATTGCACTTTAAAGTAACTTGCACTTTCAAATAATTCTTGTGAATGAACTTTTATCTGCGATGTAAGTGGAATGCATAATAATTGGCACAACAGTTCCATTGTAACTGGGAGTGGTGCGGTAGGGGGGGTGCTGTGGTGGTGTTTGGTGTGATGAGACATCCTCTGTTTTATGGTAAATTCTGTACACATTTTCATTCTGCTTGTTATATATAACTCCATGTCATCAGCATATAGGAGAAAAGGCTGCTGTGAGATGTGACAGATTTATTCACAACCTGATCCTCCCCTGAGTAAGAACTCTGCACTGTTGTGAGGTTCTCCACCTAGCAACCTGAGCGAGACCTGCCAAAATGCATCACCCTCATGGCCAGTGAATGAGGCGATAAGGCAGTCCTGGGACTAACTCTCACAAGCATCTAGTCACAAAACAGGCAACTTAATCACAAAGCTCCTTCGGCTGTTCATTTAATTTATTATAGATTTCTATGAAGGGTCTATAAAGACAGATACAGCTTCTTCAGATACAACACTGTTCCTTTTAATACGGGAAAGAGAATGGCAGAATTAGAGGCCTTCTGACATTAGTAGCACAGTCAGTACTTTCAGCTCTTCAATACCATTAGTGACCCATATCTGAAGAGTATTGACATATCTGTTTTGACAGCAAAAACTACTAACCCTTCCCCCATGTGCTTGAACATGGGATCACGATAGAGAAAATAGCACAGCAGCATTTTTTATCCTCCAGCAGAATAGATTCTCAATTTCTGAGCTGTGAAACTAGTGCAGTATTTGACAGAACAAATCCATTATTAAAAGTGCCTCCTTATCACACAGCTGGTCAAAGATACAATGTCTGCATTTCTTTCTTTTCAGTCTAACATCATTTCTGCAGAACAGCTGTAAAACAAAGAATTAAGTTAGTATGGCCTGAAGCGCACCACACTCCTAAGGGAAATTTGTGCTGCTACAGCATAACAATTTACTAAGAGAAATGCAATGCGCTGCTCTGTGATTTTAATACAGTTAGTTTTCTTAATTCAAAACTGCAACTGTTGTAGCAGGAAGTGCATTCATTTACTGCAGCTTGTATACACAAAATTAGGGAAATTGAAATGTGTCTATTATAGCTTCTACTTTAAAATAGACAGCATAGTTCCCCCCACCCCAACCCCAGATTTCTCCCATCGTTTCCTCTACAGAAGGTTAAGGCATGACTCCTGGAATGCCCTCTGGTACCTCATCTAAATGACCTTATTCAAATGTGATCTTTGACAATAAGTGTCAGTGGACAATTTGACTATGGATGGCATCACAACCAAGCTTGATTCTATTACCTACACTTATGCATTTCAAGCAGATTTTGCTGGATGACAATGAGAAACAGGAAGCCTGGTCAGTTTTTACATCCCTAACTCAGAGGTGTTAATGCCAGTTGTAACATCCTTAATGCGGCCAAGCTTATTATCTAATCCTTCTTTTATCAACTTGTTTTTCTCCGGTGCAGACTGTCTTATCTCACTATTCTATCAATGCTACTGTGGTCAACATATATTTGAATTTTCTCTTCCTGTTCCTTCGAAGCTGCACACAAGCCATCTTCCATGCTCTTCCATGATTCATTTCACCTTCACCTAGTTAAGTATTCTTTTCCAGGACCTCAAAACAACCTTCCATTTCTTGTATAATCTGGAATTATTAAGACCTAACCTTGGTGTCAATTAATTGTTCCTTCTCAATTTATTTTGTCTTCTACTATTTTCAACCCTTGGTTGAAACTAAACTAAACTTGGCTTCACTAAAACTGGGGCTTTCATCAATAATTTTTAATGATTGTAAAATCTGTTTGCCTTTCTTCTTTTTGTATTATTTTTCTTTCTCTATGGTTTGCATGGTTCGAACTTGACATTAAAATTTAAATTGTTTAACATAACATTATTCTCTTTGAAACTTCAATCAAGGGGTGCAAGTGGGCAGTCAGCCAATGTTTGTAAATGTTGTACCCATCAAGTTGAAGGATGTCATGATTGAGGAATGGAACTACTTTCCAGTTTGGACCCAGTGTCAGCATCAAGCACTGCCAAGTTGGAGAAGAATAAAAAATCCTTCTACATCTGCATGATCCCAAATGCAACCTAAGGAGGAGACATTATTGCTTATTTTAATCTTGTTAAGGATTTCAACCCACTTGCAATGGATTGCGACTATCCAAGCTCATTTTACTTAGGACCCTTAGAACTGGTGGATACTATCACCTGATAAGCTTGGGTTGCATTTGAACCTAAGTTTCAGAAACCAAAATATTCTGCTCTAACCTGCTTCACCGTTCAGTCCTTCCAGCTGTTATTTCAATAATATTAATTCTGTTTTCTGAAACATTACATAAAATGGTCTGCATTTTCCTGAAAATACAGTAATGTTTAGTTTAGTTTAGTTTAGAGATACAGCACTGAAACAGGCCCTTCGGCCCACTGAGTCTGTGCCGATCATCAACCACCCGTTTATACTAATCCTACATTAATCCCATATTCCTACCACATCCCCACCTGTCCCTATATTTCCCTACCACCTACCTATACTAGGGGCAATTTATAATGGCCAATTTACCTACCAACCTGCAAGTCTTTTGGCTTGTGGGAGGAAACCGGAGCACCCGGAGAAAACCCACGCAGACACAGGGAGAACTTGCAAACTCCACACAGGCAGTAACCAGAATTGAACCCGGGTTGCTGGAGCTGTGAGGCTGCGGTGCTAACCACTGCGCCACTGTGCCGCCCCTTTTTTTCTTTTCCTGGCTCCGGGGAAGAGTTCCAACACTCGCTGCCGACTCGCAGCGGCCGCCCAGAATCCCGCCCCCTCCTCCTTCCCTGTTGTGTACACGATTATTATGATGCAGAAATTGCAGGAAATTATGGTGTGGTGGAAGTACTGGGACTGGATGGTGAAGTGGGTTAGAGCAGAATCTCACCGAAATAGTTAATATAACTCTGTCTCCTCATCTAGATCAATGGCAATTGTGAATTTGTCATTGATTTGCATGTGGTGGGGTGGGGTGGGGAGTGGAGAGGAGGAGGTGGCAGGATTACTGAAGCTACATCAATTGTTTCACCGAGGGTCTCGACGGAGGGGTGTAAGTGTCCCAGGAAAAAATGGTGGGGTATAAGTACTAAATGGTGGTGATGGGTAACAGAATGTTACTGGCGAGCTCAGAATCAGTAAAGTTATTGCTCAGCAGGTTGCCTTTATCCGAATGTAATAAACCTAAAGTTCAACTTTGTCTTGATCCAAAAGGAGTTCTTAAGGGTAGTATTTTTACTGACTTGTTCTATGCAAGCAAAGTGCTGCTTGGTTGATGTTCAAACTTTACTAAAATAGAAGTCAAGACCTTTTGAAACAGACTACCGTACTAGACTCTCACTGAACGGACTGAGCAAACGGCCCTGATATTCATATGAAGACAGGAAGACTGTGGGTGAGACTGAAAATTTTCAAACAACATGGAAAGGCCAGGAATGTGGAAGTCCTGCCGTTCATTGACATTTTTCAAACTTTGTTTCCCACCCAGCACTTGGCCAAATGGACAGCCTCATCAGCAGGCAGGAGGAAACACCAGTGACTAGTCGTCACAGTCGAGTTCCCTTGGGAAAAGATCCCCAACAATCAAGAGTGAGGAGAGAGGCCAGGATCAGGAGAGCTGGGGGAGATTGGCAATCAGGGTTCAGGTTGGGGTGGGGAGACTGGCAATCGGCGCCGACGAAGGCCAAAGGATTCCTTGAGGGGTCTAGAGAAAGCGTTCTCGCACCTCCTGGCTCATAAGGAGCGCTGAAAGGGCACTTACCTTCTGGAGCTGGCAGCTCAAGCCTCCTTTTCACTATCGAGTATCCTGACCCCTGGGAAACGTGAGAAGCAACAGTCAATCTTAAATTGTCTCCCAATTGCACTTTATTGACTGATTCAAATATGTCATTTAAGTGTCCTGTCATAATGCCCTGATATCTGCCAGCATGGCACATATGCAACAGTTTGGGGTCACACTCATATATTTCACTTTTTAACCGACTCTCTCCTACCCATCTGAGGGGTGGGGGTTAATGCCAAGGCCTACAAATTGTTTTTAAATTGGTGCTGAGACATCTATTTTACGGATGATACAAAACTTGGCATTGCTGTGAACTTTGAGGAGGATATTGATAAACCTCAAGAGGACATAGACAGGCTGGTGGAATGGGCGGACAAGTAGCAGATGAAATTTAATGCAAAACAGTTTGAAGTGATTCATTTTGGTAAAAAGAACGAGTAGAGGCAAGACAAAATAAATGGTACAATTCTGAAGGGGGTGCAGGAGCAGGAGGACCTAGGAGTATATGTGCACAAATTGTTGAAACTGATAGGGCAGGTGAAAAAAATGGATAATAAAGCATACAGAATCCTGGCCTTTATAAGTAGGGGCATAGAGTACAAAAGCAAGGAAGTTATGATAAACCTGTATAAAACACTGGTTCGGCCTCAACTGTAGTATTGAGTCCAGTTCTGGGCGCCACACTTATTGAAGGATGTGAGACATTAGAAAGGGTGAAGAAAAGATTCACAAGAATGGTTCCAGGGATGAGGATCTTCAGTTACGTGGATAGATTGAAGAAGCTGGGTCTGTTCTTCTTGGAGAAGAGAATATTAAGCGGGGATTTGATAGAGGTGTTCAAAATCATGAGGGGTCTGGACAGAGTACATAGGGAGAAACTGTTCCCGTTGGCGGAAAGATCGAGAATCAGAGGGCGCTGATTTAAGATGATTGGCAAAGGAAGCAACAGCGACACGAGGAAAATTTTTTTATGCAGCACTTGGTTAGGATCTGGAATGCACTGCCTGACTATGTGGCAGAGGCAGATTCAATTGTGGCTTTCAAAAGAGAATTGGACAATTATCTGAAGAGAAATAAATTGCAGGACGATGGGGAAGGCGGGGAAGTGGGACTAAGTGAGATGCTCTTGCAGAGAGCCGGCACGGACAAGACAGGCCAAATGGCCTCCTTCTGTGCTGTAAGCATTCTATGCTTCTATGATTTTATGTGTACTTGCACACAGTTAAGCCCGATTCAAAGTAAATCACCTAATGCATGGAAGATCGAGAGTTTATTTATCAGTTCCCATTCTGTAAGAGATTTATTGTATTATGATCTTTTGCAGTCTATTGCAGCTTGACTTGTAAAATATGACCAACTTTAATTAACTATGCAATTATGCACCATTGTCACCAGTAAATTGAGTGAAATCAATACTCTATTCATACTAATCTATTTAAACTTAATTTATAGCAATCAAATTAGGTAAAGGATTTTTTTTTAATATGAAGAAGGGAAAGCCACACAATTTGTTTCTCTCTTTTACATTGATAAAAATGTAACCCATTGCTCTGTTCTGTGTCTGGTCCCAGCACCATGGATATGCATTGATCATTGGCTGCACCCTTTCTACTCCCTGTGTTGTGTTTAAATGAGTTCTCCAGCAAATTTTGTTATAAATCCTACAGTGTAAGATCAAGGAGTAGGTTGGTCTAACTGCTGGCATTTGATGCACTGTCCCGGCAAAGTCAGAGCTATTGTGTCACTCAAAGAAACAAAGTCCAGTAGAACTAACTATGTATGGTCTTTGCAGACATGGGTTTATTTATTGTGGTCACAATATGACTGATGGTAATAGTAAAGATCCTAAATATTACAGTTTGTGATGTTACTAAAGTAGCCACTCATCCTAAAAACACTACAATTGGGTCAATTTTAATATTGGTGTCTTAGTCATAGCCTAACCTTCTATAATTAAATTAGTATATTTATGTCTTGCATTCTCAAAGACATCATTTTGTTCGATTAGTAACTGTCCTGGTTTTCTGAGATTCAAAGATACCTTAGATAATGGTTATTGAGCCATTATGCATAGCATTCTAATCATCAAGAGTTAAACATTGTAACAGACATTTATTAACGATTGTATCACACACTTTACATTTTAAAATTCTGTTTCTACAAAGCAAGAATTTGATTAGAGAATTTATCATAGATTTGGGTCCCAATTATGGCTCAATATTATGAAATGCCTCAGTAGCAACTTAATAGAAATTTTGCTGCACTCATTGTATGTTAATATTGAATACTTACTGCCGCTGGTTGAAATACAGAGATATTAATCCAAGGTCACACAACAATTAAATTAAACACTACTTGCTGAATCAACTTATTTTTTAATATATTTTGTTTCGATGGTAAAACAGGGATTGTATGATGACCAGCTTTCTGATGACTTCTGAATATGAAATAATGTAATTCCATTGCAGACCAGCACAGAATATCAGGGTGTGTTAGCATATTGTGAATTCACCATTTATTAAATAGCTCCATAAAGCAGTAAGCTTTAATCTGATGAGAAGTGCACATTTAAGCTCCCCTACTTGTTGGTTGATACATTTTTTAAAAATTATCTTATTGAGGAATCAGGGTGAAGTGTCATGCATAGAACACCATCAAGGTCGAAAATAAAGGTGAGGTGAATCAGGAAGTAATGATTAAGTGGTGGTGAGTTTTAGTTTTATTTAGCTGTAAAGAAATTGTACGAGGAAGGAAAGACTGGAAGAGTTCCACAGAGTTAAAGGCAATGGAAAAGAATGACCTAAAGTAGAAAAATATGCAATGAGTCTTGATCTATTAGATACATCAGGTAGAATGAAGAATTGAATAGGAAAGCAGGTGTTGCCAGATGATGCAATGGGTTATAACACTTTCATTTTACCTTTGGCAACCTTGATTTAAATGCAGGCCACGAGGGAATGAAAGACTCATCTTTTCCTGAAAGCAGCAAAAGAGTTAACTAAAGAAGTTTGGACAACCTCAATCAAGAGTGGGCTGATGGTTAGCTTTTGGGTTTTACAACCAGGGAGTTTGAGGTTTTCAATCCCTCATCAGCAAAAGTTTTTCAGCAAGAGACACCATAATTGAGCCCAAATCTACCCAGCTAAATGGGTACTGGCATTGCTGGAAAATCAACGGGAGACCTGCATGAAGATTGATGATCCTGTGTAGGTAATGCACATACCTGACCCTATGCCTCCAGAAGAGAGACAGGTACTCCCACTAGGACTAGCCTTTATGTAAGGACTGGCTGCAGGAAACATTAACTTAATTGGTATAGTAGGCACATTGAGTCAGTCTAGGGGAGGGCAAAGGAATGGTTCATGTGCAAAGAAGAAAAAAATCACACTGGTGCTTTTTATGAAGGTTAGAGCTAAGGTGATTTATTGATCTATTTTGTACACCTTGTACATCACTTGGAGTACTTAATTTGGACATTAGGTGCTCCATTCCACAAATTTGACAGTCTTTGGTACATAATGCAATAAAATGTATAAATTATCAAAAAGTATAAATTATACAAAAAACTGTTGAGCTCAAGATATGTTATTTTATAAGAATTCATCATTGTTAAACATACTTGATAAGTTGTCAAGTGATGCTGCAAGTTGTTTTCTTTTTCGTTTTGAATTTGGTTCTCGTCAAGGTGAAGGATGCTCATGCTAATCTTTGGATCAATTTTAATTTCAGGTACCCTGTATCTGCATCAAGCACTTCCAGGTCTTGGAGAGCATGGTTAGATACAGAGTAAAGCTTCCTGTACCTTGCCCCAACAATATTTCTCAATCTCACTCTCACAGGAACATTGCCTCCTGCATGTGTGTGATATTTTTCCATTTGCCACTCAAGTGGTGGTGTGGCTTTTATGAGTGAGGTTGTTTATAAGGGTCAGTTTGTGTTGGTGGACCAATTGCCAGTAGTGAGTGGACCGAGGCTGCCAAAACTTACTTTTCATGTACCCTTGCACTCATCAAATGGAAGAGATCTTTATTCCACCAGTTTGGGCTGGAGTCAAAATGATAAGCCAATGTTTAACTCACTGCACCATCCAGGCCTCTCAATATATTTATTCTGAATGGTCACAGTAAAAACAACCCAGGAAACTGGTTAAGTGGTTGAAGATGCAGAATCTGAAGGCTTTGCATTCTACCTAATAGCCCCTTGTAGATCACTACTAAAGTAAAATAAGTCAACATTTATTGTGCCTTTTGGATCCAACATTTGAGATGCATGGCTGAGAACAGCAGCAGACCCTATAATATACAAGTTCTTGTATCTCTAATTATTTTTGAATTTCAGCTTTTTTTTCCCAAAAAGAGTTTTAAATTCCACTTTGCTGTCTCAAACATGATGCAAGTGCATTACAAATAACGTTGCTCCTATAACACAAAAAAACACGTAAATTATTTTGTATTCGTTTATGGGATGTGGTTGTCACTGGCTAGGCCAGCATCTATTGCCCATCCCTAATTGCCGTTGAGAAGGTGATGGTGAGCTGCAGTCCTTGGGGTGTAGGTACACCCACAGTGCTGTTAGGAAAGGAGTTCCAAGATTTTGACCGAGCGACAGCGAAGGAATGGCAATATAGTTCCAAGTCAGGATGGTGTGTGGCTTGGAGGGGAACTTGCAGGTGGTGGTGTTCCCATGCATCTGCTGCCTTGTCCTTCTAGGTGGTAGAGGTCGCAGGTTTGGAAGGTGCTGTTGTAGGAGCCTTGGTGAGTTGCAGCAGCGCATCTTGTAGATGGTACACGCTGCTGCCACTGTGCATCGGTGGTGAAGGGAGTGAATGTTGAAGGTGGTGGATGGGGTGCCAATCAAGTGGGCTGCTTTGTTCTGGATGGTGCCAAGCTTCTTGAGTGTTGTTGGAGCTGCACCCATCCAGGCAAGTGGAGAGTATTCCATCACACTCCTGACTTGTGCCATGTAGATGGTGAACAAGCATTGGGAAGACAGAAGGTGAGTTACTCACTGTAGAATTAGCAGCCTCTGAACTGCTCTAGTAGCCACAGTATTTATGTGGCAGGTCCAGTTCAGTTTCTGGTCAATGGTAGCCCCCAGGAGGTTGATACTGGGGGAATTCAGTCATGGTACTGCAATTGAACATTGGGGGGAGATGGTTAGATTCTCTTTTGTTTGAGATGCTCATTGTCTGGCACTTGTGTGATGCAAATGTTACTTGCCACACATAAGCCCAAGCCTGGATGTTGTTCAGGTCTTTCTGCATCTGGACATGGGCTGTTTCAACATTGGAAGAGTCACAAATGGTGCTGAACATTGTGCAATCATCAAAGAACATCCCCACTCTGACCTTATGATGGAGGGAAGGTCATTGATGAAGCTGCTGAAGATGATTTGGCCTCAGACACAATCCTGCAGTGATGTCCTGGGACTGAGATGATTGACCTCCAACAACAACAACCTTTTTCCTTTGTGCTAGTAAGAGTCCAACCAGCGGAGAGTTTTCCCAGAGTCCCATTGACTCCAGTTTTGCTAGAGCTCCTTGATGCCATACTGGGTCAAATGCTGCCTTGATGGCAAGGCCAGTCACTCTCACCTCACGTCTGGAGTTCAGCTCTTTTGCTCTTGTTTGGGCCAAGGTCAGGAGCTGAGTGGCCCTGGCGGAGCCCAAACTGTGCATCAGTAAGCAGGTTATTACTGAGCAAGTGCCGCTTGATAGCACTGTCAATGACAGCTTCCATCCCTTTGCTAATGATAGAGAATAGACTGGGAAGGCGGTAATTGGCCGGGTTGGATTTGGCCTGCTTTTTGTGCACAGGACATACCTGGGCAATTTTTCACATTGCCGGGTAGATGCCAGTGTTGTAGCTGTACTGGAACAGCTTGGCTAGGGGCGCGGCTAATTCCAGAGCACAGGTCTTCAGTACCATTGCTGGAATGTTGCCAGGACCCATAGCCTTTGCAGTATCCAGTGCCTTCAGCCATTTCTTGATGTCACGTAGAGTGAATCGGATTGGCTGAAGACTGGCATCTGAGACGCTGGGGACCTCAGAAGGAGGCCGAGATGGATCATCCAGTAGGCACTTCTGGCTGAAGATTGTTGCAAATGCTTCAGCCTTTTTTTTTGCACTGATGTGCTGGAATTCCCCATCATTGAGGATGAGGGATATTTGTGGAGCCTCCTCCTCCTGTTAGTTGTTTAATTGTCCACCATCATTCACAACGGGAAGTGGCAGGACTGTTCTGTTAGTTGTGGGATCTCTTATCGCATGCTGCTTCCACTGTTTGGCATGCAAGTAGTCTTGTGTTGTAGCTTCACCAGGCTGACAATTCATTTTTAGGTATGCCTGGTGCTGCACCTGGCATGCCCTCCTGCACTCTTCATTGAACCAGGGTTGATCCCCATGAGATTACGGATTGTGATTGAAAACAATTCTGCTGCTGCTGCCACTGGTCCACAGTGCCTCATGGATGTCCAGTTTTGGGTTGCTAGATCTGTTCAAAATCTATCCAAAGTGAAATATAAATTCTTACTCTGCATGTTAGTGCAGCTGTAATCTCCACTGAGTGCCATTGACATTAGAGAACAGTAAATGTTGAATCCTCCCCAACTTATTATTTTAACACAAACTTTTCTTTTTTTCAAGAACAAAAGCAAACTTCATCCAGACTAATGCTTGAGGGGAACATGAGATCTTGAATGAAATTTAAAGGGGCACTGTCATCATGATAAACTGGGAAAGCATTTTAGTTTGGAGTGAGAAACGAATAAAAATAACTGTGCATTATGTTCATCACAATCATGCCATACATAAGCAATGCACCACTCAACATGTTTTTTTGGGGGGTTGTCTCATATTATATCTGAGTCTGTTGTAGCCTAATTAATTGGTTGTCATGATTAGTCAACAACTTCATTATCATGTGACTAGCAGGATGGTAGAAAATGAACGAGATAGGTCTTGGTCTTTAATTGTTTAGCATTTCCTATGATGTGCAATACAGCAGCAGATGTTTGTAACTTGGATCACTTTCCACGAGGGGAGAATTTCTGATAGGTTCTCCCAACCTCCCACCAAATCTTTGGCAGAATGCCTGGGGAAACATTGTAGAGGACAATTTTTAGCTACTAATGTAATTTCTTCAGGGTTCCTCCAATCTTCTCCCAAAGGTATGGAGGAGATTGGGAGAACTCCTGCAGAAATTCCGGACAATGGTCTATTTTAGATTTATTTTCTAAGAGCAAAAAAAGGAAAGGATATCAGGTTATGAGAAAAAAGTCCTGTCTACTAATTGTTTTAGGAATAACAATGACGTTGCTGAGGTACTCTAGTGAGGAAAGGGAATTACTCAGAAATAAAATTCGAAATTGCTGGAAAAACTCAGCAGGTCAGGCAGTATCTGTGGAGAGAGAAGCAGAGTTAACGTTTCAGGTCAGTGGCCTTTCATCATCTGTTTTTATTTCAGATTTCCAGCAGTATTTTGCTTTTATTTAAGGCTTTATTCAGGCTATGTTGTCAGTGCAAATTCTTCATTTAAACCTGTAACTGAAGGAAGGGGAAGCGGATAACATTCTTTAGCACCAGCATAAAGAACAATGTTGTTTTTGGAGGATAAACACAAAGACTGACTGGTTAGGCTATTTCTGTGTGGTAATTTAAATGTATTTTTATGTAAGTCTTTTTGCTGAGGAGAAAATCAAGACTGCCATCTTTTAAAGTTAATCAATGAATTTCAGCACCTTAACATTAAGAATACATGAATGCTTCCCATAGTGGTTTGGTAAGTGTGCATTTGCTTGGTATGATAACCAACTGTACAGATTAGGAAGGTCTCACGTTCCATCAACTACCCGTCATTAGCTGCTCTCAGCTTGAGCAGCACTGGTGAGGAGAAACATCAGCCTGGGTTCCTACTCCTGACTGCTTTCAGTGCTGTCTGGTGCAAAGTGCATTTATGTGTGGACATTAGGTAAGTACAAAACTTGGCTCAATCATATAACCTGATGACACTCAAATCCTGGGTTTATACTTAAAGTATGGCCTGTTAAGTGAGATACTGGAGAACAGCCATCTACAGTGTGAGCCAACACCTCCAAGGAAGGAAAGGAGAAAACTAGGGAGAAAAAAAATGCATGAATACAAGTCAAAATATTAACTTGCATAGAATTTTTAATAGAGCTATCTATTCTTTCTTCACAATTGTGCAGCTAATTATTGCTTTCTGTGCAAAATTCAAGTAGAAATCTATTATTACTACAGCCAAAATTAAAAAATGAAGTGGTCCGTTAGTCTTGCTTTTTTCAGAGAAATTATTTTGGCAGACTTTGATAAATACCTCCTTTGAATTCTGCATCCTGTTTGATAAAGGACTGTTCTCCATGTTTTACCACTCCTGCTTCCACATGAAAAGGTCAAACCTTAATTAAACAGCATTAAATTCCATTTGAGCCCTAATGGGAAGCTTGCATCTAAGGAGACTTGTATTGGAATCAGAAAAGAGATAGAGAAAAAAAAATAAAATGTCAAAAGGACCTAGCAATTATTTTTTAAAATGCATTCTCCAGCCATGGGCAAATGATTAAGAATTATTGCAAATCCTCTGTAAAAGTAAAGAGATGTGTGCATGATTGAATGTTCCTTTCAAAGATCCTGTCATCACATTTACATACTACATGCTGCTGACTAATTGAACCCTTTTGTAATTCTGTTTCTTCGATGCAGCTGCTCTCAAACCCACTTGAAGTCAGGGGCCTCTAGCCTTTCATTAACTGATGAAGAAAAAACAGCAAACACATGGATGGCTTAGGCGAGCATTATGGGGACCGGGGAGAGCACGAGGGAAACAGACGAAAGTCCAATAGATTCTGGACCTCAAAAATTATCAAATAGTAGCACACCAGGTGTGGCTTTTAATGGACAAAGCCCTATTTCATAGCAATGGGAATCTCAGTTCAGCAGCTGCTGAAGCTAATTACCTGTCATGCACAAAATCACCTCAGTGATAAGCTGCCATAATTTTTGTAGATTCAGCGCTGGCTGGCACACCAATACTGTATGTACTGTTTGGTCAGACTTAGAAAGCCCAGTTAAAATCATGACTGTGGTAACAGCTGTCAATCAAATTAATTCATATCTAAATGTGTTGTGGGAAGAATTTGAAATAGAATTTGCACCTCCCAATTGGCTAAATCGAACAGCATTACTAAGTAAGATATTTATGCCCAGTTTGTATAAGCCATACGTTCTGTTCATATAAATTCTTCCTCTTAAGGTTTGAAGTCATTTAGCAGAAAATGTCATGCATTGACTTGTGCCATATTCAACACTTTCAAAGTTTCTGGTGCAAAACGTGTTGCATTGCTTCAATTACAGGAAGCTAACAGCACAGGATTTCATTTCAGCTTTGGATTGGATCTGGTAAAACGGTTACCTATTTCTTCTTACCGATGTTTCTTTGTTTTTGAAAACAATTATCGTGATAATATGTCTTTTGCAAATTGTTTTACAGATAATTAATACCCCAACCACATTTACAAAATATAGACCTAACTCTCATGCCCACTTACCTTACACGAGCACAATATACATCAAATTCATACCAGCATGACACACGTATAAATCATACTAACACTGAATACACTTAACACACATGAACATTGCACATATGTAAATCAAGGTAACTCTACACATCTCCACATTGACACTATATGCCCATAACCTACATTGACACTATATGCACCTAACTTACACCAAACATTTGAAATGCTTGTTTTATTTACTTGAAAGCTCAAGTTATCCTGTTTTCCTTGATTTAATTAGCTGCATTTTTCCTTTGATGTGGAAGGTCAGTTTCTTCGACTCTATAGCTTTCCCTTCCAGCCTGATATCCCTGTGATATTCCATTTTTTTTTTAACACTGGCTTTTTGTGCCTCACTCCCTGCCTTTTTCACCCTATTGTCATGCTAGGCCCCCATCTGCCAAGAATGAGGCACATTAATTTTGTCATGAACATTGATTTTAAACTGTTACTGGAGCGAAGAAAGGACTTGTTAAACAGATCAGCCGTGGCTGAAAAATATATTTGCATATTAACAGACAGTGTTGGAAGGACAAAGCAGCCATTCCCTGACACATTCAACCCACAATGGGCTTTTGATCACCAGATGTTGAAGGTGGGATAGCTCGTATTCCAGGTTGACTGCTAAGATGGCCGAATACATAAACAGACATGGTCAAGCCAGCTAGTCACATGACAAACCTGCTAGGCAACCTGAGTTTTTTGAACTTGCACAAACAGTTTGGGCAGAAAGCAGAATGCTTCTGGACTGAGAAGATCTCTCCTGGCTGGCTCGCCACAGCCTCTCCTGTCTCCCTGCTCCCATCTCTTTCTCACAAGCCTCTGAATCCACTGAAGACACATGAACCCCAAGAGAGAAAAATGTCCTATAGCGAACAAGGTTTAAGAAGAATATGGGGCCCCAACAAATAGCAAGATCTACCTACAATCAAGGACTCTACAGTGAGCTCGAAGAACTGTAACAGCAACTCTTAAGATATTGGCTCAAACTTTTCCACTTTATTCTTCTTCTGCTCTTTTCTGTCTCTATTTGCATGTGTGTATTGCATATGCATAATAGCGTGGGCGTGTCATGTATCTATAGGCATTAATCGAATTGGAGTTTAAGTTCAAGTTTAATAAATTTCAACTTTTCTTCTTTAAACCTAAGAAAGCCTGTTTGTGCTGGTTTCTTTGCCTTATAATTGGAAAGCGATGAACAAGGATTCACCAAGGGAGAGCTAAAAACAGTGTGTTTAAAAATAAAACCCTGTTACAGTAACACCAGGTGAAAGGGAACCCTAGACCTCTTTCTCACCTGGTGGTAACACTATTGATGGCAAAGCATTCAGCTGCCTGAGTTCAACTCTCTGTATTCCCTCCCTTGTTCTCTTTGTTTCTCTTTCTCCCTCTCCCCTTTCAAAAATCTTCTAACAGTACATCTCTTCACTCAAGCCTTTGATCAATCCTTCTAAGCTCTCTTTTCCTGGCTTGTTGGCTATTTGTCTCATGTCTACATGTGAAGTGCCTTCTGGCAGCCTTATGTTGAAGGTCGACAAAAATATGCAAAGTCTTTATATTTCTTTGGATGCGTAACATTATATTTGTGATACTGGTATTTCTATTGCCAGTTGAACATACGTATGAAGTATCATTGATATATGATGTTGATATCAACATCTCTTTTGTTATCTCTTGCCCCACCTCCACTTTACTGGCTTAAAACCTTTTACATTTCTAATATCTGCCAGTTCTGATGAAGAGTCACTGACCTGAAATGTTAACTCTGCTTCTCTCTCCACAAATGCTGCCAGATCTGCTGAGTATTTCCAGTATTTCTTGTTTGTGTATCAGATGTATGTGTTTTGCCACCAGGGGCTTAAAATCAGTTGTTTGAAATAGGCCTGCAATTTTTCCAAAATCTGGGGCATGCTTAGAGTAAACTGTTTAGTTTTCATTCCCTGCTTGATACAGAAAGTTTTATCATGAAACGAAACCACTGAATTCATCATGTCAGAAATCAGATATTTGGTTTAAAATCTACAGTTGTGTATTCAGTCTTGAAGATATTTTTACAATGGGCAATTGAGCACTTCTTGTGTGTATATATATATATATATATATATATAAATATTAAAATTACAGTAAATATTAATATATATATATTAATATTTACTGTAATTTTAATATTTGCTGATTTTTGCACATCACATCACTAATTGTAAGAAAAGATATTACTTGCTTTAATCTGTAAATTTCTAGTCTGCATGATAATATCCTCCACTTCAAGGAGATCTTAGTGGCAAGTATGAGGCTATGCTACATCTAGTATGTTGTTTACTGTAAGTGGGATAATTACTAGTCTTTCAACTATGCACATCTATGAGGACAGCGCACAGCAGTAGTACATTTTCTGAGTCTGAAGGAAACAAGGTTCACTTACAGGAACCACCGATAGAGTATTGACAGAGAAGACAGTTCGAAAGGAAAACTTGAATTTGCAGAACAGACGTTATGTATACATAACACATTCCATTGCTAAACACATATAAGATCCAATAGGAGCATAGAGAACAAAGTCAAAAAGTAGTGCTATACCTGTCAAAATAATTGGTTAGGTTGCAGTTAGAATTTTGTGTTCAGCTTTGGAATGTTGTATCCAATTTTGGAT
Organism: Heterodontus francisci; assembly: GCF_036365525.1. Taxonomy (NCBI): domain Eukaryota; kingdom Metazoa; phylum Chordata; class Chondrichthyes; order Heterodontiformes; family Heterodontidae; genus Heterodontus; species Heterodontus francisci. The sequence continues at coordinate 71,073,095 of NC_090371.1, read as the reverse complement.
ACCTTATTTTAGGAAGGATCTCAAAGTTTATGGAAAAGTTACAGAAGGGATTTAGTAAGGTGATATCAGGAATGAGAAGTTTCAGTTCTGACAAGTGGCTCGTTAATCTGGAGCCCTCTTCACTAGAATGGAGATGGTTAAGAGGAGATCTGACAGATGTGTTCACAATCAGAAGGGGTAAATCAGGAAAAGATATTTCCACACGGTGGTGATTTAGGGGCAAACGTTTAAGATCATCACTAAAGAGAGAAGTTAGGAGAATTATTATTTTAGAATGCAAAAGGTTGCTAGGACATGGAATACCCTACCAGAAACAATGGGAAAGCAGAATCTATAAATATATTTGAAAGAGAAAAGGATAAATGTTTGAAAAGAAAGTACTTGTGAAAGAGCAAGGAAGCAGGAATATGCGGACAACCTTCACACAGATAAATGGCCTCCTTTTGAACCAAATAATTCTTTGGTGCATTTAACTTAAGCTACGCAAATCTAACCTAGTATACAGACCTTGTTTATACTGACATTATATACACTGAATCCATACCTGTACCATGTATATCTAACTCTCACTACCTCCAAAAGAATGAATGGCATTTGTATAGCACCTTTCACAATTACAGGACGTCCCAAAGCACTTTACAGCCAATGAAGTTTTTTTTTGAAGAGTACTCACTGTTGTAATGCAGGAAATGTGGCAGCCAATTTGCACAGAGCAAGCTCTCACTAGCATCTATTTGATAATGACTAGATAATCTGTTTTGTTTTGCTGTTGATTAAGGGATTAATATTGGCCATTGATTTTCCTTTAAATAGTGCCATGGGATCTTTTACGTCCAGCTGAGAGGGTAGACTAGACCTTGGTTTTTATGTGTCATGCACTAATGAGCATAGAAATAGGAAGCCAGAGCAGATGAATGCATGGCTGGAGAGCTGGTGAAGGAGGGAGGGCTATAGATTCCTGGGACATTGGGACCAGTTCTGGAGATCCTATACAGGTATGATGGATTGCAACTCAACAGAGTTGGGACCAATGTCCTCGCAGGGTGGTTTGCTAGTGTTGTTGAGGAGGATTTAAACTATCAGGGGAATGGGAACCAGGATACAGCATTAGAAAGGCAAAACAAGATGAACACAGGATTAGAAGCAACAGATAGCACTACAGTAAGAAATAGTAAGGTATTAGGTGAGGTCAGATTAACAGGGAATGCAATAAGGTCTAGATATGGTTTACAGTGCATATATGTAACCACAGAAAGCATAATAATTATGGTTGGTGAGCTGCAGGTGCAAATAGCACATGGGAATGTGATGTTATGGTGATAACAAGTTGTTCAGGAATGCTAGGGAAGGAAAGAAAGGGGAGGGTGGCAGTATTGGTTAAGGAGAATATTACAGTACTGGAGAAAGATGTCCTGGAGGGATCAAGGACAGAATCTATCTGGTTACAGCTAAGAAACAGTAGAGATGCCATTACACTACTGGGTGTATTCTCTTGGCCACCAATTAATGAGAAAGATAGAGAGGAGCAAATTTGCAAGGAAGTTATAGAGAGGTGCAGAACTATAGAGTAGTGATAAAGAGGGACTTTAATTATCCTAATATAGACTGGGATAGTAATATTTCAAGGGAAGAGAGGGGAAAAAATTTCTGAAGTTTGTTCAGGGGAATTTTCTAGATCAGTATGTTTCTGGCCCAATGAGGAAGGAGACATTGCTGGATCTGGTTCTGGGTAATGAGGTGGGTTGAATGAATCAAGTATCAGTCGGGGATTATAGTATCTTTTTTTATTCATTCATGGGATGTGGGTATCGCTGGCTAGGACAGCATTAGCCCATCCCTAATTGCCCTTGAGAAGGTAGTGGTGAGTTTCTTTTTTGAACCGCTGCAGTCTTTGGGGTGTAGGTACACCCACAGTGCTGTTAGGAAGGGAGTTCCAGTATTTTGGCCCAGCGACAGTGAAAGAACGGTGATTATAGTTCCAAATCAGAATGGTGTTTGGCAAGGAGGGGAACTTGCAGGTGGTGGTGTTCCCATGCATCTGCTGCCCTTGTCCTTCTAGATGGTAGAGGTCATGGCTTTGGAAGGTGCTGTCGAAGGAATTTTGGTGAGTTTCTGCAGTGCACCTTGTGGATCATAAGGTTTAGGTCAGCCATGGAAAAGGACAAGGAGCAGTCTGCAATAAAAAATTTTAATTGGAAGGGGGGCCGATTTCAGTGGAGTTAGAATGGATCTATCCTGGGTAAATTGGTGTCAAAGATTAGTAAGCAAAACAGTAACAAAACAATGGGCTTCCATTAAAGAGATAGTTCGGGTACAGTTGAGGTACATTCCCATGAGGGCAAAAGGTAGGGCAACCAATACCAGAGCTCCCTGGACGACAAAAGAGATAGAAAGTAAAATGAAGCAGAAAAAGGGAGTATATGATAGATATCAGGTTGATAATACAAGTGAGAACCAGGCTGAATATAGAAAGTTCAGAAAAGAAGTGAAAAAAGGAAATAAGAGACACAAAGAGGGAGTATGAGAAGAGACTGGCAGCTAACACAAAAAAGCAATCCAAAAGTCTTCGATAGGCATATAAATAGTAAAAGGGTAGTAAAAGGAGGAATGGGGCCGATTAGGGACCAAAAAGGGGATCCAAGCACAGAGACAGAGGGCATGGCTGTGTACTAAATAAGTACTTTGCATCTGTCTTTACTGAGGAAAAAGATGCTGCCAAAGGCATAGTGAAGGAGGAGTAGCTGAGATACTGGATGTGCTAAAAATTAAGAGTAGGTGTTAAAAATGCTGGCTATACTTAAAGTTGATAAGACTGGATGGGATGCATGTGAGGATGCTGAGGGAAGTAAAGGTGGAAATTGCAGAGGTGCTGGTCATAATCTTCCAATCCTCCTTAGATATAGAGGGTGATACCAGAGCACTGGAAAACTGCAAATGTTACACGCTTGTTCAAAAAAAGTGTGTAAGGAAAAACTCAGCAACTATAAGTTTAATCTGGTGGTGGGAAAGCTTTTGGAAATGATAAATCTGGGACAAAATTAACAGTCACTTGGACAAATGTGGATTAATTAAGGAAAGCCAGCACAGATTTGTTAAAGGCAAATCTTGTTTAACTAACTTAATTGAGTTTTTTTAACGAGAGGAATGCAGTTGATGTGCTGTATATGGACTTCCAAAGGGTGTTTAAAAAATGCCACATAATGGAATTGCCAGCAAAGCTGAAACCCATGGAATAAAAGGGAAAGTTGCAGCATGGATACCAAGTTGGCTGAGTAACAGGAAACAGAGAATAGTGGTGAAGACTGGAGGAAGGTATACAGTCGGGTTCCCCAGGGATTGGTACTAGGAACACCGTATTTCTGGATATAATGACCTCAACTTGGGTGTGCAGGGCACAATTTCAAAACTTACAGATGACAAAAAACTTAAAAGTATTGTGAACTGTGAGGAGGATAGTGATAGACTTCAAGACAACATAGGCTGGTGGAATGGGCACACACATGGCAGAAATGTACTGCAGAGAAGTGTGAAGTGATACATTTTGGTATGACTAATGGGGAGACATTTTGGTAGGAATAATGAGGAGAAGCAATTTAAAACAAAGGGTACAATTCTCAAGCAGATGCAGGAACGGAACAGAGAGACATGAGGGCATATATGCACAAATCGTTGAAGATGGCAGGGCAAGTTGAAAAGGTGCTTTAAAAGGCATACGGGATTCTGGGCTTCATAAGTAGACACATAGACCAGGATTTTACCCGAGGCGGACGGGAGCAGGCCACCGACTAAAAAGTCGGTGGCGAACCTGCTTCCGCCTCACCTGGGAAACCAACTTGTATTTTGCGGGTCACCGGGCTTCAATTGGTGTGAGGAGGGACTTCCACCCACTTGAAGTAGGAAGTCCCACCTAATAGAGCTGCCGGCCAATCAGCGCCACCAGGAGCGGTGGCCACTGCTGCGACTACAACCCAGCATGAAGAAAAGATGTCGGGGAGCCTGGAGCAAAGGTAAGTTTTGGTTGCCTCGCCGGGGGTAATCGGTCAGGCCCGGTGAGGCAAGGGTGGTCAATTGGGAGAAAGAGGGGTGTGTTAGGTGTTGGGGGCGGTTGGTGTAGCGGGGGCCAGCCCTCCATCGGGGACAGGGTGCCCGATCATAGGGCCCCCCCCCCCCCAAGCATGTTCGAGAGCTGCCTGTGTTTGTCAGGCACCTTCTCTCAGGTCTCGGACGCCTGTTTGCCACGTGTAAAATCTGTGTGGAGGCGGGCAAAGGCCCTTAAGTGGCCGTTAAGTGGCCACTTAAGAGCCTTGATCGGCCTGGGGCGGGCGGGCCATTTTTCACTGCCACCATCCTGCATAAAGTAGTGGCGGGAGCAGGTCGGGAAGGCCTCCAAGAACCTGTTGCTCTATTTTAGGCCACCCATCCGCCCCGCACTCCGCCACCATCCTGCTCTTTGTGGTGGCGTAAAATTCAGCCCATAGGGCTAAAAGGGGTCATGAAATATCTTTAGCAAACAGGGTTAAGGAAAATCCCAAAGCCTTTTATTCATATATAAGGAGCAAGAGGGTAACTAGAGAAAGGATTGGCCCACTCAAGGACAAAGGAGGAAAGTTATGCGTGGAGTCAGAGAAAATGGGTGAGATTCTAAACGAGTACTTTGCATCGGTATTCACCAAGGAGAGGGACATGACAGATGTAGAGGTTAGGGACAGATGTTTGATTACTCTAGGTCAAGTCGGCATAAGGAGGGAGGAAGTGTTGGGTATTCTAAAAGGCATTAAGGTGGACAAGTCCCCAGGTCCAGATGGGATCTATCCCAGGTTACTGAGGGAAGCGAGAGAGGAAATAGCTGGGGCCTTAACAGATATCTTTGCAGCATCCTTAAACATGGGTGAGGTCCCGGAGGACTGGAGAATTGCTAATGTTGTCCCCTTGTTTAAGAAGGGTAGCAGGGATAATCCAGGTAATTATAGACCGGTGAGCCTGACGTCAGTGGTAGGGAAGCTGCTGGAGAAGATACTGAGGGATAGGATCTATTCCCATTTGGAAGAAAATGAGCTTATCAGTGATAGGCAACATGGTTTTGTGCAGGGAAGGTCATGTCTTACCAACTTAATAGAATTCTTTGAGGAAGTGCCAAAGTTGATTGATGAGGGAAGGGCTGTAGATGTCATATACATGGACTTCAGTAAGGCATTTGATAAGGTTCGCCATGGTAGGCTGATGGAGAAAGTGAAGTCGCATGGGGTCCAGGGTGTACTAGCTAGATGGATAAAGAACTGGCTGGGCAACAGGAGACAGAGAGTTGCAGTGGAAGGGAGTTTCTCAAAATGGAGACGTGTGACCAGTGGTGTTCCACAGGGATCTGTGCAGGGACCACTGTTGTTTGTGATATACATAAATGATTTGGAGGAAAGTATAGGTGGTCTGATTAGCAAGTTTGCAGACGACACTAAGATTGGTGGAGTAGCAGATAGTGAAGGGGACTGTCAGAGAATACAGCAGAATATAGATAGATTGGAGAGTTGGGCAGAGAAATGGCAGATGGAGTTCAATCAGGGCAAATGCGAGGTGATGCATTTTGGAAGATCCAATTCAAGAGTGAACTATACAGTAAATGGAAAAGTCCTGGGGAAAATTGATGTACAGAGAGATTTGGGTGTTCAGGTCCATTGTTCCCTGAAGGTGGCAACGCAGGTCAATAGAGTGGTCAAGAAGGCATACGGCATGCTTTCCTTCATCGGACGGGGTATTGAGTTGGCAGGTCATGTTACAGTTGTATAAGACTTTGGTTTGGCCACATTTGGAATACTGCGTGCAGTTCTGGTCGCCACATTACCAAAAGGATGTAGATGCTTTGAAGAGGGTGCAGAGGAGGTTCACCAGGATGTTGCCTGGTATGGAGGGCGCTAGCTATGAACAGAGGTTGAGTAGATTAGGATTATTTTCATTAGAAAGACGGAGGTTGAGGGGGGACCTGATTGAGGTGTACAAAATCATGAGAGGTATAGACAGGGTGGATAGCAAGAAGCTTTTTCCCAGAGTGGGGGATTCAATTACTAGGGGTCACGAGTTCAAAGTGAGAGGGGAAAAGTTTAGGGGGGATATGCGTGGAAAGTTCTTTACGCAGAGGGTGGTGGGTGCCTGGAACGCGTTGCCAGCGGAGGTGGTAGACGTGGGCACGATAGCGTCTTTTAAGATGTATCTAGACAGATACATGAATGGGCAGGAAGCAAAGAGATACAGACCCTTAGAAAATAGGCGACATGTTTAGATAGAGGATCTGGATCGGCGCAGGCTTGGAGGGCCGAAGGGCCTGTTCCTGTGCTGTAATTTTCTTTGTTCTCTTTGTTCTAGAGTACAAAAGCAAGGAAGTTATAATGAACCTTTACAAAACACTGGTACAGCTTCAACTGGAGTATTGTGTCCAATTCTGGGCACCACACTTTAGGAAGGATGTGAAGGCTTTAGGGAGGGTGCAGTAAAGATTTATGAAAATGATTCCAGGGATGAGGGACTTCGGTTAGCTGGACAGATCGGAGAAGCTGGGGTTGTTTGCCTTAGAGAAGAGAAGGTTGAGAGATGATTTGATAGAGGTGTTCAAAATCATGAGGGGTTAAGACAGAGTAGATAAAGAGAAATTGTTCCCATTGGCGGAAGAGTCGAGAAGAGCTTACCGATTTAAGGTGCTTGGCAAAAGAACCAACGGCGACATGAAGAAAACCTGTGTTATGTGGCATGTGGTTAGGATTTGTAATGTACTGCCTGAGAGTATGCTGGAGGCAAATTGAATCATGGCTTTCAAAACAGAATTAGATAAGCACCTGAAGAGAGAAAAGTTGCAGGGCTATGGGGAAAGGCTGGCAGAGTTGGATTAATTGAGTTGCTCTTGCAGAGAGCTGGCACAGACACAGTGGGTTGAATGGTTTTCTTCTGTAAAGTAATATTTCTATGGGGGGACTTTTATGCTCTCCCCCGCGGCGGGTTTGGAAGTGCCACCATCCCGCCACAGCTGTAGTTTAGTCCGGGACGGGAAGACCTCTGAATGGCCTACCGCCTATTGAGGCTCTTAACTGGGTAATTAACCCCCAATTAAGGGCCTCTTCCTGCCACAGCCGCAATTACCCGAGCGGCTGGCGGCCCTGTTTCCACACAGGAAGCACGGTAGTAAATACCTTGCAGGCTGCTTATCGGCTGGGGGGGGTGCGGGGGGCGCAGGGTGCCTTCGTTCAGAGGCACTTAGTACCTGAACGAGGGACCCAACATTGCGAAAGGGGGTGGGGCCCACTGAGGGTCACCCTCCTGCCCTTGCTGCCGAACCCCCTACGCCCCCCTCGTGACCTCCCACTCCTCAAGACCTCTCCCATCCTGAGGCCTGGTTTCAGTGATGCTCCTCAGCCTCCATGTCGGTGCACATGTAGCAGCAGCCACTACCTCCGTAGCCTCTGATTGGCCAACAGCTCTGCAAGGACGGGACTTCTGGCGACAGGGTCCTAAATCCTATGGAAGGCCTGCCGTTATCCACTTACATGCATGATTGGCACTAATTCTGGCAGGCCTTCCGGATAAGTGGCAATGTGGGATCTCGGCGTCAGTTTCCCACGATGTCGAGACCACCACCCACCCCTCTCCGCCAGCATAAAATTCCCCACTATGATTCTGTAATAGCCAACCAAAAGACAGCACATATGACAGTGCAGCACTCATTCAGTACTGCACTGGAGTGTGAATGTTGACTTTTGTGTTCAAGTCCTGCAGTGGGACTTGAACCTACAATTTTCTGACTCAGAGGCAAGAAAGCTATCAACTGAGCCATAGCTGAAACTCTATGTATATCAAACCTACACACAACAGCTGTTCAAATTTTAGAACTCAAACCATGGCACCCATCCCATTCTCTGCCTCTATCTGCTCCACTGTCTCGCTTTGAAATTGGCAAAAGACGGCAATCCTCTTTTAAAATAATTCTTCCTGTAGCGTGAAGCAGCCCTCTCTGCACTAATCAGATAAGCAGTGACTGCAGCATCAGCTCAAGGCTCACAGTTTACATCCAGACCTTAGGTAACATTAGCTGCCTGGAGCAGATCTGTGACCCAGAATGTACTGGCCAAACAGGAGAAAGAAAAGCAAAACAGATTAAGCAATTATTTACCGGTGTCCAGCTTAATCAGAACCAATCTCTGACATGGTTAGAAACAAAGCATGAAGCATGGAGTGATTAAAAAAAGCAGAAATTACTGAATAGAGATCAATAACAAAATTAGTAGCCCAGCTATGACACAGAAGCCTGCCTTGATTGGCTTTTGTTATATGTTAGGGCTTTGCACAGTTCTATAACAATTAAAAAGAGATCAGCCGTCTACAGCTAATGTGAATGAAACAGTGTGACTTAGAGCTTAGTATGGGCTTGTGACTTTTGATTTACCTTGTCTTTCTTACTCTTTTCAACCTTGGTGGTGTCCTGTACCATGGGTCTTGGTCCTTCACTTTAGTTTCTCAATAATTAAAAAAAAATCTATTCCTGTACAGCTTCGACGTGTAAATCAGACAGAAAAGCTATTGCTGAAGCCTATTGTTAATACAAATTATTCTGTGTGAGCGAGTGATAATTTTACTGCCCAGTGGAGTGATAATTCACACCAGCGAAAAATTAAAAACAATAATACGCATGTGAATTATCACCTGACATTTTGCAGAATATTGGAGAATTAATTTAAAGGCTGCCTAAGATTCCAGAAATTGCTTTCTCCCTCATAGAACAAGAAGACTTACTTCAGCAGCCTCGCAGTGTTTCAGCAGTTCCAAGGTGTGAGAGAAACACATCATTCTCTTTTCTCTATTATTAGTTATGGACCTTTCTCAGATGTGAACAATTGCTTTTTTTTTTAAACATTACTTTGTGAGCTCTCCTTTACTTGTTTAGAGAATGAAGTCTGACAGCAGACAAGGCGGCCAGTTGGCTCATGATACCTATTCTGCATTTCTGAATCTATGTAGTTCCATTCCCCTGCACTTTCCCCATACTCCCATTAAATGTTTATTTTTTAATTATTTATTTAGTTACTTTTTAAAAACTGTTATGGTTTCTAGTTCTATCATTGATGCTAATGAGCATTTCATATCCTGAAAACCTTCTGAGTTTTTTTTTAAAGTCTCATATCTTCTCCCTCCATTAGTGATGAACTTACTTTTATGTTCTTACTCAACATTTCATCAACCAGTGGAAGTAATTTTTACATTACCAAAATCCTTCCGACATTCAACACGCCTATCTGATCTTTTAATCTCTGTTCTAATATTGTACGTGTAACAATTTAATAAACAGTGGAATGGTAGGCACCCATAGTGTCTGAAAACAGGGCTGCAGTTACGTCAGAGGGCAGAGCGGCTAAATGTTATAAATTAGCGGTGCCACACTCCAGGTCACTAAATTGCCCAATAAGCTTTTACTATCCCATTCACTGAGTAGCACTGAGGAATGCATTTAGCTACTCTGCGTAAAGTCAATTATTGGATACAAGACAGCACAGGCATGATGGGCCAAATGACCTCCTTCTGCTCTGCAAAACTCTATGGGGTAGATCTTGGTCTTTACGAACTGGGTGTTATGCATTACATGAGAGTGGAGTGCAGGGAGAAAAGCCAGGCATGGGACTCACATGACAATTAGCAGAACCCACTTGATTTTAGTTCCACTTAAACCAATGGAAGGGAAGTCAACCAGATTCTGTAACAGGTGTATGATTCACACAGGAAATCATCTATAATATGCTGCAAAATAATGCATTTGTGGCCATTGTTCATAAGGTGATTTTAACAGAACCACATTTCTGATAGGTTAGGAAACAAAGTGTAGTTTTATATAATGATAACAAAAGTCCTTGTAACATGCGATTTGAGAGCACTGCCCATGGAGAAAATGTTATAAATCACATTTGGAATGCTTGAAATCCCAATCTTGCACCCTTCTCGGTTATTGATTTCAAGGGAAAATAGTTTTTGCATTTTTCTTTCTAACTCAATACTGTTTTTAAAAAGCTTCAACAATCTTTCTGTTGTTTTAAGGTAAATGTTCTCATGAAGAGAACAATGTAAATACTTTTCACTACATCGTGGACTCAGTTGTCCTCTTGTCTATTAACAGTGTGTTTAATATATATGCAACATTAATTCCACTGAGCTATTGTTATTTTAATGAACACAATTTGCTTCGTGATGTATTAGTAATTCTGTTCATGGTATTTAATACTAGTAATGAAAAGAAAGAAAAGAAAAATTAATCAATCAGCTGCTAACTGTTTAGAAATGACACAATTGACCTATAAAGGCAGGAGCACAGAAATGCCAGGTGTGTTGTACTGTGGTAAATAATGTCAAAACATAAAAAAAACAGTTGAAATAATTGCCTCCTGTCTATGGAATATCCTGTGCTTATAATTCTCTTGGAAGTAAATGAAAGCCTCAAACATTAGGATAAGATTTTTGGTCGAAAATACTGAGCCCCCAACTGAATAAATAAAAAAATGCATGAGTTGACATAGAAAACTAGGAAAGTGCAGATCTTGAAAAGACTCTGCAGTCCCAAAACTAATATCTCTCAATTGCTCACTCCCATAAATATCTAACCCATTGTTCTTCATTTTTCCCCACACTGTTTCACAGGTAGTTCATTCCACCCTTTGTGTGAAGTATTTAAATTCAAACTCAGGGTGCCTCTTTCAACTTGTGCAATTGAGTGCATCTCCACTGCTTCTAAAGTTTGTGGCAATCTGGGTTCAAATGATCTATTTCATTAAGAACCTTGAATGCTTGAATAATATCACCCCCCACCCCCCCCCCCAAGCCTTTTCTTCCCCAGAGTAACCAGTCTAATGCTCTCAAACCCTTCACATAGCACCAATACCTTAAGCTTAGTTTCAGTTTGTTTTCTCTTCTAGGCTGCTTGCAATCCCTGATGTTGTTACAGTGACCAGAATTGTATACCATATTCCAGGTCTGGATATGTCAGTGTCTTGTACTGACTCATTATCGTCTCTTTGAATTTGTGCTCTAATCCTTTGGCTGTACATCTCAAGATTTGGTTAACTTTTCTTAGAGCTGTTTATTTTTCTTCATTAATCTCTCTACTTTGCATTTTTCCACATTAAATGTCATTTGCCACTCAATAACACAACTTTCTAACCTATCCAGGTACCATTTGTGTTTGGTTTGCCTTTTATTTATTGTTTAAAATTGTCCCCAATTCGGCATCATCTGAAAACAACTTTAAGACTGTCCCCCCAGTTCCAAATCACTTATATACACTGTTCGCGTAAATTTCCCAGCACTCAGCCCAGTGGTATCCAGCTCATGATCCCTGGACATATCAACAAACCCTTTGCTTTTTCTGTTTACCTTAGAAACTTATCTCTACACCATGGTTTGTACCTTGTGGATTAATTATTTGTGTGAGATGGTGTCAATAGCCTCACTGAATAGATTAAATCCCAGAATTTCTATTGTCAGCACATTCCATCATTCCCTCAAATAATTCCAGTCAAGGAAAACTCCACTCCTATAAATCCATCCTTATTGTCTCTTACCACACTAGCCCCAGGAATCTACAAAAGCACTGTGTTACTGTAACCATGATGGAGTAGGACTGCCATTCGCTGGACCGAAATGCCCTTATCCCCATGTGACTTCTCAGGGTCAAGGATGTTTCCATAAAGTAGTTGGGTGTCAGTTAACAGTTGTAGTGCAGCCAGGGTGACTGTTACATTGGGTGGGGGAGGAAATTAGCAGAGAAGGCAAGCCAATGAGGAGGAGTGCTGACAGACTTGAATGTACAGGAACCTTCTTCAAAGTATCTGGCTCTTTTCCAGAAAGGCCAGATTCCTTAAAGCAACTGTACAACTGACTGTCATAAGGAAACTGGCCTTTCAGTAGGCAGTAGACCCCACTTACATCACTTACATTGTTGTCCATAACAGTCTTTTCCCTGAGTTGCTCTTCTTTCCTGGTGGTGGTGCGTGTTCCGTACAGTATTTCGAAACATGATCCACTTTAATTTCCTGCTTATCTTCTCTAACAGTGTTGGTCAGTTGAGTTTCCTGAGCCCATCTGTCACAGGAACATAGGAGCATATGAACATAGGAACAGGAGTAGGCCATTTAGCCAATCGAGCCTGCCCCACCATTCAATAAGATCATGGCTGATCATCCACGTCAATTCCTTTTTCCCACAATATCCTCATATCCCCTTATGTCATTGGTATTTAGAAATCTGTCAATCTCTGCTTTAAACATAATCAATGACTGAGCTTCCACAACCCTCTGGGGTAGAGAATTCCAAAGATTCACAACCCTCTGAGTAAAGAAATTTCTCCTCATCTCTGTCCCAAGTGGCTTCTCCCTTATTTTGAAATTGTGTCCCCTGGTTCTAGACTCCCCAACAAGGGGAAACATCTTTATTGCATTTACCCTGTCTGTCCCTTTAAGTATTTTGTAGGTTTCAATGAGATCACCTCTCATTCTTCGAAGCTCTAGAGAATACAGGCCCAGTTTCCCCAATCTCTCTTCATAGGACAGTCCTGCCATCCCAGGAACAAGTCTGGTTAATCTTCGTTGCACTCCCTCTATGGCAATAATATCCTTCCTAATGTAAGGGGACCAAAACTGCACACAGAACTCCAAGTGCGTTCTAACCAAAACAATTGAAGCAAGCAATTGAAGTCATCCCTTTAAATTCTGTCTTTGTAAAGTTGAATAACTTTTGCCAGTTCTGATGACAGGTCACAGACTTGAAACATTAACTCTGTTTCTCTCTCCATAGATGCTGCCAGATCTGCTGAGTATTTCCAGCACTTTCTGTTTTTGTATTGAAGACCTGGTAGATCTATAGCAGATGCCAGAGGTTTTTTTCCTCTCTCGTGTTTCTCATTCTCACCCACCTTATTCACACCTCGAAAAGATAGGCCCACATCCAATAATCAGGTCATCTTTCACACAAAAATCTAGACCTCCTCTACTTTATCTCTGCTTTCTTAATAAAGTAATCTACATCCTTGTATATTTGCTTAACATTGTTGAGCCATGTATTTATGATGGCTAGAAGATCATAGCCTCCCTCTCCAGCAAGGTTTTACGTTTTATTCTTGAGACCTCTATCATTCAAAAAAGTAAGCAAAATAAATTTACTGTCTCAGGTTTAAAAGAACAGAACTGCAGAAAGCATCTGATGAAATACAATTACATTCCCTACAATAAATGATGTAGTAAGAAGAAAAGGAAATGAAGCCATTCAGTCTATAAGTCATAGATAAAAAGACTTGCATTTATATAGCGGCTTATCTAATCTCTGAGAAACATCTCAAAGTGCATCACATATGATGAATTGTTTTGAAGTGCAGTAACAATTATGCATGACAAAAATAGCACCATTTGCACACAGCCGGATCTGACAAACAGCAAGGAAATGAATGACCAGTTAATGACCAATCTATTTTTGGCTGAGAGACAAATGTTGGCCAAGACAGAAGTGGAATCCTTCCAATAGTGCTATTGATCTTTGGTGTGCACCTGAACTAACGTATCAAGCTGTTGGGAGCTCAGTTTAACATCTCATCTAAAGGATGACTCTCTGACAACATAGCATTGCTTCTGTACTGTACTGGAGTGTCGGCCGAGATTATGCACTCAAGTCTTGAACAATGTTCCTTCTCAGCTGCATGGCATGCAACAACACAAAAGTTCTCTGACAGGCCCCGCACACGTCGATCATTTAAATTACCAAGTGTGCGTGGTCATGCAAAAAAATTAAAGAGGCCATGCACCTAAATAAATCGCTCGTGCACTCCAAAAAAAAAACTGAGGGAACATTGGTCCTGATGTTGGTTTGAGCTCATAACCTCCAGGGTGAGAAACACGTCTGCTACCAACAAAATCAAGTTGACACTTTGAATGGGTACAAAAAACAGAAATTGGCTGTATGGCCAATTCAGTGTAAGTGGACTCATAAATAGTTTGTAAATACACAAATAAACATAGAAGTCAGAAACAAAAAAATGAGAGCCAAGAAGAATGATAACTTTAATATTAAAAATAGATAAAGCATCACTATACAATGGCTGACCATTGTATATCTACATGGTCTTTATAACTGATCGTATCATCTATATCTATGTAGGCAAAGAAAAATAGGTTAAAGACATAGTTTCATGCACATATATTAGTGTGGGAATTTCCCAACTTCTTGCTTCCGATGGGAAGCCTTTCACTCCAAAAACACACATCAGAAATCTAGGTATGCACTGATTATGATTGTTGAATCATTATTTTAAATAGTCATAAAATAATGTGCAGTTCCCACTCAAATTCACAATACATACTTGCAGCTGGTGAAGCTCCCCACTGGGAGTGTTAAATTGGAAAATTAACCTTTATATCTTCTCTTAGTAGATCAACACAGTTCAAGCAATTTCTCCTTTTCTTGACTTTACTTCCCATAAAGTTTCTGTTGGTCCTTCAATCAAAAAGGTTTGGTGACCCATTAATTCCATCTCCACTACCATCACCTCCACTACCACTACTACCACTAACACCCACTGATACAGTAGGGAACAGAAAGATGTCCATCCAGATCTGAAGCAAAGCAACACCACACTTGAACATCAGGAGTGCTGCTGAAGATCCACACAAAGCCATTCAGGTCCAAGAGGCGGTTACTAGCTTGGATACATCCACAAAGGAGATGACACTACCTCAATGGGGTAGAACCACAGCACCATCTGCAAGACAAAGGAGGGCACCTCAGTCAATTTGGTCTGGGGTAGAACTTGTATTTTCCATATATTTTTAGAGGGTGCAAGAGGAAGGAACTGGCCCATTTCACATCAGCCTGGGTCAGATAAATACATCCATTGAAACAAAGGTGGAACAGATGTATGTTGCTTGGAGCCATTGGCGAGGGCGGGGGGATTGGCGGTGGAGAAGTGGAGGAGGGAGCTGGTTAGAATTCAAAACTGAACTTAACTAAATAGATTCAACTTTGCACAAAGTGGATACTACTCTCCAGCAGGTCCAAGGGTTTGGTATAAAAGAAACTAGGTGGACCTGACACAAGATGGTGCCTCTGATTTGCCTGCTAATTCAGATGTTTGGCACCAGACTCCTTTGATAATACTCAGGAATGTGGCCAAAATGATTTTTGCTGGAATCCCAGGGAACAGAGATGTGGGATTCAGATCCAAGGGACAGTGTGGCTGAGGAATCCAATGTGCCATTTGTTGTGTCTGGGGAAGGAACAAACTTTGTATTTCGAGGCACAGGCCAAAACTTGGTTCCTATGATAAGCACGACAGCAGCTTGAGGGATTGTTTGCACAGCCTTTAGCTAGGAGAAGTACGAGAGGCACAAGGGGTTATGAACATAACAGAAACAAAGGCAGGAGTTTTATGCTTCCTCGTGGTGGGTTTGGAGGCGGGGGAGAGCACAAAATCGAGTGGGGTGGTGGCAGAAGTGGACCCCGCCACCTTCCTACTCCATTACCAATTGAGACCCTTAACTGGGCAATTAATGCCCAATTAGGGGGCTCATCCTGCCACCGCTGCAATTAGCCATGCAGTGGGCAGCCCTGTCGCCGCACAGGAAGCAATGCATGAAAAAACGGGGCTCCGGGGTGGATCCCTCCTTAAAAGGCACTTAGTGCCTGAATGAGGGACCCAGCATCAGGAAGGGAGGGCCCGCTGAGAGCCACCTCCACTGCCCTTGCTACCAAACACCCCTACAACTCCCTTCCCCGCGACCCCCACCCTGAGAGACCCTGCAAACCCTGACCTCCTGTGGTCTGGGTCCTGCACCACTCCCGGTGCACCACTGGCAGTAGCCACCACCTCTGCGGTGGTGCTGCACAGTGAAAGAGCTGCTGATCTCCGATTGGCCGGCAGCTCTCTGAGGGCAGGACCTCCGCCACTAGGGTCCTTGGTCCTGTGGAAGGCCCACCGCTGTCCACTTAAGTGCCTAATTGGCACTAGATTCGGCGGGCCTCCCACAAAAGAGGCAACGCGGGGCTCTCGGCGTCACTTTTTCCTGACATTGAGAACCCCACCGCCAAAATAAAATTCCAGCCTAAATGTCTATTTTGGTTGAATAATATTGAAAAAGTATTGTTGCTGCAATCAACATGGTTACCCAAAGTTCTTGTTTTACTTAAATATTTAAAGAAAAAGCAGAAAAATATTCACTTATTTCTTGCCATACTAAGTTCAATGTTTGATCTAAACAGTAGCAGCAACTTATGCAAGATATAGCACACTACCAAGATATTGTGGTCTTCCTGGAGGAGTTAATATAGTGCATGACTGGTCTAGACAACTGAGGCACATTTTCAACATTCCTAATTTCTTTATAATAGTAGATTTTGGTACATGGTTATAATTCATCTCTGCACGTAATATGGCATTTGAAATAAGGCATCGGAATAGGAGTTGGCCATTTAGCCTCTTCAGCTTGCTCTACCACTCTATAGATCAGAGCTGATCTGTGACCTGATTCCATTTTTGCCACTTTTGCCTCGTGTCCCTGAATAGTTTTGGTATTGGCCTCGCCATCAGCCATGTTTTCAATTTATGGCCATTACCATTCATCAACCACCCTTAATGTTGGTGGTGCCATATAAACATTCCCAAAGAGGACAGCTTGGGAGATGTTGAAGGAGATGTGGTGGATCCAGTGGCATTGACAAACAGAAGTGTGATTTAATTTCATTTGTTAAAATTCTTTGATATTGTACTTAAGTAAGGAAAGTTACATTTAGATCTACGTACATGCAATTGATGGCCCAGATCTTTTTGAGTTGCAGAAACAGTATAAAACCATTGGCTGGAATTTTACGCCCCCCGCCCCGCACCCCCCCCCCACCAACTGCAGGAGCGGGATGAAGGTTGGGGGAACGGTCGTAAAATTGAGTGGGAGACAGGGGTGCCGTTCCCGTCGCCTTCCCACCCCGCCCCCCATGCAGTTTTATGAGGGGCGGCAATAACAAACAGCCCCCGCCTGCCCCAAGTCAATTAAAGCCCTTAAGTGGCCAATTAACTGTCATTTAACAGCTGCCGCCGCTGGCATATTACCAGTGCGGGCAGGCCACCTTGCGGGCTGGAGGGGGGGGGCCTCCTGATCGGGCACATGCCCCACAGAGGGCTCACCCCCCATAGCCCAACCGCCCCCACTGCGCTCCATTTTCCCCACCCCCTCCCAACCGACCCCTCTTGTCTTGCCAGAGCCCAGCCGATTATGCCCGGCAAGCCCCCACACTTACCTATTCTCCGGGGCCTGCGTGCCTCTTTCTTCTCTCCCTGGTTGCAGTCCCAGCAGTGGCCACTGGTCCCGGTGGCACTGCTAGGACTGAGAGCTGCCAGCCCGCTAATTGGCCGGCAGATCTTGGAGGCGGGACATCCTGCCTCAGAGGAGCGGAAGACCCGCCCGAGGCCAATTAGGGACCTGGGCCACGTAAAATTATAGTGTGGCTCCCAGGCTGGAGGCAGGCTCGCCCCCGACTTTTTAGCCAGTGGGCAGGGCCTCCCGCCCAACGTAAAATTCCAGCTATTGTGTTTGCTTTTAGCGCTACTGAATTTTTAGCAATCATATATGTATTATGCCAAAGCAGTAGTTACTGGTTAGACAAATGCACATATGGCAGATTGACAGATATCAGCAAAGTTATTACATGGAGTAGATAGAGTCGTTAGCAGGTACTGGCAAGGCTATGGTTGCACAGCAACACACCTTAATGCTAAATATGCCAATGATTCCCGTAATGTGCCAGTTATGGTTTTGACTGTTGACCAAAAAGTACCTGATTCTTTGTATCTTGCTTTCGAGATCGTCCATTCATGCACAACGCATCAGCCCAGATTTTCTAATTGGTTTTAATTTAACATTGGCATTTAGCTGTTTAAGTTCACAGAATTAGAATCACAGAATAATACAGTGCAGAAGAGGCCCTTTGGTCCATCGAGTCTGCACCGATGCATTAAAGACACCTGACCTGTCTACCTAATCCCATTTGCTAGCACTTGGTCCATAGCCTTGAATGTTATGACGAGCCAAGTGCTCATCCAGGTACTTTTTAAAGGATGTGAGGCAACCTGCCTCTACCACCCTCCCAGGCAATGCATTCCAGACCGTCACCACCCTCTGGGTAAAAAAGTTCTTCCTCAAATCCCCCTGAAACCTGCGTCCCCTCACCTTAAACTTGTGTCCCCTTGTAACTGACCCTTCAACTAAGGGAAACAGCTGCTCCCTATCCACCCTGTCCATGCCCCTCATAATCTTGTACACCTCGATCAGGTCACCCCTCAGTCTTCTCTGCTCCAGCGAAAACAACCCAAGCCTATCCAACTTCTCTTCATAGCTTAAATGTTCCATCCCAGGCAACATCCTGGTGAATCGCCTCTGCACCCCCTCGAGTGCAATCACATCCTTCCTATAATGTGGCGACCAGAATTGCACACAGTACTCCAGCTGTGGCCTTACCAAAGTTCTATACAACTCTAACATGACCTCCCTGCTTTTGTAATCTATGCCTCGACTGATAAAGGCAAGTGTCCCATATGCCTTTTTCACCAGCCTATTAACCTGCCCTTCGGCCTTCAGCTGCGGTGTGACCACCTCTCGATATGTGCTATCCACGATTCTCTCAGACTTGCGGATGCTCCACAGTGTTTCCAGCCGCCGTTCCAGCTCTGAAACCCGAGCTTCCAGGAGCTGCAGCTGGACACACTTCCTGCACGTATGCTGGTCCCGGGAACTGGAAATGTTCCCAGATTCCCACATGCAGCAAGAGGAGCAAACCACGGCTTTAAGCTCTCCTGCCATGACTAAACCCTTTAAATTTAAAACTTTAGAAGACTATTATAGTAAAAAATAAATCAACTAAGTCTTGCTAAAACAATGACTTACAATTCAATCCAGCTTGAAAAATACCCACCAGGACTTACCAGTCAGCTGTGCTCTGTGGAAACTCTCGGCTCCCCTCACGCTCTTTGAGAACAGGTAGGAAATGAAAGGAGCTCCTCGCTCCCTCCTCACCGAACTCCCTCAGTCACAAAACTCCCACTTTAGTTCTCTCATGCAACCCAAGTCAGCATTCCAGTGCAAACAAGTTAAATAAGTTGGCACTACTGTTAAAAAACGTCAATCAGAAAATCCAGGCTATAAACTCTAAAAAAGCTGTAGCTCACTTCCTCTTAATTCTGTTCCCTACTGCCCCTGTGTAGCCAAGGATTGCAGCTGCCTCTACCAATGATTGAATAAGGGATGTATAGTGTTTGTTTCCTGGAGGCTGTGTTGGCCTTAATGCAGTCTTGAATTAATGTCGATTTGGTGAAGGAAGATTGCATCTGCGATATTATTTATTTGATTCCACCCTATAATTAAGGTGCACATTTGGACCACAATTTGCACAGCACATGGTATTAAGGGTAGTGGTAAGAGCATCAGAAATCTGACTTGCCAACAAACATTGCTACAATTCTAAAATCCATGAAATACATCCCATACAGCTAGAGTAGGTTCAACAATATCTTACAAAATTCAGAATTCAAATTCCAATTAAACTTTGGATTTTTCTTCTTTTGAGTTGTGAATGTAACCATTGCAATGCAATTATATTTTGTTACCAGCCTTCTAAAGTAAATTCAGTCAGTGAGGAACATGACGCGCTTACTTCAGCTGACCTCAAAAAATGTTAAAATCCCCCAAAAATCTGAACAGAAGACCAATCCACATCAAGTAACTGGAACTCGTCCCTTTTAAAATTATTTGGATACAGATCAAAATTCAGAGCTTAATCCTGCCTGCAGTATAGATACAATGTAAGCGCACAAAATTAACAGTGGTCAGCGGCTTGCTGCTGACCTCAAAGAAAGCTGCCCACAAAGATTTAGCAGGCTCTAGAGCTTCAATTTCCCCTATTCCAACATAAGTTTCAATCTGATACCATCTATAGGGGATCTGTGGCATCCAACAACACTGACAACATCAAACAGGCTGAGCAGTCAATCTGATTGGAGATCAGCAAACCAGGAAGTAAAAAGTATGGATCATAATTCACTTTTTACAGGAAGTGCAACAACAGTTGGGACACACACATGGGAATAAGGTAAAAACAGAAATAACAACTAACTTAAAAAACATTATTTTAAAAATTATGGAATTTTTTCACGGAATTGAAAGAATGACACTCCACACTTATAACATTTGTTTTTCAGGGCCGGAGATGTTGTTCAGCAGTAACAATGACTTTAGTTCACAGTTAGAAACTTAGTTGCATCTCATCCAACATGTCTTAACATTTCCAATGGTTTTTACAGCAAGAATCATGCA
The DNA here is from genome assembly GCF_036365525.1 of Heterodontus francisci. Classification (NCBI taxonomy): domain Eukaryota; kingdom Metazoa; phylum Chordata; class Chondrichthyes; order Heterodontiformes; family Heterodontidae; genus Heterodontus; species Heterodontus francisci. The sequence goes on along the minus strand of NC_090371.1, from coordinate 71,052,735 downwards.
TCAAAAAGTTGAAGTTAACGTCAATTCACTGATTCTCTGTTGATTACATCTGCAAAGTTTGCAACAGCACACCCTGTGGGGGAGCATAGTATAATTGATGGCAACTTCCTGATTTCAACATTTAACTGCTGATGTGGGGATGGCAGTAGCTACTCTCAGCTTTGCATAGTAATGATGGTGATTGCTGACATTTCGCTGTCATTACAACTGCAAATTCCTGTTCTCTAATTGTACAAATGATATGCACCATTTTAATTGGAGCTATGCACTCGATCGAAGATAGACAAATGAATATAAAGTCATCCGTCGCCAACTGAGCTTTGTCTTGCTTTTAAATGTCAACTCTATTGCTATCCTGGATATATATTTCATGCAAGTTATAGTGCAGGATTCCTGGAGTTGGCAGTGAAACATGTGTAACCAGAGGTGGGGATCCATGGCAGTCAACCTTCTGGGAAGAAGATGACATCAACAAACAAACTGGAGTTGACAGTGAAACACGTGTAACCATTTAGTACAACACGTGTGAGAATCTACTGAGTTTTATGTCACACAGCTACAAGTAAAGAATTGAGTAAAGAATAGTTACAAGAGAAAATATCACATCCTGCCAGTTCGCGATCAGTAAGGTTTCCATTCGACCCCAAGATGAGCTTCCAACCACATATCTGCACCATCACTAAGACCACCTATTTCCACTTCTGTAACAACGTCCAACTCTGCCCCTGGTTCAGCTCATCTGCTGCTAAACTCTCATCCATGCCTATGTTACCTCCAGACCTGAATCTTCTAATGCACTTCTGGCTGGCCTCCCATTTCCTACCCAATGTAAACTCGAGGTCATCCAAAGCTCTGCTGCCCATGTCCTTACTCACAATAAGTCCTGTTCACCTATCACCCCTATGCTTGCTGATCCACAATGGCTCCCATTCATTAAGCAATACCTAGATTTTTAAAATTCTCTTCCTTGTTTTTCAAGTCCCTCCACGGCCTTGCTCTTCCCTACCTCTGCAAACTCCTCCAGCCCCATAGCATTCTGAGATATCTGCACTCCAATTCTGGCCTCTTGAGCAACCCCAATTTTAATTGATCCACCACTGGTGGCCATGTCTTCAGCTGCCAAGGTGTTAAGCTCTGGAATTTCCTCCCAATACCTCTCTACCTCTCTTTCCTCCTTTGACCCTCCTTATAATCTACCTCTTTGATCAATCCTTTGGTCATCTGCCCTAATACCTCTTTATGCGGCCTGGTGTCAAATTTTGATTTGTAATGCTCCTGTGACGTGCTTTGGGCTTGTTATTATATTAGAGGTGCTATATAAACACAAGTTGTTATTTTAACTTGCTTGAATTCTGAAAGAAACATCAGTCGGGATCAGCCGTATTACTGGCTGTGGTTACTACTGTTCATACATTAAAGGACCGACCGATTATTCTAGAGCGGGGTGTCCAATCTTTTCGCATGGGGGAACCGCATTATAATTTCTGTCCTACATAGGGGGTCGGTGAGCAAATTTCAGAAAAATAAAGATTAGAAATGTATTTTACCATTAATCAAAACCACCAAAAACGTGCATTTTTGTGAACAAGTTTTAAATGAGAAGGCTAATTTAATAACTTACTTTCTCGCCACTATTTTACTGAGATACTTGGCATTGTTTTAGATTGTAGAAGTAGACAATGTCAGCCCACATGCTTGATGTAGCAATTGAGGAGTAATCAGATAGTTGTCCATCTGTCATTAATGATCTTGATCACTCTGTGTGTGTCTCTCTCTCTGATTCCCTCTCTCTCTGTCCCCCCCCTCTTTCTCTCTGTCTCCCCCCCCCCCCTCCATCTCTCGCTGTCTCCCCCCCTCTCTGTTTCTGCCTCTCTTTCTGTCTCGTCCTCATTCTCTGTCCCTCCCTCCCTCTGTCCCCTTCTATCTTCTGTCTCTTTATCTCTGCCTGTGCCTCTCTATCTGTCTCTCTCTCTCCCTCCCTGCCTGTCTGTCTGTCTCTTTCTCTATGTGTCTCTGTCTGTCCCCCTTCCCTCTGTGACCCCACTCCTCTCTGTGTCACCCTCCCTAAAGCAATATATTGGCATCCTTGGTTTGTTCTCAATTTATCAGATTAAAGGAGCAATTAAAGAAGCAACAGGGTTTACTAGATAGATATCAGGCTGATTTTTTTCCCCTCCCGAATCAGGAGGTGCTGAGGTTAATGGAAGAATTCTACGGCTGCCTAGACAAAATCAGCTAATTCACTCCCAAATTACAGATGGAACCTAGAAAATTCTTTACATAGTCCATCTAGTCATTAGACAAACTTGATGAAACTCAATTAGGGAATGGCGCAATGTTATAATCAGGTGAGAAATGAGTCTGGGGTTCCCTCTCAGCCTTCACCTGGTCTTAGTGTAACAGGATTTAATTTTAAATACACCGTGTTTTTAGCTCCCCCTTGGTGAATCCTTGTTCACCACTTCCCAATTATAAGACAAAGAGACCAGCACATTCAGCCTTTCTTAGGTTTAAAGAAGAAAAGTTGAAATTTATTAAACTTAAAACTCTAATTTGGTTAACACCTCTGGATACACGACATGTCCACATTAGCATGCATACATGATACACACATGCAAATAGAGACAGAAAAGAGCAGAAGAAATAAAGTGGAAAAGTTTGAGGCAATATCTGAAGAGTTGTTGTTATGGTTCTTCGAGCTCACTGTAGAATCCTTGATTGTAGGTAGATCTTGCTTTTTGTTGGGGCCCAGTATTCTTCTTAAACCTTTTTTGCTGTAGGATACTTTTCTCTCTTGGGGTTCATGTGTCTTCAGTGGATTCAAAGGCTAGAGATGGGAGCAGACAGATCTTCTCAGTCCAGGAGCAAACAGTCACTCTCAGTTCAAACTGTTTGTACAAATTCAAAAAACCTCAGGTTGCCCAGCAGGTTAGTCATGTGATGAGCAGGTTTGACCATGTCTGTTTGTGATTTGGCCATCTTAGCAGTCAACCTGCGAGCTCCCCCACCTTCAACGTCTGGTCATCAAAAGTCCATTGTGGGTTGAATGTGTCAGGGAATGGCTGCTTTGTCCTTCTAAACACTGTCTGTTAATATGCAAATGTATTTTCCAGCCATGGCTGATCTGTTAACAAGTCCTTTCTTCACTCAGTAACAGTTTCAAATCTATGTTCATGACAAAATTAATGTGCCTCATTCTTGGCATGGGGTGGGGGCTTCGCATGACAGGCAGCGTAAACCTTTTTGTTTATAAAAGCACACAGTACAACGATATAAATCAAGTTTGAATGTAGGTAGAGGAGGAGGCCATTTATCTCCTTCTCCCTGCTCTGCCATTCAATTAGACATTGGCTTAACTCATTTACCTGCCTTTGTTTCATATCCCTTGATACCCTTGACAAAAATCTATTGACCTCAGTCTTAAAAGTTTCAATTAACTGAGCATTCACAGCCTTTTGGAGGGGAGAGTTACAGACTTCCACCATCCTTTGTCTGAAAATATGCTTCCTATTTCACTCCCAAATGGCTCAACTCTAATTTTAAAATTGCCGTAACAGATGAAATAGTTTCTCTGTATCCACCCTTTTGAATTTCTTTATTGGTTTAAGCACCTCGATTGTATTACCCCTCAACCTTCCAAACTCAAGGGAATACAAGCAACCTGGCATCATAATTTAACCCTATAAGCACCACTATCATTCTGGTGAATCTGTTGTAAACCCTTCCAAGGCCAATATATCTTACTTGAGCTTTGATGCCCAAAATTGAATGCAGTACTCCAAATGGGGTCTGACCAAAGTTCTGTACAACTGAAGCATCAATTCCTCACTGTTGAATTCCAACCCCCTTGAGATAAAGGCCAACATTCCATCAGCTTTTTTGATTGCTTTTTGTACCTGTGCACTAGAATGATTTGTGTATGTGGACATTTAAATCCCTTTGCTCCGCCACAGCTCCTAGTCTCTCTTTGAAGCAGATTATTATTTTACTTCTGTGTGACAACATCATCAAAAGCAAAGTGATGCATCAGGGTTCACTGCATACCAGCTGGAGGTGTACTAAACAGCCTGAGACACCAGGGCTAAATGTTATCAGCAGGGTTAATAGCTGGGGAAACACCGAGTCTACACCCTGCAAAGCTAGTGCAGAACAGCTGCGAAACTATCCTCAAATTATATTGAGTTCAACATGGATTTTGCAGACTCTTAAACCTCACATCTCAAAATCCCAGGCCACCACCACCTTGCCAACCTTTCTCATAGAGCCAGAGAGTCATTACAACACAGAAGGAGGCTATTCAGTCCATCGAGCTCATGCCAGCTCTTTGTAGAGCAATCCAATCAGTCCCATTATCCGGCTGCATCTCCATCGACAAGGCACAAGTCAAGAGTGTATTGGAATACTCTTCACTTGCCCTGGGTAAGTGCAGCTCCAACAACACTCTGGAAGCTCAACACTATCTAGGACAAAGCAGCCCACTTGATCGGCACCCCATCCACCACCTTCAACATTCACTCCCTCCACCACTGGCACACCGTGGCAGCAGAGTGTACCATCCACAAGATGTACTGCAGCAACTCGCCAAGCCTCCTTCAACAGCACCTTCCAAACCTGCGACCTCTATTAACTAGAAGGACAAGGATAGCAGATGAATGGAACATCACCAGCTGCAAGTTCCCCTCTAAGTCAAACATCATCCTGACTTGGACCTATATAACTGTTTTTCCACTGTCATTGAGCCAAAAACCTGGAACTGCCTTCCTAACTACCCACATGAGGTAGACTGCAGCAGTTCAAGAAAGTGGCTCACCACCACCTTCTCAGGGGCAATTAGGAATAGGCAACAAATGCTGTCCAAGCCAGCGACGCCCACATCCATGAAAGAATTAAAAAAAGGTCCAGCAATGCCTCCTTCCCAGTTGGACCGTGAACATACTGGTCGAGGGAGTTGCCTGAACACCATTTCAAAAATTTCTCCCCCTCTTTTCCCTTTACTCTAACATTATCCCAATCGATATTTGGGTAATTAAAGTCCCCCAATATCACCATTCTACAGTTCTTGCATATCTTTGCACCTTTAACTTTCTCCCTCACTATTTGAAGGCCTATAGAGCACCCCCAGTAGCATGATCATATCCTTTTTGCTTTTCAACTCTCATAAAATGGATTCTGTCATTGCCTGCTCAAGGACATCCTCCCGTTCCAACACTACAAGATCTTCCCTAATCAGTACTGACACCCCACCTCCCTATTTTTCCTTCTCTGAACACTTTGCATTCTTAAATATTAAGCACCCAGTCCTCACCAGTTTTAGCTATGTTTCTGTTATTGCCACTGTACCATAATCCTACATGGCTGTTTGTACTTATAACTCACTAACCTATTCACCACACTTTGTGGGTTTACATACATGCATTGTAAGTCTGTTTTTATATTCCTCATATTCCTTCTTAGTCTGCTCCTACTGAATATGGTACCACTTTCTTCTCTACTGCTATCCAACACTCTCATTCCTTTATGCCCCTATTCCACTTTTCTACTTCTATATTCTGGTGCCCACCCCCCTGCCAATTTAGTTTAAACGCTTCCCAACAACACTAGTGAAGCTTCCCATGAGGACATCGGTCCCAGGCCTGTTGAGGTGCAACCTGTCCCTTTTGAATAGTTGCTTCCTGCCACAGAACTGGTCCCAATGTTCAAAGAATCTGAAAATTTCCCTCCTGCACCATGCTTCAAAGCATGTACTGATCCTCTCGATATTCCTATTTCTACTCTCGCTAGCGTGTCGCATTGGGAGTAATCCAGAGATTACTACTTTCAAGATCCTACTTTTTAACTTCCTCCCTTGCTCCTGAAAATCTGATTGTAGGATTTCAATACCTGCTCCCTCTGTGTCGTTGGTACCGACATGCGCCACAACTTCTGGCTCACTCCCTTCCAGCTGCAGAATATTTTGCACCCTCTCCATAATGTTCTTTATCCTAGCAGCAGGGAGGCAACACACAATGTGCAACTCACGATGACTGCTACAGAAATGCCTGTCTGTCCCCCTAACTATGGAATCTCCTATTGTGTCTGCATTTCTACTCTTTGTTGTTCTCTCCTACGTAGTCCCTTGCCAATTGATGCCAAGGTTTGGACAGCACTCCTTCAAGGTTCTGTCATCCCCAGTAGTCTCAAATGTTGAGTATCAATTTAAGAGTGATACACATCCTGAAGGCTCTTACATTTGCTTCCTGTTCCTACTCTTCCAGATGGCCACCCATCCATTATCCTGAACCCTCACTGCCTGTGGGGTGACCGCCTCCTGGAATGTACGATCCAGGAAACTCTCATCCTCACTGATGCTCCGCAGTGACTCTAGCTGCCCCCCAAGCTCAGAAATCCTGTGTTCCAGCTCAAGCAGTTAGAGACACTTCTTACACAGGTGGTCCCGCAAGACACATGAAGTGTCCTGAGGTTCCAACGTGGCACACGAATTGAAAGCAACACGTCTCGGCTGTCCATCCATGGTCTAAGAAAAAAATCTCTATTCCCTCTTTTAGCATCCAGTTAATACCTGTATAAACTATTAATTTTAATGAATGCCTCTAGACCTGCTCTGTGCTAATACTCTTAATACTAACTCCCTTAATATTATACTTACCCTGATTGAAATTTCACTTGTTAGTTCACGAGTTAACCTATAAATTTAATACAGTACTTTATAGTTTCCTGGTCCTAGCATAAAGCACTGCCTTAGCTGTTTTTTTTTAAATTTAAAACTCACCAACCAAACAACTACCTGCTATCCTCTGACATGATCCCTTTCTTTTTTGAAATCCACGCTGTTCTCCCACTCTCGCTCTCTCTTTAATTCACCACCGCTGTTGCTGGTGTATCTGATTAAATCTGCACTATTCCACCACTCACTCTCTTTTTTATCTTCTGCCATCGCTGCTGGTTTCTCTCATCAGGTTCGTGCTGTTCCCTGCTCTCTCTCTCTCTTTTATCCAATGCCACCACTGCTGGTGTCTCTCATGAGGTTCTCATCCCGACTTATCCAACACTCATTGAACTTCCCAATCATACGAACATACATCGAAACATATGAATTAGGAGCAGGAGTAGGCCACTTGGCCCCTTAAGGCTGCTCCATCATTCAACAAGATCATGGCTGATCTGATTGTAACCTCGACTCCACATTCCTGCCCACCCCCAATACCCTTTCACCCCCTTGCTTATCAAGAAGCTATCTACCTCCGCCTTAAAAACCTTTAAAGACTTTGCTTCCACAGGTTTTTGAGGAAGAGAGTTCCAAAGACTCACGACCCTTTGAGAGAAAACAACTCTCCTCATTTCTGTCTTAAATGGGTGACTCCTTATATTTAAATAGTGACCCCTAGTTCTAGAGTCTCCCACAAGAGGAAACATCCTTTCCACATCCACCCTGTCAAGACCCCTCAGAATCTTATATACTTCAATCAAGTCACCTCTTACCCTTCTAAACTCCAGCGGAATCAAGCCTAGCCTATCCAACCTTTCCTCATATGACAACCCACCCATTCCAGGTATTAGTCTAGTAAAACCTTCTCTGAACTGCTTCCAATGCATTTACATCTTTCCTTAAATAAGGAGGCCAATACTGTACACAGTACTCCAGATGTAGTCTCACCAATGCCCTGTATAACTGAAGCATAACATCCCTACTTTTGTATTCAATTCCCCTCGCAATAAACAATAACATTCGATTAGCTTTCCTAATTACTTGCTGAACCTGCCGCTTCTTTTAACACCCTAGGATGAAGTACATCTGGAGCCGAGGACTTGTCAGCCCACGGCTCCAACAATTTGTTCAGTACCACTTCCCTGGTGATTGTAATTATAGCAGTATTGGAAGACCTCGTCCCTTATAAGACCCACAGAATTCCCTAGCCCAGGAATCATGTATCCAGATCCTGGCTTACTATCCAGCAGTTTTCAGTGGCAGTATGCAGGAGGGGCTGTGAATTTTTTGGCTCAGTCTCTTAAAATGTTCCTGACAACTGAAAGAGTAATTAAAGTGGGGTCAGTATGTTTAATTCCAAAAGTAATTTCAGAGTATAGGAAAATGATGGCATTGCTCCATTAGCAATAAAACATAACATCATTTTATGCAATTAACAGATGTGTTAATGGACAGAGGAAGTCAACAATTAGCTACTACTGTTTCAGCCAAAACTAGTATTATCTATAAAAGCAACCTTTTTGTTTCACCGGGTTAATATTGTAACCCCACACACACACACATATATATATATATATAATATATAAGGTCACAAAATAAGTATGAATGAGGAGGGTTATTAAGCTATCTTAGTTCGTCCATCTAGAATGAACTTAGACACCCAGTTGGTTCTTAAATGACTCCAGGGTTCTGTACGTGGAAGTCCGACCCAAGTGTTGATCACTCTTTCTGTGAATAGGAACTTTACGACCTTTTGCGATTTGGATATCTATTGTCCATCCCTAATTGAGTAACATGCTCGGCCATTTCAGAGAGCAGTTGAGAGTCAACCACGTTGATGTGGGACTGGAGTCACATATAGGCCAAACCAGGTAACGGTGTAGGCTTATTTCCCGAAAGGGCATTAAATGAACCAGTTGGCTTGGACTCCAATACACACGAACATACGAATTAGGAGCAAGAGTAGGACACTCAGCCCCTCGAGCCTGCTCCACCATTCAACAAGATCATGGCTGATCTGATTGTAACCTCAATTCCACATTCCCACCTTCCCCGATAACCTTTCACCCTTTGCTTATCAAGAATCTATCTACCTCTGCCTTAAAAATATTCAAAGCTTCCACCGCCTTTTGAGGAAGAGAGTTCCAAAGACTCACAATGCTCTGAGAGAAAAAGTTTCTCCTCTTCTCTGTCTTAAATGGGCGACCCCTTATTTTTAAACAGTGACACCTAATTCTAGATTCTTCTACAAGAGGAAATATCCTTTCCACATACACCCTGTCAAGACCCCTCAGGATCTTATATGTTTCAATCAAGTCACCTCTTGCCCTTCTAAACTCCAGTGGATACAAGCCTAGCCTGTCCAACCTTTCCTCATAAGACAACTTGCCCATTCCAGGTATTATTCTAGTAAACCTTCCTTCCTTAAATAAGGACACAGTACTCCAGATGTGGTCTCACCAATGCCCTGTCTAACTATAGCATAACCTCCCTACTTTTGTATTCAAATCCCCTTGCAATAAATGATAACATTCGATTAGTTTTCCCAGTTCCTTGTTGTACCTGCATGCTAACCTTTTGCGATTCACGCATTAGGACCCCCATATCCCTCTGCATCTCAGAGCTCTGCAAACTCTCATCATCTAGATAATATGTTTCTTTTTTATTCTTCCTGCCAAAATGGACAATTTCACATTTTTCCACGTTGTACTCCATTTGCCAGATCTTTACCCACTCATGTAACCTATCTATATCCCTTTGTAGCCTGCTTATGTCCTCTTCACAAGTTACTTTCCAACCTATCTTTGTGTCATCAGCAAATTTAGCAAGCATACTTTCGGTCCCTTCATCAAGGTCATTTAAATAAATTGTAAAAAGTTGAGGCCCCAGCACCGATCCCTGTGACACATCACTTGTTACATCTAGCCAACCAGAAAATGACCCATTAATGCCTACTCTCTGTTTCCTGTTAGATAGCCAATCTTCTATCCATGCCAATATTTTTCCCCTACACCATGAACTTTTATTTTCTGCTTTGATATGGCACCTTATTAAATGCCTTCTGGAAATCTAAGTACAGTACATCCGCTGGTTCCCTTTTATCCACCCCACATGTTACTTCTTCAAAGGACTCCAATAAATTGGTTAAACATGATTTCCTTTTCACAAAACCATGTCGACTCTGCTTGATTACCTTGAATTTTTCTAAGTGCTCTGCTATAATGTCTTTAATAATAGATTCTAACATTTTCCCTAAGACAGATGTTAAGCTAACTGGCCTGTAGTTTCTTGCTTTCTGTCTCCCTCCCTTTTTAAATAAAGGTGTTACATTCGCTTATTTGCCAGTCTAAAGGAACCTTCCCCTAGGAAAATCTAGGAAAATTAAAACCAATGCATCAACTATATCAAATAAAAGCAAAATACTGCAGATGCTGGAAATCTGAAATAAAAACAGAAAGTGCTGGAAATATTCAGCAGGTCTGATGAAAGGTTACAGACCTGAAACATTAACTCCGCTTCTCTCTCCACACATGCTGCCTGACCTGCTGAATACTTCCAGCACTTTCTGTTTTTATTGCATCAACTATCTCAGCAGCCGCTTCTTTTAACACCCGAGGATGAAGTCCATCCGGACCCAAGGACTTGTCAGCCCACGGCTCCAACAATTTGTTCAGTACCACTTCCCTGGTGATTGTAATTATAGCTGCATGGTCCCTTTTACTGACACCAGGTTTTGCTTTCCACATTTTTTTTTAAACTGAATTCAAATTCTCAAACTGCTGTGGTAATATTTGAACTCAATTTCTCTGGATTAGTAGTTCATAACATAACCATTACGCTAGCATACGCTAAAACTGACCTTCACTAGTTTGAACCTTATTCTACTTGCAATTGAATTTAAAGCAATTATCTGGATTTACCTTGTCCATACAGTTTACTATCTTTTCTACCTCTATAAGATCACTTCTCAGATAGCAAATCCTCTCTGGCTCTTCCTTATATTGCACAAGGAATCAGTTTTGTAAATACTTTGTGTATGATAGTAGTCCTCATACTTAGCAGTAGCAAATTATTGGCTGGTAGTTTTTTTAGGAAATTTTAATAACAGGAAAGTCAGGCCTAACAAGCCTGATCCTTTACAGTTGATCCCAACCACACTTCCTGCTTTCTCATCATATCCCTCAATCCAATTGCTTTTTTTCACCAGTTAACTTCTGTTGACTGCTATGGTAACTTATGCCATATGACTATTAGTGTTAAATAGCCCTAACTAGATTCCTTTTTTATTCTTAGTTTTCCCATATTTAAAGTATATCCTCTAGTTTTTTTTTAACTTTTACACAATTTGTAATTGTAAACAATTTGCCTGGATGAATTTTACTCATCCTCCTTTACCATTTTAGAAATTCCTATTAGGTGTCATCAAATTCTCCTCTTTTTCACTGAAAACAAGCCATACCTCTTTAGCTTCTCCTCATAACTTAGAACTCCTAGGTCTGGAAGCACCTTTCTTCCTTCGATGGCAGCCACTCACTTTTCTCAATGGGTAGAAATTGGCAGCAGCCAGTTTCATGCTCAAAGACGGAAATGTGGCCACAGCGCCTGCTTGAATGGGGAGGCGTGAGACTGGCCCAGAATTGGGCTTCGGGCCTCCTCTAAATAATCTGGGAATGTTTTCAGTGCCTGTTGCACCTCCAGAGGAAGTTTGCTCTTCTGGCTGAATGAATATTGTGCCCCCTACCACTGGAGGGTGGTGGTGGGTAGGGAGTAGGAAGATGGAACACTGGTAGGGATGGTGGCAGCCATGGTGGCCAGTAGCAGCCGTCAGGAGTGCTGTGGAGATGCTCTTCTGGGATGCACCTGAATTTTAAAAAAAATTAATTAAACTCATCTTTTTAGGGTCAGTCCATTTCCAGGTAGTATCCACGGTGGGTGGTGCTGTGTGCAGCAGACTCTGCTCCGCTCCTCACAACACTAATTTCCAAAGAGGCCCTAAAACAGGCATTTGGCCCCTCAATTTGCATATGTAAATGAGGGGTTTAAAAATCCTCAGAACCAATTTTGAACCATATATCGTTCAGGCCTTCTTAAGACACAGGATGTTGGCCCCCAAAATTGGGCCACATTGTGCCTGTTTTGTGCCCGTAAGAATGGCTGCAATAAGGTCCATTTTTTACTTCTCTGCTGTAATTCACATCAACAGAGAAATCATACTGGACAGATTTTCATATAAATACTTATAACTCCCTTGCCAGAATATACATATATCGCTTTGTAAAGCATAAATCCTAAATGATTATGACAAAGATTGAACCCATAATTCTGTTTGTTCTGCTCTTTTCACTTGTGCAATTAATTATGTTTCACACGTGTTTGGCATTCTGAGTGCATTTTAAACAGGAGCAATTTGTAAAGAATTAAAAATAAAAATAAACGTTATAAATCAAAATTGTCATCTCTGCTGTGTTGTGACTAAAAACATCCCCTGAAACCTACAGATTTGTAGCTGAATCATACAAAACCTTATTCTCATCGTTCTTAATTGGAGTTCAAGTAATTATAGGCACAAAGGTGGCTACAGCAGCTCAGTTAATTAATCAACCTCCCACTAACTAGGTCAATAACGCACTTTAACCTTTCACCTGTATGAACCCATAATCACTCTGCAGAATGATGTTCCTGTAGATTTTCCTTCTCTCTCCATCTCACTCCCAGCCCCACCCACACACCCCAACAACCACCTCCAGTTTTGGAAGAAGACAGACTTTTGAAGGTGTAGCACCTTTCCTTACAAGCATAAAGCATTTGATGTTGGCACTAAGTTTCAGCTACGCATGCATAGTTTAGTCTTCCACAATCAGCAGGTCTGCTGACAGCCTTAATTAGTTAGTAGGGCTACTTTCACCTACAGCCTTTAGTTTAGAAGCTTAACTTTGTCTTCTGTGCTAATCTAGACAATTCAGAACTGGCATCACTTTGGTTTGATAATAAGTCCAGGCTCTTAATGCCTGAAAAACTTTGGTCATATCCTTGCATTCTCACCTACTAGTCCTTCCTCCAGTTTTGTACTAGCTTTTAGCTAATTGTGGCACAAAATCCTAGAACTCCCTTTGGGTCAAAATCCTGGAACTCCCTTCCTAACAGCACTGTGGGTGTACCTACACCCCAACTGCAGTGGTTCAAGAAAGCAGCTCACCACCACCACCTTCTCAAGGGCAATTAAGGATGGGCAATAAATGCTGGCATAGCCCAGATTAAAGGCCGGGCTCGGGTCTGCAAACGAAACCCGAGCCCAACAGAACCGCATCTGACCCCGAGCCCGACCTGGCCCGAGTCCTTCCATTTTTTCCCACATCCGACCCGACCCGACTCAACCCGACCATCAATTAACCTACCTTTCGTTTTTCACTTTGTTGCTGATATGTACAAGCGAAAAATAACTGTAACAAAACCACCTTTCTAGTCCATAAAGTACATAAACAGTGGAGCCACTTACCTGAGGTTGTGATAGAGCATGTCTAACCCGGCCCGACCCGACCTGACCTGAGCCCAAATGCCAGACCCGGAAGTGTGACCCAACCCGAACCCGATACATGTCATCAGGTCCCGTTGGGTTCGGGTCGGGTAGCCGGCCTTTAGCCCGGATGCCCTGAACGAATAAAAGAAAATCCCACCTCGTGCAATACATTTAGTGTATTAGTATAAACTATACACTATTATCTCTTGCATAGAAATAATTATGGCTAAAAGTTCTGTGCTTCGTGAAAAAGTGGGCATGAGTAAAAGTGATATTTCAACACTTTATTTTAACATATGTGTTTTTCGCCGAAATTAACAAAGAAAGGAATTACACTCTGTATTTGATTGAATTTATTACAAGGAATCCTGGTCACCACTATGCTGTTCATCTTTACACACTAACAAGGCACTGTAGACATATGATTTATTAACTCTCCAGAACACGACATGAGTCTCAATCTGCTGTTTTTTGTAACTCATGAAAACATGAGAAATGAAGGGAAGCGTTATATTTGATTGGAAGTGAGCAGAGGAAAGATAATTCTTGCAGGTCAAACAATCAGCATTTGTTTATCTTTTGAAAAATTCTCTTCTGGATAGGAAGGAGCTGTCTACTTTATCAGACATGTCACCTCACCTCTTCTCCCTGCACCCCTTACACACACATAAACCTTTTAATGTGACTATCTCTTTCCTTCATGTATCAAAGGGCAAAGAAAGCTACATTCAAACAGAGAATCAAAAGCCTGAAGACTGACATATGAATCTATATTACCCATAAATGAAACCAAATTCTGTATAATGTCCCTGATATTTTGATTCATCTTTATGTAAAATGTTATTGGCCCAATATTTTTATATTTTCAAAGATTGGGGAGTTTAGTACATTGCCTGGAGCTATGGCTGTCAACTTCAAAGTGGATTTGAACTCTGGAGACAGAATCGAGTAGAGACAGTGTATGGCCCTACAGGATGGCAACTGCTTTGATAATAAACAATAAGGAGTCAGTCTGGAAAGAAAATCAAATATTATAAATGACGCAATGTACCAAAAATACAGCTCGAGATTTCATATAAGCTCCAAACTTTTATCTCTAAATTGCAATTCTCATTTCAGTTCTGCCAAGCATTTGCTTTTAAAGAATCTCAAATATGTCAAATAATTGAGCTTTTGAAGAGAAGTCAATATGATACACACAGGGACATTGAAGTAATGCATGCTGTGCTGTAAATAACATTGGGGGATAAACAGTCTCTTACCCAATGTCCACAATGTTATAAAAATGGGAGAATATATCTGGAAGTTTGAGAGTCAGAAACACGTAATGCGGTCAACAGAGAAGCCAAGGGTGCTCACCACTGACCAGGAAATAAGTCTCACTGACAGATCTAGCCATCTCTCTGGCTAGAATTTCAGATGTCGAGCTGTGGAGTGGTATTTGCAGCATTCTTTACTGGACATTCACAGCCTGGACCTGGAGTGATGTCGCTAGGTCGTCCAAGCAGCCAATCACATTAAACAATTTTCACAGACTGCCAAACTGGAAACTAAAAGCAGTAAAATAAAGTTACTTGTAAAAACTTTTACGTAGAGCAAACTAAAGATTTGGACATACACGTGGGTCGAAGGCAGAAGCTAAAGTACACTGAAAAAACGTTTTTAAAATAATATTTAAAACATTTAGCTTAGAAAATCTACTAATTTATCATTTAACAGCACTCCATGATTAGAAAATTACTTTTGAATGGTCACTTCTGTTGTTCATCAAATTTTATTAATCACATCGCTGTTAAAAACCCAGTTACACGTGATTGACCAAGATGTAACTTATTAAGGGGTTCACACGATGATGTTGGGACAGGAAAGTTGAAATTCTCACTGATTTCAGTGATTGCCTGATCTGGGTGGACCATAGTTCAGCCTGCATTGAAACCCTGAGTGCCAGACCCCAACTTCAAGATTTCTGCGCTAATCTGCGCAGGCCCGGCATCCTGAAGTTGCAGTCAGTTTCAGAGAGTTAATGACGGTGAATTCACCGTCACTGCCGCACCGCAAAATTCAGTTTACAAAGATTCACCTCCGTGTATAACAGACAGCAGGAATGACCAATCCTACAGATTGACTCAATCACTAGACATTGATTGAATACTGCGCTTAAAGTTTTTTTTTGTCTGAAATAATTTAAGATAGCAACACAATAAATTTCCTTATTTAATCATGCAAATTGTTAATTAAGTTGAGAGTGGGGCAGGAGACACTTTTGTTGCCAAATGATCCAATATTTACAGGAATACATTTTTAGGGGTGATTTGGATTTTCTTCCAATCAGAAATTGTCTGATTTTAAAGCTTATTATTGATGAAATTTGTTTTGCATTTTGTCGTCTTGACACAATAAGGAACATTTCTCAACCTACTCTATAATAAGAGACGAATTGGCAATTGCATGAACACATGCTGCAAATGAAAAGCTCAGATGGGCTGAGACATATGAAGGTTGAATACTCTGATTCCTTCAGTAGCACTTTATGAGGGGCCAACATGTTATGCACTGCTGGAAGTCCTGAGCCATCTATGATGGCTTTTAAAGCATCGGCTGTATTGTTCAGCCTATTAGATAATACTTATTCTGTACAAAGGAATTTTGGAACAGACTGATTATTTAGCCTGAAAGCCTTTGCATCTATTTCATCCACAGGTTACTGAAAGTCAATGCCAAACTGAAAAAATATCCTTAAGCAACATTTTGCCACCAATACATTCATTAAAGATAGGAAGCTGAACTAACCTGATTACAAGAATCACTGAAATCAGTGGGAAAACTAACATTTTTTTATATAATCCATTATTCCAGATAAAATTAATGAGCATTTAGATACACACACATTAATCATGTAGAGTTAGCACAGATTTGTTAAAAACATGGTCATGTTTGACAAATTGAATAGAACTTTTTGAAGAATTGACCAATTGGAGAGATAAAAGGAATGTAGTAGATGTAGTCTATATGGACAGACTATTTTCTCTGGTGAGCTAATCAGTCACAAGGGTTCATCAATTTAAAGTTGTCACTCAGAGAGAGAGAAGAGTGTCATAGTGCATAGCTCTAAATTTTGTAAATAATCCCATGAAATTATACCTAAAGCAAATAGGGTACTGGGCTGCATTCATAGAATTATTCAATACAAAATAAAACACATCATTTTATCCCTGCACAAGACCTGTTAGGCCTTATTTGAATACTGTGCCCAGGTTGGGCCTCTGTGCTTGCTGGGTGATATTGAGGCTTTAGCAAAGGTTCTGAGGAAGGCCACAAGATTGATTCCTGGTTTAAAATATCTTACACTACTCAAATAGGCTTAAAAGCTGTGTCTATTTGCTTTAGAGCAGCATACACTCAGGGGAAATTTGATTGATGTTTATAAAATAATGAAGGGACCAGATTGTGTCCACATTGATAAATTATTTCAATTAGATAGGTTGGGGAGGACTAAGGATCATGCTTATAAGTTACATAAGGGTAGAAACAGATTAGATGCTGGATGGTTCTTCTTTTCCTAGTGAATAGTTGACCTTGGGAACAAGTTTGTGATTCATGCAGGGAATGTTGATTTGCTGTACACATTCAAAGGAAAGCTGGACCGGTTTCTAGCTGGAGCAGAGATCATGTAATACAAGAGGTAGATGCCAAGTAATATAAGTCATGGTCATCTTGATCTTCTGGACTAGTTTCGATCGCCTGGGGTTGGAAGTGGAGTGCCACTTTCCAGATTCATTTTCCTCTCTAATTGGCATTGGGTTTTTATCTGCTTTTATCCCCCTCTCCCATGAGGATTAAATAATCCTGGTGGGTAGGGGAGTGTCTACTTGTGATGCATAAGACATGCTACTATATGGGACAGGATGCATCAGCTGCTCTTTTCCAGTCTGACATTTCCAAATGTTCGAGAAAGGCGAGAGGAAATTTCTTTAAGCAGTTTTGCAAAGGGAGTGGTTGTGATTGAGACCACTGAAAGTAAGCTGGATAAATATTTGATGCAGAGGAAGGGCTATGGGGACTCAGCAGGGAAGTGAGATTCATTTTCGATTGCTCCAGCATAGGCCACATAGACATTATGGATTGAATGGCCTCCTTTGTGCTAGATGGTTTCATGTCTCCTGTGGTGTCATGACATCATTGAACAATGCACCATCAATTTAATTTTAGAATATGCTCTTATTTTCCCTCATAGATAAAATTCATTATTTCTGTTTATGCCTAGTGTCTATCAGATCCAGACATGTGCACTGTTTCTTCTTAATTCACCAGAAATAGTGCAAGAACTAGTGATATTGACTCCCCAGTCCTGCTGAATCACAGGTTGCTCTGACTTGAATCCCCCAATAAAGTGTTTAGGAATTAGGCTTTCTAACACCCATGCTACTGAGACACCTCTACCTCTGTTTCTTGCAAGTTTATACATCTCTGCACTGAGTTTTCTGATTTCTAGATATTGTCCAACAAACTTTCCCCTACTTAATTTTAGCTAAGGTAGTTTGGAAGAAAAATAATTAGGGCATGATCTAAGTACACCCTCAGAAAAGGAAGATGTTCAAAATTGAAGCTATTTTTTAAGCCAGACAAAGTGTTCACAGCTGTTCACTGTCGAAGAAGGTCTTAATTATGTTTCTGTTACCATAGCAATGTTTGATAATAAGCAGTGTTCCTAAGACAGGATCTCATACTGTGCTCTAATCTCCACAGAACAGAAACCAAGCATATTATTTTAAAAAGGTACGTTTTGTGTTTCTCAAATGTTGTCATGTTTTATGATCCGTGCTCTCATCTATACTGACTTTTCTTATATTTTACAAGTGAAAATACTGCTATTCCAAGCACAAGAGCAGCATACCACACAAACTAGTGCGATTCTGCACTCTCATGGGATTTCACTTTCAATGGGAAAAGGGAGTCAGAAACTTATTTTAAAAGGGGACTCAAGTTTATTTCTAAATTCGGCAATCTCAACCAATAGACTTGTAGATTATCACAAACTAGTTTTAAGTTTAATTAATCAAATAACTTTATTGGATAAAAAAATGAAAAATGAATAACTAACCGCAATATAACACACAGACATTCAGAGTAGAAGTTACAGCATGTAACTGCTTGAAAACAAAGTGATAAAGGTTGAAATCCCTGCATTAAATTACTTTTTTTTGCATTTACATTTTATGTACACAGTGATTCTTTTCTTATGTCTCACCACTGCAGATTTTGAACTAGCTTGACTTAACACTCGAGAGTTCCTAACAGATTATTTCAACTCAATTCCACTCAGCTCAACTCAACTTAACTCAGACACTTAAATATTCTTCCAACGGTTGGGAATTTTAATAACTGACAGCCAGATTCATAAGCAACTGGCTGTCACACATGCAACTGAACAAATCACACAGTATGTGTTTGTTTGAATGTGGTCCGTCTCCTTTCTCAAGCCTGGAGTTTAAAAACCAGTTTGAATTGCCTCACAACATTCGTGTCAATCGATAGACTTCCTAGCCTGCTCTGAGAAGTTTGCTGCCTGCCCCTTTAAGGGTGGTGGCCTGCCTCCTATCCAATGGCAATATGTTGCTTTTCCACCTCCTGCTATTGGAGCACAGCCAACTGTCTAGCCAACAAGTTCTTTGTAGGCCATCTTCTGCAACTCACAGTATCTCTGTGCGCCTTCCACCCATTGTAACCTCTCGTCCTCGTTTTCCTCCTCTAGATTAAACGTAGCAAGAAGAAACAGAGGAGAAAAAGGATCCACCAGCTCACTCTGCTTCAATACATGATCCCATATTCTCACCCATAACTTCATTAGTTCTCTTCTTCCAACTGTTATGACCTCAGTGAGACTGTTAACGTTAAAACACGAGATTTGATCTTCCCAGACCAATTGAAAGGATCACATATTTTAAGACTTTTATTACAACAACTAAACTAAAAATCACTATTAACTAAACAGTACTTTGTAAGTAGCTAATACTACCAATTGCAAGAAAGAGTTATTTTTTCTTCACCTATTAAAACACTTGAAAACCTCACAACACATTTATACATTACATGACCCTCCTTTAAGCAATATCTTTGCAGCTAAAAGTTCAAACTCCTCCCCGTTGCAAAGGGTTGGATCTCCCAGACCTTTTCAATGTCAATGTCCTCTTTGCTCACTTCTTCCGAGCCCTTTCGACCTGGACTTCTGTGACTAAGACGATCTCTGGTGACCCGAGAGGTCTTTTTTCTTCTCAGCAAACCTCAACTTTCAAATCAAGTTCAAGTCTTCGCAGCCTTTTGCTGTATCAGTGTTCTGAGAGCAGGTGTTCCCTCTCTCTCTTCTTCTGAAACTGCCAGTGCTGATCCTTTCTTCCAGTCTTCTTTACAACCTTCCAGACTTCGCAAAGGCTGTAGAATTTATCCAGAATCAAAAGGACAATAGTCATTTGCTTTTCACTATGCAGAGCCCACAAGTCTGGCCACAGCAGAATCACCCGGGCCTTCCTTTGTTTCCAGGTGTTAGCAATTGCAACTTGCATTTGCATTTTCAGAGCCACTGGTTCCTTGTTTATGATTTGAGAGTCTGGGAAAGGGAAATCCATTGTCCATCAGATGTTACCACCTTGTATTTTGCTTTTCAAAATGGTCTTTGATCTGGGCTCCTTGTTGCCCTGGTAACCAAGATTCCTGTCTTCTTTCTGGACAGACTTGGCGCGACATCACTGCATCAAAGATCCTTCCTAGACTACATTAAAAATCATAGTTTTTAAAATATAATCATGCAACAAAGTCCAGCTTTCATAGCAGCACTCACCAGCCCAGAGAGAGTAACCCAGATATAAGATGAGGACATTGCATGGGATGAAACATTAAACATAGCTGAGACAGAGGAGTAGGGAGTCTAGAGGACCTCATGCTAGGCCCCCACCTGCCAAGAATGAGGCACATTAATTTTGTCATGAACATTGATTTTAAACTGTAACTGGAATGAAGAAAGGACTTGTTAAACAGATCAGCTGTGCCGGAAAATACATTTGCATATTAACAGACAGAGTTTGGAAGGAAAAAGCGGCCATTCCCTGACACATTCAACTCACAATGGACTTTTTATCACAAGACGTTGAAGGTGGGGGAGCTTGCATTCCAGGTTGACTGCTAAGATAAGCATAATGAGAGAGGAAGTACGAGAGGGTCTGACATCCTTGAAAGTGGATAAATCGCCAGGGCCAGATGGATTGTGTCCCAGGTTGTTAAAAGAAGCCAGGGAAGAAATAGCAGATACACTGAGGTCATCTTCAAATCCTCATTAGATACAGGAGAGGTACCAGAGGTTTGGAGGTCTGCGAACATTGTACCATTGTTTAAAAAGGGTGCAAGGGATAGGCCAAATAATTATAGGCTGGTCAGTCTGTCATTGGTGGTGAGTAAATTGTTAGAATCTGTTCTGACGGACAAGATAAAGTGCCACTTAGAAAGGCATGGATTAATCAGGGATAGTCAGCGTGGATTTGTTAAGGGAAAGTCATATCTTATTAACTAATTGAGTTTTTTGAGGAAGTAACAATGAGGATTGATGCGGGTAATGCAGTGGATGTGGTCGACATGGATTTTAGAAAGGCATTTGACAAGGTCCCACATGGCAGACTGGTCAGAAAAATGAAAGCCCTGAGGATCCAGGGGAATGTGGATCCAGAATTGGTTCAGGGACAGGAAACAAAAGGTAGTAGTCGATGGATGTTTTTGTGAATGGAAAGCTGTTTCCAGTGGAGTTCCACAGGGCTCAGTGTTGGGTTCCTTGCTGTTTGTGGTATATATTAATGATTTGGAATTAAATGTGCGAGGCATGATTGGGATATTTGTTGATGACAAAAAAATTAGCCGTGTAGTTGATAGTGAAGAGGATAGCCATAGACTCCAAAAAGATATCAATGGTTTGGTTGAGTGGGCAGAAAAGTGGCAAATGGAATTCAATCCAGAAATGAGGGAGGTAATGCGTTTGGGGAGGGCAAATAAAGTGAGGGAATACATAATAAATGGGAGGATAGTGAGAAACCTTGGAGTGCATGTCCACAGGTGGCAGGACAGGTAGATCGAGTGGTAAAGAAGACGTATGGAATGCTTTCCTTTATTGGCCAAGGTATAGAATTCAAAAGCAGGGATGTAATGCTGGAACTGTATAAAATGCTGGTTAGGCCGCAGTTGGAGTATTGTGTACAGTTCTGGTCACCACATTACAGGAATGACATAATTGCTCTGGAGAGAGTACAGAGGAGATTTGCAAGAATGTTGCCAGGGCTGAAAAGTTGCAGCTATGAGGAAAGATTGGATAGGCTAAGATTACATTTCTTAGAACAGAGGAGGCTGACTTAATAGAGGTGTACAAAATTATGAGGCGCCTAGATAGAGTTGACAGGAAGGACCTGTTTCCCCTAGCTGAGAGGTCAATTACAAGGTGGTGCAGATTTAAGGTGATTGGTAGAAGGATTAGCGGGGACATGGGGAAAACTTTTTCACCCAGAGAGTGGTGAGTGTCTGCAAATTCTGCCAGGAACGGTGGTGAGGGAGAAACACTCAATTCTTTTAAAAGGTACCTGGACATGCATCTGAAGTGCTGTAACCGGCAAGGCTGTGGACCAGGTGCTAGAAGGTGGGATTAGATTGGGCAGCGAGTTTTTTATTCGGCTGGCATGGACATGACGAGCTGAATGGTCTCCTTCTGTGCTGTAATTTTTCAATAGTTCTATGCTTCTAAAATGGCCGAATACACAAATTGACATGGTCAAACCAGCTAGTCACATGACTAACCTGCTGGGCAACCTGAGTTTTTAGAATTTGTGCAAACAGTTTGGGCAGAAAACAGAATGCTCCTGAACTGAGAAGATCTCTCCTGGCTAGCTCGCCACAGACTCTCCTGTCTGCCTGCTCCCGTCTCTTTCTCACAAGCCTCTGAATCCACTGAAGACACATGAACCCCAAGAGAGAAACATTTCCTACAGGTTTAAGAAGAATACTGGACCCCAACAAAAAGCAAGATCTACCTACAATCAATAACTCTACAGTGAGCTCGAAGACCCGTAATAAAAATTCTTCAGATATTGCCTCAAACTTTTCCACTTTATTTTTCTTCTGTTCTTTTCTGTCTCTATTTGCATGTGTGTATCGCATATGCATACTACCATGGGCGCGTCGCGTATCCGTAGGCGTCAACCGAATTAGAGTTTAAGTTTAAGTTTAATAAATTTCAACTTTTCTTCTTTAAACCTGATAGCCTGTTTGTGCTGGTTTCTTTGCTTTATAATTGGAAAGTGGTGAACTAGGATTCACCGAGGGGGAGCTAAAAACATGGTGTGTTGAAAATTATACCCTGTTACTGTAAGGCCAGATGAAAGCTGAAAGGGCATTCAAGACCTCTTTCTCACCTGGTTGTAACAGAAATTTGGGTGCAAGCGTCCGGAATTGACCCACAGCCAAACAAGAAATTGGAAGTGGAAAACCAAATTGTTACCAAGCAAAAAAGAGAAAGACTTCAATACAGGTTTTCTTGTGGTTGTGTGTGATTGAATACTAACATGTCTGCAATTGAAACTAGTAGCTCTCCAAGCCAGGGTGAAGTAAATTGGCATAAGTTAAAAGCACTGTCTATGGAGGAGTTGAGGAAAATGGCTGAGCAGTGTGGGATCGTACATGGCAAGGCTAGGAAGTCTGAACTCCCCAGGCTAGTGGTCAACCATTTTTCCCTTGAATCTGAAGAAGCAGAAACAGGGTTAGAAGCAGACTCCGACAGGGTATTGTTAGCAAAGATATAATTGGAACAGAGGAAACTTGAATTTAAGGAGAGGGAGAGAGAAAGAATATGCCGGAAGGAATGGGAAGAGAGAGTTGAAGTGGCTTGAGTTACCTAGGGGGCGACAGAATAACCCCAGTGAAAGCATGGCCAATATGGAGGAGCATAATTCAGGGATCTGTACAAAAGTTTTAAAACGAGCTCAACTAATTCCAAAATTCATTAGGGTGGATGTAGAAGAATTTTTTGTGTCTTTTGAGAAACTGGCAAGGCAGTTAAAATGGCCAGCTGAGACCTGGCCTCTTTTACTACAAAGCAAGCTAACTGGAAAAGTCCATGAGGTTTATTCCCCGTTGCCAGATAAGAGTTCATCAAATTATGAACTGACCAAAAATGCTGCCCTCGGGGCATATGAATTTGTACCTGAAGCCTATCGCCAAAAGTTTAGAACCCTCAAGAAGCAAGCTAATCAAAATCATCTGGAGTTTGAAAGAAGTTAGCAGCTGGCTTTGATCAGCGGCTGAGGGCTCTTAAAGTACAGCTCAGCTATGAGAATCTCAGAGAAGTAATTCTGTTAGAGGAATTTAAATACTCTCTCCCACTCTCCATCAAGACCCATGTAGAGGAACAGCGGGTCCAGAGAGCCTGGCAAGTGGCCGTCCAGGTCGATGAGTTTGCTTTAATTTATAAGTCGGTTTCCCAGGGGAGAACCTTTCCTAGTCACCCCCACAAATCCAAAAGGGACAAAGGGTGGGAAGGTAAAAGGAGCCCAAGCCATCCCGGGAGAGAAAGGAAAGCTGGAGACACAGTGGGTCCTCCCTGAGCCAAAACGAAAGGTGCTGTGAGCAAGAGTGAGACCTGGAGACCTGTGTGCTTCCATTGTAATAAAGCAGGGCATTTAAGAGCTGACTGCTGGAAACTAAAAGGAAAACCTGTCGGGCTAATCAGGGCTCACCCACTCAGTGAAGACCCTGATGGAAAGCACAGCCGAGAAAGCTATGGCTAAAACTGCAGTAAGAGTGAGACCCAGCAAGTCTACCACTGCAAGTGCAGGAAAATTTAATAGGCTTCCTTGAGGGTTATCAGGGTTTTGTGTCTGAAGGGAGAGTAACTCCATACCCCTCGAGTGGGGCAAGCTAGCCCATAGTGATTCTCAGGGACACAAGGGCCACTAGATCCCTTTTACTGGGAAAAGGCCTGACCTTTCCCCCCAGAGAGTGCAGCGAATACCAAAATGGTGGTGAGTGGTATTGGACGGCAGCGTATGCCTGTACCTGTACACTGGGTGCGACCTAGTTTCGGGACCGATGACCTTAGGGATTGTCCCGAATTTGCCTGTGGACAGGGTTGACCTGCTGCTAGGTATTGATCTGGTGGGGGTGAAGGTGGTAGCCCCCCAGTAGTGAAAGAAAGATCGCAGGAGGAAAGAGAGACAGGGTAGTGGCGGGAGACGGACCCTTGCAGTTTCCCTGAATGTGTTGTGGATCAGGCCATGATGAAACCAGTTCCCCCAAAGGAGACTCCATGGCACTGCAGGCAGATGACCATGAGGTTTGCCTGTCCAAGATTTTCTTTGGAAAGTTAAGAGACCCAGGGAATGAATTAATTGGATTTTCCCTAGATGAGGCTCAGCAAACCAACCCAGTATTAAGAGAGTTTGCACAGGTTGCCCAGTCTGAAAGTGAAGCAGAGGGAGACCCTGATTGCTACTATTTAAATAATGAGGTACTGATGAGGAAATGGAGTTCGAGTCATACTGCACTGAAACAGGCCCTGCGGCCCACCGAGTCTGTGCTGACCATCGGCCACCCATTTATACTGATCCGACATTAATCCCATATTCCCTACCACTCTCCTACCACCTACCTACACTAGGGGCAATTTACAATGGCCAATGTACCTATCAACCTGCCAGTCTTTGGCAGTGGGAGGAAACCGGAGCACCCGGTAGAAACCCACGCGGTCACAGGGAGGACTTGCAAACTCCACACAGGCAGTACCCAGAATTGAAGCCGGGTCACTGGAGCTGTGAGGCTGCGGTGCTAACCACTGCGCCACTGTGCCGCCCACAGTTCTCCTCACAGACCTGAGTGCAAGGAATGGACAGTAGTTCACCAGTTAGTGGTGCGACAGCGATACCGGAGAGAAATATTAAGAAGGGCCCACGAGACTACAGTGGCTGTACATGCCGGTATACAAAAGACCAAAGCCCGCATAAGACAACAGTTTGACTGGCTAAAACTCCGCAAAGATGTGGTGGTGTACTGCAGGAGTTGCCACATGTGCTAGGTTGAGGGGAAACCCCAACCTACAGTGAAACCTGCACCGCTAAGTCCTGTTAGGAGGATCCTCCAGCAGAGGGCTGGTGAACTGTAAGGGACCCCCACCAAGAACAAAAAGGGACTGGCAGGCACAAGGCTGGCAAAAGGTTAGGCAGAGAAGGGCAAAAAGTGACCAAGAGGCCAGGTTAAAGGAAGTCCGGGTTTAATCCCAGATGAAAACCCCAACTGTCCTGTCAGCCAACCCTGAAAAATGTGAAAAGTTAGACTCCACATCCTCCTACCTAAATGCAGACACTAGAAGCACCCCACCAGAATTGCTAACAGCATTTACAGGAACCTGCAGAGACGAAGAAAGACCTCTAGGGGACAGAGAAATCATGAGGGTGATGCCACACCTAGTTGATATGCCACAGGGGAGTGCAGTAGAGTCTGCACAAATACCTGAAGGCAGGAGTGTCCTCTGGAACAAAGGGGAGATTAGCAAAGAATCCTCCCCCACAGTCAGAAAAAAAGTGAACTACCCATCCCCTTAAGTCAAAAGACTTTGCATGACTCAGCAAAGCACTGAAAGAGAGTTTAGGATAGACCTGCCACTACTGACTCTTTTTTTTAAAAAAGTTACCTCAGCAGGAACAAAGACCCTAGGCAGCCATGGAAATGGGCAAACGGAAGAGGAACTTCCCAAAAATAAAAGAACCACCTGTTTATTGGGATCCCAAAAAGGCAGCAATTAAAGCAGCACTGGCACCAAGAGAAGACAAGCTGTAATACGTTTTAGGATTTATGAATGAATGGGAATGAATGGGAGAAATGTATGTTTTTTTCTGTATCCTACATTTTTCTCTCGTCCCTATTAATGAAATGCGCTTTTCTCAAATCGGATTTCATGCCGCTGGGTGTGGAGGTGTCATGCCAAGAATGAGGCACATTCATTTAATTTAACAAATTAATGTTACTGGAGTGAAAAATGACTTGTTAAACAGATCAGCTGTGGCTAGAAAATTCATTTGCATATTAACAGACAATTCCCTGACATATTCAACCCACAATGGACTTTTGATCACCAGACGTTGAAGCTGGGGAGCTTGCATTCCAGGTTGACTGCTAAGATGGCCAAATACACAAACGGACATGGTCAAACCACTAGTCACATGACTAACCTGCATGACTAACAATCTGAGTTTTTTGAATTTGTACAAACTGGTTGGGCAGAAAGCAGAATGCTCCTGATATGAGGAGATCTCTCCTGTCTGCCTGCTCCCATCTCTTTCTCACAAGCCTCTGAATCCACTGAAGACACATGAACCCCAAGAGAGAAAAGTCTCCTACAATGAGCAAGGTTTAAGAATAATACTGGGCCCCAATGAAAAGTAAGATCTACCTACAATCAAGGACTCTACAGTGAGCTCGAAGACCCGTAACAAAAACTCTTCAGATATTGCCTCAAACTTTTCCACTTGATTTTTCTTCTGCTCTTTCCTGTCTCCATTTGCATGTGTGTATCGTGTATGCATGCTGGCATGGGCCGTCGTGTATCCGCAGGTGTTAATTGAATTAGAGGTTAAGTTTAATAAATTTCAACTTTTCTTCTTTAAACCTAAGAAAACCTATTTGTGCTGGTCTCTTTGCCTTATAATTGGAAAGCGATGAACAAGGATTCGCCAAGGGGGAGCTAAAAACACATATTTAAAATTAGTCTCTGTTACAGTAAGACCAGGTGAAAGCTGAAAGGGAACCCTAGATCTCTTTCTCACCTGATCATAACAGTCGTGAGATGTCATGCCTCGCCTGAAGGGCCCGCAGACTCCAATCTCACGAATCCTGCTTTGAAAAGAAGTAAGCAACACAAATATGTCCTCTTGAGTGTGTAGTAGATGGCAGGAATAGTGGTGCATCTTACTGCCATCCTAACCGGCATTATAAAATGAGGTTAATCACTACTGCAGTATTCTGGAGCATGGGGCAGCTGCAGGAACATCTACAGACACTGGCTACTGGCCCACAGAACTACAAAAGCAAGTCAGTTAATCCTCATAGATGTACGGACATTTTGCCATTGAGATCTGTGAAACTAGATTGGAAAATGAGGTATCTTCTGCAAGCCATTGATGCTGGTATCTGACTTCTAGATCTTACTGGAGCTATTATCCTTCCTGCTGATCAGTGGACAGCCAGAACCAGGGACCTGAACCTGTTGCATAGCTGTATTCTACTCACATACTGCTGTAGCCTCTCAGGATAACAACATGTTTGAAGCTCCAGCCAGCTGTCTGCACATATGACAGAAAGGGGATGGCAGCTGGTGTCCAAGGAGCAGCAACAAAGTTTCAGCCTGCAGGTTAGGCCCATTCCAATCTGTATCTTCATTAGATAAGGTCCACTTCAGTACCAAAGGTGTATTACAAACACACCCACCCTGCATAAACTGTGCAAGTGGGTAATTAAAATAATTTAGGATTGCCATGAGCTGAAAGAAGGAAGCCATTAAGCCCAGCACGTCTTTGTTGGCTCTTTGCTAGAGCAATTCAAAATGAATCCCACTGCCCAAGCTCTCACTATAGTCCTCTGTCTTCCTCTGTTTCAAATGTTCATATAACTATGTCTGCCTCAACTACTCCTTGTAGCATTTCATTCAATGCTCCAACAACATACTGTGTTGCTTCTCTCCTCACATCTTTAGTGATAATTTGAAATTGTTTGAAATTGATGACCCTTTGTCACGGACTCGCCATCCAAGGAAAATAATCTTTCACTACTTACTTTTTCAAAGCGCTTCATAATCTTAAGAACATCTATTTAATTTCCTTTTAGCCATCCCTATTCTAGTGGAAATAGTCCCAGTATCCCATGTCCAACTCATAACTACAGTTAACCATCCCTAGCATCACCCTGCTAATCTATGCTGTATGCTCTCCATGCCTTGAATATTTTTCTCTATGAGGTGTATTGAAAAAATAATTGAAAAAATGTTCCAGAAAATCCATGCTTTAAAGATGCCAGACTCCAGTTAGACATCATGTCGGCACCGAGAGTTTGGGCCGAACAGGTCCCGAATTATAGCCTAATGAATATTTTGCATAAATTCATCATTACTTCTTTACTTTTGGACTTCTATTTATAAAACCAAAATTCTGTTCATTTTTAATGGGTTTATCTATATGCTTTCGCACCTTCAGAGAATTATGCATCTAAATCCCCTAGGTCTGTCTGATCATCCTCCAGTGTCTCTCCATTAAATGTATACTCTCATTCTTTCTTCTTCCTCCCAAAATATATTATCTCACACCTCTCCACATTAAATTTCATCTTCCTGCCCATTCTACTAACCAGTCTATGTCCTTCTGAAATCTTTCATGGTCCTCAATATTTACTGAACCTCCTCTTTTTCTATCCCCAGTAAATTTTGTGATTGGGTTTCCTATTACAAAGTCATCGATTTGTACCAAGAACAAAAGTGGATCCAGCTGACTGCTGGGGTACACAACTTCCAAACCTTTCTCCAGTCTGATCAACATCCATTTGTCTTAATTCATTGTTTTCCATTTGTCAATCAACATTTTTATCTATGCTGCCACATTTTCTCTCATACTATATATGTGAATTTTTCTAAAAAGCTGCTTGTGAGACACCTTAATCAAATGCCTTCTGCAAGTCCATGCACAATATATCTACTGCAATCCCTTCATAAGTCCATCAGTTATGTATCCAGAAAATTCGATTACATTTAGCAAGTAAGACTTCCCTTTAACAGATCAGGGCTGACTGTCTCTGCTAAGCCCATGCATTTCTACACGCTTACTAATTTTAACTCAAATAATGGATTTTAAGTATTGGGCCGCAACCAAGCAACCACTGCAGTTTCACTTTACTTTCATGTGGGCCACAGAGTTTTGTCAAATTTATTTTTTAAAATGCTAATATATCTGAAAGATGCCAGAGCTGTGTACGCCCAAGCACACTTATCATTCACAAAGCAATAAAATAAGCATCTTCATCGTGCTCCGTGAACATTATACTATACATATTAGCATAAATATTGACAGCAGCAAAAGAAAGGGCACAATAATGGCAGAAGGCAAAGTAATAAGTTTCAGAAAATACTCGAAAATCACATCAACGATTCAGTACTTCTCTGCCTTATTGTTTGACTCTGCAATCCTGATCTAGTTTTGCTGACCATACCTCCATTCAACTTTCTTTTTACTATACATCAGTTCTTCCAGAATGTTCTATGTAATTCTAGATGAAATTTCAATTTTGCAAAATCTTTACAGTTACAAAACAAAACAAAAAAGTTGCTATTGTCAACACCAATAATTAACTTTTATATTAAGATGTTAAAATTTTGGAGGTGGGGGGATATTGCAGAGACCTTGGCCTGGTGAGAATAATAAGATCACCTGAATTTTATGGAAACAACTAAATCATCATTTTATATACTAAATTTTCAAAATAAAAATCAAAATGTAACCTAATATAAAATTGTCTGAATTTTGTAGTTAGGGATGAATGAACACCGCTAGTCATTCATTCCACTTAAACTTTCCCATAGACTGCTTATGGACTTTTGCACTAGATACTCCTGTCAGCTAATGACTGAGAAAGAACAAACTAAAGGGGAGTTGGTACCTGTGTGAACAGGCCAAGCAACTGTGTGTCTCCTTAACCAATCACATTGAAGAACGGTTAATGAGCAGCACAGAGTCGGAACAAGGAAGTGTCAGTTAGAACATTGATTTAAATGTCAAATTAGGTACAGAAAGCAAATAAAATGAAGGAAAGATTGGATTGAGAGAGAGATAAAAGTGACAGAAAGAAAAACAAAATAAGTATTTTATTTAATTTTTTACTTGTTTAAATCTTCAACAATAATTAAAATCTGAAGTAATGAGACTCCACACTTGTAAAAGCTAATTTTCAGTTGTCATGCCTAGTAAAGACATATCATGCTCCTACTTTTAAGATACAAACTTTATTCAATTTGAAATCTTTGAAATTGACTTCGCCTTTAAAAAGTGGACAGCGAGCTGCAAGCTGGCCGCTGAAGGTCAGATGAATTCACCTGTATATTCAAATGTCTTGAAAGGACAAAAGGATACATTCCAGACTAAGATGCATGTCAATTACACCCATCCTGAAACCATCAAGAGATATTCCTGAATTGAATGGGTTCTTCTGAAACAAAGGTGTGAAGTAGCCATACCATAACAGAATTTTACCCATGCAGACATCAATGGATCGCCATGGATTCCACATTCTAGCCCATTGTGTGGTTACACCAAGGGAGAGGGCCATGTGTCAACTAACAAAGATTCTAATTTGAAGGATTTTGACATTAAAAAGCCACCCTCTGGAGAGAGAGAGAGATCACAACAACCTCACAGAAGGAGTCCAGCCAAGGACTGTTGTAAGACACAGCCTAAATAAGAAGACCTGCTGTCGATTCTACACTTCAACCTGATGCAGCAGATAACTGAAAGTAACCGCCACCTCCAGTATGAAATCTTAACCACCAGAAATCTGCAACACTTCAAAAAATTCAAATCTATAAGCAACCCAGGCTTGCACCTTTAAAAGAGACTGTTTTACTTAGAAAATTCAAGTTTTACCATAAACCATGAACACCTACCACACTTTGAATTCTTATCCTTTGCCATCCATCTATCTTCTCTTGAGAGTGAATGTGAGAGTGAATACTCATGTCAAAAGAGTGTGTTGTGAAAATTTCAGGGAATGAATATTGTTTCATATTTAGTTAATCTTCTATTTTAAGCCTACAGGAAAACCTGCCACTGTCTGTTTATTTGGCAAGTAAGACTCTCAGGGGTGAACTCATCATTTAAAGAAAAAACAGCATTGCGGTCAGTTGGGAGGTGAACAGTGGGAACCACACATGGCTATAAAAAAACAGGGAGTCACAGTCACTGGGCCCTGCTCCAAATCCCTTCCTGCCAGGACAAATTGTATAATTTTGATAGGGTAGAGGTACAAAAAATGATTCCCCTTGTGGGGAAATCCAAAACTAGGGGTCATAAATACAAGAAAGTTATTAATAAATCCAATAAATAATTGAGGTGAATATCACAGATGTATTTAAGGAAAGGTAAGTAAACACATGAGGGTGAAAGGAATAGAAAGAAATGCTGATAGGGTTGGATGAAGTCAGGCATGAGGAGGTTCATGTGGAGCAACAACACAGGCATAGACCTGTTGGGTTGAATTGCCTGTTCCTGTGCTGTGAACTCTATGTAATTCTATGCAATTTGCTGCCTCGAGAAGGAGGAATTTCAGGAAAATAGTATCCAGTCATTTTCCTTAAATTTCATTTTTAAAACTTTTGAAATGTGTACAAAATTGAGGAGGAGTGAAGTAAGGTTGGACTCAGTAGCCTGTTGTTCCAGGCAATGCATGGTAGATGAGTGCATTAAAGGCACACAACTATAATGTAGCTGTTTACAAAGAACAAGGAACAAAGAAAATTACAGCACAGGAACAGGCCCTTCGGCCCTCCAAGCCTGCGCCGATCCAGATCCTCTATCGAAACATGTCGCCTATTTTCTAAGGGTCTGTATCTCTTTGCTTCCTGCCCATTCATGTATCTGTCTAGATACATCTTAAAAGACGCTATCGTGCTCGCATCTACCACCTCCGCTGGCAACGCGTTCCAGGCACCCACCACCCTCTGCGTAAAGAACTTTCCACGCATATCCCCCCTAAACTTTTCCCCTCTCACTTTGAACTCGTGACCCCTAGTAATTGAATCCCCCACTCTGGGAAAAAGCTTCTTGCTATCCACCCTGTCTATACCTCTCATGATTTTGTACACCTCAATCAGGTCCCCCCTCAACCTCCTTCTTTCTAATGAAAATAATCCTAATCTACTCAATCTCTCTTCATAGCTAGCACCCTCCATACCAGGCAACATCCTGGTGAACCTCCTCTGCACCCTCTCCAAAGCATCTACATCCTTTTGGTAATGTGGAGACCAGAACTGCACGCAGTATTCCAAATGTGGCCGAACCAAAGTCCTATACAACTGTAACATGACCTGCCAACTCTTGTACTCAATACCCCATCCGATGAAGGAAAGCATGCTGTATGCCTTCTTGACCACTCTATTGACCTGCGTTGCCACCTTCAGGGAACAATGGACCTGAACACCCAAATCTCTCTGTCCATCAATTTTCCCCAGGACTTTTCCATTTACTGTATAGTTCACTCTTGAATTGGATCTTCCAAAATGCATCACGTCTCATTTGCCCGGATTGAACTCCATCTGCCATTTCTCTGCCCAACTCTCCAATCTATCTATATTCTGCTGTATTCTCTGACAGTCCCCTTCACTATCTGCTACTCCACCAATCTTAGTGTCATCTGCAAACTTGCTAATCAGACCACCTATACTTTCCTCCAAATCATTTATGTATATCACAAACAACAGTGGTCCCAGCACGGATCCCTGTGGAACACCACTGGTCACACGTCTCCATTTTGAGAAACTCCCTTCCACTGCTACTGTTTAGGTCAGCATGTCTGGCAGCTACAAGCTAATAGTGGTTCACTAAGGGCAATGACCCAAGTTTGAAAGACTTCTCTTTGAGAGAGGACCTTTGGTATTCTCTTGACCTATCGAATCCACAGGGTCTGTCTTCAGATTATCCTGACCCCAAACAATGTATTGTTCCTAGCATGAGCATAGCCATGTGCTCTGTATTCTCCTGTAACTACCATGTGACAAAATGATATGACTTAATAAAGTTTACGTATATTACTATATATATATGAAAATAATTAACAGCCATTTATGTGACTTTACATTGCAGAGCACAGTACAATTTAATCTCTCTCAGTGAAGTATATAACGAGTACATCAGATTGCCAAATTCCATTTAAATCAATATGGGATGTAGAACTGCCAACTGATCTGATATTGCTTGTTTTATGGCATTAAGTTGAAGGTTCTGGTGAGACTGTTGTAATTAGACATATGAATTAATATATAATACAGGAAATTAATATATATTGCATGCTTATTAAATTGTATAGGTCCTGTCTTCATAATAAAAAGTGAGCCCTAGAGATTTTATTTCCCAAAGTGTCGAAATCTTACTGTGAAATATTGGTGTACAAATATATAATAGTTTCATTATGAAATCTTTCACTCTGTTTAACAGAGCTGCTAACATTTAAAACAAATAGGTTACCAGTTCAATCAAAATAGCAGACCAAAGAATTTCATGCAAACATATTAAACTCATCCAGAGCAATGGATAAAAAACATGGTCAAGTGGAATCCAAAGATTCTGTTTATACTCGTCAGTGTGAGAAGCAGGCTCCAGTAATGATTGAGTGACATGATCAACAAAAACACTTTTAGTTAATATGAATGTAATATCGGAAAAAGTTAAAAAAAATGGATGAATATATTTCTTGTTGAGATGAATGTACAAATACTAATTTTTCTGCCCTAACTCATCTAATGCAAATGGCATTATTAGTGCCTGAAGAAATCTGTCAAGAGTCCAAGTAAGGTGTCATCATACAAATGGAAACATATGCTGTAGTGTGGTCATTTAAAATTATAATATGGGTTCAATTGGTAATTCAACCACCAAGACGGGACAGCACAATAAGCTTTAGTGTTGCTGGGGTCGAGAGTGAAAGATCATCCTGGATTCCCATTCATCATGGCGATCCAGTGTTTCCTTCTGTGAAGTGAGCATGCATGGACATCAAAGGAGGACATTACAGGACTTGGCTGTGATGTTCATTGTGGTCAAGTGGTCCGCCAACTTTCAGCCTCAGAAATCCTAAGGGTGCTGCTGTGCCGTCAGAATTGCGATATGGTGGAATTTCTGTCCATAGCTTTCTCCTGCCATTGACCTCATGACATAGCACAGTAACAGGAGTGGACTCCCATCCCTGTAGTAGAGCAATAGAGATGCCTGCACTGTGTTGTCTGTGGAAAATTGTTTGGGTCGAAGGAAACTGAGCCAACATTTATTTTTGTATTTCCAATGAGCCCGTCAGGTGAAGATCAGTGAAATAGTGCACATTAGAAAAATAGGCTCTCCTGTGTCATGGAATTATAGAAAATGTTTACATTCTCATTTTGCAACATAGTAACCTTCTAATCTTGAGGTTGTCATAAACCCAACAACAGGGAACATGGCATATTTCTGTCAGTTTGGAAGCAAGAAGGTATATAGACAGTTTAGATTTAACTAGTTCATGTAGAGGTGGTGAACATATGGAATGGGCTGCAAAGGGAGATAGTGCAGAAATAATTTACAGGAAAACTAGATAGATACTTGAGGAAGTAGCTAATTGGGAAGCATTAGTTTATTTGGGCCTATATATTCCTATGAAGATGTTATCATTGGTGAGTTCCTGGGAGAATGCCAGATGGTTCTCCATAGGGAGGAAGGCAAAATTATTCACTGAACACTGTCTTGTACACCTCTTCACAGCCAGATAAATTGCACCTCCAGCTGATTTCATGGTTTCCCTGTATCCGACCATTCTGGACTGGGTCTCTGGACAGTTGGAAACTGTGTCACTCATTTCTAATGAAGCCATTCTGTGAAGCAAAGGGATGATCCCTGTCAGTGACACATGCAGTGGCCTAACAAGGAGAGAGACAGATCCCAGCTCGTGTGTCACTTTATTGGTAAGAAATTGACATTTTCAAAATGAAAAACCTCTGTATGTAATCATTCAGTAAAACATTGGGTATTATTTTGAATGAAAACTACTTCTTTTAGCTTTGCCTTTCATTTAAGCTTGTCTTCCACAATTTATATTAGTTGAACCCTACGGTAATGTTACTGCCTTATAGTTTATTTTAGAAGCATGAAATGAAATAAAACCAAATTAAACTCTTGTCCAAAGCACTTGGTACATTGTCACGTCAGTTCAACTGGGACAGAAAAATAGCTGCTTGATGCAACATTTCTGTCCCACTATTGTAGATCTAAAAAGGAGGTACATTATGGTCACTTTGAGCAGTGACACAGTAAAATAGGTGCTGGAACACTGGAAAATCTAACCAGATCTGCACCACTTTGTGGTGAGCATGATTTCCCTACAGGCCCAAAAATGAACCACATGGCATTTAAATGTTATTCAAACAAAGCCCTGGGGAACATTCAATCCCTTAGGATGCTTCCTTCATTCAGCTGGAATGAGCCTATGGGAAGATCCATATGCTGTGAAATTATTAAAGGATTCGAATTTTTTTTAGCTCTTCTTTGTTTTCCAGTTTTACAGTACATTATTCCTTTGTGTTGGCATTTTTAAGAAAAAGGTTTCCCTTTTCAAAAAAAAAACATGAATGAGTTTTTCTTTGTCCTAACTCTATGTAACGGGGTAGTTTTCTTTTCCATTAATGCATCTGATGCTGAGCTGTAAGCATTATTGGTACATATCATGAAATTCAGATGTAGGGGCCATTACATATTGCATTATCTACCATTAATTAATCAAAAGCTTCTAAGTAAAGAATCCCGTGGTAGTTGGCAAGTTAAGATTAATGATGGGGGCTGAAGCATCACTATTTCATTGTTGAAGTAGCACAAAATGAAAGAAGGCATGTCACGAAGCTTAGCATTTTCCAGATCTGCAATGCACACACCCCCCTGATGCCATGACACACCTACCTTGCAATGACTATGGGAACTGTTTTGGCAGAGCCAGGTGAAGATCTATGCCATTAACTGCAGGGCCACCTATGGTTAGTCTGCACCAGAGGAATACCATCTCTACCTCCAGTATCAGCTCATGTGTTGCCCATATATCTATCAACCAAATGTCTGATGCATAGGACAGGATTGCCAGCATGTTCACCTCCTTTCCTGTTGAATAACAAAGCACTCTGACAAAGGTACCCACTACGCTATTAAAGTAGAGAGGTTATTAAAGGCAACCATGCAGCCCATTGTGTGTGTCAGTAAGTAATCATGCATTATGCAGATAGTTTGTATTCCAATGATTTAGCTTAGGAACCTCTTTGAACATCCAAATATCAATTGGAATAATATTAGAGTAAAAGGTAAGGAGGGGTAGAAATTTCTGAAATGTGTTCAGGAGACCAGTATGTTTTCGATCCAGCTAAGAAGGAGGCACTGCTGGATCTGGTGCTGGGAAATTAGGTGGGCCAAGTGGACCAAGTGTCTATGGGAGAACACTTGGGTGAGAATGATCATCGTATCATAATAAAGAGCAAGGAACAACCTGGAGTAGAACTTTTAAATTGGAAGAGGCCTCATTTCAATGAGATGACAGGGGATCTAGCCAGGGTCAAATAGAACCAAAGGATGACAGGAAATACTGTAATGGAACAATGGGTGATCTTTAAGGAGGAGATGTTTCAGGTTCAGGCTAGGTGCATTCCAACAAAAGCACAAAGTAAGGGAATCAAAGCCAAGGCTCCTTGGATGATGCGAGAGATAAAGAATATGATGAAACAAAAAATGAATGTGAATTCTTCAAATGAGAACCAGGCTAAATACAATAATTTGAGGGGTAACTGAAGAGGAAAATAAAACTGAGAAAGAAAGAATACGAGAATAGAATGGCAGTTAACATAAAAGGGAATCCAAAAATCTTCTACCGGCATGTAAATAGTAAGCAGGTAGTAAGAGGGCGGGTGGGGCCTATTAGGGACAAAGAGGGTGATATATGCTTAGAGGGTGATATATGTCATCGTTGGCTGTCCCTCGATTCGAGAATGAGGTCTACTCAGGGCCTTAGAGGCATAGGGAAAGGCTAGAATACTTAATCAGTACTTTGTATTGATATTTACTAAGGAAGAGGATGCTGACAAAATATCGGTAGAAGCAGAGATGATAGAGGCAATGAATGGGGTGAAAATTGATAGGAAGGATGTACTAGATAGGCTGGCTATGCTTAGTGTGGATAAGTCACCTGGTCTAGATAGCTTGGATCCCAGGTTGCTAAGAGAAGTGGGAGTGGAGATAGTGGAAGGGCTTGCCATAATCTTCCAATCTTTGCTAGATACTGGGGAGATGCCAGAAGATTGGAGAGTGACCACTTCATAGAGAGATACAGCACTGAAACAGGCCCTTCGGCCGAGTTTGTGCCAACCATCAGCCACCAATTTATACTAATCCTACATTAATCCCATATTCCCCACCACATCCCCACCTTCCCTCAATTCTCCTACCACCTACCTACACTAGGGGCAATTTACAATAGCCAATTTACCTATCAACCTGCAAGTCTTTGGCTGTGGGAGCAAACCAGAGCACCCAGCGGAAACCCACGCAGTCACAGGGAGAACTTGCAAACTCCGCACAGGCAGTACCCAGAACTGAACCCGGGTCGCTGGAGTTGTGAGGCTGCAGTGGTAACCACTGCACCACTGTGTCACCCTAAAATTTCACCATCTGCCATGTTGGGATTTGAACCCATGTCCCCAGAGCACTACCCTGGACCTCTGGATTGCTTGTCAGGTAACATTACCACTACGCACCACCTTCCCACTGACACCTTTATTCAAAAAAGAGTGTAAGGACATTCCTGGTAACTACAGGCTGGTTAGTTTAACATCAGTGGTGTGTAAGGTTTTAGAAACAATAAACAGGGAAAAAAATCCACAAGCACTTGGAGGGGTTTGAGATAATTAAGGATAGCCAGCACAGATTTGTAAAAGGCAGATTGTGCTTGGCTAATCTCATTGAATTTTTTGATGAAGTAACAGAGAAGGTTGATGAAGGGAATCCAATTGATGTTGTCCGTATGGATTTTAAGAAATCTGACTTGTGGTAAATGGTTGTTGTTCAGAAGGAGGATGGTAGACAGTGTGGATGATGCAATCAACTGTGACAGGACATAGACAGGCTAGCAGAATGGGGAGACAAGAGCAGATGAAATTAATGCAGAGAAGTGTGAGGCAATGAATTTTGGTGGAAGAGGGAGGGAGCGGCAATATAGACTTACTGGTACAGATCTAAAGATCGTGCAGGGACAGAGAGACCTTGGGGTTCATATGTGTAGATCTTTGAAGATGGCAGAACATATTGAGAGCATAGTTAGCAAAGCTAACTTGGGCTTCATAAATAGAGGTATTGAGTACAAAAACAGGGAAGTTCAGCAAAACCTTTATAAAGCTCTGGTTAGGCCCCAACTGGAGTATTGCATCCAGGTTTGGTCATCGCACTTTAGGAAGGATTTGAGGGTCCTTGAGAGGGTGCAGAGGAGTTTTACCAGAATGGTTCCAGAGACGAGGGATGCTAGCTACAAAGTTAGGTTGGAGAAGCTGGGGTTGTTCTCCTTGGAACAAAGGAGATTCAGGGGAGATTTGATAGAGGTGTCCAAGATTATGGCAGGTTTAGATAAGGTAGACAAAGAAATGCTGTTCCCATTAGCTGTTGATACAAGAGTACACAGACTTATGGTTTTGGGCAAGAAACGCAGGGAACTGTGAGCAAAATCATTTTTTTTTTATGCAGCGAGTGGTAATGTCCTGGAACTCACTGCCTATGAGGGTGGTGGAAGCAGAGACGATGAAAGATTTCCAAAGGAAATTGGAAGGTACTTGAGGGAAAGAAATAAACTTGCAGGGCTGCGGGGATCCAACACGGGAATAGGACTGAGTGGATTGCTCTATAAAGAGTCGGCATGGACTCAATGGGCTGAATGGCCTCCCTCTTTGCTAGACTGACACTATGGCTGCAAATTTCTCGGCAGGTCAGAATTCCTGCTGCCGGAACCGAAAGTAGAACCCAATCCCACTCTGGTGGGCGGCGTGATTCTGGATGGCATTTTACTGGTGGCGGCCAATTAAGAAGCCATATTGAGGACGCCAGCCCGCTTTCTCAGCTGCCAGCCCAATCTGAAGGTCAGCAGTCTCAGCAGCACCACAATTAGCAGTGACCACTGCCTAGGCTGCAGGACGAAATAGAGGGCACTTCCATGATGAGGTGACCTTGAAGACAAGGTAAGTTTTCTTCTACCATGTTGGAGCCAGACAGGCAATTGGATGGGTGGGTGGATGGGGTTGGCAGGGTGAGGGCCCCTCTATGGACCATGAAGCGGCCATGAACATGTCCACCCTTCTCCCCCACCCATCTCGGGAATCCGCTGAGAGGCTGCCAGGGTTTACCTGGCTATTTCCCCACATGACAGTGGCCCCTCCTGATGCCAGTAAAATGCCAATGCGGACAATAGATGGGCCTTAACTGGGCACTTAATTGGTACAATTGGCTACCCAGTGGGCAACCACACTGCTGAAGTTCCCACCGCTGCTAAAATGCCATGGCGGTCGAAAGACGATAGGCTTCCCTCCCGACGCCTTCCCCCGTCATATTACCAACCCTCCTGCCTCCCAGCTTGTCTCCAAAGGGCTGGTAAAATGCAGCCCAAAGCCTCTATCTGAGTGTATCAAGGCTTTCAGTTGTAAGTTGCAGCTTGAGTATGATTATGGATACGAAGCAATGAAAAAACTGTCAAACGTAATGCACAGCAAGTTGGCAGGCAACACTTGTGGCATGCATACGTGTTCTATCGTACTGTTAGGTGACCATACACTGACAGCTTCCTGAAGATATGCCATTCTTTTTCATACCTGATTCCATGTCGAGTGCGCAGTGTACACAGCATTGACCATCGTGTCATGAAAACCCAAGATGCCAGGGGAAATATTAATTTCATCGGCTGGAACCTTACATTCGACTTTAAATGGAAAAATCCTACAAGTAACTTTTTAAAAAACTGGCAGCCAAGATGGTCACTGCAATTTACATTTGCAAGACCAGACGATTAAAACTGGAGACGAAAAGTCTCATCCAGCCTAGCCAGAACAATGGGGTGCTCTGAGTGATTGAATTACCAAGAATGGCTTATCAACATGGTCACCAGGGCCATCTACACCTATTGACTTTGAAAGAGCCAACCCCCTCCACATATGACTGGGCATCTTGAGGTGTAGCACCTTAAATCTCAGAGAAGATTCCACACAAACCTCATTTGAAAAAAGGGGCTTGATAGTCATGTGACTGCCTGCGTAGCTCTGGAGAGACTGTAAGCTTTGTCACAGAGAAAGCAGATAGCAAGAACTGAAAAGCTATCAACGAAGTAGGCTCTCTCTCTATCACTTTCTCTCCCCAGAAAGTATCAAGAGAGGTTCCGGCTATGACTGGGAACCCCCTCAAGCCTGTAGACCACCACGGCCAACAACCAGGGGATGAAAATCAACACCCTCTTCTGCCTTCAGGAGCCCTGAGTAAAGCAAGCCCACCATCGTGCAC
Source organism: Heterodontus francisci (assembly GCF_036365525.1). Lineage (NCBI taxonomy): Eukaryota > Metazoa > Chordata > Chondrichthyes > Heterodontiformes > Heterodontidae > Heterodontus > Heterodontus francisci. The sequence continues at coordinate 71,012,156 of NC_090371.1, read as the reverse complement.
GTGGCCCAGCGAGGACTTCAGGAATACAATTTCAGCTGAGGACTATTGGATTCACCAACTGTATTTAAATTCCATTTATTCCAGACTTTAATCTAACCACCAAATCTGTTTCCCTCTGTAATCTATTTGTGTTTGTGTGACTCTCATGTGAATGTGTGCATGAATGTGTAGCGTATTTTTAGTATTTATAACTGGGTTAGAGTGTTAAGTGCAATAAACTTACCTCTTTCTTGTTTAAACTCAAGAAAACCTGTCTGATTGGTTCTTTTGCAACCACATTTGAAACAGGAACAAAAGCTCACTGAGGTGGTAAGCTCAACCACTGTGTTAAAAAAAGGATAAACCCTGTTGTGGTCAAACCAGAGAAGGGGCGAAAGGGGAGTCTGAGACCCCCTCCTCATCTGGCCGTAACAATCATTTGTGGTCAGACATGCTGCACTGCTGTAATCTCGTGGGTGCGCATAGGATGACAAACAGGACAACCCTTTCGTATTAGCCAGGCTGCAGCGCTTCCAATTTGCCAGTCATCAAACAGTGGTGGTGGAAAGGGGTGGACTGGTGCAGTTTAGAAGCTACATTGCTTCATCACTTGGCCACAGACTCCATTTCCTGCCCTCATATTTATGTCACCTTCCCTTATTTTGGCAACCATTTCTTTTACCACATTTTTACCCCACACAACCTTTCTAAAGACTGATAAAATGCATTTAAGATACTTGAAGCATTTGGAAGGATCAAACAATTCCACCACACATAATTTTAAATAGTTCTGACAGAAATAATACTGAAACAGACCACTTATTTGTTTGTAGCCCCTAACAGTCTGCTTATCCATACAATTTTTTGCCTTCTCTGGAAAGCTCCGAGTAAACCCCCTCCACAGGTAATTTTGGCTTTCTACAGGGGCTGAATGCTTGTGGTAGTAGACCAGCCACCTGTTATACACCCCACCTAAATTTCCTTTTAATTGAAGTCAGCAGAAAGGCAAATTGAATGCAATGTGTAACAGGGCCCCAATCCAGTACTGCCAGTTTTACACCCTCACTGAAGCTAAGAATTGGCCCTCCTGCATGTGCTTGAAAATGATACCAGTGAGTGCTCAGCTCACTAGTCTGTGGTCTTTCAGCATTAGTGTCGATTTCCCACCTTCTGAACATAAGCCTGAATCATTAATCTGTTGAGGTAGCTGTTGACACTGCCGTAGTCTAAAATGGGTGATAGTGAATTGACACTGTCATAGCCTAAAACAGGTGATAGCGAGTCAGCAGCCTTTCCCGATTTTTACTTGTGTTGAATTTTTGTGTTCTGCAGGATGGATTTCATGAATTGATCTTTCCTGATGTAGAATTGCTTCTGCTGAGAATGTAGTTGCAGAAGGGAATGATCCTGTAGATGAAGCTTCATTGCTAGGAGCATGAAATGGTAAAAACTATTATTATACATTTCATATTCCTTATGTGAGATAGTTCTGCAGAATTTGCTGTTTACTCATCAATCTCTCACATTGTTCTGCTACTTTTGTCATTGTGAACAACTAATTTGGATCAACTTTATCGATCTATCTTCATCGCTGTGACACCTGCCACCAGCATAGAGCAAACATCTCATTGAACAAGCAACAAATGTAATTCCACCTGAATAATTAGTGATATTTCACACGGGGGCTCATTTGAACAGTGGGGGCGAAGCGCCCGCTCCCGATGACTTGTAGCGGCGCATCTGCGTCCCTGGCAACAGCGTCTGGCACGACCGCGCAGGCGCCGGCGCAAATTTTAAAAGGGCTTTAAGCCCTCAGAATTATTTCAAATTTTTAAATGGGCATCAGTATGACATTTTTATTAAACAATAAAAAAAAATGTGGATGGCCCTTCCCCAACCCCCCAATGGTCATTTCAATGCCCGTAATGACCAACATATTCCTTTTTCCGTACCTGAGCTTTACCCCCTAAACTTATAACATTTGGCCTATAACCCCTTCCCACTATCCCCACATCCAATAAAATTGATTTCCCTACTTCTCCACCCCTCACACCCTGAAATTTTTTTAACTTCCCTCCTCCCTACTAGGTTCTCGCTTTGGAACTCCGTGCAGAGTTCCGAAGGCGCGCGAAGGCTGAACAGAGGCCGTAAAATTGGCGTGAGAGGCAGGTAAGTTAATTTGCATATAATTACTGTTGATTTAAATATGCAGATGAAGGGCCTGCTGCCAGGTCCTTTCTCGACGTCACGGGTCGAGGTGGGCCTCTCCCTGCAACATCTGCGACCTGCGGTGTCGAGGGGCCAGTAAAATTCAGTCCTTAATCTTTACACACTTTAAACCTTTTATTGACAGAGACATACATTGCAAACACGCACCGCCAAAGCCAACAACCACAGTTTCATTCTGCTCCTATATATAGGAGCACGTGTGAACCCCCAGTTAAGGCCCACCACCTGAATACAATTAAGCACTCAATCAATATATAATTAACAATCTGAACCCTTCAATGAGCTACTCTGTAGTGATGCACTCCAACCTTTTTACTGAGCTATTAGCATAGGACAAATTCCAGGTATGACATTTTCAGTTATAAGATGCAAAATGAAGATGTACATTAATGCCAAAATCATAAACATGGCTAAAATGGAAAGCTGCACTTGCATATTTGTCCTCTTATATTTCTAGCATACTTTCCCCATTATTTGCAGCTGTTTGGTCTTGGGATTTGAAAGATACAATGGCAGAGTGAGGATTTCCCAGCAACTATAGTGGTAATCAAAGCCTTCCTTTAATTATATAGTGACTATAAGTTCAGTGATATCCACTCACCACCCAATAGCAGTAACTTGTTTTCTCTTATTCTCCAGCAAGTAATTACTGGCACAGCTAATACATGTGTGGGATCACAACTCTCGGATCGAAGAACGGGAGATGGCAATCTCCTATGTGAAGTTGCTGCCAAATGCAGTCTGCTTTATTCTCTGTGCAAGGATCTCCTCTCTACTCCTTATCCTGTAACTGTTATTGCTAAGGTTAAAAAAAGCATCACAAGTTGTTGAATAGACCAGCCAATGCCATTTAGAAAATAGTTGGTTCAACCTGCGTTGCTGTAAAAAAGGGGTTTAGGAGGGAAGGTGTTGACACAAACAAGCTAATGGCCAGCAGTTCCCAGAAGAGGTTTTTGCTGTGTGCACATGTCTTTCAAATGCATCACTTCAGGCAGAAAAAAAACAAAAAAAAGGAATCAGTGAAGTAATCTGTCGGATAGTTCCCTGCTGTGAAAAATCACCTGATGTGAAACTACCTTCAATCTCTGTGATAACCCCATGGATCATTTCTTCACTATATCCCATTTGCTTTCTTCTTTGTGTTGGCCAGAAAATGAAAATCAATCCATTTGAGCCTTTAGTATTATAATGTTAGAAAAAGAAACTTGCACTTGCAGAGAAATCTACAGGTAGCTTGAACAGGAACAGAATCCTAAAGGTGTGAAGGTAAGAAACATTATGTAAGCAAGCTTAAGTTGTGTGTTACAACTGCATTTCTAAAGTTACTTGAAATTCATGGTGAGGCCAGTGATCAATATTTCAATCCTAGTTACCATGATCAATTGTCATAATAGACTTGACAAAGTGGAGAGACCCTGTCTTTAGGAACTCTTGAGAGCCTACAACCAGTGGTGCTGCCTACAGGCAGGGTGGTGAGCTTTTGCTTTGACAAGTGTGTACTCAGAATATATTCTCTTGAGTCTTGAGTAAAGTAGATGTGCAAAGCAAGCCTCTTCTCAATGAGCATGACCAGTCTTGCTCTCTATTATACACGATTTGATGGATGCAAAATTGGAGTATATAACCACGACTACAAGTTGGGAACAGAGATTGTTTTTTAGTTGCTTCTTGCAATGCTGTATTTATTTTACTTTTCTTTACTTTTGGATGGGTGATATTGCACCTGGCATGGCAGAGAATATGGTCACTCTTTGATGTTTTTGTGCTGTCTTTTCTTTCTGTCTCTGCTCGTATGCTTCTAACTCTCTTCTCTCTGCTGCTTTTCTCCCCTTAAACGATTTTTGCTTCTATTTCTATCCTATTCTGCTTCTGTCTCTGTTTTATTTTTTCTTCCAAGTGGAATGTGGTGGGTGGTAAGTCAGGGGGAATTGGTGGCATAGTGGTAATGCCACTGGACTAGTAATCCAGAGCCCAGGTCAGGGAATATGGGTTCATACCCCACCACGGCAGATGCGGGAGCCGGAAGACCACAGCGGAGCCTGACGCCAGGATTGCCAGACCCGATCTCCCTGGCAGCAGCGGGACCCCATGGTGGCCCCCTCACTGCTCAGTGATAGGACCTGACTTTAAATGTTGAAATTAACTTTATGCATACATTTCAATCCAATTCCCCACGATCTTACCGTCGGACCTGGATCTTCCGTGCGATGGGTGGCACTCACATGCCTTTGCTTTCCTGATCAGGTAAATCTGGCACCACCGAGGTGGGGAAAGTGGGGGGGGATCAGAGAGTTTTTAGTGTAGTGGGGGGCGGGGAGGTAATGGGATCAATTCTGCATTTTTAGTGTTGTTGGGGGGAAGGGGTGACTTCTGCACTTTGTGCAGTTGGGAGCAGGGAGAGGGGTCAACTCTGCAATTTCAGTGTATTGGTGGGGAGGAGGGGAGGGAAACAGGTCCATCATCCCCTACACCAATCGGCGGAGTCTGACCCCGCTCCCCTCCCAACCCGTACTGAGATACTTACCTGCTCCCCCCTCCCCACCAGTGTCCCAGATTGGGTCCCCGATGCGGTGCACTGATAAAATTCAGCCCATTAGGATAGGTTTTTAAAATAATTATTTTAAAAAAGAGAGCAAGCCATGGGGCGAGGGAGCAAAAGGACCCAAATAATATTTGACTGTGCTATATGTTGTGTGGTCAGAATCAAGAGAGAAAAAGGTAGCTAATGGAAAACAGGATCAGGAGAGCTAGCAGGTTGGAAAAGTTTAAAAAATATATCTTTGAAGGATTTTTAAAAATACATTTAAAGCTATAAAGAAATTAAAATACACAGTTAAAGTTTTTTTGAACTATATCCTCTCACTACCTCATGGTCCAACTGCGTGTCACAGGATGAATCTGTAACAGGGGTGGTGTTACACCCTTAACATTGAAAACTCCTAGCACTGCATCACTTGCTTTCCAATAATGTTACCTCTAATTCACCGCAGGAACAGGATAGGTCAATTCAGCCCTCTGAGCTTGTTCCACCATTCAAGTAGATCAGGGATGACCTGCCCCGCAACTCCATTTACCCACTTTTTCCCAATATCCCTTTGCCATTCTTACCTAACAAAAATCTATGGATCTCAGTCTTGAACATTGCAATTCATCCAGCTTCCACAGCCTGTTGGTGAGACAGTTAGAGATTCCATTCCTCTCTGGTTCCTGATTTCACTCCTAAAGGCTCTAGCTCTACTTTTAATTTTAATAACAATGCTCCTTGTTCTTTCCCCACCAGAGGAAATAGTTTCGCTGTATCTAACCTACCCAATTCCCTAGAAGAACAAGGGGGGGCCAGATGCATGGGAACACCGCCTGCAAGTTCCCCTCCAAGCTACACACCATCCTGACTATATTGCCGTTCCTTCACTGTTGCTGGGTCAAAATCCTGGAACTACCTCCCTAACAGCACTGTGGATGTACCTACACCACATAAACTGCAGCAGTTTAAGAAGGGGACTCACCACCACCTTCTCAAGGGCAGTTAGGGATGGGCAGTAAATACTGCCTTGGCAGTGACGCCCACATCCCAAGAACAAATTTTAAAAAATCATTTTATCATATACTTGTCTAGTCTCATTTATTATTGAAAAAGAAATTAGTACAAGAAGGTTCACAACAAAGCTTTCATTTTTCATGGATCAGTGGTCACCTGGGGTTGCTGTTTGTTTCAGGTCACACACTTTGCTGTTTATAACACTATAAAGACATCCCATTAGTAACCAACCTATTTGTTTAGAATTCTATACAGAATAAGTGAAATATTATGGTATTTCAGTGTCTGACCTAAAATTATAAAAAAAAATTCTGGAACAAGAAATGGCCATTTGTTGATGGATCTCAGTCACCTCACTCTTTCAATCCATCCACTTCAATGGTTTTCACTATGTATTTAAAATACTGCTTGACTTCCCTACTCATTTCTAATTTCCCAACTTTTAACTTGTCATCTGGTGTTTAAACCTTTGACTATAGTGAATAGTTTGCTTATCTAGCTACGAAAATAAGTCTGCCTTCACCAGTGTGAATACATTTTAGTCAAAGTCTATTGGTTTATAAAGATTTGGGTTGATTTGAATTCAGTCTGCTAAGCAGGAATGGAGTGATGGTAGTCCTAAATCACTTACCACCCTGCCCCCATTCTGATTCTGCTCATTGCCATTTTCCCCAGAATCACATCAATCAGATCCAATGAAATACATAGGACTCCCAATTTACAATTTTGAGATACAAATCAGTACAGCACCTGTCCATTTGTACCAGTTGGTGAGTGGCTTAACCAGGGACCTCTATGGTCAAATAATATAAAGGCCCAGGATATATCTATGTTGTTTTGGTGAGCTAGAAGAATCAGGATCGATTTCCTGTCATCCGAAAACTGGCAAGCTGCAGCTGGGGCCCTGTTTGGTGCCCACAACATACCAATGGAATGCAAAAGCTCCGCCCATCCGCTTGCTCTCCACCAATAGTTAAAATTTCCCCTGAAGTCACATAAATAGAATAGGGGATTTGGAATGCTCAATAGGAATACTGCTTTAGATAGGAAGCCATATAAAATTGTTTTACATTGGAAGTTTGGTGTAACAGAAATAAATAGGATCAAATGATACATTCAGAATAAGTGACAATATTAACAATAAGGTCATCATTTAAAGAGACACTATCCTGATTGTTGTAGAGGGAGAACAGAACAGCCACATGCTTTTCAAAAGACTGGCAAATTTGATACAGTTCATGTCATCACATTATGCTGCTTATCAACAAGGACAAAAGGTTTGCCAAATATTTTTCTCCTTGAATATATGTTCCCTTTTAAATGCAATTATTTTTGTGTGTAATGTAATAACAGAATAACACGGCTGGAAGAGTGACCAGTAACAATTAATGCTCATTGGTCCACTAAAGGAATGAGCCAAGTGCAAGAGGTCAAGGACTCTAATCATTAAACAGTTAACTGGAAGCCAGTTAGTTCATTTTTGTAACCGTTCCTCATTAAAATACTGTCTAATATACAATGTATATAAAATATAACCTCTGATACAGAATACATTGCTTACACTTACTGACTGATAACTGCATCTTGTTCTAAGTTGCAGTTTGTATGGTTGTCACAAAGAGGCTCATATAATGATTAAGTGTTTATTCATTTTTTTCAAACCTTTTATTCATTGTTAACTGTAAGTTATTTATGATTCTCTCATACAGCCAAGTGACTGGTGACTTTGTGAAATTGGAAAGGTGACTTCATTTCGTCTAGGCAATTTAGCAGATAAATTCTGACTATTTAATGCAAAGTGATGGTATTATTAAACTGTATATTTTTATTGAGTTTCAGTCTCCCATTCCAACAGAATATCTGATAATTTTATCATTATTATAATGTTAGGAAAAGAACTCTTGGTAAGCAAGAAAGAGGAGTGTCACTCAGCGCTATATGGACTTTCTTGTTAAAATATTCCCTCAAGATGTACTGGGACAAAGAATTGTTTACTGAGAGGAGACATTACATTTTGTGCAGCGTGAAGAACAGTCTGCTGGAGACCTGCTATTTTGGATCTCCTGACAGGAAAGATCTTGTGGGATCCAATAGAGCTGATTAGTCCATTCCTGGTCAACTGTCACTAAAGTGAGTACTGACACACCTCCCTGCCCAGGATATCAGTTCCACTATGCAAATGTCATTGGAAAGTTCATTATTAGATACGACTGTAGGGCTGGGTCTTTCCAAATCGAGACTGCCAACCTTGAAATGCTTATTTGCAGCAGGAAATGGTCCAGCAGCGCAAAGCATTCAGTGCTGGATTTTCCACCAGGAGGTTTAATAGTTGAGTTTCAGCACTGCCTGTCTTTTCAATTAACATACATTCATGCCACCAGATAACCACCATATTTTATCCAGTTTAGAAGCCTTAATTAAAAGTACAAAAGATGGTCATGTTTCTTTCAGAGAACAATGACATTGCATTGTGTTTGCTCAATATTTAAATTCAGAAAAAAACCCCATAAAGACAAGTATAGAACAAGGATTACCACTTGATACTCATGAAGACTGCTTAACACCAAATATTGAAAAGCTGAAAATAAAGTTAATTATTTTTTGCTATAAAATACACAAATTCTGTAGAAAAGGAAACATTTCTCAGCCAAGCTGCCATATTGATTCATTCCAGTTTTTCTTAATCCACATTGTGCTGTATAACTCATCTCTGTTTTAATGGAGCTACTCAGTTGGCACAGTGAAAATTATGCCATGCACTCTCACTGGGGGTAGTTATAACATTTATCTTTAGGCGAAAAACAGTGACTGTGAATCGGCCACCCATTTTACACCTTGTCCAAAAGTCGGGCAATATGTGAAATTGGTGGTTAATGTTTGCCTGGAAATATGTGCTGGCAGCCTTCCATCTATGATTGTAGACACGCAGCAAACAATCCATCTAGGTGTGCTGTCTTCTCTTCGTGCACCTTTGCTAAAGGCTGTGAAGGCCAACCATTGAAAGGCAGTTTCTGTCACTAGTGCCACACATGAAGCTGCCAGATGACGTTGTGAGTTATTGTTTTCGGCATTGGAGCCTGTTGCCAAACTGCTGTAGCCACTGGTTGTCATGGTAGTGCACACCAGTCCATGGGATGTGTCGCCATTTCCCTCTTTCACCAGCTAGTGACTCCCAGGTGCGATAGTCAGTGTTTAGGGCCTTCATGTCACACTTGCAAGCATCCTTGAAGTGGAGCTTTAGGCATCCCACTGGTTGCCTGGCCCCGGCTCCTTCACCATACAGAAGATCCTTTGGTGTGCGATCATCTTCCATCCTGTGGACATGTCCGATCCATTGTAGCCACCTCTGTTTTATTAGTAGCTAACACACTGGAAGCTCTGCTTTTGAGAGGACTGTCGCATTTGTGATTTTGTCCTGCCAGGTTATACCCATAATGCACCACAGACAGCAAATAGGAAATTATTGATCTTTTCCTGGTAGCTGTAAGTCGCCTGGGGAAAATAAAAGCTCAGGGTGTAGGGGGTAACATTTTGTCATTGGCTAGCTAACAGGAAAAAGAGAGTAAGCATAAATGGGTTATTTTCTGATTGGCAAGATGTAATGAGTGGTGTGACACAGGGATCAGTGCCAGGGCTTCAACCTTTTACAATTTATATAAATGACTTCGATGAATGGACCGAAGGTATAGTTGCTAAATTTGCTGATGACACAAAGATAGGTAGGAAAGTAACTTATGAAGAAGACATAAGGAGGCTTCAAAGGGATATAGATAGGTTAAGTAAGAGGGCAAAGATCTGGAAAATGGAGTATAATTTGGGAAAATGCGAAATTGTCCATTTTGGCAGATAGAACAAAAAAAAGAAGCATGTTATCTAAATGGTGAGAGCTTATGGAGCTCTGAGATGCAGAGGGATCTGGGTGTCCTAGTGCATGAATTGCAAAAGGTTAGTATGCAGATACAGCAAGTAATTAGGAATGCTAATAGCAAAATATTGTTTATTGCGAGGGGAATTGAATACAAAAGTAGGAAAATTATGCTCCAGTTATACAGGACATTGGTGAGACCACATCTGGAGTATTGTGTACAGTATTGGTCTCCTTATTTAAGGAAGGATATAAATGCATTGGAAGCAGTTAAGATAAGGTTTTCTAGACTAATGAAAGGTCACAGGCCTGAAACATTAACTTTGCTTCTCTCTCCACAGATGCTGCCAGACCTGCTGAGTATTTCCAGCACTTTATGTTTTTGTTACTAGACTAATTCCTGGATTGGGCAGGTTGTCTTGTGAGGAAAGGTTAGACAGGCTAGGCTTGCATCTACTGGACTTGAGAAGAGTAAGAGGTGACTTGATAGAACCATATAAGATTCTGAGGGGTCCTGAGAGAGTGGATGTGGAAAGGATGTTTCCTGTTATGAGAGAATCTAGATCTAGGGGTCACAGTTTAAAAATAAGAGGTTGCCCATTTAAGACAGAGATGAGGAGAAATATTTTCTCTTAGAGGGTTGTGAGTCTTTGGAACTCTCTTCCTCAAAAGACAGTGGAAGCAGAGTCTTTGAATATTTTTATGGCAGAGGTATATAGATTCTTGATAAGCAAGGGGGTGGAAAGTTATTGGGCGTAGGCGAGAATGTGGAGTTGAGGTTATAATCAGATCAGCCATGATCTTGTTGAATGGCGGAGCAGGCTTGAAGGGCAGAGTGGCCTACTCCTACTCCTAATTCATATGTTCATATGTTTCACTGCCATACGGCAAGGTGTTGAGAACACAGCCCTTATCAGCTTGGTCCTAAGGGTCAGGTTGGTGTTATCCCATGCATGTTTCATGAGTTGGCCAAAGGTGGTAGCTGCTTTCATGCATGCATTGAGCTCTGCATCAAGGGATAGATTGCCTGTCACCGTGGACCCAAGGTTGCAGAATTTGCTAACCACTTCCCGTGGGGTGTTATTTAGTGTGATCAGGTACAGAGATGCAACACCTTGTCCAATGACCATGGTTTTCTTGATGCTTATATTCAAGGAGAACAAGTTACAATCATGGCAGAGACAGTCCATGAGTCAATGTAGCTGAGTTTCCGTGTGAGCAACTAGCACAGAGTAGAGGAGTTCTCTGATCAGGTTGCAATGTGCTTTTGTCTTTGCTTTCAGCCCTGATAGATTGTAAAGCTTACTGTCTGGCCTAGTGTGCAAGCAGATCCCTTCCATATCTGCAGGGAAAGTGATGGTCAGGAGCATGGAGAAACAGATGCCAAACAGAGTGGGGGCTTGGACACAACCCTGTTTCACTCCATTCTTCACTCTGGAACAGTGGAAGTGAAGCCATCAAACTGTACAGTGCAGTACGTGTGTCATGAAAGGAGCGGATGAGATTGAGGAGCTTCGGTGGACAGCCAATTTATCCCAAAATCTTGTACAGCCCTGCTCTGCTACCAGTGTTGAGTGACTTAGTGAGATTTACAAAAGTGAGGTAAAGGGGTAAACTCTGTTCCCTACATTTCTCTTGCAGCTGGCCTATGGAGAAGATCATGTCCACACTAGATCTGCTTGCACAGAAACTAGACTGTGCTTTTGGGTACACTCAGTCTGCAAGTAAATGAAGTCTTTTAAGTATGACCCTAGCAAAGGCCTTCCTATGAAGCTAAGGTGTGAGATTCCCCTGTAGTTGTTGCAGTTTCCTCTGTCCCCTTTATTTTTGTATAGTGTGATGATTTTGGCATCAGACATCTCCTGTGCAACAGAGTCTACTTTTCCAGCAGAGAAGGAGAAGGTCATAAAGGTATGGCAATAGATGGGACTTTCCGTGCTTGAGCCATTTGGCTGGGATTCTGTCCTTGCTGGGTGGCCTTCTGTTCACTCAGCATCTATGGCCTTCACGAGCTCCAGGCTCGTGAGGGTTCTTCAGCTAATTCATCCATGGCAGGAAGTTGTGGGAGAGCATCTGATTCACAGAAATACAGCTCATAGTAGTGTTCAGCCCAGCAGGACATCTGTTTACTTCTGTCGGTGAGTACTTCCCTTCCTAGCAGCACTGTTGGTGTACCTACATGCCAAGGACTGTAGTGGTTCAAGAAGGCAGCTCACCACCACCTTCTCAAGGGCAATTAGGGATGGGCAATAAATGCTAGAATAGCCAGCGATGCCCACATCCCACGAATGAATAAAAAAAAATTGGCCTACTTCAGGGGGGCAGCGTTGGTGATGGCAGGCCCAAGTGCCCTCTTAATCCCTACGTACATAGCTCATAGATTTCCTTTGTCACACGCAGATTGGATCTCTTGACATAAGTTGATCCAGTGATTGTTTGAGCAGTATCTCCCTGTCTTGGCTACTTTCAGGTCATGCAGTGTCTTAGCTGTTGAGTTTATGTTGTGCATCATGTAGGCTTTGTTTTTGGCAAAAATGACAGCTATTGGCCGGAATATTATGCCCCCAAAAGGGCGGGCTGGTGGCCGGAGGTGGGGGGGAGGAAGGGTGCGTAAAATGGAGTGGTAGGTTGGGTGGGGGGGTGGGGGAGGCCGTTCCTGACCTGCTCCCACTTCTGCTGCCAACTCACGTGCAGCAGAGGTGGCGAGAAATGGCCTGCCCACCCCAGACCAATCAAGGCCGTTAGGTCGGCAATTAATGGCCACTTAAGGGCCTCTGCCCGCCACCATGGGGATTTTATGGATGGCAGGCAGATGGTTGAGGCCTCAGAAAAGCTGCCTAATAAACCTAGACAGCCTTCTGGTGGCCTGGGGGGGTGGCCCCCCTGATCGGGCACCCTGTGCCCCATGGAAGGCCGGCCCGAAGCTCCAACCATCCTCAACGCCCAACACGCCCCCTGCCCCCTAACCGACCCCCTTTGCCTCGCCAGGTCCTGACCAATTGCCCCTGTCAAGGCCCCAAAAACGTAGCTCTTCGCCAATGCTGTCCGTAATCTTCAACCTGAAGCAGGGTTACAGTCACAGCAGTGGCCACTGCTCCCTCAATGAGGTGGAAGTCCCACCCAAAACCAAGTAAGGGCCTGGGAAGCATAAAATCTCGTCTGGATCCCCAGGCCTGGCAGAGGCGGGATCGCCATCGACTTTCCGGCCGGTGGATGGCTCCCCCATGCCCCTCATAAAATCCAGCCCATCATCTCAGCTGAGTAAGTCTCAAACCAGTCCTTGTTACATGTTCTGCCTTTACCAAATGATGCTTCTGCTGCTTCATAGATGATTGAGCTTAGTGATTTCCGTAATGAGATGCCCCGACACCCAATAAAAAAAGCTAAAATATCTCCCACTCTCTGCCCCTCAAATTTTTCCTAGGATCTCAAAGCTATGAGATTCCTTCCTCCACTCAGTCATTCCTTCCTCCTACAATGTGATAGAACAAACCCAAGTTTGGAGTCACCAAACCACTGACTCTTGATTTACCTCATCTTCTCTTCTAGTCTTTACTATGGACTTTGGCCCATCATGTAGGTTTCTGATTTTTGAAAAAAAGGTTAATAGTAGATACATGAGAATGATCTGCGACAACTCACCTGCAGAATATTCCTTCCTGGTGTCTAAATAACTAGCAGCAGCACTGCCGCATAGTGCCTCAATAGCGAGAAGGAAATGTCTTTTCTCATTCATGGGATGTGGGCTTCGCTGGCTAGGCCATCACTTATTGCCCAACACAGAGCATGACAATGTAATATTCTGTGATAGTATGTCAGATCATGAACCCATTGTGAAAGCAATACTACTCAGAAAGGTAATTTCTCAAAAGGAAAAAGAAACATTGCTGGAATTTTCTTGGGCCTTTCCTCCCCCACTGTAACATGAGCAGAAGCTTCACTTAGGCGTAAATGGGATTTTCAAAAAAGTTACAGCAATAGAGTGGGAGCAGGCTGAGGAAATTTATGACAAAAGGTTATTAGAAGCAAACTGAATATAGACTGTTTTATCTGTCATGCTTAGTTGCCCGGCACATTCCCATGTGGACCTGAACCATACAGATCAGGAAGGTCCTGGCTTCATTCTCCAGATTGTGCTGAAATGAGATAATCTGAACCATCTGAGACAAATTGGAAATGTGGGTACAATGTGGCCAGGGTTTTGTTAGACCCCTGAGGTGGGATCAGAGGCAGTGAGGGGCAGGGAGTATCGCAACAGGTGGCTGGGGTGGGGTGGGGTATATAGCCCATCACCTCCCTGTTTCCCAGCGATCTTCCTGGGGGGTGGGTAAGGCTGACGACAGCCTTCCCGCCCAGAGGCCAATTGAGCTCCTTAAGTGGCCTATTAACATCCAATCAAGGGCCTCTTCCCGCTGCCGCTTGGATCTTACCAGTGGTGGGTGGGCCTCCGCCGCACAGGGAGGATGCCTTGTAAAATGAAGCGCCCTCCCTACAGGTTTAATGGGGGTGCCTTCCTTCATGGTCAATGTGTGGCCCACGGAGGACCTCCACCAGGAACAACTTTACCCCCCTGGACTGCACGACCACCTCCCCACCCCCCTCGCTAGGGTCTTCCGAACTGATCCCAGCGACCCGCCTCACCTACCTCTGTTCCAGGGTTCCAGTGCTGGGCCTGGGTCTGAGGCATCTGCAGTACCGGCAGTGATCACTGCTCCCGGTGGCGCTGCCGATACCGCTGAGCTATTGCCCTCTGATTGGCCGGCAGCTCTTGGAGGTGGGATCCCCGTCCCTTTAAAGGGACGGGGATCCCGCCTCCTGAAACTTTGATTTAAAAAGACTGGAGGATCACTCCGGAGGGGGGGCAGGGGACAAAAAGGTAGACGTGTGGTCACCCCGACTTTTCGGCCCGGTGCCAGGAGCACTGCCTCCAGCACAAAATCCAGCCCTACAAATAACAATAATAACAACTTATATTTATATAGTGCCTTTAATGCCGAAAAATATCCCAAGGCACAACCACAAATAAATGAATGCTGGGCCAAAGAAGGAGATATTAGGGAGTATGAATAAAAGCTTGGAGAAAGCAATGAGTTTTGAAAAGAGTCTTAAAGTGGAGAGGGAGGTAAAGTGGCTTTAACAAGGAATTCCAGATTGTGGACCCGAGGCAGCTGAAGGCATGGTCACCAATGGGCGCCATGCACACAAAGACCAGAGACAGAGGAATAGAGAGTTTAGGTGGGTTGTGGGGTTGGAGAAAGGTTAATTTCCTAGTTCTTCTGGGTCAGGGAAGGAAAATTCAGCTAGCATTCTTGCTCCGACTGCTGTGCAGATACTGCAGGGAAGTGTGTGGATGCGGTTAGTGAGTGAGAACAGGATTGGGCTCAGCTATGATATTGCCCATGTTGAATAAATTGCCAGCAGTTTTTGTCAAGACTGATATATAAAGAATGTTTACCTGGGCAAATTACTGCAGTGTCCCTGATGCCAAAATAACCACCTGATATCAAAAGAACCATATCTCAGCATGGCTGAGTGCTTTCAGGGATTGAGAGACGGTAAATGGGAGAGGATTGGGGGCAATATAAAAAGAACTATATCTCAAAACCATCTTGCAAACTTGAATGGAAGCATACATACTATAATAAAGCCATGCCTCCCTTTAATTGCTTTCAGTAGAAGAAAAAAATGAATGGGCTGTATTTTAAGGAGACCGTGATGTCGGGATCTGTGGCAGGGGGGGTGCCTGATGATGACCCCAGATGAGGCCTGCCACAGATAGTGATGCCAGCAGGGACGGGCTGATCCTCCCGGCGGTGGTGAGGCACGGTGGTGGCCTCCCCACTGCTCGCTGACAGGACCACAATTTTAATATTCAAATCAATTGAATTAATTAATTTTAATATACTTGCGTCACCTCTTGATGGCCTGTTGCGATCTTCGGCCCAGCGACGGGCACCCCCACTCCTTCGGATCCCCCTCTGGGAAAACCAGCGCAACACTGGTGGGGAGGGGGGAGGAAGTATGTTTATCAGTGCAGGGGTGGGGGCGGGGGGGGGGGGGGTGTGAAATGGGGTCAAATTAACGTCATGGGTGTAGGGGATGGTGGGAAGGGCTGTAGTTTAAACTTTGTGTAGTTTGCGGGTGGGAGAGGTCAGATGGTAAAGGAAAGTGTTTTGGGGAGGAAAGGGCAAACAATTAATTTAATTGTTATGGGGGTGGGTGACAGAGGAGCAAAATAATGTACTCATTTACTTTTATTCCATCTATCTTTGAATATTTAAATAAGCCGGTAGGGCTAACAGTCCTTTAAAAATGGCGTCAGCGCCTGTACACAGGCAGCTGACGCCATTGCCAGGGACGGACAGCCCACTCCCTGCATGTGACTGGCGGAGAGTGGGGTATGGCCCAACCTGGCTATTTAAGAAGAACCACATCTCAGCATGGGTGAGTGCTTTCAGGAATTGAGAGGAAGTAAATGGGAGATCGCGGTGGCTCTTTGGCGTGCGGCCCGCATGGGTGGGGTGCCATTTTTGAAGCTCGCCGACAGATTTAATGAAATGTTAATGCTGGAAATTTTTTTAAATGATAACAAAAAAGCACAACTGCTCAGTCAGCATCTGCTACAGAAAAGGTAAATTAATGTTTCATCTGTAGCCTTCGTCAGAACACTCAGCTGAAAAAAACTGTCCAAAAGTAATTAATGTCATTCATTCTGAAGGTACAGAATAATTGCTTAACAGAACAGTGATGTTTCTTTATTTGAAAAATAACAGAATATGGTTTTTCGTCAGATTTTGATTGATGTAAAAATTACTCATTAAGAACAAAGTGTAATATATTGCACACCTAACCATCTAAAGAAAAGAAAAATCAAATTTTTAATCTGGTTGTGAAGAAGGGACTACATCCAAAACACTAACCTATCTTTCTTCTTGAGATGCAAACTGATCTACTGTGCATATTTCACATTTTCTGTTTGTGGTGCAGTGTTCTGAAAATATTTTCCATACGAATGTCATTTTTTAAAACTTTAGCCCCATTTTAGAAAGATTTTGTGCTCTGGTTTCCAAAATCATGTACTGTATAAAACTCATGACCCACTGCCACTTACTAAGCAAAGAAAAATATTCAATTTTTTTTCCATTATCAATGATCTTTCAACAATTTTTCATGTTATTGAACCGCTTTCTAAAAAAATTCCATTTTAATGCCACCATTGATTTCATTACACTCTGTGCAGTAGCAGTAGTCCTTTCTTTAATATGTTTGCAGCATGTTCTACTTCTAATTAAAGGACAACTTCATCCAAATTACAATAGAATAAGCTGAAAGAAAGGTCACTTTAGCCAGGGTTATTAGTATTTTTTCCTCTCTCTCATCCAACTGAGCAAAGCTGCTGATGTTAGAAATTAAGTGCAGCTCACCTTGATTTATAGATGAAGTTTTAATCCATAATTGTAATCTGGCATCTTTGCAGTGAATGTCTTTGCAGTTACAATTTCATTCTGTAGCAAATGGTCATGGGCACTTTTCTGTTTCCAAAGTTTCTGACCATATACTGAAGATGTGAACATGGTATTTCACTTTTTCACTTATTCTTCTGCTCCTGTTTTTGGATCCTGAATGAGGGAGACAGGAAGGCCTGGGACCAGCCCAAAATAAGGCTTCAGGGCTCATTTCAATAATTGAGGCAGCACATGAATTTAAAGCCAATTGCCTTGCCAGCAGCGGCCCTCATGTAAGTGTTGGGGGTATGGAGATGAGGACAACAGGAAGTGGTTAATCACAGTTGTCAGCAGCCGACAGGACAGCTATGAATATGAAGATTTTTTAAAATGTAAGTTTAATATTTTGGAAATGGCAGTTAGGAGTGAGAATTGGTTACTGCCTTTGACCCTAAACCTGGGAAAGTGAGGCTGCATATAACACCTTCACTATTGAACTGCTTGGGACTGCTATATCAGCACAGACAGGATTAACCCTGGGGTTTATGTAGCTTACTGCACATAACATTTGGCAACTGAGCCACTCAAGAAGCTTGTACTTCTTGTTTTGGAAAATATACCAATATTGAAAAATAGTTGCATGGAAACAAAAGGTCAAAATGTAGACTGGCCTCACGACCAATTTGTGGCAGCCCTTAATCCTCCCTGGTTCATATTAGAAGATTATGTCTGAGACATTAATGTATGCCAACATTCGTATTATAATATAATTTACATATGGACATGGACACTGCTGTATACTTCAGTATGAATGAATGAATATTAAATGATGTCCTTTCACACCACCAGACACTACACAGATGCAAAACACAGAAAACGCAGGAATGTTGCCAGTGGCAAAGAAATTAAACATAGCCTGATGTCTAACCACTGCCAAAAGGCACAAGAGAGTTATAAAGTGTATTTTTACTTGGAGGCTACTCTACTAAAAATGCATTCTCATTTAGATAGTTGCTGTTACAATTAACATTGAATCCTAACTGTACGTATAGCAGCTTACCTTCAATCTTCACTATGGCAATGCTCTTTAAGAAAGTTGCCATTTGTTTCAATACTATCCGATTTAAAGTAATCAAATAGTAAATTCTTAGAGCTCCCTCTCAGGCTCAATAAATGAATGCACTGCTCAGTGTGGTACTAAGCCACAAACACCAGGTAAATGTCAAGTTTGATTTTCAATCTGTGCTCAGTTAGCAGATCTCGACTGAGTGGCAGAAAGGACACAATAACTGGGCTCAGCAGCCACATAGGGAGGGCAAAATTAGCCTGGTTCCAACTTCTTATTGTTATCACTGTTCCGTGCTATAGACTGTGGGCTGGATTTCCATTATGGAGGCAGGAAACAGGAGCCGGGTCTGGTTTTGAGTCAGAAACCCACCCCCAGTGAGAAACTGATTCAGGTTCTGATTTTCAAATGGGTGAGCCTTAATTGGTATTGGGATGGGTTTCCTGTCCAATTAGAGCCAGTGGGGCCTGGAATGGAGGTGAGTCAGATGAAGTGTAGGGCTCATACAGACACCCCACTGCAGCCATCACTGAGGCTGCTAGTTGGCCTGAGGGAATGATCTGCGTTTTGTGCCAAAACCTTCCACTGCACCAGAGGGAAGTGAGATGTCACAGGGGAGACGGAGGTCCTCTTCCCAGAGGGTGGCAGGAGGAGGTCACCTCGTTGTGCAGCAGGGACAACTCTCTGTTCAGTGTTATCTCCCTTTGCCCCTTCTTTCTCCTCCTCTCTTACCTCCTGCTCCTCCCCCAATGAGCTGTCTCCTTCCAGGGCCACACTGTCCTCAAGGTCCACACCTTTTTGGAGGTCCATGTTATGGAGAGCACAGCAGACCACCACAATGACAGAGACCATTGCAGGAGGGTATTGGCAGATGCCACCCAACCAGTTCAGGCATTGGGATCACTTCTTCAGAAGCCTAATGACCTGCTCAATGGTTGTCCTGCTGAGCAGGTGGTATTGGTTATAGTGCCTCTGTGCCTCTATCTGGGACTCCCGTAGAGGAGTCAGTAGCCATCTCTTCAAGGAATTTCCCTTGTCCCCTTGGACCTATCCATGCACTTTGGGGGATGGAATGAAGAGATGAGGCAGCTTGGACTGGCAGAGGATGACGGAGTCATGGCAGCTGCCAGGAAAGCAAGCACACACATGGAGGAAACTCTTGTTGTGGTCACAGACCAGTTGGTTCTTAAGGGAATGGAAGTCCTTCCTGTTGATGGATCTCACTAGCAGGTCGCTGGGTGCCTTGATGGCCACATGGGCTCAATTGATGATGCCCTGCACCTAAGGGAATCCAGCAATGGGGCCAAAACCACTACCGTCTGTGTCTGTGCAGACCCATCTGTGTCAAAGTGGAGGTAGTTCTCACCCTCCTGAATATGGCATCTGTAATTTACCTGATGGCGTGATGAACTGCCAACTGCGAGATGCCACCTCTGTCCTCATCTGATCCCTGGAATGACCTGGCTGCATAGAAATTCAGGGTGACAGAGACCTTGACAGCTGCAGGTAAAGGACTGCCATGGGGCCATGAGGACTCAGGTCATTGTGGATCAGAGAACAAATCCCCAAGACCATCTGCCTGGATAGGCACAGCCTCTTACAGCGCTGGCACTCTGTCATTTGCAGGTAGTTGACTCTTGGGTAGCAGACCCAATGTCTTGGGTAACGCCTTCTATAAGACACTAGTTCGGCCTCAGCCAGAGTATTGTGTCCAATTCTGGGCGACGCACTGAGGAAAGACGTGAGGGCATTGGAGAAAGTACAGAAGAGATTCATGAGAATGGTTCCAGGGATGAGGAATTTCAGTTATGAGGACAGATTGGAGAAGTTAAGACTGTTTTCCTTGGAGAAGAAAAGGATGAGAGGTAATTTGATAGAGGTATTCAAAATCATGAGGGGTCTGGACAGAGTAGGTAGAGAGAAACTGTTCCCACTTGTGAAAGGATCGAGAATGAGATGGCACAGATTTAAAGTATTTGGTAAGAAAAGCAAAAGTGACATGAGGAAAAACTTTCTTATGCAGCGAGTGGTTAAGGTTTGAAATGCTCTACCTGAGGAAGTGGTGGGGGCAGGTTCAATTGAAACAGTCAAAAGGGAATATGAAAAGGAAGAATGTGCATGGGTATGGGGAGAAGGCAGGCAAATGGGACTGAGGGAATTGCTCTTTCAGAGAGCCAGTGCCGACACAATGGGCTGAATGGCCTCCTTCTGTGCTGTAACAATTCTGTGATTCTTCCCCTTGCAGCCCCGTGCTGTGCTCCTCTGTCCTCCTGCTGTCCAGAATCTGCTGAAACTCATCCTGGCTGCTCTGTCCAATGTCAGAGGAGTCTGTTCTCATCTGAACACCCTCATCTGGGCTTTGTGCATTCATCAGGCCTTCCCCTGCCAACCCCAGCTGTCCAAGTGATTCCAGCCATGTCCTTCTTTTGAAAATCCCATACTGCTGCTGACAAGCCTGTAAATGAGCTCCTCAGTGAGATCAACAGGCACTTAGTTGAAGGCGTGCGGAGTTGCCGTTCCCTCCCTCCCGGCATCCCTTTAAAAGTGGTTTTGTGTTCCGGAAGCAGCCAACCTGATCTTCAAATCATGCACAGATGCCTGCTCCCTCCGCCAGCAGGCTTTAAAAATCGGCCCTGTATGGTTGTTGGAGTTTGGGATTTTTAAAAAATAAGTAAAATTTTTAAAAAAATATATCCAAAGGGGTTAAATTCTACCTGGTAATACTTTCAGAAGAAAGGTCAAAAAGAGTACAAAACAGCAGCAGAAGGAATTTCACTTCACAATCACAGAATTGTTACAGCACAAAAGAAGGCCATTGTGTCTGCGCTGACTCTCCGAAAGAGCAATTTACCTAGTGCCACTCTCCTGCCTTCTCCCCATAGCCCTGCACATTCTTCCTTTTCAGATAATAATTCAATTCCCCCGATTGAACCTACCTCCACCATGTGCTCAGGTAGTGCATTCCAGATCCTAACCACTCGCTGCATGAAATGGTCTGCAAATGTGATTTGCACGGAATCATTATTTTAATTATGTCCTGTAACTGAGAACTGTACAAATGTGCTCAAAAGCCCAGAGATAGTTTCAAATATTATATCCATGTTGTAATTGTTTCAATCAGAATGTATCTGATATATATGATGGAATACATTTGTCTGTAGCAGACTGCAAAGGACATACCCTAAACATGAATTTTTGATTGTTGCTGTTATTTTGGGAGCTTTAAGAACCTAATTCAGAAGCATTGGTTTTGGAGCATTACCACGAGGCTTCAGATGGAACACAGGAGTGCAATGAGCTTCTGCTTCCTTTGGCTGTGGCTTTCATATAATGGAGAGCACATTGTATTGCTCTGGACTGTGACACACCATGTGAAATAGCCTGCTGGAGGGGGATGAAGGGACAAAGAGCAACCACTGAATTCATAGCACTTAGCTAAAAACAATTATCCAAATGTGATTTAATGTAATTTATTCTAAAATTGTAATTGTTAAATTTATTGTAGAATAACTGCTGTTTTATGAAACACTATTTTTAAAAATATTTTGGACAGAGTACATTCTTCATTGTGTTTTGTATGCCAAAACAATGAGAATATTAAAACAAGGTATGTTATACTCAAACCAAAAAGAAAACTTAATATTCTAATTTGGCAGTCATGAAGGGTCTGATTGAAGCATTAAACCCTTTTCCTTCTTCAGTGGCTCTGCATTTTCAGAAAATCCTTTCTTTGATTCTAACCTTTTATTGAGTGTTATTGTTTTCCTTTTCCAGGTGCCCTCCTCTTAGCTGCATTCTACCACTCCACTCCCTCTCCCCGTGCAGACCACTCCACTCCCCCTCCCCGTGCAGCCCACTCCATTCCCGCTCTCCATGCAGCCCACTCCACTCCTGGATTGTGATTTGCTAATGCCCTTCTGTATAGACGGCACCAGGGTTTTAAATAAAACACTCGACAAATGATTAAAAGAAAACTCCTTTTGTAAAAATTGTAGACACTAAATTTAATCTTTATCTTCAATTCTTCCATGATTTTTTTTAAATAGCCTCTTTTAAGTTACATTTCTGTATTTCAGCATGTCTCAAAGAGATGTGTACCCCTAATAGTCCTAATTTAGAGCTATTAATCTGTGTTCATGCTTTAGATGCTTGCTTTATTTTACATTTTTGTTTGTTGCTTTGTTCTCTAATCCACAGACACTGGTACCTCCTGTTGGAGACCTGTTTACAATAAAGTGTTTTCATTGAAAGTTGTGACCAATGTTTAAAATCAAGAAGCAATTTTAAAAAAAACAGGATAATTTACTCCTACAACTGGTTTCAGTTGTACAGTAGATGAGAGTTGAATGGTGCAGGCTGCAAGCTTTTTTTGTGGGAGGTGGGGGCTGTTCAGTGATGGGCTGATATGAGTCATACTTCAGTTTTTTTCTTGTTTCTCTCCCCTGAGTTAGAACTCATTGGCTCCCCTTCCCTTTCTGCCTTCTGACAATGCTCTATCACAGCCTAGCTGAGATCAGGCAAAGCACTTTTTTTATACAGATCAGAAACCACTCATTCAGAGGAGTGTAAAATATTAAAAATGTGTGGGGATGCAAGAATAAAACAATTGTTGATATTAACAGTGTTACCTGTGTAAACCCTCTTTACAAAGCAGGCTCTGCTAGCCACACAAAAAAGTGCCATTTAAAATGGACATATTATAATCAGGGCTGTTTGTTCTAGCTTTGATTATAAAAAGTATGTGTTCTATTAAAAGTTATGTTAGATCAGAGTACCTTTTTAGGAGTTTACACATGATCTAATGTTACAAAATACTTCCACTTTGCTGGTACCTTTTTCATAACAACATTCATTTAAAGGGACCAATTCAAGAATGTTATAGAGTTTGCATAATAGGTGCACCTTATTTTCTTCAAGAACCTCTTGCACTGAAAGACCACCAAGGCTCCACATTCTTATTTTAAACAAGTACCGAAGCACAAAGCCCTGCTGAGTTACACTTGTAGTCTCATTCATCAATGTGTGGCCTTTATCCATGAGACTCTAAGTCAAAGGTTATGCTACTTAAGTCATTAATTAAAGTCCATGTCTCTCATCAAGAAAAGTGATGTTTTCTTTTTAAACCTTTGTTCAAATAGCTCTCCTTCACCAATGCATTGAGATTTCCCAATCACTTTTATTCCCAGATCACAGCTGAAATGCACTGAGGACACTAATTAGGCTCCTATGTTTCCCCTACATGGTGGTCTTGTTTTCTCTGCCTGACTCTAAACGTAAAAATAAACAATAATCTTTTCCCCTTGTCTTTTCTTTAAATCGGACCCCCAAACTGCAGTCTTCCCTTTCACTTTTGGAGTGGAGAGGTGGAGTAGTCCTGTGACAAACACCCTGAGGCTCTCTCTGACAGTTCATAATTATATAGAATTACATTGACTTTGCAACAGAGAAACAGGTCATTCGGGCCTAAATGGCCAATGCCAGCGTTTATGCTGTTCATAATAAGCAAATGAAGAACGCATTTCCTGCAGGTGGGAATGTGTGTGTGTGTGATGTTTCCTGTACTCTACCGCCAGGCAGTGCTGCACCTGTGACTACTGCTCTAATAATGGTTCAGGCAGAAATGGATGGTTGGCCAAGGCCGAGATTCTAAACATCTCAACTCGTGGGTTTGATAGTCCAGTGTTTTCTGCTTATAAATATTGGGCTGTTCAAGCAACCTCATCTAACAGGTAGTATTACCTTCATTCTCAGAAGATGGAGTATGTCATTACTGACAAGTCACAATTCGTTTCTCTGACACAGCAGTTCATATTCACTGCACTTGCTATTGTGTGTTTACATGAAACAGGTTGTATTATTTGTATCCATCTGTAATGTATCATTTTCTCCCTTTCAGTCATTTCTTTCTTTCCTTCATCTCAGCTTTATCTACAGCACAGCTGCACAATTTAACTCTTTGAAGGCTGCAGTGATACTTCTTAAAGGCAACCTTTTCTTCAAAAATGTTGCGTTTGTGCAGAGAGCACTGTAAAAAGCAGTCCTGCTGGGAAACTCCAGACAGCTCTTTAAATGTTACTTGGTACTGCTCCTCATTAAAAATTTACTCAGCATTTTCTACACATGCATGTGGCTAAAAATATTTTGAAAGCTGCAAAGCACATTCTGTACTCCAGGGGTTTATTTGCATATGGTATATAAAGGAGTGTTAGCTATCTAGACAAGGAGTATTACTCTTTAAGGAAAACCCGCTTTTTCTTTTGGGTGACCTTATTATCACATTGAAGTAGTGCCATAATGTTTCAAAATATTCCTGTTTTCTGTCAGCTGTTGTAGAACCACACACCAAAATGCAGGAGCCAGGTAAACAGTGCCTTAAGGGAAACATACCAGCAGTAATGGAAGACACAGTCCCTGACAAAGTTGAAAATGAATGCTTTGATGCGCTCCCTTCCCGAAAATATTATGACTCCAATATTCTTTTCCCCCCAGCCCTTTGACTGGCTGTTGGGCGGACCCAGCTCACCCTAAGGTTCTGCTTGAAAAAGTTTCAGCATGCTCAAAGCTCATTGCAGAACCAGCTCCTTGACAGGGCCTTGCATCAGAAATAGGGCAGGGACAGCTATTTCAAACCATCTTCCCAACATCCTGCCCTGCTACTTGCACATGCCAGGCTGGATTTTATAAGCTTGCCTGCCTTCAAAAATGACGGCCCACTCGTGTGGGCCGCCGCAATCTCAAGGGTGACCTGCCTCTCCCCCAATTACATGGAGGGGACGGGCTACCATCTTTAAAGGGCTGTTAGCCCTACTGGCTTAATTAAATATTTAAAGATAGATTGAATTAAATAAAATAAATGCATTGCTTTTGCCCCTCTCCCACCCCGCAATAAGAATTAAATTAATTATTTGCCCTTCTCCCTCATAAACACTTACCTTTATCATCTGATCTTCCACCCCAAACTGCACAGACTTGAAAGTTATAACCCTGCCCAACATCCCCCACACTCATGACGTTAATTTGACCCTGCTCCCTACCACCCCCCCGCACTGATAAACTTACCTCATCCCCCCTCCACTCAAGTGTTGTGCCTCATTTCCCCAGACAGGGATCCAGGGAGTGCCAGCCGCCAGGCCAAAGATCGCGGCGGGCCATCAAGAGGAGGCATGAGTATATTTTAATTATTTTAATTGATTTGACTATTCAAATTGTGGTCCCATAGCCCAGCTGGAGGGTGGGGGGTGGGGGGGGGGGGGGGGGGTGGGGTCCGCCACAGTGCCTCGTTGCTGCCGGAAGGATCAGCCGGGCCCTGCCGGCGACAAAGTCCATGGCAGGCCTCATCCGGGGCCATTTTCAGGACCCCTCCATGGATCCCGATGTCGAGGGCTTCTTACAAACCAGCCCGCCAAGTTTAAACTTGGCAGTTACCCCTATCCTAAGCTTCAATGTTGGCACCGCCCAGACACAACGAGCTGAATTTTACCAGTCCTTCAATGTCGGGGGTCGTGGCAGGAGGGCTCATATAATACTTGCAGAGAGGCCCGCCACGACCCATGACGCCGAGAAGGTCCTGCCGCATTTTACCAGCAGCGGCAAGGCCTCGGTGCGGCTCCCCCGCCGCCCAGCAGCGGGGCCTTCATTTACAAACTTAAACTAATTAAAACCGCAACTCACACGCCTTCGCAACTCAATTTGGAATTCCGAGGCGGGACACTGGTGGGGAGGGGGTAGAATTGAAATTATCAGGACAGTGGGGGGAGGAGCAGGAAAAACAATTCTGGTGGGAAGGGGTTGAAGGGCAAATGTGATAAGGTTGCGGGGGGGATGTTCATGTTGGGACTGAAATACATTTTATTCATATCAGACAATAAAAAAAAGCATTGTGGGCGTTAGGAATGGGCCTCCAGCTTTTAATATTTTTAAAATAAAGCTTGTAGTGACAAACCTTTAAAAATTCTAATTTGTCCTAAGGGCTTGAAGCTCTTTAAAAATAGCGCCGGGGCCTGCGAGTGGTGCCGGACGCCATTGCCAGGGACAGAGCCACTGCTCCCAATGACGTACAGGGGGCGGCCTCTCCATCCCCTCCATTTAAATGAACCCCGGCGCGAAATACCGCAGGGGCGCTTCCATGTCTGAAGACCACTGACTTCAGAGCGCGCTGCCGCGAAGTTCAGTGCGCTAATAAAATTCAGCCCAACTTCTCTCACACCCGGCCTAAACTTCTCAGGCTGTTGAGCAATGCTGCAAGAGATCCAGTGGAACACTAAAATAACGTGGATGCTGGAACTTTGTTTGAGACTGTAAGAATGTTGAGGTTTGGATCACAAAGTAGCTATTCAAGCTTTCTGCTCACAATTTATGTCAACCAAACCCCATAACGATGCTGCATCCTCATGACAAATTCCCAGTCGTCTGTTATTCCTTCTGGGTACAATATTAGCCCTGTGGAAGGACCACCAGGGCTGTTATCACAGGCTGTTGCAGATAGAAGGAGTCAGACTTCTAGTGACTATTCACAACAGTTAAGCTCATTAATATTGAGCCACTCTTCCACACTATCAGTAATTTTATACAAGGATAGAATGTTTATGAATATTTCAATAAAGGTCTCAGATTATTATTTGGAGAGTTATATGTTAATGTTTTTACATTGCCACTCACATTTCACTGATGTAACATCAAATTGCCAGGATCCTGGGGAGATATGTGTTTGTTATTAGTTGTGTGTTTACTTATTTATTTCTCATATTATATTCTATTAATGTTTATGAGATGTGTTACATTGTGAGGCACATAGGTACTGGGGAAAAGAGCTACTATGGAAAAGATTCTATCCTTTACGGCTCATAGAAGGCTTATTATGGTGGTTGCAATCGTGAGTTATTGAGTAGGTTTTATGAAAGCTATCAAACTGTTCATTCACTAGGTTACTCAGACCGATTGCACCGGGGATATTCAGGTAGATTATAGAGGTGCTATCCCACACGTCATGTGGAAGGGGTCACCTGACATATCAGGTAGTAACATGGTAGTGCTATTTGACAAATCATACGGAGGCTTATCAAGCAGATCACATTGAAAGGTTATTAGGCTGAACACATGGAGAGGTTATCAGACAATTCACCTGGAATGTTAACAAGTCGATTACATGGAAGTGCTATTTGACACATTATTAAGTAGATCACGTAGAGGGACTGTCAGCATATCACACGAAAAGGTTATCAGGCAGATAACATGGAGGGTATCTTTCATACTGTGGGAATGAAGTTTCAGACGGAAAACATGGAGGGTTATTAAGCACACGATTGTAGGATATTAAACAGCTAACATTGATCAGTCATCAGGCATACTCTGTGGATGTGGCTATCAGTCAGATAACATGGAGTTTTGTTAAACAGATTATATGAAGGGATTATCAGGGAGATCTTGCGGATATGTCAAGAAATGACTTTAAAATGTAGGTGATACCACATATGGAAATGAAAGTGAGAAAGAGAAAACTAGAAAAAGAAGAAAGTGAGTGTGAGAAAACAGTTTTCATCTCAGTTTTACAGTAGGTACAGATTTTTACAACAAAACAAAACATTGTGAATGCAGATTTCTACAACTTTCTCACATTAACAAAACAAAATATCCAGAACTGTTGTTCATTAAAAGAAAACTTAGCTCCCCTATGATATATTTTTCTATCAGATTAAAAAGTATAACTGTTTCATGAAAGACTTGCTGTAAAAGAATACATTATTTTGGTCTTTATGTTTAGAAAAATGCCGAGGGTAAAATCTTTTGATGTCATCACGTAGATGGATAACCAATCTCTCTTATTACTTAGGCACAAACACTAGATAACGTGTAACATTTTTTAAATTGACAGAGTGATACCAACTTCTCTTTCATTCATTGTTTCATTGTTTCAAAGTGATAAATATCCAAATACTTCATGTTCTTTCATCAGACATTATATGGACCAACTGTACTTATAAAGTTAAATTCTTCTCCTTCCATATATTTACATAGACTTACTGCCATTTTAATTTGTCATGTATATTTCTTATTTTTGCTGTTTGGTGTCTGACTTTAAGTTTTGTTCCATCCATCGTTAGGTCCTTCCTGACTTTTTTTTTTATTCATATGCACTGAGGCTCAGACATAATTAGCAGATGGTCATAATCAGTGTCTGGGTAAATAATAATCAAGATATATTATAATATGCTGAAGCCCAGTACCAGAACTCATCAGGTTTTTATGAACATTATTGTTAATGTAGTCATTGCAGTGATATTGATGTTTATTTATCACAACTTACAGGTGCAATTTTGTAAATTATTCAATACTGCAAATTACAAAAATGTCATGATCTATATCTGCATGTGTTCATTTATACATTTATCTCTGAATAATCTGACCATACACATATGCTGACCATATTGTATTTCTTTATACAGTGGATTAATTTTCCTTTGATATTCATTTGACACCAAAAATAAAGCTAGTGTGAGTCTTCGTTCCAGCAATACTCATATGATGTTAAGTTGGTCCTTGTCTTTCCTGGATCTGCAAAGAAGATTCAATCTGAGCAAACTAATCTTGTGGGATCAGAACGTTTCCACACAAACCAAATCAAGAGACAGACCTATGGCTCTACCTTGATCCAAATATATTTGCACCACAACATTCCAATACTGACCATAATCCTCCATCACTATAAGAAGGTATGGTACCCTCAGGGATTAGTTAGGCCATTCATTGTTTGACCTCCAACAAAGCCCCTTTATAGCTAAAGAAAATTTTCTATTAGGTAACTCTCCTTCTTAGCGCTTTTCTCAAGATTGCTGTTTTCTCAGAAGTGAGAAGTATGATATCTATCATATTTTTAGATGAACTGATTTAAAGCCTATTGATGGAGGGCAGGTCAGTACATGCTAGTTTCTCCTGCCTAGGCTAAGCACCCAGTGCAAAACCACACCATCCAGTTGTACAGGCAGGGATTAGAAAACTTAATATATTGCTGGATAATAAAATCTTAGTGTCAGGCATCACTGGGATGAGAACCTGAAAGCATAGAATGCAGAACAAATATGATACATGTTTCACTGCTGTGTTGCCTAGTCTTCTAATATCCATCTTTTTGTATTCCCTATTTTTATCTGTGCCAGGTGTCTGCTCGAGAATGAACTTAAATGCTTGGCAACACAAAAGAGATATCTCTAGAGTGCAGCATGCTCACTTCCAACCCCCACCCCCAAAACTCTCATTATTGTGCGACACCATGTGCTCCGCAGCAGCCTGTTAATGAGACATGGCAGATACAGCAGGCTCACAACTCTCATCCTCTGAAAGGAAGCATTTCCTTATTAAGCTCCATCTCATTACTTTCAGCTTCAGCCATTCAATAGACAATAATGAGGAAGTGTAAGTGCTCACTCGCTTGCTCTCTCTGACTCAGATGGAATAGCATGTGTAATCATCCCACCACACATTTCTTGCACACATCTTGCACCTCCCATTGGACATTCTTACTGGCTTTTTTTTTTAAAGTCTGCAATTCTTCACAATGCCTCTGAGTTTCTAGCAGACCAACAAAGACCAAACTGACTCCAATTCATGTAATCAGTCTCTTATGGCTTTTTCTCTCTCACTTTCACACACACACTCATGCATTCACTTTGCGTAATAAAGTGTTATTGTCTGTAATCTAGTGCACACTTTGCAATGAGATTTCTAATGTTAAAAACGTGATCTTAAACATTGCTGACAAACATAGTTCAAATGTTGTAAACCTGTTCAAAAGATTTGACAAACATGCTCTGTGCATAAGAAATGATTCGAAGAATCATATGTTCCTTTCCTATATCATCATTGCATATGCTCCCAGATTAGTCCAAACAAAAAAACAAGTAAGCCACTAAAAGTTAGAAACTAGTCTTTTGCAGACTTTCTATAGCAGGACTGAGAGCCACATCATGTATAAAGCAAATCCAAATGAAATGAAACCTTTATTGTTCTGCACAGTCTCATTCATACAGGATGCCAACAATATCAGATGTGGATGTCTAAGGTTGCAGCATTCCTTTCCCCATAATTTACTTACCAAGTTGAAAATTGATTTCATAACTTCAAAACCAACTAACCAGCCAAATGTTGCTGGATAGTGAGGAAATGAATTTACAGAAATTAAGTTAGAGGCTCTTGTCTCATTCTTTTTTTCAGATGTCACTGTAACTATAAAAATACCGAAGAACATGGATATTGCAAGTTTAATCCACAGTCTCCTTTCACTGATATCAAATAGATGATAAACTTAAAGGGGTTTTTGTTTTAATAATTGTTCTACAGTGGATCTACTTTTGCTTTTAGTGCTTGTTGGTGAGCTGAATAAGATGATGTCATTAATGGTTCTAAACACGCTTCAGTAATCAAACGGGTGGCAATGGATCTACCAACAGATACATCATCCTGATCACTTTAAAGTACTTCTTTTAACCTTTAGCATGCTAACAAAAATAGTGTTGCCAGATTATATTTTTTGGTGTGCCATGGAGCTATAAAAAATGGATGGCAGCTGAGAGTAGACAAAAGGATGGTGCAGCTTTTTTTTTAAGCACATGCGTGCACATGCAAGGTCTTTGGGGTCTTAATTATTTGTGTCTAATGGCCACCAATTACTGTGTAAACTAATAATATAGCCTAACAATATAACAGTGAAGTGCGTGGTGGCCAAACCTCCCCCTCCCCACCCTGTTTCAAATGTGATTAGGTTTGTGAAGATTTGAGAATGACAGACTATTACATCCGATGAGGAGAATAAATAAAGAAGGGGGTCTTTTTTTAACTTGGAGGGGTGCTGCATAGCAGTGACAGCTGTTGACTTAAATACATCTCTACAATGGAAATGAAGTAGGCCATGGGAAAGCTGAAGGCTTCTGTATGATAATAAGTCTTGACAAAAGCCACACAGCCCCATGATAGTAGGTGGTTACACACTGAATACATAACGATTCTCACTACAGCTACCAAGTATAAATCTCTGACTCAGTACTGATTAAAAATGTGTGTATAAATACAAACACAGTGAAACCCCAGATTGAATTAGAGGTGGCACAAGGATGGTATTAATCTAAAAACTTCAATCGCAATTTATTTTTCCCCATTGTCAGTCTGTTGGGAATAACCCTAATACAGTTTTGCCCTTTGCTATTTATACATCTCAGTTCGCATGAAACACCATTCTTTGCCATGTATCCATACAGATGTACATAATATATATAGATCCAATTGTGACACGGGACGAGCGAGGGGCGGGGTAAGGGCACAGGCTGACTAAGGCATGGAATAGCAGAATTAAAGGGCTTGATGAAGTTGTACCGGCTGGTCTTGGAAAACATTCAAAGGTTATGTTTCCCTCCAATTATTGTTGGGGGGAAAGAAAAGATATGGAACACTGATCAAGCGTAGATGTTCGTGCCAGAATTGCATGGCCGCTTTACCTCCCAGCCCCAAACCGCGCTGGTTTGTAACACGCCTGCTTGAATTTGTCAGCTTGTTATAAAATATGTATTTCCAGCAGCAGAATTAATCGATGAGAGAGGATGTCACAGCTGATTGCATAAATGACTTTTGAAAGCCAGTCTTAAAATGTCCATAATCACACTACAGTCTTCCCTCAGCGAGAACTAAAAAAAAACACCCAGGGCTGTCAAGTGAAGACAGTCGCAGCTCTTTAAAAGAAAATAACATGTGCATTGCCATCCACGTGGCTCAAGCTGCTCATCTGTACCTAAACATTCCTCTTTATAAAAGCTGTCATGTAACTCCACCTATACATAGACATAGTATTTAAATACATAGCAAAACAGCTATTTAAAGACTGCCTACTACACAGATCCCAGGTCACAGATCTGTAACATGATTATCATTCCGGTTCTTATAAATAAAATCACATTTTTTCTCTCTCGTAAAGCCGCGCCAAGTTGGAATCTTAATTCCACTCTCGCATCCCCATACAATTGGAAACAAATACATTAATAAATAAAGCATACCACTGCCAATAATACGATGAACGACTTTCATTTTAAAGTTTTATTACTAAAAATCTAAACAGCGCCTGAGGTGATGCGGCAACTCTTTGCACCGGAAAGGTAATGGCTCGGATCCATCACCAAGGCAAGAAAACTTGAAAGAATTCCTTGAACTTACCCCAGGTAATGTCTTCTGTTCATGCAATGCGCTCTGGGCCTTCAGAGCAGATTCCCTGGCACAGTACGTTAGGAAGGCACAACCTAATCATTTAATTAAAAAAAAAACAAAGGCACTGTGAATACAATTTTGCCGCCATTTCTTATTTCAAAATGATCTTACTGTTTATTATCCCAACAATTCAAAATTGGCAAGTGCGACCTGGTTTAGATTCTGGAATGTGCGTCTGACTAAATCACTTGTATATTATCGACTTATATCATTAACCAGAACTTATTTAGTGACATTTGGTGCATTCACTTTTGAAAATTTATGTTCTCCTGCTTGATTAATGTCTTAACAGGGGATTGTAAAAACATATTAACAGATAATTCCAAGAACATACTTCAGTATAGGCTTAAAGCGCATGTTATATGCACCTTCAAACATATCTCTAACATAGCACACAGTACTCCTATTTTTGTTTACTCTTAGAGATGTTTTGGTACTTTCCGTTCACATTTGGAGCAATACTTTATTTCATTTAAAGTGATACGGGATACAATTCTATAGCAGAGGACGCGGTCTTTGACATTAACTATTGAGGCTGCGACAGTTATCTTTGTATTACCAGAAGTCTATGCTGTCTGCAGAGTACCATATGTGGTCTGGCAGTGGAAGTTAACCCGCAGGAGTTGTTACTGCTAATGAGAGCACACCCCCAGCAACTTCGAACTCTGCAGCTCCAAACCAGACCCATAGAGTAGACACACTGGAGAAAGGGGGCTGTGTAAAGGGTTCTCGGCCCTTAACCTGGTTTATTTGCTGTACAGGCGTATTTTTTTAATATTAAAATTGACTACATAATATAGAAGTAATTCGAAGTCTAATATTCCGACCAGACATGAACAAAATTGGATACTATACTTTTTATTTTCTTAAATTGTAAACAAAAATGCAGCCGGTAATCTTAATATGGTCAGTAAATAATTATCCAAAGCTTTAAAGAACGAGTGTTGGGAATCACATCACTCATATCATTGAAATTTTAATCCATAGTTATTGAAAATAGCAAACAGTCTTATCCGCGCCAGAGAATGCGGCCGGTGAGCTCATAAATATTGCATTTTAAATTACAGATAACCCAAGGCCCTTTTCATATCTTACTTCTGCCCGAACCCCTCGCCCTCCCTCCAACACGCAGACTGTGCACCTGCACACCCTTGTGTGCTTTTCTCCATATCACACAGCAGCAGCTGGGTCAATTCGCCTGTTAAAATCATCACTACAAATCCTGCAAGTTATTATTCCTGTGTGTGAAGCTAGCGTTTAGCACCATCAGAGACCACCCCCGACTCGCCAGCTCATATAGTTTCATCGCTCCTAACCCCAGCCCAAGTCTTCCAAATCATTAAAATACAAAAAAAAAAGTTGTCATATTTTGACAAAGAAAGCTGCAGGTGTAAACTCGAGCCGGAAGCGCTGTCCTTCAATACTATTAACTCGCTGGGGCTTTTTCTTTTAACAAGAAAAAAAACTAAATATATACACATGCAAAAAAGAAAAGGGAGGCTGGCGGAAACAGACAGCTATACTGTTCGCCGAGTGCTTGGAAATCTCAAGTTCTTTCATTCCGTGCAAAGTGTGCAGAGACGCAGCAGAGTAAAACCTAGCCTTCTGCACCTATCAGTTCCTAGGCTTTTTAAATGACAGATCGCTCGTGCTCTTTACAAATGTTTTTTTTTAATATAGAAAACGAGTTGGTGTTTCATGCTCTCCGACAGACGCTATCCTTCAGCACCACACCACTAGCTGGCTGAACCTAACATTAAATTAAGAAACAAACACTAAAATAAGACATTCTCAAATTGCCCCGACTTTGGAAAGCCCCGAAGTGGCTTTCTAAGAGCAGTGGAGACAGTGCTGATTGTGTACAGACCCTTGTGCATGCCGGTGAAGCGATCCTTCAGCACCGTGAGCTCGTAGATCTTGCCAAATTCCTCAAAGAGGGGCTTGAGGTCCTTCTCCTCCAGGTTGCGGGGGATCTGGCCGATGAAAAGTTTGATGGCGTCGTGGTCCTTCATGGGGATGGTGCTGTTCTGGCTGTGGCTGAGTCCGTTCATAGGCCCGTTGGCAGTGCTGATCTGGATGTTGTTGTTGAGGTTGTCTGCTGCCTGCTGCACGCCGTTCGTTAACGTGGCCATCTTTCTCCCACACTGCGTGACGTCAGGCAACTTTCCTTTACATTGACTCCGCCGTTTAAACAGACTGGATCGGCTCAAGGTCGGCGCAGAGCCGGGGTGGATGAAGCAGCCTACCCCCTCCCTCCCCCTCCCTCTTTATTAATATACACTACCACCCCAGACAGTGGTAGCTTCCATAATCCAGCCATAAAAAGCCAGCTTGTGCACATTCCATTTTTCCCCTCTTCCTCGATATAATAATAATAAATCCATTCCCTCTTTACTACCAAATAAAGGGAAGGAACACAAAGCGCTTTGACAATAACGATTTCATGGGTTGTGTTTTTTTAACCATTATTTCCAATCGGGATCATTGGTGAAATGCACACGAAATGAAATTGTGAATCTGTTGAAAAGGATAATATGTGATATCGTGACTATTTCGGGTTAGTTACTGTATATTGCATTGTACAATATTTTCCCTTACTTTTATGTTGTATGCCGAGATCCGAAGTCATTCTTAGAAAGCATGTGATCTGGGAACAAAGGGAAACGGTCCCAGCCTTTGAGAGCTGCGAGCTGGGTTTTTTTTTTTGGGAGGCGCAACGTCCAAATCAGTTGATGAATGTGAGAATTCAAAGATGATTGCACTTTATTTTGAGATGACGGGTCAACTCTTATATTGAGTTTATTTATTTTGGGCTGTGAGGGAGAGAGAGGGGGGGAAGAGTGAAGTCAATTAACTCGTGTTTTCTTTAAAATGTATTGGGCGACTTATTCGCGCCTCAGATTGTCACAGGAATCTTCAGAGGCGCCTGTCTCCTGTTAAACACAAACCCTCTTAGTTATTTAACTACCGTTTATGCTCAATGGGGAGGGGATGTCAGCTGAAAGAGGAGGAAGAGGGTCGCTTCATCCGGTACATCGATTTCCTGCTTTCTCTAGTTTGGATTTGCATTTGGTGAAGATTTTTTAACGCACCTGCACCTGCTTTTCTGAGTTTTTAGGTAAAAAAAAGCTGGAGCGATCAACGTCTCAGCCATGTATGAGACACAGTCCAAGTAAGATCAAATCACTCCCCGGAAATCACATCCTACACCAATTCAAAACTATCAGAAATCAAAATCATTTATGATAATAAAAAACTTTCCGGCTGCACTTTACTGCTTTCATCTGCTCCAACAAATGGAGGGGGGGGGGTGTTAAGGAAAACAAACATGCACTGTAGCTTTAAGTACATCTATTGTTAAATATTATTAAAGAGGTCGGCTTTGCGGGGTCCGCTCCAGCGAATAGTTGCAAAGCCTTAAGGAAATACAAAACAAAAACGAACTAGTTTTCTAAAACAGAGACATTCAAAAAAAAATCTGATCTGAAGGCACATTTGCTTCAGATGTACCGTATTCCAAGTGATTCTACGTCGAGTGCTAGTTAAATCAACCTAAGTCCAAATTTACAGAAAAATAAAACCTTATCTATTTTCTGGAGAAATGCAATGTTTTATCCTGGGCAGAAAGAGAGATTGGATATTTGGAGCTTTTCCCCGGGTCGTTTATATTCAAAGAGCCCCTCTTTTTGTTTGATTTTACATTGATTTCCTTCAACCAAAACTGCATTTGTTACTTCCCCAAGTCTGTGATAAATATATTCTTATACATTTGAAATCTGATTCAAGCGCAACTACAAAGCCTTAGTGGTGAGTTCGACGGTAGATTGTATGTAGCCATAACCACTCGCCCTCTCTTGCTTTTGACTAGTTTTTAAATAACAATATGGAAAAATAAAAGAATCGACTTCAACGAGCTGTCCATAAAGTAAAGTGAATCTATGTGGCCGGTCTGGCACAATAGGACTGGTGCTGTCTCTCTCCAAGGTGCTGAAACAGACCCACTCGAATGAAAGCTGCTAACACTTTGCTATTTCGCACAGACACGCGGGTTGCTAAGAAACGCAGTCTCTTACACTTTGTCTTCCTTTTGTGACCAGCACTGTACACACAAATTATTAACAACAATTACGCCTGTTATTCATCCGAGTTTCTTGACGTCAAATCTGTTCAAGTTTCATCGCAGAGAGGGAGAGAGAGCGAGCGAGCGAGAAACCCTGAGCCCACACGGTGTACCGAAACACTGAGGGCTCAGAGAAGAATAGAAATCTGTCTTGATGGTACACGTTAATAGACTTGTTTCCAAGCTGGGGCAGTCTTCAAAAACGACTCAAATAGGCAGCATATTTTCAAGAGCTGGTTTGGTGCAGTTTGCCTTTTTTTAAATTTTCCAGCAAGCCACATCTTTTTAGCAAAGCACACATTAAATCACATTTGTTACCTAAAAGGCATTTTTTTGGGGGGTAGGCGCCGTGGAAAAAGATTTATGTTTGCCTGCAGGTGATGGGCTGTACACATTCTTTGATTTTAGCACGCCTTTTTTACTTTAACCGATTAAAATATCCTTGACGTTTAATTCTTACTCGATCGGAAAAAGGTATAATTCCATAGTCATACATAGTAATTAGACGCTAGTTTCAGCTAGCTGAATAGTTTCAAAAGAAACATTTTGAAGGCGAAGTGTTAAGATCACTCATAACGGGTTCTCTTGGTCAGTCAAAATGGGCCCGACCTGAAAAGCTGAAACAAATGTTTAAAAGCAGTTTCTGAACAGGAGAAACAACAGACCTTCACTGTGACTCGATTTAACTGTTTACGAGTCGCATTTCTGTCCTTAATGCGAACCGAGTAAGCTAACTTAGCAAAGTCTCTAAACGTGGGATGTCCCCAAAATGTGGCATTGTTATTTTTTTCTAATTTACCGACTTGTTGTTAACTAGAAGAGAAAGCTGGCGGCAGTTAATTACAAACTTTTAATTCACCGTAGGAAATTGAATCACGAGTGAAACTGCATTGGTTTATTTACATTGATTTCAGCGTTAAACTCACATATAATAGTTACAAAATGCTGTTTTATTCTCATTAAATTTTGAGCACATTTGTGCATCCTAACCAGGATATAAAATTGTGATAATAAGCAAAGCTTAATGTAGATCATAAACAAACTGTATAATTGTTTGATAGGATTATTAGTAAATGAACATTGAGAGTATACCGTACAATGTTACACAAGATCAGATCTTTGTAAAGCAATTTTAGATACCTACACGTGGGATTCCTCCTTTTCGTGTAATTCTATTTACCATGAAAGATACCTTTTATCAAAATATTCAAATATTCATCAGATTAAACCGTTTACAACTGATAGATTAGTTTGATATATATGACTGCCTTTGCCATTCTGTCTGAAAGTTCCTTTGTTAAGATTACAATGCTCCTCACACAGTCAGAAAAGAACAGTACTCGCTGCTCTATGTGTTTACTGAATAACATTGGATAGAAATTGAAAGCATTACTGTAATATATGGCTGACTATCCTGACCTTGAATTGGAAACTACTTCGAATAAACATTGTGAATGAAGATTGGTCTGTTGCATCGTTCAACAACGTGAAAAACAACTGAATTAAAGACAAAAGTAAAAAAAAAAGTGTTGTCCAGTGTTCTAGTCAGTTCAATAATGACAATAAAGTTGAAGTTCTAAAATAAATATTTATTTTACATTTAAAAAAAACCCTATACAGTGTACATGATACCAAGGGCAAATCATAATCCAGCAGTGTTCGGTAAAGGATAGCATAAAGGAAAGGTACTTTTATCCCTTGTGTTTAGAACTGCAGTATACCTTAAAAAAAAACCTGATGTTTCCATGATTACACAATTAAATCCAGTGAACAAAACCTCTGGGCTCTTCTGTTTGTATTGATTCTTAATACTCTACAGTTAAAAGTTATTTCAATTTGATTTTCTCTAAGACTGACATGTTTTATATGTAAATGATACCACATATTAACACAAAACCTAAAATAACCATTTTATCTTTTGATTGATTTTTTAAATACAGATTCCATTGTCAGTGCTTTATTTTTGAAGTTTTTTGCACCATATGTTCAACTCTTTAAATTATGCAGGTTTTTAACAAAAGTAGAAATAATCTTAACTAACAGCCTTTTCCAACACCTTTCAGATTTTCATGTACAACGTCAGCACAACCAATTGACAAATCTTCAATTTTTCCAAATTAAACAAAAAACTGATAGTTTGTTTATGATACAAATCATACAAAAAGGTGCATTCAATACATACTTTGTTTTAAACCAACTGAAATGACTTACTTTAATTGTTATAGCAAACCACAAAAAGTTACAATCTTGCCAAATTATTTCTTATATAAATATTCTTATAACATTGTCAGAGTGGTTGAGCATACCAGCACAGCATTTGATAATATCTGAACGTTCTTACCCCACTGTTGTTGGTTGTTATTTTTCTTCTCTTTTGGCCTTACACTTTATGTATACTCCAAACCAAAGTGGACAGGAAAGTAACCTGCTCCCAAGTTTTGGGAGATGCAATTTTTCAGTTGACCACTATGACGTTTTCAAAATGCTGCAAGATTGATTTAGGTTGGGTTCAATTTTCCTCCCATAGAATATGGAAATGTAGGAAATCAAACACTGTTTTATTTTCTTTCACTTTTTCTGCAGTTGAATCTCAGTGCACAGGCTTACTATGTAATCCAATAAGAATTGGAAACAAACCCACAAGAAGCAGCCCATTTCTTACTTCTATAGTAAATTATATTATTACATCAATGATCTGTATACAATTTTTGGAAATAGTTACTGTGAACAATTTCATAATTGCTTTTTGACATTTTCCTTCCAGTTGAGTTATATTTTTGTTCAAAATGTAACTTTCTGAACAAAATGCTAAACCTGCATAAAACAGTGGGGAATGTGCCTCAAGGTTTTTTGAATAATTAAACCAATTTCCCAAAGATGCTCGAGTGAATGATAAGTAATAACAATTGCATTCATATAGTTCCTAATCACGCCAAGGATCTCAAATTTCATCACACAATGAATTACATTTTTCAAAAGCAGTGACTGTTGTGCAGACACATATCAGCAATGCCCCATAAACAGCCGGAATGGGCAATTAATTTACATTGGCATTAATTGAGGAAACAATGTTGACCAGGATATTGGGAGAGTTACATGCACTTCTATGAAATTTGCAACGATGTCATTAATGTTCACCTTAACCAGCACAATAGGCAGTCAGCACATCAGTTTAAAACTTCATCTGAACCTCTGCAAGCAATGCTCTTTCCCATACTGCACTGGAATGTCAGTCTGGATTATAAACTCAAACTATGAAAGGGTACTTGAGCCTATATTCTCTGAGCCAGAAGCAAGAGCATTACCAACATTTAGCCTTCGTTCAGTGATAACACTCACGTATCTGAGTCAGAAAGTCATGGGTTCAAAGCTCATACCAGAGATTCAAGCACATAATCTAGGTTGACACTTTAGTACAACGCTAAAGGAGTGCTATACTGTTGGAACTGCTGCTAGTATTAATCCAGGACCCTATCTGCCCTCTCAAAGGATCTCATGGCACTTTTTGATGAAAAGTAAGGATTCTTCCAAAGTGCTGGCCAATTTTTATCACTCAACACGCAACTAAAGAGCAACTCATTGGATTAATTGTTTAAATGTTTTTGTGGGGTCATGCTGTATACAAATTCGCTAACAAATTTTCTACATTACAACAGTGCACTACAAAAAGAGCTTCATAGGCTCGATAGCAGTTTGAGATGTCCTGAAGTCATGAAAGGCACTATATAAATGCAAGCTTTTTCTTTCTAAATGCCAACTGATCCATGCTGACAAAAATGATCGTTTGATGCCAGTAAGTCACTAAAGTTGTCCTCAAAGGCCTTAAAAGTGAGGAGGGGAAATAAAATCAGCCAAGTTTCCATTCTTGATTACTATCCAGTAAATATATTCGTGGAATGTAAAATGGATGTCATTTCTCCAACTATTGAATGGCTTGTGCTCACGCATGAAGGATAACTGTTTGAGCAAGATATTACATGGTGACTAGTGCTCATGGAGCTATACTCCAATACAAGAGATGAGAAAATTGGAAAGGAAAAAAATGACCAGTTCTAAATTTCCTGGGTATTCTACCTGCATCTTTAAATTGACATCAGGATCTGTGTGATCGTGTATACAACAGCTATGCTATCACACAGATGTTCCAGCAAACCTTTATGTCACAGAAAATGACAAGACACAGAAGATGAGAACATGGGGAAGGAAGAATATAGAATTTTAGGGTAAATATTATGAATTTGCATTTGGTATGAAACATTGCCATTTGGGTGTAACTAATGGTATTCGGGTGGAGAAACCAACTGGCTACACAAGATTTTCTTTTGCCTTTTATGTGGACAAAGTGAAAGGCAAGTTCCTCACATTCATTAAATAATTTTGATGGTAACAAAGAATGTACAACTGGAAACTGAATTATAGTGTTCAGTTTGATCAAATGGTTGAAGAACTTAACTCATTCCACATTTGACAGAGTGTGGCATCAAGGAATTGGAGGAAACTCTCCACTGGCTGTAATCATACGCTGCACAAAGAAAGATGGTTGTGGTTATTGGAGGCTAATTGTCTCACCCCAGGGATCTCGCTGAAGGTGTTCCACCAGACAGTGTCCTAGGCCCAACGATCTTCAGCTGCTTTATCAATGACCTTCCCTCCAACATAAGTCCAGAAGTGGGGATGTACACTGATGATTTCACAATGTTTAGTACCATTCACAACTCCTCAGATAATGAAACAGTCAGTGCCCACATGCAACAAGACCTGCACAACATTCAGGCTTGGGCTGCTAAGTGACAAGTAGCATTCTTGCCACACAAGTGTCAGGCAATAACTATCTCCAATAAGAAGATAGTCTAACCACCTTCCTTTGACATTAACACTGCTAAATCCCCCACCATCTACATCCTGGGTTTCATCATTGACCAGAAACTTAACTGGACCACCAAAATAAATACTATGGCTACAACAGCAGGTCAGAGGCTGGGAATTCTATAGTGAGTGATTCATCTTCTGACTCCCCAAAGTCTGTCCACCATCTACAAAGAACAAGTCAGGAGCCTAATGGAATACTCTCCACTTGCCTGGTTGAATGCAGATCTAACAACACTCAAGAAGCTCAACACCACCAAGGACAAAGCAGTCTGCTTGATTGGCACTCCACTCACAAACTTAGAAATTCACTCCTTCCACCATAGGCACACAGTGGCAGCAATGTGCACCATCTACAAGATGAACTGCAGCAACTTGTCAAAATGAATTCAACATCACCTACCAAACCAACTACCACCCAGAAGGACAAGGGCAACAAATGTATGGAAACACCGCCACCTGCAAGTTCCCCTCCAAGATACCCACCATCCTGATTTGGAAATATATCGGCATTCCATCATAGTCACTGGGTCAAAATCCTGGATCTCCCCACCCAACAGCACTGTGAATGTACCAACACCAGAAGGAATGCAGCAGTTCAAGAAGGCAGCTCGCCACCACCTTCTCAAGGGTTATTAGAGATGGGCAATAAATGCTGGTCTTGCCAGCAACGCCCACATCCCATGAATTAACAAAAGTAATATTCAATCATTTAATCCTTTGAGTGATTTCATGATGAGCATGGAGAAATACTTAGTTAGTTGGCAGATTACTTTCATTTTACTTTATCATATAACAGAAAGTTGTTACTGGTGAGGAGGGGAAATTCTTTATAGCTTTATAGCCACTCCAGGCGCTGCTTCACAAACCACTGACCACCTCCAGGCGCGTATCCATTGTCTCTCGAGATAAGGAGGCCCAAAAGAAAAAAGAAAGAAAGGAGGGGAAAGCAATTGGACATGTAATATCTGTACAAATAAAACCAGACTTGATTAACATAACTAAACTGGACAAAGCCTTCCCTCTGAATGATAAGTGCTGGAAGCATACAGATCAAAAAAGCAAGCTAACTTTTTAGATGAAATGGGCATGAGAATCATGATGCGCTTAACTCAACTCCGTGCTGCCTGCTCATTTCAATGATTTATGAATCCATCCAGTGCTAATCATGCTGTAACTTGGCTGGATGCATTAATAGGGCACCAATATTGTAAGTGGCAAATACCACAAAGCTAGCCTGCACTGCTTAAATCCTGCCTTAAAAGGAAGATGGATTGTGGCTGGAGAAGGTAGTGGCAATCCTGCAGGTAGTGAATTTGACCTGTGAAAGAATAGCACAACATGGGAGAGAATGGGCTCCAAGTTTATCAGATGCTGCCCTGAAGGCCTTGGTGGAGGAGAGATGTTCCATATCCAGATGGGGCCACAAGGCCCTCCAGACACATGCTAAGAGGACAGTGGGAGCAGATAGCTGTGGAGGGCAATGCCAGGATTCAAACATCAATGACCTGGATGCAGTGCTGTAG
Organism: Heterodontus francisci; assembly: GCF_036365525.1. Classification (NCBI taxonomy): domain Eukaryota; kingdom Metazoa; phylum Chordata; class Chondrichthyes; order Heterodontiformes; family Heterodontidae; genus Heterodontus; species Heterodontus francisci. The sequence goes on along the minus strand of NC_090371.1, from coordinate 70,969,278 downwards.
GAAGTTCAATGACCTCACACTTGTGGCATCCTTAAATGCTATATCCTGCCAGCTGCACCACTAGCCTCAGACACTGCTCAATTCATCACATTCCCATCACTCACCTATCACAATCTCTATCAGGATTCATACCTGACATTTATAGGCTCTACTGCACCCTCACACCTTGCTGCAAGCCTCACACCCACATCTCACGCTTGCACACACTGCCGGCTATTCAACGATGACAGCAACATCACTCAAACTGATTGTCAGTGAATGTTGTGCACACGTCCTTCTCTCTTACAGGACACGGTGGTTCACAACTGGAGGCAGTAGGAGGTAATCGGAGGGTGACAGGTGTGCCAGCTCACTGGAGGGTGAGGTCTTACGAGGGCTGCTGCAGAGGACTTGGTGAGAACTTCGATGGGGCAGCCTACAGAAGAACGCAAATGGGTATGTAACACAAACTGCCTGGTGCATTGGCAGGCCAGCCAGAAAGCTTGGGCCCCCATCAAGGATATTGGAGGAATTCAGCATCAATTTGGCACAGGACTTTCAGCAGATGTTGGAGGCCATTATTTCCAGCATGGAAGTGGTGGCCAACTCCATTTGCACACTTGTGGACTCAACGATGATGCTGTGTCTGATGTCTGATGTCTCAGCTTCCATTGTACCACAAGTAGCAGCCATCCAACATCTGAGTATTGCAGTGGAAGCTCAGACTGCTGTCATCATGATTGTGGATTGTAGTGTGCAAAGAGACTTGTAGGGTGTCCCAGCAATGCAGCAGAGGGCTCAAAAGCAGATTATTAATCAACAGAAAAAACAATGAGTTACATCAAAGGGCAGTAGGTTGGTGATTGGTTGATGCGTATAACAGTTTTCATTTTGCTCTTCAGGCTAGAGAGGTGTGTTAAATTCAGTGATGACTCTGTAACAAGCTATTACTTTAAATAGTTTATCAAGTTTATTAAATTAATAATCGATAGAACTAAAATAATCAACTAACTAATAAAACAAGTAAACAGTTTAGAGAGACTTTGCAGGACAGGTAGTGTGTTGTAAATGCAGCAGGTGGGGATTTGTGAAGAACATTGCAATTTTGGACACCCCCATGTACCGCAAGTGGCTACAGCTTGAGGAACATTGGCTCAGAGTTGTTGGGCTGGAGTCTGAGCTGCAGACATTGCAGGTCATCAGGGAGGGGGAAAGTCACCTGACACTTAATTCCAGGAGGCAGTCACACCCCTTAGGTTAAGTAGTACTTTATAGAGTTGGTCAATGGTCAGGCACAGGAGGGTGTGATGTGAGTCAGGCAGATATGGAGATTCTGGATGTTGTGATGGGGAAGACTCAGCCCTTGTCTTTGTCTAACAGATATGAGGTAATTGGTGCCTATGTGGATGAGAACAAGGACTGCATGGAGGATGGGCAAACTGGCCATGGCACCATGGTGCAGGAGGCCATTCAAGTGGGGAGAATAAAAAGGAATATAGTAGTGGTAGGGGAATGTATTGTCAGGGGGATAGATACTGTTCTACATAGCCGACACCAGTAGTCCAAAGATTGCACTGCTTGCCTGGTGCCAGGGTTTAGGACATCTCCTCATGATTGGAGAAGAACCTGGAGTGGGAGGTAGAGGACCCAGGTGTCATAGTCCATATAGGAACCAATGACATAGGTAGAACTAAGAATGAGGTCTTGTGGAGGGAGTTTGTGGAACTAAATTATAAGAAAGCAGAACCTCAAGGGTAATAATCCCTGGATTACTGCCTGAGCCACATGCAAATTGGTATGGGGTCAAGCACATTAGAGAATGAAATGCCTGGCTCAAAAAGTGGTGTGGGAAGAAGGGGTTTCAATTCCTGGGGCACTGGCACCAGTACTGGGGAAAGAGGGAATTGTCCTGTCCATTTAAACTGGGCTAGGACCAGTGTCCTGGTGGATCATATAACTAGGCTGTGGGTAGGGTTTTAAACTAAAAGGTTAAGGGAGATTCAGAAATCTAAAGAAAAAAGTCAAGGCGGTGGAGCAGTGTAGCAATTTGGATAAAAACAAGAGATGGCTACAGAGGATGCATTGGTGATCATTTTCAAAATTCTATAAATTCTGCAATGGTGCCCACAGATTGGAAGGTTGAAATGTAATCCCACGGTTTAAGAAAGGAGGCAGACAGAAAACGGGGAACTACAGGCCTGTTAGCCTGACGTCAGTGGTTGGGAAAATACTAGAATCTATTATAATGGATGTGATTACTGGACACTTCGAAAATGATAGTTGATTGAGCAGAATCAACATGGATTTATGAAGGGGAAATCATGTTTGACGAACTGTTACAAGTGCTTCCTTTTTTGTTGATTTTTGAAGATTTGTGTTTTAAAACTGCATCAGCAAATAAGGTCCATGCATAGAATAGTAGTAAAAAAATAAAATTAAAGGCTCTTTATCTAATGCACAATGCATTCATGACAAGATAGACGAACTAACAGCACAAATAGAAATAAATAGCTTTGATCTAATCACCATTGCAGAGACATGGTTACAAGGTGACCAAGGTTGGAAAATAAATATTCCAGACTACTTAACATTCAAAAAGACAGGCAGAACAGAAAAGGAGGAGGAGTCACCCTGATAATAAAGGATGACATAAGGTCAATAGTAAGAAAGGGTCTTGGCTCAGAAGATCAAGAGGTAGAATCAGTATGGGTGGAGATTAGGAATAACAAGGGTCAGAAAATACTGGTGGGAGTAATTTATAGGCACCCTAGCATTCGTTGCACTATAAACAGAACATTAAACAAGAAATAATTGGATCACGTGACAAAGGCAATGTAATAATCATGGGGGACTTTAATCCTCATAAAGACTGGGTCAAGCAAATTGGCAACGTAGTCAGGAAGATAGGTTGGGAGAATACTTTCGCAACAGCTTCTTGGATCAATACTTTGTGGAACCAACTAGGGATGAAGCTATTTCATATCTAGTATTGTATAAAGAAACAGGATTAATTAGTAATCTCATAGTAAAAGATTATAGAAATATAATGATAATACAATTAAATTTCATATTAATTTGGAGAGAATGCAAGTCCAAGACAAGAATCTTAAAGTTAAACGAAACCAATTACATATGTTACAAGTGCTTCCTTTTTTGTTGATTTTTGAAGATTTGATAAGAGACTCCAGGATGGTATGTTGCCTCCCTGGTGCCAGGGTCAAGGATGTCTCTGAACGGACAGGGGGCATTCTGAAGGGGGATGGTGAACAGCCAGAGGTTGTGGTACACATCAGTACCAACGACATAGGCAGGAAGAGTGATGAGGTCCTGCAGGGGGAGTTTAAGGAGTTAGGTAGAAAGTTAAAAAACAGGACCTCTAGGGTTGTAATCTCGGGATTACTCCCTGTGCCACGTGCCAGTGAGGCTAGAAATAGGAAGATAGTGCAGCTAAACACATGGCTGAACAGCTGGTGTAGAAGGGAGGGTTTCAGATATCTGGACCATTGGGATCTCTTCAGGGACAGATGGGACCTGTACAAGAAGGACGGGTTGCATCTAAACTGGAGGGGCACAAATATCCTGGCTGCGAGGTTTGCTAGCGTCACTCGGGAGGGTTTAAATTAGTGTGCCAGTGGGGTGGGAACCAGAGCAGGAGGACAGCAAGTGAAATAAATGAAGGGGAACTAGTAAATAAGGCCAGTAAGACTAAGAGGAAAAGCAGGCAGGGAGATGTTGCGGTGAACAGCTGGACTGGTGGTCTGAAGTGCATTTGTTTCAATGCAAGAAGTATAACAGGTAAGGCAGATGAACTTAGAGCTTGGATTAGTACTTGGAACTATGATGTTGTTGCTATTACAGAGACTTGGTTGAGGGAAGGACAGGATTGGCAGCTAAATGTTCCAGGATTTAGAAGCTTCAGGCGGGATAGAGGGGGATGTGAAAGGGGTGGGGGAGTTGCATTACTGGTTAAGGAGAATATCACAGCTGTACTGCGGGAGGACACCTCGGAGGGGTCATGCAGCGAGGCAATATGGGTGGAACTCAGGAATAGGAAGGGCGCAGTCACGATGTTGGGGGTTTACTACAGGCCTCCCCACAGCCAGCGGGAGGTAGAGGAGCAGATATGTAGACAGATTTTGGAAAGATGTAAAGGTAACAGGGTTGTCGTGGTGGATGAGTTTAACTTCCCCAATATTGACTGGGACTCACTTAGTGCTAGGGGCTTGGATGGGGCAGAATTTGTAAGGAGCATCTAGGAGGGTTTCTTGAAACAATACGTAGATAGGCCAACTAGGGATGGGGCCGTACTGGACCTGGTATTGGGGAATGAGCCCGGCCAGGTGGTCGAAGTTTCAGTAGGGGAGCATTTCGGGAACAGTGACCATTATTCCATAAGTTTTAAGGTACTTGTGGATAAGGATAAGAGTAGTCCTCGGGTGAAGGTGCTAAATTGGGGGAAGGCTAATTATAACAATATTAGGCAGGTACTGAAGAATTTCGATTGGGGACGGCTGTATGAGGGTAAATCAACATCTGACATTTGGGAGTCTTTCAAATGTCAGTTGATTAGCATCCAGGACCAGCATGTTCCTGTGAGGAAGAAGGATAAGTTTGGCAAGTTTCGGGAACCTTGGATAACGCGGGATATTGTGAGCCTCGTCAAAAAGAAAAAGGAAGCATTTGTAAGGGCTGGAAGGCTAGGAACAGACGAATCCCTTGAGGAATATATAGACAGTAGGAAGGAACTTAAGCAAGGAGTCAGGAGGGCTAAAAGGGGTTATGAGAAGTCATTGGCAAACAGGATTAAGGAAAATCCCAATGCTTTTTATACGTATATAAAGAGCAAGAGGGTAACCAGGGAAAGGGTTGGCCCACTCAAGGACAGAGAAGGGAATCTATGTGTGGAGCCAGAGGAAATGGGCGAGGTACTAAATGAGTACTTTGCATCAGTATTCACCAAGGAGAAGGACTTGGTGGATGATGAGCATAGGGAAGGGAGTGTAGATAGTCTCAGTCATCTGATTATCAAAAAGGAGGAGGTGTTGGGTGTCTTGCAAAGCATTAAGGTAGATAAGTCCCCAGGGCTTGATGGGATCTACCCCAGAATACTGAGGGAGGCAAGGGAAGAAATTGCTGGGGCCTTGACAGAAATCTTTGCATCCTCATTGGCTACAGGTGAGGTCCCAGAGGACTGGAGAAGAGCCAATGTTGTTCCTTTGTTTAAGAAGGGTAGCAAGGATAATCCAGGAAATTATAGGCCGGTGAGCCTTACGTCAGTGGTAGGGAAATTATTAGAGAGGATTCTTCGGGACAGGATTTACTCCCATTTGGAAACAAATGGACTTATTAGTGAGAGGCAGCATGGTTTTGTGAACGGGAGGTCGTGTCTCCCTAATTTGATTGAGTTTTTTGAGGAAGTGACAAAGATGATTGATGAAGGAAGGGCAGTGGATGTTATCTATAGGGACTTCAGTAAAGCCTCTGACAAGGTCCCTCATGGCAGACTGATACAAAAGGTGAAGTCACATGGGATCAGAGGGGAGCTGGCAAGATGGATACAGAACTGACTCGGTCATAGAAGACAGAGGGTAGCAGTGGAAGGGTGCTTTTCTGAATGGAGGGATATGACTAGTGGTGTTCCGCAGGGATCAGTGCTGGGACCTTTGCTGTTTGTAGTATATATAAATGATTTGGAGGAAAATGTAGCTGGTCTGATTAGTAAGTTTGCGGACGACACAAAGGTTGGTGGAGTTGCGGACAGTGATGAGGATTGTCAGAGGATACAGCAGGATATAGATCGGTTGGAGACTTGGGCGGAGAAATGGCAGATGGAGTTTAATTCGGACAAATGTGAGATAATGCATTTTGGAAGGTCTAATGCAGGTGGGAAGTATACAGTAAATGGCAGAACCCTTAGGAGTATTGACAGGCAGAGAGATCTGGACGTACAGGTCTACAGGTCACTGAAAGTGGCAACGCAGGTGGATAAGGTAGTCAAGAAGGCATACGGCATGCTTGCCTTCATCGGTCGGGGCATAGAGTATAAAAATAGGCAAGTCATGCTGCAGCTGTACAGAACTTTAGTTAGGCCACACTTGGAATATTGTGTGCAATTCTGGTCGCCACAATACCAGAAGGATGTGGAGGCTTTGGAGAGGGTACAGAAGAGGTTTACCAGGATGTTGCCTGGTCTGGAGGGCAGACTATGAGGAGAGCTTGGATAAACTCGGATTGTTTTCACTGGAACGAAGGAGGTGGAGGGGCGACATGATAGAGGTTTACAAAGTTATAAGCGGCATGGACAGAGTGGATAGTCAGAAGCTTTTTCCCAGGGTGGAAGAGTCAGTTACTAGGGGACATAGGTTTAAGGTGAGAGGGGCAAAGTTTAGAGGGGATGTGCGAGGCAAGTTTTTTACACAGAGGGTGGTGAGTGCCCGGAACTTGTTGCCAGGGGAGGTGGTGGAAGCAGGTACCATAGAGACGTTTAAGAGGTATCTTGACAAATACATGAATAGGAAGGGAATAGAGGGACATGGGCCCCGGAAGTGCAGAAGGTTTTAGTTTAGGCAGGCATCAAGATCGGCGCAGGCTTGGAGGGCCGAATGGCATTTTCCTGTGCTGTACTGTTCTTTGTTCTAGACTAAAAGGTGTGGTGGTAAATAAACAGTGGGAAACATTAAAAAAAAAATCAAAATGTTCAACAATAATACTTTCCATTAAAGAAACAAAACTGAGAGAAAGATCTATTCATGGTTCACTAGGGAAGCTATGGATAGTATTAGATTAAAATAAGAGACTTATAATGTTGCAAAGAATAGTAGCAAGTCTGAGGATTGGGAGAGTTTTAGAAACCACGAAACGGCAACCAAAAAGTTGATAAACAGGAGAAAAAACAGAATGAGAGTAAACTAGCCCGGAATATAGAAAACAGATTGTCATAGCTTTTGCAAGTATATAAAAAGGAAGAGAGTAGCTAAAGTAAATGTTGGTCCCTTAGAGGCAGTGACAGGAAGAATTATCATGGGGAATGAGAAAATGGCAGAGATGTTGAACAAATATCTCGTGTCCATTTTCACAGTAGAAGACACAGCGTAGCAAGCCATTCAGTTGTTAAGGGCAATTAGGGATGGGCAAAACATACTGGCCTTGCCAGCAGCATCACATTGCAGGAAAGAATAAAAAAACACAAATGACATAACTGAAGTAGAAGGTAACCAATGGGGTAATAAATGAGGAACAAAGTAATTAATATCAGCAGAGAAAAAGTATTACAGAAACTAAAGGGACTAAAAGCCAACAAATCCTCAGGACCTGATGGCCCACATCCTAGGGTTCCAACTGAGGTAGTTGTAGCATTGATGGGTGCACTGCTTATGATTTTCCAAAATTCCCTAGATTCTAGAACAGTTTCAGTGGTTTGGAAGTTAGTAATTGCAACACCACAATTCAAGAAGGAAGGAAGAAAGAGTGAAACAGGGAACTACAGGCCAGTTAGCCTGACATGAGTCTTCAGGAAAATGCTGGAATCTATTATTAAGGTAGTCTTAACAATGCACTTAGAAAATCATTGTTTGATCAGAATCAACATGGCCAACATGGCTTTACAAAAAAAAAATCATGTTTGACAAATTTATTTGAGTTTTTTGAGGATGTAACTAGTAGGGTAGATTAAGGGGAACCAGCTGATGTAGTATACTTGGATTTCCAAAAGGCATTCATTAAGGAGCCACACAATACACAAAAGATTAATACACAAGATAAGGGCTCATGGAGTTGGGGGTAATATATTAGCATGGATGGAGGATTAGTTAACATAAAATAAGCATTTTCAAGCTAGCAGGATGCAACTATTGGAGTGATGCAAGGATCAGTGCTCGGGCCTCAACTATTTATGATCTTATTAATGACTTAAATGAGAAGACTGAGAACAATGTATCCAAGTTTGCTGATGATGAAAGCTGGGTATGAATGTAAGCTGTGAGGAGGACACAAAGAGGCTGCAAAAAGGTATAAATAGGTTAAGTGAGTGGGCAACAATGTGGCAGATGGAGTATGATGTAGGGAAGTGAAAGGTCATTCACTTTGGTGGTAAGAATAGAAAAGTAGAATTTTAAAAAATAAAACGCTTAAGTGCTGATGTTCAGAGAGACTTGGATGTACTCATACAAGGAACACAAATATAGCAAGCAATAGGAAGGCAAAGGGTATGTTGGTCATATGTCAAGGGGATTGGAGTACAAGAATAAATAAATCTTGCTACAATTGTAAAGGCTTTGGTGAGACAAGACCTGGAGTATCCATATTTAAGGAAGGATATACTTGCCTTGGAGGTGGTACAGCAATGGTTCACTAGATTGGTTCCTGGCATGAGAGGGTTGTCCTATGATGAGAGGCTGAGTCACTTGGGTTTCTACTCTCTGGAGTTTAGAAGAATAAGAGGTGATCTCATTGAAACATACAAGATTCTGAAGGGGCTTGATAGGGTAGACACTGAGAGGTTGCTTCCCCTGGCTGAGGAACCTCGAACATGGGGGCACAGTCTCAGGATAAGGGGTTGATCATTTAGGACCGAGATGAGGTGACATTTCTTCTCAGAAGGTTGTAAATTTTTGGAATTCTTTACTCCAGAGGGTTGTGGATGCTTCATCATTGAAAATATTCTAGGCTGGGTTAAACAGATGTTTTTGGTTTCTCAAAGAGTCAAGAGATACAGGGAGCAGGTGGGAAAGTGAAGTTGAGGCAGAATATCAGTCATGATCATATTGAATGGCAGAGCAGGCTCAAGGTGGCCATATGTTTAATATGTCCTCCACAGAATATTAGGAATGCTGAGGCACCACCTTGGGGGAGTGGCAGTGGCTGCATGGAGCACAAACTTGCTGTCCTCTCTCAGGAAGGCAGAATTTGGCCTGTTGGCTGTTGCCGATCAGCCAGCTAGCCCAGTGTGCTACCACCTATGCTGAGATGGTGCTGTCCGAAGCCAGACGTTCTAGGCCCAGAGCTGCTCGAGGTTGACTTCCAAGACCATCTGCATTCTCCTCCACTGAAAGTCAACAGCCTTCCATCAGCTATGCTGCAACCACAAGGCTAACACTGCATAGGAGCACCAGGGCAGGCAAAAGGATGTCGTAGACAGGCATTAAGGGAATGTGCAAGGATGATTCTTGACTTTTGTATGCAATATGGCATGGTTTCAATTACAAATTTGGTCTGGAATGTTTATTTTGTGGTAGCTTTTATTTTTGGCCAAGCAGATGCTGTAATGGTCAGTGATAGAGGGAAGGCAAAGTGTGAAACTGTTGGTGCATGGGGAATTGGGGTTGAGGTTACTGGTACCACACTCAGGTAAGTTCTTCATGGACAACCTGGCCAGAAAGGGGCCGTCTAGGTTGCCTCCTCCCTCTCCTCTTGTTCCTCAGCTGATTGCCGTATAGGTGGAGGCAAGAGATGTCTTATCACAATGCCGAGGTTCTGCAGCATGCAGCAGACCATCACGAATCTTAACTCTCTGTTGAGTACTGCAGGGCTCTTCCAGAGTGTTCCAGCCAGCAGATGCATTGTGTCAACACACCAAAGGGCTTTTTGAACACATTTTGTGAGGCAGCATAGCTTTTGTTATGTGCATACTGCACATGTGTGCATGGGATGCACATCGGAGTCATGAGTCATGTCATCAACAGATAGTCCTTGCCTCCCTTTGGTTTGCCGTGGTGGCTGAAATGAAGCTGGCACAGTGGACTGCCACAAAATGAAGGCATCTTGACTGCTGCCAGGATAACTGGCATTGACCTGCATGATTCATGGACTACGGTCGCACATCAGCTAGACACTGAGGGAGTGGAAAACCTTTTGGTTCCCCTACATGGCAGATGCAACACCTGCAAAGCAATGTGCATGCTGTCAATGACACCCTACACCATGGGGCAGCCTGTAATCATACTGAAGCCGCATGCTTCCTCCACCTGCTTGTCTCTGGCAAGAGAGAATGAAATGTAGTCAGGTCTCATTGAAATGAGAGCCTCAGTGACCTCCTTTCCACAATAGTGGATGCCAAGCTGTGAGATATTGTAAATATCTCCAGCTATATCAGGATGCATAAATATTCATGACCATAACACCTTCACAGCCACTGGCAATGCTGCTCTGAGGTTTCAGTTGTGGCTGCAGCAGGTGGCACATTTCAGGGAGGACATGCATCACACATTGTTCCTCACTGAATTTTGGGTCAAAGAATTGCTCCCTGAACACCCCAGGCAGATTTGGCCTCTTGCTGAGAGCCCTTCTTCCCCACTTCCCTTTTCTAGCAGGTTGTCCTGCTCTGCGTGATCTCTGTTCATTTTCCAAGTCATGCTGTATTCCAAGGGGAATACATACTCCTGCACCCATGTCTGAGAGCAAATGGTTTGTGCAGATGCTTTGAAATCAGCAAAAACTCCTCCAGAACTTGCCACACCACTTACCGCAAACTTTTGCAACTTTACGCAACTATAGAAAGTACCAAACACTTGTAGCATCACAGCAACAACCAGAAGAAATCAATCAGCAACGAACTTGTAAGTAGTTTGTGATCCCTTTAAATAGAACTGGTGGGCGGTACTTCCTGCTGTTGAACACGTATTCAGCTGTGTGAGGTTAAGAGAAGACATTAGCTGGAGTGTTGAGGTCCAAACTGACACCACTGGCATCAAATTACCACTGCATGCCAATTGACATTATGATTTCAGTGTATTTACACCTAATCTGTACTAATGCTTTGTCTTTCAACACACCATTAACATATTGCATACCTCCAGTTTACAGTCACTATGTGCATGTTAACACCCTCATCTATTCAGCATCTGGTGTGATTCACTCCAGAAGTGTGCATTGGCACCACAGACACCATTTTGGAGTTCTAAGGGCACTTGTAGCACTGAAAAATAAGTGCAAATGATCCCAATTTTAGCTTTCTAATGCCGATGAATTTACAGTACTGTTTTTCAGATTGAGATATTAAGCCAAGATCCTGTCTGCCTGGTTAGGGAGATGAAAAAGATCCCATGACACTAGTGAAAGGCAGAGAATATCTTTCAGTATTGTGACCAATAATCTTCCCTCAACCAATGCTGCCAAAACAGATGTAACTAGTGATTTATTTCGTCCGCTCATAATGGTCTTTTACTCTGTTCAAATTGGCTACAAAACAACAGTGATTCCATTTCAAAAGCATTTCATTGGTGTAAAACACTTAAGGTCATCCTGAGGACGCAAAGTAAAGTATGTAAATATAAGTTCTTTTTCATTTTAGTTGTTCACTATTTGCGTTTTTCTTTTTACTCCTGATGGATAGATGGATGGATGAATGGATATAGAAAGGTGAATTCACTGATCTAACTCTCCCAGTGGGTATCTACACCCAAAGGGAGCACAGACCAGAGAATCAGGACTATAGCATTGTAGCCCTATTTCCAATTCATGCTCCAAGGTTGGTGGATTTACCCTAGAGAGTAAAATGACCCTCAAGGCAACAAATAAATATGTCAAGGATAGAAATAATTTTACACTAGAGGCTTCAAAGACTCTGGATTACCTATTCACAAAGTCAAGGTAGAGCTTTCTTTTAATTACATATATTTTATTGAATTTTGGTTTGTAGAAGCAGCCAAATAACTGTTTGAGATGTACCAATTAATGCCACATGTACATTACTGTCAATTTGGTCAGGGAATCTGTTAATAGAAGGATAGAAAACTCAGGCTATGTAACAGCTATAATGTTTCTGAAAGCTAAGGAGCAAGAGCTACTCTTGTGGCTGTAGTAGTTCAGTTTGTACTCCAAGATATAGTTAGCAATAGCTGGCTATCATAATCAATTATTTAATTGTGCTAATTTATACCAGTCAGAATAGTTGCAGTATTACCTTGCTTCTGAAGCACAGCACTGGAATGTTTGTCCAGGTTATGAGATCAAACCACAAAAGTGATTATGAATTTTATACCTTATTATGATCTTTAGAAGTTTTCCCAGTGTGAATGTTAGGCTGACTCATCTGTAGTTACCTATTGTGCCCATTTTTCCCTTTTTGAATAGGGATCTTGGATTGGCCACCCTACTGCCCTTTAAAATAACTTCAATACTCAAAGATCTTCTAAGAATTGTGGTCAGACTGTATGCTATTTTCTCTATTGTCTCCTCCTCCACTGTAATGCTGGACCCCATGGTGAATTTGACAGCCTGCCTTGGAATAATTTCAGTTATGGCATACACCTTGTGGAACTAATCTGTCTCCTATATAAACAGAACATTTTAGCATGCAGTTACAAATTCAATTACAATATACTTCCACTGGCAACAATTTGGATTACAACTAAGCCTCGGTTTTCACAGAAGCAGGTGGCAGAGAGCGGCCTAAGAGTATGAGGGAAGCAAGGGGATCTGCAAGAGTCTCAACGGCAACAATTTGAAGGGAAGATGGAGGGTAACCCATTGCAGGTTAGAAGACACATTTGTCTCAGACAGATACATGAGGCATTCTCTTCACTACCACATCTATCCATTGCATGAATAATTCATTCTACATCTTTCCCTCTTCCTACCACAAATATGCCATCATTGACATCAGCTGTTGGCATGCCTTCTGATGAAAACAACTTCCAAACCTTGCCAAGAACAATGTCAATACACAGAAGAACTTTGCTTCAACCATAATTTTAATAGAAACCATATGTGTGCTTCATATAACAGAGTTTCCCCTCGGTGTGTGTGTGTGTGTATAACATGGTGAACTCCTTAATCTAGCGTTGTGTTTCTCCATGATGCTGAGTGGGAAAATTGAGTGAAGGAGCTAGTTTCTCCATTCCAATTGCGTGTCTCTTGGGATAAAAACAAGAAATGCTGGAAATACTCAGCAGGTCTGGCAGCATCTGTGGACAGAGAAGCAGAGTTAACATTTCAGGTCAGTGACCCTTCTTCAGAACTAGCAAATATTGGAAATGTAAAAGGTTATAAGCAAGTAAAGCGGGGTTGGGGCAAGAGATAACAAAGGAGAAGGTGTAAATAGGACAAGGTCACAGAATAGCTGACCAGAAGGTTGTGGAGCAAAGGCAAACAATACGTAAATGGTGTGTTGAAAGACAAAGCATTAGTACAGATAGGGTGTTAATGGACTGAAAATTGAACAGCCGCAAGTACAAACATGAAAAAAAACAGTGGGTATGCAAACTGAACAAACGAAGATGAAACTCGTTTTCACAGCACATCTCCTTCCTCAGTGACCATCTCCAGCTCTGACTTATTCGATGTAGATGCCAACTGCAGTTTCACCCATCATGCTTTGAATCCACCCAGGATTACAGGTATCTCCGGGAAATACAACGTTCCTCGGACTGCTATTCTCGCCGCATCCTGAGATCCACACTCAGTGCTATGCACCGCCAAATGCACACACTGAACCTCCCTCTCCAGCAGCACCTTATCTCAGAGCTGTTCTACTCCGCAGTTTTCATTTCATCCTTTGTCTCATCCGACACATCAACAAAAAACTTTTTCTCTTTCTTTCAGGTGTCAAGGAACGCAGGCTCCAGCAGCTGATGGGGACTAATGCCCCTCCAGTTCCTTCTTCCCCTTCACTTCCCTCTGACTCCACCCCTTCTGATCTGACCTCTTGCCGTGTATTCACTATACCCTCTGACCTCCCCCTTCTGAGGCTGAACGTTCTGTACTCAGCAAAGGTCTCAGTTTTATCCCCTGACGCCCCCACCTCAATGAATTTCGCGCTCGGCATGACGTTGAGCTCTTCTTTCGTCGGCTCTGCCTCCGGGCTCACTTCTTTGACCAGGAGTCCTTCCCCCGATCAGTAGACCCATTCATCCGACTCCAGCATTCTCCCTCTACCTGGACCCCTCCCCCTGGCCTCTTACCCACTCTTGATCTTTTCATTGAAAACTGTCGGCGCGACATTGGTCATCTCAATTTCTCTGCCCCCCTCACTCATTCTAACCTGTCCCCCTCTGAACTTGAGGCACTCCGTTCTCTCAGGTCTAACCCCGACATGGTCATCAAACCTGCAGACAAGGGTGGTGATGTTGTTGTATGGCGTACCGACCTCTACCTTGCAGAGGCTCAGCGCCAACTCTCAGACACTTCTTCCTACCTACCCCTGGACCATGACCCCACCACCAAACATCAAGCTACTGTCTACAGGACTGTCACTGACCTCATCTCCTCTGGAGATCTTCCCTCTATAGCTTCCAAGCTCATAGTCCCACAACCCCGGACAGCCCGCTTCTACCTCCTTCCCAGAATCCACAAACAGGACTGTCCTGGCAGACCCATTGTGTCAGCCTGCTTCTTTCCCACTGAACTTATTTCTTCCTATCTTGGCTCTATCTTTTCTCCGCCGGTCCAGTCTCTTCCCACCTACATCCGTGACTCTTCAGACGCCCTACATCATTTTGACCATTTCCAGTTTCATGGCCCCAACCACCTCCTCTTCACTATGGAATCCAATCTCTCTACACCTCCATCCCCCACCAGGATGGTTTGAGGGCTCTCCACTTCTTCCTTGAACACAGGCCCATCCAGTCCCCATCCACCACCACCCTCCTCCGCCCAGCTGAACTTGTTCTCACATTGAACAACTTCTCCTTCAACTCCACTCACCTCCTTCAAGTAAAAGGTGTTGCAATGGGTACACGAATAGGTCCTAGTTATGCCTCTCTTTTTGTGGGATATGTCGAACATTCCTTGTTCCAGTCCTACTCAGGCCCCCTCCCCCAACTCTTTTTCCGGTACAGTGATGACTGTATCGGTGCCGTTTCCTGCTTCTGCCCCGAACTGGAAAATTTTATCAACTTTGCTTCTAATTTCCACCCTTCTCTCACCTTTACATGGTCCATCTCCGACACTTCCCTTCCCTTCCTCGACTTCTCTGTCTCCATCTCTGGTGATAGGCTGTCTACTAATATCCATTATAAGCCCACTGACTCCCACAGCTACCTCGACTACACTTCTTCACACCCTGCCTCCTGTAAGGACTCCATTCCATTCTCCCAGTTACTCCATCTCCGACGCATCTGCTCTGATGATGATACCTTCCAGGACAGCACTTCTGATATGTCTTCCTTTTTCCTGAACCGAGGATTCCCCCCCCACTATGGTTGACAGGGCCCTCAACTTTGTCCGGCCCATTTCCCGCACCTCTATCCTCACCCCTTCCCCTCCCTCCCAGAACTGCAACAGGGTTCCCCTTGTCCTCACTTTCCACCCCACCAGCATCCATATCCAGAGAATCATCCTCTGCCATTTACGCCACCTCCAGCGTGATGCCACTACCAAACGCATCATCCCCTCCCTTCCCCTGTCAGCATTCCGAAGGGATCATTCCCTCCGTGACACCCTGGTCCACTCCTCCATTACCCCCACCACCTCATCCCCTTCCCATGGCACCTTCCCCTGCAATCGCAGGAGGTGTAATACCTGCCCATTTACCTCCTCTCTCCTCACTATCCCAGGCCCCAAACACTCCTTTCAGATGAGGAAGCAATTTACTTGTACTTCTTTCAATGTAGTATACTGTATTCGCTGCTCACAGTGTGGTCTCCTCTACATTGGGGAGACCAAACGCAGACTGGGTGACTGCTTTGCGGAACACCTCCACTCAGTCCGCACGTAGGACCCCAAGCGTCCGGTTGCTTGCCATTTCAACACTCCCCCCTGCTCTCATGCTCACAACTCTGTCGTGGGATTGCTGCAGTGTTCCAGTGAACATCAATGCAAGCTCGAGGAACAGCATCTCATTTACCGATTAGGCACACTAAAGCCTGCTGGACTGAGCATTGAGTTCAATAATTTCAGAGCATGATGGGCCCCCCATTTTACTTTTATTTTTAGTTATTTTTTTTTCCTTTTTCCTTCTGTGTTTATTTTATTTTATTTTATCTTCGTTTGTTCAGTTTGCTTACCCACTGTTTTTTTTCATGTTTGTACTTGCGGCTGTTCAATTTTCAGTCCATTAACATCCTATCTGTATTAATGCTTTGTCTTTCAACATACCATTAACATATTGTTTGCCTTTGCTCCACGACCTTCTGGTCAGCTATTCTGTGACCTTGTCCTATTTACACCTTCTCCTTTGTTATCTCTTGCCCCACCCCCACTTTACTTGCTTATAACCTTTTACATTTCTAATATTTGCTGGTTCTGAAGAAGGGTCACTGACCTGAAACGTTAACTCTGCTTCTCTCTCCACAGATGCTGCCAGACCTGCTGAGTATTTCCAGCATTTCTTGTTTTTATTTCAGGTGTCTATTGGGACTTGGGTAGTCCTCATCTCATGGCAGCTATGACTTGAAGGTGCAACTGTGGGAGGCTATACCTGTTGTGCCATTGCCTGAGCAGCTTGACCCATTATCCTTTCAGCTATATGCACAGATATATGACAGGGCAGGCAGAAAGACCTACATGCATTGTCATCCTGAAAGCAAGTAACATCATATAGAAGTCATAGGCATGGAAGTCATAGAGAGATACAGCATTGAAACATGCCCTTCGGCCCACTGAGTCTGTGCCGACCATCAATCACCCATTTATACTAATCCTATATTCCCTACCACATCCCCACAATTCTCCTACCACCTACCTAAACTAGGGGCAATTTACAATGCCCAATTTACCTATCAACCTGCGTCTTTGGCTGTGGGAGGAAACTGGAGCACCCAGCAGAATCCCACGTGGTCACAGGGAGAACTTGCAAACTCCACACAGGCAGTACCAGAACTGAACCCGGGTCACTGGAGCGTGAGGCCTCTGCACCACTGTGCCACCCTAATATATGTTAACTCTTTCATTTCCATTATTATCGGGCACTTCCTCTACATGGCCACTAATCTGCAGGAAAGCAGACCTAATGGCATCAATGAAATCAGTGATACCCCATGCAATGTTGGATTCCAATCCATTTCCACTCCTTTGGAGGAAGGAAGAAATAGCTGTTTCCAATCTGACAGCCCAAGCCTCTGTGGCAGTGATCTGAGCAACCATGGAGGAAGCACAGTTGCCTTTCAAACATCTGTTGCAGATTTCGCTAGAGCTGCTACACATTCCATGGTTGACTGTAGTGCTACGAAGCCATCAAAGCTATGAGGAAAGCTAGTGGTAATGTCACTGGGCTCGTAATCCAGAGACCCAGGCTAACAATCTGGGGAGATGGGTTCAAATCCCGTCATGGCAACTGGTGGAATTTATATTCAATTAATTAATTAATTAAAATCTGGAATTGAAAGTAATGATAACCATGAAACTACCGTTGATTGTCGTAAAAAAAACATCTGGTTCACTAAGGTCCTTTAGGATAGGAAATCTGCTGTCCTTACCTGGTCTGGCCTACATGTGACTCCAGACCCACAGAAATGTGTTTGACACTTAACTGCCCTTTGAAATGGCCTAGCAAGCCACTCAGTTGTACAAAACTGCTACACAAAAGTTGAAAAGGAACAAAACTGGACGGGGCACGTGGCATTGACCTAGGCACTGGAACCAACAACAGCAAACCCAGCCCTGTTGACCCTGCAAAGTCCTCCTTACTTACATCTGGGGGCTTGTAACAAAATTGTGAGAGCTTTCCCACAGACTAGTCAAGCAACAGCCTGACATAGTCATACTCAAGGAAACATACCCTACATCCAATGTCCCGGACACCACTATCACCATTCCTGGGTATGTCCTGTCCCACCAGCAGGACAGACCCACCAGAGGTGGTGGCACAGTGGTATACAGTTGAGATAGAGTTGCCCTGGGAGTCCTCAACATTCACTCTGGATCCCATGAAGTCTTATGGCACCAGGTCAAACATAGGCAAGAAAACCTCCTGCTGATTACCAACTACTGTCCTCTCTCAGCTTAATAATCAATACTCCTCCATGCTGAACACCAGTTGGAATAAGCACTAAGGGTGGCAAGGGCACAGAATATACTTTGGGTGGGGGACTTCAATGTTCATCACCAAGAATGGCTCAGAAGCACCACTACTGACTGAGTGGACTGAGTGCTGAAGGACATATCTGACAGACTGGGAAAAACCTACTAGAAATAAAAAAATAAAACTTGTCCTCACCAATCTACCTGTTGCAGATTCAACTGTCCATGAAAGTATCTTGGAAGGAATGGCCACCACACAATGCTTGTGAAAACGAGGTCCCGTCTTCACACTGACGATACTCTCCATCGTGTTGCGTGGCACTATCGCCATGTGAAATGAAATAGATCCAGAACAGATCTGACAGCTTAAAACTGGACATCCATGAGCCTCTGTGGACCATCACCAGCAGGAAAATTGTCTTCAACCACAATCGATAACCTCATGACCAAACATATCCCTCATTCCACCATTACCATCAAGCCAAGGGATCAACCCTGGTTCAATAAAGAGTGCAGGAGGGCATGCCAGGAGCAGCATCAGACATAACTAAAAATGAGGTGTCAACCTGGTGAAGCTACAACACAGAACTACTTGCATGCCAAACAGCAGATGCAGCATGCAATATAAAGAGCTAAGCAATCCCACAACCAACGGATTAGATCAAAGCTCTGCAGCTCTGTCACATCCAGTCAAGAATGGTGGCGGACAATTAAGCAACTAACCAGTGGAGGAGGCTGCATAAATATCCCCATCCTCAATGATGGAGGAGCCCAGTACATCAGTGTGAAAGAAAAGGCTGAAGCATTTACAACCATCTTCAGACAGAAGTGCCGAGTGGATGATCCAACTTGGCCTTCTGTTAAGATACCCAGCATGACAGATGCCAGTCTTCAGCCAATTCAATTCACTCCACGTGATATTAAGAAATGGCTGAAGGTATTGGATACAGCAAAGGCTATGAATCCTGATAGCATCCCGGCTGTAAAACTGAAGACTTGTGCTGCAGAACTAGCCGCACCCCTAGCCAAGCTGTTCAGTACAGACAAAACACTGGCATCGACGCGACGATGTGAAACATTGCCCAGGTATGTCCTGTCCCCAAAAAGCAGGACAAATCCAATTTGGCCAATTACCACTCCATTAGTCTACTCACGATCATCAGCAAACTGTTGGAAGGTTACATCAACAGTGCTATCAAGCGCCACTTAAACAGCAACAACCTGCTCAGTGTTGCTCAGATGGTGTTCCGCCAGGGCCACTCGGCTCCTGACCTCATTACAGTCTTGGTCCAAACACGGAAATAAAAGCTGAACTCGAGGGGTGAGGTGAGAGTGATTGCCTTTGATATCAAGGCAGCATTTGACCAAGTGTGGCATCAAGGAGCCCTAGCCAAATTGAAGTACATGGGAATCAGGGGGAAGCATTGCCCCATTAACTATATTGTGCCATGTTTACATTGAATTTTCACAGGGCTATATGGAATATTTAAAATTTGGATTATTAGTCAGTTTTTGTAGGATAAAATGAAAGAAAATGAATACAGTAGTTCAATTAATTATAATACAGAAACCATGTAACGTGAATTGTGAGATGATAATCCCACATGTAAATTCCAGATATTTCCTCCGAGGTCCAGCTACAAAGAGGATGTGTCATTTGCAGTGCTGCAAAAATAAACATAACAAGTTAGACAGACACCAGTGAGATCCCAGTTGAAATAGTAAAAGCAGTGATTGTGTTGTGCTCCTGCAACTGATAGAGAATTGTGAACCTGTTTTGGTATTGCTAGTAAGGAAAATGAATGGCATTATTTATTTGAGTTCTTGTCATTGATGACAAAAAGAATAGATTGACGAAAGAAACAAAAGATTTGCATTTATGATGAAAGGCCACAAACCTGAAATGTTAACTCTGTTTCTCTCTCCCCAGATGCTGCCAGACTTGCTGAGTATTTCCAGCACTTCCTGTTTGTATTTCAAATTTCCAGCATTCGCAGTATTTTGCTTTTACTATTTGCATTTATATAGCATCTTTCACAAACACAGGATATACCAAAGTGTTTTAGAGCCAATAATGTACTTTTGAAATGCAGTCACTGGTGTAATGTAGGAAACATGGCAGGACAATGTTTATTTATTTAGAGATACAGCACTGAAACAGGCCCTTCGGCCCACCGAGTCTGTGCCGACCATCAACCACCTATTTATACTAATCCTACACTAATTCCATATTCCTATCACATCCCCATCTGTCCCTATATTTCCCTACCACCTACCTATACTAGGGGCAATTTATAAAGGCCAAGTTACCTATCAACCTGCAAGTCTTTGGCATGTGGGAGGAAACCGGAGCACCCGGAGGAAACCCACGCAGACACAGGGAGAACTTGCAAACTCCACACAGACAGTACCCAGAATTGAACCCGGGTCACTGGAGCTGTGAGGCTGCGGTGCTAACCACTGCGCCACTGTATAACTTGTTAAGACACTACGTGTTACTATTCTTTGTCAAAATGACACAGGTCACATTTTTGAATCAAGGAGTTCGCCACTTTATGGGAGGGAGTAGTACGTTTTATGGTATGTCTTTTTAAATATTGATTTTTTCCCTTTCCTCTCGTATGGCACTAACCCATGATAAGGTCTGGTTCCATCGTGCAAGATACAGTGCAGTATATTGCTGTCTTGATATGGGCTTTTTATAAAATTCATTCATGGGATGTAAGCATCACTGGCAAAGCCAGAATTTATTGCCTGTCCCTAATTGCCCATAAGATGATGGTGAGTGACCTTTTTGAATCGCTGCACTCCATGTGGCTTAGGTACACCCATGGTGCTGTTAGGAAGTTTCAGGATTTTGACCCAGTGACAGTGAAGGAACGGTGATATATTCCAAGTCAGGATGGTGTGTGACTTGTGGGGGGGCTTGCAGGTGGTGGTGTTCCCATCCATCTGCTGTTCTAGTCCTGCAGTGCATCTTGTAGATGGTACACACTGCTGCCACTGTGAACTGATGGTGGAGGAGTGAATGTTTAAGGTGGTGTATGGTGTGCCGATCAAGCGGGCTGCATTTTTCTGGATGGTGTTGAGCTTCTTGAGTGTTGTTAGAGTTGCACTCTCCAGGCATGTGGAGAGTATTCCATCACATTCCTGATTTGTGCCTTGTAGATGGTGGACAGGCTTTGGGGGGTCATGAGGTGAGTTACTTGCCTCCAAATTCCCAGCCTCTGACCTGTTCTTGTAGCCACAGTATTTATATGGCTTGTCCAGTTAAGATTCTGGTCAATGGTAACCCCCAGGAATTTGATGGTGGGGAATTCAGCGATGATGATGCCATTAATGTCAAGGGGAGATGGTTAGATTCTCTCTTGTTGGAGATGGTCATTGCCTGGCACTTGTGTGACATGTTACTTGCCACTTGGCAAACTAAAGCTGAATCTTGTCCAGGTCTTGCTGCATGTGGGTAGGAATTGCTTCAGTGTCTGAGGAATTGCAAATGGTATAGAACATCATACAATCATCAGCGAACATTCCCACTTCTAACCTTAAGGTGGAGGGAATGTCATTGATGAAGCAGCTGAAGATGGTTAGGCCTAAGACACTACCCTGAGGAATTCCTGCAGCAATGTCCCGGGGCTAAGATGATTGACCTCCAACAACCACAACCATCTTCCTTTGTGCTAGGTATGACTCCAACCAGTGGAGAGTTTTTCCCCTGATTCCCATTGACTTCCAATTTTGCTCGGGCTCCTTAATGCCATACTTGGTCAAATGCTGCCTTGATGTCAAGGGCAGTCACTTTCCCATCACCTCTTTGTTCATGTTTGGGCCAAGGCTATAATGAGGTCAGGAGCTGAGTGGTCTTGGCAGAATTCAAATTGAGCTTTTGAGAGAAGATTATTACTGAGCAAGTGCTGCTTAACAGCACTGTTGATGACACATTCCATCACTCTGCTGGTTGTCAAAAGAAAGAGAGAATTCTGTCCTCACCAGATCTTCAAACAAAGATGAAACAGGAATGGAGCACTGTAACCAATTGCACCCCATTGGCTGAAATCAACTAATTCAATAGACCGGAGATTAAACCTGGAAATTCATACCACAGAAGGAAATCATTTCGCTAATCATACCAGTGCCATACCTTAATAAGAGACATCCGAAACTAATCCTAGTGCCTTGCTTTCTCCCCATAGTCTTTTATCTTTCTTTGCTTCAAACATTTAAAAGATACGATGATCTATATTTCGACTATTTCCTGTGACAAAGTATTCCAAACTCCAACAAGTCTTGATATAAATAAATTTCTCCTAACTGCTTAGTGACAATTTTAAATGGATGACCCTAAAACAACTTTCTGCATTGACTCCAAGAAAACCATTCACAATTTAAAGCATTTATTCTTATATCTTTATATTTTCTTTCAGCTTTCTCTGCTCCCGAGAAAAAATCCACTAATATCTCAAGTTTCTTCTCATACTTTCTTATCCCTGGCACTTTTTTAGTTTTTGTGGCTTAGTACCATATAGTGCACTAAGCCATTAGGAGAGTTCTACGATATGTCAACTTTTATTTTATATCCACAACAACTTGTGAACGCAATTGGGGCGATGACAGTTGTAGGTCAAGTACATTAATCACATTTAGTTTTGTTTCATCATTGGCCTTTTCTGCTTGTTGCCAGATTGCATTATAGGTTCAACTTTAAATATGTGTGGTCACTCAAAATGATTAAGCTGTAGCTTATGCATGGTTGCTCAAGCATCTACGAAGGTGCCAGCCAGTTCGAACAACGTCGACATGCCCACACAGTGACCAAGTGCAAACAGCGGAAGGAGTGTTGGGAAATTCGGGCATCCCATTCACTCGCCTCACCAAACACCACCTGCCCCATTTGTGGCAGAGTGTGTGGATCGAGAATTGCACTATTCAGTCACCTAAGGACCCACAACCCTGAGTGAAAAAAAGTCACCCTTGTTCCTGAGGGACTGCCAAAGAAGAAGACACATCCTTCTTGAACATCACACTGTTTAGGGATCAGTATAACTTAGCAATGTTCCAGTTTTTGAGCAGTTTTAAAATTTGTTTAGCCTTAACTTGAATGAATTATATTCTCTCTTGTGACAGTGATGAGTAAGTTAGTGAAGATTCCTTTGTGTTCGGACACCACTGTCAACTCAAACATCATTGTTGCTGGTACTAATACCGTCACCACTTTCCTAAACTGAAACTCCTGAAGAAACCCTCCTTGAAGGTAAGATGGTTACATCTGCTTGTTCCCTTGCCCGCCACACACAAATACAGAGTGAGATTATTGTTCTAACAGATCTTTGATGACTTAGAACTCTCTTACTATCTCACTCACCGTTTGGAAGAATGAAGGATTTGAACCCAAGTGTCAACCATTGCAGCAAAATCATATTTTATGCTCCTGAAAATAAAGCTGAAATGAAAAGGCACTTTATCTGACATCATTTTTTGGCACAGAGATATCCTCAGCATAATTGCCTTGCTTATTACTTAAGTTTATTTTCAGAAATGTGTTAGTCACGGGGTTAACAAAGTTAAGGTCAGGAAAATTGTATCAGTATCCAGCTCCTAGAAACTAACATGGTTCTACAATGTCCTACATCTTCCTATGCTATTCCAAATGCTACTCTTTCTTCCTGCATTCTCATTGTATTGAGATCAAGACAAATTCTCCTAAATAAGCTTCTCTTTCCAGAATCACAAAACTGTGGTATTAATTATTTCCCCCAGTCTTCTCCTTCCTCCCAGAGAATAAAGGCATTTAATAAACAATCTTAGCAACATTTGACCATTTACTTATCTTCTCCCAGATTTTTTTCAACTTCAACAATGCCATCGATTTTGGGACAACGTGTGCAGACCATTTGTATAAGACATTCAGCATAGCCTTCATTTTAAGTATATTCACAAATGTTTTGTTCAATGATGATTCAGTGAAAGGCTGATTTGTTCCATTATGTGTAAGAAAGATGGGTTCCATCAGGTTGTCTCAATTTAAGAGAAGATGATCCTGCAAACAGGTTTCTTTTTATTCTATGTTAATTAGCTATTACAAAATTATGATTATGTTAGCCCAAGTGTTTAGCAGTGGTAATACTTTTGGCCGATGTCTGGTAAGGCTGCCAACCCCCACAAAGCAGGCAGGCAATTAGGCTTGTTAAGAGCCTTGTTAACCTGGGGTTAAGGAAGTCGACTGGGATTTGCCGGTGATGGAGTGATGGGATCAATTGCCTGGAGGTGGACTCCCTTATGCTAACTGGGGTGCCAGTGCTCCAGGCAGGCCTGCAGGCCCTTGTTACCTGCCTGGGTGGGGGTGCAGATAAAGGCCGCCCAGTAGAGGGGCTTCCCCCAACAGTGGTGGCCTGGCTGCGTTCTCCATTTTTTGAACAAAATTTTTAACAAGTGGCTGAGGAGACACTTCTTGTTGAAGCGCCTTCTCAGTTACTTATCTTTAACTGCAGCCAGGTGCTCCTCTGAAGCCGGAAGGCCTCCAATTGGCCCTCCAGTTTCGAGAGCCTGCCTGCCGCCCTTAATTGGTCAGGGAACCTGTCTTCATGCCAATTAATGGGGCGCCGCAGCCAAAATTCCAACGAGTGACAGTTACCACCCAGGGGCAGGTTCAGGACTCGGAAACAGTCCAAGATCCTGTTTCTCATTCCCAAAACGAAAATTCAGCCCCTCATGTCTGCGATAGCTCTTTGCTCGAGCAATGCAAAATTAATCCAGCTGCCTTGCTCTCTCCAAACTTTACCATTGCTTCAATTATTTATCCAATTTTCCATTAAAAATGCAATGGCTACTGTGGCAACTACTGCCTCTGGTGAATCATACCGTGAACATAAGAAATAGGAGCTGGAGGCCATTTGGCCCTTTGACTCTGCTGTGCCATTTAACAAGCTCATGGCTCATCTTCTACCACAACCTTTTGCACTATCCCCATAATCCCTCAATGCCCAAAAATCTATCAACCTCTGCCTTGAGTATTCTTAACAGGCTGGAAAGCAAGAGTATGACACTTATTGAAACCATTTTGAAAATCCAAATACAATATATTCACTGGTTTACCCTTCATCCATCTTACTAGTTATGTTCTCAAAAATCTCTAAGACCGGGATTTTGTGAGGCCCCTTGAGGTGGTGTCGGAGGCGGGGTGCATAGAGTATCGAGATGGCTGGCGTAGGGTCGGCAATAATGCTCTCCTGCCCAGAGGCTAATTAAGGCCCTTAAGTGGCCTATTAATGGCCCGGGACTCCCCTCACCTCTGGAATGCATGACCACACCAGCAGGCCCCCTCGCTGGGTCCTTCTAGACTGACCCCGGAGATGCCGCTTCATTTACCTCTGCTCTGGGGTTCTAGCGCTGGACCAGGGTCCGAGGCCTCTGCAGTACTGGCACCGCTCCCGTGGCACTTCTGATACTGCTGAGCTGCCGGCCAATCAGAGGGCCGGCAGCTCATGGAGGCAGGATCCCTGCCTTTAAAGGGACGGGGTTCCCGGCTCATGAATCACTAATTGAAAAACACTGGAGGATCGCTCCGGGGGGCCGCGAAACTGCAGAGGCGGGGTGCTCCCCACCTTTTCGGCCCGCACCGGGAGCCCCACCTCCAACACAAAATCCAGCCCTATGATTTGTCAAAGACATTTCCCCTTTAAAAATCCATGCTGAAACTGCTTAATCATAAGTACCCTGTTACCAGGTTCCTAATAACAAGTTCTCGCATTTTGTCTCGTACTGATGTTAGGCTAACCGGTCTATTGTTCCCCACTTTCTCTCTTCCTCCTTTCTTAAATAGCACTGTTATGTTTGCTCTCTTCCAATCCTTGGGAATTGTTCTAGAATCTAAGGAACTTTGAAAGATCAAAACCAATGCATCCACTATCTCTGCAGCTAACTCTTTTAAGACCCGAGGATGCAGATCACTGACCTGAAACGTTAACTCTGCTTCTCTCTCCACAGATTCTGCCAGACCTGCTGAGTGTTTCCAGCATTTCTTGTTTTTATTTCAGATTTCCAGCATCCGCAGTGTTTTGGTTTTATTATTTCAGGCCCAGGGGATTTGTCACCACTTAGCCGCATTAATTTCTCCAGTATTATTTCTTTACTTATACTGATTTCTTTAAGTTACTCATTCTTGCGAGACCCTTAGTTCCTCATTATTTCCAGAATATTTTTTTCTGTCTTCTACTGTGAAGTCAGATAGAAAATATTTGTTTAACATCTGCCATTTCCTGATTTCCCATTCTAACTTTTAGCTGTCCCTGCCTCTAATGCGCCCACATTTACTTTCCAATCTCTTCCCATTTACCTACTTATAGACATGTGTACAATGGTGTTATGTCTCTTGCTAGTTTATTCTTATATTCTCTTTTCTCTTTCCTCATCAATCTTTACTGAATTCTAAAATCCTCCCAATCCTCTGACTTATTACTCTTTTTGGTAACATTATAAGCCTCTTCCTTTGATCTAATGCTATCTTTAACTCCTCTTATTAGCTACAGTTGGACCACTTTTTTCTGTGGCACTTTTGTGCCTTAAAAGGAATGCATATTTGTTGTAACTTATGTATTAACAACAAACCACTGCGTAAAGACTCTTCTTAATCTGTCCCATCACTCCCTTAAATTGACAAGCTTCTGTTACTGACTGTGCAACCAAAGGAAATAGTCTTTCATTCTTTCTTGTACCAAAGGCTTCCTAATTTCATTTTTTTAATTAAATCTGCTCTTAGCCTTCTCTGCTCCAGTGGAAATAGTCCCAGTATCTCAAGTCCTTCCTCATAACTATAATTTTTCATCCTGGTATCATATTGGTTAACTTATGCTGTATAGCTCTTTGCCTTTAGTGTCCATTTTATAATAGGACACCTGAAGCTGCACACAGCTTGAATGCATGACGTGCTCCATCAACTGGAGACATTAACCCATTTATTTTCATTTCCGGGCTTATATTCTTCCTTTGCTGGAGTCTGGATTTGGCACTGCAGTTAACAATTCCATTAAAATAGTAGAAAGGAATTTTACATGAACACATGAAGCATCAATGCCACTGATGGTAATTTCCAGCCTATTGTCATCCAACATCAACTGCTGAATGTTGAAAGTTTGTATGTTTATCTTAAACAAAAGTAGCATGCAACAATATCAATGTACAGTTTGACTGCAGAGCACCTGAAGAGACAGCTTCATTATTCACCCAGAATATGCCGAGCAGCCAATTTGCTGGTCCATATTTTGAGCCAAATCTCCAGCAGTTTGTTTCGCTCCTCTGAGAGAATTATGTACCCCATAATTACTAAAACTCGAGGAATTTACTTATCATTTAAAGTCAATACCCACAACAACTGAATCTGATTTGCGAATTCAGGCTGATCACTTCCTAATATTTGACATTCTTTTTCAACTGGAAGGTGGTTTTTAGAATAGGATTCTATGGTCTTAAAGGACTCATGAATTGTAGTTTCATTACTTTTGTTTATAAGGCTTAAAGATGCATGTATGGTTCAGAACAAGATTGGTATGATGACAGCAGGCCGAACACTTTGATACTACTTCAGCACATTAGTCTTGTTCCTTCAATTTTATTGCTGTAGCAACAAATACATCCAAAATATCAGTATCTTTGCTCTTGTGGTTAAGTCTTTAGCATTCAACTTTTTTTTTAAAGCTGAGTAATGAAAATAGAATTTCCCCGGCAGCCCTTTTAATGCTTTTCAACCTTTCAGTGTATCCAGTCACCTTTGAGTTCATTTTACCAGGTGAAAAATGTTGCTTTGTTTGGTCCCTGCCATTGCACAGTCCTGTGGGAGAGGAGAGAGGAAATTATGTTTTGTCGCAACCGAGGTTTAGTGTTAGAAGGAAGTAGGATTGGCAGCCCTCGTGATTATGTCACTAGCAGCTGAGCAAGCTCCTTCCTTTTGTTTCTTTTGCTTCTCTCTTTCTGCCAGTTGGTGGTGCAAAGCCTGTATCAGATTTATCAGCATCAGGCAAGAAACTATATTCAGATGATAACATTGACAATCTGAGTCAGACACGGCAGCAGGTAACTCCCTCTCCCCCGCCACCCATCTCCTCTCCATCTAAATATGTAGGTTGCTGAAGGATGAGATTCATTCACGCTGTCAAAGCAACAGGCACATCTAAAGTGCTGCATCCAGTTATTGAATGAGCAGGCACACCTGCTGGCTTTACAAATCACACAGTGGAAACGCATTTTGGAAGGTCTGCGGTTTGGATTCATTTAGATTAAGAAATCCAGAAAGATTCTGAAGTGTAAAAGAATCGGGATTCTCATTGCTGCACTTGATGTGATTAAGGGAGCAACTCTATAAAGATAGCAATGTGGGTGAAATTATTAACAGAAGTTATGCTGCATGTTAAAATTAGAGATCACATACTAGTTGTTCATTCGTGATTAATTTTCCCATCATGAATCACAAAGCTGTGAGAGATTTTGTGTGTTTTTTAAATGAATGATGCAGGTTTCACTTGTCTTATTCAGGAAAATCCAAACCCAATTTCAAAAGATGCTACTACCAATGGTGAAATGCCAAAAAAAATAACCGAATGCTAACCTTCATTGGGATAGGAACCTACAACTAGGGAGGTGTGATTCCAGGACTGCAGCACTTGTGTTGCTCAGTAATATTGCACATGATTTTGAAAGTTAATTAAAATTTAATAAGGGTTTCCCAGTGAACCCATCACGGCCATGGTTAAATTTAATAATGTGCAATACAAAATATTAGCCCTTTGATATAACATCTAACAACTTTTTCCACTAAATTATGCATAAAAAGGTGAGGCTCGTGACATCCCGTTTCAGTTTCCAAATGCGCTCCTTGATCTGTCAGGCCCTTACATTCTGACTGGAGCATTAATCTTATAAATGGTATAAATTTTAGATGTAATTTTTAATTTGTTAATTTCCAAAATTAGTAAAAATTAAAAGTGGGTATAAAATGTCATTAAAGTCCACATTTAGCTTTATGAAAAGGGATATTCAACTATCTCGCTCAATTACATAGTGTGGATTTCGGTTAGAAATGCAGAATATGTTGACTAAACACATTCAGCTCTCCTTCCAGTTTTTAAGACATCCAAGCTGTCAAACATTAATGAAGCTATTAGTACTGTCAAAGTTAGCAAAATTCTATCAGTCAGCTAATCTTTAAGTACAAGTACAGAATAAATGGTTGATCATATTTCACAATATAGTGCTGCAGTGAAACTACAACAAGAACATACAAAAATGACAAGACAGAAAACTACCAGCTGGTCCATCAAGTCCCTCCCCCTCTCCTTACACCTACCCATGCAGCCATGTAATCTCCTGGGAGAGGCAAAAAACTAGGAAAAACCCAGGTCCAATAGGGGAAAAGATACTCTGTAAGATTCCTCTCCAATCCTATCAGGTGATCAAAACTAGTCCAGGACATCACAGGATCAAGCATTACCTATAAAGATAATTGCCCTCTATATGATGCAATGCATATGATGCATTCAGAGACTAAGCACCCACCAGACTTGTAGCTTAAGAGTGGAGGTTCTTGCCGTTCAATAATTTTCAGTTGATTGCAGACTGCAGGGATGAGGGAGAGTCTCAACAGGTCACCCTCAGGAGAAGCACAGAATTACTGACAGCAACTTCTGGATTTCCATGTTTAACTGTGCAGAAGTTGCTGTCAGTTTCAAAGGCATAATGACAGCAAACACTGACAGTTTTGCTGTCATTACTACTGCAAAACCCAGGCCCTTCTTGGCTTTAAGGAAAGCAACATCTAGTTTCTCCAAATAATTGAAGTCCTGCATTCGTGATATCATTCTAGTAAATCTTCTCTGCACCCTCTCTAAGGCCTTGACATCTTTCCTCAAATATAGTGCCCAGAATTAGACACAAAACTCCTCTGGAGCCCAACCAGTAATAACTTCCTTGTTTTTGCACTCTACAGTTGGGATTTTATCCAGGCAACGGGGGTCTTGGCCACCGGAAAAAGCGACAGCAAGGGTCCTGCATTGCCTCTCTGGGGAAGGTCTGTCGCATTACATGCCAATTAGGCATTGAAATTGACAGCGGTGGGCCTTCCTGGAATCAAGGACCCTGGCGACGGAAGTCCCACTTGCTGACAGCTGCTGGCCAGTCAGAGGTCGACAGCGCTTTCACTAAGCAGTGCAACCGTAGAGGTGGTGGCTGCTGTCGAAACTGGACTCACTGGTAGCTCTGGATCACCGAAGGACCTAGACCACAGGTGGGTCAGGGTGGGAGGGCTTTGGCAGGTTGGGGGTCATGGGGGAGGGCGTGTAGGCGGGTCATCAGCAAAGGTGGGGGTGTGACTCAGCGGCCCCCCCTGCTCAATGCTGGGTCCCTTAATCAAGGCAGTAGGTGCCTTTGAACAAGGGAAACCCCAGAGCCAGCAAGCAACCTGCACGGTTTTGCTTGTGTGGCGAAAGGTCCACTCACTGCTGGGTTAATACCAGCAGAGGTGGGATGAGGCCTTTAATGCAGGAATTCCTCAGGGTAGTGTCCTAGGCACATCCATCTTCAGCTGCTTCATCAATGACCTTCCTTCAATCATAAGGTCAGAAGTGGGGATGCTCGCTGATGATTGCACAATGTTCAGCACCATTCGCGACTCCTCAAATACAGAAGCAGTCCGTGTAGAAATGCAGCAAGACCTGGACAACATCCAGGCTTGGGCTGATAAGTGGCAAGTAACATTTGCGCCACACAAGTGCCAGGCAATGACCATCTCCAACAAGAGAGAATCGAACCATCTCCCCTTGTCATTCAATGGCATTACCATCACTGAATCCCCCACTATCAACATCCTAGGGGTTACCATTGACCACAAAATGAACTGGAGTAGCCAGATAAATACCGTGGCTACAAGAGCAGGTCAGAGGCTAGGAATCCTTCAGTGAGTAACTCATCTCCTGACTCCCCAAAGCCTGGCCACCATCTACAAGGCACAAGTCAGGAGTGTGATGGAATACTCTCCACTTGCCTGGATGGGTGCAGCTCCAACAACACACAAGAAGCTCGACACCATCCAGAACAAAGCAGCCCGTTTAATTGGCACACTATCCACAAACATTCGCTCCCTTCACCACCGACGCACAGTGGCAGCAGTGTGTACCATCTACAAGATGCACTGCAGCAACGCACCAAGGCTCCTTGGACAGCACCTTCCAAACCCGCGACCTCTACCACCTCGAAGGACAAGAGCAGCAGATGCATGGGAACACCACCACTTGCAACTACCCCTCCAATCCACACACCATCCCGACTTGGAACTATATCGCCGTTCCTTCACTGTCGCTGGGTCAAAATCCTGGAACTCCCTTCCTAACAGCACTGTGGGTGTACCTACCTCACACGGACTGCAGCAGTTCAAGAAGGCAGCTCACCACCACCTTCCCAAGGGCAAATAGGGATGGGCAATAAATGCTGGCTTAGCCAGCGATGCCCACATCCAATGAATGAATAAAAAAAATAAATTGGCATTAATTTCCCACTTAAGGGCCTAAATTGGTGGTGGTGGGAAGGCCATTCACAGGTCTTCCTGCCCCAGACTTAATTTGAGTGGAGGCAGGAAGGCGGCAGGACCCCCCCAACATCACCATCCCGCCTGATTAAATGGATTCCCTGTCTCCAAACCTGCTGTGGGGAGAGCATAATATTCCCCCCTATGCTGTTTTAACAGCCTTCTCACTTTATCCTGCCACTTTCAAAAATTTGTGTATGGTAACCTCAAGGTATCTCTGTTCCTCTACTGTCTTTAAATATTGTACCACTTAATTCATATTGCCTCTTCTTATACTTCCTACCAAAAGGCATCATTTCACACTTCTCTGGATTAAAATTACAGCTCTTATGGGTGGAGTCTTCTCCACTTTAAAAAGTTTTCAGGCATCAGGAACATTTTCAGGTCCCTACCCCACTAGTGTCGGAGGTGCGTCATGCAGCGTGATTTTACGGGAGGTGGTCAATTAACAGGACTCCTCCGCGTTTATCATCCAATAAAGGATGATAGGCAGAACCAGACACGGGAGGCCCAATGGGGAGGAAAGCAGGACTGACTAGCCGGCAGCCCCCTGGGGGAAGTGGGGGCTGCTGAGATAGATGGAAAGGACGAGGGTATCTCAAAATGGAGACACTGTCAAAAGGTTTCACAGCGTTCAATAAAATTGAAGGATCAGAGCTGTTAGGGCCATCAGTGTGGAGCGGGAGCTGCAACCCACCACAGCACTGGGGGAACCCCTGAACACCGCAAACCTGCCGTCGACTTAATTCCTCGAAAATATCCTTGCATCAGGGATTCTAAAAAAACACCTCCGACCTAATTATATCTCCGCACATGCCACCAAATCTGCCATGGCGTAGTGCATGAATTTCCATCCCAGCTTTTTAGTCCAGATTTATTAATTGAGTTTAAGTTCTTCCAGCTGCTCTGGTGGGACTTGAACTCATGTCTTCAGAACATTATTCTAGGCATCTGGATTGCTATGCCAGTAACGTTGCCATTATGCTACCATACCCCATCTCGACTGTCCCACCCTGACTCTCTGCATCAGTAGTGCTGTGTAAATGACTCACTGCCTTTCACCAAGTGAACCAATTTACTTTCTCACTAAAATTAGCATATCTAGAAGAAAATATAGCCCTACACTTCGTCGGCGTGTTTGCGGCATTCCACGGTTCCCCCAGCATGGTAGTGGATTGCAGCTTTGCATTAATTTACATGCCATGAATACTCATTATCCTACACATAGTTAGGATTTAGTCCTACCAGATTAACAGATTAACTGAACGGTGAATGATATTCCCAGGCCACCTGGTTTACGAATGTTTCAACGTGGCGTGGGGCAGTCGAATTTGTGCAGTTGAGTCTCAGGACTGTGTTCTTCTCTCTTTCACTCAGCCGCTAAACTAACGCCAGATTGTCCAAATTTATAGGATCCTTTCAGTCGGTAGACACGAGTAGTTTCTCCCATTTCTTTACCTAATTGATAATGATGATGGCTTTTGGAGTCAAAAGATATGTCTGGCTCACTTCTGCCTCACCTAGATGCCATCAGCTTTACTGCTAAACATTAATTCTACTATATGGGGATTTATAGTATTTCCTTTCAAAAGTGATCATGTTCTGATATGAATATAATTAAAAAGATGTGGCTGAGGGAAACTAAATTTTAGCTGGTGTCTCATGTGACTCTTTAAATGGCTTGTCAAGTTGCTGTTGATCACAGCTTCAACTACCCTTCTTGTTCCAAAGACTTTGACTAGTTTCAAATGTATTTTCAATCTATTTTTGCACTTTATTCATTTGTGTCAAATGTCCGATGCTAGTAGTTCTCAAACCTTTTTGATTGTGCATCCCCCTTTCAAATGGATTAGTAATCACAAACTCCCTCCATCTAAATTATAACATGATATAATACCCAGAATAATACGCAAGTGCTGCATATAAAGAGTGCCTTTACTAATACTTTTAAGAAAACAGATATTTACTGACAGATATTGGTGAAATGTCTGTGCCCACTTCTCACTGAAGAGTCTGTCTATCCCTGCATACTCTCTTCCCCAGTGAGACAGTTAGTCCATTGTGTGCTGCACATGTGGTGGCTGCACTTTGTTCCCGGCTTGCATTTCACATTAATTCACAGACCCCGAAAAAATCTCTATGGACCGTAGTTCGAGAACCACGGTTCTATGCTTTTGCAATGGAAGAGTTTTTCAAAAAATATGTTAACAACAGGAATGGGTTTGACAACAGATGTCTGGCTTTGCTGAATGCTATTTACAAGATTATACACAATATATTATGTAAGTAATGGAAAGGAGTAATTGGCTCAGGAAGCTAAAGTGAGTATATTGCAGCACCTGTTAGGTGATTGTATTATCCTTCTGGTCCAATGTTATCATAGCAGATTATACCCTTTATCCTACAAGTTTTACCAACCCCACAGAACTTTTTCCCCCATTTGTTTTTGTAAATGTTACGAGCTCCACAAGCGTAGTCCCATAGTCATGTTTACAAAAGGTTTAATCACCTTTGCACACGTTGGACTGGATTTTGTTCTCCTTCTGATGTCGGGCTCCATGGCATGGGGGTGGGGCGGGGGGGTGGGTGGGGCGGAAGATTGGAGCGGCAGTGACCCGCCATGGAATCAGACGCTGGGATTTCTTGATACAACTGAATGGCTTGCTAGGCCATTTCAGAGGGTATTTAAGAGTCAACCACACTGCTGTGGGTCTGAAGTCACATGTAGCCCAGACCAGGTAAGGACGGCAGATTTCCTTCCCTGAAGGACATCAGTGAACCAGATGGGTTTTTACGACAATCGACAATGGTTTCATGGTCACCATTAGACTAGCTTTTAATTCCAGATTTATTAATTGAAATCAAATTCCACCTTCTGCCAGAGCAATACTCTGGGTCTCTGGGTTACTTGTCCAGTGACAATACCACCACCTCCCCGGCTCATCACCACCTTCTCAAGGGCAACTCAGGATGGGCAATAACTGCTAGCCCAGCCAGTGACGCCCACATCCCATGAACGAATAAAACAAAATTTCAGTAGCCTCTTTGTTTCGCTCAGAGTTTCAAACTGCTCTTAAATTTTCCATCTGCCAACCACCCATTTGAGTCAAACAGCTCCTTTGTATATATCAGAAAAGATTTAAAGAACTTGCACTTATATAAAGCCTTTCACTATCTTGGGTCATCCCAAAGCAGTTCACAGTCAATAATTACTGTTCAACTGTGGGCACTGTTGCATTGTAGGGAAATGCAACAGCTCAAGTGCCACAAACAGCAAAGATAAATAACCAATTAAATTGTTTTAGTGATGTTGGTTGAGGGATAACTATTGGCCAGGACACAGGAGAACTCCCCTGCTCTTTTTCAAATAATGCCATGGGATAATTTACATCCACCTGAGAAGGCAGTCATGGGGCTGCATTTTAAGAGTCCGCCGCCAAAGTAGGCGGTGGACGTAAAGAATGCGGCTTGTGCTCACGGGCACCACGTCACAAAGTCGCCGGGATTTCAAATGTGGCGACTCATTTGCATGGCCGTGGTGCCCACCCGCCACAATGACATGGAGGGGGCGAGCGGGCCTTCGCAGGCAATGGTGTCCGGTGCCAACGCGCAGGTGCCAGTGCCATTTTAAAGGGCTTACAGCCCTCAATGCCCATTTAAAATTTAAAGGGTCAGGTAAGTTTAAGTTTCCTAAAACTAAATAAAATAAACTAACCATGCACTCTCCCACCCAGCCCCCAATGGCAAATCTCAACATTCCTGCCCTTTTCCCTCCCGGAATACAGATATTTAAAATTTGACCTTCCCCGCGACCACCCCCAAAGTTCGGCACCTTTGCCCTTCACCCTTTCCCATCACCCCCCCACCGACCAATCCACAGTGTTTTAACCACCCCACCCCCCCTGAAAAGGGAAAAAAACCTCCTCCCTCCCCACAGGTGTCGCGCACGTTTCCCCGAACGGGGATTCGAAGGCACAGTATTGTCAGCTTCCCAAATGAAGATCGGTGCGGCAATTAAGGAGGCAACGGGACCCTCATTAAATCAGGTATGAAAATTAGTTGATATATTGAAATGGGGGGGTCCTGTCGCTGAGCGGCGGGGCAGCTGCTACAAGGCCTTGCCGCCGCCGAGATCGGCAACGGCCTGCCGCCATTAGGGTCAGTGGCGGGCCTCCGTCGCACTGATCTTCATTGCCCCCCGCCACCGTCCCCGACAGTGGAGGAGTTTTAAAATCCAGCCCATGATGTCGGTTTAACATCGCAACCAAAAAATGGCACCTTTAACAGTACCGCATTCCCTCATTACTGCACAGTGTCAGTCCAGATCTTGTGCTCAATTCGTGCAGTCACTTGAACCCACAACTTTCTGACTTAGAAAGTCAGCCATGACTGACACCAGAATCTTCCCACATTCAAAAAAAGGAACTGTCGGTTAAATACAAGCCAATCAAATCATGATGTCCATAGATAATTGAAAATTGCATGTTAGATCTTCTCTTAAGCTCATTAGCAGAAACACTATAACAACAAACTTCATGACAAGTAAACAAGGCTGCTCTGGTGGCCATTTTAAACCTGCGCCTCATCACAATATTTCAAATCAGACTTCTAACCAAAGCTAACAGGAATGGCGTGATGGCTGGTCAGGAGTGAGTGGGAAATCGTGTGGGGACTGAAGGAAATGATCCTCAGCAAGGTAAATGACGGGAGTGGGTGGGTGGGGGGGGAGGTCGGGGAGGGAGGTGGGGGAGGGTGGGTCCTACATGATCGCAAGTACAATAAGGGGAAAGAGAAACCCAGGGCAAGGGAGGCCCAAGAATTTCTTAAAGGGCTTGAATAAGCATGCTTGCTCCTCCTGGCACATAAGGATACCTTTGAAACATGACGGCTGGGATTTTATGAGTCCCACGGCATTTCCAACGGTGGAACCCAAAGTTGACGAAGTTCCGCATCCACCCCTTCTCCTGTTTGGCATGCAATTTTACATTCAAATTAACGGTGCGGTGACGGGCACGGGAGACATGTGCGACCATGTGGCAGGGATGCTTTTCATTGGTGGAACCTGCCGTCACTCTGTGAAGCACCATGAGCCACATGTCAATAAATTATTCGGTGTTGCAAGCCACAAGGATCAGCAACCTTGGAAGCATTTGCCGATTGCAGCCACAGAAGAAGCTTATTATAATTTGGAATCAGTTTACCTTCATTTTCAGTTTGCACCCAAGCACCATCTCCCACTCAATTTTATTTGCTTGTTCCCTCTGACAGTCAGTATCCCGATTTCATCTTACAGGACCCTGACGTAGACAGAACTCATCTCTCCCTTTAGGCCCCTCATGACCATCTGTTTACTGTCATGCACATATCAACCCACCACCCCCTGCAACCATCCACAGCCAGTTTCAGCATCAATAACAACCACTACACACACTGAATGCTGCCCTCCTCCCTTGTCTGCTCCTCCACCCACCTGCGACCCCACCCTGGCCTGCTCGAGTACCCTCCCCTGCTCCTCCATGCACCTGCTAACCCTACCCAGTGTCCTCACCGTCTACCCTCCCCTGTGTCTCCATGCACCCCGCCCCACCATGCCTTCCATGCTTTCACCTGAGAAGAATCGCTCTTGCTGGTGCTGAGCCTAGTGCCCAACATCCATTCCAATGTTGGCATTCCTTGTGCCGATCAGTGCAAGACATGAAACCAGTGACGTCACACACAACGGCACAAAGCCGACTGCTGTACTCCGCCTTTAAACGAACATGAATTGGGCGGCACGGGAATACCATTCACTGCTAACTTAATATGGCAGGTCGGACTTAATTTGAAATAAGTGTAATGAGTATTCATGGTTTGGAAATGCATGCAAAGCTGCAATCCACCACCGTGCGAGGGGAACCCTGGACTGTCGCAAACACACCGTTGACTTAATTACGATACCAAAATCTGTTGGCGGAAATCCAAAAAACAAATCACTCCTAATTAAATCACCCTGCACGGCAAATCACCCAAAGCCACTCTTGCAGGGCCCATAAAATTCCCCCAGACACATCTGGGTCTTGTCTGGCCCTTGATCCAATTTGGGGCAGCTTTCCTCAGGGTGGCCAGCATAGGCTGGGGTTAAATCGCATTGGAGTTCAAGTGATGTCATTGGGCTTCGACCTTTGGCTATACATGGAACACATGCCTGCTTTTGATGAGGGCCTCACCTGCCTTGTGGAACCCAGGAGTAAATGTCACGGTCGATGAGAGTGCAAAAGGAACCTGATGTGATTTCCATCGGATGCAAGGGCACTTCTGATTTCCTGTCTGATGCGGTTTCTTAGTATGTTACTAAGCATGCCAAAACCAGCGCTTGAGTAAGAGTAGGCATTCTTTGAAGAGATATTTGAACTGCACTCATTGCCTGCACACCCAAGGTGTCCCATTGTTGATGCTGCTCTGTGGCAACCAATGGCGTGTAATTTGTTAGTAGAATTAGCAACAGTTGTAAATCCTATTTGCACAATATTCTACAATGAAACAAATGACTAGCTCACCAGTTCATGTTCACAAGGTATCCTTCATTTCATAACTAGTTCCGTGAGCTTGGAGCCACAAAGTAAATCAAGAGGAACTGTGGGCCATTCTATGCCTCCCCTCAACAGAAGCCAGCGCTTCTTCAGCTACCATCTCAGCTCTGCTATACTAATGAAAGCTCTTTGAAATAACTAAAATCCCTCCAAAGTGCACAAATCTGGACTTGTGCCTGCTTCAATTTGTCATGGTACAGTTGCATTTGGCTAGTACATTATATCTAAAATTATGTGTTTCTTTTGCAGAGGGTCTTAGTAATGGCAGTCTATATAATTATTTAAAAAGAAACATGTCTTTTTTATTCTCAATCATACACATAAACAGAAAGAAGCTGAATATTTTGTTAAATTACCATAAGAAATCTATTTTATTTTAAACAATTTAACTAAGGCTTTAATGAGGCTCAGCCTAAAGTGGGAAAATCTCACACATCACAAACAAATGTGCAAGATTAGGTGTGATTTGGACACATTTGGCTTTTTCAAATGAAAAACATGGTTTTAATCTCATTAAAGCTGTTTTTTACTGTTGGGTCTTTCAGGTGTTTATTGGATCTTTCTTTTGCACCAAAAATCAAGGAAAAATTCATTTAAATTATTCTTTGAGACATTGTTAAAACTCAACAAGCAAGGGACTAATAAAATTAACTATCAAGCTTAATGACAACCCACAATCGTAAATGAAGAATGAAGACATTATGTGAACAGCATGAAGACAAAGCACCAAAATTTAGGTCGGGAAATTTCTCATGGGAGTTTTGGTTGGAAGTTGGCCTTGCCAGTTCCTGCTTTGTGCAACTAACAGCTGAATTTGTGGTGGGTGGGTGGAGAAAATGAGATTTCCATCCACCCCTCACCCTGGGGGCACACCTAAGGACATTCCCAGACTGCCCTGGAAATTCTACCTCTTATTGTCCCTAGGTTCAGTGTAAGCCACATCAACTGGGAGCTGTCACAACTTTCACTGTGGGCCTAGTAAAGGCCCAGACTAAGCCTGTTCCTGCGATTTGGGATAGGGCCAATCTCAATGGTCACGAAACAGCCCCACTACACCACTCTTCTGTCAGTACAGCAGGGACCTGATAACTTCATGAAGACAGTTTGAACACAGTATGAAGACAGGATGGGGTGGGGGATGAGGGGGAGGAAAATGATATTGATCTCCAAGTGGTAAATTTGTGTGAGATTGTTGTGACAGCACTTTGGTGGCCACTGAAAAGACTCAACATGGGACTCATTCCAACGTTTAGAACATCCCTCATTAAAATACTTGAGGCAAGCCACCATCATGAAACACACTCCCTGTATGTAAATACAAGTTGTTGTTGTGTAGGTAACTAGCCAATTAGAAGACAGAACACTGACAGGTAGTTAAGGACCTACAGCAGCGGATTATAGGAGGGGTGCAAATATTTGTGTGATCCAAAGAGAAGCACTTTGAAGTCACAGGCAACATGTCTTGGAGCAGGACCTCAAGGTTTCCCAATGCAGTGATGGAGATGCTGTCAGAGTAAGTTGGCACTTCAAGGTCAAAATCTGCAATGCATTGCAAGAATATCTACAAATACTCTTTAAAGCTTTACCTATGAGTAGCCGAGGATGTCTTTAAATGCTGTGTGGTGTGGCTGCCAGTCATTGCTAGGCGGGAACCAGAAGTGCCAAGTGGACGATGCATCTCGGCCTCTACCTGAGGTCCCCAGCATCACCGATGCCAGTCTTCAGCCAATTCATTTCTCTCCACGTGATATCAAGAAACAGTTGAAGGCACCAGATATAGCAAAAGCTATGGGCCCTGACAACATCCCGGCTGCAGTACTGAAGACTTGCGCTATAGAACTAGCCGCGCCCCTAGCCAAGCTGTCCCAGTATAGCTACAACACTGGTATCCACCCGAAAAGTGAAAATTGCCCAGGTATGTCCTTCCCAAAGAAAGCAGGACAGATTTGCCTCCCCATCATCTATTCCAGATTATCAGCAAAGTGTTGGAAGATGTAATTGACGGTGCTATCAAGTGGCACTTACTCAGCAATGCCTGCTCACCGATGCTCAGGTTGGACTCTGCCAGGGCCACTCAGTGCCAGACCTCATTTCAACCTTGGTCCAAACATGGACAAAAGAGCTGAATTTCAGAGGTGAGGTGAAAGTGATTGCCCTTGACATCATGGCAGCATTTGACCAAGTGAGGCATCAAGGAGCCTTATCAAAATTGAACTCAATCAGAATCAGAGGGAATAGTCTCCACTGGTTGGAGTCTTACCTGGCACCAAGGAAGATGGTAGTGGTTGTTGGGAGGCCAAACATCTCAGTCTATGGATATCGCTGCAAGAATTCCTCAGGGTAGAGTCCTAGATCCAGCCACCTTCAGCTGTTTAATCAATGACCTTTCCTCCAACATAAGGTCAGAAGTGGGGATGTTTGCTGCTGATTGCAGTGTTCAGCACCATTCACGATTCCTCAGATACTGAAACAGTCTGTGCCTGCATGCGGAAAGACCTGGATAACATTTAGGTTGATAATTGGTAAGTAACATTCGCACCACACAAGTGCAAGGCAATGAGCATCTCCAACAAGAAAGAATCTACACATCTCCCCTTGACATTCAACGGCATCACCATCACTAAATCCCCCACTATCAACATCCTGGGGGTTACCATTAAGCAAGAACTGCACTGGACCAGCCACATAAATACTGTGGCTACAAGAGCAGGTCAGAGGCTGCGAATTCCACGGTGAGTAACTCACCTCCTGACTCCCCAAAGCCTGTCCACCATCTACAAGGCACAAGTCAGGAGTGTGATGGAATACTCTCCACTTGCCTGGATGGTTGCAGCTCCAACAACATTCAAGAAGCTCGCCAACATCCAAGACAAAGCAGCCCATTTGATTGGCACCCCATCCACCACCTTCAGCATTCAATCCCTTCATCACCGACACACAGTGGCAGCAGTGTGTACCATCTACAAGATGCACAGCAGCAATGCACCAAGGCTCCTTTGACAGCACCTTCCAAACCCGCAACTTCTATAACCTAGAAGAACAAAGGCAGCAGATGAACTGTAGATCCCTCCATCCAGCAGTCTGACACCATCCTGACTTGGAACTATATCACCCACCGTTCCTTCACCGTTGCTGGGTCAAAATCCTGGAACTCTCTTCCTAACAGCACCCAAGGACCCCAAGGACTGCTGCAGTTCAAGAAGGCAGCTCACCACCACCTTCTCAAGGGCAATTAGGGATGTGCAATAAATGCTGGCCGATCCAGCGACGGATAAATCCTGCAACTGTGTAAAAACAAACTTGTGGTAGTTCGACGGTGACAGTGGTAAAAGAGGTTTAGGGTCTTAATGATGCCACTTGACCCCATTTGTAATTTTTGTCAGCTGCTTGCCTGTTTGGATAGTTGTATGTAACTACCATTAATATCTGTCGGAAAGTTTGAGCAGCAAATGCAACAGTAAGTGAGCAGGACAAACACAGTCACTTTATTTTCCATCTGCTACCATCCCATCTGAGTGCAAATCGGGCAGCAAGGAGACAAAATTACGCCCAATATGTGTAAAATATAGAATCATAGTCATCAAAGAAACAGAACATACATTCCAACAGGTCTATACCAGTGTTTATGCTCCACACAAACCTACCTTATTTCATCTCACTGTCAATATATTTTTATATTCCTTTCTCCCTCAGCTACTTATTCCCCTTAAATACATCTAAGTTAATTGACTTAGCCACTCCATGTGGTAGTAAATTAAAGCAGTATTAGCACAGTATGAGGACACCAAGACGGTGATTTTCTGTGGGGTTTCTCCCGATCGACTGCCGTCACTTTATCAGAAGCGCCGGGAGGCCAGTGAAACTGTAAATGCACTCAGTCCGAGTGATGTATGAAGATAGCGTGGCTGCAACTTAAAGACTGTGGGAGGTGGAATTTCGCCACGATCTGTACGATCTTCCACCATAAAATCGTCAGAGTTTCTGGAGAAGCCCCGCGGAAAATGCAGGCGGGTACGCCCACAGTATAATGAAGACAGTATTTTCATGTGACAGAAAATCGTGACCAGAGATGTACATGGATTTAGCACGGCATGTCTGTGCTGACATCAAAAACACATGCTGGCGTGCATCATTGCACCAGATTTTGGATCTTTTTAGAGGCAAGAAGTCAGTTTTACCGATACACCCTCTTCAATTTAGAAAAGGGGATTCTGTACTGGAATTTGTTCAAAATTGTATTTTAATGACCTTTCCTCTTACGCGAGAATGCACATTTTACCAGGAAAAAAGGAAAGTTTATTAAAATCCAAAGATTTATATAAATCTGGATCAGCTGAAATATTTGGGTCTAATTTGTATCACTGCTGGAGTGGGCTATAACATTAAAAACAGCGGAAGAATCATCTTGTTTGTGATAATAGTCACAATGCCTTACCATTCTCGTAGTGTGAATATTTGGCTGTAGTGACTGGACGTCCATGGTTTTGTATTGAATTAAACACAGTTTAATGGATTAACGCAATAACAAAAACTCCAATTAATCCAATTATCAAGAGGTTGGCTAGATTAAACGAAATCATGACTATTGAATACTTTGTCGTGTTTGCTCTTTTCCCAAGAGGTTGGCAACACTCAGCCACAAACATGTTGCCATTTTTAGTATTCTTTAGGCAATCCTGTGAACCATTTTGCAGCAACTGT
The DNA here is from genome assembly GCF_036365525.1 of Heterodontus francisci. Classification (NCBI taxonomy): domain Eukaryota; kingdom Metazoa; phylum Chordata; class Chondrichthyes; order Heterodontiformes; family Heterodontidae; genus Heterodontus; species Heterodontus francisci. The sequence continues at coordinate 70,926,567 of NC_090371.1, read as the reverse complement.
TGGCTTTTGAAGTTAAATTTCTCTTAAAAATGTAAAAATATGTTAATTGTGTTGCTCAAGTGGAGAGTCTAATGGTGCATTTCTAGTTGTACATTTATATTTGAAGAAAAATGGTAAAGTACAGAAAAAGAGCAGGAAACTGGAACTAGGGTAGATAACAGTGTCACAGGCATGATAGATCAAAATGGCCTCTTTTGTGATTTAATTGATATTAAATTGATAAAATGATATACTGTGGCTCAATGGTAGCACTCCCACCTCTGAGGCAAAAGGTTTTCAGATTCAAGCCCCCCTCCAGCACATAATTTATGCTGGCGCTGCAATGCAATACTGAGAGAGTGCTGCACTGTTGAAGGTCCTGTCTTTGGATGAGGAGTTAAACCGAGGCCCTGTTGGTCCTCTCAGTTGGACGTAAAAGATCCCATGGGACTATTTTGTAGAAGAGAAGGAGGATTTCCCTGGTGTCCTGACCAGTATTTATCCATCAACCAACATCACTGAAAGAGATTATCTGATCATTGTCGCATTACTGTTTGTGGAATCTTGCTGCACATAAATTGAGTACCAAGTTTCCTGTATTACAGCAGTTACTCCACTTCAAAAATGCTTCATTGGCTCTCCACTTCCAATTTTCTCCGCTCCTCTTCCGAAGGAGTTGCCTCATGTTGTCACAATGTTTCAAAAGGGTTATCTACCCTGCAAGGGGAATAGAATATAAAAGTAGGGAAGTTTTACTGCAGCTGTACAGGACCTTGGTGAGACCACACCTGAAGTACTGTGTACAGTTTTGGTCTCTTTCTTTGAAAGAGGATATAATTACATTAGAAGCAGTTCAGAGAAGGTTCATTCAACTAATTATGGAGATGAAAGGCTTATGAAGAAACATTGGCCAGGTTGGGCCTCTAACCATTGGAGTTTAGAAGAATTTGAGATGATCTTATTGAAACATATAAGATCCTGAGCGGACTTGATAGAGTGGATACCGGGAGGATGTTTCTTCTTGTGGGGAGACTGGAACTAAGGGACACAGTTTAAGAATAAGAAGTCTCCCCTTTTAGAATGAGAGGAGGATTTTTTTCTCTCTCAGAGGCTCGTTAGTCTGTGGAATTCTGTTCCCAGAAAGCAGTGGATGCTGAGTCATTGAAATTATTCAAGGCTGAGTTGGATAGATTTTTGACAGAAAAGGGAGTCAAGATTTATGGGGGGCAGACAGGAAAGTGGAGTTGGGACCACAACCAAATCAGCCATTATATTCCCGAATGGTAGAACAGGCTCAAAGAGCCTGCTCCTGCTCTTACGTTCTATGTTACCCTCTCATACTTTGTGCAAGCAGGGCAATTCAATCTTCAGAGTTTTCATCTCATCAAACTATTTCAATAGTAAATTATTCAGAATAGTAAATGGTTCATGATAGCATAAAAACACAAGAAAATGCTGAATGATTTTGATTGATGGTCAATCATATCAACAGACCACAAACAATTTTTGCTGTCAATGTATTAAAGCCCCTGGGCAAAGTGAAGAACAAATATGATTCCAAGAAAATAAGCTCAAAAACACATCTCACAATCATGAGTATATTTATCTGACATTACAATTGCCATTGGCCCAGCAAGACTGGTGCCAGAGTGCTCCAAGTATTTGATCATCTGTGTTAATAATTATCGTTCTGACATTCAGTCCTGTCTTAACCAAATATCGATCCATCTCTTAAAGTAATTAACCAACATTAGCATTTACTACATTTGTTGAGAGACTATTCAGCATAGTAGGTTAGATTTTTCAGTTGGCATTATTTTAATAGTGTCTTTAACACATTTACTTTAATGCCGGTGTTAACAGCAACAGAAAATCTAGGCTACTGACTACCAGAGGAAAACATTTCCTCTAATCACTAGTGCCCGTTTTAATCTCTTAACCCTTAGATCCACAATCACAGTTTAATTTAATTAACTTAAACCATAGATATTTGAGCACATAATACAGGCTTACACTTCAATCCTGTACTAAGCAGTGCTGCACTGTCAGAGGGTGCTATCTTTAGGACATTAAACAAAAATTGCCCTCTCTCGTGGATGTAAAAGATCTCGTGGCACTATTCAAAGAAGTGCGGGGAAGTTCTTCTCGGTGTTCTGGCCAATATTTATCACTCAACTAACATCATTAAAACAGAAATATCTGGTCATTATCTCATTGGTGGTCATCAGATCTTGCAGAGTGCAAATTGGCTACTGCACTTCCAAAGTACAACAGTGACTGCACTTCAAAAAATAAGAACATGAGTGGCTGTTGAGTGTTCTGGGACATCCTGAGGTTATGAAAAAATCTATGGGCTGAATTTTGGCGGCAGGCGAAAAAAATGGCTGCCCACCCTTTTGGACCGCACGCCAAAGAGCGGCTGCGATTTCAAGTGCGGCAGGTCATTAAAATAGCCATGCGGGCCACCCCACCGATGACGTGGAGGGGGCGGGTTGTCCATCCCCGGAAATGGTGTCAGCTGCCTCTGCACAGATGTGATGCCATTTTTAAAGGTCTGTTAGCTGTACTGGCTAATTTAAATATTTAAAGATCGATTAAATGAAAACAAATAAATCTCTTTTTCTCCTCTCCTACCCACCCAATGACAATTAAATTAATATTTGCCCTTCTCCCCCCCCAAAATACCTTTACCATCTGACCTTCCCCCCAAACTACACAAACTTTAAACTATAACCCTTCCCACCATCCTCTACACCCATGACGTTAATTTGAGCCCATCCGCCCCCGCCCCACACTGAGGAACTTACCTCCTCCCCCTTCCCCATCAGTGTTGCACCTCGTTTCCCCAGATGGGGATCCGAAGGCACGGGAGTGCCGGCTGCTGGGCCGAAGTTCACGACAGGACATCAAGATTAGGGGTAAGTGCATGCAAATCTATTAATTTACTTTATTTGCATATGGTGATTGTGCTCCTGTCGACGAGCGGCGAGGAGTGGGGGTCTGCCACGCTGCCCCGCCGCTGGGTGATTGGGCTAGGCCCTGCTGGCATCGAAGTGTGTGGTGGATCTCATCTGGGGCCATCTTCAGGCTCCCACTGCCACAGATCCCAACGTCGAGGGCCCTTTAAAATCCAGCCCTATAAACTGCAAGTTCTTTCTTGCTTGCATTCAGAATGCCAACATTTTTCAATATTTTGAAGATCTGAATCAAGCTCTCCTCAACCTACCATTTTCCACTGAGATCGAGGCAAATTTTATTAGCCTATATCCATAGACTAGCATTCTGAATCCTAGATCTACCCTGAGTCTATTCCATGGCATAAACACATAATCATGTATTTCAAGTTTTCAGACTAAAAATGCACACATGCTTCTTCTATGCAAAAGTTAAAGAAAATTATTAACAGCTATCATTATAAACTTCATCAACTTAGTACTTCTTTTATATATATCATAAGGAAATATTCCCATTATATCTAATGTGCCCAGCCATGAGTTAAAAAATATTCAAATAACCCATTATGAATTTTGATCATGTCCTTAAGATATATCATAGCACTTCACTAGCCTTCTTGGCAACAGCTTTGAATTAATTGGATATATTCTATGAATGGTAGATAATTTCTAAATTATTTTGCTTTCCACCTTTGCTAATGAGAATCTATACACATTTCTCACTTTACCAATTTATATTGACAGCCATTCATCCAAATAAATTCCCTCAAGAAATCTTCATCTCACCCACAGAATTTTTCAGATGCCTTTCTTTCTTGTCAGTCTTCCCTTTACAGATGGTGCCATTAACAGATTGATAGGACTGTTTGAAATACCCTTTTCCAGATCTAGACATTATTTGGTGTTGTAAATATAGTAATGGAATGGTGACTCTCACATCAGTACATTTTTCTCTTATTTTAAAAAAATTTGGTTAATGCATTTAGAACCATAGAAAAGTTAGGGTACAGAAAGAGGCCATTCAGCCCATCGTGTCTGCGCTGGCTGAAAAAACTTGCCACCCATTCTAATTCCACCTTCCAGCACCTGGTCCATAGCCTTGCAGGTTACAGCACTTCAGGTGCAGGTCCAGGTACATTTTAAATGAGTTGAGGGTTTCTGCCTCCACCACTGATCCGGGAAGTGAATTCCAGACACCCACCACCCTCTAGGTGAAAAAGTTTTTCCTCATGTCCTCTCTAATCCTTCTACCTATCACCTTATGCACCCTGGTTCTGGATTTCCCAACCAAAGGAACTGGTCTCTCTGGATTTACTCCAGTGACTCCCTTTATCATATTAAATGCCTCAATTAAATCACCCTTCAATCTTCTAAATTCAAGGAGCGACAAGCCTAGTTCATGTAACTGGACCTCATAATTTAACTCTTAGGCTCTGGTATGATTCTGTTGAATATGCCCTTTAACGCCTCCAAGGCGAACATATCTTGCCTGAAGTGTGATGCCCAAAATTGAACACAATGCTCCAGATGGGATCTGACCAAGGCTCTGTTCAAACTGAAAAAATTATAATTGTTTGGTACAACAGAACTTGAGTATTGCTGAAAAAAGAGACATTTTGTCAAAGCTTTTTGTCTTGCACTCATCAGGACAATTCGTAAGAATACCAATGTAAAAGAAAGCAACAAATTTACACTGTATGAGAAGAGAGTGCTGATTGGTTGGCAAGTAGAGGCATTGCAATGGAGAATGCAACAGTTTATGGTGACTGACAGTTAACTGCCAAGCTTTGTTTGTAATTTAAACCAGGCAGCTTGACTCTGATTGGTCAAGGCATTGCCCTGAGGAATCAGCCAGCGAATAGCTATCATTTATTTTGTTTAGCTGAAACAGGCTCAATCTTTATACATGTTTTTTCCGTCTGCAAAGAACAGGGACCTGTGTATTAATATATGTCGCTTCCAGTCTGGGCAAATGCACCACACTGCGAGCCTGACTGACAATCTTAAATTGGTTGTCAGCGTAATTCTTAGCACATTGAGGATTATTTAGCAAATGTTGTCCAATCATGGAATCACATCTAATGTTGGACAGTGTGTTTTGAGTTTTGTAAGAACGGGCTGGTTGGGTACAGTCTGTACCTTGGCCATTGCGAACAGCGGAAGGTACATCTTTGTTGGGTTCCATGAGAAATGTATCTTCGAGGGAATGACACCTAACCTCCTACCTCTTGCATATTTCCGATATGTAGATGATATGTTTGCTATATTCGAATCCGCAGCTGCATGTAATAATTTCCTTACACGTCTTAATGGGCTCCATCCTGTGCAGAAATTCACCTTTGAAGTGGAGCAGTCAAATGAGCTGCCGTTCTTTGATGTACTATTTGAGAAATCTCCTAAGGTGCTCTCTACCACGGTCTACTGTAAACCTACCTTCACCGGTCAATACACGTATTGGGATTCTTACTGTTCCAAGCGCTATAAGATTGGCCTTATTGGCTGCCTCATAAAATAGAGCCCGAGCCATTTGCTCACCATGCACGCTTGATGCTGAAATAGGGTGAATCAAAGGCACCCTGTGTGACAATGGTTACCCTGATCAGATCATTTCTCACTGTATATCGTGCAACCATATGAACGGGCCTAATGCCATCATTTTCACCAGTTTACTGAAGGTAAGCATGAAGGTCCAACAGGCGGTAAAAAAGGCAAATGGTATGTTGGCCTTCATAGCAAGTATATTTGAGTACAGGAGCAGGGATGACTTGCTGCAAATATAAAGGGCCTTGGTGAGGCCACATCTGGATAATTGTGTGCAGTTTTGGTCTCCTTATCTGAGGAAGGATGTTCTTGCTATAGAGGGAGTGCAGCGAAGGTTTACCAGACTGATTCCTGGGATGGCAGGACTGATGTATGATGAGGGATTGAGTCAGTTAGGATTATATTCGCTGGAGTTCAGAAGAGTGAGGGGGGATCTCATAGAAACCTATAAAATTCTAACAGGACTTGATAGGGTAGATGCAGCAGGAAGGATGTTCCCAATGGTGGGGGAGTCCAGAACCAGGAGTCATAGTCTAAGTATACGGGGTAAACCTTTCAGGACTGAGATGAGGAGAAATTTTTTCACCTAGAGAGTGGTGAACCTATGGAATTCGCTACCACAGAAAACCGTTGAGGCCAAAACATTGTATGTTTTCAAGAAGGAGTTAGATATAGTTCTTGAATTTAAAGGGATCAAAGGATATGGGGCGAAAGCGGGAACAGGTTCCTGAGTTGGATGATCAGCCATGATCATAATGAATGGTGGAGCAGGCACAAAGGGCGGAATGGCCTTCTCCTGCTCCTATTTTCTATGTGTCTATGTTTTCAGCCCTGAAACATGGCCAGTCTACCTCAGATTACTCTGGAAGGGTAATGTATCCCAAAAACATGAGCAACAGGTGAAGCTAGCTGTTTCACACCGCTACTATGCAGTAGCAACACATGTGGTATTCGCCACTAACATAATGTTGCCGTCAAACCAAAAAGACATTCTGCCTATCACACAAATGAGTAATGTGATATATGAATTTCAATGCCAGTGTGATGCTAGGTATATAGGCCGTATGTCCCAAAGACTGGCGGATCGTATCAAACAGCATGTCTCTTCCGCTGTTTGCAATGGGCAAGGTACAGACCGAACCCAACCAGACCGAGCTTGCAAAACACAGTGTCCAACATTAGATGTGATGCCTCAATGGGACAACATTTACTAAATCATCCTCCGTGTGCTAAGAATTACGCTGACAACCAATTTAAGATTGTCAGTCGGGCTCGCAGTGTGGCGCATTTGCACATACTGGAAGCTATATATATTAAAACATAGGGCTTTGCTGTTTGCAGACTGAACGAACATGTACACACATTGAGCCTGTTTCAGCTAAACAAAATAAGTGACAGCCATTCACTGATTGATTCCTCAGGGCAATGCCTAGACAAATCAGAGTCAAGCTGCCTGGTTTAAATTTCAAACAAAGCTTGACAGTTAACTGTCAGTCACCATAAACTGATGCATTCTCCATGATAACTCATCTACCAATCAGAGTCCACTTGCCAACCAATCAGCACTCTCTTCTCATACAGTATAAATGTGTTGCTTTCCCTTACACTGATATTCTTGCCAGTTGTCCTGATGAGTGCAAGTCAAAAAGCTTTGACAAAATATCTCTTTACTGAAAAATTTATATTCCAAAATGTGTTCCTTGGATCCAAAGTGGGGACCTCATATTTCATTCCATCTACCACAGTTTTGCCCACTGACTTAATATGTCTACTTAATTGCCCCTAAGTCAGAAGATCATGGGTTCAAGTCCAAATCCAGAGACTTAAGCACAAAATCCAGATTGACACTCCAGTGCGGCACTGAGGGATTGCTGCACTGTCAGCGGTGTGGTGCTTCTGTCCGTGGTAGTATTTGTAGCAGTGACCACTGCACAATCCTTGTGAAAACGAAGTACTATCTTCACACTGAGGATACCCTCCATTGTGTTGTGTGGCACTACCACAGTGCTAAATGGGATAGATTCATAATAGATCTGGAAACTCAAAACAGGACATCCATGAGATGCTGTGGATCATCATCAGCAGCAGAATTATATTCAACCACAATCTGTAAACTTAAGACCCAGCATATCCCTCACTCGGCCATTACCATTGAACCAGATGATCAATCCTTGTTCAATGAGGAGAGCAGGAGAACATGCCAGGAGCAGTATCAGGCATACATAAAAATTATGTGTGAACCTGGTGAAGCGACAACACAGGACGACTTGCATGCCAAACAGTGGAAGCAACATGCAATAGACAGAGTTAAGTGATCCCATAACCAACGGATCGGATCAGAGCTCTGCAGCCCTGCCATATTCAGTCGTGAATGGTGGTGAACAATTAAACAACTAACAGGAGGAGGAGGCTCCACAAATATCCCCAGCCACAATGATGGGGGAGACCAGCACATGGGTGCAAAAGAAAAGGCTGCTGCATTTGCAACGATCTTCAGCCAGAATTGCTGAGCGGATAATTAATCTCAGGCTCCTCCTGAGGTCCCCAGCATCACAGATGCCAGTCTTTAGCCAAGTCAATTCACTCCATATGATATCAAGAAACAGCTGAAGGCACTGGATAGTGCAAAGCATATGCATCTTGACAACATCCCGGCTGTAGTATTGAAGAATTGCGTTGCAGAACTAGCGTGCCCTTAGCCAAGCTGTTCCAGTACAGCTACAACACTAGCATCTACCCGGCAAAGTGGAAAATTGCCCAGGTACGTCCTATCTACAAAAAGCAAGACAAATCCAATCTGGCCAATTATTGATCCATCATTCCAGTCTCGATCATCAGAAAAGTGCTGGAAGATGTCATCGACAGTGCTATCAATAATCACTTAAACAGCAGCAGCCTGCTCCCTGAGACTCAGTTCCTTCACTGTCACTGGGTCAAAATCAGGGAATTCCTTTCTTAACAGCACTGTGGGTGTATCTACACCCCAAGGACTGCAACGGTTCAAGAAGGCAGGTCACCACCATCTTCTCAGGGAAATTAGGGATAAACAACAAATGCTGGCCTAGCCAGTGACCATCTCATGAAACAAATTTTTAAAAAGTTAAACAGAAACCCCGTCTGTCTCACAGGTGGATATAAATGATCCCATGGCACTCTTTTGAAGAAGAGCAGGGGTATTATCCCCAGTATCCTGACCAACATATATCCCTCAAATAACACCACTAAAACACATGATCTGGTCATTATCACATTGCTTTGTGTGGGACCTTATTGTGTGAATATTGGCTGCCGTATTTCCTAGATTACAGTCAGTGACTGGACTTCAAAGGTAAGTGAGAGGTGAGTTCTGATGAAAGGTAACTGACCTGAAACATTAACTCTGCTTCTCTCTCCACAGATGCTGCCAGACCTGCTGAGTTTTTCCAGCACTTTCTGTTTTTATATTAGACTTCAAAAGTACTTCATTGGCAGTATTTTAGGATGTCCTGAGGTTGTGAAAGTTACCATATAAATGTGAGTCTTTCTTTGTTATGTTTATTGTAACTTCCTGCTCACAGCTTACTATGCTTCCCACCTTCATATCATCCGCAACCTTGGATACACAACTCTCCATTCCTTCATCCAAGTAGTTGATATATATGGTGAAAAGCTAAGGTCCCAATATATCCCACCAATAAGATTACATTCTATTTATCCATTCTCCCTGTCAATTACCTCCCAACCATGTTGGTAAGTGTTGGCTTAAGATAATTGCTCTTCAGGACTCTGCTACTCTTTTATGAATAATGCCATAGGGGGCTAAAAATTTGTGTGCATAGCACCACTTTGAAGTGGACTACTTCAATTCCCCAGGGACAAACCCTACCTGCACAGGCTTCCTCATTGATATTATAGAAGAAACCCACATGGACTGTTCAGGTAATGGAAAGAGGTACATTACTGCACCTTCAGTATGGCACTAAACTGTCAACTTAGATAATGTGCTAAAGTGCCCAGAGTGGGGCTTAGAATCAATGACCTCTGATTCAGAGATGAGAATACAACCACTGAGCCATGCTGACACTTATGCAGGGCTTCCTCCTCAGAATCTCCTTTGCAATCAACTCAACCCCGTCCTCAAAATCTCAAATATATAAATCGCTTAGTTAAAGATGCCATTTTACTGTGCTATGTAATTTATAAGAATTAAGCCTCCAATTTCTAACCAGTTAAGTTACTAAATGTAATAATGGAAAATGCATTTTCAATCAATAACTTAATTTACTGTTTGAGTAAATTAGTATGCAGGATTGTGAAGATTACAAACTCTTTAGCTGCGACTAAGCATGACTGTGGCATAGATATCACATAAATGGCTGTAACAATTATAGCGAGGACAATTACAGTCTAAAACTTTACACCTATTGTTGGGGAATTTTAACTCTTCTGATTCAGCGGAAAAGGAGTAGGGGAGCAGATAGAATGGAGTGGCTCCCGTCAATTCCCTATTTTTAACGCTGCTGTTTTGGTGGTGGATGAGGCTTTCTCTGGACTCGGCAGGAGCCTCATTAATAAATGCAAATAGAATCACAGAATTGTTACAGCACAGAAGGAGGCCATTTGGCCTGTCCTGTCTGTACTGGCTCTCCAAAGGAGCAATTCATCTAGTGTCACTCCCCCGCCTTCTCCCCGTAGTCCTGCACATTCTTCCTTTACAGATAACAATCCAATTCCCTCTTGAATGCCATGATTGAATCTGCCTCCACCACACCATCAGGTTGTGCATTCCAGATCTTGACCACTTGCTGCATGAAAAAGTTTTTCCTCATGTCTCCATTGCTTCTTTTGCCAATTGCCCTAAATCTGTGCCCTCTTGTTCTTGATCCTTCCACCAAGGGGAACAGTTTTTCCCAAACTACTTTGTCCAGACCCCTCATGATTTTGAATACTTTTATCAAATCTCCTTTCAATCATCTCTCCCCCCAAGGAAAACAGACCCAGCTTCTCCAATCTATCCACATAACTGAAGTTCCTCGTCCCTGGAACCATTCTCATGACTCTTTTCTGCAATCTGTCCAATGCCTTCACATCTTTCCTAAGGTGTGGCACTCTGTACTGGAGGCAATACTCCAGCTGAGGCCGAAACAGTGTTTTATACAATTTTAACATAACTTTCCTTACTCTCTGCCCAATAATAAAGCATCCAGCATCCTGGGCTTTGTTAACCACTTTCTCAACCTGCCCTGCCACCTTCAATAACTTAAGCACATGTACACCCAGGTCCCTCTGCTCCTGTATCCCCTTTCGAATTGTACCCTTTATTTTATATTATCTCTCTGCGTTCTTCCGACTAAAATGAATCACTTCACACTTTTCTGCATTAAATTTCATCTTCCACTTTTCCACCCATTCCATAGGAACATAGGAGCAGGAGTAGGCCATTCAGCCCATTGAGTCTGCCCTGCCATTCAATAAGATCATGGCTGATCATCCACTTCAAAGCCTTTTTCCCACATTATCCTCATATCCCCTTATGTCATTGGTATTTAGAAATCTGTCAATCTCTGCTTTAAACATAGTCAATGACTGAGCTTCCACAGTCCTCTGGGGTAGAGAATTCCAAAGATTCACAACCCTCTGAGTAACAAAATTTCTCCTCATCTCTGTCCTAAGTGGCTTTCCCCTTCTGTTGAAATTGTGTTCCCTGGTCCTAGACTTCCCAACCAGGGGAAACATCTTAGCTGCATCTACCTTGTCTATCCCTTTAAGTATTTTATAGGTTTCAATGAGATCACCTCTCATTCTTCGAAACTCTAGAGAATACAGAGCCAGTTTCCCCAATCTCTCTTCATAGGACAGTCCCACCATCCCGGGAACAAGTCTGGTGAATCTTCGTCTCACTCTTTCTATGGCAATAATATCCTTCCCAAGGGAAGGGGACCAAAACTGCACACAGTACTCCACGTGCAGTCTAACCAAGGTTCTATACAATTGAAACAAGACTTCATTACTCTTGTACTGAAATCCTTTTGCGATAAAGGCTAACATACCATTAGCCTGCTTAATTGCTTGCTGCACCTGCATGTTAGCTTTCAGTGACTTATTGACAAGGACACCCAGGTCCCTTTGTATATCTACACTTCCTAATCTCTCACTATTGTAGAAATACTCTGTACATCTATTCCTCCTACCAAAGTGAATAACCACACATTTTTCCACATTATATTTCATCAGCCACGTTCTTGACCACTCACTAAGTCTGTCCAAATCCCCTTGAAGCCGCTTTGCATCTTTCTCATGACACACATTCCCACCTAGTTTTGTATCATCTACGAACTTCGAAATATTACATTTGGTCCCCCCATATGCAGATTGAAGTCACCCATGATTACTGTATTACCCATGCTACATGCTTCTCTAATCTCCTGATTAATACCATGCCCCACACTAACACTACTGTTTGGCGGCTATAAACAACTCCTACCAATGTTTCTTAGCTCCACCTCAACAGATTCCACATTTTGTTCTTCCGATCTGAGATCCTCGCTTACTAAAGTACTGATCATATCACTTATTATCAGTGCAACACCACCTCCTTTTCCTTTTTGCCAATCCTTCCTAAATGTCAAATATCCTTGAGTATTCAGTTCCCAGTCTTGGTCGCCCTGTAGTCACGTTTCCGTAATGGCAATTAGATCATACTCATTTACCTCTATTTGAGCCTTTAAACCATCTACCTTGTTACGAATGCTACATGCATTCAGGTAGAGTGCCCTTAACCTTGTCCTTTTGACATTATTCTGCATTCTAAGCCTAGTTGATGCTCGCCTCTGTTTTGCCTGCCTTCTAATGTCACTTGCTACTTTTCTACCCCCTGTTACCAGCTTTACTTCCTTCCAATTTGAGCTACCCCTCAGATACCCATCCCCGTGACAAGCTAGTTTAAACCCTCCCCAACAGCACTAGTAAATCTCCCTGTGAGGTGGTTAGTTCTGGTCCTGTTAAGGTGTAGCCTGTCCATCTTGTACAGGTCCCACTTGCCCCAGAACTGGTCCCAATGCCTCAGAAATCTAATTCCCTTCCTCCTACACCAATTCTCCAGCCACATGTTCAATCAATCAATCCTCCTATTCCTATGCTTACTAGCACATGGCACTGGAAGTAATCCTGAGATTACTGCTCTTGAGGTCCTGCTTTTTAATTTCCTTCCTAACTCCCTAAAATCTGCTTTCAGGACCTCATCCATCTTCCTACCTATGTCGTTGGTACCAATGTGGACCAGGAGCTCTGGCTGTTCATCTTCCCCAGAAGGATGACCTGCAGCTGCTCCGTGACATCTTTCACCCTGGCACCAGGGAGGCAACACACCATCCTGGAGTCACGTTTACTGCCGCAGAAACGCCTATCTGATCCCCTGACTATTGAATCCCCTATCACTATTGCTCTCCCACTCTTCTTTCTCTCCTCCTGTGCAGCTGAGTCACCCATGGTGCCATGGACTTTGCTCTGGCTGCACTCCCCTGAGGAACCATCACCGGTATCCAAAATGGAAAACTAATTAGCAAGCCAGATAGAGTCAGGGGACTCCTGCACTGCCTGTCTGGTTTTCTTAGACTGCCTGATGGTCACCCATTCTCTCTCTTACTTCATGGTCCTATCCATGGTGTGACCACCTCCCTACACGTGCTATCCACGTAATGCTCTGCCTCGTGGATGCACAACAGTGACTCCAGCCATTGCTCGAGCTCCGAAACCTGGAGCTCAAGCTTCTGCAGCCGGTGACACTTCCTGTAGATGTGTTCATCTAGGACACGTGGTGTGTCCATGACTTCCCACATACAGCAGGACGTACATTCCACTTGACCAAGCTGACCTGCCATACTGTAACTTTAAAAACTTTTTATTACAATGTGAAGTCGAATAACTTACCAGTTACTCACCAATCAGCTTCTTCCCCTGTACCGAAGAGAGAGGCAGCTACTGGAAGCTGAAAACCCAACCTGGTCTGTGTCTTTTTAAATTTCTGCACTATTGTCCTCACTGTTCACAATGCTTAGAAGTTTTGTATCATCTGCAAATTTTGAAATTATGCCTTGTAAACAAAGGTCTAGATCATTAATATATATCAGGAAGAACACCAACCCCTGTGGAACTCCACGACAAACCTTTCTCCAGTCTGAAAACATCCATTAATTACTACTCTATTTCCTATCACTCAGCCATTTCTGTATCCATGTTGCTACCGTCCCCTTTCTTCCATGATCTATAACTTTGCTCACAAGTTTGTTGTGCGGCACTTTATCAAATGCCCTTTGGAAGTCCACATACATCACATCAATAGCATTACCTCGCTGTTACCTCATCAAAAAACTCCAGGAATTTAGTTAAACATAATTTACCCTAAACGAATCCATGCTGGCTTTCTTTAATTAACCCGCATTTGCCCAAGTGACTATTAATTTTGTCCCCAATTATTATTTCTGGAAGCTTCCCCACCACCGAGGTTAAACTGACTCACCTGTAGGTGCTGGGCTTATCTTTACACCCTTTTTGAACAAGGCTGTAACATTTGCAATTCTCCAGTCCACACAAGCTTGAAGCAGACTCCTCCATACCTTCAGCCATAGTGCTAAAGAATCTTGGCAGCCACATTGAATAGTAGCCTTGGGAATACTCCTGTGATTGCTGGGGAACAGAACCTTCCTCCACGCCCTGACTTCCTCCACCAGGACCTCCAGAGAGGCATCAGTAAATCTGGGGGCAGCCATTTGACTCATTATTCTCAAGATAAAAGCATCTACGCTGACCAATAAAATCAGGCTGAAGGAAAATAGGTGCAATCCCACTAATAGGCCTCAAGCAGCCTGTTAGAAATTGTACAGTGAAAAAGGGCTGGCTGCTTGTTTCTCGATGCAATTGGGTGGGCAATACATTAATCATATTTCAATGAGGACTGGGCTTTAAAATCATACAGGCCTCACACTGGCAATGTCATCAGGTTTCTCATTGGCTCACCACCCACTGCCCCCTCCCCCCCACCACCTTTTCCCACTGCATGTTAAAATCAGGCCCCCACTGCTGGACAACTGCTGATGTCTGCCTGAAACGAGTGAGCAAATGACCAGCAACATTCAAATGAGGTCCAGCAGTCAAAATCTTCCGGGCCTCCAATGATTGTTCTGCCATGGGATTGCTGCCTACTTCTGCCATCTGCCCACTGGGAGTAAAAAATCAGCCTTTATATTTCTCAAACAAATCAAGGTACAAAAATGGCTGAAGGGCACCAAAGCACAAATTTAGCTGTAATGAACATTTAAATATTTAGAGGTGTGAATAAATAAATCAGTTGCATTTGGATTTTCTTCACATATGCTGAATCTGTGCTGAGTTTATATGTTTGTTCTAATAATACGAATATAGATTAATATTATTCCAACTAATTATTCAATGCATCTTTGAGGGCATTTGAGTTAATATCTTGCAATGTAGAAATAATGAACAGGCTTATGTCAAACATCTGTGAATAAAATTTCAGAACCATTAATGAAGTTAACATCGTGAGCAAGCCAGTCCTTTTGAGAACCAGTGACAATCCATCGGGACAATACTGTCTGATTTAAACAATATCGCAATTGGCTGGATGTGACTGGTGGCGTGGCACAATGATCTGTGTTGGGGCCTCAAATATTTACTGTCTTTAATAACTGCTTAGATAGTGGGAGACAAAGTCACCTATCGAAATTTGCAGATGACACAAAGTCCAGAGTACTTTTCAAGTGGTGAGAAGCTAGAAACAGTGGAGTCCAAAGAAACTTGGGGATACATAGATTACTAAAATATCATGAACAGGTACAAAAAATAAACAAATAGCTGACCTTTACATCTAAAGGAATATAATACAAAGGGGTAGAAGTCATGTTTCAGCTACACAAAGCCCTAGTTAGAATAAACCTGGAGAACTGTCAGCAGTTCTGTGCACCACACCTTAGAAAGGATATATTGGCCTTGGAGGGAGCATAGATTTAATAGAATGATACCTAGACTCCAAGGGTTAAGCTACGAGGAAAGAGTAAACAAACTTGGCTTGTATTCTCTGGAATATAGAAGCTGAAGAGATGATTTGATTGAAGTTTTGAATATATTAAGGGGAACAGATAGGGTCGAATTGGAGAAACTATTTCTGCTAAAGTTAAAATAGAAAATGTTGGAAATGGTCAGCAGGTCTGGCAGCATCGGTGGAGAGAGAAATGGAGTTAATGTTTCAGGGATTAAGGGATACGGTGGGAGCGCGGGTAAGTGGATCTGAGTCCACGAAAAGATCAGCCATGATCTTATTGAATGGCGGAGCAGGCTCGAGGGGCCGGACGGCCTACTCCTGCTCCTAGTTCTTATGATCTAGGTCTATGACCTTTCACCAGAACCCTGACCAGGTCATCCACTTGGAATGTTAACTCTGTTTCTCTATCCACAGATGTGGCCAGACCTGCTGAGTATTTCCAGCATTTTCTGTTTTAATTTTAGATTTCCAGTATCCGCAATATTTTGCTTTTGTATAAGTATTTCTGCTAGTTGGGGAGTCTAGGACTTGGGGGCAGAATCAAAAAATTAGACCCGAACCTTTCAGCAATGGAATTAGGGAACACTTCTTCATGCAAAGGGTGGTACAAGTTTGGAACTTGTGTACAAGATTATGAGGGGCATGGACAGGGTGGATAGGGAGCAGCTGTTCCCCTTAGTTGAAGGGTCAGTTACAAGGGGTCACAAGTTTAAGGTGAGGGGTGGGAGGTTTAAGGGGCACTTGAGGAAGAACGTTTTTACCCAGATGGTGGTGACGGTCTGGAATGCCCTGCCTGGGAGGGTGGTAGGTGCAGGTTGCCTCACATCCTTTAAAAAGTACCTGGATGAGCACTTGGCACGTCATAACATTCAAGGCTATGGGCCAAGTGCTGGCAAATGGGATTAGGTAGACAGGTCAGGTGTTTTAATGCATCGGTGCAGACTCGATGGGCCGAAGGGCCTCTTCTGCACTGTATTATTCTGTGATTCTGTGATTCTTCAGCAAATGACAATTGATGGTGGACCAATTGTTAACTTTAAATCTGAGATTGACAAATTTTTGTTGTCAAACGGAGGCACAGTGTGGAGCACAGAGGGATTGTGAAAGAGTGTTTCATTAACAGAGTGCTAAAGTAGGGAATTAGGTGCAAGTGGGAATTTGGTGCAGAGGGGGAAGGATGTGCTGCTTTGTTTGCCTCCAGTAGTTGATGAGTGATTTTATTTTGTCTTTAAGCTAGGAAACCATAATTTGATACTGATTTACCTTCCTAAATGAGTAACTTAAACCAAATAAGTTAATTAATAAAACTAAAATAATTGATTCAATTAAAAAATAATGAATTAATCAAATAAATAATTAAGGTTAGATTGATATGGTAGGGCTGGTTGTGTGTCATAACTGCAGCATGTGGGAGTTTGTGGAAAGCATTACAACCTTGGAGAACCATATCTTCAGTGGGTATCTGCAGCTTGAGGAATTTCGGCTCAAAGTTGTTGAGTTACTGCAGACATTGCCTGGCATCAAAGAAGGGAAGGTTACCTAGACACTTTGCTCCAGAGGCAGTCATACCCCTTCGGTTAATGTCATGCTAGACCCCCCACCTGCCAAGAATGAGGCAGATTAATTTTGTCATATGAACATTGATTTGAAAACTGTTGCTGAATTGAAGAAAGGACTTATTCAAAAAATTACCAGGCCCCTGGCTGGAAAGACTTTGCTCCTGGACTGTAAAGATCTCTCCTGGCGGGCTCACCACAGCCTCTCCTGTCTGCTCCCATCTCTTTCTCACGGAACTCCAAACCATGTGACCCTCAAGAGAGAAAAGTCTCCTACATTGAACAAGCTTTAAGAAGAATACTGGACCCCAATGAAAAGCAAGACCTGCCTACAAACAAGGACTCTACAGCGAGCTCTGAGAACAGTAACCAAAACCATCTTCAGATATTGCCTCAAACTTTTCCACTTTATTTCTTTTGCTCTTTTCTGTCTCTATCTGCATGTGTGTATTGTGTATGCATGCTAGAGTGGGCGCATCGTGTATCCATAGGCATTAAGCGAATTAGAGTTTAATTTAATAAAGTTCAATCTTTCTGCTGTAAACATAAGAAAACGTGTTTGGCTGGTTTCTTTGCCTTACAATTGGAAAGCAGTGAACAAGGATTCACTAAGGGGGAGCTAAAAAAATGGTATGTTTAAAATAAAACCCTGTTACGTTAAGACCAGGTGAAGGCTGAGAGGGAACCCTAGACCCCTTTGTCACCTGGTCGTTACATTAAGTAGAACTTTAGAATTAGTCACTGGTCAGGAACAGAAGGATGTGACCAAGATTCAGGCAGGCATGAGATTCCAGGAAATAGTGATGGAAGGCCCTTGGCCCTTGATTTCGACAAACAGAGATGAGGTAATTGCTACCTGTATGGATGAGAACAAGGACTGCAGGGTGGATAAGCAAACTGACATAGCGTAAAAGGCCTTTCAAGTGAGGGGAGTGAAAAGGAATGTGCTAGTGATAATGAACAGTATAGTTTGGGTAATAGATACTGTCTCTGCAGCCATGACTGGGAGCTTCAACGGTTGTGTTGCCTTCCTGGTGCCAGGGTTAAATACATCTCCTTATGGCTGGAAAAGAACTTGGAGTGGGAGGGGGAGGATCTGGATGTTGTGGTCCATGCAGGAACCAATGACGTGGGTAGAACTAGGAATGATGTTCTGTTGAGGGAGTTTGAGAAATTAGGGTCCAAATTAAAAAGTAGAATCACAGAAATAATAATCTCTGGATTTTTACCTGAGCCATGTGCCAATTGGCATAGGGATAAACAGATTACAAGGCTCAATGTGTGGCTTAAGGAGTGGTGTGGGAGGCAGGGGTTTTGCTTTATGGGTCACTGGCACCAGTAATGGGTATAGTGGGAGTTGTTCCATTGGGATGAGCTCCACTTAAACCATGCTGGGACCAGTGTCTTGGCAAATTGAATAACTAGGGCAGCAATCGGGTCTTTAAACTGCACAAAGTCAAGATGGGAGGATTCAGGAAAGGGTAAATTCAAAAGCAGCAAAGGAATTGTCAAGGCTCTGGAGTAGAGCAGTGAGAATAACAATGGCTATAGGGATGGAGTGGGGGAGTGGGACTGACCGGCTTGCTCCACGGAGAGCAGTCATGGACTCAATGGGCCGAATGGCCTCCTTCTATGCCAAAGAACAAAGAACAAAGAACAGTACAGCACAGGAACAGGCCATTTGGACCTCCAAGCCTGCGCCGATCTTGATGCCGGCCTAAACTAAAACCTTCTGCACTTCCGGGGTCCGTATCCCTCTATTCCCATCCTATTCATGTATTTGTCAAGATGCCTCTTAAACGTCTCTATTGTACCTGCTTCCAGCACCTCCGCCCGTCAACAAGTTCCAGGCACTCACCACCCTCTGTGTAAAGAACTTGCCTCGCACATCCCCTCTAAACTTTGCCCCTCTCACCTTCAAACTATGTCCCCTAGTAACTGGCTCTTCCACCCTGGGAAAAAGCTTCTGACTATCCACTCTGTCCATGCCGCTTATAACTTTGTAAACCTCTATCATTTCGCCCCTCCACCTCCATATTTCCAGTGAAAACAATCCGAGTTTATCCAACCTCTCCTCATAGCTAATGCCCTCCAGACCAGGCAACATCCTGGTAAACCTCTTCTGTACCCTCTCCAAAGCCACCACGTCCTTCTGGTAGTGCGGCGACCAGAATTGCACGCAATATTCTAAGTGTGGCCTAACTAAAGTTCTGTACAGCTGCAGCATGACTTGCCTATTTTTATACTCTATGCCCCGACCGATGAAGGCAAGCATGCCGTATGCCTTCTTGACTACCTTATCCACCTGCGTTGCCACTTTCAGTGACCTGTGGACCTGTACGCCCAGATCTCTCTGCCTGTCAATACTCCTAAGGGTTCTGCCATTTACTGTATACTTCCCACCTGCATTAGACATTCCAAAATGCATTACCTCACATTTGTCCGAATTAAACTCCATCTGCCATTTCTCCGCCCAAGTCTCCAACTGATCTATATCCTGCTGTATCCTCTGACAATCCTCATCACTGTCCGCAACTCCACCAACCTTTGTGTCGTCCGCAAACTTACTAATCAGACCAACTACATTTTCCTCCAAATCATTTATATATACTACAAACAGCAAAGGTCCCAGCACTGATCCCTGCGGAACACCACTAGTCACATCCCTCCATTCAGAAAAGCACCCTTCCACTGCTACCCTCTGTCTTTTATGACCGAGCCAGTTCTGAATCCATCTTGCCAGCTCCCCTCTGATCCCATGTGAATTCACCTTTTGTATCAGTCTGCTATGAGGGACCTTGTCAGAGGCTTTACTGAAGTACATATAGATAA
The DNA here is from genome assembly GCF_036365525.1 of Heterodontus francisci. Taxonomy (NCBI): domain Eukaryota; kingdom Metazoa; phylum Chordata; class Chondrichthyes; order Heterodontiformes; family Heterodontidae; genus Heterodontus; species Heterodontus francisci. The sequence goes on along the minus strand of NC_090371.1, from coordinate 70,906,669 downwards.
CATCCACTGCCCTTCCTTCATCAATCATCTTTGTCACTTCCTCAAAAAACTCAATCAAATTAGGGAGACACGACCTCCCGTTCACAAAACCATGCTGCCTCTTGCTAATAAGTCCATTTGTTTCTAAATGGGAGTAAATCCTGTCCCGAAGAATCCTCTCGAATAATTTCCCTACCACTGACGTAAGGCTCACCGGCCTATAATTTCCTGGATTATCCTTGCTACCCTTCTTAAACAAAGGAAAAACATTGGCTATTCTCCAGTCCTCTGGGACCTCACCTGTAGCCAATGAGGATGCAAAGATTTCTGTCAAGGCCCCAGCAATTTCTTCCCTTGCCTCCCTCAGTATTCCGGGGTAGATCCCATCAGGCCCTGGGGACTTATCTACCTTAATGCTTTGCAAGACACCCAACACCTCCTCCTTTTTGATAATGAGATGACTGAGACTGTCTACACTCCCTTCCCTAGGCCTATCATCCAGCAAGTCCTTCTCCTTGGTGAATACTGATGCAAAGTACTCATTTAGTAACTCGCCCATTTCCTCTGGCTCCACACATAGATTCCCTTCTCTATCCTTGAGTGGGCCCAACCTTTCTCTTGTTACCCTCTTGCTCTTTATATACGTATAAAAAGCCTTGGGATTTGTTTGCCAATGACTTCTCATAACCCCTTTTAGTCCTCCTGACTCCTTGCTTAAGTTCCTTCCTACTGTCTTTATATTCCTCAAGGAATTCGTCTGTTCCTAGCCTTCCAGCCCTTACGAATGCTTCCTTTTTCTTTTTGACGAGGCTCACAATATCCCGCGTTATCCAAGGTTCCCAAAACTTGCCCAACTTATCCTTCTTCCTCACAGCAACATGCTGGTCCTCGATTCTAATCAACTGACGTTTGAAAGACTCCCACACGTCAGATGTTGATTTACCCTCAAACAGCCGTCCCCAATCTAAATTCTTCAGTTCCTGCCTAATATTGTTATAATTAGCCTTCCCCCAATTTAGCACCTTCACTCGAGGACCTGTCTTATCCTTATCCACAAGTACCTTAAAACTTATGGAATTATGGTCACTGTTCCCGAAATGCTCCCCTACTGAAACTTCGACCACCTGGCCGGGCTCATTCCCCAATACCAGGTCCAGTACAGCCCCATCCCTAGTTGGCCTATCTACGTATTGTTTCAAGAAGCCCTCCTGGATGCTCCTTACAAATTCTGCCCCATCCAAGCCCCTAGCACTAAGTGAGTCCCAGTCAATATAGGGGAAGTTAAAATCACCCACCACTACAACACTGTTACCTTTACATCTTTCCAAAATCTGTCTACATATCTGCTCCTCTACCTCCCGCTGGCTGTTGGGAGGCCTGTAGTAAACCCCCAACATCGTGACTGCACCTTTCCTATTCCTGAGATCCACCCATATTGCCTCGCTGCATGACCCTTCCGAGGTGTCCTCCCGCAGTACAGCTGTGATATTCTCCTTAACCAGTAATGCAACTCCCCCACCCCTTTTACATCTGCCTCTATCCCACCTGAAGCTTCTAAATCCTGGAACATTTTGCTGCCAATCCTGTCCTTCCCTCAACCAAGACTCTGTAATAGCATATATGACTCTCGGTAATAGAGCATTACTGACTAAGACGTTGCTGGGGAAAATTAGAAAAAGACAAAGCTAAAGCCACCATTTATGAATGCACAAAGTATTTTCAACAAATTAAATGAATCAATAGCACAGATAGAAACTATTAGTTTTGATCCAATAGCCATTATGGAGATGCAGTTGCAAAGTGACCAAGTTTGAGAACTAAATATTCCAGGATACTTAACCTTTAGAAGAGATAGGCAAAATAAAAAACAGGGGGAATCGCACTGATATTAACAGATGGGATAATGACAATAGAAAGAAAAGATCTTGGCTCAGAAAATCAAGAAATAGAATCAGCTTGGGTGGATCTAAGAAATAGCAAAGGGCTGAAAACAGTAGTGGAAGTTGTTCCTAGGCCCCCTAACAGTAATTTGATTCACTCCTCGTGAATGAAGGCACTGGATACGGCAAAGGCTATGGGCCCTGACAACATTCCGGCAATAGTACTGAAGTTCTGTGCTCCAGAACTTGTCGTGCCCCTAGCCAAGCTGTTCCAGTACAGCTACAACACTGGCATCTACCCGGCAATGTGGAAAATAGTACAAAAAAAGCAAGACAAATCCAAGCCAGCCAATTACTGCCCTATCAGTCTACTCTCAATCATCAGTAAAGTGATGGACGGTGTCGTCAACAGTGCTATCAAGCGGCACTTGCTTAGCAACAGCCTGCTCAGTGATGCTCAGTTTGGGTTCTGCCAGGGCCACTCAGCTCCTGACCACATTACAAGCTTGGTTCAAATATGGACAAAAGAGCTGAATGCAAGAGGTGAGATGCGAGTGACTGTCCTTGACATCAAGGCAGCATTTGACCGAGTATGACATCAAGGAGCCATAGCAAAACTGGAGTCATTGAAAATCAGGGGGAAACTCTCCGCTGGTTAGAGTCATACCTAGCGCAAAGGAAGATGGTTGTGGTTGTTGGACGTCAATCATCTGAGCTCCAGGACATCACTGCAGGAGTTCCTCAGGGTAGTGTCCTCGGCACAAGCATCTTCAACTGCTTCATCAATGACCTTCCTTCAATCATAAGTTCAGAAGTGGGGATATTCGCTGATGATTGCATAATGTTCAGCACCATTCGCGACTCATCGGATACTGAAGTAGTCTATGTAGAAATGCAGCAAGACCTGGACAATATCCAGACTTGAGCTGATAAATGGGAGGTAAAATTCATGCTACACAAGTGCCAGACAATGACAATCTCAAACAAGAGAGAATCTAACCATCTCTCCTTGACATTCAATGGCATTACGATCACTGAATCCCCACTGTCAACATCCTGGTGGTTACCATTGACCAGAAAATGAACTGGAGTAGCCAGATAAATACTGTGGCTACAAGAGCAAGCCAGAGGTTGGGAATCCTGAGGCAAGTAACTCACCTCCTGACTCCCCAAAGCCTGGCCACCATCCACAAGGAACAAGTCAGGAGTGTGATGGAATATGCTCCACTTGCCTGGATGGGTGCAGCTCCAACAACACTCAAGAAGCTCAACACCATCCAGGACAAAGCAGTCTGCATGATTGGCACCCCATCCACCAACGTTCACTCCCTCCACCACTGATGCACAGTGGCAGCAGTGTATACCATCTACAAGATGCACTGCAACAATGCACCAAGGCTCCTTAGACAGCACCTTCCAAACCCGCGACCTCTACCACATAGAAGGACAAGAGCAACAGATGCATGGGAACATCACCTTCCAAGCCACACACCATCCTGTTCCTATAGCGCTGTTCCTTTACTGTCACTGGGTCATAATCCTGGAACTCCCTTTCTCACAGCACTGTTGGTGTACCTACCCCACATGGACTGCAGCGATTCAAGAAGGCAACTCACGACCATCTTTTCCAGAGCAATTAGGGATGTGAAATAAATGCTGTCCTAGCCAGTGATGCCCATATCTCATGAACGAATAAAAAATAACCCGCAGCTACAAGAGCGGGTCAGAGTCTCGGAATCCTGCAGCGTAACTCACCTCCTGACTCCCCAAAGCCTGTCCACCATCTACAAGGCACAATTCAGGAGTGTGATGGAATACTCACTACTTGCCTGGATGAGTGCAGCTCCAACAACACTCAAGAGGTTTGACAGCATCCAGGTCAAAGTGACAAAGCTTGATTGGCACTCCATCTACCACCTTAAACATTCACTCCCTTTACCACTGACGCACAGTGGCAGCAGTGTGTACCATCTACAAGATGCACTGCAGCAACTCACCAAGGCTTATTCAACAGCACCTTCCCAACCTGCGCCCTCTACTACCTAGATGGACAAGGGCAGTAGATGCATGGGAACACCACCACTTGCAAGTTTCCCTCCAAGCTACACACCATCCTGACTTGGAAATATATTGCCTTTCCTTCACTGTCACTGGGTCAAAATCCTGGAACCCTCTTCTTAACAGCACTGTTGGTGTACCTACACCCCAAGGACTGCAGTTGTTCAAGAATGCAGCTCACCACGACCTTCTCAAGGGCCATTAGGGATGGACAATAAATGCTGGCCGAGCCAGCGATGCCCACATCCCATGAATGAATCAAAAAAAAATCAAAGGAAGAGGCTTATATGTTGCCAAAAAGAATTGTAAGCCTCAGGATTGGGAGGCTTTTAGAATTCAGCAAAGGAGGACCAAAAAATCAATGAGAAAAGAGAAAAGAGAATATGAAAGTAGACGAGCCAGAGTCATAAAAACAGATTGTAAACATTTCTTTAGGTATGTAAATAGGAAGACTGTTCATTGAATGGCAGAACATGCTCGAGGATATAAATTACCTCTTCCGATTTCTATGTTCCTATCTTGGGGTCTCTCTCTCTCTCCCTCAATTGTTTCTTTCTTGGGGTAGAAATTGGTATGTGTTGTGCCTGTTTTTCAGCTGTAAAACAAATTGCAAGGCGTACAAATTTAGCAGTGTGATCATCTGCACCAAACTGGCCAAATTATTAGATTGTCCAAGTTGCTCATTAAATATGCAAATTAGGATCCTTTTAGTTTCGGTGACTGCAGCTTTGATAGTAACGGAGGTGCGTGAGCGGGCTTACAGCTGTGAAGTCAATTTCTGTGTAAGTTTAAAAGTGAATTCCCTTTTGTTTTCGGAGGACCAGGGGACTGCTGGGTAAGTAAAAAGTATATATTTGTGTGGTTTAAAATCTCTTTCTTTTAGTTTCGGTGACTGCAGCTTTGATAGTAACGGAGGTGCGTGAGCGGGCTTACAGCTGTGAAGTCAATTTCTGTGTAAGTTTAAAAGTGAATTCCCTTTTGTTTTCGGAGGACCAGGGGACTGCTGGGTAAGTAAAAAGTATATATTTGTGTGGTTTAAAATCTCTTTCTTTTAGTTTCGGTGACTGCAGCTTTGATAGTAACGGAGGTGCGTGAGCGGGCTTACAGCTGTAAAGTCAATTTCTGTGTAAGTTTAAAAGTGAATTCCCTTTTGTTTTCGGAGGACCAGGGGACTGCTGGGTAAGTAAAAAGTATATATTTGTGTGGTAGCTGTACCCGAGACACTACACGTGTAGTGTCTCCCACCCACCCTCCTCCTCGAACCAAAAAAAAGGACTCTGGTGTGTTGATAAGGTAAGCTTTTTATTTAAGAAGTTCTGTCCGTTGGATTGCTAACCTAACAAGTTTTGACTTTTTGGTTTTGGTTTTTCAGTAGATTTGTTGGGAATTTGGAATAGTGGGAATGGAGGTTAAGGCAGTTGTATGTTCCTCCTGCAGAATGTGGGAGGTAAGGGTCGCCAAGAGTGTCCCTGCTGACTGCATCTATGGGAAGTGCATCCAACTCCAGCTCCTCGAGAACCGCGTTAGGGAACTGGAGCTGGAGCTGGATGAACTTCGGATCATTCGGGAGGCGGAGGAGGTTATTGAGAGGAGTTATGGGGAGGTAGTCACACCTCAGGTAAAAGAAGTAGGTAGATGGGTTACCGTCAGGGGAAGGAGAGGGAACCAGCAGGCAGTGCAGGGATCCCCTGTGGCCGTTACCCTCAACAACAGGTATACCGTTTTGGATACTGTTGCGGGGGACGACTTACCAGGGGGAAGCAATGGGGTACAGGTATCTGGCACAGAGTCTGTCCCTGTTGCTCAGAAGGGAAGGGGGAAGAGGAGCAGAACATTAGTCATTGGGGACTCCATAGTTAGGGGAACAGATAGGAGGTTCTGTGGGAACGAGAGAGACTCACGGTTGGTATGTTGTCTCCCAGGTGCCAGGGTTCGTGATGTCTCGGATCGTGTTTTTGGGATCCTTAAGGGGGAGGGGGAGCAGCCCCAAGTCGTGGTCCACATCGGCACCAACGACATAGGTAGTAAGAGAGATGGGGATTTAAGACAGAAATTCAGGGAGCTAGGGTGGAAGCTTAGAGCGAGAACAAACAGAGTTGTTATCTCTGGGTTGTTGCCCGTGTCACGTGATAGCGAAGCGAGGAATAGGGAGAGAGAGGAGTTGAACACGTGGCTGCAGGGATGGTGCAGGAGGGAGGGTTTTGATTTCCTGGATAATTGGGGCTCTTTCTGGGGTAGGTGGGACCTCTACAAACAGGATGGTCTTCACCTGAACCAGAGGGGTACCAATATCCTGGGGGGGAGATTTGCTAGTGCTCTTCGGGGGGGTTTAAACTAATTCAGCAGGGGAATGGGAACCTAAATTGTAGTGCCAGTGTACAGGATGTTGAGAGTAGTGAGGTCAGGGATATGGTTATAAGGGCACTGGCAAGCAAGAACCTGGTTTAAAGTGTGTCTACTTCAACGCCAGGAGCATCCGGAATAAGGTGGGTGAGCTTGCAGCATGGGTTGGTACCTGGGATCTCGATGTAGTGGCCATTTCGGAGACATGGGTAGAGCAGGGGCAGGAATGGATGTTGCAGATTCCGGGATTTAGATGTTTCAGTAAGAACAGAGAAGATGGTAAAAGAGGGGGGGGGTGTGGCATTGTTAATCAAGGAGAGTATTACAGCTACAGAAAGGACGTTTGAGGACTCGTCTACTGAGGTAGTATGGGCCGAGGTTAGAAACAGGAGAGGTGAGGTTACCCTGTTGGGAGTCTTTTATAGACCTCCGAATAGTTCCAGAGATGTAGAGGAAAGGATAGCGAAGATGATTCTCGACAGGGGCGAGAGTAACAGGGTAGTTGTTATGGGGGACTTTAACTTTCCAAATATCGACTGGAAATACTATAGTTCGAGTACTTTAGATGGGTCAGTTTTTGTCCAGTGTGTGCAGGAGGGTTTTCTGACACAGTATGTAGACAGGCCAACCAGGGGCGATGCCACATTGGATTTGGTACTGGGAAATGAACCCGGCCAGGTGTTAGATTTAGATGTAGGTGAGCACTTTGGTGATAGTGATCACAATTCGGTTAGGTTTACCTTAGCGATGGGCAGGGACAGGTATATACCGCAGGGCAAGAATTATAGCTGGGGGAAAGGAAATTATGATGCGATTAGGCAAGATTTAGGATGCGTAGGATGGGGAAGGAAACTGCAGGGGATGGGAACAATCGAAATGTGGAGCTTATTCAAGGAGCAGCTACTGTGTGTCCATGATAAGTATGTACCTGTGAGGCAGGGAGGAAGTTGTCGAGCGAGGGAGCCGTGGTTTACTAAAGAAGTTGAAGCGCTTGTCAAGAGGAAGAAGGCGGCTTATGTTAGGATGAGACGTGAAGGCTCAGTTTGGGCGCTTGAGAGCTACAAGCTAGCCAGGAAGGATCTAAAGGGAGAGCTAAGAAGAGCAAGGAGAGGACACGAGAAGTCATTGGTGGATAGGATCAGGGAAACCCTAAGGCTTTCTATAGGTATATCAGGAATAAAAGAATGACTAGAGTTAGATTAGGGCCAATCAAGGATAGTAGTGGGAAGTTGTGTGTGGAATCAGAGGAGATAGGGGAAGTGTTAAATGAATATTTTGCGTCAGTATTTACAGTAGAGAAAGAAAATGTTGTTGAGAATACTGAGATTCAGGCTACTAGGCGAGATGGGATTGAGGTTCACAAGGAGGAGGTGTTATCAATTTTGGAAAGTGTGAAAATAGATAAGTCCCCTGGGCCAGATGGGATTTATCCTCGGATTCTCTGGGAAGCTAGGGAGGAGATTGCAGAGCCTTTGTCCTTGATCTTTATGTCGTCATTGTCGACAGGAATAGTGCCGGAAGACTGGAGGATAGCAAATGTTGTCCCCTTGTTCAAGAAGGGGAGTAGAGACAGCCCTGGTAATTATAGACCTGTGAGCCTTACTTCGGTTGTGGGTAAAATGTTGGAAAAGGTTATAAGAGACAGGATTTATAATCATCTTGAAAAGAATACGTTCATTAGAGATAGTCAGCACGGTTTTGTGACGGGTAGGTCGTGCCTCACAAACCTTATTGAGTTTTTCGAGAAGGTGACCAAACAGGTGGATGAGGGTAAAGCAGTGGATGTGGTGTATATGGATTTCAGTAAGGCGTTTGATAAGGTTCCCCACGGTAGGCTATTGCAGAAAATACGGAAGTATGGGGTTGAAGGTGATTTAGAGCTTTGGATCAGAAATTGGCTAGCTGAAAGAAGACAGAGGGTGGTGGTTGATGGCAAATGTTCATCCTGGAGTTTAGTTACTAGTGGTGTACCGCAAGGATCTGTTTTGGGGCCACTGCTGTTTGTCATTTTTATAAATGACCTGGAAGAGCGTGTAGAAGGGTGGGTTAGTAAATTTGCAGATGACACGAAGGTCGGTGGAGTTGTGGATAGTGCCGAAGGATGTTGTAGGGTACAGAGGGACATAGATAGGCTGCAGAGCTGGGCTGAGAGATGGCAAATGGAGTTTAATGCGGAAAAGTGTGAGGTGATTCACTTTGGAAGGAGTAACAGGAATGCAGAGTACTGGGCTAATGGGAAGATTCTTGGTAGTGTAGATGAACAGAGAGATCTTGGTGTCCAGGTGCATAAATCCCTGAAGGTTGCTACCCAGGTTAATAGGGCTGTTAAGAAGGCATATGGTGTGTTAGCTTTTATTAGTAGGGGGATCGAGTTTCGGAGCCACGAGGTCATGCTGCAGCTGTACAAAACTCTGGTGAGACCGCACCTGGAGTATTGCGTGCAGTTCTGATCACCGCATTATAGGAAGGATGTGGAAGCTATGGAAAGGGTGCAGAGGAGATTTACTAGGATGTTGCCTGGTATGGAGGGAAGGTCTTACGAGGAAAGGCTGAGGGACTTGAGGTTGTTTTCGTTGGAGAGAAGGAGGAGGAGAGGTGACTTAATAGAGACATATAAGATAATCAGAGGGTTAGATAGGGTGGATAGTGAGCGTCTTTTTCCTCGGATGGTGATGGCAAACACGAGGGGACATAGCTTCAAGTTGAGGGGTGATAGATATAGGACAAATGTGAGAGGTAGTTTCTTTACTCAGAGAGTAGTAGGGGCGTGGAACGCCCTGCCTGCAGCAGTAGTAGATTCGCCAACTTTAAGGGCATTTAAGTGGTCATTGGATAGACATATGGATGAAAATGGAATAGTGTAGGTCAGATGGTTTCACAGGTCGGCGCAACATCGAGGGCCGAAGGGCCTGTACTGCGCTGTAATGTTCTAAAAAAAAAAATGCCTGACAAATTGGTCACCTCATGACGCGGGCAGGCATTGGGCCTCTTTGGCTCAGGATTCTTCAGCAGCACACTGGCAGTCAATGAAGTTAAATTTTTGAAACTTTTGTTTTAAAAAAAAATCCTTCCTATGAACCCGGGAGGAGCAGGAGTGCTCCCTGACTCCACAGGAAGCACAATTGCTTTCCGCAACAACCCTCCCCACCCCACCCCAAAGCCTTCTTTAATGATCCAAACCCCTTCTTGAACTTACCTGAGGGCCTCTGCTAACTAGGCAGTCGGCCCAAAATTGATGTCTACCTTTGAGCAAGCTGCCTGTGAAGGTGCAACTAGCTTTTGCAGCTCACTCCCATAATACATATTAAGCAAGAGGAGCAATTTCAGCCTTTCTGTTTGGGCACTGCGTTACTCCGGTATTGCCGCAAATGTGCCCAGACTAATTTCAATGCTGTTCTTTCTCTTACAGCAATTACCATAGTTTGTTTCTTTTATTCCAGGGAGAGCATTGATAAATATTTGCTAGCATGAGATTCTCGGATTAAAAAGTGTGAGGCAGGTTTGCAATCCTAAAGTCCTAAGCACAAATCACCCAGAGGGTGGTTGGAATCTGGAACACATTGCCTGAAGGGGTGGTAGAGGTAGGAACCCTCGCAACATTTAAGAAGTATTTAGATGAGCACTTGAAATGCCATAGCATACAAAGCTACGGGCCAAGTGCTGGAAAATGGCATGAGAATAGATAGGTGCTTAATGGCTGGCATGGACATGATGGGCCGAAGGGCCTGTTTCTGTGCTGTATAACTCTGTGACTCTATGACTCTAAATATAGAACAGTGCAAATTTCAAGAGTAAGACACAATAAAAAGCGAATCAACTTCCAAATAAGTGGAAGTCGATATGTCAATTTTGTTTAAAACACTTCGCGCTGTCAGTGAATGGTTGGTTCGCATCCTTCTATCGATGAAAGATGATAGACACGCAGCAAACAATCCATTTAGGTGGACTGTCTTCCCTTGGTGCACCTTTGCTGATGGCTGTGAAGGCCAATCCTTGAGAGGCAGGTTCTGCCACGAGTGCTGCACAAGAAACTGCCAAGTGATGCTGTGAGTTGTTGTTTTTGACATTGGCGCCTGTTGCCAAGTTGCTGTACCAACTGGTCATTGTGGTAGTGCACACCAGTCCACAGGATGTGTCACCATTTCCCTCTTTCGCCAGCTAGTGACTCCCACGGGGTTGTCTGGCCCCGCTGTCTCACCATACAAAAGGTCCTTGGGTAAGTGACTGTCTTCCATCCTGTGGACGTTTCTGATCCACCGATGCTACCTCTGTTTGATTAGTGGCCAACAGACTTGGGAGCTCCGCCTTTGGGAGGACTGCCACATTTGTGATTTTTGTCCTGCCAGGATATACCCACAATGCGCCTCAGACAGCAAAGATGGAAATTATTGAGCTTCTTTGCCTGGTAGCTGTAAGCTGCCCATGTTTCACAGTGATGCAGCAAGGTGCTGAGAACAGAGGCCTACCATTACCATCAAACAGATTAACTGTCAGTCACCATAAATGGGTGCATTCTGCATGGCAATGCCTATACTAATCAGAATTCACTTGCCAACCAATCAGCACTCTCTTCTCATGCAGTAATAGTTGTTGTTTTCCCTTACATTGGTTATTCTTGTGGATTGTCCTGATGAGTGCAAGACGAAAAGCTTCGACAACATGTCTCTATTTTCAGCAATTCTCAAGTTCTGTATTACCAAATGACTAATTCTGGTTATCCTCTTTTTACTGTAGAGAACAAACAGTGCACAATATTCCAAGTGAGCATCTGTGGAGAGAGAAGCAGAGTTAATGTTCTGATGAAATGTCACGGACCTGAAATGTTAATTCAGCTTCTCTCTGCACAGATGCTGCCAGACCTGCTGAGTATTTCCAGCACTTTCTGTTTTTATTTCGGATTTCAGCATCAGCAGTATTTTGCTTTTATATTATTGTGGGCTAAGCAAGGTTCTATATCAATTTAAAGCTATCTTCCTGTATTCATACTCTCCAAATGAACCCAAATACTTTGTTTGCACTCTTCACAGCCGTATTAATTTGTGTTGCTACTTCTAGCAAACATTGACAAAAGAGCTGAATTCAGGGAGGTGAGGTGTGAGTGACTGCCCTTGACATCAAAACAGCATTTGCCCAGGTGTGGCGTCAAGGAGCCCTATTAAAATTAAAGTCAATGGGAATCTTGGAGGAAAACTCTCCACTGGTTGGAGTCAGACCAAGCACAAAGGAAGACAGCTTCCCTATCTCCAAGGGTATGTTCTGGCACCCATCCTTTTCTGTATTTTCCTCAGTCTGATGCTTCAAGAGGCAAAGGCAGGCTTGACTGAACACATATACATCCGTTGCCGAACAGATGGCAGTCTCACCGACCTGCAACGACTACTGGAATATACCAAAAGCACACAAGAGTTTATCATGGAGTTTCTATTTGCTGATGGTTGTGCCCTTCTGGCACACATTGAGGTGGAAATGCAATGCATTGTAAACTGTTTCTCTGAGGCAACAAATGCTTTGGCCTTATTATTAGCCTAAAGAGAACAGAAGTGCTGTACCAATCATAGGCCTGAGGAAATTACAATCCACTACAAATCAGCATTGACAGCAGCAACCTCAATGCAGTGGAACAGTTTACTATATCTAGGTAGCATTATCTCAAATGATGCCAGTGTCAGCAAGGACATAGACAATTGACTGTCCAAGGCCAACAGTTCCTTTGGCCACCTCTCAAAGTGTGACTGGTGAAAGCATTCACTACACATCTCTACCAAAATTTAAGTATACAGAGCAGTCGTTATCACCACCCTCTTGTATGGGTCAAAATCATGGGTTCTGTACGGAAAACAAATGGGACTGCTGGAGCACTTCCATCAATGCTGTCTTCAATCCATCATGAACATCAGATGGCAGGACTACATCACAAACAATGTAGTCCTCAATAGAGCCAACCTGCCCAGCATTGAATGCGTTCTCTTACAATGCAAATTGTGCTGGGCAGGACAGGTGTCACACATGGAGGATTCCAGAATCCCAAAAGGAGTGCTTTATGGTGAACTATGCTTCAGTAAGCGAGATTGAGATGTACCTCATAAACGCTTCAAAGACCAGCTGAAAAGACAGCTCTCTCTGGCTGACATTGGCCAATGGGTGTTGGAGCAGGAGAGTGCTGACAGAGACAGCTGAAGCACGCAAGCAGGAGAGCAACCTACAAGTTCGAAATAAACAGATGCAGGGCTGCTGAAGAAAGGCTCAGACAATGGAAGCAATCAGCTTATACCAGAGCCCCTCCAAACTAGGAGTTTTTGTGCCCCAACTGCTCAAGAGCCTGCAGCTGAAGAATTGGCCTCTTCAGTCACCAACAATCAGGCCAACTACCACAGAGACAAGCCTTCGCCTGCAAAGAATCTGCCATCAGCATCACCTTCCAGGGATAAAAGTGTTTATCTGAGACAAATAGCTTGAAAGTTATCAAATAGATTGAAGACTATAACTATACAACTGAGTAACCCAACTGCACCTGAGGAACATAGGTAGTTGATCAATAAATAAAACAGTAAGTATATTAATAATGAGTATTTTGATTATATCTGTTAAGTGATTTAATCTGATAAATAGAGATATGGCAGGGAACCTCAGACCCATGGAATGTGCATCCTGTGCCATGTAAGAACTTCAGGATGCTTCCTGTGTCCTGGACAACCATAGATACAGGAAGTATCATCAGCTAGAGCAAGATAAGCTCCAGGTTTTGGAGCTTGAGCAACAGCAGACATCATTGCAGTCCATTTGCGAGGATGAGTGTTTTGTGAATAGCACATTTCAGGAGGTGACCACCCCGCAGCTTAAGAGAGTGTAGACAGAGAGGAACTGAGTGACTGTCAGACAGACAAAATGGAACAGGCAGGTAGGCCAGGAGATTCCTGAGAACATCTTTATCTCTTACCAGTATTCGGTTCTGAATACTGATGGGGGAGAGGGGGAGTGCAGCCAAAAACAAGGCCATTGCACCATAGGTGGTTCAGCTGTACAGGGAGGGAGGAGAAAGGACAAGAGACCATTAGTTATAGGGGATTCCATAGCTGGGGGAGCAGACTGGTGTTTCTGTGGCAGCAGACCTGAGTCCAAGATGGTTGATTCCTAACTGCTCTCTGAAATGGCCCAGCATGCAATTAGGGCTGGGCAACAAATGCTGGCCTTGCTAGCAACAGCCACATCCCATGAATGAATAAAAAATATGTTGCCTCCCTGGAGGAACAGGGTGAACAGCCAGAGGTCATGGTCTATATTGGTGCCAATGACATGGATAGAAAAGGGGGTTGCGGTCCTGCAGGCAGATTTTAAGGAGTTAGGAAAGAGATTAAGCAGCAGGACCTCAAAGGTTGCAATCTCAGGATTACTCCCAGTGACACGCACTTGTGACTACAGACATAGGAGGATGGAGCAGATGCATGTGTGGCTGGAGAGATTGTGCAGAAGGGAGTGTTTTAGATACTGGACATTGGGACTGATTCTGGGGAAGGTGAAATCTATACAGGCCAGCCAGGTTGCTCCTCAACAAGGCTGGGACAAATATCCGCATGGGCAGGTTTGTTCGTGCTGTTGGGGAGGGTTTAAACTAGCTAGGCATGGGGATGGGAAGCTGAGCATAGATTCAGAAGGCAGAAAAGCAGAGCTGGAAATGGAAGGCAGAAAATTAGCAAGACAATTTGGAAGGGAGAGAAAACAAAGGTTAGAAGGTCGACAAAAAAGGAGTTTGGTTGCACTTAATCATATGTGCCAAATTCAAGGAGTATAATGAATCAGTCAGATGAATTGAGGGCTCAGATTGACATGTGGAAGTATGATTTTTTTTAGCTATTACTGAAACATGGCTTAGAGAGGGGCAAGAATGGCAACTTAACATTTTCAGACAAGACAGAGAGGGGGTAAAAAAAGGAGCAAGGGTGGCAGTATTGATTAAAGAAACAATTACAGGTATGCACGGATGGTATGTTAGAGAGATCATCAAATGAAGCTATATGGGTTGAACTAAGGAACAAAAAATAGATAATCACTACAGGGAGTGTACTATCGACCTCCAAACAGTCCAGGGAAGACAGAAGAGCAAATTTGTAGGCAAATTTCTGACAAATGCAAAAACAATAAGGCAGTAATAGTGGGGAATTTCAATTACCTTAATATTAACAGGGATACAGTCAGTGTAAAAATTACAGAGAGCAGAGAATTCCTAAATTGCACTCAGAAGAACATTTTTAGCCAGTACATAGCAATTATGGATTTAGTTTTAGGGAATGAAGCTGGGCAGGTGGAAGTAGTATCAGTGGGAGAGGATTTTTGTCGTCGTGGTCATAATTCAGTTATATTTAGCATAGTATGGAAGAGGACAAAGATAAAGTTGGAGTAAAGGTTCTAAATTGGGGGAAGGCCAATTCACAGAATCACAGTATTGTTGCAGCGCAGAAGGAGGCCATTCAGCCTATCATGTCTGCACAGGCTATCCGAATGAGCAATTCACCTAATGCCACTCCTCTGCCTTCTCCCATAACCTACACATTCTTCCTTTTCATGTAACAGTCTAATTCCCTTTTGAATACTTCAATTGAACCTGCCTCCAACATACTCTCAGGCAGTGCATTCCAGACCTTAACTACTCCCGTGTGTGAAAAAGCTTTTCCTCATGTCGCTTTTGCTTCTTTGAACAATTACTTAAAATCTATGCCCTTTCATTCTTGATCCTTTCAAGAGTGGGAACTGTTTCTCTCTCTCTACTCTGTCCAGACTCTTCATGATTTTGAATGCCTCTATTAAATCTCCTCTCAGTCTTCTCTTCTCCGAGGGAAACAGTCACAACTTGTCCAATCTATCTTCATAATCTTCATCTCTGGAACTATTTTTGTGGATCTTTTCTGCACCCTCTAACCCCTTCATATACTTCCTAAAGTGCGGCATCCAGAACTGGATGCAATACTCCAAGCTGAGTCCAAACTAGTGTTTTATACAAGTTCAACATAACCTCCTTGCTCTTGTACTCTGTGCCCCTATTAATAAAGCCCAGGATATTGAATGTTTTATTAACCGCTCTCACAACCTGTCCTGCCACCTTCAATGACTTATGCACACATATACCCAGGGCCCTCTGCTCCTGCACCCCATTTAGAATTGTACCCTTTATTTAATATTGTCTCTCCATGTTCTTCCTATCAAAATGTATCTCTTCACATTTCTTCGCATTGAACTTCATCTGCCACCTGTCTGCCAATTCCACCAACTTGTTTATGTCCTTTTGCAGTTCTGCACTATCCTCCTCACAGTTCATAATGCTTCCAAGTTTCGTATCATTCTCAAACTTTGAAATTGTGCCTGTACACCAAGGTCTAGATCATTAATGTATATCAGGAACAGCAAGGGTCCCAACACTGACCCCTGGGGAACTCCACTACAAACCTTCCTCCAGCCTGAAAAACATCCATTAAACACTATTCTTTGTTTTCTGTCGTTCAGCTAATTCCGTATCCATGTTGCAACTGTACCATTTATTCCATGAGTTATAACTTTGCTCACAAGTCTGTTGTGTGGCACTGTATCAAACACCTTTAATTAACCCACATTTGTCCATATGACAATTAATTTTGTCCCGAATTAATCTTTCTAGAAGTTTCCCACCACCGAACTTAAACTGACTGGCCTGTAATTCTGCGCTTATCCTTACACCCAGTATCCTTGGATGCATCTCATTTGGCCCCAGTGCCTTATTCACTTTAAGTACAGACAGCCTATCCAACATCTCCTCCTTCTCAATTTTAAACCCTTCCAGTGTCTGAATTACCTCCTCTTTCACCATTGCCAGGGTTGCATCTTCTTCCTTGGTAAAGACAGATGCAAAGTATTCATTTAATATCTCAGCTATGCCCTTTGCCTCAGTGCGCAAATCCCCTTGTTGGTCCCTAATCGGCCCTACTCCTCCTTTTACCACCCTTTTACTATGTGTATGTCTATAGAAAACTTTGGGATTCCCTTTTATGTCAGCTGTTAGTCTCAGTTCATACTCTCTCTTTGCTTCCCTTGTTTGTTTTCTCACTTCCCCTCTGAACCTTCTATATTCAGCCTGTTTCTCAATAATATTCTCTACCTGTTATCTGACATAAGCACACATTTTCTTCTTTATCTTAATCTCTATCTTTTCTGTCATCCAGGAAGCTCTGGATTTGTTTACTTTACCTTTCCCCTTTGAGGGAAAATACCACAACTGTGCCCGAGCTTTCTCTTCTTTGAAGGTAGCACATTGTTCAGCTACTGTTTTTCCTGCCAACCTTTGACTCCAATTTATTAGACCAGATTTGTTTTTAGCTCATTGAATTGAAGTTACTAGGCTGAGAAGCGATTTAGCAAAGTGGACTGGAAACAGCCACTTGAAGGTAAATCAGTGTCAGGGCAATGGGAGCCATTCAAGAAGAAGCCTTAGGTGCAATCTATCTGGATCTGATTCTTTGGCCTCCTTAAGTTTGGTTAGTTTGGCTAGTATTTATTTTCTTTCTATTTTAACTATTGTGATATCCCTTGTGACTACTTCCACTATTGTAATTTTCTCTTTGTTAGTATCTTTAGTGCAAACTGAGGCAAAGTATCTTCTTTCTGGAAGAAGAATTCACACATTCCATGTGAAAAACTTGTACAGCTTCTTCAGTATCCTATGTTGTGGCATAGATCTTTACCAATATAAAACACGTATAAATTAACTTTGTTTTTTTCGCTTGCTAATACATGCAAATATAAGACTCTATGAATAAGACTGAAATCAGGTATTCAAATTTTGATTGCAATTTCAATAACCTACACACTTGAGCATTCCTTAAGGATGAGATTTGTTTGTCTCTCAAGGTCACTTGTTGGAGTGGGAGTAGGGACGAGGGACGAAATATGAGAGGAGTCCCTTTTTACATTGCTGAAGCACTCCTCCAAACAGATTGACCAATGATGCATTTATAGTATATTAGCTTGGAAACTCTCATAAATTTTACTATTTATAAAATTTGTAGGAGTTGGTTTCCCACTATGTGGGTGTTTATGCACTTGAGGCAGTAGGATGGCAATTAATGCCTTAATAGAAAAGAATTTATCACCAATGATAATTTAAAACACGCAATTAGAAGTTAGGTTGAATCATTCAACTTTATTGCTTCAAGCATCAATAAGGCACTTTACATATGCTGATGTATTCCTGTGAACAGTAATGAACATGACATCACATTTGAGTGGCAGCGTAGCCTGGAAGATGGAGGTGAAGTGTAAATTTATACAGTAGCTCTCTTTTACAGAAGCAGAACTGCTTACTTTGCTCAAACAATTTCTGAAATAATTCAAAGTTTTCTTTGGCATAAAACCGATGCCAACAACATAGAAAGGCAAATATTTGTATGAAACATGGTACTTTAGAAGGTCAACAAACTTTTCAAAGTCTCATTAGCATCATAGAATTGCAGAAAATAAATTAAGACCATAAACTACTTAAATAGTTAAGGACACCAAAAAGATCAAAAACATAAGACAAGTGCTCTAAGGCACAGGAGGAAATCTCATGATTGGGAAGATAGCAGAAGGTCATGAGGGGTGGGAAAATGTCATTGCAAGAGGGTCCTAATTGACAGCAGGAGAATAGCAAATAAATGACAAGCACTATGGTTAGACAATTCAGATTGGTGGACCATTGATGCAAGATCAGAAGAAGTGAAAATTATACAATGGGGAAAAATGAATCATCAGCTCATTGAAAACTGACGTGTAAGAGTTAAGCAATAGGATAAAGTGGAATGGAAACAATTTTCTTTTATTCGTTCCTGGGATGAGGGCATAGCTGGCTCATCCTGCATTTATTGCCCATCCTTAATTGCCTTTGAGAAGGTGGTGGTGAGCTGCCTTCTTGAACCGCTGCAGTCCTTGGGGTGTAGGTACACCCACAGTGCTGTTAGGAAGGGAGTTCCAGGATTTGACCGAGCGACAGTGAAGGAATGGAGATAGAGTTCCAAGTCAGGATAGTGTGTGGCTTGAAGGGGCACTTGCAGGTGGTGGTGTTCCCATGCATCAGATCCTTTGTCCTTCAAGGTGGTCAAGGTCGCGGGTTTGGAAGATGCTGCCTTGGTGAGTTGCTGCAGTGCATCTTGTAGATGATACACACTGCTGTCACTGTGCGTCGGTGGTGGAGGGAGTGAATGCTTGTGGAGGAGGTGCCAATCAAGCAGGCTGCTTTGTCATGGATGATGTTGAGCTTCTTGAGTGTTGTTGGAGCTGCACCCATCCAGGCAAGTGGAGAGTATTCCATCACACTCCTGACTTGTGCCTTGTAGATGGTGGACAGGCTTTGGGGAGTCAGGAGGTGAGTTACTTGCCGCAGGATTCCTAGCCTCTGACCTGCTCTTGTAGCCATGATATTTATCTGGCTACTCCAGTTCAGTTTCTGGTCAATGGTAGCCCCTAGGATGTTGATAGTGGGGGATTCAGTGATGGTAATGCCATTGAATGTCAAGAGGAGATGGATAGATTCTCTCTTGTTGGAGATGGTCAATGTCTGGCATTTGTGTGGTGCGAATATTACTTGCCACTTATCAGCCTGAGCCTGGACATTGTCCAAGTCCTGCTACATTTCTACACGGACTGCTTCAGTATCTGAGGAGTCATGAATGGTGCTGAACATTGTGCAATCATCAGCGAATATCCCCACTTCTGATCTTATGATTGAAGGAAGGTCATTGATGAAGCAGCTGAAGATGGTTGTGCCTAGGACACTACCCTGGGGAACTCCTGCAGTGATGTCCTGCAGCTCAGATGATTGACCACCAACAACCGCAACCATCTTCCTTTGCGCTAGGTATGACTCCAACCAGCAGAGAATTTTCCCCTGATTCCCATTGACTTCAGTTTTGCTAGGGCTCCTTGATGTCATACTTGGTGAAATGTCGCCTTGATGTCAAGAGCAATCACTCTCACCTCACCTCTTGAGTTCAGCTCTTTTTGTCCATATTTGAACCAAGGCTGCAAAGAGGTCAGGGGCTGAGTGGCCCTGGCAGAACCCAAACTGAGCATCACTGAGCAGGTTATTGCTAAGCAAGTGCCGCTTGATAGCACTGTCGATGACACCTTCCATTACTTTACTGATGATTGAGAGTAGGCCGATGGGGCAGTAATTGGCCGGGTTGGACTTGTCCTGCTTTTTGTGTACAGGACATACCTGGGCAATTTTCCACATTGCAGGGTAGATGCCAGTTTTGTAGCTGTACTGGAACAGCTTGGCGAGGGGCTCGGCATGTTCTGGAGCACAGGTCTTCAGTACTATTGCCGGAATATTGTCAGGGCCCATAGCATTTGCAGTATCCAGTGCCTTCAGTCATTTCTTGATATCACGCGGAGTGAATCGAATTGGCTGAAGTCTGGCATCTGTGATGGTGGAGACTTCAGGAGGAGACCGAGATGGATCATCAACACGGCACTTCTGGCTGAAGATTTTTGCAAATACTTCAGCCTTATCTTTCGCACTGATGTGCTGGGCTGCCCCATCATTGACGATGGGGATATTTGTGAAGGCACCTCCTCCAGTTAGTTGTTTACTTGTCCACCACCATTCATAGCTGGATGTGGCAGGACTGCAAAGCTTAGATCTGATCCGTTGGTTATGGGATCGCTTAGCTCTGTCTATGGCATGCTACTTACGCAGTTTGGCACGCAGATAGTCCTGTGTTGTAGCCTCACCTGGTTGACACCTCATTTTTAGGTATGCTTGGTGCTGCTCCTGGCTTGATGGTAATGGTAGAGTGGGGGATATGCCGGGCCATGAGGTTACAGATTGTGGTTGAATACAATTCTGCTGCTGCTGATGGCTCACGGCATGTCATGGATGCCCAGTTTTACATTGCTAGATCTGTTCAAAATCTATCCTATTTAGCACGGTGGTAGTGCCACACAACACGATGGAGGGTATCCTCAGTGTGAAGGCGGGACTTTGTCTCCACAAGGAATGTGTAGTGGTCACTCCTACCAATACTGTCATGGACAGATGCCTTTGCGCAGATGCTGGTGCCATTTTTAAAGGGCTTCAAGCCCTACCATTTAATTTAAATTTTTAAAGAGAGATCTTGCAAAAATTTTTTTAAACATTTAATTTGCCCCTCTCCCACTCCCCAATAACCATTCAATGCATTACTTGCCTTTACTCCCCACAAAACACTTCCCCTGCCCACCTGACCTTCCCACCCTCCAAAGTTCATAAACTATAAACTTTACCCCTTCCCACCATCCCCTCCACCAATGAAATTACTTCAATGTCGCTCCCCCCACTCCACTCCGGCACTGAAAAATGTACCTGCTACCCCTCTCCACCAGTGTTCTGAAGGCACGGGAGTGCTGGCCTCCCGGCACCAATGTCGGCCCGGAATGGACAGTGGGAGCGGGTAGGTCATTTATTCATTCATTTAAATTTATTTAAATAAGTAAATTTTGCTCCCATCGCCGAGTGTTGGGATGGGGGTGCAGGGCCGCCACAAGGCCTCGCCATTGCCGGCAAAATCGGGCTGGGCCTTCCAGCATCGTGGCCCCTGGCGGGCCTCTGCTGGAGGCACTTTCCGGCCCCCCCCTGCCATGACACCTGACCCCAGGTATCGGGGGGTGGCTGCTGTAAAATGCAGCCCAATATAAAATAAAAGGTAGAATTCTAAAGGGGATTCAGGTACAGAGAGACCTGGGGTATATGCGCACAAATCATTGAAGGTAGCAGGGCAAGTTGAGAAATTGGTTCGAAATAGGGGCGTAGAGTACAACAGCAAGGAAGTTGTGAACCTTTATATAATACTGGTTCGTTCTCAACTGGAATATTGTCTCCAATTCTGGGCACCGCACTTTCGGAAGGATGTAAAGGCTTTAGACAGGATGCGGAAAAGATTTACAAGAATGGTTCCAGAATGAGGGACTTCAGTTACGTGGACAGATTGGAGAAGCTGGGGTTATTCTCCTTGGAGAAGTTGATGTTGAGAGAAGATTTCACGGATGTTTTCAAAATCAAGAGGGGTCTAGGCAGAGTAGATCGAGAGAAACTGTTTCTATTGGTCGAAGGGTCGAGAACCAGAAGACACAGATTTAAGGTGGTTGGCAAATGAACCAAACGTGACATTAGGAAAAACTTTTTGACACAGTGAATCTTTATGATCTGGAATGCAATGCCTGAGAGGGTTATGGAGGCAATTGTGTCCTTCAAAAGTGAACTGGATAAGCACCAGAAGGGAAAAGAAATTGCAGAGCTTACGGGGAGGAGGCAGGGGAATGGCACTTAGTAAATTGTTCATTCGGAGAGCTGGTGCAGACACAATTGGCCAAATGACCTCCTTCTGCACTGTAATGATTCTGTGATTCTGTGAAAGCTACAGGGAGAGCGCAAGGGAGTGGGACTAACTAAATTGATCTTGCAGAGAGCCAGCACAGACTCAATGGGCTGAATGGCCTGCTTCTGCGCTCTAACTTTTCTATGATTCTATGATTTTAATCCAGGCTAGCAACAGCTCAATACAAAAGGATGAACAAAAGTTAAAGGGAAATAGGAACAGGAATTAAATAAGACCAAGACTGTTTAACTATTGGAGGTTGGAAAAGGAGTGACTAATTGCAAAGCATTAAATTATTTAATTGGATTCTGAAAATAAATTAATTTATGGTGTAACATAACTTATCAGTTTGATTTAATTTATTCAATTGGAGACTGAGGTGAAGTTAATTTATTTGTTGCTTTTTTGTTCAATAAAACACTGAGGGAAACTTAATTTGTTAGTGGTAGCAATAACTCATGTGCAGGAGAAAGGAGGAAGTCAATCCGAGGTGTTAGGGTGCGGCTCTGAAGAAAATTGTTGAACGAGATGAATTGAAGGCAACACAAAGTGAGCTTGCGGAAATTTGTGATAGGATCCAGTATAGCAGAGGCCAAATTATTAATTATCAAGAGATTCTGGGCCCAAGAAGACACATTTCAGATGTGTTTTGACCTAAAAAATGGGCATTTTCCATACAATGGAATAGTAGAATTGTGTTGAATCTGATAGAAGGGCAAGAAACGCTTAAACATCACAGGCAAGTTGTTCCTTTGATAGGGTCATCATTCAGGGTCTGAGAGAACCAAATAATCGGACATTAAGAACAATGTAATAAAATAAAAGCAAAATACTGTGGATGCTGGAAATCTGAAAGAAAAAAACAGAAAGTGCTGGAAATACTCGGCAGGTCCGGCAGAATCAGTGGAGACAGAAACTCTGCTGGTTCTGATGAAAGGTCACAGACCTGAAATGTTAACTCTGCTTCTTTCTCAATAGGCCTAGCCAGCGGCACCCACATCCCCTGAACAAATATATAAAAAAAGAACAATGTAACTGGATCCAAAACAAAAGTCCTGGTATTAGGATCACTGCTCTTTTTGATATACGTTAATGACTTGGGTTTGGGTAAACAGGACATAATTTCAAAGTTTGCAGATGACACTAAACAGGGAAATGTAATAAACAGTGAGGAGGATAATGGCAAACTTCAAGAGAACATTGACAGACTAATGAAATGGGCAGATACATGGCAGAGGAAATTTAATGCAGACATTAATGTGTGAAATGATGCATTTTGGAACGAAGAAGGAGGAGAGGTGTTATGATCAGGTGAGGAGGGGTCAACCTCACACTTCTCCAGGTTGAATTCCATTTGCCACTTTTCTGGCCAGACCATCACTTTCTTCCTGCAGCCTACAGCTATCCTCCTCGCTATTGACCACACAGCCAATCTTTGTGTCGTCTGCAAACTTCTTGATCATGCTCCCTACATTTATGTCCAAATCGTTAATATATACCGCAAAAATCATTGGACCCAGTACTGAGACCCGCGGAATGCCACTGGAAACAGCCCCCCAGTCGCAAAAACACCCATCAACAATTATCTTTTGTTTCTTCCCACTGAGCTAAATTTGTGTCCATCTTGCTACATTTCCCTGGATCCCATAAGATTTTATTTTTTTAACTAGTCTGCCATGTGGGACCTTGTCAAAGGGCCATATGGTCTACTCCTGCTCCTATTTCTTGTGTTCTTGTGTTCTGAGGCACCTACAATGCAGCAAGGAGGGGGTCATTGAACCATGTCACCTCCTTCAACTGGACCTACATCCAGACAGCAGGGTGAGAACAGTGCTGCCAGAGGCCGTCGAAGTCACTGTCACCCTTAATTTTTATGCAAGTGGATCCTTCTGCGGGGGAGTGGATGACATAGCCAACATTTCACAATTCACCGTCCATCACTGCATCAGTAAGCTGACAGAGGCCCTTTACCCCAGGAGAGGGAACTTCATCAGCTTATCTCTCATCAGAAAAAAAAGGAGTGGGCATGTGTCTTTATCAGGGTAACGGGATTTCCAATGACGCAGGGTGCCATTGACTGCATGCACATAGTTCTGAAGGCCCCACAGGTAGACAGGGAGATGTACCAGAACAATAAGGGTTACAACTCAATCAACATACAGAACATCATGTCAGTGAATGCCCACTATCCTGGCAGCAGCCACAACACCTGCATCCTGAGGCAATCAGCCTAACCAACCATTCTTGGAACACCACAACAAAGCAGATGCTGGTTGCTCGGTGAACTGATGTGCTCATGACTCCCCTCCACCACTCAGCCACTCAGCCACATGAGAACACCATACCTATAATAAGAGCCATGCCGCCGCAACTAAAATTGTGGAGCAAACCATCGACAGCCTGAAGCAATGGTTCTGCTGCCTGGATGCTCGTGGGGGAGCTCTTCCTGTACTCACCAGAGTGGATGTCCAAGTTCATAGTGGTCTATTGTGTCCTCTACAACCTTGCTATAATGAGGGTGCAGCCCTTGCCACCAGGCATTTAAGGGTCACCATAGGAGGAAGAGGAGGAGGAGAATGATGAAGAGGAAGCAGGAAGGAGGCATCCGGGACTCCGTTATGGACAGGCTGTTCATGAGTTGCTTCTGAGACTCTGGTTACCTTAAAACATCATCCCATCATCACCATTGCTCCACAGAATGCCACCTTTCAAACCATCTGCTATGGACCATCACAGAGTCCTCTTGGCCAAAATCCTGCAATAATATCTACCAACAAAAAATACCATCCCATAGCAACTTTATCCAACAACACACCTGATAATACATAAAACACTGAATTATTCAAACTTGTGCATCTCCTTTCAGCCTATCTTGCGGAAGTCTTTGCCTAGCCTAGTGCTCCTACGCAGTGCTACCCCAGTGACTGCAGCAGGGCCTCCCAGGACAACTTCAAGCAGCTCTGGGCTTTGAGGGCCTGGCTTTGGACTGTTCTACCTTGGCATGGGGAGCAGCTGCCTGGGCTGGCTGGCTGAGAGGCAACAGCAAGGACACTGGCTAAGTGGTAGTGGTGGGAGCATGAACTTAGTCATCCGAAGAGAGGACAGCAGGTATGTGTGCTACAGAGTCAATAATATTCCACTGGAGTGGCACCTCAGCAATCCTAGTAATCTGTTGGAGGACAGATTGATGGACTGCTTTGAAACCCTTTTAGTATTGATATCCGCAGCCAAGATGGCAGTAGTCTGAGCCTGCATGGCAGCAAGCATGGACCTCATGACCTGGTGGCTATGATTGTCAGATCAAGTGAAGGTGCTTCTACATCAGAGGCCTGGTGTAGCTCTCAGCCTTCCTCATGAGTTTGGAGTGGCCGGTCAGGTGGCTGTTCTTAGGCATAACTGTAGAAGGGAAAGGAAGGGTAGGGACGAGGGAAGGGGGTGGGGAGCAAAACAGAAGGTCCATAGTTACTCCATCTGCAATTTCCATTTCAAGGCACTTTCAGGATGAGGAGTTAGTGGAGAAAGTTAGTAGTGATGTGGAGCACTGGTTCCTCCAGTGGTCTTAGGTGATGCTGGCATGCCTATCCCTTGCTGGTTCTGCTCAGCTCCCTCCTGATATAGGCCACCTGATCCTGCAAGAGAGAGGCAAGATTGTGTTGCAATGTGCCTGGGTGATGTGCCTGCCATAGCTGAATAGCTGGAAGTATGTGGAAGCAGCGAGAGATAAATTGAGGCTGGCAGCATTGGAAGGTTTGTGTGGGTGAGGTGGAGTATCTTAAAGATAGGCATGAGTCCTGCTTACTGATGATGAGTGATTGGGTGTGGTATATTGAGCAGCATGAGAGTTTGGTGGTGCACTGGTAGGAGATGTCATGTGGGTATGAATTCACCCTTGTGAGGTCACTGAGCTTCCCACAACACTACAGCCAGGTCCTTGGGGCCAGACTCTGGGATTTGCCCTCACTGGCCACTTGCTCCTATTTCCTTCTTAGGGTGTGCCTCGAGGGCTTTCTGCACTTTCTGATATCCCTTGCGGTGAGTTTGAAGGCGGCGAGCACATTTAATCGGATGGGATGGTGGCGGGTGGGGATCCTGCCACCTTTCCACGTCCAGTCCAATTAAGTCCGTGGTGGGAACTTGGTGCCTGATCAAGGGACCTGGCATCGGGAAGGTGAGAGGGGCGGCGTCTTCTGTGAGCCACCCCGCTGCCGATGCTGCCGACCCTACCTACAAACCCCTCCCTCGCGACCACCACCGCACCAAACCTCTCCTGTATGACTCACCTGTGGCCTGCGTCCCTCGAAGATTCTAAGCCTTGGGTAGGTGCATTACCAGCAATAGCCACCGCTTCTGCGGTAGCACTGTTCAGTAAAAGAGTTACCAGCCTCTGATTTGGCTGGAGCTCTCAATGGGCAGGACTTTGCTGGAGTTCTTAAACCCAGGGAAGACCTGCTGCTACTCAGTTAAGTGCCTGATTGGCACCCGATATGGCAAGCCTTCCCACAAAGCGGCAACCTGGGGCTCTTGCCAGCTTTTCAGCTGGTGGCCAAGATCCCTGTCCCCGAAATAAAATACTGCCCATTGCTTCTCTCTTACTTTCTACTTCCTCCTGTACTAATTCCTTCAGTTCTGCATCAGTAAACCTGCGAGACCTCTCTCTTGCCTCTTGCCACATTTGGTGTGCTTCTCCTTATGGACAATTTCTCTACAGATAGTCAACAGCAGCTTCTATATAATGCATACAGCTCCCACAGAATCACAGAATTGTTACAGTGCAGAAGGAGGCCATTTGGCTCATTGTGTCTGCACCGGCTCTCCGAATGAGCAATTCTCCTAGTACCACTTCTCCGCCTTCTCCCCATAACCCTGCACATTCTTCCTTTTCATACAACAGTCTGATTCCCTTTTGAATGCTTCAATTGAACCTGCCTCCACCACACTTTCAGGCAGTGCATTCCAGACCTTAAACACTCATTGTGTGAAAAAGTATTTCTTCATGTCGCTTTTGCTTCTTTTAACAATTACTTTACATCTGCGCCCTCTCGTTCTTGATCCTTTCACGATTGAGAACAGTTTCTCCCCATCTGCTCTGTCCAAACCTCTCATAATTTTGAATACCTCCATCAAATCACATCTCAGCCTTCTCTTCTCCAAGGACAAACAGTCCTGTCTTCTCCATTCTATCTTCATAACTGAACTTCTTCAACCCTGGAACCACTCTCGTGAATCTTTTCTGCACCCTCTCTAATGCCTTTACATCCTTCCTAAAATGCGGCACCCAGAACTGGACGCAATACTCCAGCTGAGGCCGAATTAGTGTCTTATACAAGTTCAACATAACCTCAAGTGCTGGAAAATACTCAGCACGTCTGGCAGCATCTGTGGAGAGAGAAGCAAAGTTAACGTTTCAGGTCAGTGACCTTTCATCAACATTAACTTTGCTTCTCTCTCCACAGATGCAGCCAGACGTGTTGAGTATTTTCCAGCACTTTTTGTCTTTATTTCAGATTTCCAGCATCTGCAGTATTTTGTTTTATTCAACATAACCTCCTTGCTCTTGTACTCTATGCCCCATTAATAAAGCCCAGGACACTGTATGCGTTATTAACCACTCTCTCAACCTGTCCTGCCACCTTCAATGACTTATGCACATAAACACCTAGGTACCTCTGCTCCTGCACCCCCTTTAGAATTGTACCCTTTATTTTATATTGCCTCTCATGTTCTTCCTATCAAAATGTATCACTTCACATTTCGTCTCATTGAACTTCATTTGCTACCAGTCTGCCCATTCCACCAAATCGTCAATGTCCTTTAGAAGTTCTACACTATCCTCCTCACGGTTCACAATGCTTCCAAATTTTGCATCATCCTCAAACTTTGAAATTATGCCCTGTACACCAAGGTCAAGGTCATTAATATATATCAGCAAAGCAAGGGTCCTAACACTGACCCCTGAGGAACTCCACTACAAACCTTCCTCCAGCCTGAAAAACATCCATTAACCATTACTATAATAAAAGCAAAATACTGCGGATGCTGGAAATCTGAAACAAAAACAAGAAATGCTGGAATCACTCAGCAGGTCTGGCAGCATCTGTGGAAAGAGAAGCAGAGTTAACGTTTCGGGTCAGTGACCCTTCTTCGGAACTGACAAATATTAGAAAAGTCACAGATTATAAGCAAGTGAGGTGGGGGTGGGGCAAGAGATAACAAAGGAGAAGGTGCAGATTGGACCAGGCCACATAGCTGACCAAAAGGTCACGGAGCAAAGGCAAACAATATGTTAATGATGTGTTGAAAGACAAAGCATGAGTACAGATTAGGTATGAATACACTGAATATTGAACAGCAGCAAGTGCAAACCTGAAAAAAAACCTGAAAAAACAGTGGGTAAGCAAACTGAACAAACTAAGATGAAATGAAATAAATGCAAAAAAAGATTGTAAAAAATGTAAAAAAGAATGTAAAAAAAAGGAAGAAAAAATAACTAAAAATGAAAGTAAAATGGGGGGCTGTCATGCTCTGAAGTTATTGAACTCAATGTTCAGTCCAGCAGGCTGTAGTGTGCCTAATCGGTAGATGAGATGCTGTTCCTCGAGCTTGCGTTGATATTCACTGGAACACTGCAGCAATCCCACGACAGAGATGTGAGCATGAGAGCAGGGGGGAGTGTTGAAATGGCAAGCAACCGGAAGCTCAGGGTCCTGCTTGCGGACTGAGCGGAGATGTTCCGCAAAGCGGTCACCCAGTCTGCGCTTGGTCTCACCAATGTAGAGGAGACCACACTGTGAGCAGCGAATACAGTATACTACATTGAAAGAAGTACAAGTAAATCGCTGCTTCACCTGAAAGGAGTGTTTGGGGCCTGGGATAGTGAGGAGAGGGGAGGTAAATGGGCAGGTATTACACCTCCTGCGATTGCAGGGGAAGGTGCCCTGGGACGGGGACGAGGTGGTGGGGGTAATGGAGGAGTGGACCAAGGTGTCGCGGAGGGAACGATCCCTTCGGAATGCTGACAGGGGAAGGGAGGGGAAGATGCGACTGGTAGTGGCATCACGCTGGAGGTGGCGAAAATGGCGGAGGATGATCCTTTGGATATGGAGGCTGGTGGGATGAAAAGTGAGGACAAGAGGAACCCTGTCACGGTTCTGGGAGGGAGGGGAAGGGGTGAGGGTAGAGGTGCGGGGAATGGGTCGGACACGGTTGAGGGCCCTGTCAACCACAGTGGGGGGAAATCCTCGGTTGAGGAGAAAGGAGGTCATATCAGAAGCACCGTCATGGAAGGTAGCATCATCAGAGCAGATGCGTCGGAGACGGAGAAACTGGGAGAATGGAATGGAGTCCTTACAGGAGGTAGGGTGTGAAGAAGTGTAGTCGACGTAGCTGTGGGAGTCGGTGGGCTTATAATGGATATTGGTAGACAACCTATCCCCAGAGATGGAGACAGAGAAGTCGAGGAAGGGAAGGGAAGTGTCAGAGATGGACCATGTAAAGGTGAGAGAAGGGTGGAAATTGGAAGCAAAGTTGATAAAGTTTTCTAGTTCGGGGCGGGAGCAGGAAACGGCACCGATACAGTCATCAATGTACCGGAAAAAGAGTTGGGAGAGGGGGCCTGAGTAGGACTGGAACAAAGAATGCTCGACATATCCCACAAAAAGACAGGCATAACTAGGACCCATGCGGGTACCCATAGCGACACCTTTTACTTGAAGGAAGTGCGTGGAGTTGAAGGAGAAGTTGTTCAATGTGAGAACAAGTTCAGCCAGGCGGAGGAGGGTGGTGGTGGATGGGGACTGGTTGGGCCTCTGTTCCAGGAAGAAGCGGAGAGCCCTCAAACCATCCTGGTGGGGGATGGAGGTGTAGAGCGATTGGACATCCATAGTGAAGAGGAGGTGGTTGGGACCAGGAAACTGGAAATTAACCATTAACCATTACTCTTTGTTTCCTGTCACTCAGCCAATTCTATATCATGTTGCTACTGTCCCATTTATTCCATGAGCTATAACTTTGCTCACAGGTCTGTTGTGTAGCACTTTATCAAACAACTTTTGAAAGTCCATGTACACCACGTCAACCACATTGTCCTCATCAACCCTCTCTGTTACCTCTTCAAAAAACTCCAGCAAATTAATTAAACATGATTTTCCCTAATGAAATCCATGAGGATTTCCATGCTTTAATTAATCTGTATTTGTCCATGTGACTATTAATTTTGTCCAGAATTAATCTTTCCAGGTATTTCCCCACTACCGAAGTTAAACTGACTGGCCTGTAATTGCTGGGCTTTTCTTTACACCCTTTTTTGAACAAGGGTGTAAAGTTTGCAATTCTCCAGTCCTCTGGCACCACCCCTAAGTCTAAGGAAGACTGAAAAATTATGGTCAGTGCCTCCACAATTTCCACTGTCATCTGGTCCTGGCGCTTTATCCAATTTAAATACAGAGAGCCTATCCAATACCTCCTCCTTATCAATTTTAAACCCTACTAGTGTCTGAATTACCTCCTCTTTCATCATTTCCTGGGTTGCATCCTCTTCCTTGGAAAAGACCAATGTAAAGTATTCATTTAATACCTCAGCTATGCCTTCTGCTTGAATGTGCAAATCCCCTTGTTGGTCCCTAATCAGCCCCAATCCTCCTTTTACCACCCTTTTACGATTTATCTGTCTATAGAAAACTTTGGGCTTCCTTTTTATGTTAGCTGCCAGTCTCTCTTCAAACTCCCTTTCCTTCTCTTATTTGCTTTTTCACTTCCCCTCTGAACCTTGTATATTCAGCCTATTTCTCAATAGTATTCACTGCCTATCATCTGTCATAAGCACACTTTTTCTTAGTTATCTTAATCTCTATCTCTTTTGTCATGCAGGGAGTTCTGGATTTGTTTGCCCTACCTTTCAGGGGAACATACCTTGACTGTGCTCGAATTATCTTTTCTTTGAATGCCACCCATTGTTCAGCTACTGTTTTTTCTGCCAGCCTTTGACTCCAATTTATTCAGCCTAGCTCCATTCTTACCCCGTTGAAGTTGGCTTTCCCCCTGTTAATTATTCTTACTCTGGATTGTTCTTCGTCCTTTTCCTTAGGCAGCCTAAAGCTTATGATACAATGATCACTGTCCCCTAAATGATCTCCCACTGCTACTTGATCCACTTGGCCCACCTCATTCCCAAGAACCAGGTCTAGCAGTGCCAGAACAGAGATAGAACAGAACATAGAACACAGAACAGTACAGCACAGTACAGGCCCTTCGGCCCACGATGTTGTGCCGAACCTTTAACCTACTCTAAGATCAAACTACCTACATACCCTTCATTCTACTATCATCCATGTACCTATCCAAGAGTCGCTTAAATGTCCCTAATGTATCTGCTTCTACTACCACCGCTGGCAGTGCATTCCATGCACCCACCACTCTCTGTGTAAAGAACCTACCTCTGACATCTCCCCGAAACCTTCCTCCAATCACCTTAAAATTATGCCCCCTGGTAATAGCCCTTTCCGCCCTGGGAAAAAGTCTCTGGCTATCCACTCTATCTATGCCTCTCATCATCTTGTACCCCTCTATCAAGTCACCTCTCATCCTTCTTCGTTCCAATGAGAAAAGCCCTCGCACCCTCAACCTTTCTTCGTAAGACATGCCCTCCAGTCCAGGCAGCATCCTGGTAAATCTCCTCTGCACCCTCTCTAAAGCTTCCACATCCTTCCTATAATGAGGCGACCAGAATTGAACACAATATTCCAAGTGTGGTCTAACCAGAGCTTTATAGAGCTGCAGCATAACCTCGCGGCTCTTAAACTCAATCCCCCTGTTAATGAAAGCCAACACCCCATACGCCTTCTTAACAACCCTATCAACTTGGGTGGAAACTTTGAGCGATCTATGGACATGGACCCCAAGATCCCTCTGTTCCTCCACACTACCAAGAATCCTGTCTTTAAGTCTGTATTCTGCATTCAAATTCGACCTTCCGAAATGAATCACTTCACATTTTTCCAGGTTGAAATCTATCTGCCACTTCTCAGCCCAGCTCTGCATCCTGTCAATGTCCCGTTGCAACCTAGAACAGCCTTCCACACTATCCACAACTCCAGCAACCTTCGTGTCATCGGCAAACTTGCTCACTCAGCCTTCCACTTCCTCATCCAAGTCATTTATAAAAATCACAAAGAGCAGAGGTCCCAGAACAGATCCCTGCGGAACACCACTGGCCACCAAGCTCCATGCTGAATACTTTCCATCTACTACCACCCTCTGTCTTCTATGGGCCAGCCAATTCTGTATCCAGACAGCCAACGTTCCCTGTATCCCATGCCTCCTTACTTTCTGAATGAGCCTACCATGGGGAACCTGATCAAACACCTTGCTAAAATCCATATACACCACATCCACTGCTCTTCCTTCATCAATGTGTTTTGTCACATCTTCAAAGAATTCAATAAGGCTTGTGAGGCATGACCTGCCCCTCTCAAAGCCATGCTGACTGTCTCTAATTAAACTATGCTTTTCCAAATAATCATCAATCCTGTCTCTCAGAATCCTCTCCAATAATTTGCCCACTACCGACGTAAGACTGACTGGTCTATAATTCCCAGGGTTATCCCTATTCCCTTTCTTGAACAAGGGAATAACATTTGCCACCCTCCAATCATCTGGTACGACTCCAGTGGACAGTGAGGATGCAAAGATCATCGCCAAAGGTGCGGCAATCTCTTCCCTCGCTTCCCTTAATATCCTTGGGTATATCCCGTCTGGCCCCGGGGACATATCTGTCCTCATGTCTTTCAAAATTTCCAGCACATCCCCCCTCTTAACCTCAACCTGTTCGAGCATATCAGCCTGTTTCACGCTGTCCTCACAAACGACCAGGTCCCTCTCACTAGTGAATACTGAAGCAAAGTATTCATTTAGGACCTCCCCTACCTCCTCCGACTCCAGGCACAAGTTCCCTCCACTATCCCTGATCGGCCCTACCCTCACTCTGGCCATCCTCTCACTCTGGCCATCCTCTTGTTCCTCACATAAGTGTAGAATGCCTTGGGATTTTCCTTAATCCTACCCACCAAGACTTTTTCATGTCCCCTTCTAGCTCTCCTAAGTCCATTCTTCAGTTCCTTCCTGGCTACCTTGTAACCCTCGAGAGCCCTGTCTGAGCCTTGCTTCCTCAACCTTAAGTAAGCTTCCTTCTTCCTCTTGACTAGCTGTTCCAAATCTCTTGTCATCCAACGTTCCTTCACCCTACCATCCCTTCCTTGCCTCATCGGGACAAACCTATCCAGCAGTCGCAGCAAGTGCTCCCTAAACAACCTCCACATTTCTGTCATGCATTTTCCTGAGAACATCTGTTCCCAATTTAAGCTCCCCAGTTCCTGCCTAATAGCATTGTAATTCCCCCTCCCCCAATTAAATATTTTCCCACCCCGTCTGCTCCTGTCCCTCTCCATGACTATAGTAAAGGTCAGGGAGTTGTGATCACTATCACCGAAATGCTCTCCCACTGAGAGATCTGCCACCTGGCCTGGTTCGTTGCCAAGCACCAAATCCAACATAGCCTCCCCTCTCGACGGCCTATCTACATATTGAGTCAGGAAACCTTCCTGGACACACCTGACAAAAACTGCTCCATCCAAACTATTTGCACTAAGGAGGTTCCAATCAGTATTAGGGAAGTTGAAGTCACCCATGACAACAACCCTGTTACTTCTGCACTTTTCCAAAATCTGCCTCCCAATCTGTTCCTCCATGTCTCTGTTGCTATTGCAGGGTCTATAGAAAACTCCCAATAAAGTGACTGCTCCTTTCCTGTTTCTGACTTCCACCCATACTGACTCAGTGGACAAACCCTCCTCGACGACCTCATTTTCTGCAGCTGTGATACTATCCCTGATTAACAATGCCACTCCCCTACCTCTTTTACCTCCCTTCCTATTTCTTTTGAAACATCTAAACCCCGGAACATCCAACATCCATTCCTGCCCCTGTGATATCCAAGTCTCCGTAATGGCCACAACATCGTAGCTCCAAGTACTGATCCATGCTCTAAGTTCATCACCCTTATTCCTGACACTTCTTGCGTTAAAATAGACACACTTCAGCCCATCAAACTGGCTGCAACTTTGCCCTGTCAACTGTCTAACCTTCCTCGCAGACTCTCTGCACTCTGTATCTGCCTGTTCAACAGCTACCCCATCCACTGTTCCGTAGCTCCGGTTCCCATCCCCCTGCCAAACTAGTTTAAACCCTCCCGAAGAGCTCTAGCAAAACTCCCGCCCAGGATATTGGTGCCCCTCCAGTTCAGATGCAACCCGTCCTTCTTGTACAGGTCCCACCTTCCCCAGAAGGTAACCCAATGATCCACATAACTGAAGCCCTCCCTCCTACACCAGCTCTGTAGCCACGTGTTCAGCTGCACTCGCTCTCTGTTTCTAGCCTCACGAGCACGTGGCACCGGTAACAATCCTGAGATTACTATCCTGCTCGTCCTGCCTTTTAGCTTCGAACCTAACTCCGTATATTCGCTTTTCAGGTCCTCATCCCTTTTCCTAGCTATGTCATTGGTACCGATGTGTACCACAGATGAGGAGATTTTTTTTTCACTCAGGATTGAAAGGATTGAAATTCTCTGCCCCACGGCTGTCGATGCTCCATCCTTGACTATATTGAAGACAGAGCGTGGTAGCTTTTTGGATACTGGGGAGTGGGGGGTGTGCGGGGGATTCAAGGAATATGTGGAAAGTGCGGGAGGATGGTGACAGGTAGATGATCATTCATGATCGTATTGAATGACAAAGCAGACGCTCTGTCTCTCACTCCCCTTTAAGATTGCTGCCTTTAAGATCTCCAGTCTAGCTGAAACACATCCTCGTCACGCATGCTGCTGGGTCGCCTTTCAAGTATGCAACCAGTCAGCAGCTGCAATCATTAAAATGAGGCAGCACAAAGTTTGCATGCTATCTGCCTCAATGGAAAAGGGTGCAGGGTAATCACACATCGTGAGCCCCATGCCCGAAAATAGGCCTAATCCAATTTTACCACCCAAAAGTTCCACATACACAAATTTTTGAAAGTGCCAGGACAGGTTGATTTAGCTGTTATAAAAGCATATGGGATTCTTGGCTTTTAAATTTAAGGCATAGAGTACAAAAACAAGGAAGCTATGCTAAAACCTTAGAAATCATTCATCAGGCCTCAGCTGGAGAATTGAGTCCAATTCTGGGCATCACATTTTAGAAAGAGTGTCAGGGGCTTGGAAAGTGTGCAGAAGGAGTTTAACAGAATGATATCAGGGAAATGGTTAAATTATATGGAGAAATTAGAGAAACTAGATTGCTCTCATTAGAGCAGAAAAGTTTAAGGGGTGGTTGAATGGAGATGCTCAAAATTATGCATGATTTTAATAGAGTAAATAAGGAGAAACTCTTTTTTCTCACAGGAGGGTGAGTAACCAAAGGGCACAGTTTAAGATAATTGGCAAAAGAACCAGAGAGAATTTGAGGAGTTTTTTTTTTACACATCGAGTTGTTATGATTTGGAATTCACTCCTTGAAACAGTGGTGGAAACAGATTCAATAGTGATGGCTTTACAAGAGGTCGGGAGTCAATCAGAGGCCAGAAAATGAGGCTGGGGTTTAATCAGGTTGTCAGCAAAAGAGACCGGGAGAGCTGATCAGGGGTCTTGAGAGGAGGCTCAAGAGCTGATAGATTGGGAGAGGGAGTTGGGTGTTGGGGTGTAGTTTCAGAATTCAGGAATGGTGGCATTCATGAGAAGGATTAAATGTGGGTTCCAGAGGAGCAGGAGCACTTAATTTCAGGTAAGTAATTTACCTTCTTGTTGCAGGTGATCCCTAGAGCTGGTTTCCCATAGTACAGCTCACGATGACACGGGCTGCCTCAGGACAAACCAATCTTGGAGAGGGAACCTCAAAAAGGTATTAGGCTCCCCAACTGCATTTGCTAAAGTCTAACACGTGTTTCAAGCGTAGGTGAAAATTGTCTTTTCTTTGTACTCAATATGGTGGTGGCACACTTCTGGCTGGAAATGTGCACACTTTTCCTGCTTGCCATACTTGGGCTTTAGTAGTCTAGGCTGTGCTTGAAAAACACTTGCTTCATGAACCAATTTCTAGGCCTGAGTCTTAAACAGCAAGGTGAGTGTAATCATATTTTATATTTTGAAAAAGATAGAAAGAACCATAATATGCTTTGTTCTAAACCCTCCTACTGGATAGACAAAGTTCAAAACTGGACAATTTAGGGTTTTTTAAGTGAAATGTTTGTGACTGAAGACAGACAGACAGATAAAACCGTAGAAAGTACTCAGTCTGATCGTTTGGGACCCAGGCACATGGCTTTGTGACACTAACAAAAAAATCCAATTGTCTCCACCCCACTATAATTTATAGGAGCACATAGGTTATCCTCATAAGCTCCATTCCCCTACTAACCTAATGATTCCAATCGCTGCATTAGTAATATTTGTACCTTCAGGTGTTGAAACTCATACCATGCAACACTTAAGACTGTAAATAAATACTAAACTGCTTAATATTAATGAATGACTTTCTGAACTTCTTCCATTCCTTTTTCTTTCATATTCACCTATTATATCAGCTCCTTTTAACCTTCATCAGTTTGAGAGGGCTAACCAAAAGGCCATTGACACAGCTTAAATTATCAATAATAATAATAAAAAATGATAAATTGCTGCAAAATAAAGTGCATTTGTTCTAATAAGCCAGTTATTAAATCATCAATAATTATTTACCTCAGAATAGTCAGTGATTTATGTTGCCTATACAATAACCTTATTGAATTGATTCATTTAAATTGCCATGAATATTTTAAAATAACCTTTCTATAGTTTAGGTCAAGGGAAGGTGAAGGGAAGGTGTTCATATTGTAGAATCCGCTTCTTTAGTCTCCTTTATATTGTGCAAACTCTCCCAAATGGAACAAGCCTACAGTGCACTAAGCTTCCTGGTTTTCAGGAATCCACTCCAGTTACATTGTAAAGTGAATTTCACAGCACCCATGCAATCCAATTGCATTGTTGGCATAAACAGGCAGTTCAACAATTGGCCCATTGGCAGCAAAACAGAAAAGTCTGCAGCAGTTCACACAAATTATTGCATAGACAAAATAAATCTTTGTTGACTATTAAAAACACAATATTTATTGGTGACTTATCATCAGTGGTACCCTTTGCAACCGAAGGCAACAGCGCACCTCATTTATATTTAAGTAATGTTGCTGAAGTCAGGGTAGCACAATGCGATGGAAGAGGCATAAGTTCCAATCTGGAATTTCAATACTCTGAATGGAGAACAGGGCTATCATGGAGCCCAAGGTTGATCTCTGAGATGAGAGTTGAAAACTTGCAGATCCACAATTGATAATATTTTCCAATAAAAAGTTATGCCATGTGCTGGAATATGCGCAAGGATAATTGCTTGTAAGATTACCAACCTGTGTAAATAAAGGAGTTCTGAAGAAGGGTCACTGACCTGAAACGTTAACTCTGCTTCTCTCTCCACAGATGCTGCCGACCTGCTGAGTACTTCCAGCGTTTTTTGTTTTAATTTTAAATAAAGGACTGGATTCTTATTATTGTGTTTTCCACTCTGTTTAAATCCAGCAAAGAAATCCTGCAGCACAAACATTATTTTCTTGGTGCTGATAGGAATTTAATCATTTTCCTGAGGATATATAAGTTAGATGCAGACTTCCTTCTCTTGTTGTCTGTGTATGCTATTATTTTTGGGGCGGGGTGGGCGATGAAAAACATTACACTGAACAGGCCTCATTATGTATATGCCAATGAGAGAAGTAAGAAATCAGAG
The DNA here is from genome assembly GCF_036365525.1 of Heterodontus francisci. Classification (NCBI taxonomy): domain Eukaryota; kingdom Metazoa; phylum Chordata; class Chondrichthyes; order Heterodontiformes; family Heterodontidae; genus Heterodontus; species Heterodontus francisci. The sequence goes on along the minus strand of NC_090371.1, from coordinate 70,869,217 downwards.
GGTATTGCTGAAAATAGAGACATGTTGTCAAAGCTTTTCGTCTTGCACTCATCAGAACAGGCAAGATGAAAAGCTTCAACAACATGTCTCTATTTTCAGCAATACTCCAGTTCTGTACTACTAAATGACTATTTTTCCCCTGCACATAGCTTACATTTGAACATGCAAACAAAAATATTAAAGTCTGCAAAATAATTTGAAAACTGTACAACAGTAATTATTCATGGGCATATAATTAAAGCAATAAGTAGTTTCATTGCAAACTGTTGTAAATCCATTCCATCTTTGAAATGCTAATTCTTTTTTCAAAACTGAATTTGAAACATTATTCTTTTTTCTGCTACTCCCATTCCAGCCAATTAAGCACTCCAGTGCACATCATTTAATTTTACATTGTTCTCAAATAAAAATAGAATATTCTGGAAGTGCAAGTGAAAGAGAGAGTTAGGTTAATGTTCTGTTGGGGTCTCACATCTGAAGTTCCTTCTCTTGTCCCCTTTGAATAAATTTGTGGTGACCTTCACGGGATTAGTTCCAGTTAGATGGATTGGGGAAATGTTTAACAGTCTGGTGAGTGGGAAACCACACCTGTGAAATAACCAGCCTGATGTTCCTTCCATTTCAATGAATGAAAGAAAGCAAAAACAGGTTCCTTTTTTTGTGTGAGGTCTGATCCATGTGATTTTAACAACATTCACTGTAATTCACTGAGCCTGGGCAATTCGTTATGTCCAGGTGATTCAGTGATCCTGGGTGATTCAGTGATCTGGGAAGTTGACTGGGTCTGGCTCGCTGCATCCGGGTGGTTCAGTGCTGATTCAGCATTCCCAGGAGATTCAGCGACCCCGGGCGTTTTGGTGTCGACGGGTGATTCTGCGTCCGTGGAAATTCAGCTGTCCGACTGTCCCCAGGTGTTTCAGTGTCCCCAGCTGATTCAGCATGGCTGGATGATTCACCGTTCCTGGCAGTTCAGCTGTCCGGTGATTCAGTGTTCCTGGGTGATTCACTGGCCTGGATTTTACCAGCCCCCCGACGTCGGGGGTCGTGGGGTGGGGGAGTGGGCAGAAAATACCTCCGGGAGAGGCCCACGATGGGCCTTGATGCCGGGAAGGCCGTGCTCCATTTTCCCGTCAGCGGCGAGGCCTCGTGGCGGCCCACCCGCCACTCGGTGACGGAGACTTAATTTAAATATTAGAATGAATGGTAATTAATGAATAATTACTTACTTATCGCGACGGCTGTCCCACACTGATATTCCGGCCAGTTACCGGAACTCCCGCGCCTTCGGATCTCCATTTGGAGATCCGAGGTGGAACGCAGGTGGGGAGGGGGGAGGAGTGAAGTATTCAAGGTGGGAGGGAGTGGCAAAAACTAACGTAATTGGTTGAGGGGCTGGTGGGAAGGGGTTGAAGGTTATAGTAAACCAGAGCAGTAGGACAGCCAGTGAAATAAATGAGGGGGAACTAGTAAATAAGGCCAGTAAGACTAAGAGGAAGAGCAGGCAGGGAGATGTTGTGGAGCACAGCAGGACTGGTGGTCTGAAGTGCATTTGTTTCAATGCAAGAAGTATAACAGGTAAGGCAGATGAACTTAGAGCTTGGATTAGTACTTGGAACGATGATGTTGTTGCTATTACAGAGACTTGGTTGAGGCAAGGACAGGATTGGCAGCTAAACGTTCCAGGATTTAGAAGCTTCAGGCGGGATAGAGGGGGATGTAAAAGGGGTGGGGGAGTTGCATTACTTGTTAAGGAGAATATCACAGCTGTACTGCGGGAGGACACCTCGGAGGGGTCGTGCAGTGAGGCAATATGGGTGGAGGTCAGGAATCGGAAGGGTGCAGTCACGATGTTGGGGGTTTTCTACAGGCCTCCCAACAGCCAGCGGGAGGTAGAGGAGAAGATATGTAGACAGATTTTGGAAAGATGTAAAGGTAACAGGGTTGTAGTGGTGGGTGAGTTTAACTTCCCCTATATTGACTGGGACTCACTTAGTGCTAGGGGCTTGGATGGGGCAGAATTTGTAAGGATCATCCAGGAGGGCTTCTTGAAACAATATGTAGACAGTTCAACTATGCATGGGGCCGTACTGGACCTGGTGTTGGGGAATGAGCCCGGTCAGGTGGTCGAAGTTTCAGTAGGGGAGCATTTCGGGAACAGTGACCATAAGTTTTAAGGTACTTGTGGATAAGGATAAGAGTAGTCCTCGGGTGAAGGTGCTAAATTGGGGGAAGGCTAATTATAACAATATTAGGCAGGAACTGAAGAATTTAGATTGGGGGCAGCTGTTTGAGGGTAAATCAACATCTGACATGTGGGAGTCTTTTAAATGTCAGTTGATTAGAATCGAGGACCAGCATGTTCCTGTGAGGATGAAGGATAAGTTTGGCAAGTTTCGGGAACCTTGGATAATGAGGGATATTGTGAGCCTAGTCAAAAAGAAAAAGGAAGCATTTGTAAGGGCTAGAAGGCTAGGAACAGACGAATCCCTTGAGGAATATAAAAACAGTAGGAAGGAACTTAAGCAAGGAGTCAGGAAGGCTAAAAAGGGTCATGAAAAGTCATTGGCAAACAGGATTAAGGAAAATCCCAAGGCTTTTTACACGCATATAAAGAGCAAGAGGGTAATGAGGGAAAGGGTTGGCCCACTCAAGGACAGAGAAGGGAATCTATGTGTGGAGCCAGAGGAAATGTGCGAGGTACTAAATGAGTACTCTGCATCAGTATTCACCAAGGAGAAGGACTTGGTGGATGATGAGCCTAGGGAAGGGAGTGTAGATAGTCTCAGTCATCTCATTATCAAAAAGGAGGAAGTGTTGGGTGTCTTGCAAAGCATTAAGGTAGATAAGTCCCCAGGGCCTGATGGGATCTACCCCAGAATACTGAGGGAGGCAAGGGAAGAAATTGCTGGGGCCTTGACAGAAATCTTTGCATCCTTATTGGCTACAGGTGAGGTCCCAGAGGACTGGAGAATAGCCAATGTTGTTCCTTTGTTTAAGAAGGGTAGCAAGGATAATCCAGGAAATTATAGGCCGGTGAGCCTTACGTCAGTGGTAGGGAAACTATTAGAGAGGATTCTTCGGGACAGGATTTACTCCCATTTGGAAACAAACAAACTTATTAGCAAGAGGCAGCATGGTTTTGTGAAGGGGAGGTCGTGTCTCACTAATTTGACTGAGTTTTTTGAGGAAGTGACAAAGATGATTGATGAAGGAAGGGCAGTGGGTGTTATCAATATGGACTTCAGTAAAGCCTTTGACAAGGTCCCTCATGGCAGACTGGTACAAAAGGAGAAGTCACACGGGATCAGAGGTGAGCTGGCAAGATGGATACAGAACTGGCTCTGTCATAGAAGACAGAGGGTAGCAGTGGAAGGGTACTTTTCTGAATGGAGGGATGTGACTAGTGGCCTTCCGCAGGGATCTGTGCTGGGACCTTTGCTCTCTGTAGTATATATAAATGATTTGGAGGAAAATGTAGCTGGTCTGATTAGTAAGTTTGCAGATGACACAAAAGTTGGTGGAGTGCGGATAGTGATGAGGATTGTCAGATGATGCAGCAGGATATAGATCGGTTGGAGACTTGGGCGGAGAAATGGCAGATGGAGTTTAATCCAGACAAATGTGAGGTAATGCATTTTGGAATGTCTAATGCAGGTGGGAAGTATACAGTAAATGGCAGAACTCTTAGGAGTATTGACAGGCAGAGAGATCTGTGCGTACAGGTCCACAGGTCACTGAAAGTGGCAATGCAGGTGGATAAGGTAGTCAAGAAGGCATACGGCATGCTTGCCTTCATCGGTCGGGACGTAGAGTATAAAAATAGGCAAGTCATGCTGCAGCTGTACAGAACTTTTGTTAGGCCACACTTAGAATATTGCGTGCAATTCTGGTCGCCACACTACCAGAAGGACGTGGAAGCTTTGGAGAGGGTACAGAAGAGGTTTACCAGGATGTTGCCTGGTCTGGAGGGCATTAGCTATGAGGTGAGGTTGGATAAACTCGGATTGTTTTCACAGGAACGACGGAGGTGGAGGGGCGACATGATAGAGGTTTACAAAGTTATGAGCCGCATGGACAGAGTGGATAGTCAGAATCTTTTTCCCAGGGTGGAAGAGTCAGTTACTAGGGGACATAGGTTTAAGGTGAGAGGGGCAAAGTTTAGAGGGGATGTGCGAGGCAAGTTCTTTACACAGAGGGTGGTGAGTGCCTGGAACTTGCTGCCGGGGGAGGTGGTGGAAGCAGGTACGATAATGACGTTTAAGAGGCATCTTGATAAATACATGAATAGGATGGGAGTAGAGGGATACGGTCCCCGGAAGTGCAGAAGGTTATACTTTAGGCAGGCATCAAGATCGGCGCAGGCTTGGAGGGCCGAATGGCCTGTTCCTGGGCTGTACTGTTCTTTGTTCTTTGTTTGTTCTTTGTAAAGAAAGTTCTGGGGGGAAAGGTCGTGATCAAGTGTTTACTATTTTGGTGAGGGGAGTGGGAACGGGAATTGGCACTGTGAATAAATGTTTAATTTAATTTTTTTTTTAAAGTGCCTTTAAAAATAGAAAAGAAATGGAAGGGCCTGAAGCCCTTTAAAAATTGCGCCAGTGCCTGCGCGGAGGTGCCAGATGCCTTTGCCGGGGACAAAGCGTCTGCCCCCCCCCACATTATTGGGGTCAGGCACTCCGCCCCCACCATGTAAATGAACCGCCACGCCAAATATTGCGGCGGCTCCGCGGTGCACATCTCATGGGTGCGCTGCGCTGTTTATGATCCAATTCCGAGTGATTTACTGCACCCAGTTTATTCGATGCACCTGCTCTAAGATTGTATTCCGACTTTAAATATTCCTCAGACAGCCTGTCGGGAATGGTGCATTGCAAATTGGAGGGCTGCTCTTTTTCTAATGCAATTGTGTGGGCAGCCCATCAATCATAGTTAAACAAGGTGCAGGCGTTACATTTCTAAGTTACTTCATAACCTCACCGGAAGTGAAATAAAATTTCCACTGACGCGTCTAAACGTTTTGTCTGCTGCAACTTCCACTGAAGTTCACGCATTAGGGCGGCAGAATCTCTGAGTCATTCTTGCCGCATAACTGAAAAGGCAGACAGACACATATTTTGGATTGTATATTCTACTCAGACATAAACAAAAGGACAAATAGAAGTGTAGTCAGGCTTATGTTGAATATAAAGTAGTCCCTTGTCTGAGCAAAGTTAAAAATTCTCTCAGTTCAACAGTTCACAGATGTACCCAGTTGATGCTGAGTTTTCCCACCTTGCCTGCCTCCTGTTTGGTATGCAGTGTCAGCCTGGATATCAACTTTTGTAGTTCTCTAATGGAACTGACAGAGCTGACATTAAAGGTACTGCTGTCTACTGTGAGGAAACCCAAAATGCCAGGCCTTAAAGTTACTCTATGGAACAATTAGTTTATTGCATTTAATGTCAATTACTTGATTGGCTATTTCAATGGAGGAGAAAGGGTCGCAAACCAGGAACATTAAGGTGAATTTAAACTTCTGGATGGAAAACCAGAGGTACACTCAGCCCACCTGGGCCACCTGGCAGCTGTAGGGAGAAGCCCGGTCTGAAATGAATGGCCGGGGCAGATCACAGCTTTTGGGCCTGTGAAGATTGGGCTGCCCAGAGGCTGCCAGGCTGGCAGTTAGCTAAGTCATGGAGGGAAGGGCAGAAGGGTTTTGTGAGAAGGAGTTAGTGGGGGTAGATAAGGTGGCAGCAAGCTAAACTTTCTTTGTTGGGCTTAGAGGAGCACAAAGATAAGTTTTTGACAAGGTCTCTGCTGCCTCTCTGTCATTTTTTATTAAGTGGACATCAGCAGCAGACGGTGCACTCAGTATATGGTTAGAATTCCAATGGGGTCCCAATAACATTACAGGACACTGATTTACATCTATTCATGAATCTCCACTCTAAGTAAACCACCCAAGAAACCGCAGCGTTAAAACAGCTGAGTAGTGGGAAAAGTATGGCAAATCCACTGCCCGATCACCACATTTCTGCAGGTCAGAGAGAATTAAAATTCCCCCTCTTCATTATTTGTACACTAATATCCTCACAGTGTATTTTCAAGACCAAAATAATGGAAATATAGATATTTATTCTGAAAACTTTTTAAGTTTATTTCTACCAATACATGGACTGCTACAATTAAACTCTTTTAATGACACTACTCCCTGCATACTCTCACAAAGTGGTATTCGACAAAGGGCCTTCAGGCTACTTGATCTCATCTTTCCATAATTCCAAGATGTCTATTTTCCTATTGGACCTGTTTCTCACAAGAGATTGGTGTCCTGGGCTCAATGATCCTTTCCACAATCTCTTCCAGCGTGTATCACTGCCTTATTTAAAGAAACCTGGTGATCTCTTGGTGGGGTGGGGGCTGTAAATACCTACAGGGGTTTCCCATTTTCACTTCACCAAAATAACTGCAGATACCCTGGCAAGTGGCATTAATGAAAGCCAAGCAGGAGAAACCCTGTGGAAAATGACTCCTTTGGTATTTTAATACTACAAATCATTGTTGGATAAACTGGTCCCATGCTATTACCAATAGCACCTCTTATTAGGCTATATCTTTGAAAATAACAGAAAAGTCCCATCTCAGTTTTGTTATTCTAAGGGGATGATTTTTTATTTTGCGAAGTGTCTTGAAAACAGTGGGGGGTCCCTGGTCCAAATCCTAGATAAGTGTTACTTAAAATGAGAATAGATTTAGTGTGGAGCTAGCCCCTAGGCCAAAAGGCTTCTTACTGTGCTGCAATATCTGAGATATCTTAACCGCAGAACGCAGATTCCTTGGGGGAAAAACAGCTGATGTAAATTTCTCGGTACCTAATGTACAAATGATTGCATCAACTGTATTGTTCCTTTGTTAAGGAGATCAGGCCATTAGTTTCTGTTCAGACATATTTTCAATATTTAGCACAATACAGCAAATTGTTGAACAAATTGTTCATCATCAGTATATTCTTCCTTCCAGCAGAAGAAATCTATCAGTTTGGTTTCTGGTATTTACACTTCCATTTTAGCGACTACTAAATTTCGCTGAATGCTTCTTATTCAATCATGAGTAAGTATCATTGTGCTAATTCTGTGTTTCTAAGCTTGTCTGCTCTTAGGTACAAAATTTGCAACTGTGAACATAGCAATATAATAAGTCTTCTTTTCTTGATAGCTATCCATCTTACTTTTAAAAATGTATAGATTCAAGCATTATGTATCTGATCTACACTTTATATCTGCTAGCATCTCTTAGGACTTTGTCCTTGGCATATCTTTTTGTATTGTGTATAAATGATATCCTTAATATTTATGCTAAAGGAAAAAATTACTTTATGTATGTCTTACTAGATAGTGCCCCATCTGTATCTGTTGTGTGTGATGTTCTTTTAACTGAAAATGTCCTCAATTTCTCAGTAGCTATCTTACTAGCACCTTATTGTTAACCTTGAGAAAAGAACAAAACAGATTCCTTTATAAAATGATCACTCTAAATAATTTATTTTAGTTGATGGTCACTGCTCAGCTATGTATCTTCCACAAGATAGCTAGGAGTGCAATTGCATCTTCTCTTGGTGCTCATGAACATGTTGAAAAACATTGTGAAACTATTCTAAAGAAGTGTCAATTTTGCTGAGAGTTCAATTCTGCTTTAGTACGCAAATTATAATAGTAATCTTCAACTATTTATGTTTGGAGTATTGCGATGATGATAATCCTGAACTAACCTGTGTTTCAACTTTCAGTTCCATAAAAAATAAATCAGTCTGTCCATTTCAAATTTCAAAGTTGATTGCTTCAGCTTATACTTCTTTAAGTAAAGTAGATTCCATCTGGTAGGGAGGTATAAATTTTGTTTTGCAATTTTTATTTTCAAAGGTTTTCACAATCTTGCAACAGAACACCTTAAGTAAGCTCTCTCCTGGCTCATCTAGTTTTTACACAAAAAATGAGATCTAACTCCAGCCTTAATTGCCTTTTTTCCAAAGTGTATGATAATTGTGATGTTGGCCTCTGCCTTTTCTGCTCCAACATATGCAATTCACTATCCATTAGTATCAGCCAGTTCTCATCAGCATTCAAATGGTTTCTGTATAGTCACTTACTGCTGAACCATACCTCTAATCATGACAACTTTATTGGCACTTGTTATAATCTTCATACTGTTTGCTTTGCTGTACTTTTTTTTCTTCTCATATTGTTTTCAATCTTTTATTCTAATTGTTCTATGTTTTATTTATACTTTCCTAACGGTATTATTATCATGTCCATTAGATCTTACTGTATGCTATCAGCTGTCATCTAAATACTGCTGTGCCGTACAAATAAATAACTATGAAGGGCATTAATGCAGGGGGATGTGGTGGCATAGTGGTACTGGCACTGGACTAGTAATCCAGAGACCCAAGCCAATGCTTTGGGGACATGGGTTTGAATCCCACCACGGCAGATGGTGAAATTTGATTTCGATTAAAAGCTAGTTTAATGGTGGCCATGAAACCATTGTCAATTGTTCTAAATACCCACCTGGTTCATTAATGTCCTTTAAGGAAGGAAATCTGCTGTCCTTACCTGGTCTGGCCTACTAAGGCGGCACAGTGGCGCAGTGGTTAGCACTGCAGCCTCACAGCTCCAGGGACCCGGGTTCGATTCCGGGTACTGCCTGTGTGGAGTTTGCAAGTTCTCCCTGTGTCTGCGTGGGTTTTCTCCGGGTGCTCCGGTTTCCTCCCACAAGCCAAAAGACTTGCAGGTTGATAGGGAAATTGGCCATTATAAATTGTCACTAGTATAGGTAGGTGGTAGGGAAATATAGGGACAGGTGGGGATGTTTGGTAGGAATATGGGATTAGCGTACGATTAGTATAAATGGGTGGTTGATGTTCGGCACAGACTCGGTGGGCCGAAGGGCCTGTTTCAGTGCTGTATCTCTAATCTAATCTAATCTACATGTGACTCCAGACCATCAGCAATGTGGCTGACTCTTAACTGCCCTCTGAAATGGCCCAACAAGCCACTCAGTTGTGAAGGGCACTTAGGAATGGACAACAAATGCTGACCTTGCCAGCAATGCCCATATCCCATGAAAGAATACAAAAAAAAAGCATATCAATAATAACAACGTACAAAATTTAATTCTTAAAAATGCTGTTTCCTTTCTTGAGCTTAGGTTTCCCAATCTGGTTAACAGCCCTTGTTTACCTCTTTCAGTTGAGAGGTGTTATTTGTTACTTTTCTTGCCCCTGCAATTAAATGCTTCACTATCACATGGAGTTCTGTCTGTCAGCTTGATAAAAACTCTGGAAAAATTCAGGAAGGACAGAAAAAGTTGAGCAGTTAAACTTGTTCATGAAACCAGGGTTTGGCTAAGAGTGCACTAATTTAACTCTGGAGTAAGCCATGTTTATAAAACTATGTGAACAAATGATTCTTCTTCCAAAGCCAAAGCTGATTTTTTGCCTCATTTTACTCCTCCAACTCTAGTCTCAATGAAATTAGTGAAGAACCACCTCCCATTACTATATTTTGTTCGACCATGGATATATCTGATCCTCCACTCTTTGGACTCAATTAAGAAATCTGGCCCTGAAGGTATTCCCCTCATTATCCTCAAAATGTTTGCATCTGTATTTCCTCATAACCTTCAATCACTCTCCAATCTCTATCAGTCCCAATCCATCGTTCATTCTCCTTGGAAATGTGTTCCTGTTTCTTAGGAAAGGTGATCCCTTTTACTCTTCTAAGGATATCCGAGTGTCCTAATAGTAGTTAACTTTCTAAAGTTATGGAAGCCGTTGCCAATTCCCAAATTATCCATCATCTTGAAAGTTCTGGCCCTAATCTATGCAATATAGTTGTTATTTTTTGGCACTGCCATTGCAAGGTGATCTTCTTATCCATTGTTATAATCTATGACCTGCTAGAGCTTTGCTCTTGACTATTATCCGATCATCTTGAAAGCAGTTGACAGGGTCTGGCATCTTAGCTCTGGCCTCAAACAAAAATTGTGTTCATAACTATTTAGTGTCCGTTCAAATCTTTCTACTGTTATTTCTACTGTTTCTCAATTAACCTAGTATTCTGCAAGTCCCTCTCATGTTGATCACTCTATTTCTTCTCATCAATGACATAATTCACTCTTCATCCAACCCAATCAATCTTCCACTGATGATTCAACTCTGTCTTCATCAAAATCCTTCAGAACACATAGGGCTGAATTTTACCCTCCTGCTGCCGGGAGCGGCAGGTGAAAAAATGGTGGCCCGCGATCTAGTGTGTGACGGCTCATCTGCATACGCTGGGCGTCCCGCCCCCCAATCACGTGGCTGGGGCGGGCTCTGTAGCGCCGGCAGCGGTATCAGCTGCCTCTGCACAGGCGCTGGTGCCATCTTTAAAAGGCAGCCAACCTTGCATTAAAGCACTGGCTGCATTATAGATTTTTAAAAAAATTCGCTCATGGAATATGGGCGTTGCTGGCAAGGCCAGCATTTATTGCCTATCCCTAATTGTCCTTGAGAAGGGGGCGGTGAGCTTCCTTCTTGAACCACTGCAGTCCTTGGGGTGTAGGTACACCCACAGAGCTGTTAGGAAGGGAGTTCAAGCATTTTGACTCAGTGACAGTGAAGGAACGGTGATATATCTCCAAGTCAGGACGGTATGCGGCTTGGAGGGGAACTTGCAGGTGGTGGTGTCCCCATGCATCTGCTGCCCTTGTTCTTCTAGGTGTAGAGGTCGTGGGTTTGGAAGGTGCTGTCGAAGGTGCCTTGGTAAGTTTCTGCAGTGTAGGTGGTACACACTGCTGCCACTGTACTTTGGTTGTGAAGGGAGTGAATGTTGAAGGTGGTGGATGGGATGCCAATCAAGTGGGCTGCTTTATCCTGGAAGGACTTGAGCTTCTTGAGTGTTGTTGGAGCTGCATCCATCCAGGCAAGTGGAGAGCATTCCATCACACTCCTGACTTGTACCTTGTAGATGGTGGATAGGCATTGAGGAGTCAGGAGATGAGTTACTCTCTGCAGAATTCCTAGCCTCTGACCTGCTCTTGTAGCCATGAAATAATTTACCTCCAACAACCACAACCATCTTCCTTTGTGCTAGGTATGACTCTAACCAGCAGAGAGTTTTCCTCCTGATTCCCATTGACTCTAGTTTTGCTAGGGTTCCTTGATGCCATACTTGGTCAAATGCTGCCTTGATGTCAAGGGCAGTCACTTTCTCACCCCTGGAGTTCAGCTCTTTTGTCCATGATTGGACAAAGGCTGTAATGAGGTCAGGAGCTGACTGGCCATGGCAGAACCCAAACTGAACGTCAGTGGGCAGGTTATTGCTGAGCAAGTGCCACTTGAGAGCACTGTCGACAACCTCTTCCATCACTTTGCTGATGATCGAGAGTAGACTGCTAGGGCAGTAATTGGTCCAGTTGGATTTGTCCTGCTTTTTGTGTACACAACATACCTGGGCAATTTTCCAGATTGCTGGGCAGATGCCAGTGTTGTAGCTGTACAGGAACAGTGTAGCTAGGGGTGGGGCAAGTTCCGGAGTACGAGTCTTCAGTACTATTGCTGGAATGTTGTCAGGGCCCATAGCCTTTGCGGTATCCAATGCCTTCAGCCGTTTCTTGATATCACGTGCAGTGAATCAGAGTGGCTGAAGACTCGTATCTGTGATGCTGGGGACCTCAGGAGGAGGCTGAGATGGGTCATCCACTCAGCACTTCTGGCTGAAGATTGGTGCAAACGTTTCAACCTTGTCCTTTGCACTGATGTGCTGGGCTCCACCATCATTGAGGATAGGGATATTTGTGGAGCCTCCTCCTCCAGTTAGTTGTTTGATTGTCCACCACCATTCATGACTGGATGTGGCAGGACTGCAGAGCTTGGATCTGATCAGTTGGTTATGGAATTGCTTAGCGCTGTCTATCACATGCTGCTTCTGCTGTTTGATCTACAAGTAGTCCTGTGTTGTAACTTCACCAGGCTGACACCTCATTTTGAGGTATGCTGGTGCTGCTGCTGGCAATCTCTCCTGCACTCTTCATTGAACCAGGGTTGGTCCCCCAGCTTGATGGTAATGGTAGAGTGGGGATATGTGGGGCCATGAGGTTACAGATTGTGGTTGAATACAGTTCTGCTGCTGCTGATGGCCCACAGTGCCTCATGGATGTCCAGTTTTGCATTGCTAGATCTGTTTGAAATCTATCCCATTTAGCATGGTGATCGTGCCACACAACACAATGGAGGATATCCTCAACGTGAAGACGGGACTTTGTCTCCACAAGGACTGTGCGGTAGTCACTCCTTCTAATACTGTCATGGACAGATGCACCTGCGATGTATAGATTGATGAGGACGAGGTCAAGTAGGTTTTTCCCTCTTGTTGCTTCCCTCACAACCTGTCACAGACCCAGTCTAGCAGCTATGCTCTTTAGGACTGAGCCAGCTTGATCAGTAGTGGTGCTACCGAACTACTCTTGGCGATGGACATTGAAGTCCCTTACCCAGAGTACATTTTGTGCCCTTGCTACCCTTAGTGCTTCCTCCAGTTGGTGTTCAACATGGAGAAGCACTGATTCATTAGCCAAGGAGGTTGGGGGTGGTGGGTGGGGTGGGGTGGCGGTGCTGGTAGGTGGTAATCAGCAGGAGGTTTCCTTGCCAATGTTTGACCTAATGCCATGAGACTTCATGGGGTCTGGAGTCAATGTTGAGGCCTCCCAAGGCAACTCCTTCTCACCTGTATATCTCTGTGCTGCCACCTCTGGTGGATCTGCCGGCTGGTGGGATAGGACTTACCCAGGGAATGTGTTGGTGGTTTCAGGGACATTATCTGTAAGGTACGATTAAGGTATGAGCAGAACGGCCAGGAGTGTCCTTCAGAAAGCTACAGCCTTTGAGAGCACCCCTGGCGACACCTGCGGCAATGTTGGACGTCCGAGGAGGTCCGAGGGAACAGTTCAGTGATGCCTCCCTGCTCATTCGCCTCCAGGCTGCAAGGGAACGGCGGGAGGTCCTTTTCCCCGATGATATCAAGAAGAGGTCCTCCTGCCTGACTGAGCAAGCCTGGACAGAGATCAAAGAGGAGATAAGCTGCCATGGGGTCATCCAATGAGACTGGGTTCAGTGTCGGAAAAGGGTCAACGATCTGATGCGCCTGGCAAGGTAAGTGACATGGTTCAAAACTGATCGGTGTGACCTGGGTGTCCTTACACGGTCTGCCACATTTGTGCCACTGCCATTTCAGAGATAAGGAAGTCAGGGAGGATAGATGGCACACGACTGGATGCATTTGTCCATCAGATCACTCCCTGTACCTCAGAGCATGTCACACCCATGACAGGGTGAGTCCGTATATCACTCAAAGCATTCCCTAGCTGTTGTTGAGGCGTCAACCGTGATGCTGCTGTTTTCCAATGTTCAAGATCTACATCCTTGCTGTTACAGGTGAAGAGGGCCCACAATATTAGGGAGGCGTCCAGGAATGGTGGCGGGATCCAGACCTGAGGTCACTCACTCAAGCAGAGGAGAAGGCACTGGAGTTAGCCGGGAGCCAAGGAGCACATGCAATTTCAGACGTGGAGCTTGGGGTCCCGGTTGAACAGTGATTATTGCCAAACACAATGATTCCAAATTTCCTTCCATATGTAGAAACTATGCTGTCATGATGGCTACAGTTGTACCATAATAATGTACCTTACCATCTGTTCTTCACCTTGTATCTTGCAGGGTGATGCTTGAGTTGGCTTTGGAGGCTCTGCAGACATCGAACACCTCTGGGGAAGTGACAGACTCAGAAGAAGCACCGTCCCATGCCACCCCTGCGCCTTCCACCAGCACAGATACTCTCACCTCGGTATTAGATTCTGGGTCACAAACTGGTGAGTGCACCACACAAACGCCTGAACAGCAGGCTGAGCCTGCAGCTGCCGAGGCCTCTGACAGTCAGAGGACTGAGGGTGGCCAGGCCCATGCTGAGCCCAGGCTGATGGTGAGCCTCTGGTATCAACAGCACAGGGAATGGTGGAGCTGCAGGGAGAGGTACAAAGAACAAAGAACAGTACAGCACAGGAACAGGCCATTCGGCCCTCCAAGCCTGCGCCGATCTTGATGCCTGTCTAAACTAAAAACCTTCTGCACTTCCGGGGTCCGTATCCCTCTATTCCTATCCTATTCATGTATTTGTCAAGATGCCTGTTAAATGTCGCTATCGTAACTGCTTCCACCACCTCCCCCAGCAGAAAGTTCCAGGCACTCACCACCCTCTGTGTAAAGAACTTGCCTCGCACATCCCCTCTAAACTTTGCTCCTCGCACCTTAAACCTATGTCCCCTAGTAACTGACCCTTCCACCCTGGGAAAAAGATTCTGGCTATCCACTTTGTCCATGCCACTCCTAACTTTGTAAACCTCTATCATGTCGCCCCTCCACCTCCTTCATTCCAGTGAAAACAATCCGAGCTTATCCAACCTCTCCTCATAGCTAATACCCTCCAGACCAGGCAACATCCTGGTAAACCTCTTCTGTATGCTCTCCAAAGCCTCCAAGTCCTTCTGGTAGTGTGGCGACCAGAATTGCACGCAATATTCTAAGTGTAGCCTAACTAAGATTTTGTACTGCTGCAGCACGACTTGCCAATTTCTATACTCTATGCCACGACCGATGAAGGCAAGCATGCCATATGCCTTCTTGACTACCTTATCCACCTGCGTTGCCACTTTCAGTGACCTGTGGACCTGTACGCACAGATCTCTCTGCCTGTCAATACTCCTAAGGGTTCTGCCATTTACTGTATACTTCCCACCTGTATTAGACCTTGCAAAATGCATTACCTCACATTTTTCCGGATTAAACTCCATCTGCCATTTCTCCGCCCAAGTCTCCAACTGATCTATATCCTCTGTATCTTCTGACAATCCTCATCACCATCCGCAACTCCACCAACCTTTGTGTCGTCCGCAAACTTACTAATCAGACCAGCTACATTTTCCTCCAAATCATTTATATATACTACAAAGAGCAAAGGTCCCAGCACTAATCCCTGCGGAACGTCACTAGTCACATCCCTCCATTCAGAAAAGCACCCTTCCACTGCTACCCTCTGTCTTCTATGACTGAGCCAGTTCTGTATCCATCTTGCCAGCTCACCTCTGATCCCGTGTGACTTCACCTTTTGTACCAATCTGTCATGAGGGACCTTGTCAAAGGCTTTACTGAAGTCCAGATAGACAACATCCACTTCCCTTCCTTCATCAATCATCTTCGTCACTTTCTCAAAAAACTCAATCAAGTTAGTGAGACACGACCTCCCGTTCACAAAACCATGCTGCCTCTCGCTAATAAGTCCATTTGTTTCCAAATGGGAGTAAATCCTGTCCTGAAGAATCCTCTCTGATAATTTCCCTACCACGGACGTAAGGCTCCCCGGTCTATAATTTCCTGGATTATCCTTGCGACCCTTCTTAAACAAAGGAACAACATTGGCTATTCTCCAGTCCTCTGGGATACCACCTGTAGCCAATGAGGTTACAAAGATTTCTGTCAAGGCCCCAGCAATTTCTTCCCTTGCCTCCCTCAGTATTCTGGGGTAGATCCCATCAGGCCCTGGGGACTTATCTACCTTAATGCTTTGCAAGACGCCCAACACCTTTTTGATAACGACATGACCCAGACTATCTACACCCCCTTCCCTAGACTCATCATCCACCAAGTCCCTCACTTTGGTGAATACTGATGCAAAGTACTCATTTAGTACCTCGCCCATTTCCTCTGGCTCCACGCATAGATTCCCTCCTCTGTTCTTGAGTGGGCCAACCCTTTCCCTAGTTATCCTCTTGCTCTTGATATACGTATAAAAAGCCTTGGGATTCTCCTTAATCCTGTTTGCCAATGACTTTTTATGACGCCTTTTAGCCCCCCTGACTCCTTGCTTAAGTTGCTTCCTACTTTCTTTATATTCCTCAAGGGCTTTGTTTGTTCCTCGCCTTCTAGACCTTACGAATGCTTCCTTTTTCTTTTCGACTAGGCTCACAATATCCCGCGTTATCCAAGGTTCCTGAAACTTGCCAAACTTATCCTTCTTCCTCACAGGAACATGCCGGTCCTGGATTCTAATCAACTGACGTTTGAAAGACTCCCACATGTCAGATGTTGATTTACCCTCAAACAGTCGCCCCCAATCTAAATTCTTCAGCTCCTGCCTAATATTGTTATAATTAGCCTTCCCCCAATTTAGCACCGAGGACTACTCTTATCCTTATCCACAAGTACCTTCAAACTTATGGAATTATGGTCACTGTTCCCAAAATGCTCCCCTACTGAAACCTCGACCACCTGACCGGGCTCATTCCCCAATACCAGGTCCAGTACGGCCCCTTCTCTAGTTGGACTATCTACA
This sequence comes from Heterodontus francisci, assembly GCF_036365525.1. Taxonomy (NCBI): domain Eukaryota; kingdom Metazoa; phylum Chordata; class Chondrichthyes; order Heterodontiformes; family Heterodontidae; genus Heterodontus; species Heterodontus francisci. The sequence continues at coordinate 70,852,817 of NC_090371.1, read as the reverse complement.
TGTTGTTTCAAGAAGCCCTCCTGGATGCTCCTTACAAATTCTGCCCCATCCAAGCCCCTAGCACTAAGTGAGTCCCAGTGAATATCGGGGAAGTTAAAATCACCCACCACTGCAATCCTGCTGCTTTTACATCTTTCCAAAATCTGTCTACATATCTGCTCCTCTATCTCCTGCTGGCTGTTGGGAGGGGTGTAGCTCACCCCCAACATCGTGACTGCACCCTTCCGATTCCTGAAATCCACCCATATTGCCTCGCTGCACGACCCCTCCGAGGTGTCCTCCCGCAGTACAGCTGTGATATTCTCCTTAACAAGTAATGCAACTCCGCCACCCCTTTTACATCCCCCTCTATCCCACCTGAAGCTTCTAAATCCCAGAACATTTAGCTGCCAATCCTGTCCTTCCCTCAACCAAGTTTCTGTAATAGCAACAACATCATAGTTCCAAGTACTAATCCAAGCTCTAAGTTCATCTGCCTTACCTGTTATACTTCTTGCATTGAAACAAATGCACTTCAGACCACCAGTCCTGCTGTGCTCAGCAACATCTCCCTGCCTGCTCTTCCTCTTAGTCTTACTGGCCTTATTTACTACATCCCCCTCAGTTATTTCTCCTGCTGACCTACTGCTCTGGTTCCCGCCCCCCTGCCACACTAGCTTAAACCCTCCCGAGTGACGCGAGCAAACCTCGCAGCCAGGGTATTTGTGCCCCTCCAGTTTAGATGCAACCCGTTCTTCTTGTACAGGTCCCACCTGTCCCGGAAGAGATCCATGATCTAGATATCTGAAACCCTCCCTGCTACACCAGCTGTTTAGCCACGTGTTTAGCTGCACTATCTTCCTATTTCTCGCCTCACTGGCACGTTGCACAGGGAGTAATCCCGAGATTACAACCCTAGAGGTCCTGTTTTTTAACTTTCTACCTAACTCCCTGAACTCCCCCTGCAGGACCCCGTCACTCTCCCTGCCTATGTCGTTAGTACCAATGTGTGCCACAACCTCTGGCTGCTCACCCTCCCCCTTCAGAATGCCCCCTGTCTGTTCAGAGATGTCCTTAACCCTGGCACCAGGGAGGCAACATACCATCCTGGAGTCTCTTTCATGTCCACAGAAGTGCCTATCTGTGCCCCTGACTATAGAGTTCCCTATAACTATTGCCCTTCTGCGCTTTGCCCCTCCCTGCTGAACAACATCTGGCAGAGGTGCCAGGGGCCATGCACACCCTTGAGTGGACAGTGGGGTGGTCCATCCATGCCATGACAGCTGCCATGTCCTAGGCATGTCAGCGCATGGCTTCATCTATGGAGTGGATGGTGACCCTCATGGAGAGAAAGATTTCACCGATGCGTGCAGGCCTGTAAGTCCTCGCATCAGCCAGGAGCTGGATGCAGCAGTGGCAAGGCGAGAGAGGGACCAGGGGCCTGGAGAGTATTCCTGCTTCTGGTCCTTCTCCAGAAAGCAGGGAGCTTCCTATAAGCCTTGAGAAGAAGGAGGAGAACCTGCACACCACATCTGGGGTCCCCCCTCAGGGTGATTTCCATGTGGACACCGGCTCCTCCGCCTCCCCGCTGGTGAGTCCAGCTCCAGCAGCTACAACACCAGAGGACAGACCTGCCATGGTGCAGGAGGCCGTCAGGCAGCCAGGGCCCTCCAGGCCTCAGGCGTGCAGAGGATGAACGCCAAAGTCATCCCAGGCCAAGGAGCATCCTGCTCAGCAGCTTGCCTCCAGTCCAGCTGCTAGCACAGAGGTAACACCTGCAAACATTTTAAAAAGACACCTTGACACAAATGGGTTTTCACGGGTTAGAGATATATGTGATATGCATTCTGATTAAAAGTGCTTTCATGTCAACCGTACCCACAACCCTGTCTGGTGCATACTGTAGGGCTCCACCGGATCTGTCGAGGCAGTGGAAGTGCATCTACGGCATGCCGATAGCCTGCTTGATAGTACCTCGGGTGGAGCAGTGGCAGGCATTGTTGCGCTCTTCTGCATTGCTGCTGGGATTCCTCACTGGCGTTAGAAACCACATCAGAATGGGGTAGCCCTTGTCCACAAGAATGCACCCCTGAATTTGAGCCGGTGCAGTGAACAGCAGTGGCAGCTGGGACTGACACAGAATGAAGGAGTCACGGCAGCTGATTGGCAAGCGGGCACACACATGCAGGAAGGCCTTTCTGTTGAGGTCTGCAACTGGTTGTTCCCTGGGAACCTTGATGACCACATGCATGGCGTCGATGACTCCTTGCACCAGTGAGAATCGCGCAATGGCCCCAAATACAATGTCCCTCTTGGGCTGACTCTCATGGTCTGTCCTGAAGCGCACATAGTCGCTGGCCCTCCTATACAAGGCATCAGTGACCTCCCTGATACAGCGGTGCACTGCTGATTGTGAAACCCCACACAAGTCTCCAGTGGATCCCTGGAATGATGTGGAGGAGACACTGTCACTTTGAGGTCCACAAGCATCGGGTGACCACCAAAGCCGAGTGGCTCCAGGTCATTGTTAAGCAGGGCGCAGAGATGTGTCACCGCCTCTCTCGACATTCGCAGCCGTCTCTGACACCAGTGCTCCGACATCTGCAGGTAAGTCATATGGGTCCTGTAGACCCACTGGCAACTCTGGGCTAGTCTGTGCCTTGGTAGCTGCTGCTGATAGCGTCTGGGAGTTTCCATATGAGCCACGCTTGCCTCTTGGTCCCACCTCCAGCAGATATGTCTCGTCACGACACGAGGATCCAGGAAGACAGCGTGGACCATGCCCATCTCTAGGCTCGAGGTGAACTCGGTTCCTTCACAAGGTCACTGGCACCTATCTGGACAGAGAGTTATGCTGATTCAGGCTGCAGCTGTGTTTCGGCACAAGCTGTATGGTATGTCCTGACATAGCCAGTCTTAGCTTTAAACGAGTGAGCCAGCCTGAGCCCCATAATATCATTCCAGTTGCCTGCTTTGGCCCACCGGCAACAGGTACTTATCACCTTTTGCATTTGTTACCTCCCGCTCCCCACATAAAGCGCTGCTGTAATTCCATTGTTCCACCCCCCCCTCCAAACATCATTGCCCGAAAGCAGGGTGAGCCCCCTAACCACCTCCCCCCCCCCACCACACACAGCCATTGGCGGGTACAGAGTGGTCCCCTTTACGGAACAAGGGTGTGGGCCCCCCCCTTAATGATTGCAGAGTTCTAACCCCCTTCACAACACAGATCAAAGTTGTCCCAGTCTCCCCCCTCAACTGCAACAAGATATAAGGTTTGACATACCCTTCCCACCCAACTACTCCAGATAAGCCCCAATTACCCCTTTTCCATCCCAACTGCACTAAGTGTACCCTTTCACACTCCAACTGACCTAGGTTCAGAATTCAACCCTCCCTCCCCCCACTGCACTGACAATGCAGAGTTGCCCCCTTCCCACCCTCCCAATTCACTACAATGCAGAGATCTCCCCTTCCCCAACTTGATGGCAGCAGCTTTCCCTCGACGGGGAAGTGAAGGCATGGCAGTGCCGGCCATCGTTCGGAAGATCAGGTTCTGCTGGTAAGATTGCTCTGGCTTCCATTTGAATATTGAAATCCGGGTTCCGCCGCAGGCCAGTGGATGTGCATGGAGCTTCTCCACTGTGTAGAAGATCGGGCCCGGCACTCCCAGTGTTGGGCTCCACGACGGGCCACTGGCGCTGCGATCTTCCGGCCTCCTCCCCCCGCCAGGGAGCCCGACGTCGGGAGCTCAACAAAATCCCGGCCATAGTGTCATGCACAGAACTACAGCTCCTCTTGTAAAGCAGTCGCTGAATTTAGTGGGTGGATGTTTAGTATTGGGTGACTAACTGCTGAGCTTTGGCCATCCTATAGTGCTTGTGGGAGGCATGTTCCATTTTAAGAATATATGGCAGTCTGTGGGTGACAAAGAGGGCAATGCTGAGCAGTGGCCATCATTACTCTTATGGAGCCCAGAGGCAGTTTTGCTTCTCGTGACCTCTCATAAATAACTTTTGCACTTACCTTTTCAGGTCTCTTCTGCCGTTTCACCAGATCTCACTGAGCCGAGTGCCCATTGAGCATGCTGTGCCCAATGGGTATTTAAAATGACATCAGTGTTTTATGTGTGTCATAGGACTCTGATTTATATAGAATAATGAAGCTGTCACCTGATTCATCTGGGCATCTTGGTCACCCAATGGAAAACCCTGGGAAATATGGTGGCATGCCCTTGCCACAGTGCTGTTAGGAAGGAGGTCCAGGAGTTTGGCCCAGCGACAGTGAAGGTACAGCATTATAGTTCCGAGTGAGAATGATGTGTGATCTGAAGGGGACTTGCAGGTGGTGGTGTTCTTATGTGCCTGCTTTCCTTGATCTTCTAAGTGGTAGAGATTGCAGGTTTGGAAAATGCTTTCGAAGGAGCTTTAGCGAGTTGCTGCAGCAGTCCATTAGATGGTACACATTAGTGCCATTGTGCGGCAGTTGTGGAGGGAGTGAATGGATGGGGTGCCGATCATGCGGCTGCTTTGTCCTGAATGGCGTCAAGCTTCTTGAGTATTGGTGGAACTGTAATCATCCAGGCAAGTGTACGCTCATCCACACTCCTGTCTTATGCCTTGTAGACGGTGGAAAGACTTTGGAGACTCAGGAGGTGAGTTGCTCGTCACAGAATTCCCAGCCTTTCACCTACTCTTGTAGTCACTGTATTTATGTTGCTGGTCCAGTTAAGTTTCTGGTCAATGGTGACCCCAAGAAGTTGATAGGTGGGGGGATGTTTAGTGATGGTAATGTCATTGAATGTCAAGCAGAGGTGGTTAAATTCTTTCAGATGTTCCTCAGGGTAGTGTCCTAGGCCCAACCATCTTCAGCTGCTTCATCAATGACCTTCCCTCCATCATAAGGTCAGAAGTGGGGATGTTTGCTGATGATTGCATAATGTTAAATTCCATTTGCAACTCTTCAGAAAATGAAGCAGTCCATGCCCGTATGCAGTAAGACCTGTACAGCATCCAGACTTGGGTAATAAATCTTACCTGGAGAGAATTGGGAGCGGAGGCTGACCTGCGAGGTATCAACTACCAGAGAGATTATAAATCCAGAACCAGGCTCGGGGCCTTTCACTTACCTGGAGAGAGTCGACAGCAGCGTCGGACGTGAGAGGAACCAACTACCAGAGGGATTATAAATCCAGATCCAGGCTCGGGGCCTTCCGCTTAACTGAGAGAGTTGGGAGTGACGGCGGACCTGTGAGGAACTTAATACCTCTAAATGCCAGAGTTTGAAGAAGAAAAAAAAACAAGCCGTGACATCACAGGAAAGCGCTGAGTTGATTGGCTGGTGAGTATTTGCTAGTTAGGGACTGAGTCTTAACAACTTGGAATGTAAATAAATTTAAAATATTAAGCAAGAGTAACTGCTGTTATTGAGTGTCTGTAAATAGCTGGAAAATTAGAAAAAAAATATTTTTTAACCCTCAAATAGCTACCTTAAAAGTGGTAAGGTTAGTATTGCAAAGGTTTAAGTTAGTGTAATTTATCAGTAATTACTAATTAGAAAGTGCTGTTTGGACAGAGTGTGAAACTGTGAATTTGGTGTGTGAGGGAGTTCAGTGACAAGGGGAAGGAGGTGCTCCTTTGTCTCTTTTCTTTTTCTTTTTCTGCCTTTTCCGCCTCCAGTATTTGGTTCTTACTTTGGTCCGGGGAAGAAGCTGATTGGTGAGTAACTGGTAAGTTATTCTACTTATTCCAATAACAATAATTAGTTTGTAAAATTAAAGTATGGCAGGGCAGCTTGGCCAAGTGAAATATGCCTCCTGTGGCATGTGGAAACTTGTGGAGGCACCATGTGCCCTTGACAACCACATCTGCAGGAAGTGTCACCTACGGCAGAAGCTTGAGCTCCAGATTTCAGAACGTAAGTGGCGGCTAGAGACACTGTGGTGCATCCACGAGACAGAGAACTGTGTGGATAGCACATTTAGGGAATTGGTTATACTGCAGGTTAAGAGTGTGCAGGCAGACAGGGAATAGGTGACCACTTTGCAGTCGAAGAGAACCAGGCAGGTAGTACAGGGGTCCCCTGAGACAATCTCGCTTGCCAACTGGTTTTTCATTTTGGATTCTGGTGAGGGCGATAGTTCCTCAGATGAGTGTAGCAAGAGCCAAGTCCGTGGCACCATGGTGGCTCAACTGTACAGGAAGGGAGAAAGGAGAGTGGAAGGGCAACCGTGATAGGGGATTCATTAGTTATGGGAACAGACAGGTGTTTCTGCGGTGGTAGATGTGACTCCAGGATGGTGTGTTGCCTGCCTGGTGTCAGGGTCAAGGATTTCACAGAGCAGCTGCAGGACATTCTTCCAGGGAGGATTCGTGTTCCAAATTGGTACCAAGGACATAGGCAGGAAGAGGGATGAAGTTCTGAAAGCAGATTTTAGGGAATTAGGAAGGAAATTAAAAAGCAGGACCTCCAAAGCAATAATGTCAGGATTATTCCCAGTGCCACATGCTAGTGAGCATAGGAATAGGAGGATTAAGTAATTGAACACATGGAGAATTGGTGCGAGAGGGAGGACATCAGATTTCTGAGGCATTGGGACCTATTCTGGGGCAGGTGGGACTTGTACAAGATGGATGGGTTGCACCTTAGCAGGACCGGGACTAACATTCTCGCAGCGAGATTTGCTAGTGTTATCGGGAAGGGTTTAAACTAGACTGGCAGGGGGTTGGGCAACTGAGAGGGAGCTCAAATTGCAGGGAAGGAAAAGTTGGTAACAGGAAATAGAAAACTAATAAGCAAAATTAGAAGACAGACAAGATGTAGGCAAACATCAAATAGGATCAGAATGAGGAAAAGTTTTAAGACAAAGTTAAGGGCACTCTATCTGAATGCACGCAGTATTCACAAGAAGGTGGATGAATTGAAGGCTCAAATAGAGGTAAATGGGTATGATTTAATTGCCATGACAGAGACTGGGATTGGGAACTGAATATTCAGGGATATTCGTAATTTAGGAAAGATAGGCGGAAGAGAAAATGAGGTGGGGTAGCGCTGTTAATAAGGGGCAAGATCAGTACATTAGTAAGAGAGGATTTTAGACATTGGTGTGTGTTGTTTATAGGCTACCAAACAGTAGTGGTAATGTTGGGCATGGTATAAATCAGTAAATTAGAGTTGCATGTAGCATTGGCAATACAGTAATAATGGGTGAGTTCAATTTACATATAGACTGGGTAAACCTAATCAGCAGTAATGCTGTGGAGGATGAATTCCTGGAGTGTGTACAAGATGGGTTTCTAGAGCCATATGTTGTGGAACCAACTAGGGATCGGGCTATTTTAGATTTAGTATAATGGAATGAGAAAGGGCTAATTAATAACCTTGCTGTAAAGGAGCCATTAGGAAATAGTGACACAATATGATAGAATTCTACGTTATGTTTGAAAGAAATAAAGTTCATTCTGAAACTAGGATCATAAATCTGAACAAAGGAAACAATGAAGGTATGAAGGACAAGTTGACTATGGTGGATTGGGAAAATACATGAAAAGATTTGATACTAGACAGGCAATGGATAGTATTTAAAGAAGTATTACATGGTTTACAACAAATAGACATTCCTCTAAGACACAAAGACCAAATGGGAAAGATGAATAAACCATGGCTATAAAAAGAAGTTAAGGATTGCATTAGGTCAAAGGAAGTGGCTTATGAGGTCGCCAGAAAAAGTGGCAAGCCCCAAAATTGGGAGCAATTTCGAATCTTAACAAAGGAGGACCAAGAAACTGATAAAGAAAGGGAAAAGAGAATATGAATGCAGGCTAGCTAGAAACATAAAGGCAGACTGTAAAAGCTTCTTTATGTATGTGAAAAGGAAAAGTTTAGCAAGGGCAAATGTGGGTCCATCACAGGCAGAGATATGAGAATTTGTGGTGGAGAATAGGGAAATAGCGGAGAGACTAAACAATTACTTTGTGTTTGCTTCATGGAGCAAGATACAGAAAATGTCCCAGAAATACTAGGGGACCAAGGGACTTGTAAAAATGAGTAACTGAGAGAAATTAGTGTCAATAAAGAGGTAGTACTCAAAAAAATAACTGGATTGAAGGTTGATAAACCCCCTGGACCAGAGGAGCTACATCCCAGAGTAGTGAAGGAGGTGGCTATAGAGATAATGGATGCATTGGTGGTTATATTTTAAAATTCTGTAGATTCTGGAAGGGTTCCTGCAGACTGGAAAGTAGCAAATGTCCCTCCACAATTTAAGAAGGGAGCAAGAGAGAAAATGGAGAACTAAAGACTTGCTAATTTGATGTCAGTAGCAAGGAAAATGTTAGAATCTATTATAAAGGTTGTAATAACTGGACACTTGGAAAATAATAAAATGGCTGGGCAGAATCAACATGGATTTATGAAAGGGAAATTATGTTTGGCAAACTTCTTGGAGTTTTTTGAGGAGATTACTTGTTGCATAGATGAAGGAGAACCTGTGGATGTGGTGTGTTTGGATTTTCAGAAGGCTTTTGATAAGGTCCCACACATGAGGTTAGTAAACAAAATTAGAGCACATGGGATTGGGGGCAATATACTAGTATGAATTGAGAATTGGTTAACAAACAGAAAGCAGAGAGTAGGAATAAATGGGTCATTCTCAGGATGGCAAGCTGTTACTAGTAGGGTACTGCAAGGATCAGTTCTTGGACCACAGCTGTTCACAATCTATATAAATGATTTGGATGTGGGGACCAAATGTAATATTTTCAAATTTGCTGATGACAGAAAACTAGGTGGGAATATAACTTGTGAGGAGGATGCAAGGAGGCGTCAAGGGGACTTGGACAGGCTAAGTGAATGGGCAAGAGCATGGCAGATGGAATAAAATGTGAATAAGAGTGAAGTGATCCACTTTGGTAGAAAAAACAGAAAGACAGATTATTTCTTAAATGGTGAGAGGTTAGGAAGTGTTGATGTCCAAAGGGCCCTGGGCATCCTTGTTCATGAGTCATTAAAAGCTAGCATGCAAGTGCAGCAAGTAATGAGGAAGGCAAATGGTATATTGGCCTTCATGGCAAGGGGAGTACAGGAGTAAAGATGTTTGCTGCAATTGTAGAAAGCCTTGGTGAGACTGCACCTGGAGTATTGTGTACAGTTTTGTTCTCCATATCTAAGGAAGGATACACTTGCCATAGAGGGAGTGCAGCAGAGGTTCACCAGACTAATCCCTGGGATGGCAGGATTGTCTTACGAGAAGAGATTGCAGAAACTGGACCTGCATTCTCTAGAGTTTCGAAGACTGAAAGGCAATCTTATTGAAACTTACAAAATTCTTATAGGGCAAGACAGGGTAGATGTGGACAGGATGTTTCCTCTGGCTGGTGAGTCTAGAAAAGGGGACACAGTCTCAGAATAAGGAGCCGGCCATTTAAGACTGAGATGAGGAGGAATTTCTTTACTCAGAGGGTGGTGAATCTTTGGAATTCTCTACCTCAGAGGGCTGTGGAAGCTCAATAATTGAGCATGTTCAAAATAGAAATCGATAGATTTCAAGGGATATGGGGATAGTGGGGAAAAATGGCATAGAGGTAGATGATCAGCCATGATCTGTTTGAATGGTGTAGCAGGCTTGATGGGCCGAATGGTCTACTCCTGCTCCTATTTCCTATGTTACTCTGCTCCTATGTTTGTAAATGGCAAGTAGGTGGCCACACAAGTGCCAGGCAATGACCATTGTCAAGAATAGAGAATCTAACCATCTCCCCCTTGACATTCAATGGATTACCATCGCTAAATCATAGGAACATAGGAAGAAAGGGACATAGGAGCAGGAGTAGGCCATTCAGCCCATCGAGCCTGCTCTGCTATCTCTTTAGATCATGGCTGATTATCTACCTCAATGCCATTTTCCTGTGTTATCCCCATATCCCTTGATGTAATTTGTATATAGATATCTATCGATTTCCAAAGTGGCTAACTTCACATTATATTCCATCTGACATGTTCTTGCTTATTCACTTAGCCTGTCCAAGTCCTCTTGAAGCCTCCTTGCATCCTCTTCACAACTTACATTCCCACCTAGTTTTGTGTCATCAGAAAATTTGGATCCAAATCATTTATATAGATTGTGAACGGCTGTGGCCCCAGCACTGATTCTTGCAGTACCCCACTCGTAACAGCCTGCTATCCTCTGTTTTCTGTCTGTTAACCAGTTCTCAATCCATACCAGTATATTACCCCCAATCCCAGGTGCTCTAATTTTGTTTATGAACCTGCTGTGTGGGACCTTATCAAAAGCATTCTGAAAATCCAAATACACCACATCCACTGATTCTCCTTTATCTATGCTACAAGTAACATTCTCAAAAAACTCCAAAGTTTGTCAAGTATGAATTCCCTTTCATAAATCTATGTTGACTCTGCTGAATCATATCATTATTTTCTATGTGCCTAGTGGTTACATCCTTTGTAATAGATTCTCACATTTTCCCTGTTACTGTCTTCTAACTAACGGGTCTGTAGTTCTCCATTTTATCTCTGCCTCACTTCTTAAATAGTAGGGTTACATATGCTACTTTCCATTCTGCAGGAATCTATAGAATTTTGAAAGATAACCATCAGTGCATCCATTATTGCTATAGCCACCTCCTTCACTTCTCGGGGATGTAGCTCCTCTGGTCCAGGGGGTTTATTGACCTTTAACCCAGCTAATTTTTCGAGTATTTTATTAACACTAATTGCTTTCCGTTCCACATTTTTACAAGTCCTTTGGTTCCCTAGTATTTCTGGGAGATTTTCTGTATCTTCCTCCATGAAGACAGACACAAAATAATTGTTCAGTTTCTCTGCCATTTCCCTATTTCTCATCATATGTTCTGCTGTCTCCATCTGTAATGGATCCACATTTATTCTTGCTAATATTTTCCTTTGCAATCCTCCACGATTGACATCCTGGGGTCTTATCATTGACCATATAAATAATTGGACCAGCCACATTAATACAGGCGGAATTGGCATGTTCTTGGGTATTGATGATAGACCTTCTGTTTTGACAAAGGATCCATACCCAAACTGTTATCTAATTTCTGCTGTCTACAGATGCTGCCTGATCTGCTGAATGTTTCAACATTTTCTGTTTTTGCTTTACATATCTCCTGAGGTATCTTTGGTTCTGAAGAGGCTCATGAAATTGGTCCTTTTCATTCAACTCATGTAGTAATATGGGAACAGCCATCAGGATTCCTATCCACCAATCTTATTAGCTGCAACTTGTAACGCTAAGACTCCAGGACCTAGCAAACTGAAGGGTTTCATAAAAGTGCAAGTACGCTGAGAAAAATAAAAACATGCAAAGTGTTCAAAGCACAAATAGAGAAATGCTCACTACAAAAAAAATTAAACTTCAACTTTCAATAAAACAGCACCAACCTCTGTTTATTTACATGTCATGTGTCCATTTCACATGGGAGAGATGTGTGCTGATGGATGCAAAGCCATCTGAAGTTGCTCATAATGTGGCCTCTTTGCTTTTCCAACATTGCACCTTGTAAAACTAGATGTGCTGCAAAGTAAGTATGTAAAGTGAGGAACCCTATTTTCTGATTTGCACCTACTGGCAGGGAGTTTCATCCCCATAGGCGGGGATTCAAAGGACCATGGCTAGTACTTGTATATGCCTGGAACCTAGTTCATACTCCTTTCAAATGCAGCAGAACATTTAAGGTAGATTTATGACTAAACATTTCCTTACAAATGTATTAAATTCTACTTCAAGTGCATCTTAATTGTATACGCTTAGCACGGAAAATTGTTAGTTGTTTTTTTTTCATTCAGTTTTTATATAGGTCTCAATGGTGATTTATTGCCTGCATACCAAAGTATCACACCTGTGATTTATTAACACTGGAAAATGTTTCCTTAAAGTAAATCAAGTTTTCCAAAGTATATATTTTGGAAGATTATATTAAATTGTAAAATAATTTTACGTGTTGGGAGATTATCAGGTTAATTTGACTATATTTAATGGAATTCAATCTCATTAAGTTATGTGGCTGAATATTGTCTTTGTCCTCTTTTCTCTTACTAATTTATGGCTCCACAGTCACCAGCATACCTTTGGGTTTTCTATATCACCATTCTTAAAGCGTAAGGCAAGACAAGCAACATGACCATATAGGGCATTACAGTCACACCTGTTCTTGTCCTCACCCAAAGCTAACATTCATGCATTTTTCAGCAAGGATCAGTGGGCAGTAATCAGGAATTGGAACACAGGCTAATTTTTCTTTCTTTTTTCACCCCCTGGAGCAGTAAACGTATTTGTAGCACCCCAACTATTGATGCGACTGGAGGGGAGATGGTGGCGTATTGATAATGTCACTGAACTAGTAATCCAGAGGCTAATGTCATTTATGAATATTATGTGTTTAACACTAGAGCTCAGGATAGAGGGAGAATATCGATCAATTGTTTTTTTTTATTCTTTCTGGGGATGTGGGTGTCACTGGCAAGGCCAGCATTTGTTGCCCATCCCTAATTTCCCTTGACCGCAGTGGCTTGCTAGGCCATTTCAGAGGGCCACATTGCTGTGGGTCTGAAGTCACATGGGAACACCACCACCTGCAAGTTCCCCTCCAAGCCACTCAACATCCTGAATTGGAAGTATATCGCTGGTCCTTCACTGTCGCTGTGTCAAAATCCTGGAACTCCCTTCCTAACAGCACTGTGGGTGTTTCTACACCCCAAAGACTGCAGGTTCAAGAAGGCAGCTCACCACCTCCTTCTCAAGGGTAAATAGGGATGGGCAATAAATGCTGGCTGAGCCATGGATGCCCACATCCCATGAACGAATAAAAAAAAGGCTAATGCCTGGGGACATAGTTTCAAATTCCACCAAGGCAGCATGTGGAATTTTATAATCAATTAGTTAATTAATTAACAAAAATCTTGAATTAAAAGCTAGTCTCAATAATAGTGCTATGAAGCTATCACTGATTGTCATAAAAACCCATCTGGTTCACTAATGACCTTTAGGGAAGGAAATTTGCCATCCTTACCTGGTCTGGCCTACATGTGACTCCAGACCCACAGCAATGTGGTTGACTCTTAACTGTCCTCTGAAATAGCCTAGCAAGCCACTCAGTTGTCAAGGGCAATGAGGGATGAATGCCTTGTCAGCAACACCCACATCCCATGAAAGAATTTTTAAAAAATGACCAATACAATTGCAGTATAGGACTGGGCAGCAGCCAGAATAATCTAAATTATGAGCTTTTAGTTGAAATATCCTTTTTACAAGTACATCCATGGCGGCACAGTGGCGCAGTGGTTAGCACCGCAGCCTCACAGCTCCAGGGACCCGCATTCAATTCTGGGTACTGCCTGTGCGGAGTTTGCAAGTTCTCCCTGTGACCGCGTGGGTTTTCGCTGGGTGCTCCGCTTTCCTCCCACTGCCAAAGACTTGCAAGTGATAGGTAAATTGGCCATTGTAAATTGCTCCTAGTGTAGGAAGGTGGTAGGGAATATGGGATTACTGTAGGGTTAGTATAAATGGGTGGTTGTTGGTCGGCAGAGACTCGGTGGGCCGAAGGGCCTGTTTCAGTGCTGTATCTCTAAATAAAATAAAAAATAAAATAAAATCACTTTCCGTCACAAGATTCCATTGAAGTTAAATGCCCACATACCATGAGTAGGTTGAGCAGCTAGCTAACTTTCAAAAGCATCCAGTCCTTCAGGTGACTTTTGAGGAAATCCCATCTTACTTTCCTGTACTAAATGTGGTCTCGAAGGAACTAATCTTCAATTCTTTTTGACCACAAGAGGCAGTGTCATGAGGTCAATAAGTGATCCGTGGTGCTAAATGTTAACTCCCCCAAAAATGGCTGGGTTGGGTGGTGGTCAAGGTTAAAATGCAAAAGATCTGAATCAGGAACCCAACCCAATCTATCCTGTGAAAGGGGGTGGAAATCCCAGTTTTTTTTTTAATTGTCTGATTTTTTTCATGGGCTCAGGTTCTTTGTGGGCTTATTTGTGCCCAGTTGGAGGCTAGTCTGTCTCATCTATCTCAGTGTACCACACCAATGTTAAAATGGGGCGACATCTTTTTAAGTTCCACTGTGTTATCATTCCTATCCCTAAAACACTCTTCATTGTTTTTATTTGTTCACGAGTTGTTGGCCATGCTGGCAACACCAGCATAAATATTGCCCATCCCTATTTACGCTCGAGAAGGTGGTGGTGAGATGCCTTATTGAACCGCAGCAGTTTGTGTGGTGTAGGTACACGCGCAATGTTATTCGCTTGGGAGTTTCAGGATTTGCACCTAGCGACAACGAAGGAATGGAGATATAGTTCCAAGTCAGGATGGTGTGTGACTTGGAGGGATATTTGCTTGTGGTGGTGTTTCCATGAAGGTACTGTTGAAGCAGCCTTGGCTAGTTGCTGCAGTGCATCTTGTAGATGGTACACACTGCAGTCACATTCCACTGGTGTTGGAGGGATTGAATGTTTAAGGTGGTGGATGGGGTACCAATCAACTAGGCAGCGTTATCCTGGATGGGGTCAAGATTCTTGAGTGTTGTTGGACCTGCAATCATCTGTGCAAGTGAAGAGTATTCCATCACACTTCTGACTTGTGTCTTGTAGATGGTGGAAAAACCCTGAAGAGTCCTGAGGTGATTTACTTGTTGCCAAATTCCCAGCCTCTGACCTGCTCCTGTAGCCACAGTATTTATGTTACTGGCCCAGGTAAGTTTCGGATCAATGCTGAACCCAGGATATTTATGGTGGGTGATTCAGAGATGGTAATCCCATTGAATGTCAAGCAGAGGTGGTTAGATTCTCTCTTGTTGGAGATGAGTATATTTAAAGTAGAGATTGGCAGATTTCTAAATACAAATGACATAAGGGGATATGATGATTCGTGTGGGAAAAAGGCATTGAAGTGGATGAACAGCCATGATCATATTGAATGGTGGGGCAGGCTCAATGGGCTGAATGTCCTCCTCCTGCTCCTATGTTCCTATGGCCATTACCTGGCACTTGTGTGGTGTGCATGTTACTTGTCTCTTATCAGCCCAAGCCTGAATGTTGTTCAGGTCTTGCTGCATGTGGGCACAGACTGCTTCAGTATCTGAGGAGTTGCGAATTGTGCTGAACACTGTACAATCATCAGTGAACATCCCCACTTCTGACCTGTGATGGCGGAAAGTCTCATGATGAAGCAGCTGAAAATGGTTCGGCCTAGGACATAGCCTGAGGAACTCCTACATTGATGTCCTGGGGCTGAGATGATTGGCCTCCAATAACCATAACCATCTTCTTTTGTGCTAGATATGATTCCAGCCAGTGCAGATTTTACCCCCTGATTCCCATTGACTTCAATTTTGCTGTTTTTTTTTGATGTCACACATGGTCAAATGCTGCCTTGATGTCAATGGCAGTCGCTCTCACCTCACCTCTGGATTTCAGAGGTGAGTACTCCGAGGGCACCTGAAATGGTGGTGCTGTCGGAAGCCTGCTGAAAATTTAAATATAAAGAAGGCCCACAGCTGTTAGAGCCATCAGTGTGGAGATAATTTCCCTTCACAGGATTGTGGCCATGGTTGTGGCCTTTTCATCCATGCAGCTCTGTGATTTGGGGATTAAGAGGAGGCTCCAATGGTCACCCTGGCCTACCGCTGGGGTGCTGCCTTCAAGTAGCTGCCAGACTCCAGCCTCAGTAGGGGGCCTGTCAAACACTGGAAGTTGTTGTCAGCTTCTGTAAATGACACCTAAATTGGCTCTTAATTGGCCGAATTGGCTGTCTGCCTCCATGGTACAGATTGCCAATTCCCATAGCAGCCCTCCCCTGGGAAACTCAACTGAAGGCAGGACAGCATCTTGGAGCCAACCTGACGCACAACGCTCTGTATTTCCCCATGGCCCCAACTCCAAAGGCGGCTCCGTGGGAACACAAGAACTAGGAGCAGAAGTAGACCGATCATGGCTGATCTTGGGCTTCAATTCCACTTTCCTGCCCTCTCCCCATATCCCTTTATTCTCTGTGAGACCAAAAATCTGTCTATCCCAGCCTTAAATACTGTTTAAGAACAAAAGAACAGTACAGCACAGGAACAGGCCATTCGGCCCTCCAAGCCTGCGCCGATCTTGATGCCTGCCGAAACTAACACCTTTTGCACTTCCGGGGCCCATATCCCTCTATTCCCTTCCTATTCATATATTTGTCAAGATGTCTCTTAAACGTCGCTATCGTATCTGCTTCCACCACCTCCCCTGGCAGCAAGTTCCAGGCACTCACCACTCTCTGTGTAAAAAACTTGCCTCGCACATCCCCTCTAAACTTTGCCCCTCGCACCTTAAACCTATGCCCCCTAGTAACTGACTCTTCCACCCTGGGAGAAAGCTTCTGACTATCCACTCTGTCCATGCCGCTCATAACTTTGTAAACCTCTATCATAGGCTCTGCCCATTCTGTTTACGCACCAATCCAGACTCCCATTTTTTTCAAAATCACAAAACCAGTCCTAAAATCCCAAACAATTCCTTTCCATTAAGTATTGGAACCCAAGGGTCTGGGAAGAATTAATGACCAGTTGCAGTTCACAAGGTACAGGTTCAAGATATCTATTTTGGTGTAAGACCACAAATTACTTCTATTAAACAAACTATAATTTCTGATATGGGACATTGAATGAAGGAGTCTTGGTCCCGATGACCTGTAGAATATTGGTTTTCCCTTAATAGTCAGGGCATAGTTTTATGCACTTAGAACTAGTCGGATAAAAAGTTTCTTGCAACCAAAAATAAGGAGAATGCCTAGAAAAACTTCCCTTGCTTGGGATCAGAACACTAATTGATGTGGCAACCTGGAGTCAAAGTCAGATAGCTATGCTTTGTCCTGCAAAGCAAATAAATGCACATTGAGATCTGCTAGATTTTTTAAAACTTAAGTTAAAGATGCATTCACTAATGTAAAAAAACACAAATGATACTTGTTTAAATTCTATAAACAAATGTTACACAGTAACATCTTCAATAACTTTAAAGCAGCAATTGCTCTGCACAGAGGGCCCAGCCATGTTCCATTAGATCCACACGTCACAGGAACTGAATGCCATTTCCTTAGGACAGCACATATTCCCCCTCCCACTAACTTATTCCAAAATAGCAATAGACATGTATGATTCCTCTTAAAGAGGCTAAGGGTCCCTGCATCAGAAATTATGATGTAAGTCACAGACCTGAAACATTAACTCTGCTTCTCCACAAATGCTGCCTGACCTGCTGAGTGTTTCCAGCACTTTGTTTTTATTTTAGATAATTTTCAGAGTGCTTTGTATGGAAGGGTTGAGAAATTGCATTAGATCTATAAATGTAAGTTACTTTCCTTGAGCTTTCACATTAGAGTATTATTTGGCCAGCACAAAAGAGGCAACAATGTTCAAGGCAAATAATGGATGGAGTTTACACTGGCTGTTTAGGTATAAAAAAGTATTACACTCCCAGTATGAATTCTGAATGAATTTTCTCCATTTGTTGCCTTGTACATTATGGGCTGAATTTTATGAGGGCGCCGCTGTTTGCGGCAGCGCACCTTGATATCGGCGGGCATCCAACATGGATGCACTGTCCCTGAGCACCTGCAATATTATGCATGGGGGCTCATTTAAACTGAGGAGGCTGAGCAACCATTCCCGATGACACAGAGGGGGCGGCTGCCGCGTCCCTGGCAAGGGCGTCCGTCGCCACCATGCAGGCACGGCGCCATTTTTAAAGGGCTTTCAGCCCTTAGCAAAAATCACAATTTTAAAATGTGTATCAGTCATAATTTTTATGAAATGAAAACTGTTGGGATGGACGCCCTTCCCCAGCTCCCCCAATGGTTATTTCATTGTCCAATATAACCAAAGCATGCCTTTTTCCTGACCCAAACTTTACCCCCAACCTTCAAACTTTTGCCCTTCAACCTCTTCCCACCATCTCCACAACAATCAAAATTGTTTTCCCCACTCCCCCACCCCCTCCCACCCTGAAAATGTTATTCTTCCCCCCTCCCCTCCAGGTTCATGCCTTGGAACTACATATGGAGCTCCGAAGGCACGCGAGGGACAAACGGTGGCTGTAAAATTAGCGTGGGATGGCCGCCACCAACAGGTAAGTGAATTTGCATCTAATTTAGTATAATTTGAATAGGTATATGAAGGCCCCACAAGGCCGCACCGAGATCCCCCTGCTGCCGGTAATATGCGGCGGGCCCTTCTTGACGTCTCGGGTCAAGGCGGGCCTCTCCCCGCAGGATTTTACGGGCCTCCGCACCACCAGCCACATCGAGGGGCTGGTGAAATTCAGCCCTATATGTCAGGTAACAGTGGTGGTGGGTTGGATTTAATGGCACAAGTTCAATGGGACTGGTACAACTAGAATCAGATCAAATATCATCAGTCACTTATTCTTTAGGATAAAAGTGTAATAATTTTTAGGAACAGAAGGAAGGCCATTAGGCTAAGAGACATATGCCCTTTTGATAAATTAACTCCCCCCCCCCCCCACTCTGTTTCTCACCTTATCACTTAATCTCCCTTAATCTAATCTCTCTACAATTGCCTCTTGGCCACAGTTTTACTGTCCACTTCAATAATTTTCACTGGGAGCTTCTTTCATAAATCTATTTTTCGTCACAGTGAAAAAAATCCATGACATTCTTCTTAGAAAGACTCTTTCAGAATCATTAATCATTACGAAGCATTCAGTATCAATACCAATGCAATTTTAATACTTTGTTTTGTACTTTTATAAAAATCCTTTTCAGAGAAAATGAAGTCCAAAAACATTTTAATATATTTCTTGAGTAGACATTAATATCAATGAAACAAAAACAATATTACTATCATTGAAGAGCTAATGTACAGATAATGTACTGTCAGAATTTGTCTGATATCGTTCCTGTGAAGTGCCTGCTTATGTTAAAGGTGCTATTTAAATGCAAGATGTTATTGTTGTTTAACAATAACTAGGTCACTGATATAATTTGATTTTTCATATCAGGAGACTTTCAACTTTCCAGTTTTCACAGGGAAAAATGATATTCAAGCCATAATAAGATGCAGTCATTAGACTGCATGTGTGTGTGTGTGTGTGTGTGTAAGGGCGGGGGGGGGGGGGGGGGGGTGGGGCGGGGAGGGGAAGTAGCATTGTATATATTGGTGTTATTCCATGATTAATGAAAATCATGGAAGAAGCTAAAAACCAGGGAGTGGATTATAATCACAGCATAACCCTTCTAACTGGTGCATCACATGAGAACTGAAGCGATACAAATTAGTTATGCTTCATCAGTGACTCCAATCAATGTGCATTCTGAGGTACAACCTGCGCAGTTGAACAAGAAAATTTTTGGCATACATCTCGATACAGACAGAAAATTAAAGTGGAAATCTGTTGCATGCAATAAGCCAGGGCAGACAAAAAAAAATGAAAAAAAATCTTTCTGACAATATTCTGACCAAATATATTTTAGAATCTGTATGTTATAGTATTAGAATATTACATAAATATACACACATTTCCTAAACTTTTAAGCAGTTTTGGGAAAATAAAATCCTTGATATTCTTGAATAAAAGAAAGAGCCAATGCTTCTTCAGCAGCAACCCCAGTATCTAGAAAGATGAGCAGCAAAAACAAGGCAACACAAGTTACTCTCCAATTCACACACCATCCTGATTTGAAAATATGTCACCGTTCATTCGTCTGCGCTGGGTTATAATCCTGAAACTCCCCAACTAACAGTATTGTGGGAATACGTAAACCACATGGGCTTCAGTAGTTCAAGACGAAGGTTCATCGCCACCTTTTGAGGGCATCTAGGGATTGGCAATAAATGCCAGCAATGCCGACATCCCAAGAATGAACAATAAAAAGAGACCAGCTGTACATGAATTTTATTCCATAGAACTATAGAAAAGTTATGGCATAGAAAGAGGCCATTCAGCCCATCGTGTCTGCGCCGGCTGAAAAAACTAGCTGCCCATTCCAATACAACCTTCCAGCACCTGGTCCGCAGCCTTGCCAGTTGCAACACTTCAAGTGCAGGTCCAGATACCTTTTAAATGAGTTTTGAAGGTTTCTGCCTCCACCACTGATCTGGGCAGTGAATTGCAAACATCCACCACCCTCTGGATGAAAAAGTTTTTCCTCATGTCCCCTCTAATCCTTCTACAAATCACCTTAAATCTGTGCCATCTGGTAATTGACCTCTCCGCTAGGGGAAAACGGTCCTTCCTATCTGCTCTATCTAGGCCCCTCATAATTTTGTACAACTCAATTATGTCACCCCTCATCCTCCTCTGTTCTAATGAAAACAACACTAGCCTATCCAATCTTTCCTCATAGCTGCAATTTTCAAGCCCTGGCAATATTCTTCTAAATCTCCTCTGTACTCTCTCCAGAGTAATTATGTCCTTCCTGTAATGTGGTGACCAGAACTGTACGCAATACTCCAGCTCTGGCCTAACTCGCATTTTATACAGTTCCAGCATTACATCCCTGCTTTTGTATTCTATATCTGGGCCAATAAAGGAAAGCATTCCACATGCTTTCTTCACCACTCTATCTAACTGTCCTGCCACCTTCAGGGACCTGTGGAAATGCACTCCAAGGTCTCTCAGTTCCTCTACCCCTCTCAATATCCTACAGTTTATTGTGTACTCCCTTGCTTTGTTTATCCTCCCCAAGTGCATTACCTCACACTTTTCTGGATTGAATTCCATTTGCCACTTTTCCGCCCACTCAACCAAGCCATTGATATCATTCTGGAGTTTACAGCTATCCTCTTCATTATCTACTACACTGCCAATTTTTGTATCATCTGCAAATTTCCCAATCATGCCTCCCACATTTATGTCCAAATCATTAATATCTCCCACAAACAGCAAGGGACCCAACACTGAGCCCTGTGGAACGCCACTAGAAACCACTTTCCATTCGCATAAGCATCCATCGACCATTACCCTTTGTTTCCTGTCACTGAGCCAATTTTCGATCCAACTTGCCACATTTCCCTGAATCCCATGGGCTTTTTCTTTTTTGACCAGTCAGGTGACCATATGGCACCTTGTCAAATGCCTGACTAAAATCCATGTAGACAACATCCACTGCACTACCCTCATCAATCCTTCTTGTTACTTCCACAAAAATTCAATTACATTAGTAAGACACGACCTTCCTTTCACAAATCCATGCTGACTATCTCTGATTAATCCGTGCCATTCTAAGTGACAGTTTATCCTATCTCAGAATTGATTCTAATAATTTACCGACCACCGAGGTCAGACTGACCAGCCTATAATTATTTGGTCTATCCCTTGCTCCCTTTTTAAACAATGCTTCAACGTTCGCAGACCTCCAATCCCCTGGTACCTCATCTGTATCTAGTGAGGATTTGCAAATGACCCTGAGAGCATCCGCTATTTCCTTCCTGGCTTCCTTCAACAGCCTGGTATACAATCCATCTGGCCCTGGTGATTTAAGGATGTCAGACCCTCTAGTACTTCCTCTCTCATTATGCTTAGTGTATCTAATTTTTAAAAAATTCATTCTTGGGATGTGGGCATCGCTGGCTAGGCCAGCATTTATTACCCATCCCTAATTTCCCTTGAGAAGATGGTGGTGAATGTAAGGTAGGTACACCTACAGTGCTATTAGGAAGGGAGTTCCAGGATTTTGACCAGCGACAGTGAAGGAACGGCGATGTAGTTCCAAGTCAGGATGGTGTGTGGCTTGGAGGGGAACTTGCAGGTGGTGGTGTTTCCATGCATTTGCTGCCCTTGTCCTTCTAGTTGGTAGAGGTTGCGGGTTTGGAAGGTGCTGTCTAAGGAGCTATGGTGCATTGCTGCAGTGCATCTTGCTGATGGTACACCTGGCTGCCACTGTGCATGGTGGAGGGAGTAAATGTTTGTGGATGAGGTGCCAATCAAGCAGGCTGCTTTGTCCTGGATGGTGTCGAGCTTCTTGAGTGTTGTTGGAGCTGCACCCATCCAGGCAAGTGAAGGGTATTCCATCACAATCCTGACTTGTGCCTTGTAGATGGTGGACAGGCTTTGGGGAGTCAGGAGGTGAGTTACTCGCCGCAGGATTCCTAGCCTCTGACCTGCTGTTCTATTTATATGGCTACTCCAGTTCAGTTTCTGGTCAATGGTAACTCCTAGGATGTTGATAGTGGGGGATACAGTGATGGCAATGCCATTGAATGTCAAGGGGAGATGGTTAAATTTTCTCTTATTGGAGATGGTCGTTGCCTGGCACTTGTGTAACGTGAATGTTACTTGCCACTTATCAGCCCAAGCCTGTATATTATCCAGGTCCTGCTGAGTTTCTACACGGACTGCTTCAGTATCAGAGGAGTCGCAAATGATGCTGAACATTGTGCAATCATCAGCGAACATCCCCACTTCTGACCTTATGATTGAAGGAAAGTCATTGATGAAGCAGCTGAAAATGGTTGGGCATAGGACACTACCCTGAGGAACTCCTGCAGTGATGTCCTGCAGCCCAGATGATTGACCGCCAACAACCACATCTATCTTCCTTTCCGCGAGGTATGATTCCAACCAGCAGAGAGCTTTCCCCCAGATTCCCATTGACTTCAGTTATGCTATGGCTCCTTGATGCCATACTCGGTCAAATGCTGCCTTGATGTCAAGGGCAGTCACTCTCACCTCACCTCTTTAATTCAGCTCTTTTTTCTATGTTTGAACCAAGGCTGTAATGAGGTCAGGAGCTGAGTGGCCTCGGCGGAACCCAAACTGAGCGTCACTAAGCAGGTTATTGCTATGCAAGTGCCACTTGATGGCGCTGTTGATGACAACTTCCATCACTTTCTTGATGATTGAGAGGAGGCTGATGGGGCAGTCATTGGCCGGGTTGGACTTGTCTTGCTTTTTGTGTACAGGTCATACCTGGGCAATTTTCCACATTGCAGGGTAGATGCCGGTGTTTTAGCTGTACTGGAACAGCTTGGCTCAGGGTGCGGCAAGTTCTGGAACATAGGTCTTCAGTACTATTGCCAGAATATTGTCAGGGCCCATAGCCTTTGCAGTATCCAGTGCCTAATATTTCACACTTCTCCTCTTTAACTACAATGTCCGCATCATCCCTCTCCTTTGTAAAGACAGAGACAAAGTACTTATTAAGAACCGTGCTCACGTCTTCTGCATCCATGCATAAGTTACCTTGTACATCTCTGATAGGCCCTCCCCTTTTCCTCGTTATCCTCTTGCTCTTAATGTACTGATAAAACTGCTTTGGGTTTTCCTTGATTTTACCTGACAATATTTTTTCATGTCCTCTCTTTGCTTTCCTAATTTCCTTTTTTTACTTCACCCCTGCACTTTCTATACTCCTCAAGGCTTTCTAAAGTATTAAGATTTTTGTGACTGTTGTAAGCTTTCTTTTTCTGCTTTATCTTACCCTGTATGCTTCTAGATAACCAGGGGGCTCTAGATTTGGCAGAACGAACCATTTTCTTTATGGGGACATGTCTACACTGTGCCTGCAGAATCTCGCTTTTGAATACCTCCCACTGGTTTGCCACTTCAAGTAGCTGTATCCAATCCACTTTCACCAGACCACCTCTCAGCTTCGTGAAATTTGCCTTCCCCCAATTTAAAACTTTTACTCAACAAAGAACAAAGAACAAAGAACAGTACAGCACAAGAACAGGCCATTTGGCCCTCGAAGCCTGCACCGATCTTGATGCCTGTCGAAACTAAAACCTTCTGCACTTCCGGATCCATATCCCTCTATTCCCATCCTATTTATGTATTTGTCAAGATGCCTCTTAAAAGTTGCTATCGTACCTGCTTCCACCACCTCCCCCGGCAGCAAGTTCCAGGCACTCACCACCCTCTGTGTAAAGAACTTGCCTCGCACATCTCCTCTAAACTTTGCCCCTCGCACCTTAAACCTATGTCCCCGAGTAACTGACTCTTCCACCCTGGGAAAAAGCTTCTGACTATCCACTCTGTCCATGCCACTCATAACTTTGTAAACCTCTATCATGTCGCCCCTCCACCTCCGATTGTGAAAACAATCCAAGTTTATCCAGCCTCTCCTCAAAGCCAATGCCCTCCAGCCCAGGCAACATCCTGGAAAACCTCTTCTGTACCCTCTCCAAAGCCTCCACGTCCTTCTGGTCATGTGGCGACCAGAATTGCACGCAATATTCTAAGTGTGGCCTAACTAAGGTTCTGTACAGCTGCAGCATGACTTGCCAATTTTTATACTCTATGCCCTGACCGATGAAGGCAAGCATGCCGTATGCCTTCTTGACTACCTTATCCACCTGCGTTGCCACTTTCAGTGACCTGTAGGCCTGTAAGCCCAGATCTCTCTGCCTGTCAATACTCCTAAGGGTTCTGCCATTTACTGTATACTTCCCACCTGTATTAGATCTTCCAAAATGCATTACCTCACATTTGTCCGGATTAAACGCCATCTGCCATTTCTCCGCCCAAGTTTCCAACTGATCTATATCCTGCTGTATCCTCTAACAATCCTCATCACTGTTCGCAACTGCACCAACCTTTGTGTCGTCCGCAAACTTACTAATCAGACCAGCAACAATTTCCTCCAAATCATTTATATATACTACAAACAGCAAAGGTCCCAGCACGGATCCCTGCGGAACACTACTAGTCACAGCCCTCCATTCAGAAAAGCACCCTTCCACTGTTCCCCTCTGTCTTCTATGACAGAGCCAGTTCTGTATCCATCTTGCCAGCTCCCCTCTGATCCCGTGTGACTTCACTTTTTGTACCAGTCTGCCATGAGGGACCTTGTCAAAGGCTTTACTGAAGTCCATATAGACAACATCCACTTCCCTTCCTTCATCGATCATCTTCGTCACTTCCTCAAAAAACTCAATCAAGTTTGTGAGACATAATCTCCCCTTCACAAAACCATGCTGCCTCTCGCTAATAAGTTCATTTGTTTCCAAATGGGAGTAAATCCTGTCCTGAAGAATCCTCTCTAAGAATTTCCCAACCACTGACGTAAGGCTCACCGGCCTATAATTTCCTGGATTATCCTTGCTACCCTTCTTAAACAAAGGAACAACATTGGCTATTCTCCAGTCCTCTTGAACCTCACCTGTAACCAATGAGGATACAAAGATTTCTGTCAAGGCCCCAGCAATTTCTTCCCTTGGCTCCCTCAGTATTCTGGGGTAGATCCCATCAGGCCCTGGGGACTTATCTACCTTAATGCTTTGCAAGACGCCCAACACCTCCTCCTTTTTGATAATGAGATGGCTGAGACTATCTACACTCCCTTCCCTAGACTCATCATCCACCAAGTCCTTCTCTTTGGTGAATACTGATGCAAAGTACTCATTTACTACCTCGCCCATTTGCTCTGGCTCCACACATAGATTCCCTCCTCTGTCCTTGAGTGGGCAAACCCTTTCCCTGGCTACCCTTTTGCTCTTTATATACGTATAAAAAGCCTTGGGATTCTCCTTAATCCTGTTTGCCAATGATTTTTCATGACCCCTTTTAGCTCTCCTGACTCCTTGCTTAAATTCCTTCCCACTTTCTTTATATTCCTCAAGGGCTTTGTCCGTTCCCAGCCTTTTAGCCCTTACGAATGCTTCCTTTTTCTTTTTGTCGAGGCTCACAATATCCTTCGTTATCCAAGGCTCCCGAAACTTGCCAAACTTATCCTTCTTCCTCACAGGAACATGCTGGTCCTGGATTCTAATCAACTGACGTTTGTCAGATGTTGATTTACCCTCAAACAGCTGCCCCCAATCTAAATTCTTCATTTCCTGCCTAATATTGTTATAATTAGCCTTCCCCCAATTTAGCACCGAGGACTACTCTTATCGTTATCCACAAGTACCTTAAAACTTACGGAATTATGGTCACTGTTCCCGAAATGCTCCCCGACTGAAACTTCGATCACCTGGCCGGGCTCATTCCCCAATACCAGGTCCAGTACGGCCCCTTCTCCAGTTGGACTATCTACATATTGTTTCAACAAGCTCTACTGCATGCTCCTTACAAATTCTACCCCATCCAAGCCCCTAGCACTAAGTGAGTCCCAGTCAATATAGGGGAAGTTAAAATCACCCACCACTACAACCCTGTTGCTTTTACATTTTTCCAAAATCTGTCTACAAATCTGCTCCTCTACCTCCCACTGGCTGTGGGGAGGCCTGTAGTAAATCCCCATAAAATACAATGGGCTGGATTTTGTGGTCAGCAGCTCAGTGACAGCATTCGCTGCTGATATTGAATAAGAATACGCACAAACCTCCTGCAATCCCGATGCCGAGAATTCTGGTTGCTTTGAGAGAGGCTGTGTAGTGCAGATGTTAAAGGCTGGCAGTTGTGCCATGGCTTATAGTCACTGCTGCACAAAAGCTGTATAATGCAAGATGCTGCAATAAAAAGGCATGCGGAAATCAAATTTAGTAGACGGGTTAAAAAAAGGGTGGCACAGTGGTGCGTGGTTAGCACCGCAGCCTCACAACTCCAGCAGTTCTGGGTACTGCCTGTGCGGAGTTTGCAAGTTCTCCCTGTGTCTGCGTGGGTTTCCGCCGGATGCTCTGGTTTCCTCCCACAGCCAAAGACTTGCAGGTTGATAGGTAAGTTGGCCATTATAAATTGCCCCTAATGTAGGTAGGTGGTAGGAGAATGGTGGGGATGTGATAGAGAATATGGGGTTAATGTAGGATTAGTATAAATGGCTGCTTGTTGGTCGGCCCAGACTTGGTGGGCCGAAGGGCCTGTTTCAGTGCTGTATCTCAAAACTAAACTAAACTAAATAAATAAACATCATGACTGCACCCTTCCTATTCCTGAGCTCCACCCATATTGCCTCACCACATGACCTCTCCGAGGTGTCCTCCCGCAGTACAGCTGTGATATTCTCCTTAACCAGTAATGCAACTCCCCACCCCTTTTACATTCCCCTCTATCCCATCTGAAGCTTCTAAATCCCGGAACATTTAGCTGCCAATCCTGTCCTTCCCTCAACCAAGTTTCTGTAATAGCAACAACATCATAGTTCCAAGTACTAATCCAAGCTCTAAGCTCATCTGCCTTACCTGTTATACTTCTCGCATTGAAACAAATGCACTTCAGACCACCAGTCCCGTTGTGCTCAGCAAAATCTCCCTGCCTGCTCTTCCTCTTAGTCTTACTGGCCTTATTTACTAGTTTCCCCTCAGTTATTTCTCCTGCTGTCCTACTGCTCTGGTTCCCACCCCCTACTCCTGTTCTATCTTTGTCCTTTTCCATAATAATGCTAAATCTAACTGTACTATGGTCACTATCGCCAAAGTGGTCACCCACTGCTGCTTCATCCACTTGCCCAGCTTCATTTCCTGAGACTAAATCTAGAATTGTGCCCCCTCTCGTTGGGCTTGTTACATGCTGGCTAAAAAAGTTCTCCTGAATGCAGTTCAAGACTTTTGTGCCATCTGTGCCCTTCTCACTGTTTGTATCCCAGTTGATATTAGGGTAGTTCAAATCCCCAATTATTATTGCCCTATTGTTTTTGCACTCAGAAATTTGCCTACATATTTGTTCTTCAATCTCCCTCTCACTATTTGGGGTCCATTGTACACTCCTAGCAGTGTGGCTGCCCCTTTTTTATTTCTGAGCTCCACCCATATGGCCCCATTAAATGATTCATTTGGCATATCATCCCTCCTCACAGCTTTAATTGATTCTTTAACCAGTAATACTACACCCTCTCCTTTTTTTTATCCTCCTCTCTATCCTGCCTGAAAACTTTATATCCAGGGATGTTGAGCTGCCATTTTTGCCCCTCTTTAAGCCAAGTTCCCATTATAGCAATGATATCATGCTGCCATGTTTCTTTCTGTGCCCTCAGCTCATCGGCTTTATTTGCTTTACTCCTTGCATAAATAAATACCTTTTAACACTGTCGAATTGCTGTGTGCGTACACTTTTTAACCTTTGCTTCTTCTGTCTTTCAGAGTCACTCGCTAATTTTCTGCCTCCCGTTCCCTGCTCTGAATTTGTCCTTTCTGAAACTGCCCTCAGGTTCCCATCCCCCTGCCAATCTAGTTTCAACCATTCCCAACAGCACCAGCAAACCTTCCTGCAAGAATATTCGTCCTGGTCCTGGTCAGGTGTAGACCATCCAGCTTGTACAGTTCCCACCTTCCCCAGAACTGGTCCCAATGCCCCAGAAATCTGAAGCGCTCCCTCCTGCACCATCTCTCCAGCCATGCATTCATCTGCGGTATTCTCCTATTTCTATACTCACTAGCACGTGACCTTGGGAGTAATCCGGAGATTACTACCTTTGAGGTCCTGTTTGCTAATCTCTTTCCTAACTCCCTAAACTCAGCCTGAAGGACCTCATCCCTTTTTCTACCTATATCGTTGGTGCCAATGTGGACCATGACCTCTGGCTATGCACCCTTGCTCTCCAGAATGCACTGTAGCTGCTCGGTGATATCCATGACCCTTGCACCAGGAAGCCAACATACCATTCTGGAATCACATCTGTGACCATAAAAGTGCCTGTCTGTTCCCCTAACTATAGAATCCCCTACCACTATTGCTCTCCGTCTTTTCTCCTCCCTGCACAGCTGAGCCACCCATGGTGCTCTGGCCATGACTGTTTCTGCACTATCCCGAGGAAACCTCTCTCCCATCGCTACTCAGAACTGAATGCCGGCTAGAAAGAGGGATGCCCTCGGGGGACTCCTGCACTACCTGCCTTGTCCTTTTTGTCTATTTGGCAGCCACTCAGTCCCTCTCTGCCCGCGTTCTCTTAACCTTTGTGATGACCACCTCTTGAAATGTGCTATCCACGTATCTCTCATCCTCGCAGTTGCACCTCAGTGACTCCAGCTACTCCTCAAGTTCTAAGATTTGGCGCTCGAGTTTTTGCATTTGGTGACACTTTCTGCACATGTAGTTGTCCAGGACATGGGTAGGGTCCTGGAGTCCCCGCATGGCACATTCAATGGGTGTGAGCAGCCCTGCCATGATGTGAATTGTTTATTTACTGCACTAAAATTGGAAGTTAAATGAACACAATAAAATGGTTATAAGAAGACTGAACAAATGAGTAACCACCTACCAACTACTAGTACTTTAGCTTCTACTTAGTAGATAGACTTAAATGTTAGAGAAAAAATAAAAATCAGCAGAAAAAAGAAAATAAGAAAGTCAGAAAATACCCACCAGTAACTCATCGACTAGCTCCCTGTGCCTTGCCACTCTCTCTCCCCTCTCGAACTTTTTGTAGCTCTGAAGCCTCATGCAGCCAATCGTCTACCTGCTTCCCTGTGATGTCACACCACAATTTTTGTTTCCGAAAGCCAGCAGACTGGCGGCAGCAGCAATTAGCCCATCTCCTCTCTCGCTGATTCCCAGTGAACTCTTCCGCTTGCTCCCCCTCTCTCTCTCTCTCTCTCTCAATTAGATTAAATTGATTTTCTTAATTAATCTAGAGTTCCCCTCTTTATTGAACTCCCTCACTTACCAAACTCCCTTCTACACACTCTGTGCACTCAAGCAGCAGTCAGTGCATATCATAGCAAAAAAATTCTGTCACTGATATAAAACATTCTTTCCCTTCCTAACTCTGCACCTCAGGAAAATTACTGCTCCTAATTGACCAAAAGAGCTAATCCAGCTAGCTTCTGTGACTGCAATGTCACTTGAATGCATTTGTTCCATGAAAGATGACACATATGACATACATTATGGTGACCTCAAGATCCAACAGACACAGCAGTACAGTATGTACAGAGAAGATTTATATAGAATCCAACACTGAGAGTTTTGAAATAAAAACAGAAAGTGCCGGAAATACTCAGCAGGTCTGGCAGCATCTGTGAAGAGAGAAATAAGAGTTACTGTTTCAGGTCTGTGACCTTTCATCAGAACTGAGAGTTTTGAAATGTATGTGTGCAAGCTATTAGGTAGCATGTTTAAAGTTGCAGTATCATTTGTTTTGGAACCTTCATGGGTCCAATATTGAAACAAATTTTCAGGAAGGTACATTTGAAAGTTTCTGAACTTTATGTGATTTATTCGACAGTTCCCTTTCAAATGAATGTTTTACTTTAATGTCAGTTTCAACGGCATTTAGTTTGAAGTCATGAAACTGACCTGAAACACAAGTACTCTTTACATCATTGGCAGTAGAAATCCAGCAGCTTTAATAGAAAATATTTTTAGATCTTCTGTGTTGTACAGTACCGTAATATCACGGAAGCTTGCCACAGCTGTACATTTGCAAGCTGCTTTTAGTAGTAATTCCAGAGGATTAACCCTCGGCTTCATAAATGTGGCGTAATTCTAGAGAGATGTTCAAATTTCCACCTTATTAATTAGTAGTGTTGTAGTCCAGGCAGAGGGAGAGAATGTATGTGATTCACTGCACCGTCCAACTGGTAGTAAATAACAAGCATTAATCATATCAACAAAGTCAACAAAAGAGAGTATTGAGAAGTACCTAGTAGGCGGATGGTAATCACTCAGATATATTGTTACCAGGGGAAAGACAAAGGGGACTAGAAGTAGTCAGTGACAGTTTAAAACCTTGGAAAGTATTGCAAATTGAAATCTTGAGGCAAATAGGATGTATTAAATTGCGTCCACTCTTGCAGTTATTTAAAGTGAGAACTACTTTAACCTTCAGGTCCTTGATTTTGTGCTGTTTTCACACTCTTTGCTGCTCCAGAGATAAGGAAATGCTAACTTCTACAAGCATGTATCTATCCACAAAAAAGCAAATTGCAGCAGTACTTCAGCCTGCTCCTATATCGGTGATCTACAATCATGTCAGTTATGTAGTTTTTAAATGGTAAGTGCAATATTATTAATGATACTAATAGTCCCACTATAATAGTACTGAACAGGTGAGAAATTGGTCCCCATGTTGCTTGATTTCTGGAGTTAGATAGACCAATTCCAGGGCAGAATTTCTCATGCTCAATCTCTCCTGAAATTGTGCTGGCTACTAAGTAGGCTGCTGGTGACATCCAAGTGGCCAGCAGTCTTGCATAAAACAGGCATTAGGTCATTTGAATATGCTAATTTGATCCCCACTACCTGTTTTAGGACCCTGACGGCATAACCATCAAAATCGCCACTCAGTTTTTCCAGATCTACTTTGATCTAAAGACAAGTTCATAAGGGAACTGCTGAAGGCTACCAAAGAGCGGATACAAGGTCACAGACCTGAAACGTTAACTCTGTTTCTCTCTACACAGATACTGCCAGACCTGCTGAGTGTTTCCTGCACTTTCTGCTCTCATTTCAATTCTCTACCTTGTTCCCACTCTGACCTTTCTGACCTTGGCCTGCTTCAGTGTTCCAATGAAGCTCAATGCAAGCTCGAGGAACAGCACCTCATCTTTTGACTGTGCACTTTATTGCCTTCTGGATTCAACACTGAGTTCAACACTTTTAGATCATAAACTCTGCCCCATCTTTTTTCTTTTTTTTTCCTGGTTCTTTTTTTTATAGAGTCATAGAGTCGTACAGCATAGAAACAAGCCCTTCGGCCCACTACGTCCATGCCGACCATAATGCCTATCTATACTAATCCCACCTGCCTGCATTAATTCCATATCCCTCTATGCCTTGCTCATTCAAGTACCTGTCCAGATGCCTCTTAAATGTCGCTACTGTTCCTGCCTCCACCTCCTCCTCAGGCAGCTCATTCCAGATCCCCACTATTCTTTGTGTGAAAAATTTACCCCTTTGATCCCCTTTAAACCTCCTCCCTCTCACCTTAAATCTATGCCCTCTAGTTTTACTCACCCCTACCATGGGAAACAGACTCTGGCTATCTACCCTATCTATGCCTCTCATAATTTTATATACCTCTTTCATGTCCCCTCTCAGCCTCCTTCGCTCCAAGGAAAACAGACCCAGCCGATTTAATCTCTCTTTACAACTCAAGCCCTCCAAACCAGGCAACATCCTTGTGAATCTTTTCTGCACCCTCTCTAGCTTAATCACATCTTTCCTGTAGTGCGGCGGCCAGAACTGCACACAGTACTCCAAATGTGGCCTAACCAACGTTATGTACAACCGTAACATGACGTCCCAACTCTTGTACTCAATGTCTCGGCTGATGAAGGCAAGCATGCCATACACCTTCTTCACCACCTTGTCTACCTGTGTTGCCACTTTCAGGGAACTATGTACTTGCGCCCTAATGTCCCTCTGCTCAAGAACACTCCCCAGGGCCTTTTCTCTCTTGTTTCTTTCTTAATCTTTTTACTTTGTGTTTATACAGATGCTATCAGGCTATTCACACCTCATTCAGACACATCTTTTGTTTCTTCACTTGTCCCATAACCACTGCATTTGGCTTTGTACCATGAAACTTTTGTCATTTAATTTCTCCTGCTCTCCACCCTATCAAAGACACTCCCTTTTGTTCTTCTTCCTCTCTCCCCCCTTTCACTTACTCAAAACCTATTACATTTCTAACTTTTCCCAGTTCTGATGAAAGACCTGAAACATTAACTCTTTTTCTCCTTCCACAGATGCTGCCAGACCTACTGAGTATTTCCAGCACTTTCTGTTTCTATTCTAGGGCACTTATCTTCGGGTACATGCTCAAGGTGCAATGCTTACTTCTCAGTAGTTTTTGGCACAAGACCAATTTCATGCTGGGTACAATTTAATATTGAGAATAAAAGCAGAGTTATCAAAATTGAACAAGTCTTCGGTGTGAGATTTTCAGTTAAGATCCGAATGCCAAGGTGTGTTCTCATTGTGTAAACATCAATATTGTGAAACACAGCAAGCTGTATCTGTTATATGGGAACTACGGGACTATGGGATAACCAAGTAGCATTAATATCCGCTTATTCTCTCATCATTCTTATTCCCTTTACCTTGTCTTTCTCGCTTTCTTGAATCTTGTCTTGTTCTATTCTGGATTTCTCTTTCTCTCTTCACATCTGGTTCATCCGGTTGTGGGATGCACATGGCATCCAAACATGCAATCAACAGATAAAGCCTTGTATTAATACCGCGGGCCAGATCATTTTAATAAAGAGCTTTATTTACTGCTATGAATGCTGCTTCCACAGCATCTCTTGCTTTTTCTCACAAGAGAAAGCAAGAGAAATGTCAGGAATTATCAACAAAGTGAATAGACAGGGGTAACTACAGTCCTCAGGCAGAAGGGCAAGAGATGACAAACCTCCCTTGAGAATTCTGCTGAATGCGTGGGACAGTTGTTAAGTGATGCAGTGATGCATCATCAATAAATTTTAATTGAAACTAAAACTAAAAAAAATGTAGGTCTGTTAATATTTCAAGATGGAGACAGTCATTTTTAAAATTTATTTTTTTCTAGATGATTTACCAATAATATACCAATTGCCCCGATCCACCATTAAATAAGTGTGCACCACACCTCAGAGCAATGGAGGACTGAAATCCTTCCTGTCGATAGTTTTGGTGAAAAAGTCATTGGATGTTTCTTGGAATAGTATGGTTCTCCTTTGAGACGTGCTTCTGAATGTGTGCACAGCTTCCTGACAGGAGTCATGTCCAGAGGAAATAGACTTGTCGTCCAAAAGCCACCTGCACCTTGATGTCCTGGTTGGAATAAAGGCATCACAGAGGACAGGCATAGGATGGAAGAGTCATGACTGCTGCCAGATAGACAGAACCCTGATACATTGGTGGATTGCAAATTGGGTGATTTCGCTGATATCAACTGTTGCTTCCTGAAGGAGTCAGTGGCATAACAGTTAAGCACTATAGTGACCTTGACATCTCAAGGTAGTACTGTCCATGCCCTTGTATTGTGGCTCAAGTTGTGGCTGCAGGAGGCGACGTAGCTCGGTGACAGCCTTCTTTGTGAAGAGAAGGTGCCTGAGACATTGCTGCTCAGTCAAGTTCATTTAGCAGATGTGCTCTATGAATACAGACTGTGGATATGGCCTTCTGAAAAGTGCTGTCCTCCTCCTCTTCTAACTCCTTATGCCTGCTCCTGCTCTCTGGTGTTTTCTTTGCTGCTCTCCTTGTCCTCCAGCCCTGAAGGCAAGCCAATGAGATCACCCATGACAGCAACCAAACTGTCTGTGAAGCAGCCAGCAAATGTGCAAAGTCAGCAAAAACATGCTTTTTTTTTTGGACAAAGTGAATTTTCCATGGCAATTTAAAAATAAGCATCAAGAAATGTTAACTGGCAGCTTGGATGAGAAAGCAGCAACCAACCTGCAAGTACTGAACAGAGGAACTGACAGACCTGGGGGTTCACACATGCAAAACTTTGAAAGTGGTGCT
Source organism: Heterodontus francisci (assembly GCF_036365525.1). Taxonomy (NCBI): domain Eukaryota; kingdom Metazoa; phylum Chordata; class Chondrichthyes; order Heterodontiformes; family Heterodontidae; genus Heterodontus; species Heterodontus francisci. The sequence continues at coordinate 70,818,536 of NC_090371.1, read as the reverse complement.
ACAAATTGATAAAGTCACACAGGAGCCTTGGCTTTAGAAAGAGAGGCAGAGTACAAAAGCAAGGCATTTACACTGAATCTTTACAAATCACCCATTAGGCCTCTGCTGGAGTATTATGCCCAATTCTGAGCACGATACTTTAGGAAGGATGTCAAGGCCTTTGAATTGAGATTTTCTAGGAATGTATCAAGAATGAGGGCCCTCAGTTATGTGAAGACTAAAGAAGCTGGTATTTTTCTCCTCAGCAGAGAAGTTTAGGAGGTAATTTAATAAAAGGGTTCAAAATTATGAAGGGTTTTGATAGAGTAAATAAGGAGGAGAATCTGTTTCCACGAGCGAAAGTGTTGGTTACCAGAGGACACATATTTCAGGTAATTGGGAAAAGAAGCAGAGGGGAGGTGAGAAATTTATTATGCAGTGAGTTGGTATGACCTGGAATTCATTGCCTGAATGGGTGGTGAAAACAGATTCAATCATAACTTTCAAAAGGAATCGGATAACTATTTGCAGAGAAAAGAATACAAGACAACGGGAAAAGAACAGGGGAGTGGAGCCATTTCAAAGAACTGGTGTAGGCATGATGGGTTGAATGGCCTCCTTCAGTTCTGTAAGATTCTATGATTCTCTCCTTATCCTTTTAAATAGTGCTGCTAAGGGCATTTTCCAGCTGATTAACATCATGTTTTGCAGTGAGAGCTCAGCACGTGGCGAGTGAAATGCTGGGCACTTGAGTATTGAAATTTGAGAATTGAAAGTGCCACAGTACTTCAAATTTAAATAATATTTTAAATATCATAGATATGTGCTCTTGATGTCAGTGCATCCAACCTGACAGGTGGTGCGCTTCCAGCCAAAAATAAGCACACACTTCTCACTTGCCAATGTATACTAATGACAATCTATATTAATGAGACAGAGAGTACTGTATCTAAGTTTGCTGACGATACAAAGCTAGGTGGAAACACAAGCTGTGAAGAGGACACAAAGAGGCTGCAAAGAGATGTAGACCGGTTCAGTGAATGGCAACAAGGTTGCAGATCGAGCATAATGTGGGAAATGTGAGGTCATACACTTTGGTCGTAAAAATAGAAATGCAGAATATTTTTTAAAAGGTGTGGAACTTGTAAATTTTTATGTTCGGAGGGACTTGGGTGTACTTGTACAAGGAATACAGAAGGCTGGCATGCAGGTACAGCAAGCAATTAGGAAGGCAAATGACATTTATTGCAAGGGGTTTGGAGTACAAGAATAAAGAAGTCTTGCTACAATTGTACAGAGCTTTGGTGTGACCACACCTGGAGTATTGTGTGCAGTTTTGGGTCTCCATATTTAAGGAAGAATATACTTGCTTTAGAGGCAGTACAGTGAAGGTTCACTAGATTAGTCCCTGGGATGAGAGGGTTGTCCTATGATGAGAGGCTGAGTAAATTGGGTCTATATTCTCTGGAATTTAGAAGAGGTGATCTCATTGAAACATACAAGATTCTGAAGGGGCTTGACAAGGTTGACACGGTATCCTCAATGTGAAGACGGGACTTCGTCTCCACAAGGACTGTATGGTTGTCACTCCTACCAATACTGTCATGAACCGATGCATCTGCGGTAGGCAGATTGGTGAGGATGAGGTCAAGTATGTTTTTCCCTCTTGTTGGTTCCCTCACCACCTGCCACAGACCCAGTCTAGCAGCTATGTCCGTTAGGACTCGGCCAGTAGTGGTGCTACTGAGCCATTCTTGGTGATGGACATTGAAGTCCCCCACCCGGAGTACATTCTGCGCCCTTGCCACCCTCAGTGCTTCCTCCAAGTGATGTCCAACATGGAGGAGTACTGACCCATCAGCTGAGGGAGGGCAACTCCCTCCCGACTGTATACCACTGTGCCGTCACCTCTGCCGGTGGGACAGAACATACCCAGGGATAGTGATGGCAGTGTCTGGGACATTGTCTGTCAGGTACGATTCCGTGAGTATGACTATGTCAGGCTGTTGTTTGACTAGTCTGTGGGATAGCTCTCCCAACTTTGGCACAAGCCCCCAGATGTTAGTAAGGAGGACTTTGCAGGGTCGACAGGGCTGGGTTTGCCATTGTCAGTGCCTAGGTCGATGCCAGGTGGTCTGTCCAGTTTAATTCCTTTTTATTGGTTTCGTAGTGGTTAGATGCAACTGAGTGGCTTGCTAGGCCATTTCAGAGGGCATGTAACAGTTAACTACATTGCTGTGGGTCTGGAGTCACATGTAGGCCAGACCAGGTAAGGACAGCAGATTTCCTTCCCGAAAAGACATTAGTGAACCAGATGGGTTTTTACAACAATTGACATGGTTTCATGGCCATCATTAGACTAGCCTTTTAATTCCAGATTTATTAGCTGAATTCAAATTCCACCTTCTACTGTGGTGGGCTTCAAACCCATGTCCCCAGAGCAATACCCTGGGTCTCTGGGTTACTAGTCCAGTGACAATACCACTATGCCACTGCCTCTCTTTGGTGGCCTTGCAATGTAGGATACAGTGTTGCAAATTAGGTGGCCATCTTAAGCTGCTAGCAAAGTCATCTTTTATCTGTTGCTTTTTAAATTTCTTTAAATAATATAAATTCAGATCTCCAGTCAATGGATTAAAGAAAATAATCATTCAACAAAGCTTGCGACACCATGTAAACTAATGGAATTGATTATCAGGAGTAAATGTGAGAATTATCGATATACAACATCCTAACAATACCAGTCAACTCAGCTTTAAACAGGGAAGATGCTACCTGACCAACCTTGTTGATTTCTTTGAGAAAGTGACAACCCAGGTCAGCTATTGTAAACCATGAAATGAAAGGTTTGGACAAATTGGATCTGAGTGCATTTTTCTGCTATATACAGAACATAACCTTTTTACTAAAAGATGGGAAGAATATAGAACAGTTTACTGGCAAGATAGTGGAACAAGAAATCTTAATGGGTTTCAAGAAGAAATTGGAGAGGTTCTTGTTAAAAAATGAAATACAGGGTTACTAGAAATGCACCAAGGGAATACTGTGTATAGGTGGGCTAGATAATGTAAAGTATCGCACATACGAAGTAAAATGAGTAACATATATATTTAATGAAAGGCATTGAAATAGCTAAGGATGAATTAGAAAGAGACTTGGAAGTCAATGTTACACATGTTTGACCAATGCAGAGCAACAATCTAGAAAACTATTAGCATGTTGCAAAATAGAGTAGAATATAATTCAGAGGAAGTTGTTATCATTGCTATCCGACTGTGCCTAGCAGCTGATTGTAACTGTCTCTGTCTGGCATAAACAGGGTAGAAGTGGCCTAAAAATAGCATGGGGTTACTAATCACCCCATTTCCGTTGCCACTTCAGCTGGCACCATCTTGGTAGGGTCCTGAGGAGGGTGGCTGGAGTGCCTGCCTGTTTCAGTTGGGAGGCCACTTTTAATATGCAAATCCAGGTCCGAATTAGAGGTGCAAGTGGATACAACATAAATCACAGTAGAAGACAAAAAAAAGCATCTCAAGAATAGCAGAAAATCAAGCGGCAAAAGGGATGGAGGAACTTAAAACAATCACTATCATGAGAGAAAAAGTACTAGGAGAAGTAATGGAACTAAAGGCTGAGAGGTGTCCTGGACCTGATGGCCTGCATCCTTGGGTCTTAAAAGAAATGGCTGCAAAGATCGTGTAAGCATTGGTTGTAATTTTCAAAAATTCCCCAGATTCTGGAAAGATCCCTATGGTTTGGAAAACCACAAATGTAGCACTTCTATTCAAGAAAGGTGGAGTGGGTGGGGGGGTTGGTTCTGGGGTGGTGGCGGTGCGGTCGTGCAACAGAAAGCAGGAAACTATAGGCCAGTTAGCCTTACATCTATCATTGGGAAAATGTTAGAATCCATTATTAAGGAAGTAGTAGTGGAACATTTAGAAAATCGTAATGCAATCAGCAGTCAACATGGTTTTGTGAAAGGGAAATAGTGTTTGACAGATTTATTAGAGTTCTTTGAGGTTGTAAAAGCAGGGTGGATAAAGGGGAAACCAGCAGATGCAGTGTAATTGGATTTCCAAAAGGCATTCGATAAGGTACCACATAAAAGGCTACTGCACAAGTAAAGAGCTTATGTGTTGCGGATAATATATTAGCATGGATAGAGGGTTGGTTAACTAACAGGAAACAGTAAGTTGGGATAAATGGGGCATTTTCAGTTTGACAAACTATAAATAGTGGAGGCCACAGCGACCTATGCTGGGGCCTCAAGTACTTATGATCTATATTAATGACTTGGATGAGGGATCGAGTGTATTGTAACCAAATTTTCTGGCGATGCAAAGAAAGGTAGGAAAGCAATAATATAAAGCAAAATACTGCAGATGTTGGAAATCTGAAATAAAAACAGAAAGTGCTGGAAATACTGAGCAGGTCTGGCAGCATCTGTGGAGAGAGAAGCAGAGTTAATGTTTCAGGTCTGCTTCTCTTTCCACAGATGCTGCCTGACCTGCTAGGTCAGACAGCAAGTTGCGAGCAGGAGACAAAGTGTCTGCAGAAATATAGATAGGTTAAGTGAGTGGGCAAAATTTGGCAGATGGAGTAAATTTGTGGGAAAATGTGAGGTTGTGCACTTTGGCAGGAAGAACAGAAGAGCAGAATATTATTTACATAGAGAGAGACTGCAGAATGTTGTGGGAAAGAGGGATCTGTGTGTCCTTGTACATGAATCACAAAAGGTTACTTTGCAGGTACAGCAAGTAATTCGGAAGGCAAATGGAATGATGGCCTTTATTTCAAGGGGGATGGGGTATAAAAGTAGAGAAGTCTTGCTACTACTGTATAGGGTTTTGTTGAGACCACACCTAGAGTACTGTGTACAGTTTTGGTCTCCTTACTTCAGGAGGAATAAACTTGTATTTGAAGCAGTTCAGAGAAGGTTCACTTGGCTGATTCCTGGGATGAAGGGGTTGTCTTATGGGGAAAGGTTGAGCAGGTTGGGGCTATACTCATTGGAGTTTAGAAGAATGAGAAGTGATCTTATTGAAACATACAAGATTCTGAAGGGGCTTGACAGGGTAAATGTTGAGAAGATGTTTCCCCTCGTGGGGGAATCTAGAACTAGGTGCACTAGGGGTCTCCCTTTTAAGATGGAGATGACGAGGAATTTCTTCGTTCAGAGGGTAGTTAATCTTTGGAATTTTCTTCTCCAGGGACTAGTGGAGGCTGGATCATTGAATATATTCAACGCTGCGTTAGATAGATTTTTGATCGACAAGGGAGTCAAGGGTTATGGGGGACAGGCAGGAAAGTGGAGTTACGGCCACAATCAGACCAGCTTATTGAATGGTGGAGCAGGCTTGAGGGGCCGAATGGCTTGCTCCTGCTCCCATTTCTTGTGTTCTTAAGCTTATGTTCCTAACATGCACCACTGATGGTTCTGCATTTGCACCAAAATTGAGGAGCCCAATCAGTGGTTCTTCAAAGGACCGTTGGTTAGGCTGCTTATAAAACGGCCAAAAGAAAATGTTAACTTTTATTTCTGCAGTCCTGCTCCTCCTAGCCACACAATAATACTCAGTCCTGCTTACCACTTCATGCATAGCTATCTGGTTCACATCCCCTCCTCTCCTGTGTGAAGCTGGTCAAGCTTTTAAATAACAGCATAGTCTGATCAGGACAACATTTATGAGACAGCACTGTTGGCCTTTCTGTATATGTTATGGAGTTTGTCATTAATTGTAAAAAGTAAAGTACCTGCCATTGACAGACTGATTTCCCAAAGACAAATCTTTATTTCATAGATAATGGGCATGAGTATTGGATATTTCTGATATTGCTATTTCTTAGAATTTTGACCTAGTTGTAACAGGGGCAGAGGAAAATAAAGCTCACTGAGTAATGGGATGGGATCTATCCCAGGTTACTGAGGGAAGCGAGAGAGGAAATAGCTGGGGCCTTAACAGATATCTTTGCAGCATCCTTAAACACGGGTGAGGTCCCGGAGGACTGGAGAATTGCTAATGTTGTCCCCTTGTTTAAGAAGGGTAGCAGGGAAAATCCAGGTAATTATAGACCGGTGGGCCTGACGTCAGTGGTAGGGAAGCTGCTGGAGAAGATACTGAGGGATAGGATCTATTCCCATTTGGAAGAAAATGGGCTTATCAGTGATAGGCAACATGGTTTTGTGCAGGGAAGGTCATGTCTTACCAACTTAATAGAATTCTTTGAGGAAGTGACAAAGTTGATTGATGAGGGAAGGGCTGTAGATGTCATATACATGGACTTCAGTAAGGCGTTTGATAAGGTTCCTCATGGTAGGCTGATGGAGGAAGTGAAGTCGCATGGGGTACAGGGTGTACTAGCTAGATGGATAAAGAACTGGCTGGGCAACAGGAGACAGAGAGTAGCAGTGGAAGGGAGTTTCTCAAAATGGAGACGTATGACCAGTGGTGTTCCACAGGGATCCGTGCTGGGACCACTGTTGTTTGTGATATACATAAATGATTTGGAGGAAAGTATAGGTGGTCTGATTAGCAAGTTTGCAGACGACACTAAGATTGGTGGAGCAGCAGATAGTGAAGGGGACTGTCAGAGAATACAGCAGAATATAAATAGATTGGAGAGTTGGGCAGAGAAATGGCAGATGGAGTTCAATCAGGGCAAATGCGAGGTGATGCATTTTGGAAGATCCAATTCAAGAGTGAATGATACAGTAAATGGAAAAGTCCTGGGGAAAATTGATGTACAGAGAGATTTGGGTGTTCAGGTCCATTGTTCCCGGAAGGTGGCAACGCAGGTCCATAGAGTGGTCAAGAAGGCATACGGCATGCTTTCCTTCATCGGATGGGGTATTGAGTACAAGAGTTGGCAGGTCATGTTACAGTTGTATAAGACTTTGGTTCGGCCACATTTGGAATACTGCGTGCAGTTTTGGTCGCCACATTACCAAAAGGATGTAGATGCTTTGGAGAGGGTGCAGAGGAGGTTCACCAGGATGTTGCCTGCTATGGAGGGCGCTAGCTATGAAGAGAGGTTGAGTAGATTAGGATTATTTTCATTAGAAAGACGGAGGTTGAGGGGGGACCTGATTGAGGTGTACAAAATCATGAGAGGTATAGACAGGGTGGATAGCAAGAAGCTTTTTCCCCAGAGTGGGGGATTCAATTACTAGGGGTCACGAGTTCAAAGTGAAAGGGGTAAAGTTCAGGGGGGATATGCGTGGAAAGTTCTTTACGCAGAGGGTGGTGGGTGCCTGGAACGCGTTGCCAGCGGAGGTGGTAGACGCGGGCACGATAGCGTCTTTTAAGATGTATCTAGACAGATACATGAATGGGCAGGAAGCAAAGAGATACAGACCCTTAGAAAATAGGCGACATGTTTAGATAGATGATCTGGATCGGCGCAGGCTTGGAGGGCCGAAGGGCCTGTTCCTGTGCTGTAATTTTCTTTGTTCTTTGTTCTTTGTATGAAGCTTATGTAATTTTGAGAAAGTGTGCAATAGGTGAGAATGGGACAGCTATTGCCCTTCTAAGAAGTATTTGTCTGTCTTTGAAAATTCTGTAAGGAAAGCCTTTCAAAGGAACTCATCTTTGTATATCTAACAAAGAACAAAGAACAGTACAGCACAGGAACAGGCCATTCGGCCCTCCATGCCTGCGCCGATCTTGATGCCTGCCTAAACTAAAACATTCTGCACTTCCGGGGTCCGTATCCCTCTATTCCCATCCTATTCATGTATTTGTCAAGATGCCTCTTAAACGTCTCAATGGTTCCTGCTTCCACCACCTCCCCCAGCAGAAAGTTCCAGGCACTCACCACACTCTGTGTAAAAAACATGCCTCGCACATCCCCTCTAAACTTTGCCCCTCACACCTTAAACCTATGTCCCCTAGTAACTGACTCTTCCACCCTGGGAAAAAGCTTCTGACTATCCACTCTGTCCATGCCGCTCATAACTTTGTAAACCTCTATCATGTCGCCCCTCCACCTCCGTCGTTCCAGTGAAAACAATCCGAATTTATCCAACCTCTCCTTATAGCTAACGCCCTCCAGACCAGGCAACATCCTGGTAAACCTCTTCTGTACCCTCTCCAAAGCCTCCACGTCCTTCTGGTAGTGTGGCAACCAGAATTGCACGCAATATTCTAAGTGTGGCCTAACTAAAGTTCTGTACAGCTGCAGCATGACTTGCCTATTTTTATACTCTATGCCCCGACCGATGAAGGCAAGCATGCCGTATGCCTTCTTGACTACCTTATCCACCTGCGTTGCCACTTTCAGTGACCTGTGGACCTGTACGCCCAGATCTCTCTGCCTGTCAATACTCCTAAGGGTTCTGCCATTTACTGTATACTTCCCACCTGCATTAGACCTTCCAAAATGCATTACCTCACATTTGTCTGAATTAAACTCCATCTGCCATTTCTCCGCCCAAGTCTCCAACCAATCTATATCCTGCTGTATCCTCTGACAATCCTCATCACTGTCCGCAACTCCACCAACCTTTGTGTCGTCCGCAAACTTACTAATCAGACCAGCTACATTTTCCTCCAAATCATTTATGTTTACTACAAACAGCAAAGGTCCCAGCACTGATCCCTGTGGAACACCACGACTCACATCCCTCCATTCAGAAAAGCACCCATCCACTGCTACCCTCTGTCTTCTATGACCGAGCCAGTTCTGTATCCATCTTGCCAGCTCCCCTCTGATCCCATGTGACTTCACCTTTTGCACCAGTCTGCCATGAGGGACCTTGTCAAAGGCTTTACTGAAGTCCATTTAGATAACATCCACTGCCCTTCCTTCATCAATCATCTTTGTCACTTCCTCAAAAAACTCAATCAAATTAGGGAGATACGACCTCCCCTTCACAAAACCATGCTGCCTCTCGCTAATAAGTTCATTTGTTTCCAAATGGGAGTAAATCCTGTCCCGAAGAATCCTCTCTAATAATTTCCCTACCACTGACATAAGGCTCACCGGCCTATAATTTCCTGGATTATCCTTGCTACCCTTCTTAAACAAAGGAACAACATTGGCTATTCTCCAGTCCTCTGGGACCACACCTGTAGCCAATGAGGATGCAAAGATTTCTGTCAAGGTCCCAGCAATTTCTTCCCTTGCCTCCCTCAGTATTCTGGGGTAGATCCCATCAGGCCCTGGGGACTTATCTACCTTAATGCTTTGCAAGACACCCAACACCTCCTCCTTTTTGATAATGAGATGGCTGAGACTATCTACACTCCCTTCCCTTGGCTCATCATCCACCAAGTCCTTCTCCTTGGTGAATACTGATGCAAAGTACTCATTTAGTACCTTACCCATTTCCTCTGGCTCCACACATAGATTCCCTCCTCTGTCCTTGAGAGGGCCAACCCTTTCCCTGGCTACCCTCTTGCTCTTTATATGCGTATAAAAAGCCTTGGGATTTTCCTTAATCCTGTTTGCCAATGACTTCTCATAAACCCTTTTAGCCCTCCTGACTCCTTGCTTAAGTTCCTTCCGACTTTCTTTATATTCCTCAAGGGATTCGTCTGTTCCTCGCCTTCCAGCCCTTACAAATGCTTCCTTTTTCTTTTTGTCGAGGCTCACAATATCCCGCGTTATCCATGGTTCCCGAAACTTGCCAAACTTATCCTTCTTCCTCACAGGAACATGATGGTCCTGGATTCTAATCAACTGACGTTTGATAGACTCCCACACGTCAGATGTTGATTTACCCTCAAACAGCCGCCCCCAATCTAAATTCTTCAGTTCCTGCCTAATATTGTTATGATTAACCTTCCCCCAATTTAGCACCTTCACCCAAGGACTACTCTTATCCTTATCCACAAGTACCTTAAAACTTATGGAATTATGCTCACTGTTCCCGAAATGATCCCCGACTGAAACTTCGACCACCTGGCCGGGCTCATTCCCCAATACCAGGTCCAGTACGGCCCCATCCCTAGTTGGACTATCTACGTATTGTTTCAAGAAGCCCTCCTGGATGCTCCTTACAAATTCTGCCCCATCGAAGCCCCTAGCACTAAGTGAGTCCCAGTCAATATAGGGGAAGTTAAAATCACCCACCACGACAACCCTGTTACCTTTACATCTTTCCAAAATCTGTCTACATATCTGCTCCTCTACCTCCCACTGGCTGTTGGGAGGCCTGTAGTAAACCCCCAACATCGTGACTGCACCCTTCCTATTCCTAAGCTCCACCCATATTGCCTCGCTGCATGACCCCTCCGAGGTATCCTCCCGCAGTACAGCTGTGATATTCTCCTTCACCAGTAATGCAACTCCCCCACCCCTTTTACATCCCCATCTATCCTGCCTGAAGCTTCTAAATCCTGAACATTTAGCTGCCAATCCTGTCCTTCCCTCAACCAAGTTTCTGTAATAGCAACAACATCACAGTTCCAAGTACTACTCCAAGCACTAAGTTCATCTGCCTTACCTGTTATACTTCTTGCATTGAAACAAATGCACTTCAGACCACCAGTCCCGCTGTTCTCCACAACATCTCCCTGCCTGCTCTTCCTCTTAGTCTTACTGGCCTTATTTACTAGTTCCCCTTCATTTATTTCACTTGCTGTCCGACTGCTCTGGTTCCCACCCCCCCTGCCACACTTGTTTAAACCCTCCCGAGTGATGCTAGCAAACCTCGCAGCCAGGATATTTGTGCCCCTTCAGTTTATATGCAACCCTTCCTTCTTGTTCAGGTCCCATCTGTTCCTGAAGAGATCCCAATGGTCCAGATATCTGAAACCCTCCCTTCTGCACCAGCTGTTCAGCCACGTGTTTAGCTGCACTATCTTCCTATTTCTAGCCTCACTGGCACGTGGCACAGGGAGTAATCCCAAGATTACAACCCTAGAGGTCCTGTTTTTTAACTATCTACCTAACTCCCTAAACTCCTCCTGCAGGACCTCATCACTCTTCCTGCCTATGTCGTTGGTACCGATGTGTACCACAACCTCTGGCTGTTTACCCTCCCCCTTCAGAATGCCCCCTGTCCGTTCAGAGACATCCTTGATCCTGGCACCAGGGAGGCAACATGCCATCCTGGAGTCTCTTTCACGTCCACAGAAGCGCCTATCTGTGCCCCTGACGATAGAGTCCCCTATAACTATTGCTCTTCTGTGCTTTGTCCCTCCCTGCTGAAGAACAGAGCCAGCCGTGGTGCCACTGCTGTGGCTGCTGCTGTTTTCCCCTGATAGGCCATTCCCCCCAACTGTGTCCAAAACGGTATACTTGTTAGAGAGGGGGTCAGCCACAGGGGATTCCTGCACTGACTGCCTGCCCCTTCTCGCGGTCACCCATCTATCTGCCTGCACCTTGGGTGTAACCACTTCTCTAAAACTCCTGTCTTTGACGCTTTCTGCCACTTGCATGCTCCTAAGTGCATCCAGTTGCCGCTCCAACCGATCCATGCGGTCTGTGAGGAGCTGCAACTGGGTACACTTCCTGCAGATGTAGTCGTCCGGAACGCTGGAAGCGTCACGGAAACACACTCATGACCTGTCTCAAAGCTGCTATGTTATTTGGGTTGACTTCAACAACTCACTGTTCGTGCATGTTATAAATGACTGTAACTGTGAATAAACCTGTTTGATAGTTTAGTCGACTACAAATGTATCTGGGTTGACTGTTATTAATCTTCTTAAGTGGCAAGGCACATAATAGAGATCACATCTGTAATGCAGAAACAATAAATGGGTTTATTGTTTGCCCTGGGCATGTTAACCCAGATTACTTTGCAAACAGGCTCTTGCTCGACTCCATAGGAGGTGTGCACTTGACTATTTGCGGTGGCTTTTGAATTGGACCTGAGAAAAAATCTCTGGAAAAGCCGAAGTCACAATCATGTATACACAGAGTGAATGCACAATAAAGAAAATATGGAAACAATTCAATTGTTTTTTAATTTATTTGATGTGTTTACAAGTGTATATTTGTAGCAAAAAATGCAAAGAAATGTGAAGAAGATGTAAAAGCATTGAAACAAAAACGAATTCTGAAGAACATTGACCAGTCACTACTTATACCTACAATGCCACATTCAGAGGAACCCATACTTTTTATGGAGAAGTGACTTGCAGTGGAAAAGGAAAATAAAGAAAATTGTAAATCTACAGGAGAATGAGCAAATGAATTGCAGAAGCCAGGAATGGACAAATGAGATAGGAGGAGATGTGTGCTGGTGTCTCATAAATCCTTCATATTATAGGACTCATGAGGTGAATAAAGCAGGGTATTGTGAGTTTTCCATGGGATGTCATCACCAAACTGGCAGTGCCAATGCATCAGGTTCTTTGCAAAGAAGAGCTCTGAGGTTAATTTCCACAGGGGTTCTCTTGCTCACATGCTGGAACTTCATCAAAAACCTATGGAAACCCCAGAAAATAGGCTGGAGCTGTGAGGCTGCGGTGCTAACCACTGCGCCAATGTGCCGCCCTAATGCAGAATTCTAGTTACTTAAACTATTACCAGAAATTTCAACTTCAGCAAGGGATCTTACCAGCGGTGGTGTTGGGGGGGGTTTCTGCCGCGTGGAGAAGATGCCTTGGAAAACGAGGTTCCGTTCCTGCAGGCTTGTGGGGGTGGTCCCTCTTTCATGGGCAATTTGTGGCCCATGGAGGACCCCCACTGGGAACTACTGTACCTCCTGGGACCCCCACCCCCTGGACTGAACACCCAATATCCCACCCCGCCTCGCCAGGGCCCTCCAGACTGGCCCCGGCGACCCCGCCTCACCTACCTCTTCTCCAGGGTTCCAGCGCTGGGCCTGGGTCCGAGGCCTCTGCGGTACCGACAGTGGCCACCACTCCCAGTAGAACTGCTGATACTGCTGAGCTGCCGGCCCTGTGATTGGCCGGCCCTGTGATTGGCTGGCAGCTCATGGAGGTGGGATTCCCCTCCCGATAAAGTGTTTAAAGGAACAGGGAACATGCCTCCTTAAACTTTTACTCCAAAACACTGGAGGATCGTTCCAGGGGTCTGAAAAAATACAGAGGTGGGATTTCTCCTGACTTTTCGGCCTGACGCCGGGAGCCCCACCTCCTGTACAAAATCCAGCCCCTAGTGTAGCACTGAGCACACGGACCAGGCAGGTCCCTGCCTCCGACATTGACCTGTGATGAGTTATCTGGAATAGATGGGAGAGTTGTCATTGGTCTAAATATCCTCCACGTTAGGTAGAAAGAAAAAAAACAATGAGTCAGATATCCTGATGTTGATCACTATGCAGTAATTCTTGATGGGAAAAAGTGTGTGGAATGCAAGCATTAACATGCTCAACTTGTATGGTAACATAATTAAGGGGTCAGACTGAGTATGTAAAGGATGGTTAGGCTTTCTCTTCTTGGTGATGGTCATTGTTTAGTACTTGTATGGGTGAATGCTACTTGTCACTCATTAGCCCAAGCCTGAATGTTGTCCAGGTCTTGCTGCATGCAGGCATAGGCTGCTTCAGTTTCTGAGGAGTTGCAAATGGTACACTGTGGAGCACTGTGCAATCATCAGCAAACATCCTCACTTCTAACCTTATGATGGTAGGAAGGTTATCTATGGAACAGCTGAAGGTGGTTGGGCCTAGGGCACTGCCTTGAGGAACTCCTGTGGTGATGCTCTGGGGTTGAGATGATTGGCCTCAAACAACCACAACCATCTTCCTTGGTGCCAGCTCTGATTCCAACCAGTGGACAGTTTTCCCCCGATTCCCTTTGACTTCAATTCTGCTAAGGCTCCTTGATGCCACACTCGATCAAATGCTGCCTTGCTATCAAGTGCAGTCACTCCCACCTCACCATTGGAATTCAGCTCTTTTGTCCATATTTGGACCACAGCTGTCATGAGGTCTGGAGCCGAGTCACCCTGGCAAAACCCAAACTGAGCATCAGTGAGCAGGGTATTGGTGAGTAAGTCCTGCTTGATAGCAATGTGAACAATGCCTTTCATCACTTTGCTGATGATTGAAAGTAGACTGATGGGGTGCCAGTTGGTCAGATTAATTTGTCTTCCTTTTTGTGGATAGGACATACCTGGGCAATTTCCACTTTGTCAGGGAGGTGCCAGTGTTGTAGTTCTACTACAATACCTTGGCTAGAGGCACAGATAGTTCTGGGACAGAAGTCATCAGCACTGCAACTGAGAAGTTGGCAGTGCCCATAAACTTTGCACTCGACCATTTATTGTTATCATGTGGATTGAAAGGAATTGTCTGAAGACTGGCATCTGTGATGCTGGAGACCCCAGGAGATGAATCATCCACTCGGCACTTCTGGCTGAAGACAGTTGTCAAGGCTTCAGCCTTGTCTTTGCACTGATGTGCTGGCCTCTGTCACCATTGCGGATGGGGATGTTTATGGACCCTCCTCCTCTGGTCAGTTGTTTAATTGCCCACCACCACTCATGACTGGATATGGCAGGACTGCAGAGCTTTGATCTGATCCATTGGTTGTGGGATCGCTTCGCTCTGCCTATAAAATGCTGCATGTGCTGTTTAACATGCATGTAGTCCTGTGTTGTAGCTTCCTCATTTTTAGGTAGTCTAGTGTTGCTCCTGGCATCTTCAAGGACTGTGCAGTGGTCACTCCTACCAATACTGTTATGGACAGATACATCTGTGACAAATAGACTGGAGAGGACAAGGTCAGGTAAGTTTTTCATTATGTTAGTTGTCTCACTACGTGACGCAGGCTTTGTCTGGTAGCTTTGTATTTCAGGACTTGACCAGCTTGTCAGTAGTCAGTAGTATCAAGCCACTCTTGGTGGACAGAGAAGTCCCTCATCCAGAGTACAGTTTTGCTCGTGCTACTTTCATGCTTCTTCCAAGGTATTCAACGTGGAGGAGTACTGATTCATCAGCTGGGGCAGGGCAGTAGGTGGTAATCAGCAGGAGGTTTCCTTGTCCATGTTTGACTGATATGAGACTTCATGGGTCCAGAGTCAATGTCGAGGACTGTCATGGCCCCTCCCTCACGACTGTATAACACTGTGCTGCCACCTCTGATGGGTCGGGACATACTCAAGGATGGTGATGGAGGAGTCTGAGATTTTGAATGAAAGCTATGATTTCTAAGTATGACTATGTCAAGCTGTTGGAAATTTCCACTGAAAAAGCTGGAGACTTCATTTAAGGGCGAGTCAATTCAAAATTTATTTAATTATTCATGGTTTTTGGACACTATGGGGACGGTATTCTATATTTTCTATTCGTTCCTGGGACGTGATTTATTGCCCATCCCTATCTTCCCTTGAGAAAATGATGGTGAACTGCCTTCTTGAACTGCTGCAGTCCATGTGGTGTAGTTACACCCACAGTGCTGTTAGGGAGAGAGTTCCAGGATTTTGACCCAGCAATAGTAAAGGAACGGCAATATAGTTCCAAGTAAGGATGGTGTGTGGCTTGGAGGGGAACTTGCAGGTGGTGGTGTTCCCATGCATCTGCGGTCCTTGTCCTTCTAGATGGTCGAGGTCATGGGTTTGGAAGGTGTTGTTGATGGTACCTCGGCGAACTGCTGGAATTCATCTTGTAGATGGCACACACTGCTGCCACTGTGCAATGGTAGTGGAGGGAGTGAATGTTTAATGCGGTTGATGATGTGCCAATCAAGTGGACTGCTTTGTCTTGGATGGTATACTGCCTCTTGAGTGTTGTTTGAGCTGCACCCATTCAGGCAAGTGGAGAGTATTCCATCACACTCCTGAATTGTGCCTTAGTAGATGGTGGACAGGCTTTGGGGAGTCAGGAGGTGAGTTACTCACCACAGAATTCCCAGCCTCTGACCTGCTCTTGTAGCCACAATATTTATATGGCTGGTCCAGTTAAGTCTCTGATCAATGGTAACTCCCAGGATGTTGGATTCAGTTATGGTTGTGCCATTGAACATCAAGGGGGGGATGGTTAGATTCTCTCTTGTTGAAGATGGTCATTGCCTGGTACTTGAGTTGCACAAATGTTACTTGTCATTTATCTCTCCAGCTCTTGCTGCATGTGCCTACAGACTGCTTCAGTATCTGAGGAGTTGCAAATGGTACTGAACACTGTGCAAGCATGGCACCAAGGAAAGCAAAGGCATCCTATGCAATCATAGTTCATGACACCCATGTTCCATGCAGAGTCCAGGTAATAACCAGATCAGATCAGGCACAGAGAGCAGGGGTTGGGTGGGGGAGGGCAGGTTTCCAGCAGAACAGCTGTTCTTAAAGAGCTGCTGCTCACATTTAAAGGGAGCTACAAGAAATGTACTTCTAGAGTGATAGAAGAATGGAGGTGAGAATATGGGCAACAGAGCCCCATTGGAGCCTACAGTTTTTACAGCAACATCTCTTCAGCTCCCTCTGAATAGTGACTGCAACAGAAATGCTTGATTGGAGTTGTTCGAGCCTCTGAATGCAATATTTCATGTTCATTGGTTGTGAGAGTGAATGTGATAAACCTTTCATGACTCAGGAAGACTGCCAAGGAGAGAACACCCACAATTTGTCTGCGTTAAATATATGCCACTGGATGTATGCCACAAGAGATTACTGGGAACCTGATACAGCTTAACTGAGGCACTATGGAAGCACCCAATCTTGAACAAGAATTCATCCAGGATAGCTATTTAACTAAATATATGAGATTTTCATTTCCCTTTAATTAACCCCTTAAAAACTTTATACAAGAGCTCAAACTGCATATTTGACAATTGTAGTATCAAAGATCCCTAATGTTAGAATGGGATGAGATTCAGATCTGTAGCCTATTCATCCAACGTCTTAGTCCGTTCAACCTTGTGCACCTGCACAAGGAACATTTACTTTTGGAATATCTATTCTTACCTGTATGGGCCAATTGGGAGCAGCCTTATTGTACAACATCCCCACACTCAGGTTCCTAGAATCTTTCCTTTATTTGTCCTCAGAATGTGGGCAATGCTGTATTTATTTTTCATCTCTACTTGCCCTGAGAAGGTGGCGGTAGACCTTGTCCGACTATTTTTGTACTTTCGAGCGCATTAAGAGTTAATGATGTCGTGGACAACTTTAATTATATATAAGCCAGACCATAGTGGGATTGTAGGATCCCTTTCCTCACTTGTTGGGCGGCTAAACAGCAAAACAGTTTTCATAATCATTTTTTACTTGCTTTCAGTCTGCAATCGCCAGATGTTTAATGACTTTCCACAATGGGATTTGAACTCATGAGTATTGGGCCTAGGACTATAATTGCTCATCACGGTATCTTAGTCAGTCAGTGCTTGTTGCATGCTCCATATCATCTTGTTCGAAAGAGGTTGCATTCATAGAAAATTTAAGGCACAGAAAGAGGCCACTTGGCCCATCGTGTCTGTGCTGGCTGAAAAACGATCCACCTATTCTAATTCCACCTTCCAGCATTTGGTCCGTAGCCCTTCAGATTATGGCACTTGAGGTGCATATCCAGACCCCTTTTGAATGAGTTGAGGATTTCTGCTCAACTACCCTTTCAGGCAGTGAGTTCCAGACCATCACCACCCTCTGGGTGAAAAAGTTTTTCCTCATCTCCCCTCTAATGTTTCTACCAATCACTTTAAATCTATGACCCTCATCACTGACCTCTCTGTTAAAGTGAATAGACCCTTCACCTCCACTCTGTCGAGGCCCCTCAAAATTTTGTACATTTCAATCAGATCTCCCCTGAGCCTTCTCTGTTCCAAGGAGAACAACCCCAGCCTATCCAATCTTTTTTCATAGCTGCATTTTTCCAGTCCTGGCAACATCCTTGCAAATCTCCTCTGTACCCTCTCTGATGCAATTACATCCTTTTTGTAATGAGGTGACCAGAACTGCACACAGTACTCAAGTTGTGGCCTAACCAATGAGTTATACAGTTACAGCATAACCTCCCTGCTCTTGTATACTAAACCTCGGATAATAAAGGAAAGGATTCCATATGCCTTCTTAACCACCTTATTGACCTGTCCTGCTACCTTCAGGGATATGTGGACATTCACTCCAAGGTCCCTCACTTGCTCTACACTTCTCAGTATTTTCCCATTAATCATGTATTCCTTTGCCTTGTTTGATCGCCCCAAATGCATCACCTCACACTTCTCCAAGTTGGATTCCATTTGCCAATTTTCTGCCCATCTGACCAGAACATCAATATCTTCCTGCAGCCTACAGCTATCCTCCTCACTATCTACCACACGACGAATCTTTGTGTCATCTGCAAGCATCTTGATCATGCCCCCTACATTTACGTCCAACTCGTTAATATACACCAGAAAAAGGAGGGGACCCAGTACTGAGCCCTGTGGAACCCCACTGGAAACAGCCCTCTAGTCGCTAAAACAGCCGTCAACAATTACCCTTTGTTTCTTGCCACTGAGTCAATTTCGTATCCACCTTGCTGCATTTCCCTGGACTCCATGGGATTGTATTTTTTTAACCAGTCTGCCATGTGGGACCATGTCAAAAACCTTGCTAAAATCCATGTAGACCACATCAACTGCGCTACCCTTATCTATCTTCCTTGTTACTTCTTCAAAAAATTCAATCAAGTTGATCAAACAAGATTTTCGCTTAACAAATCCATGCTGACTATCCTTGATTAACCTGTGCCTTTCTAAATGACAGTTTATCCTGTCCCTCAGAATAGATTCCAATAATTTTCCCACTACTGAGGTTATCCTGACTGGCCTGTAATTATTTGTTCTATCCTTCCCTCCCTTTTTAAACAGAGGTACAAGGTTAACAATTCTCCAATCCTCTGGCACCACACCTGTATCTAGTGAGGAATGGAAAATGATGGTCAGACCCTCTGCTATTTTCCTCTCTTGCTACTTTTAACAGCCTAGGATACATTTCATCTGGCCCTGGTGATTTATCAACTTGTAAGGATGCTAATCCCATTAATACTTCCTCTTTCCCAATGTTTATCACATCCAATACTTCACACTCTTCCTCCTTAACTACAATATCTGCATCGTCCCCCTCTTTTGTGAAGACAGACGCAAAGTATTCATTAAGAACCATACACATAGCTTACCTTTTTGGTCTTTTATGGGCCCTACTCTCTCCTTAGTTATCCTCTTACTCTTAATGTATTGATAAAATATCTTTGGGTTCACCTTGATTTTGCTTGCCAATATTCTTCATGCCCTCTCTTTGCTTTCCTAATTTCCTTTTTGATTTCACCCCTCCACTTTCTATGCTCCTCTCGGTTTTCTGTAGCATTGAGTTCTCGGTGTCGGACATATGCTTTCCTTTCCTGCCTTATCTTACCCTGTAGCCTTCTTGACATCCATGGGGCTCCAGATTTGGCTGCCTCGCTCTTTTTCTTTGTGGGAACATGTTTACCCTGAATCCCTTGAATCTCGCCTTTGAATGCTTCCCACTGTTCTGACACTGATTTACCTTCAAGTAGTTATTTCCAGTCCACTTTCGCTAAATCACTCCTCAGCTTAGTAAAATTGACTTTGCCCCAGTTGAGAACTTTAAATCCTGTTCTATCTCAGTCCTTTTCCATAATTATGTTAAATCTCACCAAAATGCTTTCCACTGCCACTCCTTTCACCTGCCCATCTTCATTTCCTAAAACTAAGTCTAAAACTGCGCCCTCTGTTGTTGAACCTGCTACATACTGGGCAAAAAAGTTCTCCTGAACGCACCTCAAGAATTTTGCTTCCTCAATTCCTTTGAGACTGAAACTATCCCTGTTAATATTGCCATAATTAAAATACGCATATTATTACTGCCCTATTGTTCTTGCACTTCTCAGAAATTTGCCGACATATCTGCTCTTCTATCTCCCACTGACTGTTTGGGGGTCTATAGTATACTCCCAGCAGTGTGATTGCCCCTTTTTTGTTCTTTAGCTCAATCCATATGGCCTCATTTGATGAACCTTCCAACATATCTCCCGGGCCTGACGGGGTATATCCAAGGATGTTATGGGAAGCAAGGGATGAAATTGCAGAGCCGCTGGCAATGATCTTTTCATCTTCTCTGTTGACGGGGGTGGTACCAGGTGATTGGAGGGTGGCAAATGTTGTGCCCCTGTTCAAGAAAGGGAATAGGAACAACCCTGGGAATTACAGGCCAGTTAGTCTTACTTCGGTGGTAGGCAAGTTGATGGAAAAGGTGCTGAGGGATAGGATTTCTGAGCATCTGGAAAGACACTGCTTGATTCGGGACAGTCAGCACGGTTTTGTGAGGGGTAGGTCTTGCCTCACAAGCCTGATTGAATTCTTTGAGCAGGTGACCAAGCAAGTGGATGAGGGTAAACCAGTGGATGTGGTGTACATGGATTTTAGTAAGGCATTTGATAAGGTCCCCCATGGTAGACTTATGGAGAAAGTCAGGAGGCATGGGATAGTGGGGAATGTGGCCAGTTGGATTAAGAATTGGCTAACTGATAGAAGGCAGAGAGTGGTCTTAGATGGTAAATACTCAGCCTGGAGCCCAGTTACCAGTGGCGTGCCACAGGGATCAGTTCTGGGTCCTCTCCTGTTTGTGATTTTTATTAACGACTTGGATGAGGAAGTCGAAGGGTGGGTCGGTAAATTTGCAGATGATACAAAGGTTGGTGGAGTTGTGGATACCGAGGAGGGCTATTGTCGTCTGCAAAGGGACTTGGATAGGTTGCAGTGCTGGGCTGAAAAGTGGCAGATGGAGTTTAACCCTGAAAAGTGTGAGGTCGTCCATTTTGGAAGGACAAACACGAATGCAAAATACTGGGTTAACGGTAGGGTTCTTGGGCATGTGGAGGAGCAGAGAGACCTTGGGGTCTATGTGCATAGATCGTTGAAAGTTGCAACTCAAGTGGATAGGGCTGTGAAGAAGGCATATGGGGTGTTAGCGTTCATTAGCAGAGGGATTGAATTTAAGAGCCGTGAGGTGATGATGCAGCTGTACAGGACCTTGGTAAGGCCTCATTTGGAGTACTGTGTGCAGTTCTGGTCGCCTCATTTTAGGAAGGATGTGGAAGCCTTGGAGAGGGTGCAGAGGAGATTTACCAGGATGTTGCCTGGAATGGAGAATAAGTCTTACGAGGAAAGGCTGAACATTCTAGGCCTCTTCTCATTAGAACGGAGAAGGATGAGGGGTGACATGATAGAGGTTTATAAGATGATCAGGGGAATAGATAGGGTAGACAGTCAGAAACTTTTTCCCCGGGTGGAGCAAAGCGTTACAAGGGGTCATAAATTTAAGGTGAAGGGTGGGAGATATAAGGGGGATGTCAGGGGAAGGTTCTTTACCCAGAGAGTGGTCGGGGCATGGAATGCCTTGCCTGGGGAAGTTGTTGAGTCAGAAACTTTAGGGACTTTCAAACGGCTTTTAGATAGGTATATGGATAAAGGAGAATGATGGGGTATAGATTAAATTGTCCTTGACAGAGGACAAAGGATCGGCACAACATCGTGGGCCGAAGGGCCTGTTCTGTGCTGTATTTTTCTATGTTCTATGTTCTATATCATCCCTCCTCACAGCTTTCCTTGACTAAAATTGCCACTCCCCCTCCTTTCTTATCCCCCTCCCTATTGCATCTGAAAACCCTGTAACCAGGAATGTTGAGCTGCCATTCCTGTCCCTCCTTAAGCCATGTTTCTGAAATAGTTATGATATCATACTGCCATGTGTCTATCTGTGTCCTCTGCTCATCTGCTTTATTTGCTATACTCCTTGCATTGAAATAGATACCTGTGAGCACTGCCAAACTCTTTTGTATATTTTCTAACCTTTGTTTCCTCTGTCTTCCAGACTCATCCATTAATTTTCCGCCTTCTATTTTAATTTCTGATTTTGTCTCAGCTGAGTCTACCCTCAGGCCTCCATCTCCATGCCAAACATGTCTAAATCCTCCCCAACAACACTAGCAAAACGCCCTGGAAGGAACTCAGTCCCGGCTCTGTTCAGGTGTAACCTGTCCGGCCTATACAGGTCCTATCTCCCCCAGAGCCAGTCCCAATATCCCTGGAATCTGAAACCCTCCTTCCTGTACCATCTTTCTAGCCACGCAATCATCTGTCTTATGCTTCTATTTATATACACACTTGCGTGCGGTACTGGGAGTTATCCAGAGATTGCTACTTTTGAGGTCCTGCTTGCTAATTTTTTACCACCTCCCTAAATTCTGACCGCAACACCACATCCCATTTTCTATCTATGTCGTTGGTTCCGATGTGGACCACGACTGCTGGCTGTTCACCCTCCCCCTTCAGGATGCTCTGCAGCCACTCAGTGACATCCTTGGCCCTGGTACCATGGAGGCAACACACCATAATAATAAAAGCAAAATACTGCGGATGCTGGAAATCTGAAATAAAAACAGGAAATGCTGGAAATACTCAGCAGGTCTGGCAGCATCTGTGGAGAGAGAAGCAGACTTAACGTTTCGGGTCAGTGACCCTTCTTTGGAACTGGCAAATATTAGAAATGTCAAAGCTTATAAGCAAGTAAAGTGGGGGTGGGGCAAGAGATAACAAAGGAGAAGGTGTAGATTGTACAAGGTTACAGAATAGCTGACCAGAAGGTCATGGAGCAAAAGCAAACAATATGTTAATAGTGTGTTGAAAGACAAAGCATTAGTACAGATAGGGTGTTAACGGACTGAAGATTGAACAGCAGCAAATGCAAACATGAAAAAAACAATGGGTAAGCAAACTGAACAAACTAAGATGAAATAAAATAAACATACAAAAAAAATGTAAAAAATGTAAAAAAGAAAAGATAAGTAAAAATAAAAGTAAAATGGGGGGCCCGTCATGCTCTGAAATTATTGAAATCAATGTTCAGTCCGGCAGGCTGTAGTGTGCCTAATCGGTAAATGAGATGCTGTTCCTCGAGCTTGCATTGATGTTCACTGGAACACTGCAGTAAGCCCAGGATAGAGATGTGAGCATGAGAGCAGGGGGGAGTGTTGAAATGGCCAGCAACCGGAAGCTCAGGGTCCTGCTTGCAGACTGAGCGGAGGCATTCCGCAAAGCGGTCACCCAGTCTGCATTTGGTCTCCCCAGTGTAGAGGAGACCACATTGTGAGCAGCGAATACAGTATACTACATTGAAAGAAGTACAAGTAAATCGCAACACACCACCCTGGATTAATGTCTGCGGCCACAGAAACACCTGTCTGTTCCCCTGACTATTGAATCACCTATCAACCTGGCTCTTCCAGTCTTCCCTGTAGCCCCCTGTGCAGCTGAGCCACCCGTGGTGCCGTGGACCTGGCTCTGGCTGCATTCCCCAGGTGAAGCATCACTTTCCTCAGTATTCAGGACTGAATACCTGTTGGAGAGTGAGATGCACTCAGGAGTCTCCTGCACTGCCTGCCTGATTCTTTTTGTCTGTTTGGTGGTTCCCATTCTCTCTCTCCCTGCATACTCTTAAACTGTGGGGTGACCACATCTATAAATGTGCTATCCACGTAGCTCTCATCCTCATGAACGCACCTCAGTGTCGCCAGTTGCCGCTCAAGTTCCATTGTACAACTTGACAGCAAATAAGGAATTAGCAGTGGTAACAGAATTTCAGTGAGGAATGTAAATATGCTTGACACAAATTCTGGAAGTGCAACAGCAACACTATTTCTTAAAATGACAAACTGTCAAATACAAGTAACCCAAGTTACTTTGTCATATTCATATTAAAAAATTTCCATTGTTATTTCTTGCTGAGCTCCAACTACACTATAAATGTTTTATTCGTTCATGGGATATGGGCGCCATTGGCTAGGCCAGCATTTATTGCCCATTCCTAATTGCTCTTGAGAAGGTGGTGGTGAGCTACTTTCTTGAACTGCTGCAGTCCATGAGGGGTAGGTGCACCCACAGTGTTGTTAGGAAGGGAGTTCCAGGATTTTGATCCAGCGACAGTGAAGGAACGGCGATATAGTTCCAAGTCAGGATGGTGTGTGACTTGGAGGGGAACTTGCAGGTGGTGGTGTTCCCATGCATTTGCTGCCCTTGTCCTTCTAGGTGGTAGAGGTCGTGGAAGGTGCTGTCGAAGGAGCCTTGGTGCGTTGCTGGAGTGCATTTTGTAGATGGTACACACTGCTGCCACTGTGTGTCAGTGGTGAAGGGAGTGAATGTTTGTAGATGGGGTGCCAATCAAGCGGGCTGCTTTGTCCTGGATGGTGTCGAGCTTCTTGAGTGTTGTTGGAGCTGCACCCATCCAGGCAAGTGGAGAGTTTTCCATCACACTCCTGACTTGTGCCTTGTAGATGGTGGACAGACACTGGGGAGTCAGGAGGTGAGTTACTCACCACAGAATTCCCAGCCTCTGACCTGCTTTTGTAGCCACAGTATTTATATGGCTACTCCAGTTTGGTTTCTGGTCAATGGTAATCCCCGGGATCTTGATAGTGGGGGTTTCAGCGACCATAATGCCATAGAATGTCAAGGGGAGATAGTTAGATTCTCTCTTGTTGGAGATGGTCATTGCCTGGCACTTGTGTGGTGCAAATGTTACTTGCCACTTATCAGCCCAAGCCTGGATATTGTCCAGGTCTTGCTGAATTTCTACACGGACTGCTTCAGTATTTGAGGAGTCGCGAATGGTGCTGAACATTGTGCAATCATCAGCGAACATCCCCACTTCTGGCCTTATGATTGAAGATAGCTCAATGATGAAGCAGCTAAAGATGGTTGGCCCTGGAACACTACCCTGAGTAACTCCTGCAGTGATGTCCTGGGACTGA
Organism: Heterodontus francisci; assembly: GCF_036365525.1. Taxonomy (NCBI): domain Eukaryota; kingdom Metazoa; phylum Chordata; class Chondrichthyes; order Heterodontiformes; family Heterodontidae; genus Heterodontus; species Heterodontus francisci. Next base: position 70,793,899 of record NC_090371.1, on the reverse strand, counting down.
GATGATTGACCTTCAACAACCACAACCATTTTCCTTTGCGCTAGGTATGACTCCAACCAGTGGAAAGTTTTCCCCCAGATTCCCAATGACTCCAGTTTTGCTAGGGCTCTTTGATGGCATACTCGGTTAAATGCTGCCTTGATATCAAGGGCAGTCACTCTCACCTCACCTCTTGAGTTCAGTTCTTCTGTTCATGTTTGAACCAAGGCCGTAATGAGGTCAGGAGCTGAGTGGCCCTGGCAAACCCAAACTGAGCGTCACTGAGCAGGTTATTGCTAAGCAAGTGCCACTTGATAGCACTGTCGACGACACATTCCACCACTTTACTGATGATCGAGAGTAGACTGATGGGTTGGGAATTGGCCGGGTTGGATCAATGACAAATATATATATTCAGTACAATGTTGACGGCAAATGCCTCCATTTATTTATTAATTTATTTCCTTCATTAGGTAGTGTGTGAATGTTGGCAGCTGTTGTTGCCATCGGCCCCCTTCTTGATGCTTGTGCTTTGCTTTCAATATGTAATCTTCTAATGTGACATTTTATGGAAAAACTAAGTGTGTTGGCTACTTGCAGGATTTCTCTGACAATATATTTGCATTCTGGTGTATGGAAACTTCCTTCAGCTGTGCATTGTGAGGTCCCTGTCATGGTCTGATGGTATTGTCTGCTTCAAGCTAACAATACCTTGTGCTTCAGGGTTTGTTGATCAGCCCTTTACATAATGTGCATCCTTTCCCTAAGCCTTTTCAGAAGTGCTTACAGCTCTTGGCTGGTAAATTGGCTTTCCGCATTCAGTGATGTCTAATTATACAACAATTCTCTACAGTAATCATCTGGCTTTGCCTTCCCACTGCTATTTCATGTACTTAACTGCTTCCTAATTTCAATTCACAGATGATTTAGAAGATTGGTGCTGTTCCTTGTTTGTTGGCTGGTGTAGTGTAGGAAAGAAAGGGTCATTTTTTAGCAGACAGACTGAAAACAGAAAAATCACATCTGAACCAGTTACGAGCAAATTCTGCCAAAAACCTTTGGTAACCCACAGTCAGACCTGCATAGTACACCAACAGCCATCTCTAGGCTGTCATTCCCCATTGGACTTTCATCCAGTGTGAGCCCATTCCACCACGGAGAAAGAGAGAAAACTAAAGGCAGAGGGTTAAAACTGCTAGAGTTTCTTTCATGATTGTTACCAACTATCTGTGAGATGATCTTCAGACTAGGATGTACTCAAACTAAGTTAAAGCTCCATTCACATCGACATCTTTGCAACTAGCGATCTGCTCAGCCACACCTCACCTCCACCTTCAATGCCCTAGTCCCAATTAAAACCATTAATCTCTCTCACCCTACCTGCTCCTCCTGGTGCAGCCCTCATCTCCATTCCCTTAAGTCCAAGGGATGTAGATTGGAATAGATATGACAGACAACTAGTTTATCCATTCACTGCCAGATCTGGCTGGACCACATAAAGCACTATCGGGTCCTGCTCTCGTCTGTGAAAGCTGCTCGCTATTCCAGGATTGCCCCTGGCATGTAAAGGTAACTCCTAGTTTCTTTTCTCTACTGCAAACCATCTTCTTAAACCCTTCACCCCTGTCCCCTCCACCCTCATTTCCATCAAGTGCAAGGAGCTCATGAATTTTTTTTGTCACCAAGATTGAGACCATCTGATCAGCTGCCTCTGCCACTTCCCTCCTTTCCCCTAGCCCACTGGGCCAAATTTCCTCAAAGGCTCCCTCCCCAACACCCCCCTCCCACCCTAGCCCTGAACTTGTTTCATTCTCTAATTTCTCTCCTATCTCCCCTCATGCTCTCTCTGAACTTATCTTGCCCATGGGATCCACTTCCTGCTCTCCCACTAAACTACTGACCACCCAACCTCCACTTCTGGCTGCCATTTTAGCTGACATTGATAACGGTTCTCTCTCCTCGGGTTCTGTCCCTCGCTCCTTCAAATTTACTATCATCACCTCCCCCCAAAAAAACATTTGACCCTTCTGTCCTTGTAAAATACTGCCCCATCTCCAAACTCCGTTTCCTCTGCAAAGTCCTTGAGCATGTTGTCACCTCCCAAACTCGTGCCTATCCTTTCCGGAACTCCATGTTTGAGTTCCTTTAATCAGGTTTCTGCCCTGCCACAGTACCAAAATAGCTCTTCTCAAAGTCACAAATGACATCTTATGAGACTGTAACAAAGGCAAACTATCACTTCTCATCCTTCTCAAACTGTCTGTAGCCTTTGACACAGTGCCTCTCCACCATTGTCCAGCTGGGTGGGACTGCTCTCGGGTGGTTCCATTCTGATCTATCTAATTGTAGTCAGAAAATTGACATCCATGGCTTCTCTTCCCATTCCTGCACAGTAGCCTTCAGTGACACCAAGGATCTACCTTTGGTCCCCTCCTATTTCTCATCCACATGCTGCCCTTCAGTGAAATCATCATCATATTTGACCCCAAGATGAGCTTTCAACCACATATTCACATGTCACTCAGACTGACTGTTTCCACCTCCGTAATATGGCCTGTCTTCACCTTGGCTCAGCTCTTCTGCTGCTGAAACACTCATCCATGCCTCTGTTCCCTCCAGACTTGACTATTCTAATGCATCCCTTGTCAGCCTCCCACATTCTACCCTCCGTAAACTTGAAGTCATCCAAAACTCTGTTGCTCATGTCCTACCTTGCACCAAATGCCATTCACCCATCACCACTTGCTCGCTGACCTGCACTAGCTCCCGTTTAAAGAACATCTCAATTTTAAAATTCACATCCTTGTTTTCAACTCCCTCCATGGACTGGCTCCCCCCACACCCCATCTCTGTAACCTCTACCAGCCCCAGATATCAGCAGTCATCTAATTTTAGCCTCTTGAGCATCCCTGAATTAATTGCTCCATCATTGGTAACAGTGCCTTCAGCTACCTAGGCCCTAAGCTCTGGAGGTCCCTCTCTACACCTCTCCATCTCTCTACCTTGCTTTCCTCCTTTAAGATACTCCTTAAAATCTACCTCTTTGACAAAGCCTTTGGTCATTTTCCCTAATATCTCCTTACGTGGCTTGGTGACATGCTTTGTTTTATAATGTCTCTGAAGCCCCTTAGGACATTTTATTATGTTAAAGGCACGATATAAATTCAAGTTGTTTTTGTTAAGGCAATGTAGACAGATATTTTAGGTCAGTGTTCAAAGTCACTCTGGGCTGAATTGTCCTTCACAGGCAGAATAGTGGTGGAGACTGAGGAAAGATTCTAGCCCACTGTTACCTCACCACCTTGACCTGAACTTCCCTACCCTGCCATCCAAATGGGAACCACTGCTAGTCATTCCTTCCCTACCTGCTTGCTACATGTAGATGGGTCAAGTCTCCAGCTCATCATTACAGGCCTCTGCTTCACTTATTGTGGCTTCCTGGACTGCTACATGGAAGATTACAGTAATCCTCAAGGAAGTGGTAGTAACGTTCCTGAGAACCTCCAGTGATGAAAGAGGGTCTTGTAGCAACATCCTCTCCCTCAAAATAGGTCACCACGTACCTTCCTTTGTAGGCCTCAATTTCTGTTGAGGCCTAGTAGGCAGATGCTGCACCAATCTTTGGGGTGCTTCTGCCCCTCTAATTTGCTACCTCTTTTGGTACTGTCACACTGCAGCATTGCTGGGACTTTGCAGCCAGCCTTGATCCTCAACCCAGGGAAATGGATCACTTTTGGGCCAGCTTCAGAGAGGCAGGTGGAAATCTGGGTCTGCCTGAAGTTCAACCCAAAGGGGAGAACCCAGCCATCCATGTCATTCATCCCTCTCAGATAATTCCCTCTCAAAAAATCATTAAATCAATTGGTGAAGAAAATTAAATTAGAATCAATAGCTGTTTGTTTGGAAATCTCCATATAATAAATTACATATTGCTGCACATTTCTGCTATTGGTATCAGCTAAACTTCCTAAGGGAGTATCGCCCATCAATAATAAATAATTGTATTTCATTTTCTAACCAAATTTGCAGCCAAATGATTTATTGTGGACAAAAAGTTTAGTCATGCTGAGCGTTTGAAAATTAATCTTTCCTGTAACAGACAAAGAGGCAGCAGAGACACTGGCTAGTGGAATGTCCAGGACGACTAATATCCATGGCTCAGTTCCAGCAGAACCAGGATAATTGGTGAAGGAGAAATGGAAATTCCAGGCTTCCCGATGAAACGCATTAACACTATCACATTTGTAATATGTAATTATCATCGATGCCCTCAGCAGAATAAAGTCAATGATGGTCCACAATGTATCTGGCTAAAAAATATTTTTATCTTTCTAGAAAGGCTTCATTGAAAGTCACAATGACTTTCTTGTTTTAAATTACAACATAAAAATTACATCTTTCACAACACGATTAAGTTGACCTGTTGAATGTTTTTTAACACCTTCTACACTATTCATTAAAGCCTTTATTTTGAAGGGCTCAACCTTTCCAAAGGCTTACACTTGGACTTCATATTTTTTGCCAGAGTCTTGACAGTAAGCTGAAGTTGCCTCCTTGAGGCTGAGCATATATGGTATGCGTGGTTTCCCAGGATTCATCAGTCACATTTAGTCAGCCCAACTGCTGAAATAGAGTGAATTGTAACACTAACAGCCTGACAGAATCTGGGTATTTATTTGCTTGGAACTTGGGCCTTTCATGTCATTTCCCATTTTAACCTGCAGTGTTATGCAGGTAGATAAGGTGACCACCTAAAACAGGTGAGGACCTCATGATTATATGAAAATCAGAGTTTTGATTTGTCAAAAGGACACTGATTGCATTTTAAATGGAGCCAGAGGAGTCAAAGTGCAGAAAGTCAGGCCTCCCCTTCCCAGGACTACCCACCATTTCCCATCGGAGTGATTGCCCCTCACAAAAACCCTTCCCTGCTACTTGCCTGTCAGTAAGCCTTCCCTTAGTGCCAGCCAGTGGCCTCTGACCTCTAAAACTACTCATTTCAGGCCAGCAACTGACCTATGGCATTTAAATTAGGCTCGGGAATTACACTACCCCTGAGCTTTAAATTTGGGCCAGTGAAACACAAAAATTATTTATTATTAGACAGTTAAGGGCCTGTTTCTGTGCTGTAAAACTCTATGACTCTATGACTCTAATATTTCAGTTTGCGTTTCTCCGATTTTACCTCCAAGCAGGTTTTGGATGAGTGGGCCTAGATGTGAGGGTGAATCTCAACTGCTGCTCTAGATATGAGGCTCAGGTTATTTTAACACCAAGGCCTCTTTTAAAATATTGCCAGTCAACTTACCACACGTTGCAAGTGGGAAGTCAGCAGGAAACAGTGGAAAATTGTGCAGCCCAGAAGCCACCAGTTGGCACAGGTAAGTGACACAATTGGCATTCAGGGCTATCTCATGGAGGTCTCAGTCAGGGGTGGAGGAAGGAGTTGCGAGTCTGCAACATTGGTGGCCTAAATCTTCCTAATATGGCCTGATGACTTATTTTTTATTCGTTTCTTGCAATGTGGCGTCACTGGCAAGGCCAGCATTTGTCGTCCATCCCTAATTGCCCTTTAGAAGAGGGTGGTGAGCTGCCTTCTTGAGCCACTGCAGTCCATCTGGTGCCAGTACACCCACAGTGCTGTTAGAGAGGGAGTTCCAGGATTTTGATCCAGCAACAGTGAAGGAACGGTGATATATGCATGCTTAAAAAAGTCCCAGCTGCCTTTCGGCCTGTGTCCTTGCCACTTGTTCAGTAGAGTTGGTTTGAATTGGGAATGGTCAGCTCCCATCAGCTCCAGGGCAGGGAAGTTGGTTCAATTCTGGGTACTGCCTGTGCGGAGTTTGCAAGATCTCCTGGTGACTGCATGGGTTTTCGCCGGGTGCTCCGGTTTCCTCCCACTGCCAAAGACTTGCAGGTGATAGGTAAATTGGCCATTGTAAAGTGCCCCTAGTGTAGGTAGGTGGTAGGGAACATGGTTTTACTGTCGGGTTAGTATAAATGGGTGGTTCTTGGTCGGTACAGACTCGGTGGGCCGAAGGGCCTGTTTCAGTGCTGTATCTCTAAATAAATTTTTAAAAAATTGCCAACCTGCTTGATTTCAACCAGCGTTTTTGCAAATAATTTGATTTACATCTATAACATCCATTCCTTTATTTTAAAAAATGGAATCATACCAGCTCTCAAATCTTTTCTTAAGTGCTCCTAAATTGTCCTCACTAGCAAATTAAGCAGTTAAAATTTGTTTTGTAATCAAATGCGTAGAAATGACTCGTTTTCCTAACAATAACCTCACATTGACTGAAAACAACCCAAGAATGATCACCAGTCGTACTAAAATCTTTCTCCTTTTCAATCTCATCAACAGAGGGCCTTTCATTAGGGTCCAATTTTTATAAAATCAAACCCCCAGTTGGAAGCTTTGCTTACCAGGAACACATATCAACCATATTTACAAAGCTTTTTTAGTGTTAAAAAAAATCCTCTGTTGTTTTACAAATGGCAAAAAGTAGAGGCAGAACAAATGCCAATTTATGAAGGGAGAGACTACATACGAACATATGAATTATACGAACATATGAATTAGGAGCAGGTGTAGGCCACTTAACCCCTCGAGCCTGCTACGCTATTCAATAAGTTCATGGCTGAACTGATTACTCCATGTTTCCACCTACTAAAAGCTTGCTTGAAAAGATGGGTTTCAAAAAGGTTTTAAAGGAGGGGAGGGATGGTGTTCCAGAAGGGGAGGAAGGGGCAAGAAACTAAGGCTCTGTTAACAATGCTGGAGCAAGGTGGAATGATGTGCACAAAAGGCCAGAATGTGAAGATTAAAAGGAAAGAAAAAAGGTATAAGGCTGGAGGAAGATATAAGGTAGGCAAGATAAAAAAAATCCCAAGGCGTTTTATAAGTATATTAAGGGCAAGAGGACAACCAGGGAAAGAGTAGAGCTCATTAAGGATCAAAGTGAAAATCTGTGTGTGGAGACGGAGGACATAGTTGAGGTTTTAAATAATTACTTTTCATTTGTGTTCACTATGGAGAAGGACGATGTAGGTGTCGAGATCAGGGAGGGGGATTGTGAAATACTCGAACAAATTAGCATTGAAAGGGAGGAGGTATTCGTGGTTTTAGCCGACTTAAAAGCGGATAAATCCCCAGGCCCAGATGAGATGTATCCCAGGCTGTTATGTGAGGTAAGGGAGGGGATAGCAGGGGCTCTGACACAAATTTTCAAATCATCTCTGGTCACAAGAGAGGTGCCAGAGGACTGGAAGACAAAAAATGTGGTACCATTATTCAAGAACGGTAGCAAAGATAAACCAGGTAATTACAGGCCAGTGAGTCAGTGGTAGGGAAACTACTGGAAAAAATTGTGAGGGACAGGATTAATCTCCACTTGGAGAGGCAGGGATTAATCAAGAATAGTCAGCATGGCTTTGTCAGGGGGAGATCATGCCTAACAAACTTGATTGAATTTTTCGAGGAGGTGACTAGATGTGTAGATGAGGGTAAAGTAGTTGATGTAGTCTACCTGGACTTCAGTAAGGCTTTTGATAAGGTCCCACATGGGAGATTGGTTAAGAAGGTAAGAGCCCATGGGATCCAAGGCAATTTGGCAAATTGGATCCAAAATTGGCTTCGTGGCGGGTGGCAGAGGGTGATGGTCGAGGACTGTTTTTGTGATTGGAAGCCTGTTACCAGTGGTGTACCGCAGGGATCGGTGCTGGGACCCTTGCTGTTTGTAGTATACATTAATGATTTAGACGTGAATATAGGAGGTATGATCAGTAATTTCGGAGATGACATGAAAATTGGTGGTGTCGTAAATAGTGAGGAGGAAAGCCTTAGATTACAGGACGTTATGGATGGGCTGGTAAGATGGGCAGAGCAGTGACAATTGAAATTTAATCCTGAGAAGTGTGAGGTTATGCATTTTGGGAGGACTAACAAGGCAAGGGAATATACAATAGGTGGTAGGACCCTAGGCAGTACAGAGGGTCAGAGGGAACTTGGTCTACTTGTCCATAGATCACTGAAGGCAGCAGCACAGGTAGATAAGGTGGTTAGGAAGGCATATGGGATACTTGCCTTTATTAGCCGAGGCATAGAATATAAGAGCAGGGAGGTTATGATGGAGCTGTTTTTAAACACTAGTTAGGCCACAACTGGAGTACTGTGTACAGTTCTGGTCGTCACACAATAGGAAGGATGTGATTGCAATGGAGAGGGTGCAGAGGAGATTCACCAGGATGTTGCCTGGGCTGGAGAATTTCAGCTCTGAAGAGAGACTGAAAAGGCTAGGGTTGTTTTCCTGAGAGCACAGAAGCCTGAGGGGGAACTGATTGAGGTACACAAAATTATGAGCGGCATAGATAGGGTAGATAGGAAGAAACTTTTTCCCTTAGCGGAGGCATCAATAATCAGGGGGCATAGATTTAAGGTAAGTGGCAGGAGGTTTAAATGGGATTCGAGGAAAATGTTTTTCACCCAGAGGGTGGTTGGAATCTGGAACACACTGCCTGATGGTTGGTAGAGACAGGAACTCTCACAACATTTAAGAAATATTTAGATGAGCACTTGAAATGCGGTAGCATACAAGGCTATGGGCTAAGTGCTGCAAAATGGGATTCAGAATAGATAGGCTTGATGGCCGGCATGGACATGATGGGCCGAAGGGCCTGCTTCTGTGCTGTACAACTCTATGACTCTATGACTCTATGAAGTTACACCAATAACATGGAATAAGACAATCGAAGGATTTGAAGTGGAGGATGAGGAGTTTTAAGTGAATGCATTGAGGGACAAGTAATGAGTATAGGTCAGTGAAGATACGATAATGGACTACAGGGGCTTAGTACAGCATAGGACCTAGGTGACTGAGTTTTGACAAGTACCAATTTTTAGAGAATAGAGCATTGAAGAACTGTACGGACAACACTGGAGAGGGCAGAAATATTGGAGCCAAGGCCTTGAGTTGCCAAAATTACTGCTTGGTAATTTCCACCAGACAGCAGGATGTTCGCACTGCTCCACGGCGCAAACCTTCAGGCAGCAGAACTGTTACTTCGGGACGTTGCTGGTCTGTTCCAGGACGTTCCTAGTTACAGAGCAACCCATTACTAATTAAAAATCTGTCTCCTTAAATTAACTCAATGTCCTGGCATCCACCGCACTCTGGGGTAGCGAATTCCACAGACTCACGACCCTTTGAGAGAATTAATTTCTCGTCACCTCTGTTTTAAATCTGCTATCCCTTATTCGAATACTATGACCTCTTGTTCTAGATTGCCCCACCAGAGGAAACATCCTCAATTAGATCACCTCTCATTCTTCTAAACTCTAGATAGTAAAGGCCTAAACTGCTCATTCTCTCTTAATAAGACAAACCCCTCATCTCTGGAATCAATCTGGTGAACCTCCTCTGAACTGCCTCTGATGCAACTGCATCCCTCCTCAAGAAAGAGGACCAAAACTGTACGCAATACTCCAGGTGCAGTCTCACTTATACCTTGTACAGTTGCAGCAACACATCCCTATTTTTATACCCTATTGCTTTAGCAATAAGTGCCAAAATTCCATTTGCCTTCCTTATTACCTACTGCACCTGCATACTAGTTTTCTGCGATTCATGCACGAGGACACCCAGATCCCTCTGCACCGAAGCACTCTGAAGTTTCTTTCCATTTAGATAATAATTTGCCTTTCTATTCTTCCAACCAAAATGGATAACCTCACACTTATCCACATTAAACTCCATCTGCCAAATATTAACCCATTCACCTAACCTATCCATATCCATTTGTGAATTTCTTATTTCTTCATTGCAATTTACTATCCCATCTATTTTAGTGTCATCTGCAAATTTGGTTATAGTACCTTCTATCCCTGCATCCAAGTCATTAATATAGATTGTAAATAGTTGGGGCCCAAGGACCAAACCTTGTGGCGCCCCACTAGTTACATCTTGCCAACCAGAAAAGGACTCATTTATCCCGACTCTCAGTTTTCTGTTGGTTAGCCAATCCTCTATCCAAGCGAATAAAATGCCTCTAACCCCATATGATCTTACCTTGTGTATTAACCGTTTGTGCGGCACCTTATCAAATGCCTTCTGGAAGTCCAGATATACTACATCTACAGGATCCCCATTATCCACTTTACTTGTTACATCTTCGAAGAGCTCCAGCAAATTAGTCAAACATGATTTACCCTTCATAAAACCATGCTGACTCTGATGGATTGCGTTTTGACTTTCTAAATGTCCTGTTATTACTTCCTTAATAATGGATTCTAAAAATTTCCCAACGACAGATATTAAACTAACTGGTCTATAGTTTCCTACTTTCTGCCTCCCTCCCTTTTTGATTAAGGGCATTATATTAGCTTTTTTCCAATCCACTGGAACCTTTCCTGCATCCAGGGAATTTTGGAATATCATAACCAATGGATCCACTATCTCCACTGCCACTTCCTTTAAGACCCTAGAATGTAGGCCATCAGGCCCTGGGAACTTGTCTGCCTTCAATCCCAATAGTTTGCTCAGTACTTTTTCCCTAGTGATGATGATTGTTCTGAGTTCCTCCCTTTCTATAACCTTTGCATTACCTGTTCCTATTGGGATGGTACGAGTGTCCTCCACCGTGAAAACTGAGGTAAAATACTGATTTAGTGTCTCTGCCATTTCTGTGCTCCCCACTATTAACTCCCCAGGCACATCCTCCAAGGAACCAACATTCACTTTAGCTACTCGTTTCCCTTTTATATACGTATAGAAGCTTTTGCGAGATGTTTTTATATTTTGCACTTGTTTTCTTTCATAATTTATCTTTGCTCTTTTTATTACTTTTTTATTAACCCTTTGTTGATCTTTAAATGTTTCCCAATCTTCCAGCCTACCACTGGTCTTTGCAATATGGTATGCCTTAGTTTTTGACTTTATGTTATCCTTAACTTCCTTGCTTAGCCATGGATGTTTTTTTCCCCCTCTTACAATCTTTCTTTCTCTCTGGAATATATTTTAGTTGGGAGGAATTGAATACCTCCTTAAACATCTGCCACTGCTCATCAACTGTCCTACCTTTTAATCTTCCTGCCCAGTCCACTAGGGCCAAATTTGTCCTTATGCCTATGTAAGTACCTTTGTTTAACTCCAGAGCGCTAGTGTGAGACTCCAGTTTCTCGCCCTGAAACTGAATTTGAAATTCCAGCATGCTATGATCCCGCTTTCCTAGAGGATCCTTAACTATGAGGTCATTAATTAATCCCACCTCATTACATAATAACAAATCTAGAATAGCCTGCTCCCTGGCTGGTTGCACAATATATATTGCTCCAAAAAAAATCTCCAATACATTCAATGAACTCTTGCTTGAAGCAACCTTTGCCAATTTGAATAATCCAGTCTATATGCATATTAAAATCACCCATGATTATTGCTGTACCTTTCTTACAAGCCCCCAGTATTTCCTGGTTTATACTGTGCCCCACTGCGGAACTACTGGTTGGGGACCTATAGATTACTCCCTCCAGGGACTTCTTTCCCTTGCTATTTCTTATTTAGAACATAGAACAGTACAGCACAGTACAGGCCCTTCGGCCCACGATGTTGTGCCGAACCTTTAACCTACTCTAAGATCAAACTAACTACCTACCCTTCATTCTACTATCATCCATGTACCTATCCAAGAGTCGCTTAAATGCCCCTAATGTATCTGCTTCTATTACCACCGCTGGCAGTGCATTCCACGCACCCACCACTCTCTGTGTAAAGAACCTACCTCTGAAATCTCCCCAAAACCTTCCTCCAATCACCTTAAAATTATGCCCCCTGGTGATAGCCCTTTCCACCCTGGTAAAAAGTCTCTGGCTATCCACTCTATGCCTCTCATCATCTTGTACCCCTCTATCAAGTCACCTCTCATCCTTCTTCGCTCAAATGAGAAAAGCCCAAGCTCCCTCAACTTTATTCGTAGGACATGCCCTCCAGTCCAGGCAGCATCCTGGTAAATCTCCTCTGCACCCTCTCTAAAGCTTCCACATCCTTCCGATAATGAGGCGACCAGAACTGAACACAATATTCCAAGTGTGGTCGAACCAGGGCCAGATAGAGCTGCAGCATAACCTCGCGGCTCTTAAACTCAATCCCCCTGTTAATGAAAGCCAACGCACCATACGTCTTCTAAACAACCCTATCAACTTGGGTGGAAACTTTGAGCGATCTATGGACATGGACCCCAAGATCCCTCTGTTCCTCCACACTACCAAGAATCCTGTCTTTAAGCCTGTATTCCACATTCAAATTCGACCTTCCAAAATGAATCACTTCACACTTTTCCAGGTTGAACTCCATCTGCCACTTCTCAGCCCAGCTCTGCATCCTGTCAATGTCCCGTTGCAACCTACAACAGCCTTTCACACTATCCACAACTCCAGCAATCATCGTGTCATCGGCAAACTTGCTAACCCAGCCTTCCACTTCCTCATCCAAGTCATTTATAAAAATCACAAAGAGCAGAGGTCCCAGAACAGATCCTTGTGGAAAACCACTGGTCACCGAGCTCTCTGCTGAATCCTTTCCATCTACTACCACCCTCTGACCAATTTGGGCCAGCCAATTTTGTATCCAGACTGCCAACTTTCCCTGAATCCCATGCCTCCTTACTTTCTGAATGAGCCTACCATGGGGAACCTTATCAAACACCTTGCTAAAATCCATAAACACCACATCCACTGCTCTTCCTTCATCAATGTGTTTTGTCACATCTTCAAAGAATTCAATAAGGCTTGTGAGGCATGACCTGCCCCTCACAAAGCCATGCTGACTGTCTCTAATCAAACCATGCTTTTCCAAATAATCATAAATCCTGTCTCTCAGAATCCTCTCCAATAATTTGCCCACGACCGACGTAAGACTGACTGGTCTATAATTCCCAGGGTTATCCCTATTCCCTTTCTTGAACAAGGGAACAACATTTGCCACCCTCCAATCATCTGGTACTACTCCAGTGGACAGTGAAGACACAAAGATCATCGCCAAAGGCGCAGCAATCACTTCCCTCGCTTCCCGTAATATCCTTGGGTATATCCCGTTTGGCCCCGGGGACTTATCTGTCCTCATATCATTCAAAATTTCCAGCACATCCCCCCTCTTAACCTCAACCTGTTCGAGCATATCAGCCTGTTCCACGCTGTCCTCACAAACGACAAGGTCCTCCTCACTAGTGAATACTGAATCAAAGTATTCATTTAGGACCTCCCCTACCTCCTCCAACTCCAGGCACAAGTTCCCTCCACTATCCCTGATCGGCCCTACCCTCACTCTGGCCATCCTCTTGTGCCACACATAAGTGTAGAACGCCTTGGAATTTTCCTTAATTCTACCGCCAAGACTTTTTCATGGCCCCTTCAAGCTCTCCTAAGTCCATTCTTCAGTTCCTTCCTGGCTACCTTGTAACCCTCTACAGCCCTGTCTGATCCTTGCTTCCTCAACCTTAAGTAAGCTTCCTTCTTCTTCTTAACTAGCTGTTCCACATCTCTTGTATCCAGACAGCCAACTTTCCCTGTATCCCATGCCTCCTTACTTTCTGAATGAGCCTACCATGGGGAACCTTATCAAACGCCTTGCTAAAATCCATATACACCACATCCACTGCTATTCCTTCATCAATGTGTTTTGTCACATCTTCAAAGAATTCAATAAGGCTTGTGAGGCATGACCTGCCCCTCACAAAGCCATGCTGACTGTCTCTAATCAAACCATGCTTTTCCAAATAATCATAAGCCCTGTCTCTCAGAATCCTCTCCAATAATTTGCCCACGACCGACGTAAGACTGACTGGTCTGTAATTCCCAGGGTTATCCCTATTCCCTTTCTTGAACAAGGGAACAACATTTGCCACCCTCCAATCATCTGGTACTACTCCAGTGGACAGTGAGGACGCAAAGATCATCGCCAAAGGCGCAGCAATCTCTTCCCTCGCTTCCCGTAATATCCTTGGGTATATCCCGTCTGGCCCCGGGGACATATCTGTCCTCACATCATTCAAAATTTCCAGCACATCCTCCCTCTTAACATCAACCTGTTCGAGCATATCAGCCTGTTTCACGCTGTCCTCACAAACGACCAGGTCCCTCTCACTAGTGAATACTGAAGCAAAGTATTCATTTAGGACCTCCCCTACCTCCTCCGACTCCAGGCACAAGTTCCCTCCACTATCCCTGATCGGCCCTACCCTCACTCTGGCCATCCTCTTGTTCCTCACATAAGTGTAGAACGCCTTGGGATTTTCCTTAATCCTACCCGCCAAGAATTTTTCATGTCCCCTTCTAGCTCTCCTAAGTCCATTTTTCAGTTCCTTCCTGGCTACCTTGTAACCCTCTAGAGCCCTGTCTGTTCCTTGCTTCCTCAACCTTAAGTAAGCTTCCTTCTTCCTCTTGACTAGCTGTACCACATCTCTTGTCATCCAAGGTTCCATCACCCTACCATCCCTTCCTTGCCTCATCGGGACAAACCTATCCAGCAGTCGCAGCAAGTGCTCCCTAAACAACCTCCACATTTCTGTTGTGCATTTCCCTGAGAACATCTGTTCCCAATTTATGCTCCCCAGTTCCTGCCTAATAGCATTGTAATTCCCCCTCCCCCAATTAAATATTTTCCCATCCCGTCTGTTCCTGTCCCTCTCCATGACTATAGTAAAGGTCAGGGAGTTGTGATCACTATCACCGAAATGCTCTCCCACCGAGAGATCTGCCACCTGGCCTGGTTCGTTGCCAAGCACCAAGTCCAGCATAGCCTCACCTCTAGTCGGCCTATCTACATATTGAGTCAGGAAACCTTCCTGGACACACCTGACAAAAACTGCTCCATCCAAACTATTTGCACTAAGGAGGTTCCAATCAATATTAGGGAAGTTGAAGTCAACCATGACAACAACCCTTTTGCTTCTGCACCTTTCCAAAATCTGCCTCCCAATCTGTTCCTCCGTGTCTCTGTTGCTATTGGGGGGGTCTATAGAAAACTCCCAATAAAGTGACTGCTCCTTTCCTGTTTCTGACTTCCACCCATAATGACTCAGTAGACAAACCCTCCTCGACGACCTCCCTTTCTGCAGCTGAGATACTATCCCTGATTAGCAATGCCACTCCCCCATCTCTTTTACCTCCCTCCCTATTCCTTTTGAAACATCTAAACCCCGGAACATCCAACATCCATTCCTGCCCCTGTGATATCCAAGTCTCCGTAATGGCCACAACATCGTAGCTCCAAGTACTGATCCATGCTCTAAATTCATCACCCTTATTCCTGACACTTCTTGCATTAAAATAGACACACTTCAACCCATCATACTGGCTGCAACTTTGCCCTGTCAACTGTCTAACCTTCCTCACAGACTCTCTGCACTCTGTATCTGCCTGTTCAACAGCTACCCCATCCACTGATCCGTAGCTCCAGTTCCCATCTCCCTGCCAAACTAGTTTAAACCCTCCCGAAGAGCTCTAGCAAATCTCCCGCCCAGGATATTGGTGCCCCTCCAGTTCAGATGCAACCCGTCCTTCTTGTACAGGTCCCACCTTCCCCAGAAGGTATCCCAATGATCCACATATCTGAAGCCCTCCCTCCTACACCAGCTCTGTAGCCACGTGTTCAGCTGCACTCGCTCCCTGTTTCCAGCCTCACGAGCACGTGGCACCGGTATCAATCCTGAGATTACTACTCTGCTCGTCCTGCCTTTTAGCTTCCAACCTAACTCCCTATATTCGCTTTTCAGGTCCTCATCCCTTTTCCTAGCTATGTCATTGGTACCAATGTGTACCACGACCTCTGGCTGCTCCCCCTCCCCCTTAAGTTTCTGGTCAATGATAACCCCCAGGACTTTGATAGTGGGAGATTCAGCAATGATACTGTCGTTGAACATCAAGGGGAGAAGATTAGATTCTCTATTGTTGGAGATAGTCATTGCCTGACATTTGTTTGGCATGCATGTTACTTGCCACTTTCCAGCCCAAGCCAGAATTTTATTCAGTTCTTTCTGCATGTAGACAGGGCCTGCTTTAGTATTTGAGGAGTCGTGAATAGTGCTGAACACTGTGCTAACACCCCTACGGCTGACCTTATAATGGAGGAAAGGTCATTGATGAAGCAACTGAAGATGGTTGGGCCGAGGATACTGCCCTGAGTAGCTCCTGCAGCAATGTCCTGGGGCTTAGATATTTGGCCTCCAACAACCACAACCATCATCCTTTGTGCAAGGTATGACTCCAACCAGTAGAGATTGTATCCCCTGATTCCCATTGACTTCAATTTTGCTGAGGCTCCTTGATGCCTTTCTCGTTTAACTGCTGCCTTGATGTCAATAGCAGTCACTCTTGTAATATTTACTTATCCCTTGGTGTGAGATGTGTCGTTAAGAGTCACAGGAACACAAATAATATTCAAAATAATTGTGGGGTTTTACTATAAAAGAACTGGAACATATATATACAATAGTAACTGTACAAGCTTGACTTGAACATGTCTTACTATATCGGGCGCCACCCACAATTAACTGGTCAAGTGTGACTCAACACTGCTTCCTCTCTTGATATTCACTTGCAGTTCTTAAGGTGGTCCAGTCTTATGGTTATCCCACAATGCTCCCTTTTTTCCAAAGATAAAAACATACATACATAAACAATAATATTCTTGTTTGGACTAACTTTTCTTTTTTCTTCTTTGGCCTCCTTATCTCGAGAGACAATGGGTAAGCGCCTGGAGGTGGTCAGTGGTGTGTGGAGCAGCGCCTGGACTGGCTATAAAGGCCAATTCTAGAGTGACAGGCTCTTCCACAGGTGCTGCAGAAAAATTTGCTTGTCGGGACTGTTTCACAGTTGGCTCTCCCTTTGCGCTTCTGTCTTTTTTCCTGCCAACTGCTAAGTCTCTTCGACTCGCCACACTTTAGCCCCGCCTTTATGGCTGCCCGCAAGCTCTGGCGAACGCTGGCAACTGACTCCCACGACTTGTGATCAATGTCACAGGACTTCATGTCGCGTTTGCAGACGTCTTTAAAGCGGAGACATGGACGGCCGGTGGGTCTGATACCAGTGGCGAGCTCGCTGTACAATGTGTCTTTGGGGATCCTGCCATCTTCCATGTGGCTCACATGGCCAAGCCATCTCAAGCGCCGCTGACTCAGTAGTGTGTATAAGCTGGGGATGTTGGCCTCCTCGAGGACTTCTGTGTTGGAAATATGGTCCTGCCACCTGATGCCAAGTATTCTCCGGAGGCAGCGAAGATGGAATGAATTGAGACGTCGCTCTTGGCTGACATACGTTGTCCAGGCCTCGCTGCCATAGAGCAAGGTACTGAGGACACAGGCTTGATACACTCAGACTTTTGTGTTCCGTGTCAGTGCGCCATTTTCCCACACACTCTTGGCCAGTCTGGACATAGCAGTGGAAGCCTTTCCCATGCGCTTGTTGATTTCTGCATCTAGAGACAGTTCACTGGTGATAGTTGAGCCTAGGTCGGTGAACTCTTGAACCACTTCCAGAGCGTGGAAACAAAGGTGACCGCGGTGACTGCAACAACTACCGTGGAATCTCCCTGCTCAGCATAGTGGGGAAAGTCTTTGCTCGAGTCGCTTTAAACTGGCTCCGGAAGCTGGCCGAGCACGTCTCCCCTGAGGCACAGTGTTGGACTAACTACACATAGTTTAACAAAACATTATTTACAGATAAGCAAATTTAACAGTTTCTAAACCGAAGAGGAGGTTTGCTTGTACATCCAAATCTTTTTGTTGTGAATCTCTTCCCTTGTTTGGAAAACTCGGAGAAATGATGACTGGCAACATAGCCAATCACCGGCAATCCCTCTGGCCTCCAGGTATTTGCCACAATGAACTGAAGTCTGAGGAGAGACATCCGGTCGTACTGCCTCTTTGTACTAAGACTGCCAGCCTTTATGCCATCCATTACATGGATAAAACCTGATACACTTAACCTGGACATACTCTGCCATTTTGGTGCATTACGGAATTCATGTATGGTGACAATTCATTAGCACACTGGAAGTCCTGCAATGGCTGGTCCAGTTGTGTCTGCAATGTCGAACGTTTGTGGTAGCCATTTGGAGTTCCCATGGCTGGATTGTACAATTATCATTCTAATGCACTTGATTGGAGAACTATTTTAGGCCATCAGCCTCGCCGTGGTGGGTTGCACCCCATTCCTTGGAGGGACACATCCTTCAGGATATGAATGGGCAAAATATTTGCACTTACTCCAGCATCAATTTTTACTTTGAGCTTGTGCTTGCCACTCTTCCGTGGACAGACAATCCTGATCATGGTGAATGCCTGAGATTGCGTAATAGCATTGAGGTGCCAATCTTGCTTGCTGTTCACATGAGTGCACTATTCATCAGTGTTCTGGTAACCTGTGTCGCTGTGAACTGATGTACTTGCATAGGTTTCTGTTGTGTGATGGCATACCTCTTGCATTTGCCATTCTTTCTTGCAGACATTGACTCTGCCTGTGATCTGCTACCATTCTTGTGTGCAGTATTTGAACTCAGCCTTCTGCACTGCCTTGTACGATGTCCTTGCATGCCACAAGCTTTACACAGGCCCCGGTAGGCCAGACAACTGCAAATTGGGTGAGTCAGGCCACATTTGCCACAAGGCCTAGCAGACTTCTGCACCTTGGTAACTGTACCGATTGTTGTAGCCATCCCCAATGCTTGTAGCTGTTGGCGCCCAGCCATGATGGTTTCAAATTTCCTTCCATCATTGAGAAGCGATATATGGTGTGCCCCTTCTTCTTTTCTAGCAGATCTTTTTGAAAAGTGGGTTAGACACGATTACCAGTTCTATAACTTGATCTAACAATCTGATGTCAGCAAAGTCGCAATATTGAACTTTATCTCTGCATCTTGCAACAAACTGGTCAATGGACTCATCTTGCCTTTGTGCAAGAAAATTTAACTGGACCTTCAGGTCCTGTTCCAGGAATGTCCAGATTTTATTAGAATCCTTCAGATCTTCAACTGACCAACCTGAGTCATTTCAAACCTTCACTGCCAAGTGCAATCTTATTCTTGGCAGCTTGCTTCTCTGGTTCAGTGACTTCCATGGCTCGGAAACATAGCTGCATTTGCTGTCGGAGTAGTTTAAATGCAAAGGCTATGTACGACACCTTCCAGTCCATTATTGGGTATCTGCAAGCCATTATCATCATGATATTTTTTAGATAAATATATGGCTTTTGAAGGTATTTTTCACAGGAACAGTTCTTCTGTTGCTCTTTTAAGACAAATCTAGTACCTGGCCCTTTTAAAGTACCAGATGATTGCTTACACAGACTGTTGGTTTTTTTCAACAGTTCATTTTTCTAAAACAGAGCTTTTTTAAAGGTTTATTTTCAAAGGGCTGCTTGCAGTTACGAATAGCTGCCAGCCAGTTTTTAACATTGTCCTAGGCCTCCCAGTGGTGCTATCTATTTGTTCCCATTCTTTTGGGCTTAGGTCCCACTCACAAAGGAGAAAAACCTGGGAAAGTTAAAATAGTAATGGCTGCACCTACTGCTTTTAAAACTTTTTGACCCACTGCCAGATAGGTGAAAATGTTGATCCCCAGCAAATTGCCTGCTGTACTTATAGAGCTCCAACCTCCCGGGGTCCTGGATGTGTCCTTGGCTTGCTGCAGATTTGTGGGGTCTCTTGATAGCTGTCGTTCTGCTGGATCTTTGGCTACTCAGGGAGGCAGCTTGCTGTTCCTGGTTCTCTTTTTGAAGTATTCTTCAGGAAAAATCAAAAGTTTCCACAATGTAATGTTTGGTGGTCTTCAGAAAAAAAGATGGACCCTGATGCTGCCAACATGTAATATTTACTTGTCCCTTGGTGTGTGATCTGTTGTGAAGAGGCACGGGAACACAGGTAATATTCAAAATAAATGTGGGGTTTTATTATCACAAAACTGGAACAGATGTACATAATAGGAACTGCATGAGCTAGACTTGAACATGTCTTACTATGTCGGGCTCCACCTACAACTAACTGGTCACATGTGATTTGACATCACTTCCTCTGATGATTGTTCACTTGCAGTCCTTAAGATGGTCTGGTCTTAAGGCCATCCCACAAAAACTCTCATCTCACCTCCAGTTTTCAGAGGTGGGCGCTACAGAGGCAGGTAGAGGACAGCGAGGGCACCTGAAATGGAGGCGCTCTCGCAAGCCTGCTGAAAATTTAAAAATAAATAAGTCCCATAGCAGTTAGGGCCATCAATATGGAGGGTTTTGTTCTCACAGGTTTGTTTGTGGCCTTTTCATCCATGTGACTTGTTGGTTGGGGGATTGAGATGAGGCTCAGACAGCCACCCTGGACTACTGCTGGGGTCTGCCTCCAAGTGGCTGCCAACTCCAGCATTAGTGGGGACATGTCCAACATTTTGGGCTGCTAGATCTGTTCTGAGTCTATTCCATTTAGCATGGTGGTAAATGTCACACAGTACGATGGACGGTGTCCTCAGTGTGAAGACACTCATATCGATACTGTCATGGACTGATGCATCTGCGACGGGTAGATTGGTGAGGGTGAGGTCAAGCAGGTTTTTCCCTCTTGCTGGTTCCCTCACCATCTTCCCCAGGCTCAGTCTGGCAGATATGTCCTTCAGGACTCAGCCAGCTCGGTCAGTAGTGATGCTGCAGAGCCACTCTTGGTGATGGACATTGAAGTCCCCCGCCAGAATACAGTCTCCCCATACTTCTCTATGGTGCTGAAGCTTGGACAACATATAGACACCATAAGAAGGCCCGAGAACAAAATCATCAATGCTGTCTTAGAATGATGGAAATAGAGGGCAGCTGCTTGAGCCAACAATCTGCCACAACCTCTACCAGCCGACAGCCATTGTCTTTTTCTTTTATTCTTTCATGTGGGCATTGCTGGCTAAGCGAGCATTTGTTGCCCACCCCTAATTGCTTTAAGAAGCTTGTGGTGAACCGCCTTCTTGAACCGCTGCAGTCCATCTGGTGTGGGTACTCCCACAGTGCTTTTCTAGAATTTTGATCCAGCGACAATGAAGGAACAGCGATATAGTTCCAAGTCAGGATGGTGTGTGGCTTGGAGGGAAACTTGCAGGTGGTGGGGTTCCCATACGTCTGCTTCCCTTGCACTTCTAGGTGTTAGAGGTCGCAGGTTTAGAAGGTGCTGGCGAAGGAGCCTGGAAGAGTTGCTGCAGTGCATCTTGTAGATGATACACACTGCTGCCATTGTGTGTTGATGGTACACTGTGGGAGAGCCTACAAGGCTAAGATAGGGCTCATCAGGCATCTGCAAATCCACAGCCAACACTGAAATTTCACTTTCACCCAGCCATCCACAAGGAAGAATCATCCTTGACATGAGGGATTACTCATGATAATGATGATGATGGAGTTATGGCAGGAGTTTGATGGAGCCCTCAAGGAAATTAGGGACCAGCACCGTGTATCACAGATAAAAAGCTAATCCAATTTTATTTTTAAAGAAATGAATCAGAATCTTGATTGTTTTAATAAAATATTAACTTAAGATAAGAAGACATGAAATTAAACTTGAAATAACAAAATTCAAATGGCTATGGGGAAAAGGCAAAGGAATAGAAGTAAGCAGATAGCTCTTTCAGAAAGCAGGCCAAGAGCAATAGGCCGAATAACCTCTTCCAGTGTAGTAATGCTCCATGATTCAAAGTCTCTCATATTGCCCTGGGTGCTGATAAATGTAAAAGCATATGTTAACATGTCTCTCTCTCTCTTTGGCCTCCTTGTCTCGAGAGACAATGGGTAAGCGCCTGGAGGTGGTCAGTGGTTTGTGGAGCAGCGCCTGGAGTGGCTATAAAGGCCAATATTAGAGTGACAGACTCTTCCACATGTGATGCAGTAGAAATTGTTTGTCGGGGCTGTTACACAGTTGGCTCTCCCCTTGCGCCTCTGTCTTTTTTCCTGCCAACTGCTAAGTCTCTTCGACTCGCCACACTTTAGCCCCGCCTTTATGGCTGTCCCCCAGCTCTGGCGATCGCTGGCAACTGACTCCCACGACTTGTGATCAATGTCACAGGACTTCATGTCGCATTTGCAGACGTCTTTAAAGCGGAGACATGGACGGCCGGTGGGTCTGATACCAGTGGCGAGCTCGCTGTACAATGTGTCTTTGGGGATCCTGCCATCTTCCATGCAGCTCACATGGCCAAGCCATCTCAAGCGCCGCTGACTCAGTAGTGTGTATAAGCTGGGGATGTTGGCCACCTCGAGGACTTCTGTGTTGGAGATACGATCCTGCTACCTGATGCCAAGTATTCTCCGGAGGCAGCGAAGATGGAATGAATTGAGACGTCGCTCTTGGCTGACATACGTTGTCCAGGCCTCACTTCCATAGAGCAAGGTACTGAGGACACAGGCTTGATACACTCGGACTTTTGTGTTCCGTGTCAGTGCGCCATTTTCCCACACTCTCGTGGCCAGTCTGGACATAGCAGTGGAAGCCTTTCCCATGCGCTTGTTGATTTCTGCATCTAGAGACAGGTTACTGGTGATAGTTGAGCCTAGGTAGGTGAACTCTTGAACCACTTCCAGAGCGTAGTCGCCGATATTGATGGATGGAGCATTTCTGACGCCCTGTCCCATGATGTTCATTTTCTTGAGGCTGATGGTTAGGCCAAATTCATTGCAGGCAGCCGCAAACCTGTCGATAAGACTCTGCAGACACTCTTCAGTGTGAGATGTTAAAGCAGCATCGTCAGCAAAGAGGAGTTCCCTGATGAGGACTTTCTGTACTTTGGCCTTCGCTCTTAGATGGGCAAGGTTGGACAACCTGCCCCCTGATCTTGTGTGGAGGAAAATTCCTTCTTCTGAAGACTTGAACGCATGTGAGAGCAGCAGGGAGAAGAAAATCCCAAACATTGTGGGTGCGAGAACACAGCCCTGTTTCACGCCACTCAGGATAGGAAAGGGGTCTGATGAGGTGCCGCTATGCTGAATTGTGCCTTTCATATTGTCATGGAATGAGGTGATGATACTTAGTAGCTTTGGTGGACATCCGATCTTTTCTAGTAGTCTGAAGAGACCACGTCTGCTGACGAGGTCAAAGGCTTTGGTGAGATCAATGAAAGCAACGTAGAGGGGCATCTGTTGTTCGCGGCATTTCTCCTGTATCTGATGAAGGGAGAACAGCATGTCAATGGTCGATCTCTCTGCACGAAAGCCACACTGTGCCTCAGGGTATACGCGCTCGGCCAGCTTCTGGAGCCTGTTTAAAGCAACTCGAGCAAAGACTTTCCCCACTATGCTGAGCAGGGGGATTCCACGGTAATTGTTGCAGTCACCGTGGTCACCTTTGTTTTTATAGAGGGTGATGATATTGGCATCGCGCATGTCCTGAGGTCCTACTCCCTCGTCCCAGCACAGGCACAGCAGTTCATGGAGTGCTGAGAGTATAGCAGGCTTGGCACTCTTGATTATTTCAGGGGTAATGCCGACCTTCTTGGGCTTTTCCGCTGGCTTGAGTTCACTGAGTTCCAATTTTGTTGGCTGTACGTCCAGCTCATCCATGACTGGTTGAGGCTGGGCTGCATTGAGGGCAGTCTCAGTGACAACATTCTCCCTGGAGTACAGTTCTAGGTAGTGCTCAACCCAGCGGTCCATTTGCTTGCGTTGGTCAGTGATTGTGTCCCCTGATTTAGATTTGAGGGGGGCGATCTTCTTGATGGTTGGCCCAAAAGCTCTCTTAATGCCATCATACATTCCTCTGATGTTTCCGGTGTCTGAGGCCAGCTGAATATGACTGCACAGGTGTTGCCAGTAGTCATTTGCGCAGCGCCTGGCTGTTCTTTGTGCAGTGCTTCAAAGCATATGTTAACGTGTAAGGTGTGCCTTCATATAAGCTTGAGTGTAAAGGATAAGGATAGTGTTGTGTCAGTGAAGAAAGTTAATACTGCTTAAAGGAAGAGTGGGACTACTTTTTATCATCACAAGGCAGGTAGATTCTGTGATGAACCCAGGTGATCCACCTTGTTTCACATCATAAGAATTTCAGCATTGCATATTTGTTATCACTTTGGTAGCTTGCCAATTGCAGCAACTTTAAAATGGCCCCTGCAACTGCAATCTGGGAGAGTTTGTCTGCTGTGTTTGTCTCTTTGTACTGGAACATGGTGAAGAAAACACATTCCTGGCTAGTATGTAGTTGCCTGTAGGCAGTCTGCTGTCAGAACATTGTTTACTTAGACAGATATGTGAGCTGGCTACTGCAAGAAAGCATCAGAGCTATTACTTGAGATGTCTGTCTCAACAAGGAGTCCTGTTTACCAGACTGACAGGTGGAGAGTTGTGAGTCTGATTCCCAAGAGGCTGCCCTGTTACCTGTGAAAACAAGATTTGATTGATGAGTTTTTGACTGCAAGGAGTGTTTCACAGTGGGTTAGCTTTGATTAATTCTGGATGATATCTATCTGTCTTCCAATAAAATAACACTGCAAATGTGGATATCTGAAAAGGAAACTGAAAATGCTGGAAAATACATTATTGGTCAGTCAGCATCTCTAGATGGAAAAGACAAATAATTGTTTTCAATAGTTTTCAGCTCACCTTTCCATAGAAATCTATGTCTCTCCCCCAATTGCAGCATCTAACTGCATCTAGAATGATTTCAACATTTGCCCAGAAAATATTTTTGGAAGATCATTCAGATACCTTTTGCATGAAGAATTATTTCCTGAATATTAAACATATACTATGTTAATATAAATGCTGATATTTCTTTATGTAGCATGTTTTGATATATACTTCAAATATCTGCATTGTTGAAAAATTTATGAATTATAAATCTCTACTGTATCTGGCTCAGAAGGGAAGGAGGGAGAATGGGAGAGCACTAGTCATCGGGGACTCGATGGTGAGGAGTACCGACAGGCGGTTCTGTGGGCGCAAGCGAGACGCACGGATGGTTTGTTGCCTACCTGGTGCCAGGGTCCGTGATGTTTGTGATCGCGTCTTCAGGATCCTTAAAGGGGAGGGGGAGCAGCCAGAGGTCGTGGTGCACATTGGCACCAACGACGTAGGAAGGAAGGGTGGCACAGATGTTAGAAGTGAGTTTAGGGAGTTAGGCTGGAAGCTGAAAGCTCGGACGGACAGAGTTGTTATCTCTGGTTTGTTGCCGGCGCCACGTGATAGTGAGGCTAGGAATAGGGAGAGAGCACAGCTGAACACGTGGCTGCAGGAATGGTGTAGAAGAGAGGGCTTCCAGTTCTTGGATAATTGGAATGCATTCTGGGGAAGATGGGACCTGTTCAAACAGGACGGGCTGCATCTGAACCAGAGGGGCACCAATATCCTGGGAGGGAGGTTTGCTAGTACTGTTCGGGAGGGTTTAAACTAGTTTGGGAGGGGGATGGGAACCGGACTTGTAGTCCAGGGACCAGTGGGTCCACTCAGAAAGACAAAGAGTGTAGTGAGGTATTGGGGAAGGTAGCACTGTCGCAGAGGACAGATGGGCACGGAGAAGGGTTAAAGTGCGTATACTTCAACGCAAGAAGCATCAGGAATAAGGTGAGTGAATTGAAGGCGTGGATGGGCACTTGGGACTACGATGTTGTGGCCATCACTGAAACGTGGATAGGTGAGGGGGAGGAATGGTTCTTGGAGGTACCTGGTTATAGATGTTTTCATAAGATTAGGAATGGTGGTAAAAGAGGTGGGGGGGGGTGGCATTGTTAGTTAGAAATAGTGTAACAACTGCTGAAAGAATTTTCGAGGAGGATCTGCCGACTGAGGCACTGTGGGTTGAGGTCAGGAACAGGAAAGGAGCAGTCACCTTGATGGGAGTTTTCTATCGGCCCCCCAATAGCAGCAGGGAGGTGGAAGAGCAGATTGGGAAACAGATTTTGGAAAGGAGCAGAAGTCACAGGGTAGTAATTATGGGGGATTTCAACTTCCCAAATATTGATTGGCAACTCTTTAGATCGAATAGTTTGGATGGGGTAGTGTTTGTGCAGTATGTCCAGGAAGCTTTTCTGACTCAGTATGTAGACTGCCCGACCAGAGGGGAGGCAATATTGGATTTGGTACTGGGTAATGAACCAGGGCAAGTGATAGAGCTGTTGGTGGGCGAGCACTTTGGAGATAGTGATCACAATTCTGTAGCATTCACTGTGGTAATGGAGAGGGATAGGTATGTGCAACAGGGCAAGGTTTACAATTGGGGGAAGGGTAGATATGATGCTGTCAGGCAGGAACTGAGGAGCATAAGTTGGGAGCATATGCTGGCAGGGAAGGGCACGGTCGAAATGTGGAACTTTTTCAAGGAGCAGATAGTAGGGGCCATTGATAAGCATGTCCCTGTCAGACAGGGAAGGGATGGTCATGTGAGGGAACCGTGGTTGACAAGAGAGGTTGAGAGTCTTGTTAGGAAGAAGAAGGATGCGTATATAAGGTTGAGGAAAAAGGGCACAGGCATAACTCTGGAGGGATACAAGATGGCCAGGAAGGATCTGAAGAAAGGGATTAGGAGAGCTAAGAGAGGGCATGAAAAATGCTTGGCGGGTAGGATAAAAGAAAACCCCAAGGCCTTTTACGCGTATGTCAGAAATATGAAGATGACTAGGGGGACCGTAGGTCCGGTCAAGGACAATAGCGGGAGACTGTGTGTTGAGCCGGAAGAGATAAGTGAGGTTTTGAATGAGTACTTCTCTTCGGTATTTACGAATGAGAAGGGGTGTATTACTGAAGAGGACGTTGTGAAACAGACTGGTAAGCTCGAGGAAGTGCTCGTTAGGAGGGAAGATGTGTTGGGGTTTTTGAATAACTTGAAGATAGACAAGTCTCCCGGGCCTGACGGGGTATATCCAAGGATGTTATGGGAAGCAAGGGATGAAATTGCAGAGCCGCTGGCAATGATCTTTTCATCTTCTCTGTTGACGGGGGTGGTACCAGGTGATTGGAGGGTGGCAAATGTTGTGCCCCTGTTCAAGAAAGGGAATAGGAACAACCCTGGGAATTACAGGCCAGTTAGTCTTACTTCGGTGGTAGGCAAGTTGATGGAAAAGGTGCTGAGGGATAGGATTTCTGAGCATCTGGAAAGACACTGCTTGATTCGGGACAGTCAGCACGGTTTTGTGAGGGGTAGGTCTTGCCTCACAAGCCTGATTGAATTCTTTGAGCAGGTGACCAAGCAAGTGGATGAGGGTAAACCAGTGGATGTGGTGTACATGGATTTTAGTAAGGCATTTGATAAGGTCCCCCATGGTAGACTTATGGAGAAAGTCAGGAGGCATGGGATAGTGGGGAATGTGGCCATTTGGATTAAGAATTGGCTAACTGATAGAAGGCAGAGAGTGGTCTTAGATGGTAAATACTCAGCCTGGAGCCCAGTTACCAGTGGCGTGCCACAGGGATCAGTTCTGGGTCCTCTCCTGTTTGTGATTTTTATTAACGACTTGGATGAGGAAGTTGAAGGGTGGGTCAGTAAATTTGCAGATGATACAAAGGTTGGTGGAGTTGTGGATACCGAGGAGGGCTATTGTCGTCTGCAAAGGGACTTGGATAGGTTGCAGTGCTGGGCTGAAAAGTGGCAGATGGAGTTTAACCCTGAAAAGTGTGAGGTCGTCCATTTTGGAAGGACAAACACGAATGCAAAATACTGGGTTAACGGTAGGGTTCTTGGGCATGTGGAGGAGCAGAGAGACCTTGGGGTCTATGTGCATAGATCGTTGAAAGTTGCAACTCAGGTGGATAGGGCTGTGAAGAAGGCATATGGGGTGTTAGCGTTCATTAGCAGAGGGATTGAATTTAAGAGCCGTGAGGTGATGATGCAGCTGTACAGGACCTTGGTAAGGCCTCATTTGGAGTACTGTGTGCAGTTCTGGTCGCCTCATTTTAGGAAGGATGTGGAAGCCTTGGAGAGGGTGCAGAGGAGATTTACCAGGATGTTGCCTGGAATGGAGAATAAGTCTTACGAGGAAAGGCTGAACATTCTAGGCCTCTTCTCATTAGAACGGAGAAGGATGAGGGGTGACATGATAGAGGTTTATAAGATGATCAGGGGAATAGATAGGGTAGACAGTCAGAAACTTTTTCCCCGGGTGGAGCAAAGCGTTACAAGGGGTCATAAATTTAAGGTGAAGGGTGGGAGATATAAGGGGGATGTCAGGGGAAGGTTCTTTACCCAGAGAGTGGTCGGGGCATGGAATGCCTTGCCTGGGGAAGTTGTTGAGTCAGAAACTTTAGGGACTTTCAAACGGCTTTTAGATAGGTATATGGATAAAGGAGAATGATGGGGTATAGATTAAATTGTCCTTGACAGAGGACAAAGGATCGGCACAACATCGTGGGCCGAAGGGCCTGTTCTGTGCTGTATTTTTCTATGTTCTATGTTCTATGTTCTATGTTCTATCTGAGCAGTGTAACACATTGTCATGTGTTCTAAAATTTTTCAACAAGATCTTTCAATATTATTCATCTTCATCCCAACTAATAGTTGTATCTTTGGATCATGAGTCTTGATTGTATCTAAGGAAGAAGTGAGCCTTATGCTCAAATAATTCAGAATTCCAATATTTAGAAGGATTTCATCTGCTCATTCAGGATCCTTCCCAAATTCATCACACAAAATTAGTA
The DNA here is from genome assembly GCF_036365525.1 of Heterodontus francisci. NCBI lineage: Eukaryota > Metazoa > Chordata > Chondrichthyes > Heterodontiformes > Heterodontidae > Heterodontus > Heterodontus francisci. Next base: position 70,765,296 of record NC_090371.1, on the reverse strand, counting down.
GTGGTCAACAAACTGCTCAAAATGCATGAAGAGACACATCTGTCACAGTAGTGGAGAGTGTAGTGTTTGATTGATTTGGGTTTGATTGCATTGGTCTGTCCACTGATCTGTGTTTACTATGTATGATTGTTTAAGCCTATGGGTGGAACTAAAGAGTTTGAAACTGAAACTAAAAGAGCAGGATTAGAATATTCTTCTGGAAACAGACTGTTGGATTTTAGAATACAGCAAAGGAGGACGAAGAAACTGATAAAGAAAGGGAGAATAGAATATGAAGCTAAGCTAGCAAGAAATATAAAAATGGACTGTAAAACTTCTACGGGTACGTAAAAAGGAAACATTTGGCTAAAACAATTGTGGGTCCATTACAGGCAGAGTCAGGCGAATTTATAGTGGGGAATAGAGAAATGGCAGAGAAACTAAATGATTACTTTGTGTCTGTCTTCACTGAGTAAGATACAAGAAATCTCACAGAATCAGCGATCCAAGGGATTAGGGGGAAAGAGGAATTGAAGGAAATTAGTATTAGTAAGAAGGTTGTATTGGAGAAATTAATGGGGCTGAAGGTTGATAAGTCCCCAGGACCTAATATTTTATATCCCAGAGTGTTGAAAGAGGTAGCTATGGAGATAGTGGATGCATTGGTGATCATCTTCCAAAATTCTATAGATTCGGAAGCAGTTCCTGCAGATTGAAAGGTTGCAAATGTCACCCCACTATTTAAAAAGGGAGGGAGAGAGAAAACAGGCCTGTTAGCCTTACATCAGTCATTGGGAAAATGCTGGAATCCATTCTAAAAGATGTGATAAATGGATAATAATGATCTGATTGGGCATAGTCAACATGGATTTATGAATGGGAAATCATGTTTGACAAACCTGTTGGAGTTTTTTGAGGATGTTACTACCAGAATTGATAAAGGGGAGTTGGTGGACATGGTATTCTTGGATTTTCAGAAGGCTTTTGATAAAGTCCCCCACAGGAGGTTGGTTAGCAAAATTAAAGCACATGGGATAAGAGGTAATATATTGGCATGGATTACGGATTGGTTAACAGGCAGAAAGCAGAGGGTAGGAATAAATGGGTCATTCCTGCATTGGCAGGCTGTGACTAGTGGGGTACTGCAGTAATCAGTGCTTTGGCCTGAGCTGTTCACAATATATATCAATGATTTGGATGTGGGGACCAAATGTAATATTTCCAAGTTCGCGGATGATACAAAACCTAGATGGGAATGTGTGTTGTGAGGAAGATGCAAAGCGGCTTCAAGGGGATTTGGACAGACTTAGTGAGTGGGCAAGAACGTGGCAAATGGAATATAATGTGGAAAAATGTGAGGTTATCCACTTTGGTAGGAGGAATAGATGTGCAGAGTATTTCTTAAATGGTAAGAGATTAGAAAGTGTAGATACACAAAGGGGCCTGGGTGTCCTTGTCAATAAGTCGCTGAAAGCTAACATGCAGTTGCAGCAAGCAATTAAGAAGGCTAATGGTATGTTAGACTCTATTGCAAGAGGATTTGAGTATAGGAGTAGTGAAGTCTTGCTTCAATTATATAGAACCTTGGTTAGACTGCACCTTGGAGTACTGTGTGCAGTTTTGGTCCCTTCCCTTAGGAAGGATATTTTTGCCATGGAAGGAGTGCAACGAAGGTTCACCAGATTTGTTCCTGGGATGGTGGGACTGTCCTATGAAGAGAGATTGGGGAAACTGGGCCTGTAGTCTCTAGAGTTTCGAAGAATGAGAGGTGATTTCATTGAAACCTACAAAATACTTAAAGGGATATAATTTCAAAATAAGGGGGAAGCCGCTTAGATGAGGAGAAATTTCTTTACTCAGAGGGTTGTGAATCTTTGAAATTCTCTACTCCAGAGGGCTGTGGAAGCTCAGTCATTGAGTATATTTTCCAAATACAAGTATTGTAAGAGAATATGAGGATAGTGTGGGGAAAAAGGCATTTAAGTGGATGATCAGCCATGATCATATTAAATGGCGGGGCAGGCTCGATGGGCTGATTGGCCTACTCCTGCTCCTATGTTCTGAGAAGATATTGTACTGGGATCTTGTAATTGCTGAGATATTTTAAAGTGCTGTAAATAAACCAGTTGGTGATTTAATACCAGTGTGTAGTACTCTGAGATAAATCAGATATATATATGTAAATATCCAGCAACCCAGCGTAAACGTAACAGAGAACTTTCTCCTCAACGTTCTATGTGAGCAATTTTGACTGCGTATGAGAGAGTAAAACATTCCATAGCGAATTGCAACACATTTTACATCTTTCCCAATTAATATTTCTGGACAGAAAAGATCCTATGAGATACTTGGACAAAAGCAGAGGGTTCTCCTGGTGTCCTGACTGATACCCATCCCTGAACCAACACCACCAAAATCGCTTTATTGGTCACTTATTTCACTTGCTGTTTGTGGACAATGCTTTGTGCAGTTTGGCTACCTACATACCAACAGTGACTGCACTTCAAAAGTAATGATTAATTGTTAAGTACTGCAAGGCTCTGAACACATGAATGGCGTGAAATAAATTCAAATTCTTTCTTTGTTGAAAATCCCTGATAATCAGGTAGTGATTCAGGAGAAAACTTCACTCTAACACACCGGGCTGAATTTTCCCAGCCCATTGGAGACCGACTGGAAGGCGGTGCAGGGGGCAGGGGTTGCTGGCAATATGGTGGGGGAAGGTGTTGAGCGGATAGCATATTATCAGCAGTGGGAACCTTGATGGCACACCCGCCCACTGAGCAGCCAATTGAGCCACTTTAGTGGCTAATTAAGGGCCACTTCCTGCCCCCACGGCAACCGGGATCCAGGAGCCACCTGGTGACAGTGACTGCCCCTGCGACAATGGCACCACTGGTGCACCATGACACCTCCCCCCACCCACCCCCACCAATTGCTAAGGTCTGCCTTCCTGGCCCCAGTTTCCCCAAACAAAACTCACCACTCTTCAAGGTGCCTCGCCATTTAGGCACCCTCTCCCTGGTGATGCAGCCCAAGCAATGGTCACCCCAGTGGTGGCTTTGCTAAGTAAGGCTGTTGTGCTCCAACCCTCTGATGGGGCCAGCAGCTCTCGTGGGAGGGTTGCCATCCTCAATTTTATTGGCAGCCTCTGTAGCGACCTCTTAATTGACACGGCTGGCAAAATGCTGCCCCAGGGTCCCCCCCGCCTGCTGGAGGAGGTTGGCTCCCACTTTCGGCCCCTGTGGTGGGACTTTGACCATCAGTGAAAAAATTCAGTCCACCATCTCCGATAAAGACATAACTTAGCATTCCCTCTCAGTGAATCTGGTATATTGGATTTAAATTTAGTATTGTTGGGATTATTATTGCATATATAAATAAGTAATGAAGTAAATTGCTTTCTAAATTTAGATTTCTCAAAATATATTGTTGCTCTCTGTCATTTTCTGTAGAATTATATAAAATGTACAGCACAAAACAGGCCACTTGGCCTAACTGTTCATGCCAGCATTTATGCTCCACACAAGTCTCCTTCCACCTACTTCATCTCACCCTGTCAGCATAACCTTCTATTCCTTTCTCCCTCCTGTTTATCTAGCTTCCCCTTAAATGCATCAATACTATTTGTTTCAACTACTCTTTGTTGTAGTGAGTTCCTCAGTCTCTGGGTAAAGAAAGTTTTTCCTGAATGCCATATTAGATTTCTCGGTTACATCAGTGAATATCTTATATTTATGGCCCATAGTTCTGGTATGCTGGAAACATCTTCTTTATCCTATCAACCCCTTTCATATTCTTAAAGACCTCTATCAGGTTACACCTCAGTCTTGCTCTTTTCAAAGGAAAGAGCCCCAGACTGTTCAGTCTTTTCCCTGATAGGTATAGCCTCTTAGTTCTTGTATTTCCAACCATCGACAGAAGATGTGAATCCCATGCACAGGGAATCTCACAGGCGATAAGGTGACTTGGCCCTCAGAGGTGTCCAAGGCACTTGAAATAATTGGCACTAAGTTGCTGTCTCTACGCACATTCAGTGAGTTTAGGCTGAAGGAACTGCTCTTGTCAGCACAAGTCTTTCACTATGGCTGACGTCAGGCTTGCCAGGTTTACCCTGTATACTGCTTCTATCAGGTCAGTTTCGGTATTCAATGTCTTCCCTCTGTGCACTCACCTGCTGGGTTGCAGACACAGTGTGTAACTCGTGTGCTGTTGGGAGAGAGGCAATCCATGCGTAAAATGACTCCTAATGTGTTTCAATTGGCTTCCCTCCAAAATCACGGGCGTTACTCTCTGGACGCAGAACCTGCCTATGGGAAAGCTGGAAGAGGAAGGGATCATGTCGGGCTACCGTCATTTTTTTGGAACTTTCCCACGCTGCTCATCCCCGAACTTTCCTCCAAAGGTCTGGGAAAATGCTGCCCTTACTTTCCACGGAAAATGTAGCCTCCTTATTCTTCTTACCAAAATGCACCACCTCACACTTACCTACATTGAAATTCATTTGCAATTACACATCCATTCTGCAAGTTTATTAATGTCTTCTATTTTGTTGCGATCTTTCTCAGTATTAGCTATAAGCCTTAATTTATTGTCATTTGCAAATTTTGCAATTGTACTTCCGATTTCTGAATCCAAATCATTTATGCAAATAGTGAACAACAGTGGTCCCAGCACTGATCCTTGTGGAGCATCACTTCTCACCTTTTGCCAATCTGAGTAACTGCTCTTAACCCCTACTCTGCTGTTTTGTACGCTTATATTTATTTATAAATATTAATGCATAAACTTGTGTTTTTGGCCTTCAAATGCACAACTCTAAAAGACCCAAGTACTTATCCTTCACCAACAGCTAAGCCAACAGGCCATAACAATGTATTTTCCTATCAATGTTCAGCCAATATCCTGAAAATACCTGCCCATTTACCTCCTCTCTCCTCACTATCCCAGGCCCCAAACACTCCTTTCAGGTGAAGCAGCGATTTACTTGTACTTCTTTCAATGTAGTATACTGTATTCGCTGCTCACAGTGTGGTCTCCTGTACATTGGGGAGACCAAGCGCAGACTGGGTGACCGCTTTGCGGAACATCTCCGCTCAGTCCGCAAGCAGGACCCTGAGCTTCCGGTTGCTTGCCATTTCAACACACCCCCCTGCTCTCATGCTCACATCTCTGTCCTGGGATTGCTGCAGTGTTCCAGTGAACATCAACGCAAGCTCGAGGAACAGCATCTCATCTACCGATTAGGCACACTACAGCCTGCAGGACTGAACATTGAGTTCAATAATTTCAGAGCATGACAGCCCCCCACTTTACTTTCATTTTTAGTTATTTTTTTCTTCCTTTTTTAACATTCTTTTTTACATTTTTTACAATCTATTTTTTGCATTTATTTCATTTCATCTTAGTTTGTTTAGTTTGCTTACCCACTGTTTTTTTTCAGGTTTGCACTTGCTGCTGTTCAATATTCAGTGTATTAACAGCTAATCTGTACTAATACTTTGTCTTTCAACACACCATTAACATATTGTTTGCTTTTGCTCCGTGACCTTTTGGTCAGCTATGTGGCCTGGTCCAATCTAGACCTCCTTTGTTATCTCTTGCCCCACCCCCACCTCACTTGCTTATAACCTGTGACTTTTCTAATATTTGTCAGTTCCGATGAAGGGTCACTGACCCGAAACATTAACTCTGCTTCTCTTTCCACAGATGCTGCCAGACCTGCTGAGTGGTTCCAGCATTTCTTGTTTTAATTCCTGAAAATCTTTGTCTTTTTTCTAATAACCATTATATGAGGCAGGCTTTTGTCTTTTATTTTAAGTCTTATGGTGCATTTTGTGCTGATCTAGATGGATATATTATATTAGGCCTGCCAGCTGAAAACCTCAGACCAGAGGAAGGTACCAGGATAGCCACTATGATGGATGGCCATGTGATGTTGCAAATGCAAGTTTACTCCTACAACTTTAGAATGTCAGTAGGTAACTCTCCTCCATTTTTCACAGTGTGGACATGAGTGCTGTGCCAAGAACTTTTCAATAATTTTAATCTCAGCACTGCTACTGTAGATTGTAGAAAGACCTATAGTACTGACAAGCATGACTTTACAAGTCCATACTACCATTGCTGAACCTTGCTTCATACAAGCACATGACGGAAATATGGACATGCATTGCGCATGATTTTATGAGCATTAATTTAAATAAAAAATTGGGGGCTGTGCTCAACTGACTTTCTGATATATACCCGATTGGTGACTAAGGTTCCCTGCTCTTGGTGCAGACTCACAAAATGACCCCATCACCATTTTTGAAATAGAACATTAAAAAGGTTTAAAGATCAATTGAGTTACTTAGAAATGTTGACATCGTAAACAATGATGTGGTGATTGATTTCTTAGCGGAGTCACTAACCCATTCATTTTAAACAGGATATCATCTCTACTAAAATTACAGTCAAGAAATTCAGGCAAAAATGGTCAGTGCTCGGATCTTAGTATCTCCAATTTCATTTATGGCCAATGTCTTTTAGAAAACTGTTTGTCAAACCTTTATTCATTTCCGGAACACTGTGATGTGATATTTTCATTCTTTATTTGTTAAAGAAGGCATTGTGTTATAAAACTCATCACTTACCCATGATACCATTAGCAGGAATATTACTCTAACTGTTCCAGCTGGCCTTTTTCTACAACGATAAAGGCAAGAAGGAGAATTCTCCTCTGTGGTTCTGCCTGACTACAGATGGAATCATGATAAAAAATGTTGGAATATTCAGGCAATGAGGCCTTTTTTTTCATTTGTTCATGGGATAAGGGCATTGTTGGCCAGGCCAGCATTTATTGCCCATCCCTAATTGCCCTTGAGAAAGTGGTAGTGAGTTGCCTTCTTGAACCGCTGCAGTCCATGGGGTGTAGGTACACCCACAGTGCTGTTAGGAAGGAAATTCCAGGATTTTGACCCAGCGAAAGTGAAGGAATGGTGATATAGTTCCAAGTCAGGATGTTGTGTGGCTTGGAGAGGAACTTGCAGGTGGTGGTGTTCCCGTGCATCTGCTGCCCTTGTTCTTCTAGGTGGTAGAGATCACAGGTTTGAAAAATACTGTCTAAGGAGCCTTGGTGCATTGCTGCAGTGCATCTTGTAGATGGTACGCACTGCTGCCACTGTGCGTCAGTGGTGGAGGGAGTGAATGTTTGTAGATGGGGTGCCAATCAAGTGGGCTGCTTTGTTCTGGATGGTGTTGAGCTTCTTGAGTGTTGTTGGAGCTGCACCCATCCAGGCAAGTGAAGAGTATTCCATCACACTCCTGACTTGTACCTACCATCTTTACACTGCCCAACAAGGATTTCCCTCCTTTTGCACCCAGTAGAATATCACTATACCCTCATTATCTGCATGAAAATGGCAGTAGGGGGATGAGGTCTTGGTTCCTAGTGAATTATCCTGTTTAATACCACATTCACCACTGCTTCCCAGGTCCACCATTTCAAGTTAGCACAAGTACTGGAAAATACTCAAATGGAAGACGTGGGTCTTATAGTGGCTTTCTCTGACTCTAGAGGTTTACCTGTCTTGGCCAAGGCCTTTAGTGAGAGGATTTGTTCTGCTCTTTGGGGTGCTTGTTCCATTTTAGTTCCTTGTCAGAGCTTCTGGTGGTGCAATGCCATCTTATTTAAGCACTGCCAAAATTTCCTGGCTGGCTCCCTCTTGAGGGCAGAAAATCCACTGATGGCACATTGTGCTTCTCTAATATGTGCAACTCAGGTAAACGGATTAGGGCTGTGGTGGGCATGGAGGAGAAGGGCATCTCTCATAACTACACCCCAAAGAGGAAAATTCAACCCAGTGCCTTCATTGAAAGGTGGTATGATGAATGCAAAGCAAGCATGTTTCTGGGTCCTGTCTGCCTGGGCCTGAATGGAGGCTCTCAATTTCTGAACATGTGAAAATGTAGCAGTTTCCTTTTAGCAGATAGAAATCACCTTTTCAATTATCAGGTTCTGATGAAAGTTCACAGACATGAAACATTGGGCTGAATTTTAAGCAGGTGGTGGGGACCTGATGCCGGGTCAGAAAGGTGAGAGGAACCCTGCCTCAGCTGTTTTGGGGACACCCGGCTGCATTTTATGGCACTCATGCAGTTAACTGTCCATTAAGGACAAGGATCCTGCCTCGAAGAGCTGCCGGTCCTCAGTCCCAGCAGCACTACTGGGAGCAGTGGCAACTGTTGGTACTGCAGGAAACTGAGGACCAGGAGCAGCGCTGAAGGCTGGGAGAGGAGGTTAGTGGAGCAGGCTCAGAGGGGCTGTAGTATAAGGGTATCAAAGGGATAATCTTGAGAGAATTTAAAGATTACCGCCCACCATGATGATGTAAGAGATCATGTGGGAGAGACTCGAGAACAGTTACAGCGTGGCTTTTGAAGGAGACACACAGGCAAGTGTGGAGTGTATATAGTTACTATACAATAAAGCTTAATGTTTAAACAATACAGTCTAACACTCTATACGGTGGCAGCATAAAGAACCAAATATATAATACAACGAATAGTGCTGTGATTGAAGTCCGATAACCAGAAGAGAAAATTTGAAGCAACAATCATCCTTCAACCAGAAGAGAAGAAACTTTAAAACAAGTAGCTGAAGAGAAAAAACAAACTACATACCATAGAAGGTGGAGAAAAGCTCCATAGAACGGAAGCATGGCTGAAAAGCAAGCGATCAGGTGAGTCATTGTGCCGACGATCAAGAAATCCCGGTTAAAAAAAGCCTTTGAAGAGCTTAAATGATTAATTTTCTAAAGACTCTGTGTGAGAGCGAAAGAAAAAGAAAACCGGGAAAACCAAATCCCTCACTTGGGCTGATTGCAAGGCGAAGTGTGGGAAAATTCTGAAAAGCACGCAAGCTGGGAAGAAAAAAGTGAGTGAAACCCCTGAACACAGCAGGGTCTCCATTAATGCAGCTAAGCTGAAGAGAAAAAAAAATTAAAGCAGTCAAGCTTGAACAGAATAAATAAACTCTAGCTAAAAAAAAACAACTGGAACTGTTGAACAGCTCTGTCAAGTTCAATAGGTAGCGGTGTAAACATTTCAGTGAACTACTGAAAGAAAGGGGAAGCCCCTACCAGAAGCCTATTTAAAAAAGCAAACAGGAAACACTGTCAAGCACCTGCTACACTCCATCAAAGCAAGCTAGCCTGACAAAAAGAGTTTCCTAAAAGGGAACACTCTTTAAAAAGTCCAAAACATTTAAAAAATGGATCAAAATTTGGGAGTGCCAGAAAGTTTCAAAAGTCACGAGGGATCCAATCAGACTCAAAATTGGGTACTATGGAGGAAAAGTTTCCTTAGGTATAGAATTGGATCGAAATTGGATAGCAGGTCCAAAACAGAGCAAGTGCATACGATATTTAATTGGTGCTCCAGCTGATGCTGTAATGGCAAGACAACGTAAAACATTTAAATTAACCAAATTCGACAAAGTCTTAAAAGCTTGCGATTCCTACTTCAATTTGCATAGCAATAATGGACCAATCCTGTGAGGTGAGAAAGGACCTTGGTACAGGAAACCTCCGCTGTTCAGTTCCTTCACCAGAGGGCTAAACAAGAGGCACCAGGAAAAAAAGGTATACTGGGGGATTGGGGGTGGTGGGGGGTGGGGGGGGGTTGGGGGCGGGGTGAGCGAAAGAAGCCTTTAAACCCTGCCAGCACTGTAACGTCAAAACTTCTCACAGGCATGAACAATGTCCCGCCAATAGAGCGGAATACTTTTATTGCAGAAAAATAGGGCATTTCAGGAAGATGTGCCGAAATTAAATCTCAACTACCTCAACCTCTAAAGGAAAAGTAGTTGAGTAAAGAGGTAAAAGAAGTTACGGAAACTGCAGTAAACCAATTGAAATATTTTCTGTGCGAAATTAATGATCCTAAACAAGCATTTTAGTCAGCAGACGCATATGTCAATAGACATATCATTAATTTCAAACTCGACACCAGAGCAAGTGTGTTGATCATGTCAGATAAGAGCAATGGCTATCCACCCACGTTCTGCAATCAACAGAAACTCAGTTACTTGGCCCAGGAGGTGTTGTACTTGAAGTAAAGGGGAAGTTACAAGTGACGCATCAATATAAGGAAAAGCAGATATTAGAAAACATCTACAAGTCACAAGTCAGGAGTGTGATGGAATACTCTCCACTTGCCTGGATGGGTGCAGCTCCAACAACACTCAAGAAACTCGACACCATCCAGGACAAAGCAGCCCACTTGATTGGCACACTATATACCAACATTTACTCCCCCAACCACCAATGCAGAGTGGCAGCAGTATGTTACATCTACAAGATGCACAGCAGCAATGCACCAAGGCTCCTTAGACAGCACTTTCCAAACCTGACACCTCTACCACCTAGAAGGACAAGGGTAGCAGATGCATGGGAACACCACCACCTGCAAGTTCCCCTCCAAGCCACACACCATCCTGACTTGGAACTATATCGCCATTCCTTTACTTTCGCTGGGTCAAAATCCTGGATCTCCCATCCTAACGGCACCTACCCAACATGGACTGCAGTGGTTCAAGAAGGCAGCTCACTACCACCTTCTCAAGGGCAATTGGGGATGGGCAATAAATGCTGGCCTAGCCAGCGACGCCCACAACCTAGCAACAAAGAAAAAAAAAACACTATGTCCTAAGCAATCAGGAGTTCTCACTCTTAAGCAGAAGAATTTGTATTGATCTTCATCTTATAAAGAAATTTGAAGAAGATAAACAAGAAGAATCCGGGAGGCAGGACAGAGGGAGAGCCCCCCGACCTGACCTGAGTGCTGCAGAGAGTCTGGATTCTGTCAGTGAGCCCATGCAATGCGGAGAGAAGTCACAAAACACAGCACAGCCCACGCAAAGACTACAAGAGTGAGAAAGAGAAATGCAGCAAGTTCCTACAGCAGTGCTTCATGCACAGAGAAGTTGGGAAGAAGCAAGTCCAACAAATTTGTCAGGTATGCAGACAAGATTAAAGAAAACCACTACTTTGACCCAATTTCCAACTAGACCGTGAGAACAAAAACAGAAAGTGCTGGAAATACTCAGCAGGTCTGACAGCATCTCAGGAAAGAGAAGCAGAGTTAATGTTTCAGGTCTGTGACCTTTCATCAGAACATTAAGAAACCTACCAAAGTTGTCAGAAGGACAAAAGGTGTGGGTACGAGACCAAAATAAAGCAAGGGTAATTCTCCAGAAAGACGAGAATCAACAGCGATCTTATCTAGTACAAACTCAAATTGGCTTCTGGGCACCTGACAAAATTGAATGGCATTGGGAAGGCAATGGGTACTCCACAACCCGCTTTCCTTCGCTATTTTATGGGCCCTCCCGCTACCCTGTCCATCCCTATAGGACTGATAAAATTCAGCCCGTTAACTCTGTTTCTCTCTCACAGATGTTGCCTGACCTGCTGAGTATTTCTAGCATTTTTTTTATTTCAGATTTCCAGCATTTGCACTCTTTTACTTTTGTAAGGGGACATTAGGAGTATTGACTAAAGCTTGGTCAACAGGTGGGTTTTCTGGAAAGTTTTAAAGATGGAGAGGCAGGAAATTTTAGGGAGGGAACTCCAGAATGTAGAGCTGAAAGAAAGGTCACTGATGATATGTCGAATGGAGTGGTGATTCATAAGAGACCAGAATAAAAAGAATGCAGAGTTTGCAAGGAATTTAAGGGCTGGTGGTGGGGCTGGGAGCCAAAGTAGGTCAGTTAGCACAGCAGTAATGGCCGAATGATAATTGGTGCAGGATAGAATATGTTTGGAAAAAGTTTGGATGAGCTGAAGTTTATGGAGGGTGGGAAATGGAATTCCGGCCAAAGAGCATTGGAATAATTAAGTCTTGATGTGACAAAGGCTTGAATGAGGTTTCCTGTCTTCTTGTATCCATACCAGGAAATAAATATGGGAGGAGATAAACAATTGGTTGAATGTCTTCTCACCATTCCCTAAAAAAAGTAAAAATCTTCAGATAAACTGATCATTATCCACCAGTAGAACTTCAGAAATGGGAACGCAGAGGGCAGAGTGTTTGAAAATGACAAAGTACTTTCTCTTGACATATTTACCATTGACTTAAAGGCCACTATAAGCAGTTTTTAAAGCACCATCTCTGCCTTTATTGCCTCTAATTCTAACTGGATGCAGAGGTAGCAATATGTAAATATGTGGAATGGTTATAGTTGTGGCAATTGATGAAACATAAGGCCTTGAATAACGTCAGAAGAGGAGAAGGCCATTCTGTCCCTTGAGCTTTCTCCACCATTCAGTTAGATCATGGCTGATCTGTAACTAAACTCTATTTAGCTGCCTTTTCTCCATATCCCTTGATAGACTTCCCTAACAAAATCAAGAAATCAAAGCCAAGATGCCTAGTGGATATAAATTGAATGTAACCTGCAGTGGTTAAGTACACATGTATGCAATGTTTCAAGTTGATGCAAGGTTGCGGTGAGGCCAGTATGTATGACTAGTTGTCATCCACTCTGGTGCATGTAGTTCTTATCTTGGAATGGAAGATGGCATTAACTGAAATGAAGGACAATCACCTTGTTTCCAACCCCCTCATGCCAGTGTTCCCATATCTTCTGCTGTGTTGGGAGTTGGTATCCTTTGCCATCTATGGCAAATATATATGTGCACTCCTCATTGAATTTGAGGTAGAAACCCTCTGACCAGTGTATACTGTACACTTTGGTTGATTCACAATGTAAAAGCTGCAAGTATTCAACAGCAGTATCACTGCTGAAGGACATATTTGTTGTATGATAGAGCTGTCATCTTGAGTTGTCAATATGCTCCACTGGTGTCTACAGGTTACGCAACAAGATTATGAGCTAAAACTCTCAGCTTTGTGGTTAGTCTTTAACCTCCTTAAACACTGCTTCTCTGTTAGTCCTGGGTCTGACATTCAGGCCTTTGGATATGGTCAGCGTCTAGACGCCATGAACCTATACGTTCTAACCTTCCTATCATGTCATATCAGGATAGGTTGATGGCAATCAAATTGAAGCAAATATAACTCTGTAGCTGCTGTTCTTCTGCTTGGATTGGCAAGGTATTCATCTTGTTAGCAAATAGCTGTAAGCTAGATTTGCAGTTGAAATATGCACAGGTGACCTTTGTATTTAGATTCTGAAATTAATTAAATAGCCTAACTTGCTCTTTTTCTGGCAGAATTCAAACTCTTTCCCCAAAGTATAACCTATGCCAGAAACTAGAAATCTCCACATAAACTGGTCAATTGTATGGATGTTTCCAAATCTTAGACAATAGACAAAGCTGCTGACGTTTGAAAACCCATCCCCCAAAGATGTCTTGATCATAAACAGAAAAGGGTGCACTATAGTACTAGGCAGAAAAATGTTGTTCATGCACCACAGGTAGTATCTGCTGCTGCTAATATTTTTATTCTTAACTGTGTGCATTATACATAGTTTTTGATTAATGTGTTTTTTTGTATTCAATATTGTATGAATTGCAGTTAGAGCTTTTATATGTTAACAAATTATTTTAATTTATGTAAATGGGTAAAGCAAATCAGGGGAGATTTTCACTGGCTCTGCCAGGTAAAAGTAGGGTGTTAGTATCTCCAGAACCACAAGGAAAAACGCATTGCCCATTCATGCTACCAATCAGGTCGGCGCCATCTTGAAACAGGCCAACCACTGCATAGCCAAGCGCCCACCTGTTTCAGGCAGTAGGCCCATTTACTAGGCAAGTTTGGGTCCAATGATGTATACACAATGCCCTGAATGTCATTTTTGGAGAGATTCAGCAGAGCATGAGCCATGCATGCTCTGCCTAGTTTTAGTTGTCGGTACAGCCATAGAGGACTAGGAACACTAAGCTTAAAATCATTTTTGTGTGACTAGGAGGATAAAAGCATTTCTCCGGGCTCAACAAGAAAATGTGGGCTGCTGCCATCCCTTTCCACCTGAAACTACCTTACTGTCAGCCGGGTCACCCTTTGGGCCACCTGATATTGTGCCAGCATGGAGCTGATGAGCTGCAGATGGAGCCTATCTGGTACCCACAGCTTGCCAGCATCATCCCAATAATAAAAACAAAGTGCTGGAAATACTCAGCAGATCTGATGCAAGGTCAAAGACCTGAAATGTTAACTCTGCTTTTTTTTCTCCACAGATGCTGCCTGCCCTGCTGTGTATTTCCAGGCAGCATCTGTGGAGAAAAAAAAGCAGAGTTAACATTTCAGGTCTTTGACCTTGCATCAGATCTGCTGAGTATTTCCAGCACTTCCTGTTTTTAGTTCAGATTTTCAGCATCTGCAGTATTTTACTTTTATTTTAGTGTTTAATTCACTGCCACTTCTCTTCCAGGAATGCCTACCTTGAAGTCTTGAAGTTCTGCTTTTCTCTCTGACGGGATTTCCATTTGTCTCTTTTACCTGTTCATCTTAGTTGCTTTCTATTTCGCTGCTGATGTTTGATAAGGTGTCTACCAAAACTCGTTTTCACAGCCATATCTCCTTCCTCAGTGATTATCTCTGGCTCTGACTTATTCCATGTGGATTCCAACTGAAGTTCCATCCTTCATATTTTGAATCTACTCAGGATTACAAGTATCTCCGAGAAATACAACATTCCTCGGACTGCTGCTCTCACCGCATCCTGAGATCCACACTCATGTGCACACTTGACCCCTGTCTCCAGAAGCAACACCGATTCACCTTATCACAAAGCTGTTCTGCTCCACAGTTTCATTTTATCCTCTGTTTTATCTGACAAATTAAGAAAATACTTTTTCTCTTCCTTTCAGGTGTTAAGGAACGCAAGCTCCATTAGCTCATGGGTACCAACTGGCCCCTCCAGATCCTTCTTCCCCTTCACAATACCCTCTGACTCCATCCTTTCTCCTCATCTGACCCCTTGCCGTGTATTCACAATACCCTCTGACCCCGAACGATCTGTATTCAGCAAAGGACGCCGTTTTATCCCCTTACGCCTCCACCTCAATGAATTTCGCGCTCGGTATGATGTTGAACTCTTCTTCCATCGTTTTCACCTCCGGGCCCGCTTCTTTGACCAGGAGTCCTCCCCCCGAAAAGTGGACCCTTTCACCCATCTCCACTATTCTCCCTCCACCTGGACCCCTCCCTCTGGCCTGTTACCCACTCTTGATCTTTTCATTGAGAACTGTTGGCGTGACATCAGCCATCTCAATTTCTCCGCTGCCTTCGCTCACTCTAACCTGTCTCCCTCCGTTCTCTCAGGTCTAACCGCAACATTATGATCAAACCTGCTGACAAGAGTGGTGTTGTTGGTGTTGTCTGGTGTACCGCCTTCTACCTTGCAGAGGCTGAGCACCAACTCTCAGACGCTTCTTCCTACTTCCCCCTGGACCATGACCCCGACACCAACATCAAGCCACTGTCTCCAGGACTGTCACTGAGCTCATCTCCTCCGGAGATCTTCCCTCGACAGCTTCCAACTTCATAGTCCCACAACCTGGACAGCTCGATTCTACCGTCTTCCCAAAATACACAAACAGGACTGTCCTGGTAGACCCATCATTTTAGCATGCACCTGCCTCACTGAACATATTTCTTCCTATCTTGATCCTTGATAAGCAAGGGGGTGGAAGGTTAACGGGGGTAGGTGAAAATGTGGAGTAATCAGTTCAGCCATGAACTTATTGAATGGCGGAGCAGGTTCGAAGGCCCGTGTGGCCTACTCCTGCTCCTAATTCATATGTTCGTATGTTCTTGCTTACATTTTTTCAACACTGCCTGTGTCCTGTCTTTTGGCTTTGAGTCTCTCCTCTGGTTTACTTGAGAAGAACAAATAACAAAATAGTAGTGGAGATTATTTAAACTGTTTCTCAGATAAATTACAAGCTGGATTTGAGGACTTCTGTTTCTTTCAGGCTAATCTTTTATTTTTCATGTTCCTATTATTAATTTAGGTTGGCAAGTGCCTGTTGCCACACCCACCCAAAGCAATGCGAGGCATAATACTTGGCTAATTCTTTTTCCTTTATTAATGTCTATTTCCTGTTTATTTAAAATATGCATGTTTAGAGTTTTATCTGTGTATAGTATTGATGTTCCTGTAAGAGAGCTGTTAAGGCTGCAACAGTGTGTTCAGTTTAATGTCCATTTGATGTGAAACGATGGGCCCTTTACTTGTTGGTGAGGCAGGTGGACAGTAATTGCTTTTCCTCCATTGAACAAGCTGCCTGTGAAGGTGTGACCAGTGCTGACAGCTCGCCTCAATTATTCAGATGAGGCACAAAGGCCAACTTCAATCGATCCTCTGGACTCTTGGCTTGGGTGCTAAGCCTGAAAATAGGTTTCTGAAGAATCCTGAACAGTGTAGCCTGATGCTTGCCAGGTGAAGGCCAGTCAGGACCAGGAAGGAAGAAGAGGCCAAAAATGGTAAGTTCTATGTCCACAAGGAAAGCTTAGCCCTTCCTGCTCCGGACTCGCCTACCCCACTCCTGAAAGTGAGATCCCCGCAAGATATCCCTGTAACTTGATCCTGCCACCTACTTTGTGCCGATGGGAGGCCTCTGCAGCACTCCATTTTACGCTGCTTCCCACTGATTCTGGATGGAAAGTTGACTGGTGGAATTTACATGAGGCTTGCAAGTTAAAATAGCCCAGTTCCCATTTCTAGAATAGCAAATGAATTTCCAACTCACTTTGTCAACTATCCACCCAAAACCCGCTGGAGTTAAAATCAATGCAAAGTAGAGCTGGATGTGGACAAACAGCGTGTTCTTCCTCAGACATGGAGTTTAAAAAAATCCATGAAAGCAATAATTATTGGAAGAGTTTCATGGACTCAGACTGACAGTGGGGCAGAGATGTACTGATTTCCTTCTTGCAATTTCGGAGACCCTGACCGGCACCATGCAGAGCGTATAATACCTCTTCCCTTAAGTTTTTAAGTTGGAACTCTGCCGGCTTTGCTTGTCTTATACACAGAAGGATGGCTGCGAAACAGCCTTGGCCTGCTCTCCCCACCTCAACCCTACCTCTCTCAGTGTGCAGGATGAGTTATATTCTTATCTGCATTTGGCCTGAAGTATAATAAGAAGGAAACTATTTATGATGTGAATAAACTATGTTCAGCTGTATTGGAAAGAAAATGTACATCTGACTGCTGTGGTGTACTTCGTACCTTTGAATTTTGAACGTTGGGTGTAACAGGCTACAAATTATACACCTAATAAATAGATATTCTCTTAAAATAAACAAGCTATCAGGAAGTAACATTTACGCCACACAAGTGACCATCACAAACAGGAGAGAATCTAACCATCTCCCCTTGACGTTCAATGGCATTACCATTGCTGAATCGCCCACTATGAACATCCTGGGGGTCACCATTGACCAGAAACTGAACTGGACCAGCCACATAAATGCTGTGGCTACAAGAGCAGGTCAGAGGCTGGGAATTCTGCGGCAAGTAACTTGCCTCCTGTCTCCACAATGCCTGTCCACCATCTACAAGGCACAAGTCAGGAATGTAATGGAATGCTCTCCACTTGCCTGGATAAGTGCAGCTCCAACAACACTCAAGAAGCTTGACACCACCCAGGACAAAGCTGTCCATTTGATTGGCACCCCATCCACCACCTACAACATTCACTCCCTTTACCACCAACGCACAGTGGCAGCAGTGTGTACCATATACAAGATGCACTGCAGGAACTCACCAAGGCTCTTTCAACTGCATCTTCCAAACCCACGACCTCTACCACTTAGAAGGACAAGGGTAGCAGATGCATGGGAACACCACCACCTACATGTTCCCCTCCAAGCCACACTCCATCCTGACCCATCCTGACTTGGTACTATATCACCGTTCCTTCACTGTCGCTGGGTCAAAATCCTGGAACTCCCTTCCTAACAGCACTGTTGTGTACCTACCCCAAATGGACTGCAGTAGTTCAAGAAGGCAGATCACCACCACCTTCTCAAGGGCAATTAGGGATGGGCAATAAATGCTGGCCTAGCCAGCGACGCCCTCATCCCACGAACGATTAAAAAACAAATCATTGTGGACAGCTTAATAATGTCCAATCATTCCTGTTCTTGTGGAAATGTGACTGACTTCAGTTTAATATTCCTGCACAGCAATAGTTGAGATGGAGAATATAATGGTAGTAAGGATGATTGGCAAAAACCATGGGACATCTCAGATTCCAGTATGCTGCTTGTTTATAAATAGTTTATTAATTGGTACCTGTCCCTTTCTCGCTTTCTTTGCCATTGTCACACTTCAGATATGGGTATTTTATTTGCTCTGAGCATCCCTGTGGATCAAGTATATTTGCTTGTAATGCTCTGTTTTTCTCGCCACTATTTACAACACTGGAACAACTATAGGATGTACACTACTGCCTGCTTTTTGCTGATTTCCTAGAGGAATCCAATTTTGAGCTGTACTCGGGTAGAAAGGTTACTCATGTATCCCAGGCAAACAGTTAGACTCTACACTTGGCTTGCTTCTCCGTTTATTAATCCTTTTCTCCTGAGTCATCCTTAAAGAGCAGGGAATTCTCTTCCCTTGTTGAGAGTACAGTTAGTGACTATGAGCAATTGGTAATCCCCTGTCCTCTGACTGTGGTCTGAGGATTTGTAGCTAATTGATGAAAGGAAGCCAGAGGCAGCTGTCAAACTCTCAAATGCTAATCTGTTAGTAAAATTATTAGAAATGTTTTGTTTAACATTTAGTTGAAATGTTGTTTTGTATTATTTTCTAATATATATTTATTTGTGCGCATGTTGCTATTATAGCAACATATTAGGGCCATTTAAATTCTACAAGCACCTGAGGTATTTAAGCAAAGAGTATTGGGCCCCAACTTATAACTATATGTAAAATATCTATTTATGTTATCTCCCTGGTGGTAGCAAATGAATATTAAACAGGAAAGCAAATTCGAGACACTTGTGTTGGGTTCTGCCAGGAGCCTCTGGAAAGGCAGAAGTATATCCATATAGTTCCTCTGTGTTCAGTCAATTTTTGTCCCATTATTAATCTTGAATAATAAAGTATGTTTTGACCACCTTTTAAATGGATATCTGTTCCTACCACAGTAATAGTGACCATCTAATTCACATTGGTGAGAGCATACTTAGATTGTTCAATAGACTTTAGTCACTGTGTTTAGAAAAAAAGCTATTAAAACACTGGACATTTTCCAATGAAAAACAGCAAGGATGGTACTCGTTCTTAAATTGATGGATGATGAGGGAAAGCTAAGGAGTCTAAATAAAAGATTGGAGAGTGAAGGATAGCAACTTTGTTTTAAATCTTGAAAGGAATTAGTGGAATGGCTATGGAGGAGTACTTTATATGGATGAGCAGAAGATAGTGGGCTGGATTTTACAGCCCCCTCCAACATGGGGGGGCTGTGGCAAGGGCGTGGCCGGAAAATGACTCCGGGAGATGCCCACCACAGGCCTGGACGCCAGGAAGGCAAGGCCCGATATTGCAGGTAGCAGTGAGGCCTTGTGGCTGCCTGCCTGCCACTCAGCGACGGGAGTAGAATTTAAATATTTAAATTTATTCAAATAAAGGAATTAATCACTTACCCACTCCTGCCGTCCGTTCTGCAGTGATATTGCTGCCGGTGGTCGGCATTCCCATGCCTTCGGATACCCGTTCAGAGATCTGATGCAGGACACTGGTGGGGAGGGGGAAGCAGATAAGTATTTCAGTGCAGGAGCGGGGTCAAACTGATATAATTGGTGTAGTGTATTGTGGGAAGGGGTGAAGTTAAAAGTTTATGAACTTTGAGGGGGGAAGATCAGGAGCATAAGGTAAGTATTTTGGGGGGTGGGAGAGGGCAAGGAATAAATTGTATGGTTATTGGGGGTTGGGAGAGGGACTAGAAACATTTATTTAATTATTTAAAATAAATTTTAATGCAATATGTCTTTAAGAATTTAATTTGAAATGTAGGGCTCGAAGCCCTTCAAAAATGGTGCCAAAGCCCGCGCTGTGGTGCCTGACGCTGTTGCCGGGGATGGACCGCCCAGTCCCTCCACATCTTTGGGATGGGGGGTGGTCCGCCCCGGACATTTAAATGAGCCACCACGCTAAATATCGCGGTGGTTCCGCGATATCCAGTTTGTGTGGGTGGACCGCCATTTTTGAAGCTCACTGCCAGTCTCGGCGGCAAGCTTGTAAAATCCAGCCCAATGAGGGGACATGATTACATATTCTTACATAGTGATTACAGCACAGGAACAGGCCATTTGGCTGTGTGGAGGTAACGCTGGATGTCCATCTTGTATTTATGCTTCACACGAGCTTCCTCCCACTTTCCTTCATCTGATCCTATTAACATATCCCATTATTCCTCTCTCTCATATGTTTATCTAGCTTTCCATTAAATGCATCTATGCTAGTCTCAACTATTCTTTGCGGTAGTGAGTTTCACATTCTAACTGCTGTCTACTTAAAGACATTTTTCCTGAATTCCCTATTGGTGTTATTAGTCACTATCTTGTATTTATAGCCTCTAGTTCTGGGCTTTGGAACTGAAAACATCTTCTCTACGTTTACCCTATAAAAACCCTTTCAAAATCTTAATGATCTCTATCAGGTCACACCATCAGTATTCTCTTTTCCAGAGAAAAGAGCCCCAGCTTGATCAATCTTCCCCGATGAGTATAATCTCTCAGTTCTGGTATTCCCTTTGTAAATCTTCTTTACACCTTCTTCAGTGCCCCGATAGACTTATAATAATATGGAGATCAAAACTGTTCACTGTACTTCAAGCATGGTCTAATCAAGGTTCTATATAAGTTTAACACAGCTTTTTGGCTTTTCCATTCTATATGGTTTTAAAATCAGAAAGTACTGAGCCAAATATGTAATTGGTTAATATTCAGAGCTAGCATTTATGAATGGGCTTCTACCAATGTAGCAAACTTGAAAGACTCAGAAATGAAATGAACAGATTTTCTAATTTAGCTCAGAGAAGAAAGCTATAGTTTTAGAACTAAGGCAGAGGCAAATGAAAACTGAGTGGTCCTTGAGAATGGACCTGAATATGAACTTATCTTTTATTTGTTCATGGGATGTGGGCGTCACTGGCTAGGTGAAAAAAAACTTCAAGTTCATCTTGGGGGCCTTGCGACATTAACAAACACAGTGAATTTCACTCACATTGTTCTTGATGTCACCTGGACCCGCTCCCTTAAATGACTGCTCGATACTCTATCTGAGCTGTCACATATTGCAGCATTAAGGAGTGCCATGGCACCTAAAACTGGTTTACTTTGAATGGAATGGCCATGATATTGAACAAAACAAAATCCTTACAGATAGGTAACTAACAGGCTTAATTACACATGCACAATTATCTCAGTGTCAGTGGACTGTTATTGAATGCCGTTGAGTGATCATGACTGTAGATGCACATACATTCATTGCCCATCCCTAACTTCTCTTGAGAAGGTGGTGGTGAGCTGCTTTCTTAAACCGCTGCAGTGCTTGGGATATAGGTACACCAACAGTACTGTTAGGAAGGGAGTTCCAGGAGTTTGACCCAGCGGCAGTGAAGGAACGGTGATATAGTTCCAAGTCAGGATGGTGTGCGACTTGGAGGGAAGTTTGCAGATGTTCCCATGCATCTGCTGCCCTTGTCCTTCTAGGTGGTAGAGGTCACGGGTTTGGAAGGTGCTGTTGAAGGAGCCTTGGTGAGTTGCAGCAGTGCATCTTGTAGATGGTACATACTGCTGCCACTGTGAGTCAAACTGAAATAAATGGGCTGAAGGTTTGCTTATTGTTCATGCGTTCTCACATCCTCATGGGAAGACAGTTGAATTGCAATAGTTTTGCAAAGCTTGTCCAGAAATGAGTGTAGGTGAACCCAGATATTATAAATATGCAGACCGCTCTTCAACAGCAAAGAAAAAAGATGTAGGATTAAACACTGGGGTTAAGGCAAGTGCAGCAAAAGGGCAAACCACAAAAGAAGAACTTGAGCATAATCTTGTCAGGGTTCATTTGTATTCAATTGTACTACAGGTGGAGGAGTGAGAGAAAGGATTGAATTGTGCAGGACAAATGAACCCAAATGTTTCTGCAGATGTTGCTGAAAAAAATCTATGACATATATGCAGAATAAATAGAATGATGTTTGTATATTTCTGCAATGCAGCTATGACTCTGTGATACCACTGTGTGGTGCTATCAAGGTTTTGTGTTGCTGATTGCACTATGCCCATTTTCATGTTACCAGTAAAACTTTGTCAATATTTTCCAACAATATGAAAATTGCTTATACAAATAGTTTAGAGCAATAGTTCTCAAACATAGTCACCACTCTTAAGCAAGAACATGGCGGAGGTTTAGAAAAAGTATGAGACCAACTTTTATCATGAATCAGGACAATCAGCTGCAACAGGAACTACACTTTATCAAGCACCTGACCTCGGTGAAACATCGGGTTGGATTTAAAAGCCCCCTGGAGACGGGGGGTGCCCATAGAATTGCGACAGGAGGTGGAGGTAGAGGACGCAGGGCCCATCCCACCGCGATCAGCTCAGGGGCAGGAAAGGCTGAAGATGGCCCTCACACCCAAAGGCCAATTGAGGCTCTTAAGTGGCCAATCAGTAGCCACTTAAGGGTCTCTTCCTGCCACCGCTTGATTTAAGCCTGTGGTGTTGGGGTGGGGGGGAGGGATCCTGGTGCTGGGCACTTAAGTGCCTGAGCCCCATTGAATCGCACCTGGGAGGCTCCAAAAGGCCAAGGCGTGATTCCCCTCACCTTTCCAGCCCAGTGCCAAGAGCCTGGTCAGTGCAAATAAATCCAGCCCAATGGAACAGGCCAGTTCACCCCTTGAACTGGATCCACCATTCAATTAGATCATGGTTAAGCTGTATCTCAACTTCACCTATCTTTGATCCATAATCCCTTAATTACACTTATCTAACAAAAATCTATCAATTTCAGTTTTGAAAATTCCAATTGACTCTATCATCTGGGCAGCAAGTTTCAAAATTTCACTACTGTTTTTGTGAAAAGTGCTTCCTGGTTTGGCTGTAATTTTAAGATTATTTTGCCTTGTTGTGGACTCTGCCCGCCGACTCCCCCTTCCCCACTCCCAGCAGAAGGAACAATTCTTTACATCTACCCGATCAAATCTTGATCATTTTAAACTTATCACCATCAACCTTATAAAGGCAAGGGAATACAAGCCAAATTTATACAACCTGCCCGCGTAATATAACACTTTAACTCGTGGTATAGTTATGGTTAATCACTGCGATACTATCAGATGGGTTCTGACCGAGACTCTGAAAGGCTGACGCATAATTTCCTCACTTTTGAATTCCCACACCCTTGAGATAAAGAGCAACATTTAATTAGCCTTTTGGATTTGCTTCTGCCCCTGAACAAAAATTTTTTGTGTTTTGTGTCCCTGGACATCTATATCCCTTTGATTCTCTACATCTACTAGTTGCTCACCATTTAGAACATAATTTGATTTGTTTTTGTATCATACTCAAGCTGAATGTGAGTGAAATTGTTAGAATGTTTTAGGATGGCTTAAGTGGTCAAAGTATCCCAGCATCCTTTCCCTCAGCATTTTTAATATTAGAGTGAATATGGTGGAAAGGGGAACTTGGATTTGTCTTTACGTAGGAACAAAAGCTAGTTTGGAAATGCAAAGACAGAGAATGATGAACACCCAGGTCAAGAAAAGGCTCATACACGGCTAGAAAATGAGTTACCAAGACACCACATATCATATTCGAGATAAAGGATTGGCCTATGCAGTTACAGTACAATACACAAAGCTTGTAGAGCAGAGTTGGAAGGCAGAAAAATTTGAAGAGGGATAGACCCCATAATACATGGCCTCAGCAAATGTGCACCTTGAATTAAGGCACAGCCAAGGTAACTGCTTAGTACAAGAATAAAACTTCTTCCCTCCAAGGGCTAGAGCATCCTCAGGGTGTTCAACAGCCATGCAGATGGCCTGGAGGGCTGGAGCTGATTATTTCAGGCTTGGGAACTGAGCGGTTATCGAGTCATAGAGTTATAAAGAACAGAAACAGGCCCTTCGGCCCACCATGTCCACGCCAGCCATCAAGCCTATCTATTCTAATCCCATTTTCAAGCACTTGGCGCATAGCCTTGTATGCTATGGCATTTCAAGTGCTCCTCTATATACTTCTTAAATGTTGTGAGGGTTCCTGCCTCTACCACCCCTTCAGGCAGTGTGTTCCATATTCCAACCACCCTCTGGGTGAAAAAACTTTTCCTCAAATCCCCTCTCAACCTCCTGCCCCTTACTTTAAATCTATGCCCCCTGGTTATTGACACCTCTGCTAAGGGAAAAAGTTTCTTCCTATCTACCCTATCTATGCCCCTCATAATTTTGTATACTCAATCAGGTCCCCCCTCAGCCTTCTCTGCTCTAAGGAAAACAACCCTAGCCTATCCAGTCTCTCTTCATAGCTGAAATGCTCCAGCCCAGGCAACAGTCTGATGAATTTCCTCTGCACCATCTCCATTGCAATCACATCCTTCCTATAGTGTAGGACTGTACACAGTACTCCAGCTGTGGCCTAACTAGTGTTTCATATAGCTCCATCATAACCTCCCTGCTGTTATATTCTATGCCTCAGCTAATAAAGGCAAGTATCCCATATGCCTTCCTAACCACCTTATCTACCTGTGCTGCTGCCTTTAGTGATCTATGGACAAGTACACCAAGGTCCCTCTGACCCTCTGTTCTTCTATGGTCCTACCATCCATTGTATATTCCCTTGCCTTGTTAGTCCTCCCAAAATGTATCAGGATTATATTCCATTTGCCACTGCTCTGCCCATCTTACCAGTCCATTTATATCATCCTGTAATCTAAGGCTTTCCTACTCGCTGTTTACAATACCACCAATTTTCGTGTCATCTGCGAACTTACTGATCATACCTCCTATATTCACGTCTAAATCATTAATGTGCACTACAAACAGCAAGGGTCCCAGCACCGATCCCTGCAGTACACCACTGGTCACAGACTTCCAATCGCAAAAACAACCCTTGACCATCACCCTCTGCCTCCTGCCACTAAGCCAATTTTGAATCCAATTTGCCAAATTGCCCTGGATCTCATGGGCTCTTATCTTCTTAACCAATCTCCCATGCAGGACCTTATCAAAAGCCTTACTGAAGTCCATGTAGACTACATCAACTGCGTTACCCTCATCTACACACCTAGTCACCTCCTTCAAAAGTTCAATCAAATTTGTTAGACACGATCTCCCCCGACAAAGCCATGCTGACTATTCTTGATTCATCCCTGCCTCACCAAGTAGAGATTAATCCCGTCTTTCAGAATTTTTTCCAATAGTTTCCCGACCACTGATGTTAGACTGACCGGCCTATAGTTACCTGGTTTATCCCTGCTATCCTTCTTGAATAATGGTACCACATTCACTGTCTTCCAGTCCTCTGGCACTTCTGTGGCCAGAGACGATTCAAAAATCTGTGTCAAAGCCCCTGCAATCTCCTCCCTTGTCTCATGTAGCAGCGTGGGATACATCTCATCTGGGCCTGGGGATTTATCTACTTTCAAGCCCACTAAAACAGCTAATACCTCCTCCCTTTCAATGCTAATTTGTTCAAGTATATCACAACCCCCTCCCTGATCGCTACACCTACATCGTCCTTCTCTATAGTGAACACAGATCAAAAGTAATCATTTAAACTCTCACCTACGTCCACCGGCTCCACACACAGATTGCCACTTTGATTCTTAATGGGCCCTACACTTTCCCTAGTTTAGCCATTCTTGATAATCAACCCCTTCATCCCAGGAATCTACCTAGTGAATCTCATTTGAACTGCCTCCAATGCCAGTATATCCTTTCTTAAATTTTCACATAACAGTTAGCAGAGAAATCAATACAGATTCCAAATGCATATTAGTCTGTGGCTTTTCACAGTCAGATGATTAGTTACTCATAGTAGGTAATTATTTTTCAATTATGGTTTTATTTCTGTTGTGTATTTGCCTTTTATGGTCTATTTAAGTCTCATGTCCTGAATGTGCAAAATTAAGATTATTCACCCAAGAAGCAATGTTACACTTGAGTGGAAGAAGAGGATCGCAACTTCATAGGACACTGGGACGCAGCAGGGTAAATATGTGGCAGCAAAGCAGAAAGTGCTGGGGTAACTCAACGGGCCAGGCAGCATCTGTGGAAAGAAAAGCAGAGTTAACTTTCAGTTCTGTGAACTTGATCAAGTTAACTCTGCTTCTCTTTCCACAGATGCTGCCTGACCTGTTGAGTTTCTCCAGCAATTTCTGCTTTGCTGCCAGATTGACAGCAGCCCCAGCACCTGCTGCACAGCTCTCAAAATGTCTCTCACTGCACCGAATGTCCCGCCTCTCCCCATGTAATATGGGGGGGGGTTGCGGCTCGGTGCAGTGATGCTAATGAGTCCCCGCGTGTAATATACAAATACAATTCAGCCCAATATTCTAGTTGAGGCCAAACCAGTGTTTTACAAAGATTCACTATAACTTCCTTGCTTTTGTACTCTATTTATAAAGCCTGGATCCCATATGCCTTATTAATCGCTTTCTCAATTTGCCCTGTCATCTTCAATAATTTGTGCACATCTACCCACAGGTCCCTCCGTTCCTGCACCCCTTTAGAATTATTTCCTTTATTTTATATTGCCTTTCCTTGTTCTTCCTGCCAAAATGTATCACTTTACATTCTCTGCATTAAATTTTCATCTGCTACTTGTCCGCCCATTCCACCAGCCTATCTATGTCCTCTTGAAGTCTTTCATCATCCTCTTCACAGTTCACAATACTTCCCAGTTTTGTGCCATCTGTAAATTTTGAAATTATGCCCTGCACACCCAGGTCTAGATTATTGATATGGATCAAGAATAGCAGTGGCCTTATACCAGCCCCTGGAGAACCCCACTGTATACCTTCATCCAGTCCAAAAAACAACCTTTCACCACTACAGTCTGTTTCCTGTCACTCTTCGTATCCATGCTGCCACTGTCCCTTTTATTGCATGGGCTTCAGCTTTGCTGAGAGGCCTGTTATACGGCACTCCATGGAAGTATATGGAAGTCCATGTAAACCACATCAATTGCATTACCCTCATCAACCCTCTCTGTTGCTTAATGGAAATAGTCAATCAAATTAGTTAAACAGGATCTGCCTTTAACAAATTCATGCTGGCTTTCCTTAATTAACCCACATTTATCCAAGTGACTGTTAATTTTGCCCTGGATTATCATTCCTAAAAGCCTTCCCAACACCAAGGTAAACTGACTGGCCTGTAATTGTTGGGTTTATCCTTACACCCCTGTTCACAAAAGAATATAACATTTTCAATTCTCCAATCCTCTGGCACCACCCCTGTATCTAACGAGGATTGGAAAATTATGGCCAGTGCCTCTGCAATTTGCACCCTTACTTCCCTCAATATCCTTGGATGCATCTGATCCACTCATTATGATTTTAAGTCCTGATCAACTTTAAGTGCAGCCAGCATTTCTAATATCTCCTCTTTATCAATTTTTAGCCCATCTAGTATCTCCGCTACCTCCTCCTTCACTATGACTTTGGCAGCATCCTTTTCCTCAGTAAAGACGAATGCAAAGTACTCTTTTAGTACCTGAGCCACGGCCACTACCTCCATCTGTAAATTCCCTTTTTTGTCCTTTATCAGCTCTACTCCTTTGACTACCCTTTTACTATTTATATCCCTGTTAAAGACTTTTGCATTCCCTTTTATGTTGTTTGCCAGGCTCTTTTCATGCTCTCTCTTTGCTGCTCTTATTTCTTTTTTCACTTTACCTCTGAACGTTCAATATCCAGCCTGTTTCTCACTTGTATTATCAACCTGACATCTGTCATACACACCCTTTTTCTGCTTTACCTTACCCTCTATCTGTTTTGTCATTGTTGTGTATTTCACTGAATGAGCCTAACCTGTGGACTCACAGCAAGCAGCCATTATTGAACTAACTTTATTCACACCTCCCCAACAGCAAGGGCAATATAAGAAAATGCTCAGCTATTGCAATATACTACACTCCCTCCCGACTTAAAAAAGAACTTATACATTCAAATGCAAAATGGTACATGTACATAATTTCCCAGAATACAATAATACCTGAAATTTAACAGGTTGGGTTACATATTTGTTGTTGCTTTAATCACAACTAAAACACATATGACCAATACTTCCAGAGCAATTTACATGTGAAACAAATGTTTTCCTTAAAACTGATATCTCTTTAACAAAAATATTATTATTTGACAAGATGTAATAAAAGAAAGTTATTTCTTCTTCCATCCTAAATACTTTCAATTAACCTACCTGGCTTCTTTCTTTCTGTGTTCCATTTCCTTTAGCTCGACTCTGCTCTCTCAACATCTCAGACTATGTCAACCCTGAACTTTGACTCTGACTACCAACTCCATTTAATGTTTGGGACTGAAATTGATTGATTAGTCTTAGTCAAAAACCATAACTCACTTTGCTCTACTGGTGGATTCTATGATCCTGGCAAACTAAGTTACTTTGTGATTTGCACTTTACTTTCTGTCTTTCACTTGGGACTGTAGGAATTTGGACTATGGGATGTTTCTCATGCTCTTCCTTTGTCAGATTTCCTCTTTCAAGCAAATGATCAATGACACTGACAATAGATATGTGAATGCACCAAGCCTTTTTACAACAACTCTAAACACAAACTTCATCTTATCACCTTGGTGGGTTTTCACCATGACCTTCTGACCAGCACTGAACTCTCTATGTTTCATGCCTCATGTATCATGACTCATCTTCCCTCTGTCTTACTTTTCTCTGACTTTACTATTGACATCAGACTTAAGCAAACTAAACCTTGTCCTAGGAGCATGTTTAAGCACTAACTCGTAGGGTGAGCAACCTGTTATAGATGGTGGGGCTTTTCTGTAAGAGAACAGAAAATTGTCTAGCCTGTGTCAAAAAGAAGTATAGAAATTACTGCCGAACTGGTCACCTGGCAAATACTTCTGCAAAGGCCGCTTCACAATTTGTACACTTCTTTCTGCAGCACCATTTGATGTTGGTATTCGAGTGTGTTTGACTCCGTTCTTACTCAGAAATATTTAAAACTCTTCTGATATAAAATGTGAACTATGATCTGACACCAACATTTCTGGCAACCCATAAATTGCAAACCAACTTCTAATTTCCACCCTTCTCTCAACTTTACATGATCCATCTTGGACACATCCCTTCCCTTCCTCACTTCTCTGTCTCCATCTCTGGGGATAGGCTGTCTACTAATATCCTTTATAAGCCCACCGACTCCCACAGCTACCTCCACTACACTTCTTAACACCCTGCCTCCTGTAAGGACTCCATTCCATTCTCCCAGTTTCTCCATCTCCGACGCATCTGCTCTGATGATGCTACCTTCCAGGACAGCGCTTCTGATATGTCTTCCTTTTTCCTCAACCGAGGATTCAACCCCCACTGTGGTTGATAGGGCCCTCAACCGTGTCCGGCCCATTTCCCACACCTCTACCCTCACCCCTTTCCCTTCCTCCCAGAACCGCGACAGGGTTCCCCTTGTCTTCACTTTCCACCCCATCAGCCTCCAGATCCAAAGGATCATCCTCCGCCATTTCTGCCACCTCCAGCGTGATGCCACTACCAAACGCATCTTCCCCTTCCTTCCCCTGTCAGCATTCCAAAGGGATCGTTCCCTCCGCGATACCCTGGTCCACTTCTCCATTACCCCCACCACCTCGTCCCCTTCCCATGGCACCTTCCCCTGCAATTGCAGGAGGTGTAATACCAGCCCATTTACCTCCTCTCTCCTTACTATCCCAGGCCCCAAACACTCCTTTCAGGTGAAGCAGCGATTTACTTGTACTTCTTTCAATGTAGTATACTGTATTCGCTGCTCACAATGTATTCTCCTCCACATTCGGGAGACCAAGCGCAGACTGGGTGACCGCTTTGCGGAACACCTCCACTCAGTCTGCAAGCATGACCCTGAGCTTCCGGTTGCTTGCCATTTCAACATTCTCCCCTGCTCTCATGCTCACATCTCTATCCTGGGATTGCTGCAGTGTTCCAGTGAACATCAACGCAAGCTCGAGGAACAGCATCTCATTTACCAATTAGGCACACTACATCCTGCTGGACTGAACATTGAGTTCAATAATTTCAGAGCATGACGGGCCCCCCATTTTACTTTTATTTTAAGTTATTTTTTCTTTTTTTTTCTTTTATTTTGTGTTTATTGTATTTCATCTTAGTTTGTTCAGTTTGTTTACCTACCTTTTTTTCATATTTGTACTTGCGGCTGTTCAATTTTCAGTCCGTTAACACCCTATCTGTATGAATGCTTTGTCTTTCAGCACATCATTAACATATTGTTTGCCTTTGCTCCATGACCTTCTGGTCAGCTATTCTGTGACCTTGTCCTATCTGCACCTCCTTTGTTATCTCTTGCCCCATCCCCCGCTTTACTTGCTTATAACCTTTCACATTTCTAATATTTGCCAGTTCTGAAGAAGGATCACTGATCTGAAACGTTAACTCTGCTTTTCTCTCCACAGGATGCTGCCAGACCTGCTGAATATTTCCAGCATTTCTTGTTTTTATTTCTCAAATTCTCAATAGTTTTGGCACTTGTAGTGTTGGCAGAGGCTCAACATTTATCCACTTTCTATAGATATTGACCAAAACAAAGTACTCTTTTCCTTCCACTTCAAAGAAATCGACATGTACTCATTCCCATGGTTGTCTTATGTTTGATCATGGAATGAAATGAATCTTGGTTGGATTATTTCTCATTCTGAGACAAAATTCACAAATTTTCACAAACTCTTCAATATCACTATCTACCTTTGGACATCAAAAATAGCAACGTGTTAGACTTTCATATGGACTATCCCTGTGTGCTATTGTTGATGGTCCTCTAACAATCTGTCTCTAAAACTTGGCGGAATAATGATGCTTAAACCCCATTAGAGACAGCTCTGATCTTCATTCTGTTCATTTCTACATGTGAAATACTCCTGCAATTTCTCATCATTACACTCTTTAGGCCAGCCATTCATGTCATAATTGAACACTTTACTGAGCACCACATCCTTGCGAGTTTCTTCACTAATTTCTCTGGCAGACATTGGCCTCGCTTTGCAAAATATTGGCGTACATTGTCCTTTATCTTGACTTCGGCCTTGTTATGCCTAATTTTATCATTAGATCCTCCTTGCTCAAAGAGCATATTGTGCTCTCTTAGCACTTCCTCAATGCCAGATGTATTCTTACTAATCCCTGCTGTACATAACTTATCTGAGTTTGACCATATTTTTTTAAACCAATTCCTTCCCATCAGGGACCCTTTGTTCCCTCCTACTACTACTAATAGCAAGTAATCGGATGCATCATTATATTCCACCCTAAGACTAACTTCATCTAACTCTGGACTACTGTTATTGGAATAACTAGTCAGTTTGACAACAGTTTTACATAAGGGAATGTGACTTAGGGACCTTCTTGTACTGTCCTTCCAAGATAACAGACATTGCTGCAGCTGTATCAATGATGAAAGTAAGTTGTGAATCTCCGACTTTCATTTTTACTGTGGACGTTGGAATTATATCTTCAGCCCTTTTACTCTCATGTGCTTTTTTTTTGCTCTCTGACTGAGTACAACTCTTGATCTTCCTGCTTGAGAACATCAGCTTCTGCTTCAATATTTATAATATGTGCATTCAAGGACTACCAGGCTCTTGAACTAGTTTTAGGTCTACTATGACCTTGACCTGGTGCACTGCTGCGACCTGGAGCTTTATGGTGACTTGCAGCATTATTGTTTCCTCTACCCCTGCATGCCATCTGGATATGACTGACTTTAATATAAGAACATAAGAACTAGGAGCAGAAGTAGGCAATTCAGCCCCTCGAGCCTACTCCGCCATTTAATACGATCATGGCTGATCTCATCTCGGCCTCAACTCCGCTTTCCTGCCCGTTCTCCATAACCCATCAACCCATTACTAATTAAAAATCTGTCTCTCTCCATCTTAAATTTACTCAATGTCCCAGCATCCACCGCACTCTGGGGTAGTGAATTCCACAGACTCATGACCCCTTGAGAGAAGTAATTTCTCCTCATCTCTGTTTTAAATCTGCTATCACTTATCCTAAAACTATGACCTCTTGTTCTAGATTGCCCCACAAGAGGAAACATCCTCTCTACGTCTACTTTGTCAATCCCCTTAATCATCTTATATACCTCAATTAGATCTCCTCTCATTCTTCTAAACTCTAGAGAGTAAAGGCCTAAACTGCTCAATCTCTCTTCATAAGACAAACCCCTCATCTCTGGAATCAATTTAGTGAACCGTCTCTGAACTGCCTT
The DNA here is from genome assembly GCF_036365525.1 of Heterodontus francisci. Taxonomy (NCBI): domain Eukaryota; kingdom Metazoa; phylum Chordata; class Chondrichthyes; order Heterodontiformes; family Heterodontidae; genus Heterodontus; species Heterodontus francisci. The sequence continues at coordinate 70,732,872 of NC_090371.1, read as the reverse complement.
CAATGCAACAACATCCCTCCTCAAGTAAAGGGACCAAAACTGTACGCAATACTTCAGATGCGGTCTCACTAATGCCTTGTACAGTTGCAGCAACACTTCCCTACTTTTATACTTTATTCCTTCAGCAATAAATGCCAACATTCCATTTGCCTTCCTTATTACCTGCTGTACCTGCATACTAGTTTTCTGCGATTCATGCATGAGGACACCCAGATCCCTCTGCACCAAAACACTCTGAAGTTTCTCTCCATTTAGATAATAATTTGCCTTTCTATTCTTCCGACCAAAATGGATAACCTCACACTTATCCATGTTAAACTCCATCTGCCAAATTTTGGCCCATTCACCTAACCTATCCATATCTATTTGTAAATTTCTTATTTCTTTATTACAACTTACTATCCCACCTATTTTAGTGTCATCTGCAAATTTAGCGATAGTACCTTCTATCCCTGCATCCAAGTCATTAATATATATTGTAAATAGCTGGGGCCTGAGGACCGAACCCTGTGGCACCCCACTAGTTACATCTTGCCAACCAGAAAAATACCCATTTATCCTGACTGTCTGTTTTCTGTTGGTTAGCCAATCCTCTATCCAAGCTAATAAATTGCCCCTAACCCCATGCGATCTTACCTTGTGTATTAACTTTTTGTGCGGCACCTTATCAAATGCCTTCTGGAAGTCCAGATGTACTACATCTACAGGATCCCCATTATCCACTTTGCTTGTTACAGCTTCGAAGAACTCTAGCAAATTAGTCGAACATGATTTAACCTTCATAAAACCACACTGACTCTGATGGATTGCGTTTTGACTTTCTAAAAGTCCTGTTATTACTTCCTTAATAATGGATTCTAAGTTTCCCAATGACAGATATTAAACTAACTGGTCTGTAGTTTCCTACTTTCTGCCTCCCTCCCTTTTTGAATAAGGGTGTTACATTAGCTTTTTTCCAATCCACTGGAGCCTTCCCGCATCCAGGGAATTTTGGAATATTATAACCAATGGATCCACTATCTCCGCCACCACTTCCTTTAAGACCCTAGGATGTAGGTCATCAGGCCCTGGGGACTTGTCTGCCTTCAATCCCAATAGTTTGCTCAGTACTCTTTCCCTAGTGATGATGATTGTTCTGAGTTCCTCCCTTTCTATTACCTCTGCATTACATGTTACTATTCCCCACAGGCAAAGCACTTTGACTGGAAATCGGGGCATTTAGATGATTGTTGGCTACCATGGCAACAGTAACATCTAAATTTCTGACTCTGAGTCTGAGAACTTGGCTGCCGTGGCTTGGTCCCTTCTGAAATCCAGAGGGCCTCCCTTGCTGGCTCAGGAAAAGAACTTACTTGTACTTAGAAACTATCTCTTCCTGCCATTGCCATGGCTGTGGCCTCATCGCAGGCCTCCTTCCTCATCAGCTTACGACCTTTACTCAAAAGCTTGGCCTGGATTTTACTGTGCTTTAGACCTCCAACGAACATGTCTCTAAGGTTGACTTCTAAGTTTGTGCCATACCCACAGTGACGAGAGAGTTTCTTTAATTGGAGAATATAATCTGCAACAGTGTTATGACCAAGGTGGGAGGAGTGCACTGTCTTTTCTCGTTCCACTTTTCCAAAGGTCACAACATCTATTTAAATGTTTATTCGGTTACCGACGCATCCAGTCATATACTCTATTTTTTATCTCAGAACAAAATACACCAATCAGGTTTCTTTAATAAACAACAATATTATCATTTTATTATAAAACAAAACCAGTAATGAAGCAAAGCATCAACACACCGATTAAAATGTGCAAGTTCCCTTTTTAAAAATTCCCCAACTACACACACACAGACTAGAAAAAATACAGAAATTAACTCTGCAGAGGTCTGTTACAAAAAAAAGACAAAAATACTTGCTTATTCTTGATGAAAGAAGAAAGATATGGAAGGAAGTCATTTGTCCCTTTTTTGGTCTGGCATCTGGGTATACGGAGATGGGTCACTAGGATCGTTTCAGAAGCAGTCCGTTCTGGAGATGTCAAGAATTATTTCAGTCAGCTTTCTAGGAGAAATGTGGCATCAGGATTTTTCCGTCAGTACACAGTTGAATCACAGGATTTTTTTTTTCAGCTCCTCAGGAGCTATATGACTTCAGGAATCTTTTCTCACACTGGATCCTGGAAAGATTTCTTCAGAAAGGTAGAGAAGGAGGTGAGCTGGGTAATTTCTTTTCTCCTTGGCAGGAAAACTCCAACTGCCTTCACACAATTCACACCACAACTGAAACTGAAAATAACATTCATACCCTAAACAGTGAGTCGACCTCCTTACTTTCATTAACCTTGACATGTGGCTTCTCTGAAATCATTTTTTCCCCAGATCATCAAGGTTTCTGCTGTTTTCGGAGCCCAAATTATAGGTGACCTCCAGCACAGGTGGCTTTGAAACAACATTTTGTCCTGTCGGTGAACTTGGTAAAAAAAAACACGTCCATGGAACCTTTTCAGTTTTAACACAAGTCCTCAAAAAAGTAGTAAAAATAATGGAAGCACTTTTATATCAAAAGTCTTACTTTTATTTTATTCATTCATGGGATGTGGGCGTCGCTGGCTGGGCCAGCACTTATTGCCCATCCCTAATTGCCCTTGAGAAGGTGGTGCTGAGCTGCCTTCTTGAACCATTGTGTCCATGTGAGGTAGGTACACCCACATTGCTGTTTGGAACGGAGTTCCAGGATTTTGACCCAGCGACAGTGAAGGAACGGCGATATTGTACCGAATCAGGATGGTGTGTGGCTTGGAGGGGAACTTGCAGGTGGTAGAGCTCGAAACCATTTGATGTCCTTGTCCTTGTATGTTGTAAAGGTCGCGGGTTTGGTAAGTTGCTGTCCAAGGAGCCTTGGTGCGTTGCTGCAGTGCATCTTGTAGATGGTACACACTGCTGCCACTGTGCGCAGGAAGTGAGTGTTTGTGGATGAGGTTCCAATCAAGCGGGCTGCTTTGTCCTGGATGGTGTCAAGCTTCTTGTATGGTGTTGAAGCTGCACCCATCCAGGCAAGTGGAGAATATTCCATCACACTCCTGACTTGTGCCTTGTAGATGGTGGAAAAGCTTTGAGGAGTCAGGAGGTGAGTTACTCGCCGCAGGATTCCTAGCCTCTGACCTGCTCTTGTAGCCATGGTATTTATATGGCTACTCCAGTTCAGTTTCTGGTCAATGGTAACCCCCAGGATGTTTATAGTGGAGGTTTCAGTGATCGTACTGCCATTGAATGTCAAAGGGAGATGGTTGGATTCTCTCTTGTTGGAAATGGTCATTGCCTGGCACTTGTGTGGCATGAATGTTACTTGCCATTTATCAGCCCAAGCCTGGATATTGTCCATGCCTTGCTGCATTTCTACACGGACTGCTTCAGTATCTCAGGAGTCATGAATTGTGCTGAACATTGTGCAATCATTAGCGAACATCCCCACTTCTGACCTTATGATTAAAGGAAGGGCATTGATGAAGCAGCTGAAGATGGTTGTGCCTAGGACACTACCCTGAGGAACTCCTGCAGTGATGTCCTGGAGCTCAGATGGTTGACCTCCAACAACCACAATCATCTTCCTTTGTGCTAGGTATAACTCCAACCAGCAGAGACTTTTCCCCCAGCTTCCCATTGACTCCAGTTTTGCTAGGGCTCCTTGATGCCATACTTGGTCAAATGCTGCTTTGATGTCAAGGGCAGTCACTCTCACCTCCTCTCTTGAGTTCAGCTCTTTTGTCCATGTTTGAACCAAGGCTGTAATGAGGTCAGGAGCTGATTGGCCATGGCAGAACCCAAACTGAGCATCACTCAGCAGGTTATTGCTAAGCAAGTGCCGTTTGATAGCACTGTCGACGACACCTTGCATCATTTTACTGATCATCGAGAGTAAGAGATGGGGCGGTAATTGGCCGGGTTGGACTTGTCCTACTTTTTGTGTATAGGACATGCCTGGACAATTTTCCATTTTGCCTGGTAGATACCAGTATTGTAGCTGTACTGGAACAGCTTAGCTAGGGGTGCGGCAAGTTCTGGAGCATAGGTCTTCAGTACTATTGCCGAAATGTTGTCAGGGCCCATAGCCTTTGCAGTATCCAGTACCTTCAGTCATTTCTTGATATCACTGGGAGTGAACGTAATTGGCTGAATACTGGCATCTGTGATGCTGGGCACTTCAGGAGGACGCCGAGATGGATCATCAGTTTGGCACTTCTGGCTGAAGATTGTTCCAAATGCTTCAGCCTTATCTTTTGCACTGATAATCCCCCATCATTGAGGATGGGGATATTTGTGGAGCCACCTCCTCCAGTTAGTTAGTTGTTTAATTGTCCACCAGGATTCACGACTCGATGTGGTAGTACTGCAGAGCTTGGATCTGATCCGTTGGTTATGGGATCGCTTAGCTCTGTCTATCGCATGCTGCTTATGCAGTTTGGCACTCAAGTAGTCCTGTGTTGTACCTTCACCAGGTTGACACCTCATTTTGAGGTATGCCTGGTGCTGCTCCTGGCATGCCCTCCTGCACTCTTCATTGAACCAAGGTTGGTCTCCTGGCTTGATGGTAATGATAGAGTGGGGGATTTGCCGGGCCATGAGGTTACAGATTGTGGTTGAGTACAATTTTGCTGCTGCTGATTGCCCACAGCACCTCATGGATGCCCAGTTTTGTATTGCTTGATCTGTTTGAAATCTATCCCATTTAGCATGGTGGTAGTGCCACACAACACGATGGAGGGTATCCTCAATGTGAAGGCAGGACTTCGTCTCCACAAGGACTCCACAAGGTGGCCACTCCTTCCAATACCGTCATGGACAGATGCATCTGTGGTAGGCAGATTGGTCAGGACAAGGTCAAATATGTTTTTCCCTCACCACCTGCCATAGACCCATTCTAGCAGTTTTGACCTTTAGGACTCAGCCAGCTTGGTCAGTCATGGTGCTACTGAGCCATTCTTGGTGATGGACATTGAAGTGCCCCACCCAGCGTACATTCAGTGCTCTTGCCACCTTCAGTGCTTCCTCCAACTGGTGTTCAACATGGGGAAGAGTACTGATTCATCAGCTGAGGGAGGGCAGTAGGTGGTAATCAGCACGAGTTTTCCTTGTCCAAGTTTGGCCTGATGCCATGAGACTTCCTCAAAATCAACTTTGGGAGTTCCACCGTAATTTCTCGAATGAAATTTAAAAAAGAATCAATCCCATCTCATCTTAATCTTTCTGTTGTGTATTTCACTGAATGAGACTAACGTGGACTCACAGCAAGCAGCCATTATTGAACTAACTTTATTGACACCTCCCCAGCAGAGAGGGTAATAAAACAAAATGCTCAGCTATCACAATATACTATAGTCATTCAGCGAGCTCTGGCTTTGTTTGTCCTACCATTCCCCCTCGTGGGAACCTACCTTGACTGTACCCTAACTATCTCTTATCTTGCAACTGATAAGCTATGGTTGTATTTGTATTTAAATCTAGCAATATTTGAAGTCCTTCACTAAGTTAATGTTAATTTTATAAGAAGTCTCACTTCATTAACCATACTTACAAAGAAATTCTAACAAAAAAATAGAAAAAATGCAGGAGAAAATAAAACAATACATGACCATGTAAAACAGAAAAAAATAGATAATACAGAATTAGAAATGGAATATTAACAGCTACAAACTCCAATACATTCACTTAGCCTTTGGCCCAATCAGCTGCTTCTGATGTACCAAACAGGCTTACTAGCACCGAACTAATTGCACAAAAGAAGCAATGGAAATATTTTTGGTGGGGCTCGGTCTGATAATGTTTGAGAACCGTTGACTTAGGGTTTCATTTTCTATGCAAAATGTAGCGTGTATATTAAAATTTAGAGGCAAAGATTAGCAATTACTTTTGGCATTAAGCTTTTCATATTACAAACACAGGTGGATTTAAAATGTAGCTATGCCTGTTTTAAAAAAACAAAGAAAATCCAAAATGATCGAAGGCATCCTGTTTTTAAAACACTAATGACTCAGGAGATGAGCACATACCTAAAGGATCTATAGACAACAAATCAGTTTGAAAGACTGGTCGAGAACTCTGTGCTACCATTGATTTTGATTTAACAAGCAGATGCTGTATGATCATTCCTAGGAAGGAAAAGAGAATTTGGAGTATCATGCCTCCAGGAGAAATGTATTGCCAGTGCAAATGCCAGGGAATATAACCATATTTGCCATTAGTGTATTTCTAATCTCTGCTAATACCACTGCAGGCATCAGACAGTCAGTAATGTCAAATGCTATTGCTCAGGTAACTGCTACAGTGCTCAGCTGTTTCTCCTTTTACTTCCACAGAAGCAAATGAACAATGAAAATAATTCTTTACAATTGCTGGACTTCATAGTATATCGGAGCCAATGAATGTTTACTTACATTCTGCTATTGATTGTATTTTATTTACCATTCAGAGAGAACTTCGCTCAATGACATTATTTTCAGAGATTGGAAAGTGTTTCATTCAGTCAATGTCCAGATGGCATGCAATGACTGGAATACTATCAGGAAAGATATTTGCCATCTCTCTGACTCATAGTAGAGCTCCTTCACCTCCTCTGAATCATCATTAGGTAGATGGTTTACGAGCGGATCTTTGCCTGACGTCTGAATGCTTGGCATGTAATAACCTTTGTTGAGGCCTGTGCACTGAATAAATTGTTTATGTGTGCATTTATGATGCCTTTTTCACAGAAGATACAGATCATGGTGGCTCTAAATTCCAGTGCCAAATCCAAAACCCAGCAAAGAGAAAATATAAACAAGTAAACCAAGTGCATTAGTTGCAGAGTGCACATTTGGTTTACAGGAAGGATGATTCCAATGATTGTTATTAGATTACATTTTCTGTATGATATTAATAAGTTCTGCCAAATCTTAATTGCGTTTGAATTTTCTAAGATTGCAGCTATCCATAGAACTTCAGTTTATCTTACAGAAGATGGCAATGAGTGGAGATTTTTAGAGAAAGAATACAATATGGAAGACAAGCATAACAGGAAAGTCTGTGACTCCTGAACATTTGTGATTACCTAACATGGAATGAATTTACATAAAAAGACAGCTGGCAACTTCATATTGGATGTGCCAAAATCTTACAGTTATGCTGGTTATATTGCCATCTGTCCTGTGATATGTGAATCCATACTAAAGCAAAGCACCTTTTTAGTGACGTCAATCACCTTAGCATATTAAATGATATAAACTTCTTCGAATTTTATGTCACATCAATGGAAAATAAAATAATAAAAGGATTTGATAGTGTAGATTCAGAGAAATAATTTCTCTGGACCAAGGAAATATAGTCTTGAAATTGGAGCTGGGTTATTTAGGAATGCAATCAGGAAGTACTGCTTCACACAAAGAGTAGTGGAAATTTGGAACTTGCTCCCAAAAAGGTTTAGGACACTGAGTCAATTGAAATTTTAAAGATTGAGATTAATAGATTTTTTTTAGTGAAGAGTATTCAGGAATCTGGATCAAAGGCAGTAAAATGGGATTGAGGTACAGATTAGTTATCATCTAATGAATGATGGGAGATGCTGAAGAGGCTGAATGGTTTACTCTTGTTCCTGTGCTCTGTCTTTGGATGGAGAGTGGACCACTAATTTGTACTTGTACAAAGAATGGCATTCAGCTGGTATATTGAATTTGGAACATATAAAACCAAGGGGGACGTTTATCCTTCTATGCACTAGATGTCATGAACTCATTCTTTACAATCCTGTTTGTGCATTTGCTACACACAGTGCACAGAGGAAATATTCCACCCCTCTGCCCACACCCCACCAAAGGGTGAACAAGTGTACAATAAAGAAGAGATTTTCAATATCAGTATCAAAGTAAACTTCATAGTAGAATGTAACAAAAGGGCAACAAGAGTTAATATCATTCTTGCATGTCAAAAATAAGATTTTCTTGTGCTGTGACACACATTTCAAGTAATAGAGCACAATTCTGCACCGTGCAAACAATAAAAACTACCAATATCCAATCTCACCCCTTCAAAACAAGGTTGCTAACTTTCTTTTAAGACTTTTCCTTTGACTTGGCTAGATCTGAAGTCAGAGTGAATGAAATGCTGAAGAACAAATTAATGAGTTTCTGAATTGTGCTCTGAACTAGTGGTGGAGGTAAATTCCTCTACAGCAACAGATAAAGTGATGGGAGAATTAAAAAAAAACAAACCTCTAGCACAAAGGAATTGCCACTGGCACTAAAAAGTGCAGATAACAACACTATAGTAATGATACAAACTGCCAACATAGAATATAAACAAATTATTTTTAATTAGAAAGTTCTCTAGATTACTTTTTCTTCATTTTAGAATAAGAATCTCCATTCTAAAATAAAACAGTAACTCTACATCAAACTGTGCACCAAATCCCACTGACATAACACTCACATATTCTCAGAACTATATTGCTCCCTGATTTCAGTGCGTCACATTTAAAATTCATATTGTCTTTAAATTCCTCCATGTTCTTCCCTCCTGACCTTCATAATATTCTGCAACTCTAAAACTCTTCCCAAACTCTTCAGTTCTCTGATTCTGCCCTCCTGTCCATCCACTTGCCCAATCAATTGGCGCCTTTCCTTCAACCACTTCTCCAAACTCCTCCAACCTCTCTGCCTGCTTTTCCTTCTTTAAGCTCTTCCTTAAATCCAACTTCTTTGCCTAAGCATTTGCCCATCGCGTAATCTCTCTCTCTTTGGCTCGATACATTTTGGGATGCTCTTCTACATTAAATGTGCTATAAAAATGCAAGTTGTTTCTTATTGTAATGTTGCTTGTGAATTTTGCTTTGAACTCTTTAATAGAACACTTACCCTCTTTATTCTCTATTTACTCACTTCAGCAATGTCACATATTCATGGATAATACCATGCCATCATCCACTGTCATGCAACTGCTGTTTTAAGGTGTCTTTTGCAAGCAACACACCAATATTTCTTTCTCAAGAAGCAGAAAATGCTGGAGATAGACAGCAGGTGAATCAGCATATGTATGATTCATCAGAGTTGAAACCTAAAAGATAGCAGTCATTTTTGTGAGGTTGGAAAATACAAGAGAGGAAAGGGAGGGGGGAGAGATAGCAGGAACTCCAATCACAGCGAAGGAATTAAGATTGAATGATCTGTAGTCTGATTAATAAATAACTGTTGAATGATATAAATAACCATTTCAATAAAGCAGAGGAGAGACATTAAAACAACAAAGAGTGTGAAAATAGTTAAGGGGTCAAAAAACTGCAGGAAAGACCACAATGAGCAAAAGTGCACAAAAATGGGTGATGTTGGAGGATCTGTTTGTAAAAGTAGATTATTGGCTTCTTGCTGGAAAATAAAATTGTATACTTTTTAGTATTTGTGTGGAAACAGACCTCTGGGCAGCTATGAGATCAGTGAAAAATCCTCAGTGTTCTGAATCCAATCCCTAAGGAGCCTTTCTGGCAGTCTGCCTTCACCTTCAGATAGGGCTGACAGAGATGATTGTTTTAGAATGAAAGAATTGTGACTGCTCCCTGGGAAAGGGACATTGACCTGCATAATGTGGTGCTGATTGTCACTGGCCAATTGCACATTGATGGAGTGGAACCCTTTTCAGCAATAGCAACAACTTGCATTTATGTAGCCCCTTTAACATATAAAAACATCCCAAAGCACCTCGCAGAGGCACAATCAGACAAAAATGGGCGCTGAGCCAAAGAGAAAGTTTTCATTTTTCAGTTTATGTAAGGAAAAGAATTATATCTAAGGGCTGAGATCAAGAACTGCCTTCACTTTGGAAAATCCAATTGGAAAGCTTTGTCATGCTACTGTGTCTGGTCAATGGAAAAAGTATCGAATGAGTTGGACATGCTAAAAAGTAACCTGTTTGATACATCTCTGGATTACCAATTGGCTTATTGCAGATGTCCCTTGTAGTACTCCAGAAGGAGTTAGCCTCATTAAAGTTAAGTGCAGTAGAAAACATGGCAGCCACTGTGGTTAAAGTTATCTTCATGTCTGTTGGCAACAGATAGCACAGCTTTGTAACTACCTTGGTGCTGAAGCAGAGCCTATGCAGGTAGGCCTCTGATATTGCCAGGTAGCTGTGCCTGGGTCTGGGTGTAGAGCTAGGAACTTGAATAGTGGCAACTGTGGGCAGTACACTTATCGAACAGTTTGATCTCCCTGACATCCCTTCTTTGGCTTCCTTTGCCTTCTGCTATCAAATGTATTGGAATTCAACACTTTGGCACATTTGAGCATGAAGAACTCCCTTGCCTCCAAGCCAGATCATCTAATTTTATTCGGAATGCAGAGTACACAACAGGGGCTGAATTTTGTTAACCTCCCAACGTCAGGCTCTGTGACGTTTTGGTGGGGGGTGGGGGGGGTGGTGCGGCAGGTGCCGGAAGCTTGCAGCAGCAGCGGCCCGCCATGGAGCCCAACTTTGGGATTGCTGCGCCTGATCTTCCCGGTGGCGGCAAAGCTCCGTGGAGGCCCCCCCCACCCACCGTGCTCGGCAACAGGACCCAACTTTAAATATTTAAATAAACCTCATCAATACATTTACCGACAATTGCCCACGATCTTCCCAGCTGTCTAGGATCTTCCATGCGATGGCTGACATTCACGTGCCTTCACTTTCCCATCCAGGAAAAGCTGACACCACCGAGGTGGGGAAGGGGGGAACTTAGGATTTTTAGTGTAGTGGAAGATGCAGGGAATGGAGTCAACTCTGCATTCCTAGTGTGGGGGGAAGGAAGGGGTGACCTCTGTTCTTTGTGCAGTTGTGGGAGGGGAGGGAGAGGACATTTATTTTCATTGTATGGGGGCGTACGGGTCAGAACCCTATTTATGGTGTAGTGGGGGGGGGGGAATTAGAGGGTCAACTGTGCAGGTCTGGCAGCCCTTTAAAAATGGCGCCAGTGCCTGCGCAGAGGCAGCTGATGCTGTCCACGCGTCGCAGAGCCCGTCCCCACTACATGATTGTGTGGGGGGTATGGCCCACCCTGCGTATTTAAATGAACCACTTTGTGCTAGATCACGAGCCGCCATTTTTTTCACCTGCCGCCAGGAGCGGCGGTGGGAAAAGTAAATTCAGCCCCAGGTGTGCATTATGGACTCTGGAATTTAGCATGTTGGCAGGTTAACATTTGCTTACATAATTTTAAAATATCTAATGTGGCTATTGCATATTTGAGAATAAGGAATGCTGATGGACAACCAAGTTCATGATTTTGCACCGTACATTATTGATCCTGGTGACCTCACTCACATTCAAATGTCAGAGCCTGTGGACCAACTTCATGCCTGTGGAACTGTCCCTACTGATTAGAATTTTTACTGTCTAGTTTTCTCTTATCCCATTAGCATACTTGCTTCATATTTTGATTTTGCAATCACTAGTATACTTTTTTAGTATATAAAACTCATTTATAGTAGCCCATGCATCATCTGGATGCATTATTAGATTATTTTCCATGTCTCTGCATTAAGTGCACTAAACCTATATATAAAATAACATTTTCTACTGTAGTTCAGTATTATTATGATGCCACAGAAACATAAACTGTGTATGGTAAATACAGTCCAATATATCTCTCATTTCAGTATATCAATAACAGTGTCCTAGGATGAAATTGAGTGCAATCCTTTATTCTTTCCATCTTCTTTCATCAGATTAATGGCCTTCAATCCAGATCAAGTGGGTCTCACATCTGAACAAAAGGGCAACGTTGCTAGAACAATGGTTCCTACTCTATAGTACAAGTACTTCATGAGCCTAAATGTGATTGCATTTGAGTCTCCCAGAACTTGCTCTTAATGTAGAGCCATAAATACCAGAATTAAGTCCAACATGGATGAGAAGTGGTTTATTGAAAAATGAGGAGATTGTACTGCAGATTCTAAATAAATATGGAGATGGTGCTGCAGATGCTAAATATGTAACGGTGGCTAAGTTGTCATTTAAACACTAATATTCCATCCCTGAAATAAATGATAGTGAATATCAATGCTGTCATATGCCAATAAAATCCTATTTAAAAACACACATTGAACAGCTCTTGCATTTCTTCTCAACTCACAAAAATTAGTGATAAAATATTGTGATTTGTTATGAAGAACAGTTCTACTCTTGCTGCAATTTTCAACAAGACTTTTATTATCATTGAATCATGTAGATATTTTATTTGTTAATACTGGAGTGTGTCTTCTCTGCCCATCAGTGCTTCAAAAGGTTATGCATTCCCTCAGAAGTGAAGGGGGAGATATACCAACTGCTGACAAAAGATCTCCAGCCTATTTTCATCAGGAACAGAGCACTGAGTGTACCACTCAAGGTCCTTATTGCCTTGATTTTATTTGCCACCGGATCCTTCAAAGCAGCATCTGGAGATCTCACTAGTCAGACTGCAGCTAACTGTGGGACAAAAAAATGTGGCTGATGCTAATTTCAGACATGCTGTATAGTTGATTTCTTTCCCAATAACAACAGAGAAACAAAGAAGAGACAGAGAACTATCCAGTTCAATACACTAGTAGGTTCAAGGAGTAATTGATGAAAGGCATGTAGCATTCAAAGCCTCATATGGCAATCCTCTGAATTTCATGACCAGGAAAGGCTTTCATTCCATTAATGTGCAGCTGGTGACAGTATCAGTCACCTTATCCTGCGTGTGATTGGCCTCCATATAGGATGTTTCCATGATGCTTTTTATGCACCGATTCACCATACCAGCCTTGATAACTCCAAGCTATGTATCAGCATGGTTTCAAGTGCTCAAGAATATCTTCAGTAATAAAAACAGAAAATACTCAGCAGGTCTGGCAGCATCTGTTGAGATTGAAACAGAGTTAACCTTTCAGGCCTGTAACCTTTCATTATCTTCTGCAGTCATGGCTTATAACTTCAGTAAGGCTCCCAAAGACAGAAAGGGCCAACAGATATAATGAGGCCCATGACACTACAAGAAGTTTGTAAGAACAGAGAGGTTGATGGTGGGTTTTTGAGAAGAAGTTGTTGATGGTACTTTGGAAAGTGATAGGGATAGCACCGAGGAGAGTAAACCACTTACAACATCAGTGAGTAAGGCGACCAGGAAGGGAACCTGGTTGGTCGGTCGTTTAGTGCAAATGGGGTAAAGGGAATAGGAGGTGGGTCTGATGAATGAAAAGAGCTCAGGGGAGATATGAGAGGTGATCGAAGAGAAAGTTAGAATTTTAATCCTAGGGTAAGGGGAAGTTTGGCTTGGAAGGGCAAGAGTGGGAAACAACAGAGGCAGCTGTATGAATGGTCTCAATCTCAGTGATTTAAAAGGTCATGAACTTGTAAACCGTGGCACAGAGTCAACTCCCCCTTGGCCCCTTTATTCCCTTCACCCACTTGATCCTGGCCATCACGTGGGACTAAGTCCTCTTAATTCAGGCTCAGGCTGGGTGTTTGGGATATCGGAGTTACAGGAGAGCCACCCTCCACCTAATCCACCGGCTACGGTTAATAGCTTAGTACAAAGAGGAGGAAACTCAATCCTTTCTTTAACTATCGATTTACTTTATTCACATTGTTGTACAATGTAAGAATAAGGCTTATACACTTGGTTAGACAAAAGCATGCAACTCAAACTGGGTTATACAGTTAATAACAAAGGTAGCTAGAATCGATAAGCACAACCACTAGGTTCCTCTGACCTTTTCCTGACCTAGTCACAGAAAACAAAGGATAATACCCGAAAAAGGGGAGAGCTGATGCTGGCCAGGCGTTCCGTTCTCTCTCTCTTTTACGTCATCGCCGCGTTGCTCATGCAGGGTCTTCCACTTCCGCGATGGTTGGTCTATGGAGTTTCTCGCTGGCTCTATGCCTGAGATTTTCCATACTTATTCTCTTTCTTTTCTCTTCAAACTGTGCTGTCTCTTTCCGGTTGGTTTAGGCCTGCTCACCTCGTTCGTATCTTCTCCTTATTGGCCCAGGCCCAAAGACCCCGGTATCACACCGTGTCCAAATAAGGCTCTATTCCTGTGATCTCTCCCTTGTCTTGTCACATAAATTAATTAGTTCAAACTGGTTTTTACCAGCATAGGCCAGTGTCTGAACTCAGGTTACTTTAGTTCATGAACTATCCAGCAGTTTGTCACAGATTCTGTACTCCTTGCAGCACCTGGCCAACAAACTCCTTGCACTTGTGGGTAGAAGGAGAAGGGATTAAAGAGATGGTTGACACTGGAGAAAAAAAGCTGTGCATTATATTGGCTCTCCACTCCAGGATGATATTGTGGTAATGAACAATTTTGCCAAAATAAAGACGCAAATGGACATAAGATTACATAGTCATGGCAGAGACTGTAAAGGGCAGGAGAACGGGCAAGAAAAAGCAAGAAATTACTATTGGTGATATTAATGGACTAATGTTTAAACATTTGGACAATTGTGTTCTATAGCCATGCATGTTTAAATTCAGACATTCAAGGAAAATATAAATCATGCAGGGATGTGCTTGAAAAGATATCAGGTTAGATGAAATAAGAATTTTAAAAATTCCATTGATGTAGGCAGTTGCCTAGTGTAGTACCATCATCACTTTTCATAGTCACTGCTAAATCCCACAAGGATGCTTCTATATTCTGAAGTAATTTTCTCCCTCTGTCCTTCCCCCACTTATTCTGTCCCATGCTTCTACTTCCTCTTTTTCTTACAAGCCTTACTGTTTTCTTGCTGTCCCCGATAGTATTGGACTAACACTTAATGTTTTTATCATACATTTTTCTTCCTGGAATTTTAACAAAGGCACTAATCCATTTATCAAGGATTACCGTCTCCAGTAAAATACTGGGCAAAAGAATGCCATTCAAAAAACATTAGTCCATCCTGCTTATGATAGTAGCAGCGAATAAAAAGTCCATTGCATGTCTTTGAAAAAGCTTTGTACAAACAAACCTGAATAAAATATTATGTAAAATGGCATTCTCTTAGAACCTTAGCTTTATTGAAAAATGACGGGATGGAAAAGAAAAAGCCTCATGCATAAAGCAGGCTTTGCATTAACTGGTAGCATTCATGCACTTCCAATGTAATAATTCTGCTTATGATTTTTATGTCTCAAAGATTTACCATGATTATTGAGTTTATATGCATATTCCTGAGAGTTATTTTACATGGTAAGATCCAGGATAGTTTTCGTATTGCAGTCAAGCAGATGACATTTCATAAACTTTTTAGCTCTAATGCCAGCAATATATTTCTATCTTTCAAGGAAACGTCCTGAAACATTTACATAATAATGTCACTGGCATGCTGTGACAGATGGAACTCATTGATGTAGAGACACATTGTGTAAGGGTTTGCAATATATTAAAATATCAATATTGTGTTGAATGATATGAATTTATTGCATTACTGTTTCTGACCAAGGTTGAAGCCCAGTCAGGAAAAGATTTAATCTGAGATGTAGTGAATCGGATTTTTTAATAAAATTTATTCATAAAGTTCTCTCAAAGGCTCAGTTTGCTGCCCAATGTGGAACTGAGCCAGACAGAATAGGATAATCCCAGGTCCTTTCCCTTTTTTTTTCTAAGTTAGCAGATCTTAGCAGGGAAGGGGTGCAACAGCAGCTCTATAAATGAGTTCAGTATTCATAGTCTGGGATAGGGAGAAAAACAATCAGCCTGGATTCTGGCTACTCTGATATTCGGTGAATCCTAATGGAAAGAATGTGAGCAGATGACGTGTAAAAACAGAACCGGTTCGCAGTTGCGTGATGACCATTTGGTAAGATAACAGAGGTAACAAATAATCCAAAGGCCTGGGCTAATTACCCGGGGACAAGAGTTCAAATCCCACCATGGCAGCTGGTGGAATTTAAGTTCAATTAATTAATAAATTGAATTGATTAATTTGAAAGCTAGTCAGTAATGGTGCCATGAAACTAACATTGAATGTAGTAAAAACCCATTTGGTTCATTAATGTCCTTCAGGGGAGGAAATCTGCCATCCTCACCCAGTCTGGCCTACATGTGACTCCAGACCCACAGCAATGTGGCTGACCCATAACTGCCCTCTGAAATTGCCTAGCAAACCATTCAGTTGTCAAGGGCAATTAGGGATGGGCAACAAATGCTGCCCTTGCCAGCGTTGCCCAATTCCCATGAAAGAATTTTTAAAAATGAGCCAATTGCCTTTTGAAGATTACTAGTGAATCTGTATCCACCCTCTCAAGCAGTGGATTCCAAATCCTAACCACTTGTTGCATAAAAAAGTATTTTTAATGTCACCTCTGGTTCTTTTGTAAATCACCTGAAATCAGTGCTTCCTCAGTATTGACCCTTCATTCAATGAAACAATTTCTCTTTGCTTGGGCTATCTAAATCCTTCATGATTTTAAACACCTCTATCAAATTTCCTCTTAGCCTTGTCTGTTCTAAGGAGTACAGCCCCAGCTTCTCCAGTCTATCTGGGTAACGAATTCTTAATTCCTGGAACAAAAACAAGAAATGCTGGAATCACTCAGCAGGTCTGGCAGCATCTGTGGAAAGAGAAGCAGAGTTAACGTTTCGGGTCAGTGACCTTAATTCCTGGAACCATTCTAGTAAATCTCGACTGCACTTTCTCCAAAGCCTTCACATCCTTTCTAAAATTTGGTGCCCATAATTGAACACAATATTCTTTCTGAGGCCTAACCAGTGTTTTATATGTATTTAGCAGAACTTACTGGCTTTGAAACCCGATGTCTCCATAACTGCTTAATTGACCTGTCCTGCATCTTCAATGATTTATGCATAAACAGCCCTAGATATTGTTCATTCCACCAGCCTGTCTATGTCCTCTTGAAGTCTATCACTATCTTCCTCACTGTTTATTACAGAGGACTCGGGTGCAAGCCTTGGAGCCTAGATTACAAAATAAGACGGATATCTACATTTTAGAAAATGCTAGGTGCTCTTGGATGGTTGCAAACAAGCTTGTATCAGGCCTTTGTGCAGGACAGGAGACCACACAGTCAACCATGGAGAAAGTTGTCAGCTCCGTGAATACTGTTGTAGGGCCCACTAAGATGGAACCCCTTATGTCAGCTAAGAAACCTGCCACGGATGTTCAGAATGCTGCCTTCTTGGCTCTGGGGGCTAGTATTGGCAGGGCTCCCAGAGCATCACATCACTCCTGCAGTGTCAACAGACTTTTCAAGCTTTGAGGGCTTTGCTGATATTGTCCACATGTGCAGACTTCCAAATTGTGGATATGTATCAGGCGTGGGAACCTTGGATCACTTTCTCATCCCAAGTCCAGGTACATTGAGGCCAGTTGTAGCACCTCTGGCCACTGGCTTTGCCTCAGATTAGCTAACGCAGCAAAGACTGAGGGTCAAGCGATGGAGCTTCCAGTCTGACTGGCTCTGCTGCATGCTGGATAAACTCTCTCAACGATCAAGGGAATCCATGATGGTCTTATAGAATTATAGAAAGTTTAAGGAACAGAAAGAGGCCACTTGGCCCATCCTGTCTGTGCCGGCCAAAAAACGATCCACCTATTCTAATCTCACCTTTCAGCATTTGGTCCGTAGACCTGAAGATTACGGCACTTGAGGTGCATATCCAGACTGCTTTTGAATGAGTTGAGGGTCTCTGCCTCAACTACCCTTTCAGGCAGTGAATTACAGACCCCCAACACCCTCCGGGTGAAAAGGTTTTTCCTCATCTCCCCTCTAATTTTTCGACCAATCATTTTAAACCTATGCCCCCTCGTCACTGACCTCTCCGCTAAGGTGAATAGACCCTTCTCCTCCAATATATCCAGGCCCCTCAAAATTTTGTACGTTTCAATCAGATCTCCCCTCAGCCTTCTCTGTCCCAAGGAGAACAACCCCTTCTTATCCAACCTTTCCTCATAGCTGCATTTTTCCAGTCCTGGAAATCTCCTCTGTACTCTCTCTAGCGCAATTACATCTTTTCTGTAATGAGGTGACCAGAACTGCACACAGTACACAAGTTGTGGCCTAACCAATGAGTTTTTCAGTTCCAGCATAACCTCCCTGCTCTTGTATTCTATACCTCGGCTAATAAAGGAAAGGATTTCATATGCCTTCTTAATCACCTTATCGACCTGTCCTGCTACCTTCAGGAATCTGTGGACATTCACTCCAAGGTCCCTTACTTCCTCGACACTTCTCAGTATTTTCCCATCAATCGTGTATTCCTTTGCCTTGTTTGACCTCTCTAAATGCATCACCTCATACTTCTTCAAGTTGAATCCCATTTGCCACTTTTCTGCCCATCTGACCAGACCATCAATATCTTCCTGCAGCCTACAGCTATCCTCCTTGCTATCTACCACACAGCCAATTTTTGTGTCATCTACAAACTTCTTGATCATTCCCCCTACATTTACATCCAAATCATTAGTATATACCACTAAAAGCAGGGGACCCAGTACTGAGCACTGCGGAACGCCACTGGAAACAGCCCTCCAGTTGCTAAAACAGGCGTCAACAATTACCCTTTGTTTCCTGTCACTGAGCCAATTTTGTAACCACCTTGCTGCATTTCCCTGGATCCCATGGGATTTAATTTTTTTAACCAGTCTGCCATGTGGGAACTTGTCAAAAGCCTTGCTAAAATCCATGTAGACTATATCAACTACACTACCCTCATCCATCTTCCTTGTTACTTCTTTAAAAAATTCAATCAAGTTGGTCAAACAAGATCTTCACTTAACAAATCCATGCTGACTATCCTTGATTAACCTGTGCCTTTCTAAGTGATAGTTTATCTTGTCTCGCAGAATAAATTCCAATAATTTGCCCACTACTGAGGTTAGACTGACTGGCCTGTAATTATTCGGTCTATCCTTCCCTCCCTTTTTAAACAGAGGTACAATGTTAGCAGTTCTCCAATCCTTCGGCACCACACCTGTATCCAGTGAGGACTGGAAAATGATGGTCAGACCTTCTGCTATTTCCTCTCTTGCTTCTTTTAACAGCCTAGAATACATTTCATCTGGCTCTGGTGATTTATCAACTTTCAAGGATGCTAATCCCATGAATACTTCCTCTGTCCTTATGCTTATTACATCCAGGACTTCACACTCTTCCTCCTTAACCATCTGCATCATCCCCTTCTTTTGTGAAGGCAGACGCAAAATATTCATTAAGAAGCATACCAATATCTACCACCCCTGCACGTAGGTTACCTTTATGGGCCCTATTCTCTCCTTACTGCCTTGTGGGCGCATCAGGAGAGACCAAGGCTAATGGAATAAACCCTAACCGAAAATCCGGAGCGGAACCCCGAAGGTGGTATGTGTCACCTTTGGCATGTTTCCGACAGTTCCTGCAACAATACTGGTGCCAACCGTCGTGCTCTGCACTCCTTTGGACTCCACTAGGAAGGCTGAGAGGGGGGTTTTGACGCTTGGGCAACTCACAACCTCCATACATCCGCCCAGGCATGCGCCATGGAGAGGTCACTCCATAGTCGCCTCACAGTGACCAAAACAACACGGAAGGCAGCAGTTACGGGTTATAAGTCCAGCTCAATTGGCATAGAGATTGGGTGCCACAGGTTGCCTTTGTCGGTGGGAGAGGTCATCGCATCGCACTGGACAGCTACCGCCCACCTCAAACTGGGAAGGCCCTGGTCAGTAAGGTTCTGTCCCGCCACAGTCCACCTGCTTCAATGGGTGCTTGGAGATCAGGGTCATTGCCCAAAAAGTGGTCTGTAACAGCGCGCCAAACAGCACGACAAATAAAGGAAAGAAGGTACCAGCCCTTCGTTTTGCAAGCTGGAACGTCAGAACTATGTTTCCTGGCCTGTCGGAAGACCTTACACAAATCAACGATTCTTGGAAGACTGCCATCATTAACAACGAGCTCAGTAGACTCAATGTGGACATTGTAGCACTTCAGGAGACACACCTCCCTGCGAGCAGATCACTAAGAGAGCAAGACTACACCTTCTTCCGGCAGGGTAGGGATCCTGAAGAACCAAGATAGCATGAAGTGGGCTTCGCCATCAGAAACTCTTTGCCCAGCATGATAGAGCCACCCTCAAATGGCTCGGAACGCATACTGTCCATCCGACTGTTCACCGCCTCTGGTCCAGTACACCTATTCAGCATCTATGCTCCAACACTCTGCTCCCCACCTGAAGTTAAAGACCAGTTCTACGGGGAACGCCATAATATCATTAGTAGCATTCCCAATACTGAACATCTGTTCCTGCTGGGGGACTTTAATACCAGGGTTGGGGTCGACCATGACTCATGGCCCTCCTGCCTTGGGCGCGATGGCATTGGAAGGATGAATGAGAATGGACAAGGACTGCTTGAGTTGTGTACCAATCACAACCTCTGCATCACCAACTCGTTCTTTCATACTAAACCTTGTCACCAGGTTTTATGGAGGGACCCAAGATCACGTCGTTGGCACCAGCTGGACCTCATCGGCACAAGGTGAGCCTCTATAAACAGTGTCCAAATCACACGCAGCTTCCACAGTGTGGACTACGACACCCACTACTCCCTGGTGTACAGCAAAGTTAGACTTAAACCAAAGAAGCTACATCACTCCAAGCAGAAGGGCCACCCAAGCATCAACACGAACAGAATTTCTTATCCACAGCTGTTGCATAAGCTTCTAAATTCACTTGAAAAAGCCCGTCAAAACACTCCTACAGGGGATGCAGAGACCAACTGGGTCCACATCAGAGACACCATCTCATGTTATGCTCCTCTTGCTCAATGTGGGAGCTCAGGGACACGGCTGATGTCCCTGACTCCTTCACGTGCTGGAAGTGTGTCCAGCTGCAGCCCTTGTTAGACCACATGACGGCTCTGGAGCTGTGGATGGACTCACTTTGGAGCATCCGCGATGCTGAGGAGGTCGTGGATAGCACGTTTAGCGAATTGGTAACACCGCAGATTAGGATTGCTGAGGGAGACAGGGAATGGGTGACCAAAAGGCAGAGAAAGAGCAGGAAGGCAGTGCAGGTGTCCCCTGCGGTCATCTCCCTCCAAAACAGGTATACCGTTTTGGATACCATTGAGGGAGATGGCTCACCAGGGGAAGGCAGCAGTAGCCAGGTTCATGGCAACGTGGCTGGCTCTGCTGTTCAGAAGGGCAGGAAAAAGAGTGGAAGGGATATAGTCATAGGGGATTCGATTGTAAGGGGAGTAGATAGGCGGTTCTGTGGTCGAAAACGAGACTCCCGAATGGTATGATGCCTCCCAGGTGCACGGGTCAGGGATGTCTCAGATCGGCTGCAGAACATTCTGAAAGGGGAGGGTGAACAGACAGTTGTCGTTGTGCACATAGGCACCAATGATATAGGTAAAAAACGGGATGAGGTCCTACAAGCAGAATTTAGGGAGTTAGGAGCCAAGTTAAAAAGTAGGACCTCAGAGGTAGTAATCTCAGGATTGCTACCAGTACCAGTCAGAGTAGAAATGAAAGAATAGTCAGGATGAATGCGTGGCTTGAGAGATGGTGCAGGAGGGAGGGGTTCAGATTTTTGGGACATTGGGACTGGTTCTGGGGGAGGTGGGAATATTACAAATTGGACGGTCTACACCTGGGCCGGACTGGAACTAATGTCCTTGGGGGTGCTTTTGCGAACGCTGTTGGGGAGGGTTTAAACTAATGTGGCAGGGGGATGTGAACCAAATGAGGAGGTCAGTGGACAGTAAGGAGGTAGTAACTAAAGCCTGTAAGGAACGAGATAATGAAGTCAGCGTGACTAAGGGGAAGAGTCGACAGGGAGCAGATGATGAACGCAAAGGGACTGGTGGTCTGAGGTGTATTTGTTTTAATGCAAGAAGTGTAGTAGGTAAGGCAGATGAACATATGGCTTGGATTAGTACCTGGGAGTATGATGTTATTGCTATTACTGAGACTTCGTTGAGGGAAGGGCATGATTGGCAACTAAATATCCCAGGATATCGATGCTTCAGGTGGGATAGAGAGGGAGGTAAAAGGGGTGGAGGAGTTGCATTACTGGTCAAAGAGGATATCACAGCTGTGCTGAAGGAGGGCACTATGGAGGACTCGAGCAGTGAGGCAATATGGGCAGAACTCAGAAATAGGAAGGGTGCGGTAACAATGTTAGGGCTGTACTACAGGCCTCCCAACAGCGAGCGTGAGATAGAGGTACAAATATGAGAACAGGTTATGGAAAGATGTAGGAGCAACAGGGTGGTGGTGATAGGAGATTTTAATTTTCCCAACATTGACTGGGATTCACTTAGTGTTAGTGGTCTAGATGGAGCAGAATTTGTAAGGAGCATCCAGGAGGGTTTTCTAGAGCAGTATGTAAATAGTCCAACTCGGGAAGGGGCCATACTGGACCTGGTGTTGGGGAATGAGCCCGGCCAGGTGGTTGAAGTTTCAGTAGGGGACTACTTTGGGAATAGTGATCACAATTCCGTAAGTTTTAGAATACTCATGGAAAAAGACGAGAGTGGTCCTAAAGGAAGAGTGCTAAATTGGGGGAAGGCCAACTATACCAAAATTCGGCAGGAGCTGGGGAATGTAGATTGGGAGCAGCTGTTTGAAGGTAAATCCACATTTGATATGTGGGAGGCTTTTAAAGAGAGGTTGATTAGCGTGCAGGAGAGACATGTTCCTGTGAAAATGAGGGATAGAAATGGCAAGATTAGGGTACCATGGATGACAGGTGAAATTGTGAGACCAGCTAAGAGGAAAAAGGAAGCATACATAAGGTCTAGGCGGCTGAAGAAAGACGAAGCTTTGAAAGAATATTGGGATTGCAGGCGCAATCTGAAAAGAGGAATTAAGAGGGCTAAAAGGGGTCATGAAATATCTTTAGCAAACAGGGTTAAGGAAAATCCCAAAGCCTTTTATTCATATATAAGAAGCAAGAGGGGAACTAGAGAAAGGATTGGCCCACTCAAGGACAAAGGAGGAAAGTTATGCGTGGAGTCAGAGAAAATGGGTGAGATTCTAAACGAGTACTTTGCATCGGTATTTACCGAGGAGAGGGACATGACGGATGTAGAGGTTAGGGACAGATGTTTGATTACTCTCGGTCAAGTCGGTATAAGGAGGGAGGAAGTGTTGGGTATTCTAAAAGGCATTAAGGTGGACAAGTCCCCAGGTCCGGATGGGATCTATCCCAGGTTACTGAGGGAAGCGAGAGAGGAAATAGCTGGGGCCTTAACAGATATCTTTGCAGCATCCTTAAACACGGGTGAGGTCCCGGAGGACTGGAGAATTGCTAATGTTGTCCCCTTGTTTAAGAAGGGTGGCAGGGATAATCCAGGTAATTATAGACCGGTGAACCTGACGTCAGTGGTAGGGAAGCTGCTGGAGAAGATACTGAGGGATAGGATCTATTCCCATTTGGAAGAAAATGAGCTTATCAGTGATAGGCAACATGGTTTTGTGCAGGGAAGGTCATGTCTTACCAACTTAATAGAATTCTTTGTGGAAGTGACAAAGTTGATTGATGAGGGAAGGGCTGTAGATGTCATATACATGGACTTCAGTAAGGCGTTTGATAAGGTTCACCATGGTAGGCTGATGGAGAAAGTGAAGTCGCATGGGGTCCAAGTTTACTAGCTAGATGGATAAAGAACTGGCTGGGCAACAGGAGACAGAGAGTAGTAGTGGAAGGGAGTTTCTCAAAATGGAGACGTGTGACCAGTGGTGTTCCACAGGGATCCGTGCTGGGACCACTGTTGTTTGTGATATACATAAATGATTTGGAGGAAAGTATAGGTGGTCTGATTAGCAAGTTTGCAGACGACACTAAGATTGGTGGAGTAGCAGATAGTGAAGGGGACTGTCAGAGAATACAGCAGAATATAGATAGACTGGAGAGTTGGGCAGAGAAATGGCAGATGGAGTTCAATCAGGGCAAATGCGAGGTGATGCATTTTGGAAGATCCAATTCAAGAGTGAACTATACAGTAAATGGAAAAGTCCTGGGTAAAATTGATGGACAGAGAGATTTGGGTGTTCAGGTCCATTGTTCCCTGAAGGTGGCAACGCAGGTCAATAGAGTGGTCAAGAAGGCATACGGCATGCTTTCCTTCATCGGACGGGGTATTGAGTACAAGGGTTGGCAGGTCATGTTACAGTTGTATAAGACTTTGGTTCGGCCACATTTGGAATACTGCGTGCAGTTCTGGTCGCCACATTACCAAAAGGATGAAGATGCTTTGGAGAGGGTGCAGAGGAGGTTCACCAGGATGTTGCCTGGTATGGAGGGCGCTAGCTATGAAGAGAGGTTGAGTAGATTAGGATTATTTTCATTAGAAAGACGGAGGTTGAGGGGGGACCTGATTGAGGTGTACAAAATCATGAGAGGTATAGACAGGGTGGATAGTAAGAAGCTTTTTCCCAGAGTGGGGGATTCAATTACTAGGGGTCAGGAGTTCTAAGTGAGAGGGGAGAAGTTTAGGGGGGATATGCGTGGAAAGTTCTTTACGCAGAGGGTGGTGGGTGCCTGGAACGCATTGCCAGCGGAGGTGGTAGACGCGGGCACGATAGCATCTTTTAAGATGTATCTAGACAGATACATGAATGGGCAGGAAGCAAAGAGATACAGACCCTTAGAAAATAGGCGACATGTTTAGATAGAGGATCTGGATCGGCGCAGGCTTGGAGGGCTGAAGGGCCTGTTCCTGTGCTGTAATTTTCTTTGTTCTTTGTTCTATCTATGACTCAGCAATGACCATCTATGGCAAACGTGAGAAGCAGAATGCACACTGCTTTCAATCTCACTTTGAAGAGCTGGAACCTGTCATAGCCGCTAAGCACATTGAACAGTTGAACTACAAGAACGCCCCCCCAGCAAGTTAACATCCATAGCACTTAAAGCAGCCAGAAGCGCTGCACAAAGAACAGCCAGGCGCTGTGCAAATGACTACTAGCAACACCAATGCAGTCGTATTCAGCTGGCCTCCGACGGCGGAAACATCAGACATGATGGCATTAAGAGAGCTTTTGGACCAACCATCAAGAAGATCGCCCCCCTCAAATCTAAATCAGGGGACATAATCACTGACCAAAGCAAGCAAATGAACCGCTGAGTGGAACACTACCTAGAACTGTACTACAGGGAAAATGTTATCTCTGAGACCGCCCTCAATGCAGAACTGTCTCTGCCAGTCATGGATGAGCTGGATGAACAGCCAACAAAATCGGAACTCAGTGATGCCATTAATTCTCTTGCCAGCGAAAAAGCCCCTGGAAAGGACGGCATTACCCCTGAAATAATCAAGAGTGCCAAGTCTGCTATACTTTCTGCACTCCATGAACTGCTTTGCCTGTGCTGGGATGAGGGAGCAGTACCACAGGACATGCGCGATGCCAATATCATCACCCTCTATAAGAACAAGGGTGACAGCGGTGACTGCAACAACTACCGTGGAATCTCCCTGCTCAGCATAGTGGGGAAGGTCTTCGCTCGAGTTGTTTTAAACAGGCTCCAGAAGCTGGCTGACTGTGTCTACCCTGAGGCACAGTGTGGCTTTCAAGCAGAGAGATCCACCATTGACATGCTGTTCTCCCTTCGCCAGCTACAGGAGAAATGCCGTGAACAACAGATGCCCCTCTATGTTGCTTTCCTCGATCTCACCAAAGCCTTTGACCTCGTCAGCAGACGTGGTCTCTTCAGACTACTGGCAAAGATCGGATGTCCACCAAAGCTACTAAGTATCATCACCTCATTCCATGACAATATGAAAGGCACAATTCAACATAGCGGTGCCTCATCGGAACCCTTTCCTATCCTGAGTGGCGTGAAACAGGGCTGTGTTCTCGCATCTACACTGTTTGGCTTTTCTTCCTGCTGCTCTCACATGCATTCAAATCTTCGGAAGAAGGAATTTTCCTCCACACAAGATCAGATGGCAGGTTGTTCAACCTTGCCCGTCTTAGAGCGAAGACCAAAGTATGGAAGGTCCTCATCAGGGAACTCCTCTTTGCTGACGATGCTGCTTTAACATCTCACACTGAAGAGTGTCTGCAGAAACTCATCGGCAGGATTGCAGCTGCCTGCAACGAATTTGGCTGTACACCAGCCTCAAGAAAACGAACATCATGGGCCAGGACTTCAGAAGTGCTCCATCCATCAATATCGGCGACCACGCTCTGGAAGTGGTTCAAGAGTTCACCTACCAAGGCTCAGCTATCACTAGTAACCTGTCTCTCGATGCAGAAGTCAACAAGCGCATGGGAAAGGCGTCCGCTGCTATGTCCAGACTGGCCAAGAGAATGTGGGAAAATGGGGCACTGACACGGAACACAAAAGTCAGAGTGTATCAAGCCTGTGTCCTCGGTACCTTGCTCTATGGCAGCGAGGCCTGGACAACGTATGTCAGCCAAGAGTGGCGTCTCAACTTATTCCATCTTCGCTGCCTCCGGAGAATCCTTGGCATCAGCTGGCAGGACCGTATCTCCGACACAGAAGTCCTCGAGGCGGCCAACATCCCTAGCATGTACACCCTACTGAGCCAGCGGCGCTTGAGATGACTTGGTCATGTGAGCCACATGGAAGATGGCAGGATCCCCAAGGACACATTGTACAGCGAGCTCGTCACTGGTATCAGACCCACCAGCCGTCCATGTCTTCGCTTTAAAGACGTCTGCAAACACGACATGAAGTCCTGTGACATTGACCACAAGCAGTGGAGTCGTTTGCCAGTGATTGCCAGAGCTGGCGGACAGCCATAAAGGCTGGGCTAAAGTGTGGCGAGTCGAAGAGACTTAGCAATTGGCAGGAAAAAAGACAGAAGTGCAAGGGGAGAGCCAACTGTGTAACAGCCCTGACCATCAATTTTATCAACCTGTGGAAGAGTCTGTCACTCTAGAATTGGCCTTTATAGCCACTCCAGGCGCTGCTTCACAAACCACTGACCACCTCTAGGTGCTTACCCATTGTCTCTCGAGCCAAGGAGGCCAAAGAAGAAGATTCTCTCCATAGTTATCCTCTTACTCTTAACGTATTGAGAAAACATCTTTGGGTTCACCTTGATTTTGCTTGCCAATATTCTTTCATGCCCTCTCTTTGCTTTCCTAATTTCCTTTTTGATTTCACTTTCTATACTCCTCTCGGCTTTCTGTAGTATTGAGTTCTTGGTGTCGGACATAAGCTTTCCTTTTCTGCCTTATGTTACCCTGCAGCCTCCTTGACATCCGTAGGGCTCTAGATTTGGCCACCTCACCCTTATTCTTTGTGGGAACATGTTTACTCTAAACCCTTTGAATCTCTCCTTTGAATGCCTCCCACTGCCCTGACACTGATTTACCTTCAAGTAGTTATTTCCAGTCCATTTTTGCTAAATCACTCCTCAGTTTAGTAAAATTGGCCTTGCCCCAATTGAGAACTTTAACTCCTGTTCTATCTCTGTCCTTTTCCATAATTATGTTAAAACTGACTGAATTATGATCTCTACCACCAAAATGCCCTCCCACTGCCACCCTTTCCACCTGCCCATCTTCATTTCCTAAAACTAAATTTAAAACTGTGCTCTCTCTTGTTGGACTTGCTACATACTGGCCAAAAAAGTTCTCCTGAATGCCCCTCAAGAATTCTGCTCCCTCAATTCCTTTCACACTAAAACTATTCCAGTTAATATTGGGATAGTTAAAATCCCCTACTATTACTGCCCGATTGTTCTTGCATTTCTCAGAGATTTGCCGACATGTCTGCCCTTCTCTCTCCCTCTGACTTGATTCATAACAGCTTGAGTGTACAGGGGCTAGTTCTGAATCAATAAAATTGGCCTGAACTGGCAAGCTGTCCTCACAAAACAATAATCTGGTACCTTATATATAGCAATTCTTCTAGACAGTGAGACTTGACAAGTTATTTGACCTTAGAACCAAATACAATCTTCCTGTCCCACATGTACAGTGGTAACTCTGGCTGTATATCATTTCCGTATATTAAGGCTGCTAACAAAATTGTACCCTCTCTCTCACTATGCTAGTTGTGATCACTGTCCTGGGCTCTTCCTTGGCTCTATGGCTGAGTTCCACATTCAGCAATATGGTTACTAACTGGGCCATCAGAAGAGCATGTGTTTTTGTTTTTAAAATTATTTGTTATATGAAAGGAATGCCGAGAACAGGATTCTGTTGCTAGTTACAGGCAAAGGTGTTACCAGGACAATGCAGTTAGCAGCCATTGTATCAGGTGCAGAAAGAGCATATAAAAAGATAACAATAATGGTAAACCTCTTTCCTATTCTAAGCCCTATTTGCAATGAAGGAAGGGGACATTAAATGCATTCGAAATATATTTTTGCCATTAATTCCAGGTCAGTTATTACTATTAAGTGGTCAATTGCTCTACATTTCTTATGCAAGGACTGAATGGTGCTGTAACACATGAATGAAGAGTAAGGAATTCTCACTAAAATACTGCCAAAATACTCTAATTGCTTATTTATCTCACAATGTTTCCTGTGGTAAATTTGGTGCAAAATGGCTGTCACATTTGCTTAAATGGGGGTTGCATGTATGAACTCCCACAAAGGGGAAAACCAAAGACTGACTTGAAACCTGCTGAATCTCTCACATCTATGGCTTGAAAATATAGAATAGCATAAGAGGAGCTGCAGGAACCAACTGCTCTCAAAAGAAAAAGGAAATTATAATTCTGAAATTGTTTCGAAAGAGTGTCCAAAATGAGACTGGAATAAGAATAGATTTATCCTCATATTTCATGTTTGTATTTTCTCTTTTTATTCAACACCGTTTCAGTGCAGGTCATGCTTGATTTTGTTGTCTGTTGCCATTCCAAAACACAATAATTTTGGCATAATAGCAGTTTACAGTTTGGTTTACATTGTTGCTGAAAAGGAATAATGTGTGCTTGAATTATGCATACACAGTTTCTGTGCACTGGGAGGTATCACAAAGATATTGCAACAAAAATAGAGTGCTATAAGATCAGGATTATAAAAAAAGAAAATTTTCTAAATGTATTTTTCTTTCAATTTGGTTCACCTGCTCTCCTGTCTCTGGTTAGGGTGGGGTTCCATGAACACCTTCCAGGAGCTCAACTATGCGATCAACCTTCACATTTGAGCCCTGATACTGAGTGCTTTCAACCGTGAAAGGCATCACAGGTGTTCCTGATCCTATGCTCATCACAAATCTTCCAATTACAATAAGAACTATCTATTAGAATGAGGCTTGATTAAAGATATCTTAATACGCAGTCACTTTACTAACATCACTGGCTTTCGACTTGAGCCAGACTGTTTTGTCCTTTTAATAGTTACTTTCATGAAAAAATGCTCAAAGATATTTTTACAATCAAAGACTCTTTACCTTCAGGGGATGGGTGGTGGATGGGCAAGGGAGTGGGTGGGGATGGGGGGCTGGTGGGGGGTAAGGGGAATTGGGGGGGTTGTGGAGGGTGTGAGGGTTGGGGGGGTTGGAGGGTGGGGGTAAGCGGCAGTGGGGAGTGGAGGGTGCGGGTAAGAGGCAGTAGAGGGGATATGGAGGGTGGGAGTAGGGGGAGGTTGGTGGTGGATTGCAAAATGGGCTCAGACTCGGTTCCAAGGCAAAATTTCTGTTGGTGAGATCACTTATCCCTTCATATTTTTCCAAATTCCTCTCCACCTCCACTTCTCCTGTGATGGTGACTTGGGTTAAGATTCTGGGACACTGGCTGCCCTCTGCTACCTTACCCTAGTGACCCTTCTTCATGTGAACGTCAGCGTGACTAAGGGAAAGAGTAGGCAGGGAGCAGATGATGAAAGCAAAGGGACTGGTGGTCTGAGGTGTATTTGTTTTAATGCAAGAAGTGTAGTAGGTAAGGCAGATGAACTTCGGGCTTGGATTAGTACCTGGGAGTATGATGTTATTGCTATTACTGAGACTTGGTTAAGGGAAGGGCATGATTGGCAACTAAATATCCCAGGATACCGATGCTTCAGGCGGGATAGAGAGGGAGGTAAAAGGGGTGGAGGAGTTGCATTACTGGTCAAAGAGGATATCACAGCTGTGCTGAAGGAAGGCACTATGGAGGACTCGAGCAGTGAGGCAATATGGGCAGAACTCAGAAATAGGAAGGGTGCGGTAACAATGTTGGGGCTGTACTACAGGCCTCCCAACAGCGAGCGTGAGATAGAGGTACAAATATGAGAACAGGTTATGGAAAGATGTAGGAGCAACAGGGTGGTGGTGATAGGAAATTTTAATTTTCCCAACATTGACTGGGATTCATTTAGTGTTAGAGGTATAGATGGAGCAGAATTTGTAAGGAGCATCCAGGAGGGTTTTCTAGAGCAGTATGTAAATAGTCCAACTCGGGAAGGGGCCATACTGGACCTGGTGTTGGGGAATGAGCCGGGCCAGGTGGTTGACGTTTCAGAAGGGGACTACTTTGGGAATAGTGATCACAATTCCCTAAGTGTTAGAATACTCATGGACAAAGACGAGAGTGGTCCTAAAGGAAGAGTGCTAAATTGGGGGAAGGCCAACTGTACCAAAATTCGGCAGGAACTGGGGAATGTAGATTGGGAGCAGCTGTTTGAAGGTAAATCTACATTTGATATGTGGGAGGCTTTTAAAGAGAGGTTGATTAGCGTGCAGGAGAGACATGTTCCTGTGAAAATGAGGGGTAGAAATGGCAAGATTAGGGAACCATGGATGACCGGTGAAATTGTGAGACTAGCTCAGAGGAAAAAGGAAGCATACATAAGGTCTAGGCGGCTGAAGAAAGACGAAGCTTTGAAAGAATATTGGGATTGCAGGCGCAATCTGAAAAGAGGAATTAAGAGGGCTAAAAGGGGTCATGAAATATCTTTAGCAAACAGGGTTAAGGAAAATCCCAAAGCCTTTTATTCATATATAAGGAGCAAGAGGGTAACTAGAGAAAGGATTGGCCCACTCAAGGACAAAGGAGGAAAGTTATGCGTGGAGTCAGAGAAAATGGGTGAGATTCTAAACGAGTACTTTGCATCGGTATTCACCGAGGAGAGGGACATGACGGATGTTGAGGTTAGGGATAGATGTTTGATTACTCTCGGTCAAGTCGGCATAAGGAGGGAGGAAGTGTTGGGTATTCTAAAAGGCATTAAGGTGGACAAGTCCCCAGGTCCGGATGGGATCCATCCCAGGTTACTGAGGGAAGCGAGAGAGGAAATAGCTGGGGCCTTAACAGATATCTTTGCAACATCCTTAAACACGGGTGAGGTCCCGGAGGACTGGAGAATTGCTAATGTTGTCCCCTTGTTTAAGAAGGGTAGCAGGGATAATCCAGGTAATTATAGACCGGTGGGCCTGACGTCAGTGGTAGGGAAGCTGCTGGAGAAGATACTGAGGGATAGGATCTATTCCCATTTGGAAGAAAATGGGCTTATCAGTGATAGGCAACATGGTTTTGTGCAGGGAAGGTCATGTCTTACCAACTTAATAGAATTCTTTGAGGAAGTGACAAAGTTGATTGATGAGGGAAGGGTTGTAGATGTCATATACATGGACTTCAGTAAGGCGTTTGATAAGGTTCCCCATGGTAGGCTGATGGAGAAAGTGAAGGCGCATGGGGTCCAAGGTGTACTAACTAGATGGATAAAGAACTGGCTGGGCAACAGGAGACAGAGAGTAGCTGTGGAAGGGAGTTTCTCAAAATGGAGCCGTGTGATCAGTGGTGTTCCACAGGGATCCGTGCTGGGACCACTGTTGTTTGTGATATACATAAATGATTTGGAGGAAAGTATAGGTGGTCTGATTAGCAAGTTTGCAGACGACACTAAGATTGGTGGAGTAGCAGATAGTGAAGGGGACTGTCAGAGAATACAGCAGAATATAGATGGACTGGAGAGTTGGGCAGAGAAATGGCAGATGGAGTTCAATCAGGGCAAATGCGAGGTGATGCATTTTGGAAGATCCAATTCAAGAGTGAACTATACAGTAAATGGAAAGGTCCTGGGGAAAATTGATGTACAGAGAGATTTGGGTGTTCAGGTCCATTGTTCCCTGAAGGTGGCAACGCAGGTCAATAGAGTGGTCAAGAAGGCATACGGCATGCTTTCCTTCATCGGACGGGGTATTGAGTACAAGAGTTGGCAGGTCATGTTACAATTGTATAGGACTTTGGTTCGGCCACATTTGGAATACTGCGTGCAGTTCTGGTCGCCACATTACCAAAAGGATGTGGATGCTTTGGAGAGGGTGCAGAGGAGGTTCACCAGGATGTTGCCTGGTATGGAGGGCGCTAGCTATGAAGAGAGGTTGAGTAGATTAGGATTATTTTCATTAGAAAGACGGAGGTTGAGGGGGGACCTGATAGAGGTGTACAAAATCATGAGAGGTATAAACAGGATGGATAGCAAGAAGCTTTTTCCCAGAGTGGGGGATTCAATTACAAGGGGACACGAGTTCAAAGTGAAAGGGGAAAAGTTTAGGGGGGATATGCGTGGAAAGTTCTTTACGCAGAGGGTGGTGGGTGTCTGGAACGCATTGCCAGCGGAGCTGGTAGACGCGGGCACGATAGCATCTTTTAAGATGTATCTGGACAAATACATGAATGGGCAGGAAGTGAAGAGATACAGACCCTTAGAAAATAGGCGACAGGTTTAGATAGAGGATTTGGATCGGCGCAGGCTTGGAGGGCCGAAGGGCCTGTTCCTGTGCTGTAATTTTCTTTGTTCTTTGTTCTTTGAACTACTGAGGTGCTGAGTTATACATATACCAGAATTTATTTGATTTTTGGTCATTTTTTTTGTGTCACCAGTCGGCTTCACTGCCAGCATTGACAGAAATTTGATTGATTATAAACTGTTGAATACCAGGAAATAACAGGATGACTGTATATTCCATTATTTAAAATTAACTACAGCACAGGTGGAATTGAAACTGAGCAACCAGGTTTGATTAATTACTGCCTTGATAATTTAATAATCAATTAACTCTTATTACACATTTAAAAATGGGTAATGACCTACAGGCAAAGAGAGCACCTTGAAGAAGGTAAATATTCATTATTTTTTATAATTGTTCAAAGGAGCAGCATTCCATAATATGCTATTATAGTAATTCAAAATGACACATGAAACATAATTCAGCAGCACCATTCTTATCATGCCATCTGCTTCAGTTCAGTAAAATTTTAATGAAAATCACACAGATAATCACATTACCGTGCCAAATTTACCATATTGCAATTGGGGGCACTAACTGAGTCGCATCACTATGGCCAGCTTGCTAATGCCAGTTAAGGATCTTTGTGCAACAGCCAACATAGTCTGACTTTTGCATTTTAATTTATCCTGTCATCACCAATTTACAGCATCCAAATATATATAAGCCTTTTCCCTAACACAAATACTTTAAAACTTTGAGTTGCAAGTTTGTGCATTCCAAAACAATGATTTAAAATATTGAGGAAGGGAGTAGTTTTTGATGTACAAAATGCAATTCACTGTCTGACTGTTTCTTCGTCTGGCTGAGGAGACACTCTAGAGAATATGGGCAGTAGGCAGATTAGGGAGGATTGTGCATTTTGCTGGGACCTCAATTGTTATTTCAGAGTACCTCAGCCAGGAATGTAGCAGAATATCATAGAGGAAATGTCAACTGTAATCATGAAGTCAGCAGACAAGAAATAGGGAAATTTAAGACTCATTATTTAATGATAAAAAGAAACAATAACACTACCCAGTGTTGACTGCAAAATTTACTCTGTGGATCTGTGTACTTCCTCGGTCTTACTCTGTCCCTCTATTCTTCCACATATTTTTCTCTCTCTCTCTGCTCTCCCTTCATACTGACTTCCCACTTACACACACACACATTCCTGCATCTCTGCATCCAGACTGTCCTCCACACACTCGCTAGCTCTTGGCTCACTCTGCTTTTATTGCACTTTTTGCACAGTCTGGCAGTGAAATACTCACTTTATGCTGCCATTGTCCTATAGATTACTGTTTTCAAACATTAAATAAGAGTTAATCAATGATAAAATTGGCAGAGTAATAATTACTCACACCTCATTTCTCAGTTTCCAAGTATCTGTTCATTTAAAACAATGGGATATATTCTAAGTGTGGCATTTCCCTGTGAGCAGTTGTTGATGGATGGACAGACAGTGAGATTGACAGATAAGTAATGGCTATAAATATTAGAGTCATGGGAATAATAACAAACTAGCAGGCATACAGAGGCAATATAAATTAAATGATACAATTTTCAAGGAGTGTAGCGAACAGCGAAACCTGCAGGTTCACACACACAAATCTTTGAAGGTGGCAAGACAAGTTGATAAACTGTTAAAAAAGCATTCAAGACCCTTGGTATTATAAACAAAGGCACAGAGTATAAAAGAAAGGAAGTTATGTTAAACGTTTATATATCACTGGTTCGGCCTCAACACAGGCATGGTGGGATGAATGGCCTCCGTATTGTAAGGTTCTATGATTCCGTTCACGGACTTCTGACCTGAGAATTACTGTCACCTGCGTTCCAATCTTAGAATTGTGATCTCCTACCTTCCTGCCTGAAAATCACAATCTTACGCTTTTCTGTCAATGGATCCTGATCTTCCATCTTCCCATCTGAGAATCCTGTTCTCATGCTTTTATCTCTGATGATCTAAAAGATATCTTTAAAGAAAGACAAGCAATACAGACTAGAAGTCTTCTCCAGGAGACATTGAGGCAACTGAGTCCTCAGGCCCAGTGAGGTTGAAGTCATAGATAGTTATATCCATTTGTCTATTTTGTGATTAATCTTTTGCTTCTTTTTAGTTTTGATTATTGCTGAATGCTTTCATGCAAAATGCAAATAGAAATTCATCGTGCAGCCCTTTATAGTGCATATTATATTGCTGTATAACTACAAATGTATTCATTTTGATGTACTTCTGTGGTGCCGTATTTTTTTCACATATTTCTGCAATGTCCTGTGATTGTGCCATTCCTTTCAGCAAAGGGTCGGGTATGGTCTCTTGCATGGCCTTCTAACAAACATCTTGTGGCTATTATAGTCGGTTAACTTTAGGAGCCAGGGAATCAGATTGTGCAGCAATTGTGTTAGATATGTCATGGGTTGTTGTAGTCTTCATGCATCTGAGGCCTTCTATCACTTAGCCATAGGCAGAGGATGGAATGACTCTCACATTAAAAGAGAAAATACCACCTGTTCCTGCAAATTCCTCTCTAATGGTATTCCCAATTTTGTCCATCATCTTGTAGACAACATGCACTATGTCACTAATCAAGTGACTGATTTGTATTTACCTGCTCATGCAACATCACTATTGATAGCTCAGCATAACAAAACACTGATCAGGGAGCATCTTCACAGAAAGCCTACACCATGGAGAAGGAAGCCAGTCTCTTGTACTGATTGTCCATATCCTCGTGCTCTGGATTACCAATATGAACTGCACTAACCAGTAGTATCAATCAGCATGCCATATCTCTGCACAGTGAGCCTTTAGCTTAGTGATAGCATTCCCACCTCTGGCTCAGAAGGTGTGGCATTTGAACCCTGCTCCAGCCAGCACTGGCAAATGGAGACTGGAACCCGGGCTCTGAATTTTGTGTTGACATCCAGTAGGATACATGCTTCCAAGGGAAGAGTGTGAAGATATGAGCATGACGGTCAGTTCTGATGAAAGGTCATCAACCTGAAACATTAACTCAGTTTCTCTCTCCACAGATGACTATTTCCAGCATTTTCTGTTTTTATGTTACATGCTCTTCACAGAAACAGACTGGCAGCAAGAAAAACTGCTCTTTACTCACCAATGTGTGTGGGTCAGCTTATTTCTCTGCTCTAGCCCACTAAAATCTGAATGTCTCTCTGAGCTTTTAGTTAGCCTAAACTGCATAGATGATACAAAGTGCTGTGATGTGGACTATGAACTCTCGGGACTGATTAT
This sequence comes from Heterodontus francisci, assembly GCF_036365525.1. Taxonomy (NCBI): domain Eukaryota; kingdom Metazoa; phylum Chordata; class Chondrichthyes; order Heterodontiformes; family Heterodontidae; genus Heterodontus; species Heterodontus francisci. Next base: position 70,696,986 of record NC_090371.1, on the reverse strand, counting down.
TTCCTTGTGAGCTCTTAACTCATAGGTTTGTGTTGTGACACTGCTCAATCACTATTATTAAGCTATTGAACACAACAATTTCAACATCAATTGCAGTATGCTGCCTGAATAGTACAATTGAAGAACGTCACCACAATTCCAAACTTATACATTATCAAGAATCCCTTCCGGATGTGAAAACAGATAAGGGGTTTAAGTTATGTACATGCCACCATCTGTTTTCCTCCTCTTCCACCCATTGGGTTGGATTTTATTATCCCGCTGCTGCTCTCAGCAGCGGGTTCTCAAAATGGCAGCAGTCCCACCTGTGAGGTTAGCGGCCGCACCGCCCCGATTATGGTGGTCATTTAGCGGGGCGGCATTGGCGATGCCGTTAATGGCATCTCCTGATGTTGGATTGCAGAGTTCCACCCTCCCCCCTCAACAGTATCCAATGGCAGAATTCCCTCCTTCCCCTCAACAGTATCCACTTACAGATGTCCCTCCTTCTCTCACATCTGCAGATTGAGCACAGTGGCAATGTCCCATGTGAAAAAAATTCCACAATTTAACAATGGATAACTTATCTAAACTTGGCAGGCACCAATGACTCACTTCGTTGGTGCAGGTTTTTCAAAGACGGAAAAGTGAAGGCACATCACGCAGAAGATTGTGAATGCCTGGTAGGATCGCAGCGAATTAGATGCAAATTCATGCAAAACAGTAAGTAACAGATTTAAATTACAATCCCTTTGCCGCTTCTGAGAAAATCGGAAACTGGCATTACGGCGCCAGATTCCGTGGCGGACGACTCCGCACTGATTCTCCGGCACCCCCCGGCCAAATTACTCATCTTCGAACGGACCATAAAATCCAGCCCATTGAATGCATTCTTCTGTGCAAGCATTGTCCATACCACCTTTGCAGAGTGCCAAGATAAATCTCATGAATATTCTGTCTCATATCATGCATGATGTAATATAGTTTGAATAACCTTGCTATCTGTGCTAGTATGGATTTTACAGCGTAAATTAATTTTCTCAGTATTTCAAGTGAATAATAGTTTTTAGCATTCCATTCTGGGGTGCACCTGTCCTCAGATTCAATTGTAATATGAACGATGCAGCACTATATTGGAGCAGGCAGCATGCCCTCAATCCTAGCTCGCAAAAATATGTATTTTGCAATGCAAGTTGGGCAGTTTTGGCCTGGGTACATCGTATCAGGCAGTATTTTGCGGATTCTCCGCTCTTGAGCAGTTAACCAATCAGTAGCCAACAAAGAAGAGGACAGGGAGTAGCATTACTGACACAACAGGGTCAGGGATTCAACATGCTTCCAGCCTCTGAAGCAGAGAAGAGAGGGCTCCTGTTACTTGGAGTAGAGACACTACTCTAATTTTGTGGTCACAGGAATTCCAGTTGCTGCTTATGGGAAAGAAAGGGAGGCAGAATGAGAGAGAGGAGCAAGGAAGACAGGAATGAGTGGGGTGAGGAATGAATCTTGCTCCAGGGAGAACAACCCTAGCTTTTCCAACCTAACCTTGTATTTAAAATCCCCCATCCCTAGAACCATTCTGCTAAATCTCCTCTGCACCCTCTTATGGACCGTCATAATCTTCCTAAAGTGTGGGGACCAAAACTGTACGCAATACTCTAGTTGTGGCCTAACCAGAGCTTTATAAAGATTCAGCATAACTTTCCTTCATACTCTATTCCTCTGCTTATGAAGTCCAAGATCCCATATGCTTTGCTAACCACTCTCTCAACATGTCCTTCCATCTTCCTAGGTCGATGCACATGAACCTCCAGGTCCCTCTGTTCCTGCACACTCTTTAGAACTGCGCCATTAAGTTCATATTGCCTTACACTATCTCTTCTGCCAAAATGCATCACCTCACACCACACTCAGTATTAAATTTCATATGCCACTTGTCTGCCCATTCTGCTGGCCTATCTATGTCCTGTTGCAGGCAGATTGTATCATCCTCACTGTTTGCCATTTCTCCAAGTTTAGTATCATTGAAACATTTTCAAATTCTACTCTGTGTTCCAAAATTCATGTCATTTATATATAGCAAAAAACACAGTGGGCCTAACACTGACCTTTGGGGAACACCACTGTCTACCATCCTCCAGTCTGAAAAGCAACCATTTACCACGACTCACTGTTTTCTGTCCTTGAGTAAATTTTCTTTTATCCAATTGGACACTGACCCTCCTATTCCATGACCTCAATATTATGAACCAGCATTTTATGTGGTACTTTATCAAACGCATTCTTAAAATCCATCTAGACAACCTCCATCACATTCCCTTCATCAATCTTCTCTGTTAATCCATCAAAAAATTCAATTAGTCAAGTATAATCTGCCTTTTATAAATCTCTGCTGCCTCCCCTTAATTAACTAAACCTCTGTAGGTGGCTGCTGATATTTTCCCTGATTATTGTTTCTAAAACCTTACCCACCACTGATATTAAACTCACTGGCCTGTAGTTGCTAGGACTGTCTTGACACTCTTGAATAAGGGTGCCACATTTGCTAGTCTTCAATCCTCTGGCACCTTCCCCATATCTAGGGAAGATTATGGCCATCTGCTATCCCCACCCCAACTTCCTTTATCAACCTGGGATGCAAGCCATCCAGACCACATGCATATCTACCCTAAGCGAAGCCAGCCTTTTCTGTACCTCCCCCTCTCTATTTGTGCCCTATCAACTCTCCACTTCTCCCAATATTTTGTCAGGTACCTCTTCCTTTGTAAACACTGATACAAAGTACTCATTAAGTATTCTAGCCTTGCCTCTAAGCAATTACTCTCTTTGTCCCTAATAGGCCCCACTCCTCCTCTTACTAAATACATGCCGGTAGAAGATTTTTGGGTTCCCTTTAATGTAACTGCTATTCTATTCTCATGTTCTCTCTTTGCTAGTTTTATTTTCCTATTCCCATCCCCTCTCAACTTATTGTATAAGGCCTGATTCTCACTTGAAGAATTCACTTGACATGCATCATACACCCTCTTTTTTGTTTCATCATAATCTCTATTTCTCTTGTCATCCAAGGAGCCGTGTTTTTGTTTCCCCTATCTTTGGCCTTTGTTCGAATGTACCTAGCCTGTACCTGAAGCATCTCTTCCTTAATGAAAACCCATTGTCCCATGACAGTTTATCCTATCGATTCCATTTTAGCCTGGCTAAATGACTTCTCATTGCGTTGAAATTAACCCTCTTCCAATCTAGCCATTCTACCTTATATCATCCCTTGCTTTTCTGCATTACAAGTCTAAACCTTATGATACAATGATCACTCTTACCCAAGTGCTCCCCCAAAGACTCTTGGCCCACCTCATTTCCCACCACCAGATCCAGCAATGCCTCCTTTCTAGTAGGGCTGAGAACATACTGATCAAAGAAGTTCTCTTAAACACATTTCAGAAAGTCCTCCCCCTCCTTTCCCTTTACTCCAACATTATTCCAATTGTTATTTGGGTAATTAAAGTCCCCCAATATCACCATTCTATGGTTCTTAACAGCTTTGATTTTTGTGCTCAAGTTTTGGGACTGAATTTTGTAGTCCCACCACCAGGAGCGGCGCCAGATGCAGAACATGGCAGCTGTCCCTCATGGGACATGCGCCATTGCGATTATGTGGCAGGCAGCCACTTTACATATTGACGGCGGCCACCCCGCCTAATCGTATAGCAGGTGCAGCCTCAACGACGTTGTTCATGGCATCACCTGCTGAAGGAGCAGGTGCTGGTACCATTTTTAAAAGGCTGCCAGCCCTGCAAACAGCACAACATAACATAGAGTTCACCCCTTCCCCCCTCCCTGCCATACCCATCAGAGTGCAGAGTTCACCCCTCACCCCCATACCCATCAGAGTGCAGAGTTCACCCCTCACCCCCATACCCATCAGAGTGCAGAGTTCACCCCTCCTCGCCATACCCATCAGAGTGCAGAGTTCACCCCTCTCCCCCATACCCATCAGAGTGCAGAGTTCACCCCTCACCCCCATACCCATCAGAGTGCAGAGTTCACCCCTCACCCCCATACCCATCAGAGTACAGAGTTCACCCCTCACCCCCATACCCATCAGAGTGCAGAGTTCACCCCTCCCCACCATACCCATCAGAGTGCAGAGTTCACCCCTCACCCCCATACCCATCAGAGTGCAGAGTTCACCCCTCACCCCCATACCCATCAGAGTGCAGAGTTCACCCCTCTCCACCATACCCATCAGAGTGCAGAGTTCACCCCTTGCCCACCTGGCTGGTGCCAGCTTTCCTTGGATGGGAAAGTGAAGAAGTGGGAAAAAACTGGGAACTGAAGGTATGATTGCTGCAGTTTAATTTTTAATTCATGCAAATATGTAATTTAATTATGCTAACCTGGGTCCCATCGCAGAGTCTGCCATGGAGCTTTCCTGCCACCGGGAGGATCAGGCCTGGCAATTATGGTGTCGGGTTCCATGGCGGCCACTGCCGCTCTGATTTTCCGGCCTGCCTGCCCGCCACGGAACCCGACATCAGGCTTGGAACAAAATCCAGCCCTTGGAGTAGGACCTGAACACACAACTTTCTGACTCAGAGACAACAGTGCTACCAACTGAGCCACACTGACACTCCAGGCCGTTGCTATCCTGGTAATGCTGATTTAGGCAGGTTAAAATTAGCCTGAAGCGAAGAGAGGATGAATGTTGAGACCTTCACTGGACTCTAATTTTTTTTTTATGGACCTGAAACCTGAAGAACTCCTATCTCCCTTACTCTTTCCTTCCTCTTACAATATTCAGGATTTCAAAACCCAAGGTTGGTGTCTCTTAATCTGATGGTAGTAGATTCTGATTTACCTGGACTTTGCTACTGTTCCTTTTACCATTACTTTGGGCCTTGGTCTTTCACCTTGATTTCTATTTTTTTAAATAAAACTATTTGTGCTAGGAAAGCATTCTTATATCTCCTGAATATCCCTTAAGATTTGGTAATCTTAAATGTATGTCTTTTGCTCAGAGTCTAAGTAGGAAAAAAAATGCTTACATCTACATCATTTATGCCTCTCAGCATTTTGAAGAACTGAGTCATTGTCCCGTTTCAAACAAGCTTAGGTCTGCAAGTTTTTTGTCATAACTATAGTCAGTTCATTTATAAACATTACTTTAAGGGGGATGCCATCATTTCAGGATGGCAATAAACTCTTCAAAAATGATGGCACAGCAAATGTTACTTCAAGGGCTGCATGCAACATGTAAAAAATAAGCATTTCACAACTTGGTCAGATCTTTTAAGGGACTGATCCTCCAAAGCCATAGAAGATGCTTTGAATGATGCTTGAATGATGGCTCTGAGTGTGGAAAGTACATTATGCTGGGCTCAAGGCATAGTCATGTGCTAAAAGGAGAGGAGGCATCAGCTCAAAATGTCTTCCTCGAAGAGATAATTCATGACCTTTGAAATGATAGAACAGTTAAAAAAAGTTTTTTCTCTATTTTTTTTTAACCTGATTGTGACATATCTGTGCTGTTGGCCTTTCGCTTCAGAAGACTGTTTTGACCTTTAATATTGGAATGTTTGATTTTGGTGCTTATGAAGTTGAGGGATAACTGTGCTGGCGAATTAAATATTTGTCCTCTGCACATCCAGCAATGGCATCAGACACTGCCAGGTCAGGCACGTCATGCAAAATTCTTCCCCCATTTCTATTTTTTGTCTCCCAACCTCAGAAATACTCCCTGTTGTACAAATGTGACAATTTCATTGTGACGTCCTATCTTTTGTTGGTCATTAAAATTATCAAATTAGTGCTGGATTTGTGCAGATTGTTGTACACTGGGATTTGGATTGAGACGACCTGAACGAATTTTGTTTAGGTCTCATGACAGCTATTAAAAGCAGTAGGACATGATCCCTTTTTCCTGGGCTGGATTCTAACCAAAGGTTCCAGAGGCACATAAAGAGTTGGTAGCAATTTGATTTTTTTTTCTATCATGTTTTAAACATCTGATTTGTTTTTCATATTAAAAAAATGTCATAGACAATTCTTTGAATAATTTTTAACAATAAAATTGAAACTGAACATACATATTTAACCATCCAACTAATAGAATAGAATGCAATGGTTGCATACAGGAACATATTTAGTGTTTGAGATTCGATGAATCTAACCCAATTACACAGTTCTCAAGTATATGGTAAGTAAAACTGACTGCATTAAAGCACACAATAAGCATTTCTTGGTAAAATAGAATGACAATCAGTTTATACGCCTAGAAATATTCACAGTTTTGCTGTTGTCAACTGTTTCAGTGACTTTAATTTTCGCTGGTAAGCACAACTCTCAGATAACATTGTCAAAAATGAAATAAACTTATGTCATTGAATATTAAAGTGGTAAGTGAGTGAATGCCAAAACAAATTCTTTGAATTTCATGCTGCTATTACTAAACAGCCAATTAAATACATTTCATTCTATCAAACACTGCAGTACTGCTGACCTGAAAATTGCAAAAATTAATAGAGCATATGATGTTCAGGTTTGCAGAACTACAAAGTGATTTTTTTTTTAACTGCTGAGATAGTGATTATTTTCTACTATGTATTTTATATTTAATCTTTAAAAGCAATATTTTCCTTAATTCCTTAATTTTAATTGAAAAATTCATAACCATAAAGCATGTAATGCCACTGTAAATTAGGAACATTGGAACAGGAGTAGGCCGTTTAGCCCCTCGAGGCTGTTCTTCTGTTTATTGAGATCATGGCTGATCTGTGACCAAACTTCATATACCCACCTTTTCCCTCATATCCTTTGATATTACTGGCTATCAAAACAAATTCATATTTGTGTCCCTGATATTAGTGAATGAGAGAAAAGTTATTTCCCATTTCTTTGTTCTCACTAAGGTGAAAGCTGACAGTTCTGGAAATAAAATGCTCCAGTTTGCACTTCGCACCTGTAATGCTACAAGCAAGTATTGCCACAAGAACTGTGACAGAACCGAGTGCCACTGCTGACCTCTGCACCTTAACAGTTCTACAGCATTGTTACATCACATTCCTTGTCCACACATATCGTACAAGCCTGTACAAATAAGAGGGCCAATTTGCTTTAATGATGAACCATAGTTCTTCTTCTTTGGCCTCGTTGCCTCGAGAGACAATGGGTAAGTGCTTGGAGGTGGTCAGTGGTTTGTGGAGCAGCGCCTGGAGTGGCTATAAAGGCAATTCTAGAGTGGCAGACTCTTCCACAGGTGCTGCAGATAAAATTAGTTGTCAGGGCTGTTTTGCAGTTGGCTCTCCCCTTGCGTTTCTGTCTTTTTTCGTGCCAACTGCTAAGTCTCTTCAACTTGCCACACTTTAGCCCCGCCTTTATGGCTGCCTGCCAGCTCTGGTGATCACTGGCAACTGACCCCCACGACATGTGATCAATGTCACAGGACTTCATGTCACGTTTGCAGACATCTTTAAAGCGGAGACATGGATGGCCGGTGGGTCTGATACCAGTGACGAGCTCGCTGTACAATGTGTCCTTTGGGATCCTGCCATCTTCCATGTCCTCACATGGCTAAGCCATCTCAAACGCTGCTGGCTCAGTAGGGTGTATATGCTGGGGATGTTGGCTGCCTCGAGGACTTCTGTGTTGGAGAAACGGCCTTGCCACCTGATGCCAAGGATTCTCTGGAGGCAGCGAAGATGGAATGAATTGAGACGTCGCTCTTGGCTGACATACGTTGTCCAGGCCTAGCTGCTGTAGAGCAAGGTACTGAGGACACAGGCTTGATACACTCGGACTTTTGTGTTCCGTGTCAGTGCGCCATTTTCCCACACTCTCTTGGCCAGTCTGGACATAGCAATGGAAGCCTTTCCCATGTGCTTGTTGATTTCTGCATCGAGAGACAGGTTACTGGTGATAGTTGAGCCTAGGTAGGTGAACTCTTGAACCACTTCCAGAGCGTGGTCGCCGATATTGATGGATGGAGCATTCCTGACATCCTGTCCCATGATGTTTGTTTTCTTGAGGCTGATGGTTAGGCCAAATTCGTTGCAGGCAGCCGCATCCTGTCGAAGAGTCTCTGCAGACACTCTTCAGTGTGAGATGTTAATGCAGCATCGTCAGTAAAGAGGAGATCCCTGATCTGGACTTTCCATACTTTGGTCTTCGCTCTTAGATGGGCAAGGTTGAACAACCTACCAACTGATCTTGTGTGGAGCAAAATTCCTTCTTCTGAAGACTTGATCGCATGTGGCAGCAGCAGGGAGAAGAAGATCCCAAACAGTGTAGGTGCGAGAACACAGTCCTGTTTCACGCCACTCAGAATAGGAAAGGGGTCTGATGAGTCGCTGCTATGCTGAATTGTGCCTTTCATATTGTCATGGAATGAGGTGATGATACTTAGTAGCTTTGGTGGACATCCGATCTTTTCTAGTAGTCTGAAGAGACCACGTCTGCTGACGAGGTCAAAGGCTTTGGTGAGATCAATGAAAGCAACGTAGAGGGGCATCTGTTGTTCGCGGCATTGCTCCTGTAGCTGGTGAAGGGAGAACAGCATGTCAATGGTCAATCTCTCTGCTCGAAAGCCACACTGTGCCTCAGGGTAGACACACTCAGCCAGCTTCTGGAGCCTGTTTAAAGCAACTCGAGCGAAGACTTTCCCCACTGTGCTGAGCAGGGAGATTCCACAGTAGTTGCAGTCACCGCGGTCACCCTTGTTCTTATAGAGGGTGATGATATTGGCATTGTGCATGTCCTGTGGTACTGCTCTCTCGTCCCATCACAGGCACAGCAGTTCATAGAGTGCTGAAAGTATAGCAGGCTTGGCACTCTTGATTATTTCAGGGGTAATGCCGTCATTCCCAGGGGCTTTTCCGCTGGCTAGAGAATCAATGGCATCACTGAGTTCCGATTTTGTTGGCTGTACGTCCAGCTCATCCATGACTGGCAGAGACTGGACTGCATTGAGGGCGGTCTCAGTGACAACATTTTCCCTGGAGTACAGTTCTAGGTAGTGCTTCACCCAGCGGTCCATTTGCTTGCGTTGGTCAGTGATTGTGTCCCCTGATTTAGATTTGAGGGGGGCGGTCTTCTTGATGGTTGGTCCAAAAGCTGTCTTAATGCCATCATACATTCCTCTGATGTTTCCGCTGTCGGAGGCCAGCTGAATATGACTGCATAGGTGTTGCCAGTAGTCATTTGCGCAGCGCCTGGCTGTTCTTTAAGCAGCGCTTCTGGCTGCTTTAAGTGCTACGGATGTTAACTCGCTGGGGGCTTTCTTGTAGTTCAACAGTGCAATGCGCTTAGCGGCTAAGACAGGTTCCAGCTCTTCAAAGTGAGATTGAAAGCAGTCTGCATTCTGCTTCATACGTTTGCCATAGGTGGTCATTGCTGAGTCATAGATGACGTCTCTGATGTGGGCCCACTTGGTCTCTGAATCCCCTGTCGGAGTGTTTCGAAGGGCTTTTTCAAATGAATTTAGAAGCTTATGTAACAGCTGTGGATGAGAAATTCTGCTCGTGTTGATGTTTGGGTGGCCCTTCTGCTTGGAGTGATGCAGCTTCTTTGGTTTGAGTCTAACTTTGCTGCACACCAGGGAGTGGTTGATGTCGCAGTCTGCACTTTGGAAGCTGTGTGTGATTTGAACGCTGTTTAAAGAGGCTCACCTTGTGACGATGAGGTCCAGCTGGTGCCAACAATGTGACCTTGGGTGCCTCCAAGAAACCTGGTGACAGGGTTTTGTATGAAAGAACGAGTTGGTGATGCAGAGGTTGTGATAGGTACACAATTCAAGCAGTCTCTGTCCATTCTCATTCATCCTTCCAATGCCATAGCGCCCAAGGCAGGAGGGCCATGAGTCATGGTCGGCCCCAGCCCTGGCATTAAAGTCCCCCAGCAGGAACAGATGTTTGGTATTGTGGATGCTACTAATGATGTTATGGAGTTGCTCATAGAACAGGTCTTTAACTTCAGGTGGGGAGCAAAGTGTTGGAGCAAAGATGCTGAGTAGGTGTACTGGACCAGAGGCGGTGAGCAGTCGGATGGACAGTAGGCGTTCCGAGCCATTTGAAGGTGGCTCTATCATGCTGAGCAAAGAGTTTCTGATGGCGAAGCCCACTCCATGCTATCTTGGTTCTTCAGGATCCCTACCCTGCCAGAAGAAGGTGTAGTCTAGCTCTCTTAGAGATCCGCTTGCAGGAGGCATGTCTCCTGAAGTGCTACAATGTCCACATTGAGTCTACTGAGCTCGTTATTTATGATGGCGGTCTTCCGAGAATCGTTGATTTGTGTCAGGTCTTCCGACAGGCCAGGACACATAGTTCTGACCTTCCAGCTTGCAAAACGGAGGGCTGGTACCGTCTTTCCTTTTTTTGTCGTGCTGTTTGGTGTGGAGATGCAGTCCACTTTTCGGGCAAGGACCCTGATCTCCAAGCACCAATTGAAGCAGGTGGACTGTGGCGGGACAGAACCTTACTGACCGGGGGCTGCCCAGTTTGAGGCGGGCTGTAGCTGTCCAGTGAGATGCGATGACCTCTCCCACCGACAAAGGCAACCCTTGGCGCCCAATCTCTCCGCCAATTGAGCTGGACCTGTAACCCGTAACTACTGCCTTCCGTGTTGTTTTGGTCGCTGTGAGGCGACTATGGAGTGACCTCTCCATGGCACATGCCTGGGCGGATGTATGGAGGTTGTGAGTTGCCCAAGCATCAAAACCCCCCTCTCGGCCTTCCTGGTGGGGTCCAAAGGAGTGCAGAGCATGACGTTTGGCACTGGTATGGCTGCAGGAACTGCTGGAAACAAGCCAAATGTGACACATGACCGCCTTTGGGGTTCCGCTCCGAGATTTTCTGTTCCCTTAGCCTTGGTCTCTCCCGAGACGCCCACAAGGCAGTGGGGTTGTTAGGGCCCCTGCTCAGGGATAGATGGATGCTGGTGGGAGGGGGTGCGGGGAAGGGGGTGCGGGGGGGAGGGGGTGCGAGGAGGAGGGGTTCGGTGGGAAGGGGTGGAGGGAAGGGGGTGCGAGGGGGATCTGGGAAGGGGGCTGCAGGGGGGTAGGGGAGGGGGTGCAGAGGAAGGGGGTGCGAGGGGAAGATGGTGCGAGGGGGGAGCTGGGAAGGGGGTGCGAGGGGTTGGGGAGAAGGGGGTGCGAAGCAGTTGAGCTGAGAGGGGGGCACGAGGGGGTAGCTGGGAAGGGGGAGCGGGTGGAGGAAGTGGGTGCAGGTAATAAAACATTTCATCAGCTCCCATCATTGTCCTCGAGTGAGCTGAATGCTGGTGGGGTACCTTCATTAATTGGTTAGTGGTAATGCACTTAAGAAAGGACCTCATCAGGGTAATCGGGCTCAAAAGTACTCGGGATAAAAGCCAGCAGCTGCTCCTCCATCTCCACTCCAGATCAAACTGATGCAACAAAAAAGACCAATACAGGACATCAGGGACCGATTTCCACATCCAACACCCACCCCGATATAAGCAGCTTTCAATTGGTATGTCTGTATGGTCAATATAGTCCAACACTCACAGCAACCTACAATCCACCTCCATTACCCAGATAGGGAGACAGAGTTTAGAAACACTCACCAACACAACTCCAGTAAAACATCCCAGGAGGAAAAGGGGGAGCAGTGTTTGTACCTGCCCTGATATCCCCCTCCCCAGGCCTGTCAGTCAAACCCCCCACTCCTCTCAGCCTAGCAGCTTGCAGCTTCCTGCACCTTGAGCCAGCCCTGCCCAGGTGTGGCCCAGTCCAAGGGGAGTCTTTATGGAACCAGTGAGGGGGGAACCTCCTGCCCTGTGCTGTATCCCAAATGTTTCCTGCCCCACCCCCCAGGCCCCTTTATAACTGAGCTCAGTTTCCTTTACCGACAAATGCAAGTTATAAACTTGGCTCCACGGCCATCACTCACACTGCGCATCATCGCACCATAGAACCATAGAAAAGTTACAGCACAGAAGGAGGCCAGTCAACCCATTGTGTCTGCACTGGCTGAAAAAACTAGCTGCCCAATCTAATCCCACCTTCTAGCACCTGGTTCATAGCCTTGCAGGTTACAGCACTTCAGGTACATGTCCAGGTAACTTTTAAATGAGTTGAGGGTTTCTGCCTTCACCACCGATCCGGGCAGTAAATTCCAGACACCCACAACCCTCGAGGTGAAAAAGTTTTTCCTCATGTCCCCTATAATCCTTCTACCAATCACCTTAAATCTGTGCCTCCTGGTAATTGACCTCTCCTCTAGGGGAAACAGGTCCTTCCTGTCTACTCTATCTAGGCCCCTCATAATTTTGTACACTTCAATTAATTCACCCCTCAGCCTCCTCTGTTCTCGGGAAAACAACCCAGCCTATCCAATCTTTCCTCACAGCTGCAACTTTCAAGCCCTGGCAACGTTCTTGTAAATCTCCTCTGTACTCTCTCCAGAGCAATTATGTCCTTCCTGTAATGTGGTGACTAGAACTGTACGCAATAATCCAGCTCTGGCCTAACCAGCCTTTTATACAGTTCCAGCATTACATCCCTGCTTTTGCATTCTATCCCTCGGCCAATAAAGGAAAGCATTCCATATGCCTTCTTCACCACTTTATCTAGTTGTCCTGCCACCTTCAGGGACTTGTGGACATGCACTCCAAGGTCTCACACTTCTTCTTGGAAGCTTTTGTCTATTTTTACAGACAGAATTTTCAGTTGTAGACTGTTAGAGTGACCCACAGGAAGCTTATACAATGTATATTCACACACTGATCTCTCCAAAATAACCATCCAATCCAAAATATATATATAAAATCGCAGATTATTGCAGAGCAGTTTCCTCTGAAAGGATCGTGATCCCGGATGCTTTATCACTGCATTGCTGATGAGTATGGCACTATCTGTGCCCAACCTACCATCATTTGATGTGCATTCAGAGCCATCATCCTTATCCCCACGGTGGAAAAACTGGCGGCAGCCTTTCAAAGGCGCGATGGCAGGTTTCGCAATCACAGAAGACACAAGGAAAAAGGCTTTACTTCTACACTATGGAGGTGAAGAATTAGAAGATATCTCACAGACACTTACACCTGAGCAAAATATCTACGACTCAGCAAAAAATGCACTGACAAACTACTTCACACCCAAGAAAAACACCATATATGAAACCGTTGTCTTCTGATGCACTAAGCAAGAAGCAAATGAAACAATTGACCAATATTGCATGCGATTGAGGCAACTAGCAACAAGATGTAACTTCAATGATGCTGAACATATTGAACAGAAATCGAAACACAAATCATCGAAGGCTGTCTCTCCAGTCAACTATGCCGAAAAGCACTTGAGAAAGACAGAAAGCTGTCAGAGCTGTTGGAGTTACCAAGATCACTATCGCTCTTAGTCCACAGCTGCTGAAGTTGGGGTGCTAACAGTAACTACCACACTCCAAGTTCAACTCCAATGTCCACTATTCATTGCTCATGTGCCATGAAACCACCTTCAAAGCAACAACAGCTGGCTCACAAACAGAGCTGCGACTTATCCAAAGAATGTTGCCACAGTGGTGGTGCTTCCCCACACCAGACAGTGTCCTGCTACAGGTAAACAGTGTAAAGCTTGTGGAAAACCCAACCACTTTGCTCATGTTTGTCACTCATCAGCAAAATCAACTACTAAGACTACTACCAACAGAAGGGTGCCACGCATGCATACCACAGCAAAAAGGTGACAGAAAGTAGCTAATGTAGAGGCAGATGAACCTGAACATACTTTTGAGCTCTCTCTCAGACACAGTAAGCAGCCACATATGACAGTGACCATTGGTTGCTTACAACAGTGAGAAACTGCTGAAAATCCTCAGAACATTTGAAATGGCAGTCTCATTCAAAGGCACTAGAACAAAAGCTGCATTCTATATCATATCTGGAAAATGTAACAGGCTTATCAGTTTCCACACAGTAACAGATCTGCACATGATTGCAGTCATATATGTGACTCATTTGCATAAGGAAAATATTCGCAAACTGTATGCTGACCAGTTCACTGGTATTGAACGCATAGTAAAGCACAAAATTAATCAGTGTTTGCCATGTCAAGCAACCACAGTGTAAAAACTTCATGATCCAGTCAAGATGTCCAAACTACCTCCAGGACCATGGATTGAAGTTAGCGTTGATTCACAGATTTGCCCACAATGTAAACACCTACTTGTTGTCATTGATGACTACAACAGATTCCCAATCGTGGAATTAGTTATGTCAACTTCAACGAAAACAGTCATCCCAAAGCTTGCCCAGATCTTTGCCTTGTTTGGAATCCCTCAAACGGTAAAAAGTGACAATGGACCTCCATTCAACAGCGATGAGCTCAGTAAATTTGCCAGCTACCTCGGGTTCACTCATAGGAAAATCACACCCAGTTGGCCATGAGCTAATGGTGAAGTCGAGAGATTTGTGCAAACCTTGAAAAAAGTGATATGTTCTCAGCTACAGCTACAGCTGAGAACAAGTCATTGAAGCAAGAGCTATATCACTTTCTTCGTAATTACAGACTGACACCTCACTTGACTACTGGAGAACCTCCAGCTACATTCATCTTTGCAGATCCTATGTGCACACGTCTTCCTGAGCTACCTTGCGCAGCTAATGATCAGCATGTACGCGAATGCAATAAAGAACAGAAGGATCGAATAAAAGAACATACAGAGCCAAACATGAAATTTAGAGCTACACCGCTAAAGCCAGGAGGTATAGTACTTGTGAAACATGATGGTTACATTGGCAAACAAACAACCCCTTATGACATCCAACCATTTGTTGTGACCAACACAAAAGAATCAATGATCACTGCTAAGCATGGTTCACAAATGATAAGAAACACATCAGGTCAGGCAGCATCTGTGGACAGAGAAGCAGAGTTAATGTTTCAGGTCTGTGACCTTTCATCAGAACTGAAACGTTAACTCTGCTTCTCTCTCCACAGATGCCGTCTGACCTGATGAGTATTTCTAGCACTTTCTGTTTTTATTTCAGATTTCCAGCATCTGCAGTATTTTGCTTTTATTATACAAGAAACACATCATTCTTCAAAGCACTGAAAACACCATTTGTAAGCACTGAATCCGATTCTGACACCTCAGATAAAGAATATGAGTCAAATGAGACTACATTTGATGTCAGACGATATCCGACGCATGAGAGAAAATGTCCACCATACTTAAGTGACTATGCTATGTGATGAACTATTTATGTTTACATTTATTGATTATGTTTTGGAAACAAATGATTGAAACTTGCTATGTCTCTCATTTACTAAGAGGGATGTAATCTTGTCGGGCTGGATTTTACCAGCCCCCTGCTGTCGGGGGCTGTGGCGGGGGGGGGCCTGGAAAATACTTCTGAGAGAGGCCCGCCTTGGGTCTAAACACATTGGAAAGGCACCCCCCCCCATTCCCCCCTCCTCCCCCCCTCCCCTCTCACTGCTCAGTGGTGGAGCCTTCATTTCAATACTTAAATAAATTTAAATCAATGCATAAACACTGACCTTGTCCCTACGACCATCCCACACTGATATTCCGGCCAGTGGCCGGAACTGCCGTGCCTTCGGATCTCCATTCGGAAATCCGAGACGTGACACTGATGGGGAGGGGGAGGAGTGAATTTTTCAGGTTGGGAGAGAGGAAGGGGAAAAACGAACGTGATTCGTTGAGGGGATGGTGGGAAGGGGTTGAAGGTTAAAGGAAAGAAAGTTTGGGGGGAAAGGTTGTGATCAAAAACTTACTTTTTTTGGGGGGGATAGGACAAATAATAAATGCAACATTCATTGGGGGGGATTAGGAGAGAGGATTGGTAGTGCGAATAAATTTTTATTTAAATTTATTTCCAAACCTGTCCCTTTAAACATTTAAATGGCCCTTAGGGGCTTGAAACCCTTTAAAAATGGAGCTGGCGTCTGTGCGCTAGCCCCGGACGCCGTTCCCAGGGATGGTGAGGCCACCCCAACTATGTCATCGGATGAGGGCGGTCCACCCCCGCCATGCTAATGAGCTGCCGCGTAAAATATTGTGGTGGCTCTGCAGTGCACACGAGCACTTTTTGAAGCGGTGGTGAGCTATAAAAATTCAGCCAGTAGTGTTTTGAAATTGCAATTGCATTATGTATACTTGGGGCTGCTGTACAACACACATGTTAGCAAAGAGAAAATGAAACTAAGAGAGAACAAAAAGAGAAGCTTTTATGTTCAGCTGCTGCAGACTTTGTCTCTCTGTCTTTGCCTCATATCCTTTACCAAACTTGGCTAAACCTCATACAAGTCCCGAGGACATCACACTTACCAACAGCCCTAACCCCCTCCCTATCTTTCCACAGGCTTTCCATACCTCACCCCACTTACTGGTTCCTGGTGTGGCCTTCTGCCATCAGTCACCCACTCCTACCCACCAGCCAGATGGCCAATATGGCCAGGTGTATGGTAGAGCTTTATTTCACTGAGACCCTGCCTGGTTCATTGTCCTTTACCGGTCTCTCCTGCACCCTGTCCGTCCCACCCCACCCACCTTGGGAAAATCGAGGTCAATGTGTTCGAGTCTTTAATCTGCTGCTTGTGAAGTTCAATAAAAAAGCGAAAGAATTCTCTGCCAAAATAACAGTTTGCTTCTGTCAATGTGTGAGCAGAGTACATTGAAAGGTTAATGCCACAGGATTGAATTATCCAACCAGCACTTCATGATTTTAAAATGTTAATATATCTTCCTTAGACTTTACTGTTACTTCCAAGGAAAATGCATTGATGGGAATAATTAAGTTATGTAAATAGCCTGAATGAGGGCAAGATAGTCAAAGTGTCAGTCAAATCTTCAGTCTCATCTTGTCACCTCTGAGTTGGGAGCATAATAATCCATCACGATAGCGGATTGGTGACCTTTAGACAACAAAAAGATATGCCTCATATGATAAAACTATGCATGTCCAGCAAAAAATGTTGACCAACCTTCATCCAATTTGTAATCTATACCAGTTATCAGGAACAGTAGATTCTAATCTTCTCTGTGAATTAGGGTGAAAGCTAAGGGCTTAGGGATAAAACAATGATGCATCAGTGTAATGGCTTAACCGTTTGTGTGCTTTTCCATTCTATTTTGAAAACAAGACACATCTCACCAGCTCCCGCTTCAATTCATTCTTTCCCAGGACAGGAACAACTGTGGAACTTGTAAACTGTCTCTGTCTTCACTGAAAATAGTGATCTATCCCTCTCTTTCAGATGCTGACTGACCGTTGTGAACTTTGTGTTTTTTTTGTTTTCATTTCAGATCTCCAGCAACAACAACAACAAATAATATTTTAAAAGCAAAATACTGCGGATGCTGGAAATTTGAAATAAAAACAAGAAATGCTGGAAATACTCAGCAGGTCTGGCAGCATCAGTTTGTTCAGTTTGCTTACCCACTGTTTTTTTCATGTTTGTACTTGCGGCTGTTCAATTTCCAGTCCATTAACATCCTATCTGTACTAATGCTTTGTCTTTCAACACACCATTAACATATTGTTCGCCTTTGCTCCATGACCTTCTGGTCAGCTATTCTGTGACCTTGTCCTATTTACACCTCCTTTGTTATCTCTTGCCCCACCCCTGCTTTACTTGCTTATAACCTTTTACATTTCTAATATTTGCTAGTTCTGAAGAAGGGTCACTGACCTGAAACATTAACTCTGCTTCTCTCTCCAAAGATGCTGCCAGACCTGCTGAACAAATAATATTTATTGTTTTTTGTTGTTGCCAGTCCCTTGAAACGAGGATGACATCTGCCAGGCATTCATGATTTGTGTGTCCTCAGGTAATTCAGCAGGACAATCCAGGAGCCACAGATCTTTGGGCGAACAGGATAAGAGTTGTCCTGAGGAAGGAGCAGAGGGGGTGTTCTTAACCCAGGACTCTGCTGTCTTTTTCCTTCCACTTTTGTCGCTTCTCCGCAGCAGAGTTTATGCGGTCAGTTTCCGACTGCGTTGCGGCTTGTTGGATGAGGCATTGTCACATGGTACAGTTTGTGGCACGTTCCTCCCACGCAACAATTTCAATTTGTCCCCTTTTCAGTGAAGCCTTCAGAGTGTCTATAAAATGTTTTCTCTGTCCACCTTGAGATTGAGTGCCATCCTTAAGTTTTGGGAAGAGAATCTGCTTCGGAAGCTGATTGTTTGGCATGCGGATGCAGTGTCCAGACCAGTGGAGCTGATTTTGCATATTCCTGGGTGTGATGCTGGAGCAATTGGCTTCAGTGAGGATGCTGGAGTTTGTTTGTCTGTCTTCCCACTTGACTTCGAGTATCCTGTGGAGACACTTTTGGTGGAAATTCTCCAGTGTCCGGAGGTGCCTTTGGTAGGTGACCCAAATCTCTCTGCCATATAGAAGGATGGTGACAACAACAGCATTGTAGACTTAAGCCTGGGAGATTTCTGTTGTTCAAGACCTGGTTTCACAATTTTTGGAAGGTTGTACTAGCACAGCTGATTCTGTGCTGGATCTCTATTCGGTGGTGACCTTTGAGAAAGGCAGCTGCTGAAATATGACAAGTGGAGGTGTAGATGCTTGTCCAGGGGAGGGCTGGTTGAGGATTTTGGTCTTGCTGATGTTGTGAATGACCAACCCTTTTGTATGGAGTTGAAGAATTAAAGGGTGGTCTGAATATCACTTGCAGTATGGACCACAACTGCACAGTTAGCAGCATATGGTAAGTTGCGGATATACTGGAGGATCACTTTAGTCTTGGCTCGCAGCCTGTTGAGGTTGAAAGACTTTCCATCAAGTTGAAAGGCAAATCATGCCCCCTTGTGGAGGTTGGTTACAAATGAGTTTCATGACCAGGTGGAGGTGGATAGTGAAGAGTGTAGGAGCAATCACACCACCTTGCTT
Organism: Heterodontus francisci; assembly: GCF_036365525.1. Taxonomy (NCBI): domain Eukaryota; kingdom Metazoa; phylum Chordata; class Chondrichthyes; order Heterodontiformes; family Heterodontidae; genus Heterodontus; species Heterodontus francisci. Next base: position 70,678,136 of record NC_090371.1, on the reverse strand, counting down.
GATGCCCATCCAGATACAAAAGGGTTTGCTCTTCAATCTATTGCAAAGGACGGTTGCTGTCATACCGTCATGCAGAAGTCATAGACTAGTAACAAATTTTGCTGCACATTCAAGTCTCTGGAGAACTTTCCAAAGTGCTTTGCGATTGATGGAGTCGAATGCCTTTGACAGATCAATAAATGCCATGTAGAGCTCTTTGCGTTGTTCTAGACATTTTTCTTGAATTTGTCTAGCGCAAAGATCATATCTGTGGTTCCCCTGGATGGCTGGAAACCTGGATGGTCTCTGGAAGGATTCTTTCACTGACAAGTAGGAGGCGGTTCAGGAGGATTCGTGTGAGAATATCCCTGACTGTAGGCAGAAGGGATATGCCTCTATAGTTCCCAGAAATAGATTTGTCATCCTTCTTGAAAACTGAGACAATGATGGCATTGTGGAAGTCAGGAGGTAGTACCTCTTCTTCCCAGATTTTTGTAAAAAGATCTGAGTTTGAGTGAGAGTTCATGACCACCAGCTTTAAGATCTCTGGAGGAATGTTGTCTGGATCTCACACCTTCTTGTTCTTCATCTGTTGGATAGCCTTTAATATCTCAGCAAGTGTTGGAAGCATACCCCAATTTGATCTCTTATACTGTTGAGGGATTATTTTGATGGTTTGTTGGCTCCTGTCAACTCCTGATTGAGAATGTTCCGGTAGCGCTCCTTCCAACGGTCTCGGATGGCTGCATTGTCTTTGCGAAGAGTATTGCCGTCTTCAGTTTGGAGGCGGAATGGATCTTTTTGTTTTTGGTCTGCAGATGGTCTGGGTGCCTGGAAGAAGCTGCGCATGTCGTGCTGGTCTGCCTAGCATTGAATTGCATTGGCCTTTCCTACCCACTGCATTCTTGATGACATATATTCTCTGAGCTTTGGATATTTATATAGCGCCTTTAACATAATAAAACATCTCAAGGCACTTCACAGGAGCATTATAAAACAAAGTATGACACTGAGCCACATAAGGATATATTGGGTCAGATGACCAAAGGCTTAGTCAAAGAGATAGGTTTTAAGGAGTTTCTTAAAGGAGGAACGTGAGGTGGAGCGATGAAGGAAGAGTATTCCAGATCTTGGGGCCTAGGCAACTAAAGGTGTGGCCACCAAAGGTGGAGCGATTAAAATCAGGGATGCACAAGAGGCCAGAATTAGAGGAGCGCAGAGGGTTGTGGAGCTGGAGGAGATTACAGAGATAGGGAGGGGACAAGACCATGGAGGGATTTGAAAACAAGAATAAGAATATTAAAGTCAAGACATCGCTTGACTGGGAGCCAAAGTAAGTCAGTGAGTACAGGGGGTGATAGGTGAATGGGACTTGGTGCAAGTTAAGACACGGGCAGCAGAATTTTGGATGATCTCAAGTTTACTGAGGGTAGAATGTGGGAGACCAACTAGGAGTGTGTTGGAATAGACAAGTCTAGAGGTAACAAAGGCATAAATGAAAGTTCCAGCAGCAGATGAGCTGGGACGGGGTGGAGTCAGGCGATGTTATAGAGGTGGAAATAGGGAGTCTTCGTGATGGCACAAATATGAGGTCAGATGCTTATCTTGGGGTCAAATGTGACACCAAGGTTACGAACAGACTGGCTTAATCTCCGACTGTTGCCAGGGAGAGGGATGAAGGCAGTAGCTCGGGAATGAAGTTTGGTGTGGGAACTGAAAACAAGGGCTTCAGTCTTCCAGCACTCTCAGTTTTTCTTTTTTTCTGTTCCGTTAAATGGAAAAGGTTTTCCTCTCCATATGACAAAACTTCTATTAACCAGCTAATTTCTGCAAAATATTGTACAGAAAACGATTGCTGATATTTTGCAAACTCTTAATAGGAGAGCATGACTTGTATATCTTATAGAGTTTACTGAAAAGCCAACAACACGAGGATTAACTTACACACAGGTATGGCTTGATTGACAGATTTAATGGATTGCAAACCTCAATTTCCAATATTTTCTAAAGAAGCAAATGAAATACAAAGTTTAATGTGCATTACTTTTACTCTTGCTGCTTTGCAGCAAGCATAGAGAGAAATCAATGCTGGAAAGACCTGTATTAAAACACGTGCTTTCGTTTAGTTTAGAGATACAGCACTGAAACAGGTCCTTCGGCCCACCGAGTCTGTGCCGATCATCATCCTCCCATTTTATACTAATCCTACACTAATCCCATATTCCTACCACATCCCCACCTGTCCCTATATTTCCCTACCATCTACCTATACTAGGGGCAATTTATAATGGCCAATTTACTTACCAACCTGCAAGTTTTTTGGCTGTGGGAGGAAACCGGAGCACCCGGAGGAAACCCACGCAGACACAGGGAGAACTTGCAAACTCCACACAGGCAGTACCCAGAATTGAACCCGGGTCGCTGGAGCTGTGAGGCTGCGGTGCTAACCACTGCGCCCTGTGCTGAATTAGCATTGTTTTGCTGTGCAGTAGATGAATCTCATATGACCATTTAGAGACTGTTCTGTGTCCTGGCTTATGCTGGATTGCAATTTTGGCATAAAAGGGATTATTTTTTCTGTTGAATTTGGGTTGGAAGATTTACTGACAACTGAGGCTAATATCACTGTATGTGATTCTCTTTCTATAATTGTTTTACTTATTTTTGTCAGCTCATATATATGACGATTCACACCCAATGTTAATTATCCAATTCAGAAAGCAGGGAGGATGAGCTGGAACTTCATTTGCAGCTTTTGAGATCTCTGCTTGCCTATGCTTTGATCAGGAGAAACTATACATAGGAAAATAATAGCAGGAGTAGGCCAGTCAGCCCATCGCACTTGCCCTGCCATTCAATACGATCATGGCTGATCATCCACTTCAGTGTCTTTTTCCCACACTATCCTCATATCCCCTTATGTCAGTAAATCTTTTAACCCAAATTCAACAGAAAAAATAATCCTTTTTGTGCCAAAATTGCAATCCAGCATAAGCCAGGACACAGAACAGTCTCTAAATGGTCATATGAGATTCATCTACTGCACAGCAAAACAATGTTAATTCAGCACATGTTCTAATACAGGTCTTTCCAACATTGATTTCTCTCTATGCTTGCTGCAAAGCAGCAAGAGTAAAAGTAATGCACATTAAACTTTGTATTTCATTTGCTTCTTTAGAAAATATCGGAAATTGAGGTTTGCAATCCATTAAATCCATCAGTCAAGCCACACCTGTATTTAGAAATCTGTCAATCTCTGCTTTAAACATAATCAATGACTGAGCTTCCACAGCCCTCTGGGGTAGAGAATTCCAAGGATTCACGACCCTCTGAGTAAAGAAATTTCTCTTCCTCTCGGTCCTAACTGGCTTCCTCCTTATTTTGAAATTGTGTCCCCTGGTTCTAAACTCCCCAACCAGGGGAAACATCTTAGCTGCATCTACCCTGTCTATCCCTTTAAGTATTTTGTAGGTTTCAATGAGATCACCTCTCATTCTTCGAAACTCTAGAGAATACAGGCCCAGTTTCACTAATCTCTCTTCATAGGACAATCTCGCCATCCCAGGGAACAAGTCTGGTGAATCTTATTTGCACTCCCTCTATGCCAATAATATTCTAACCAAGGTAAGGGGACCAAAACTGCACACAGTACTCCAAGTGCAGTCTAACCAAGGTTCTATACAATTGAAGCAAGACTTCACCACTCCTCTACTCAAATCCTCTTACAATAAAGGCTAAAGTACCAATAGCCTTCCTAATTGCTTGCTGCACCTGCATGTTAGCATGTTAGTGACTTATTGACAAGAACACCCAGGGCCCTTTGTACATCTACACTTTCTAATCTCTTACCATTTAAGAAATACTCTGCACATCTGTTCCTCCTACCAAAGTGGATGCACTCACATCTTTTCACATTATATTCCATCTGCCACATTCTTGTCCACTCACTAAGTCTGTCCTAATCCCCTTGAAGCCGCTTTGCATCTTTCTCACAGCACACATTCCCACCTAGTTTTGTGTTATCCAGGAACTTGGAAAAACCACATTTGGTCCCGACGTCCAAATCATTGATATATATTGTGAACGGCTGGGGCCCAAGCACTGATCCCTTTGGTACCCCAATAGTCACAGCCTGCCAACGCGAGAATGACCTGTTTATTCCTACTCTTTGCCTTCTGCCTGTTCACCAATCCCTAATAAATGGCAGTATATTACCTCCTATCCCATGTGCTTTAATTTTGCGAACCAATCTCCTGTGGGGGACTTTATCAAAAGTCTTCTGAAAATCCAAGTATACCACGTCCACCGACTCCCCATTACTAATTCTGTTAGTAACATTTTCAAAAAACTCCAACAGGTTCGTCAAACATACTTTATCATTCATAAATCCATGTTGACTATCCCCAATCAGATCATTATTATCCAAGTGTCCATTTATCACATCCTTTAGAATAGATTCCAGCATTTTCCCAACGACTGATGTAAGGCTAACAGGTCTGTAATTCCCTGTTTTCTCTCTTCCTCCTTTCTTAAATAGTGGGATGACCTTTGTGACCTTCCAATCTGCAGGAACTGCTCCAGAATCTATAGAATTTTGGAAGATGATCACCAATGCATCCACTATCTCCATAGCTACCTCCTTCAACACTCTTGAATATAGAATATCTGGTCCTGGGGACTTATCAACATTCAGCCCCACTAATTTCTCCAATACAGCCTTCTTACTAATACTAATTTCCTTCAATTCCTTATTCCCCCTAATCCCTTGGATCTCTAATTCTGGGAGATTTCTTGTATCTTCCTCAGTGAAGACAGACACAAAGTAATCATTTAGCTTCTCTGCCATTTCTCTATTCCCCATTATAAATTCTCCTGACTCTGCATGTAATGGACCCACATTTGACTTAACCAAACATTTCCTTTTTACGTACCCGTAGAAGCTTTTGCAGTCTGTTTTTATATTTTTTGCTAGCTTACATTCATATTCAATTCTCCCTTTCTTTATCAGTTTCTTTGTCCTCCTTTGCTGTATTCTAAAATCCTCCCAATCCTCAGGTTTGCAACTATTTCTGGCAACTTACAGGCCTTTTCTTTTATTCTTATACAATCCTTAACTTCTTTTGTTATCCATGGTTGACTGCTTTTACTTTTGGGGTTTATGTGTTTTGAAGGAATATGTAATTGCTGTAAACTATGTAATATTTCTTTAAAGACTATCCGTTGCCTATGTACTGTTATACCTTTTGATACGTGTAGATTATTTCCATTTTGATGATTAAGGAATCTAGCAGAAAGGTTAAGGTCCATAATCCTGTGCACCACCAAGATTGGAAATAGAAACAGAGCTGTTAAATTAGATCTAGAAGTAGTGAGTGGGTGTAACAAAGCTTGTTTTTAAAAAATCTTCGATGTTAGCTAGGAGAAGGAAAGTTAAACTGCGCAAGGCAAGGAGGCGAACAGTTCTGAGCTGTTGGAAAAGAATGGGCCTGGGCACTGTGATGATGCTTTGAAATGTTCCTGTTCTTTAAGTTCAGTAAAGTCAAGTCTGACTTAATGTACAATGCTTTCCAATTTGGCTGGCTCAGTGATGCTGGCCCTCCGATTGTATTGCTACAGGAATGGGTGCCTGCCTGTATTATAGTAATGACCCAGTTCACAGAATTTGGGATGGAGTCAACAGGAGAGTAGAGCGACAGGTATAGGCCCGCTATGCTACACTATCACTGACACAATAGCGCTGCAGAATTTCATTACTTCGATCTCTATTCAAATTCTTTACATCTGTGTCCTCACTAAAAGTAGCAAAGACAGGGATTTTAGAGGAGACTTAAAGGAGCAGAGGGAAGTGTAGATGCAGATAGCTATCAGGAGGGAATTCCCACAAATGGGAATTCAGAAGTTGAAGCCATGGCCATCAATAGTGGTGCATGGAGGGAGAGGCAGCGTAAGTGACTGGATTCGGAGGAATGGCAAAATTGGGAAGTTGTAGTGCTGAAGAAGCTAATCAACAACTTGACCATGGAGACATTTAAAGACAGGTCTGGGCCCTTAAAAATCACAGAGGTACACAAGCACCAAGTTGTTTTGCCATTGATTGTGCCACAGTTAGTGGGGTTAAGGAGGAGGTTCCTTCATTTTAATAGTAATGGCTGGTGTCTAAATCATGAGGGATGCAACTCGGGTACCCACCTACCGAAGAGGCCAGAAAGTCTGTCAAATGTTATTTATATGGAGTTCCAGAAGGCATTTGATAAAGTCCTTCATAAGAGACTCTTAGCTACAGTTGAAGCCCATGGAATTGAAGGCAAATTGTTGACCTAGTTAAGAAATTGGCTGAGCGGCAGGAGACAGGGTAGAAATAATGGGCAGGTACTGTAATTGGCAGGATGTAATGAGTGATGTCCTGCAAGGATCTATGCTGGGTCCTCAACTATTCACTGTCTTAATAAACGACTTAGATGACGGGATAGAAAGTCACATATTCAAATTTTTCAATGACACAAAGAAAGGTGACATTGTAAGCAGCATAGTTGGAAGCATAACATTACAAAGAAATATTGATAGTTCAAGTAAATGGGCAAAACTGTGGCAAATGGATCTAAATGTAGGCAAATATAAGGTCATCCATTTTGGACCTGAAAGGAATAAAGCAGGGTACTTTCTAAATGGTGAAAAGTTAGAAACAGTGGAGGTGCAGGTACCCAGATCATTAAAATGTCATGAACAGGTACAGAAAATAATCAAAAGGGCGAATAGAATGCTGGCCTTTATATCTTGAGGACTAGAATACAAGGGACTAGAAGTTATGCTACAGCTATACCACACCTGGGGTACTGTGAGCAGTTCTGGACACCAGACCTTAAGAAGGATAGGGTGGAAGTTTATCGGGGGTGGGTGGAAATGTGGAGTAATCAGTTCAGCCATGAACCTATTGAATGGCGGAGCAGGCTTGAAGGCCAAGTGGCCTACTCCTGCTCCTAATTCATATGTTCATATGTCCTTGGAAGTAGTGCAGCTTAGATTTACCAGAATGGTACCTGGCTTCCAAGAGCTAAATTACAAGGAAAGAATACACAAACTAGGGTTGTATTCCCTGGAATTTAGAAAAATTGAGGAGTTATTTGATCAAAGTTTTCAAGATAGTAAGGGGAAGAGATAGGGTAGATAGGGAGTAAGTATTTCCGCTGGTTGGTGAGTCTAGGACTAGGAGGCATAGTCTAAAAACTGGAGCCGGACCTTTCAGGAATGAAATTAGGAAACACTTCTACACACAAAGGGTGGTAGAAGTTTGGAACTCTCTTCCGCAAATGGAAATTGATGTTTGATCAATTGTAAATTTTAAATCTGAGATTGATAAGTTTTTGTTATCCAAAGGTATTAAAGTATATGGGGCAAAGGCAGTTATATGGATATGAACAGCTTCGAGGGGCTAAACATCATACTCAGATTCTATATTTCTATGTTCTTTATTTAAATATACGCTAGCTGCCCTCTACCACCTGCTTTGATTTAAATGGTATCTATTTTGCGAGGAGTGGGCGTTTTCCAGCCCACAACTTGATCTAAACCCCCAGGTTGTCACCACATCCATCACTCAGTGACATGTAACACACCTGCACTGATCCAAGGCCGAATCTTACTGATGACAGGGAATGTGGGAAATCCTGACATAGGGAGTCATCGCCCCATTTTATACTGATGGTCAGGTTTGAGGTGAGAGGAGCCTCCACCCCTAATGGTCTGCCAGGGAGTTCTGATTGAAGGCCTGGGAGGCCTGGTGCATCTGAGTTCTGGACTAATTTACAGCCCCTGTAGAAGAATTTCACTAAATACATCAGAAGAGCAGCATATTATCAGGGCCAAGAGCAAGAATTTAAATTTGAGTTGTTGCAGGACCAAAAGCTAATATAGATCAGTGAATACAGGGGTGATGGCTAGGTGGGACTTGGTGAGGAAGGGTACGAGTAGCAGTGTTTTAGATGAGCTGAAATCTATACAGATATCAGGCAAGTCCCCCACCTACCAAGACTGAGGCACACATTGTTTCGCCACATGAACATTAAAACTTAAAATTGCAAGCCCCTGACTGGAAGGATATTTGCATTGCACGAGCAGTGTTGGAACAAAAGGGACCCAGTCGTTGCTTCCCCAATACACAGAAGTGGTCTGACCAGTTTTAGTCACATGACTAACTGGTTATTGCAGAGAATTTGAAATTCCAACAAGGAATGTGAACAGAGAAAAGCCGTGTGCTCATGAACTGAGAACATCTCCTCTCCTGTCTGCCCTCATCTCACTCTCACCAGCTTTGGAAACCATTGAAGACATGTAAACTTAAAGAGAGAAAAATCTCGTACATGAACAAGTTTTAAGCAGAATACTGATTCCCATCAAAACACAAGACCATATCTTCAATCAAGGACTACAGTGAGCTCGAAAAACAGTAACAAGATATTGCCTCAAACTGTTCCACTGATCTTTTCTTCTCTTTTCTGTCCCTATTTGCATGTCTGTATCACACGTGCATGCTAGCGTGGGCTCGTCATATGTGTAGGTGTTAACTGTATTACAGTTTAAGTTTAAGGTTTAATAAATGTCATCTTTCTTTAAACCAAAGAAAGCCTGGTTGTGCTCATTTCTTGGCCTTATAGTTGGAAAGTTGTGAGCAAGGATTCACAAAGGGGGAGCTCAAAACACAGAGTGTTTAAAATTAAACACTGATACAATAAGACCAGGTGAAGATAGTAACAGACCCGTAGACACATTTCTCACCTGGTCATAACACAGAGTGGAAGCTGGGAGGTCAGCAAGACAAGCATTATAGTAAGTCCAGGGGTGATCAAGGTAAATATGAGGGTTTCAGCTTTGGATGACTGAGATAGGAGCAGCATTGCAGAGGTGAAAGTAGGCAGTCTTTGTAGTGGTGAGGATATGGGATTGGAAGCTGAGCTTGAGGTTGAAAAGGCTGTCAAGATTGCTAACAGTTTGGTTCAGCCTAAGACAGTCTCTGAGCATGTGGGATGAAGGAACAGAGTTTGTGATGGGCATCAAAGACAATGGCTTTGGTCTTCCCAATGTTTAGCAGGAGGAAATTAAGGCACACCCAAGACTGAATTTGAGACAGTCTGACAGCATCGAGGTAGTAAATGGAAGGGTCAAGAAACATGATGCAGCAGTAGAACTGGGCATCATTTTGAACTATGATTGTGCACTCCACAGTCAAATGAACAAACTTTTCAATATTTATACCAGTTAAATATCTCGTTAGCTGCTTGAGAAGTGTTAAAGAATAATTACTGTAGGTGAACCATTACTGCTAATGGAAAAAACACTTTTTCAGAAATCAAACGTTCAAATTTAATGCATTCCATGATTCCACTAACAGTTATTTATTTTGAAAAACAATTTCTTCCTTTTTTGGGGATCAGACACTGTGGGCAGAATCTTCTCAGCTTTAAACATTTTAGACTTTGTGTTCCATTAAGGGTCCCTACCCTACTTGCTTTTGCAGTCCGCCCTTCAGCGCGATCATATGGGAGGCAGCCAATTAAGAGGCCGCAACCGCATTTGCCATCGAATTAAGGATGGCGGATTGTTTTCCGAGGCAGGAGGCCCAATCAGAGGGCTCGCAGCACTGGACAGCTGGCAATCCCAGCGGGGGAGGTGGGCATTGTTGAGGCAGGTAGGGGGCTGTGAGGATGCCTCACAATGGAGGCACTCCTGGAAGCTTGCTGAAAATTTAAAAATAAATAAGTCCCACAACTGTTAGTGCCATTAGTGTGAAGGGGGAAATCCTCCACAGGATTGACTCTGGCTGCAGTTGTGGCTCCGATGGCTGCCCTGGCCTGCCACCAGAAAGCCACCTCCAGGTACCTGCCTGGCTCTGGCCTCAGCTGGTGCACCCTTCCAACATTGGGCAAATGCCTGAGACTTCTGAAAATGGGCCCTAAATGAGTCCTTAATTGGCCTAATTGGCTGTCCATTTCAGTGGAATGGGTTACTGATTCCCATGGCAACCTGCCCCTGGGAAGCTGACCCGAAGGTGGGACAGCGTCGGGAAGCTGACCCGATGCGCAACTCACTGAATTTCCAATGTTCCACCTCCAAAGCCGCCTCCATGAAGCTGGTAAGATTCTGCCCCGTGATTCCAAAATTAACTCGGTAATGCGGTGGGAGTCAGATTGTGGGGGGGTTGTAGATTCTGAGATTGTGTTGGGAACCATAAAGAAAGTTCAGTGCACTTGTTTGTGTTTTTTTTTTAACTCAGCCAATTCATTATCCATCCGAAGAGGATCTGAGGTCTGTATCTTGTTCCTCCTGCTGGTCCAAACCAAACCAATATTATGCAGAGTGTAGCAGACCACATTCTGGACACCCTGGCTGGTGCATACTGAAGAGCACCTCCAGATCTGTCTATGCACTTGAAGTGCATCTTTAGCATGCTGATGGCATTTTCAATCATGCATCTGATGTTCACGTGGCTTTCAGGCTTTCATTGTATCGCTCCTGTGCTTCATTTATTGCTTTCCTCAGACGTGCCATCTGCCGAGTTTGTAGTGGTTACCTTTTCTCTCCTAGCAATCACTTCTTAAGTCTGCTTCCAGGTCTGAAGACACCAAGGAACTTGAACTGCTGCAGGATGAAAGTATCACGGTAGCTGCCTAGGAATCTTGCACACACCAGCAGAAATATCTTTTTGCCTTCGCACACCTGCTGCATGTTGATGGACTGGAAGCCTTGTGATTGATGAATATTCCTGGTTGATCTTAGGTAGTCCAGATTAACACATGTGTGTAGTCAATGACACTGTGCACCTGTAGGAAGCTAGGTGCAAACCCAAGAGTCTGCTCATTCTGACTGCCATCAAGTACACATAATTGCCAGCCCTGGCAAACATCAGCTACCTGTCTTATGCCTTTATAGGCTGCTGACTTGCAGATTCTGGATGTGTCTCTGGCAGAGCCTTGGAAGAATCTGGAGGCATAAAGGTTGAGGGTCGTGTTGGCTTTGATAGCCACTAGTAATGCATGGCCACCAGACCCAACAGGGAGCAGGTCCTCTTCTAGCAGGCTGCTGATATTTGCCACCACCTGATGTGCCAACCCGAGCTACCTGACACACTGCTGTTTGCACTTGTTAAGGAAACATTGTCTCTGTCTATACCACCTGTTCCTCCTGTGAGCTGCACCCCTCTTCTGCTGCTGCTCTCTCTGTTGCTCCTCTCTCTGCATCATCTACTTCTTCAAACTAAAAGCCTCAGGAACACCGAATTCAGCCTGAAGCCAGCCGACTCACCAAGCGCCACTGATGTATGCGACGTATGCCTCTTTTTCTATGGACTCTAACCCAACCAACCTACCTCTCTCCACTCTGTAACCTATTTGTGTGTGTGTAAACCTCTAGTGTGTGAGTGAAAGTTGACGCGTGGTTTATTATTTCCATGCGTTCAGTTTAGATTAGAGATACAGCACTGAAACAGGCCCTTCGGCCCACCGAGTCTGTGCCGAACATCAACCCCCCATTTATACTAATCTTACACTTATCCCATATTCCTACCAAACATCCCCACCTGTCCTTATATTTCCCTACCACCTACCTATACTAGTGACAATTTATAATGGCCAATTTACCTATCAACCTGCAAGTCTTTTGGCTTGTGGGAGGAAACCGGAGCACCCGGAGAAAACCCACGCAGACACAGGGAGAACTTGCAAACTCCACACAGGCAGTACCCGGAATTGAACCCGGGTCCCTGGAGCTGTGAGGCTGCGGTGCTAACCACTGCGCCACTGTGCCGCCCTTAGGTACAATAAAGTTAACCTCTCTCTTTGTTAAGCTCAACAAAACCTGTCCGATTGGTTCTTGTTATGATCATAGCAAGTAAGTAATCAAACACCTATTGAATTGGCCAGTACATCCACTTTGAGAAAGAATTAAACCTGTTGTGGTCAAATAAGGAGAGAGAAAAAAGGGAAGCCCTTCGACCCCTCCTCACTTGACTGCCACACTTTTCAAAGAAGAATCTTGAGAAAACTGTTGGTTTATGCTAGAATGCATGCTGTGTTTTATTGGAAGTGACATTTTTTTCTACAAACAGAGTATTCATTCCTAGCTACTATTCCCATAACTAGAGAATTCTTACTTTCCGTTGAACATCATGATCACTGAATAGCATATAAGTCAGACAGGTGTGCTCCAGTGCAAACCTCAACCTCACTCACTTAAAATCAAGTTTGGACAGATTGCTGCATACAACTGGATAAAACAAAAATGATCTATTGAGATTGGGAATAGGTTACTAGTGCAATGGTTTATAAATCATGTTGGTATCAAATATTACACAATGGGGAAGATCACTTCTGTGTACTATGTGTCAGGAGATTGCAAGTTCTTACTTTATACAAGGGTTTCCAATTTTGTTAGAGGAACTGTTTCCCACGAATAGGCCACAGGCTCCACAGAACACTCTCGAGAGCAGTGTTATACTTTTGGATATTTTCCACTCTGGATTGAAGCACAGCATTTCCTGGAAGTGAACCTTGTCTCCCTGTTGCTATAATCCTGAAGTTATATTTATTGATGATCTGCCCTTTGCAGAGAGCCAATTACCTTACTTACAGTAATCTCCTTGCCTGATCATCTCATAATACGATTTCACTCTCTTTGGATTGGTAGAATATGAAAAACAGGGAAAAGTATTTACTGGCTGAAGGAAGTACAACTATTCATTTATAATTAAATAAAAAATAGGAAGTGCAAAAAGAAGTTGAGTAGAAATATTGAAATATAAGTTCACTGAAAAATTCCACAGTGAGTTAATTATCCTTTTTGAGAAAGGTCCTTGGAAAATAATGGAACAATCTTTTGGTTTTCCACATCTCAGCCCCTTTTAAAAAATTCTTTCATGGAATGTGGGTCTCACTTGCAAGGCTAGCATTTGTTGCCCAGCCCTTGAAGGTTGTGGTGACCCACCTTCTTGAACCGCTGCAATCCATGGACTTTTCTGTGGTGGTTTGCTGGACCATTTCAGAGTCAAGCACTTGGCTGTGGGTCTGGAGTCACATGTAGGCCAGACCAGGTAAGGACAGCAGACTTCCTTCCCTAGAGGATATTCGTCAACCAAATGGGTTTTTACGACAATCGATGATAGTTTCATGGCACCATTATTGAGACGAGATTTCAATTCCAGATTTTTATCAATTACATTTTTTAATTAAATGAATTTAATTTCTACCAGCTGCTGTGGTGGTATTTGAACCCATGCCCACAGGAAATTAGCCTGGGCCTCTGCATTACTAGTCCAGTGTCATTACCAATATGCCACTGCCTCCCAGCATTGATTGTCCTTTAACCGTGATGTTCATAATGCAAGTCCTATGTCTGATCAAATCTCAGAACTCAAAAATGAATTGCTGAACTGAGAAAAGTTGCAGTTTATAACCTATTGGGAAATCTTCTTCATCCTGCATGAACAAATAATGATTCATTAACATAAGAGATTGCTTTTGAACCCATGAATTCACCCTGTTAGAACCTAGCTTCTGGACAGCTTTCAAAGAAATAATAAATAATGCTTTATTTGATTTTTTACAATTATTTTATTTATGTCACTTCTATTTTGTGCAGTCAGTAGAACAATAATCTTTAAATTGCTTTCCAGTATCAGATTTACTCTACACTTACAGAATTAATGTGATATAATTTTTATATGGTAATCATGATTGGCACATACTTTAGGCCCATTGCCAGGTTTTCAAAGTGCAAGCTAAAATGCAGTGACTGACTTGTCAATTGAACGGATTGTACACAAATTGAAATATACATCACAGATTGTCTGCCTTAGAAATATTGGGCTGAATTTTAACATGTGGGTTCGGGGGAGGCTGGGAGGTGTTAAGACCATGGAAATGGCAGTGAGTTGGGAAGCTGGCTCCAACTCACTGACTTCTGCATTTAAATGCAACACAGTGGGCTGCGTGCGAGCAACCCCAACGGGAGAGGCGGGTTGTCAATTTCAATATGTTAATTGTTCAAGTACAGCAATATTAACACGGCTTTTGCAGTTTAACTTTGGGTCCACGGGTTTCTTAAGCCTCCTGGAAATAGCCAGTGAAAGCAAGGTGAGGGCATTGAAGACATAACAGGGAAATATGCCTTTAAGTGCAGAAATCTCACAGCTGCCTTCTTGCCACTTGTGTGAAAGGCTTTGTTCAGAGTACTTGCACTGAAATGTTACTTGACAGCAATTTTAGACACTTTTACATCTGATCTACTCTTTGGAGCTGTGGTCTATCAGGTCAGTATGGGTGCCGCGCCTACTGTTTTACTTTGGACCTCGGATGAGGACCAAGATAACCAGCAGCAGGAGAAGCACAGGCAGCAGGAAGAGAAACAAGAGGAGAAGCTGTAAAAGCACTTTAAAAAATTTGCTTCATGGGATATGGGCATCGCTGCCGAGGCCAGCATTTATTGCCCATCCCTAGTAGCGTTTGAGAAGGTGGTGGTGAGCCACCTTCTTGAACCACTGCACTCCATCTAGTGTGGGTGCACCCACAGTGCTGTTAGAAAGGGTGTTCCAGGATTTTGATCCAGCGACAGTGAAGGAACAGTGATATTGTTCCAAGTCAGGATGGTGTGCGGATCAGAAGGAAACTTGCAGGTCTTGGTGTTCCCATGTGTCTGCTGCCATTGTCTTTCTAGAGGGAAGAGGTCACGAGTTTGGAAGGTGCTGTCAAAGGAGGCGTGGTGAGTCGCTGCACTGCATCTTGCAGATTGTACACACTGCTGCCACTGTGTGTCGGTGGTGAAGGGAGTGAATGTTTAAGATGGTGGATGGGATGCTGATCAAGTGTGCTGCTTTGTCCTGGATGGTATCGAACTTCTTGAGTATTGTTGGAGGTGCACCCATCCTGGCAAGTGGAGAATATTCCATCACACTCCTGACTTGTGCCTTGTGGATGGTGAACAGGCTTTGGGGAGTCAGAAGGTGGGTTACGTGCTGCAGAATTCCCAGTCTCTGACCTGCTCTTGCAGCCACAGTATATATGTGGCTGCTCCAGTTCAGTTTCCATGTTTGGACCAAGGTTGTAATGAGGTCAGGAAACCAGTGGCCTTGGCAGAACCCAAACTAAGCATCAGCGAGCAGGTTGTTTACTTTTTAAGTGGCACTTAAACTCCCTTGAACTCACTAGCTTCCATGACCTTCTCCATGGTAAATATGAATGAGAAATATTCATTTAAGACCTCGCCCACTTCCCGTGGCTCCACACATAGATTGCCACACTGATCCTTAAGGGGACCTACTTTCTCCCTAGCTACCATTTTACTCTTAATATACTTATAGAATATTTTAGCATTCTCCTTTATCTTATCTGCCAGGGAAATCTCATGGCCCCTTTCCGCCCTCCTAATTTCCTTCTTAAGTGCAGTCCTGCATCCCCTATACTCCTCGAGGGACTCGCTTGATCCCAGCTGCCTATACCTGACATATGCCTCCTTCTTTGTCCTGACCAGACCCTCAATATCCCTCGTCAACCAAGGTTCCCTAAAGTTGCCAGCCTTGCCCTTCCATATAACAGGAACATGCCGGCCCTGAACTCTTCCTATCTCACTTTTAAAAGCCTCCCACTTGCCAGACGACCCTTTACCTGTAAACAGCCTCTCCCATTCAACTTTTGAGAGTTCCTGTCTGATGCCATTGAAATTAGCCTTCCCCCAATTTAGGACTTCAACCTGAGGACCAGTCCTATCCTTTTCCATAACTATCTTGAAGCTAATAGAGTTATGGTCACTGGTCCCAAAGTGCTCTCCCACTGACACATCAACCACCTGCCCATCCTCATTTCCAAAGAGGAGGTCGAGTGTAGCCCCTTCTCTAGTAGGGCCATCCACATACTGCTTCAGAAAACTATCCTGGTCACACTTAACAAATTCTTCCCCTTCTGATACCTTAGCACTAAGGCAGTCCCAGTCAATATTAGGGAAGTTAAAATCACCTACTATTACAACCCTATAATTCCTACACCTATCTGTGATTTCCCTGCATATATGCTCCTCCACTTCCCTCTGACTATTGGGGGGCTTATAGTATAATCCCATCAAAGTGATCCCCCTTTTCTTATTTCCAAGCTCGACCCATATGGCCTCGCTGGACATCCCCCCCGGGATATCTTCTCTAAGTACTGCCATGATGTCCTCCCTAATTAATAGTGCAACTCCCCCTCCTCTGTCACGTCAGAAGGATCGGTACCCCAGAACATTGAGCTGCCGGTTCTGCCCATCCCTCAACCAAGTTTCCGTAATAGCTATAATGTCACAATTCCATGTACCAATCCATGCTCTGAGTTCATCTGCCTTACCTGTAAGGCTTCTTGCATTAAAGTAAATGCAGTTTAGCCTACCAGACCTTCCACGCTCAATGTCCTGCCCCTGCTCGGCCTGCCTACTGGACTTGCTTGCATTAACCTCTACATTTGTCTCAACTATCTCATCGGAGAGACTACAACTTTGGGTCCCACCCCACTGCAAGACTAGTTTAAACCCTCCCGAGTAGAACTAGCAAACCTCCCTGCAAGGATATTGGTCCCCTTCCAGTTTTGATGCAACCCGTCCTTCTTGTACTGGTCACCTCTGCACCAGAAGAGATCCCAATGATCCAAGTAGCTGAAGCCCTCCCGCCTACACCAGCTCTTCAGCCACGCATTCATTTGCCTTCTCCTCCTAGTCCTACCCTCACTAGCATGTGGCACAGGAAGTAATCCTGTGATTACAACCCTAGAGGTCCTGCTTTTTAACCTTCTGTCTTACTCCCTCTATTCACTTTGCAGGACCTCATCTCTTTTCCTGCCTCTGTCGTTAGTACCAATATGGACCACGACCTCTGGCTGCTCACCCTCCCCTTTCAGAATGCCCTGCAGCCGCTCTGAGATATATATAGAACATAGAACATAGAACATACAGCACAGAACAGGCCCTTCGGCCCACAATGTTGTGCCGATCCTTTGTCCTCTGTCAAGGACAATTTAATCTATACCCCATCATTCTCCTTTATCCATATACCTATCCAAAAGCCTTTTGAAAGTCCCTAAAGTTTCTGACTCAACAACTTCCCCGGGCAAGGCATTCCATGCCTCGACCACTCTCTGGGTAAAGAACCTTCCCCTGACATCCCCCTTATATCTCCCACCCTTCACCTTAAATTTATGACCCCTTGTAACGCTTTGCTCCACCCGGGGAAAAAGTTTCTGACTGTCTACCCTATCTATTCCCCTGATCATCTTATAAACCTCTATCATGTCACCCCTCATCCTTCTCCTTTCTAATGAGAAGAGGCCTAGAATGTTCAGCCTTTCCTCGTAAGACTTATTCTCCATTCCAGGCAACATCCTGGTAAATCTCCTCTGCACCCTCTCCAAGGCTTCCACATCCTTCCTAAAATGAGGCGACCAGAACTGCACACAGTACTCCAAATGAGGCCTTACCAAGGTCCTGTACAGCTGCATCATCACCTCACGGCTCTTAAATTCAATCCCTCTGCTAATGAACGCTAACACCCCATATGCCTTCTTCACAGCCCTATCCACTTGACTTGCAACTTTCAATGATCTATGCACATAGACCCCAAGGTCTCTCTGCTCCTCCACATGCCCAAGAACCCTACCGTTAACCCAGTATTTTGCATTCATGTTTGTCCTTCCAAAATGGACGACCTCACACTTTTCAGGGTTAAACTCCATCTGCCACTTTTCAGCCCAGCACTGCAACCTATCCAAGTCCCTTTGCAGACGACAATAGCCCTCCTCGGTATCCACAACTCCACCAACCTTTGTATCATCTGCAAATTTACTGACCCACCCTTCGACTTCCTCATCCAAGTCGTTAATAAAAATCACAAACAGGAGAGGACCCAGAACTGATCCCTGCGGCACGCCACTGGTAACTGGGCTCCAGGCTGAGTATTTACCATCTAAGACCACTCTCTGCCTTCTATCAGTTAGCCAATTCTTAATCCAACTGGCCACATTCCCCACTATCCCATGCCTCCTGACTTTCTCCATAAGTCTACCATGGGGGACCTTATCAAATGCCTTACTAAAATCCATGTACACCACATCCACTGGTTTACCCTCATCCACTTGCTTGGTCACCTGCTCAAAGAATTCAATCAGGCTTGTGAGGCAAGACCTACCCCTCACAAAACCGTGCTGACTGTCCCGAATCAAGCAGTGTCTTTCCAGATGCTCAGAAATCCTATCCCTCAGCACCTTTTCCATCAACTTGCCTACCACCGAAGTAAGACTAACTGGCCTGTAATTCCCAGGGTTGTTCCTATTCCCTTTCTTGAACAGGGGCACAACATTCGCCACCCTCCAATCACCTGGTACCACCCCCGTCAGCAGAGAAGATGAAAAGATCATTGCCAGCGGCTCTGCAATTTCATCCCTTGCTTCCCATAACATCCTTGGATATACCCCGTCAGGCCCGGGAGACTTGTCTATCTTCAAGTTATTCAAAAACCCCAACACATCTTCCCTCCTAACGAGCACTTCCTCGAGCTTACCAGTCTGCTTCCCACCGTCCTCTTCAGTAATACACCCCTTCTCATTTGTAAATACCGAAGAGAAGTACTCATTCAAAACCTCACTTATCTCTTCCGGCTCAACACACAGTCTCCCGCTATTGTCCTTGACCGGACCTACGGTCCCCCTAGTCATCCTCATATTTCTGACATACGCGTAAAAGGCCTTGGGGTTTTCTTTTATCCTACCCGCCAAGCATTTTTCATGCCCTCTCTTAGCTCTCCTAATCCCTTTCTTCAGATCCTTCCTGGCCATCTTGTATCCCTCCAGAGCTATGCCTGTGCCCTTTTTCCTCAACTTTATATACGCATCCTTCTTCTTCCTAACAAGACTCTCAACCTCTCTTGTCAACCACGGTTCCCTCACATGACCATCCCTTCCCTGTCTGACAGGGACATGCTTATCAATGGCCCCTACTATCTGCTCCTTGAAAAAGTTCCACATTTCGACCGTGCCCTTCCCTGCCAGCATATGCTCCCAACTTATGCTCCTCAGTTCCTGCCTGACAGCATCATATCTACCCTTCCCCCAATTGTAAACCTTGCCCTGTTGCACATACCTATCCCTCTCCATTACCACAGTGAATGCTACAGAATTGTGATCACTATCTCCAAAGTGCTCGCCCACCAACAGCTCTATCACTTGCCCTGGTTCATTACCTAGTACCAAATCCAATATTGCCTCCCCTCTGGTCGGGCAGTCTACATACTGAGTCAGAAAAGCTTCCTGGACATACTGCACAAACACTACCCCATCCAAACTATTCGATCTAAAGAGTTGCCAATCAATATTTGGGAAGTTGAAATCCCCCATAATTACTACCCTGTGACTTCTGCTCCTTTCCAAAATCTGTTTCCCAATCTGCTCTTCCACCTCCCTGCTGCTATTGGGGGGCCTATAGAAAACTCCCATCAAGGTGACTGCTCCTTTCCTGTTCCTGACCTCAACCCACAGTTGACCCTAGCACCAGGGAGGCAACATACCATCCTGGAGTCTCGTTTGTGGCCACCGAAACGCCTATCTGCACCCCTTACGATAGAATCCCCTATCACTATAGCTCTTCCAACCCTTTTCCTGCCCTGCTGTGCAGCAGAGCCCTCCGTGGTGCCACGAACTTGGCTGTTGCTGCTTTTCCCTTGGAGGTCATCCCCCCAATGGTATCCAAAGCGATGTATCTTTTCTGAGAGGGGGATGGCCACAGGGGACTCCTGCACTACCTGCCTGCGCCTACTACTCCTTCTGGTGGTCACCCATCTCTTTTCTGCCTCTGCAGCCATTACCTGCGGTGTGACCACCTCACTCAACATGCTATCCGCGACGTCCTCAGCATCGCAGATGCTCCACAGTGAATCCACCCACATTTCCAGCTCTGTAATGCAGGTAGTCAGTAGCTGCAGATGGATACACTTCCTGTACATATGGTCATCAGGGATACTGGAAGCGTCCCTGATTTCCCACATGGCGCAGGAAGAGCATATCACGGGGCTGAGCTCTCCTGTCATGACTTACCCTTAGATTAGTTAGTTACTCTCTTAATTTAAAAAAATATTCATTACACTAGGGGCCTTGTTCTACCCACTCCAATCTAAAATCCTTAAAAATAAAACTCTTTAGTAGTACTCACCTTATCACCAGAGGCTTTTTTTCAACAAAAAGAACTTTCCCTTATTTTTTTAAGATATTCTAACAGCTGCTACTCACCAACCAATCGCCTTGCAGCTCTCCTCTGCCGTCACTGTTGGCTTTTTTTTTTCAAAACTCCGGCGCGCTGTAAGAGCTCCTCTCTGCTCCGCTCCCGGAAGGTAAGAGACTGGGCCTCGATCCTCGGGGTCGATTTATAAGCTCAGCACTCGGCGTTCTTGCCACAGGTCCGCTCCTCTCCACTCCCAGAAGGTAAGATTAGGCTTGTATTCGCTAGAGTTTGGAAGAATGAGAGGGGATCTCATAGAAACCTACAAAATTCAAACAGGACTGGACAGACTAAATGCAGTAAGGGGAGGGGAGTCCAGTGCCTGGTGTCACAATCTAAGGATAAGGGGTACGCCATTTAGGACTGCGATGAGGAGGGATTTCTTCACCCAGAGAGTGGTGAACCTGTGGAATTCTCTACCACAGAAAGCAGTTTAGGCCAAATCATTAAATGTTTCTATGGTGGTTGGAAGCGGGTAAGTATGGGACTGTCTGTTGCCTCCCTGGTGCATTGCTCAATGTGCTTGGCCTCCACTGCAAGGGGTTCAACATCCAGTGCTGCCTGCTCATTAGCCTTGTCTACGTCTCCTCTTTGAGGATTGGCGATCAATCATGTCCTCTTCATGCAAAGCCTTCCCCCCCAGTGCTAGATTTTGCAGAGCACAGCAGACCAACACGATGCGTTGTGGTGGTTCAGAGGAGGTTTACTAGATTGATACCTGGAATGAGCAGGTTGTCTTATGAGGAAAGGTTGTACAGACTGGGCTTGTTTTCACTGGAGTTCAGAAGAGTGAGGGGTGATTTGATTGAAGTATATAAGAACCTGAACGGTCTTGACAAGGTGGATGTGGAGAGGATGTTTCCTATTGTGGGTGAGTCCAGAACAAGGGGAGATGGTTTTAAAATTAGGGGGCAACCTTTTAGGACAGAGATGAGGAGAATTGTTTTCTCTCAGAGGGTTGTGCGACTTTGGAATTCTCTGCCTCAGAATGTGGTGGAAGCGGGGTCATTGAATACTTTTAAGCTGGAGGTAGATATTTTCCTGTTAGGGAAAGGAATCAATGATTATTGGGGGTAGATAGGAGTGTGGAATTCGAGACAGAAACAGATCAGCCATGATCTTACTGAATGGCGGAGCAGGCCTGAGGGGCCGAATGGCCTACTTCCGCTCCTAATTCATATGGTCGTATGATGCGTGAGCCCCCTACTGGGGCACACTGCAGGGCTCCACTGGATTGATGCAGGCACCGGAATTTCATCATCAGCATCCCAATGGCCTGCTCGATGTTCGCTCAGGTGGAGCCTCTCCTCCTCTGCAGTGCGAGGGTTCCTCTTGGCATCGGTAGCCATATCTTCAACGGGTAGCCCTTGTCCCCGAGAATCCATGCCTGAAGGTGAGCGGGGGGCCTGAAAAACTGTAGCACCTGGGACCTTCGAAGTATGTAGGCATCGTAGCTGCTTCCCAGGAAGTGGCTACACACCTGCGGGAAACGCTTTTGGTGATTGCAGACCAGTTGAACATTGATGGAATGAAAACCCTTCCTGTTGATGAAGACGGCTGGCTGCTCCATAGGAGCCTTAGTGGCCACATGTGTGCAATCTGTCACACCTTGCACCTGGGGGAATCTAGCAATGGCCCTGAAGCTGATGGCCCTCTTGGCCTGATAGTCATGGTTGGTCCAGTAGTGCGCCATAGTTGCTGGCCCTCTGGAACAGGTCGCCTTCTTGATGCAGGGGTGGGCTGCTGCCTGGGAGACCCCATCATGTCCCCAGTGCATCGTAGAAAGATCCAAATGCGTAAAAGTTTAGTGACACTGTGATCTCCAGGGCCCCTGGCATAGGGTACCCCCAATTTTCATAGGTCACAACTTGTCCTGCAGCATAGCACATAAATCAGTGACAGCCTCCCTGGAGCGGCTCAGTGTTCGCTGACAATGCCGCTTGGACATTTGACGGTAGTGGATTCGAGTCCGGTACACTCTCTGATGCAGGTGGCCCTTTTTGTCATGGCTGTCGCTCTTATTGCGGAGTTTCACGGGCAGATGCATCTGCCTCCTGGTCCTCTCTCCATCGGAGGTGCTGCATCGCGCCATGGGGGTCCACAAAGACAGGGTGTATGAGATCCAGACCAGCTGATCAGTAGGTGGCCAGAGCATTGTCCTTGCAGAGGCAAACTTGCCTTGACATCTTTGCCTTAGCTACTCCGCTCGCCTTACGCACTAATGGCCCTCAGTGTGCACCTTTGCTGAGAGCCAGCCCCGAACTCAGTAGTATGGCCACCCGACCCTCACACCTAAGACCAAGCCCACCCCGTCATAGAGCCATTTACAGCATAAAAAGAGGACATTCAGTGCATCGAATCCATGCCAGCTCTCCACAGAGTAATTTGGTTAGTCCCACTCCCCCACTCAATCTCCGTTGCCCTGCAAGTTTATTTCCTTCAAGTGCCCATTCAATTTTCTTTTGAAATCATTGATTGTCTCCCCTTCCACCACCCTCGTGGGCAATGAGCTCCAGGTCATTATCACATGCTGCGTAAAAAATGTTCTTCCTCGCATTCCCCCTGCAGATTTTGCCCAAAACCTTCAATCAGTGTCCCCTTGTCCTTGTACCATCAGTTAATGAGAACCATTTTTCCTTGTCTAGCTTATCTAAGCTGGTCATAATCTTGTACACCTCTATAAATATCCCCTCAATCTCCTTTGCTCCAGGAAGAACAAACCCAGCGATTCCAACCTAACCTTATAACTAAAATCCCCTATCCTGGAACCTTTCTGGTAAATCTCCACTACACCATCTCAAGGACCCTCATATCCTTCCTAAAGTACGGTGACCAGAACTGGATGCAATACTTTAGTTGGGGCCTAACCAGTGCTGTATAAAGGTTCAGCAATAACTTTCCTGCTTTTGAACTCAATGCCTCTATTTATGAAGTCCAAGAACCCATATGCTTCACTAACCACACACTCAATATGTCCTGCCACCTTCAAAGATGAATGCACATGCACCACCAGGTCTTTCTTTTCCTGCACACTCTTCAGAACTGCGTCATTAAGTCTATATTGCCTCTCCCTATCCCTTATGCCAAAATGCATCACCTCATACTAGTCTGTATTCAATTCCATCTGCCAACTGTCTGCCCATTCTGTTAGCCTATCTATGACCTGTTGCAGGCAGTTTGTATCATCCTCACTGTTTGGGCCTAATAGGCTCCACTCCACCTTACTGCTCACTTTCCATTGACATGCTGGTAGATGATTTTTGGATTCCCTCTTATGTTGACTGCCACCTGAGACCAAGCCCACCCGTGCAGAGTGCACAGCACTACAAGCCGACAATGGCCTCCGCTCTCCACTCTTCCCCTATCCAGTGCTCATCATGGCTACCTTCCCTCGTCACAGTGAGGCCTCGCCTTGATGTCGCCAACTTTCAACAGCTAGGGTTCTGAAGGCACTTGAGGGCCACTAACCTTTCACTTAATTCCAAGCCCCCCATTGAAAGCCTTATAGGTTGGGATCAATTGCATGCTAATGTATTACAATGACTTATTCAGCAATTCAAATTGCAGTCCCATCGTGTCGGGGTGGCGACGCTGCCTTGGAGCTTTCCCACCGCTGACTAAATCCGGAACCAACATCACGACGTCAGATTTCCAGGCGGCGCATCCGACGCTATTCTCCACACCCTGCTCTCCCACCCCCCACACTTCCATTTCCTCTCCAAATGGCCTCACAAAATTCAGCTCTATGAATGTTACCTTAAATAGGATGCATGATAACTTAGCCTTGGCTGTCACCGTCCCACTGATCTGCAGTGGTGTTCTCCAGCTCAGTGGTAGCAGGTGGGCATGAGTGGGAGGATGGTAAGAGGGGACACAGATGTGGGGAGTCATTTCAAAGTGCTTCCACTTTTCACCCATTGCCCCACCTCAGTCAGGACCTCACATACTGCCTCATGTTCCAATGGCCAAGTCTGTCCCTGCAGTGCAACAGATTTTGGCAGGGCCCTCACAGGCTCCAAAACACAGAAATAATCATCCAAGAGCATCACGTCAGTCAAAGCAGGCTGCCTTTACCTGCACTGAAGCCACAGGGTTTTTAATTTAATCCAATCATGGAATGAGAGAGTTGCTGGCTAGGCCAGCATTTATTGCCCCTCCCTAATTGCCCTTGAGAAGGCACCTAGTCATGGTCCGCTATAGTCCATGTGGGGTAGGTACACCCACAGTGCTGTTAGGAAGGGAGTTCCAGGATTTTGATCCAGCGACAGTGAAGGAACGGCAATATAGTTCCAAGTCAGGATGGTGTGTGACTTGGAGGGGAACTTGCAGGTGGTGGTGGTCCAATGCATTTGCTGCCCTTGTCCTTCTAGTTGGTAGAGGTTGCGGGTTTGGAAGGTGCTGTCTAAGGAGCCTTGGTGCGTTGCTGCAGTGCATCTTGTAGATGGTACACACTGCTGCCACTGTGTGTTGGTAATGGAGGGAGTGAACATTTGTGGATAGGGTGCCAATCAAGCAGGCTGCTTTGTCCTGGATGGTGTCAAGCTTCTCGAGTGTTGTTGGAGCTGCACCTATTCAGGAAAGTGGAGAGTTGTGCCTTTTAGATGGTGGACAGGCTTTGGGGAGTCAGGCGGTGAGTTACTCGCCGCAGGATTTCTAATCTCTGATTTGCTCTTGTAGAGACTGTATTTATATGGCTACTCCAATTCAGTTTCTTTTTTTATTTTATTTTATAGATAGAGCATTGAAACAGGCCCTTCTGCCCACCAATTCTGGGCCGATCATCAACCTCCCATTTATACTAATCCTACATTAATCCCATATTCCTACCACATCCCCTCAATTCCCCTACCACCTACCTACACTAGGGGCAATTTACAATCATGTCTCACGAATTTGATTGAGTTTTTCTAGGAGGTGACCAAGAGGATTGACGAGGGCAGGGTGATGGACGTTGTCTACATGGACTTTCTCAAGGCCTTTGACAAGGTCCCGCATAGTAGGCTGGTCCAGAAGGTTCGAACACATGGGATCCAGGGTGAGTTCGCAAATTGGATACAAAATTGGCTTGGTGATAGGAGGCAGAGGGTGGTAGTGGAAGGTTGTTTTTCAGATTGGAGGCCGGTGACCAGTGTAATCCATTGGAACTGTTCCACAGTCTACAAAATTTTGAAAAATGACCAGCAATGCATCTACTATTTCAAGGGCCACTTCCTTAACTACTCTGGGATGTAGATTATCAGGCCCTGGGGATTTATCAGCCTTCAATCCCATCAATTTCCCGAACACCATTTCCCTACTAATACTGATTTCATACAGTCCCTCCTTCTCACCAGACCCTATGTTCCCCAACATTTCTGGGAGGTAATTTGTGTCCTTCTTTGTGAAGACAGAACCAAAGTATGTATTTAATTGATCTGCCATTTCTTTGTTCCCCATTATAAATTCCCCCATTTCTGACTATAAGGGATCCATATTTGTCTTCAGTCATCTTTTTCTCTTCACATATCCATAGAAGGTTTTATAGTAGTTTTTATGTTCTCTGCAAGCTTACTCTCGTACTCTATTTTCCCCTTCTTAATCAATCCCTTTGTCCCCCTTTGCTGAATTCTAAACTGCTCCCAATCCTCATGTTTGCTGCTTGTTCTGGCCATTTTATATTTTTCCTCCTTGGATCTAATACTATCCCGAATTTCTTTTGTAAGCCACGGTTGAGCCACCCTTCCTGTTTTATTTTTGCGCCAGACAGGAATGAACAATTATTGTAATTCATCCATGCACTCTTTAAATGCTAGCCATTGCCTATCCACTGTCAACCCTTTAAGTAACATTCCCCAATCTATCATAGCCAACTCGCGCCTCATACCTTCATAGTTTCCTTTATTTAGATTCAGGACCCTAGTCTCGGAATCAACTCTCTCACTCTCTATCTTAAGGAAGAATTCTATCATGTTCTGGTCGCTCTTCCCCAAGGGACCCCGCACAACAAGATTGTTAACTAATCCTTTCTCGTTACACAATACCCAGTCTAGGATGGCCTGTTCACTAGTTGGTTCCTCAACATATTGGTCCAAAAAACCATCACGTACCCACTCCAGGAATTTCTCCTCTACAGTATCATTGCTAATTTGGTTTGCCCATCACCCATAATTACAGTTGCACCCTTATTGCATGCATCTCTAATTTCTTGTTTAATGCCATCCTCTACATCACCACTGTTGTTTGGGGGTCTATATACAACCCCCACCAACGTTTTCTGCTGCTTGGTGTTTATTAGCTCCATCCATACAGATTCCACATCAGGATTCTCTGCGCTAATATCCTTCCTCACTAATGTATTGATTCCCTCTTTTAATAACAACGCTATTCCACCTCCTTTCCCTTTTTGCCTGTCCTTCCTAAATATTAAATACCCTTGGATGTTCAGTTCCCATCCTTGATCACCCTGCAGCCATGTCTCCGTAATCACAACTCAGTCGTATCCATTTACATCTATTTGCACGGTTAATTCGTCTACCTTATTGCGAATACTGCACGTGTTGAGACACAATGTCTTTAGGCTTGTCTTTTTAACATTCTTAGTCATATTAGAATTATTTCACACTATGGCCCTATTTGTTTCTTGCCCTTGATTTCTATGCCTTCCACATTTTACCTTTTTGTTTCCTGTCTTTCGTTTCTATCCTTGTTTCCTCCTCCTCAGACTCCCCGCTCAGGTTCCCATCCCCCTGCCATTCTAGTTTAAATCCTACCCAACAGCACTAGCAAACGCCTCCGTGAGGACATCGGTTCCGGTCCTGCCTGGGTGTAGCCTGGGTGCTTGTACAGGTCCCACCCTCCCCAGAACCGGCCCCGATGTCCCAGGAATCTAAATCCCTCCTTCCTGCACAATTTCTCCAGCCACGCATTAATCTGGTCGATTCTCCTTTTTTTTAATTCATTCATGGCATGTGGGCGATGCTGGCCAGGCCAGCATTTATTGCCCATCACTAATTGCCCTTGAGAAGGTGGTGGTGAGCTGCCTTCTTGAACCGCTGCAGTCCATTTGGGGTAGGTATACCCACAGTGCTATTAGGAAGGGAGTTCCAGGATTTTGACCCAGCGACAGTGAAGGAACGGCGATATAGTTCCAAGTCAGGATGGTGTGTGACTTGGATGGGAACTTGCAGGTGGTGGTGTTCCCGTGTATTTGCTGCCCTTGTCCTTCTTGTTGGGAGAGGTCGTGGGTTTGGAAGGTGCTGTCTAAGGAGCCTTGGTGCATTGCTGCAGTGCATCTTGTCGATGGTACACACTGCTGCCACTGTGTGTCGGTGGTGGAGGGAGTGAATGTTTGTAGATGGGGTGCCAATCAAGTGGGCTGCTTTGTCCTGGATGGTGTCGAGTGTCATGAGTGTTGTTGGAGCTGCACCCATCCAGGCAAGTGGAGAGAATTCCATCACACTCCTGACTTGTGCCTTGTAGATGGTGGACCGGCTTTGGGGAGTCAGGAGGTGAGTTACTCGCCTCAGAATTCCTAGCCTCTGACCTGCTCTTGCAGCCACAGTATTTATATGGCTACTCTAGTTCAGTTTCTGGTCAATGGTAACCCCTAGGATGTTTATATTGGGGGATTCAGTGATGGTAATGCTGTTGAATGTCAAGGGGAGATGGTTAGATTCTCTCTTGTTGGAGATGGTCATTGCCTGGCACTTGTGTGGCGTGAATGTTATTTGCCACTTATCAGCCCAAGACTGGATATTGTCCAGGTCTTGCTGCATTTCTACACAGACTGCTTCAGAATCCGAGGAGTCACGAATGGTGCTGAACATTGTTCAATCATCCGCGAACATCGTTCTGACCTTATGATTGAAGGAAGGTCATTGATGAAGCAGCTGAAGATGGTTGTGCGTAGGACACTACCCTGAGGAACTCCTGCAGTGATGTCCTGGAGCTCAGATGATTGACCTCCAACAACCACAACCATCTTTCTTTGCGCTAGGTATGACTCCAGCCAGCGGAGGGTTTTCCCCCTGATTCCCATTGACCTTAGTTTTGCTAGGGTTCCTTGATGCCATACTCGGTCAAATGCTGCCTTGATGTCAAGGGCAGTCACTCTAATCTCACCTCTTGAGTTCAGCCCTTTTGTCCAAGTTTGAACCAAGGCTGTAATGAGGTCAGGAACTGAGTGGCCCTGGCGGAACCCAAACTGAGCGTCACTGAGCAGGTTATTGCTAAGCAAGTGCTGCTTGATGACACTGTTGATGACACCTTCCATCACTTTACTGATGATGGAGAGTCGGCTGATGGGGCGGTAATTGGCCGGGTTGGATTTGTCCTGCTTTTTGTGTACATGACATACCTGGGCAATTTTCCACATTGCAGGGTAGATGCCAGTGTTCTAGCTGTACTGGAACAGCTTGGCTGGGGGCACGGCAAATTCTGGGGCACAGGTCTTCAGTACTATTGCCGGAATATTGTCAGGGCCCATAGCTTTTGCAGTATCCAGTGCCTTCAGTCGTTTCTTGATGTCACGCGGAGTGAATCAAATTGGCTGAAGTCTGGCATCTGTGATGCTGGGGACTTTAGGAGGAAGTTCTTCTCCTATTCCTATACTCACTAACATGTGTGGCACAGGAAGTAATCCTGAGATTACTACCTTTGAGGCCCTGCTTTTTAATTTAGCTCCTACCTCCTTAAATTCATCTTGCAGGACCTCATCCCTTTTTCTACATATGTCATTGGTACCGACATGTACCACGACCACTGGCTGTTCACCCTCCCCCTTCAGCAGCCACTCCGAGACATCCTTGACCCTAGCATCAGGGAGGCAACATACCATCCTGGAGTCTTGTTTGCGGCCACAGAAATGCCTGTCTGTTCCCCTTACGATTGAATCCCCTATCACTATAGCCCTGCCACTGTTCTTCCTGCCCTCCTGTGCAGCAGAGCCATCTGTGGTGCCACAAAGTTGGCTGTTGCTGCTTTCCCCTGGAAGGCCACCCCCCCCACAACGGTATTCAAAGCGGTATATCTGTTTGAGAGGGGGATAGCCACAGGGGACTCCTGCACTAACTGCCTTCACCTCCTACTCTGCCTGATGGTCACTCATCCCTTTTCTGCCTGTGCAGCCATTACCTGCGGTGTGACCACCTCACTAAAAGTGCTATCCCCGACATCCTCAGCATCGCGGATGCTGCGCAGCTCCAGCTCCGTAATGCAGGTAGCCAGTCGCAGCAGATGGATACACATTCTGCACACATGGTCGTCAGGGACACTGGAAGCGTCCCTGATTTCCCACATAGCGCAGGAGGAGCATATCATGGGTGCGAGCTCTCCTGCCATAACTTATCTTTAGATTAATTAGTTACTGCCTTTAACTTGGGGCCTTGTTCTAATCCGAACACTACCCACTACAATCTCAAGTCCTTAATAAACTACACTAATTTAAAAAAACACACTTTAGTAGTACTAACCTTATCACTTGAGGTTTTTATTTCAAATATGTTTTTCCTTTTTGTAAGCTATTTAAATTCACGAACAGCTGTTTCTTACCCAACCAATCGCCTTGCAGATTTCCCATGATGTCACTAAGTTTTTTTTTCCTCTTTCAAATCTCAGCGTGTGGAGACACACAGCGACAGAGAGAGAGTCTGCCGCCACTCACAAGGAGGCTGAAGACAAGCTATCATTTTCACATGACTAATGGTGGAGTAGCCCAAATCATACAGAAACTTGTGACAATTTGCAATTTACAGGGTATCTCTTCCTTGCCATAAGTTGCTAGATTATTTACACATTCATGATGGTGTGTGCATTAAACTTGCCCTTATCTTGGCAACAAATTCTGGCCTGATATCCTACTGAACTTAAAGTCCACTTTTGTTGCATTAACTACACACCATTTTTAGTACTAAACAGAAACTTTGGATAAACCAATAATTCAGGATCTAGGAACAAGTTGCTGTTTACATGTAGGTAGCCAACATTAATTCTGAACACCATCTGATGTCAATTAAAATTCTCATGAGCAAATACCTTTACAACTGTAAATTACTGAGCAACATAAAACCTGGTACAGGTCTGCACTATGGCCAGGGAATAAAGAAAGCAAATTCTTTAATACAGAGAGTGAGAGGTATTTTTTACTACGTCCCAATTGTCCTACAAATTTCCAACCAAAATCTATCAGGGTAATGGCCACTGTAAAGTTGATGTCCTCTTCTATTTTTCCCTATTCCCAGAACTTAGAACATTGGACATGAAGTGAAATAGGTATAACATTATCAGTATTCAGTCAGCCACATGCCAGAAGAGTAATCTTATACAACATGCAAATAAAGTTTGCACTCTTCCCACTTAAGAGTTGAATGAACATATAATTTAGCTGCCATTGGTGGCTACAAATGGCACAATTCTTAAAAACTGATTGTTCAGAAATCAAGCCAGACGACATATAATTATATAAAAGCAAAAATTGCAGATGCTGAAAATCTGAGATAAAAAGTGAAAATACTGGAAAGGTTCAGCTGGTCAGCAAGCACCTGTGGAGAGAGAAAAATAGTTAACCTTTCAGGTTGATGACCTTGGCTGAAATTTTATGGGCTCTTTGTCAAGGGGTTGGGAGACGTGAAGGCTGGCAAAATGGTGCAGGAAGGCATTGGGGAGGTACCGACATCTTCTCAATGCCATGCCATTTTGCCAGTGGCGGGAAATTTGGTAGGTTGGCCACTGGTGCTCCACAGCTCACAGAGGAGACCCCTGGCAGCAATGAATTCCCTCACGACAATGGTGCCGCCATTGCTACATGACCACTGTACCCCCAAACTTGCCGATCGCCGGGGCCTGTCTGCCTTGCCCTGGCATCCCCTGACCCCACTTAGCTTTCTTCAAGCATGCCCGGCCACTGACGCACCCTCTTCCTGCAGCTGCCACCTCAGCAATGACCACAACTAGTACTGGCACTGCTGAAGCTGTTGAGCTGCCAGCCTTTTGATTGGTCTGACAGCTCTTGGTGGCTGGTCACCATCCTTAATTGGACAATATACCTCCTCGGGTCCCACCGCCAGCTGAAGTAGGGTGGCCTCCCATTTACGGCTCCAGCAGAGGGGCCTCTGCCGCCTCCACAAAATTCAGCCCCTTGTGTCAGAGCTAGAAGAATTTAGATATGGAACAGGCTTTAAGCAAGTACTGAGACAGGGAAATGCAGGGTGGGGAAGACAGAACAAAAGGGAAGGTCTGCGATAAGGTGGCAGGCCGGAGAGATTAAATGACAAAAGGGATGATAGTGCAAGGCAAAAGACAGTGATAATGGGACAAGAGAAGAAACAAAAGCTGGGTCTTGGGGAGCTGTAAATAGCAACAGCAGAATCATTACCAGCTGCTGAGTCTGAAAAAATGGGATCAGTAGTTATGATCTAAAATTGTTGAACTTAATGTTGCATCTAGAAGGCTGTAAAGTGCTGAATTGAAAGATAAGATGCCGTTCCTCCAGCTCCTTGATATGTAAGTAGACAGGCTTCACAGTTCCAGATATCCAGGGGCACTTTTTTGTAGTTTTACAATTTCATACTCAAATTGATTCATAGTAAAGATCCAGCTGTACAAGTAGATGTGACAAGAAAGATCACAGTACAGGAGTTCAGTGTTGTTGGGGTCGGGTGGGGGGGTGGGGGTGGTGTGGGAGGGACGGTGTACCTGCAGAGAGCCAGGGGAAAGCACAGGCAATTTGGAAATTTAGTGAGAAACATGTTTTTGTTATTTTTTAAACCTTCCTGTCATTCCATCTTGGAAAAGTGCAACAACAGTTCCTTCTGCTCCCAACAGCTTTTCAGAACTCCTCCACCAACACAGAACACAGTGCTTCCACTCACTCTGCGGCAGCAAAAGAAAGTCAGAAGCACCTCACCGGAAAGTTCCACGCTGATGCCTTTAAATAGCACTAGTGGGGGTGGGGTGGGTGATGTGTGGGTTATGCATTCACCAGAGAGTGTTTAAGAAAAGGTGTTAACAAGAACTGTGAGATCCAAAATAGCTGGTCAGGCACCAAATCACTAAGTGATGTCACAATTTGTCCACTCTGCATGCTTCTGCTGCACACATGGTCACTTTTGGCATGGCCTGCAAGGCATGTTATGTCCATGCTCTCCCCCTTACTAACATGGCATTCCTTGCAGCCCATGCGAAATGTGACTGTGTTACAACCTCAGTCGAGACCATGAACTATGAACTCCCAAGACTGATAAAAGAATTATATGACAAGATTTCACGTTTTAAGCCTTTTACTATAACAACTAATCTAACAATCAACATTATCTAAGCAATACTTAGTAGGTAGCGAATGCACTTAAGTTACAGAGAAAGGTATTTCCCATTAACTTATTAATACACTCGAAAACCCCACATCACATTTATACATTACACAGTGTTCTCATTGAAAAGGTATCCTTGCAGTTAAAAGTCCCAAACTGCACCCAGCTGCAACACATTGGATCTCCCAGTGTCCTTTTCAAAGTCAACGTCCTCTTCGCTCACTTCTTCTGAGCACATTCATCTGGA
Organism: Heterodontus francisci; assembly: GCF_036365525.1. Taxonomy (NCBI): domain Eukaryota; kingdom Metazoa; phylum Chordata; class Chondrichthyes; order Heterodontiformes; family Heterodontidae; genus Heterodontus; species Heterodontus francisci. The sequence continues at coordinate 70,645,358 of NC_090371.1, read as the reverse complement.
CTTCTGTTAATAAGCCAATCTCTGGTGACCCCGTGGTCTTTCTCCTCTGTAAAACTCAACTTTCGAACTGGGTTCAACTCATAGCAGCCTTTTGCTGCATCGATGATCTGAGAGAAGCTGTTTCCCAGAAAACAGCCCACTGACCTCTCTCTCTCTCCCTCTTTAGGCTGCACAGTTGACTGCTTACTTCCTTTCTTGCTTTCAGCCTCCAGTCTTAGAAAAGCCTGTTGATTTATCCAGATCAAAAGTCAACAGTCGTTTGCCTTTTACAATTCTCAGCGACCATAAGTCTGACCATAACAAAACCACCTGGGCCTTCCTTTGTTGCCAGGTGTTAAAAATTGCAACTTGAATTTGCATTTTGGAGCAATCTGAGTCTGGGAGAGCAAAACCCATTGTCCTTTAGGTGTTACAACCTTGCACCCTCTTTCAAAAGGGTCTTTGATCTGGGTTCCTTGTTCTCATGGTAACCAGGACCTCTAGCTTGTTTCTGGGCAGATTATTAATGCGGTCACATGTTTACTTTGAATGTCGATTTTATACTGTATTAAAGATCACAGCTTTTAAAACATAAAAATACTACGAAGTCCAGCATTTATACCAACTGGAAGCAGATCAGACATCATTGTCATGTCTTCTGTAGCACAACGGAACCAAATTTTGTGGCCTAGATGTTTTTCTATATTCTCCTTTAGTCGGAATTCCATAATATTTCCTACCATAGAACCATAGATATTAAACTGGATGGTAAAAGGGTAATAAGACAATGGGCAGGGCCAGTTGAGATCAAAAAGGAGACAGGTGGCAGCAGAGGGTATAGCTGAAGTACTAAATGAATTCTTTGCCAAGAAAGGAGATGGTGCCCAAGTCATGGTGAAAGCGGAGGTGGTTGTGACACTGGATGGGCTAAACATTCATAAACAGGAGGTATTAGATAGGCTGGCTGTACTTAAAGTTGATAGGTCACCAGCACTAGATGAGACACATCCAAGGATACTGAGGGAAGTAACGATGGAAATTGCAGAGATACTGGCCACAACCTTCCAATCCTCCTTCAATACAAGGGTTGTGCCAGAGGACTAGAGAATTGCAAATGTTACACTCTTGTTCAAAAAAAGGGTGTATGGATAAACCCAGCAACTACAGGCTGGTCAATTTAACATTTATGGTGGGAAAACTTTAAGGAACAATAATCCAGCATTGTTACACAGTTGACTGAATGACAGGAAACAGAGAACAGTGGTGAATGGTTGTTTTTCGGACTGGAGGAAGGTTTGTAGTGGAGTTCCCCAGGGGTCAGTACCGCTTTTTTGATATATATATTTATATATATTAGTGATTTACATGTGGGTGCACAGGACACAATTTCAAAATTTGCAGATGATACAAAACTTGGAAGTATAGTGAACTGTGAGGAGGATTGTAAAAGGCTCCAAGAGAACAGGCTAGTGGAATGGGCAAATGTGTGGCAGATGCAATTTAACACAGAGAAGTGTGAAGTGATACATTTTGCTAAGAAGAATGAAGAAAGACAATGTTATCTAAAGGGTACTGTTATGATCAGGTGAGGAGGGGTCTCAAGGCTCCCTCTTGCCCTTCCTCTTGTTTGACCACAACGGGTTTTATTCCTCTTTTTAAAACAGTGTTGTGCTGACTACCTCAGTGAATGTTTTACCTTTTACCTTTGTTGTGATCGCAAAGAACCAATCAGAAGGTTTTCTTGAGTTTAAACAAGGAAGAGGTGAGTTTATTGTACTTAGAAAAAACTAAACGCAATCTAGACAAAATAATAAAATTATGCTACACATTCACTCACACATGCATACAAGAATCATACACACAAATAGAGTACAGAGTGACAAAAAATAGTTTGGTTTGGATTAGAATCCAGAACAAGTAAAAATAAAACAATACACAGTCTGTGGGGTTGGATGAGTCCATTGCCTTCCAACTGAAGTTGTGATCTTGAAGTCTTTGGCTGGTAGCGGTGCACTTTGTGGCTGGCCCACCTGGCTCAGGATTTTCTTGCAGTCAGAATTGTAGGTGGCTTTCTTCCCCTGGGGTCTCTGTCTGTAGTAATCTGTATGCTTGGATGGTCCACAGTCACAGATGGTTTTTAAACTTGTGTTGTTATCTGGAGAAAGAGAGAGAGAGACACGCACACAGTCCCACTGGGGCTCTGCCTGGTTAGCACATGAAGCCGGTCTGCTTTGAAGTCTGTTGTGTGTAACAAAACCCCTAGTTTTACACAGCCAGGGGAGATGGTCACAGTGTTCTCTCAATCCCCCTTTGTTTTTAATGAGGTCCAAAGTCTAAAATCCAAAACCTTTCTCAGGTGGTATTGTCTTGTTTATCCTCTGCAGGGATGTCTCCACTCATGAATGCCTCAATGGCTTTGAATGTCCCACTAATGAGGGTGCTATGGTTCAACTACTCAGTTAGCCACAACATTGTTCTGGATGGGCTTCTTGTTAGACATGTGTCTCCAATTCAATGTCCTGGAATGTGACATATTTCAGATGCAAACTGTGGTGGCCATCTTGGCTGCCAGTTTTTTTTTTAAGGTAACTATAGGATCCCAGCTCCTTTTTTAATTGAAAGTTTAATGCAGGTTTCCAACCGATGAATTTAAAAAATCCTCCTGTGGCATAGCAGGTTTTCTTGGCGGTACAATTCTAAAGGGGGTGTAGGAGCCAAGGGACAAAGAGGCACAAATCTTTGAAGGAGGCAGTGCAGGTTGAGAAAATGATTAAAAAGACTTGTGGGATCCTGATCTTTATAAATACAGACTTAGAGTACAAAAGAAAGGAAGTTATGGTGAACCTTTATAAAATACTGGTTCGGCCTCAACTGGAGTATTGTGTTCAATTCTGGGCATCAGAGTTTAGGAAGGTGCAGAAAAGTTTTACAAGAATGGTTCCAGGGATGAGGGACTTCAGTAAGGTAAATAGACTGGAGAAGCTGGGATATTCTACTTAGAGACAAGAATGTTGAGAGGAGGTTTGATAGAGGTGCTCAAAATCATGAAGGGTCTGGACAGAGTGGATACGGAGACATTTTTCTCATTGGTGGAAGAGTCGAAAAGTAGAGGACACAGATATAAAGTGATTGGCAAAAGAGCTAAAGGTGACATGAGGAAAAACTTTTCAGCAATAGGTGGTTACGCTTTGGAATACACTGTCTGGAAGGGTGATAGAGGCAAATTCAATCGTGGCTTTCAAAAGGGAATTGGATATTCACCTGAAAGGAAAAATATTGCAGGGCTACAGGGAGTGGGACTAGCTAAATTGCTCTTTCAGAAAGCAATAGGCTCAATGAGCTAAATGGTCTCCTTCTGTGCTGTAACACCATGCCATGACGTTAGACTCACTGTCCTGCAATTACCTGGTTTATCCCTGCCACCCTTTTGAATTATGGTACCACATTCGCTATCCTCCAGTCCTCTGGCACTCCTCCTGTGGCCAGAGAGGATTTGAAAATTTGTGCTATCTCCTCCCTTGCCTCACATAACAGCCTGGGATACATCTCATCTGGGCCTGGGGATTTATTCACTTTTAAGCCCTCTAAAACAGCTATTACTTCCTCCCTTTCAATGCTAACATGTTCAAGTTCATGTTCAACAACCCCCCTCCCTGATCTCTACACCTACATCGTCCTTCTCCACAGTGAACAAAGATGAAAAGTAATCATTTAAAACCCGACCTATGTCCTCCAGCTCCACACACAGATTGCCACTTTGGTCCCTAATGGGCCCTACTCTTTCCTTGGTTATCCTCTTGCCCTTAATATACTTATAAAACACTTTGGGATTTTCCTTTATCTTGCCCGCCAGTGTTTTTTCATGTCCCCTCTTCGGTCTCCTAATTGCTTTTTTAAGTACCCCCCCCCCACACACACTTCCTATACACCTCGAGTGCCTCTGCTACTTTCAGTGCTCTGAATCTGCCATAAGCCTCCTTTTTTCCCCGATCCAATCCTTTATATCCCTTGACATCCAGGGTTCCCTGGACTTGTTGGTCCTACCCTTCACCTTAACGGGAATATGTTGTCTCTGAAGTTTAGTTACTAGTGGTGTACCGAAAGGATCTGTTTTGGGGCCACTGCTGTTTGTCATTTTTATAAATGACCTGGATGAGGGTGTAGAAGGGTGGGTTAGTAAATTTGCGGATGACACTAAGGTCGGTGGAGTTGTGGATAGTGCCGAAGGATGTTGTAGGTTACAGAGGGACATAGATAGGCTGCAGAGCTGGGCTGAGAGATGGCAAATGGAGTTTAATGCGGAAAAGTGTGAGGTGATTCACTTTGGAAGGAGTAACAGGAATGCAGAGTAATGGGAAGATTCTTGGTAGTGTAGATGAGCAGAGAGATCTTGGTGTCCAGGTACATAAATCCCTGAAAGTTGCCACCCAGGTTAATAGGGCTGTTAAGAAGGCATATGGTGTGTTAGCTTTTATTAGTAGGGGGATCGAGTTTTGGAGCCACGAGGTCATGCTGCAGCTGTACAAAACTCTGGTGCGGACGCAACTGGAGTATTGCGTGCAGTCCTGGTCACCGCATTATAGGAAGGATGTGGAAGATTTGGAAAGGGTGCAGAGGAGATTTACTAGGATGTTGCCTGGTATGGAGGGAAGGTCTTACGAGGAAAGGCTGAGGGACTTGAGGTTGTTTTCGTGAGAGAGAAGGAGGAGGAGAGGTGACTTAATAGAGACATATAAGATAATCAGAGGGTTAGATAGGGTGGATAGTGAGAGTCTTTTTCCTCGGATGGTGATGGCAAACACGAGGGGACATAGCTTTAAGTTAAGGGGTGATAGATATAGGACAGATATTAGAGGTATTTTCTTTACTCAGAGAGTAGTAGGGGCGTGGAACGCCCTGCCTGCAACAGTAGTAGACTGGCCAACTTTAAGGGCATTTAAGTGGTCATTGGATAGACATATGGATGAAAATGGAATAGTGTAGGTCAGATGCTTTCACAGGTCGGCGCAACATCGAGGGCCGAAGGGCCTGTACTGCGCTGTAATGTTCTATGTTCTATGTTCTATGTTCTATGATTCTATGGTCTATAGTTCCCTGGGTATGTTCTATCTCCCTCTTTAACTATAGATATAATGTTGGACATCCACCAGTCCTATGGGCATTACACCTTTTTCTAATAAATTATTAAATATGTGTAATAGTGCCTGCTATCTCTTCCATAAATTCTTTTAAAATGTCTGGATGCTCTGCTGCAGAAAATTATGTTCCAATTAGAATACATCACAGTGAGCTTAGTGGCGGGGATTAGGAGCAGCACAGCCACTGTCCATTTTACGTTCCATCACTCCATAGATGAATCACATTTTTGCATTCAGAATGACCAAAAGAAATGTTTTGGAAAAAGTCAGAATCAGATTTATCGTCATTTTCTTTTAACAGCACTGATCAAAAATAGATCAGCTAACTGTGGATATGAATAAAAGAATATTCTTTTCACTGACTTTTTTGTACAATTGTAAGGAGCCATCAATCGTGTTGCTATACAGTTCAGATTAAATTGTACGAGCGCTTAAATATCAATTTTGTTTTCGTAACATAATTCAGGCTTTCCAAAACTGCTTCTTGTTAGAACCTTTGCAGGGCAGGATTGGGTGAGAATATATTGCACTTTCCAAGTTGGGAGGTGCTTGTGGACTTATCATTTCATTTATGTGTTTGTTTCTGTGGCTGTGATACTCAGTCTATTACTTTCTTACAGCCTGTCACCTTTGATAGATTAATGCAAGTGGCCAAAACAGAAAAAAAAACAAATCTGTCCCCGATGCTGAATGCTGTTTCCCACCAAAACAGCAGCTCGGATATTCTTTTGGATGGGTCCTTTACTATTTTTCTGTGCTTTCACATCTTTTGCAGGGCTTCTCACACGGTTAGAATTTTAATTTTCTAAAGTTTGTTTTCCTAGTGCAGCACACTGGTCAAATTCATCAAATTCTGTCCACTTACAGAAAAAAAATGGCAAAGGATTTGAAATGAAGTTTTTTTTTAATATTGTACAATTTTTGCAGTTCGGTGGTCAACATTACATGCTTCAATATCTCTGTCCAAACTCTTTCTTTGGGATTTGCCAATTGTGAAACTTTTGGATTGCTTTATTGCATTGTTTGATTGTTCAATTGTTGTATGTGGCTCTTTCAACAGAATCTTCCAAACCTATTACCTCTACCACCTAGAAGAATAAGGGCAGTGGGCATATGGGAACAGCACCACCTGCAAGTTCCCCTCCAAGTCACGCACCATCCGGACTTATCACCGTTCCTTGCTGGGTCTTGGAACTTCCCCACTAACAGCACTGTGGGTGAGCCGACACCACATGAATTGCAGCAATTCAAGAAGTCAGCTCATCGCAACCTTCTCATGAGAAATTATGGATAGGCAATAAATGCTGGCTTTGCCTGTGAGTGAATAAAAAATAGTTTCCATTGTGCTTATTCTCCCCATTTCCATCTCTCTTTCCTGGGTATCTTAACCCTGTCATTCAATTTAATGCTTGTTTATAGACAAAAAAAGTCAGTGACAATGAAAGTCAAAGTGCAGTTGATTTTAAAATGACAAATTAAATGATAATTGGTTGCATTCAAAATTAATTATTCATTGGTTAATTTGAATGATCAGATTATTGCAATGGTGCAAACAGATCTGAAGATATATGGTGCAGATGAAGCAAAGACAGGATTTTGAACAGATGGCTGAATGATTTGTGATATATTTACAATCCCCACCTGAAAGAATCCCAGGAATGGATCAATCGCTTTCAGAAATGAAGTAAGATTAGATTTCTCTTAGTTAGAATCTGCAAAATTATTGTCCCGATCAGCAAACACATTTAAGCATGTCACTTAAATGCAGTCAGAGAAGGCACAATTTAATCACACCACTGTCAGGCTATGTGAACCGTTATTTTTCACTCTAAGTGGCAGTGACCTGAAAGCAAGTGTAAATCCAGCAAATTGGCGATTGCCATCGACTGCAGCGGTGGGCTGAACAGTAAGAATGAACGTTTATCGGCACAGGAAAACTTGTTGGCAGAACAGCGCAAATGTCCCAGCAAATTATGGCACAACATAACTCATGGATTAACTCAATTCATAGAGTCATAGAACCGTAACAGGATACAGCATAGAAAGAGACCTTTGACCCCCCTCATGCTTGTGCCAGCTTTTTGAAAGAGCGATCCAATTAGTTCCGTGCCCCAGCTCTTTCCCTGCAGCCCTGCAAATTTTTCCCCTTCAAGAACTTATCTAATTTCCTTTTGAAAATTATTATTGCATCTGCTTCTATCACCCATTCAGGCAGTGTGTTCTAGGTCACAAAAACTCATTGCATAAAACATTTTTCCCTTATATTACCTCTGGTTCTTTTGCCAATTACCTTAAATCTATGTCCTCTTCTTATGACCCTTCAACTAGAAACATCTTCTCCTTATATACGCTATCAAAACCCTTCATGATTTTGAACACTGCTACCAAATCTCCTCTGCTCTAATGAGAATTCCCTCATTATTTTCTGGAACTCACGTTTAAATAATGCATCATTATAATGGTGCAGGTTTACAGCAATCAGGGCCACTACTGGCCTGTGATTACCCCTCCTATTCAGTTTTCCCCCTCCCACCACCTCTCCCCATCCCTCCCAATACAGACTGCCGGCATGGCAGCAGACCCAAATTTTACCTCCGACTTAAGGCGAGCAACCTCTGGAGGTACAATAGGCATCAACAGCTTTTCCATATTTTTTAAATGAGTCCTGAGGTCCAACATTGGGTGAGCCTCAAGCCTTCAGCTTCTGGTGCATGCTTGCAGCACATTGCTTATTTTGGTTCCAAAAACAGACCGACATCAATTGCTACCTGGAAGAACTCTTTGAATCCCTCTTATGAAAAATTTCTGGATCTACTCAATTGATTTTTCTGCTTTGGTATGATGCATGTGTGTGAAAACATGTACACCACATATGCTTTCTTATATCCATGTGTTGGTGGATCGTCAGCTGCAGCAGTTGGTACAGCTGATGATGATGTGCTTGCTGTGCTGGGATCAAAATTGCCAACATGCATAACTAGGCTTGTGTTAGCAGGCTATACTCTGCTGTTACCTGAACGATTTAAATGAAATGAACTTTCATGCACAGTACTCGAAAGCTTACTATTGATACAGGTGGTGCATCTCCATCATTGATCTATGTACTAATACACACACTGTGGGTGGGAACAATCCTGTGTTTGGTGAACATAAGAACATATGAAATAGGAGCAGCAGTAGGTCATATGGCCCCTCAAACCTGCTCCACCATTCATACATCAGAGCTGATCTTTGATCTCAATTCCATTTCCCTGCCTGATCCCCATATTCATCAAATCCTCCAGAGTCCAAAAACCTATCTATCTCAGCCTTGAATATACTCAATGACTGAGCACCCACAACCCTCTGAATCCGAAGAGTCACAACCCTCTGAGTGAAGAGATTCCTCTTCATCTCAATCTTAAATGATTGATCCCTTATCCTGAGACAATGAGGGGAATTTTATGCTGTCTGACGCAGCAGATTTGGCGGGAGGTGCTTTTGCGGATTCCCGAAGGCGGGATATTTCAGAGGAATTAAGTTGGCGGCGGACTTGTGGCGTTCTGGGGTTCCCCCAGTATAGTGGCAGATTGCAGCTTTGCTTTCATTTCACTAACATGAATATTCATTACCCTACGCACAGTTAGAATTTAGTCCTACCTGCCAGATAAAGGGAATGGCGAGCGATATTCCCGTGCAACCTGGTTTACAAATTTTCAATGTGGCTTGCAGCAGTCAGATTTGTTCAGTTGAGTCTCAGGTCTGTGCTTTCTCTCTTTACCTCATCCGCTAAATTAATGCCATCATCGGAATGGATGTTTGTCGCCAGACTCAGCACCAGAAAGGCTGAATCATCTCATGGGATGGTGGCGAAGGCATGGGTAGGGGTAACATGCAGGAGCAGTGGAGGGTAGTCGGGGAGGGTAGTCGGGGAGGGAAGGGTGGGGTTGATTGGATGCAAAGAGGAGCAGGGGAGGGTGGAGTGGAGTGTCCAGATTGTTGATTGGCTGATATTGATGGTGAAGATGCATTTTGTTGGCAGTGGGAGTGGTAGGTAGATTGGATCAGTACTGTGTGAAGATATTTGGCAAGGATCTAAAGGGAGGGATGAGTGCTGTCAACTACGGGTAGCTGTGGGCCAAATTGAGGGTTCCAGCTAGCAGAGGGAATGGTCACTGTCAATGGGGCAAATGTATTCTGTAGCGGGGAAGGTCAAGACTAATGAATGAGTATTCGACAGCTTCATATGGAGGGAGAACAGGATTCGGCAACAATGGTCAGCTCGATGTAAGGAGGTTCAAGGGTAAGAGTCGGCATGTTGATAATTACGGGAGTAGGAATGGGGGAGGGATAGCATGAATACATTGATGATTACACTGTGCATGGTAGTGGGTCAATGGTTACGGAGGGAAGGGTAATAGTAACATTGGGTGAGTAAAGGGTGATGAGTTCAAGCTGAAAGGTTGCAGGAGGAGGTTAGAAGGTGGGGAGACTTGCCCTGAATTTTACTTGCACCATTTTCTCCAACAACAATGGAAACTACGTGGACACTCAAGGAGAGCAAGGAGAGTGGATGGAGGCAAATGACAGTGGGTGTGTCGTCTACTTGGCTGAAAGTTGAAGGCTGATATAAGGGAGCTGTTCATTGCCTTGGTTTCAGCTCATTGGTAACAGAGGGCTGAATCTCCACACTCTGCTTATTTATTGTTCAGAAAAGCCACAGCGACAGGGGTCTCATACACCCAATTTGTCTAGTACCATGGGAAGAAGAGCAAGGCGAGAGACTAAGCAGGGTTCTTTTCCCTCAACTTATGATGTCTGAGCACCAGCAATGGGCAGATCAAGATGGTGAGGATACTCCGATTGACAACATCCAGGAATGTCTTTATCGAAGACGGCACTGGCATGTCATCACATCCTCAGGACAAGGCCAAATTACCTTCAAATGTCAGAGAGGCAATGCCAGAGATACCTAAGGATGTCATGTGAAATGGTCACTTAAATTTGTAAGATCCTGCAGCGTGACCTTCAGCTTGGCTTCGGTAGGAATTCCATGCCAGTTACCCTCAAGGTGACTGCTGCACACAATTTTTTCTACAGTAGTTCCTTCCAGGGATCCATAGGCATCATAGGTGGCATCTCGCTGTCTGCGACCCACAGGTGCATCAAAGTGGTGACCAATGCCCTTTTACGACGTCCCAGTGATTTCATCTACTTACCTGTAGACGAGGACAGCCAGGTCGCAAGGTCTATGGGCTTTGGCGCCATTGCTGGCTTCCCTAGAGTGCAAGGGGTAATTGACTGTGCTCATGTGGCCATGAGAGCTCCTTGGGCCCAGCCTGCTGTCTTTGTGAATCGCAAAGGCTTCCACTCTTGAAACGTGCAACTGGTTTGCGACCACAGGAGAAGAATCATGCATGTTTCCCAGGGAGCTGTCATGACTCCTACATTTTGAGAAACTCCCAGTTTTCCTGCAGTTTTTGAGGAACCAGTCGATGTAGATGGCTGGATCCTGGGTGTCAAGAGTTTACTCCACTTTGTACATGGTTGATGACACCAGTATGTCATCTCCAAAGCGCTGCTGAAGAGAGATACAATGTTGCTCAAGCATCGACTAGAGCCATCATTGAGCATATCATTGGCATGCTGAAAATGTGATTCCATTACCGGTCTGGAGGGGCTCTTTAGTACATGCCACAGAGGGAGTCACAAATGATTATTGTCTGCTGTGCCTTGCACAACCTTGCAATTAGAAACGGCAACATTCTGCAGGCAGAGAAACAGGAGGAACACCAGTCCTCCTCAGATGAGGATGACAATGAAGAGGATGAGGAGGGACCCCTGCTGCCGTCTTAGCGCACACATGCTGGTTGTGGCTTCTTTTATCCTGCAGCAGACAGTGCAGATTTAATGACATGGCAAATGATGCATCACAACCATTGCATACATGCATCAACATCACTTATTCTGCATTGGCTTTCGCATGACACTACCAATCACATAAGCAATGCCAATCTTCATAATGATGAAACATCATTTAGTGTATGGCACCAAGGCTGCTCACTGATTCCACTGCATTCCTTGCGTATTCCCTGCCGTAAAGATATGGAGCCATGGAAGAAAACAATGAAGCAGCTTCGCCAGGACCACTTCCCCTCACTGATCTGAGCACGTCATTGCTGCGTTTGCAGCACTGCACCCATGTTCCACGAGTGACCCCACGGTTCGAGACCTCCATCCAGGCCGCCTTGGTAAAGTGGTAGGGTCTTCACACTCCACCTGCAGGGAAGAGGACCTCCTGTTTTTCCCTGAAGGCCTGCAGGAGAACCTGCAGGGAGGCATCAGTGAACCATGGGGCAGGATGCTGCCTGCTGGCTGCCATTTGATTCACTTTGGCTGTAGGGAAAATAATTGTTCTGAAGTTGTTGGTGACTTTCACAAAATAAGTGAAGCAAAAAACCTTTTGATTTATCTAAACGCTTCAATTTAAATTAGGCTGAAGATACATGAAAGGAAGGCTGCTGATCCTTGAGGCTGCTGATCCTTGAGGCTGCAAGCACAGAATGTTTTATTGCTGTGGTGATCATGGTGCTTGGGGCAGTGACAGTGGGTTCTACCAATGAAAGGCCGTCCCCCCACCCCCCCAATCGCATGATCCCACGTGACCCTGTGCCCATCGTGGCTAATTTACATGCAAAATCGCGTGTGGAATGGGATTTGCGGCGGAAGCGAAAGTTACGACAGCTTCCAGTCCTGCTGTCAGGAATGCCATGGCACTCAAGATTCCCCCTGTGTCTCCTAGTTTTAGACCCTTCAGCCAGGGGAAACAACCTCAGCATCTACCCTGCCAACCCCCCTCACAATCTTATGATCAATGAGATCAGCTCTCGTTCTTCTAAACTCCAGACAGTATAGGCCCAATCTACTCAATCTCTCATGATTGGACAACCCTCTCATCCCAGTAATCAATACAGTGAACTTCCATTGCACCATCTCCAAGGCAAGTATATCCTTCTTTCAGTAAAGAGATCAAAACTACACAGAGTACTCCAAGTGTGGTCTTACCTGCCCTATGCAATTGTAGCAAAACTTCCTTAGCAATCCCCCCTTGCAATAAAAGGCAACCTGTCATGTTCCTTCCTAATTACTTGCTGTACCTGCATGCTAACTTTCTGTGCTTCTTGTACGAGGACACCCAAGTATCTCTGAGCATCAACATTTAAAAGTTTCCCTCATTTTGTGCAGCTCCTATATGCCTGAAGCTGAAAAAGGATAGCTACACCTGCTGCCATTTCTTGAGAAGACAGAGCTAAGAAATGTTAAAACTGAAGTAGAAATAAGTTATCCATAAGCTCTTGGAGCAAAGCACTGTAGCTAATACCAAAAACATCACTCTGCCTGTGGAATCAAATTTACTTCTATAACTGTGAGTATATTTGATCCAAATGTCTTTCATCCGAGTGCTACCCTGAAAAATTCCATCTCTTTATCTCAAGAAGATGTGACTAAAAACAAATAAAATGCAGTCTAAAATTACCATATAAACATTTTTTTTACATCCAATCTCTTTCTTGACTAAAGACTTTAAGCATATATGACAAAAAGACTGACAGTAGTAATATCTTACTATGTAATGTCAGCCAGCCCAAGAGCAATGCATAAAAAGGCCTCATTTTTTGCCATCTCAGGGGATTTTGACACTTCTAATGAAAACCTGATGACTGAGCTTTTCGAGGTGCTTTGCCCATAGTGTAGAGGAGATATGAGAGAGAAATCTAATAATTATGCCATCAGGTTTGACTATATCTGTCAATAAAGAATACAATGAATGTCTGTCTTCCAATTGGTTATTTTTTGAATTTTGTTATTTTGAATTTGTTTCTATCTGTAGCCTGGAGGCTAAGGAAGACCCTAAAACACTAGTGCATTCTATTTGTAATACACTGGTTCATGCCTTTGCATGAACTTCCTCTGTTTACTGTTTTAACAAAGTTGTTTATAATATAAGCCTCATCAAATAGTTCCACCTCCAAGTTCCCTCCAAGTCTCAAACCAACCCAACTTGGAAATAGCATTATTGGAGCATCTTCCCACATGGACTGCAACGCTTCAAGAAGATGGCCCATCACCACCTTCTCGAGGGCAACGAGGGATGGGCAATTAATGTCAGCAGCATTCACATCCCAAGAATTAATTTTAAAAGTAGTGAACATAGGAATTTTACACAATTTTGACCATCATATTACAAATATAAAGCAATATTTCAACCTGTGTAATTATTCTTTTCTTACCATAAGCACGTGTTCTGACCACAGGATATCAAGCAACACCTCAAAATTAGAAAACAATAGGCAAAGATTCCAAATGAGCACAGAACCCCTCAGCTGCCATAGGAAATCATTTAGTTAATCTGAGCACAAGCTGGCCAAGCGCTTCTATCTCCTCTATGAGGGAAACAATACTGAGAATTTCAGCAGTCTGGTAATGCTTCAACAATACTATATTTGACACACAGTACAAAAAGTTTGAAAGCACTGAACACATTAATCTTAATGAATTTGCTAATTGCGGTATGTAAAGCAATTAATTAACATGAATAAAGCCATGTGTCACTATTTATCATCTGCTTTTGAATGCATAAATTATCTTATGCCTCTCTGGCATCTACAACGCTCCTTAGGCCAAAGCTATTAATGGAACAATGTCCTTCACGTCTCCATAAATGAGTTATCCTTTGGCATACATCCCTGAGGTTAGAATCAGTTTTGGTGGAGGACAATGACAGGCATAGGTGAATGCTATGTCTTTGGTTGAGGAGGAGCCAAGACTAACCATCAAAGGTAAGACTGTAGTAGGTTACTAAGCACCAGGGAGGCACTTTACTGTTCTCAGGATTTTCACAGGGACTTCTCTGGGCGGATCAGAAAATTTGGAGCATTTAATAGAAGAAAATTAATGAATAAATTGTAAAGCTAATGAAAATATAATTAACTGTCTTCATTACTTCCTGTGATAGCTAAGAAAAAGGAATCAGAGTCAAAGCGGGTGAAATTGGTCTACACCAGCAACACAAAACGGGCTCATAGTGAATCGGCACTGTGCCAGTTTTAATTTTCCATTGAAAATATTGCCAAGATTTTTGATTTCAAACCAAGAAAAAAGTGAAAGTGAGGCTAGGAAACAGCTCTCCAAAAAGAGTTTGAAAAATCATTCTGTAAACTTAAGTGAAAAATCAGTTGCTGATTCACTACGAGCGTGTTTTGTACTGCTGGCATCGACCATTTTCACTCTAGAATCTTTCAGTACGGAAGCCGTCCATGTCCAATTGCCTTTGAAAAGTTCCTATCGAATCGGAATCCACCATTATTTCAGATATGCATTTTGGGATCTTAACAACCCTCTGAGTGAAAAATTGCTTTGTTCTTTTGCTGATTATTTTAAATCTGTGATTTGAAAATTGTCTCCTCATTTCCCTTCTGATTCTTTTCTCAATTATTTTAAATCGATTATTATGGGCAGGTGGTGAGTTGTGTGGGTAACTTCTCACCTCTCAACTGACCGTAATAGTGCTTTGTTAAAAATGATGTGTTAGTTCCTAAGTGTTTTAGGGTCAAATAAACAGATACATGACAGGCTGTCTCATTAGTTTAAAAAAAGTAGGTTAAATTTTAATTTAAACTGTTAATCCTGAATTGTTCCCAACCTTCACCCATTCACACATTCACACACACATACATACACAAGAATAGATAAATAGAGAAAAAGAAAATAGAATGAAATTAAAGTCCAAAGTGATGTAAAAGTAAGTGGTTCACAGAAACCTGTTGAATCTTCTCAGGAGGAAAGTCTTTTCAAAGGTGCAGGCCTGGATGCTTGTAGTTGTGAACTTGCTGAGGTGTTGTAGATTTCTGGTGGTTAAAACTTCAGTCTGGAGGCAGGAGTCACTTTTTAAGTTCTCTGCTGCAGCAAATTGAAGTATAGGAACAGCAGCAGGGCTTCTTCCTTGTGCTGGACTGATCTTACAGACTTTGGCTGTAACTGGCTTTCAGTGTTCTTTTCTTGACCTTCTCTCTCCCTTCCAAGGGCTACCTTTTTAAGGTAAAAATCCATCACATTTGAGTCTCTGTCAGGTGACACAGGACTGTCTCCCCTCGTGTGACCACACAATGGTCCAGGGAAATGGAAACTGTTGCTACCTTGGTGTCTGAATGAGGGACATTCCGTTACAATGGTACTACTTCATACCCATTCATCTGGGTTTGGGCTATGGAGTCAGTCTATCTTATAGAACCTTTGTTAGTGACATTCCTGTAGGTAGGTTTCACTAATATGAAATGGGCTCCTTTCAAATTGAATGGGTTTCCCTAGAGCTAATTCAGACACAGTTAATGAGTTTTGCCTTTGAAGACAGGCCTGTTAATTGCCAGTATAGGATGGGTCACCTGATAGCTACTCCATTTTGTCTGTTGTACAAATGTGCCCTTTTCTTATGGTTTAGTTAAAAGTTGACTTTTGTTGTCATAATTCCTCCAGTTCATTGTTTATTTCATCACAACTGCGAGATGATCTTTGGTTACTGACCCATTTGCCAGAGAAAACAGTTTCTCCCTATTTGCTGTATCAAATTTTGAACACCCCTATTAGGTCTCCCATTAACCTTCTCTATCTAAGGAGAACAATCCCATTTTCTTCAATCTCTTCACATAAGGGTAAGCCTCTCATCCCTGGTATTATCCCGCCAAACCTCCTGTCTACCTTTTCAAAGGCCTTGACATTTTCCCTAAATCCTGGTGTGCAAAATTGTGCATTATACTCCAATTGAGAAGTAACTAGTGATTTGTAAAAGTTTAGCATAACTTCTTTGTTTGTGTATTCAATGGCTCTATTTAATAAGGCAATGTCCCATATGCTTCCTTAACTACCTTATCAACTTTCCTTATCACCTTCAAAGATTTGTGAAAATGCACCCACAAGTCCCTCTGTTCTTGCACCTCCTCAAAATAGTGTCATTTAGATTATAATGCCTCTCCAGGTTATTCATCCTAAAGAGCATCACTTCACACTTGTTGCATCTACCAAGTGTTTGCCTATTTCCCCAGTCTGTTTATATCCTTCTGAAGTCTGCTGCTATCATCCTCACTATTTACTACATTGTCAAGTTTTTTTTATCATCTGCAAACTTCAAAATTGTATCCCATACCCAAGAACAGCAATGGTCCAATACCAACCTCTGGGGGGACAACTGCATACTTCTCTTCAGTCAGAAAAACATCTGTTCATCAGTACTTGCTGTCATAGGTATCAGCTGTGACTCAGTTGGTAGCGCTCATGCCTCAAGCCCAGAAGACTGTGGGTACAGGTCTCACTCTCGGACTTGAATGTAAAAATCAAGGCTAACACTCCAATGCAGTACTGAGGGAGTGCTGCAACGTTAGAACTGCTGTTGTTTTGATGCAATATTAAACTCAGGCCTTGTCTGCCCTCTCTGGTGGATGTAAAAGATCCCATGGCACTAATTTTGAAGAAAAGCAGGGGAGTTATCCCTGGTGTTCTGGAAAATATTTATCCCTCAATCAACATCACAAATACAGATTAACTGGTCATTATCACATTTGCTGTTTGTAGGAGCTGGCTGTGTGCAAATTGGCTGCTACATTTCAACAGTCACTACATTTTAGAAGTACTTTGTCGGCTGTAAAATGCTTTGAGATGTCCAGTGGTAGTGGAAGGTGCTTAACCAATTACATATCACCATCCCATGTGTTTCTATTTTCTGAATATGTCCACATATACATCCACCGCAC
Source organism: Heterodontus francisci (assembly GCF_036365525.1). NCBI lineage: Eukaryota > Metazoa > Chordata > Chondrichthyes > Heterodontiformes > Heterodontidae > Heterodontus > Heterodontus francisci. The sequence goes on along the minus strand of NC_090371.1, from coordinate 70,628,458 downwards.
TACATTCATCAATCCTCTCTGTTACTTTATTAAAGAACTCAATCAGGTTAGCCAGACATTATTTCCCTATAACAATTACGTGCTGGCTGTCCCCTATTAACTGCTACCTCTCCAAATGAGAATTAATTTTGACCTTGACATGCTTGAATGGATACATCATGATACATTTTTTTAAAAAGTCATGTATGTTTGATAAAAAATCTGGCACCATTATAATCTTCCACAGATAGCAATCTAGGAATTAGTATTGGAGGAAAGGGAAATTCAGCTAGTGAAAAAGTAAGCTGGATTTCCACACAGAGGCCTTCAGAGGACCAGACACTTTGAATGGCAAAACTGTTTTCTCCCACTCCCCACAACCCCCACCACTTATCCCCTCACAACTAACCCACCACATGTTTCCTTACCAGTAGTATAGTGGTTATGTTACTGGACTAGTAATCCAGAGTTCTAGACTAATAGGTTCAAATTCCACCATGGTAGCTGGGAAAATTAAATTCAGTTAATTACAATAAATTTGGAATTTAAAAAAAATCAATAATGGTGACAATCTACCTACTGGGTTGTCAAAACAAATTCACTATCTAATTCACTAATTCACTAATGCCTCCTTGGGAAGGAATTCTGCTGTTCTCACATGGTCTGGCCTATGTGTAACTACAGATCCAGGGCAATGTGGTTAACCCTTAACGCCCCTCTGAGATGACCAAGGAAGTCACTTAGTTGCCAGGAAGATAGCTCATCACCACTTTCTCTAGGGTGGGTAATGCAACATGCTATGAATGAATAAAAATAAATCTTTCAGATATAAGTTATACGTAGATAAGAAACTCATGTTTCAGGAATGGGAAAACCTTCATCATGTAGTTCCTACTATCAATAAGGCAGTGAAATAGCAATTGATGGCTAATATTGACTGCCAGCTCAAGTTAACAAAGCACTTTAGGCAGGTAGGAGATTTTGCAGAAAATTGTAAGATGCTAATCAATATCACAGTAGAAAATGGGCAATCAGGACTAATCAAATGGGAGGGCAAAAATGCCACCATTTTTAAGCAGGAAATCAGGTGAAAATGTTTAATAAACTAAAAGAAACAGATTACTCATAATTGGCAGAATGTTAGAATTCATTCATAATCTGAAAGTGAAAGAACCCTTAGGATCTAACCATCAGTCAAATGTTAGATTTGGTTTTGAAATAAACTCTGGCTTTTAGGGAGGATTGAGTGGCAAGTGAACAAAATAAAACAACAGAAGAAAAAGGCAATTATTTTCAGACTACATTAAATAACATGAAATAGAGGTAAAGTATATCCTGATAAGGAAATAAATAAATGAAAAGACTATCAAGACCAAAACTGTGGGCAATAAGTGGCAGTTCAAGTTACTTGGGTGCAATTCCGTGTTAATATTAGAGCACCATTCTGAAAAGGCACACCGGATATGAAAATAGAACAAGAAATGTTTGAAGTACACGGCAGGTTCATCACTTTCAGAAATAGAAAAGAGAGGTGAACACTTTGGATGAGTATCCTTCATCAGATCTGATTATAGGGGCTCTGCCTAAAGAGCTCAGTAAGATAAAGGTAGCGGGGAGCAAGAGAGAAAGGCTAAGAGGATGGATATATTAACTACTATTGCAGAAAAGCAGATAATGGTTTCAATAGCCTGAAAAACAGGAGTTAAAATGCTGGAAAGAGCTGAAAAATGGTAAATGATATCAGATCACTCAGTTCAGCCAAAAAAGCATTGAAGAACAAAACATTATTTTGTGTTTTAATGTGAGAACATGGTATTTGTGCATGAAAGTTTAGTAATTTTGTTTGTTATTAATTCTGCACCTCATAATTGTTTTTATGATGAAAGGGGGTAATTTTAACTCCTGTGGGTGGGTGGGAAGTTAAAATTCAAAAAATTTGAAACAGGACCCGAACCCACTTAAGACTACCAGGAGGCAGGTCAATCATTGAAACCTTTTAAGGAGCTTGCATGGCTCTATTTTAACCACATTTCTCTTTTTCACCACAGTTAGTCCAGTTTCCCGGACCTCGGGAAACCCAGCAGGTAAAAGGTAAAAAGGATCCATTAGGTAAGCGCCTTCATTACACTGCTGGTAGGCCAGGAGCAGCACTGTGTTTCCTTCAGGTCTAACAAGCAAACCAGTAAACCCCCTCCCACCTCCATAATCTCTCACTGACACCCCAATTCATCACCCCATCCATTGCTGATCTCCAAATGCTCTCTGATCTCTCTGAAACTCCCCCATCTCTTTCCTAAATCTCCAACCTCCCTCTGATCTTTCCCCCATTCCCCTCAATCTTCAATCAATTGCGATCACCATGGACCCTCCCAACAATGGTCAACGACCCCAGCAATCTCTAATCCCCAAAATGCACTAAACCTATTTGCTCCTGGGCTGTGGCCTCTTCTGGAGTGCTCTCTACCATATAGGGAGTCAAGTTTGTCAATCAGGATGGCTTTTGGGCAGGGCACCTATTCAAAGAAATACACACATACCATGGAGTTAAAACTCCACAAAAGTCCAGGAAAACCCAACCATAAATCCTCTCCCTGCTTTGAAACCAGCCCTAGTAAATATCGAGGCCAATATGTCTAATGCACATTAAGGCACATATCAGATCCTGAATTACAATTGTGAAAATTATCCATGTTTTTATTGTGTATAGATGATGGAGTAAGCCAGCAAAGATTCAGAAAGTAACAAAACTAGAATTTGTTGCCTATGCCCTAGGACTGGACTTTCTTGTTCTGCACAATTTTCAACCTTCAAGGGCTTGCGTGTTTTAACATGTTATTTCAGCTATTTGCATAGAGGCAACAACACCAACAGCAACAACTTATATTAATATGGTGCCTTTAACATAAGAGCACAAGAACATAAAAAATAGGAGCAGGAATAGGCCATTCAGCCCTTTGAGCCTGCTCTGTCTGCTATTCAATGAGATCATGGCTGATCTTCTACTTCAACACCATTTTCATGCACTATCCACATATCCCTTGATGATTTTAATATGTAGAAATCTATCGATCTCTGCCTTGAACATACTCAACGACTGAGCCTCCACAGTCCTCTGGGGTAGAGAATTCCAAAGATTCACCACTCTCTGAGTACAGAAATCCCTCCTTATCTCAGTCCTAAATGGTCTGCCCTTATTCTGAGACTGTGTCCCTTGGTTCAAGACCCAAGGTAAACACCCTTCATGCATCAACCCTGTCAAGCCCTGTAAGAATTTTGTATGTTTGAATGAGATCACCTCTCATTCTTCTAAACTCCAGAGAATAAAGGCCCAGACTATTTAATCTTTTGTCATAGAACAATCCCTCCATTCCAGGAATTAGTTTGTGAACCTCCATTGCACTCCCTCTATGGCAAGACCAAAACTGCACACAATACTACAGGTGTGGTCTCACCAAGGGTCTATATAGCAAAATAAAATGTGCCAAGGTGCTTCACAGGAGCATTCTAAAACAAAATATGACACCAAGCCACATAAGGAAGTATTAGATCAGATGACCAAAAGCTTGTCAAAGAGGTAGGTTTTAAGGAGTGTCTTAAAGGAAGAAAGCGAGGTGGAGGGGCAGAGTGGTGTCAGGAGGGTATACCAGAGTACATGAAGACAAGTGACTGGCAAGGGATTAACAGCCACTTTCCAGTTCCTGTGCTATGATGTGCATTTTCCTGCTGATGTCCTATTCTTCACATTAGCTATCTACCTTTTCAAGCATACACTGCGATGAAGTCAATTAATTGGTTATTCATGTTTTCTGGATTCCATCTCAAAATTCAGCTACCTGTTTCAAGGAAACTATAACAGTAGTCAAAGTGTGGAAGTCCACACATCTCCGATGACTAACCCAGGCCCTCTGTTTCCTTAGCCTCGATTCTCATACTCCATCCTTGCCCCTCACCTCCAATCTCTGATCCCTGGCCTCCATTTCTCAGACATTGACCTCAATCCCTCTTCCTCTGGCCCTGCGTACTCTTGTCCCCAATTCATAGACCCATAATCCCCATCTCAGCATTTTCTGGCTCCCCTGATCTCCAAACTGACCCCTGGACCCACTTACCTGAAGATTGCTGCGATGCTATCAATGGCCCGCCATATAAATGCAAGTCTTATTTTCTTTTTCACCACTTTGATTCTGTGACTGTATTCCAGAGTAATGGGCATGACTGAGTTTCTGGGCCGTATTGTCTGTGCAAGGGATACAGAGGAGATTCACCAGAGTGAAAGTGGACTAAAAGTGTTAAATGAGGACAGGGTGCACAAACTTGATTTTTATTTCCTTGAGTTCAGAAGGTTGAGGGATGATCTTCAAGATGATAAAAGGACTCAGTAGGGTAGATAGAAGGAAACTATTTCCTCTGATAGGGGATATTGAGAATAAGGGGACTTAATCTTAAGAAAGACACACGTGTGGATTATCAGCCATCATTTCAAAAATGGCCTGAGATATCAGAACTATGAAGGAATTCAACTGGGGATGTGTCTATACTAGGTCTCCACTTCATAGCTGCCAGATGTTTTCCAACAATTCTGGTCCTTCCACATGCACAAGTGACTCATCCTATGTTCCTTCAACTGTACTTATTTCTGAACTGGTGCTTGCCTGAAGTCTTGCTGGTGACACAGGGTGCAGCTTGTTGCCCTGAGCAACTGGCTTACTCTTCCCAGGATTGAAACTTGTTGCTGGAAAAAGAAAATGCTGCACAATTAACGCATGTGCTTCATAACTCATATTGTTACAAAACAGACACATTTTTTTGTTTAATAATGCATTTTAATCACCTCTAAAACTCATATCTATCAGCACAGTTAAGAAAGTGTGACTTTACGAATCAACTAGAGGAACCTCCTCACTTCCTCCAACTTGGGCATTGCCTTGGCACCCCCACCACTTCCTCCAAAGGATTCATGCTCTATGCTCTCCGGTATAACCTCCTCAATTTGGCTACAAAAGTTTTACTGTCAGTGTCTTTGCCTAGTGTGCTGTCTTCATAAGAACATAAGAAACAGGAGCAGGGGTAGGCCATTCATCTACTCGAGCCTGCTCCGCCATTCAATAAGAACATGGCTGATCTGATTGTGGCCTTAACTCCACTTTTCTGTCTGCCCCCCCCATAACCCTTGACTCCCTTGTAGATCAAAAATCTGTCTAACTCAGGCCAAATATATTCAATGACCCGGCCTCCAGTGCTCTCTGAGGAAAAGAATACCAAAGATTAACAACCTTCTGAGAGGAGAAATTCCTCCTCATTTTTGTCTTATAAGAGGAGACCTCTTATTTTGAAACTGTGTACCCTAGTTCAAGATTCCCCTACAAGGGGAATCATTGTCTCAACATAAATCCTGTCAAGCCCCCTCAGAGTCTTATATGTTTCAATAAGATCACCACTCATTCTTCTAAATGCCAATGAGTATAGGCCCAACCTGATCAACCTTTCTTCATAAGACAACCCCTTCATCCCAGGACTCAGCCTAGTGAACCTTCTCTGAACTCCTTCCAATGCAATAATATTCCTCATTAAGTAAGGAGACCAAAACTGTGCACAGTACTCTAGGTGCAGTTTCACCAATACCCTGTACAGTTGTAGCAAAACGTCCCTACTTTTATACTCCATCCCCCATTTAATAAAGACCATTTGCCTTCCTAGTTACTTGCTGTACATGGATGCTAACTTTTTGTGATTCATGTACAAGGATACCCAGATCCCTCTGTACTGCAGCATTATGCAGTCTCCCGCCATGTAAATAATATTACTTTTCTGTACTTCCCGCCAAAGTGGACAACCTCACTTTTTCCCACATTATACTCCATTTGCCAAATTTTTGCCCACTCACTTAACCTATCTATATCTCTTTGCAGACACTTTGTGTCTTCCTCACAACTTGCTATCCTTCCTATTGTTGTATCGACAGCAAATTTGGCTACAATACTCTCTGTCCCTTCATCCAACTCATTAATATAGATCGTAAATAGTTGAAGCCCGAGCACTGACCCCTGTGGCACTCCAATAGTTACCAACTATTTGTTTGCCAACCTGAAAATGCCCCATTTAACTCAACTCTCTGTTTCCTGTTAGTTAGCCAATCCTCTATCCATTCTGATAAGAACATAGGAGCAGGAGTAGGCCACTCGGCCCCTCAAACCCATTCAACAAGATCATGGCTAATCTGATTGTAACCTCAACTCCACATGCCCACCTAACCCTAATAACCTTGATCCCCTTGCTTATTAAGAATCCATCTACCTCTGCCTTTCCTCCCACAGCCAAAGACTTGCAGGTTGATAGGTAAATTGGCTATTGTAAATTGCCCCTAGTGTAGGTGGGTGGTGGGAGAATTGAGGGAATTTGGGGATGTGGTAGGTAAATGGGATTAATGTAGGATTAGTGTAAATGGGTGGTTGATGGTCAGCACAGACTCGGTGGGCCGAAGGGCCTGTTTCAGTGCTGTATTTCTCTATGACTCTGCTTCCACTGTCTTTTGAGGAAGAGCGTTCCAAAGATTCACGACGCTCTGAGAGAAAAATATTCTCCTTATCTCTGTCTTAAATGGGTGACCCCTTATTTTTAAACAGTGACCCCATAGTTCTCGATTCTCCCACAAGAGGAAACATCCTTTCCACATCCACCCTGTCAAGACCCTACAGGATCTTGTAAGTTTCAGTCAAGTCACCTCTTACTCTTCTAAACTGCAGTGGATACAAGCCTAGCCTGTCCAACCTTTCCTCATAAGCTACCCGCCCATTCCAGGTATTAGTTTGGTAAACCTTTACTGAACTGCTTCCAATGAATTTACATTTTTCCTTAAATAAGGAGACCAATATTGTCCATAATACTCCAGATATGGTCTCAACAAAGCCCTGTGTAACTGAAGCATAATGTCCCTACTTTTCTATTCAATTTCCCTCACAATAAACAATAACATTCTATTAGCTTTCCTAATTATTTGCTGTACCTGCATGATAATCTTTTGCGATTCATGCACTAGGACACCCAGATCCCTCTGCATCTCATAGCTCTGCAATCTCTCACCATTTAGATAATATCCTTCTTTTATATTCTTCCAGCCAAAATGAACAATTTCCCATTTTCCCATTTTATACTCCATTTGCCAGATCTTTGCCCACTCACTTGACCTATCTATATCCCTTTGTAATCTCCTTATGTCCTCTTCATAACTTACTTTCCTACCTATCTTTGTGTCATTAGCAAATTTAGCAAACACACATCCAAGTCATTTATATAAATTGTAAAAAGTTGAGGTCCCAGCACAGATCTCTGTGGCACACCACTTGTTACATCTTGCCAACCAGAAAATGGCCCATTTATGCCTACTCTCTGTTTCCTGTTAGCTAGCCAATCTTCTATCAAAGCTAATATGTTATTCTCCCTACACCATGAGCTTTTATTTTCTGCAATAACCTTTAATATGTCACCTTATCAAATGCCTTCTGGAAATCTAAGTACAGTACATCCACTGGTTCCCCTTTGTTTACAGCACATATTACTTCTTCAAAAAACTCCAATGATTTCCCTTTCACAAAACCATGTTGACCCTGCCGGATTACCTTGGATTTTTCTATGTGCCCTGATATAACATCTTTAAAAATAGCTTATAACATTTTTCCCTATGACAGATGTTAACCTAACTGACCTGTAGTTGCCTGCTTTCTGTCTCTCTCCCTTTTTGAATAAAGGATTTACATTCACTATTTTCCAATCTAATGCAATCTTCCCCAAATCTAGGGCATTTTGGAAAATTAAAACCAACCCATCAACTGTCTCCTAGCCACTTCTTTTAAGACCCTAGGATGAAGTCCATTAGGACCCAAGCTCCAATAATTTACTATGTACCACTTTCCTGGTGATTGTAATTTTCCAGTTAACTTTCCCCATCTCTGTTATGTCGCAGTGTCTGCAGCTCGGCCTCCAGTGCATAAACTCTGAGCCGAAGTTCCTCAAGCCACAGGCACTTACTGCAGATGTGGTTGCTGTGGATCACACTGGTGTCCATGAGCTTCCACATTCTACAGCTGTAACACATCACTTGCTTTGTCATCTTTATTGTGTTTTAAATAACTGTTTACTTATTTACTAAGTTAATGATTTAGTTAATAGCTTTCCACACCGGCACTTACAACGGCAGTTAAACTTTGGGAATACAATAAACGTTACTGCTTAAAAATAAAACAGAACAGTAGGCTCACCAGCTTCTTACTTCCCTTCTGCTATTGTGCTTTAATTAATTATGAAGTAGTTACATAAATTTTAATTTTTGTTTTTTTCCTCTAATTTCCAACTATTAACACATGCATCCAAACAGTAGTGTACTAACCTAGCTATTTACAGGTACTCCCTAACAGCAGTTACTCACCAACCAATCATCTTACAGCTTTCTTGCGATGTCACTGTTCGAATTTTTTTCAAACTCCGTCAGCATGCACCGACTCCTGAAGCTGTTTAGCTGCTCCCTCGCAGGTCTGACTCCAATCCTCTCCTGAAGGTAAGTGCAGGTCCTGAGCCTGGTGCTGTATTTATCTGATCCTTCTGTTTAACTGCTCCCTCTCAGGTCCTACTCCACTCCTCTCTCGAAGGTAATATATTGCCCCCAACACTATGAGCTCTTATTTATTTATTTATTTATTTAGAGATACAGCACTGAAACAGGCCCTTCGGCCCACCGAGTCTGTGCCGACCAACAACCACCCATTTATGCTAACCCTACAGTAATCCCATATTCCCTACCTACACTAGGGGCAATTTATAACAGCCAATTTACCTATCACCTGCAAGTCTTTGGGTGTGGGAGGAAACCGGAGCACCTGGAGAAAACCCACGCAGACACAGGGAGAACTTGCAAACTCCGCACAGGCAGTACCCAGAATCGAACCCGGGTCCCTGGAGCTGTGAGGCTGCGGTGCTAACCACTGCGTCACTGTGCCGCCCCTGCACCACTGTGCCGCCCCTTATCCCTTTTTCCACCCTGCTTCTTACATCCTCAATAAATTTGTCAAACATGATTTCCCTTTCGTTAAATTATATTGACTCTGCCTGATTGCTTTATGGTATTCTCAATATCCTGCTACTATTTCAGTATTGCTGATAAAAGAGACATGCTGTTGAAACTTTCCATCTTGTATTCATCAGGACAGATGCAAGAATGCCAAATTTCAAAGGGAGTAACAATTTATACTGCATGAGGAAAGGGTGCTAATTGATTGGTCAAGGCATTGCCATTGAGAATGCACCTGGAAATTGTCCCCATGCTTTTGTTTAATTCAAAAAAGGCACAACCCTTGAACATGTTCCTTTTGCCTGCAGAGGACAAATCCATGTGTATAAATATATATAGCTTCCAGCAAGCGTAAATGAGCTACATTGTGAGCCCAATTGATAATCTTAAATTAGTTGTTAATGTAATTCTTAGCACAGTCAGGGTTGTTCAGTATGTGCTGTCCAATCATGGAATCACATCTAACATTAGGCATTGTATTCTGAGTTTTGCAAATACGGGCTGGTTGCGTACGTTTAGTATTCTGCCTATTGTGCACAGCTGAAAGGACGTGCTGTTTGATACGATCCGTCAGTCGTTGGGATGTATGGCTTATGTACCTGGCATCTCACCAACTCTGGAATTCATAGACCACATTACTCATTTGTGCAAGTAGGCCGAACGCCTTTTTGGCTTGACGGCAGCATTTTGTTAGTGGAAAATGCCACTTGTGTTGCTACTGCATCGTAGCAGTGTGAAATGGCAAGTTTCACTTGTTGCTAAAATTTTTGAGGTACCTTACTCTTCCAGGGTAATCTGAGGTGGACTGGGCACTTCAAGTTCTGTACTACCAAGTGACAATTTACTACTACTTCCTTAATAATCAATTCTAGTATTTTCCCAATGACAGACGTTAAACTTACTGGCCTATAGTTTCCCACTTTCTGTTGCCCCTCCACCCCCCCCACCCCACACCACCCCCACCCCCTTTCTTGAATAGAGGTGTTACATTTGCAGTTTTCCAATCCGCTGGGACTGCTACCGTTTTCTGCAAGGAGAATATTATGTGCAAAATGAATAGACATTCCTAGTGAGAAATTTAATCCTCAGCAAATTGTGTAGGACCTTCTGCATGACTTCAATGAATCTAAATGACTTCAATGAGTGTAAATGACTTGACATCTGAAATTTGTGCCCGGAGTGAGTTGCTATTGTCATTTGTCTGCATGAAAAATTATAATCTATTTCACCTGCATCTTGTAGCTTTCCTTTATGTGGCCTGCTCTAATACCTCTCAACAACCTTCATTAGTTCCCTTTGTGTTACAATTCCAGCAGGTCACTGCATAGTTCTGGGTTAACTGTACACTTGTAATGTTACTCAAGCAAACATGTTTTCACGTCATGCTCTCCAGCACATAATCTAAGATTTAATTTAGTACTAAGGGAGTGCTTGATTGTTAATGGTTCCATCTGTCAGATAAGGTATGAAACCAGTGAGTATGAATGATCCCAAGGCACTACTTGAAGAAGAGTAGGATATTGTCCAGACCAACATTCCTTCTTCAAACACAACCACCAGAGGGGTCCCTTTTAGAAGGGTTGTAACTCTGGCCTGTCTGACTTATGCCTCAAATTCCAGATCCCTATTCCATAAATGTTTGCCTCACAAAGATTAGAGTTTCCAAACCATCAAGTCTGGAGGTCACAAAGTATGGGTTAAGGTTTCAGCCTCCGGGTGTGTGGAGGGCGGGCATAAGCGGGTGATGCTGCACAAATGGAAATAAGAAGGCTTGGTGGCCAACAGAATAACAGTGACTGTACTTTAAATATCATTTACTCAATATGAAATAGTTTGGGATATCCTGAAAGACATGATTATGTGACATGTGAATGCAATTTTTATCTTTCTTTAAATAAGTTTAAAATGAAAGGGAATGCCGTGAAATGTTGAAGTCTGAAGTTGCTGATATTTAAAATGAATGGAAAAACAGCATTTTTCTATTTGCAAATGCACACATCAAAACACCCTGCACAAGACTATCGAAACAACAGGACTCAATAAAAGAATGTCATTTAGTCATTGGACATTTCAGAAACTGATACAAGTAAACACATGAGAGCAAGCAGTTAAGATACTGCAGGATGCAGTTGTCAATATTTGGAAATTAAGTTGAAAAACTGTTCGGGGCAAAGAGGAAAGAGACAAATGAGAGTACGACTGGACTTGTGATCTCATCCAGAATTGGGTGGAATTACAGAAGAAGTGTTGGGAAACTAAGATGGTAAGCCTTGCTATTGCCTTCTGGCCCACCATCAAGCTATTGTTACCAGCACTGTCACTGATCTTCCCTCCATGGCTTCCAACCTCATAGTCCCCCAACCCCAAACAGCTTCTACCTCCTTCCCAAGATCTAATTGAGAATGAGCAGAGGCCACACAGAGCAGGACAAGCTACTGGAAGAGGGAAGATAGTGGGAGAAAGGCTGTCAGCAAGAGGCCATATTGACCCAGAGTGGTCAGGGAGCAATTCTCCAACTGAACCTCAGTGAGGAACAATGTGTGAAATTGTTGTGTTATGCTGTGTTTCCTTAAGCTTTCATGAAATGATAACCGTAGGCTTTACATTCGGATTCAACACAAACACTCTTTATTGTCTTACTTATCTACATTTCATGATCTCAGGACCAGGTCTTTTCCTCATTGGTATGTGTGTGTTCTCTCTGTAAACCATAGTCCTGTTCTATCTTTGTCCTTTTCCAAAACTACCCTAAATCTACCTGAATTCTGATCACTTCTACCAAAGTACTCCCCAACTAATATCCCTTCCGCCTGCCCAGCTTCATTCCCCAAAACGAAGTCCAAAACCGTCCCCTCGCTTGTTGGGTTTGCTACTTACAGGCTCAAAAGGTTCTCCTGAATGCATTTTAAGAATTCTGTGTTTTCCACATTAATTCTATCCCAGTTAATATTCAGGTAGTTGAAATCCTCCACTATTACTGTTTTAATGGACAGGATTTTATTTTGGCAGTGGGGGTCCCAGCAATGGATTGGAAAGGGGGGGGGGGGCGTGGGGTGGCAACCCCACTTTGGCCATTTGTCGGACCTCTGTCCGAATACCATGGTGGACAGGCAATTAACTGCCTGCCATCAGGGATGCTGTTCCCTTTAAGGGACAAGATCCCACCCCAAGAGCTGCTGGCCAATCAGAGGACTAGCAGCTCAGCCAGTGGGAGCAGTGGCCACTACTGGTACTGCAGGAAGCCCAGAGCAGCAGCCAGGGAGTTGCCCCAGAATTAATGTATGGGGTCGGGGTCATGGGGGCCAATCAGCCAGCCCCCCTTGAGAGAAAGGGGTCATTAGTGAGAGTAGAAGGTGTTTTTCCAGCAGAGGTGGCCCTCTGTGGGAGGCCCCACCCTGAGCCCACAGGGAGGCCGCCAGCTTTTACTGGGCAGCCTCCCTGTGTGGCAGAGGGCCCTATACCCACATAAAATATGATCAGTAGTGGGAAGAGGCCCTTAAGTGGCCCTTAATTCATCACCTTCAGAGATCTGTGAACATGTAGTCCATGGTCCCTCTGTTCCTCTTCACTTTGCAGTATCCTACCATTTATTGTGTAATCCCTTGCCTTGTTAGCCTTCCCCAAATGCATTCCTCACACTTCTCCAGATTGAACTCCACTTAACGTCCTCGGTCTTCCCCTCTCCTAGTAAAATTCCATGGTATCATGAAGGTGACAGGCACGCCACCCCTTGCTTTCCCTCACCACTTTATGCACCTCCCACCACCACCTCCCAGCCTGTCCAGAGAGGGCTGTAAAATCCAGTCCATTGTTTTGCACTTCTCAGAGATTTGCCTACATATTTGCTCTTGTATTTCCCTCTGACTGTTTGGGGGGTCTATAGTGCACTCTCAGTAGCATGATTGTCCCTTTTTTGTTCTTCAGTCCAACCCAAATGGCCTTATTGATGAACCTTGTACCATATCATTCCTCATCACAGTAATAATTGCTTTTAATCAACATTGCGACCCCCCCCCACCCCCCGCCGTCATTTTTAATCCCCCTCTCTACCTCATCTGAAAACCCTGCAACCAGGAATGTTGAGCTACCATTCCTGCCCTTCCTTCAGCCATGTCTCAGTAAGAGTTATGGGCTGAAATTTATGGTGCCACCACCATAATTGGCTGCAGATGTAAACAATGGCGGTCCGCCCGCGTATGCCGCATGTCGCAGAGCCGCTGGGATATTGCGCGCGGCGGCTCATTTAAATAGCCGGGGCGGACTGCCCACCCCAATGATGTGGAGGGGGTGGTCTGCCTCTCCCCGGCAATGGCGTCAGCAGCCTTTGTGCAAACGCTGATGCCATTTATAAAGGGCTTCGAAGCCTAACATTCAATTTAATTATTTAAAGATACAGGGCTGAATTTCATCCACATAGTCCTCGCGTTATTCCCCGCAGGAGCTCATTTAAATGGATGGGGCAGAGCGGCCGCTCCTGATGACGTAGAGGGGGCAGCTGCCACATGCCCGACAATGGCGTCTGGCGCCACCGTACAGGTGCCGGCGCCATTTTATAAAGGGCTTCAAGCCCTTAGAATTGATTTTAATTTTTGAATTGAGTGTAAAAAGTGAAATTAATGCTGGAGGTCCTTTCCCGCGCACCCCCCACCACCCCCCCACAATGTTTGTTTTCAGGGCAATATGAACAACATGAACTTTATTCCCAACCCCAACTTTCTCCCACCCAACCCCTTCACTTTTGGCCTTCAACCCCTTAGAATACTTAGAATATTGCGTGCAATTCTGGTCGCCACACTACCAGAAAGACGTGGAGGCATTGGAGAGGGTACAGAAGAGGTTTACCAGGATGTTGTCTGGTCTGGAGGGCATTAGCTATGAGGAGAGTTTGGATAACCTCGGATTGTTTTCACTGGAACGACGGAGGTGGAGGGGCGACATGATAGAGGTTTACAAAGTTATGAGCGGCATGGACAGAGTGGATAGTCAGAAGCACTTTCCCAGGGTGGAAGAGTCAGTTACTAGGGGACATAGGTTTAAGATGAGAGGGGCAAAGTTTTGAGGGGATGTGCGAGGCAAGTTCTTTACAAAGAGGGTGGTGAGTGCCTGGAACTTGCTGTCGGGGGAGGTGGTGGAAGAAGGTACGATAGCGACATTTAAGAGGCATCTTGACAAATACATGAATAGGATGGGAATAGAGGGATACAGTCCCTGGAGGTGCAGAAGGTTTTAGTTTAGGCAGGCATCACGATCGGCGCAGGCTTGGAGGGCCGAATGGCCTGTTCCTGTGCTGTACTGTTCTTTGTTCTTTGTTCCCACCATCCCCACAACCAATAGGAATAGTTTTCGCTGAGCTCCCCTCCCCGTCCTGATAGTTTTATTCCTCCCCCTCTCCCCACCAGTGTCTCGCTTCGAAACTCCAACGGAGTTAAAGTCTTGTATGTTAATCTGTGCTCTCAGCTCAACTGCCGTATTCCCTAAACGTCTTGCATTGAGCAGTGTCCCTGCCATTTTGTTTGCACCCTCCCCCCCTCCTTCCCGCCTCTGCACCCACCTCCAAAGGCAGAGCAAAATTCTGCCCATGGTTGCAAGGTAACCAAGATTGAGAAATCTATATTCCAGGGTACACAACATCTCAAAAAGACAGACAGAATGGAAAAGGAGAAAGAGTAGCATTCATAGTAATGGATGACATAAGGACAGTAGTGAGAAAGGACCTTGGTTCAGAAGATCAAGAAATAGGATCAGCATAGGTGGAGATTAGGAATAAAAAGAGTCAGAAAACATTGGTGACAGTAGTTTATAGATCCCCAGTGGCAATCATGTCATTATTCAGAACATTGAGCAAGAAATAATGGGAGCTTGTAACAAATGCAATGTAATATTTATGGGGGACTTTAATCTTCAAATAGACTGGACAAATCAAATTGGCAAAGCTAATCTGGAATATGAATTTGTAGAATTCTTTCACAACAATTTTCTGGAACAAAAGTTGTGCAACCAACTAGGGATAAAGCTATTTAAGAGTCTTTAAGAAAAGACTCCCGTGCAATATTATTATATTTACTTGGTCAACAAGTTGGCATAAAAATCTACTCCACCTAAAAAAAAAATATACTAGTGCCATTCAAGTTTCGCTTGGTCTCATAAAACAATCTCCAGTATAAATCGCAAATGTGGTTTGTTTCTTTAGGCTGCTCATCTATCATCTCTTTTGGCAAATGAATGTCAGTATTCCTAATTATATGGTTAAACCACTCTAACCTCAACCTGTGAAAGAAGATGTAGATTAATTTATATCATGTTTTGTACTTGACATTTGCATTGATAGCTCTGACACTCCACTTAATCCAATACATAGCCTTGACATTGACAGTCCAATGAAAGCTATTTAGTGTCCTGCAAATGATTGCTTGTTTAAGAACTTACAATGATAGGTAAAAATAAATCTTAAAATATTTTAGCTTGAAAATGACTTTGTATTTCTTTAAGCATGCCATTTTTTACATCCATATGAAAACCGTGACTATTCACATTCAATCACTTTGGAATGAGAATCTTATCAGAATGTGGCGGTGTAAGTGCAACACAAAGTTCTGCAGTGGAGATGCAAAGATCAGATGAAAAATTACCTTGGACAATGATGCCAGTAAATGAGGCTGAAGCGAATAATATCTTATGCAATTCTTAATTTCTGACCACCAATAAGACTAAGTTAGCAAGTTAATGACTTAAATAGTAAAAAGCAATGTTCAGATTGGTACAGCTGCCATTGTGATGGGTGCCTATTGAAATGTCTTGACTATAATGTAATTCTGTTAACTTTGGCTCAGTGGTTCGCTCTGACCTCTGTGTTAGAAGGCTGCAGACTCGAGCCCCACTGTAGGACTTCTGCATATAATCTACGCTGATATATCAATGCTGCACTGAAGGAATGCTGCATTGTCAAAGGTGTTGCATTTCAGATAAGACATTAAATGGAGGCTCTGTCTGTCCACTCAGTTGTCTGTATTTGAAGCCCATTTCCCCTTGTGTCCTGCTCAATATTTATCCCTCAACCAAAATAGATTCATTGGTCATTTGTCTCATTGGTGTTTATGGGACCTTGCTACATGCAAATTGGCTGTCATAGTAAGCTACACTTCAAAAGTAATTCATTGGCTGTAAAGCACTTTGGGATATCTTGAGGGCATCAAAAACGCTATATAAATGCAAATTCTTTCTTGCTGTATGATAGTTAGAATTGAATTCCTAGTCATGATTGATATCATTTGATGTGGTGGTTTTCTTGTGCTTGATCATTTATTTTTACATCAGATAATACCAAAAACTGCATATGCATAAATCATAAATATCAAGTTTTCCTGTTGTATGTTTTGACCATTTGACAATTGAAACTATTGAATTCGATATCATCTGACATTGAATATTCGTATCCAATGCGTATGAATCTGAGATCTTTATCTCTGTTTTTCTATGCTAGATAGGAATGTATCAAACATTGAAGGGCATGACTTTCAGGCACATTTCTAAATACATTGTGCTTAAGACATGCTAGCACAAAGGGCCTAACATTTCTCAGCTTGTTGAAAAAAGGCTTTTTTTTGTATTGTGACTGTTACTGAAATCTACCAAGGATGAGTTTCTGCAATTCTGGGTTGAACTGCAAAGAATTCATATGAAGATTTCAATCCTTTTACTGAGATAGTTTATCTCAATAAAGGTGTGTAGGAGTTATA
This sequence comes from Heterodontus francisci, assembly GCF_036365525.1. Lineage (NCBI taxonomy): Eukaryota > Metazoa > Chordata > Chondrichthyes > Heterodontiformes > Heterodontidae > Heterodontus > Heterodontus francisci. The sequence goes on along the minus strand of NC_090371.1, from coordinate 70,611,682 downwards.
ATTTTGCCCTCAACAATCCTGAGCATGACAGAAAAAAATCAACAGGGTTTCCAGTTCTGCTGAAGATGCACATGTGTAGATCTCAGGTGTAGCCAGGAATGACCTTGGCTATGCTATTCACCACCACCAACCACCCCACCCTGCCCAAAAAAGATCTTTATCTTGGAAAAGCTAATTATGTATATGAAGAACAACCATTTAGATGAGGTAATAGAGGATCCTTGTGAAATGGTGTACCACCATGATTTGCTGCCAAGAAGGGTGCAAAAATGAAAGGGGAGAAAAAAAGCTACATAATAATAACAACAAAAAGTGGCATTTGTATAGTGGCTTTACAATAGAAGATTGTCCTAAGGAGCTTCACAGAGGTGCAATCAAAAAAAATAGAACAGTCCAAGGTTAGGACTATATTTTCCACTTGCTGGAAAAGAAGTTAGATATCCATTTTGATGGACTTTTACAACATGTTAACAAAGTGCTGTGATTTTTAATTATTTCACTTTTTTTATTCGTTCATGGGATGTGGGCAATGCTAGTCGGGCCAGCATTTATTGCCCATCCCTAATTGCCCTTAAGAAGAAGATGGTGAGCTGCCTTCTTGAACTGCTGCAGTCCTTGGGACGTAGGTACATCCACAGTGCTGTTAGGAAGGGATTTACAGGATTTTGACCCCCGTGACAGTGAAGGAATGTCAATATAGTTCCAAGTCAGGATGGTGTATGGCTTGGAGGGGAACTTGCAGGAGGTGGTGTTCCCATGCATCTGCTGCCCTTGTCCTTCTAGGTGGTAGAAGTTGCAGGTTTGGAAGGTGCTGTCAAAAGAGCCTTGGTGCATTGCTGCAGTGCATCTTGTAGATGGTACACACTGCTGCCACTGTGCGTTGGTGGTGGAGAAAGTGAATGTTGAAGGTGGTGGATTGGGTACCAATCAAGCAGGCTGCTTTGTCCTGGATGGTGTCAAGCTTCTTGAGTGTTGTTGGAGCTGCATTCATCCAGGCAAGTGGAGAGTATTCCATCACACTCCTGACTCGTGCCTTGCAGATGGTGGACAGGCATTAGGGAATCAGGATGTGAGTTACTTGCCACAGAATTCCTAGCCTCTGACATGCTCTTGTCACCACAGTATTTATGTGGCTGGTCAGTTCAGTTTCTGGTCAATGGTAACTCTCAGAACGTTGTTAGTGGGGGATTCAGCAATGGTTATGCCATTGAACATCAAGGGAAGATGGTTAGATTCTCTGTTATTGGAAATGGTCATTGCCTGGCACTTGTGTGGTGCAAATGTTACTTGCCACTTATCAGCCCAAGCCTGGATGTTGTTCAGATCTTGCTGCATCTGGACACGAGCTGCTTCAGTATCTGATGAGTCACGAATGGTGCTGAACATTGTTCAATCATCAGCGAACATCCCTCCCTTGGACCCTATGATGGAGGGAAGGTCATTGAGGAAGCAGTTGAAGATGGTTGGGTACCTTGAAGAATTCCTGCAGTGATGTCCTGGGACTGAAATGATTGACCCCCAACAACCACAGTACAAAGGAAGATGATTATGTATAACTCCAACCAGTGGAGAGTTTTCCCCCGATTCCCATTGACTCCAGTTTTGCTCGGGCTCCTTGATGCCATACTCAGTCAAATGCTATCATGATGTCAAGGGAAGTCACTGTCACCTCACATCTGGAGTTCAGCTCTTTTGTCCATGTTTGGACTGAGGCTGTAATGAGGTCAGGAGCTGAGTGGCCCCGGCGGAACCCAAACTGAGCATCACTGCGCAGGTTATTGATGAGTAAGTGCCACTTGATAACACTGTCGAGGACACCTTCCATCACTTTGCTGATGATCGATAGCAGATTAGATGATGCGGTAATTGGCTGTGTTGGATTTATCTGGCTTTCTGTGGACTGGACATACCTGGGAGATTTTCCACATTGCGGGATAGATGCCAGTGTTGTAGCTGGCCCTTATATTATTTTGTGGGTATGAACTTTCAAACACTTAATGCTTCCATCTTATAGTCCTTGCTGCTATTTTAATGGAAGCATTAACCCATTTACTTTACACAGGCCTCCATTGAAATACCCACAAGTATTTTAGACCATATTCTATGGTGTAATTTCAGGGTCAGTGCTAAAATAAAAATATAAAAAAAGACATGAAAATATAGGTCTTTTTTTTGTGAGAACAATGCAGATTACAGGGAAATAAAAGTGTCCAAAGTTCTGATAGGATGGATTGGGGAAAATAGAAGCACTCTGTTTTCAATATTTGAGGGATCAGGAATGAAGGGCAAAAGATACAATATTAAATGTAAGTAATATACAACAGAAGGCAGGAGAAACTTCTTTATTCAGGAAACTTGTGAGGCTGTGTAATACGCTTCCAGAGTTAGTGGTTGAGGCTGAACCTATGTCAACGTTCAACATTAGATTAGATAGGTGCATGAAGGAATAGGGTGGCTAAATGCGATTAGATCTATTGACTTACATGGAGAGTAAAGGCCAACAGGAACTGGTTGACCAAATTGCTTCTTTCCGCCCTGTACGTCTATGTGTTTCTACACCACATGAACTGCGGTGGTTCAAGAAGGCAGCTCACCACCACCTCCTAAAGGGCAATTAGGACGGGCAATAAATGCTGGTCTTACCAGTTATGCTCACATCCCATGAATAAATTTAAAAATGTAGGTCAGTGGGGATGGGAGGGAGGGTGAAGTCTGTGTTTTCTCACATGCTGTAAAGGTGGTCACTTAGAGGATGAGACGAGGGAATTAATAATGGGAAACAAGGTGCCACACAAAAGGTTACGACACAAGATTAGAGCTCATGGTGTTGGGGGTAATATTTTAGCATGGATAGAGGATTGGCTAACTAACAGGAAACAGAGAGTCGGAATAAATGGGGCATTTTCAGGTTGGCAGTTTGTGACTAGTGGACTGCCACAGGGATCAGTGCTGGGGCCTCAACTATTTACGATCTATATTCATGACTTGGATGAAGGGACAGAGTATTGTAGCCAAATTTGCTGACGATACAAAGATAGGTGGGAAAGCAAGTTGTGAGGAGGACACAAGGGGTCTGCAAAGGGATATAGATAGGTTAAGTGAGTGGGCAAAAATTTGGCAGATGGAGTATAATGCAGGAAAATGTGAGATTGTTCACTTGGGCAGGAAGAATAGAAAAGCGGAATATTATTTACAAGGAGCGAGATTGCAGAAAATTGCAGTACAGAGGGATCTGGGTGTCCTTGTACATGAATCACAAAATGTTAGCAAGCAGGTACAGCAAGTAGTTAGGAAGTTAAGTGGAATGTTGGCATTTATTACAAGGGGGATGGAGTATATAAGTAAGGAAATTCTTGCAACAAATGTACAGGGCATTGGTGAGACATAAAATAAAACATTGATAAAAATTGATTAAAACCCTAATTAACTAATTAATAAGTAGAGTAACTAAACCAGAGGGAGGAGATTACTGTATTTAGTTAGCATTTAATATTTATAGTAGGAATCTAGCTCTAGGGACCATATAGTTAATTATAACAATTTAGTAAGGATTTAATAAGTATTTATTTATTTTAAATTAACTTATTAATTAGTGCTAGAAATGTCAGTTAGCGGGGTAAAGTGCTTCACCTGTGAGATGTGGGAGGTCTGTGACGCTTCCAGCGTTCTGGACGACTACATCTGCAGGAAGTGTACCCAGTTGCAGCTCCTCACAGACCACATGGATCGGTTGGAGTGGCAACTGGATGCACTTAGGAGCATGCAGGTGGCAGAAAGCGTCATAGACAGGAGTTTTAGAGAAGTGGTTACACCCAAGGTGCAGGCAGATAGATGGGTGACTGCTAGAAGGGGCAGGCAGTCAGTGCAGGAATCCCCTGTGGCTACCCCCCTCTCTAACAAGTATACCGTTTTGGATACTGTTGGGGGAGATGGCCTATCAGGGGAAAACAGCAGCAGCCAGAGCAGTGGCACCACAGCTGACACTGTTGTTCAGCAGGGAGGGACAAAGCGCAGAAGAGCAATATTTATAGGGGACTCTATAGTCAGGGGCACAGATAGGCGCTTCTGTGGATGTGAAAGAGACTCCAGGATGGTATATTGCCTCCCTGGTGCCAGGGTCAAGGATGTCTGAAGGGGGAGGGTGAACAGCTAGAGGTTGTGGTACACATTGGTACCAATGACATAGGCAGGAAGAGTGATGAGGTCCTGCACGGGGAGTTTAGGGAGTTAGGTAGAAAGTTAAAAGACAGGACATCTAGGGTTGTAATCTTGGGATTACTCCCTGTGCCACGTGCCAGTGAAGCTAGAAATAGGAAGATAGTGCAGCTAAACACGTGGCTGAACAGCTGGTGTAGAAGGGAGACTTTCAGATATCTGGACCATTGGGATCTCTTCAGGGACAGATGGGACCTGTACAAGAAGGACGGGTTGCATCTAAACTGGAGGGGCACAAATATCCTGGCTGCGAGGTTTGCTAGCGTCACTCGGGAGGGTTTAAACTAGTGTGGCAGGGGCGTGGGAACCAGAGCAGTCGGACAGCAAGTGAAATAAATGAGGGGGAACTAGTAAATAAGGCCAGTAAGACTAAGAGGAAGAGCAGGCAGGGAGATGTTGCAGAGCACAGTGGGACTGGTGGTCTGAAGTGCATTTGTTTCAATGCGAGAAGTATAACAGGTAAGGCAGATGAATTTAGAGCTTGGATTAGTACTTGGAACTTTGATGTTGCTATTACAGAGACTTGGTTGAGGGAAGGACAGGATTGGAAGCTAAATGTTCCAGGATTTAGAAGCTTCAGGCGGGATAGAGGAGGATGTAAAAGGGGTGGGGGAGTTGCATTACTGGTTAAGGAGAATATCACAGCTGTACTGTGGGAGGACACCTCGGAGGGGTCATGCAGTGAGGCAATATGGGTGGAGCTCAGGAATAGGAAGGGTGCAGTCACGATGTTGGGGGCTTTCTACAGGCCTCCCAACAGCCAGCGGGAGGTAGAGGAGCAGATAGGTAGACAGATTTTGGAAAGATGTGAAGGTAACAGGGTTGTAGTGGTGGGTGATTTTAACTTCCCCTATATTGACTGGGACTCACTTCGTGCTAGGGGCTTGGATGGGGCAGAATTTGTAAGGAGGGCTTCTTGAAACAATATGTAGATAGTCCAACTAGGGATGGGGCCATACTGGACCTGGTATTGGGAATGAACCCCGTCAAGGGGTCGAAGTCTCAGTAGAGGAGCATTTCGGGAACAGTGATCATAATTCCATAAGTTTTAAGGTACTTGTGGATAAGGATAAGAGTAGTCCTCGGGTGAAGGTGGTAAATTGGGCAAAGGCTAATTATAACAATATTAGGCAGGAACTGAAGAATTTAGATTGGGGGCGGCTGTTTGAGGGTAAATCAACATCTGACGTCTTTCAAACGTCAGTTGATTAGAATCCAGGACCAGCATGTTTCTGTGAGGAAGAAGGATAAGTTTGGCAAATTTCGGGAACCTTGGATAACGCGAGATATAGTCAAAAAGAAAAAGGAAGCATTCGTAAGGACTGGAAGGCTAGGAACAGAGGAATTCCTTGAGGAATATAAAGACAGTAGGAAGGAATTTAAGCAAGGAGTCAGGAGGGCTAAAAGGGGTCATGAACTCCTAGAACTTGGGGGCACAGTTTCAAAATAAGGGATCTCCCATTTAAGGCAGAAATGAGGAGGAATTTCTTCTCCCAGAGAGACATTAATCTTTGGAATTCTCTTCCCCAGGGACAAGTGGAGGCTGGGTCATCGAATATATTCAAGTCTGAGTTAGATTTTTGATCTACAAGGGAGTGGAGGGTTATGGGGGGCAGGCAAGAAAGTGGAGTTAAGGCCACAATCAGATCAGGCATGATCTTATTGAATGGTGGAGCAGGCTCGAAAAGCCAAATGGCCTACTCCTGCTCCTATTTCTTATGATCGTACAGCATATGTCTTTTGGCATTGACAGGTTCCTCTGGAACCAGGGGTCCAATCCTAACCCCTGTTGTGGGGGTGTGGAGTGGGTGGTGTTATGGGGGGGTGTGGTGCGTGGCGAAAACAATCCCTGTCCACGGTTTCTGACTAACTTTCAGCCATCCTTCGGGAACAGAATATTGGTACCCAAAAGTGGCTCTCATTGCATTTGGTTTATGCCTGTAAATCGAGTGCAACAAGGTCCAATTTCTAACTCCTTATCTGTGTTGATCCTTTCTAGCAACTTGCCTATTACCAAAGTCAAGCCAGTGAGCCGGTAATTTTTTGGTTCTGACTTATTGCCCTTTTAATATATTGTTACTATGTGATCCTCACTCCAGTCCAAGGGAACGATCCCAAACCCCAACAAGCTGTTTTATACATATTAACAAGTGGCTTACAGACATCAGGCTGTATTTCTTTGAGCACAATCTGTGAATGTCTTCAGGGCCAGCAGTCAAATTCATTTAAAATAATTCATTCCAGCCAGGACGGTATCTGCATCCACTTTAACGCATTCTATTTTAGCATCAATCCGACTATTGGCAACCCAGTAACACCTTCAATAGTTAAGACTGAGACAAAATAGCCAATTAAAACCTCCACCTGAATCTGAGGATAATTCTTCAGTGGCCTTGTATAGTCCTTCTTATTAATAATACAGCTGAAAAATACCTCGTTCTTACTGCCACACCTATCCATGATCTTCCCAAATGTCCTTTATGCTGTTCTGATACCAGTTTTTGGTGCCTTCAACTGAGATCAATACCTTGCCCGTTTTCCTGAGAATTTCTGTAAGCTTGTAAAAATATTTCTGAGGTTGAAGATACATGAATATAAAGTGAAGAATTTCTTTTTATTCTACTCAAGAATAAAGGATTGGCTGGATGCAGCACATAGAGGATCGCAGGCCTATTATGGTGCCAGACAGATTTTCTATCCAATTCAAGCAGTAATAGAGAATCAAACAGGCACCAATAAGCATGTGAGGCTCCCTCCCTAACTTACTTTTTTGTGATGCTCCTGTGTGTTAGCTTGGCTCAATGGTAATATTCTTGGTCTGCCAGTTAGAAGGTTGCAGGGTTTAAGTTTCCTGGCAGTACCTGAGCACAATACAACCCCATCAGCATCTCTCATATCCTCAAAGCAAAATTAAAAGAATTATTGCAACATAATCTCTGAAAATATTACTTCAATTTGAAAAGTTAAATTCCATTATGTGTAAAGATACAAATTCCCCTTCTATATAATCTACTTAATATGGGATCACATTTACCCATAAAAAGTTTAATCACTATCCCTTTTTGTCTTTAATTGATTTGTTATTATATGAATGGTCGTTTGGGTAATTAGGATTTTCTCAAATAAAAACAGAAAATGCTGGAAACACTCAGCAGGTCTGGCAGCATCTGTGGAGAGAGAAACAGATATCAGGTTGATGACCTTTCATTAGAATTCTTTTGCTTTTGTATCAGGCTTTTCTCAATCTTGGTTAAACCTTCCCACATAAAGCACTGTGCATTCCAAAACTGGATTATCAGCCTTCCCAAGTTTATAATGGATAACTGGCTGCATAGCTGTTTGAAAACATTATTATAGGATTATTGTTATTGGTGGATTGTAGAGATGGCAATGCCACTGAACATCAAGGAGTGATGATTAGATTCTCTTGTTGGAGATGGCCATTGCCTAGCAATTGTGTGGTGCAAATGTTACTTGCCACTTATCTGCCCAAGTCTGAATGTTGCCCCTGTTAAAATATAGGAAAGAATGACTGTTCATAGTTTTTAAGTCAATGATAATAGATATGCTCTGTAAAACGGAAAGGGATAATTTTGAAAGCAACACATTTCAATTTATTCAGCCTGGATTTCCAGCTTTTAGGAAATGCAAGGGATGTGGCTTTGAATTTGTCTTATTATTTTCAAAACACACATTGAATCTATGGGGTGGATTTTAACTTGGAACTTGTTTCCAATGGAAATCTGCTTTGGTGCATTAATCTCCCACCCACCAGAGGCAGCAAGAGGTCACAGTGTAATTAACTGACGGACCTCATTTAAATGTCATCATTCCTCTTGCCTCTCATTTCAGGTGGGAAGAGGACGCAAAGCAGTTACAGGCCAGGATGATTGGGCAACCGTTGATTTCCCGCTGACTTTCATATAAGTGCTGAGGTTTTTGTTTGGGAGGGTTTCAAGGGAGAGCAGGGAAAGAGATCAGTTAGTGGAGGCCGAAAGTTTTCTTATGGGGACTGCAGAAACATTCCTGCTCCTCCTAGCCCCACAAAGGAAATTATTTCATTTACTTGATGGGCCCCTTCATTCTTTCCACCAACTGCTTACTTGCTTCAGCCAGGTGAGACAGCCTTAGCTGTGGGTCTAGTTGAAATTCTACTGGGCTTCTATTGATATAATAGTACTCTGATTTGCATCAATTCACATGGTTCCCACCTGCTGTCGGTAGGTGACTCCTCAGCCTGCAAAATCCTGTTTGTTAACTTTGGAAATGACAGGAGCTGGTCATGTTTCAAGCGGCTAAGTAACCTGCTTGTTTATAACTGCCACCCACCCGTTTCCACATTAATGTTTCTGGACTTACATTGCAGTGAAATAGAGTTTTTCACAGGCTGAGCTTACAATTTGATAGAAACACAGAAGCCTTTACGAAATTAATGGCTGATTGGCACTGAATTTACCACCTAATATAATTAAGGAGTGTAACAGAGGGCTTTTTCTTCCACATCAATGCTAACATTATGTCATAATGTTATTCCTGGTTCTAATAAATGACCAAATATGGAACAGTTGGAATCGTTTTAACCACACACTCCTGATGGGCACTGAAAAGGCCCTCAACTACTTACCCACCAGAAAGCCACCCGGATCCTGATTTTAAAGGATGCTTTTGGACAGCTAGCTCGATTGCCCATCAGTAGCTGGTGAGGTTCCAGTTCACATATGCTAATCAGGTTCCAATGATGTCATCAGGTCTGACAGTGAGTTTAATTTCAACCTGAGTAGGAACTTAGCCCTGCTTTCCCACCAGGTGAAGGCCAGTGTAAGTAGGATCGGGAAGCTAGCATGGCCCTTCAAGGTAAATTCTTTCCTTTCCTTTGGGGGATCAAGAAGAGCTGGAGTGCTTTTCCAGGACCTACAAGGAAAGTTTCAGCCTCCCTTTCCCCTGATACTTGCCCTTCCCTTTCCCTATCACAAGAATTACATAGGATGTACAGCACAGAAATAGGTTATTTGGCATTTATGTTCCATTTGAGCCTCCTCTTGTTTTTGCTCAAATAACTATCAGCATAACCTTCTATCCCCTTCTCCCTCATATCCTTATCTAGCTTCCCCTTAAAAGCATCTATACCATCTGTCTTAATCATTCCCTGTGGAAGCGAGTTATACATCCTTACCACTCTGTGGGTGAAAAAGTTTCTTCTGAGTTCCCTTTGATTTCCTGGTGATTGTCTTATATTGATGGCCTCTAGTTTTGCTCTTCCCCACAAGTGGAAATACTCTATCTGTGTCTACTCTGTCAAAACCTTTCATGGTTTTAAAGATCTCTATTAAGTCACTCCTCACCCTTCTCTTTTCAAGAAAAACGAGACCCAGTCTCTTCATCCTTTCCTGATAGGCATAACCTCCCAGTCTTGGTATCATCCTTGTGAAGCTTTTATGCATCCTCTCCAATTGCTCTATATAATTTTTCTAATATGGCAACCAAAGCTGTACACAGCACTCCAGGTGTGGTCTAACCAAGGTTCAATACAAGTTTAGCATAACCTCTCTGCTTTTCAATGCCCTCCCTCTCGAAATAAACCCTAATGCTTGATCTCCTTCTTTTATGGCCTTATTAACCTGTGTCACAACTCTTATTAATTTGTGCATTTGTCTCCGAGTTCCCTTTGCTCCCATGCTCCATTTAGTTTTTTTTATTTTCCAAGTAATGTTACATTTTTTTACCAACATGTAAGATCTCACAATTAATTATGTTGAAATTCATTTGCCAATGACATGTCCATTCTGCAAATTTACTAATGTCTTCTTGTAATCTGTTGCAGTCCTCCGCAGTGTTGTCTCTCCACCCGCTCCAGCCCCAAATCAGTGTAATCCTCAAATTTAGAAATTGTGCTTTTGATTCAAACATCTAAATAATTAATATAAATTGTGAACAACAGTAGTTTTGGCACTGATCCTTGTGGGACCCCATTTTCCACCTTCTGCCACTCTGAATATCTACCCTTTACCCTTACTCTTTGCTTTCTACCTTGAAGTCAGCTAGCTATTGATTCTTCTACTAGTCCCCTGACTCCGACTGCCTAATTTATTAATCTATTATGTGGCACCTTATTGAACTTATTTTATAAATCTAGATAGATTACATCTATTGAATTACCCTTGTCTATTATCTCTGTTAGCTCTTCAAAGAATCAAATGAGGCTGGTCAAACAAGACTTTCCCTTTTGACATCCATGCTGACTATTCATTATTATATTTTTGGTTTCTAGTTATTTTTTCTATTTTCTCCTTCAGTAGGGATTCCATTATTTTCCCTATCACTGATGCTAAATTGACTGGCTTATAGTTTCCTGGACATGTTCTACCTCCCTTCTTAAATATCGGTATTATAATGATAGGTGTCCACCAGTTGTCTGGCACTACACCTCCCAAAACTCTCCTCAAAAACCCCTTTTCCACATTAGCATGAGTGCTGTAGCCTTATACTATTGCATGCAGGCATAAAGATAATGGAAACTAATATTTCCCACTGGGAATCCCCTGGCAATTAAATACCTCCCCAGTAACAGATTTTTGCACAAATACTGACAGACCTGACTTCACTCCAAAAGGACTTAGGCCCATTTTGTTTTGGATTCTATCACCAGAAGAAATGACTGTTGTGTATCTACCCTATTTAATCCCTTTATCATTTTAAAGAGCTTAATTGGATTGCCCTCTAACCCTTGAAACTAAAGAAAACACAAGCCAAATTTATGCAACCTGCCCTTGTACTTTAACCCTTTAAGCCCTGTCAATCTCCCACCCACTTTGCTCCAGTAGATTGAGATATTCAGGGCCCAAGTCTATTAGAGTTCTTGCATAAGCAATCTGCTGTTGTATGGTGATGAAACATAGGTATAATAGGCTTAATTAGGTAGAATTTATATATAGTTAATATATTTTACCTTTTAGAATTAAAGATTGAATAAATGGTTAGTTTTCAAGACTCACAGAAATTCTCTTTTAAGAAGGTAGAGTTAAAAATTCCAAGGTCTTTCAAGGTCATTGTTACAAGGGAATTGGAGGATAAACACACTTTGAAACATCTTAAGTGACATCAGTAAGAGGTAGCTATAAACTTAATTAGTTGATAGTGTTGGTGATATAGACCGATTGACTCAAAAGAAGAGTTCAAGGTACCATTAAAAAAATTACAGATAATAAAATAAAATAGTACTTACAGAATCAGATGCCAAGTAAACCCAATTATAAATGTTCTGACCAGATAAAAGCTCACAACTTCAAGAGCAGGGGATTTAAAGTAAATAAGTTAAGTGGGGATGGTAGCTAATGATATTACCATATATGGATCTCATAAGCAGCAAAAATACACACAGAAAGGTGACACCTATATGCTAAAAGGTCAGATGATAGCTTAGAAACAGTATAAACATGAGGGTTTTTGAAGCAAGAAACTAGAAGTATTGAATTCCTCATCAATGCTTCTCAACCTATGGCTTACTCGGGGAATTTAAGGTAAAAGTTCACTTTAAATTTTAATGGATATTCTAAGATATTTTGCTGTAACATTATCAAGGTTAAACTTTTGGATTCTATTTCAGAAACAAGATTATGTGTTACATCTCTTAGTAACCTTTGATATTGTGATATACTTATCCACTTTAAGTGTGTGGAATGTTCAATTAAATGAATAGATAAAAGTTAATAAATTGTCTCATATAGCATTCTGTATACAACTACAAGAACCCTCTCTTTGTGACTCTTTAAGTGGAGAGATACATATTGAAGAGAGTTTCCCAGAACCTTATACTATCTGGGATATTTATGACCTAACCATAATTAATTTTTAAAATAGGCTATCCGAAAGATGGTAATATTCTCTGTTATTTTGCTTTCTTTGAAGGAAGACTACTTCAATTCTTTGGACCTACGTAAGTAACCAAAAGAATTTGTCTGGTTTGAACCTAATTAAAGGAGATTCGTACGGATGTATGCTTGATTTGGTTTAGTCCCTATAAGGGGCTAAAGTCATAAACCACTTCAGTATAAATAGAAATAGTCATAGCTAATTTTGGAAAAGAATTGCTTTGGTCACTATGTATAGTAACGTCGTAAATGTGTTTTAAAAAATGCTTTGCTGGCTATAGACCATAACAATTATCACTCTGTATTCACAGGATTGTTCTACAATGGGAGCCTAATGAGCTATCAGATTCATTTTTTGTATCTGCCATTTGAAATAATGACTAGTTTTGTTGATTTTTCTGAAAGATGACAACAACTATAATAACTGACATTTACATAGTGCCTCATATCTCCCAAAGCACTTCATAAAGGGCCACAGTTTTACACATTTTTAGTTTTGTACATTTACAGAATCCGTGAAAACAACTTGCAAGTTGACAGAATGATCCATTATGCACTGGGGAGATGTCACTGAGTTAATAATCCAAAGACGCAGGCTAATGCCCTGGGGACATGGATTTAAATCCCACCACAGCAATTTAAATTCAATTGATGAATTCAATTCTGGAACTGAAATGCTAGTCTCAGTAATGTTGCCATGAGACTATCATCTATTTCATAAAAACTTGTCTGGTTCACTCATGTCCTTTAGGGAAGGAAATCTGCTGTCCTTACCTGGTCTGGCCCACATGTGATTATAGACCCACAGCAATGTGGTTGACTCTTAAATGGCCTAGCAAGTTACTCAGTTGTCAAGGGCAATTAGGGGTTGGCAACAAATGCTGACCTTGCCAGTGATGCCTACACCCCATGGAAGAAAAACATAATTAAATTCTACAGGGGGATGGTAGCATAGTGGTAATGTCACTATGCTAGTAATACAGCAACCCAGGCTTGGGACTTGGGTTCAAATCTGACCATGGCAGGTGGTGAAATTTGAGTTCAATCAGTAAATCTGGGATTAAAAGCTAGTCAAATGGCAACCATGAAACCATTGGCAATTGTTGTAAAAGCCCATCTTGTTCATTAATGCCCTTTAAGGAAGTAAATTTGCTGTACTTAACTAATCTGGCCTACATGTGACTCCAGACTCACAGCAATGTGGTCAACACTTAAAATGGCCAAGCAAGCCACTCAGTTGATGGGCAATAAATGCCAGCATAGTCAATGATGTCCATGAACAAATAAGAAAAAAAAAGTGAAGCTATGTACATATATGTTTGGCAACCCCATCATGACTTTTCCTTTTTGCCTCTGTAATGTAGTTGACTTGTACAAGTGAATTGTCATCCCAGTAGAATCTCAGATATTAACAGAAATGGGCTATTTAGACTCTTGTGCCTGTTTTGCCATTCAATGAGATCATGCCTGATCTGTGACCTAACTCCATACATCAAATATCTCCTTGATTTTTTTGAACAAATGGAATCAAATTTTGAGTGGAAGTTTCATAAATGAATAGTTAAGCAAGGGCAGCATATTAATTTTCATAGTTTCAGTCTTTCTTGTTGGAAACAGGAAGCAAACTCACCATTGATCTGGAACCCTCCCTGGCCACTGAATCAGGCTAAACCAAACTGTGGGTAATCTTGGTGTCCTATTTCACCACAAATTGATCTTTCAACCCATCTCCATCTTTCTATCTTAGAAAATCCATGTACATGCTGTTGTCTCTCAAATCTGTGCAATCTAGCACTCAACTCCATATTCAAATCTCTCCAATCAGGTTTTCACCCCTGCTACAGCACTGAAAATCACAAATGACATCTTCTGTGATTGTAACTATGGTGCATTTTCTCTCTTCATCCTTCTCGACTTCTCTACAACATTCGACACAGCCAACCACTCCATCTTGTTCCAATGCCTCTCTTCCATTGTCAAACTCTGTGGGACTGCCCTTGCTGAATTCATTGATTAGGTCACTGTGAAGAATCTTGAGATGATACAGACCATCCAGTGGAAGGGTTTCAGATTTACTCCAATCAATTTTGCAAGCAATGATCAAAATCCTCGAACCAATAAATACCAATGAAAAGAGATAACTGAATTAGAGATAACTGAATGAGCATAAGAATGCTATCAGCATTTAGATATATTTTATATTCTTTATTCGTTATATTTAAATGGGGAGGAAACAGTCTCTCAGTCATAGAGTAATAGAGGAATTTACAGTACAGAAAGAGGCCATTTGGCCCATCAGGTCCATGCAGCTCTCCATGGAACTATGCAGACAGTCCCACTCCCCGGCTCAATCCCTGTAGCCCTGCAAGTCTCTTTCTCTCAGGTGGCCATCCAACTTTTTCTTGAAGCCATTGATCATCTCCACTTCCACCACCCTTGTGGGCAGCGAGTTCTAGGTCATTACCACCCACTGTGTAAAAAAGTGCTTCCTCATATTCCCCCTGCACATTTTGCCCAAAACCATTTGTTAATGAGAACAGTTTTTCCTTCTCTAACTTATCTAAGCCTGTCATAATCTTGGACACTTCCATTAAATCTCCCCTCAATCTCCTTCGTTCTTAGAAGAACAAACCCAGCTTTTCCAACCTAACCTTGTAACTAAAATCCTCCATCCCTGCAACCATTATCGTAAATCTCCTCTGCACCCTCTCAAGACCCTTACATCCTTCCTGAAGTGTGGTGACCAGAACTGGACACAATACTCCACTTGGGGCCTAACCAGAGCTCTATAAAGATTCAGCATAACTTCCCTGCCTTTGTACTCTTTGCCTCTAATTATGAAGCCCAAGATGCTTTATTAACCACTCTCTCAATATGTCCTGCCACCTTCAATGAACTATTATGCACATGCACCCCCAGGTCTCTCTGTTCCTGCACACTCTTTAGAACTGTGCCATTAAGAATATATTGCCTCTCCCTATTCCTTCTGCCAAAATGCATCACCTCACACTTGTCAGTATTAAATTCCATCTGCCACCTCTCTGCCCATTCTGTTAGCCTATCTATGTCCTGTTGCAAGCGGTTCATGTCATCCTCACTGTTTGCCACACTTCCAAGTTTTATGACGTCAGCAAATTTTGAGATTCTACTCTGTATTCCAAGATCCAAGTCATTTATATATAGCAAAAAAAAAAGCAGTGGTCACAGCTCTGACCCTTGGGGCACACCACTGTATACTATCCTCCAGTTTGAAAAGCAACCATTTACTATGACTCGCAATTTTTTGTCCATAAGCCAATTTTCTATCCAATTGGACACTGACCCTCCTATTACATGAGCCTCAATTTTGTTAAGCAGTCTTTTATGTGGTACCTTATTAAATGCATTCTTAAAATCCTTATAAACAACATCACCACATTCACTTCATCAACCTTCTCTTTACTTCATCAAAAAGTTCAATTTGGTTAGTGAAGAAAGATCTGCCTTTTACAAATCCATTCTGGCTATCCTTAATTAAGTCAAACCTCTCTCAGTGTCCATTGATATTTTCCCTGATTATTGTTTCTAAAACCTTACCCACTACTGATGTTAAACTAACTGGCCTGTAGTTGCTAGGAATGTCCTTACACTCTTTCTTGAATAAGGGTGTCACATTTGCCACTCTCCAATCCTTGACAGTTGCCCCCATATCCTGGGAAGATTATGGCAAGACCTTCCACTATCTACATCCCCACTTCCTTTAGCAACTGGGATGCAAGCCATCTGGACCAGGTGACTTATCTACCGTAAGCATAGCCAGCCTTTTTAGTACCTCCCAATTTCTATCCTATCCATTGCATCTACTTTCTCTACTTCTACTGATATTTTTTCAGCCTCCATTTCCTTAGTGAACACTGCTATAAAGTACTCATTAAGTATATTATGAACATCCATACAAACATACGAATTAGGAGCAGAAGTAGGCCATTCGACCCCTTGAGCCTGCTCCACCATTCAATAAGATCATGGTTGATCTGTTTGTGTCTGGAATTCCACACTCCCTTGCCTAACAAGAATTTATCTACCCCCGCCTTAAAATTATTCAATGACTGCGCCTCCGCAACTTCTGAGGCAGGGAGTTCCAAAGTCGCACAACCCTTTGAGAGAAAAAAATTCTCCTCATCTCTGTCCTAAAAGGGCGACCCCTAATTTTAAAACAGTGCCCCTAGTTCTGGACTCCCCCACAAGAGCTGGTCAGCTGGTCTATGATAATAGGATTAAGTGTCCAATATGGCAATTACATTCAATTTCTGGCACAGACACGATGGGCAAAGTGGCCTCTTTCTGTGCCATAAACTTTCTATGATTCTAAGAGGAAACATCGTTTCAACATCCACCTTGTCAAGACCGTTCAGGATCTTATCTACTTCAATCAAGTCTCCCCTCACTCTTCTAAACTCCAGTGAAAACAAGCCCAGTCTATCCAACCTTTCCTCATAAGAAAACCCGCTCATTCCAGGTATCAATCTAGTAAACCTCCTCTGAACCACCTCTAATGTATTCACATCCTTCCTTAAATGAGGAAACCAAAACTGCACACAGTATTCGAGATGTGGTATCACCAATGCCCTGTATAACTGAAGCATAATATCCTTACTTTCATTTTCAAATCCTCTCATAGCAAAGGATAGCATTCCATTAGCCTTCTTTAATACTTGCTGCACCTGTATACTAACATTTTGTGAGTCATGCACTAGAACACCTCGATCCCTCTGCACCTTGGAGTTCTGTAGTCGTTCCATTGGAGGTCTGTGAACGTTATACCATTGTTTAAAACGGGTGCGAGGGATAGGCCAAATAATTATAGACCGGTCAGTCTGACCTAAGTGGTGGGTAAATTATTAGAATCAATTCTGAGGGACAGAATAAACTGCCAGTTAGAAAGGCACAGATTAATCAGAGATAGTCAGCATGGATTTGTTAAGGAAAAATCATGCCTTGCTAACTCGATTGAGTTTTTTGAGAACGTGACTAGAAGGATTGATGAGGGTAGTGCAGTGGATGTGGTCTATATGGATTTTAGTAAGGCATTTGACAAGGTCCCGCATGGTAGACTGGTCAGTAAAATGAAAGCCCATAGGATACAGGGAAATGTGGCAGGTTGGATCCAGAATTGGCTCAGGGATAGGAAACAAAGGGTGGTCGTTGATGGTTGTTTTTGCGAATGGAAAGTGGTTTCCAGTGGCGTTCCACAGGGCTCAGTGCTGGGTCCCTTGCTGTTTGTGGGATATATTAATGATTTGGACTTAAATGTGAGAGGCATGATTGGGAAATTTGCAGATGACACAAAAATTGGCTGTGTAGTAGATAGTGAAGAGGATAGCTGTAGACTCCAGAATGATATCAATGGTTTGGTTGTGTGGCGGAAAAGTGGCAAATGGAATTCAATCCAGAGAAGTGTGAAGTAATGCATTTGGGAAGGGCAAATAAAGCGAAGGACTACACAATAAATGGGAGGATAATGAGAGGGGTAGAAGATGTGAGAGACCTTGGAGTGCATGTCCACAGGTTCCTGAAGGTGGCAGGACAGATAACTAGAGTGGTGCAGAAGGATATGGAATGCGTTTCTTTATTGACTGAGGTATAGGATACAAATGCAGGGATGTAAAGCTGGATAAAATGCTCATTAGGCAGCAGCTGGATTATTGTGTACAGTTCTGGTCACTACATTACAGGAAGGACATAATTGCTCTGGAGAGAGGACAGAGGAGATTTAAAAGAATATTGCCAGGGCTTGAAAGTTGCAGCTATGAGGAAAGATTGGATAGGCGAGGGTTGTTTTCCTTGGAACAGAGGAGGCTGAGAGGTGACTTAATTGAGGTGTACAAAATTGTGAGGGGCCTAGATAAAGCAGACAAGAAGGATCTGTTTCCCCTAGTGGAGAGGTCAATTACCAGGGGGCACAGATTGAAGGTGATTGGTAGAAGGATTAGAGGGAACATGAGGAAAAACTTTTTCACCCAGATCGTGGTGGGTGTCTGGAATTCACTGCCAGGAATGGTGGAGGTAGAAGCCCTCAACTCATTCAAAAGGTACCTGGACATGCACCTGAAGTGCTGTAACCTGCAAGGTTATGGACCAGATGCTGGAAGGTGAGATTAGATTGGGCGGCTAGTTTTTTCAGCCGGCACGGACACGATGGGCTGAATAGCCTCCTTCTATGGTTCTATGGCTCTCTATTTAAGTAATACTCTGCTCTATTATTCTTCCTGCCGAAGTGAACAACTTCACATTTTCCCACATTATGCTCCATCTGCCAGATTTTTGCCCACTCACTCAACCTATCTACAAGCTCCTTATGTCCTCTTCACAACATACTATCTTTGTGTCATCTGCAAATTTAGCTACCATGCCATCGCTCCGCTCATCTAACTCATTGATATAAATTGTAAAACATTGAGGCCCCAGCACAGACCCCTGCAGGACTCCACTCGACACATCCTGCCAATCAAAAAAGGAACCATCAATGCATGCTCTCTAGTTATGCCTGTTTTTTTGTGGGATATGTCGAACATTCCTTGTTCCAGTCCTACTCAGGCCCCAACCACCCCCCCTAACTCTTTTTCTGGTACATTGATGACTGTATTGGTGCCTTTTCCTGCTCCCACCCCGAACTGGAAAACTTTATCAACTTTGCTTCCCATTTCCACCCTTCTCTCACCTTTACATGGTCCATCTTCGACACTTACCTTCCCTTCCTCATCTTCTCAGTCTGCATCTCTAGGGATAGGCTCTCTACGAATATTCATTACAAGCCCACCAACTCCCACAGCTACCTCGATTATACTTCTTCATACCCTGCCTCCTGTAAGGACTCCATTCCATTCTCCTAGTTTCTCCATCTCCGACGCATCTGCTCTGATGATGCAACCTTCCACGACAGCGCTTCAGATGTGTCTTCCTTTTTCCTCAACCGAGGATTCCCCCCCACTGTGGTAGACAGGGCCCTCAACCGTGTCCACCCCATTTCCCGCACCTCTACCCTCACCCCTTCCGCTCCTTCCCAGAACCGCGACAAGGTTCCCTTTGTCCTCACTTTCTACTCCACCAGCCTCCACATCCAAAGGATAATCCTCCACCATTTCTGCCACTACCAAGCGCATCTTCCCCTTCCCTCCCCTGTCAGCATTCTGAAGAGATTGTTCCCTCCGTGACACCCTGGTCCACTACTCCATTACCCCCAACACCTCGTCCACTTCTCATGGCACCTTCCCCTGTAATCGCAGGAGGTGTAATACCTGCACTTTTACCTCCTCTCTCCTCACTATCCAAGGCGTCAAACACTCCTTTCAGGTGAAGCAGCGATTTACTTGTACTTCCATTAATTTAGTATACTGTATTCGCTGCTCACAATGTGGTCTCCTCTACACTGGGGAGACCAACTGCAGATTGGGTGACTGCTTTGTGAAACACCCCCACTCAATCTGAAAGCATGACCCTGAGCTTCCGGTTGCTTGTCATTTCAACACCTCCCCCCCGCTCATATGCCCACATATCTGTCCTGGGCTTGTTGCAGTGTTCTAGTGAACATCAACGCAAGCTCGAGGAACAGCATCTCATTTACCAATTAAGCACACAACACCCTGCCGGACTGAACATTGAGTTCAATAATTTCAGAGTATGACAGGCCCCCCTGTTTATTTTCAGTTATTTTTTTCTTTTTTCTTCTTTTTTCTTTTTTCTTTATTCTTTATTCTTTTTTCTTTTTTCTTTTTTCTTTATTCTTTTTCTTTTCTTTTCTTTTATTTTGTTTCATCGTTCTTTTTTCTTAACATGTGCCTGCCCACTGTTTTTTTCATGTTTGTTCTTTGGGCCAGGGCTGTTCATTTTTGTGTCCATTAACACCCTCTCTTCACTAATGCTTTGTCTTTCAACACACCATTAACATACCGTTTGTCTTTGCTCCATGACCTTCTGGTCAGTTATTCACTGTGACCCTGTCCTATCAACACCTTTACTTTTGTTATCTCTTTCCCCACTCCCGCTTTATTTGCTTAAAACCTATTATATTTCTAACCATTGCCAGTTCTGATGAAGGGTCACTGACATGAAACATTAACTCTGCTTCTCTCTCCCAGATGCTCCCAGACCTGCTGAGTATGTCCAGCATTTCTTGTTTTTTATTTCAGATTTCCAGCATCTTCAGGATTTTGCTTTTATTTATGCATACTCTCTGTTTTCTACAAGCCAGCCAATCTTCTGTCCATGCTAACATGTTACCCCCTACACCTTGAGCTCCTATGTTGTGCAATAACCTTTTATGTGGCACCTTGTCAAATGTCTTCTGGAAATCCCAGTACAGTATGTCAACGGGCTCCCCTTTCTCCCTGACACATGTTACTCCTTCAAAGAACTCCAATAAATTGGTTCAACATGATCTCCCTTTCACAAAGCCATGCTAACTATTCCAGATTACCTTGAGTTTTTCTAAGTGCCCAGCCGGCTTAATGATCGATTCTAACACCTTCCCCACGACAGACGTCAAGCTAACTGACCTATAAGTACCTGTTTTCTGCCTCCTATCCCTTCTTGAATAGAGGGGTTATATTTGCGATTTTTCAGTCTGATGGAACCTTTTCAGAATCTAGCAAATTTTGAAAAATAACACCATGGATCTACTACCTCATTAGCCACCTCTTTAAAGACCCTAGGATGAAGCCCACCAGGACCCGAGGATTTTTCAGCCCTCAGCACCATCAGTTTGGTCAGTACCATCTCCCTGGTGATTGTAATTTCATTAAGTTCCTCTCTGCCTTCCACCTCCTGATTTACAGCTATTACTGGAATGTTTTCTGTATCCTCTATAGTGAAGATAGAAGCAAAATATTTGTTCATTTCATCCGCCATTTCCTTATTATTTTCTATTAACTTCCCATTCCCACTCTCCAGAGGACCAATACTCACTTTACTTACTCTTTTCCTTTGTAAATACCTGTAGCCTTTCCCTGTGCCTCTAAGCATATCTTACCCTTTCTGTTCCTAATTGGCCTCACTTCTCCTCTTACTACTCGCTTACTATTTATATGGCAGTAGAAGTTCTTTGGGTTCCGTTTGATGTTAACTGCCATTCTATTTTCATATTCTCTCTTTGCCAGTCTTATTTTCCTCTTTACCTCCCCTCTCAACTTATTGTATATAGCCTGGTTCTCACTTTATGAGTTCACCTGACATGCATCATACACCCTTTTTTTGTGTCATCATCATCTCTATCAACCTTTTCAACTAAGGAGCCCTGTTCTTGGTTCCCCTACCTTTCACCCTTGCTGGAATGTTCCTAGCCTGTACCTGAAGCATCTCTTCCTTAAAGATAAAGCATTGTTCCTATACAGCTCTTCCTGACAGTCTTTGTTTCCATTCTACCCTGGCTAGATCCCTTCTCATCATGTTGAAATTAGCTCTCTTCCAATCTAGACATTCTACCTTATTTTGTTCCTTGCTTTTCTGCATTCCTAGTCTAAACTTTATGATATAATGATCACTCTTACCCAAGTGCTCCCCCACAGACACTTGGCCCACTTGGTCTAACTCATTTTCCAGCACCAGATTCAAAAACAGAATTTTGAATATTTGTAGTGGTATTCGGCATAGTAAAAAAGATAAAGTGTGTGACTGCCCATTGTAGCTCATTCTAATTTAAATAATAACAAAACAATATCATTTGAGACAAATATGCTGAGGGGAACTGAATATAAAGGTTAATTCTTCAACCAGCACATATCAGAAAATTACAGGCCTGTTTGTTGGTATATGATAGATGTATGTGAAGTTTTGTCAGGGGTTGAGAGTACTGGATGAATCTGGGTCCAATTCACATTTTTCAAGATCAAGGAATAGGTGATGTCAAACCCAGGTGCTTTCCGGTCCCTGAATCCATTTCCTCCCGGGCCACTGTCTTAGGTTATACCAGATGGTTAGCAACCTTGGCATTCTGTTTGATCCCAAGATGAGCTCCATTCCTTCCATTATGAAGAATACCTACTTCCACCTCCATAACATTACTCATCTCTGCCCCTACCTCAGTCCTTCTCCTGCTGAAACCCTCATCGATGTCTTTGTTATCTTGAGTTTCCAATGCTTCCTTGTCAGCCTCCTGTCCTGAAACTTCCATAAACTTCAGCTCAACCAAATCTCTGATGCCTGTACTCTATCCCACAACAAATCCCACTAACCTATCTCTCCTCTGGTTGCTGTCTTATGTTGATTCCTGATTACCCCAGTATCTCCAACTTAAAATTCATATCTTCATGTTAACCTTCTTCATGGCTTTGCAGCTCCCTTTATCTGCAATCTCTTCTGACAGCCTTCCTGTTGTCTGTTCCCCTGTCTGTGGATTTTTGTACATCTTCTCCTCACTTTGCCCCAACATTGTCAGCTGTACAACTACCTGGGACAAACATTCTTGAATTTCCTGTCTGAACCCACTGCCTCTCCATCTCCCCATCTCCCCATCTTCTTTAAGAAATCATACCTCTTTGAACAAGCTTTTGGTCACCCATTTTAATGTTTCTTTGACTCACCATCCATAGGCTTCTGATTATGTCTCTGTGAAGTGCTTTGGGAAATGTTTCTACATTAAGCACACTGTATGAATGCAAGCTGTTGTTGCCCCACAGTTATATATTTCTTCCCGAATGTGGAGGATTGCTGTATCTTTCGAACTGTGAGGAATGCGCTTAGAGTAGATTCTGTGGTATCTAATGTGCAAATGCATTTAAATGGGGAGCCATCATGGAGGGTGGTTCCCAGGGTGACAGTGACTCAGATTATTTTCGTGAGCTACACAGGCGCATTCCTGTGCTCCTCTAGAGCCCACAAAATAATTCAAAAGGGACCATTGGTGGGCCTGTTCTGTTCCATTGCTCTTGGCACTGATAGGAAGCATTTGCTTCAACTTATGCAAAGTGAAAATTACGATCATTTACATTGCCATCATAGGAGCCTGATTTCCATTTTAAAAGGGGACTATTATCTGAAAGAGGTGGGCACTTTGGACACCCAATGGTCAGCCCCTTTCAAAATGGAGCCTGCGTATTGTGTTAATGGGTTGGTTAGGCTACCAACCTTATTTTGAAGCCACTACCACCCCATTAACATAAGGCAAAGGCAATGAAAATCGACCCCCAGTGTGAACTGTCAATGCGCATCAGTCAAGGGGGGAAATTGGATCCTAAAATAGGTCTCATATGTAAATTAAACAGTCAAATTTTCTATCTTCAGTTACTGTTCAGTCCTGCCTGCTGAAAATCCTTAAGTGTGGAAATTGGGTGAAGAAATTTGGCTCAGTTGTGATACTCTCCAATATGATTAACCTGCTGACACTGACTACCAAGCTCACATGTGACGAATGGCTCATTTTTTTGAGATCTTGGTACATGTGGACATCTATGTCAGAAAGAGTAAACATCTTGAGAAGAGAAAATGCAGGAAATCATAAAATCCAATGAATGTTGCCTTAACAGGCAGTCACTGTGAATATCAGCATGAATTTAACATTGTATAGTAATTTGTGCAATAATTTGCATACATCTGACAGGAATAGAAGGTTGTCCAAGTTGCAAATAATTTCACACCATTAGTTATCATTGCCTTTAACTTGCTATAATTTGGTGGAAAGTTGGAACAGCCAACTTAAGAAACACATTTAATGGAAGGTGAGTATAATGTAATTTGAGTTGTAATCATGGAAAAAAGTATAATCAATATTCAGTTCACTCAAGCTAAGAGTTGGAATAAACCAGTTGCCAGGGATAAATATAATGAGTAAGCTAGGTAATGGTTTGGGATATTTAATTTCTATTCACTTAAAGAATGAAGAATGTTCAACCCTTGGTGTTTCTGTGCCAAATGCTATGATATACTATCAAATTTGTCACAAAACATATGACAGAAAGACATGGTTGTTCCAGATGCACTCAGATGCTACAATAAAGACATTGGGGTAAATTATTGTCTCCAGCGCCTGCGTTGTAACCTGGCAGAACAAATCACTCACCCATTCTGGAAGCCACCCAGTTTTTATTGCATTGATAAATGGGTAGGGTAGATACAAATAAACAATTTCCTTTGGTGGGGCAGTCCAAATCATAATGGTATAATCTTATAATTAGAGCTCAGCAATTCAGCAGCAAAATCAGGAATCGTATTTTTCTCTCTAAGGGTTGAGGAAATGTGGAGCCCTCTCTCCCAAATTGCTGTGGATGCTGTGTCAATTGATATTTTCAAAACTGAAATTGATAGTCTTTCTTTTTGATTTAGGGATCAAGGAATACGGAGAACAGGCTGGTAAATGGAGTTGAAGTACCGATCAGCCATGATCAAACAGAATAGCAGGACAGGCTTGAAAGGCTGAATGGCCTTCTGTTCATAGGTACACATGCAAATTATCCTTAAATCATTTACTCTTCTGAAAATACACAAATAAAACTTTCAAGAACAGAAAACACTCCCTGACCTTTGAAGAAACTCAAGGAAAAATATGAGATTATGTGTTTAAAGGTACAGTTTACATTCCTCAATAAGTAATGGCTGATCTCTACAAATTATTTTCCTGTGGTTACAATAGATAGTGATCGATCACAAGATCAAAGCTTATTGTGGATGAGGAAGATTACTTGTTCATCAATCCTGGGAGAATGTAATACACCCACTCCCCCATTGTAACAGCTAAGCTGTCGGCCAGCAGGTGGATAATTTAGATTAGAGGCCAACCACCAGTGCCAAAAGAAGGCAGTCAGTAGCAAGGTACGTTTTGGAAGGGGATGTCTTCCAAATGCCCCATGGTTGGTGGGGTGGGTGGTGGTGACACGGGAATGGAGTTGGACAGGCAAAGCTGCAGAGAACCAGGGCTGGATTTTCAGCCCTGCCAAGGTCGGGAATGGAAGTGGACGGGACCTGCAAATATCAGTACCAGTTGGCGTACAGTTTTTCCGACCCTGTTCCCAGCGCTGGCCATTTTTGCCGAGGCAGGTTCGGGGCCCAGCAGGGTTATTCACCCCCAGGAGGCAGGTATCCTGTTAGGCTCCTTAAGAACCTTGTTAAGAGCACTGAAAGGAGGCTGACTGTGATTTTCCAGTTGGCTTCCTGTTTCCTGACTGGAAACAGGCCGGGGAGATCAGCACTCCAAAAGGGGCTACTGGCCCTCCCTGCCGAGGTGGGGGTGCAACCAAAAGTCATCCTGTAGAAGGATTACCCCCATCCCCACACCCCCAGAGTAGTGGTCTGGCAGCTATTCATGCTTTTATAAAAACTTTTAAGCAAGTTAATGAGAAGGCGCCTCCATGTTGAAGCATCCTCTCAGTTATTTACCCTTTACTACAGCCTGCTGCTCCTCTCAAGCTGGAAGGCCTCTGATTCAGCTTCGAGAGCCTGCCTACCACCCTTAATTAGATGGGTACCTGTCTCCATGCCAATTAAGGGGCACCTCTGCGAAAATCCCAGGTCAGTAACTGTCTACCCCGAGGACGGGGTCGGGACCCGGAAACAGTACCAACGCCTGTTTCTCACCCCCCAATGTGAAAATTCAGCCCCCAGACTTTCCTTATGGGTATTCCACATCCTTTTGCAAAATTCCAATGGACTTCTCATAAGATTTCAACAAGAGAGTTTTGATGATTACCTTTTTTGTCTGTGAGCACAATTTCCTATTGGGTGCAGCTTCCTCCTGTAAGAAGTTATGGAAGGGACATATGTAATGTCCATAACAACAGTCACCATTTGTGAGTTTGTGAATATGTTAATAGTGTAAGAGGTTCTATTCCCGTACCTCCCTGCTACAGTTCTTGGACTTTAGGAATTACAAGAACAAAATTGCACACGACACAGGGTTTGACTTAACCATGAATTGTTGTTTTATTGAATCCAATAATATCCCTAATAGAGACACCTCTATGGTCAGTTGAAACAGAAATAAAACAAAACCGTCCTCAGTACAAAGCCTCCTGCAGTAACTTAAAATTGACTCCCCAATTCCCAGCTGAACCCTTCAGTGATTTAACCACGGTTCCCAGATGTACAAAACAAAGTCACTACAACTTGGCTGAAACTTACAAATTTCAGGCAAAAGCATTACGCTTTTGTCCCAAACCCTCAGACCAATATCACTACGATTTGGCTGAAAACACTTACAATCAACCACACGGCCGGTCGGTCCCGGTGTTGATTGTAGGTCCTAAGTCAAGATGACCAACTTTGACCCTTCTTCTGACTGCAACTCCCACAGTACAAACCCCTTCAAGTTTTGACTGAAAAACTTACAATCACCCACACGGCTGGTCATTACCAATGTTGATTGTAGGCCTGGACCTGAGATGACTAGTCCCCGTCCTTCTACACATAACAGCAATGCCAAACCTTTTGATCTTGTCCTTTTTATGATGATCCTTATAGAAATATCATGAACACATCTCCTGAAGATATCCTGCTGGATGGTCGGCACTTAGCACCTTTTAATCTCTTTCCTTTGTTACCTGTCTGGTCCAGACAGATCCATTTAGTGCTGATGTTATTTCCATGACTGAGAACAACGAACTCCACCAAGGTGAGGTAGCCCAGGCTCCAGAGCTAATATCCGTGAAAGAGGTTTCTCTCCTGTCTTGACAGGAGTGAATGCTGTGCTCTGGGGCTGGTTAGTTGTAACAATGGCCTCCCCAATCACTTAACATGATGGCAGTTATGCTGTGTCACTGTTATAATAATGTCCCAAATTCCAGTCCTTTAAAAGTATCAGTTCTGTTATGATGGAATGTTTGAAAATTGACTCATCAAAATGCAGCCTGCCTCTGTGTGCTCTGTGTTGAGGTTTGGCTCTCATCCGCAGTACTATTTTCCTAGGGGGTTGGAGTTCCTTCCCCCTACTCCACAAAGTCCAGTTTTAAAGTCCAGTTGGGGGGGGGGAGGGGAAGGAATTCCGATCCTACAGTAGCAAGCATAACCATCTTCAGTTGATGATTGCCCTGTGTTCAGTAACATTCCCAACTCCTCAGATATTGAAGCAGTCCATGCTGAGACGCAACATGACAAGAACAACATTTACGCTTGGGCTGATATGTGGCAAGTAACATTCATGCCACACAAGTGCCAGGCAATGACTATCTCAAACAAGAGAGAATCTAATAATCTCCCTTTGATACTCAACCACATTACCATCGCTGAATCCCCCACCATCAACATCCTCAGGGTTACCATTGGTCAGGTAATTAACTGGACCAGCCATATAAATACTGTGGCTATAAGAACAGATCAGAGGCTCACCTCCTGATTCCCCAAAGTCTTTCCACCATCTACAAAGCCCATGATAGAATACTCTCCATTTGCCTGGATGAGTGCAGCACCAACAACACTCAAGAAGCTCAACACCATCCAGGAAAAAACAGCCCCCTTGATCGGCACCCCATTTATCACCTTAAACATTCATTCCCTCCGCCACAGGTGCACAGGGGCAGTAGTGTGTACCATCGACAAGATGCTCTGCAGCAACTCACCAAGGCTCCTTCGACAGCGGCACGGTGGCGCAGTGGTTAGCACCGCAGCCTCACAGCTCCAGGGACCCGGGTTCGATTCTGGGTACTGCCTGTGCGGAGTTTGCAAGTTCTCCCTGTGTCTGCATGGGTTTCCTCCGGGTGCTCCGGTTTCCTCCCACATGCCAAAGACTTGCAGGTTGATAGGTTAGTTGGCCATTATAAATTGCCCCTAGTATAGGTAGGTGGTAGGGAAATATATAGGGACAGGTGGGGATGTGATAGGAATATGGGATTAGTGTAGGATTAGTATAAATGGGTGGTTGATGGTCGGCACAGACTCGGTGGGCCGAAGGGCCTGTTTCAGTGCTGTATCACTAAACTAAACTAAACTAAACTAAACCCACAACCACTCCCACCTAGAAGGACAAGGACAGCAGACACCTAGGAACAAGTTTTCCTCGAAGTCACATACCTTCCTAGCTTGGAACTATATCACCGTTCCTTCACTGTCACTGCGTCAAAAACCTGGAACTCTCTCCCTAACAGCACTGCAGGTGTACCTACACCACATGGATTGCAATGACTCAAGATGAATGGCTCACCACCACCTTCTCAAGGGCAATTAGGGATAGACAATAAATGCTGGCATGCTAACGATGCTCACATCTCAAGAACAAATGATAAAAAAGGGGCATTGTGTTAACATAATGTTTGGTGCTTGATTCTTGACACATTTAATAGCCAACTTGAGAAATACACTGCTTAATAACGCCTGGACAGTGAAACAGAAGCAAATCTGGTTGATTATGCATTTATATAGATCAGCAGTCGCTTATTCTCCTGCATTTTCTTCCTGTGATTGTCCACCAAGTTTACTATATGAAGTATTAAGATGTTAATAAACATATTAAGATGTCACAAATTTGTACACTTAGCAGAGCAAAAGAATTTCTTCCTCATCTGCTCCCATTTTCAGGTCCAATGATGACAACATTTACACACTCTGTCACTTCAGCCTATGCTCTGGTGTATTTTTTACAGCTGAGTATATCTTGCCTCCAAATAGGGCCATACTTTGGCACAAGCTCTTTTGTCACAGGACCTCCAGCAACTGATTGCTGAATGGAGCCCAGGCTTTTTTCAGGTAAAATCCGAAAAGCAGATTTCATGGTAGCCAGCATCCATTTAAAAGCTGCCTGCCCTGAAAATACCACCCTTTACATCTCGGTATTCTCCCCACATTTCAGAAACCACATGCTGGGACTGCTGGTGGTACATAGTAATGACTTGACCTCATCTTATCAGGTGAGGTCAGCTCACTGTGGCTTGGGTGAATGTAAGTTCCTGAGGAGCAGCAGCCCCATCAGTGCTGCATGGAGGCCACATTATTGGTGCTTCTTTGTCATAATTGGTCATATATGTCTGCACTTATCCCTTTCACCTTCTCAGTGGAAAAATGCATTCCAATCTCTAGCTTCGCTTGAAGCTTTCCAGTTTGTAATCTTGTCAGTAAGCAGAAGCTGAACGGATAGCTACTAGTGGCAGAGCAAGCTCAGGTAGCTTGTCATTGAGAGCGGTGATAATGCCTGGAACCATAGAGAGCAAAATTATTCACGCTATACAGTGCATGTAGGTATGGCAATATAGTTCATAACTGCATAGTCAGGGTAATAGCATTTCATAATTCATTAAATAGGAATGAATAAAGTCCAGGTTAAATAGCCAAAGTTCACTGATGCTGGATGAATCTTTATATTTACCAACTTCAAAACATCTAGTAATTTAAAAAAAAAATCACATAATTAGGCTGCAACTTGCATATTTGAAACATTAATCAGTTCCCAAGCTGATTAACTGACAAGACTACAGACCAAAGCATTTAATCAAAGCATAAGAAGCACTTATTACTGAGAATATTTGAGAAAAATGAAGGTTATTTCAATTTTTATGTTATTTAAGAAAGTGATAAATATAAATTTTAAGCATTTAGACTGGCTCCTGTGATAATTCAGAAGGTTAAGCAATGATTAGCTGAGCTGTAGAGACTAGGAAGGTCCAAGATTCAATCCTCAGTCTGCGTTGAGTTCGATGATATTATGCAAGAGAGTGGCGGGGCAGTACAATTTACCTTGGTGCCACTTTATTGGGAGAGAAAAGTTGTCCAGTGTTCCCTTTGCTGATCTCCATCCAGAAACTGTGGTTGAAAATGTTTTCACATGAGAACATGACCAGACTGTGATATTCCCACAATGCTTTTGTAGATGAATGTCAACCGAAAGCATCACTCAAAGGCTTCAGAGAAGTCTACTTGCTGAAATGACAACATGTGCAGCCGTGTAGTAATTGTGGTACTAGATGAACAACTGAGAAGCTTCAGGGTAGAACATCCATGTGGTTTTGTTAATCGTTCAACATCACTTCGATGGAAGGTCAACGGAGTTTGAAGAAATTACGGTATATCAGATAGTTTGAATTAGAAACTATTGTATTTTAATCTATCCATATTACACAGCTTTGCACAGCAACAATCTGAATCAGAAAAGCAGAACACCGAGGTGGCAGTTCCAGGTCAGGATGGTGAGTGGCTTGGAGGTGAATTTGCAGGTGGTGGTGTTCCCATGCATCTGCTGCTCTTGTCCTTCTAGGTGGTAGTGGACACGAGTTTGGAAGGTGCTGTCTAAGGAGCCTTGATGTGTTGCTGCAGTGCATCTTTTAGATGGTACACACTGCTGCCACTGTGCGTCAGTGGTGGAGGGAGTGAATGTTTGTGGATGGGGGGCCAATCAAGCAGGCTGCTTTGTTCTGGATGGTGTCGAGCTTGTTGAGTGTTGTTGGAGCTGCACCTATCCAGGCAAGTGGAGAGTATTCCATCACAGTCATGACTTGTGCCTTGTGGATGGTGGACAGGCTTTGGGGAGTCAGGAGGTGAGTTACTCATCATAGGATTCCTAGCCTCTGACCTACTTTTGGAGCCATGGTATTTATATGGCTACTCCCATTCAGTTTCTGGTTAATGGCAGCCCCTCGGATGTAGATAGTAGGGGATGGTTAGATTCCCTCTTGTTGGAGATGGTCATTGCCTGGCACTTGTGTGGCGCGAATGTTACTTACCACTTATCAGCCCAAGCCTGGATATTGTCCAAGTCCTGCTGCATTTCTACACGGACTGCTTCAATATCTGAGGAGTTACGAATGGTGCTGAACATTGTGCAATCATCAGCGAACATCCCCACTTCTGACCTTATGATTGAAGGAAGGTCATTGATGAAGCAGCTGAAGATGGTTGGGCCTAGGACACTACCCTGAGGAACTCTTGCAGTGATGTCCTGGAGCTCAGATGTTTGACCTCCAACAAACATATCTTCCTCTGTGCTAGGTATGACTCTAACCAGTGGAGAACTTGCCCCCTGATTCCCACTGACACCAGTTTTGCTAGGGCTCCTTGATGTCATACTTGGTCAAATGATGCCTTGATGTCAAGGGCAGTCACTCTCACCTACTCTTATGTAAAAGCATAACAAAAACAGTTTAGGGCACCAATGAAGTGGAACTAAATGATGGGAAATGAGTTGACACACAAAATGTTCAGATAATAATATTAATATGGACAGCTTTAAACACATTAGGCTAGAAGTTCATCTTGGCAGGGTTGTGCTAAATTGGTGTTATTGCCTGGGCCGCCTTTTATATTGCCTGGTAGATATTCCATTCCATTGAAGTCAATGTTTTGCATTACTGCCCAAGCTGCGCTTCCATCCCATTCTCCTCAAATTATATCAAACTTACTGCAATGATCATGACACTGAATTTGATATAAGGAGTAGGTGAAAAGCAGCAGAATTGAAAATGAAAAAAATGAAAATTAAATTAATTTGGAAGGTACTATTGAGATTTTGGAAAATTTGCACAATATAGCCAGAGAATAAAGACTTTTTAAGTGTTAGTTTACCTCGGTAGGCTGCATTCTCACCTGGAAATTAAAAGGTTGTGGTTCAAGCTCCATTACAGGCTTGCACTCTATCTAGGTGAATATAGCAATGCAGTACATAATGAGTGCTGCCTTGTCCGAGATGCCATCTATTCTTTTGTAAGACTGATTAATGCAAGTGAGGCAGCAATATTTACTGTTTATAATTCACTTCACCTCATTTCCTGAGGGAATCAAAAGGGTGTAGTACAGAAATGAGTGAGAAAGATATGTCTGAATGTTCGAAATATAAGTGAGGAAAGGTTTCCTTCGGAAAAAACAGTTTTCATGATTTTGAGGGGAACAGGCTAATAGTTCACTATAGCAAAAGGTTCAAATACAAATCAAACAGTTGTGGTTCCAGTGCTGAATCCTTGGGCATCTCACTCAGCAGTTCCTCTCTACCGAGGCATAACTCTTCCAACAAATACCCATTGATTTCTGCCCTTCAGCCAATTTTCAAAACTCTATTCCAAAGATTTACCCTGAATTCCCACTATCTTGAGCTTAACAAATAGCTTTTGGGTGGAACATTGTCAAATGCCTTCTATAAAGGTTTATCACAGTGAAATTATTAGAGTATACAACAGAGAACAGGCTATTTGGCCTAACTAGTCCATGCTGCCGTTTATGATCCTCTCGAGCCTCCTCCTGTCTTTCTTTATTTAACTCTATCAGCATCGGTCTCTAGTCCCTTCTCCCTCATATGCTTACCTTGCCTCCCACAAATATCCATCTGTGATATTTGCCCCAACCACTCCCTGTTGTAGTGAGTTCCACATTGTCTGTGAGAAAAGAAGTTTCTGCTGAATTCTCTGTTTGACTTCTTGATGATTTTGTTATATTGATGGCCTCTAGTTTTGCTCTTCTCCACAAGTAGAAACACTCTCTTTGCCTACTCTATCAAAATATTTCATAATTATAAAAATCTCTATTAGATCACCCTTAGTCTTCTCTTCTCAAGAGAAAAGAGGCCCTGTCTGTTCATCCTTTCCTGATAGGTATAACCTCAGATTTCTGGTATCATCCTTGCCAATCCTTTTTGCAGCCTTCCCAGTGCCTCAATCCTTTTTATAATATGGCAACCAGAATTGCACAAATGTACTCCAAGTGTGGTCTAACCAGGAATGAGAACAGAAAGTGCCAGAAATACTCAGCAGGTCTGGCAGCATCTGTGTAGAGAGAGACAGAGTTAATGTTTCAGGTCTGTGACCCTTCATCAGAACTGGCAAAAGTTAGAAATGTAACAGTCTTTGAGCTAGTGAAAGGGGGAGAGGGGGAGAAGAAGAACAAGAGGGAAGGTCTGTGATAGGACGGAGGGGGGAGAAATTAAATGACAGATGTCATGGAACAGAATGCAAATTGAGTGCTGAAGTGTTGTAGTGAAATACAAAGCATGAGTCCAGAAAGAGTGCCAATAGCAGAATAATGAACTCAGAGGTGGGTAGAGGAAGCTCTGGTCACCAACTAACGACAGGTAAGCATCTTGAGATGAGTGCAGGCTGCTGTGACATTAGACAGAGTAGCAAGGAGGACAGAAGAGCAAAGCAAGGGTCTGCAAGGGGAAGCTGTGCCAGCCACAACATCGAGAATACCAGCCAAGAGTCATCTACCTGCAAATGACAGAGTGCCAGTGCCGTAGGAGGCGAATCCTATCCAAACAGTTGGTCTCAGACATTTGTGCTCTCATCCACAATGACCTGATACCTCGTCGCCCCAATGGCAGTCCCATACCTGCAGCTGTCAAGGTCACCGTGGCACTGATTTTTTATGCATCTGCTGTCCAAGGATCAGCTGAGGATCTGGGTGAGCCTCTCACAATCGGCATCGCATCATGCCATCAGGCAGGTCATGGATACCCTATTCCAGAGGGCGGTGTCTACATCCATTTTGAAACAGATGGACCAGTGCAGGCATAGAGGTCATTGGGATTTGCTGCCATCGATGGATTCCCTCAGGTCTAGGAAGTCACGGATTGTACCCATGTAGCCACTGATAGACCAGCCAGCCAGATTCCTGAACCGAAAAAGGCTTCCATTCAGTGATTGTCCAACTGGTCTGTGACCACAGGATGTGTATCCTGCAGATGTGCACTTGGTTCCCAGGCAGCTGTCATGATGTCTTCATCTTCCAAGAGCCCCAGGTGCTGCACCTCTTCAGGCCCACATCCAGGCTCTGAGGGTAGCTGCTGGGGGATAAAGGTTATACCCAAAACAGATGGGTCCTGAGGCCTGTCCAGTATCCAGCTATGGATGTAGAGAGGTGATACAACCAGAGCCATCTACTAACACGGACCTGCATTGAACAGACCATTGGCATCTTGAAGATGCGCTTCTGTTGCTTTGACCAGTCGGTTGGTGCCCTCCTGTATGAGCTAACCAGGGTGTCTCGTATTGAGGCTATTTGTTACACGGTGCACAACATGACTATGCAAAGAGATCTGGAGCTGGGTGAACAGGAGGACCTGGTATGCCACTCTTCCTCGGAGGAGGATGGGGAGAGGAAGAGGTGGAGGACAAAGGGGAAACTCCAGATGAGCCCGGTGCTCAAGCATTGGAGGAGGTTTGCCAAGGCTGTCCCAGGGCTCACACTGATTAGCAGGCTGGCAGGGCCACAAGGGCCATGGTAACTCAGCTATGTTTTACCCGAGTGGCTCCCAGCCCTTATGACAGAGACTGTAACTCACATTCCATCAGAAAGTGAAATTATCCAGTAAGCACAAATATCTGAATGATCCCATTGCCAACCACGTTGAATGAAACTCAGGTCTACACTACCAACATACTCCTCCAATACAGGTAATAAAAGCAAAATACTGCAGATGCTGTAAATCTGAAATAAAACCAAGAAATGCTGGAAATACTCAGCAGGTCTGGCAGCATCTGTGGAGAGAGAAGCAGAGTTAACATTTCAGGTCAGTGACCCTTCATCAGAACTTCATCCTCCAATACAGACTTTGGCACCACACGAAACCTAATCCCCCCACTACCTCACACACACCTACTACCGCCCAGGCCTTTCACTCTATGACTGTTTTGACATCAAGCAATGATCACACACAAGTCTGCTCATTGGCATAATCAATAATACAATAAAGGATAATTCAATGAACAAACAAACTCAAAAAACATCGCCCAAGTGACCTATAAAGTACATTTAATGATATGCCGCCTTGTGCTCATGGCCGCTTCTATGGGATGCTTCCCCTGTGGCTGAGGATGAGGTAGAGGCAGCCTTGTCCCTTGTGTCTGCTCACAGCTGAGATGGCTGTGGTGTCCTCGTAGTGGAGGTGCCCATGGGGGCTCCTCCATAGTCTGCTGTGGCTGCATCACTGCAGGGGCAGCCTCTGTCACAGGACTTTGCTGCATGGTTGGTTCCTCAGTCAGAGGGACCGAGGAGGCAAAGGATGGTGCCAGTGCTTCCTAAGGGGTGTGTAGCACCAGCTTTCTGGCCATTTTTATGAATCATATTTTAATCCAAAACCCCAATAAAGAACTGTACTGTTTGGCAAGTTTGTGGGAGTGGCTAAGGGAATAGGATTGACTGGCAGGAGTTTTGAGTCAGGCTAACCTGACTAAGGTACATTCATATGCAAATGGACATTTCACATTGACAGGCTGGGTGGAAGGGAACCCAGGCCAATTGATGTCATCACAATCTAACATGATTACTGGGAACAATACCCCGAGAGGTAACGCAATAAAGCACAGTCATGACTCAGTCCCAACCGAAACTGATGGAAGGCAGGAGATGGCCGGGCCATTGTCTTCCAGGAGGTAAGCCAGTAACCAAGATCGGGTTGAGATTGAAACCTGCTAATGGGGGCTGTCAGCTCAGGAAACGACAGACATTCAGTAATCAGCACTCATTGTCTCTCCATGTGCCAGGCCTGGGAGCGGGAAAACAAAATATAATTTTTCACAAAGATGTCAAAGGTTATGAGTCACTCCAGGCCACAGGGAGTGGCGGGGGGGTGGGGGGGAGGGGGTGCTGTGGGTGGGGGGGTGGTGGTTTGTGGTGGTGTTCCAGACAAATCACCAGAGTCTACACATTGATCAGTATTGGCGAGAGAAAAGGTGATGGGTTTTAGATATATAGGGAGCTGTTTTGCTCTCTTCTCTCTTCTACTTGGCATCAATCTACAATGAGTCTCCTGTGTGGGGCTCAGTTCGTTGGAACAGCGCCAGAGGCTGAACGCTGCTGTTTGTACCTCATCAACGGACCTCGACTCAAACTGGAACTTGGATACTGCATCGGCAGTACCCAACCAGGAGCGAGACGTACAGGAAGCTGCAAGCAAGACAATGGGAAATCTGAATGTGCATATTGCCTGTGCCTACACATCCACTAGACCACTTAGCTGTGTGAGGGAGTGATTGTAAGTCCCAACCAAACCTTAGAGGGGTTTAGTGCCGGGGGTCCTGTGTTAGTTAATTTCATGGGCGGGCTCTTTTATTAGGCCGTGGTAATTTAGCACGGTAGGGCTTGTTGGATAAGCCAGGGTTGGACCGTTTTGTACTGTTTACGAGTGTTATTGTTAATCTTATTAAACACAATACGGTTGAGCCCGAAAAATGTGGGTCCGAGTCTGATCTGTCCATATAATCCCTATCATCCAGAACTTGTAGTAAGAGGTGTATTTTCGGTACGCCAGAGAACATCATTTACAGGTGGCCCCTCATCAGCCTCTTCAACTGCCTCAGACCTTTCATGCTGCCCTTGCATGCTGGATAAGCATGCTGGCATCCACTCCATGCATCTCTGCGCTATCAGCGACACTGAGAGGTCATTCATTCTGTGCATTTTAGCGCGCTGCTCCTGCACCCACTCAGAGTGGTGCTGTGTATGGCTCCCCAAGAAGTTGGCCAATCTCTCAATGGAAGAGCTCATGCGCTCAAAACCCTGAGACATTACAGAGGACATGTGCTGCATGGACTCCTCCATTGTCACCCCATGGCTCCACAATGCCTCAGGAATCTCTGATATGTGGGACCTCTTCTGCCTCTGATACTCCAGAAATACCCACCTTGCGTGTGACACTCGAGGCCCAGCATCTCTGTCCAGCAGTGCATGGCTGTGTCTGTCCTCCAGCCTCTGATGGGTACTGCCAACAGCTGACTCTGCCTCACTCTCCTCCTCCTGCTCATGCGTGAGGTGTGATTCACTCAATGCTCTCTGTTCTAAGCTAGACTGTGTCAGCGCTGGTGGAAGGTGTGGAGGAATGAGGTGATGGTGCTGCCTCAAGGACATCTCTCCCCTGCGCTGAGGAGGCCGCTGATTACTGAGCTGCTACATCTTGCTCCCCCTCCGCAACTGGTCCTGTCGCCGAACATCAAAAGGTGGTCATGAGAACTTGGCCTACACAGCAGGTGCCTCAGCACAACCAACCCAATAGACGACAGTGATTGTATAGCCACAGCACGCATTGGGCAGGACTGACCTCCATGCCCTTCACCTGTAGATTGAGCTAATGCATGACCCTGTTTTTGATGACCTCTTGTCTCGCCATCACCCATGGCTTGATGTAATTGAATCCTCACCACCTCCAATGCTGCCTCCTCCATTGGGGTCAATGTGGCGAGCTGCAGCACACCACCATCGGTCCGAGACAACTCTTGTTGATTTTGCGCTCTTTTCTAAAGGATGAAGTGATAAAGATTTGAGAAAGCTGCCCTCCCTTATCCATTCCAGCATGACATGAGACATTGCGCTTCTGTGTGATGATCCCTGCTCAATTGCGCCCCGTATGTGAGGGTTGCTGGCGTCTCATTGATGTGACTGGCCACTTGATCTGACAATGCCAAGGAGAACTATGGGCACTCAGTCTGCTCAGCTCATGTGCATGCTGGTGTATACAGCCTGTCATCTAGGTACCACTTGCCACTGACCTTTCCAGAACTTAGCAGATCATTAAAGCACTTGCTGCATTGCATCCATGTCCTCCAAATAACTCCCTGGCTGCTGACCTCTGCGGCCACCTCCATGCCCTCTTGTTCTGGCTGGGAAGATTTCTTCTTCCTGAAGGAGGGAAGAGCACATCTCTCCTCTCCGCAACATCATCCAAATAAGCCCCAAGGGAGGCATTAAAAAAATGTGGGGCCACTTGGAAACATCTGCCCAGGTCAGTGTCACCCTCTGAACTCCCAGCTGCTCCACTCTTCCAGGTAGTGGAAAACTCAACTATGTCTGCTACTTGCCTTTTGAAATCCCCCTCTGTGATGAGGTTCTGCCTCCAAGCCACTTCTGGAGCCACTAATTGGCGCCGAACCCGTCTCTAGCCCAATTAGGGCTTTTACCTTTAAAAATCGCGTCGCGTCATGACCCTGACATAGCATGGCGTTGGGACCCGGAAATGAACCGGCCATCGGGATCCCAACCCTGGATTGAAAATCCAGCCCCATTTGCCTAAGTTTTATTCTCACCCCCTCAAAATCTCCAATCTATTAGCCTGATCTTCGTCATACTATGTCTTTCTCAATTATTATCTTAAAGCATGATGGTCACTATTGCTTAGATGTCCCCCTACCTTTATTTCCCTTATTCGGTCTGGTTCATTCCCCATTACTAGATCCAGTAGCGCATCATCCCTTGTTGGGATGTTTACATACTGGCTTTGAAAGGAGTCCTGAATACATTGCAGGAACTCCATTCCCTTATTGTTTTTACCTCTGCAAGTCTTTATCACTTTTGGCCCAATAGTCTCAATTTAGCCAATTGCCTCAAAAGGCAGCGGAAACAGAGTCTTTAAATATTTTTAAGGCAGAGTTAGATAGATTCTTGATAAGCAAGGGAATAAAAGGTTGTCGGGGTAGGCGGGAATGTGGAATCGAGGTTACAATCAGATCAGCCTTAATCTTATTGAATGGCGGAGCAGGCTCGAGGGGCCAAGTGGCCTACTCCTGCTCCTAATTCATATGTTCATATGTAATAATTTCAGGGCAAATGAACTCCCCCATGATTATTGTTCTATGTTTTTACTTCTTTTCCTAATTTGTTTGCATACTACTTTCTCCAACTCTTTCCACTCATAGGTAGTCTGTAGACTACTCCTATGATTGTGATTGCTTCTCTATTATCTTTTATCTCCATCCACATAGATTCTACTGCCGTTACGTTATCTCTAATAAGTGCAGGTACTCCACCTCCCCCCTTTCCCCTCTCTATCTTTTCTAAATATTTTATATGCCCATTGCCTTCCAGTCGCACTGCAATTAAGTTGGGGAATGGGAAAGACCGAAGACGGCCTTCTCGCCCAGAGGTCAATTGAGGCCCTTAATTGGCCAATCACGACGGCCTCTTCCCGCCGCTGCTGGAATTACACGAGTGGCAGGGGGTGGTGTACTCTGCTATGTGGAGAGTTCGCCCAGTAAAACAAGGGATGGGGACAATGGCACGGGCAGTTAAGTTCCTCTCTTTTGTTCTTCTTCCCACCGTTCCCTCTTTCACTTGCTTAAAACCTAGCACATTTCTAACTTTTTCCAATTCTGATGAGATGTCTCAGATCTGAAATGTTAACTCTGTTTCTCTATCCATAGATGCTGCCAGACCTGCTGCATATTTTCAGCATTTTGTTTTTATTTCAACTAATCTTCAAGGTTACTCCTGATCATTGATTCCATTGTTTTACATTGTATTGAAGTAAGACTAATGAGTAATGAATCCTTTGTTGTTCACATCTGCTTTGCCATCCTTTTAGAATACGGATGCCACCTTAACCTGCATTTTGGTATCCTTCAGTTGCTATTGATTTTCTCATAATGGCTGTTAATGCTACACAAATTTCCTCTGTAGTCTCTCTTAGTACTCTGGAATAAATATCATCTATCCCTGGGGATTTATCTGTTTTGATCACTTTTAGCCTATTAGGGACAATGGTACATTCGGATCACACTCAAAAGCAACATCAACAATGTCTAGGATTACAGGCAGTGAAATAATATAAAATGGACCTATGTTGATAATTAGTTAGCTGAACACTTTCATTGGTCTTTAAAGAACAATGCATTTCCTCTATAACAACTGAATAGTGAAAGTAATATGGTTCCCACAATGTATTAGACAGAACTGGAAAAAAAAATCCAGACTAAACTACTCTGATGTTCTGTGGATCCCCAAAGGGGACTTATATTTACCAATTTCTAGAAGTTAAGCAGTTTTTAAAACTGTATAATTAAGCTCTAACTTCTCTTTTTCTGGTGTGCATGAGGTATTAAGCTGTTCCCATGCTGATTAACTGCCAAGACTGCGAGGCAAGGTGTTTAATCAAAGCATGGAAGCCATTTATTATTGAGAGCACTCGAACTGAACTGAAATTTTCACAATATTCTTATGCATCAGAAAAGCCTATAACTTTAAAACAATAACATTGCAATTTTATTGTGTCTAACTTTCCAC
Source organism: Heterodontus francisci (assembly GCF_036365525.1). Lineage (NCBI taxonomy): Eukaryota > Metazoa > Chordata > Chondrichthyes > Heterodontiformes > Heterodontidae > Heterodontus > Heterodontus francisci. Next base: position 70,571,741 of record NC_090371.1, on the reverse strand, counting down.
TCATCAATCATCATTTTGTCAGCCAATCATAGTTGAAATACTAAATGTTATCAGCTGTAGCTTCTGTGAAATTCTTAAGTGCAAGAGTTTAATCTTCTTTCAGCATATGTTTGAGTACAAACTGATTCCAAACTTGGGATGCTTGCTGCTTTGTCTGAATCATAGGGAACTACCTTGACTGGATCAGTAATACTGATCCATACTACAATTTATTACAGGGCCACACACTGCATTTCAGGTCCTCTCCATTCAGCTGATAACATCCTCCAGTCTACCAGGATTTTATTACATTCGATTACTAACAAAGGAAATTAACTTGGAGAGCCATAGTTACTTGATGTAAACTTGATCATATAATGCCAAAATTCCCTGTGAGCTTTCAAATTTACACAGGGAAAACTTATAACATCCTTCCAATCAATAGAATATGTTGAAACCTTTTCTAACTGCTCTTAAAAACACTGGGCTAAAAATACTGCTTACCTGCACAAATCCAAGCATGATGTTCTGATGTGGTGGTACACAGTTTTGTGATAGGAACTCTTGCCCTGCGCCAGGATTACAGAGTGGAATTTCTAACCTATGGATTTCTTGAAATATCTATCTTGTCATAAGGGTGGAGATAACATGGAATATTATGAATTGACAGCCTGTGATTTTCTTCTGTAATTAATGGATGGAAATTTATGGGTAGGGCACCTGTGAGCTGGCAGCATGAACTCAGAAAATTACCCTCTACATCTGTGACAAATGTTTGAGAAAGGCAGTTACTTTATAATGGATGTAACAGAATGTGAATTGTAAAAATGAGCTTACACTTTTGCTGTAGCAGCAATCACAGCTGCAGTTTTGCACTGTTGTGCTCACCAGCACACAATTTTCTGACTATATCTGTGAATAAGTGGCAAATCATAGGTTCCGAGCATTGAGTTAGCAATTCCCAGTCTATTTCTTTGGATGTTGATTATCTTATAAAATCATTACGTGGGTAGATAGCACTTTACTGGCATTATCATTTTGCAAGTACGGCAAATTAAAAAAAGAGAGAAAGACAGCCAGACAATTGAGCATGAGGGGATTGGACTTCCACACAGCATCTTCTTCCTTGGTAAAGATAGATATAAAGTATTCATTTAGTACCTCAGCCATGCCCTCTGCATCCATGCGTAAATCCCCTCTATGGTCCCTAATCAGCCTCCTGACTACCCTCTTCTATTAATATGCCTATGGAAGATTTTTGGATTCCCTTTATGTTAGCTGTCAGTCTTTTCTCATACTCTCTCTTTGCCTCTCTTATTTTCTTTTTCACTTCCCCTCTGAACTTTCTATATTCAGCTGGGTTCTCATTTGTATTATCAACCTGACATCTGTCATACACACCCTTTTGCTGCTTCATCTTACTCTCTAACTCTTTCATCCTCGAGGGGCTCTGGCTTTGATTGTCCAACCTTCCCCTCTTCTTCTGAGCTTCTTCAGGTCTCTCTTTGAATTTATGGCTGGACACTGGTAGAATCATGGCATTTCAGCCCCAAGGTGCATTTATATTGCAGTACTGGCTTCAGGAGGCTGTCACTTTAGCAACATTCCAGCACCACTCTCCTTGCTTCAGCTGCACAGGCCCAAAACTCTTGTGGAAGGCTGCTGACTTTCAATGGTGACGACTGCAGATAGCCTTGGAGGAAGACCTCGAACAACTCTAGGCCTAGAAGGACCAGCTGCGAACAGCACTATATTGGCACAGGCAGCAGCAGTCTGGGGTGGCTGCTGACAGGCAACAGCAAGGGCATTGGTGGAGTGGCAGTGGTAAGAGGGTGAATGCTGTCTTCTTGAGAATTCCCTAAACCTCTCCACCTCTCTACTTTTCTCTCCATTAAGATGCTCCTTAAAACCTACCTCTTTGTCCAAGCTTTTGGACATGACCTAATGGCTGAAATTTTATGCCTCACTCCCCCCGCCCCCCACAAAGAGTGGATTGGTGGATTGGGGGAGTTGTAAAATGGAGTGGGAGGCTCATGGGGCCCTTCCCGACACGCTCCCGCCTCTGTCGCCATTTTATGTGGGGCGGCGGTGGTGGGAAACGGCCCGCCCGCCCTATGCCAATCAAGGCCCTTAAGTGGCCAATTAACGGTCACTTAAGGGCCTCCGCCCACTGCCACGGGGATTTTACTGTTGGCAGGCAGGCGGCCAGGCCTGAGAAAAGCCGCCTGTAAAAAGTAGGCGGCTCTCTGACAGCCAGGGTGGCCCTCTTGATCGGGCATTCTGTGCCTGACGGAGGGCCACCCCTGATGCCCCAACCACCCCCAATGCCCAACACGCCTCCCCACCCTTGCAATCAACCTCCCTTGCCTTGCAGGGGCCTGACCGATCACCTCCAGCGAGGCCCAAAAAACCTACCTCTTTTCCGGGCTATCCTTCCTCTTCATCTTGAAGCTGGGTGTAGTCCCAGCAGTGGCCACCGCTCCCGGTGACTAAGAGCTGCCAGCCTGCTGATTTGTCGGCAGCTCCATTAGGCGGGACGTCCTGCCTCAATGAGGTGAAAGTCCTGCCTAAAACCAATTAAGGGCCTGGGGACTGCAAAATCTGGGCTGGATCCTCTGGCCCTATGGGGGTCTCCATGTAGCAAAGGCTAACCCTCCATTAACACCGCACCCCCCCCACACTCAATGCCCACCCTCCCCAGCCCCCTCGCCGGGGCCTGCCGGACTGATCCCAGCAAATGTGCCTCACCTACCTTTTGTCCGAGGCTCCAGCAATGGGCCTGATCCCAGGACTCCTGCAGTACCAGCAGTGGAGGTCCTGCTGCAGGATCTAAGGGGCTGCTATGAGGTGAGCTCTCCCAAGAATAGGAGGAAGCGGACAACCTCTTCAACCAAACAGGCATGGGTGGAAGTGTCTGAGGAAGTCAGCAGCAAGAGTATGTCTCCTCCAACCTGGAGACAGTGCACTAAGAGGATCCAGGACCTCAGGAGGGCACGAAAGGTGAGTAGCATAACACTCTCAAGTGCCAAGACTTACACTCTGACTTGACCAACATTGTCCTGCACAGCCTTCCTCAGGTCAACACGTCTTGCAGCTTCATTCATTCCTCTACCTGCAGGCACCTCACATCCCCATCTAAAGAGCCTCTACGCACAAGCCATTCTGAACATTCCCACCTCTCACACAACTTCGCGAGGGGCAGAGACCCAGGGTTTGCCCTTCCAGTGACAGGCACTTTGTCGTCCATTGGCAACCCTGCTTTACTGGGAAGGAGGCCTTGTTCCATGGGGCTTCAGATGACAGCCGTGACCTACTGTTAGAGCCTGAGCCTCCTGTGTTACTGGTGTGCAGATCTGTCAAGAGAGCTGCTCTGCGTGACCTCTGTACATTCTCCAAGTCATGCTGTACCCCTATGTCTTGGAACAACTGTTTTGTGCATAAGTCTTGAAGTCAGCACAAAGTTCTTCAGCACACCACACCCTGTAGATATTTGCAACTTGAAACAACTCTAGAAAGAACCAAACACTTGTAGACTCAAAGCAACAGCCAGAAAATTCAACCAGCGATGAACCTGTCAGTAGTTGAAGATCCCTTTAAATAGCACTGGTGGGGGTTAGGGGTGAGCCTGGGGGTGGGTTTTCTTCATATTGTTGAACATGAATTCATCGGCTGGATCATTGAGCTGCAAAATTGCATGCTGATCTGCCTGCTCTGCATTCTTCCAGTGAGCATTCACTGTGTGCACAATAACACCTGCACCAATATGGCGTCCAGCATGATTTGCCCCACAAGTGTGTGTGAATGCTCTAAATACCATTTTGGAGCTCCAAAGGCACTCGTAGTGCCCCCCGAAACAGCATTAAAATGCCCAATTTCTCACCAACTATTTTTGAGCATATTATCATAGATCATAGATGGGCGGCACAGTGGCGCAGTGGTTAGCACTGCAGCCTCACAACTCCAGCAACCTGAGTTCGGTTCTGGGTGCTGCCTGCGTGGAGTTTGCAAGTTCTCCCTGTGACCGCATGGATTTCCACCGGGTGCTCCGGTTTCCTCCCACAGCCAAAGACTTGCTGGTTGCTAGGTAAATTGGCCATTGTAAATTGCCCCTAGTGTAGGTAGGTGGTAGGAGAATTGAGGGAAGGTGGGGATGTGGTAGGGAAGATGGGATTAATGTAGGATTAGTATAAATGGGTGGTCGATGGTTAGCACAGACTCAGTGGGCTGAAGGGCCTGTTTCAGTGCTGTATCTCCCTGTGACTCTATCTCTGAATCAAAAGATGGATGTTGATTCAAGTAACCAAACCTTTGATAGGCTTTGACAGAATTTGGGAAATCTGCTGAGTAGCTGATGACTATCAACTAAAGGTGAAATGGTCCACAGAGGAAAAAACAGCAGATAAGTTTAAGCCTTTAGACAATCTCTATTTGTCCAGCACGAACAGAGGACAAGTGGCAACTTCATCGTCAGGCATTAAATGCGTGAGTTTGCACTTGGTAATATAGTCCATCTGCCTTTCATGGCATAGACCTATTTTGCAAAAAGAAATCTTCTCAATGTGGATTTGAGAGCCACATATGAGCAGTTGGTTGAACTCATGACATTTAGAGAGCTGAATATGTGCTTGAAGTCAGGTTTGACCTTCTGTTGATGCAGCACAGACCTGGGAAATCAGTCATCAGAAGATGATATTTCTCACCTTGCTTTCATATAGGTATTAAGGAACAGCGTGGTGCTTATACTGTTTGTGGGTAAATGACAGAAGTTTGAAGCTCCTGTAATTAGATTCTCCACAAAGTGACAATTTGCAGATCAGCAAAGTTTAGTGAATAGCAGAGGAATACTAATTGTAGAGACATCTCTCCATTTGAATATTTATCAGTATTCAGCAAAACCTGTGCAGCTGTGTACCATTTCCATAATTTTTGGTTGATGATTACGTTCATGTGCAGAAAATACAGAGAAAAGGACTAAATTTTACACATCTCACCAAATGTTTGTGAACAGGAGCACTTTAGTCCTACCTTCAATCAATAATGCGATCCCAGTTATTAATCATGAAGTAGGCATGAAGTAGATAATATCCCACTCTTTCACATTTCCCAGTGGAAAATATAAGCAAATTCCTCAACAACAAAAGCCAGAATAATTACCTGGCATGTGAAAGGGATTCGAATGGTTGATGTTAATGTTCCTATCATTTTAACCTTGCATTATAAGGAGCAGACATTGAATGATGTCATGTCATTCATCCTGGCCAGGTCTTATTAATTGCATATAAATGGCAACTCCAGCTTTTGCCATTAATCTGAAGTATTACAGTATATACAAAACAGAGAAACACTGCAGCATGGCCTAAATTTCTGATGCAGTGGGAATCCTGCAGGATTGGTGATGGCTATGCACCCAATTGTCTCTGAATCATGAACCCAGCAGACCTCCAAGCTCATTGGCAGTATGGCAATCTTCCAATTGTAGTTCTCCTACAGAAGAAGCATCCACCTCAGGTCCGGGCTGTAATACATGCCACATACTACATGCCATATCATTTCATGCCAGTTGATGGAAAAAAATGCTGTTTAAAAGCACTTTTTTTTTACAACTCCCACTTTGCTGAATGCAATAATTCCTCTGCAATATGGCCCTTTAAATTTTAATTTTACTTCTGCCTCTTGAGCAGAATGCTGAATGCCAAAAATGTAGCAGCATTCCCAACAACCAGTGTTGCTAAGGTGTTAAAGATGGGAAATATGGAGAACGATGCCTCAATGTACTATCTGAATATGAATGGGAGTATCCAAAGTCTTCTGTCACAATCTGAAAGTGGGGGTGGAGGTTGAGAAGCTTGCAGAACAGCTGCTCACTGTGTTTCACACTACCAACTGTCTGAAAACATTCTCCAATGTTGCACTGGGCTTTGACATTATTATATCCCCCTCCCCCTGCCCCCACCCAACCATCGCTTCGGGCAGTCTTGGTGGGAGTGATAGAGCCATAGAGTCATTTACAGCGCAGAAGGAAGCCATTCGACCCATCGAGTCCATGCCGGCTCTCCATGGAGTTATTCAGTCAGTCCGACTCTCCACTCCATCCCCGTAGCCCTGCAAGTCTATTTATCTCAGGTGGCCATCCAATTTCCTCTTGAAGTCATTGATCATCTTTGCTTCCACCATCCACGTGGGCAGTGAGTTCCAGTCCATTACCACCCGCTGCATAAAAAAGTGCTTCCTCATATTCTCCCTGCAGCTTTGGCCCAAAACTTTCAATCTGTGTCCCCTAGTCCTTGTACCATTTGTTAATGGGCGCAGCTTTTCCTTCTCTAACTTATCTAAGCCTGTCATAATCTTGAACACTATTAAATCTCCCCTCAATCACCTTCGTTCTAAGGAGAACAAACACAGCTTTTCCAACCTAACCTTGTAACTAAAATTCTCCATCCCTGGAACCATTCTGGTAAATCTCCTCTGCACCCTCTCAAGGACCCTCACATCCTTCCTAAAGTGTGGTGACCAGAACTGGACGCAATACTCCACTTGGGGCCTAACCAGAGCTCTATAAAGGTTCAACATAACTTCCCTGCTTTTGTTCCCAATGCCTCTATTTAGGAATCCCAAGATACCATTTTCTTTACTAACTACTCTTTCAATATGTCTGCCACCTTCAAAGATTGATGCACATGCACCCCCAGGTCCCTCTGTTCCCGCACACTCTTTAGAATTGTGCCAATAAGTATGTATTGTCTCTCCCATTCCTTCTGCCAAAATGCATCACCTCACATTTGTCAGTATTAAATACCATCTGCCACCTCTCTGCCCATTCTGTTAGCCTACCTATGTCCTGTTGCAAGCGGTTCATTTCATCCTCACTGTTTGCTACACCTCCAAGTTTGGTATTTTCAGCAAATTTTGAGATTTTACTCTGTATTCCAAGGACCAAGTCATTTATATACAGCAAAAGACAGTGGTCCCAGCACTGACCCTTGGGGAACACCACTGTCTACCATCCACCAGCCTGAAAAGCAACCATTTACTATGACTCGCTGTTTTCCATCCATAAGCCAATTTTGTTTTATCCAATTGGACATTGACCCTCCTATTCCATGAGCTTCAATTTTCTTAACCAGCCTTTTATCTGGTGCCTTATAAATGCTTCATAAAATCCATATAAACAACATCCACTGCATTCTCTTCATCAACCTTCCCTGTTACTTCATCAAAAAATTCAATTTGATTTGTCAAGCATGATCTCCCTTTTACAAATCCATGCTGGCTATCCATAATTAACTCAAACCTCTCCAAGTGTCCATTGGTATTTCCCTTGATTATAGTTTCTAAAACCTTACCTACCACTGATGTTAAACTAACTGGCCAATAGTAGGACTGTCCTTACACCCTTCTTAAATAAGGGTGTCACATTTGCCACTCGCCAATCGTCTGGCATCTCCCCCATGTCCAGGGAAGATTGGAAGATTAAGGCAAGCCCTGCTGCTAATAACACCCCGACTTCCTTTAGCAACCTGGGATGCAAGCCATCCAGATTTATCTACCCAAAGCATAGGCAACCTTTTTAGTACCTCTCCCCTCTCAATTTTTATCTATCCGTTGCCTCTACTCTCACTTCTTCTACTGATATTTTGTCAGCATCCATTTTCTTAGTGAACACCGATACAAAATACTCATTAAGTATATTAGTCTTGCCCTGTGCCTCTAAGCATATATTATCCTCTCTGTCCCTAATAGGCCCCACTCCTCCTCTTACTACTTGAGATCTTTGAGTTCCCTTTTATGTTGGCTGCCATTCTATTCTCATATTCTCTCTTTGCCAGTCTTAGTTTCCTTTACACCTTCCCTCTCAACCTATTGCATATGGCCTGGTTCTCACCTGATGAGTTCATCTGACATGCATCATACACCCTCTTTTTTAGTTTCATCATCATCTCTATCTCCCTCATCAACCAAGGATCCCTGTTCTTGGTTCCCCTACCTTTTACCCTTTTTGGAATGCTCCTAGCCTGTACCTGAAGCATCACATCCTTAAAGATAACCCAGTACTCTGATACAGCTCTTCCTGCCAGTCTTTGATTCCATTCTACCCTGGCTAGATACCTTCTCAGTGCATTGAAATTAGCCCTTTTCCAATTCTACCTTATTTTGTTCTGCATTACTAGTCTAAACCTTATGAAATGATGATCAGTCTTACCCAAGTGCTCATCATACTGACACTTAGTCCACTTGGCCTATCTCATTTCCCAGCACCAGATCCAGCAATGCCTCTTTTCTAAAACAAAAACAAAAAGTGCTGGAAATACTCACCATGTCTGGCAGCATCTGTGGAGAGAGAAGCAAAGTTAATGTTTCAGGTCTGTGACCTTTCATCAGAACTGGCAAAGGTTAGAAAAGGATTAGGTTTTAAGCAAGTGAAGGGGAGGGAGGTGGGGGAGAGAAAAAAGGGGAAGGTGTTTGATAGGGCAGAGGGAGATTAAATAACAAAGCAGTCCTGGGACAAAGGCAAAGAGGCTGTTAATGCTTGTGGTGAAAGACAAAGCATTAGTCCAGAGAGAGTGTTAATACCGAAATAATGAGCAGCTCTGACTACATGAAAAGCAGGCACATGGTTAAAAAATAAAATATTCGAAAAAGGCCAGTCATGCCCTGAAGTTGTTGAACTCAGTGTTCAGTCTGCAAGGCTGTAGAGTGCCTAATCGAAAGATCAGGTGCTGCTCCTCAAGCTTGTGTTGATGTTCACTGGAACACTGGAGCAGGCCAAAAACAGAAATGTTGGCATGAGAGCAGGGGGAGTGTTGAAATAGCAAGCGACCAGAAGCTCGGGGTCCTGCTTTCGGACTGAGTGGAGGTGTTCGGCAAAGCGGTCACCCAATCTGTGTTTGGTCTCCTCAATGTAGAGGAGACCGCATTGTGAGCAACGAATACAGTATACTAAATTTAAAGAAGTACAAGTAAATCACTGCTTCACCTGAAAGGAGTTTTTGGCACCTTAAATAGTGAGGAGAGAGGAGGTAAAAGGGAAGGTATTACACCTCCTGCGATTGCATGGGAAGGTGCCATGGGAAGAGGACGAGGTGGTGGGGGTAATGGAGGAGTGGACCAGGGTGTCACGGAGGGAACGATCCCTTCGGACTGCTGACAAAGGAGGGGAGGGGAAGATGTGTTTGGTGATGGCATCATGCTGGAGGTGGTGGAAATGGTGCAGGATGGTCCTCTGGATGTGGAGGCTGGTGGGGTGGAAAGTGAGGATAAGGCAAACCCTGTCGCAGTTCTGGGAGGGAGGAGAAGGGGTGAGGGCAGAAGTGCGGGAAATGAGCCGGACATGGTTGAAGGCCCTGTCAACAACATGTGGGGGAATCCTCGGTTGAGGAAAATGGAAGACATATTAGAGGTGCTGTTGTGGAACATTGCATCATCAGAGCAGATGTGCCGCAGATGGAGAAACTGGGAGAATGGAATGGAGTCCTTACAGGAAACAGTGTGTGAGGAAGTGTAGTCAAGGTAGCCGTGGGAGTCGTGGGCTTATAATGAATATTAGTGGACAGCCTATCCCCAGAGGTGAATGCCCCTTTTCTAGTTGGGCTGAGAGCATACGATTAAGGAAGCTCTCCTGAACACCTTTTACACATTCCTCTGCTTCCTTACCCTTTACTCTAAAATTATTCTGATTGATATTTGGGTAATTAAAGTACTCCAATATCACCACTCTACAGATCTTGCACATCTCTGTTATTTCGCTGCAGATTTGCTCCTCTGTCTCTTTCTCTTTATTTGGAGGCCTATAGAATGTCCCTATCAGTGTGATCAAACCCTTTTTGCTCCTCAGCTCTAACCAAATAGATTCTGTCCTTGTACCTTCAAGGACAACCTCCCTTCCTTAGTTAAATGAAAAACTGTCCCTCACAGAAGCACATGCACAACTGCATTTTCATGAACTTCCCAATTCTTATTTGAATTCACTTTCACCTAGGATAGAGTCCTGAATGCTTTTATGTATAGCAGCCACTCGGTAAACATGCTTCAATAAATAACTACATTCCTTTTATTTATACACCAGGAAAATTGAATTAAAAGTAACAATTCTCAACTAAGGCCGTATTATTGAACTTTTCATATGTTATTTGTTTCCTAATCAGATTGGTAATAAAAAAAATGAATGCTGAAAGCTTGGATTTATTTGGTATCTTTTACGTCTTTACAATGTCTCAAAGCTCCCACAAACAATTAATTACTTTTGAAGTGTAGTTGCTGTTGGTTTTCAGGAAAATGTGGCAGCTGATTTGTACACATCAAGGTCCCACAAGCAACAATGAGATAAATGACCAGTTAATCTGTTTTTGATGGTGTTGATTAAGTGCTACATTTGGACCAAACACCAAGAGAACTTCAAATAGTGCTTATTGGAATAAGCACACAGATCCTCAGTTGAACATCTCACTTGAAAGACTGCACCATAGAAAGTGCAGCACTCCCTGAAGTATCAGCCTGCATTCTATGTTCATGTCCAGGAATGGGCCTTGAACTCAAAAGCTTATGAATCACAATTAAGAGTGCTGCCACTAAGCCAAACCAATTAAATAATTACATGATATGACTTTCAAGCTGAATGCATTTCCCAAATATAATTATGTTCCCATTTTAAAGATTTTTGTATATGGTAACTGCTCACATTCTACACTTTAAGTACTGTGCCAAATAGATAAAAGATAGCTTGAATGAAAACTAACGGTGACTCAAAACTGATTAGTCAAATCTTCTCATCCTTATATAATAAAAGCAAAATACTGTGGATGCTGGAAATCTGAAATAAAAACAGAAAGTGCTGGAAAAACTCAGCAGGTCTGGCAGCATCTGTAGAGAGAGAAGCAAAGTTAACGTTTCAGGTCAGTGACCCTTATATTGTTGTACCACCTGAAATTTACCAAACAAGTCAGTTAGGCTTGAGCATATCAGGAGAATCTGGTCACTAGCTTTTGGTTCTCTAAGTCAGAATATAAAATATAGGTTTATTCTGACAATTCGCAGTACTCCATCGCACTGATTACCTTGATAGGTTAATGTGATTTTTTTTATTCATCCATGGGATGTGGACGTCGCTGGCTAGGCCACATTTATTACCCATCCCTAATTGCCCTTGAGAAGGTGATGATGAGTCGTCTTCTTGAACCGCTGCAGTCCATGTGAGGTAGGTTCACCTACAGTGCTGTTAGGAAGGGAGTTCCAGGATTTTGATCCAGCGACAGTGAAGGAACGGCGATATAGTTCCAAGTCAGGATGGTGCAGTATATTTTTGAATATATATTTATTTTGTTATGAAGAAGTTGAGGGATGGTGTATCATTTAGTAGACTATCAGCTTTTAATGAAGCAATCCTTTGGCCTAGTGGTAGCATTCCTGCTGCTGAGTGTTTAAATTTTGGTGAGTGGAGACTGAAGGTCCAACTCTGAATTCTGGGTTGACACCACTGGGAAAATTGTGTCTGGTGGATTTGGATGGCCTTGCTCATTTAATGGATACTTGGATCCCATAAACCCCTCCTACATTAGTAGTAGGCATCCGTCCATCTCGGAAGACGATGGACTGCACCTGGGGTGTTTGTCATTTCTGTGTTGAACATTGCCTGTTGTGGCTGAGGAGTCCGACTCGTGAGTGGCAATCCCTTCCACAGGAAGCACAGATGAATATCATTGGCCTGAGGTTGACTGATGTTGCTTCATTCCAACGGGCTCTCTTTTCCACCATCTGGTCATGGCTTTTTTATTAATTCGGGGTTGTAGGTGTCGCTGGCTAGGCCAGCATTTATTGCCCATCCCTAATTCCCCTTAAGAGGTTGGCGGTGGGCTGCTTTCTTGAACCGCTGCAGTCCTTGGGATGTAGGTACATCCACAGTACTGTTAGGAAGGGAGTTCCAGGACTTTGATCCAGCGACAGTGAAGGAACGGCGATATAGTTCCAAGTCAGGATGTTGTCAGGCTTGGAGGGGAACTTGCAGGCAGTGGTGTTCCCATGCATGTGCTGCCCTTGACATTCTAGGTGGTAAAGGTCGCGGGTTTAGAAGGTGCTCTCTAAAGAGCCTTGGTGAGTTGCTATAGTGCATCTTGTAGATGGTGCACACTGCTGCCATTGTGCGTCGATGGGGGAGGGAGTGAATGTTTGTAGATGGGGTGCCAATCAAGCGGGCTGCTTTGTCCTGGATGGTTTCGATATTCTTGAGTGTTGTTGGAGCTGCACGCATCCAGGCAAGTGGAGAGTATTCCATCACACTCCTGACTTGTGCCTTGTAGATGGTGGACAGGCACTGGGGAGACAGGGGGTGAGTTATTCGCTGCAGAATTCCCAGCCTCTGACCTGTTCTTGTTGCCACAGCATTTATGTGCCTGGTCGAGTTCAGTTTCTAGTCAATGATGACCCCAGGATATTAATAGTGGGGGATTCAGCAATGGTAATGCCATTGAATGTCAAGGGGAGATGGTTAGATTCTCTCTTGTTTGAGATGGTCATTACCTGGCACTTGTGTGGCGTGAATGTTACTTGCCACTTATCTGCCCAAGCTTGGATATTGTCCAGGTCTTGCTGTATATGAACATGGTTTGCTTCAGTATCTGAGGAGTCACAAATGGTGCTGTACATTGTGCAATAATCAGCGAACATCCCCACTTCTGACCTTATGATGGAGGGAAGGTCATTGATGAAGCAGCTCAAGATAGTTAAGCCTAGGACACGACCTTGAGGAACACCTGCAGTGATGTCCTGGGACTGAGATGATTGACCTCCAACAATCACAAGCATCTTCCTTTGTGCTAGGTATGACTCCAACCAGTGTAGATTTTTCCCCCTGATGCCCATCGACTCCAATTTTGCTAGGGCTCCTTGATGCCTTACTTGGTTGAGGAGGTGATAGACAGATTTTTAATTAGTTAAGGGTTGAAGGATTATGGAGAACTGGCAGTAAAGTGGAGTTGAGGCCGAGATGAGATCAGCCATGATCCTATAGAATGGCGGAGCAGGATCGAGGGGCTGAATTGCCTACTTCTGCTCCTAGTTCTTATGACCTTATGAATGCCACCTTGATGTCAAGGGCTGTCTCTCTCATCTCACCTCTGGAGTTCAGCTTTTTTGTCCATGTTTGAACCAAGGCTGTAACGAGGTCAGGAGCTGAGTGGCCCTGGTGGAACCCAAACTGAGCGTCACTGAGCAGGTTATTGCTGAGCAAGTGTCGCTTGATAGCACTGTTAATGCCCCCTTCCATCACTTCTATTACATGTTGCTTCTGCTGTTTGACATGCAAGTTATCTTGTTCTGTCACTTCGCCAGGCTGACACCTCATTTTGAGGTTTGCTTGGTGCTGCTCCTGGCATGCCCGCCTGCACTGTTCATTGATCCAGGGTTGATCGTCTGGCTTGATGGTAATGGTAGAGTGGAGGATATGCCGGGCCATGAGGTTACAGATTGTAGTTGAATACAATTCTGCTACTGCTGATGGCCCACAGCACCTCATGGATGCCCAGTTTTCCATTGCTAGATCTGTTCAAACCTATTCCATTTAGCACAGTGGTGGTGTCACACAAAATTATGCTGAGTACCCTCGGTGTGAGATGGGACTTGGTCTCCACAACGACTGTGCGATGATCACTCCTACCAAGACTGTCATAGACAGATGCATCTGCGACAAGTAGATTTGTGAGGACAAGGTCAAGTAGATGTTTCCTTCTTGTTGGTTCCCTCACCATGTGCCACAGACTCACTCTAGCAGCTATGTCTTTTAGGACTCGGCCAGCTCGGTCAGTAGTGTTGCTGCCGAGCCACTCTTGGTGATGGACAATGAAGTTCCCCACCCCACATTTTGGGCCATTGCTACCCTCAGTGCTTCTTCCAATTGATGTTCAACATGGAGAAGCACTAATTCATCAGCCGAGGGGGGTGGTAGGTAGTAATCAGCAGGAGGTTTCCTTGCCTATGTCTGACCTAATGGCATTAGACATCATGGGGTCCGGAGTCAATGTTGAGGACTCCCAGGGCAACTCCCTCCTGACTGTATACCACTGTGCCACCGCCTCTGGTGGGTCTGTCCTGCCGGTGGAACAGGACATACCCAGGGATGGTGATGGTGGTGTCAGGGACATTGTGAGGTCTGATCCCATGAATATGACTATGTCAGACTGTTGCTTGACTCGTCTGTGGGACAGTACTCCCAGTTTTGGCACAAGCCCCGAAATGTTAGTAAGGAGGACTTTGCAGGATTTGCCGTCAGTTCCGGTGCCTCAGTCAATGCCACATGTTCCGTCCGGGTTCATTCCCTTCCTTAGATTTTGTAGCTGTTTGATACAACTGAGTGACTTGCTGGGCCATTTCAGAGGGCATTTAAGAGTCAACCACATTGCTATGGGTCTGGCGTCACACGTACGCCAGACCAGATGGGTTTTTAACAACAATCGACAATGGTTTCATGGTCACCACTAGACTAGCTTTTTAAATACAGATTTATTAATTGAATTCAAATTCCACCATCTGCCATGGTGGGATTCAAACCCATGTCCCCAGAGCATTAGCCTGGGGTTCGGGGTTGCTAGTCCAGTGGCATTACCACGACACCACTGTCTCCCCCCATTTCTTTTGTCCTCTGCTTTTTCCACACCCTCCCTGACTGCCATTCTCCAGGCTCCGGTCAACAGCATGGACCTCCCTTGCATTGACACTGATCCTGGTCAACTTGAGGTCTTGCTTGCAGACATCCTTGTATTGCTGATATGAGCAACCTGTTGGTCTGGTGCCAAGAGCAAGCTCACCATAGAGCAAACCCCGCCTCCAGTATAGGACTAACCTAGGTATAAGTGTAGGTGTATGTGGACGTGGAACTTAGATGTAATGGAATTATGGAAATTACAGACAGAAGGAGGCCATTCAGCCCATCGTTCCTATACAATTGCTAACACTTCAACTGGAGCTATCTTACCGAAACTTTTTTACATACTTTATTCTGCCTTTGGAAACAATTATTAAATTCTCATTCAAATGATGTTGTAGTGTTTGCCCCTATGCCCACTTGTACTAAGCTATTCCATGTTCTAATAATTCTTCCATTGATATTCCTGAGTCTATCCCCATTATCAATTCGCAACCAGAGAAAACAATCTTTGACTACTGTTCTTGTCCTTCATAATTTTGAAAATCACTGTTTAATCTCCCCCTTAATCTTTTTTAGTAATGAAAGCCCCAATTTTGCAAGCCTTTCCTCATAACTATAACCTCTTGCTCCAGTTATCATTCACACGACTCTTCACAATACTCTTTTCGTAGTTCTAATATCCTCCTATAACAGAGTGCCGTGACTCTATATGATATACCAACCATTGTTCCTTGTTTTTGTATTCAATTCTCCTTGTATAAAATTGAGAATCCATTGTGTCTTTTTATGAGCTCTTTATACCGCCACCTATCTTTAGAGATCTAGGTATCTGCAGCCCTGCTATTCATCCAGTCTCTTAACAATCTTACCATTTAGGTTATACTTCCTTTCACTTTTCCCCATAATAATCTACAAGTTCACATTTCTCTACATTGAACTGCATCTGTTATCTACCTGTTAACTCTGTTAACCTATTTGCACCCTCACGCAGCATCCAACCTTCCTCCTCACAGTTTGCCATGCATCCTAATTTGACAAAATCCAGCAAGCTTTAATATCATTAATATGTCTTGTGCTCATGTACAAAGCATTTAGACAAATGGAAAACTGACAGTCTCAGGACAGATCCATGCAGCACACTGCTAGATGCATCCTGCCAATATGAAAATAAATCCCTACTCTGTGCTTTTTAATCCTTAGTCATCTCTCTACTTATCTGGCTACATTTCCTATAATATCATATTCCTTAATTTTTGTAACAACTGTCCATGTGGTACTTTATCGCATGTTTTCTGAAAATCCCATTCTACCACATTCACATTATCTATACACTATGTAATTTCTTCAGATATTATTACTAATTTAAGGGAGCAATATCCGTTCTTTTCAAATCCACACTGCGTTTCCTTGATTAGCTCATGCCTTTCTAAGTGTTCATTGGCAAAATTGGGGCTGCGCCTGTTTGTATTTCAAATAAGATGTTAAATCGAGGCCTTATCTGGGAAACACTTGGTAAATACTGATCACAGAACCTTATTGATTACTGCACAAACATTGAACTGCAGAGATCTGGAAGGAGACATGTATGCAAAGGATGCCTTGGTGAACCTGCTACAGGAAGGTTAATAAAGGACAGTGTTCATCTGTGGAGCAGAAGGCCACCTTCCTGGAGAAGGCTGAGGTGCAAACTGTTCAGATGGAAGTACCACAGTAGGTGAATAAGATCATCCAGTTCTGTCACCCGTTAGTGCAAATGAGGAAAATGCTTACTGTTATCAAAAGGATTTGTCTGAAAAGTGGGTGAAAGATTGGCAGATGAATAGTGGTGATATCTGTGCTTGAGTCCAGCAAAGTATCCTGAGTTAGGCTGGGGTTACATATTTAATTTATAGTGTTAGCTATTCAGGACAGAAGGGCCACATCTTGGGCGCACATCAAAGAAGGGGAGGAGTGAAAAAAATCAGATCCAATAGGTCAGGGAAAGCTTTTTGAACTCCTTATATTAAAGTGCTGCATAAATTCATGGTGCAGGAATTTTTCTGGAAATCCAAATAGGCCTAGACACCACCCCCACTGCCCCCCATCCCCGCCCAGTGGACCACAACTTAGATTGGTGAGCTAACCTGCATGCCTGGCATATGATGACATCAGTGGAGCGATTAGGACAAGGGGCTGAGAAAATTCCGGATCTCAGAACTGCCTCTCCCCTGATGTCAGAGTTATGTTTGGGGAAGACTGAAGATTTGCTTGCTCTAGGTCCCTGCACGGATTTACAACTAGTGGGAATCTGAGCCAAGATCTGGCATTCCTGGGCCTTGCAGACAGCAGGATGCCTACAACCGATGTGCTGCAGAGACTGAGGATTGTTGGTCAAACTGCCGATACCTTTGCAAAAAGTACAATTCTTTGGACAAATGTAACATGACACAAAGGTATATCGTGAACTGTTGCACCATTACAGATGTAGCATGCAAAAGTCATAGATAATCTTTTTCAACATATTTAGTTGCACAAAAAGTGTAAAACATACGTCTAGTGGGGCACACTAATATTTCACATAGAAAGATATGTGATCAAAGTTGTTCCCGGAACCAATACTACCACCAGGAGTGACAAACACCTTGTGTTACAATGCTCTCACACAATAGAGCTTATGGACGAGACACATTGGGTGTAATTTTTACAGGCAAGTGGAGGCAGATTTGGCTGGAGATGGGGAGTTAAATACCCTAAAATTGATGTCAGGACAGGATCCCGATATCATCCAACCTTCTTCTGGGTTTCACCAGTATGGGATTGAAGGTGAGCAAGGAACCCCTTTGGATTTGTTGGGTAAGCAATTAAAGTACTTGAAAAGCCAATTAACAACTGTTTTAATCCTCAGTTCTGAATTTAGCAGCCAGGACCCTTGTTTCCCAAACTGTCACCAACTTCCCAGGGCCATAGAGGCAAGTTCACAATAGGAAGAGCTTCGTCAGTGAAATTGACAAATTGGGAAGGCTTTAATCAGTTACAATGAAAGGTTCCAAACATGGGCATTGAGAGTGCTGTTCAAAGCACTTCTTCTCATAGAGAGTGATTTCACTGCTTGACAGGTGATTGCCAACTTCTTGGAAGGTACTTCACCTGTCCAGCACTTAAAAAAAACATAGAAGCATAGAAAATAGGAGCAGGAGTAGGACATTCGGCCCTTCGGGCCTCCTCCGCCATTCAAAAAAGATCATGGCTGATCGTCTAATTCAGTACCCTGTTTCTGCTTTTTTCCCATATCCCTTGATTCCTTTGGCATTAGGAAATATATCTATCTCCTTCTTGAATGTATTTAATGATTTGGCCTCAACTGCCTTCTGTGGTAGAGAATTACACAGGTTCACCAACCTCTGAGTGAAGACTTTTCTCCTCATCTCGGTTCTAAATGGCATACCCTGTGTCCGGAGACTGTGACCCCTGATTCTGGACTCCCCAACCAATGGGAACATCCTCTTTGCATCTAGCCTGTCTAGTCCTATTAGAATTTAATAGGCTGACCTCGAGTTGCATTTCCCTGCTGCCAGCCTTCAGCATGGCATCTCGTCAAGTTGTGTGCTCTCTTCTGCTAGGAGAGAAAGCAGAAAGGTGTGATTGTTCAAACCAGCTTGTGTGGCGAGGAGGGGAAGGACAACATTTCTGGAAGGTGACTGTGAGACATGGGTTCGAGGGGCAATATGATGAGGGTGAGTGCCTTTTTTGGATGTTCAGATGGGAATATGAGGTGTCAGCAGATGGAGGGAATGGGTTGAGCTGCAAGATGTGTTGACCTGAGGCGTTCTTGTAGGATAATGCTGGGCAAGTCAGACTGTGGGGCTTGGCAATTAAAAGTGTTATGCCACTCACCTGTCATGCCCTCCGGAGGTCCTGGATCACCTTGGTGTACTGTCTTCAGGCTAGAGCGACCAAACTTCTGCTGTTGACTTCCTTGGCCAGATCCATCTATGCCTGCTTGGTTGGAGAGACTGTCCTCTTCCTTCTGACCTTGAGAGAGCTCACCTCATTGCAGTCCCTCACATCCTGCAGCAGGCCCTCCAGGTAAGAGTGAGAAACCTGTACAGCAGCCTTCCCAGGTCTCTCCATTGTGGTGGTTTCTGCAGTCTCACAAATCCATATGTTCGTGAGCCCTTGTAACCCACACTGAGGTCTCTTTAATTAGAAATCCTTCCTTTGACAAAATGGGTACGTCATCCCACCCACCCTCCCTTATTGGGTGGGCAACCTAGAGGTGGGATGCTAATTCCATGGCTCTGGGAAAGAACCTCAGCAAAGGCTGCTCCTTCAACATGTGGGCTCTCGACCTGTAAGTGGTCCAGTCATTTGGGCAGGGACTAAGTTGATAAAATTCTGCCCGTTGCTGCTATCTATAACATGCTGGAATTTTGGGAAGCCTGCTACATGAAAAATGTATTGTCCCCTCTACAGCAGCTACCCTTTTTTCTATGGGTTATGTTCTGAAATGACTTCCCCTGGCAAACATAGCATCTGTCACTTGATTTATATATCTATGAAGAGCAGATGGACAGAATTGACAAATGTCCCCTCTGGTGAACTGAAAGAATATTGTAGGGCAGAAGTTCCTGAAGTTCAACCTAGAGTATATGACATCGCTGGAAAAGAAAGAATTTGTTTATGTAGCCCCTTCCATGTCCTCAGGACATTCCAAAGTACTTTACAACCAATTAAGTACTTTTGAACTACTGGAATGTTGGAATATTGTTAGAATATGGAAAACACAGCAACTAATTTGTGCACTGCAAGTTTCCAAATGAAAATGTGATAATGAGCAGATAATTTTTCTTTTTTGTGATGTTATTCAAAGGCTAAATACTGGCCAGGACACTGGAGAGAACTCCTCTGATGTTCTTTGAAATAGTGCTATTTGATCTTCTCAGAGGGCAGATGGAGTCTCAATTTAATATCTCATCAAAAGAGCAGCACCTCCAACTGTGAAACACCTCCCTCAGTGCTGCACTGTGTCAACCTAGGTTATATCCTCAACTTCTCTTGAGGGGAATTTGAACCCACAACCTTCTGACTCAAAAGTGAGAGTGCTACTACTGAACCACAGCTGACATCTAGCATTGTAGAGGCAGAGAAGACAGGTCTTAGATGAGTTCAGGTGAGCTATCAGTATCTATAAATACAAGTCATGGATATACATGTATTTGATGAGATGTCTTTGTATCTCCATATGATTCTCCTTAACTTTCAAGCTCAATTATCCAAATAACAACCTAGGTTTAAAGCAGCTAACACAGCTAGGCCCAATTACCAGTCACACACCTATTTTGGGGGGCTGCAGCTCAGGCAAATGTTTGTTAAATTTGTTAGGTGCTTAAACTGAATGATTATTTAATGGAAAAGAATCTTTTCAGTAATGCAGCTTCAATCTGGCCTGTTGTAAAAGAGGTGCAGTACCTCAATGCCCAATTTCACAAGATTGGCATGACCACATTGAGGTGACCTACCTTTGGCAAAGCCTCATAAATCATGGCTTAGAAGTTTAGTTAAGGTGGAAATAAGATTAAGTGGCCTAGTTAGGCAGGTGAAAAGTCTATCCCACCATTAAACCAATAAGATTCGCACTGGATTGGACAACATCGGTTTTAGAAAGTCCACCATTATGTCAATTCTGTTACAATGACTAAATGCATGTTCTGGTTGCTTAAGCCATCTAGTGGCCAGAGATGGGATTGATATAAACCACCATGACGCCAATTTTGCTGTTTCCACCTCCCATCATGTATCTGTTGAAGGCTGACCTTTGGTAGGACCTGGTATCTGGAAAGTATGTCAGAAATAGAGTCCAGCAGCTTTGTGGACGTCTGGTTGCTGTCCAAAAACATGACGGCTTGAAAGTCTGTGGGAACACTGGGGAAAAAAATGTGGTGCTTCCCTTTTGAGACCTCTGGGGTCTTATTGTCTGCTCCTTCAAATCCTTTGATCTGAAGGGTGGGAGTAGTGGGTGGGTGCTGGGCAGGATAGATACAAGTTTGCTGCCAACTCTTTCTGAGCCCTTGCAGTTTGATGTCAAATCGTGTACCATTGGGCACTACCCACCTCATTTCCATGGCATTAAAATGCTTGTATAAAAGCAAAATACTGCAGATGCTGGAAATCTGAAATAAAAACAGAAAGTGCTGGAAATATTCAGCAGGTCTGGCAGCATCATGTTACAGTTGTATAAGACTTTGGTTCGGCCACATTTGGAATACTGCGTGCAGTTCTGGTCGCCACATTACCAAAAGGATGTAGATGCTTTGGAGAGGGTGCAGAGGAGGTTCACCAGGATGTTGCCTGGTATGGAGGGCGCTAGCTATGAAGAGAGGTTGAGTAGATTAGGATTATTTTCATTAGAAAGACGGAGGTTGAGGGGGGACCTGATTGAGGTGTACAAAATCATGAGAGGTATAGACAGGGTGGATAGCAAGAAGCTTTTTCCCAGAGTGGGGGATTCAATTACTAGGGGTCATGAGTTCAAAGTGAGAGGGGAAAAGTTTAGGGGGGATATGCGTGGAAAGTTCTTTACGCAGAGGGTGGTGGGTGCCTGGAACGCGTTGCCAGCGGAGGTGGTAGATGCGAGCACGATAGCGTCTTTTAAGATGTATCTAGACAGATACATGAATGGGCAGGAAGCAAAGAGATACAGACCCTTAGAAAATAGGCGTCATGTTTAGATGCAGGATCTGGATCGGCGCAGGCTTGGAGGGCCGAAGGGCCTGTTCCTGTGCTGTAATTTTCTTTGTTCTTTGTTCATCTGATGATAGAGACCCAATGACATGTGATCAATGCTCCTTTTCCTCTCCCTTGTGCCTGAATAAGAAAATTAATGCCCATGTGCTCTAAGTGGGTAGCAGACAATTTAAGCAATCCATCCTAAAGTGTCTTTCTCAGAATTGAACACAATACTACTCCAAGGCCTAACTAGTATTTTATAAAGGTTTAGCATAACTTCCTTGCTTTTGTACAGTATGCCTCTACTAATAAAGCCAAGGATCACATTTGCTTTTTTGTGAAAACAACTTTCTCAACTTGTCCTGTCACCATCAAAGATTTGTATATGTACACCCCCCAGATCTCCCTGTTCCTATACTCCCTTTAAAATTGCACCATTTAGTTTATATTTCCTGTCTTCATTCTTCCTACAAAAAAGTATCATCACACTTCTTTGTGTTAAATTCCATCTACTATTTCACTAGTCTGTCTATGTCCTCCAACGTCTGTTACTATCCTCCTCATTGTTTACTACATTTCCAAGTTTTGTATCATGTGAAAATTTTGAAATTATGCCCTGTATACCCAAGTCCACATCATCAATATATATCAAAAAGAACAGTAGTCGAAACACTGACCCCTGGGGGACACAACTGCAGACTTCCCTCCAGTCTGAATAACAACCGTTCAGCCCGACTCTCCGCTGTGTGTCCCTTAGCCAATTTCACATCCAGACTGCCACTATCCCTTAAATCCCATGGCCTTCAATTTTGATAGCAAGTCTATGATGAGTCATTAAAAGCCTTTTGAAATTTTATATACACATCAACTGCACTACCCTCAGCAAACCTCCCTGTTACTTCATTAAAGCACCTGAACAAGTTCGACAAACATGATTTGCCTTTAACAAATCCATGCTGAATTTAATTTGTTAACACATATGTTTCCAAGTGCAAATTAATTTTGCCTCAGATTATTGTCTCAAAGTTTCCCCGTTACTGTTCTTAGGCTGACTGACCTGCAATTGTCCCTCTCCCCTTTTTTTGAACAGGGTTGTAACATTTTCAAGTGTTCAGTCCTCTGGGACCACTAAGGAGGATTGGAAGATTGTGGCCAAAGCCTTTGCTATCTCCATCTCTATTTCTCTCAGCAACCAAGGATGCACCCATCCAGAATGGGTGACTTTTCTACTTTGAGAACTGCCAACCTTTTAACTAACTCCTCTTTAATCTATTTTCATATTTTCAATATTAACATTTCAATATCATTACCACTTCCTCCTTTACTGCTATATTGGCATGTTCTTCTCTAGTGAAGACAGATGCAAAATGCCCACTCAGTACCTCAGCCATGCACTCTGCTTCCACAAGAAGATTTCCATTTTGGTTCCTACTCAACCCCACTGTTCCTTTAACTACCCTTTTCTTTTTATATTTTGTAAAAGACTTTTGCATTCTTTGTAGGGCTGGAAACACACTGATCAAGAAAGTTCTCTTATACATGTTATGATTGTTCAAATCCAGAGCAAACCTTTACAAGGTGTAAAAACTGCAGTAGGAATGGTCGGTTTGCAGCTCCCAGATTATTTGAGAATAGAAGGAAATACCTGAAAATTTAGTAAAAATTAGAATTCACACTTTATCATATATGCAACTTCAACAGATCTGGAAGATAAAACAAAGTGCAGGTCCATACTTTGCTGCAGCAATTACTAAGGACGTGATAGAGGCATATAATACAATTATGTATGGTAAAGGGAAGGATAAATGGAAACTGAAGGTTTTAATGAACAAGTTTGTGGAAAATATCACACCCAGAACAGTGGTGCATTCAAAAGACGTGCTTAATGCCAGTTTTTAGGCTCAAGGAGAATGCTCTGATCAATATGAAATAGGTGTCAGGAAAAGGGATAAGTCTTGTGAATGCAGATTCTTCATGGAGAAAATTGTTTTCAGTATAATAAATGATCATCTCAGAGATAAATTACTGAGAGCAAAGAATCTAAGGGGAATTTTGTTTTAACGTGGAATGACTAACTGGTGATAGCTGAGTCAAAATTGATGTGGTCCACTAACTCCCTCATTGCCACAGTTTTAACTTGAGTGAGTCAAGCATCCTCTGGAATCAGTTGGCAGCTTCATTAATATATGCAAATCAGAGTCCTGTGATATACAAAGGACCACAATACAGTTCAGAGGACCTACTGGAGGGTGCATGTATGTTTTGTTCAGTAAAACCTGGGGGTTGTGAGGAAGAGGCAATGAAAAGGTATGGTGTAAATCCGAGGGGTTTAAGTTATTTTTGTGAGGCAGAAGGAGCACAAGTGTTCCTGTGGGCCTCCATGAATAATCTGGGCTCCTCTTAGCTGCCCCCACAATTGGCACCCATCAGACATATGTTCCTGCCATCCTGCTTGTCCTCTGGTTGCCCAATATTCTGTGGGCCCAGAGTCAGCAAGCTTCAGTGGAATGCCCATTTGGGGCATTAAGCTCGGTGGCAACATATTAATGACACCTCATCCTCAAAATTGACTGGCCACCCAAAAGTTCACATCTCCCTTTGCTGAACAGCAATAACAACAACAACTTATATTTAATTAGCAACTTGAACATCATGAAAAGTCCCAAGGCATTTCCCAGGAGCATTATGAAACAAAATATGACACCAAGCCTCATAAGGAGATATTTAGTCAGATAACTGATCCCTTGGCCGAAGAGGTAGGTTTAAAGGTGTGTCTTAAAGGAGGAAAGTGAGGTAGAAAGGCGTAGACGTGTAGGGAGGGTATTCCAGAGCTTAGGACCCAGGCAACTGAAGGTGCGACCACCAATGGTGGAGCGATTAAAGTTGGGGACGCTCAAGAAGCCAGAATTAGATGTGCACAAATATCTTGGAGGGTTGTGGGGCTGGAGGGGACTGCAGAGAAAGGAATTTGAAAACAAGAATATGAACATACGAATTAGGAGCAGGAGTAGGCCACTCGGCCCTTCGAGCCTTCTCCGCCATTCAATAAGTTCATGGCTTAACTGATTACTCCACATTTCCACCTACCCCCGATAACCTTTCACCCCTTTGCTTATCAAGAATCAATCTACCTCTGCCTTAAAAATATTCAAAGACCCTGCTTCCACCGCCTTTTGAGGAAGAGAATTCCAAAGACTCACAACCCTCTGAGAGAAAAAAATTCTCCTCATCTCTGTCTTAAATGGGCGACCCCTTATTTTTAAACAGTGACCCCAAGTTTTAGATTTTCCCACAAGGGGAAACATCCTTTCCACATCTACCTTGTCAAGACCCCTCAGGATCTTATATGTTTCAATCAAGTCACCTCTTACTCTTCCCAAATTCCAGCAGATACAAGCCTAGCCTGTCCAATCTTTCCTCGTAAAACAGCCCGCCATTTCAGGTATTAGACTAGTAAACCTTCTCTGTACTGCCCACATCCATCCTTAAATAAGGAGACCAGTACTGTACACAGAACTCCAGGTGTGGTCTCACCAATTCCCTGTATAGCTGAAGCATAACCTCCCTACTTTTGTATTCAATTCCCCTCACAATAAACGATAGCATTGCATTAGCTTTCCTAATTACGTGCTGTACCTGCACACTAAACTTTTGCAATTCATGCATTAGGACACCCAGATCCCTCTGCATCTCAGAGCTCTGCAATCTCTCAACATTTAGATAATATGCTTCTTTTTTATTCTTCCTGCCAAAGTGGACAATTTCACACTTTCCTATATATCCCTTTGTAGCCCCTGATGTCCTCCTCCAAAGACTCTGACACGGAACACATAAGTCAGAGTGTTTCAAGCCTGTGTCCTCAGTACCTTGCTCTATGGCAGCGAGGCCTGGACAATGTATGTCAGCCAAGAGCGACGTCTCAACTCATTCCATCTTAACGCTGCCTCCGGAGAATCCTTGGCATCAGGTGGCAGGACCATATCTCCAATGCAGAAGTTCTCGAGGTGGCCAACATCCCCAGCATATACACCCTACTGAGCCAGCGACGCTTGAGATGGCTTGGTCATGAGAGCCGCATGGAAGATGGCAGGATCTCCAAGGACGCATTGTATAGCAAGCTCGTCACTGGTATCAGACTCACCGGCCATCCATGTCTCCGGTTTAAAGACGTCTGCAAACGTGACATGAACTCCTGTGACATTGACCACAAGTTGTGGGAGTCAGTTGCCAGTGATCGCCAGAGCTGGCGGACAGCCATAAAGGCAGGGCTAAAGAGTGGCGAGTCGAAGAGACTTAGCAGTTGGCAGGAAAAAAGACAGAAGTGCAAGGAGAGAGCCAACTGTGTAACAGCCCCGACAACCAATTTTATCTGCAGTGCCTGTGGAAGTGACTGTCACTTTATAGCCACTCCAGGCACTGGTCCACAAATCATTGACCACCTCTAGGCGTTTACCCATTGTTTCTTGAGACAAGGAGGCCAAAGATGTCTTCTTCACAAGTTACTTTCCTACCTATCTTTGTGTCATCAGCAAATTTAGCAACCATAAATCTTACCAAAATGAAAATGACCCATTTATGCCTAATCTCTGTTTCCTGTTAGCTAGCTAATCTTCTATCCATGCCAATATGTCACTCCCGACACCATGAGATTTTATTTTCTGCAATAACCTTTGATGTGCCACCTAATCAAATGCCTTCTGGAAATCTAAGTACAATACATCCACCGGTTCCCCTTTATCCACAGCACATGTAACTCCCTCAAAGAACTCCAATAAATTGGTTAAACATGATTTTCCTTTCACAAAGCCATGTTGACTCTGCCTGATTACCTTGAATGTTTCTAAATGCCCTGCTATAATGTCTTTAATAACAGCTTCTCACATTTTTCTGAAGACAGATGTTAAGCTAACTGGCCTGTAGTTTCCTGCTTTCTATCTCCTTCCCTTTTTGTATAAAGGAGTGACATTCGATATTTTCCAATCTAACAGAACCTTCCCCGAATCTAGGGAATTTTGGAAAATTAAAACTAATGCATCAACTATCCCACTAGCCACTTCTTTTAACACCCTAGGATGGAGTCCATCAGGAACCGGTGACTTGCCAGCCCGCATCTCCAACAATTTGTTCAGTACCACTTTCCTGGTGATTGTAATTTCCTTGAGTTCCTCCCTCCCTTCCATTTTCTGACTTACAGCTAATACTGGGATGTTACTTGTATCCTCAATAGTGAAGGCCGATGCAAAATACCTGTTCAATTCATCCACCATTTCCTTATTATCCATTATTAATTCCCCAAACTCACTTTCTATGGGATCAACGCTCACTCTGTTAACTCTTTTCTTTTTAAAAATATCTTTAGAAACTCTTACTATCTGTCTTCATATTTCGAGCTAGCTTTCTTTCGTACTCTAATTTTAACTTCCTTATCAATCTTTTAGTCATTCTTTGCTGTTTTTTACATTCTGTCCAATTTTCTGACCTGCCTCCCATCTTTGCACAATTATAGGCTTTTTGTTTAAGTTTGATACTACCTTTAACTATTTTAGTTAACCATGGATGGCGTTTCCCACCCTTGGAATTTTTCTTTTTCGTTGAAATATATCTATTCTGTGTATTCTGAAATATCCCCTTAAATGTCTGCCACTGCCTCTCTATAGACAGATCCCTTAACCTAAGGATGAGTATTTTCAAATCAAGATGTTGTTTGACCAGACGCCAATGTAGCAAGCACATGGGGGTGGGGGTGGGGTGGTGGGGCATTGGTGAATGGGACTTGGTGCATGTTAAGACACTGGCAGCAGAGCTTTGGATGACCTCAAGTTTAGAGAAGGAAGAATGTGGGAGACCAGCCAGAAGTGCTTTAGAATAATCAAGTCCAGAGGTAATGTAGGCAGGAATGAAGCTTTCAGCAGCAAATGAGCTGAGACAGGGGGAAGTCCACTGAAGGAACTTGATATTTCCCTAACAACAGAAGGCAGCAAGTTTACCTATTCAATATTAGCAGCACTGTAAGTAATGTGAGTGAAGTAAAGATGTCACATATTCAAATCAAGCTGGCCAACAACAGATTGTAATACTGTGATAATTCACATAAGAGAGCAAAATGTCCAACATATGACTAAATGTGTCAGCAGTTTATAAGATAAAACCATTTTGCTAAGGCTTGTAAAGTCAAAGCAAAACTATTCTTGCCAGATATGCAAAGCTTAGAAACAAAATTATATGGAGAGGGAAAGCAGTTTGAGAGTGAGAATGAGTTTTTTCTATGGATTTGATTCAGACAGGAATTGATGTACCACAGTTAAACTCAAAATGAACAACAGATATGTTCATTTTATGATCAATGTTATGCTGTTCCACAATCAGTTTACAAAATAAGCATAAAATTGAGCAAGCTGAATACAAAATTGATGATGTATGCTGATCGCAACATAACCGTGAGAGGGGAGCATAATATGGTGAAGGATTATACATATAAGTACCAATTTCTAGAATTTCAGTGCTGCAATAGTACAGTGAGTACAGCCAAAATGAAAAAAAATAACTGATGATAAATGTTTAAAAGTGATTGAGGTAGGCTGATATTTTTAAAGGCTTGAGCAGATAACTAAATGCAGACACTCAATTCGTCACGCATCTGCAAAGAAAAGCAGAAGTTGCACATTGTGATAAAAGTTCAGGATGAGTTATATAGAATGGCACATCTTAGTATGTTAAAGAAAGTCTAAGAACCAATTTAGTGGGTCAACAGCATGCTGCAGATATTAAAGTCAAATTATGAATGCATGAAAATATGCTTTACCCTAAAAATTTGAATGAAGCAGTAGAAAAAGAACATTGTACAACATAGACCATGGAAGAAGTCACAGTTATTAGATACTAAAATCTTTAATTCATTTGCTGCAAATTATGGCAATTGGTTCAAAGTGGTACACATTTATTAGACTTTTTGGCAGCTAGTAATGTTCCAAAGCACAATGTCACCAATTCTAAGTGACATCGAATGACTACTAGTCACTATAGATGATATTCTGATTTGGAGAAGAACAAACAGAAGTATAACCAGGAGTTAGAAAAATATTCTCCGACAAGGAAAAGAATATATGAAGCAGAATGAGTAAATTCAAGTTCAAAGTACATGAAGTCAGTTCCATATAACACACACTCAAGAGCAAAAGGCTTTAAAGCCAATGAGAAAGCAACGACCAAAAGTTAACTTACAAAATTCTTGTGCTCACCAGCCTGAAAAACCTTTTGGGGTGAATTCTATCCAGCCTGTAGGAGTGGGATTGGAGGCGTGGGGGGTTTAAAAATTGGAAGGGGAGGGGCTTGCATGGAAACCCGAAGTTGTGACATCAGTTCCGGATTTTGTCAGCGGCATGAAAGGTCCAAGGCAGCATTGTCCTTATGATGTGGCGGGCTGCAATTATAATTGCTGAAAAGCTTTTTACCATGCATTTGCATTGGCCTGATGCAGATTTCATGATGGATTTTCAATTTAATCAGTGGCACAAGAAGATCACATGCCTTCAGATCCCTGGCCATTTAAGGGTAGTGACACCATGGTGAGGCCTCAGTGCCGCCATGGGAAGGCAGCCGTGGGGAGAGTTGGATGAATCCAGGAAGGGAGCGGGGAGTGGGGTGGGGGGGGGGGGGGTGGGGTTGTGATGGCCATTGCCTGAGAGTGGTGCAGCCCTTGAGGCACAGGTGGGTGCAGAGGGCGTGCAGCCTTCACGGCAAGGGTGGGCACCGAGGGGCATTAGCCCATGTTCAGAGGGGAGTGGCATGAGAAAGGCTCCAAAGGCAAGGTCATCTCATCAGGAACAGCACACAGGAGGAGGAACAACCAGCTGGAGTAGGTCTCACACACCCAGTCTTTGTTGATTCCCATACTGTGCAGCAGAGACTCAAAGAGTGGCAGGGCCAGGCGGCCGCAGGGCAAGCTGGTGAAGATCGATTAGAGCAGCCACTGCAGCCAACTGCACCAAGAAGGGCTTATCCGTAGCAGAGAGTATATCTGACTCGCCTCAGTTACTTCCAGATGTAGGAGGGCCAGTGTCAGTGTAGACTGCAGCTCTCCAAGGAGGCCATCACTGACTTATGCACTATGCTGCAGGATGAGCAGCGACCCATGGGCTTTGGTGGACATCCTATGCCTGTGGGCCTGAAGATCATCATGGCATTCAACTCTTATGCCTCCAGCTCTTTCCCAGGATCCACTGGGGACATGTTTGTGGTGCCCTGGGCAGCAGCCCACTGATATATCAAGGAAGTGACCAATGTCCTGTTCAAAAGAGCCAGCAACTATGTGTGGTGCTGGACCAACCCTGACAGTCAGGCAGAGAGGGCCATTGGATTCGGGGTCATCATTGGATTTCCACAGGTGTAAGGTGTCATCAATTGCATGCATGTGGCCATTAAGGCTCCCATGGAGCAGCCAGTGGAAGGGTTTCCATTCAATTAACGTTCAACTGGTCTGCGACCACCAAAAGCATCTCCTGCAGGTGTGTACCCACTTCACAGGAAGTAGCCACAATGCCAGGTGCCACAGCTTTCCCAGCCCCCCGCTCGCCTTCAGGGCTGGATTCTCGGGGACAAGGGATACCTATTTAAGACATGGCTTACTGACACTTGTGAGGAACCCTCACGCTGCAGTAGAAGAGAGGTTTAACACCTGCCACGGGGTCCACCTGAGTGACCATCGAGCAGGCCGTTGTGTTGCTGAAGCTAAGATTCCAGTGCCTGTATCGTTCTGGTGGAGCCCTGCAGAATGCCACAGGCAGGGTCACGCGTATCGTGGTGGTCTGCTGTACTCTGCACAGTCTAGCACTGCAAAGGAGGGAAGACTTGCATCATAAAAACATAAGAAATAGGAGCAGGAGTAGGCCATTCAGCCCTTCAAGCCTGCCCCGCCATTCAAAAAGATCATGGCTGATCTGTCCCAGGCCTCAACTCCTTTTTTGGGTCTGCTCCGCATAACCCTCGACTCCCGGAGATTTCAAAAATCTATCTACCTCTTCCTTAAATACATTTAGTGACCTAGCCTCCACAACTCACTGAGGTAGAGAATTCCAGTGATTCATCACCTTCTGAGAGAAGAAATTCCTTCGCATCTCAGTTTTAAATGTGTACCCCCTTATTCTGTGACTATGTTCCCTAGTTCGAGACTCCCCCACCAGTGAAAACATATTGTCAGCATCTACCCTATCAAGCCCCCTTAGAATCTTTTATGTTTCAATAAGATCACCTCTCATTCTTCTAAACTCCAATGAATAAAGGCCTAATCTGTTTAGCCGTTCTTGATAAGACAACCTCTTCATCTCAGGAATCAGACTAGTGAACCTTTTCTGAACTGCCTCTAATGCTAGTATGTCCTTCCTTAAATAATGGGACCAAAACTGTGTGCAGTACTCCAGGTGTGGCCTCACCAACACCCTGTACAGTTGTAACAAGACTTCCCAATTATTAAACTCTAACCCCCTAGCAATAAATGCCAAAATTCCATTTGCCTTCCTAATTGCTTGCTGCACCTGCATGCTAACTTTTTGTGTTTCATGTACAAGAACACCCAGATCCCTCTGTACTGCAGTATTTTGTAGTCTTTCTCCATCTAAATAATAATTTGCCTTTTTATTCTTCCTACCAAAGTGGATGACCTCACACTTTCCCACATTGAACTCCATCTGCCAAGTTTTTGCCCAATCACTTAACCTATCTATATCCTTTTGCAGATTCTTTGTGTCCTCATCACAACATGCCTTCCCACCTATTTTTGTATCATCAGCAAAATTGGATACACTACACTCTGTCCCTTCCTCCAAGTCATTAATATAGATAGTAAATAGTTGAAGCCCCAGGACCGATCCTTGTGGCACCCCAATAGCTACGGCTTTCTAACCTGAAAAAAAAACATTAATCCTGATTCTCTGCCTTCTATGTGTTAGCCAATCCTCAATCCATGCCAATACATTACCCAAAATACCCTGAGCTCTTATTTTGTGCAATAACCTTTTATGTGGCACCTTATCGAACGCCTTCTGAAAATCCAAAAACACTACATCTACCAGTTCCCCTTTATCCACCCTGCTTGTTACATCCTCAAAGAATTCTAACAAATTTGTCAAACATGATTGCTCTTTCATAAAACCATGTTGACTCTGATTGATTACATTATGTTTTTCTAAATGTCCTGCTATGTCTTCCTTAATAATGGACTCGAGCATATTCCCAATGACAGATGTTGAGCTAACTGCTCTATAGTTTCCTGCTATCTGTCTCCCTCCTTTCTTGAATAGGGGCGTCACATTAGCGTTTTTCCAATCCGCTGGTACCCTACCGGAATCCGGTGAGTTTTGGTATATTACGACCAATGCTTCCACGATCTCTGCAGCCACTTCTTTTAAAACCCTTGTATGCAGGCGATCAGGTCCTGGCGACTTGTCTGCCTTTAGTCCCATCAGCTTGTCAAGTACCTTTTCCCTAGTGATAGAGATTGTTACAAGTTCCTCCCTCCCATTTACATCTTGCTCATCTATTATTGTTGGGATGTTTAGAGTGTCCCCCACTGTGAAGACCGATATAAAATATTGGTTTAAATTATCTGCCAGTTCCCTGCTCCCTGTTATTAATTCCCCAGTCTCATCCTATAAGGGTCCCACACTTACTTTAGCTACTCTCTTCCTTTTTATATACTCGTAGAATCTCTTACTGTTTGTTTTTATATTTCTTCCCAATTTACTCTCATAATCAATTTTCTCCCTCTTTATTAGTTTTTTAGTCATCCGCTGCTGGTTTCTAAAAAATTCCTAATCGTCTGGCCTACCACCAGCTTTCACCGCTTTGTACCCCTTTGTTTTTGATTTGATACTCTCCTTAACTTCCTTTGTTATCCACGGGTGGTTCATTGTTCTCATCGAGTCCTTCCTTCTGACTGGAAGAAATGTTTGCTGAGTGTTATGAAATATCTGCTTAAAAGTCTGCCACTGCTCATCTACTGACTTTCCCTTTAGTCTATTTTCCCAGCCCACTTTAGACAACTCTTTCTTCATACCTCTGTAATTGCCCTTGTTTAAGTTGAAGACACTGGTTTGAGACTTGAGTTGCTCACCCTCAAACTGAATTTGAAATTCTACCATGTTGTGATTGCTTCCCGCTAGAGGATCCTTAACTACAAGATCTCTTCTTAATCCTACCTCATTGCACATTATCGAATCTAAAATAGCCTGTTCCCGGCTAGGTTCTGCAACGTATTGTTCTAAGAAACAATCCCTGATGCACTCTACAAATTCGACTTCCATGTTACCCTTGCCAATTTGATTTGTCCAGTGTATATGCAGATTAAAATCACCCATGATAATTGTAGTGCCCTTCTTACATGCCTCCATTATTTCCTGATTAATACTTTGTTCTACAGAGAGGCAACTCCTCGGGGGCCTAAAGACCACTCTCACCCGTGATTTGTTTCCCTTGCTGTTTCTTATTTCCACCCAAACTGATTCGACATCACGATCTATTACACCTCTATCATTACTCACAACTGCACTGATCCCTTCCTTTATTAACAAAGCTACCCCACCTCCTTTTCCTTTCTGCCTATTCTTCCGGAACGTCGAGTATTCTTGACCATTGAGTTTCCAGTCCTGGTCATCCTGCAACCACGTCTCTGTGATAGCTATCAAAAGGTATTCATTTATTTCTATTTGTGCTGTCAGCTCAGCTATCTTGTTACAAATGCTGCGTACATTCAGATAAAGAGCTTTAAGCTTTGACTTTTAACCATTTTGACCTACTCTGGTTCTAATTTCTGCTGTACTCGTATGCTTGTATTCTCTGTCCCTTCCTGTCACACTCTGTTTAATGTATGCCCCTTCACTGCCCTGCACCTCTGCTCTCTCATTACTTTTTGTATTTTAAACTTCCCTTCAATTGAACCCTCCCCCCCCACTATTTAGTTTAAAGCCTTATCTACAATCCTAGTTATACGATTCGCCAGGAGACTGGTCCCAGCATGGTTCAAGTGAAGCCCATCCCAAAGGAACAGCTCTCTATTTCCCCAGTATTAGTGCCAATGTCCCATGAATCAGAACCTATTTTTCCCACACCAATCTTTGAGCCACGCATTTACCTCTCTAATCTTATTTACCCTACACCAATTAGCACGTGGCTCAGGTAGTAATCCAGAGATTATTATCTTTGTGGTTCTGCTTTTTTAATTTAGCCCCGAGCTGCTCATAGTCCCTCAGCAGAACCTCTTTCCTAGTCCTACCTATGGCGTTGGTACCAATGTGGACCATGACAACTGGATCCTTCCCCTCCCACTCCAAGTTCCTCTCTAGCCCAGAAGAGATGTCCTTAACCTTGGCACCAGACAGGCAACACAGCCTTTGGGACTCTCTATCTTTGCTGCAGAGAGGAGTATCTATTCCCCTAACTATGCTATCCCCTATTACTACTACATTTTTCTTTTCTCCCCCCACTTGAATGGCGCTCTGAACCACGGTGCTGTGGTCAGTTCGCTCATCCTCCCTGCAGTCTGTGCCCTTGTCCACACTGGGAGCAAGAACCTCGTACCTATTGGATAAGGGCACTGACTGAAGCTCCTCCAAAGCTAAATTCTGGATCCCCATACCTGCCTCACTCGCAGTCACACCCTGCTGTCCCTGGCCACTGTCCAAATTTGATGTAATTAATCTAAGGGGTGTGACTGTCTCCTGAAACACAGTGTCCAGGTAACTCTCCCCCTCCCTGATGTGTCGCAATGTCCGCAGCTCAGACTCCAGCTCATCAACTCTGAGCCGAAGGTCCTCGAGCAGACAACATTTGCTGCAGATGTGGCCACCGTGGATCGCACCAGCATTCACCAGCTCCCACATACTACAGCTGCAACACATCGCCTGCCCAGCCATCTCTATTCTATTTAATTAATGAAGTTGGATCTCAGTATTTTAAAAAAAATGAATTATTTAAGTGTACTCTTAACCTGCAATGACGTCTCCTGATTTAAATCACTTGGCCAAAACAGAAAAGAGACATGGAAAAAATACCCACCAATCACTTACCAGCTCTCCTGTGATGTCAAAACTTTGAGTTTTGTTGGTCAAGCAGCTCCACTGTTCCCGCTCTCACTGCCGCCGCTTCTGTTTTCTCTCTGTCTCTCTCTCTTGGGTCTCTGACTCTGTTCCTTCTGGCGTGCTTTTTAAAACTCTGGTCTTGCTGTGTTTTCTCTCTGTTTCTCTCTCTCTTGAAAAGTGTATCAGAAGTATATGATTGACTACCAGTCAACATCTGATGAGGAGAATGTAGAGGATGATGCCGAGCAGGCAGTGCAGGATGATGAAGCCCTTGTACCGGAGGTATGGTCCTTTGAGAGACGTGCAAGGGAGGCTTGGGACAATCTCATACATACCCGATTTCTGCCATATACCAATCTCAGAAGGTACCCATATGCAGCCTGCCCCTGCACTGGCAGCCCATTGAGGAACCAAGAATGAAGTTGGCATCTAAAAAGGCAGCAGGGAAAATATGAGAGATTGTCAACAATGAAAGTTATCTCCATTTATTCACATGTTCACAATATGCAATAACAAGACAAAGTTGCACACATCCGTGAAACCCCAAGTGCTTCTAGATGCTCTTCTTCACGTGCTTCCATGAGTTTCTGTAAAGTGCTCCCCCTGCGCTGGCAGCTGAGATGGAGGTAGGCTGCTGAATGCGCTGCCCCATGGCCTGGGATGACTTTGGCGGACATCTCTGGCTACCTGAGGTTTGGAGGGCCCGGCTGGCTGAGGGGCTCCTGCATAGGTTCAGGAGCCTCCTCAGCAGCTACTGGGCGTGGGTTCACTGGCGGAGGGGCTGAGGAGCCACTGTCTGCACTCAGAGTGCCCTGAGGGGAGCTCCCAGATGTGGAGGTCAACCTCTCCTCTTCCACCCCTTTCAAGGCTCACTTGAACCTCCCTACTGACCGTAGACAGATGAGGACATGGAGAAGACATGGGCGCCTTTTTCTCCTCTCGCCTTGCTACTGCTGCATTGAAATCATGGCCAAGGTGAGGGTATGCAGGTCGACGTGCATCTCTGGGATCTGGCTCACCAACCTCTCGATGGAGGAAGCCATGTGCTCACACGCCTGAGACATGACAGCACTCATGGCATGGATGGACCCCTTCATTGTCCACACATGACTGTGCATTGCCTTTTTCAGCTATGCCAGATGTTCCCCTACCTCTCTCTGCAACTCCAGCATGTTCTGTGCTGCCAACACCAACGGCTCATCATCAGCCGGGGGCTCAGCACGGGCCTGGCCACCCACAGTCCTCCGACAGTCAATGGCCTCTGCTGCCATGCCTCTGTCAGCTGCTAGGGTGCATGTGTGGTGCTCTCACCTGCTTGTGACCCTGCATCTAAACCCAAGCGCATACCCACCGAAGTGAGAATTTCAGTGTTTGTGGAGGGTGCTGGGGAATGGTTTGACAGTGGACTCTGAGGATTATTCCTCCTTGTCCTCAGACGATGATGGGATTCCAGCTGCGCTAGAAGATGGTCTTTGCTCTGAGATGCCACTACCTTGAGAAAACACAAACATTTAGGGGTTCTGCTGCATGGATCTGCCCATGCCAACCATGTCTGATGTGGTTCTCTAGAAGGGCAACGGTCGGCACCTGCAATAAGGTCTAAATTAGGTTTGTGCTAAACAAGGTTGGTGAGCTGCAGGCACAGATAGTCATGTGGAAGTATGATGTTGTTGCGATAACGAGACCTGGCTCAAAAAAGGGCAGGACTGGATGCTAAAAAGTCCTTGAGACAAGGTGTTTAGGAAAGATAGGGAAGGAAAGAAAGAAGGATAGGTAGCTATATTGATTAAAGAGAACATTACAGTACTGGAGAGAGAGGATATCCTAGAGGGGTCAAGGACAGAATCTATTTGGTTAGAGCTGAGAAACAATAGAGGTACCGTTACATTATATGGAATGACGGTGGTGCAATGGTAATTTCACTGAACTAGTAATCTAGAAGCCCAGGCTAATGTTCTGGGGATAGGGGTTCAAATCCCACCATGGTAGCTGGTGGAATTTTAATTCATCAGAAAATTCTGGAATTGAAAGCTTGTCATGCTAGTCATTCTATTAATGCTGCCATGAAACTATCATCAATTGGCATAGAAACCCATTTGGTTCACTAATGCCCCTTTAGGGAAGGGAATCTGCCATTC
Organism: Heterodontus francisci; assembly: GCF_036365525.1. Classification (NCBI taxonomy): domain Eukaryota; kingdom Metazoa; phylum Chordata; class Chondrichthyes; order Heterodontiformes; family Heterodontidae; genus Heterodontus; species Heterodontus francisci. The sequence continues at coordinate 70,535,217 of NC_090371.1, read as the reverse complement.
TTACCTGGTCTGGCCTACATGGCCCACAACAATGTGGTTGACTCTTAACTGTCCTCTGAAATTGCTTAGCAAGCCACTCAGTTGTCAAGGGCAAATAGGGATGGGCAACAAATGCTGGCCTTTCCAGCAACACCTACCTCCGATGAAAGATTTCTATCGGCCACTAACTAGTAAGAAGGATATAGAACAAATTTGCAAGGAAATTAGGGAGGTGCATGAATTATAGAGCAGTTATAGAGTAGTTATAATGGGGGACTTTAATTATCCTAATATAGACTGGGACAGTAATAGCGTAAAAAACAGAAAGGGGCAAGAGTTTATACGGTGTGTTCGGGAGAATTGGGGAGGGCCAACTTCAATAGAGTGAGAAGGGGATTTACTCATGGAGGAAGAGTGCATGGCTGAGGTACGAAATGAGTACTTTGCATCTGTCTTTACCAAGGAAGAAGATGCTACCAAAGTCTTAGTGAAAGAGAAGGTAGCTGAGACACTGGATGGGCTTAAAATTGATAAAGAGGAACTATTAGTTAGGCTTGCTGTGCTTAAAGTTGATAAGTCACCAGGATCGATGCAATGCATCCAAGGTTTCTTAGGGAAGTAAGGGTGGAAATTGCAGAGGCACTGGTCATAATCTTCCAATCTTCCTTAGCTTCAGGTGTGGTGTCAGAGGACTGGAGAATTGAAAAAGTTACGTCTTTGTTCAAAAAAAGGGTGTAAGGATGGGCTCAGCAACTACAGGCCTATCAGTTTAACCTTGGTAGTGGGAAAGCTTTTAGAAATGATAATTTGGGACAAAATTAACAGTAACTTGGACAAATGTGGATTAATTAAGGAAAGCCAGCAGGATTTGGTAAGGGCAAATCGTGTTTAACCAACTTGCTTGAGTTTTTTGATGAGGTAATAGAGAGGGTTAATGAGGGTAATGCGATTGATGTGGTGTACAAGGGCTTCCAAAAGGCATTTGATAAAGTGCCATATAGCAGTCTTGTCAGCAAAGTTGGCGCCCATTGAATATATGGGACAGTAACAGCATGGAGTGACAAGAAACAGAGAGTGGTTAAGAACAGTTGTTTTTTTGGACTAGAGGAAGATATGTAGTAGGGTTTCCCAGGGCTCAGTGTTGGGACCCCTGCCTTTCTTGATATATATTAATGACCTAGACGTTGGTGCACAGGACATAATTTCAAAAGTTGCAGCTGACACAAATCTTGGAAGTATTGTGAACTGTGGGGAGGATAGTGATCAACTTCAAAAGGACACAGACAGGCTAGTGTAATGGGTGGACAAGTGGCAGATGGAATTTAAAGCAGAAAAGTGTGAAGCGATTCATTTTGGTAGGAAGAATAAGGGGAGGGAATATAAACAAAAGGGTACAATCCCAAAGGGTGTAAGATTATTAGGTTGCTAAAAGTTACTAACCAGTATACTAATTGTTAAAATCCAGCTATTATAAACTAACTAATTATTATAAACTAACATTTAGCTTAATTAGAACCATTCTTTGTAGTACGGAAAAGTGGAAAAACTGAGGAAATAGGGCACAATAGAACATAGAACATAGAACAGTACAGCACAGTACAGGCCCTTCGGCCCACAATGTTGTGCCGAACATTTAACCTACTCTAAGATCAAACTAACTACCTACCCTTCATTCTACTATCATCCATGTACCTATCCAAGAGTCGCTTAAATGCCCCTAATGTATCTGCTTCTACTACCACCGCTGGCAGCGCATTCCACGCACCCACCACTCTCTGTGTAAAGAACCTACCTCTGACATCTCCCCGAAACCTTCCTCCAATCACCTTAAAATTATGCCCCCTGGTGATAGCCCTTTCCACCCTGGGAAAAAGTCTCTGGCTATCCATTCTATCTATGCCTCTCATCATCTTGTACCCCTCTATCAAGTCACCTCTCATCCTTCTTCGCTCCAATGAGAAAAGCCCTAGCTCCCTCAATCTTTCTTCGTAGGACATGCCCTCCAGTCCAGGCAGCATCCTGGTAAATCTCCTCTGCACCCTCTCTAAAGCTTCCACATCCTTCCTATAATGAGGTGACCAGAACTGAACACAATATTCCAAGTGTGGTCGAACCAGGGCCTTATAGAGCTGCAGCATAACCTCGCGGCTCTTAAACTCAATTCCCCTGTTACTGAAAGCCAACACACCATACACCTTCTTAACAACCCTATCAACTTGGGTGGCAACTTTGAGCGATCTATAGACATGGACCCCAAGATCCCTCTGTTCCTCCACACTACCAAGAATCCTGTCTTTAAGCCTGTATTCTGCATTCAAATTCGACCTTCCAAAATGAATCACTTCACACTTTTCCAGGTTGAACTCCATCTGCCACTTCTCAGCCCAGCTCTGAATCCTGTCAATGTCCCGTTGCAACCTAGAACAGCCTTCCACACTATCCACAACTCCAGTAACCTTCGTGTCATCGGCAAACTTGCTAACCCAGCCTTCCACATCCTCATCCAAGTCATTTATAAAAATCACAAAGAGCAGAGGTCCCAGAACAGATCCTTGTGGAACACCACTGGTCACCGAGCTCCATGCTGAATACTTTCCATCTACTACCACCCTCTGACTTCTATGGGCCAGCCAATTTTGTATCCAGACAGCCAGCTTTCCCTGAATCCCATGCCTCCTTACTTTCTGAATGAGCCTACCATGGGGAACCTTATCAAACGCCTTGCTAAAATCCATATACACCACATCCACTGCTCTTCCTTCATCAATGTGTTTTGTCACATCTTCAAAGAATTCAATAAGGCTTGTGAGGCATGACCTGCCCCTCACAAAGCCATGCTGACTGTCTCTAATCAAACCATGCTTTTCCAAATAATCATAAATCCTGTCTCTCAGCATCCTCTCCAATAATTTGCCCACTACCGACGTAAGACTGACTGGTCTATAATTCCCAGGGTTATCCCTATTCCCTTTCTTGAACAAGGGAACAACATTTTCCACCCTCCAATCATCCGGTACTTCTCCAGTGGACAGTGAAGACGCAAAGATCATCGCCAAAGGCGCAGCAATCTCTTCCCTCGCTTCCCGTAATATCCTTGGGTATATCCCATCTGGACCCGGGGACTTATCTGTCCTCATATCATTCAAAATTTCCAGCACATCCTCCCTCTTAACCTCAACCTGTTCGAGCATATCAGCCTGTTCCACGCTGTCCTCACAAACGACCAGGTCCCTCTCACAAGTGAATACTGAAGCAAAGTATTCATTTAGGACCTCCCCTACCTCCTCCGACTCCAGGCACAAGTTCCCTCCACTATCCCTGATCGGCCCTACCCTCACTCTGGCCATCCTCTTGTTCCTCACATAAGTGTAGAACGCCTTGGGATTTTCCTTAATCCTACCCACCAAGACTTTTTCATGTCCCCTTCTAGCTCTCCTAAGTCCATTCTTCAGTTCCTTCCTGGCTACCTTGTAACCCTCGAGAGCCCTGTCTGATCCTTGCTTCCTCAACCTTAAGTAAGCTTCCTTCTTCCTCTTGACTAGCTGTTCCACATCTCTTGTCATCCAAGGTTCCTTCACCCTACCATCCCTTCCCTGCCTCATCGGGACAAACCTATCCAGCAGTCGCAGCAAGTGCTCCCTAAACAACCTCCACATTTCTGTCGTGGATTTCCCTGAGAACATCTGTTCCCAATTTATGCTCGCCAGTTCCTGCCTAATAGCATTGTAATTCCCCCTCCCCCAATTAAATATTTTCACATCCCGTCTGCTCTTATCCCTCTCCATGACTATAGTAAAGGTCAGGGAGTTGTGATCACTATCACCGAAATGCTCTCCCACCGAGAGATCTGCCACCTGGCCTGGTTCGTTGCCAAGCACCAAGTCCAACATAGTCTCCCCTCTAGTCGGCCTATCTACATATTGAGTCAGGAAACCTTCCTGGACACAGCTGACAAAAACTGCTGCATCCAAACTATTTGCACTAAGGAGGTTCCAATCAATATTAGGGAAGTTGAAGTCACCCATGACAACAACTCTATTACAAAGAACAAAGAAAATTACAGCACAGGAACAGGCCCTTCGGCCCTCCAAGCCTACGCCGATCCAAATCCTCTATCTAAACCTGTCGCCTATTTTCTAAGGGTCTGTATCTCCTTACTTCCTGCCCATTCATGTATCTGTCTAGATACATCTTAAAAGACGCTATCGTGCCCGCGTCTACCACCTCCGCTGGCAACGCGTTCCAGGCACCCACCACCCTCTGCGTAAAGAACTTTCCACGCATATCCCCCCTAAACTTTTCCCCTTTCACTTTGAACTCGTGTCCCCTAGTAATTGAATCCCCCACTCTGGGAAAAAGCTTCTTGCTATCCAACCTGTCTATACCTCTCATGATTTTGTACACCTCAATCAGGTCCCCCCTCAACCTCCGTCTTTCTAATGAAAATAATGTTAATTCTAATGAAACTTCTGCACCTTTCCAAAATCTGCCTCCCAACCTGTTCCTCCATGTCTCTGTTGCTATTGGGGGGTCTATAGAAAACTCCCAACAAAGTGACTGCTCCTTTCCTGTTTCTGACTTCCACCCATAATGACTCAGTAGACAAACCCTCCTCGACGACCTCCCTTTCTGCAGCTGTGATACTATCCCTGATTAACAATGCCACTCCCCCACCTCTTTTACCTCCCTCCCTCCTCACTTTGAAACATCTAAACCCCGGAACATCCAACATCCATTCCTGCCCCTGAGATATCCACGTCTCCGTAATGGCCACACATCGTAGCTCCAAGTACTGATCCATGCTCTAAGTTCATCACCCTTATTCCTGACACTTCTTGCGTTAAAATAGACAATATGGACAAGATGTCAAGGCAGAGAGATTCTGGGAGATTATGTAAAGATTTAAAATGCTGACTTGCAGCAAATGTGTGAGACCTTGAGTGCAGACAGTAAAAACAGCTTCTGGGTAGATTTGCCTTGTAATGAGATAAGGAACCTCAAAATGTAAAAGCATTGAGATAAAGTAGTCAAAGGGGTAGCTACTTGTATAAATCTGAAAGGTTAGCAACCATCATAAAATGATCCTTGGTTGGTTGAGAAAAGCATCCTTTAATACAAAACTAGTCCGTGTTTGGGAGAGGGGAGGGTTAACTGGAGAGCTGCCAGGATAAAAGAAGTCCGCTTGCTATGGTGAGGCAGAACATTTTGAACAAGAGACAAGAGAGAGAGAGACTGAAAACTTGAAGACCAAAAGCTGCAAGAGAAAGAGTCATGCGCTCTGCCATCCTGTCTCTAATACAGATAATATCTGTGTTAGACTGTTAATTACTGTCTGAGTTTGAGTCTGAAAACTTAACAAACTTGTCCTTACCTTTAACTCAATAAAAATCGATTCACAAGTTGTTGTGCTGCCAAGTCTGTTTCCACCTTAGAAGGGGGTATAAAACACCACTATCTTATCAAATCTTACAAGGAGGTGCAGGGGCAGAGGGACCCAGGGGTATATATGCACAAATCATTGAAGGTTGCAGAGCAGGTTGAGAAAGTGGTTAATAAGGCATATGGAATCCTGGAGTACAAATAAAGGAAGCATGATAAACTTGTATAAAACACTGGTTCGACCTCAACTGGAGTATTGTGCCCAGTTCTGGGCACCACACTTTCAGAAGGATGTTAAGGCATTAGAGACAGTGCAGAAAAGATTCACAAGAATGGTTCCAGGGATGAGGAACTTGAGTTACATGGATAGGTTGGAGAAGCTGGGTCTGTTCTCCTTGGAGAAGGGAAGATTAAGGGGAGATTTGATAGAAGTGTTTAAAATCATGAGGGGTCTGGACAGAGTAGATAGGGAGAAACTGTTCCCAATGGCTGAAAGATCGAGAACCAGTGGACACTGATTTCTGGTGATTGGCAAAAGAAGCAACAGTGACACGAGGAAAAACTTTTTACGCAGCGAGTGGTTAGGATCTGGAATCCACTACCTGAGAGTGTGGTGGAGGCAGATTCAATCGAGGCCTTCGAAAGAGAACTGGATAATAAACTGAAGACAGAAAAATAGCGGGGCTACGGGAAAAAGGAGTGGGACTTGGTGAGTTGCTCTTGCAGAGAGCCAGTATGGACATGATGGGACGAATGGCCTTCTTCTGTGTTGTAACCATTCTATGATTCTATGGAAGGAAAGTTTGCAAAGAGACAATTAAAGCACATGACATTCCAAGTCAAACCTTGGCATAAAGTATGTACTGATATATTTGAATGTAATTTAAATCAATATTTAATCATTGTAAACTACTTTTCAATTTTTTTGAACTTCATAGTTTAATCAATACCATCAGTTGAAATGTGATTGCACATTGCAGGCAGCAGTTTACCCCATATGGTATCCCATTTTCAGACAACAAACCCCAGTCTTAAATATGGAATTCAGAAAATATTGTTCATTCAACCTCACAACCTCATCGCTAAAGTACTAAAATCTAATGGGAAAGCGGAATAAGTCGTTCAAGCTGCAAAAAACTTGTAGAAAAAAGGTCAAGTTGCACATCTAGCCTGGCTTAATTGCTATAACATACCTGGAGATAGTAGAGTGACACCTGCTCAATCACTGATGGGCTGCAGAATGAAATATCACTTCACACCTCAGTTTTTGCTTTGAGCACTTGTTCCATCAAGAGTTTCACGACAGCTCAGATACACTAAGAGTAAGAAAATGGTGTACTAAGACCATTGATCTCATCCTGGAGAACAACGGGTATGAGAAGATGCGGTGAGAGTGCGTGTCCACAAGCAAAATAAATAGAAACCAGCAATTCTTCTGCGTAAGAATGATGAACCAGAATTACACATGAGAAGAATGGGTGTCAACAGTGAAGAAAGGACCGAAAATAATCTCATCAAATTGCCTGAATCTTCGATGCAATGTAAAAGGAGTTGACAAAAGAAACTAAAACAACAGAACAACAAACCTGAATTAGTAAGAGATAACTGAATGGAAATACCCAACCAGAAACCAAAGCAACTTGATAAATTGGATTAAAGGCAAAATACTCCGGATGCTAGAAATCTGAAATAAAAACAGAAAATGATGAAAATACTCAGCAAGTCCTGCATCATCTGTGGAGGGAGAAACAAAGTTAACGTTCAGGTTGATGGCCTTTCATCAGAACGTTAAATTTGTTTCTCTACAGACATTGCCTGACTATTTCCAGCATTTTCTGCACAGTAACAATCATATAATAATAATCTCCATGTACAGGTTTGTATTCATTTCATGAGCCCCCCCGGCGTCGGGGATCATGGTGGGGGGACTCAGAAAATTATTCCGGAGAGGCCCGCCATGATCCCCGATGCCGTGAAGGTCCCACCGCATTTTACTGCCGGCAACGAGGCCTTGGTGCATCCCCCCCCGGGCCAAGCAGCAGAGCCTTCATTTGCCTAATAAAACCCATGTAAATACATGTTAATTACCTTCCCTGGACCCGGCGACTGTCCCACACCGATATTCCGGCCGGTAGCCGGAAGTCCCGCACCTTCCAATCCCCATTTGGGTATTCAAGGTGAGACATGGTGGGGAGGAGGGAGGAGTTTCATTTTCATGTTGGGAGGGGAGTGGGAGTGGGGAAAATCACTCCGATTGGTTGTGGGAATGGTGGGAAGGGGTTGAGGGTCAAATGTTCTGAAGGTGGGGGGGTTATAGGTCGGCATGTTCCAAAGTGATTTTTGGGGGGGGAAATGTCAATTTATGAAATGAGAACTCTTTGGGGAGGGGGAAGAGGGAAATCAAAGATAAATTAAAATTAAGCAATTTCTACTGAAACATTACCTTTAAACATGCAAATGAAAGTGAAGGACCTGAAGCCCTTTAAAAATGGCGCCGGTAACTGCGCAGTGGCACCAGACGCCATTACCTGGGACGGAATGGCCCCCCCCATGTCATGGGGGATGGCCGCTTCGCCCCCGCCATTTAAATGAGCCCCTGAGCGAAATATCGTAGGCAGACTGCGGGCTTCAAAGTGCTGTCACCGCGATGTGTGGCACGCTAATAAAATTCAGCCTGTAATGTTTCATGAAAGAAAGGAGATGTAATGATAAAATAAAGTTCTGTACAATTAGTTAGTTGATAGAGATGGAATTGTTTAGCATGTCCTCAGCTGAGAAGCAGACATTTTGAGTAAAGTTGAGACGTGATGTAGGCTGTTAGCGGGAATGAATCTAAAAGAATCACTCGACACTCAGGTCTGCTCCAATGTCAAACAGTTTATTACGCCAGCGGGGAGCAGGTCACTGGGCTGTCCAGATGCCTCTCCACCGAACAAAGGAAAATCATCCATACTTATACATTTTGCAAACAGTTACTCAGCCCATCCTGGCTGGACATGATCCAATCATAACAGTTATTGATTACATACATTACACATATTACCAATTAGATTACTCATTAGGCATCATGTGGCTACGTGATCAGCGCATAGCAAGCCCCCTGATCATCTTGTGATGTTTTCCAGACCCCCTTATCAACTATCCTTGAGTCTTCACAATGAATCCTTCTACCTCTATCAAGCTTGCATTCCTGATTGCTTCGTGCAGTCTGCAGATACACAAAGCAGCTGTCTTATACACTGATATGAGGGGCCCTCCTTGGTCAGGCTAATTGCCTGTGCTAAGCAGTACCATGCTCAAGGCTGCAAGCTAACTAACTTGTCCCACAATGCCTTGGGTAAATACTCCATTTTGTAACAATATGTGGCTATACTTTCATATATATATATATATATATATATATCTGTATTTATTTAGCTGCATCAGCCACAATGTTTTTCCTTCTACAATCCCCCCTTTCGGTAAAGGACTACCCCTAGTCCTGTTAACCGACATACCTACTTTATTATCCCCGTTGTAACCCTGTCCGGTGTTCCCTGCCTCTACGTGCTGGCCAGTCACGTGATTTCAGGAATCCCGGTCACTTAAATCAAATCAATATGACCCAAATTATCGTGTCCCTTTGAGGTTAACCTCCTGTGTTGTTCCTTTACCAAAGCCTTTGCTTTCTTTCGCTTAGTATATTGTCCGCATGATCTACAAGCCAATATTACCCCGGTGGGAGCCAGTACCAATTGCACTCCCACCAACACGTGTGATATTATTCTGATTCAAGGGTGAATATTGACGTTCATCCCCCAATACCAAACTATTCCCCGCCAGCTTGTACTTTGAAGTCCCTGTTCATTATTTTCTTTGAGAACCTTAAACTTTCTTTTTAACTGATGGTAAAGCTTCACTAAGTGACCTATTTTGTCCCGTAATCCGCTCAATTTATCATCTATGTGTGGGTTGAGACTTGCTCTGACTCTTTATAATGCTGGAGGTGTTCGTGGAGCTGATCAGTTGCATTAATGGCTTCCAGTCCCCACTGTTGGATATAAACTATCCAGGCTAGTCCTATAGTGACTGGTTATTGAGGGGTAAAACAGAAGTCTGGGTATGGTATGGGACAGCGTCAACTTCCATAGCAGTATGATGTTTCGATGGTGGAAATGCAGTACTTTCCATTTCCCTGGTACCCCGACCTTGCAAAATCTCTGTCAGATAACATCGGAGGGAGGTATCGCCCTGTCGATCCAATCTGGTACCTCCCCCCTTTGGAGCTGATCGAGGTTGTGTCTCATTTGTTCCACCATCCACAGCCCATAAGTGTGGCACAATTGTCCTTGCCGGGTACGGCATCCAAAGTGATTAATAGTCTTGGCATGGGCTTCCAGCACTGCTATTCCATCTAATTGTATTTCCATTGTTCTCTGCCCCAGACCTGTTTGATTGGGCCCCCTCAGCTTGAATTATGAGCTCCCTTATAACCCTCCAGAGCCGTTCCACATTCTCGTTTACCGTTTGTGTATGTAAAGAATTGATTAAAGAAGTCCCAGTATTGATCCCTGTTACTTCATCATTTAATATTTTTTCTCTTGTATCTATGAAATGGGTTACGCCCCCTTATCCTTGTGGTCCCTGTGGCGTCAGCAGCTTGTCGCACTGTTACAGTGGCTAACATACTATACATAGTCTTAGCCTGTTCTGAACAATACTCTGGCATCCGGATACCTGAGACATTGATCAACACAGGCACAATTTCATGCTTTACATTATCATACAACGCTTCCCCTGGGCTTGATGTACCCACACACATCCATGTTCCTTTCAACTTTCCTTATCATCTGTTGCCCAATGGGAGGGGCACAAACAATTCCAAAGACACAGCTCTCAGTTACCCCTTCCCCTTTCTGTCTGGTCATGCAGTTAGCACGGTCATCTGTGGAACACCGTACACATACTGCATCTTTGCCCGGATTCACCGTAAGCCATGCAGTCAAGTAGGTTTACTCGCCGTTATACACTTCCCATCCAACATGTTGTGCAATGCCCCATAGTTCATATAGTCCATATAATACTCCTTTCATTAATCCGTTGTGCATCCATTACCGGGTCTTTGTTCTTCCTCTCCGGATATTAGCATCAGGCCCCCACAGCCACTGCAGTCCAGTTCTTTCCCATTCGCCACTAGTGGTTATATCTGTAATTTAAACACACTGCCCTGGTGGTCACCAGGTGTTAGTACTTGTCCATGTTGTAAGTATCCCCCGATGAGGGATACATGTCTACCTGTGGGGACCGAACATGTCCTGGGGAATCTAGGAGTTAATTTATATTCTTATCATCTCGACTCTTTCGAAATTATCTATATGGTCCCATCACGCTCGGGCTTCGTTCCCCACAATCCTTGCCCAGTTAGTAGCCCATCTAATAATAATCCAAATGCCTATCAACACTACCATTATTCCCAGCCCCCCGAGTAGTCCATTCTCAAGTGTATTCTTCCATTCCCGGTATCTCTTTGCGTACCAGGTGGTGTTTATTTCGGAGTCTATCATTTGTTGTTGTCTTTATATACCTTCAGTTGGGACCTATGTTTCCATCGGCCCTTCCCTTTACCATTACTTTGTCTCCCACAACAGGCACCTTTGTTTGTTCCTCTATCATGTTTCTATAGAACCTCCTGCCTCACCTTGTGCAGTTGTCTGCACAACTCCGTCAAAAATCTTTTAACCCTTTCTCTTGCGGGTCCTATTTCCTCACTACCTGCTATGACATCCCCTGGCAACCTCATTGCCCTTCCTGTCATTATTAAGGTGTTTAATTTATCCTGATTATTATAAAGTCATTTTCTCTATGTGAGTTGTCTCACTGCACTGGCTGCATTAAACATTTCATGCCATGCTGTTTCTAAAGTCAGTAAACATGTTTGAGACCCGTTCGCCAGGTGATCTTATCAAAAGATCAAAAATGGCCAGACTTTCAAATGTAGCTCTCCTAAAAACTCATATCTCCAAGAGAAAACTAACAATTGCCAGTCTTATCTACACTTTCCTGACTTTCACTGTAAAATTCTAGACTTCTTGGAAATTTCACACTATATTAATTTAGCTGTTTGAATTCTAATTTCACCATTTGTTTATACCCAGATGTCTTTTGTCAGCTCTTGCATCAGCCAGATCTAATTGCCAATTCCTATTAATTATAATTCTATTTCATTTTGAGCCCTGGAGAACCTTTACAATCAATATTCATAATTCCTTAAAACAGAAATCAAACATTTCCATTTGATTTCAGGCATTACTATATATTGTTTTTTTTTACCTTAGATGACATTTTAATTCCTTAAATAACTTGCCAAATTAAACTGGATTTTCGACATCTCAGATTATTCCAAATTCAAATAACAGTAAATTTCCCTTTGAATGCTTTAAATAACCACTCATATCAATTTAATTTTGCTTATCGATTCCAATTTCTTATGCCCAGACTTGGTGATATTGCATTTTTTTTAGTAAAGACAGAAGTGCTTGCAACTATTTCTCCTTCTCAAGCACTTTGTCTCATTGATAAAGATAGTTGCAGCAAGGTTAATTTCTTGCTAGTCTCCAAATGGGCGGAGCAAAGCATTCTCCGCTGCGTCGCTTTACGTAACCCTTTTTTTTAATGGAAAAGAACTAAACTCCATTTTAAATGTTTTTTGGTATCCTTAGGATTTTCAAACAACAAAATCTTTAGTAACATTATCAACTTCAAAGGAAACCATCTCCATCAGGAAAGACAGCATTTTAGATTAAACTCCAATTGTTTCCAAACTTTTAGCATCTTTTGTAAGAGGTTTCTAATCCAAGGATTTTTTATAACAAAGATGATTCCAAATTCCAATTCACTGCAATAAATATTTAAAAATCAAAACTGCCGATGTTATATGAGTGAGTCTTATGTCCGGAACTTAAGACTCCCCCAAAATTCGACATGCTAAACTTGAAAGTTCATTGTGGTTGCAAATGACATTTCCAGTTTTTTTTTTTCAATTTAACAGTTCAATTAACCGTAACAGTATTAATTTAACTCAGACTTATTAACTTATAATACTTATTAACTACACACAGAACAGAATAGCACGTGCTTTTTTTTTTAAAAGATAGGTAAATTACGTCATTTTTCTTGTTCTTTCTTCAGTCGCCTTTTCAAATGACTGTAATAAAACCAAAAACTAAAGAAAAAGTTATTTAACATTCTTATAACAAAAGACTTAACACCAGCTCCTTACACAAACTTTAATCTTTCCCATTATCTCCTTTGCTTATCCTTCTCTCCCTTAAAACCAATATTCACTTCCTGACATTTGCTACTTAAAACAGTCAGTAAAACAGGTCTTTAATTTAAACTCCAAAAAAAACTAGAACAGATTTTAAACTGGAATTCCAATTAATGCAGGAGTTGTAAACTTCAAATTGGATTTCTGCCAAACATCTTCAGACCTTCAAGGCTGAAGCTTATCTCTTAGAAAATTGTTCATTGCCTTTTCACAGTTGCAAAACCAACTTTAAAATAATAAAACTTTAACTTAAAATATAATTCAAGTTTATATCCCATTCCTGGGTGCACAATCTTAAATCGAAATGAACACACTCAACAATCACTTTTCACACTCATTCAATTCCAAACAACTTAATAGACTCATGCTTTCAACATTAAAGCCAGACAACAAAGAGTTAACAACAGTCAGTTCTACAGAACACAAGCTGTACATCCCAGACATTCAATTCATTCGTGGACGCTTCCAACAATCACACATTCGAATCAAAGACACAGTAACTTGTTTTTACTCTAAAACATAGTCTTTTGTGTCACTCTGCCATAAACTTAGTGAATGCTTTTTTTTCTTTTTGTTTCTCTGCTAGCTGGCAGGTAATGGACCCCTCCGGTCCCCACTCGAGCTTTATCTTTTCACTGGCCGTACTTGGGTAGGATTAGAACCGTTAGAATCTACTCTCAGAGGTCCGCTTTTAACCTAGCGCAACTTGTAGTAGACCGTCTCCTGGCTAACTGTCGGGTCACAAGTCTGTCTGTATTTCATACAACAAGCTTATGATATATATACGCATACATATATTCCAAACCCTCCTTGACAGTGCCTACGTCTCTTAACAAACTACCTACCACCGTTTGACCATTGTTCAGATCCTGTTCACAAACTTGGCATTCGTCGGTGGCGAAACACCACCCGGCCCCGGGATAAGCTTTAAAGATACTCACCCGGTATTCCTGATGGCATCAAGCGACCGCCGAATCCTGTTCTCAAGTTCGGGATCAGGCTCCAGCCAACTCCCCCTTGGCCCTTTCGGGGTTACAGAAGAGTTGACTTACACCTGATCCTGCCGACTACGCCAATTGTTAACGGGAATGAATCTAGAAGAATCAGTCGACACTCAGGTCTGCTCCAATGTCAAACAGTTTATTACGCCAGCGGGGAGCAGGTCACTGGGCTGTCCAGATGCCTCTCCACTGAACAAAGGAAAATCATCCATACTTATACATTTTTCAAACAGTTACTCAGCCCATCCTGGCTGGACATGATCCAATCATAACGGTTATTGATTACATACATTACACATATTACCAATTAGATTACTCATTAGGCATCATGTGGTGACGTGATCAGCTCATAGCAAGTCCCATGATCATCTTGTGATGTTTCCCAGACCCCCTTATCAACTATCCTTGAGTCTTCACAATGAATCCTTCTACCTCTATCAAGCTTGCATTCCTGATTGCTTCGTGCAGTCTGCAGTTACACAAAGCAGCTGTCTTATACACTGATATGAGGGGCCCTCCTTGGTCAGGCTAATTGCCTGTGCTAAGCAGTACCATGCTCAAGGCTGCAAGCTAACTAACTTGTCCCACAATGCCTTGGGTAAATATTCCATTTTGTAACAATATGTGGCTATACTTTCATCTTATATATATATATTTAAATGAGCCCCTGAGCGAAATATCGTAGGCAGACTGCTGGCTTCAAAGTGCTGTCACCGCGATGTGTGGCACACTAATAAAATTCAGCCTGTAATGTTTCATGAAAGAAAGGAGATGTAATGATAAAATAAAGTTGTGTGCAATTAGCTAGTTGTCAGAGATGGAATTGTTTATCATGTCCTCATCTGAGAAGCAGACATTTTGAGTAAAGTTGAGACGTGATGTAGGCCATCTCCTCAAAGCTGATGTTAAAATAGGCTGCATATCTGTACAGAAAAAAAACTCTTTAAATTAACTAAAAATCTCATTAGCAATTTCTCTCACTACTGCTCAATAAAAATTTTCCTTTCTCTGGCTATAATCAAAAGACTTAATTTAGTAAAACCAACCCTCCATTTTACTTTTGCTTTTTCCTTGAGAATATCATAGCTAGAAAATTTAGACCCTGAAATTCCTGAGCCTGCTCTGCTATAGAAGTGTATTGGCCAGTTAAGAAATGAATTAGGATTTTTTTTCATATAAAAGGAACTATCTCCCTTAAAATGTTAATTGATGCTAAATTATTTGGAATTTTCAAGACTGCGATTGATAGATCTTTGTTGGATAAGTGTATCAAGCAATATGGAGAAAAGCCAGGTAAGTGGAGTTCAGATAAAGATTCGCCATGATCTAATAGAATGGCGGAACAGACTCGATGCACTAAATGGCCTACCGTCATTCCTATGTGGTATGTATGGTACTTGAATATTGTCATGAAAACATGCTAGGTCAAATGATGATTTTTTAATCCACCAGCTGGAAACCTGAATATCAAACTGGTGGAGACGAACCATTCCAACGCAAAATTTCAGTCTATATCTCAAAGTGATTTGGGAGTTGACGGTAGAAAGAAAGGAAATTAAATTTTAAAAAGCTTTTGCAATTCAAGATAAATAAAATATATATGACATAGGAAGACAGAGCAATAAGAAAATTATTAGCAGTCCATGATATCAATTTTGAAACACTACAGACATATTTGATGAGACTACAGAAAAATATTCTTGTACCATAGAAACAAGGAGGCTGAAATTCTACTGAATATTAATCTTAACATGCTCATGCAGAATTGCTACCTGGGCTATTTTAACAAAGTCATTCACCTATTTATCTAAAATGGGTTAACACCTTCATCAAAATAGCAAGCAGAGAAATGCCATGTGAATGCTTTAAGTGCCCATCTATTCATAAAGCAAAGAGCCAATTCTAGACAATAGTTTCTAATGTCATGGATCATAATATCTGTTGATGTATTTGCCTGTCATAGCCCTGCTAACAGGCAGAACTGATAATGCAATGTTCAATTTAACAGAACTGCAAAATTCATGGATTAAAAAAAACAAATGCTTAGTCTAGTTTGTACCATTAGGATAACTATTTTAAACTCATTCCTTAATCCAACATATCTATGCAACTTTGAATAAATGGCTGCATTCCAACAGTTTCCAGAGCCTTATATAATCACATTCATACTCTCCAGTTTCTGTGTGAGATTGCCTTTTAGTGTTCCAGAACATATTCATGCTTGACAGAGGAATCTTTTGTCTTTTGATTGTCAATGGATTTGAGGAGTACTTCCTTGAAGCTATCAGGATTTGGATGCTTGACATCAGCCCCAACCTTTTTTGGATTGATGGTGGGCCACTCAGTAATGTAGATTTGTGAGGTGTATTCTAGCATGTTTAGTAACACAGCATCAATTTTGAAACAAGATTAGATGCATTCCATTAGTAAAATATTGCTCCATATTTTTCTTATGAGCACACTTTAGAATAGCTGGTTAAATCTTCGAGGTATTTAAAAAACTCACAAAATTTAAGAGTTTAAATTTAAGTTTAAACTTAAGATTTAAATCTAACATATAAAACATGTTAGATTTTTGAATTTGGCACATTTTAAATTACTGTGCACTTATGCAGTGACTAACAGTCGGGGTAATTATAAATGGTTGTCATGAAAAGTCGGCCAGAAACGAGAACAGCAACAAATAATGTCTACAAAGAGCTAGGCGTAATGAAATCAAAAGGGTGATCTGTTTCTACATATTTATAATGTGTTGGTTTTACTAAGCGCTGTTATAGTGGAATAACGGCTACACAAGCTGCCTTCAATGACCTATTGGATTTTGTCATGTATATCTACCTGTTACACTGATAGATTGCATGCTGCCTAGAAACTCTTGACCTAGGGGCTGTAGGTACACCACAAGTCTCCTACATTTATAACAATCAATCATTATTCCATTCCGCACAACACCTCTAAGGGTAGGGTCATTATTGGCCCAAGTGATTAAAAGGTATAGTGTTTTATTTATTACAAACTGTTGATGATTTATTATGCCTGCTGCTAAGAGAACCAGTTATTCTTTCACATTTTCCTCTACTGGACTATAACAGTGAAGCAACTGCTGAAGACCCATCCCCCACACACCTTTACCTTTAAAATCTCCTCTCTAACTCATGTCATATCCTCAACAGCACATACTCGCAAAGTTAACATGATTCCTGTAGAGCTGTGATTAAGTAACGTACTGAGTATAGGAAAATTGCTTCATCTGACTAGGAAAATGAAGTGTGTGTGTGTGAGAGAGAGATAAAAACAGATGACCTGATGAAACAGAACTGATGAGCCAGAAAGATATCTTGAGAGACAAAGAGATACCTCAAGAAAAAGACAAAGCTATTGCAGATTGGATATAAGAAGAGTTAGTAAAGTTAGCTTTTAATTATTGAAGAGATTTACTGGAGTGTTACCAGGATTGAGGAATCTCAGTTATGTGGCGACACTAGAGAAACTGGAATTCCAGAGAAGGTTAAGGGCAGATTTCATAGAGGTATTCAAAATTATGAGTTGTTTTGATGGAATAAGCAAGTAGAAACTATTTCCATTGGTAGAAGGGCAGCTACTTACTAGATTAGGACCTCATTAATATGGAGCTGGAGGCTGTAGGTGAGAAATAATGACCCCAGTGTAGTTGTTGGCTCTGGGTCATTGTAATATCGAGTAGTTGAGCCAGCCTCTGGACCTGGAGAAAGGTAAGTCTGAGGGTGATGGATCTGATCTCAGGCAATGGTTGGTGGTGGAAGAGGGGTGGCATCCAGTGTGTTAGCATCTTAGATTGTTCCTGTGGAACCTGAAGTTTCACTGTTGCTCCTCCCAACCACACAAAATTAAGTAAAAACTTACCTCTTAGATCCTCTGGCTGGATTGTCGCTGAAAATGTGTGAGCATGCAAGGTGCAGTGTCCAACCAGTTAAGTCCTAAAATGGCAAGCAGAGACCGATATGTTTCATTGGGGCCCTGATTTGAATACTAAAAAGGCCTACCAGGCAAACGTCAGGAATGTGATGGAATACTCTTCACTTGCCTGGATGAGTGCAGCTCCATCAACACTCAAGAAGCTCTACACAATCCAGGACATAGCCATGCATCAACCCAGACTGCTACTTTGCCCTCTATCCCATGCCTGCATCTTGAGAATTGTAATATGTGATTGTACCAAATGCTTTCCGGAAAGCCAGGTAGATAACTTCCACTGTTTCATTACTATACATCATATCTGTAACCTACTTCAAGAACTAAACCCTGTCACCAGGTTTCATGGAGGCACCCAAGATCACGTCGTTGGCACCAGCTAGACCTCATTGTCACAAGGCGAGCCGCCTTAAACAGTGTTCAAATCACACGCAGCTTCCACAGTGCGGACTGCGACACCGACCACTCCCTGGTGTGCAGCAAGGTTAGACTCAGACCAAAGAAGTTGCATCATTCCAAGCAGAAGGGCCACCCGCGCATCAACACGAGCAGAATTTCTCACCGACAGCTGTTACAAAAATTTCTAAATTCACTTGTAACAGCCCTTCAAAACACTCCCACAGGGGATGCTGAGACCAAGTGGGCCCACATCAGAGACGCCATCTATGAGTCAGCTTTGACCACCTACGGCAAAAGTGCGAAGAGAAATGCAGACTGGTTTCAATCTCATAATGAAGAGCTGGAACCTGTCATAGCCGCTAAGCGCATTGCACTTTTGAACTACAAGAAAGCCCCCAGCGATTTAACATCCGCAGCACTTAAAGCAGCCAGAAGTACTGCACAAAGAACAGCTAGGCGTTGCGCAAACGACTACTGGCAACACCTATGCAGTCATATTCAGCTGGCCTCAGACACCGGAAACATCAGAGGAATGTATGATGGCATGAAGAGAGCTCTTGGGCCAACCATCAAGAAGATCACCCCCCTCAAATCTAAATCGGGGGACATAATCACTGACCAACGCAAACAGATGGACCGCTGGGTTGAGCACTACCTGGAACTGTACTCCAGGGAGAATGCTGTCACTGAGACTGCCCTCAATGCAGCCCAGCCTCTACCAGTCATGGATGAGCTGGACATACAGCCAACCAAATCGGAACTCAGTGATGCCATTGATTCCCTAGCCAGCGGAAAAGCCCCTGGGAAGGACAGCATTACCCCTGAAATAATCAAGAGTGCCAAGCCTGCTATACTCTCAGCACTACATGAACTGCTATGCCTGTGCTGGGACGAGGGAGCAGTACCCCAGGACATGCGCGATGCCAACATCATCACCCTCTATAAAAACAAAGGTGACCGCGGTGACTGCAACAACTACCGTGGAATCTCCCTGCTCAGCATAGTGGGGAAAGTCTTTGCTCGAGTCGCTCTGAACAGGCTCCAGAAGCTGGCCGAGCGCGTCTACCCTGAGGCACAGTGTGGCTTTCGTGCAGAGAGATCGACTATTGACATGCTGTTCTCCCTTCGTCAGATACAGGAGAAATGCCGTGAACAACAGATGCCCCTCTACATTGCTTTCATTGATCTCACCAAAGCCTTTGACCTCGTCAGCAGACGTGGTCTCTTCAGACTACTAGAAAAGATCGGATGTCCACCAAAGCTACTAAGTATCATCACCTCATTCCATGACAATATGAAAGGCACAATTCAACATGGTGGCTCCTCATCAGAGCCCTTTCCTATCCTGAGTGGTGTGAAACAGGGCTGTGTTCTCGCACCCACACTTTTTGGGATTTTCTTCTCCCTGCTGCTTTCACATGCGTTCAAATCCTCTGAAGAAGGAATTTTCCTCCACACAAGATCAGGGGGCAGGTTGTTCAACCTTGCCCGTCTAAGAGCGAAGTCCAAAGTACGGAAAGTCCTCATCAGAGAACTCCTCTTTGCTGACGATGCTGCTTTAACATCTCACACTGAAGAATGCCTGCAGAGTCTCATCGACAGGTTTGCGTCTGCCTGCAATGAATTTGGCCTAACCATCAGCCTCAAGAAAACGAACATCATGGGGCAGGATGTCAGAAATGCTCCATCCATCAATATTGGCGACCACGCTCTGGAAGTGGTTCAAGAGTTCACCTACCTAGGCTCAACTATCACCAGTAACCTGTCTCTAGATGCAGAAATCAACAAGCGCATGGGTAAGGCTTCCACTGCTATGTTCAGACTGGCCAAGAGAGTGTGGGAAAATGGCGCACTGACACGGAACACAAAAGTCCGAGTGTATCAGGCCTGTGTCCTCAGTACCTTGCTCTACGGCAGCGAGGCCTGGACAACGTATGCCAGCCAAGAGCGACGTCTCAATTCATTCCATCTTCGCTGCCTTCGGAGAATACTTGGCATCAGGTGGCAGGACTATATCTCCAACACAGAAGTCCTTGAAGCGGCCAACATCCCCAGCTTATACACACTACTGAGTCAGCGGCGCTTGAGATGGCTTGGCCATGTGAGCCGCATGGAAGATGGCAGGATCCCCAAAGACACATTGTACAGCGAGCTCGCCACTGGTATCAGACCCACCGGCCGTCCATGTCTCCGTTATAAAGACGTCTGCAAACGCGACATGAAATCGTGTGACATTGATCACAAGTCGTGGGAGTCAGTTGCCAGCATTCGCCAGAGCTGGCGGGCAGCCATAAAGACAGGGCTAAATTGTGGCGAGTCGAAGAGACTTAGTAGTTGGCAGGAAAAAAGACAGAGGCGCAAGGGGAGAGCCAACTGTGCAACAGCCCCAACAAACAAATTTCTCTGCAGCACCTGTGGAAGAGCCTGTCACTCCAGAATTGGCCTTTATAGCCACTCCAGGCGCTGCTTCACAAACCACTGACCACCTCCAGGCGCATATCCATTGTCTCTCGAGATAAGGAGGCCCAAAAGAACTTCAAGAAATTCAATAAACTGGCCAGACACAAATTGACCCTTCAGAAGCCAAGCTAGCTCACTCTAATCAAACCCTGCCCTTCCAGATGATCCTTTATGCTATCTTTCATTTAAGTTTGAAACACTTTCCCCACAATTGAGGTTAGAGTTGCGAGTACATTCCTGTCCCCTTTATTAAAGGCAGAGACCCACATTTGCTACATTCAAATTTATTCCAACAAGCTTGAAAAGATATTGGTAAGGGAATTTGCAATCATCTCATCCAACACCATCAATAACTTTGCATGGAAATTGTCAGAGTTTGGAATTATAACCCACCTAAACCTTTCTACTTTGTCTTCCCTTGTGATATTATACGCCTTTTTTTTATTACTCCCTTATATTTCTCTCCGAGCTTTAGGCATCCCCCGCCCCACCCAAGACAAAAACAGTCGCAAAATCATGATTAGTAATTCTGCCACTTTCCTATCCTGAGATACAGCCTTCCTTCTGTCACATGTAAATAGTTGTCACAAGAATTTTCATTTTTAAAAAAAAGCTGAGAGGTCTATGTACCTTTAAGACTGAGAAAAAAGGATTTTCTGTGAACAGTGACTGCTGAGACCTGGTGTTTGAACTGCAGGCTGTAAAACTTGTATCCACTCAACCAGAAAGATTTTATGACTGTCTTGTGACGAGGTTGTTAAAATTTCTAGTTTTGCTTTTGGGTTGAGAAGCCAGTTGTTGTTGGAGACCTGGGTTTGCAGACCAGAAAAAAAAACTCTCCTTGAACAGAATGTTTATCTCTCTAGTAAAAAAAAAAGAATTTTACATTTGAGTTGGGGCTGTGCTCTGCCTGGAGAGGGAAAAGACCCTTGGAGTGATAAAAAGGCTCCCGGAGAGGAAAAAACCTTGAGAAAGAGAAGTTGCTGCTCACTGTGAAGAGAGGCTCCTTTGCTGAGAGGAAGCCTGCATTGTTGAAGGCAGTAAAATTCCTATTGCCTCCAGTCTCTGGAAAATCTCTGCCTCAAGAGTGAGTCCTGTTGCCTTTTGTGTTTTTTGGAAGATCCTGAAATCTCAAGAAAGTTTCTATTGTTAGACTGCTACTTCAAAAATTGAAGTAGACCTGTTGCCACAACCTTTTTGCTGAAAGATCTGTGCTGAGTGATGCCTGCTGCAGATGAATTGCCTTGAATGTCTACCCATCACAGACTGTTCATTAATCTCATCTGGAGAGACTATTCAACTCTGGGACACCTCACCAATCTGGAAATATCCCACCAGACTGACAATTAATTATTTTTTATTCCTAAGAAACCATTACAACTTAAAACAAATTTTAAAACCGGTTAACCATTGGTTTATGAATGTATGTGTGTGAATGAGAGTTACGAAGATTAAGGAGTTATAAAATCTGTTCATGCAGATAGATTTGTCTCATTATCGTTTAAAACTAGGTTCATTAATAAATAGTTAATTTTGTTGTTGTTTAAAGAAACCTGGTTTGGTGCTTTATTCGTTGGGGGGGGATAAAAAGTGTTTAATTTGGCTAATTTTCGGTAGGTTGGAAACTTTACGAATATGCTGTGACCTGTGAAGTAGTGGGACTGAATTAACAGTGCATTACTCCATCTATGACTCAGCAATGACCACCTATGGCAAGCGTGTGAAGCAGAATGCAGACTGCTTTCAATCTCACTTTGAAGAGCTGGAACCTGCCATAGCCACTAAGCACATTGCACTGCTGAACTACAAGAAAGCCCCCAGAGAGTTAACATCCGTAGCACTTAAAGCAGCCAGAAGCGCTGCACAAATGACGACTGGCAACACCTATGCAGTCATATTCAGCTGGCCTCAGACACGGGAAACATCAGAGGAATGTATGATGACATTAAGAGAGCTTTTGGGCCAACCATCAAGAAGATCGCCCCCCTCAAATCTAAATCAGGGGACACAATCACTGACCAATGCAAGCAAATGGACTGCTGGGTGAAGCACTACCTAGAACTGTACTCCAGGGAAAATGTTGTCACTGAGACCACCCTCAATGCAGCCCAGTCTCTGCCAGTCATGGATGAGCTGGACGTACAGCCAACAAAATTGGAACTCAGTGATGCCATTGATTTTCTAGCCAGCAGAAAAGCCCCTGGGAAGGACGGCATTACCTCTGAAATAATCAAGCGTGCCAAGCCTGCTATACTTTCAGCACTCTATGAACTGCTTTGCCTGTGCTGGAACGAGGGAGCAGTACCACAGGACATGCGCGATGCCAATATCATCACCCTCTATAAGAACAAGGGTGACCGCGGTGACTGCAACAACTACCGTGGAATCTCCCTGCTCAGCAGAGTGGGGAAAGTCTTCGCTCGAGTCGCTTTAAACAGGCTCCAGAAGCTGGCTGAGCGTGTCTACCCTGAGGCACAGTGTGGCTTTCGAGCAGAGAGATCGACCATTGACATGCTGTTCTCCCTTTGTCAGCTACAGGAGAAATGCCGTGAACAACAGATGCCCCTCTAGGTTGCTTTCATTGATCTCGCCAAAGCCTTTGACCTCATCAGCAGACTCTAGTGGTCTCTTCAGACTACTAGAAAAGATCAGATGTCCACCAAGGCTATTAAGTATCATCACCTCATTCCATGACAATATGAAAGGCACAATTTAGCATAGCGGCACTTCATCAGACCCCTTTCCTATCCTGAGTGGCATGAAACAGGGCTCTGTTCTCGCACCTGCACTGTTTGGGATCCTCTTCTCCCTGCTGCTCTCACATGCATTCAAGTCTTCAGAAGAAGGAATTTTCCTCCACACAAGATCAGATGGGAGGTTGTTCAACCTTGCCCGTCTAAGAGCGGGGACCAAAGTACGGAAAGTCCTCGTCAGGGAACTCCTCTTTGCTGACGATGCTGCATTAACATCTCATACTGAAGAGTGTCTGCAGAGACTCATCGACAGGATTGAGGCTGCCTGCAACGAATTTGGCCTAACCATCAGCCTCAAGAAGACGAACGTCGTGGGGCAGGATGTCGGAAAGGCTCCGTCCGTCAATATCGGCAGTCAAGCTCTGGAGGTGGTTCAGGAGTTCACCTGTCTGGGCTCGGCTATCACCGGTAGCCTGTCTCTTGATGCAGAAATCAACAAGTGCATGAGAAAGGCTTCCACTGCTCTGTCCAGACTGGCCAAGAGAGTGTGGGAAAATGGCGCACTGACACGGAACACAAAAGTCCAAGTGTATCTAGCCTGTGTCCTCAGTACCTTGCTCTACGGCAGCAAGGCCTGGACAACATATGTCAGCCAAGAGCGACGTCTCAATTCATTCCATCTTCGCTGCGTCCGGAGAATCCTTGGCATCAGGTGGCAGGACCGTATCTCCAACACAGAACTCCTCAAGGCAGCCAACATCCCCAGCATATACACCCTACTGAGCCAGCGGTGCTTGAGATGGCTTGGTTATGTGAGCTGCATGGAAGGTGGCAGGATCCCCAAGGAGACATTGTACAGCGAGCTTGTCACTGGTATCAGACCCACCGGCCATCCATGTCTCCGCTTTAAAGACGTCTGCAAACACAACATGAAGTCCTGTGACATTGACCACAAGTCGTGGGAGTCAGTTGCCAGTGATCGCCAGAGCTGGCGGGCAGTCATAAAGGCGGGGCTAAAGTGTGGTGCGTCGAAGAGACTTAGCAGTTGGCAGGAAAAAAGATAGAAGCGCAAGGGGAGAGCCAACTGTGTAACAGCCCCGAAAACCAATTTTATCTGCAGCACCTGTGGAAGAGTCTGTCACTCTAGACTATAAAAATTGGCAAGTCATACTGCAGCTGTACAGAACCTTAGTTCGGCCACACTTAGAATATTGCGTGCAATTCTGGTCGTCACACTACCAGAAGGACGTGGAGGCTTTGGAGAGGGTCCGGAAGAGGTTTACCAGGATGTTGCCTGGTCTGGAGGGCATTAGCTATGAGGAGAGGTTGGATAAACTCGGATTGTTTTCACTGGAATGACGGAGGTGGAGGGGCGACATGATAGAGGTATACAAAGTTATGAGTGGCATGGACAGAGTGGATAGTCAGAGGCTTTTTCCCAGGGTGGCATAGTCAGTAACTAGGGGACATAGGCTTAAGGTGCGAGGAGCAAAGTTTTGAGGGGATGTGCGAGGCAAGTTCTTTACACAGAGGATGGTGAGTGCCTGGAACTTGCTGCCGGGGGAGGTGGTGGAAGCAAGTACAATAGTGACGTTTAAGAAGCATCTTGACAAATACATGATTCGGATGGGAATAGAGGGATACGGTCCGCGGAAGTGCAGAAGGTGTTAGTTTAGACAGGCATCAAGTTCGGCGCAGGCTTGAAGGGCCAAATGGCCTGTTGCTGTGCTGTACTGTTCTTTGTTGTTCTTCGTTCTAGAATCGGCCTTTATAGCCACTCCAGGCGCTGCTTCACAAACCACTGACCACCTCCAGACGCTTACCCATTGTCTCTCGAGACAAGGAGGCCAAAGAAGAAGAACTCCCGCCTTGGTCGTAACAGAATTTAAAGCCTCTCTGCACTCTTCAGCTTCACCTGACATACTTAAATACTGCTTTTGTTTCTTCTAGTTAATATTACAGTTCTCTCATGCTCCCTCATGACTTTCCTCTGCTTGATTTTATAGTTTTCTCTAACCTGTTCTTTCCTTGTGTCTTTCAGAATTTCACCTGCTCTTCTTTCTCCCTAATACCTTCCTCATCTCCATTTTTCATCCATCAGTCTTACTCTCCTGTATGAATCTTGACTTATTTCTGTAATAAACTTGTTTAACAATGTAAAAAATATCTTCATAAAGCATTCCAATTTTCCTTCCACATCCTTCCCTTTAAACAGTTCCTTTCATTTGTTTCAAAAAACATTTCATCCCATCAAAGTCTTTCTTATGAAATCCAATTTCTTAATAGCTTTTGTTAACTGCTCTATCCTCAGTTTTACCTTAAAATTAATACTTTCATAAACACTATCCCCCAAATCTTCCATTACTTTAATATTGTTTATTACTCCTTTTTTATTCGTTATGAGAAAATCCAATATTATTGTTTTCCTTGTGAGCTCTATTACCTGCTGATTAAGAAAAGATTCTCTGAAGTACATCAATAAATCCTTTTGTATATACAGGTTGTCCCTTTTGTACTTACCAATCTATACTAGTAAAAATAAAATTCCCCCAATGACTCCAACTGAAACCTTTGCACAAATCTTTTTTATGATCTCCAAAAGCAGTAAATTCACCTTTTTATTGTCTGGTGGCCTCTTTTCCATTTCCATCTTCCAGGTCCATCACAGGAAACTTTGAACCAATTCTAAGTTCCTTCCTCTCAGCAATGTACAAACATTCCCAGCAAACAGTACTTTTCTTACATTCTCCTACCTAATAGGAAAGGTGTAATAGTGTCAGCTATGGCTCAATTGGTAGTATTGTTGCCTCTGAGTCACTCCAGAGATCTTAAGCACAAAAATCTAGGCTAACAGTCCAGTTCAGTACTGAGGGACTGTTGCACTGCTGGAGGTGCCATTTTTCAGATGAGATTTTAAAACCGAGGCTCTGTCTGCTGTCTCAGATCGATGTAAAAGATGTCATGGCACTATTTTGAAGAAGAGCAGGGGAGTTATCCCTAGTGACCTGACCAATATTTATCCCTCACTCAACATCACTAAAACAGACTATCTAAAATTACCACAATGCTGTTTATGGGAGCATGCAAGCAGACTTTTGCTGCTATGTTTTCTGCATGACAACAGCGTATACACTTCAAAAAGTATTTCATTGGCACTTTGCAGCATCCTGAGGCTGTGAATTGCACTACATAAATGTAAGTCTTTCTTTCTCGATTCTTTCTGAAATACACTTCACTCTGCAGATTGTTCTCCACTCATTCTCTTTGTTTCGCCAGGTTTCAATGATTCCTATGATATCTCCATCTTCATTTTCATCTTTGGCCTCCTTGTCTCGAGAGACAATGGGTAAGAGCCTAGAGGTGGTCAGTGGTTTGTGAAACAGTGCCTGGAGTGGCTATAAAAGCCAATTCTAGAGTGACAGACTCTTCCACAGGCACTGCAGATAAAATTGGTTGTCGGGGCTGTTACACAGTTGGCTCTCTCCTTGCGCTTCTGTCTTTTTTCCCGCCAACTGCTAAGTCTCTTCGACTCGCCACTCTTTAGCCCCGCCTTTATGGCTGTCTGCCAGCTCTGGCGATCACTGGCAACTGACTCCCACGACTTGTGGTCAATGTCACAGGACTTCATGTTGCGTTTGCAGACATCTTTAAAGCGGAGACATGAACAGCCGGTGGGTCTGATACCAGTGGCGAGCTCGCTGTACAATGCGTCCTTGGGGATCCTGCATCTTCCATGTGGCTCACATGGCCAAGCCATCTCAAGCGCCGCTGGTTCAGTAGGGCGTATATGTTGGGGATGTTGGCCGCCTCGAGGACTTC
Source organism: Heterodontus francisci (assembly GCF_036365525.1). Taxonomy (NCBI): domain Eukaryota; kingdom Metazoa; phylum Chordata; class Chondrichthyes; order Heterodontiformes; family Heterodontidae; genus Heterodontus; species Heterodontus francisci. Next base: position 70,508,230 of record NC_090371.1, on the reverse strand, counting down.
TGTGTTGGAGATACGGTCCTGCCACCTGATGCCAAGGATTCTCCGGAGGCAGCGAAGATGGAATGAATTGAGACGTTGCTCTTGGCTGACATACGTTGTCCAGGCCTTGCTGCCTTAGAGCAAGGTACTGAGGACACAGACTTGAAACACTTGGACTTTTGTGTTCCGTGTCAGTGCGCCATTTTCCCACACCCTCTTGGCCAGTCTGGACATAGCAATGAACGCCTTTCTCATGCACTTGTTGATTTCTGCATCGAGAGACAGGTTACTGGTGATAGTTGAGCCTAGGTAGGTGAACTCCTGAACCATTTCCAGAGCGTGGTCACTGATATTGATGGATGGAGCATTTCTGACATCCTGTCCCATGATGTTCATTTTCTTGAGGCTGATGGTTAGGCCAAATTCGTTGCAGGCAGCCGCAATCCTGTCGATCAGTCTCTGCAGACACTCTTCAGTGTGAGATGTTAATGCAGCATCGTCAGCAAAGAGGAGTTCCCTGATGAAGGCCTTCCGTACTTTGGTCTTCGCTCTTAGACAGACAAGGTTGAACAACCTGCCATCTGATCTTGTGTGGAGGAAAATTCCTTCTTCTGAAGACTTGAACACATGTGAGAGTAATAGTGAGACAAGATCCCAAACAGTGCAGGTGCGAGAACACAGCCCTGTTTCACGCCACTCAGGATAAGAAAGGGGTCTGATGAGGCGCCGCTGTGCTGAATTGTGCCTTTCATATTGTCATGGAATGAGGTGATGATACTTAGTAGCTTTGGTGGACATCCGATCTTTGCTAGTAGTCTGAAGAGACCACGTCTGCTGACGAGGTCAAAGGCTTTGGTGAGATCAATGAAAGCAACGTAGAGGGGCATCCGTTGTTCACGGCATTTCTCCTGTAGCTGGCGAAGGGAGAACAGCAAGTCAACGGTGGATCTCTCTGATTGAAAGCCTATGATATCTAGTAGGCTCCTAATTACCTTCAGAGTCATAGAGTCGTACAGCATAGAAACAGGCCCTTCGGCCCACCATATCCATGCTGACCATAATGCCTATCTATACTAATCCCACCTGCCTGCTTTAATTCCATATCCCTCGATGCCTTGCCCATTCAAGTACCTGTCCAGATGCCTCTTAAACGTTGCTTCTGTTCCTGCCTCCACCACTTCCTCTGGCAGCTCGTTCCAGACACCCACTATTCTTTGTGTGACAAATTTACCCCTTTGATCCCCTTTAAACCTCCTCCCTCTCACCTTAAATCTATGCCCTCCAGTTTTAGTCACCCCTACCATGGGAAACAGACTCTGGCTATCTACCCTCTCTATGCCTCTCATAATTTTATATACCTCCATCATGTCCCCACTCAGCCTCCAGGGAAAACAGACCCAGCCTATCCAATCTCTCTTTATAACTCAAGCCCTCCAAACCAGGCAACATCCTTGTGAATCTTTTCTGCACCCTCTCTAGCTTAATCACATCTTTCCTGTAGTGTGGCGACCAAAACTGCACACGGTACTCCAAATGTGGCCTAACCAATGTTATGTACAACTGTAGCATGACGTCCCAACTCTTGTACTCAATGCCTCGGCCGATGAAGGCAAGCATGCCATATGCCTTCTTCACCACCCTGTCTACCTGTGTTGCCACTTTCAGGGAACTAGGTACTTGCATCCCAAGGTCTCTCTGCTCAACAACACTCCCCAGGACCCTGCCATTCACTGTACATGTCCTGCCCTGGTTTAACTTCCCAAAATGCATCACTTCACACTTGTCTGCGTTAAATTCCATTTGCCATTCCCTTGCCCACTTTCTCAGTTGATCTATATCCTGTTGTAACCTTAGATAACCTTCTTCACTGTCCACTATACCACCAATTTTGGTGTCAATTGCAAACTTACTAATCATGCCCCCTACATTCACATCCAAGTCATTCATATATATCACAAACAACAGAGGGCCCAGCACCGATCCCTGCAGCACACCACTGGTCACCGGCCTCCAATCTGAAAAACAACCCTCCACTACAACCCTCTGCCTCCTATCACCAAGCCAATTTTGTATCCAATTGGCGAGCTCACCCTGGATCCCATGTGTTCGAACCTTCTGGACCATCCTACCATGCGGGACCTTGTCAAAGGCCTTGCTAAAGTCCATGTAGACAATGTCCACCGCCCTGCCCTCGTCAGTCCTCTTGGTCACCTCCTCAAAAAACTCAATCAATTTCGTGAGACATGATTTCCTACACACAAAGCCATGCTGACTATCCAAAATCAGACCTTGCCTTTCCAAATGCGTATAAATCCTATCTCTCAGAATCCCTTTCAATAACTTTCCCACCACTGATGTAAGGCTCACCGTCCTGTAGTTCCCTGGCTTATCCCTGATGCCCTTCTTAAATAAATGCACAACATTAGCTATCTTCCAGTCTTCAGGTACCTCACCCGTGGCTAACGATGATACAAAAATCTCTGTCACGGCCCCAGCAATCTCCTCCCTTGCTTCCCGTAGCATTCGAGGATACACCTGGTCAGGCCCTGGGGATTTATCCACCTTAATGCGCTTCAAAACCTCCAACACCTCCTCCTTTGTAATGTTGATATGCTCCAGGATATCGCTGTTCCCTCCCTTGAACTCATTAGCTTCCATGACCTTCTCCACGGTAAATATAGATGAGAAGTATTCATTTAAGACCTCGCCCATTTCCCGTGGCTCCACACATAGATTACCACACTGATCCTTAAGGGGACCTACTTTCTGCCTAGCTACCATTTTACTCTTAATATACTTATAGAATCTTTTAGGATTCTCCTTTATCTTATCTGCCAAGGAAATCTCATGGCCCCTTTCCGCCCTCCTAATTTCCTTCTTAAGTGTAGTCCTACATCCCATATACTCCTCAAGGGACTCGCTCGATCCCAGCTGCCTATACCTGACATATGCCTCCTTCTTTGTCCTGACCAGACCCTCAATATCCCTCGTCAACCAAGGTTCCCTAAACTTGCCAGCCTTGCCCTTCCATCTAACAGGAACATGCAGGCCCTGAACTCTTCCTATCTCACTTTTAAAAGCCTCCCAATTGCCAGACGTCCCTTTACCTGTAAACAGCCTCTCCCATTCAACTTTTGAGAGTTCCTGTCTGATGCCCTCGAAATTAGCCTTCCCCCAATTTCGGACTTCAACCTGAGGACCAGTCCTATCCTTTTCCATAACTATCTTGAAGCTAATAGAGTTATGGTCACTGGTCCCAAAGTGCTCTCCCACTGACACATCAACCACCTGCCCATTCTCATTTCCTAAGAGTAGGTCGAGTGTAGCCCCTTCTCTAGTAGGGACATCCACATACTGCTTCAGAAAACTATCCTGGACACACTTAACAAATTCTTCCCCATCTGATCCCTTAGCACTAAGGCAGTCCCAGTCAATATTAGGGAAGTTAAAATCACCTGCTATACCAACCCTGTAATTCCTACACCGATCTGTGATTTTCCTACATATATGCTCCTCCACTTCCCTCTGACTATTGGGGAGCCTACAGTATAATCCCATCAAAGTGATCACCCCTTTTTTACTTCTAAATTTTGCTCAAATGGCCTCGCTGGACATTCCCCCCGGGATATCCTCTCTAAGTACTGCTGTGATGTCCTCTCTAATCAATAGTGCAACTCCCCCTCCTCTCTTACCGCCACCTCTGTCACGCCGGAAGCATCGGTCCCCCGGAACATTGAGCTGTCCTGCCCATCCCTCAACCACGTTTCTGTCATAGCTATAATATTACAATCCCATGCACCGATCCATGCTCTGAGTTCATCTGCCTTACCTGTAAGGCTTCTTGCATTAAAGTAAATGCAGTTTAGCCTACCAGACCTTCCATGCTCCCTGTCCTGCCCCTGCCCGTTCTCCTACTGGACTTGCTTGTTTTAACCTGTACATTTGTCTCAACTTTCTCATCGGAGAGACTACTACTTTGGGTCCCACCCCCTTGCAAGGCTAGTTGAAACCCTCCTGATTAGAACTAGCAAACCTCCCTGCAAGGATTTTGGTCCCCTTCCAGTTCAGATGCAACCTGTCCCTCTTGTACAGGTCACCTCTGCACCAGAAGAGATCCCAATGATCCAAGTAGCTGAAGCTGTCCCGCCTACACCAGCTCTTCAGCCACGCATTCATTTGCCTTATCCTCCTGGTCCTACCCTCACTAGCACGTGGCACAGGAAGTAATCCTGAGATTACAACCCTAGAGGTCCTGCTTTTTAACCTTCTGCCTAACTCCCTATATTCACTTTGCAGGACCTCATCTCTCTTCCTGGCTATGTCGTTAGTACCAATATGGAATATGACCTCTAGCTGCTCACCCTCCCCTTTCAGAATGTCCTGCAGCTGCTCTGAGACATCCTTGGCCCTAGCACCAGGGAGGCAACATACCATCCTGGAGTTTCGTTTGTGGCCACAGAAACATCTATCTGTATCCCTTACGATAGAATCCCCTTTCACTATAGCTCTTCCACCCCTTTTCCGCCCCTGCTGTGCAGCAGAGCCCTCCGTGGTGCCACAAACTTGGCTGTTGCTGCTTTCCCCTGGGAGATCATCCCACCCAACAGTATCCAAAGCGGTATGTGTTTGAGAGGGGGACGGCAACAGGGGACTCCTGCACTACCTGCCTGCACCTACTACTCCATCTGGTGGTCACCCGTCCTTTTTCTGCCTGTGCAGCTATTACCCGCGGTGTGACGACCCCACTAAATGTGCTATCTACGACGTCCTCAGCATCGCAGATGCTCCACAGTGAATCCACCCGCAGCTCCATCTCCATAATGTGGGTAGCCAGTAGCTGCAGATGGAAACGCTTCCTGCACACATGGTCATTAGGGGCACTGGAAGTATCCCTGATTTCCCACATAGTGCAGGAGGAGCATATCACGGGGCTGAGCTCTCCTGTCATGACTTACCCTTAGATTGATTAATTACTCCCTGAATTAAAAAATACTCATTACACGAGGGGCCTTGTTCTACCCACTCCAATCTGAAGTCCTTAATAAGCTGCACTGAATTTTAAAAAAACACTTTAGTAGTCCTCACCTTATCACCAAAGGTGTTTTTTTCAACAAAAAAAACTTTCCCCTTATTTTTTTAAAGATATTTAAATGCACTAACAGCAGTGATTCACCAACCAATCACCTTGCAGCTCTCCTCTGACATCACTGTTGGCTTTTTCTTTTCAAAACTCCAGCACGCTGGAAGAGCTCCTCTCCGCTCCACTCCCGGAAGGTAAGAATATTGATGCCTTAAACTCAATTGCTGCTAGATCTTCACAACTGAGACTGGTGTTGCAGTGACTCTGGACCCCCCATCCCCCTGAGGCAGACCCTGCAGGATGGCAGAGGAAAAACACAGTGTTATGACCGACCGCTCCAGTCAAAGCCCCCAATCAAAATATACGATTCTGATTGTGGTGGGAGAAACTCCCTGTTAATTCAATCCATTACCTCCACAGATAGCCTAACATATCATTTTAAACTTTCCAAATTAAAGAAAGACCCAGCCAAATTGTACCATCTATTAACCCTTGAATGAGGCTAACCAAACCAGGTGTCTTTAAATCAACAAATTAACTGTTTAATTAGAAAAACTAAATTCTTAAACACTATGACGATATAAACAACATTTAAAATAGAAAAAATTAGACTCCTTGCAAATTTACAGTCCAATGTTGCTTGAAGTCCTCACAGCCGTCCGATGGGGGAGAAACAAGGTTCTTCAATCGTAGTCCTAATCTAATTCTAGCAGTGACTGATGCTTTCCTTCTCCAACGATGAATTTCAACAATGAACAACTTGCAAATACTTTCAATAGAATCAACATGACTTGAGAGTTTTTGAAGGATAAAAGATTGTAACAGTATAACTTCCCCTCCTTCAGCTTAAATTCTCAGAGATCTCTGTTTTGGCTTGACTTTTTTTAGAATTTTGAAAGATAATAATAAATAAACAGACTAAATTCTCTTCCTTCAGCTTAAATGGTCTGTTTCTCCTTTGCTAAGACACAACTGTCTTGCTGTTTCTCCAGCTAGAACAGTCTGTTTTCAACTAAAAAGCCAGTTCAAAAGATAATTGCAACATTGTATATCTGGTCCTTGGTCACTGAATGGCTGTTGCCGGGTAACCAAGATGCATTCTTTGAAGCTGGTTGGTTCCCTCTCCGTATGCTTATATCTAACAGCAACCAAAATGCACTTTCTCCAACTCCTGAAGTTTGCTGGTTCTTAAAGCAGAATAGCTCCTTTGCTGTCTTAAAGAAACACCACATATTTCCTGGAGAAAAAAAGAAGCAGGATCATGATAACAGGGTGGCCCCACAGTTTAGCGATGCCTCCCTCGAGATTTCACTCCAGGCTGCAAGGGAAAGGCAGGAGGTTCTCTTCCCCAGCAATGGCAAGAGGAGGTCCTCTCACCTGACTAAGTAAATGGAGATCGCTGTGGAGGTTAGCAGCATAGGGTCACACCCCCGGACATGTGCACAGTGTCGCATGAGAGTCAACGACCTCCTTCGTTCTGCCAAGGTGACTGCTCCATGCCTCTCTAGTTTTTAGGATTGCAAGTGTCTACACAGGAGGAAGGAGGATATGGAGAGTGAGGCACTACAAATGTGCTGGCAGAGAGGAGTTAGGCATCACCTCATCCTGATAGATGCATGGCTGCATCTCAGTCATAGGCTACCTTCTTTCACAGCTCACCCCATTAACTCCCCTGAGAGCAGACAGGAGCATGAGCTCTATAGGAAACCCCAGTAGGGGACGAAGGACCACTTGTATTTCAAGAGGGCCCATAACAGGAGGGAGAGAGCCCGGACTGGCGGGAGTATCCCAGATCTTTGAGCTATCTCCACTGCATAGGAGGAGGCATTAGAATTGGCAGGGACCCAGGGCGGCCTCTCCATATCAGATGGAGAGACTGAAGTCTCCATGCAAGAGAGTGAGGATTGTCTTCATCAACATACAGTTCACCTCTGGAGACCCACATGTCGTATGGTTGACATGATGAGATCTACACAGCCTAACACAGACTTGGTTGTGTTTTCTTATGCAGGTCAGCATCCACAGGAGGCTCAAGCAGAAGGAGGATAGCCATCAACCTCTGAGGAGGAACCCCAGTCAGCTGAAGTATCGTCCCATAACTCTCCTGAACCTTCCACCAGCAAAGATACTTTTTCCTCAATGGGTTTCCGCTTGGCTGTAGAATCAGGGTCACAAGCTGGTGAAGCACTGCACGCATGCCCAAGCAGCTGGCTGAGGCTGAGACAGAAGAGGCCAGTGACATCAGAGGACTGTGGGTGGCCAAACCCGTGCTGAGCCTGAGGCTCATGATGAGCTTCTAGTGTCGACAGCACAGGGCATGTTGGAGTTGCAAAAAGAGGTCATGGAGTCATTTACAACACAGAAGAAGGCCATTCAGCCCATCAAGTCCATTCTGGCTCTGCAGGGAGCAATCCAGTCAGCCTCCCTGGCTTAATCCCCATAGACCTGCAAGTCTATTTCTCTCAGGTGGCCATCCAATTTCCTCTTGAAGTCATTGATCGTCTCCGCTTCCACCACCTTTGTGGGCAGCAATTTCCAGGTCATTACCACCCGCTCGCAAAAAAGTGCTTCCTCATATTCTCCCCTGCATCTCTTGCCCAAAACCTTCAATCTGTGTCCCCTAGTCCTTGTACCATTTGCTAATGGGAACAGTTTTTCATTGTCTGACTTATCTGTGCCTGTCATAATCTTGTACACTTTTACTAAATCTCCCCTCAATCTCCTTTGTTCTAAGGAGAACAAACCCAGATTTTTCAACTTAACCTTGTAACTAAAATTCTCCATCCCTGGAACCATTCTGGTAAATCTCCTCTGCACCCTCTCAAGGACCCTCACATCCTTCCTGAAGTGTGGTAACCAGAACCGGACACAATACTCCACTTGGGGCTTAACCAGAGCTTTATAAAGGTTCAGCATAACTTCCCTGCTTTTGTACTCAATGCCTCTATTTATGAAGGCCAAGGTCCCATATGCTTTACTAACCACTCTCTCAATATGTCCTGCCACCTTCAAAGATTGATGCACATGCACCTCCAGGCCTCTCTGTTCCTGCACACTCTTTAGAACTGTGCCATTAAGTATATAATGCCTCTCCCTATTACTTCTGCCAAAATGCATCATCTCACACTTATCAGTATTAAATTCCATCTGCCATTTCTCTGCCCATTCTGCTGGCCTATCTATGTCCTGTTTCAGGCGATTCATATCATCCTCACTGTTTGCCGCACTTCCAGGTTTGGTGTCATCAGCAAATTTTGAAAATCTACTCTGTATTCCAAGATCTAAGTCATTTATATATAGCAATATTAGCAGTGGTCCTAGCTCTGACTTTTGGGGAACAACATTGTCTACCATCCTCCAGTCTGAAAAGCAACCATTTACTATGGCTCGCTGTTTTCTGTCCTTAAGCCATTTTTTAAATCACATTGTACACTGACTCTCCTACTCCATGAGGCTCAATTTTCTTAACCAGCCTTTTATGTGGTACCTTATCAAATGCTTTCTTAAAATTCATAAAAACAACATCCACCGCATTCCCTTCATCAACATTTTTTGTTACTTCATCAAAAAATTCATTAGATTAGTCAAGCATGATCAGCCTTTCACAGATCTATTTGTGCTGGCTCTCTTTAATTAACTCAAAACTCTCGAAGTGTCTTTTGATATTTTCTCTGATTATTGTTTCTAAAACCTTCCCCACAACTGATGTTAAACTAACTGGCCTGTAATTGCTTAGACTGTCCTTACACATTTTCTTGAATAAGGGCGTCACATTTGGCACTCTCCAATTCTCTGGCATCTCCCCAGTATCCAGGGAAGATTGGAAGATTATGGTAAACCCTTCTGCTATCTCCAACCCCACTTCCTTTAGCAACCTGGGCTGCAAGCTATCTGGACCAGGTGACTTGCCTCCCCTCAGCATAGCTAGTCTTTTAGCACCTCCCCTTTCTCAATTTTTATCCTATCCATTGCCTCAACTTGCTCTGCTTCTACTGATATTTTTTCAGCTTCCATTTTCCTTGTTCACACCAATACAAAGTACTCACTAAGTATATTAGCCATGCCCCGCACCTCTAAGCATATATTACCCTCATTGTCCCTAATAGCCCCCATTCCACCTCTTACTACTCGCTTACTATTTGCATGCTGTTAGAAGATTTTTGGGTTCCCTTTTATGTTGACTGCCATTCCATTCTCATATTCTCTCTTTGCCAGATTTATTTTTCTCTTCACCTCCCCTCTCAACTTCCTGGTTCTAACTTGATGAGTTCATCTGACATGCATCATACACCCTCCTTTTTTGTTTCATCATAATCTCTATCTCCCTCATTAACCAAGGAGCCCTGTTCTTGGTTCCTCTACCTTCCCCCTTGTTGGAATGTTCCTAGCCTGTACCTGAAGCATCTCTTCCTTAAAGATAAGCCATTGTTCTGATACAGCTCTTCCTGCTAGTCTTTGGTTCCATTCTACCCTGGCGAGATCCCTTCTTATTGTATTGAAATTAGCCCTCTTCCAATCTAGACATTCTACCTAATTTTGTTCTTTGCTTTTCTGCATTACTAGTCTATTGCTTATGATCAGTCTCACCCAAGCGCTCCTCCATAGACACTTGGCCCACTGGGCCCACCTAATTTCCCAGCACCAGACCCAGCAATGCCTCTTTTGGTAGGGCTGAGAACATAGGGATCAAGGAAGTTCTCCTGAACACATTTCAAAAATTCCCCCCCTCCTTTTACCCTTGCAACATCTGGTAAGGATGTCAGAGGCCATCCACGAGATTCCATCCCTGAAGCCAAGGGGGGGCCTGAAAAGCTGTGGCACCTGGGACTGTTGAAGTATGTAGGCATTGTGGCAGCTTTCCGGGAAATGGGTGCACACCTGCAGGAAACACATTTGATGGTTGCAGACCAGCTGAATATTGATGGAATTATAGCCCTTCCTGTTGATGACGGCAGCTGGCTGGTCCATTGGAGCCTTGATGGCCACATGCGTGCAATCTACTATATCTTGCACCTGGGGGAATCCAGCGATGGCCCCAAATCTGATGGCCCTCTTGGCCTGACTGTCAGCTTCGGTCCAGTAGCGCACATAGTTACCAGCCCTCTTGAACAGGCCATTGGTCACCGCTTTGAATGCGCAGGTGGGCCCTTCTTGGCATGACCTGCTGTTGCTGATCACTTTGTGGAGCTTCACGGACAGGCACAGCTGCCTCCTGGCCTTCCCTCCATCAGTGGCACTGCGTAACGACAAGGGGTCCAAAAAGACAGGGTGTATGAGACCCATGACAGGTGACCAGTGGGCCTCCAGAACACTGTCAATGCAGAGATGAACCTGCCTTGGCTGCTGTGCCTTTGCTAATTCTTCCAGCAGACTCCCTGATGGCCCTCAGTGCCCAACCTTGCTGATAGCCAACCCTCTCATCCAGCAGTATGGGCAACCACACATCTCACCCAACAGTTTGTTCTCCCGATACAACCACCCAAACCCAAACCCGCCCTCTTGCACACTACCCGAGACCCTGCTCAGCCAGCACTCCCACCCAAGAACCTTCTCAGCTGGTACTCCCACCCGAGACCCCGAACCCCCCACCCTTGCAGGGCACCCGAGGCCCCAGTCCCTCTTCCGGAGCACACAGCACTGTAGGCCGACAATGTCCTCTGCTCCCCCATCTTGCTCTATGCAGTGCTGATCATGGCTGCCTATCCATTGCGGCACAGAGTCCTCACTTCCCTGTCCTCCACATCAGGGCCTACAAGTTCAGCCCTGGGTGTGTGAGGTGGAAAGTGTTGCCATTGTTAACAGCTGTCACCTCAATGAACATAATTGAAAAATGAGTAGGTGAGAAAGTGAGGTAAATAAAGAAGCATTAATTATCTGATACCAAGCTTGATATTATTTGTAGGTTATATTTTAACAGAAAAATAAATAAATTGTACTCAAACCAGAATTTTCCACCCTGACAGCAATATTCAATTGGAATATGATGCTGGTATCTATAAATGCCAGTGGCTCCTTAATGTGTGGCATTATTGTTTTCTCTGCTTGGATATTGTGTGCCCACTCCTTCTTTTATCAATAGATAATTTATGCACATTTTACACTGCATATCCACATTGCCCAGTCCTCGATCCAATCTTGTGTGTCCACAACAATTGCCACATTTACAATTAATTATTACTTAATTAGTTACGTGATGTTACGCCTGACATGATAGATAAATGTTATGATATAAATTAATGTATTTTTCCTTTGTTGTTGCCAGCCAATTGTAGTGACATCAAGAGGATGGAGCAGGAGACTTTGTGAAGGACTGGCCCTTATTATGATCTGCAGGATTTAAAGTCTTCTTTTAAATATTCATCGAGAACAGCTATTCAAATCACAAAATTAGCATCAACTGTTTATGGAATGTTATGTGGAACTGCCCTGGTTTGAAGGGACATTGGGTTGGATCTTGCTGGAACGAAGCATATGCCATAACTTAGACATTTTTATTTATTTTGAGATACAGCACTGAAACAGGCCCTTCTCCCTACTGAGTCTGTGCCGACCAACAACCACTCATTTATACTAATCCTACATTAATCCCATATTCCCTACCACATCCCCACCATTCTCATACCACCTACCTACACTAAATGCTAAATGAGTACTTTGCATCAGTATTCAACAAGGAGAAGGACTTGGTGGATGATGAGCCTAGGGAAGGGAGTGCAGATAGTCTCAGTCATCTCATTATCAAAAAGGAGGAGGTGTTGGGTGTCTTGCAAAGCATTAAGGTAGATAAGTCCCCAGGGCCTGATGGGATCTACCCTAGAATACTGAGGGAGGCAAGGGAAGAAATTGCTGGGGCCTTGACGGAAATCTTTGCATCCTCAATGGCAACAGGTGAGGTCCCAGAGGACTGGAGAATAGTCAATGTTGTTCCTTTGTTTAAGAAGGGTGGTAAGGATAATCCAGGAAATTATAGGCCGGTGAGCCTTACGTCAGTGGTAGGGAAACTATTAGAGAGGATTCTTCGGGACAGGATTTACTCCCATTTGGAAACAAACGAACTTATTAGCGAGAGACAGCATGGTTTTGTGAACGGGAGGTCGTGTCTGACTAATTTGATTGAGTTTTTTGAGGAAGTGACGAAGATGATTGATGAGGGAAGGGCGGTGGATGTTGTCTATATGGACTTTAGTAAAGCCTTTGACAAGGTCCCGCATGGCAGACAGGTGCAAAAGGTGAAGTCAGACGGGATCAGAGGTGAGCTGGCAAGATGGATACAAAACTGGCTCAGTCACAGAAGACAGAGGGTAACAGTGAATGGGTGTTTTTCTGAATGGAGGGATGTGACTAGTGCTGTTCCGCAGGGATCAGTGCTGGGACCTTTGCTGTTTGTAGTATATATAAATGATTTGCAGGAAAATGTAGCTGGTCTGATTAGTAAGCTTGCGGACGACACAAAGGTTTGTGGAGTTGCGGATAATGATGAGGATTGTCAGAGGATACAGCAGGATATAGATCGGTTGGAGACTTGGGCGGACAAATGGCAGATGGAGTTTAATCCGGACAAATGTGAGGTAATGCATTTTGGAAGGTCTAATGCAGGTGGGAGGTATACAGTAAATGGCAGAACCCTTAGGAGTATTGACAGGCAGAGAGAGCTGGGCGGACAGGTCCACAGGTCACTGAAAGTGGCAACGCAGGTGGATAAGGTAGTCAAGAAGGCATACGGCATGCTTGCCTTCATCGGTCGGGGCATAGAGTATAAAAATTGGCAAGTCATGTTGCAGCTGTACAGAACCTTAGTTAGGCCACACTTAGAATATTGCGTGCAATTCTGGTCGCCACACTACCAGAAGGACGTGGAGGCTTTGGAGAGGGTACAGAGGATGTTTACCAGGATGTTGCCCTGTCTGGAGGGCATTAGCTATGAGGAGAGGTTGGAAAAACTTGGATTGTTTTCACTGGAACGACGGAGGTGGTGGGGCGACATGATAGAGGTATACAAAGTTATGAGCGGCATGGACAGAGTGGATAGTCAGAAGCTTTTTCCCAGGGTGGAAGAGTCAGTTACTAGGGGACATAGGTTTAAGGTGAGAGGGGCAAAGTTTAGAGGGGATTTGCGAGGCAAGTTTTTTACACAGAGGGTGGTGAGTGCCTGGAACTTGCTGCCAGGGGAGGTGGTGGAAGCAGATACGATAGCGACGTTTGAGAGACATCTTGACAAATATATGAATAGGAAGGGAATAGAGGGACATGGGCCCCGGAAGTGCAGAAGGTGTTAGTTTCGGCAGGCATCAAGATCGGCGCAGGCTTGGAGGGCCGAATGGCCTGTTCCTGTGCTGTACTGTTCTTTGTTCTTTGTTTGTTCTTTGTATACTAGGGGCAATTTACAATGGCCAATTTGCTTATCAACCTGCAAGTCTTTGGCTGTGGGAGGAAACCGGAGCACCTGGCAGAAACCCACGTAGTCACAGGGAGAACTTGCAAACTCTGCACAGGCAGGACCCAGAACTGAACCCGGGTCGTTGGAGCTATGAGGCTGCGGTGCTAACCACTGCACCACTGCGCTGCCACTTGCATTCTTCAGCTGGAAGTTTCTTTGTGCTAGCAGCACAACATGATAACAGCATGGTGAAGACAATGGGGCATCTGGGACCTTAGTGAATGCGGGACCAACAGACAATCTCATTAACCAACAAAATTTAAGGATTGAGAAAGAAACAGAGGAACAATGGTAAAGGAAACAGGATGAATTCGATCAAATTAGGTACAGTAAGAGAAATAATGAGAGACTGAAGTAAGAGAAAGAGAAAACAAGACATAAAAAAAATTAAGAAAAAATGTAATAATTTAAACTGCATGTTTCAATTGTTCATTTTCTGGCCAGTTGTTAAAATGGTTCTTATGCTATTTACAAATTATTAAATTCTATGGGAAGGATAAAGATGAGATGCCATGGAATAAGTCAACCAAAAAATTTGAAAGATTCACAACTCACGCTGTATCTCTTAATTCCCTGAATTTACTGGCCGATTTACACATGAATAATGGTATGCGTTGTTAATACAGTATTATTTTTCCAAAAAGATCTGGCACATTAATATGAAATTTGGTCTGCATTTGCTTCTGGGTACCAAAGTGATGTCGTACATGCAGCCTGAATCTGAACACATGGGTGCTGATAAGCAATGAAATTGGTCTCCATGCTTCATTAACATTTACTAGATAATCTATCAGCACTACTCACACCATTCATTGACAGCTCACCTAACTGAGGCCCTGAAAATGATGTGATTTAAAGGCAGCCTGCACTGCTTACAGGAGAGGTGTGCTTTGGCCACTGAACATTGGAATCGTCCATGGACATTTCAGATAAACCTGAAAGAGCTGCTTTGAGAATCCCCAGGTTCATAAATGATGCACTGCTGGAGGCAGCCCACTGAGTGCAATGTGGCATCAAGGGAACAGTATGGAGGCATGCTTGCTACTCTAACAGCCTCTTAACTCGTGCTTTTGCTGGTGTCAAGCAGCCATTTGGGTTAGAATGCCGCATCCACCACAGAGATGCAGCAGTCTGCAGCCAAGACCTCCATGCCCAGAGCTTCTTGAGGTCACCCACCACAGTCACAAGTGCCCTTAGTTGAAGTTGAGCAACATTTTAAAACTTCTTTACTCTAGTTTTTGAAGGTCTAGCAGCCTTTACAATTCTGCACAGTTGCTGTTGTTATTGGATGCTCTGGTGGGTCTGCCACTCGGACTGCCAGATGCGGTGCAGCAGCACCAACAAGGGAGAGCCCGCATACCTGCAGTTGCTGCAAGAAGTGGGAGGAAGAGAAGAGGCCTCAGTTGGACCGATACCACGTGGGTCGACAGGAACCAAGTGTCATACATCAATCTCACTGAAGAGCAGTGTACCAGGCCCCCTACACTTTACAAAGGAAGTGGTCATTGAGCTGTGTCAGCATAAACCTGAGCCCAAAAACAGGGCATGGATAACACTGTCTGTGGCTGTCAATGTCACAATTGCCCTGAATTTCTACCCTAAGAGATTGCACTCCCTCAAAATGAAGATGGTGTGTGACAACAGGCAGCCCATTAGTGTGACAATAGGCAACCCATTAAGTAAGTTTGAGCCAAAAATGACTGGATTTTGTTATGAATGCTGGACTTTGTAGTCTGGTTATGTTTTCAAAGCTGTGATCTTTCATGCAGTGTAAAATGCACATTCAGAGGAGACCTATGACCTCACACTAATTCTGCCCACAGACAAGCCAGGGGGTCTTGGTTACCATGAGAACAAGAAACACAGATCAAAGACCCTTTTGAAAGCAGGGTGAAAGTTTGTAACATCTAAAGGACAATGAGTTTCGCTCTCCCAGACTCACTGATTGGAAACAGGAAGTGAAGGGCTCTAAAATGCAAATTTAAGTTGCAATTGTTAACACCTGGAAACAAAAGAAGGGCCAGGTGGTCAGACTTAAGGACCGAGATTTAACACTGGGCGGATGGGAGCCGGCCACCGACTGAAAAGTTGGTGGCGGACCCGCTTCCGCCTCACCCGGTGGTCCGGCCTGTATTTTGCCGGTTGCTGGGCTTTAACTGCTGTGAGGCGGGACTTTCATCTACCTAATAGAGCTGCCGACCAATCAGTGGAGCGGTGGCCACTGTTGGGACTTTAGCCCAGTATGAAGAAGATGTCGGGGAGTCCGGAACAAAGGTAAGTTTTGGTTGCCTCGCCAGGGGTGATCGGTCATGCCCCAGCGAGTTACGTGTGGTTGATTGGGAGAGGGGGGGTGCGTGTTGAGGGTGATTTAGGCAGCAGGAGCGGCCCTCCATCGGGCACAGGGTGCCCAATCATGAGGCTCCCACCACCACCCCCCCCCCCACCACCGAGCCGTCAGACAGCTGCCTGCTTTTGTCAACTGGGTGGAGTTTGGGACTTTTAACTGCAAGGATAACTTTTTGATGATAACACTGTGTAATGTATTAAATGTGGTGTGGGGTTTTCAAGCGTGCTCATCAGTTAATGGGAAATAAATTTCTCTGTAATTTATTGTATTAGCTACCTAGTAAGTACTATTTAGTTAATGATGAATATTAGTTTAGTTGTTATAGTAAAAATCGTAAATGTTAAATCTTGTCATGCAATTCTTTAATCAGTCTGGGGAGCTCATGGCTGGATTTTACCATAGGCGGATGGGACTTCGCCACCAAGGTAAAAGTCGGTGGCAAATCCCACCTAGCCCGGGGATCCGACCCACATTTTAGGTGTCTCCGGGCTTTAATTGTCACGAGGCAGGACTTCCAACAGCTTGAGGGAGGAGGTCCCACCTCAATAAGCTGCCGGCCATTCAGCAGGCCAGCAGTTCTTAGTCCCAGCAGCACCACTGGGACATCATGGAACCAGGACCTCAGGTAAGTTGGGCTTTCCTCGCTAGGGGGGGGAATGGGGGGGGGGTGGTCGTTCGTGGCGGCGAGGCAAGGGTATTCGTTTGAGGGAAGGGGGGGCATCTTGGGTCTCGGGGGTGGGTTGGGAGGCCCGGGCAGCCCTCAATCGGGCACCTCGTTCCCAACAGCCACGACACCACTCGCAGCGCGCGGAATGGCCAGCAGCTATCACTGGGCACCCTTTCACGTTCCCAGCACACCCACTTGCCACGGGTAAAATACCCGTGGAGGTGGGCGAATGCCTTTAAGTGTCCATTAAGTGGGCAGTTAAAGGCCCCGATTGGCCTGTTGATCGGCAGTTTTCACCCCCCACCCCATCCCCCCTGCCGACCACCGTAAAGTTGGCCAGAGGCTGGAACGGGGCAGTAAGAGCTCTCGGAGCCTCCCACTCAATTTTTCGCTGTCCCCATCCTCTCCCACGCCACCATCTGACCCTCTGGGGCAGCGTAAAATTCAGCCCCATATCTCTTGTTTTAAAGTTAATGGTCTCTACTGAGGCCATAACAATTTGCACATTAATTGTCCATTAAACTCGCCATAGAAATTTAAGACTATCTTCTGACTGCATATCTTCTAACTAAACAAGATCAGGATTTGTGAATATGTAAACATCATTTGAAATTCTGCTAAGTCCTAAACAAAGTGGTTGTTCACCTTTTTTCTTCAATTTCTGGTTAATCTGTTATCCATTTTTAAATTTCATTTAAGCATCTTTAGTTCCTAGATGAAAAATTGATCCTCATGTGCCCATTTTCTAGGTGGAAAATAGGGGTAAAGCATTCCAATTTAGGAGATCAAATCTTTGAAAACACGTCCAACACCATATTTGTACGGGCATTGTAGAGGCAGCAGCCAAAAGCAAACATTAGGCTTTTCACCTTGCTAATAAGGGGTATCACGCACACCGGAAGTGTGATGACACAATCATGGACTAACTCTGAAGAGTTAAAAAAAGCAGACTTTGTCTTTAAAAAAAGAACCTTTATTTTTAAAAGTGCACAATGGTCCAAATTGGTCACCGAAGAAAAAGGGGATTGGCCTTTTGTGTATTCAAACAGTCTGACAAAAACAAAGGACAAATCTTCAAAGCCAAAAGGTGTTAATGAAATCCATCTTACACCTATCCTAAAAACATTCCAGAATTGAATGACTTCTTCTGAAACAAAGGAAGTGTGAAGTAGCCACGTCCTGGGCCATTGTGCAATCACCATGGGGAAGAGAGGAAACTGTTTCCTACCATGAGGTGAGAGGTGACACAGATTTACCATAAAACAAGACAACCAGTGAGAGAGAGAGAGAGAAAGAGACTGACCCAGAAGAGGAAGCTATTTGTAGCAACTGCATTCCAGCAAGCCAGAAAGCATGTACCCTACTGAAAAAATAAAACATCTGCAGTATACAGCAGTGAGAGCTAGAAGTAACCCAGCATCTTCAACAGAACCTTCAATCAAGAGAGAAATCTAAAATCATCTCAGACCTGCATTAATCTAGAACTTAATTCTCAAGATAATTTAACAGGTTTATCATTCCCCCTGCTAAAAAAACAATTTCCTCTTTCCCTTCTTTATCAGTTTCTTTGTGTATATGTGTGTGCATGCAAGCAAATGAGTGAGTGGATGTGGTTGCAACAATTTCAGGATAAGGCATATTGATTAATAAATGATTGACTTTCTGTTTTTTAAAACCTACAAGAAAACCTGTCGCTGTCTGTTTATTTGAGAAATAAAACTCTAATACATATACACGTGCTGCGGGCAGGTGGGGAGTTGAACAGGGGGAAACACCCATGTCACATCACGTGGCCGTAACACGGGTCTAACAGCTCTTTTAGGACTCAAAGTTGATTATCATGTATATGTGACATTTAAAGAGGTCCTTAAAGAGGTTGTTGGAGGATGCCACCAAAAGGGTAAGTTTAAAGGGAAAAGGGAGGCGGTGGCATGGTGGTAATGTCACTGAACTAGGAATCCAGAGACCCAGGATAAGACTCTGGGAACATGGGTTCAAATCCCACCATGGCAGCTGGTGAATTTAAATTCAATCGATAAATCTGGAATTAGAAAAGCGAGTCTCTGTAATGGTGACCATGAAACCATTGTTGATTGTTATAAAAACACATCTGGTTCACTAATGGTCTTTAGGGAAGGAAATCTGCCATCCTTACCTGGTCTAGCCTACATATGACTCCAGACTGTGGTTGACTCTTAAATACCCCCTGGTTCCCATCCACTGCTCCCCCCTCAGCTGATGAATCAGTACTCCTCCATGTTGAAAACCACTTGGAAGAAGCATTGAGGATGGCAAGGGCACAGAATGTAATCTGGGAGGGGGACTTCAATGTCCATCACCAAGAGTGACTCAGTTGCACCATAGCTAGCCGAATCCTAAAAGACATAGCTGCTAGACTGAGGCTGCAGCAAGTGGTGAGGGAGCCAACAAGAGGGAAAAACCTACTTGACCTCGTCCTCACCAATCTACCTGTTGCAGATGATCTGTCCATGACAGTATTGGTAGGTGTGACCACTTCACAGTCCTTGTGGAGACGAAGACCTGTCTTCACATTGAGGCTACCCTCCAACGTGTTTTGTGGCACTACCACCGTGCTAAATAGGTAGATTTCAAACAGATCTATCAACTCAAAACTGGGTATCCATGAGGCGCTGTGGGCCTGCAGCAGCATCAGAATTGTATTTGACCACAATCTGTAACCTCATGGCCCGGCATACCCCCGACTCTGCCATTGCCATCAAGTTGGGGAATCAACACTGGTTCAATGAAGAGTGCAGAAGGGCATGCCAGCAGCAGCACCAGCATACCTATAAATGGGGTGTCAGCCTGGTGAAGCTACAACACAGGACTACGTGAATGCCAATAAGCAGAAGCACCATGTGATAGACATAGCTAAGTGATCCCACAATCAATGGAACAGATCTAAGCTCTGCAGTCATGCCACATCCAGTCATGAATGGTGGTGTACAATTAAACAATTACCAAGAGGAGGAGGCTCCACAAATACATCCACAGATGCCCGTCTCCAGCCAATTCAATTCACTCCACTTGATATCAGGAAACTGCTGAAGGAACTGTATACTGCAAAAGCTATGGGCCCTGACAATATTCTGACAATAGTACTGAAGATGTGTCCTCCAAAACTAGCCACGTCCCTAGCCAAGCTGTTCCAGTACATCTACAACACTGGCATCTGCCCAACAATGTGGAAAATTTCCCAAGCATGTCCTGTACACAAAAAGCAGGACAAATACAACCTGGCCAATTACCGCCCCATCAACCTACTCTCAATCATCAGTAAAGTGATGGAAGGGTTCATTGACAGTGCTATCAAGTGGCACTAGCTTAGCAATAACCTGCTCAGTTTGGGTTCCACCAGGGCCACTCAGCTCCTGACCTCATTACAGCCTTTGTCCAAATATGGACAAAAGAGCTGAACTCAAGAGATGAGGTGAGAGTGACTGCCCTTGACATCAAAGCAGCATTTGACCAAGTATGGCATCAAGGAGCCCTAGCAAAACTGAGGTCAATGGGAATCGGGGGGAAACTCTCCACTCTCCTAGCACAAAGGAAGATGGTTGTGGTTGTTGGAGGTCAATCATCTCAGTTCCAGGGCATCACTGCAGGAGTTCCTCAGGGTAGTGTCCTAGATGCAACCATTTTCAGCTGCTTCATCAATGACCTTGCCTCCATCATAAGGTCAGGATTGGGGATGTTCGCTGAGATTGCACAATGTTCAGCACCATTCACGACTCCTCAGACACTGAAGCAGTCTGTAGTGTTCAATGGGTTAATTAATCTGTGTATGATTGTGTTAGTCTGTTCACTGATCAATGTTCACTGTGCTTAATTGCTAAAGCCTATGGGTGGAGCTTAAGTATTATGAAACTGAAACTAAAGACAGGTATGTTCTAGGAGACACAGATTGTGTTCTGTATAGACTATGTACTGAAATCTTGTAAGCGCTGAACTATTTTAAAGTACTGTAAATAAACTAGTTGTTGATTTAGAACGAGAATTATCTCTGCATTGCTCTGAGATAAATCAGATATATAAAATATCCAGCAAACTGGTGAAAACATAACAAAAAGTGGCAAAAAGGATGGTTAATCAAAGTTTATTTTATCAGCTCCAGAACCAGCAGTCCATGTCCATATGCAGCAAGGCCTGGACAATATCCAGGCTTGGGCTTATAATTAGACTGTTACATTCACATCACAGAAATGCCAGGCAATTTCCTTCTCCCCCTGACATTCAATGGCATTACCATCACTTGATCTCGCACTATCAACATCCCAGGGGTTACCATTGACCAGAAACTGAGCTGGACCAGTCATGTAAGTACTGTGGCTACAAAAGCAGGTCAGAGGCTGGGAATTCTTCAGTGAGTAACTCATCTTCTGACTCCCCAAAGGCTGTCCACAAGGAACAAATCAGGAGTGTGATGGAATACTCTCCACTTACCTGGATGGATGCAGCTCCAACAACACTCATGAAGCTTGATACCATCCAGGAGAAAGCAACCCACTTGATTGGCACCCCATCCACCGCCTTCAACATTCACTCCCTCCACCACCAACGCACAGTGGCAGCAGTGTGCACCATCTACAAGATGCTCTGCAGCAACTCACCAAGGCTCCCTCGACAGCACCTTCCAAACCTGCAACCACTACCACCCAGAAGGATAAGAGCAGCAAATGCATGGGGGCACTACCACCTGCAAATTCCCCTCCAAGCCAAACATCCTCCTGACTTAGAACTATATCGTTGTTCCTTTACTGTCACTGGGTCAAAAACCTGGAACTCCCTTCCTAACAGCACTGAGGGTGTACCTACAGCACATGGACTGCAGCGACTCAAGAAGGCAGCTCACCACCACCTTCTCAAGGGCAATTAGGGATGGGCAATAAATGCTAGACGAGCCAATGACCCCCACATCCTGTGAAAGAGAAAAAAAAGCGAAATACTGCTGATGCTGGAAATCTGAAACAAAAACTGAAAATTCTGGAAATAATCAGCAGGTCAGGCAGCATCTGTGGAGAGAAAAACAGACTTAACGTTTCAGGTCTGTGTGATATTTTATCAGAACTGCCAAAAGTTAGAAAGGGACTCGATTTTGAGCAAGTGAAAGGAAAGAGGGGGTAGAAGAACAAAAGGGAAATAGGATGGAAGGCAGGAGAGATCAAATGACAAAAGGTTTGATGGTACAAAGCCAAAGCGGGCAGTAATGGGACTAGTGAAGAAATGAAAGATGTGTCTGGATGAGGTATAAATGACAGGATAACAGCCTAAATAAACAAGAACACTAAGTAAAGGGATTAAGAAACAAGGGTGAGGACAAATAAACGAACTAGCAAGAAAAGCCAAAAAAGAATGAAAGGAGGCAGAGGTTATGATCTAAATTTATTGAACTCAATCTTGAATCCGGTAGACTGTAAAGTGCCCAGTCGAAAGATGAGATGCTGTTCCTTGACCTTGTATTCAACTTCAGAAGAACACTGTAGCAGCCAAGGTCAGAAAGGTCAGAGTGGGGGCAAGGTGAAGAAGTGAAATGACAGGCGACAAGAAGCTCGGGTCACACTTGCGGACTGAACGGAGGAGTTCTGCAAAGCAGTCAGTCACCCAGTCTGCGTTTAGTCTCCCCTGTGTACAGGAGACCATATTGTGAGCAGTGAATACAGTATACAAAATTGAAAGAAGTACAAGTAAATCGCTGTTTCACTTAGAGCCCTGGGCATTAAGGAAGGAGGTAAAAGGCAGGTGTTGCATCTTCTGTGCTTGCATGGAACTTTAATGTGGAACTGGGAAGAGCAGGAATGCTCCGCTCAGCTCCAGATTTAAGCCGTGGGCTGCTAATGGCGACTGCTTGCCCCACTATCTCCTAATTGCACCCCCCAGGCCACCGGACCCATCTCAGCTACTGCCCCCACATCAGGTGAGCTGCCTCTCAGGATTGCAACTGGTGCTTACAGCATAATAAACAAATGAGGACTGGGAACCAAATTGCCATGATTCTATCATTATGAACTTGCAGTAGGCGTTGCAATAAATCCAGGCACAATTTAATTTTTAGGCGTATAAATTTAAGAAGCAGAATTTACTGAATAATCTGAAACGCACATGTATGTATTTTTTCATAGCAAGTAATTAAGATTAAAGATGCTATGTTATGAGATAAGTGCCTATTTCAACGGTATTCATTAGTTCTCTTCAGAGTCTAATTAAAAGGCAACCAGATCCATAAACAACTGATTGTGCATCTTCTTCCTCCCAATGTAATTATTTAATATGAACAATTAATTGGGGATTTAGGAAGGAGGCAGCTAGAATTAAAATAATGTCTTAGTAGCAAAACATAAATATTTGTGTCTGTTGGGATTGAAAGTTCATCTGGTTATTATAACTGCATCAGAAATGAAATATTATAAGAATCAGAATATGGCTTAACTGTAAAGTTTAAGGTCATCATCACATCTTGTCATTCTCGCCTGGTTCGTAGACTTACCATTATCAGAATCAAGTTGTCTAAATGATATGTCGGTGCTCTATCTGGAGGTCACTGGCCACTCTATGTGACACTTCTCTCCATAATTTTGAATCTTTCTGATTGCACCTGAATTATAAAGGTAACATATGGCTCAGATTCTGTTTTAAATTGAGTTAGAGAATGTGTAAATAAAAGGAACAACTCTGAATGCTGCAAGTCTGGAACAAACACAGAAAGTGCACAGAATCTGATAGGAAAAGAGATGTGGCAATCTTCATTGGAACTCATATTTCTAATGAAGTGCCTCACCAAAGTGTTGCTTTATATTTCTTTTTCTGTTTTTATTAGCAGCTCTTGGATAACTTGTTAGGCTTAACTTTGGGCACTCAAATTATTATCTACCATTGAAAAGAGCTCATTCACTCAAGATGCGGAGGAACGTGGGTAGTAATGAGTTTGCTGCTTGTCACTTATGAGGATGACTTATGAGTGGTGCAGTGGTCAGCACTGCAGCCTCACAGTTCCAGAGACCTGGGTTCATTTCTGTGTAGAGTTTGCAAGTTCTCCCTGTGACTGTGTGAGTTTCTGCTGGGTGCTCTGGTTTCCTCCCACAGCCAAAGACTTGCAGGTTGATAGGTAAATTGGTCATTGTAAATTGCCCCTAGTGTAGGTAGGTGGTAGGAGAATGGTGGGGATGTGGTAGGGAATATGGGATTAATGTAGGAGTAGTATAAATGGGTGGTTGTTGGTCAGCACAGACTCAGTGGGCCGAAGGGCCTGTTTCAGTGTTGTATCTCTCTATGATGCCACAAATAGCCAACAAGCTGCTCAGGTCAGTATCATAAAAGCTATTGTAAGGGCATCACTCTATCTTATTTTCTTAAATTTCTGGAGTAAATACAAATAAAATGCTTGTATTTATATAATGCCTTTCACATCCTTAGGAAGAATACAACAGCAGATTTGCACACAGCTTGGTCACACATGCAGCACTAAAATAAGTGACCAGTTAATCTGTTTTTATTTTGGAAGGTGTTGCGTTCGGGATCAATGCTCATCAAGACACCAAGAAAACTCCTTGAATAGTGCATCGGGATCTTTTATATCTACTTGAACAGGCTGACAGAGCCTTGGTTTAACATCTCGCACAAAAGACCACAACACCAATACTCCCACAGTATTGCATTGAAATGCCAGCTCATATTTTGTGCTTAAATCCCTTGAGTGGTTCTTGAATCCATGAACTTCTAACTCAGAGTCAAGAATGCTACCACTGGAACAAACTGACACTTCATGCTTCAGTGTCAGGAAATATAGTATTTGACAATGCTAAAAGCATGTATAGAGCACAAATTAAGCTTTACAATGCTGGTTGCAATTTCTCATTGTGTAGCCTGAGGGATATTTAGATTTTTCGAAGGTTGTGGCTTTGGGAATGGCCATGCTCATTCTGATTGCAGAAGTGTGTTGTTTTAACAACCTCATTGCATGACAGGAGTTTAAAATGAATTACAGATGTTTCAGGAAGTAAAAGTTTCCTTCTCGTGTTTTCGGAATCACTGAAGTAACTTTTAAATTACCTCAGTGCCAAGGACGTAGAGTTTGAGACCATGAGGTTGGCCCTTCTCTAGCAGGAGGCCGAGGGAACTATGCTCTCACAGCTTTGTCTTGTCTTCCTCCAAATAAAGACTACTAGATCAAAAGTATATACTGTTTCAATATTCCCTTTGTCATGCATTCCTCATTAGCCCTGAACCTAGGGTTCGGTGATATCAGTTTTCTTACCTGCAGTTAGCTGAATACAGACTAGGCAGGAAGGGATAAATATGATATGGGGAGTACTTAGCCACTAATAAATATAATCCAATCGGAAATTCAGGAGAAACTTCCAGAGAGTGGTTAGAATGTAATATAGTTATGAAGCCATAGAGCCATTATGGCGGAGAAGAAGGCCATTCGGCCCATCACATCCAAGCTGGCTCTCTGTAGAGCAATCCAATCAGTCCCATTCCTCCACTCTATCCCCACTGCAAGTTTATTACCCTCAAGTGCCCATATAATTTATTTTTGAAACTGTTCATCATCTCCTCTTCCACCACCCTTGTAGGCAGTAAATTCTGGGTCATTACCACTCGCTGTGTTAAAAAATTCTTCCTCACATTCCCCCTGCAATTTTTGCCCAAAACCTTAAATCTGTGTTCCCAATCCTTGAACCATCAGCTAATGGGAATAGCATTTCTTTGTCTACCTGATCTAAACCTGTCATAATCTTGTAAATCTCTATCAAATCTTCCCTCAATCTCCTTTGCTTCAAGGAAAGCAACCCTAGCTTCTCCAACCTAACCTTGTAGCTAAAATCACTAATTCCCGGAACCATTCCGGTAAACCTCATCTGCACCATCTCAAGGACCCTCACAGCTTTCTAAAGTGTGGTGACCAGAACTGGATGCAATACTCTAGTGGTGGCCTAACTGGAGCTTTATAGAGGTTCAGCATAACTTTCCTGCTTTTGTACTCAATACATCTATTTATGAAGCCCAAGATTCCATATGCTTTGCTCACTATTCTCTCAATATGTCCTGGCACCTTCAAAGATCTATACACATGAATCCCCAGCTCCCTCTGTCCCTGTACACTCTTTAGATCTGTGCCATTTTGTCTATATTGTGTCTCCCTATCCCTTTTGCCAAAATGCATCACCTCACACATTAAAACCATCTGCCATTTGACTTCCCATTCTGCTAGCCTATGTTCTGTTGCAGTCAATTTGCGTCATCCTCAAGTTTGGAACCATAGGCAATTTTTGAAATTTTACTCTGTTTTGCAATATCCTTATCATTTATATATATCAAAAAAGTAGTGGTCCCAGCACTGAACCGTGGGGAACGCCACTGTCTACCATCCTCCAGTCCGAAAAACAACCATTAACCATGATTCACTGTTATCTGTCCTAAAGCCATATTTTTATCCAAGCTGACACTGACCCTTCTATTCCATGAGCCTCAATTTTGTTAACCAGCCTTTATGTGGCACTTTGTCAAACACTTTCTTAAAATCCTGTTACGACCGAGACAGGAGGAATGCACTGTCTTTCTCTAGTTCCATTTCTCCACACGTCACAACATATATTTAAATGTTACTGATATGGCCAATCATATACTCCACCCTTTATCTCAGAAAAAAATACACCAACGAGGTTTCTTTGATAAGCAACAAAATTGTCAGTTTATTATAAAACAAGACTTATCCTGTAACACACAGATTAAAATATGAAAGTTCCCTTTTTAAATACACAACACACAAACATACACACACACACATTAAAGAAAACAAAGAAATATTCTCTGCAGAGGTCTTTTACAAAAAAAAAAGACAAAAAAGGATACTTTGGCTAAATACTTGTTAATTCTTGAAGAAAAAGGATGAAATATGTTGTGTCCCAAAAATGGCATACAGTCTGATACCAAGTACACATAGACAGGTCACTGGAATCTTTTCTGGAGCAGTTCTTTACAGGTGGCGCTGAGAATTAATCTGGTGGCTTTCAAGGAGCTTCTCAGGAGAAATGCGATATCAGAGGTTTTGGCTGTCACACACTGGATTTTTCAGGGTCTCTTAGAGAGGTGCAGGAAAGATGAGCTGGGTGTTTCTTTTCAGTGGGCTACAAACACAACTGTCTTCAAAACAAAATGAACCAGGACAATATCCCAAAAGTGAAACCTCCTGACCACCATAATCTTGACATGTCTCTTCCTTGTAAACATCATCTCCCCCAAATCACTGAGGTTTCTGTTATTTATAGAGCTGAAGGCATGTGACATCCAGTAAATGTTTGTTTTCAAAAAAGACATCCCAGTGACCCTTGTAAAAAACACATCCATGGAATCTTTTCAGTTTTCCAAATGAACCAATGTCCATAATTCTAAAATACGAGCCCTCAAAAAAAGAAGCATTTTCATAACAATCCATATAGGCAATATCCATTGCTTTTCCTTCATCCACCTTCCCTGTTACTTCATCAAAAAATTCAATTTGATTAGTCAAGCACGATCTTTTAAAAATTCATGCCAGCTCTGCTTAATTAACTCAAACCTCTCCAAGTGCCTTTTGAGTTTTTCCCTGATTATTGTTTCTAAAACCTTACCCACCACTGATGTTAATCTAACTGGTCTGTTGTTACTAGGGATGTCCTTACACCCTTTCTTGAATAAGGGAATCACGTTTGCTTCTCTCCAGTCTTCTAGCAACTCCACCATATCTAGGGAAGATTGGAAGATTATGGCAAGCCCCTCTGCTATCTCCACCTCTACTTTGTTTAGCAACCTGGGATGCAAGTCATCCAGACTAGGTGATTTATCCTCTCTAAACATAGCCAGCCATTCCAGTAACTCTCCTATCAATTTTCACTTCATTCATTACCTCTATGATCTGCATTTCCACCAATATTTTGTCAGCGTCCTCTTCCTTAGTTAACATTGATAAAAATGATTCATTAAGTATTTCAGCATTACCCTGAGTCTCTAAGTACATATCATCCTCTTTGTCCCTAATAGGCACCCCTCCACCACCATCCCCCCACCCTACCTCCCCCCCCCACCCCCCGCCCCCGCCAACCCTTACTATCCACTTACTATTTACATTATTTACATGCTGGTAGAAGATTTTTGGGTTCCCTATTATGTTTACTGCCACTCTATTCTTATATTCTGTCTTTGCCAGTCTTATTTTCCTCTTCACGTCACTCCTCAGCTTATTGTATTTGGCCTGGTTCTCACTTGAAGAATTCACCTGACAAGCAATATACACTCTATATTTTTGTTTCATCATACTCTCTATCTCCGTCATCATCCAAGGAGCCCTAGCTTTGGTTCCCCTATCTTTCGCCCTTGTTGGAATGTTCCGAGCCTATACCTGAAACATCTCCTCCTTAAAGACCACCCATTGTTCTACTACAGTTTTCCTGTCAATCTTTGTTTCCAATTACCCTGGCTAGATCCCCTCTCTTCCCACTGAAGCTCTTTCAATTTAAAATGTGAAATTTGTTACCTCATGGAATAGTTGAGGCGAATAGCACAGAGGCATTTAAGAAAAAGCTGGATAAATACATGAGGGAGAAAGGAATAGAAGGCTATGCTGATAGGATTTGATGAAGGGGGGTGGGAGGAGGCTCATGTGGAGCATAATCAGCAGCTTGGACTAGTTGGGCCAAATGACCTAAAATAAAGACAAGAAATGCTGGAAATACTCAGCAGGTCTGGCAGCATCTGTGGAGAGAGAAGCAGAGTTAACATTTCAGGTCAGTGACTCTTCTTCAGAACTGGGCCTGTTACGACCTGTTATGTTAGCAAGCTCCTGTACACTCTAAGTAATTCTATATTTGCTGGGAGGATAGCCTTTGAGTGTTTTACTGGTTTAACATTTGAACAAATAAAGTGCAACATGATGCAACTGATTGAAGTTCACTTGCCAACCAATCTGCACTCTTTTCTCATACAGTATAAGTTGTTGTTTTCCCTTACATTGGTTATTCTTGCGGATTGTCCTGATGAATGCAAGGCGAAAAACTTCGACAACATGTCTCTATTTTCAGCAACACTCAAGTTCCGTACTACCAAATGACTAAATAATCACTTGTTGCTTTTTTTCTGACCTTTCAAGATTCATCTTTCTTCAATCATATTTTCTGTATGAATTTTTATTCATGCTTTTGTTTGCTTATATAATTTAACCTTAATAGAGGTAAGGAAAGCATAATAACTCTTGAGTGTTCCTGCCAGAAAATATATGAAAGTTTTCTCCCAGTAATCGTATATACATAGAAAAATTTAATATTTAATATTCACCAGTAACCATATGAAATTCTGCAGTTCAGAACCAGAAGTATTGTCTTTGCACTGAGTGTTGCAATTTTTCTTAAAATAAATTTTAGAAAAGATGTGAAAACAGTACTTGAAATATAAGGGCCCTGACATTGCCCACATGTTAAAGGTATTCATCTGAGGTTCCTTTGTCCACTATTTTTAGCAGAGGTATTATCCTATTTAAAATAAACAGTTTATGACTGCTAAAAATAGCGAAAGAAGAATGAATGTGTTAAGCATCCATTGACTTGTATATCAAGGAGCCCAAGGTTTTAATCAAATATTTTCAATAAACTGAAGTTTAAAAAAGACAATACTGACAACTTCCCTGGTCAAAATGTATGTTACCAAAACCTGGAATTGCAAACTTTATTACATTAAACATTTTCCACAGTCCTCTTTAAAATCTGAATATAGCTACTACAGCATTACATGAATCTTTGATAAGAAGAACAGCAATCCTTGAGTTTGTAATAATGAGGCTTGACTATAGATTAATTCTGGAAAATAAGATATGTAGTTTCACTTTTGCAAATTAGTTAAACAAACCCAAATTTACTAATTATTGAGCACTCAGTGTTATTGATAACAGTTTTTCCAATCAACATCAAGCTCTGCTTTACAATAAGTCATACAGGAGGCCATTGCATGATCAGCAAAAATGCAAGCAAATTTTTCCAATGTTGCAAGCAATAGCAGGTTCAAAGGCTACACATGATCTTCAAAAATCATTTAGCAAAGGTAAAAGATTATGCCTGATTGAGTTTTGGGTACAATAAATGCCTTGTGGTCGGTCATATAAAACCTTCCAAACTGTTGTTCCTCATCAAAACCATATTGTGACCTGTAAAGTAACCCTCGCACCAAGTCTGGGCTACTGTTACATTTCAACTTTTTACAAAAAAATAACTCAATGTTGAAAGGATTTTGATTTGACAGTCAAAAGCCGATACTCAAAATTTTGACAAATCCCATCTTCTGCTATGAAGAAAAACAAATATTGATCCTAAACGCACCTAATTCATCTCTGCACATGTACTCCCAAAAGAAATGCCTGAGATGACCAGAGGGCATTCAATATTTTTCTCATCTTGTAAAATCAACAGCAGTTATTTTGTATATCTCCACATGCTATGAGTCATCCAACAAAATAATACTTGTTTTTTGGAATGTGATAGATACTAGCTGGTTGATAGGGTTAATTAAACATTGCCATAGACAAACTGATTGATGAGGAACCAACAGTGTTACAAAATTTTTGCGCATTGCTAGGAAAGGTCTATGAACTTCCAACCCTGTGCATTAGTGCAATCCCTGAGATGGCACAATAAATTGTTTCAATTAGTTTATAGCAAACCAATTTAATAAAATTTGAAGGACTTCAACAAAAGAACATAAAGTTGACACTATTAAGACTATTTTGTGGTAAAATGTAAACAGCCAATTGATAATTTCTGTATCACTTGGATTTATAGTTCAGCAAGACTGTGAAATGTCAATGGGCTTTATGGGTATAATTTTTTATAAGTTCAAGGTCAAATATCAGTACTATATTTTTATATCAATGTTTACATCAGAAGATTGTAGGTATAAGGATCTCTGTTCAAAACATGACCTCAAATCGATTGTTTTAATTTCAGATATATTAATGGAAAATGACTTGGTTACAGAAGAGTGTGCGCAAGGCGAACACTGAATTAGACACAACAGGGTGGAAAGTGTGTTCCAAGGCTCTCTGCGTTAGGTGCCTTGGTGCAAGAGGTGGACAGGTGGAGAGAGGTCCTATTTCCACAGGGTGCCAAAAGATTCTCCCGTGTGAGCAGTTAACCTGGAGGTCAATAGCAGCAGTCTAGCCCTGAGGACTTGGATGGAGTACTGCAAGAAATTCAATGACCTCACACAAGTGGTCAAGGTCAGTGAATGTATCTTCAAATGCCACATCCCACCAACTGTATCACTAGCCTCAGACACTGCGCAATGCATTACATCCCCATCATTCACCTACCGACCATCTCTATGAATCAGGACTGATACAAAATATACATATGCTTTACCTCACCCTCACACTCTGAGCACTTCTACATACCTCACACCCACATCTCACAGTTTACACACTTTGCCAACCACATCACCAACCGCATCGCCTAAATATATTGCACGACACTCACTGACACACCTCTCTCTCTTGCACGACAAGGTGGTGCGTAAACAGAGGCAGGAGCACCGAACTGGCAGGGGACAGGAAAGTTGTATGTCTTAACCCTAATAGAAGAAAAGGTGGTTGCCATCATTTGCACGGCCATCACTGGCCATGGCCAGCAGTGGGATGGAAACAAGTGAAGATGATGGTATCCTCATACTGAATCCTCCTTCTCACACCCCACTTCCCCATCTTCCAACATCCTCTTCTGATCTACAAGTGGCAGATGGTGCAAGCGTGCACCTATTTCTTCACCACCCCACACATCCTCCCAACACAGCCTTACCCTTGTGCCTTTCTACTTTCAGATATCCATGAACTGCAACTTGGCCAGGCAGTGGTAGAGGTGAAAAACTGGAGGACAAGGAAAAACTGTTACCATTAACAATTGGTACAAGGACTAGGGAACACAGATTGAAAGTTTTGGACAAAAGCTGCAGGGAGAATATGAGGAAGCACTTTTTTACATAGCGGGTGGTAATGACCAGGAACTCACTGCCCACAAGGGTGGTGTAAGTGGAGACATACGAACATATGAATTAGGAGCAGAAGTAGGCCGTTCAGCCCTTTGAGCCTGCTCCACCATTCAATAAGATTATGGTCGACCTGTTTGTGTTTCGAATTCCACACTCCCATCTACCCCCGATAACCCTTGATTCCATTGCCTAACAAGAATCTATCTATGATCAATGACTTCAAGAGGAAGTTGGATGGCCACCTGAGAGAAATAGATTTGCAGGGCTACGAGGATCAAGCCAGAGAGTGGGACTGATTGTAAAGCTCTGTGGAGAGCCAGCATGGACTTGATAGGCCGATGGCCTCATTCTGTGCTGTAAATGACTCTAGGGTAATGATGAAGAAACAATACTGTCAATCGCTGTCGCACTCACAGCCACCAGCTCAGATACTGACACTGCGCGAGATTTTCATGTGGTGAGACACCGGGCATGAGTGGCCTGTAAACAGGGCAAGGGACAAGGGTAGCGCAGGTGCCAACTTGCTGGAGGCGAGGTTGCACACAAGTTCAGCTGCAAAGGATTCAGATGAGCACTTGGTGGGGTAGTGTACAGAAGAAAGCTGATGGGTATGCACAATGAAATGCTTGGTGCATTGACAGGCTTGCCAGAAAGTCTGCGGTCAATATCAAGGAGCACGGAGGAGTCTGGCATGAACGTGGCACAGAACTTTTCACAGAGCTTGGAGCCCATTCTTTCCAGCATGTGACCAACTTCATGGGGACACTGGCAGACCAAATCATGATGAGTTTCTGATGGCCAATATTACGACTTCAATTGCAGCACAAGCAGAAATCACCTAATGTCTGGATGCTGCCATGGAAGCTCAGACTTCTGTCTTGCAATCTCAGTTGGCTGCCATGCAGTGTCAAATGGCTGTCATCATGGCTGCAGATACCATTATTCAAAGGGTGTCACAGTAATCCAGAAATCTGCCATCCACTAGGAATGCTGAGGCACTGCTCCAGGGAAGTGACACTGTGGAAAGGATTCTGTTCTACTCTCTCTCAAGAAGACAGCATTCGTCATCCCACCACTGCCACTCTCCCTGTGGCCTTGCTATTGCCTGTCAGCCAACCAGCCTAGACTGTGGCTGCCCATGCCAAGATGAAGTAGTCCAAAGCCGAGAATCCCAGGCCAAGACTGCTCAAGGGCATCCTGCAAGGCCTTCTGCAGTCTCCCCCACTGAAAGTCAGCAGCCTTCCACCAGCCATGCTGCAGCCACTGGGTTAACACTGTATAGCAGCACTAGGCCAGGTGAAGGCACGTGAAAGACAGGCATTAATGGAACACACAAGATTGATTTGTCAACATTTGTATGCAATATGACATGGTTTCGTTTATAAATTTGGTTTGAAATGGTTGTTTTGTGGTAGCTATTATTTCATTTTCTGGTTGGCAAGATGTAGCAAGTGGTATGCCACAGGGATCTGTGCTGGGGCCTCAACCTTTTACAATTTATTGAAATAACTTGGATCAAGGGACTGAAAGTATGGTTGTTAAATTTGTTGATGACACAAAGATAGGTCGGAAAATAAGTTGTGAAGAGAACATAAGGAGGCTACAAAGGGATATAGATAGGTTAAGTGAGTGGGCAAAGATCTGGCAAATGGAGTATAATGTGGGAAAATGTGAAACTGCGCATTTTGTCAGGAAGAATAAAAAAGAAGCATATTATCTAAATGGTGAGAGATTGCAGAACTCTGAGATGCAGAGGGATCTGGGTGCCCTTGTGCAGGAATCACAAAAGGTTAGCATGCAAGTACAGCAAGAAATTAGGAAAGCTAACAGAAAGCTATCATTTATCATGAGGGGAATTGAACACAAAAGTAGACAGGTTGTGATTCAGTTATACGGGGCATTGGTAAGACCACATCTGGAGTACAGTGTACAGTAGTGGTCTCCTTATTTAAGGAAGGATGTAAATGTGTTGGAAGAAGTTCAGAGAAGGTTTACCAGACTCATACCTGGAATGGGTGCATTGTCTTATGAGGAAAGGTTGGACAGGCTAGGTTTGTATTTGCTGGAGTTTAGAAGAGTAAGAAGCGACTTAATTGAAACATATAAGATCCTGAGGGAACTTGACAGGGTGGATGTGGAAAGGATGTTTCCTCTTGTAGGAGAATCTGGAACTAGGGGTCACTGTTTAAAAATAAGGCAGAAATGAGGAAATAGTTTTTCTCTCAGAGGGTCATAGTCTTTGGAATTGTCTTCCTCAAAAGCCAGTGGAAGCAGAGTCTTTGAATATTTTTAAGGCAGGGGTAGATAGAAGGAGGTGAAAAGTTATTGGGGGTAGGCGGGAATATGGAGTTGAGGCTACAATCAGATCAGCCATGATCTTGTTGAATGGCGGAGCAGGCTCAAGGGACCAAATGGCCTACTCCTCCTCCTAATTTGCCTGTTCGTATGTTTGTATGTAATAATGAAAATGTGATTTAAAAATGGTTACCATTCAAGGAAAAGATAGGGAAGGAAAAAAAGGGAGATGGGGTGGCAGTACTGTTTAGCGAAGACTTTGTAGTGTTGGAAAGAGAGGTTGTCCTTTAGGAGCCAAGGACAGAATCTATTTGGGTAGAGTGGAGTAGCAAAAAGGGTATGATCACGCTACTGAAGATATTCTATAGGCCTCCAAAGAGTGAGAGATAGAGAAGCAAATTGCAGGGAAATTACAGGGATGTGTAAGAACTATAACGAGTGATGATATTGGGGACTTTAGTTACCCATATATCGATTGAAGGTAAAGGGAATGGAGGGGGAGGAATTTCTGAAATGTGTTCAGGAGAACTTCCTTGACCAGTATGTTCTCGGTCCAATTAGAAAGGGGGCACTGCTGGATCTGGTGCTGGGGAATGAGTTGGGTCAAGTGGACCAAGTGTCTGTGGGTTAACACTTGGGTAAGAGTGAACATCGTATCATAAGTTTTGGATTTGAAATAGAGACGAGCAAGGAACAATCAAAGTAGAACTTCCAAATTGGAAGAGAGCTAACCTCAAAGAATGAGAGAGAATCTAGCCTCTCAAAGATTGACAGGAAACAGTGGGAAAATAGTTGATCTTACAGGAGGAGATGTTTTGGGTACAGGCTAGGGAACCAAAGCCAGGGGTCCTTGGATGATGAGGGAGATAGAGAATATAATGAAGCAAAAAAAGAGGGTGTATGATACATGTCAGGTGAACTCTTCAAGCAAGATTCAGGCCAAATACAATAAGTTGAGAAGGGAGATGAAGAGCAAAATAAGACTGGCAAAGAGAGAATATGAGAATGGAATGGCAATTAACATAAAAGATAACCCAAAAATCTTCTACTGACATGGATATATTAAGTAGCGGGTGGGGCCCATTAAGGACAAAGAGGGTGATACATGCTTAGAGGCACAAGGCAAGGCGAAAATACTTAATCAGTACTTTGTGTTTGTATTTACTAAGCAAGAGGATGCTGACAAAATACTGGTAGAGGCAGTGATGGTAAAGATAATGGGTGGAGTGAAAATTGATAGGAAGGCTGGCTATGCGTAAGAGTGGATAAGTTGTCTGGTCTGGATGGTTTGCATCCCAGATTGCGAAAGGAAGCAGGAGTGGAGATGGTGGAAGGGCTTCCCATAATCTTCCAACCTTCCCGAGATATGGGAGAAGTGCTAGAGGATTGGAGAGTGGCAAATGTGACATTCTTATTCAAGCAAGCCTGTAAGGCCATTCCTAGTAACATCAGTGGTGGGTAAGGTTTTAGAAACAAAAATCAAGGAATAAATCAACAGACACTCGGAGAGGTTCGAGTTAATTAAAGAGAGCCAGCACAGATTTCTAAAAGGCAGATTATGCTTATCTAATCTGATTAAATTTTTCGATGAGGTAGCAGAGAAGGTTGATGAAGGAATGTATGCTTTCTACATGGATTTTAAGAAAGCATTTGACAAAGTGGTAAATTGTTGTTTTTCAGAGTGAAGGATGGTAGACAGTGGTGTTCCCCAAGGTTCAGTACTAGGACCACCGCTTTTTTTGATATTATATATATAAGTGACTTGGATATTGGAATACCGAGTAAAATTTCAAAATTTTCTGATGAAACCAAACTTGGAGGATGATACCAATTGAATGCAACAGGATGTAGTTAGGTTAGCAGAATGGGCAGACAAGTGACAGATGGAATTAATACAGAGATGTGTGAGGTGGTGCGTTTTGGAAGAAGGGATAGGGAGAGGCAAGTAGACTAAATGCCACAGTTCCAGGAGTAGACAGGCATAGAGGGAACTGGGGGTTCATGTGCATAGATCTTTGAAGATGACAGGATATATTAAGAGAGTAGTTAGCAAAGCTTACTTTGCTAAAAGTAAGCTTGAAAATGGTTGGGCCTAGGACACTACCCTGAGGAACTCCTGCAGTGATGTCCTGGAGCTGGGATGAATGACCTCCAACAACCTCAACCATCTTCCTTCGTGCTGGATATGACTCCAATCAGTGGAGCGTTTTCCCCATAATTCCCATTGACTCCAGTTTTGCTAGGGCTTCTGGATGCCAGACTCAGTCAAATGCTGCCTTGATGTCAAGGGCAGTCACTCTCACCTCACCTCTTGAGTTCAGCTCTTTTGTCCATGTTTGAACCAAGGCTGTAATGAGGTCTGGAGCTGAGAGGCCCTGGCAGAATCCAAACTGAGCGTCACTGAGCAGGTTATTGCTAAGCAAGTGCCGCTTGATAGCACTGTTGATGACACCTTCCATCACTTTACTGATTTTCAAGAGTAGACTTGTTCAATATTCAGTCCGTTAACACCTATTCAGTACTAATGCTTTGTCTTTCAACACACCATTAACATATTGTTTGCCTTTGCTCCATGACCTTTTGGTCAGCTATGTGGCCTTGTCCAATCTGCACCTTCTCCTTTGTTATCTCTTGCCCCACCCCCACCTCACTTGCTTCTTACCTGTGACATTTTTAATATTTGTCAGTTCCGAAGAAGGGTCACTGACCCGAAACGTTAACTCTGCTTCTCTTTCCACAGGTGCTGCCAGACCTGCTGAGTGGTTCCAGCATTTCTTGTTTTTATTCAAGAGTAGACTGATGGGGCGGTAATTGGCTGGGTTGGATTTGTCCTACTTTTTGTCTACAGGACATACCTGGGCAATTTTCCACATTGCCGGGTAGATGCCAGTGTTGTAGCTGTACTGGAACAGCTTGGCCAGGGGAACAGCAAGTTCTGGAGCACAGGTCTTCGGTACTATTATCAGAATGTTGACAGGGCCCATAGCCTTTGCAGTACGCAGTGCCTTCAGTCGTTTCTTGATATCACGTGGAGTGAATCAAATTGGCTGATGCTGGGGACGTCAGGAGGAGTCCGAAATGGATCATCCACTCGGCACTTCTGGCTGAAGATTATTGCAATTGCTTCAGCCTTATCTTTTGCACTGATGTGCTGGGCTCCCCCATTATTGAGGATGGGGATATTTGTGGAGACACCTCCTCCAGTTAGTTGTTTAATTGTCCACCATCATTTACTCCTGGATGTGGCAGGACTGCAGAGCTCAGATCTGATCCGTTGATTGTGGGATCGCTTAGCTCTGTCTATTGCATGCTGCATCCACTGTTTGGCACGCAACTAGTAATGTGCTACAGCTTCACCAGGTTGACACCTCATTTTGAGGTGTGCCTGGTGCTGCTCTTGGCATGCCCTCCTGCACTCTTCATTGAACGAGGGTTGATCCCCCAGCTTGATGGTAATGGTAGAGTGGGGGATATGCCAGACAATTAGGTTACAGATTGTGGTTGAGTACAAGTCTGCTGCTGCTGCAGGCCCACAACATCTCATGGATGCCCAGTTTTGTGTTCCTAGTTCTGTTCAAAATCCAGCACATTCAGCACAGTGGTAGTGCCACACAACATGATGGTGGGTACCCTCAATATGAAGACACATTGTCTCTATAAGAACAGTGTGGTGGTCACTCCTGCCAATACTGTCATGGACAGTATTGCATTTGCATTTGCGACAGCCAGATTGGTGAGGACGAGGTCAAGTACGTTTTTCCCTCACCACCTGCCGCAGACCTAGTCTAGCAACTATGTGCTTTAGGACACGGTCAGCTACTGAGCCAGTCTTGGTGATGGATACTGAATTCCCCCGGCCAGAGTACATTCTCCACTCTTAGTGCTTCCTCTAAATGGTGTTCCTGATTCATCAGCTGAGAGTGGGCAGTTGGTGGTAATTAACAGGAGGTTTCCTTGCCCATGTTTGACCTGATGGCATGAGACTTCATGGGGTTTGGAGTCAATATTGAGGACTCCCAGGGCAACTTCCTCCCAATTGTATACCACTGTGCTGCCACCTCTGCTGGGCCTGTCCTGCCAGTGGGACAGGACATACCCAGGGATGGTGATGGCAGTGTCTGGGGTATTGTCTGTAAGGTATGATTCCGTGAGTATGACTATGTCAGGCTGTTGCTTGACTAATCTGTGGGACAGCTCTCCCAACTTTGGCGCAAGCCCCCAGATGTTCATATGGAAGACTCTACAGGGTTGATAGGGCTCTGTTTGCATATGTCATTTCTGGTGCCTCGGTCGATGCCGGGTGGTCCATCCGTTCTCATTCCTTATTGACTTTGTAGCAGTTTGATACAACTGAGTGACTTGCGAGACCATTTGAGAGTCAACCACATTGCTGTGGGGTCTGGAATCATATGTCAGCCAGACCAGGTAAGGACAGCCGATTTCCTTCCCTAAAGGGCATTAGTGAACCAGATGGGTTTTTACAACAATCGACAATGGCTTCATGGTCATCATTAGACTAGTTTTATTTTTCAATTGCAGATTTTTTTTTTTGTATATTTGTTGTATTTAAATTCCACTATCTGCCATAGTGGGATTCAAACCCATGTCCTCTAAGCAATACCCTGTGTTTCTGGATTACTAGCTCAGTGACAATACAACTACACCACTACCTCCCCTTAGTTCTTTGTTTATAAAGGGATCGAGTGATAGACCAAATAATTACAGGTCATTCAGTCTAGCCTCGGTTGTGGGCAAAATATTGGAATCAACTCTGAGAGACAGGATAAACTGTAACTTAGAAAGGCAGAGATTAATCAGGGATAGTCAGCATGGATTTATTAAGGGAGGGTTGGTGTCTGACTAACTTGATTGAATTTTTTGAGGAAGTAACAAGGAGGATTGATGAGGGTAGTGCAGTTGATGTGGTCTACATGGATTTCAGTAAGGCTTTTGACAAGGTCCCACATGGGACTGTTAATTGGTTAACAGACTGGTTAAAAAATAAAAGCCCATGGGATCCAGGGGAATGTAGCAAGCTGGATACAAAATTGGCTCAATGGCAAGAATCAAAGGATAATTGTTGATGGGTGTTTTTGTGACTGGAAGGCTGTTTCCAGTCGGATTCTGCAGGACTCAGTACTAGGTCCCTTGCTTTTTGTGGTATATGTTAATGATTTGGACGTAAATGTAGGGGGAATGATCAAGAAGTTTGCAGACAACACAAAGATTGGCCATGTGGTTGATAGTGAGGTAGATAGCTGTAGACTGCAGGAAGATATCAATAGACTGGTCCGGTGGGCAGAAAAGTTGCAAGTGGAGGTGACGCATTCGATGAGGTCAAACACGGCAAAGGAACACACAATAAATGGGAAGATGCCGTGAGGTGTAGAGGAAGTGAGGGACCTAGGAGTGTATGTTCCCTGAAGGTAGCAGGACAGGTCGATAAGGTGGTTAAGAAGACATATGGAAACCTTTCCTTTATTAGCCGAGGTATAGAATATAAGAGCAGGGAGGTTATGCTGGAATAATATAAAACATTAGTTAGGCCACAACTTGAGTACTGTGTGCAGGTTTGGTCACCTCATTACAGAAAAGATGTAATTAAACTAGAGAAAGTACAGAGGAGATTTATGAGGATGTTGCCAGGATTGGAAAATTGCAGCTATGAGGAAAGATTGGGTGGGCTGGGGTTGTTTTCCTTGGAACAGACGAGGCTGAGGGGAGATTTGACTGACACAGAATATAGACCTGACCCGACCTGAACCCAATATATGTAGTCGGGTTTGGTTGGGTTCGGGTGGAGTAGCCAGGCTTTCGTGGGGGTCTGGAACTCACTGCCTGAAAGGGTGGTAGAGGCAGAAAATCTCATCTCATTTAAAAAGGTGCCTGGATGAGCATCTGAAGTGCCATAACCTGCAGGGCCATGGACCATATGCTGGAAGGTGGGATGAGACTGGGTGGCTCATTTTTTTTGGCTGGCGCAGACACGATTGGCAAGTGGCCTCTTTCTGTGCCGTAAACTTTCCATGATTTCTATGATTTTTACACAGAATGAACCAGAAGGCCTGCATCTTTTTGCAGCCAAGTACAATGTATTCAGAATTTGTGTCTGAATACATTAGGGCTGTGAAAACCAATGTAAATTGTTCGGCTCCAACACTGACCTGGTAACTATATACTGAAACATGGAATGTTTTTTGTTTTAAATATGTGACCTGCTGCTTCCATTGCTTAGTATGCATGGACTCCTGTATTTTAGCCTCACCAGGTTGGTACCTCATTTTCAGGTCTGCTTGGTGCTACACCTGGCAAGCTCTCCTACACTCCTCATTGAACCAGTGTTTCTCATCCGGTGATGTAAGTGTGAGGGATATGCCAGGCTTTGTGGTTACAGATGGTGGTTACATACAATTCTGCTGCTGCTGATCACCCATAACACTTCATGGATGCCCAGTTTTGAGCTGAAAGATCTGTTCTGAGTCTATCCCATTTAGCATGGCAGTAGTGCTGCACAACATAATGAAGAGTGTCCTCAGGGGGAAGATGAAACTTGGGGCAGAATTTTCATAGAGCGGTAGAAGTGGGCTCGGAGGCAGCCATACCTGCAATTTCCCGCTATCTGCCGGTGTGTCGAACTGCCAGCATGTTCCCACCTCCCGCCTCTTTTGAAGCAGGCAACTACTGGGGGGAACCAGCTACCCGCCCGCCCATGGTGCATAGTCAGTTAGACCAATTAAAGTGCCTGTTGAGGGTGCTTTTCACACGCCGTCTGGAATTTTCTGACAGCAGATCGGGAGCGGTGGGGGGTGCAGTGATGCCCCATTTAATATCCACACCCATCCCCCACCACAGCCAGGATTGACAGAGGGCCACAGCTATGGCCGCATGCCGTCCTGTGGGATTCCCCCTCCACAGTGATGGTCTGGCAGCTGCGGCCACATTTTATTTTTAAACATTGAAACGTCATCTTGAGGTGCCCTCTCAGTCCCCCTCCTCTGGCAGCAGTGCCCACCACTTCCAGTGGAGCTGCTAGTCACCCAAAGCCTCAGGTGGTCCCGTTCACCCTCTCGGCTGTGGAGCCTGCTCACTGTCCTTTTTTTCAATTCTTCCATGGTATATGGGTGTCACTGGCAAGGTCAGCATTTGTTGCCCATCCCTAATTGCCCTTGACAACTGAATGGCTTGCTAGGCCATTTCAGAGTGCAATTAAGAGTAAACAACATTGCTGTGAGTCTGGAGTCATTAGTAGACCAGACCAGGTGAGGATGACAGATTTCCTTCCATAAAGGCAATGAGTGAACCAGATGGGTTTTTATGACAATCGATGATAGTTTTACTACTACTACTGAGAGTAGCTTTCAATTCCAAATTTTTATTGATTAATTGGATTTAAATTCCACCAGCAGCTGTGGTAGGATTTGAACCTATATCACTAGGTTTGAGCCCGGCATCAGGATCAGGACCCTGGAACAAAAAATTAGTCCTTGGTTTCCACAAGGACTGTGCAGTGGTTACTCCAACTAATATAACCACTGACAGATGCATTCATAACAGATAGATTGGTGAGGATGAGGTCAAGTATGTTATTTCCTCATGTTAGTCCTCTCACCTCCTGCTACAAACTCAGTCTGGCAGTCGTGTCCTTCAGGACTCAGACAATTCAGTCTGTTGTATTACTGAGCCTTTCTTGGTGCTGGACATAGAAGCCCCCAATCCAGAGAATATTCTATGCCCATGCTACCCTGAGTGCTTTTTCCAAGTGGTGTTCAATATGGAGGAGTAGCAATTCATTAATTGAGGGAAGGCAGTAAGTGGTAATCAGCAGCAAATTTCCTTGCCATATTTGACCTAATGCCATGAAACTTCACAGGGTATGGAGTCAATGTTGAGGGCTCCCAGGGCCACTCTACCTAACTGTATGCTACTGTACCCCCATCTCTGGTGTGTCTTGACTGATGGTGAGGCAGGATGTACCCAGGGATGGTGATAGAGAATAATTAAACAATTCTTTTCGGTGTGGTGCAGAATCAAAGCTAAATTATTGCAATTTTGTTTGGAGATGTCTGTTCTATTGCTGACAATTGCAATTTGTGAAAATTTTTAATTTCTTGCACATTACATAGGAAATATTCAGATCTAGAATGTAATGTTTAAGTTTTCTGCATGAAGTATAGGCATTTAAAAATTCTGCACATCATGGAACTTGAACATAGGAAATAGGAGCGGGAGTAGGCCATTCAACCCCTTGAGCCTGCTCTGCCAGTCAACTAGATCATAGCTGATCTTCTACTTCAACTCCATTTTCATGCACTATCTGCATATCCTTTGGTATCATTAATATTTAGAAATCTATCAATCTCAATCTTGAACATACTCAATGACTGAGCCTCCACAGCCCTCTGGGGTAGAGATTTCAAAGATTCACCAC
Organism: Heterodontus francisci; assembly: GCF_036365525.1. Taxonomy (NCBI): domain Eukaryota; kingdom Metazoa; phylum Chordata; class Chondrichthyes; order Heterodontiformes; family Heterodontidae; genus Heterodontus; species Heterodontus francisci. The sequence continues at coordinate 70,465,973 of NC_090371.1, read as the reverse complement.
TCTCTGAGTGAAGAAATTCCTCCTCTTCTCAGTCCTAAATGGCTTACCTCTTATTCTCAGACTGTGTCCCCTGGTTCTAGACCTCCAGCCCCCCAGCCAGAGGAAATGTCCTTCCTGCATCCACCCTGTCGAGCTCTGTAGGAAATTGGTATGCATCAATGAGATCACTTCAACACTTCCCAATCCCTCACCATTTAAGAAATACTCTGCATTTCTGTTTTTCCTACGAAAATGGATAACTTCACATTTTTCCACATTATATTCCATCAGACATGTTCTTGCCCATTCACTTGGCCTGTCTAAAACCACTTGAAGCCTCTTTGCATCTTCCTCACAACTCATATTCCCACCTAATTTTGAGTCATCAGCAAACTTGGGAATTTACATTTGGTACCCACATCCAAATCATTGATATAGATTGTGAATAGCTGGGGCCCAAGCACTGATCCTTGGGGTACTCCACTCGTCACAGCCTGCCAACCTGAGAATTAACTGTTTATTCCGAATCCTTTAACCAATTCTCAACCCATGCCTGTATATTACCCCCAATCCCATGTGCCCTAATTTTGCTTACTAACCTCTTGAGTGGGACCTTATCGAAAGCCTTCTGAAAATCCAAATACACGAAATTAAAGCCTGGCTACCCAACCCAAACTCGACTAGACCCGACTATACGTGTCGGGATCGGGTCGGGTTGGGTCTATATTCCGAATCCAGCATTCGGGCTCGGGTCAGGTCGGGCTGGACAGTGCTGCCTCCGGGAACCCGTGAGATCAGGCTCACCCATGATTCCCACAACTCGATCTGCAGGACTAGCCTGCTGCTGGAACAGATGAACAGGATCACAAGTATTATCATTTGGACAAGGTAGAGCACATTAACATGTTGTATATCATTAAATCTATTGCGATATTCGGGTCAGGTTAGGTCGGGTCGGGCGCGAAAATAAATGAAAGGACTCAGGCCCGGGTCGGGTTCAGGTTGGCTGTGTTTGGGTCGGGCCCAGGTCGGGTTTCAATTTTATACCCGAGCAGACCTTTACACCACATCCACACCCTTATCTATTCTGCTAGTTACATCCTCAATAAAACCAACAGGTTTGTCAAACATGATTTCCCTTTCATAAATCCATGTTGATTCTACCTAATCCTACCACTATTTTCTAAGTGTCCAGTTATCACATTTGTTATAATAAATAGTACATGATGAGAATGCTGCATTTTCTAGTAGGCCTCTTCATAATTCACTAGATTGAACAACAAAGGGAGAAATTTGTCCATGTAGTGCCACTTCTAACAGACTATGTTGATTCCCTAGAGGCAGGCTGCTACCTGCATGACCTGTGTATCATTCTTCAATAATATCAATGAGGAACACTGCATGGGCTGCACAGGTAGCAACCAGTGGCACTACCTGTCACGAGAGAATCGGTACAAGTCTGCATAGTGCTGCCTGAATTTTTACTCTCAAAGTGGTAGGTTTTCAGTAGTCTGGAGTAAACACAATTTAATACTCCCTCATGTGCCCATACCTGTTACTTATTATTTCACATAGGAAACTCTTACATCATATGAAGAACTGGACTTAGATTAAACAGTTAAGCTGTCATATTCAAAAACAATTACATTGAGATGAGTCACTTAACTGAGCAATTACACTGTCATATGGAGTAACAGAACCCAGAGGTATGATTAGCTGCGATATTATCTGGATATTGCCATAACATTTTACCACATTTTATAGATAATGCAATCTTCTATAACTGAAGTAAATAACTAATCAGCTTTTCCCAAAACAGCCATAGCATTTAGTTCATTCTATTAGTATTTTTTAAGCCGGGAGGCTCATTAAGCTATTTGATTAATTTTAAAGCAGAGAATTAAAATATTATTGTGGTTGATTTTCAGAACAGCAGTGGGCAGGGCGATTGGGTCACCCTCCCAGTGGCACAGGAAATGGGTGCAGTGCCACAAGAAGTTCAATGACCTGACCTGGACAGCCATGGTGATAATGATGTGTCCTGATCACTATTCCCTTTAGTAAACCCTGAAATGTCACTTCCCCCAGCACACCAAAAACACTTTACTCATCCAATCCATACGATTCTCCTTCAATCACAAGATGATGCTGCACCAACTCTCCTTCTCATTCTAATCACACTCACCGACTGCTGCCACACTCAAAACAGGCACAAACTTAACTGCTCTTACCGGGGAGAAACTGGAAAATGCTTCACTGATATGATGACTCCCATCTGACTGGAGCCATGCGACTAACACTTCATCTAGCTCTCAACTTGCTGTTTCTCTCACTCAGCGTGCACATGTGCAGCTGGCTCACATATCTGCACAGCCTTTTACAAGAACCACACCCTAACTGGTTCCCAATCCTTTTGCAGGAAATGCTGGAGCACAACAACCAAGAGAGGAACTGAAGCAGGAGAGTACCAGCTTCCATCAAGACCCTCACGCAGTTCAAGTCGGAAGCAATGCAGATTATTGGAGCAATCAGCTCGAGAAGCCCCGGGGATGGTGAAGTTGGAGGCCACATTCAGCAAGGTGGTCTGCCTAGTTCTTTTGACCTCAGGTAAAGACACATATAGGCAGCATGGCAACCTGGTACTGTAAAATGCTATCACTCATCTGCCACTGCTTAGCATAATCACTCATCCAGTAACGTAGAGGTGTTGATGCGTGGGCGGCCCTTCTGCTTGGAGTGATGCAGCTTCTTTGGTTTGAGTCTAAACTTGCTGCACACCAGGGAGTGGTGGGTGTCGCAGTCCGCACTGTGTGGAAGCTGCGCGTGATTTGAGCGCTGTTTAAAGAGGCTCGCCTTGTGACGATGAGGTCCAGCTGGTGCCAGCGACATGATCTTGGGTGCCTCCAAGAAACCTGATGACAGGGTTTAGTGTGAAAGAATGAGTTGGTAATGCAGAGGTTATGATAGGTACACAACTCAAGCAGTCTCTGTCCATTCTCATTCATCCTTCCAATGCCATAGCGCCCAAGGCAGGAGGGCCATGAGTCATGGTCGGCCCCAACCCTGGCATTAAAGTCCCCCAGCAGGAACAGATGTTTGATATTGGGGATGCTACTAATGATATTATGGAGTTCTTCGTAGAACTGGTCTTTAGCTTCAGGTGGGGAGCAGAGTGTTGGCGCATAGATGCTGAGTAGGTGTACTGGACCAGAGGCGGTGAGCAGCCGGATGGACAGTAGGCGTTCCGAGCCATTTGAGGGTGGCTCTATCATGCTGGCAAAGAGTTTCTGATGGCGAAGCCCACTCCATGCTGTCTTGGTTCTTCAGGATCCCTACCCTGCCAGAAGAAGATGTAGTCTTGCTCTCTTAGAGATCCGCTCACAGGGAGGTGTGTCTCCTGAAGTGCTGCAATGTCCACATTGAGTCTACTGAGCTTGTTGTTAATGATGGCGGTCTTCCGAGAATCGTTGATTTGTGTAAGGTCTTCCGACAGGCCAGGACACATAGTCCTGACGTTCCAGCTTGCAAAACGAAGGGCTGGTACCTTTCCTTTTTTTGTCGTGCTGTTTGGTGCAGTGTTGCAGTCCACTTTTCGGGCAATGACCCTGAGCTCCAAGCACCCATCGAAGCAGGTAGACTGTGGCGGGACAGAACCTTACTGACCGGGGGCTGCCCGGTTTGAGGCGGGCGGTAGCTGTCCAGTGAGATGCGATGACCTCTCCCACTGACAAAAGCAATCTCTACGCCAATTGAGCTGGATCACTCCAAGCAGTTGGGCTGCCCAAGCATCAACACTAGCAGAATTTCTTATCCACAGCTGTTACATAGGTTTCTAAATTCACTTGAAAAAGCCCTTCAAAACACTCCTACAGGGGATGCAGAGACCAAGTGGGCCCATATCAGAGACGCCATCTATGACTCAGTAATGACCACCTATGGCAAACGTGTGAAGCAGAAAGCACACTGCTTTCAATCTCACTTTGAAGAGCTGGAACCTGTCAAAGCCGCGAAGCACATTGCACTGCTGAACTACAAGAAAGCCCCCAGAGAGTTAACATCCGTGGCATGTAAAACAGCCAGAAGCGCTGCACAAAGAACAGCCAGGCGCTGCACAAATGACTACTGGCAACACCTATGCAGTCATATTCAGCTGGCCTCTGACACCGGAAACATTAGAGGAATGTATGATGGCATTAAGAGAGCTTTTGGGCCAACCATCAAGAAGATCGCCCCCGCCTCAAATCTAAATCAGGGGACACAATCACTGAACAACACAAGCAAATGGACCGCTGGGTGGAGCAGTACCTAGAACTGTACTCCAGGGAAAATGTTGTCACTGAGATCGCCCTCAATGCAGCCCAGTCTCTGCCAGTCATGGATGAGCTGGACGTACAGCCAACAAAATCGGAACTCAGTGATGCCATTGATTCTCTAGCCAGCGGAAAAGTCCCTGGGAAGGACGGCATTACCCCTGAAATAATCACGAGTGCCAAGCCTGCTCTACTTTCAGCACTACATGATCTGCTTTGCCTGTGCTGGGATGAGGGAGCAGTACCACAGGACATGCGCGATGCCAATATCATCGCCCTCCATAAGAACAAGGGTGACCGCGGTGACTGCAACAACTACCGTGGAATCTCCCTGCTCAGCAGAGTGGGGAAAGTCTTCGCTCGAGTTGCTTTAAACAGGCTCCAGAAGCTGGCCGAGCGTATCTACCCTGAGGCACAGTGTGGCTTTCGAGCAGAGAGATCGACCATTGACATGCTGTTCTCCCTTCGCCAACTACAGGAGAAATGCCGCGAACAACAGATGCCCCTCGACGTTGCTTTCATTGATCTCACCAAAGCCTATGACCTTGTCAGCAGACGTGGTCTCTTCAGACTACTAGAAAAGATCGGATGTCCACCAAAGCTACTAAGTATCATCACCTCATTCCATGACAATATGAAAGGCACAATTCAGCATAGCGGCGCCTCATCAGAACCCTTTCCTATCCTGAGTGGCGTGAAACAGGGCTGTGTTCTCGCACCTACACAGTTTGGGATCTTCTTCTCCCTGCTGCTGTCACATGCGTTCAAGTCTTCAGAAGAAGGAATTTTCCTCCACACAAGATCAGGTGCAGGTTGTTCAACCTTGCCCATCTAAGAGGGAAGACCAAAGTACGGAAAGTCCTCATCAGGGAACTCCTCTTTGCTGACGATGCTGCATTAACATCTCACACTGAAGAGTGTCTGCAGAGACTCATCGACAGGATTGCGGCTGCCTGTAATGCATTTGGCCCAACCATCAGCCTCAAGAAAACGAACATCATGGGTCAGGACGTCAGAAATGCTCCATCCATCAATATTGACTCTGGAAGTTGTTTAAGACTTCACTACCTAGGCTCAACTATCACCAGTAACCTGTCTCTCGATGCAGAAATCAACAAGCACATGGGAAAGGCTTCCACTGCTCTGTCCAGACTGGCCAAGAGAGTGTGGGAAAATGGCGCACTGACACGGAACACAAAAGTCCGAGTACGTCAAGCCTGTGTCCTCAGTACCTTGCTCTACGGCAGCGAGGCCTGGACAACGTATGTCAGCCAAGAGCGAAGTCTCAATTCATTCCATCTTCGCTGCCTCCGGAGAATCCTTGGCATCAGGTGTGGCAGGATCGTATCTCCAACGCAGAAGTCCTCGAGGCGGCCAACATCCCCAGCTTATACACCCTACTGAGCCAGCGGCGCTTGAGAATGCTTGGCCATGTGAGCCGCATGGAAGATGGCAGGATCCCCAAAGACGTATTGTACAACGAGCTCATGACTGGTATCAGATCCACCGGCTGTCTATGTCTCCACTTTAAAGACGTCTGAAAACGTGACATGAAGTCCTATGACATTTATCACAAGTCGTGGGAGTCAGTTACCAGTGATCGCCAGAGCTGGCGGGCAGCCATAAAGGCGGGGCTAAAGTGTGGCGAGTCAAAGAGAGTTAGCAGTTGGCAGGAAAAAAGACAGAAGCGCAAGGGGAGAGGCAACTGTGTAACAGCCCCGACAACCAATTTTATCTGCAGCACCTGTGGAAGAGTCTGTCACTCTAGAATTGGCCTTTATAGCCACTCCAGGCACTGCTTCACAAACCACTGACCACCTCCACACGCATACCCATTGTCTCTCGAGACAAGGAGGCCAAAGAAGAAGAACGTAGAGGTATACTTTGCACAGTAACAGCAGGGCATGCAATGTCATGGCATCGCACCTTTGTTACAAGGCAAGAATTCCCTCTTGACACCATTGTAGCACTTTTTGCTTTTCTTTGGCTACAGGAGATTTCCAAGATGAGGTCCATGCCTGAGTGGCATCCAAGAACTTGATACTTCACAGTGGGTTTTGACACACACTTCATCTGGATCAGGCACCAATACAGAAAGTAAGACCCCACGGAATTTAGATGGTGAGTTAGTAGAGGGAGCACCAGGTGAAGCACCAATCAGGAGTGAGAAGGAGCAAATAAAGCTAGCATCAGAGAAGCAGAATACAACTGGAAATAGTGCTCTCGTGTTCCACATCTGCATGGATTAGTACAGCATTGTGCTGCCTTCAGAAGGGAGTTGATGTGTGAGCAAAATGATACCTTTTGAGACTGTGCTGAATACTCTGCAAGGGTTGTTGCTGAATTAGCAGCTGTGCACCTCTGACATGTGTGATGGACTTATACAACCTTGGACTCCATTGCCACCTGCATGAGAGCCCTTGAGGACTAAAAGACCAAGCCCAGATACAGTAGTATTATCAAAGTTTTTACATACTGAATGCCAGAAGTGAGAAATGTGGCCAGGGGCCATTTCACTGTTTCCCCAACTTCCAGCATCACTTCCAGGATTTCCTGTCAGATGTCATTGACTGTTGTCACCCATCTTTAACTGGGCTCATTGAGACCTTCAGCTACCATTGCTGAATTACCAGTGGAGGACTGGCTTAAAGCCTGAATGGCGGACATCATACTGCTGTGATTCTAGAGACCTTGGGATCCAATCTACAGCAGTTTGTTTTATTTGAATACACCATATGAGGACTTAGTCGGAGGTAGCCACGGTACAGGATTCTACAACGTCATTACTAGCCTACAACTTCACAGCTCTCCGGATATGCTAAGAGAGATACGTATGGAGATAAGCTTCCCTTAGCAATAGAGATTAGACTATAAATGTTCTTAGGGTGTGCAAATTTACATTACCAATGGGAAATATTCTTGGTGGCCATAAAAGAACACACCAGTTGGAACACAAATCCACTTTAGTATAAGGCAGCTTACCTCAGTTCAGTTCTCTTTACTCTTATGAGGAAAAGCCATACATTTTTTTTCCATATTTGTGGGTTCTTAAACCGAATATTTTCTCAAGTTCAAGATGACTGGTTGCTTCCATAAACAGACTTCCTTCCTGCCCAAATGATAATGAGACCAAAGGATTATAGCAGAGAGCTCACAGTCTGTATAAATGACAGCGGGAATATATCACGTTATCATTCATCTCTTCAAAAAGTAGACTGAATTTACATTTTTACTTGACCAAAATTTAGACTCTGAAACAATAAAGGTTTTATTCACATATGAAACATGACTGAACTGTAAACAATATGAAACAGCATATCATATATTTCACTATATTGCACACAATATATAACATAAGAAATATATCACTCACTATCTCTCCAATATTCACTTTAAAACATAAGCCAACCTCTTTCACTCTGAAACGTATCACAGACTCAGAACTTACCCAACTCTTCTGTCAGTTGGCAATACTTTTATTCTGAAACTTGTTGAAGATGAAAATTGGCTGTGGACTACTTTTTCATGCAAGCTTGCTTACAGAAATATCACAGAAAGAAAACTGTATCTTACATAATTACACCACTTCAACAGCAGGCTGTCAATATTTAATGCTTAGCCAAGATCCATATGATTGAATTTAATGGCTCTGGCCCGGTAACCAATTAACACTTATGATTTCCCGTTGTGCTTTCTTCTTAGACTTTGCAACTTGTGAAACCCTTGGAGACAAACTATCTGCTCTGAGCAGATTACTTTTCTGTTGAGAAATAATCTGTATGACGTTGCTTGTTAACCCCTTACCTGCTGTTTCTAATAATGCAAAATTCAACACAGACAAAAGGTACAATTTTGCCTCATAACTCACTCTCCTTATAAAAAAGATCCTCCCATGTAAAACCAAAACCTTGTTTTTGAGAATGATGTGCACTGTAGATGATACCATGACTGTAGATTATTCTTAACAAGTTGCATGAAAACTACCCAACAACGAACATCTCCATTCTGAATGATAGTGGAACCCAGCAAACCAGTGCAAAAGACAAGGCTGAAGCATTTGCAATCATCTCCAGCCAGAAGTGCTGAGTGGATGATCCATCACGGCCTCCTCCTGAGGTCCACAGCATCAAAGATGCCAGTCTTTGGCTAATTCGATGAACTCTACATGATATCAAGAAATGGCTAAGCGCACTGGATACAGCAAAGGCTATTGGCCCTGTCATCATCACAGCTTTAGTGCTAAACACTAATGCTCAGAATTGCTGTGCCTTCAGCCAAGATGTTCCAGTATAGCTACAACACTGGCATCTATCCAACAATGTGGAAGATTGCCCAGTTATGTTCCGGTGACAAAAAGCAGAACAGTCTGGTTAACTACTGCCCCATCAGTTTATTCTCAATCATCAGCAAAGTGATGGAAGATGTTGTCGAAAGTGCTGTCAAGCAGCACTTACTAACCAATAACCTGTTCACCAATACTCAGTTTGGGTTCTGCCAGGACCACTCAGCTCCAGACCATATCACAGTCTTGGTCCAAACAAGGATGTAAGAGCTGAATTCCAACAGTCAGTTGAGAATGACTGCCTGCCCTTGACATCAAGGCAGCAAATCAATAGGAATTGGGGGTGGGCGGGTGGTATCTTTCCACTGTCTAGAGTCATAACTGGCATAAAGGAAGGTGGTTGTAGTTGTTGGAGACCAATCCTCTTAGTCCCAGGACATCACTGCAGGAATTCCTCAGGGTAGTGACCTAGGCCCAACCATCTTCAGCTTCTTTAGCAATGACATTGTCTCCATCAAAAGCAGGGATTGTAATGTCTCTCAGGACTTATGTGAGGTTTAGCCAAATTTGGTATAAGATGTGTGAGACAGAAGCTGCAGGCTGTTGAGCATAATGGAGTCTTCTTTATTCTGTTTTATTTTCACTTTCCCTTTGTTAGCATGTGTGCTGTACAGCATCCCCTAGAGTAAACAATGCACAATGTAATTTCAATTTCAAAACACTAAAACACTACATCCCTCCCCTTCTTAGTAAATGAGAGAAATAGCATGTTACAATGGCTTGTTTCCAAAACTGTAAACAATAAACTTAAGCATAAATAGTTCACTTCGTAACATAGTCACTCAAGTATGGTGGGCATTTTCTCTTATGAGTAGGATATTGTCTGACATCAGATGCAGCCTTATTTGACTCGTGTTCTTCATCTGAGATGTCGATGTCGGAATCAAATTCAATGCTTACAAATGGTGTTTTCGGTGCTTTGAAGAATGACGCATTTCTTGTGATGATTTGTGAACCGCTCTTAGTAGTGATCGTTGATCCTTTTGTGTTGGTCACAATAAATGGTTGAATGTCTTAAGGGGTGGTTTGTTTTCCAATATGATCATCACGTTTCACAAGTATTTTATCTCCTGGCTAAAGCAGAGTAGCTCTAGATTTCATGTTTCGCTCTGCATTTACTTTCATTCAATTCTTTTGTTCTTGATCGTGTTCAATTGCATATTGATCATTAGGTCCACAGGATAGCTCAGGAAGACGTGTGTGCATAGGATGTGCAAATATGAGTGTAGCTGGAGGTTTTCCAGTAATCCAGTGAGGTGTTGCTTTGTAATTACGAAGAAAGTGATATAATTCTTGCTTCCATGACTTGATCTCAGCTGTAGCTGTACGTATCACTTCTTTCAAGGTTCGCATAAATCTTTTGACTTCTCCATTAACTCTTGGCCAACAGGATGTGATTTTCTGATGAGTGAACCCTAGGTAGTTTGCAAATTTACTGAGCTTGTAGCTGTTGAATGGGGGTCCATTGTCACTTCTTACTGTTTGAGCCATGTTGAGCTTGAGATGGCTTGGCCATGTGAGCCGCATGGAAGATGGCAGGATCCCCAAAGACACATTGTACAGCGAGCTCGCCACTGGTATCAGACCCACCGGCCGTCCATGTCTCCGTTATAAAGACGTCTGCAAACGCGACATGAAATCGTGTGACATTGATCACAAGTCGTGGGAGTCAGTTGCCAGCATTCGCCAGAGCTGGCGGGCAGCCATAAAGACAGGGCTAAATTGTGGCGAGTCGAAGAGACTTAGTAGTTGGCAGGAAAAAAGACAGAGGCGCAAGGGGAGAGCCAACTGTGCAACAGCCCCAACAAACAAATTTCTCTGCAGCACCTGTGGAAGAGCCTGTCACTCCAGAATTGGCCTTTATAGCCACTCCAGGCGCTGCTTCACAAACCACTGACCACCTCCAGGCGCGTATCCATTGTCTCTCGAGATAAGGAGGCCCAAAAGAAAGAACTGTTTGAGCAATCTAAACAAGACAAAGATCTGGTAAAGCTTTGGAATGACAGCTTTTGTTGAAATTGAGATGACTAATTCCATGATTGGGAATCTTCTGTATTCATCATTGACAACAAGCAGAGGTTCACCTGTGGGCAAATCTGTGAAATCAACACTGACTTCAATCCATGGTCTTGGAGGTAGTTTGGGCATCTTGAGTGGATCACTTATAGTTTGACACTATGGTTGCTCGACATGGCAAACACTGATTGATTTTGTGCTCTACCATGTGGTCAATTCCTGTGAACCATACCTTTTCCCTAAGGAGTTGTTTGGTTTTGACAATTCCCTGGTGTCCTTCATGTGCTACATCGACAACACATTCCCTCAATGAGTGTGGAATGACAACACAATTGTTGTGTGATATGAGATCAGATGTGGTTGTAACAGTGAGCTCATTTCGAATATTGTGAAGATCTTGTATTGTGTGAGCAATTCCATTTGTGGACCCTTTCTTGATTATATCTTTCCAGTTTTGTGATTCTATAGCCTTTATACATAACTGAGAAGCCTCATCTTGTTGCTGTTTTGATGTCAGATAGTTTTAGCAACTTTGGCACTGCATTTAGGCTTACGTAGTTAAGATGTTTGTTCAGCAACCTTTACCTCATAACTAATAGGACCGACTGTCGGCAACGGATGTCACGAAGGGTAGTCCGCTGGGTTGAGCATGCCTGAATGATACTCAAAATGGAACTCATACTCTTGTAGTTTGAGTATCCAATGTTCTGTTTGAGTGGATGGTTTGCTTTGTGGATTGTTGAACAAGCTCGCTACTGGTCTATGATCAGTTATTACTTTAAACTCACTTCCGTATTAGTAAAGTTGCAAGTGTAAGATATATGAGAGTCCTTCTGTTTCTGCTTGTGAATAACATTGTTCTACAGGCATTTATGATCTTCTTGCCATTGCATGATTGATGGGTTACCTGCCTTGGCTTTCTGTACGAGAACTGCACCTAACCTAACTGCACCTGATTTCCCATTTGACATGGTCAACATCACCAAAGTCACATTCGGTTTCTAGTTGTCTCAATCGTATGCAATATGAGTCAGTTTTCTCATTTGCTTCTTGTTTGGTGCATCGGAAGACAATGGTTTCAAAGATCGTGTTTTTTCTTGGGTGCAAATTAGGCTGTTAGTGCATGTTTTGCTGAGATACAGCACTGAAACAGGCCCTTCGGCCCACCGAGTCTGTGCCGAACATCAACCACCCATTTTATACTAATCCTACACTAATCCCATATTCCCAAACATCCCCACCTGTCCCTATATTTCCCTACCACCTACCTATACTAGTGACAATTTATAATGGCCAATTTACCTATCAACCTGCAAGTCTTTTGGCTTGTGGGAGGAAACCGGAGCACCCGGAGAAAACCCACGCAGACACAGGGAGAACTTGCAAACTCCACACAGGCAGTACCCGGAATCGAACCCGGGTCCCTGGAGCTGTGAGGCTGTGGTGCTAACCACTGCGCCACTGTGCCGCCCTGAGTTGCAGTCATTTTGCTCAGGTGCAAGTGTCTCAAAGATATCTTCTAATTCTTTAGTGTAGAAGTAAGGCCTTTTTTCCTTGTGTCATCTGTTATTGCAAAACCTGCAATTGTGCCTTTGAAACATTGCAGCTACTTTTGCCAAGATGGAGATATGGATGATGGCTCTGAATGCACGTCAAAAGATGGTAGATTGGGCATAGACAACGTCATACAGATCAGCAATGCAGTGATAATGTTTGATCAGAGATCCGGAATTGCATTCCTTTCAGAGGAAACTTCTCCACAATGATTCGAGATTATATCTATCTTTTTTGATTATATAGTTATTTTGGAGAGATCAGTGTGTGTGTATACACTGTACAAGCTTTCTGTGTGGCTACAAGAACAGGTCAGAGGCTGGGTATTCTGCTACAATTCTCCTGCCTCACCTCCTGACTCCTCAAAACCTTTCCACTATTTACAAGTCACAATTCAGGAGTGTTTTAAAGCACGCTGCACTTGCCTGTATGAGTGCAGCTCCAACAACGCTCAAGAAGTTTTACACTGTCTGGACAAAGCAGCCACTTGATTGGCACCCCGTCCATCACCTTAAACATTCACTCCCTCCACCACCAGCGCACAGTGGCAGCAGACTGCACCATCTAAGATGCACTGCAGCAACTTGCCAAGGCTTCTTTGACTGCACATTCCAAATCTGCAACCTCTACCACCTAGAAGGACAAGGGCAGCAGATGCATGGGAACAGCACCACCTGCAAGTTCCCATCCAAGAAATACACCATTCTGACTTAGAAATGTATCACCATTCCTTCATTGTCACTGGATCAAAATTATAGAGCTCCCTCCCTAACAATGCTGTGAGTGTACCGACAGCACATGGTTGGCAGTGGTTCAAGAATATGGCTCAGCATCACCTTCTCAAGGGCATTTAGGAATGGGAATAAATGCTGGTAATGCCAGCACCACCCATATCTTAAGAATTATTTTTTTTTTTAACAATTTTTTAGTTTTTATATAATAATATATTTTGCATTTCTTGCTATAGAGCTCCTGTAATTTTAGAACTAAGTATACTTCAACTTACAATGAGCAAATTAAAAACTGGAATATTTTCAATGAACAGTTTTAAGCAATTTTAAACAAATTCTCCTGGTGGCTGAGTGGGATTAATCTGAGATGAACTTCCAGGCATCAGCTTTGAAATTGATTCAGCTGGTGATGCAGGCCACATAAACATGGGCGGTAGTGGTGATGAAGGTTGCATAGCAATGCAGCTAACAGTCCAACAAGTCAGAGAGACATAACTGGAGTGGAGATTAATAACTCGGCAACATTTCAAATGACCGGAGAAAGTGAATATAGCCTGCAGAGACTAAGATTTAGGGGGAGAATTGGAATCACTGCAGCTGGACACTATATAAGTCATAGGAAAATGCAGATCAAAAATGAGGGGGTAAATTTTACACTTTTCTGCAGAGTAGTATCTTCTATGCTTGAATTCCTGATATGCACTCTCAGGTGAGGCTGAAAGAGACACACAGAGCCAAATCGCATGAAATTTACATACAAGTTATGAAATTTCTGTTTATTTTGTCACGATGTCCATTGGCCACATGATTGAAATAAGTAGGATAGAAGACGAGGTAAATCGAAGTAATGATTAGGTAACACCAATTATTTCATTGATTTATCTCTTACTCATTGGGAAGAACCTTCCAAATTTAGAAGATTCCCAGGCATCTTTTTTTATTCGTTTATGGGATGTGGGCATTGCTGGCTGGGCCAGCATTTATTGCTCATCCCTAATTGCCTTTGAGAAGGTGGTGGTGAGCTGCCTTTTTGAACTGCTGCAGTCCATGCGGGGTAGATACACCCACAGTGCTGTTAGGAAGGGAGTTCCAGGATTTTGACCCAGTGACAATGAAGGAACGGCGATATAGTTCCAAGTCAGAATGGTGTGTGGCTTGGAGGGGAAGTTGCAGGTGGTGGTGTTCCTGCTGCCCTTGTCCTTCTAAGTGGTAGAGGTAGGGAACACATACAGGTCCCGACCCCGATGGTGTCTGAATCCCAGGCACCTGCATGGTCTTTCTGGGGGCAACCAATTAACAGGATACTGCCAGGAACCCTGTCCGATTTGGGACAGTGAGTGGGCTCAGCTGGCAGAAAGGCCAATCGCAATGCCCGAGGTTGTGGGCAGTTGGCAGCTCCACTGGGAGAGGCTTGGAGGCGGGAATGTGCCGGGTAGACGACTCGACGTGCAACTTTCAAAAATTCTTCCCCCACCTCCAAAGCCATCTCTACTTGGCTGATGGAATTCAACCCATTGTTTTCCATTACCTACTACATCCTACAGAGTTTAAAAGCCTGTAGGATGTCGGTGGTAATGGAAAAGGATGAGTAAGATAAAGAAATGATGCATGGAGTCTTATCTTCAACACAATGGGGGTCATTATGATGTAGTTGGGTGATGGCAAGGGTGCCTCAAGAGGGAGGTGCCATCTGAAGATTTCTTCAATTGGTAAACGTGAGTATGGAACCCTTCCACAGGATGCCCTGTGGCCATCACTGTTACCATCTGGTACCTACAGCTCCAGTGGTGGTGGGAATTTAAAGGAAGCCTTGTCGGCCCCCTGGCCTGCTGCCAGGAGGTTGCCTCCAGGTATCTGCCAGGCTTTGACCTCTGCAGGGGGCTCCATCTGCCATCAGGAAGATCCTGGTGGCATCACCAATTTGCCCTCAAGTGGGCATTTAGTTGTCAATAATTGGCTACCCGCTGCTGCCAGGTGGGTAGCCAGTGCCAGTCTGACCCTCCCTCCAACAAGAACGCTTGAAGGCGGGAATGTGCTGAGTAGACGACTGGTCGTGCAACTTTCAAAAATTCTTACCCAACCTCCAAAGCCATCTCCGCACAGCTGATAGAATTCAACCCATTGTTTCCCATTACCTCCTACATCCTATTGAGTTTAAAAGCCTTTAGGATGTAATTGGTAATGGAAAAGAATGAGTAAGATAAATAAATGATGCATGAAGTCTTAAGTTCAACACAATGGGGGTCATTTTGACTTTTTGTGATAATGTAACATTGGCAATAATGAATATGCAGTCCATAAGATCATAGGTAACTTCAGAACGCGAGTAGCCATTCAGCCTTTTGAGCCTGTTCTGCCATTCATTAAGATATGGCTGATCTACTTCTTAACTCCATCCACCTGCCTTGCTTCCATATCCTTTTATAACACTCTCAATTTTAATTTTCATTCACTTCAATAGACTTTTTACACTTTCACACAAAGTCAAAATTACCCCTGATAAGTTGATCAGAAAGCCTTTGAATTTTGAAAGAAAATCAGTAAAAACTGATTTGAAGTTATTTAAAGTTAATTTAAAATTAATAAAAACTACAAATGAACCCCCAGTAATAATGTGAAAGAAGGATCCTGCTAAGAAGCTAGACTAGCATTTTCAGGTTAGTGCAATGTGGGTACTTCTCTGACGCTGGCATTAACGTACATTATGGGAGAAATTACAGAGAGTTTTTACTTCACAACTAGCCTTTGTTATTCCAACCCATGAGTGCTTGATGCTGCATGCCCAAAGTGGGCTGGCATCCATCATCTTGCTAAGCACAAACATTTAAGGGGAAATTCACACTAAAGTAGAAAGAAAATGTACCTAAACTATTCATGGAAAGCAGATCCAGTGAGAATTTCAAGACCTGTTTCTTTCAACAAAATAGCAATTCGTGTGCTGCAGCCTGAGGCAATGATTTATTCAAGATGCAATCTCCTATTTAGAGTTGTACACTCAGAGAACATAGGAAGAGAACACTGCAAGGAAACATTAGGTTGCACAATTTAGGTTTACTGAATGCTTGCTGCAAAGTTACATAAGTTTGTCTTTCCTTACGGATCTTTTAAGCAACTTTTGCTATCTATCCATCTACCCATCTATCCAATAAAAAAATTGTAACTGTTTTGAACACTTTACATCTTTCTTCTTTGACTGTTCTTTAATATTCTTCTTCCTCATTGGATGAATCTTTTTTGTGCTTTCCTGCTTTATAATCTGTTATTTTCAACTTGTTTTTCACATCAATCACTTTATACAACAATGGCTTCTGTCTTGGGTAAAATATTAGAGGCTATCCTGAAAAAGGGTACTGTAAATCATCTAGACGTGTGTGAAATCATCAGGGAAACCTGGGTTTATGGGGGGATGATCATGTTCAACAAACGAAGTTAACTTCTTTGAGGAGATACCAAGCTCATGGATAAACAGAACTCCATGGACATTGTTTATCTAGCCCAGTGAAGCTTTTGATTTAGTATTATAGTGTATAGGAGGTTGATCCCTGAGGTAGAAAAGTATATTACTGAAATCTGTTATCTTTGTTTGACAAAGTTTTGAGGCCTTTCAAAAGGCGACATTGGGACCCATGTTAGTTCTCAGCTGTCGTATGTTCCTCAGAGGTCCTATAATCATCATACTGGGTGGAATATCCCATGGTAAACTGTGAATGCTTGAAGACTAAGCCTCTTGATGTAGGGATGTGGCAAAGGGGTACTTTAAATGGAGCGGATTTGCAGCAGAACAGGTTTCTGCCCGAAATATTTCCTTCCCCAGATGGAATGTTTTTTCCATCCTCCCCCAACCCAGGAGTTTAATAGCCTTGAACTATAAAATAATGGGGTTAGAGGATCCTGCACAGGAAAGGGTGCTGGAGCGGGTAGGGGCTGTGTTTGGTGGACATATCTGTGGAGTGTGTAGCAGCAGTAAATAAGGCAAGAAGGATTTTGGAATGTATAACATGTGTAATAAACACAATTTAGAAGATGTGATATAGGGCATCTATATAGGCCATTCCTATCTGGAGTACTATGTGCAGTTTTGATCACCATATTACAGTAAATATGCCAAGGTGCTGGTAAAGGTCCAGCATAAAGCTATCCATTGGATACCTGACATCTTAGCCACCTGACTGCAGAAGCTGAATTTGTTTACACGAGAGAACAGAAAGGGATCTTACTGAGATTTGAAAAAATTAATACAGGCCGGAATTTTACGGCCCCCAAACGATTAGGCTTGTGGCAGTGGTGGTATTTTTCGGGCTGGAGAAAGGTTTGTAGTGGAGTTCCCCAGGGATCAGTGATGGGACCGTTGCTTTTCCTGATAAATATTAATGACCTTGCTCTTGGTGTACTTCAAAGTTTGCAGATGATACAAAACTTGGAAGCAGTGTGAACTGTGAGGAGGATAGTGTAGAACGTCAAAAGGACATAGTTAAGTTGGTGGAATGGGCAGACAGGTGGCAGATGAAGTTCAATACAGAGAAATGTGAAGTATTTCATTTTGGTAGGAAGAACATGGAGAGACAATGTAGAATAAAGGGTGCAATTATAAAGGGGGTGCAGGAACAGAAGGACCTGGGTGTAGAAGAGCATAAGTTATTGAAGGTAGCAAGATAGGTTGAGCGAGCAGTTAATAAAGCCTACAGTCTCCTGGGCTTTATTAATAGGGGCATAGAGTACAAGAGCAAGAAAGTTATGTTGAACTTGTATAAGACACTAGTTTGGCCTCAACTGGAGTATTGCATCCAGTTTTGGGCACCACACTTTAGGAAAAACGTTAGGGCATTGGAGAGAGTACAGTAAAGATTCACGAGAATGGTTCCAGGGATGAAGAGTTTCAGTTATGCAGATAGATTGGAGAAGTTAGGACTGTTTTCCTTGAAGAAGAGAAGGCTGAGAGGAGATTTGATAGAGGTATTCAAAATCATGAGGGGTCTGGACAGAGTCGATAGGGAGAAACTGTTCCCACTCATGATGGATCGAGAACAAGAGGGCAGAGATTTAAAGTAATTTGTAAGAGAAGCAAAAGTGACATGAGGAAAACTTTTTTCACACAGTGAGTGGTTAAGGTCTGGAATGCGCTGCCTGAGAACGTGGTGGAGACAGGTTCAATTAAAGCATTCAAAAGGGAATTAGACAGTTATATGAAAAGGAGGAATGTGCAGGGTTATGGGGAGAAGGCAGGGAAATGGAACTGAGGGAGTTGCTCTTTCAGAGAGTCAGTGTGGACACAATGGGCTGAATGGCCTCTTTCTGCGCTGTAACGATTCTGTGATTCTGTGAAACTTTTTTCAATGCATTATGGCCAGTTGGCTCAGGTGAGATTTGACATTCTGAGGATCTGTATAAAATAAATCCACCCATCAGCAATCCACGTGCATTTGCAGAGTGACTCAGCACATTTTTGCCTTTGCTTCCCAGTCTCAGCCCCAGGAAGCTTGCCTCATTTTTTTCCATTGACAGTGATCTGTCTTCCTTCTCACCTCAGCCCTGATAGCTCCAGAGATAGATGAGATGAATACTACTAATGAAAAAGAGCTACCACTGAAAAGAATGCCAGCAAAAACAGCTGAGATGCCAGTTGTGAATAAAATAAACAAACAACTCTGCCTGTCACAGTGAGATGTTTGCCACACGTGGAGCTGCAAATCATTAATTGTTCGTGTGTAAATGGATGCCTAAATGTTAAATTGCTATACTTATAAAATTGTGTGTATAATATTTTATTATGTGCAGGTAAAGATTAGTGACCAACATCTCCCCCTTTACCTGATCTCCCTGTTTCCTCCAAAACCACAGCCATGTGCCCATTCCTGGCTCACATAATTCCAGAATTCAAATTCATCCACATATCCCAACAGTCTGCATGTTACAAGCCCATGTCACAGTTCCCTTCCAAACCTATTCTCCAATTCCTGTCTCAGCACTGCGCATTGCATCAGTTCCAAGGCTCAATAGTCCCAGTCAAGGCCATACCTCCAGAGCTAATCAAGCAACATCTAGCTTTGGTGAAAGGACTCTTAGCTTATTGTCCCTTCCTAGTCGGGGTGGCACAGTGGTTAGCACCGCAGCCTCACAGCTCCAGTGACCTGGGTTCAGTTCTGGGTGCTGCCTGTGTAGAGTTTGCAAGTTCTCCCTGTGACTGTGTGGGTTTCTGCTGGGTGCTCTGGTTTTCTCCCACAGCCAAAGACTTACAGGTTGATAAGTAAATTGGCCATTGTAAATTGCCCCTAGTGTGCGTAGGTAGGGAATGTGGGATTAATGGAGGATTAGTATAAATGGGTGGTTGTTGGTCAGCACAGACTCGGTGGGCTGACGGGCCTGTTTCAGTGCTGTATCACTCTATGACTCTAGTCCTGGCTCTAGAACAAGAGGTAAGAAGAAAAGAAGGGAACAGAAAACTTACAGTGAAAAAATGCATAAGCCAGATAGACATATAGAAGGAGATACACATGTACTGAGAGAATCTGTAAGAGGACCATATAGAGATTGAGAAATTTAAAGATGAAGGGGTAAAGAGCAAGATATATAGAAAATTGCTTGCAGCAAGTATGTGTCTGAGGTGTACCCAGACAGTGAGAGACATACTGAAGGACATTGAGACAAAGTCAATGATGGACTTACAGAAAAATAAAGTGGCAGTGAGGAAAAAACATGGAGGCAAAGAATGAGATACAGAGGCAACAATGAGCACCATGGGAATGTAAGAACAGGAGTGGACCATTCAGCCCCTTGAACCTGTTCCTTCATTCTGTTCGATCATAGCTAATCTGTACTCAACTCCTTTTATCTGTCTTTGTTCCATAGCTGTTGATACTTTCATGCAACAAAACGCTATCAAACTCAATCTTTAAAGTTTTAATTCACCCATAATTTGTCGCCTTTTTGGGGGAGATAGTTCCAGATTTCCACTACCATTTGTGGGAAAAAAAGTGCTTCTTGATTTCATTCCTAAATGGCATAGCTCTGACTTTAAGATTATGGCCGCTTGCTCTGGGCTCCCCCACCAGAGAAAATAGTGGGCTGGATTTTATTCCAGTAATGGGGGTCCCGATTGTGGGTCAGAAGGTTGAGGGGGGAGACCCTGTCTCGGCCATCTGTTGGACCCCCATTGCTATTCCACGGCTGGCACACCGTCGCTTTAAGGGATGAGCTCCCGCCTTCAGAACTGCTGGGCAATTGGAGAGCCAACACCTCTGCAGTACTGGAAGTGCCATTGGGTGGAGTGGCCACTGCTAGTACTGCAGGAGGGGAGTGCCACCACAGGTTGCTAGCGACCAGGCAACACATTTCACTGTAAAAGTTTTCACCCAACTTCAAGAAATAATAGGAATTAAACATAAACTGCACATCTCTCATCACCCCCAGTCTTCGGGAGGAGAAGAGGAGAACGATAAAGACCCCGGGAGAGGTAAGTGTGGTCAGGGTCACCAGGGTCATTAATGCAGGCCTCAGCAACAGCATGGGGGGGGGGGGGGGGGATGTCAATGAGGCACCCCATCCACCATCTTCAACATTCACTCCCTCCACCACTGACGCACAGTGGCAGCAGTGTGCACCATCTAGAAGATGCACTCAGCAACTCACCAAGATGCCTTTGACAGCACCTTCCAAACCTGCAACCTCTACCACCTAGAAGGACAAGGACAGCAGATGCAAGGGAATACCACCACCTGCAAGTTCCTTACCAAGCCACACACCATGCTGATCTGGAATTATATCACCGTTCCTTTACTGTCATTGGGTCAAAATCCTGGAACTCCCTTCCTAACAGCACTGTGGGTGTACCTACACCCCAACGACTGCAGAGGGTCAAGAAGGCAGCTCACCACCACCTTATCAAGGGCAATTAGGGATGGGCAATAAATGCTGGTCTAGCCAGCGACACCCACATCCCATGAATGAAAAAAAAAGCCTTACTCCTGATTATTTTTCTGTAATTTGGAAAACATGGCTGGAATTTTATGGGCCTCTGGGAGACAAAATAAGGGGGCCTATAAAATAGCAACAAAAGGCAGCAGGTGGAGTATCTGTCACCTCCTGTTGCCATGTGATTTTGTCAAGGGCAGGAAAGGCCAAAGATGGCCTTCTTGCCGAGAAGCTAATCGAGGCTGTTAAGTGTTCAATTAATAGCCACTTAAGGACCTCTTCCCGCCGTGGCTGAGATGTTACCAGCTGTGGGGGTTGTCTCCACCAGGTGGAGAGGTTGTCCAGTAAAACAAGGTGGCCTCATTGTAGGCTGGGGGGCCTCCCCTATGGGCAATCTGTGGCCCAAAGGGCCCCTGGTGGCAACATCCGCCCCTCCGTGAACAACCACACCCCCCTGTTCTAAACGTGCATCTGCACATTGTTTCACCACCCCCCCCCCCCCCGCCCACTTTGCTGGGGGCCTGCCAGACTGGCGCCAGCACCACATTTACCTGGGGTCCGGAGCTCCAATGATGGTGCTGGTTCCAGGCATCTTGTAGTACCAGCAGTAGCTCCTGTTGGCACTGCTGATATTACTGAACTGCTAGCTCTCCGATTGGCTAGCAGCTCTGGGAGGCGGGAGCCCCAACTTTAAAGGATTGGGGACCAAGGCACTGGGCAGTTAATTGTCCAAGCACCGTTAAAAGAACCAGGGGAGTGTCTTTCAAAGGTTGAGTTGGGGTTCCCCTTGCTTTTCAGCCCGACATTGGGATTCGATGCATTGGCGACAGAGTTGTACGGATAGGTAATGCAGATCACCAAAGACATGGGTTAAAGATAAGTGGCTAAGTTTTGAAGAGGTTAGAGTTCATGGAGTGCATAGGACTAGAAGCCAACAAAAGAGACATTGTAAAAGATTTGGGCCAATTTTACAATTCCCAGCACTACTGTAGAGCCTGCCCGCCATCAGTGTATGTCACAAATATGGACATGCACTGCCCAAAATTTTATATCCATCAATAATATTTAACATCTGTCACTGCAGTTTATTTAAAGAGCTTTGGAATGGAACAGCTGTTTCTACTTGTTCTCATTGGAAACTTATTCACCTCGATTTTGCAGTTGTAATGACAGTTAAACTGTCAGTGTTCACCATTATAACTCTGTGAAAATGACAGCAACTTCTGGCATCCAGAAGTTATATGTGGAGATCACTCCAACAACACTGAAACAGGCCCTTCGGCCCACCGAGTCTGTGCTGACCAACAACCACCCATTTATACTAATCCTACATTAATCCCACATTCCCTACCTACACACACTAGGAGCAATTTACAATGGCCAATCTACTTATCAAACTGCAATGCAATCACATCCTTCCTATAATGTGGCGACCAGAATTGCACACAGTACTCCAGCTGTGGCCTTACCAAAGTTCTGTACAACTCCAACATGAACTCCCTGCTTTTGTACTCTATGCCTCGATTGATAAAGGCAAGTGTCCCATATGCCTTTTTCACCACCCTATTAACCTGCCCTTCTGCCTTCAGAGATCTATGGACAAACATGCCAAGGTCCCTTTCTTCCTCGGAACTTCCCGGTGTCAGGCCATTCATTGAATACTTGCGTGTCACGTTACTCCTTCCAAAGTGCATCACCTCACACTTTTCAGCGTTAAATTCCATCTGCCACTTGTCTGCCCATTTGACCATCCCGTCTATACCTTCCTATAACCTAAGACACTCCACCTCACTGTTAACCACTCAGCGAATCTTTGTGTCATCCGCGAACTTACTGATCCTACCCCCCACATAGTCATCTATGTCGTTTATATAAATGACAAACAATAGGGGACCCAGCACAGATCCCTGTGGTACGCCACTGGACACTGCCTTCCAGTCACTAAAACAACCGTCTGTCATCACTCTCTGTCTCCTACAGCTAAGCCAATTTTAAATCCACCTTATCAAGTTACCTTGTATCCCATGTGCATTTTCTTTCTTGCTAAGTCTCCCATGTGGGACCTTGTCAAAGGCTTTGCTGAAATCCATGTAAACTACATCAACTGCACTACCCTCATTTTCACACCTGGTCACATGCTCAAAAAATTCAATCAAATTTGTTAGGCATGACCTCCCTCTGACAAAGCCATGCTGACTATTCCTAATCAAATTTTGCCTCTCCAAGTGGAGATAGATTCTCTCCTTCAGAATTTTCTCCAATAGTTTCCCGACCACTGGCGTGAGACTCACTGGTCTGTATTTCCCTGGCTTATCTCTGCAACCTTTCTTAAATAGTGGGACCACATTAGCTGTTCTCTGGTCCTTTGACACCTCACCTGTGGCCAGAGAGGAATTAAAAATTAGGGTCAGAGCCCCTGCAATCTCCACCATCGCCTCCCACAGCATCCTGGGACACAAATCGTCCGGACCTGGAGATTTGTCCAATTTTAAGCCTTCCAAAACCTCCAATACCTTGTCACTCCCTATGACAATTTGCTCAAGAACCTCACAGTCTCTCTCTCTAAGTTCCATATCTACATCCTCATTCTCTTGGGTGAAGACAGATGTGAAGTATTCATTCAACACCCTACCAATGCCCTCTTTGCTCTCCTAATTGCTTTCTTAAGCTCCATCCTACACTTTCTGTATTCCACTAATGCTTCCATTGATTTGCTCTCCTTGTATTTGCTAAAAGCCTCTCTTTTCCTTCTCATCATACCCTGAATGTATCTGGTCATCCATGGTTCTCTGGGCTTGTCGCTCCTACCTGTTACCCTAGAGGGAACATGTTGGGCCTGTACCCTCCCCATTTCCTTTTTGAATGCCCCCCACTGCTCTTCTGTAGATTTCCCGACAAGAAACTCTTCCCAGTCTACCTTGGCCAGATCCTGCCTTATTTTACTAAAATTCGCTCTTCCCCATTTCAAAACCTTTTTTTGCAACTTGTCTATTTCTTTCTCCATAACAAGCTTAAATTGTACCATGTTATGGTCACTATCACCAAAATGCACCCCCACCAACTTCTTGTAAGATTATTAGGTCTCCTTACAATGGATCAGCAAATGGACTCTGGCGTTATTACAGAGAGCTTTCAATATCATGCCACGACAGACTACGCTTTTACCTCAGCTTCTGTTGTATGAAGGGAACCCTCGCAAGTGCCCATTGCCCCTATTGAACTTTGAATTACACCCCATTCAGAAGGAACCCACTACTGATGCCCCAGATGTGTTCATTGATGGATCCTTTTGTTGGTTCACATCCCATTGATGGATCATGTGCATGGTTCATCTCACGCTGGATTTGCGGTTGTGTTGCCAGAAGGTGTGATACAGCATAAGTGCAAGCTGCATTCATCGCAGCATGCAGTTATTGCTGCACTCGTAACTGCTGTCATGGAAACTACCAATCATGCTGTTAACATTGGTCTGATAGTGCCCATGCCATCAGTAGAATGCTGTATCTTCCCCTATACAGTCAGAATGCATATTGCACCGTAGATGGTAAACCCCTCATCCATGGGTTACTGTTCAGATTATTATGGACATCTTTAAAGAACCACCATCAGCCTTGTTTTATTAGTAAAGTCCCAGCCCACAAAAAGTGAGGTATCCACAGCGTGGGTAATGCTCGGGCTGACCAGGCAGCCAAGCAGGCAGCCTTTTCGGGGGCCTCAATGAGTTCCCAGCTGAATGTAAAAATCCAGTACAAGAAATGCTGGATTCACTCAGCAGGTCTGGCAGCATCTGTGGAAAGAGAAGCAGAGTTAACGTTTCGGGTCAGTGACCCTTCTTCGTTCCGAAGAAGGGTCACTGACCCGAAACGTTAACTCTGCTTCTCTTTCCACAGATGCTGCCAGACCTGCTGAGTGAATCCAGCATTTCTTGTTTTTGTTTCAGATTTCCAGCATCCGCAGTATTTTGCTTTTATTATTATGTAAAAATCCAGTAGCTGGTTGTATCCCTGCCCCTCCTATTGACCTGGCAACTCTGCAGCAGCAGTACCCACTGTATGCCATGGTGATATCGTGGCATGACCAAGGCAGGTCACTGCTGCAGCCCACCTCATGGGCCTCAGGCACCATATCGAGCTCTATTCTGACTCCAGTCCCCAACTATTGATGTTCCTGAATTCATTCAATGCCTTCCCAGTGGCCTGTGTTCTCCCAACAGTGGCGGGAAATTGTTATTCCTTTTTCCCTCATATACGATGGGCAGCCACTATTCAGCTGAGACGATTTGGTAGAAGCTTGCAAAGGTCACCTGATGGCCTTACATGAAGAATATTGTGGAGTCTGCAGTCTCATGGTGCCTGATTTGTCTACAACACAATCCAGCCCCGTAACACGAACCGGGCTCTCCATCGCAGTGTCTCAACACCTGAGGGACTCTGGATGCATTTACAGATTGACTTTATTGGCCCCTTGCCTAAGACACCAGGGAATCACACTTACGCCCTGGTTATGGTGGACCAGTTCACCAAATAGATTGAGGCCTTCCCCTGTCATTCTAACACCACAATCACTGCTGCTAAAATGTTATTGAGTGGGGAGTGCCACCACAGGTTGCTGGCGACCAGGCAACACATTTCACTGTAAACGTTTTCACCCAACTTCAAGAAATAATGGGGATTAAACATAAACTGCACATCTCTCATCACCCCCAGTCTTCGGGAGTGGTGAAGAGGGGCATTGGGCCCTGAAGAACATATTAAAGAAACTATGTTCAAATCACCCCACTCAATGGGCTAATGTGTTTCATGGCAATCCGCTCAACTCCACATAAAACAACCAGCGTGTCCCCATATCAGGCAATGACCAGGAGATTGCTGAGAACTCTGGGTCACCTGACATTCCCATGTGTCGGACCTTTATTAATAGGGTCATGTAGTTCTAAGTGGCTGGAGCAGGTAATAGAACACACTAATCAGATGAATCAATTTGTAGCACAAAAGCTGGGGAAGTCAAAGCAGCAGATTAAGAAATACTTTGACAGAAAGTTGCCATCATTAGAATATCAGCTGGGAGACACAGTTATGGTCCTAAATTACAGTAAAAAGGAGCATTCCTTTGAACGTAAATGGCAGGGGCCATACCAGCTGTGGACCGCTTGAGTCCTTCAGTTAATTTGATTCAGTTCCTGGGGAAAAAGTTTCAAGGTGCACAAGGTGGTACCATATAAACCAGCTGAAAATTGTGAAAGAGTAAATAATACTGATGTTGTCTTTATTGCAGGACCTTGGGTCATGGAAAATCAATGATGACCATACTTGGATGGACCATCTTGGTACAGAGTTTGCCTCTATGACTTGCAACTGCATCAGACTTTAAGGAGACCAGCTTGAAGGCTGCAACATGAGCTTATATTGTGAGAACTGTAATTGGACAAAACCTGTGATATCGAAGGAGTGATGATACTGTATCGATGTAAATTACGGGATAGTGCCTGAATTTCAATTGAGGAAGAGAACATGGAGAGGAGGATTCGATTGGCTATGAGAGTGGTTCAGGGCAAGTAAATATACTGTTACCAAAAGTGGGGGAATCTCATACCTGGGACAGCATCAAAACACCCTCAATTGACCAAAAATCAGTCAGAGGCATCAGGGATTTGTGGGATGCCCGTATGTCATTCCATGCGAAATGATTCAATATGTTCAGGTATATGAAAAGGAGAAGTGAGAAAGTTTGTTTGAGGGTGACCACCCCAAAACAGATGAGTGTCCCCAACAACATAAAGGACCAGCAAATGGACTAATAGTTATTCCCACACATACACGATTATACAACAACATGAGATATGAGCTAGTGCCCATGATGCTCCATTTTGGGGAGAGTCTATTTCCTCAAGGATTGTGTTCTAAGAAATACGAAAGGTTTTACCGTTAGTTAGTCAGGAAGGTGGTTGGGGATTTCCTGATGAAGAACCAGGGCAGGACAATTGAGGAGCTGGAACAGCAGATGAAATTTCAATAGAAGTAAATTCCACTGGACCAGCTAGCAGAAAGAAAAGAGGACTATAAGAATGGACGGGTATTGGGACCACAGCGGGAAAAGCTGCTTGGAATAGGGCAGGCATTGAGGATATGTGGGAGCATAATTAGGCTACAAGAAGACAACTAAAGGGGACCCTGATTAATGAGAACAAGGAGGATAAGGATGAGATTAAGGAGTTATCTCAGAATCTATTAACGGTTAAGGATGAGGTTAAAATATTCTCAGAGATCCAAGATAGCATTAACAGCCGAATTAAGGACAAAAGAGAAGCTGAAGCAAATATTTCCAAGGCCATCGTGTGCTCAATGTATGGGACCTATATGTTAGATCAGATCGTGACTGGATGTGAGGACATTGGGAACAAACACATCCCCTCTTTTGGAAATGATAGTATGCTTAATGGATGGCTGGCAAACCACAGTTATGATTCAGGGGTCAGACAGTATGGGTTGTCATACCTGGTTAAGGGAGACAGGGATTATGGGAAAGAAGCCATAGTTCCAGTAGTACTATGGATGCCCCACCCAAGGGTAGAAAATGAATGGGAAATGTTTAATGTAGAGTTGATCAGGGCTATGGACCAAGATATTCATACCTTAATAAAAGCAAAATACTGCGGATGCTGGAAATCTGAAACAAAAACAAGAAATGCTGGATTCACTCAGCCTTTATACCTTAGTCTTCCTTAGACTCAAGGGTGGTTCCAGAGGACTGGAGAATTGCAAACGTTACACCCCTGTTCAAAAAAGGGTGTAAAGATAAGCCCAGCAAACTACAGGCCAGTCAGTTTAACTTCGGTGGTGGGAAGAATTCGAGAAAAAATAATTAGGGACAAAATCAATAGTCAAATAGACAAACGTGAGTTAATTAAGGAAAGCCAACATGGATTTCTTAAGGGAAACTTATGTTTAACTAATTTGCTGGAGCTTTTTGAGGAGGTAACAAGCAGGGTTGATGAGGGTAATGCTGTTGATGTGGTGAACATGGACCTTCAAAAGACATTTGCTACAGTGCCACACAACAGACTTGTGAGAAAACTTGTAGCTCATGGAATAAAAGGGACAGTAGCAACATCGATATGAAGTTGACTGAGTGACAAGAAACAAAGAGTAGTGGTTAATGGATTTTTTCGGGCTGGAGGAACGTTTGTAGTGGAGTTCCCCAGGGATCAGTGATGGGACCGTTGCTTTTCCTGATATATATTAATGACCTAGGCCTTAGTGCACAGGGCACAATTTCAAAGGTTGCAGATGATACAAAACTTGGAAGCATTGTGAACTGTGAGGAGGATAGTGTAGAACTGCAAAAGGACATAGACAAGTTGATGGAATGGGCAGGCAGGTGGCAGATGAAGTTCAATGCAGAGAAATGGGAAGTGATTCATTTTGGTAGGAAGATCATGAAGAGACAATATAGAATAAAGGGTGCAATTATAAAGCGGGTGCAGGAGCAGAGGGACCTAGGTGTATATGTACATAAGTCATTGAAGGTGGCAGGACAGGCTGAGAGAGCAGTTAATAAAGCATACAGTCTCCTGGGCTTTATTAATAGGGGCATACAGTACAAGAGCAAGAAAGTTATGTTGAATTTTATAAGACACTAGTTCGGTCTCAGCTGGAGTATTGAGTACAGTTCTGGGTGCCACATTTTAGGAAAGACGTGAGGGTATTGGAGACAGTACAGAAAAGATTCATGAGAATGGTTCCAGGGATGTGGAATTTCAGTTATGAAGATAGATTGGAGAAGTTAGAACTGTTTCCTTGGAGAAGAGAAGGCTGAGAGGTGATTTGATAGAGGTATTCAAAATCATGAGGGGTCTGGACAGAGTAGATAGAGAGAAACTGTTCCCACTCGTGAAAGGATCGAGAACGAGAGGGCACAGATTTAAAGCATTTGGTTAGAGAAGAAAAAGTGACATGAGGAAAAACTTTTTCACACAGTGAGTGGTTAAGGTCTCGAATGCGCTGCGTTAGAACGTGGTGGAGGCAAGTTCAAATGAAGCATTCAAAAGGGAATTAGACAGTTATATGAAAAGGAAGAATGTGCAGGGTTATGGGGAGAAGGCAGGGGAATGAAACTGAGGGAGTTGCTCTTTCAGAGAGCCAGTGCTGACACAATGGGCTGAATGGCCTCTTTCTGCACTGTGATAAATTCTGTGATTCTGTGATACCTCATATGAATCCCATCCATCCCTCCCAATCAGAAGAAATATAACGTAGGATAGTCCAATTCTTGAGTGTTGTTCAGAAAGGGGAGGGGCATACACATGCTGGTGTGACGTCAGGAATCCAAGGAAACATGTGTGTGCGTTTATCTTGGACCAGGAGTCACCAAGGTCTGATGTGAGTATCCACAGGTGGGGTAGGAATAGCACTAATTATGTTTATCTTTGGATGGTGACATGCTAGGCCCCCACCTGCCAAGAATGAGGCACATCAATTTTGTCATGAACATTGATTTTTAACTGTTGTTGGAGAGAGGAAATGATTGTTAAACAGATCAGCCGTGGCTGGAAAAAATTACATACTAACAGACATCGAAGGTGAGGAAGTGCATTCCAGGGCCTGCTAAGGAGGATACAATCCACAAGGGCCAGGATGGGTTAGACCAGCTGGTCACATGACTAACTGGCTGTTCCAGTATTTTGAACTAGCCACAGAGAGTTTGAACACAGAAAGATTGTTTGCTCCTGGACTGAGAAGATCCCTCCTGTCTGCTCCCATCTCTTTCTCACAAGCCTCTGAATCCACTGAAGACACATGAACCCCAAGAAAGAAAAGTCTGCTACAGCGAACAAGGTTTAAGAATGCTGGGCCCCAACGAAAAACAAGATCTACCTACAATCAAGGACTCTACATTGAGTTTGAAGAACCATAACAAAAACTCTTCAGATATTGCCTCAAGCTTTTCCACTTCATTTCTTCAGCTCTTTTCTGTCTCTATTTGCATGTGTGTATCGCATATGCATACTAGCGTGGGTGCGTTGTGTATCTGTAGGCATCAACTGAATTAGAGTTTAAGTTCAAGTTTAATAAATTTCAACTTTTCTTCTTTAAACCTAAGAAAACCTGTTTGTGCTGGTTTCTTTGCCTTATAATTGAAAAGCGGTGAACAAGGATTCACCAAGGGGGAGCTAAAAACACATTGTGTTTAAAAATAAAACCCTGTTACGGTAAGACCAGGTGAAGGCTGAGAGGGACCCCTAGACACCTTTCTCACCTGGTCGTAACAATGGGTACGTATTGTGTTATAACTAATGCTCAGACAATGATACATGAAAGGAGAGAATGTCCCATTTTAGAGTTCATCTCTTGTTTCAAACCCATCCAGACTAACTTCTAACAGCGGTCATATCATGTTCCCTGTAGCAACTCGCAATGTCACCGAGCTAAGAGTTAATTTCTCCTTGCAGGCAGAAGTCCTTAGTGCTGTCATGAATTTTCAGTCCCCCATACCTCTGTTGCCCTTTAGCCTGTGATCCATAATAGAAAGGACCACCACCTCACAGAAACAATGACCATAGAATGCAGGAAACCCAATGGCTCGGTGACCACCAATGGCGGGAGACTGTATATAATGTAAGCCAACACTCATGGCTCCGGACTCTGTCCATGTTTATGATACTAACCCAGGCCATCGTATTAGTTGTAGGACTCTTCATGCTTTGCTATTTGTGGCGTCTTGTGCGACAAGTGCATTACAGGATACTAAGCTTAGAGCTTGCGGCTTTTCTTGAAAATAGCAAAATAGTTAATGAGGGGTCGATAAGGATATCTTACCCTCAATTGTGGGAGTTGTAAGATTATTAGGTTACTAACCAGAATACCAATTGTTAAAATTTAGCAGTTATAGACTACCATCTGACCTATTATTATAAACTAACATTTAACTTTATTAGACCCCTTCTTTGAAGTATGGTAAGTAGGAAAACATAGGAAATAGGATACAGTATCGACAAGTTGTGAAAGTAGAGGGATTCTGGGAGACTATGTCTAGTTTTAAAATGCTTACTTGCAGCAAAAGGGTGAGACCTTGGAGCAGTGAGGGAAAACAGCTTCTGTGAGAATGGAATGTAGATTTGTCTCTCAATGAGATAAGGAACCACGGAATGTAAAAGCACAGAGATAAAGTGGTCAACGCAAAAGGCATTACCTACATAAATCAGAAGGGTTAGCAACAGTTGGTTAAGGAAAGCATCCATTAACACAAGGCTGAAGATGATTGGGGAAAGGGAGTGGTTAATTGGAAAGCAGCCAAGATAAAAGATGCCTTCTCTTTGTCCCTGTACGGCTGAGAGAATTTTCAAACAACCAAGACAAGATGAGAGAGAGAGAGAGTGAGAGGGAAAGCTTGAAGACCAAAAGCTGTAAGAGTCGTGCACTCTACCATTCAGTTCTTAATATGGGTAGTATAACATAGATTAGACTGTCAATCACTGCCTGAGTTTGTGACTATAGTACATCTGAAAACTTAATAAACTTGTTCTTACTTTGTCTCAATAAAGTTGATCCACAAGAAAGCTTTGCTGCCAAGCCTGTTCCCGCCTTAGAAAGGGGCAGAAACCCCCACTATCTTATCTAACATCGGCAAAAAGCTTATGTGTGATAGCTACATGGGTTAAACTTCAATAAAATAGCAGTGGTGCATTTTCCACAGCAGCTATATTCTCTAAACAGGTGTGCACTTAAGTGGAGTAAGCTGTATGTGCAGTTTTTAATTTGAAGCATTCAAGCAATACAGCATCATGTCATTTATCTTAACTATGGAAGCAACACTTTATTTGTTTTTTGTGACTAATACATTATTGAGTTTTGACAGAGTAAAAGGAGAATACACACACAGAACTATTTATGACGTAGATGCCATTCCACACATAATAAATTTGCATCAAGGCTCCATTATGATAACAGCACATCTGTTGATGCTACTTTTAACAGCAATGATTAAAAGGAAAGTGCGTGTAGGAGAAATGTTGCCACAATTACATGAATACATTTTTAGAAATAGATCTTACAACGTGGCAATCTGTGATGCTACATTTACACTTGGGCGCCATCAGCGATCTGGATGCAAAGCGTGCCCAAAATTGCACTAGTTTTAAGAAGGGTTTTTTCCCTCAGGTTTTTACTCAAACTCATTTGCATAGTTACCCAATGTAAAGTCTGTCATGAACCAGTGAAATGAGGCAGCGTTTTAGGAATTTTTTTTTTGAATGTTGCTTTCAAAAAATTCCTTGATATGTTAACGTAGGCTAACATGGTGCAGTTTGATTAATACAGCTGAAAAGGACTTCATCCCTAAAAATAAATCTTTTTAATCATAGTGTCTAGACAACCATCTGTGAGAAACCTGATTTTAAATACCTGAAAATGACTTTTAAAAACTACGCAGAACCATTTCCTAATTATATCAGTCAGTTTCATACTAGAAAAAAATGCAAAGGGGTTTAGAAGGGATTCGTGCTTTCGTGCCTCAAAAAATGTTTAATTTTAAAGTCCTCTTCGAATGCCTACAAACAATTGCAATTAATGTTGTGATGATTAATTCAATCTTGGGGTGGGCCAGCATCTAATGCATTTTTTAAAATTGATGCAAAAGAGTGCGAAAACTTGGACTGGGATCTTGTGGAGGCGACTGTGCTCCCGGCACCAGGTTGAAAAGGCAGGCGGAACCACACCTTTTTGTGCCCCCCTCGCACGATCCTTCATTGTTCCGGAGGCAAAATTTCTGGCACCGGGATCCCCAATCCCTTTAAAGACGGGGTTCCTGCCTCCAAGAGCTGCCGGCCAATCAGAGGGCCAGTGGATCAGCAGCATTGGCAGTACCACCGGGAGCAGCGCCCATTGCTGGTAGTGCAGAGGCCTTGGACCCAGGCCCAGTGCTGAAGACCTGAACCGCAAGCAAATGAGGCAGGGTCACCAGGGCCAGTCCAGAAGGCCCTGGCAAGTGAGGAGGTGGGTGAGAAGTACAGGGGGAGGGGCGTCCATGGAAGTGAAGGCTTTGCTGGCGGGGATCCTCCGTGGACCACAGATTGCCCATGGAGGAATGACCCTCCAAGACCATAGGGAGTGTGCCTTGCTTTATAAGGCGCCCTTCTTGCATGGCAGAGGCACCCCTCACCGCTGGTTAGGTCCCAGCGGCAGCGGGAAGAGGCTCTGCAATGGACATTAATAGGCCACTTAAGGGCCTGAATTGACCTCTAGGCGGAAGGCCGTTGGCCTATCCCATCCCCGGCAAAATTGCTTGGGGATAGGGCGGTTACGGGCCCTCCGCCACCCATCCTGATTCTATGGGCACCCCCATCTTCAACCCTGGCACTGGATGTAATGTGTGCTTGAAATTCCACAAGCTTATGCGCTGGTTTGGCTGATCTCAAGCGAATTACACTGAAAACAATAATGCAACCTAACAGGCAACTGACACAACTTATTTTTTGCTGGCAATGTACTTTTGCAAAAATCTTTCTTTCAAGAATGCTTCTTGATTTTAAAGGAAATGAAAATCAGGCGATTTCATTTATGGGCACACGATCCAAGATCAAGGGCTGGATTTTGTGCTCCGTCGGAAGGCGGCCTTTTAGTGGGGGTGGGGGGAGGGGGTGTCGGAGAATTGGTGTAAGTTCACCCACCACGGAACACGACGCAGTTTCCGATTTTCTCGGAGGCGGCGTAGTTTCTTGACGGCACCTCTGCCATGGTGCGATGGAATCATAATTTAAATATGTTAAATATTGTTTTGCATGTATTAGTTTTTAGTTTACTGCGATACTACCAGCCGTTCGCAATCTACTGCATGATGTGTGGCACTCACGTGCCTTCATTTTCCTATCCTTGAAAAGCTGGTGCCACAGAAATGAGAGTCATTGGCACCTGCAGAGGTTAGGTAAATTATCTTGTTATCTTGTGGAATTTTCTTTTCATCGGACATTGCCGCTAAGCTCAATCTAGATGTGAGGGGAGGATGGAACCCTGCAAGAATATACTGTTGGGGGAAGGGAAGGGGGGAACTCTGCAAGTGGATACTGTTTGGGGGGGAAGGGGGACTCGGCAACTGTGTAGGTTTATTTTTTGGGTGATCCAGTGCAGGCAACTCAAATGGTATTGGTATGGCCATGATAGCTTGCACTTTTTGAAAAGTTGTGAGAGAAACATCAAGCCACACCATAGAGTTCATGCCAGAATCCTGCAGAACCAAAATTATCACAAATTTTTGCCTGAATGAAGCCAAAGTTACAAGGATGATAGAGATGGGTATGATTCACTCTGTTTTCGTGGATTCCCTTGCTGTGATGAAACATCTGTGTCAGAGGCAGGCCCAAGAGGCATCTGCTGCTCAAGAAGAAGCTCCTGGTTGCGAGTAGCAGCAGCTGTCAAGGCGAAGATGATCCCAGATACGAATCTATCGGACTCAGATGAGATACCTGCAAATATCTGAGCGCAACTGCCAGAGATGACTGCGGATGTCCAGAGAGGCCGTCACACACTTCTGCACACTGATGAATGATGATTTGGAACCAATGGACTTTGGTGGTCAACCTAAGCCAGTGGCCCTCAAAATTACCGTGGTCCTAAACTTTTATGCTTCTGGCATCATTCCAGGGATCCATTGGCAACATGTGTGGGGTCTCCCAATCCGCAGTGCACCGCTGCATCAAGTAGGTGACCAATGCTCTGTTCAGGAGAGCCGGCAACTATATTCACTACAGGACTGACCCTGAGAGTCAGGCCAAAGGACCATTGGATTTGGGGCCATTATAAGATTGCTACAGGTCTAAGGTGTGATCAACTGCACGCATGTGGCCATTAAGGCTCCCACGGACCAACTAGCCGCCTTCATAGACAGAAAGGGGTTTCATTCAATTAATGTCTATCTAGTTTGCAACCACAAAAAGCGCTTCCTACAAGTGTGTGCCCGCTTCCCGGGCAGCTGCCATGACTCATACATACATCTCCAGTCCCAGATGCCACTTCTTTTCACTCCCTCCGCTCACCTTCAGAGGTGGATTCTTGGGGATAAGGGCTAGCCCTTGAAGGCATAGCTTCTGACACCAGGAAGGAACCCCAGCAATGATGCTGAAGAGTGTTATAATGCCTGCCACAGATCTACCCAAACGACCATTGAGCAGGCCATTGGTATGCGGAAAATGCAGTTCCATTGCCTCGATAGATCTGGTGGAGCCCTACAGTACGCACCAGACAGGGTTGGGCGAATCGTTGTAGTCTGCTGCATTCTGCAAAACATCACACTACAGAGGTGGCAGGCCTTGCAAGATGAAGAAGTGCAGGAGCATGACACATCCTCCAACGATGAGGACACAGAGGACACTCAAGAACAAGCACACATGAAAAATCAGAGAGTAGTGATGCAGGCCCGACATGGTGAGCAGCGAGCAAAGGGAGGCAAGGCAGAGACTGATAATTGCACGTTTCCACAATCCATGAATTTCAATAAATATGCTTGCTAACAAAACTCACCATCATGTTAGGGTCTGAAGTTCTGTTAATGGATGATAAATGCCAGGTAGTTCAAGATAATAGGGTGAACTGGTGTTGGGTGTTAATTAGTTAATTTCATTCAAGTGTGTATATGTAAAGACGAGCCAGCCAGCACTGGCTGGGGGACCCCATACCTCTATTGTCCTTTAGTCTGCAATCCATAATAGAAAGGACCACCACCTCAGAGGGGTATGTTAATAAGGTTAGATTAAGTAGGGGTGGGAGGAGATTTGTTTTCACATTAACACTGGCATTGATCAGTTGGGCTCAATAACCTGCTTCTGTTCTTTATATTCTATGCAATAAGAACTTGAGGGAGAAAGGAATAGAAAGATATGCTGAGAGGGTTAAATGAAGTATGATGGGAAGAAGCTTGTACGGAGATTAAACACCGGCATCAACCAGTTAGGCTGAATGTCCTGCTTTCTGCAGTGTAAATTCTATACAATTCTATCTATTATGAAGGATGAGATAACTGGACACTTGGAAAATATTGATATGATTGGGCAGAGTCAACATGGGTTTATGAAAGGGAAATCATGTTTGACAAACCTGTTGGAGCTTTTTGAGGATGTTACTTGTAGCATAGATAAAAGATGTGGTGTATTTGGATTTTCAGAAGGCTTTTGATAAGGTCCCATACAGGAGGTTAGTAAACAAAATTAGAGCACATGGGATTGGGAGTAATCTACTGCTATGGATTGAGAATTGGTTAACAGACAGAAAGCAGAGAGTAGGAACAAATGGGTCATTCTCAGGATGGCTGGCTGTTACTAGTAGGGTATTGCAAGGATCAGTGCTTGGGTCATAGCTGTTCACAATCTATAGAAATGATTTGAATGTGGGGACCAAATGTAATATTTCCAAATTTGCTGATGACACAAAACTAGGTGGGAAAGTAAGTTGTGAGGATGATGCAAGGAGATTTGGACAGGCTAAGTGAATGTACAAGAACATGGCAAATGGAATATAATGTGAATAAGTGTGAAGTGATCCACTTTGGTAGAAAAAACAGAAAGGCAGAATATTTCTTAAATGGTGAGAGGTTGGGAAGTGTTGATGTCCAAAGGATCCTTGTTCATGAGTCACTAAAAGTGAGTATGCAGGTGCAGCAAGTAATTAGGAAGGCAACTGGTATGTTGGCCTTAATTGCAAGCGGTTTTGAGTACATGAGTAAACGTGTCTTGCTGCAATTGTACAAAGCAGCTGGAGTATTGTGTACAGTTTTGGTATCCTTATCTAAGGAAGGATATACTTGCCACAGAGTACAGTGGAGGTTCATCAGACTAATCCCTGGAATGGTGGGATTGTTTTATGAGGCGAGATTGCAGAAATTGGGCCTGTATTCTCTGGAGTTTCGAAGAATGAGAGGTGATCTCATTGAAACTTACAAAATTCTTACAGGGCGTGACAGGGTAGTTGTGGATAGGATGTTTCCTCTGGCTGTTGAGTCTAGAACCAGGGGACACAGTCTCAGAATAAGGGGCTGGCCATTTAAGACTGAGATGAGGAGGAATTTCTTTACTCAGAGGGTGGTGAATCTGTGGAATTCTCTACCCCAGAGGGCTGTGGAAGCTCAATTATTGAGCATGTTCAAGACAGAAATCAATAGATGTCTAGATACTAATGACATCAAGGGATATGGGGATAGTGGGGAAAAGTGGCGTAGAGGTAATGATCAGCCAGGATCTGTTTGAATGGCAGAGTAGACTTGATGGGCTGAATGGCCTACTCTTACTCCTATTTCCTGTGATCCTAATTTCAGCTTCCAACAAAAAGAAGGCCAACATGAAGCAAATGTTCTTGCCAAGACATATGGCTTGAGACAAAAGTGACTGTTTCAGCTGAGAACCTTGGTGTGTGAACTTTTAAATTATCTTGCTCATTTCTTATCTGATCTTGATACACTTTTTGCTCTATTACTATTAGGAGGGCCTTTGGTCTTTGAGTCTTGGCTGTCCATTTCCTTCTGCTCCTTGAAGACCCTCCATCAAACCACCACTTTGACCAAGCTTTTGGTCACCTCTCCTATGGTTGGTAATTTGGGCCTCATTGTAATATTCCATATTTGGTGTGATAAGCACATGCACAGGTGTCATGACCGAGAACAGTAATGGCAGCTCGCGTTATCCAATAACTATCCAGATACTTCCCTATTTGAGTGCAAGGCAGTGGAATGCTGGACTGTCTTAAACTAAAGAAGTTGCGGTAGAAAACTAGGCACTTACTTGCGTAATTCTGTTGCTACTGAACTACAAACCAGGTGGACCTGAGTTCAAATCCAACTGCAGTTTGTTGTGAAATTACATTTATAAATCTGGTAATTTGTGTAGTAGCATCAGCAACATTATCATGAAAGCTGCTAGATTATTATATATAAAAAAAACAACTGGTTCTGGAAAGTCCTTCAGGGAGTGATCTACTCCCCCTCCCAGGGCTGGTATACATGTGATTCCAATCCCAACTACATGGATAATTCCTAATGTCATCTCACTAGAAACTGTCTTGTTCGTGCTGCCCATTTCTCAAGAACAAATTTTTTAAAAGCCTTCTTTTGGCACAGTATTCATTTCTTGGCTATGCCTCTGCAAAGCACCATGAGATGTTTTCTACATTAAAAGTGTTTCTTATATTGCTGTATTATCCCAAAATGATTTAAGAACTATATTGTTCAGGTGTACATATATATCCATAATACTACTACTGCACTACAGCCTGTGTACCAGACACACATAGTATCAGTCCACCACTCAAGCTCCAGTATCTGTGTTAAAAAATGTGAGTATTTTGGAGCTCTGGGAACCACAAGACATAACAGTGTTATATAAATACAAGCTGTTGTTGTATTTTAATGGATGATGAAGAAGCAGAAGAAGAGTAGGAGGAGGAATGCAGGGATGCATGACAATGATGTATCATGGGAGGAGGACAAAACCCTGTTGCTGATGTCCAGAAGCAAAAGTGTACAGATCCTGGTGCTCCTTCCAGGCTCTGAGACAGGAAATCTGCATGAGAAAGCTGCACTTTAACAACAAAACCATGGATGAGCTTTGCCCTTCAGCTGCAGCCCAATTTGAAACCCACCTCCACTCATTCCAACTTCACTTAGGCCCTGAAAAAGTCAGCACAGCCAGCAATTCCTTTGCTACAGGCTGTCAACAGGATGCTTGCCTAACAAAAATATTTGTGCACTGCTGTATTCATCAGGTTACTGATAACTTTGGGTAGCTTTTTAACTTACCTGACCTGCTGGGAATGAAAGGCAGTGGGAGAGCAAAGTTGGGGGCGAGGGGGAATGGTGGGGATGGGGGCTGGAGTGAGGTGGTGGCTGGCAGCAGTAGGGCATGGGGAACCCAGAAGTCGTGGCTTTAGAAAACAAAAGGGTTTGATTCAGATACCTGTACCATTTTGGAGGAGGTTTTAAGTATACGCTCAACAGAGCTTCTTGGATTGGGGTCACATGCTATGATCATCACAATTCCACACGGCAAAAAGATATAGTGATGGATATTCCTGAGATTGAAGGTAGGTCAAAAGTCAGGCCAGCATGTGTGCCCCAAGATTCCTGAGCTTTATGGGCCAGCTTCTCTTCTAAGAAAAACGCAAGCAAAATTAAATGGGGGATTGAGGGAACGCTGCCAACTTCCACCACTGACCAGAGTTTTGCCCAAAATAACACTTGTACCCTCTTGCCTCATGCTAATTCAACAACCTCCCACTGGCACTGCAAATCCCAGCAGCAGCCAGTGGGTAATCTCTGAGAAGAGAGGAGGCTGAGGGGAGATTTAATTGACGTGTATAAAATTATAAGGAGCCTAAATAGAGTTGATAGGAAGGACTTATTTCCAGTAGCAAAGAGATCAGTAACCTGGGGGCATAGATTTAAAATAATTGGCCGAAGGATAAAAGGGGTGTTGAGAATTTTTTTCAACCAGAAGATTGTGGAGAACTGGAGCTCACTGCCTGAAAGTGTGGTAGAGGCAGAAACCCTCATCGCACTTAAAAAATACTTGGACATGCACTTGAAGTGCCATAACCTAGAGGATAATGAACCAAGAGCTGGAGAGTGGGATTAGGCTGGATATCTCTGTTTTTTGGCCAGCACAGACAATTTGGCTAAATGGCCCCCTGCTCTGCCATAAATTTTCTATGGCTCTACCAAATTCCATTGAATTTTTGTCCGATAAACTTAATATTTGGGATAGGAGCTCCTCACAAGTACATTAACCTACGTACACAGGGATCTCTTATGTCTGAGCATGCATGAGTCAAGCTCTCTTGTAGCTTTGAAATGGAGAGAGTATACAATATACTGCAAAGCTGGTGCCTGTACCAGACTAGTGAGCACCAAAAACTGAAGTAAAACTAACTGGACTATAATTTTCCAGTTTATCACTGATACCTTTTTGAAAAAAGGTAGTCATGTTTTCCCTTCCTCAACTCCCCCTTCCCCTCACATCCTCTGGCAAAACTTTTCTTATTTGGGAAATTATTGTCAGCATTTCTAACATTTCTTAGTTTTCTTCAGAATGTACAGTTCATTTAATTAATTTGGCAGTTGTCACGTATACCAGAAGTGTGATGATACAACAATCATAGACTAACTCGGAAGAGTTATGAAAAATGGACTTTGTCTTTAAAAAATGAACCATTATTTTAAAAACCAAACAATGGTCTAAAATGGCCACCGAAGAAAAGGGAATTGGTCTTTTGTGTTTTCAAACAGTCTGACAAGGACAAAGGACAAATTTTCAAAGGCAAAAGATATTAATGGACCCATCTTACATCTATCCTAAAAACATTCCAGAATTGAATGTCTTCTTTTGAAACAAAGGAGGTGTGAAGTAGCCACATCCTGGGCCATTGTACAATCACCATGGGGAAGAGATGAAAATATCTTCGACCAGGAGGTGAGAGGTGACACAGTTTTATCTTTAAAAAAATTTATAGAGAGAGAGAGACCCAGAAGTTGAAGCTACTTGTAACAACCTGAGTTCCAGCCAAGCCAGGAAGCACAGTGCCCTGCTGAAATAATCTGACATTTACAGTTTTTTTTATTCTTTCACGGGATGTGGGTGCCACTGGCAAAGCCAGCATTTGTTGCCCATCCCTAATTTCCCTTGACAACTGAATGCCTTGCTAGACCATTTCAGAGGGCAGTTTAGAGTCAACCACATTGCTGTGGGTCTGGAGTCACATGTAGGCCAGACCAGGTAAGGACAGCAGACTTCCTTCTCTAAAGGGCATGAGTATACAGCAGTGAGAGCTAGAATTAACCCATCATCTTCAACAGAACCTTCAATCAAGAGAGAAATCTACAATCATCACAGGCCTGCTAGAACTTGATTCTCAAGTGAATTCAACAGGTTTATCATAACCTTGGCCCCCAACAAAAACCACTTTCCTCTTTACCTTCTCTATCTGTTTTCTTGTGTGTGTGTGTGTGTGTGAGCGAATATGAATGGATGCAGTTGCAACCATTTCCGGATAAGGCATGTTGATCAATAAACAATTGACTTTCTGTTTTTTAAAACCTACAAGAAAACCTGTCGCTGTCTGTTTATTTGAGAAATAAAACACCAAGGGGCTAAACTCTAATACAAGTACACTTGCTGCAGCCAGATGGGAGTTGAGCAGTGGGAACAACCCATGTCACACTACGTAGCCATAACACTGTTAAATTACTTAGTTTTAAGAACAGCCAAACTCACACAGCCTGAATTATACTAGCACAGTTTAACATAGTCACCAGTTTGTATACAGTCCAAACTAATTTCCTTATCTCCTCACAGCAAAAACTCAGTCTATCAGCACTTCACCCAATCAGCCTGTCACAGTTGAAAATACTTTGATTGATTGAGGCACTGGTAAGTTTTACTTACACTACCTATATGCTATTAATAGATCACACCAGTAAAGCTCAAGATAAATGAATACATTTAAACAAAGATCCCTTTAGAAGATATTCCTAAGGATTACTGTAGGCTCAGAGAAGTTCCCAACAAAAAATTGTGTCTGTGGTGATTCTTTGCTAGAACAATCCAAATCTATTCTCACTGCCCTGCTCTCCTCACATAGCCCAATACCGTTCTCTGCTTCAACTAATTATACACTTTTCCTAAAAAGATGTCTGTGCATCAAACACTACCAGAATCACAGAATTGTTACAACACAGAAGGAGGACATTTATCCCGTCATGTCTGCACGGGCTCTCCGAAAGAGCAATCTACCTAGTGCCACTCCCCCAAATTTTCCTCATATCCCTGCACATTCTTCCTTTACAAATAATAATCTAATTCCCTCTTGAATGCCTCAATTGAACCTACCTCCACCACACTATCAGATTGTGCATTCCAGTTACTAACCACTTGTTGCAAATATCTTAAATCTGTGTCCTCTTGTTCTTGATCCTTCCAACAATGGAAACAGTTTTTCCTTATCTACTCTGTCCAGACCTCTCATGATTTTGAACTCCTCTATCAAATTTCCCCTCAACCTTCGCTTCTCCAAAGAAATCAGTCCCAACTTCTCCAATCTATCCACCTAACTGAAGTTCCTCATCCCTGGAACCATTCTCATGAACCTTTTCTACACTTTCTTCAATGCCCCACACCTTTCCTAAAGTGTGGCATCCAGAACTAGATACAATACTCCAGC
Organism: Heterodontus francisci; assembly: GCF_036365525.1. Taxonomy (NCBI): domain Eukaryota; kingdom Metazoa; phylum Chordata; class Chondrichthyes; order Heterodontiformes; family Heterodontidae; genus Heterodontus; species Heterodontus francisci. Next base: position 70,423,945 of record NC_090371.1, on the reverse strand, counting down.
TGAGGCCAAACCAGTGCTCTATACAAGTTTCACATAACTTCCTTGCTTTTGTACTCTATGCCCCTAGGATGCTGTATGCTCTATTAGCTGCTCTTTCAACCTGTCCTGCCACCTTCAATGATTTATACACATATACACCCAGGATCCTCTGCTCCTAAACCCATTTATAATTGTACCCTTTATTTTGTGTTGTCTCTCTGCGTTCTTCCCAACAAAATGAATCACTTCGCACTTCTTTGCATTAAATTTCATCTGCCACTTGTCTGCCCATTCCACCATTCCACTGTCTATGTCCTTTTGAAGTTCTATACTATCCTTCTCACAGTTCACAATGTTTTCAAGTTTCATATTATCTGCAAATTTTGAAATTTTGCCCTGTACACCAAGGTCTAGGTCATTCATATTTATCAGGAAAAGCAAGGGTCCTAACACTGAGCCTTGGGGAACTCCACTGCAAACCTTCCTCCAGTCCAAAAAACATCCATTAACCACAATGCGTGGAGTATTCACAATAAGGTAGGCGAATTAACCGCGCAAATAAATATAAGAGAGTGATTACTGACAATGCAGCCGGCAGTGACGTCCTCAGACTGCGTCAATCTGCACAAATTGGCTCCTACTCTTTGCACATGCATTGCATTCTGCATTGCCAGGATTGGTTGGCACATGCGCATATGATGTCATCGCGTAACGCGGGCAGAGAGCAGGGGTGAGGGAGGCAGGGAGAGTGGGGGTGGGGGAAGCGGGGAGAGCACCGCCGAAGACCTTGGTCGTGGCAGGTACGCTCTCCTCCTCCCCCCACTCCGGCTCGCTGTCAACCCCCTGCTTGCTCTCCCTCCGCCCACTCGCTCTCCCCCCCACCGCTCTCTCTCCCCTGCTCGCTCCCCCCCTGCCCGCTTGTTCGTTCGCCCACCCCGGCCCGCTCTCTCCCTCCCCGGCCTGCTCGCTCTCTCCCTCCCCAGCCCGCTTGCTCTCTCCCTCCGGCCATTGCGTCCTGCCATGTGTTTAGGATGCCTTCGTGTGATTATTTGAGCAGCACCATCTTTAGTCCTGGCAGCTGATGACGTTGCAAACCGTGTCGTTTTACTGGCACAGGCTGCATTGGCATTGTTAGTAAAAGAGGAAATCAATACAATAGTGAGGAAGGATATTAGCTCAGAGAAACCTGATGTGGAATCTGTATGGGTGGAGCTAAGAAACACCAAGGGGCAGAAAACATTGGTGAGGGCTGTATATAGACCCCCAAACAGCAATAGTGATGTAGAGAATGGCATTAAACAGGAAATTAGAGATGCATGCAATAAGGGTACAACTGTAGTTATGGGTGTTTTAATCTACATATAGATTGGGCAAACCAAATTAGCAATAACACTGTAGAGGAGGAATTCCTGGAGTGCATACATGATGGTTTTTTGGACCAATACGTTGAGGAACCATCTAGAGAACACGCCAGTGTGAGGTGCCAGTTGGCTATGATAGATTGGGGAACGTTACTTAAAGGGTTGACAGTGGATAGGCAATGGCTAGCATTTAAAGAGTGCATGGATGAATTACAACAATTATTCATTCCTGTCTGGTGCAAAAATAAAACAGGAAGGGTCGCTCAACCGTGGCTTAAAAAAGAAATTAAGGATTGTATTAGATCCAAGGAGGAGAAATATAAAATGGCCAGAACAAGCAGCAAACATGAGGATTGGGAGCAGTTTAGAATTCAGCAAAGGAGGAAAAGGGATTGATTAAGAAGAGGAAAATAGAACTTGAGAGTAAGCTTGCAGAGAACATAAAAACTGACTGTAAAAGCTTCTATAGATAGGTGAAGAGAAAAAGATTAGTGAAGACAAATGTGGGTCCCTTACAGTTAGAAACGGGGGAATTTATAATGGGGAACAAAAAAATGGCAGACCAATTAAATACATGCTTTGGTTCTGTCTTGACAAAGAACACAAATTACCTCCCAGAAATGTTGGGGAACGTGGGTCTGGTGAGAAGGAGGAACTGTATGAAATCAGTATTAGTAGGGAAATGGTGTTGGGGAAATTGTTGGGATTGAAGGCCAATAAATCCCCAGGCCTGATAATGTACATCCCAGAGTACTTAAGGAAGTGGCCCTAGAAATAGTAGGTGCATTGCTGGTAATTTTTCAAAATTCTATAGACTCTGGAACAGTTCCAACAGATTGGAGGGTAGCTAATGTAACATCACTATTTAAAAAAGGAGGTAGAGAGAAAACAGGGAATTATAGACCAGTTCGCCTGACATCAGTAGTGGGGAAAATGCTAGAGTCCATTATAAAAGATGTAGTAGCAGAGCACTTGGAAAACAATGTCAGGATCGGACAAAGTCAACATGGATTACGAAAGGGAAATTATGCTTGACATATCTACTGGAATTCTTTGAGGATGTAACAAGTAGAATAGATAAGGGAGAACCAGTGGATGTGGTGTATTTGGACTTTGAGAAGGCTTTCGATAATGTCCTGCATAAGAGATTAACATGCAAAATTAAAGCACATGGGGTTGGGGGTAAGATACTGACATGGATAAAGAACTGGTTGGCAGACAGGAAACAAAGACTAGGAACAAAACGGGTCTTTTTCTGAGTGGCAGGCAGTGACAAGTGGGGTACCGCAGGGATCAGTGCTAGGACCCCAGCTATTCACAATATATATGAATGATATAGATGAGGAAATTAAATGTAATATATCCAAGTTTGCAGATGACACAAAGCTGGGTGAGAGTGTAAGCTGTGAGGAGGATGCAGAGAGGTTCCAGTGTGATTTGGACAGGTTCAGTGAGTGGGCAAAGACACGGCAGATGCAGTACAATGTGGATAAATGGGAGGTTTTGCACTTTGATGGCAAAAGCAGAAAGGCAGATTATTATCTGAACAGTGATGGATTGGGAAAGGGGGAGGTGCAGCGAGACCTGGGTGTCCTTGTGCACCATTCGCTGAAAGTAAGCATGCAGGTGCAGCAGGCAGTTAAGAAGGCAAATGGTATGTTGGCCTTCATAGCGAGAGGATTCGAGTACAGGAGCAAGGATGTCTTGCTGCAATTATACAAGGCCTTGGTGAGACCACATCTGGAGTATTGTGTGCAGTTTTGGTGTCCTTATCTGAGGAAGGATGTTCTTGCTATGGAGGGAGTGCAGCGAAGGTTCACCAGACTGATTCCTGGGAAGGCGGGACTGACGTATGAAGAGAGATTGGGTTGATTAGGCTTGTATTTGCCAGAGTGCAGAAGAATAAGAGGGGATCTCATAGAAACCTACAAAATTCTAACAGGACTGCACAGACTAAATGCAGGAAGGATGTTCCCCATGGCGAGGGAGTCCAGGATTAGGGATCACAGTCTAAGGATAAGGGGCAAGTCATTTAGGACTGTGATGAGGAGAGATTTCTTCACCCAGAGAGTGGTGAACCTGTGGAATTCTCTACCATGGAAAGCAGTTGAGGCCAAATCATTAAATACATTAAAGAAAGAGTTAGATATAGTTCTTAGGGCTAACGGGATCAAGAGATACAGGAAGAAAGCCGGAACAGTTTATTGAGTTTGGATGATCAGCCGTGATCGGACTGAATGGTGGAGCAGGCTCGAAGGGCCGAATAGCCTACTCCTGCTCCTATTTTTCTCTGTTTTCTATGATCCCCTGGTTCCTGTCACTCAGCCAATTTTGTATTCATGTTGCTACTGTCTCTTTTATTCCATGAGCTATACTTTTGCTCCCAAGTCTGCTGTGTGGCACTTTATCAAATGCTTTTTGGAAGTCTATGTACACCACATCAACAGCAATACCCTGGTCAACCTTTTCTGCTCCCTCATCAAAAAACTCCAGCAAATTAGTTAAACACAATCTGCCCTTCATAAATCTGTGCTGGCTTTTCCTAATTAACCCACATTTGCCTAAGTGACTATTAATTTTGCCCTGAATGATCATTTCTAAAAGCTTCCCCATCACTGAGGTTAAACTGACTGGCCTGTAGTTGCTGGGCTTATCTTTACACCCTTTTTTGAACAAGGGTGCAACCTTTGCAATTCTCCAGTCCTTTGACACCACCCATGAATCTAAGGAAGACTAGAAAATTATGGCCAGTGGCTCTGCAATTTCCACTCTCACTTCCTTCAGCATCCATGGATGCATCTCATCTGGTATTGGTGCCTTATCAACTTTAACTACAGCTAGCCTGTCCAATTCCTCCTCAAAAATTTTATACCCTTCAAGTGTCGAATTACTTCCTCTTTCACCATTACCTGTGCTGCATCTTCTTCCTTGGTAAAGACCAATGAAAAGTATTAATTTAACACCTCAGCCATGGCCCCTGCCTCCATGTGTAAATCTCCTTTGTGGTCTCTAATCGTCACCACTCCTCCTTTATTATTCATATGCCTATAGAAGACTTTTGGATTCCCTTTTATATTAGCTGCCAGTCTCTTTTCATACTCTCTCTTTGCTTCTCTTATTTGTTTTTTCACTTCCCCTCTGAACTTTCTATATGCAGCCTGGTTCTTGGTTGTATTATCCACCTGACATCTGACATAAGCACACTTTTTCATCTGCATCTTAATCTCTATCTCTTTTGTCATCCAGGGAGCTCTGGATTTGTTTGCCCTACCTTTCCCCTTCATGGTAATATACCTTGATTTTGCTCAAGTTATCTCTTCTTGAAAGACAGCCCATTGTTCAGTTACCGTTTTTCCTGCCACCCTTTGATTTCAATTTATCTGGGCCAGATCCAATCTTACCACATTGAAGTTGGCTTTCCCCCAGTTAATTATTTCTACTTTGGATTGTTCCTTGTCTGTTTCCATAGCTGGCCTAAATCTTATGATACAATAATCATTGTCCCCTAATTATTCCCTTACAGATACTTGGCCCACCTCTTTCCCATGAATCAGATCTAGCAGAGCCTCCTTTCTCATTGGACTGGAAACATAATGCTGTAGAAAATTCTCTGGAACACATTCTAGGAACTCTTGCTGCTCCTTGCCCTTTACACTACCACTGTCCCAGTCTATATTTGGATAATTAAAGTCCCCCATTATAACCACTCTATAATTCCTGCACCTCTCTTTACTTTCCTTGCAAATTTGTTCCTATATGGCTTTCCTGCTAGTTGGTGGCCTATAGGCCAGAGCGAGCAATGTAATTGCACCTTTTTTTGATTCATTCACGGGATATGAGCATCACTGGCCAGGCCAGCATTTATTGCCCATCCCTAATTGCCCTTGAGAAGGTGATGGTGAGCTGCCTTCTTGAACCGCTGCAGTCCATTTGTTCCTCAGCTTGTGCCAAATAGATTCTGTCCTTGGCCCCTCTGGGACATCCTCTCTCTCCAGCATTGCAATGTTCTTAATCAAAACTGCACCCCTCCCCTTTCCTTCCTTTCCTATCTTTCTTCAACACCTTGTAGCCGGGAGTATTTAGCATCCAGTCCTGCCCTTCTTTGAGCCAGGTCTCCGTTATTACCACAACATCATACTTCCATATGGACATCTGCGTCTGCAGATCACCAGCCTATTTTCCACATTCCGCACAGTCACATACATGTACAGGAACCACATCTAATAAGAACATGAACAAAGAACAAAGAACAGTACAGCACAGGAACAGGCCATTCGGCCCTCCAAGCCTGTGCCGATCTTGATGCCTGCCTAAACTAAAACCTTCTGCACTTCCGGGGTCCGTATCCCTCTATTCCCATCCTATTCATGTATTTGTCAAGATGCCTCTTAAACGTCTCTATGGTACCTGCTTCCACCACCTCCCCCAGCAACAAGTTCCAGGCACTCACCACCCTCTGTGCAAAGAACTTGCCTCGCACATCCCCTCTAAACTTTGCCCCTCTCACCTGAAACCTATGTCCCCTAGTAACTGACTCTTCCACCCTGGGAAAAAGCTTCTGACTATCCACTCTGTCCATGCCGCTTATAACTTTGTAAACCTCTATCATGTCGCCCCTCCACCTCCGTCATTTCCTACTCTAGTGCCATCTGTCTCTCCCAATTCTCTGCACACCTTGGTGTTCCTCTCTTGTATTGTCTCCTGGTTCCCACGCCACTGCAAAGTTAGCTTAAAACCTCCCTAATAACACTAGCAAATCGTCCCGCAAAGAAATTTGTCCCGGCCTGTACGGGTCCCATCTTCTTCAGAACTGGTCCCAGTGTCCCAGGAATCTAAAGTCCTCCCTCCTGCACCATTACGTATTCATCTGCACTATCCTCCTATTTCTATACTCACTTGTGCGTGGTAACAGTAGTAATCTGGACATTACTACTTTTGAGGTCCTGCTTGCTAATTTCCTACCTAGCTCCCTAAACTCTGACTACAGGACCACATCCCTTTCCTACTTATGTCATTGGTACCAATGTGGTCCATGACTGCTGGCTGTTCACGTTCCCCCCTCAGGGTGCTCTGTAGCCATTCAGTGACATCCTTCACCCTGGCACCAGGGAGGTAACACAACGTCCTGGACTCATGTCTGCGGCCACAGAAACTCCTCTATATTCCCCTAACTATCACATTTCCTATCGCTATTGCTCTTCCAGTATTCTTTGTACTCCCCTGTGCAGCTGAGCCAGCCATGGTGCCATGGACTTAGCTCTGGCTGAACTCCCCTTATAAACCATCACTTTCCTCATTATTCAGAACTGAATATTGGTTGGAGAGTGAGACACACTCAGGGGACTCCTGCACTACCTGCCTGTTTCTTCTTGATCACCCTTTTCCTCTCTCTCTGCATACTCTTAAGTTGCAGGGTAACCACATTTATAAACATGCTATCCATGAAGCCATCAACCTCATGAATATGCCACAGTGATGCTAACTGTTGCTCAGGTTCCTAAACCCGGACTTTGAGCCGTTGCAACTAATGATACTTCCTGAACAAATGATTATCCAGGACACTGAAAGTGTCCTGGAGTTCCCACATTGCACAGGGTGTGCACTGAAGACCAGGGCTGCAAGGTGTAAGGTCTTAGGCAATGAGAGCACAGATGTCTGTGACCATCTGCCAGGAGAGTCGCAGTTTCCTATGGCACTGGTTCTCGATCGTCTCCAGCTTCGCTTGTAGATCTTATGCTGATTGTATGGCCTCTGTATCCTTCCTGCCCCTCGTTCTTCTCCTCTGCCCTCCTATTTCCTGGGGCCCTGGCCTTCTTGTGGTGGGTGTTGCTTCTCATTCCACTGGGTCCACAATCTAGGAGTCGTGCTCCCATTGCCAGCTGCTGCCTTCCTTGAGCTCAGGTGGCTGCCCAATTGTCTTGGCTGCCTTGCCTCCTGCTCTTATGCCCCCATGATGCCAGGAGGGTGATGACCTCCCTGCACTGCCTGCGCACTTACTGCCCACTCTAGCCACAGCATCCACTGACCTGATGGCACCTGTTTGTCAATGGCCGAGTCCCCCTCTGTACTGTTCACCCTTTTATAGATCCCAGCTAATTCCCTGGGGCGGTCTTGACTGGCTCTCCACTGTGTACCCTCCTCCCTTCACCTGGTCAGCCCCAGACAGCGTGTATAGCCCGTGCATCCCTCAAAAGTCATAACACCCCCTATTAATGAGCTCTTAATGATGTTTATGTTTATGTTTAGTTTATGTTTAGAGATACAGCACTGAAACAGGCCCTTCGGCCCACCGAGTCTGTGCCGACCATCAACCACCCATTTATACTAATCCTACACTAATCCCATATTCCTACCACATCCCCACCTGTCCCTATATTTCCCTACCACCTACCTATACTAGGGGCAATTTATAATGGCCAATTTACCTACCAACCTGCAAGTCTTTTGGCTTGTGGGAGGAAACCGGAGCACCCGGAGGAAACCCACGCAGACACAGGGAGAACTTGCAAACTCCACACAGGCAGTACCCAGAATTGAACCCGGGTTGCTGGAGCTGTGAGGCTGCGGTGCTAACCACTGCCACCACTGTGATCTTCTTAACCAGCTTAATCGGCCTTAATCAGGGATCACATGCGATTGTAGGGCTGCCCTGCCCTCACCCTGGTGAACATGGCCATTGCTGGGAATGGCATCAGGAAACCAGCATGCTGGCCAGTGCTGGTATTTTGGACCCTCGGCTGCCTCTGTTTCCACCCCTGGCAGGACCTGGAAATCCTATCCAAAGTTCATGGAGCTGTATATATAGATTTCTAGCATCCATTTCCACTGAAGGTGTGGAATGTGTTACTGACACACAGCAGCAGGTTTCAGGATGGCTCAGGGACCAAGTGAGAGGGTGGCCAGGCATTTGAGTACAGGATTGGAGGTCCTGGTGGAGGAGGTCCAGAGTAGGAGGGATGTCCTCCACCAGCAGGGGGGAAGGAGTCCACCTTGCCCTCCTGTTCCTCCTGTCCCTCTCTCCTACAGCAGCTGGTACTGCTCTGCTTGGCCTCATGTTCTCCTCCCATTCCTCCTGCAGACCAAGGAAGGCCCCTAGCAAGATTCCAATGACCAAGTACTTTCTTTCTCCTGGTGACTCCTATAAGGTATCCAATAAGGTAGAATTGCACAGCATTTAATCTTTTTAGGTGAAGTCCTCAGAGAATTTCTGGAATAAATGTTGATAGATTATTGGTGAATTCTTGACATAATATCCCAGAAAGACTCCTGGTGTGTTTCAAAAGTCCTCTTCAAACTTCTAGCAGCTAGTGAACAGTAAAAGGTGATATACCTTTAAGTAGAATTCAAAGTCCTCTTCAATGGCTTGTTTACTTCCAATCATCTGATTGCTGTTTGGAGAGGGTGTTAGGTCAGATGCTACCTCCTAAAATGCCATGCAGACTCCTTAATGAGTGCTAGCTCGCCATTTAAGTAGCAATCAGCCCCTTAAAGATCCTCTTGGCAGCTGTTCCTAGCACAAGCTTCAACTCCTTTACCAAGATCATGTATTGCATTAAACACAGGCTAAACTAGCGTTTCAGCTTTCGACCCCATCATTGCCACATCAGAGTCTCTTTGGTACCTGAAGAATGTGGTAAAAATTGCCTCAATCCCTCTTTTTGGACTAATGTCATAATGATACCTTGCCATCAAGTAATTAGTGGGTCCATCTGATGTGAAAAGTTTCATCAGCCCAAACACTCCAAATACACAACCAAAATTGGAGAGACAGAGGCATAGTGGTAATGCCACTGAACTAGTAATCTAGAGGTCTAGGCTAATGCTCTGGGGACATAGGTTCAAATCCCACCATGGCAGCAGGTAGAATTTAAATTCAGTTAAGTAAAAAAAATCTGGAGTTGAGATGAATTGAACAGTAATGGTGCCATGAATCAATCATCGATTGTTGTAAAAGCCCATCTGTTTCACTAATGTCTATTAGGGAAGGAAATCTGTTGTTCTTACCTAGTTTGGCCTACCTGTGACTCCAGACCCACAGCAATCTAGTTGACTCTTAACTGCCCTGTGAAATGGCCTAGCAAACCACTCAGTTGTCAAGGGCAATTTGGGATGGGCAACAAATGCTAGTCTTGTCAGCGGCGCCCACATCCCATGAAAGAATACAAAAAAAAGTTCTGATACAGAGTGGCACCTGAAATGCTAATCTTTCTCTTCCAGATGCTGTCTTTCTAATATTTTCTGTTTTTATGCCAATATTTAGTATATTTCTGAGTGTCCTCACTTCTCTCATCGTCAATTACTCACTTTTCTCAAAAGATACTTTCAAGCAATTCATTTTTCAAAGTTATTGTATAAAATTGATCTCACTTCTGTTATTCTCTTTCTATCTATAATTCTGGTTCTCTGAACACATTCCCCATTTTTTTCTTCTGTCTTTCTGTAGTATTAATCCTCTACACATTTCCTCATTCTCAGTTCCATGTTCATGTCTCTCTATATATTAGCTTTCTTGTATTTGTAACTGTCCCAATCTGCTTTCAAATTCCTTTCCATAATCATCATTGCCACTTACCTACTGTGACAAGTCACATGACTTCATTGACATTACACTTTCACCATGAAACATGCATTTTTTTAAAATTTAAGACACCTTGGTCAAGGGTCAAGGCCCACAGTGCAAAGTCGGAAAATAGAAGCAAAGATAAAGACTAAGAGCAGTAAGGAATTCCACTGTGTTTTAAAGTTCAGGAATGAACAAATTAGAGTTGGAAACATTTCAACTAATTTCAACACAATAAGAGAGAAAGCAGAGCACGTAGAATAGCAAGGAAAGTTGCACATATAATATTTCAAGTATGCAACAGATACTTAATGATTCAATTTGAAACTGATACATTGAATAGTGTCTAACATGCTCTTGTTTTCTAATTACAGTCATATGATGGGACAATGAACTTCATTACACTAAGTAAGTCACAAGAGCCTTGAAATTACATCATGGGATATTAGCGTATGAATGCTTAATGTGATCATGTGAAATTCCTTCCTCCACTATTTCATACTTTAATAGGTTAATTCTAACAGGATGTTAGAATACTTGGTTTGGTGCCTATGATTTCTCATAACGTGTTTTTAGCAATCCCAAACAAGCATGTGGGTCAAAAATATTATATAAACGGGTTAAGCATTTGTACATTAATATTCAACAGTGTAATTTTAGTGTTTGGTATAGCACACATGTATTAGGTATTGTGAGGGACTTTATAGGCAAATAATTAAATTTTAGTTTGGAAAATGATGTTCAGTAACATTTAAAAGATACAACTATACTAGTATTTCACTTTTTTAGCTTCAGTTTATCCAAATAAAATCATAAATGTGTATGCATAATGCTACTTCTCCAAATTCATGTCCCAACATAATAATACTGGAGCTCGCAATGCAATTTATTTAATTTAACTGAGTAACAGTCACATTAATTTACATACCAGTCACTCATTCGCATGCATATTCTGCTTTTCCTCAATGCTAAATAGTAATATTAGAAATGTATGAAGTTTATGTAAAGCAGAAAAGTATAAACTGTAAAAGGCAATTTAATGAATTGTCCTTGAAATATAGCTGTCACATTTGCAAGAGACTGTTTTATTTACCTATAAATTTGATATCAAAGTAGATATTGATTATAATATCAATTGCCATATATAGTGTATTAGATTTCAAAATATTACACAATAATCAATGGGGAAAGATTTCCTTTGTTTATTATAAATAGGACATCTTTCCCCACATAATTTTCACATCTACTCATCAATACTTAAGCCAATACATTTTTTTCCTTGTTTCTTCCACCACCAGCCCCACACCTGCCAATTTTCTTCCCTGTACCCCTAAAGGTACTCAGTCATATTGAGGAAAATTTCCACTCTCTGGCTACTCACAAAAGGTTCATTCTTCAAATATAAGCCTGGGTAATGATTGCCAGCAAGCTGCTCAGTTAAAGATGTAGGATGTAACCTCCTACCTTTGATAGCTTACTCTAAAGTTCAGACACGAGAATTATGAGAAATACTGAGCAAATTCAAATATCTGAATTAAATATTAAGCTTTATCAGATCATGCATATAATGCAATATTCTATTGTACTATGGACTACTTAGCACCTACAATAAATGTTCTAAGCATATTCAAAGAAAATCCCTGGAGCTTACACCAATAGTCTCACTGATATATATATATATATATATATATATACACACACACACATAGAATTATACGTTTCAAAATACGAGCCCTTGTTGGTGTATCTGGCAATACAATGCCCTTCTTAGTCTACTCAGCAATAACGATGCTCTAGCAATACAAGGTTCAAATATGTTCCAAGTAAATGGTCATACAATCACCCTGGAGGGTGAGATCCTATTAGAGTCATAGGCCGGAATTTTACAGTGGGCAGATGTGAGCCGGACTCCCACATAAATGTCGGTGCCGAACCTGCTTCCGCCCAGCCTGGGGATCCATCCCGTATTTTACGGACCCCAGGCTTTAATTGGCCCGAGGCGGGACTTCCACCCATTTGAGGGAGGAGGTCCCGCCTCAGTGAGCTGCCAGCCAATCAGCGGGCTGGCAACACTTAGTCTCAGCAGCACCACCAGGAGTGGTGGCCACTGCTGGGACTGCAGCCCAGCCGGTCGAGGAGGATACCAAGGAACCGGTACTGAAGGTAAGTTTGAGTTGTCTCACCAGGGGAATCGGTCATGCCCTGGTGAGTCTAGGGTGGTTGTTTGGGGGGAGGGGGGCGTCTTGGATCCTGGGGTTGGGTTGGGAGGCGAGGGCGACCTTCAATCGGGCACCCTGTTCTCAATTGCTAGGAACCCCCCCCAGGATGCGGAAAGGCCGGCAACTATAGCTGGGTGGCCTTTCACATCCCCGGCACACCCGCTTGTCGCAGATAAAATACCCGTGGAGGCACGCGAGGGTCCTTAAGTGGCTGTTAAGTGGCCACTTAAGGGTCGTGATTGGCCTCGGGCGGGCGGTCCGCTTCTCACCTCCTGCCCTCCCCACCAGACCTCCGTAAACTTGGTCGGAGGCGGAATCGGGGCGGTTAGGCCTCCCTAAGCCTGGCGCTCAATTTTACTCTGCCCCCACGCCACCATCCGACCCGCTGGGGCGGCGTAAAATTCCGGCCATAGAGTCATAAAGTTATACAGCACAGAAACAGGCCCTTTGGCCCATCATGTCTGTGCCGGCCATACAACACCCCACTATTCTAATTCCATATTCCTGCACTTGGCCCGTAGCCTTGTATGCTATGGTGTTTCAAGTGCTCATCTAAATACTTCTTAAATGTTGTGAGGGTTCCTGCCTCCACCACCTCTTCAGGCACTGCGTTCCAGACTCCAACCACCCTCTGGGTGAAAAAATATTTCCTCACAGCTCCAGCGACCCGGGTTCAATTCTGGGTACTGCCTGTGTTGAGTTTGCAAGTTCTCCCTGTGTCTGCGTGGGTTTCCTCTGGGTGCTCCGGTTTCCTCCCACATGCCAAAGACTTGCAGGTTGATAGGTGGATTGGCCATTATAAATTGCCCCTAGTATAGGTAGGTGGTAGGGAAATATAGGGATAGGTGGGGATGTGGTAGGAATATGGAATTAGTGTAGGATTAGTATAAATAGGTGGTTGATGGTCGGCACAGACTCGGTGGGCCGAAGGGCCTGTTTCAGTGCTGTATCTCTAAACTAAAGCGGCACAGTGGCGCAGTGGTTAGCACCGCAGCCTCACAGCTCCAGGGACCCGGGTTCGATTCCGGGTACTGCCTGTGTGGAGTTTGCAAGTTCTCCCTGTGTCTGCGTGGGTTTTCTCCGGGTGCTCCGGTTTCCTCCCACAAGCCAAAAGACTTGCAGATTGATAGGTAAATTGGCCATTATAAATTGTCACTAGTATAGGTAGGTGGTAGGGAAATATAGGGACAGGTGGGGATGTTTGGTGGGAATATGGGATTAGTGCAGGATTAGTATAAATGGGTGGTTGATGTTCGGCACAGACTCGGTGGGCCGAAGGGCCTGTTTCAGTGCTGTATCTCTAATCTAATCTAATCTAATCTAAAGCCTCCTGCCCCTTACCCTAAATCTATGCCCCGGTTCTTGACCCCTCTGCTAAGGGGAAAAGTTTCTTCCTATCTAACCCCCCTCAGCCTTCTCTGCTCCATGGAAAATAGCCTTAGCCTTTTCAGTCTCTCTTCATAGCTGAAATGGTCCAGCCCAGGCAACATCCTGGTGAATCTCCTCTGCACCCTCTCCAGTGCAATCACATCCTTCCTATAGTGTGGGGACCAGAACTGTATACAGTATTCCAGCTGCGGCCTAACTAGCATTTTATATCGCTCCATCATAACCTCCCTGCTCTTATATTCTGTGCCTCAGCTAATAAAGGCAAGTATCCCGTATGCCTTCCTAGCCACCTTATCTACCTGTGCTGCTGCCTTCAGTGACCTATTGACAAGTACAACAAGTTACCTCTGACTTTCTGTACTTCCTAGGGTCCTATCATCCATTGTATATTCCCTTGTCTTGTTAGTCTTCCCAAAATGCATTACCTCACATTTTTCAGGATTAAATTCCATTTGCCACTGCTCCGCCCATCTTACCAGCCCATCTATATCTCTCCATAATCTAAGGATTTCCTCCTCACTATTTACAACACCACCAATTTTCGTGTCATCTGCGAACTCACTGATCATACCTCCTGTATTCATGTCTAAATCATTATAGCTTATACACACTACTGAGTCAGCGGCGCTTGAGATGGCTTGGCCATGTGAGCCGCATGGAAGATGGCAGGATCCCCAAAGACACATTGTACAGCGAGCTCGCCACTGGTATCAGACCCATTGGCCGTCCATGTCTCCGCTTTAAAGACGTCTGCAAACATGACATGAAATCCTGTGACATTGATCACAAGTCGTGGGAGTCAGTTGCCAGCGTTCGCCAGAGCTGGCGGACAGCCATAAAGGCGGGGCTAAAGTGTGGCGAGTCGAAGAGACTTAGCAGTTGGCAGGAAAAAAGACAGAGGCGCAAGGGAAGAGCCAACTGTGTAACAGCCCCGACAATCAAACTTTTCTGCAGCACCTGTGGAAGAGCCTGTCACTCTGGAATTGGCCTATATAGCCACTCCAGGCGCTGCTCCACACACCACTGACCACCTCCAGGCGCTTACCCATTGTCTCTCGAGATAAGGAGGCCAAAGAAGTAAATCATTAAAGTATACTAGAAACACCAAGGGTCCCAGCACCGATCCCTGTGATACATCACTGGTCACAGGCTTCCAACCACAAAAACAGCCCTCGACCATCACTTTCTGCCTCCTTCCACTAAGCCAATTTTGGATCCAATTTGCCAAATTGCCCTGGATCCAATGGGCTCTTCCTTCTTAACCAATCTCCCATGCGGGATATTATCAAAAGCCTTACTGAAATCCATGTATACTACATCTACTGCTTTACCCTCATTGACACATCTAGTTATCGCCTCAAAAAATTCAATCAAGTTAGTTAGACACGATCACCCTTGACAAAGCCATGCTGACTATTCCTGATTAATCCCTGCCTCTCCAAGTGGAGATTAATCCTGTCCCTCAGAATATTTTCCAGTATTTTCCCAACCACTGATGTTAGACTCACCAGGCTGTAATTACCTGGTTTATCCCTACTACCCTTCTGGAATAATGGTACCACATTCGTTGTCTTCCATCCTCTGGTACCTCTCCTGTGGCCAGAGAGGATTTGAAAATTTGTGTCAAAGCCCCTGCTGTCTGCTCCCTTGCCTCACTTAACAGCCTGGGATGCATCTCATCTGGGCCTGAGGATTTATCCACTTTTTAGCCCGCTAAAACAGCTAATATTTCCTCCCTTTCAATGCTAATATGTTCAAGTATATCATGATCCCCCTCCCTGATCTCTACACCTACATTGTCCTTCTCCATAGTGAATACCGATGAAAAGTAATCATTTTAAACCTCACCTATGTCCTCCGGCTCCACACAAAGATTGCCACGTTGGTCCCTACTCTTTCCCTGGTTATCCTCTTGCCCTTAATATACTTATAAAATGCCTTGGGATTTTCCTTTATCTTGCCCGCCAATGTTTTTTCATGTCCCCTCTTCGCTCTCCTAATTACTTTTTTAAGTGCCACCCTACATTTTCTATACTCCTCTAGTGCCTCCGCTATTTTCAGTGCTTGGGATCTGATGTAAGCCTCCTCTTTTTTCCTGATCCAATCCTCTATATCCCTTGACATCCAGGGTTCCCTGGACCTGTTGGTCCTACCCTTCACCTTAACGGGTACATGTTGGCTCTGAACTCTCACAAATTCCTCTTTGAATGACTCCCACTGATGTGATGTAGACTTTCCTACAAGTAGCTGCCCGCAGTCCACATTGGCCAGATTCTGTTTGATCATATTAAAATCGGCCTTCCCCCAATTTAGTACCTTTATTTCTGGTCCATCTTTGACCTTTTCCATAACTACCTTAAATCTTACAGAGTTATGGTCACTATCCCTGAAATGCTCCCCCACTGACACTTCTGCCACTTGACCGGCTTCATTCCCTAGGATTAGGTTCAGTACTGCCCCTTCTCTTATTAGACTTTCTACATACTGGCTCAAAAGCTCTCCTGTATGCATTTTAAGAATTTCGCCCCTTTTAAGTCTTTTGCGCTAAGACTATCCCAGTTGATATTGGGGATGTTGAAATCCCCTACTATTCTTACCCTATTATTTTTACACCTCTCAGAGATTTGCCTCCATATCTGCTCCTCTATCTCTTTCTGGCTGTTTGGAAGCCTGTAGTAGACACCCAGCCAAGTGATTGCCCCCTTTTTGTTTTTAAGTTCTACCCAAATGGCCTCATTTGAGGAACCTTCTAAGATATCATTCCTCCTTACTGCAGTAATCAACAGTGCAATGCCACCTCCTATTTTATCCCCTCCCCTGTCGCACCTGAAGATTCTATACCCTGGAATATTGAGCTGCCAGTCCTGTCCTTCCCTCAACCATGTCTCTGTGATAGCAATAATATCATAATCCCATGCGCTAATCAATGCCCTCAATTCATCTGCCTTACTAGTAAGACTCCTTGCATTGAAATAGATGCAATCCAACTTTGCATTTTTCCCTTGAGCCTTACCAGGTCTATATTTGCTCTGCCTTCCAGGCAGATTCACTTTCTGTTCTATATTACCCCCTACTGTACTTCCACTCTGTATCCCATCCCCCTGCCAAATTCGTTTAACACCCCACCCCCCCCAACAGAGCTAGCAAACCTCCCAGCAAGGATGCTTGTCCCATTCTGGTTCAGGTGCAACCCATCCAACTTGTACAGGTCCCACCTTTGCCAGAAACAGACCCAATGATCCAGGAAACTAAAGCCCTCCCTCCTGCACCATCTCCTCACCCACGCATTCCTCTGCTCTATCTTCCTATTTCGAAACTCACTGGCACGTGGCATGGGAGTAATCCAGAGATTACAACCTTAGAGGTCCTACTTTTTAATCTGCTCCCTAGCTCCCTAAATTCTTGTTGCAGGACCTCATCCCTTTTTCTACCTATGTCGTTGGTACCAATGTGTACCACAACCTCTGGCTGCTCACCCTCCCTCTTCAGAACATCCTACAGCCGCTCCGTGACCTCCTTGACCCTAGCACCAGGGAAGTAACATATCATCCTGGAGTCACGTTTGTGGCCATAGAAACGCCTATCTGTACCCCTTATGACAGAATTCCCTATCACTATAGCTCTTCCACTCCTTTTTCCCCCCTGCTGTGCAGCAGGACCATTCTAGGTGTCACAGACCTGGCTGTTGCTGCTTTCCCCTGGGAGGCCATCCCCCCCAACAGTATCCAAATCTGTTTTAGAGGGGTATGGCCACAGGGTACTCCTGTATTACCTGTCTGCGCCTACTACTCCGCCTGGTGGTCACCCGTCCCTTTTCTGCTTGTGCTGTCATTACCTGTAGTGTGACCACCTCACTAAATGTGCTATCCACGACGTCCTCAGCATCGCGGATGCTCCACAGTGAATCTACCCGCAGCTCTAGCTTTGTAATGTGGGTAGCCAGTAGCTGCAGATGGATACGCATCCTGCACACATGGTCGTCAGGGACACTGGAAGCATCCCTGATTTCCCACATAACACAGGAGGAGCATACCACGAGTGCAAGCTCTCCTGCCATGATTTACCTTTAAATTAATTTAGTTACTGCCTTTCAAAAAATACTAATTATACTAGGGGTCTTGTTCTACTCCAAACACTACCCAGTACAATCTAAAGTCCTTAATAAATTACACTAATTTAAGCAGTACCACTCACCTTATCACTTGAGGTTATTTTAAAGAAAAAACTTTCCACTTTTTTGAGCAATTTAAATGCATTAACAGCTGTTAGTTACCCAACCAATTACCTTGCAGAATTCCCGTGATATCACTAAGTTTTTTTTCCCTCTTTTTGAGTCTCAGCACGCGCTGAGAGACACAGGGAGTCTGCCGCCGCTCCGGGTCAGGTTCCATGCAGGTCCGCCAGCCGCCGCTCCGCTCTGCTCCCAGGTAAGTGAAAGAGGGCCTCGAGGCCCGCTCTTTATTTCCTGCCGCCGCTCCAGATCAGGTTCCACGCAGGTCCGCCATCCGCCACTCCGCTCCCAGGTATTGATTGTAGATATCCTTTAGATGATGGGTCAGGCTTCCTTGAAATATCTAGTTCTGAGCATAGAACAGGTCTTCTTCTCTAGATGAGTCGAGCTCTTCTTACACTGCCATTCTTCTTTTGATGATTGGTTCCCTTGGCTGCAGCTCTCCTTTTATGATCGTTTGGATTCCTTTCAATGGTGGATAGGATGTTACGTTGTCAAGGTCTCATTGATCGATCGATGATAACCTTAGATCATGATAACCAAGAATATATTGTGTCTTGTTTAAAACTTAAGGTTAGAGCCCACGTGACACTGTTCACCTTACTTAAACTTCCTTTCAGTAAATTCCATAATGTGATGACTACAGTAACAGTTTATTGGCTGGATAGCTCATGCAAATCTCAACCATCTAGCTGGCAAACTTTCTGATAAGGATTCCTTATTGAACAGGCCCATTGAGTTCTGTGTAATCTCGTGAAAGCCTCATTTACACAGACATGTCCTTTAGCTACATTTGTCTTTGTTCCTTGATAGCACTGTCTGGTTTTGCTGCTTTGCAACACTTCAGCAGATTTTAATTTCAAAAAAAGATTTTCCCCCATCAGCACTGTTCCCAACTGCCCAAAGCATGTTGGTTGAATGCCCAGCTTGAAAATTGTGTCAAACAAAGCTTCTCTTCCCTACAAAGGAAAGTTGGATGCTGTCCTCATTTGATGTCAACAAATGGAACCTTTCCAGCAAGAATCCATGGATAATGATCAGGATATGGAACACTAAGAGATTTTTTCCCTTGTGAAGGACACTGAGGCCAACTGCAGCATCCTGAATTCTGCCACAGTTGAGATCAAGTCGGCATAGACTGGTGATCAAATCTAAACCCTTCCTAATAACTAAAAGCAAAATACTGCTGATGCTGGAAATCTGTAATAAAAACAAGAAATGCTGGAAATACTCAGCAGGTCTGGCAGCATCTGTGGAGAGAGAAGCAGAGTTAATGTTTCAAAGAACAAAGAACAGTACAGCACAGGAACAGGCCATTCGGCCCTCCAAGCCTGCGCCGATCTTGATGCCTATCTAAACTAACACCTTTTGCACTTCCGGGGACCATATCCCTCTATTCCCATCCTATTCATGTATTTGTCAAAATGCCTCTTAAACGTCGCTATCGTACCTGCTTCCACCACCTCCCCCGGCAGCAAGTTCCAGGCACTCACCACCCTCTGTGTAAAACACTTGCCTCACACATCCCCTCTAAACTTTGCCCCTCGCACCTTAAACCTAGGTCCCCTAGTAACTGACTCTGCCACCCTGGGAAAAAGCTTCTGACTATCCACTCTGTCCATGTCACTCATAACTTTGTAAACCTCTATCATGTCGCCCCTCCACATCCATAGTTCCAGTGAAAACAATCCAGCCTCTGCTCATAGACAATGCCCTCCAGACCTGGCAACATCCTGGTAAACCTTTTCTGTACCCTCTCCAAAGCCTCCACGTCCTTCTGGTAGTGTGGCGACCAGAATTGCATACAATATTCCAAGTGTGGCCTAACTAAGGTTCTGTACAGCTGCAGCATGACTTGCCAATTTTTATATTCTATGCCCCAACCGATGAAGGTAAGCATGCTGTATGCCTTCTTGACTACCTTATCCACATGTGTTGCCACTTTCAATGACCTGTGGACCTGTATGCCCAGATCTCTCTGCCTGTCAATACTCCTAAGGGTTCTGCCATTTACTGTATACTTCCCACCTGTATTAGATCTTCCAAAATGCATAACCTCACATTTGTCCAGATTAAACTCCATCTGCCATTTCTCCGCCCAAGTCTCCAACCAATCTATATCCTGCTGTACCCTCTGACAATCCTCATCACTGTCCGCAACTCCACCAACCTTTGTGTCGTTCGCAAATTTACTAATCAGACCAGCTACATTTTCCTCCAAATCATTTATATCTACTACAAACAGCAAAGGTCTCAGCACTGATCCCTGCGGAACACCACTAGTCACAGCCCTCCATTCAGAAAAGCACCCTTCCACTGCTACCCTCTGTCTTCTATGACCGAGCCAGTTCTGTATCCGTCTTGCAAGCTCACCTCTGATCCCGTGTGACTTCACCTTTTGTACCAGTCTGCCATGAGGGACCTTGTCAAAGGCTTTACTGAAGTCCATATAGACAACATCCACTGCCCTTCCTTCATCAATCATCTTTGTCACTAGCTCAAAAAACTCAATCAAGTTAGTTTCAGGTCAGTGACCCTTCATCAGAACCCTTCCTGGTCTTTCTAGCTCAGTTTCACACTGGCTGATGTCAATAAAGGCGCTTGATGCATGACTCTTATGTTAAATATTTTTGATATTACATATTTTGCATGTAGGAATCAGAATTCTATAAAACATTTGAACCACAAATATGTAATCCAAGTTTTGCCATGTACATGTCTGAGATTCCTATGTGGGTCAATAGCTAGAATAGAAGGAAATTGGGTATTGCCTACTTTGTACTAATGATTACACACTTCTTACTCTTGGATTAGAGACAGCATGGGATTTATGAGGTAAATTGTTGGTTCTGTAAGGGAAAGGTGTCTCTCCATTGTCACTTCCACTTTGAAAACAATGCAACCAGAGTCAGTTGGGCTGGTCAGACACACATACATGACTGGATTTTGTCAGGACGGCCATGGCGCATTAGCGGACCAGAAAGCTGGAGGAAAACTCACCTCTGTCATTTCAGGGAGCCCCGACCAGATTCGATGGCAATCAGGCAGCTAATAAGCTGAAGAGCTGCCGGCCCTCTGATTGGCTAGAAGCTCCTGGAGGGGGAATCTCATCCCTTCCCATCCCTTTAAGAGATGAGATCCCACCTCCAGGAGCTTCCAGCCAATCAGAGGGCTGGCAGCTCTTCAGTTCCAGCAGCAGCACAGGGAGCAGTGGCCACTGCTAGGACTGCACCTAACCTGGAGAAGCAGGGTCACTGACCTGAAACATTAACTCTGCTTCTCTCTCTACAGATGCTGCCAGACCTGCTGAGTATTTCCAGCATTTCTTGTTTTTATCCTGGAGAAGCAGCATGGATGTTGTCCTCGAAAGAATGTTAGTGGGGTCAGGATTGCAAGGGCCAGTCAGCCAGGCCACAATGAGGGGGGTGGGGTGGTGGTTGGTGAGGGCAGGGGGTGTATTGTCACACAGGTGGCCATTGCCACCAGGGAGCCCCTCCATAATGTGCCCATTTAGGAGCGCACCCATCCCTCCCCAAACTCGCAGTGTGGCCGCCAGGGCTTACCAGGCAGTCTCTGCACATGGTGGAGGGCCCACCCGCTGCTGGTAAAATGCTAGCAGCAGTACGAAGAGGCCCTTAAGTGGCCATTAATTATCCATTGAAGGGCCTCAATTGGCCTCTGGACTGGAAGGCTGTCCTCCACCTTCCCCACCACTGATAGAATTCCATGACATCGGGAAGGAGACGGGCACTCCATCCCCCACCTTCTCTCGCCTTTTGAGGCCCCCTCACCTCACAATGTGATCCCATCAGCACATTGGAAGTCATTTCATGGAACGAGGTGATTTTTTTACAGCAGTGGATAATTCTTACAGTGTTTTAATAAAACAAATGACAGCAATTATTGCTTCTTGACCCAAGGCTGTAAGGTCCAGTTTTGGCCAGCATGTGTTTGGATAGTACCCAGTGAGCTTAGATAAGATAGCCTAAAAATAATTCTGAAATCTACTGATGTTAGTTGGGCGCTGAGACCAGTGACATATGAAAGGAATAAATCACTGGCATCAGGTGGGCTCTGGCATGAGCAATCACAATGTTAATATGAATAAAGATTAATATAATGTGTGCAAACATTGAAGCATGTTTTACATGCAGTGGGTATTCCCACTGTCAACTGCAGTCCCTAGCGTAACAACTCAGTCCTCAGGGTATTAATACATAATTCTGATCCAGGTGGTGAGATGAATTTCAACAGGGAGAATATCATGTGTTAATTAATCAATTAATTAATTAAATAAATATAATTCATAAATGTCAGACTGTGGACAGTACCTAAGGCTGTTCAAATTGCACGTCAAAAATAAGACTGTGCAAATCGAGTCAATGACTCTATAACTATAAACGTCGGTTCCAATTTAATTTGCATATTATCCCTTTATAGATTTTAATTGCAGGCCAGCTAGAATTCTCATATCCCAATGAATGATGTGAAAGCTGAGGGGTACCCGAGCCACAAGTAGATTCAGAACCTGGCATTAGAAAAAAAGACTTTAAAAATGGTTTTCAATTGAACAGAGGAAGCTATGAGATAATTTGATTGATATGCTTAAAATTATGATGGTTTATTTTATTTATTTATTTCGAGATACAGCACTGAAACAGGCCCTTTGAGTCTGTGCCGACCAACAACCACCCATTTATACTAACCCTACAGTAATCCCATATTCCCTACACTAGGGGCAATTTACAACAGCCAATTTATCTATCACCTGCAAGTCTTTGGCAGTGGGAGGAAACCGGAGCACCCGGCAAAAACCCACGCAGTCACAGGGAGAACTTGCAAACTCCGCACAGGCAGTACCCAGAATCAAACCCGGGTCCCTGGAGCTGTGAGGCTGCAGTGCTAACCACTGCGCCACTGTGTTCTTTAATCACCTAGTTTCACGGTTGATTGGCACAACGAAACAATGAAATGGTCTAAGCAGCTATTTCCATCAATTCCAACAATGCTAGGAGCTAATGGATTTTTCTGTCACTAAGATTGGGACTAGCTGATCAGCTGCCTCTGCCACTTCCCTCCCTTCCCAGCCCACCATATTAAACTTCCTCTCAGGTTCTCCCCCCCCACCCCACCCCCACCGTCCTATCCCTCAATTTGCATCTTTCACTACTTCCTCTCCGACATCCCCTCATGCCCTCTCCAAGCTTATCTTGCCCATAAGACCCAAATCCTGCTCTCTCAACCTCAAAATGCTGACCACCCAATTTCCCTTCCTGACTCCCATATTGGCTGACACAGTTAAAAGTTCTCTCTCCTCAGGTACTGCTCTTCTCCTTCAAATCTGCCGTCATCACCCCTCTCTTCAAAGAAACAACCTTTGACCTCTCCCTCCTTGCAAAGTACTGCCCCATCTCCAACCTCCCTTTCCTCTCTAAAGGCCTTGAACGTGCTGCCGTCTCCCAAATATGTGCCCACCTTCCCTGGAACTCCATGGTTGAATCCCTCCACGCGGGTTTCCACTCCTGCCACAGAACTGATACAGCTCTTAACCGAGTCACAAATGACATCCTATGTGACTGTGACAATAGTAAATTATCCTTCCTCCTCCTTCTCTACATAGTTGACCGCAACAACCTCCTCCAATGCCTCTCCACTGTTGTCCAGCTGGGAGGGACTGCATTTACCTGGTTCCATTCATATCTATCCAGTTGTAGCCAGAGAATCACCTGCAATGGCTTCTCTTCCCTGCTCCACATGTCTGCTGATGACACCCAGCTCTACCTCACCACCGCCTTTCTCAACCCTTTCACGTTTTCTAATTTATCACATTGCTTGTCTGATATCCAGTCCTGGATGACCAGAAATTTCCTCCAAATAAATATTGGGAAGTTCGAAGCCATTGACTTCTGTTCCCACTACAGATTCCATTTCCTAGCCATTGAATCCATCCCTCTCCCTGGCAACTATCTGAGGCTGAACTAGAGTGTTTGCTACATGGTTTCGATATTGATTTTTCCGAACTATGAATGGACAAAGTTCAAATCTGTAACTTAAATTTGAGTTAATAATTCTTAATTGTGGCTATTTATACATTTTATTTGAAATCATAATAACTTAGAGAAACTGTATTTAAATAAACAAGCAGTTACTTCCAGTGTAGCGAGTGGAAAAGGGAGGTTGTCTTGTCTGTTGATATCCCTGTTTGAATGATTACTCAGATATACATTTTGTAATCAGATAATGTTGTGTATTATCAAGTAATGGTGCATGTTGTACTGTTGGTATATGTGTTGACCCTTTCACATACATCTCATTTCACTTTGCTGAGACCAATTCAGATTACAATAATAAGACTGCACCATCAAAGATCAAATAGGTTTTGTTAAACTGTCAGTATCCTATTTTACAGAGAAATTTAAATAGGATTTAATGGAATGCAGTTGTCAGTAGGATGACAGGCAATGTAATTTTCATACAACATTAAGTCGAATATGGATATACCATTATACAGGTGCAATTACCTTTTTGTACAGTTATCCTTCCCAGATACAAGCATTCACAGATACTGGTGATACCTCAGGCCCTCAACTACTTGTGTACTACCTTTTGGCTTTGGATTATGGCCAATGTCATGACTAGGACCAGAATAAAAGATGCTGATTTTTACAAAATGAGTGAACTATTAATTGAAAAGCAATCAATGATTTTTTTTTTATACACTGTACACCAGTAAATCTCATGTGGTGTTGCTCACAATGAGTTGGGGGCTTTCCGAAAATAGAGATGTTATGAAAAGTTGTATGACCAAGGATGCTGATATCAGTATTGGAGGTGACCCTGAAATCTGGAAGTACTTGAGGATGGGGGTATCAGGAACTAGCAACACTGACAGGGCAGATAGTGAGTTCTGGGATAGTTAGGAGAAGAATCTTGGGAACTTTGAACATTGGGAAGGGAGTTCTAATCCACGTGACTGCCCTGTTCCTATATCCCTATCAACCACTTATCTAAACTTTTTAAAAATGTTGATATGGCCTCTGCTTTAATCACTAACATTGGTAGTGCATTCCACATCTCACATCTCACAACCCTCTGTGTAACAAATAGTTCTTTTATTCTCAGTTCTAAATTTTTACATTTAATTTTATATCTATGTCTCCTCATTTTATACTGCTCAATCACTGGAAACACTCTGTTTCTATCTACTCTTCCCCATCCCTTCATAATTTTAAACACCTAATCATAAAATCATACAGTACAGAAAGAGGCCATTTGGCTCATCATGTCTGCTTCGGCTCCTCAAAAGAGCTATTCAATTAGTCCTTGCTCTTTCCTTGGAGCCCTGCAAATCTTTCCTTCTCAAGTATATATTCAATTACCTTTTTGAAAGTTACTATTAACTCTGTTTTTTCCATCCTTTTACTGCAGTGCATTGCAGATCAAATTACCCCATAATCTTCTCTATTCGAATGAAAATAAACCCAATTTGTATTTCCTTAAAGCAGGCAGTACCTTAGTCAATCTGTCCTTTAGCAACTCCATTGCCTCAACATCCTTCTTCTGGTGTGCTGCTCAAAACTGCACACAGTGAGCTGAATTTAGTTAGCCTGTTTGGAGCTGGAATGGCAGCGTGGGGGGCTGAAGAACGGCGTTGGATGTGTCCATCTGGAAATCCGACTCAGTTCCGGATTTAGTCAGTGGCGGGAAAGCACCAAGACGACGTTGCTGCCCTGACGCGATGGGACTGCAATTTGAATTGCTGAACAGATAGTTATAATACATTTGCATGCAATTAAAAGTGATTCAATGGGGCGCTTGGAATTAAGTGGATGACGGGCGGCCCTCATGTGCCTTCAAAACCCCAGATGTTGAAAGGTGGCAGCACCGTGGTGAGGCCTCAGTGCCATGATGGGAAGGCAGCCATGATGAGACCTAGATAGGGTAAGAGCGGGGAGAGAAGGCCATTGTCTGCCTGCAGTGCTGTAAACTCTGCACGGATGGGCTTGGTCTCGGGTAGCAGGACTGGGTGACCAAACTGCTGGGAGATCAGCACTGGTGGCCATACTGCTGGATGATCTGTATGGGTGGCCATACTGCTGGATGATTTGCATGGGTGGCCATACTATCGGGTGAGCGGGTTGAGTCTCCGCAAGGTTGGGCGCTGAAGGCCATTAGCGCATAAGCTGAGAGGAGTAGCAAAGTCAAAGGTGCCAAGACAACCTCATCTTTGCAAGGACAGCATTCTGGCGATCTACTGATCAGATTGTATGGGTCTCATACACCTTATCTTTGTGAACCCCCGTGGCATGATGCAGTGACACTGACAGAGGGTGGGCCAGGAGGCAGCTGCACCTCCCGGTGAAGCTGCACCCCCCGGTGAAGCTGCACAATGAGAGCGACAGCAACCGGCCATGCCAAGAAGGGCCACCTGCTCCAGAGAGTGTACCGGATTTGACTCAGCTATCTCCAAATGTCTGAGCTGCGTTGTCAGCGAAGACTGCATGTCAGGCAAACCCCCCACCTGCCAAGACTGAGGCACACATGATTTTTCCACATGAACATTAAAACTTAAAATGTCAAGCCCCTGACTGGAAAGACATTTGCACAGTAACCGACTGTGTTGGAACAATGGGACCCAGTCGTTGCTTCCCCAATACAAAGAAGAAGTGACCAGACCAGTTTTGGTCACATGACTGACCGTTGGAGGTTTTGAATTTGAACTTCCAACAGAGGATTTGAACTCAGAAAGCAGTTTGCTTCTGGTTGGAACAGAACCTCCTTTCCAGTCTTGCCTGCCTCCATCTCTTTCCCATGGAACTGAATCTGGTGCAAATGCATGAACCTCAAAGAGAGAAAAGTCTGCTACATGAACAAGGTTTAAGAATAACACTGGGCCCCGACGAACAGCAAGACTACCTACAATCAAGTGAGCTCGAAACACAGTAAACAAGAAACTCTTCTGAAATTGCCTCACACCCCTCTCGACTATATTTTCCTCTCCTCTTTTCTGTCCCTACTTGCATGTGTGTGCTGCGTGTGTATGCTAGCAGGCACATCGTATATCCATAGGCATTAACCGTATTAGAGTTTAGGTTTTAATAAAATTTCATCTTTCTACTTTAAACCTCAGAGAACCTGTGTGAATTGGTTTCTTTGTCTTATAGTTGGAAAGCTGTGAACAAAGATTCACAAAAAGGGGAGCTTACAACACAGTGTGTTTAAAATTAAAACCCTGCTACAATAAGACCAGGTGAAGACAGCAAAAGACACCTAGACACCTTTCACACCTGGTTATAACACTGCGGCTCTCCAGGGAGGCCATCATTGACTTGTACACCATGCTGCAGGATGAGCTGCAACCTATGGAATTCAGTGGTTACCCTATGCCAGTGGCCCTGAAGATCACCATGGCACTCAACTTTGACACCTCTGGCTCTTTTCAGGAATCCACCAGGGATATGTGTGGGGTCTCCCAGGCAGCTGCCCACCGCTGCATCAAGGAGGTGACTAATGCCCTGTTCAAGGTGACTATGTACATTACAGGACCGACCATGACAGTCAGACCGAGTAGGCCATCGGCTTCGTGGCCAGCGCTGGATTCCCACAGGCGCAAGGTGTGATATATTGCACACATGTGGCCATCAAAGCTCCAACAGACCAGCCTTCATCAACAGGAAGGACTTCCATTCAATCAACGTTCAACTGATCTGTGATCATTGAAAGCGTTTCCTGCAGGCATGTACCTGCTTCCCAGGAAGCAGCCACGACACCTACATACTTTGACAGTCCCAGGTGCCACAGCTTTTGATGTGTCCCCCCCCACCCCACCCCCAACCGCTCGCCTTCAGGGATGGATTCTCGGGGAGAAGGGCTACGCATTGAAGACATGGCTACTGACGCCTGTGAGGAACCCTCACAATGCAGCAGAGCAGAGATAACAACACTAGCCACAGCTCCACCTGAGCGACCATCGAGCAGGCTTTTGGGCTGCTGAAGATGAGATTCTGTTGCCTAGATTGATCCGGTGGAGCCCTGCAGTACACCCCAGTGAGGGTCTCGCATATTGTGGTGGTCTGCTATGCTCTGTACAATCTAGCACTGCAAAGGAGGAGGCCTTGTATAAAGAGGACATGATTGATCGCCACTCCTCAATCAACGAGGAGGATGTGGGGGAGGCTAACGAGCAGACAGCATTGGATGTTGAACCCCTTGCACTGGAGGCCAGGCACATTGAGCGATGGGCCAAGGAGGCAAAAGACAATCTCGTGCTTACCTGCTTCCAGCCACCATGGTGGCTCTCAGAGTGAACTCAATAAAGACTCACCTCAATGCATTCAGTCTATCGCCTCCTTTCTATTTGTTCTGCACCTAGCACCCAGCTCAAACATGTACTCTGGCACATCTGAGATGCTTACCAAAGAAGGGATATGCCGACACAGTATCTGCGCTGGTGGAAGGTGCAGGAGAGTCATGTGATGGTGCATCCTCTGACTGCTCCTCCTTAGAGATTGACGGCTGCTCCCCTTCAGTTGGAGCCTCCTGCGGACATCGACCTGCATGAGATAAACATGTGTGGGTTAGGGGTTAGGCATTGCAGATCTCCTCATGCCAGCCGTGCATGCTGTGGATCTCCAGAAGAGAGTTGGATGTCAAATGAAGACAATCCTCACTCTCTTGTATGGAGACTCCAGTCTCACCATCTGCTATTGAGCTCTGGGTCTCCACTAACTCCTCCTCAGCCATCAAAAGAGGCTGCATATCTAGAATTCCTCTGCCAGTCCTTGGGGTCTCCATGTTGTTATGGCCCTCTTGTCCTGCAAGTGGAAAGAGGGAAATAGTAAGACTTTGCAGGAAGAGTGAGAGAACAGTTCTGCTAGTGGCATCCCCTCATCCCCTGCTGGGGTTTCCTACATTTGTGCTGCCAGGGGAGGCAATGGGGATGAGGTTTGAAAGAAGGTGGCCTGTGGCTTAGATGCAGCCATGCATCTGGCAGGATGTGGTGACACCTAATCCCCCTTTGCCACTGCCTTTGTGGTGACTTCCTTCCTATGACCCTCTGCCTCCCATGTAGCCGCATGCAATCCCCAAAGAGGAGAGACGCGTGGAGCACCCACCTTTGCAGAACAAAGGAGGTAATTGACTTTCTTCCTTGACTGTACCCATGTGTGGGAGGTGACCCCACAGCTGCTGACCTCCTCTGCAGTCTCCATCCAGGCTTGCTTGGTCAGGTGGGAGGACCTCTTCTTGCCATCCCTAGCAAAGAGGACCTCCTGCCTTTTCCTTGAAGCTTAGAGGAGAATCTCCAGGGAGGCATCGTTAAACTGTGGGGCCACCTGGTGTCTTGCCTCTGCCATAGTGCGCCACCCTTCTCCGGGGACGGTGGGGTGGAGTGGGGGTGCGCCCAGGAGTTACAATGACGGGTCTAGCAGCAAACTGGAATCAGTAAATCTCTCAAAGGCTGCAATGCAAGCAGGGCTGACAGGCACCAGCACCTGCTCCGGAGTCATCCGACACCGCAATCAGCGCCTCAGAACCCATCCATGTGCCCTAATTGAATGGGCTCCATGCCTGCATTATGATAATTGGCTGTCCACCAAATGATCGCGGTGGTCCGCGGTGGCTGCACCTATTTATTTATTTTTTTATTTAGAGATACAGCACTGAAACAGGCCCTTCGGCCCACCGAATCTGTGCCGACCAACAACCACCGATTTATACTAACCCTGCAGTAATCCCATAATCCCTACCACCTATCTACACTAGGGGCAATTTACAATGGCCAATTTACCTATCAACCTGCAAGTCTTTGGCTGTGGGAGGAAACCGGAGCACCCGGTGAAAACCCACGCGGCCACAGGGAGAAATTGCAAACTCCGCACAGGCAGTACCCAGAATCGAACCCAGGTCCCTGGAGCTGTGAGGCTGCGGTGCTAACCACTGCGCCACTATGAGCAGCAATGGCGCCCACTTTGGGGTCTGCCATTGAAACCCGCGACGTGTTAACTAAATGGAGCCCAGTATTCCAACTGTGTTCTTTCTAATACATTATATAGAATCACCAGTACAATTTGGCTTTTCTGTTCTATAATTCTTGCTTTCAAATCCAGTATTCCACTATTATTTTTAATGGCCTTATTCATGTGAAGTGTGGCATTTAATGTCCTGTGAACCTGAATCCCCAAATACATCTTCTGTTGCGCATCACTTGGCTACCCCCCATTTGATGCAGTCTTGCTACTTTTCTTTAACCTAAATCGTCTGACATTTACAGATATTGAAATCCATCTGACACTTTTTTTTACAATTCCACCATCTTATCAATATCCCCTTGCAGCTGTCCTTAATCCTCAGATTTATTTACCATGCCTATTATAGTAACATTTGCAAATTTGGACACCACTCCCTTTAGACCTATATCCAAACCATATTTTTATAAATTCATTACTAACCTGAAATAAAAGCTTTGAGAGTTCAATCTCCAGTTTCTTTCAAAATCTTTCAGAAAAACCAAAGTAACTCTAAATCTTCACCAAATGAGGAGATACACCTTCAGCTCCTATTGATGCACAGATTGCATGATAGGAAATTCTAAAAGCCCTCACACACTCAGAATGCATAGAACACAGTGGGCTGAATTTTATAAGCCCGCCACCAAAATCGGCAGCAGGTGATAAAAATGACGGCTCGCCCATGCGCGCCGCGTGCCAAAGAGCTACCGTGGTGCCAAGTGTGGCGGCTCATTACAATAGCTGGGGCTGGCTGTCCCCTCTGATCACGTGGAGGGGGCGGGCTGTCCGTCCCCAGCAATGGCGTCAGCTGCCTGTGCGCAGGCGCTGATGCCATTTTTAAAGGGCTGTCAGCCCTACTGGGAAATCTCAATATTTAAAGGGAAATGGAATAAAAATAAATAAATACATCTCTTTTGCCCCTCTCCCACCACCCCAATAGCAGTTAAATTATTTGCCCTTTCCCCCCACAAAACACCTTTACCATCTGACCGTCCCCCCACAAACTGCACAAACTTCCAACTACAATCCTTCCCACCATCCCCGACACCCACAAAGCTAACTTGATGCCATTCCCCCACCCCACTGATAAACCTACCTCACCCCCGCCCACAAGTGTTCCGCCTCGTTTCCCCAGACGAGGATCTGAAGGCACGGGAGTGCTGGCCACCGGGCTGAAGATTGGGGCAGGACATCAGGAGGCAACATGAGATTAAGCCATTCACTATTTTATTTAATTTAAATTGCGCTCCCATCAATGAGCGCTGGGGGGACTGCCACGAGGGCTCGCTGCCACTAGTAATATCGGGCCGGGCCCTGCCGGCATCGAGGTCCGTGGTAGGCCTCATCCAGGGCCATCTTCAGGCCCCCCGCCACAGATCCTGACATTGAGAGCTCCTTAAAATCCAGCCCAATGATTCAATGCAGTTGATGCCCAGGCTTTTAAATGAGGACTGAGGCCTTCAAGTAAAACCTTGAATGAAATAATTAAAAGACACAACAGATGATTCATTAGATAAATTCAACTGAGTTATTGAGAAATACATAATTTTAAAATGCTTTATTTTGTTTATACATTCATTTCAAAGGAATAATTACAGTTACTAAGGAAAAAGTCTTGGTGAAAAAGTTTCAGGTGAAGTTTAACAAAATTGCTCCACAACACCGCTTGTTGCTGCAATTTCATACTTACTGATTGATGTACTAGTGGGAAAATCACATTAAACACAGTGCAGGGCAACCATCACCAGATATGGACGTAATATGGCAAAACCCAAAGCCACTATTGGCATGACACTTTTGAATGGAATGGTGACAGGACATATTGGGGATAAATTTCTATGGGAGTCTTCCTGTTTGTCTGCTGTAAGAGCCATGAAATTCCCAGAAAAACAGCATAAGCGCTCCTTACACCACTTTTACAGGGTTTCTGTGGCTATGGTGTTAAAGCTGTGGCAAATGAGTGGGAAAATTCCAGTCCCACTGTTTTTAATAATATTGAGATGATTCTAAGAACAAATATTTCCCATATGTGACATCAGTCTGAAATTATATAGGTTGCAAAGCAAATTCATTTTACGAATATGGCACCTTGATCTAGTACTGAAGTTTCCTCTTGATCCTGCCTATAACAGCACAATGTGAAATGTGTTTGAACATTATATCACAGCATAATCCCATCTCTAATTTGCTATTGACCTTGTGGGGAGTGGAAAAATTCACACTGGAGCACCAATGGGCACCCTTCTAAATTGGTATTTAAGGAACAGGGAGTGCTACTTCCTCTGTGTAATGTGTAATGAAGTGGTAAATTTGTTTACAAACAGCATGTTTATGATTTAGTTACATGTAATACATGGAGAAAATTTACTTCCATTTTGTGAAAGTGTGTAGGGAGCTTTATGCTTCAACTGGCTTTACTGTACCTGAGCTGGATGTTGTGTTTGTTGCTAACATTGGCTAATGAAACAAGGAAGTTCTCTCTTCCCCAGCATTAATATCCTCAAACTTGCTGAGCATAAAATTCAATCTTAAAATAAATGAGTCATCTTTTCCAATTATCAAAGTAATGATTAATTTGAAGATTTTGCTTTGTTATTTTGTGTGTTCTCACAGAAAAACCATAGAGACAGGTACATAATGTACTCATGCTCTAGTCTCACTGCACTACCTGGGACATGTATAATCATTAGGAATGAGTGCCAAATCAGAGCAAGGAATTGGGTAATCATTCACATGCTCATTATTGTGGGTAAAACTGCTGCAATGCCACTAAATATATAGAGAACACAAGTTTAAATAGTGGTATTCATTATTGATGGTCTTCAATGTAAGCAAAATGGCTTTATAACCTTAGACAGCAAGCTTACTTACACTGTGTGATAATCATTGCCAGGTTTACTTGCAAATAACAGACTGAAAAGCATATTGCAAACCAGTACACTCTTTGCAAATTAAACAATTTTGCCAAGAACTATAATTGATTTAATGTTCATTTTGCATTTTTCTGGTCTTAGCATTATTGTATAATGAAAGGACCAATTGTTCACACAAATTCTTTTTGTAACCATTGTGACTTCAAGCTTTGCGTTATGGCAGAAATGAGCTTGTATGTGAAGTACTATGCAATACATTCAGTAAAAATTTGCAGTATCCTGTTTAATGAAGAAGCCTAGATTTGCTAGAGTGAGAAAACTAGCTTGGTATATTTACTGGGATAATTTTAACTTTGGGAGATGGTGTATCATGGACAATATCAAATTGGCTGCCCTTGAAACACCATCCCAAACTTTCCCTTCTATTCTAATTGAAAGAAACATTGGGCAGGGTGTATAATGGACAGCTAATTTGATATTGCCTATTTTATGCTATCAGGCCGTATTTGTGGATAGAGTAAGGTAGGGTTTGGAGATAGATTTGAGTGAGGGGAGTGGAGAAGCTGACATAATCTATGTCACTCTGGTAGTTCTCTATGAAAGTATCAAGAGAGGGTAAGTGGCCAGAAGTAGGGATTTAGGTAGAACTGGAATTCTGAAAACTGAAGGAAGTCTCTGCTTTGGGGGGGGGGGGGGGAGGTGGGGGGGAAGCCTCCTGGCCAAAAGAAGTGAGTGCGGAGCCAAAGGTGGCAGAAGAAGAGATCAGCATTATGTCAAAATTCATTGAGTTGATGGCATAAGGGGGAGAAACTGAGGCCTTTGCTGAGTATGGATTGGTCATGGTCAGACAAGGGATGACCACAGGAGGTATTTGAAAATATGACAAGGGGTGAAATGCTGCCTGGACTGCTGAATATTTTCACCATTTCCTGTTTTTATTTTAGATTTCCAGCATCTAATTTGCAGTAGTTTGCTTTTTGGGCTCTAAATTAAGCCTGGATTTGTCCATTAGGTATGACACCTTTGTAATGGATTTTATGGGTCATCTTTTAATTAAAAGCCACATGAGGTTGCATTGTGGCCGTTCAATGGAGGGTTTTATAGGTCAATGCCTAATTGAATGTCATATGGAGTTACATGTGACCAGTCTTTATATAATACAAAAATTAAGCTAACCTTTTCTTCACCTAGCATGACCCAAGGGTATTTAAAGTCTTACCAATTTTGCAACTGAATTAAAAATATAACAGGCCGACAGCATTCAACATTCATATATAGAGCCTCTGGTAAATCTAATGTGGTCAAAAATGGCAATGGCATGCACTACACATATATAAATAATGGAATGTCAAAGTGATGGCTCCCATGACTAATGGAGTAGCAATCTACCTCTGTAGAAGGAAGTATACGCACTGGCATTTTATTTGACAAGCAACAAGTCAAAGAGGGGAAAAGCATCCCTACATCAGAACAAATTCACAACTGCACTGGCTTGCATGCACTTTAATGATTATTATATTGCCCACTTATGACAAAAATATATATCCTCTGTCCTTGCAGGAGCAGAACATTGAAAAACATGGAAGCTTAACTTAGAAATGGGAGAAAAAGAGACTCCAAAGTAACTAAAAGACTGATATTGATATGACTGGCAGAAGATTAAAGATTTGTTTTAGTTTTGTGTTGATTCACAATCCAAATAGTACCTTGCATTTTGCCATTGATTGACAGGTTCTCAGTTCTAAAGAAAAATTGTTGTCGATTAAATCAGCAGCTCCAAGCACATCTGTTTGAAAGACAGAGAAAGAAACACAGGAGCAGGAGTAGGCCATTCAGCCCATCAAGCCTGCTCCATCATTCAATATGATCATGGCTGATAATCCACTTCAAACTTTTTCTCACACTATCCCCAAATCCCTTTATGTCATCGGTATTTAGAAATCTGTCAGTCTCTGCTTTAAACATACTCAGTGACTGAGCTTCCACAGCCCTCTGGGGTAGAAAATTCCAAAGATTCACAACCCTCTGAGTAAAGAAATTTCTCCTCATCTCAGTCCTAAGTGGCTTCCCCCATATTTTGAAATTGTGACCCCTGGTTCTAGACTCCCCAACCAGGGGAAACACCTCACTTGCATCTACCTTGTCTATCCCTTTAAGTATTTTGAGGGTTTCAATGAGATCACCTCTTATTTGTCGAAATTCTAGAGAATACAGACCCAGTTTCCCCAATCTCTCTTCAAAGGACAGTCCTGCCATCCTGGGAACAAGTCTGGTGAACCTTCATGGCACTTCATCTATGGCAGAAATATCCTTCCTAAGGTAAGGGGACCAAAGAAGGGTTCACCACTGTCCTTTAGGGAAGGAAATCTGCTGTCCTTACCTGGTCTGGCCTACTTGTGACTCCAGACCCACAGCAATGTGGTGACTCATACATACCTTCTGAAATGGTCTAGCAAGCCACTCAGTTGTATCTAACTGCTACGAAGTCAATAAGTAATGAAACCGGATGGACCAACCAGCATCCACCCAGGCACCAGAAATGAAAATGGCAAATTCAGCCCTGTCGACCCTGCAAAGTTCTCCTTACTAACATATGGGGGCTTGTGCCAAAGTTGGGAGAGCTGTCCAAAGACTAATCAAGCAACAGCCTGTCATAGTCATACTCACCGAATCATAACTTACAGACAATGTCCCAGACACCGCCATTACCATCCCCAGGTATGTCCTGTCCCACTGGCAGGAGAGACCCAGCAGAGGTGGTGGCACAGTGGTATACAGTCAGGAGGAAGTTGCCCTGGGAGTCCTCAACATCACCTCCAGACCCCATGAAGTCTCATGGCATCAGGTGAAACACAGTGAAGGAAACATCCTGCTGATTATCACCTACTGCCACCAACCGCCCGCCCCCCCCCCCGCCGCCCCTCAGCTGATGACTCAGTACTCCTTCATGTTGAACAGCAGTTGGAGCAAGCACTGAGGGTGGCAAGGGCGCTGAATGTACTCTGGGTAGGGGACTTCAATGTTCATCACCAAAAGTGGCTCGGTAGCACCACTACTGACCAAGCCGGCCGAGTCCTAAAGGAAACAGCTGCGAGACTGGGTCTGCAGCAGGTGTTGAGGGAACCAATGAGGGACAAACATACTTGACCTAATCTCACCAATCTGCCTGCCGCAGATGCATCTGTCCATGACAGTACTGGTAGGAGTGACCACCGCACAGTCCTTGTGAAGAAAAAGTCCCGTCTTCACATTGAGGATACCCTCCATTGTGTTGTGTGGCACTACCACTGTGCAAAATGGGATAGATTTTGAACAGATCTAGCAATGCAAAACTGGGCATCCATGAGGCGCTGTGGACCATCAAGAGCAGCAGAACTGTATTCAACCACAATCTGTAACCTCATGACCCAGCATATCCCTCACTCTAACATTACCATCAAGCCGGGAGACCAACTCTGGTTCAATGAAGAGTGCAGGATGGCATGCCAGGAGCCGCACCAGGCTTACCTCAAAATGAGATGCCAACCTGGTGAAGCTGCAACTCAGGACTACTTGCATGCCAAACAGCATAATCAGCAGACGATAGACAGAACTAAGCGATCCCATAACCAACGGATCAGATCTAAACTCTGCAGTCCTGCCACATCTAGCCATGAATGGTGGTGGACAATTAAACAACTAACTGGAGGAGGTGGCTCCACAAATATGCCCAACCTCAATGATGGGGGAGCCTAGCACATCAGTGCGAAAGATAAGGCTGAAGCATTTGCAACAATTTTCAGCCAGAAGTGCCGAGTGGATGATCCATCTCAGCCTCCTCCTAAAGTCCCCAGCATCACAGATGCCAGTCTTCAACCAATTCGATTCACTCCACGAGATATCAGGAAATGACTGAAGGCACTGGATACTGCAAAGGTATAGGCCCTGACAACATTCCGATAATAGTACTGAAGACCTGTGCTCCCGAACCTGCACCACCCTCCCAATCCCCAGCCAAGCTGTTCCAGTACAGCTACAACACTGGCATCTACCCGACAAAGTGGAAAATTGCCCAGGTATGTCCTGTACACAAAAAGCAGGACAAGTCCAACCCGGCCCATCAGTCTACTCTCAATCATCAATAAAGTGATGGAAGGTGTCATCGATAGTGCTATCAATCAGCACTTGCTTAGCAATAACCTGCTCACTGACACTCAGTTTCGGTTCTGCCAGGGCCACTCAGTTCCTGACCTCATTACAGCTTTGGTTCAAACATGGACAAAAGAGCTGAACTCCAGAGGTGAGGTGAGAGTGACTGTCCTTGACATCAAGGCAGCATTTGACTGAGTGTGGCATCAAGGAGCCCTAGCAAAACTGAAGTCAAGGGGAATCAGGGGGAAAACTCTCCGCTGGTTTGAGTCTTACCAAGCACAAAGGAAAATGGTTGTGGTTGTTGGAGGTCAATCATCTCAGCTCCAAGATATCACTGCAGGAATTCCTCAGGGTAGTGTCCGAGGCCCAAACATCTTCAGTTGCTTCATTAATGATCTTCCTTCAATCAAATTGTCAGAAGTGGGGCTGTTCGCTGATGATTACACAATATTCAGCACCATTTGCGACTCCTCAGATACTGAAGCATTCTGTGTAGAAATGCAGCAAGACCGGGACAATATCCAGGCTTTGGCTGAAAAGTCGCAATTAGTCGTTTGCGTCACACAAGTGCCAGGCAGTGACCATCTCCAACAAGAGAGAATCTAACCATCTCTCCTTGACATTCAATGGCATTACAATTGCTGAATTCCCCCACGATCAACATCCTGGGGGTTACCATTGACCAGAAACGGAACTGGAGTAGCCATATAAATACTGTGGCTACAAGAGCAGGTCAAAGGCTAGGAATCCTGCGGCGAGTAACTCACCTTCTGACTCCCCAAAGCCTGTCTCCATCTACAAGGCACAAGTCAGGAGTGTGATAGAATACTCTCCACTTGCCTGGATGGGTGCAGCTCCAACAACACTCAAGAAGCTCGACACCATCCAGGACATACCAGCCCACTTGATTGGCACCCCATCTACAAACATTCACTCCCCCCACCACAGCAGTGTGTACCATCTACAAGACGCACTGCAGCAACGCACAAAGGCTCCTTCGACAGAAACCTTCCAAACCTGACACCTCTACCAAATAGAAGGACAAGGGAAGCAGATGAATGGGAACACCACCTGCAAGTTCCCCTCCAAGCTGCACACCATCCTGACTTGGAACCATATTGATGTTCCTTCACTGTCGCTGGGTCAAAATCCTGGAACTCCCTTCCTAACAGCATTGTAGGTGTACCTACCTCACATGGACTGGAGCGGTTCAAGAAGGCAGCTCACCACCACCTTCTCAAGAGCCATTAGGTTAGACAATAAATGCTGGCCCAGCCAGCGATGCCCACATCCCAGGGACGAATTTTTTAAAAACTGCACACAGTACTGCAGGTGCGATCTAAGCAAGGTTCTATACAATTGAAGCGAGACTTCGCCAGTCCTGTACTCAAATCTTCTTCCAATAAAGGCTAACATACCATTCGCCTTTCTAATTGCTTGCTGCACCTGCATACTAGCTTTCAGTGACTTGTTGATGAGGACACCAAGGTCTCTTTGTACATCTTCACTTTCTAATCTTTCACCATTTAAGAAATACTCTGCACATCTATTCCTCCTACCAAAGTGGATAACCTCACATTTTTCCACATTGTATTCCATCAGCAATGTTCTTGCCCACTAACTAAGTCTGTCCAAATCCGCTTGAAGCCGCTTTGCATCTTTCTCACAACACACATTCCCACCTTGTTTTGAGTCATCCACGAACTTGGAAATATTACATTTGGTGCCCACATCCAAATCATTGATATATATTGTGAACAGCTGGGGCCCAAGCACTGATCTCTGCAGTACCCCACTAGTCACAGCCTGCCAACGTGAGAATGACCTGTTCATTCCTACTCTCTGTTTTCTACCCATTAACCAATCCTTAATCCATGCCAGTATATCACCTCCCATCCCATGTGCTTTAATTTTGATAACCAACCTCCTGTGAGGGACTTTATCAAAAGCCTTCTGAAAATCCAAATATACTACGTCCACCAACTCCCCTTTATCAATTCTGTTAGTAACATCCTCAGAAAACTCTAATAGGTTCATCAAACATAATTTCCCATTCATAAATCCATGCTGACTATGCCCAATCAGATCATTATTATCCAAGTGTCCATTTATCACATCCTTTAGCATTCTAGCATTTTTCCGACTACTGATGTAAGGCTAACAGATCTGTAGTTCCCTGTTTTCTCCCTCCCTCCCTGCTTAAATAGTGGGGTGACATTTGCTACCTTCTACTCTGCAGGAACCGCTCCAGAATCTAGAGAATTTTGGAAGATGATCACCAATGCATCCATTATCTCCACAGCTACCTCTTTCAACACTCTGTAATGTAGAATATCAAATCCTGGGGACTTATGAACCTTCAGCCCCATTAATTTCTCCAATACAACCTTCTTACTAACACCAATTTCCTTCAATTCCTTATTCTCCCTTGTCCCTTGGATCTCTAATTCTGGAAGATTTCTTGTTTCTTCCTCAGTGAAGACAGACACAAAGTAGTCATTTAGTTTCTCTGCCATTTCTTTATTCCGCATTATAAATTCTCCTGACTCTGCCTGTAATGGATCTATATTTGTCTTAACCAAATGTTTCCTTTTTACCAACCTACAGAATCTTTTACAGTCCATTTTTATGTTTTTTGCTAGTTTACATTCATATTCTATTCTCCTTTTCTTTATCAGTTTCCTGATCCTCCTTTGCTGTATTCTAAAATCCTCCCAATCCTCAGGTTTTCTACTATTTCTGGCAACTTTTACAGGCGTTTACTTTTAATCTTACACAATCCTTAACTTCCTTTTTTCGCCACGATTGACTGGCTTTTCTTTTTGGGATTTTGTGCCTTGAAGGAATGTATAGTTGTTGTAATCTATGTAATAATTCATTAAAGACTATCTATTGCCTATGTACTGTCATACCTTTTAATGTATTTTCCCAATCCACCTCAGTCAATTTGCCCCTCATACCTTTATAATTTCCTCTGTTCAAATTTAATATCCTGGCTTCAGATTGAACTACCTCACTTTCAAACATAGGCCAGTATTTTACCCGTCCCAGTGGCTCCACAGTCCTGGAGGCGGAAGCGAGTACCGAAGTCATTCCTGCTCCGCGCTCAGCTGCCACCGTGATTGAGCATTAACTGTCCAATTAGCGTCTTGGCAGCGAATTACTGCTTGAAGAAGGTGCATGCAAGTGGGAAGGTGAGTGACGGCGGGGGCGTGGTTAGAGCCGGAAGAAGGTGCTGAAAGCTATTTGAAAGGGCTTGCAGCACCTTCAGTGGCTCTAAAAGGGCTACTTTCATGACGGAGGACGGTGGGAGGAGCTAGAGCTGAACACAAGGCATATACCTGGCTGAGGGGGAAAGGAATGTCATTGCAATTAAAGGGGCAACACATTCAATATTCATAAATCTACCAGAGACCTTGGAGGACCAGAACCTGCTTGCGGCAATGTCAGAAAGAGGCAATCGCATGGCCACAAGGTTCTCAGAGGATTCCCTGCGTGTCCTCCTCCAGGCAGCTGAGGCAAGGCGGGAGATCCTCTTCCCAGCAGACAGAAGGAGGAAGCCTCCCCAGGTCAGCAAGAAGGCATGGTTGGAGGTTCCTGAGGAGGTCATGAGCTGCAGGATTGTGAGGAGGACATGGCTCCAGTGCCGCAAGTAGGTCAACGACCTTCAGCGCTCTGCCAGGGTAAGAGGCATGTCTGAGTCATCACTGCTTGGAACTTATACGAGAGGGTTACCAG
Organism: Heterodontus francisci; assembly: GCF_036365525.1. Classification (NCBI taxonomy): domain Eukaryota; kingdom Metazoa; phylum Chordata; class Chondrichthyes; order Heterodontiformes; family Heterodontidae; genus Heterodontus; species Heterodontus francisci. The sequence goes on along the minus strand of NC_090371.1, from coordinate 70,383,456 downwards.
GTGTTGATGCTGCAAAGTCAGAGCTATTCATCTGGTGTGAATGGCTACAGCCCTGTCATGGGCCATATGCTGGGCACATCTGAGATGCACAACTGTGCAGATATGTGCCAACTGTATATCTCAATGGCAATGGTCCCAGTGGCAGCATGCAGCACAAGGGATGAGCGGGTGCTCCATCAAGTCAATGAACTGAACTGAACTGATTGCCATGTGTTTCCATAGAAGAAGAGGACACAGAATGCCCGAGCGAGGGCACGAACCGGTGGCGGTGTTGCCAATATCGCAATTCTCACGAGTGTGGAGGAAGAGGCATTGCTGCTTGCAGGGGAGGACGGAGGATGCTCAGTTGCCGATGGTGAGGCTGGAGCACCTGGCCAGGAAGTGAGTTCCCCAGAGTTCGGGCGAGGGTTGAGGGGGGAGGTGCTGGCTCAAGCAATGAAGGTTGCTTGTGAGTTTCAAGTCACACACATGTGGCCACACTGCAGTCTATGACATGTCCTTCAGTCTGGAGTGTTGATCACACCTGATCATTCTGTTTTCCCCTGCAGGTGAAGCACCTCAGCGGCCAGGCAGCGTATCCGGGGTACATTCATTTCTGAGGAGAACGAGGGGAGCTCAAAGGGTGCAGAGTCACATTCTTTCCCTGCACCAAGCATCAGCTCAGATACAGTCACCTCAGTTGGGCTGTTAGCATCTTTAGATTCGTGCTCACAACTTGGTTCTAGCACCACACAAGTGCTGGTCCAGCTGCCAGAGGCAGTATTGGCCGATGCCTCTGACACTCGGAGGACTGTGGGAGGACTGGCCATTGCTAAGCCCCATGCTGATGATGAGCTTTTGAGGGCATTCATTTGGGAGATGCTGCAGGTGTAGCATGAGGTGTGTGGAGATCTGGCGGAGTTACCAAGACAATGCGTGCTCTGGCTCAGACTTTGGAGATCTCCATCCAGGCCATGACTACTGCACAGTCCCTGTCATCTGCGCAACTGGCTTCCTCCATTGACAGATTGGCGGCTGCTGAGAAGGGCCCATTCAAGCAGGCCCTGCAAACTCTCACAGAGATAGTGAGCCCCATGCAGCAGTGCCTCAGCGAGCTGTCACTGAGGCTCCTGCAGCATCCAGCAGCTGCTCATCCCTCTGAAGTCAGCAGCAGGGCACAATTGAGCCTCGTGAGGGTACAGGATCAGCAGCAGTGTGCATCGGGGGGCTCCTCTCAGGGAGCTCTTGATGTGTGCTTGTCCCCTCTGCCAGTGACATTAGCACGTCAGAATCCCAAGGTGACAGAGGGTGGTTCTGAGACTGCTCAGGGTCACCTCAACATGCTGGGGCCCTCACGGCCTTGGTCAGTCAGAGGACGCCAGCCAAGTTCATCCCAAGCTGCAGGGCATCCTGAACAGCCACCTGCCTCTGCCGTGGCTAGCGACGAGGGGTCGTCGACACGTGTGAGCACTCGCAAACATTTCAAGAAATCACAGTAACTGCACTTAGGGTCACAGGTGCGATTTAGCATTACTTATTTGTTGTTTGGCTTCACACAAAAACTTATTAAATTGGCTTTTTTATCTGTGTGAAGTCAATAATGGTGTATGAGATGGAGACTTGGGGGAGGTGAGACATTGGGCCTTGTTGTGTTTGAGGGAAAGGTGGACCGTTGCAGCTGAGATTAGCGCCTGCAGGTGAGTGCTTTAGTGTTTCCAGCTGATGTGAATGCCTGAATTCAGACTGACTTGCTAGTGTGGGACATGAGCCTCCAATCAGGAGAAGTGCCTGAGAATTAGAGCCTCCCGAGCCTCCCTTGTGCTTAACTCCTGCAAACCTCCAACTCCTTCCCCCCCAAGTTCATGTGGCTGCGCCCCCTCCTCCTCCACCTCAACCCTTTCACCATCCTCATCTGAGCATGCCGCGTGCTGAACAATGTCCTCATCATCCAGGGCATCCCACCACCACCACCCCCCCCATCCCCCCGGCCCACTGCAGCGCCAAGTTATGTAAGGCCAGCAAACGACACCTTGCTGGTGAATACTTAAGGGCGCCACCTGAGCGATCTAAGAACCTAAATCTTATCTTCAGAAGACCTATGGTCTGCTCAGTGCTGACTCAGTGGTCGCATGGCTCACATTGTACCGTTCCTCTGCTTCATTCTTGGGTTCCTCACAGGTGTCATTAGCCATGTCTTCAGCAAGTAACATCTGTCACCAAGTATCCATCCTTCCAGGCACTCAGGAGGGCTGAATAGTGTTGGCACCTGGGAGTTCCAGAGAATGAATGCGTCGTGACTGCTTTCTGGATAACGAGCACACACCTGCAATATACTCTTGTGGTGGTCACAGACAAGTTACTCGAACAGGTTGATGTTAAGAAGGAGGATGTGCTGGAAATTTTGAAAGACATGAGGATAGATAAGTCCCCGGGGCCAGACGGGATATACCCAAGGTTTATACGGGAAGCGAGGGAAGAGATTGCCGTGCCTTTGGCGAGGATCTTTGCGTCCTCACTGTCCACTGGAGTAGTACCAGATGATTGGAGGGTGGCAAATGTTATTCCCTTGTTCAAGAAAGGGTATAGGGATAACCCTGGGAATTACAGACCAGACAGTCTTACGTCGGTGGTGGGCAAATTATTGGAGAGGATTCTGAGAGACAGGATTTATGATTATTTGGAAAAGCATAGTTTGATTAGAGATAGTCAGCATGGCTTTGTGAGGGGCAGGTAATGTCTCACAAGCCTTATTGAATTCTTTGAGGATGTGACAAAACACATTGATGAAGGAAGAGCAGTGGATGTGGTATATATGGATTTTAGCAAGGCGTTTGATAAGATTCCCCATGGTAGGCTCATTCAGAAAGTAAGGAGGCATGGGTTACAGGGAAATTTGGCTGTCTGGATACAGAATTGGCTGGCCCATAGAAGACAGAGGGTGGTAGTAGATGGAAAATATTCAGCCTAGAGCTCGGTGACCAGTGGTGTTCCACAGGAATCTGTTCTGGGACCTCTGCTCTTTGTGATTTTTATAAATGACTTGGATGAGGAAGTGGAAGGTTGGGTTAGTAAGTTTGCCGATGACACAAAGGTTGCTGGAGTTGTGGATAGTGTGGAGGGCTGTTGTAGGTTGCAACGGGACATTGACAGGATGCAGAGCTGGGCTGAGAAGTGGCAGATGGAGTTCAACCTGGAAAAGTGTGAAGTGATTCATTTTGGAAGGTCGAATTTGAATGCAGAATACAGGCTTAAAGACAGGATTCTTGGCAGTGTGGAGGAACAGAGGGATCTTGGGGTCCACGTCCATAGATCCTTCAAAGTTGCCACCCAAGTTGATAGGGTTGTTAAGAAGGCGTATGGTGTGTTGGCTTTCATTAACAGGGGGATTGAGTTTAAGAGCCGTGAGGTTATGCTGCAGCTCTATAAAGCCCTGGTTAGACCACACTTGGAATATTGTGTTCAGTTCTGGTCGCCTCATTATAGGAAGGATGTGGAAGCTTTAGAGAGGGTGCAGAGGAGATTTACCAGGATGTTGCCTGGACTGGAGGGCATGTCTTATGAAGAAAGGTGGAGGGAGCTAGGGCTTTTCTCATTGGAGCGAAGAAGGATGAGAGGTGACTTGATAGAGGTGTACAAGATGATGAGAGGCATAGATAGAGTGGCTAGCCAGAGACTTTTTCCTAGGGCGGAAAGGGCTATCACCAGGGGGCATAATTTTAAGGTGGTTGGAGGCAGGTTTAGGGGAGATGTCAGAGGTAGGTTCTTTACACAGAGAGTGGTGGGTGCGTGGAATGCACTGCCAGCGGTGGTAGTAGAAGCAGATACATTAGGGACATTTAAGCGACTCTTGGATAGGTACATGGATGATAGTAGAATGAAGGGTATGTAGGTAGATTGATCTTAGAGTAGGTTAAAGGGTCGGCACAACATCGTGGGCCGAAGGGCCTGTACTGTGCTGTTCTATGTTCTATGTTCTAAGTTGCATATTCATTGAGTGAAACCCCTTTTGATTTGTAAAGGCCCCTGACAGACCTGCAGGAGCTCTAATGGCCAAATGTGTACAGTCCATCACGCCTTGGACCATGGGAACCCAGCAATGGCGCCGAGGCCTCTGGCTCTCTCGGCCTGAGTCTGTCTGGAACTTGATGAACTGGTTGGCACACCTGAATGTGGCATCAGTTACCACCGTAATGCAGTGTTGAGCTGATGACAGTGAGATCCCACACATGTCTCCTATGGAAGCCTGGAAGGAGCCTGATACATAGAAGTTCAGAGTGACTGTGACCTTTAGTGCGACCGGCATTGGATGGCCAACCACGCAGTTGGATGTGACCTTTGCTGCCAGCATCTCACACAGAGATATGTCAGTCTCTTGGGACAGGCGTGGTCTTCTATGACACTGGCGCGCTGGCATCTGCAGAAAGTTCAGCTGTTGCTGGCACACCCTGCCCACTGGGTTGACTCGACTCCTCACACGTGTTTGCTCCTGGCACACTCTTTGACCTTCTGCCCCTCCCCCGTTACCAGGCTGCAGTTAGCCAGCAGGTCGCTGATTTTCCTGGCCACTTGTCCTCCTGTCCCTCCTTGTGGCATTCTCTTCCTCACTGGAGGAGCTGCCTCCAGAATGGACAATTCCCATGGCTGCAGTGTCCCAAAGATGTAATGAGGACAGACGTTTGCTGCCTGCTGCAAGGACAGGCACTCACAACCCCCCTCCCCTACACAGAATAAATCAGTGATGCTGTGGCCCTAACAGGAGTTTAACTCACTTAGGTGAACCCTGAAGAGCCAGTAATATCAGCCCCGACTTTGCAATTAACTCAGAAATCAAACAGAAATTAATGAAAAATACAGTCCCTCCAACTCTTTCACAAACACAATGGTTGGTGCTCTCTTAATGTGGCCGGGTTCCCGACTCCCCCCCTTGACCCGTTTGCCAGATGTAAAATGTGACAGCTGACATAAAATGGCTCTCAATTGGATTTTCAACAACTTCAATTGGCCCTTAATTGATGTAAATCGGACGGCGAGCGGCACCTCCACGTCACCCGCCGTCCGACCTGCGTAAGATGGGGATTGGGCAGAATGACGTTGGGGACCTGACCCAACGTCATCGCCTGCCATTTTTCAGTTCAGCCGCCTCGCAGGATGCCCGATTTGAGCAGGTAAAATTCTGGCCATAATGTAAAATTCTGTCATATTATGGTCACTCATCCCTAAAGGTTCTTTTACAACAAGATTATTAACTAACCCTTTCTCATTACAAAAACTAGATGTAAAATAGCCCTGTTCTCTAGTCGGTTCCTCAACATACTGCGCTGAAAAACAATCCCTAATACACTCCAGAAACTCATCCTCCATAGCATTAGTGCTCATTAGGTTTATCTAGTCTACATGCAGATTGAAGTCACCCATGATTACTGTATTACCTATGCTACATGATTCTCTAATCTCCTGATTAATACCATGCCCCACACCACCACTACTGTTTGATGGCCTATAAACAACTCCCATCAATGTTTGCTGCCCCTTGCTATTTCTTAGCTCCACCCAAACAGGTTCCACATTTTGTTCTTCTGATATGAGATCCTCCCTTACTAATGTACCGATCCCATCCCTTATTATCAGTGCAACACCACCTCCTTTTCCTTTTTGCCTGTCCTTCCTAAATGTTGAATATCCTTGAATATTCAGTTTCCAGTTTTGGTCACCAGGTAGCCAAATTTCCGTAATGGCAAATAGATCATACCAATTACCTCTATTTGTGCCTTTAAATCATCTACCTTGTTGCAAATGCTACGTGCATTCAGGTAGAGTGCCCTTAACCTTGTCGTCTTGGCATTATTCTGCATTCTAAGCCTAGTTGATACTTGCCTTTGTTTTGCCTGCCTTCTAATTTTGCTTGCTACTTTTCTACTTCCTGTTACCAGCTTTACTTCCTTCCAATTTGAGCTACCCCTCAGGTTCCCATCACCCTGCAAGATGCAAGATGCAAAGAATAATTTCTGCAATTTGCTTGTATTTGTTATACAGCGGCTGAGCCAACTCACTGTAAGAATGACAGCAAAACTAAGCTGAATTACCAATTAGCCTTCCCTCAAACTGATCCTGCATAGATCAATTAATTATTTTTCAAGTTGTGACATTGCTCCAAACATCTCTTCTTGATCAATATGATGTAGTTGTAGCTTAGGGTTTCACTCCTACACAGCGCAATGCATTACATTAGAGTTGATTAAAACCATAGTAGTAGTGCTTGCCTGGCTGCCAGAAATAATTCTGTCAGCTTGCTGAAAATGCACTAGTAAAAGTTGACACGCTGGGTACACACACTCATTGGGCTCAATTTAATCTTTGAGCTGTAGTGAACAAATGTTTTCACTGATTACTTCTTTTGTGTAAGGAAAAATATGCCTCCCTGAATATAATATCGCTACAAGTCTGTTCAAGTTTTGGTGCATACGGAACATAAAAGTTAAATATTTAAAGTTGATATAAAATGATTTTTACATTACCTTCCACCAACAGAAGAAACTGGTGGATCTTGTCACTTGAAACGGCTGGAAATTCTCTTTTATAAATCATGGAAGATTTCACTTTCGGCAACATACAAATGAATTTGAGCAGAAACTTGAGCAAAGAAAAGCACTTCTGAAAACTAGCGCAATTTTGAGCCCAATTTGTGCCCAGATTGCCAATTGTGCCCAAAGCAAAAACTCTTGGCCTGTTAAGCTGAATACCTATTGGAACAGGAGGAAACATCAGTCCTCGACAAGAAGTCAAAAAGTCATTTCTGTTTTAAGCTAATCTCCAGTGCACGAAGTTAATGGTGATTCATTCAGTCTGAGGGTGTGATCAATTTTGTGGCTGGGGCCAGCTTCCAGCATGATGTTTTTTAAACCAGTGCAAAAGTTCACAGAAACTCAATTTGTTCTGGTTGTAATTTGTGCTTGAAACTCCACAATTTTTTGCGCTGGTTTGGCTGATTTCAGGAAAATTCCACTGAAAAAGCCAGAGCAACTTAACGGCAATTCCAATCCCCTGTCTATGTGCCAATGATCCTGCCATTAACTTCATGCACTAAATGTGACCAACTTGTGAGTAAACTGACCTCTGTGACTCCATCGTTGGAAAGAGAAGCTACCTAACATAGTTTAAGACTGCAAGCAATAAACTTGGTCTTTATTTCAGCACAAGAGAACAATTTTTTTAATGAGCCTGATGAAGCTCACAGATACACACAAACACAAACATGCACACATACAGCTCCAGACAAACTCAATGGAACCATTTCCATCTTTGGATATTCCCAAAGACAAGTCACATGTTAATACATAAACATAAACTACAGCTTAACAAAACCAATAGTGGTTAGATAACAAGAGTCATGTGTGTTGACTTCTTTTAACCAAAGGTGCTATCAGTAGTTCCACCATGGGCTCTTCACTGGGTCAACTGAGTCTGATTTTGTTACATTACTAAGTAACTATATCGCTGTCAGTTTTTTAGGAGGAGAAATATGGAGAGGCTCAGTAACTGCCTCCCTGATGAACTAGTGTTACTCCTGTCAGGTTCAGGTATGAGAGTCTCTTTCTGAAGACCCCTGTGCTATAAGGCCTTTAACGCACGTCCTCCTTCACCTTCTCCAGCACTGTTCTGCTTTCCTTGATGCTGCTGCTATACCTCCTCAGTTGACAGCCTCAAAACTAGTCCCTGTAGTCCACCCATCCTGAAGGATAGTGCTGGAGCCAATGCTGAAAGAGATTGCAGCATCTCCCAAAATCATTCTGCATAAACTAAGCAACAGTCAGAAAACAGCTAAAATAGTCATGACATTGGCCCAAATGCACCCCTGCAGCCTATAAAATTGAACAAGCCACTTGCTTTAGTGGAGCTAAGGATCCCTTTAAATATCCTGACTGTGATACTGTGCCGTCTTTTGCTGGGCAGGGTTAGGAACTGACAAATCAGGTGTACACAGACACTAATTTCACAAAAGTGTTCTGATTAAGGCACCGGATCCTTATTAACATAGCTTAATGAGCCATAGAGTCATAGAGTCATTTACAGCACAGAAGGAGGTCATTCAGCCCATCGAGTCCATACCAGCGCTCTACAGAGCTATGCTGTCAGTCCCACTCCCCGCTTGATCCATGGCCCTGCAAGTCTATTTCTCTCAGGTGGCCATCCAACTTCCTCTTGAAGTCATTGATTGTCTCCGCTTCCACCACCCTTGTGGGCAGCGATTTCCAGGTCATTACAATCGCTGTGTAAAAAAGTGCTTCCTCATATTCCCCCTGCATCTTTTGCCCAAAACTTTCAATCTCTGTCCCCTAGTCCTTGTACCATTTCTTAATGGAAACAGTTTTTCCTTCTCTAACTTACCTAAGCTCTCATAATCTTGGACACTTATATTAAATCTCCCCTCAATCTCCTTGGTTCTAAAGAGAACAAACCCAGCTTTTCCAACCTAACCTTGTAACTAAACTCCTCCATCCCTGGAGCCATTCTGTTAAAATCTCCTCTGCATCCTCTCAAGGACCCTCACATCCTTCCTGAAGTGTGGTGACCAGAACTGGAAACAATACTCCACTTGGGACCTAACCAGAGCTTTATAGAGGTTCAGCATAACTTCCTTGCTTTTGGACTCAATGCCTCTATTTATGAAGCCCAAAATTCCATATGCTTTACTAACCACTCTTTCAATATGTCTGCCACCTTCAAAGATCTATGCACATGCACCCCCAGGTCTCTGTGTTCCTGCACACTCTTTAGAACTGGGCCATTAAGTATATATTGCCTCTCCCTATTCCTTCTGCCAAAATACGTCACCTCACATTTGTCAGTATTAAATTCCATCAGCCATCTCTCTGCCCATTCTCTTAGCAGATCTACATCCTATTGCAGGCGGTTCGTCCTCACTGTTTGCTACACCTCCAAGTTTGATGTCGTCAGCAAATTTTGAGATTCTGTTCTGTAATCCAAGATCAAAGTTATTTATATATGTCAAAAAAAAAGTGGTCCCAGCAGTGATCCTTGGGGAACACCACTGTTATACCATTCTCCAGTCTGAAAAGCAGCCATTACTACGACTCACTGTTTTCTGTCCATAAGCCAATTTTTTATCCAATTGAACACTGATCCACCTATTCCATAAGCCTCAATTTTTTTAACCAGCCTTTTGTGTGGTACCTTATTAAATGCTTTCTTAAAATCCATAGAAACAACATCCACTACATTCTCTTCATCAACCTTCTCTGTTACTTCATCAAAAAATTACTTAGATTAGTCAATCATGATTTGCCTTTTACAAATCCATCTGGACTATCCTTAATTATCTCGAACTTCTCTAGGTGTCTGTTGATATTTTCCCTGATTATAGTTTCTAAAACCTTACCCACCACTGATGTTACATAACTAGGACGGTCCTTACACCCTTTCTTGAATAAGGACGTCACATTTGCCACTCTCCACTCCTCTGGCACATCCCCCGTATCCAGGGAAGATTGGAAGATTATGGCAAACCCTTCCACTATCTCCATCTCCACTTCCTTTAGCAACCTGGGATGAAAGCCATCCAGACCAGATGACGTATCTACCCTAAGTATAGCCAACCTTTTTAGTATCTCTCCCATCTCAACTTTTATCTATCCATTGCTTCTACTCTCTCTCTTCCACTGATATTTTGTCAGCCTCCATTTCCTCAGTGAACACTGATACAAAATACTCATTCAGTATATTAGCCTTGCCCTGTGCCTCTTAGCATATATTACCCTCCCTCTCCCTAATAGCCCCCACTCCTCCTCTTCCTACCCACTTACCAAGAACATGCCGGTAGAAGATCTTTGAGTTCCCTTTTATGTTGACTGCCATTCTATTTTCATATTATCTCCTTGCCAGTCTTATTTTCCTCTTCACCTTCCTTCTCAGCTTATTGCATATGGCCTGGCTCTCAGTTGATGAGTTCACCTGTCATGCATTATGCACCCTCTTTTTTTATTTCATCATCATCTCTATGTCCCTCGTCAGCCAAGGAGTCCGGTTCTTGGTTCCTCTACCTTCCCCCCTTGTTGCAATGTACCTAGCCTGTACCTGAAGCCTATCTTCCTAAAAGATAACCTATTGTTCTGATACAGCTCTTCCTGCTAGTCTTTGTTTCCATTCTACCTTGGCTCAATCCCTTCTCACTGCATTGAAATTAGCCCTCTTTCTACCTTATTTTGTTCCTTGCTTTACTGCATTACCAGTCTAAACCTAATGATATGATGACCACTCTTACCCAAGTGCTCCCCCACAGACACTTGGTCATAGAATCAGAGAAAGTTTACGGCACAGAAAGAGCCACTTGGTCCATTGTGTCTGTGCAGTCGGAAAATGAGCCACCCAGCCTATTCCCACCTTCCAGCATTTGGCCCATAGTCCTGCAAGTTACGGCACTTGAGGTGCATATCCAGACACCTTTTAAATGAGTTGAGGGTTTCTGCCTCAACTACCCTTTCAGCAGTGAGTTCTAGACCCCCACCACCCTCTGGGTGAAAACGTTTTTCCTCATCACGGAGGGCGGAGTTCCGGAGCGGTGAGTATATAAAAAAACTTACCTCGGGGATTCTCGGAGCAGACTCGGAGGGCGGAGTTCCGGTGCGGTAGGTTACCTCGGGTGGGAAAAAAAAAAACTGAAAAAGTGACGTCACAGGAAAGCTGTGACCTGATTGGCTGGTAGGGAATCTGTACCGAATTTGAAAATAAAACTGATAAAAATTGATTAAAACACTAATTAACTAATTAATAAGTAGAGTAACTAAACCAGAGGGAGGAGATTACTGTATTTAGACAGCATTTAATATTTATTGTAGAAATCTAGCACTAGGGACCACATAGTGAAGTGTATCATAATTTAGTAAGGATTTAATAAGTATTTATTTATTTTATATCAATTAACTAATTAGTGCTAGAAATGACAGTTAGAGGGGTGAAGTGCTTCACCTGTGAGATGTGGGAAGTCCGTGACGCTTCCGGCGTTCCGGGCGACTACATCAGCAGGAAGTGCACCCAGTTGCAGCTCCTCACAGACCGCATGGATCAGTTGGAGCGGCAACTGGATGCACTTAGGAGCATGCAGGTGGCAGAGAGCGTCATAGACAGGAGTTTTAGAGAAGTGGTTGCACCCAAGGTGCAGGCAGATAGATGGGTGACCGCTAGAAGGGGCAGGCAGTCAGTGCAGGAATCCCCTGTGCCTATCCCCCTCTCTAACAAGTATACTGTTTTGGATACTGTTGGGGGGGATGGCCTATCAGGGGAAAACAGCAGCAGCCAGAGCAGTGGCACCACAGCTGGCACTGTTGTTCAGCAGGGAGGGACAAAGCGCAGAAGAGCAATAGTTATAGGGGATTCTATAGTCAGGGGCACAGATAGGCGATTCTGTGGACGTGAAAGAGACTCCAGGAAGGTATGTTGCCTCCCTGGTGCCAGGGTCAAGGATGTCTCTGAACGGACAGAGGGCATTCTGAAGGGGGAGGGTGAACAGCCAGAGGTTGTGGTACACATCGGTACCAATGACTTAGGCAGGAAGAGTGATGAGGTCCTGAAGGGGGAGTTTAGGGAGTTAGGTAGTAAATTAAAAAACAGGACCTCGAGGGTTGTAATCTCTGGATTACTCCCTGTGCCACGTGCCAGTGAGGCTAGAAATAGGAAGATAGTGCAGCAAAACACGTGGCTGAGCAGCTGGTGTAGAAGGGAGGGTTTCAGATATCTGGACCATTGGGCTCTCTTCAGGGACAGATGGGACCTGTACAAGAAGGACTGGTTGCATCTAAACTGGAAGGGCACTAATATCCTGGCTGCAAGGTTTGCTAGCGTCACTCGGGAGGGTTTAAACTAGTGTGGCAGCGGGGTGGGAACCAGAGCAGTAGGACAGCTCGTGAAGTAAATGAGGAGGACATAGTAAATAAGGCCTGTAGGACTAAGAGGAAGAGCAGGCAGGGAGATGTTGCTGAGCAGAGCGGGACTGGTGGTCTGAAGTGCATTTGTTTCAACGCGAGAAGTATAACAGGTAAGGCAGATGAACTTAGAGCTTGGATTAGTACTTGGAAATATGATGTTGTTGCTATTACAGAGACTTGGTTGAGGGAAGGGCAGGAGTGGCAGCTAAATGTTCCAGGCTTTAGAAGCTTCAGGCGGCATAGAGGGGGATGTAAAAGGGGTGGAGGAGTTGCATTACTGGTTAAGGAGAATATCACAGCTGTACTGCGGGAGGACACCTCAGAGAGGTCATGCAGCGAGGCAATATGGGTGGAGCTCAGGAATAGGAAGGGTGCAGTCACGATGTTGGGGGTTTACTACAGGCCTCCCAACAGCCAGTGGGAGGTAGAGGAGCAGATATGTAGACAGATTTTGGAAAGATGTAAAGGTAACAGGGTTGTAGTGGTGGGTGATTTTAACTTCCCCTATATTGACTGGGACTCACTTAGTGCTAGGGGCTTCGATGGGGCAGAATTTGTGAGGAGCATCCAGGAGGGCTTCTTGAAACAGTATGTAGATAGTCCAACTAGGGATGGGGCCATTCTGGACCTGGTATTGGGGAATGAGCCCGGCCAGGTAGTCGAAGTTTCAGTGGGGGTCCATTTCGGGAGCAGTGACCAGAATTCCATAAGTTTTAAGGTACTTGTGGATAAGGATAAGAGTAGTCCTCAGGTGAAGGTGCTAAATTGGGGGAAGGCTAATTCTAACAATATTAGGCAGGAACTGAAGAATTTAGATTGGGGGTGGCTGTTTGAAGGTAAATCAACATCTGACATGTGGGAGTCTTTCAAACGTCAGCTGATTAGAATCCAGGACCAGCATGTTCCTGTGAGGAAGAAAGACAAGTTTGGCAAGTTTCGGGAATCTTGGATAACACGGGATATTGTGAGCCTAGTCAAAAAGAAAAAGGAAGCATTTGTAAGGACTGGAAGGCTAGGAACAGATGAAGCACTTGAGGAATATAAAGACAGTAGGAAGGAACTTAAGCAAGGAGTTAGGAGGGCTAAAAGGGGTCATGAAAAGTCATTGGCAAACAGGATTAAGGAAAATCCCAAGGCTTTTTATACATATATAAAGAGCAAGAGGGTAACCAGGGAAAGGGTTGGCCCACTCAAGGACAGAGATGGGAATCTATGCGTGGAGCCAGAGGAAATGGGTGAGGTGCTAAATGAGTACTTTGCATCAGTATACACCAAGGAGAAGGACTTGGTGGATGATGAGCCGAGGGAAGGGAGTGCAGATAGTCTCAGTCATCTCATTATCAAAAAGGACGAGGTGTTGGGTGTCTTGCAAAGCATTAAGGTCGATAAGTCCCCAGGGCCTGATGGGATCTACCCCAGAATACTGAGGGAGGCAAGGGAAGAAATTGCTGGGGCCTTGACAGAAATCTTTGCATCCTCATTGGCTACAGGTGAGGTCCCAGAGGACTGGAGAATAGCCAATGTTGTTCCTTTGTTTATGAAGGGTGGCAAGGATAATCCAGGAAATTATAGGCCGGTGAGCCTTGCGTCAGTGGTAGGGAAACTATTAGAGAGGATTCTTCGGGACAGGATTTACTCCCATTTGGAAACAAACGAACTTATTAGCGAGAGACAGCATGGTTTTGTGAAGGGGAGGTCGTGTCTTACTAATTTGATTGAGTTTTTTGAGGAAGTGACGAAGATGATTGATGAGGGAAGGGCAGTGGATGTTGACTATATGGACTTTAGTAAAGCCTTTGACAAGGTCCCGCATGGCAGTCTGGTGCAAAAGGTGAAGTCATACGGGATCAGAGGTGAGCTGGCAAGATGGATACAGAACTGGCTCGGTCACAGAAGACAGAGGGTAACAGTGGATGGGTGTTTTTCTGAATGGAGGGATGTGACTAGTGGTGTTCCGCAGGGATCAGTGCTGGGACCTTTGCTGTTTGTAGTATATATAAATGATTTGGAGGAAAATGTAGCTGGTCTGATTCGTAAGTTTGCAGACGACACAAAGGTTGGTGGAGTTGCGGATAATGATGAGGATTGTCAGAGGATACAGCAGGATATAAATCGGTTGGAGACTTGGGCGGAGAAATGGCAGATGAAGTTTAATCCGGACAAATGTGAGGTAATGCATTTTGGAAGGTCTGATGCAGGTGGGAGGTATACAGTAAATGGCAGATCCCTTAGGAGTATTGACAGGCAGAGAGATCTGGGCGTACAGGTCCACAGGTCATTGAAAGTGGCAACGCAGGTGGATAAGGTAGTCAAGAAGGCATACGGCATGCTTGCCTTCATTGGTCGGGGCATAGAGTATAAAAATTGGCAAGTCATGTCGCAGCTGTACAGAACCTTAGTTCGGCCACACTTAGAATATTGCGTGCAATTCTGGTCGCCACACTACCAGAAGGACATGTAGGCTTTGGAGAGGGTACAGAGGAGGTTTACCAGGATGTTGCCTGGTCTGGAGGGCATTAGCTATGAGGAGAGGTTGGATAAACTCGGATTGTTTTCACTGGAACGACGGAGGTGGAGGGGCGACATGATAGAGGTTTACAAAGTTATGAGCGGCATGGACAGAGTGGATAGTCAGAAGCTTTTTCCCAGGGTGGAAGTGTCAGTTACTAGGGGACATAGGTTTAAGGTGCGAGGGGCAAAGTTTAGAGGGGATGTGCGAGGCAAGTTTTTTGCACAGAGGGTGGTGATTGCCTGGAACTTGCTGCCAGGGGAGGTGGTGGAAGCAGGTACGATAGCGACGTTTAAGAGACATCTTGACAAATATGTGAATAGGAAGGGGAGGGATATGGGCCCCGGAAGTGCAGAAGGTTTTAGTTTCGGCAGGCATCAAGATCGACGCAGGCTTGGAGGCCCGAATGGCCTGTTACTGTGCTGTACTGTTCTTTGTTCTTTGTTCATCATCCCTCTAATCTTTCTACCAATCAGTTTAAACTTATGCCCCCTGGTCACTGACCTCTCTGCTAAGGTAGTCCCTTCACATCCACTCCATCCAGGTCCCTCACAATTTTGTACATTTCCAAAAAATCTCCCTCATCCACCTGGCCCACTTCATTTCCCAGCACCAGATCCAGCAATGCTTCTTTTCTGTAAAAGCAAAATACTGCGGATGCTGGAAATCTGAAATAAAAACAAGAAATGCTGGAATCACTCAGCAGGTCTGGCAGCATCTGTGGAAAGAGAAGCAGAGTTAACGTTTCGGGTCAGTGACCCTTCTTCGGAACTGACAAATATTAGAAAAGTCACAGGTTATAAGCAAGTGAGGTGGGGGTGGGGCAAGAGATAACAAAGGAGGTCTAGATTGGACCAGGCCACATAGCTGACCAAAAGGTCACAGAGCAAAGGCAAACAATATGTTAATGGTGTGTTGAAAGACAAAGCATTAGTACAGATTAGGTGTTAATACACTGAATATTGAACAGCAGCAAGTGCAAACCCGAAAAAAAACAGTGGGTAAGCAAACTGAACAAACTAAGATGAAATGAAATAAATGCAAAAAAAAGATTGTAAAAAATGTGAAAAAGAATGTTAAAAAAAAGGAAGAAAAATTAACTAAAAATGAAAGTAAAATGGGGGGCTGTCATGCTCTGAAATTATTGAACTCAATGTTCAGTCCGGCAGGCTGTAGTGTGCCTAATCAGTAGATGAGATGCTGTTCCTCGAGCTTGCATTGATGTTCACTGGAACACGGCAGCAATCCCAGGACAGAGATGTGAGCATGAGAGCAGGGGGGAGTGTTGAAATGGCAAGCAACCGGAAGCTCAGGGTCCTGCTTGCGGACTGAGCGGAGATGTTCCGCAAAGCGGTCACCCAGTCTGCGCTTGGTCTCCCCAATGTAGAAGAGACCACACTGTGAGCAGCGAATACAGTATACTACATTGAAAGAAGTACAAGTAAATCGCTGCTTCACCTGAAAGGAGTGTTTGGGGCCTGGGATAGTGAGGAGAGAGGAGGTAAATGGGCAGGTATTACACCTCCTGCGATTGCAGGGGAAGGTGCCATGGGACGGGGACGAGTTGGTGGGGGTAATGGAGGAGTGGACCAGGGTGTCGCGGAGGGAACGAACTGGAACTGGAAAACTTTATCATCTTTGCTTCCAATTTCCACCCTTCTCTCACCTTTACATGGTCCATCTCTGACACTTCCCTTCCCTTCCTCGACTTCTCTGTCTCCATCTCTGGGGATAGGTTGTCTACTAAAATCCATTATAAGCCCACCGACTCCCACAGCTACCTCGACTACACTTCTTCACACCCTACCTCCTGTAAGGACTCCATTCCATTCTTCCAGTTTCTCCGTCTCCGACGCATCTGCTCTGATGATGTTACCTTCCATGACGGTGCTTCTGATATGACCTCCTTTTTCCTCAACCGAGGATTTCCCCCCACTGTGGTTGACAGGGCCCTCAACTGTGTCCGGCCCATTCCCTGCACCTCTACCCTCACCCCTTGTTTTTATTTCTTGTTTTTATTTCATGCTTCTTTTCTAGTTGGGCTGAGAACATATTGATCAAGGAACTTCACCTGACCGCATTTTAGAAATTCCTCCCCCTCCTTACCCTTTACTCTAAAATTATTCCAATCAATATCTGGGTAGTTAAAGTTCCCTAATATCACTACTCTATAGTTCTGGCACATCTGTGATTTCCCTACAGATTTGCTCCTCTATCTCCCTCTCACTATTTGGAGGCCTATGGAATATCCCTAGTAATGTGATCACACCCTTTTTGCTCCTCAGCTCTAACCAAATGGATTCTGTCCTTGTTCCTTCAAGGACATCCTCCCTTTCAAGCACTGCAATGTCTTCTGGTGTTCTGATGAAGGGTCACTGACCTGAAATGTTAACTTTGCTTCTCTCCCCACAGATGCTGCCAGACCTGCTGAGTATTTCCAGCATTTCTTATTTTTATTACTGCAATTTCTTCCCTAATCAGTAGTACCATCCCACCTCCCTTTTTTCTTTCTCTATCTTTTTTAAACACATTATATCCTTGTCTATTAAGTAAGGAAGGAAAAGGAATCAAGGAATGAAACCGGGCGGACCACCTGGCATCAACCTAGGCCTTCACTGTCGCTGGGTCAAAATCCTGGAACTCCCTTCCTAACAGCACTGTGGGTGTACCTACACCACATGGACTGCAGTGGTTCAAGAAGGCAGCTCACCACCACCTTCTCAAGGGCAATTAGGGATGGGCAATAAATGTTGGCCTGGCCAGCGACGCCCAAATCCCATGAATGAATAAAAAAAAAGTGCCTAGACCTCACTATTTTTAAGCTACTTTTCTGTTATTGCCACTGCATCATATTCCCATAATGCTATTTGTGCTTGTAGCCTACCAACCTTATTCACTACATTTTGTGCATTTACACACATGCATTGTAATCTTTCCTATGCATTCCTCATAGTCCTTCTCAATCCACTTCCATCTAATACGGAATTACTCCCTTCACAACTACTGTCTGACACTCTCACTCTGACCCCACTTAATACTTTGCTATTTCCTACTCTAGTGCTATCTGTCTCTTTCAATTCTCTGTGCACCTTGGTGTTCCTCTCTTAGATTATTTCCTGGTTGCCACACCCCTGCCAAGTTAGTTTAAATCCTCCCAATAGCACTAGCAAATCGCCCCGCAAGGAAATTTGTCCCAGCTCTATTCAGGTGCAACCTGTCCGGCCTGTACAGGCCCCACCTTCTCCAGAACTCGTCCCAGTGTCCCAGGAATCCAAAGCCTTCCCTCCTAATGCAGGCTAGCATTTATCAGGCAGCTGCCAGGGATGCCTAATAAATGCCCAGCCTAATATGGTGTTGGGCACAGTTCCAGAAAAGGACCTCATCTCACGCTACAAAATGTGTCATCCTGAAAAACAGGTGAAATGCATTCCAAGTTCTCGCCCCATAGATTTTTATGGTAAATAGTCCACGATTAAACAAGGGTTCTACTATAAATGAAAATCTAACCTGTATTCAAAATGAAGCATAACAACTTTCCCCACGGAAGTTATAAAATGAGCTTATTCTTTACATTATCTTTTATTGCTGTAGAAGAAGCTACAGTCTTTTTTGCTTAACATTATATTTACAAGAAAAACAGTCCAGAAGACTTAGTCTTACTCTAATTATGACACCGCTTGTACGTGTTATGTGTTGTCTATCAAGGCAAAAGTACATTTGGCTCAATTACAAGTGTTCTTCCTTCTAGGCTTAAAAGATTATGAGATCAAGCCCCAGCATTTTTAGCATTAAAATAGCAAGATAATTAATTTGTTGACGATTCATTGTATCGTTTGTGTTGAAGTATTCCCAAAGGTCTTTCTGGTTTGAACTCACTGTAAATGTCTGAGTTTTGTCACATGGCTCATGATGTGAGTCCATTGTCATAGCCAGTCTTTAGTTATTGGTGTCATCTGCTTTACACAACTAGCTTAAAAAAAACTTACAGTTTTTATTATTAAGTTTAGATTGCTCCATCTCCCTGATTTCCAAGGGACTAATTTCTATGCTAAATACCAGCCCCAATTTTAACTCAGGGTACACATCAGGCAGAGGGATGGAACAAGCAGGAAGCCCCCATGAAATCACCAGCATGACGCCCGAGCGACTTTAACTCCCCGGCCTCATTTTATTCAATTGACAAGTTGTCTATCCAGTACTGCCATGAAATGGGTATCCCGACAGGCCTGTTAAGGCCTACTCAAGGAGGGAAAGTGCCTCCTAATGTGCGACTGCATTCTGTGAAGCTAAATTTCACCCCAACACTGTGGACACAATTTTGGTAGCTGGAGCATTACCCCAGGTTTCTTGATGCTTATATGGAGTGCCTTCCAGAGGGGACCAGAGCAAGAATAGAGGGACTGTTCACCAGCATCTATTCAGCAGGCCTGAGTAGAGGTGACTGACAGGGTCAGTGCCGGCAGTGTCACTTAGCTTGAGTATAGGAAGAATTTCAATGACCTCAAAACAGCTGCTAGAGTGAGTATGGCTCTTCACATCTCCACCACTCTCAGAAATGCCTGAAAACACTCCTTACACCGACAACATTTTCTTCCCATGTTCTAGCATTTGCAGAACCAGCAACTCCTCCCTGGACTCCTTCTGGACTTCAAAAGCTAAAGATTTGACTTTCCATTCATCATCTCGTTATCCTCATTCCATTTAGCTTTTTCTCCAGCTCATTAAGTCTTACATATTTCCATTTTATTTGGAGTCTAGGACTGGGGGCAGAGTGCAAAAATTAGAGGCAGACCTTTTGGGGTGAAATTAGGAAACACTTCTACCCACAAAGAGTATTAGAAGTTTGGAACTCTTCCGCAAACAGCAATTGATGCTACACCAATTGTTAATTTTAATTCTGATATTGATAGATTTTTGTTAACCAGTGGTATTAAAGGGATATGAGGTAAAGGCTGGTGTATGGAGTTAGGCTGTGAAGAAGCCATGATCTCATTGAATGTTGGACAGGCTCAAGGGGCTAAATGGCCTGCTCCTGTACCTATGTTCCTATGCTTACTTTTCAACAACCATTCACTAACTTCCATTCTCTCTGTGGGGCAATACAGCCCACAATGCAAGGGAGAAGACAGGGAAGGAGTATCCAACATTGGACCCCTTGCTCAAGTGGAGCATGAAACTATGTTGATCAGTGGCTCAGGTAAAATCATGAACATAGGGGAACATGGCTTATCTCAATAGCATGTCTGCATATTACTTGCAACCCTTCATTCCTCTCAAATATTCAGCAAGCTTCACAATGCCAATGCTGCATTCTGAAGACTGTCACCCGCTAGGTTCCAATCTTTCAGTGCCATCCTAACCCTTGACTCTTTTCTCTTTCTTCTAGGTCCTTATTGGTACCACGACTCTGCTGAAAAAGACACTTTGGAGGAGAATAATCCTCATGAGATGCATCACTATTGCTCCATACCTCCCAGGCATGAGCATAGACATTGTCACTCTGGATCACACTGATGTCCACCAGCTCCCACATGCTGCAGGCGTAATACCTGCCATCTTTATTATGTGCTAATTTATTTTTCTTAATTAATTTATGATTAATAAATCCCACTACTACTAAATCCCACTACTAATAAGCTTTACTACTGCTGGTAAGCCTTACTATACTTCATAAAACCTTACTAATAGATTACCAGAGTTTCAGAAGATTCTCATACTTATTATTTCAATTAATTTTATACTAACCCCAATTAAAATTTCTTAGTGTAGATAAGAGAAAAAAAGAAGATATTCACCGACCAATCACTTACCTTCTTTGCTGGATTGTCACACATCAACTCCTCTTTTCCCCTCTGCCCTGAATTCCCACATGAACCAAATTCTCACCTTCACACTCTGACTACATGTCACCCAGGCGAAGACTCCTTTCTGTGCACCCCTTACTCACGATAATAGTGCAAGCACCTAACCCATTGAAATCAACTAGAGGTTTGCCAGAAGCCGCTGGACAAAAGCCCTCTGCTGATTCCCCAGATTACTTTCACAAATAATTATTGTCAGCTGAAAAGCAGCACACTTGCTGTCAAAATAAACTAAACATAGAAACATAGAAAAGAGGAGCAGGAATAGGCCATTTAGCCCATGGGGCCTGCTCCGCCATTCAAAAAAGATCATGGCTGATCGTCTAATTCAGTAAATCTAACCAGTGATATACCTGAGAGCAGCTGATGATCCCTTTGAATATCTCTAGAAATGTCACTTTGCAGGCTGTTTCTGCCCATGATATCTGTGACTGACTAGAATTAACAGTCTGGATGCCAGGCAATCCTAATTAGCATGCTTAAATAGGAGCATACTAGTTTCAGGCGAGCATGCTAGACACATAAAATAAGGCCCGATGCAAAATGGCAATGGTCGAACTCTGTGCGTACAACAGATATGAGAGATTAGGAACTGACTTTGAGTACCTCAGCGTTCATTTTGGAGGTAAAACAGGTTGTTCCCAAATTGAAATTTCTTCTCTGTAAAAAAAAACTCAAAACAACTAATAAACATTAAAAGTGTTATTTTTTGTTATATTCCTTTGTGTAATATTAGATTAGCTTTCTTTAACATCTGTGTATAACAGCTTACTTGAAGTTAATCTTGCATTTGTTCCATACGTCAGAGATGATTGATTCTTGCCATCCTTTTTTTTTGCAGTGGTTTAGTTTTTGTTAAGTTTTCCAGCTACTAATGCTTTTCATTTTTTGCTTTCATGGAAATGTGACATGTTTGCAGATGAATACTGCAAAGATTAGTAAGAGCTAGTAGCTCTTATCAATGCAACCTATTTGGATAATAAAAAGTATCACCTCAGAGCCTTTGTGTCCAATTTATGCCTAGTGAATGTTATAGCACAATTTTGGCTTTGGAAAAAAAATATTGAGCTGCTGACTCCTAGACGCCAAACATACACCCAAGAAATCTGTCAAGGGAGCACATTCTGGCATAGATGTTGGAATATGCCTGCCTGCAATCAAAACTAACAGCACGCTTAAGCTACCAAAGGCCTTTGCAATAAGTGTGTGCTTGTTCATTCCTGATTGAAGACTCAGTATTGTGAGCTATTTGATAGTTTGCAGATTGACAGATGTTTCAACCTTGTCTACACCTTGCCTACTTAATGAATACTTTATCAATGCATGATTTGATTGGCAGTGACCTCAAAACACCTGCATTCTAATTGCTTTACAGAACAAATAATCAGATTCGCTTGAGGCCCCAGGGCTGGAAAAGCCCTGATGTAGGGACTTTCTGCTATCAACCCTAATCCCGCGCAGACACACACACACACACACACACAATGCTTGTTTGGATTGCCTACAAAATCCTTGATTTTTTCTGTGGAAGGCTGGGGGACCTGGCATATCTGATGGATTCTTGCTGACGCTGTGGTGGGACTACATTGGAACAGCTGTGGAATTTTGGCATCATTCAATTTAAACTGTCTCCACCTTCCCTCTCCTAAACTGCAGCTCATCTACCTAGTTCTAGAATTTGTGGCAATCTCAAACATTTTCCCAGAGTTCAGTTCACCTATACTCTTAATAATCTTGACTGCTGGATTAACATCACCTCTGAATCATTTTCTCTCCAGCATTAGCAATCCCAGGTGCTTCCATGGCACCCCATAGCACATATTTCTGAAGGTAGGTATCAGCTTATTTGTTTTTTCTACACTGCTATGAAACCTGGATATTCTTGCTGCAGTACAACTGACAGAATTGTACATACTGCTCCGAGTGTGTCCTGTGCAATGCCTTGTACAGACTCATTCTTTGTTCTGGTTCTTCCAGATCAACTGCTAGGTCACCTGATTCATTAACACTGAGTTTGTTCTTTCTGTGATATGCCACCACAGAGGTTGCCTCCTTTGCATATATAGAGCCCCTTCTTCCTTACCAAGAATGTGCCTTAATACTCCACTAGGGTGGTTATGCTTATGGCTTGGTTTGTCAAGTAATTGTGTACAAATTTTACTCTGCAGTTTTACCAACCAAATTTTTGACACTTATGCTAGTTCAGTAGCTGGCAGTCGCTTGGGAAACCTTCAAAAATCATTATTGCAGGTACACTGTGATTGGCTACATCTTTTACCTTTAAAAATATCATATTCTCCGGAATTGCACATTCCCATGATTTAATTACCAGGTCATAAATGAACAACAACGACAGGTATTTATTTTATTTTGTTTGAAGAGGAAAATAACATGCATTGTGACTTGTGGTTTGCTGAAGTGCTTCTGATGTGGTTGGAAGACCGGTAGTAAATTCTCTGTCTTTCACAAAGTTAATGTTGTGGAAAAATGGAGCTTTATTTATGTGTTTATTTCGAAACAAAGACAGCTACAGGATATTTTTCAACATTTTTGTTGTAGCCATAGCACAAAGTAGCTGCAACAGTTCATTTAATTCCCCTTGGAAACAGTTTAAATGCTGGTCTTTCTTATTCTTGTAAACATTCTTTAATTTTTCTCACTTTCCCGACAGCGATCTGTTTGACTACAATTCCATTAAGGAAACCTTACAAGTTGTCAAGTTTGTGGAAAAGACAGCAAATTGTCTTGTATTTACGACATCTACTATTTCATCAGCAGGGACAGTACCTAGGGAGCAGATAATTGCCTATTGTGTTTCATCTAAATTGGAAAGAAAATTTTGCAATCATTTCTTCTCCAAAAATATCAAGCTTTGACAGATGAAGTTTCACATTGAAGCTGTGGAAAGAAGAATAAAAGAAAACTGTTTATGTATTAACTTATAGTACCTGTCGTTCAATAGTATTCTTGGTTGGAACTGTGCAGGCAGTGTAAGAGCAAGGTGAGAGGGAGGAGGTGAGGCAGGGTGGGGAGCAGCAGGTGGGGCTTGCGGGAGGGAGGGGTTGAAGTGGGGCAGGGAGAACGGGTTGTGGTAGGAGGGTGGGAGGGGCTGTAGTGGGCAGGAGAGGGTGGGGCAGGTGGGTGGGCTGGAGGTAACGGGGAATGGTGGGGTGAGCTAAGCAGGAGGGAGGGCATAGAACAGGTTAGAGAGGGTGAGGCAGGACGAGGTGGGACGGGCGAGAGGGAGGGGTTAGAGTGGAGTGGGCAAGCAGCGATGGGATGGGAGGAGGTTGTGCAAGGCAGGCAGGTGGTGCCTCCTCCTGACATTATCAGTGTAAGGTTTGTTTGGGCTTTTATCTGCAGGATCTTATCAGCCTATGATTGGCAGGCTATTCCTTCTTCATTTGCAAGACTCTTTGGGTAGTGAGGTTCTACAACATGCAGCACACTACTACAATGTGTGAGAATCTCTGTGGGCTGTACTGAATCAAGCACCACCCCCCTCACCCCAAAACCATTACAGCATCTAAATCCTTGTTTGAGAATCTTAACAGTGTGCTCAATGATCATCCTGGTGGCTCTGGTTGTACCTCATCTGTGCAGGCATAGTGGGATTACATAGCATTTGTTATCAGCCATGTGTGGAGGGGATAGCACTTTCCTCCTACTAGCTGTCCTCTGATGTACCTTTACAGGTGGAATGGTTGGTGAATGCTTACATGACGAACATAAGAATTAGAAGCAAAAGTAGGCCATTCGGTCCCTCTAGCCTGCTCCGCCATTCAATAAGATCATGGCTGATCTGTTTGTGTCTCAAATTCCACACACCTATCTACCCCCAATAATCTTTGATTCCCTTGCCTAACAAGTATCTATCTACCTCCGCCTTAAAAATATTCAATGACCCTGCCTCCACCACCTTCTCAAGAAGAGAATTCCAAAGTCGCACAACCTTCTCAGAGAAAATAATTCTCCTTATCTCTGTCCTAAAAGGGCAACCCCTAATTTTAGAATAGTGCCCCCTGGTTCTGGACTCGCCCACAAGAGGAAGCATCCTTTCCACATCCAGCTTGTCAAGACTATTTAAGATCTTATAAGCTTCAATCAGGTCTCCCCTCACTCTTTTAAACTCCAGTGAAAACTAGCCCAATATGTCCAACCTTTTCTCATAAGACAGGCATAGGTTTAAGGCATCACAACAGCTGCCTGGGCACCTTCCACAGATTATTCTGATTGTTTGTTCTGTAAATCAGTTAGGAACCATTATTCTGTAGCAGTGATCACTGACCAGCTGTACATTCATTGAAGAAAATCCTTTCCTGTTAATTAATGCTCCTGGCTGTTTTTCTAGTGTCTCAATGGCTACATGTGTGTGGTCTGTGACCCCTTGCACATGAACCTAGCCAGTGTCTGCAACAAATTCCAGAACCCTTTCATTCTGACTGTTGCTGTCCTTTGGAAAGTATGTACAGTTGTTAGGGGAGGCAGCGGCGTAGTGGTAGTGTCACTAGATTAGTAACCCAGAGCCCCAGGCTAATGCTCTGGGGACATAGGTTCAAATCCCACCATTGCCAATGGTGGAATTTTGGATTAAATTAATAAATCTGGAATTAAAAACCTAGTCTAGTGGTGATCTTGAAACCATTGTCGATTGTTGTAAAAACACATCTGTTTCTAATGCCCTTTAGGGAAGGAAATCTGCCATCCTTACCTGGTCTGGCCTACATGTGACTCCAGACTCACAGCAATGTGGATGACTCTTAATGCCCTCTGAAATGGCTGAGCAAGTCACACACTTGTATCAAACCGCTACAAAGTCAAGAAAATATTGTTGGTGTACCTATATCCCAAGGACTGCAGCAGTTCCAGTAGGCAGCTCACCACCACCTTCTCAAGGGCAATTAGGGATGGGCAATAAATGTCAATATAGCCAGCGAAGCTCACATCCCCTGAATGAATACATTTTTAAAAAGGGGACATTGGATACCTTGATGCATTTATGAACAGTAGACTAAGGGATGTGGGTAATTTGTTGTGTAGCACCCTGGAACCACACTGAGGTAAAGAAGTTAAGGGCAGTGGCAACAGGCAAAGCATGGCCTCCTGGCTAAAAAGCAGTAGGTCACGTTGTAGGAGGCTGCAGAGGCCAAGAACAGCCTCCTCATGCACTGGTTCTCCAGCAGATACAGGAAACTCACACTGGGCCTGTACAACCTATAGGCTGCATAAGACCTTCTTTGAAACCAAGGCATGAATACAATGAGAGTTTACTTTATGAGGTTTTCATAATCAGATCAGGATGAGTGGCACCTTCATTATATCAGGTTGAACCTTGGATGAGGACCACTATAACCATTAATAGCAGCAACAGGGAGAAGCCTGCAGCTGGACAGCACAGAAGGGACTGGCACAGAGGGCAGCAACCCAATGAAGAGCAACAGGGCGATGAGACTTACAGAGGGCACTATCCTTGAAACAACATGTACAGGCAGAAGCTGAGCTTCCTTGAACAGTTGGGACAGAGGGATTCCAGAGGCTCGGGTTGCTGCCTCAAGTGGTAGCACACATCTGCAGCCTCCTAGAAGAAGACTTACTTCTTGTTGGACCTGGTTCTCCAGGTAACCGCGTTACCAGTGGCTGTCATTGAGACTTTCAGCCTCAACATTTTTGCTGCCGGATCCCTCCAGGGCTCTGCTAGAGATGTACCCAAGGTCTCCCAGTCGACAGCTCACAAATGCATAAGGCAGCTGACTAGTTTCTTTCTAGGGCCGACAATTATTTATGTGAATTTTGCCTGTGTTGATGCCAGTCAGAAAGAGGAGGCACTCTGGTGTGCGGCTCTGACTGGCTTATCGCAAGTGAAGGGTGTCATCAATTGTACACACGTGACTATCTGCGCACCTCCAGATCAGTCAGCGGTATTTGTGAGCTGCAAGGAGTTCTATTCCATCTATGTGAAGCTGGTGTGCAACCACAAAAAAAGAAATTATGCAGGTGTGCACCAGATTTCTGGGGAGCTGTCATGATCATTTCTCCGTGAAGCAGTCTAAACTCTCAGATGCGTTTGGATCCACAAGTAGACTTAAGGGGTGACTGCTAGAAGACCTCCTTAAAACTGATGACACCCATCGGAAACCAAACCAATTAGGCCCAGGAGCAATGTAGTGCAAACCATATGACCACCAGCTGTGTCATTGACCAAGCGTTTGTTATGTTCAAGTTGTGCTTCAGGTGTCTGGAAAGATCTGGAGATGAACTTCAGTACTTGCCAGGGTCTCCAGAATGATTGTGATGTGCTGAACTCTGCACAACATTGCACAGCAGTGAGGATTGGAGCTGATGGAGGAACAAGGCACAGAGCGCACAACAACAACTTATATTTAAATAGCACCATTAACGTAATAAAGCTTCCCAAGGCGCTTCACACGAGCATTACAAAACAAAATATGACACTGAGCCACATAAGGCGATATTAGGTCAGATGATCAAGTTTTAAGGAAGAAGAGAGGTGGAGAGGCGTAGGGAGGAAATTCCAGAGATTAGAGCCTAGGCAACTGAAGGCACGACCACCAATGGTAGAGTGATTAAAATCAGGGATGCTCAAGCGGCCAGGATTAGAGGAGCGCAGATATCTGAGAGTTGTGGGGCTGAACAGTTTACAGAGATAGGGAGGTGTGAGACCATGGGGGGATTTGAAAACAAGGATGAGAATTTTAAAATCAAGACGTCGTTTGACCGGGAGCCAATGTAGGTGAGCAGGAACAGGGTTGATAGGTGAACGGGACTTGGTGTGAGTTAAGTCAAGGGCAGCAGAGTTTTGGATGAACACAACTTTCTAGAGTGTCGAATGTGGGAGTCCAACCAGGAGTGCATTGAAATAGTCAAGTCTAGAGGCAACAAAGGCATGAATGAGGGTTTCAGCAGGAGATGAGCTGAGACAGGGACGAAGTCGGGTGATGTTACAGAGGTGGAAATAGACAGTCTTAGTGATTGTGTTCAACATGGTGGCTCCTCATCAGAGCCCTTTCCTATCCTGAGTGGTGTGAAACAGGGCTGTGTTCTCGCACCCACACTTTTTGGGATTTTCTTCTCCCTGCTGCTTTCACATGCGTTCAAATCCTCTGAAGAAGGAATTTTCCTCCACACAAGATCAGGGGGCAGGTTGTTCAACCTTGCCCGTCTAAGAGCGAAGTCCAAAGTACGGAAAGTCCTCATCAGAGAACTCCTCTTTGCTGACGATGCTGCTTTAACATCTCACACTGAAGAATGCCTGCAGAGTCTCATCGACAGGTTTGCGTCTGCCTGCAATGAATTTGGCCGAACCATCAGCCTCAAGAAAACGAACATCATGGGGCAGGATGTCAGAAATGCTCCATCCATCAATATTGGTGACCACGCTCTGGAAGTGGTTCAAGAGTTCACCTACCTAGGCTCAACTATCACCAGTAACCTGTCTCTAGATGCAGAAATCAACAAGCGCATGGGTAAGGCTTCCACTGCTATGTCCAGACTGGCCAAGAGAGTGTGGGAAAATGGCGCACTGACACGGAACACAAAAGTCCGAGTGTATCAGGCCTGTGTCCTCAGTACCTTGCTCTACGGCAGCGAGGCCTGGACAACGTATGCCAGCCAAGAGCGACGTCTCAATTCATTCCATCTTCGCTGCCTTCGGAGAATACTTGGCATCAGGTGGCATGACTATATCTCCAACACAGAAGTCCTTGAAGCGGCCAACACCCCCAGCTTATACACACTACTGAGTCAGCGGCGCTTGAGATGGCTTGGCCATGTGAGCCGCATGGAAGATGGCAGGATCCCCAAAGATACATTGTACAGCGAGCTCGCCACTGGTATCAGACCCACCGGCCGTCCATGTCTCCGTTATAAAGACGTCTGCAAACGCGACATGAAATCGTGTGACATTGATCACAAGTCGTGGGAGTCAGTTGCCAGCATTCGCCAGAGCTGGCGGGCAGCCATAAAGACAGGGCTAAATTGTGGCGAGTCGAAGAGACTTAGTAGTTGGCAGGAAAAAAGACAGAGGTGCAAGGGGAGAGCCAACTGTGCAACAGCCCCAACAAACAAATTTCTCTGCAGCACCTGTGGAAGAGCCTGTCACTCCAGAATTGGCCTTTATAGCCACTCCAGGCGCTGCTTCACAAACCACTGACCACCTCCAGGCGCGTATCCATTGTCTCTCGAGATAAGGAGGCCCAAAGAAGAAGTGATTGTGTGAATATGTGGTCAAGTCTCCATTGTCTCAAATCTTTCCCTGCTCACAGATGACTGGTGCCAAGAGAAGGCTGCCAGGGGAGGTGGTGTTTTAGTGGTAATGTGACTGGACTAGTAATCTAGATGCCTAGGCTAATGCTCTGGGGACATGGGTTCAAATCCCACCATGGCAGATGGTGAAATTTGAATTCAATTAATAAAAATCTCGAATTAAAAGCTAGTCTAATAGTGACCATGAAACTATTGTCGATTGTTGTAACAAGTAACATTCGTGCCACACAAGAGCCAGGCAATGACCATCTCAAACAAGAGAGAATCTAACCATCTCCCCTTGATGTACAATGGCATTACGATTGCTGAATCCCCCACTATCAACATGCTGGGGATTGCCATTGACCAGAAACTGAACTGGACCAGCCACATAAATACTTTGGCTACAAGAGCAGGTCAGAGGCTGGGAGTTCTGCGGTGAGTAACTCACCTCCTGACTCCCCAATGCCTGTCCACCATCTACAAGGCACAAGTCAGGACTGTGATGGAATGCTCTCCACTTGCCTGGATGAGTGCAACTCCAACAACACTCAAGAAGGTCAACACCATCCAGGACAAAGCTGCCCACTTGATTGTCACCCATCCACCACCTTCAACATTCACTCCCTCTACCACTGATGCAGAGGGGCAGCAGTGTGTACCATCTACAAGATGCACTGCAGCAACTTACCAAGGCTCCATCGACAGCACCTTCTAAACTTGCAACCTGTACCACCTAAAAGGACAAGGACAGCAGATTCATGGGGACACCACCACCTGCAAGTTCCCCTCCAAGTCACACACATCCTGACTTGGAGCTATATCACTGTTCCTTAACTGCTGCTGGGTCAAAGTCCTGGAACTCCCTCTCAGACAGCAGTGTTTGTGTACCTACTGCACACGGACTGCAGCGGTTCAAGAAGGCAGCTCACTACCACCTTCTCAAGGGCAATTGGGGATGGGCAATAAATGCAGGCCGAGCCAGTGATGCTCTCATCCTGTGAAAGAATAAAAAAGAAATGAGGTCCTTCAACTTCAAGGACCTTTGTGGCAAGTTAGATGCTACACTGGGGTGCAGATTTGTTTTGAGCAGTCCAATTTACACTCTGCCCCGTATTGTTTACCATGGAGAAGAAAATTGGAATTTTTAAATTGCAAGGATGAAAAAGAGTTAATTAATCTGAACAAAGCATTGGCAAAATTGTGCAGATCTTCATTGTATGACTAAATACATTGATTAGACTTGTGAACATAATTGAAAAGACTGAAGGATATGTCAATAAGCATCAACTTCATTGTTTCTAACTGTTCTTCGATTTAATGTAATCTATGAGCCAGAGCAAACAATTACTGTTGCCTTTCTCATTGTTTCTTTTATTACTGGGGCGATGTTCCTAAACGTGTCACTGCTCCCTTTTCTGGTCGACATGTGATTCAAGGGCCGTGGTTGATTCTTAATCTGCTCGGGCCACATCCCAGGAATATGCATATTCAAGACAAGACTGTTGATGGGGTATTTAACCATCTAAAATAAAGAAAAAAACAGTGACTATACTTTAAAAGTACTTCATTAGCTGTAAAATACTTTTTGACATCCTGTGGTCATGAAAGGTGCTTTATAAATGCAAATCTTTATATAATCATCAAGGTGATAGTGATGAGGATTGTCAGAGGATACAGCAGGATATAGATCGGTTGGAGACTTGGGCGAAGAAATGGCAGATGGAGTTTAATTCGGACAAGTGTGAGGTAATGCATTTTGGAAGTTCTAATGCAGGTGGGAAATAAATGGCAGAACCCTTAGGAGTATTGACAGGCAGAGAGATCTGGACGTACAGGTCCACAGGTCACTGAAAGTGGCAACGCAGGTGGATAAGGTAGTCAGGAAGGCATACGGCATGCTTGCCTTCATTGGTCGGGGCATAGAGTATAAAAATTGGCAAGTCATGCTGCAGCTGTACAGAACTTTAGTTAGGCCACACTTAGAATATTGCCTGCAATTCTGGTCGCCACACTACCAGAAGGACGTGGAGGCTTTGGAGAGGGTACAGGAGAGGTTTACCAGGATGTTGCCTGGTCTGGAGGGCATTAGCTATGAGGAGAGGTTGGATAAACTCGGATTGTTTTCACTGGAACGATGGAGGTGGAGGTGCGACATGATAGCGGTTTGCAAAGTTATGAGCGGCATGGACAGAGTGGATAGTCAGAAGCTTTTTTCCAGGGTGGAAGTGTCAGTTACTAGGGGGCATAGGTTTAAGGTGCGAGGGGCAAAGTTTAGAGGGAATGTGCAAGGCAAGTTCTTTACACAGAGGGTGGTGAGTGCCTGGAACTTGCTGCCAGGGGAAGTGATGGAAGCAGGTACGATAGCGACGTTTAAGAGGCATCTTGACAAATAGGATGGGAATGGAGGGATATGGAACCCGGAAGTGCAGAAGGTTTTAGTTTAGGCAGGCATCAAGATCGGCGCAGGCTTGGAGGGTCGAATGGCCTGTTCCTGTGCTGTACTGTTCTTTGTTCTTTGTTCTTTGTGATAATACAATCAAGTTCAAACCTGCTCTAAGTTAACACTTCTGCATCTGTAGCTAGCAAGTGGACAGTGATTAGGAGTCCAAGCCTGCCTAATTTTAGTACCACAAAGTGTAGATGAGCAGAGAGACCTTGGTGGCCATCTACATAAATCTTTAAATGTCGCAGGGCAATTTGATAAAGTGGTTAAAAAATATGGGGTACTTGGGCTAATAAATAGGAGCATACAATATAAAGACAAAGAGATCACGCTAGAAATTTAAGGGCTGGATTTTATTATGGCAACGAGGCTCCTGGCAGGAGGCCGGAAGGCAGGAGGAGAACCTGCCTCAACCTTCCATTGGACCTTCGTTGTAATTTAACTGCAGCAGCCAATTAACTGCCCGCTGTTGGGGACGCTGTCCCTTTAAGGCATGAGCTCCCACCTGCAGAGCTGCCAGCCAATCGCAGTACAGGCAGTGTCTCCGGGAGTGGTGGCCATTATCAGTATTGCAGGAGGGCTGCAGTGCCAAAGATGGAGGAGACCCCAAGACTCAGGTATGTGGGATCAGGGTCATCGGGGTCAGTCAGACAAGCCCTGGCAATGGGGCGATGGTGCGGCGGGGGGAGGGTGTGGTGGTGGAATGTGGTCTTGCCGGGGGTGCAGGCATCACCACGGGGGGGGGGGGGGGGGCCTCCAGTGGGTCATGGATTGCCTCCAAAGGAGGGACCCCCTAGCCAGCTAGGAGGCTGCCAGGTCTCACCTGGCAGTGTCTCCATTAATTGGCCACTTAAATGCTTCAACTGGCTTGGGGCAGGAAAGCCATTCTCAGCCTTCCCTAGACAAAATGCCAGGAGGCCCAGGCAATATCGGACACCCTGCCCCTTGCCGTTATGTGTGCTCTCCCCGCCTCCATTCCCATTTCCAAGGGCAGAATTTTCACTGGTTAGGTCTCAGCTGGAATATCGTGGACAATCACAAAAGTTTCTAGAAGTGGTATGAGGAGGTTTACCAGGATGTTACCAGGGATAAGGACCTTCAGTTTTGAGGAGAGGCTGGAAAATTAGAACTGCTCTCCTTGGAACAACAAAGGATAAGAGGTGGCCAAATAAAGGTTGTCAAGATGATGAGGAGTATTGATAGAGAAAAACTATTTCCTGTCGCGAGTGGGTCAATAACCAGACTTGTATGGTTTAAAATCATTGGACAAAAATCTAGAAGGGTGATGAGAATTTTTTCATTCAAAGAGTTGGTGGGATCTGTAATGCTCTATCTGAAAAATAACAGAGGCTGATTCCATAAATGATTTTAAAAGGAAGTTGGCAGGCACTTGAGAATGAGGAACTTAAAGGATTATGGATAAAAAGCAGAGGTGTGGGACTAAGCATGACTGCTCTTTCAAAGAGCTAGCACAGGCAAGATGGGTTGAATGGCTTCTGTCTGTGCTTTATGTTTCGATGATTCTGTGATTCCAAGGAAACCAAGGCTAATTGTTGTATTCCTATCTATGCTCTAGCTGAGATAATCAAACTCAGCAAAGGTCCGAGATCAGGCCTGAGGTCTTCTTCTTTTATGCTGCTCAGATACTGATTGTCACAACCAGCTGTGTGTCTTGTTTTTATGTACTTTGTTATTTCAATGTGTGTTAATTTTTAGATGGTCAGGTACTGCGCTGTGCCTTTATTTTCAGCTGCTCAGGTATTTTTTTTGGTATCGTAAAACGGGACCTTCAGGTAATAATTGCAATGTGCATTTTCTATAGATGCTTAGGACTTGCACTGTGCTTCTAAGGCCACTAATCTCCCAAAACAATGGGTATGAGGCGTTGATCAATTACCAAGAGAGGCTAATAAATTGCTCATTATTTACAGCTTATGCAGAAACAACTTCAAAGTCTAACTCATTGGCAATTTATAGTTATTAGCACCTTTTTTTAATAGTTGTAAATCATTTTTCTAACTCCTTTACATGCACAAATCTTTGAAGGTGGAAGAATAATTTCAAGGGGTTGTTAAAAGAGCATACAGGATTATTAGCTTCATCGAAACAAATGCCATGAAATTGGGCTCCGTCGTGCCACTGGTGCTGGCGCGACAAAAGCCCCAAACTCAAAAATTTGGCGCCACTTCTGGTGCAGCCTGCATGGCACTAACGTGGGCACACCGTGCATATGTCAGAAGCATGCAGAGTGGGCATATCGTGATGTCAAATGGCCTCTAACACTGATTTGGCTGACTGATCTGGCTAACACTCATCTGCCATTTTGGACTACATAGGTCCAGTTAACACCCTATTTTAATCGCTCCCAGCTGCAAGAGGTCTCCGCCCCACTGGCCCTATTTAAAGGGCTAACCATACAACTTCCAGGTGAGTAGCTTTTGACTGGTGCAGAGTTGGTGAAAGTATTGTGTTCAGTGTTATTGGAGGAGTTTTGCAAAGTTTTGAATTTTCAAAGGAGTGGTGCTGGATTTTGACAAAGAGGTTAGAGGAGTTGGTTGGCCTGTCAGAAGGAAGTTACTTCAGCATGTGGGGTATAGCTACGTCCCTCTTGAGCTGCAGAATGATTTGGAAATTGAGCACAGGCAGCAGAGAGGAGAAGAATTGCGCAGAGAGAGGAGGAGGATGGCTCTCAATAGGAGGGTTATACACAAAGGATCTTTCAGGAGCACTTGTCCTACCTCTACCTCAGCCAGAAGCAGTGTGTGAGGTGCCTGCATTTCACCAAGGAGCTGATTACTGAACTGTGCACCTCCAACAACTTGATCTGGCAAGGCAAGGATGGCACTGCCTCTAGCTCTCAAGTTCACTATTACCCTGAATTTCTACACAGGTGGATCCTTCCGGATGGGAGCCAGCAACATGAGTAACATTTCACAGTTTGCTGTCTATTGCTGCATCAGGGAGGTGATAGAGGCCCTCTATAGAGGGAGAGGGGACTTTATCGTCTTCTCATTGATCAGAAAGAACCAGGAAGAGAGAGCACATGGATCTGCCAGGCTGGCGTGATTCCAATGTTGCAGAGTGCAATCAACTGCATGTACATGGCTGTGCCGGCCCCACATATTCACGGGGAGTTGTTCCGAAACTACAAGGGCTTGCCATTCCATTAATATCCAGTTGGTGTGCGACCATGCCCAGGAGATCCTGCTAGTAAATACCTGCTATCCTTGCAGCAGCCACAATGCATTCATCCTGTGCCAGTCAACAGTTGCTGCCATCTTTGGCCTACCACGATGAGCCAGAGACTGGCTGCTGGGGGACAAGGGATACTTGCTCGACACGTGGCTAATGTCTCCCCTCCACCACCTGACCACACATAATGTGAGCCATGCAGTCACCAGGAACATTTGTGGAGTTCAGCTGGTGCCACTCTCTAGCCCTTCCCCCATAGCCCTGCATTTTCTTTTCTTTTCAGGTGCTTATCCAATTCCCTTTTGAAAGCCATGATTGAATCTGCCTCCATCACACTCACAGGCAGTGCTTTCCAGATCCTAAACACTCACTGCATAAAAAAGCTTTTCCTCATGTCACTGTTCATTCTTTTACCATTCAACCCCAGCTTCTCCAATCTATGCTTGTAACTGAAGTTCCTCGTCTATGGAACCATTTTTGCAAATCTTTTCTGCAACGTCTCTAAAGCCTTCACATCCTTCCTGAAGTGCATTGCCCAGAATTGGACACAATACTCCACTTGAGGCTGAACCAGTATTTTATAAAGGTTCACCATAACTTCCTTGCTTTTGTACTCTGTGTCTCTATTTATAAAGCCATTAACCTGTATACCTTTTTAACCTCTTTCTCAACCTGCCCTGCCACTTTCAGTAATTTGTGCACATATACCCACAAGGTCGTCTGTTCCTGCACCCTCTTTAGAATTGTACCCTTTATTTTATATTGCCTCTGCTCATTGTTCATATCAAAATGAATCACTTCACATTTCTCTGCGTTAAATTTCACCTGCCAAGTGTCCAGCCATTCCGCCAGCCTGTCTATATCCTCTGGAAGTCTATCACTATCTTCCTCACAGTTCACAATACTTCTAAGTTTTGTCATCTAAAACTTTGAAATTGTGCCCTGGATATCCAAGCCTCAGTAATTAATATATATTAAGAAAAGCGATTTTCTAGAACAGACACCTGGGGAACGCCACTATATACATTCCTCCAGTCTGAAAAACGACCGTTCACCACTAATTTCTGTTTCCCGTAACTCATCCAACTTCATAATTCATGATGCCACTGTTCCATTTATTCCATGGGCTTTAACTTTGCTGACAAACCTATTTTGCGACACTTTGTCAAACACATTTTGGAAGTACATGTACACCACATCAACTGCATTTCCCTCATTTGCACCACACAAGGGCCAAGCAATGACCATCTCAAACAATAGAGAATCTACCCATCTCCCTTTGATGTTCAAGACATTACTATTACTGAATCCCCCACTATCAAGATCCTGGGGGTTGCCACTGACGAGAAACTGAACTGGACCAGCCAAATAAATACCATGGCTACAAGAGCAGCTCGGAGGCTAGGAATTCTGTGGTGAGTAATTCTGTCTCCTGTCTCCTCAAAGCCTGTCCACCATCTACAAGGCACAAGTCAGGAGTGTGATGGAATACTCTCCACTTGCCTGGATGGGTGCAGCTCCAGCAACACTCCAGAAGCTCAAAATCATTCAGGACAAAGCAGCCTGCTTGATTGGCACACCATCTACAACCTTCAACATTTGGCACAGTGGCAGCAGTGTGTACCATCTACAAGATGCACTGCAGCAATGCACCAAGGCTCCTTAGACAGCA
This sequence comes from Heterodontus francisci, assembly GCF_036365525.1. Taxonomy (NCBI): domain Eukaryota; kingdom Metazoa; phylum Chordata; class Chondrichthyes; order Heterodontiformes; family Heterodontidae; genus Heterodontus; species Heterodontus francisci. Next base: position 70,347,596 of record NC_090371.1, on the reverse strand, counting down.
CCTTCCAAACCCACGACCTCTACCACCTAGAAGGACAAGGGCAGCAGATGCATGGGAACACCACCACCTGCAAGTTCCCCACCAAGCCACACACCATTCTGACTTGGAACTAAAGGCCTGCTACCTGAACTGAACCCGACGGGACCCAACGCCATGTATCGGGTTCAGGTCGGGTCCGACTTTCGGGCTTGGGTCGGGCCGAGTCCGGGTCGTGGTCGGGTCGGGTCGGGCCGGACACACAGGGTAAGTGCTCTGCTGGTAAGTATTAAGAATAAAGAACTTAGCTGAGTTGGGAGTCCGGGACGAAACTAAGTCTGCGCAGTGAGTGAGTGACATCACTATGACATCATCACGCATGCGCTGCAGCTTCGTGGAGTTATACAGTCAGAAGGTAAGTGAAGGGATGGTCGGGTCGGGCTCGGGAAGGGTTGAGTCAGGTAGGGCTCAGGTCGGGTCGGGCTCGGGGCGAAATTGGAGGGACCCAGGCCGGGTCGGGATCGGGTCCGCTGTGGATCGGTCTAGTTTGGGTCGGGTTCTTTTTCCTGACCTGAGCAGGCCTTTACTCAGAACTATATCGCCATTCCTTCACTGCCGCTGGGTCAGAATCCTGGAACTCCCTTCCTAACAGCATTGTTGGTGTACCTACACCCTGTCATGCAGGCCCCCACCTGCCAAGAATGAGGCATATATTTCGCCACATGAACATTAAAACTTAAAATTGTTGCTGGGAGGAAAAGAGGGCCTATCACAAGAAATTGCCAGGCCCCTCGCTGGAGAGACCTTTTTTGCATACTAGCAGACAGTGTTGGAACAAAGGAACCAGTCCCTGCTTCCCCAATACACAGAAGACGTGGTCAGACCAATTTAGTCACATGACTAACTTGTGGTTGGATTTTTAAAAATTTGAACTTGGCACAGAGTTTTAAAACTCAGAAAGTTGTTTGCTCCTGGACTGAAAAGACCTCTCTCCTGTCCTAGGGTTCCTAGCAGTGCTACCACAGTGGCTACACCATGGCTGGTGGAAGGCTGCTGACTTTCACTGGATGAGACTGCAGTTGGCCTTGCAGGACAACCTCAACCAGCTCTGGGCCTTGTGGACCTAGCGTCAGACTGCATCAATTAATTTCTTTCTGATCTCCCTAAAGTTTGTTTTCAGGACCTCATTCATCTTTCTATCTGTGTCATTGGTACCAATATAGACCATGACCACTCACTATTCACCTTCTCCCCTCAGAATATTCTGCAGCTGTTCAGTGACATCCTTGACCCTGGCTTGCGGGAGGCACCATACCATCCTGGAATCAAGTCTGCAGCAGCAGAAACACCTGCCTGTTTCCCTAACTATTATTTCAGTAATGCAGCCCAAACATTTTGGCATGGATGACAGCAGTTGGGTTGGCTGGCTGAGAGGGAACAGCAGGGGCACTGGTGGACTGGCAGAGGTGAAACCATGAATGCTGTCATTCTGTGATGGCAGCAAGTTCATGCTTTATGGTGCGACTGGTACTTCCCTAGGGCAGCACCTCAGCAGTTCCAGTAATCTGTTGGAAGAAAGATTGCTGGATTATTGTGAGAGCCTGCAAGCCCCTTTGAGTACTGGTATCTGATGGCAACCATCTGAGGCTGCATGGCAATAAGCATGGCTTTCATGACCTCAGGCTGAGCTTCCACTGCAGCACCCAGACATTGGCCGGGATTTTATTTGGGCAATGGGGGTCACGACCACCGGCTAAAGTGCCTGCAGGAGCTCATGTCGTCTCCTCTGGGGAAGGCCCACCAAATCAAGTGCTAATTAGGCACTTAAGTGGACAAAGGGCTCCAGTGACGGAAGACACGCCTGCTGAGAACTGTCAGCCAATCAGAGGCCGGCAGCTCTTTAACTGAGCAGCGCCACTGCAGAGGTCATGGCTGTTGCCAGTACTGGACTCACTAGAGGTGCTGGACACAGGCCACAGGTAAGTCAGGGTGGGAGGGGTTTTGCGGGGTTGGGTTGCAGGTGGGTTGCAGAGGGTGTCGACAGCAAGGGCAGGGGGGTGGCTCTCAGTGTGCCCCTCCTTCCCAATGCCAGGCCCCTCGTTCAGGCACTAAGCGCCTTTTAACGATGGAGCCCCCCCACCCCCACCCACCCACCTCCGGAGCCAGGAAACAACCCACAGGAGTTTGCTTGGTGTGCTCCCCATGCGGCAACAAGCCCTCCTTCCACTGTGCTAATTCCGCCAGCGGTGGGATGAGGCCCTTAATAGAGTCATAGAGTTATACAGTACAGAAACAGGCCCTTCGGCCCATCGTGTCCGTGCCAGCAATCAAGCATCTATCTATTCTAATCCCATTTTCCAGCACATGGCCCGTAGCCTTGTATGCTATGGCATTTCAAGTGCTCATCTAAATACTTCTTAAATGTTGTGAGGGTTCCTGCCTCTACCACTCCTTCAGGCAGTGTTTTCCAGATTTCAACCACCTTCTGGGTGAAAAATATTTTCTTCAAATCCCTTCCAAACCTCCTGCCCCTTACCTTAAATCTATGCCCCCTGGTTATTGACACCTCTGCTAAAGGAAAGGGTTTCTTCCTATTTAACCTATCTATGCCCCTCATAATTTTGTATACCTCAATCAGGTCCCCCCTCAGCCTTCTCTGCTCTAAGGAAAACAACCCTAACCTATCCAGTCTCTCTTCATAGCTGAAATGCTCCAGCCCAGGCAACATCCTGGTGAATCTCCTCTGCACCCTCTCCAGTGCAATCACATCCTTCCTATAGTGCAGTGACCAGAACTGTGCACAGTACTCCAGTTGTGGCTTAACTCGCGTTTTATACAGCTCCATCATAACCATAACTGTTCTGATGAAGGGTCACTGACCTGAAACGTTAACTTTGCTTCTCTCTCCACAGATGTTGCCAGACCTGCTGAGTATTTCCAGCATTTCTTGTTTTTAATTTCAGATTTCCAGCATCTGCAGTATTTTGCTTTTATCCATCATAACCTTCCTGCTCTTATATTCTGTGCCTCGGCTAATAAAGGCAAGTATCCCATATGCCTTCCTAACCATCTTATCTACCTGTGCTGCTGCGTTCAGTGATCTATGGACAAGTACACCAAGGTTCCTCTGATCCTCTGTACTTCCCAGGGTCCTACCATCCATTGTATATTCCCTTGCCTTGTTAGTCCTCCCAAAATGCATCACCTCACACTTCTCAGGATTAAATTCCATTTGCCACAGCTCCGCCCATCTTACCAGCCCATCTATATCGTCCTGTAACCTAAGGCTTTCCTCCTCACTATTTACGAGACCACCAATTTTCATGTCATCTGCGAACTCACTGATCATTCTTCCTATATTCACGTCTAAATCATTAATGTACACTACAAACAGCAAGGGTCCCAGCACCGATCCCTGTGGTACACCACTAGTCACAGGCTTCCAATTGCAAAAGCAACCCTTGACCATCACCCTCTGCCTCCTGCCACTGAGCCAATTTTGGATCCAATTTGCCAAATTGCCCTGGATCCCATGGGCTCTTACCTTCTTGACCAATCTCCCATGTGGGACCTTATCAAAAGTCTTACTGAAGTCCATGTAGAGTACATCAACTGCTTTACCCTCATTTTTTTTTATTATTCATTCAGCACCAGAGCATAAGACTTTGGTCGGGGAAGTACTTATCACAAAACTGTATCACAAGCTAGTCACAATTTCCTTTCATTTTAACGAACCAAGGAAAGGAGGAAAGAGAAAATCAATTTAGCCACACAGCCCATTCAAATTTAATGCAATCACCTTGTTTGAATTCAAAAGATGCTTCAAGACCTGTGGAGTAATCACAAGTTGCATCTATTAGTAATAAGTCCTCAACACAGTAGCATAGATCACTCTAGATAATACCTGTCTGATACATATGCAAAATCTCCATTTCCATCACTTTATAATTATGTTGTGAACTTATGATGAGAAAAAGCTATTAGGTCCATATGTGTTTGGTACATTTCTTTTTCTGGGCTCATCCACATTGCTACCTTTCCTCTCCCTCACCTTCAGGGTGAGGCAAAAAATTGGAAACCTGTCGCCAATTCATGAATTTTTTGTGAAAAATTTTTCTGCACCCCTTCAAAGGCAATTAGGAAGTCCTAAACCCATTATTTATTGCTCAGAATTTTAACTTGCTTCTCGCATCATGTAGCTGTTCAACATATCCCTACCACTTTTTGAAGGACCGTGAAGAGTCTGTCATTATGACCACTTTCAATATCCTGTGCACAGATTGATCACCCTCTGAGAAAAAATAAAACTTCCAACATCTAATCGCACTTCCTGCATTCTCAATTTAAATGCCTTGAGTTCTATCACCTCAAACAATCTATCTTGTTCTGTGTTATTGAAGCCCTGGAAAGCTTTAAATACTCACATTACGGAAACCATTGATCCCAAATTATAATAGAATGCATAATCGCTTTTACTTCCAGTTGCTAACTTTTCAGGTGACTTTCATACAGTGGCTATTGTAAATTAATTACATATGGGCATATTTCCTGCTCAACTTAGATGTAATCTTTTTTGTTTAAATTAAAGACTGGAAAATTTAGCCTTAGTTTCACCTAAACACAATTTTAACTTATTTTTGGACTCATTAAGAAGTACCTTCAGGCAGAGGTAATTCTTGTTAATATTTTATAACAGTGAATTGTTTTTTGTTGTGCTAGATGCAGTTGTGGAATGAATGATTAAACAAACTGAGTACCAATATTGGAAATTGGTCCTCAGAGAGTCCTGAAAGAAGTTGCACTCACCAGTGCTATAAGACAGTGCCCATTTGTCTCTATGCATCTCTGTAATTATGTCTGATAATGGAAGAATTGCCTCAAAATTGATGAAAATAGTTCCCTGTTAGATTAATGCAACCAAATGTTTAAAGGAAGATTTCACAGCACTCTAGCTTCAGAAAATGGCTGAATACTTTTTTAAAACTTTTTTTTATTGTCACATTACAATGATATACAGTTTATTGCAAATTAATCAATTTGTATGGCCAAACAACCATGTAAACCTTAATCCAAGACTGACTTAGCTTAGTTTCATTCTATAGAAATCTTAGGACAGAAATATTCTTCAACAAATTATACTGGAAAGCAGGTGTGTGTGGATGCAGTCATTATATTGGGTATTCAAATCTGAACCATTTATCAACTTAGTCAGAAACAAAAATCTATTTATCATTCAGTCAGTACAACTCTAAATGAATTACTGGTATACAGAGTTAGTATGAATGTTTTTGCTCACACACTATTTTGGATGTAAAAGTGATTAATACCACTACAAAGGGTCTAAAAATGATGAATACCACAACAATGGACCTGAAGCTCGACCTCTACTTTCCAGAATACAATGCAGGCATCACATTGTAAAAGAGCGATTGAATAGTTTAAAACACAAAGATGTTAGTGGATAGAATTTGCAAGCAGCCTAATACACACATGAACTCACAACTTACTATAAATCAACATGCTTTGCAGTGCGATAGCTTTATCAAGAGAACGACCTTCAGCTCTACGCTATAAATTCAACTCATCCTTTCAGTGTAACCGCGATTGCAGTTTAAAACAAGCAAAAAATTGGCAGTGACCAGACTCGTAACTCACTTGAGGGAAACAGTTAGGCTTTAACCCATCCTAAACTATTGTATGAATAGCCAACAGGAACTCTATGGAAGCCAAACTAGTACATTTGCAAACATCACTCCATCTCATCACTGTGGAAGCCCAGACTGGAAGTTGGAACCAAGGAAGTAAATCTGGCATTCCTACTGTAAACTGACAGGAATACAGGGAAACTGATTGTTTTTACAGAGAAACCTAAATGAATTGCCAACATCCATAATGCAGGAAACCTAATTTCAAAAAAATAGCAGAGAAGATGAGGTGCATCAAGAAATAATGGGTGATGCCAAGCTTGGGTTTTAAAAGCTTGTAGATCGTAAGGTAAAGGAATGCGAGATGCCGTTAAAGGCTAGGATACTTAGTACAAAATCTAAATCATTTTGAAACCAGGTAACAATCTCAAAATGAATGAATCCAGTCTTAGTTTGCCTCTTTCAAAAGGGCTATCATGTGATGGAAAATGGTTCAGTGGAGGGCTACAAGATTAATGCCTAAAATAATGAACTGAGTTATGAAGCAATTTGGTATCATGACTTCTTTTTCTCTTCTGAGAAGAAAAGGTTAAGAGAGACATTTCATGTCCATTTTTTAAATTATATATCATCTTGTCATGCAAGCAGTGAAATAGCCTTGATAGCTTGTAAGTTGAACGAACACTTAAATATTGATAGACGTGTGCTCAACTTTTAATCCATCCTGTGCATCAATATGTTACTAGGTTGTGTAACAATGATTTTATGTGTAAAGCACATTTGAAGATATTAGTGAGCCGAAACATTCAATTATAAGTTGTGGCTTGAATGTATTCCTTGCTGTAGTATGGGGTTTGCATTGTAATCAATGAGAGAACATAAAGCAATATTTAAAAATGTTCTGATGACAGATCACTGACCTGAAACATTAACTCTGCTTCTCTCTCCACAGATGCTGCCAGACCTGCTGAGTATTCCAGCATTTTTTGTTTTTATTTCAAGTTTCCAGCATCTGCGGTATTTTGCTTTTGTTTAAAAATGTTTATTGGACTCAGAAAAATGTGGACAAAGATCTAGAAGTAACCTGATTTGCTGCAATGGGAAAACACAAAATAAGGGTGCGTGTGAGTTTGAAGTAAGTAAACTAGAGGATGAAAAGTAGAAACACAAACACATAGAGGAAAAAAAGAGAAGTGTGCACACAGGTTCAATGCTGAAGAAAAGGAGTGCCAGCATCAGCATGTTGAAGGTTCTGCAAGAATAGAATCAGCAGCAACAGGATGAGTTCATCTTACCAAGACAACTTGCAATGACGAAGTGAATGAAGGCAAGGGTACTTTAGTCCATTTTGTTTGTTATATGCATTCGCTGGGTGTAGGCGACACTAACAAGGCTTGCACTTATTGCCCATCCCTAATTTTCCCGGCAGATGCTGGTGAGCCACCTTCTTGACAGTGGCTTGCTCAGCAATTTGCTGTGGATCTGGAGTCACATATAGGCTAAACCAGGTCAGGACAGCAGATTTCCTTCCCCAAAGCACATTAGTGAACCAGATGGGCTTTTACAATAAACTAGTAATTACATGATCTACAGATACTAGGGGTCAGATTTTTAAATGCCACGGGAACCTGATGCCTCCTGGACAGTTTGCAATTTTCAATGTGAGGGCGGGTGGGAGGGACTGGGGAACCTGTTCTTCTCCAATTAAGGGCCCATTAAGCTTATAGAGCCATAGAGTCATAGAGTTATACAGCACAGAAACAGGCCCTTCGGCCCATCGTGTCCATGCCAGCCATCAAGCACCTATCTATTCTAATCCCATTTTACAGCACTTGGCCCGTAGCCTTGTATGTTATGGCATTTCAAGTGCTCATCTAAATACTTCTTAAATGTTGTCAGGGTTCCTGCCTCTATCACCCCTTCAGGCAGTGTGTATGGAGGAGCTCGTTAAGTGACTGTAATTTTCAATTGGAAATCTGGCAAACCCAGCCAGTCTGGTGCACAATAATAAACAGCTGTCAGGCTCACAGTGGGCAGAGGACAATCTTTACTGTTGAAAGATTAAATGTTTTGATTCCATGGGGAGCTTGCACCTGGCCAAGCCCATGATTTTTTTTTTATTTTGCAAGTGCTGCCTTACCTCTTTATCCTGCTGGCCCTCCAAGGAGCTACCTCTTCTTATCAGCTTGGCAGTGGCAGGCACCATCATGGCTGCCGCCTGCCTTTGCCGCTCACAGTCTCCAGGCAGCTCCTGCCTCCTACAGATGCTCAGTGCCACTAATTGTGCACTGAGCTCACCTTCTGCTCAAATAGGGCATTAACATTTAAAGATCACATCATGCTAGTGACGCAGCTCAGGCACGGGCTCAGGACCCGGAAATCATCCAGGCATCAGGTTCCCGACCCCATTTTTAAAATTCTGCCCTAGCTTTTTTGATTCCAGATTTATTTACTTTACTGAATTTTAACTTTTCCAGCTGCCGTGGCTGGATTTGAACACATGTCTCCAGATCATTAGTCCAGTAACAAAGCCAGTATACTATTGTTATAAATATAGAATAATATATAATAGGCACAGTGATCTGGGTCTTCTGTCTTTCTGTCATTGTGACTGCTCTCTGGGGTGGGGCTGGACTTCAACTGCAAAGGAGTTATGCTCCTGACCCAACAACGAGCCAATTGAAGTATTTGTAATTCAGATTCAATGAATGGGTTAAGTATTTGCTCTGAGCACATTATCATGGATGAGTTTGTTTGTATGTAAGAAAGCTGATTTTGGTCTCCCTCCCTGCCTGGATGCACCCTGAAATGTGCTCTGCCCGACCTGGACAGAACCAATTTCAATTGGTAACATAAGCAGTTTTTTGTCCACTGAATATAATGAAAATTTCTATGACAGGATGTTTCAAACCAGAAGTCTGAATGAGAAAAAAAGCCAGGTTCAAAATAAAATAATGTTCCTTTTTAAACACAAGAGAAATGATGCCTCATATTGGAAGAGCCTTGTTCTTTATTGTTCATTTGGAACGTTAAAGGTATTTCTAACTGCATAAAAGCATAATCTTGAGGCTCCTTCAGATGCAATAAAACTGGAAACGATCAGTTAAATTATTCTGAGGCAAGGCAGGAGTCATACAAAGAGATTCATTCCAACTGGTTTTACAATTTAAAAGGATTTAATATATAATTTGAATATGAACTTCTCACCTTCCATGTACTCTACCTGTCTCATTGGTTCTTCTCACTCTGGCCCAGCTCTGCATTCAGTCCCAGTCCTTAGACTCACACCTCACATTATTATTGTATCATTGGTGTCAGTGTAGTCCTGGCAACACTTTGCAACAATGCGAGCTGGGAGAACACAGTTATACTGCCTGCTGGGTGCACTATGGATGAAGTGCACAGTTCTCTGTGTGCATGACTGAATTTTAGAGTCCTTGGTGCCAACTGTGTTCTATTTGAACTGGAAAATGCTGACAGGACAACCTGATGGGATAGCTAAAATCTTTTCACCATTAGAATACAGAATAACAGCTCAAGAGGCCATCTAAATATGGTATTTTTAAAAAGCAACTTAAAGATGGATTTATACTGGTTGCAACCAGTGTGAAGCAAATCCAATTACATGAATAGTGTAGGGATCAGGCTGGCACCAGCAATGTCATGTTGTGTTCTGGTGCTGGCAAGATGAAAATCTCGGTGTGACAGCAGCATTAAAATTGCACAATAGCAACAAGATACAACTATAGAGTATGCAGTCTTTTCACTCCATTTCATTGAGCCGGTGTTGCTGTGAGTCCATGAGTGCTATAGGAATGTATTCATTTTAAAAGCTTTATTATTCCCTGTAGTAGTATAACATTACTTTAAATAACACTTTTACTTCATTAGGATTCTGGTGCACTTTGGTAGTTAGCAGGCAAGTCTTGAATCACGATAGTTTGTAGTACAAAAGGCGGTTATTCAGCCATCATGTCAGATCTTAGTGAGAGCATTCCATAACATTGTGGGTTGTGAGGAGATTGTGAGTCGGGGGGCAAATTGTAGATTGGGGAAGATGGTCAAGTGGTTGAAGTGATTGCTGGGGCTGAGGTTTGAACACATTGTGGTGAGGGAAGCAGGTTAGCTTGGGACGCTGGGAGGAAACATTCCTTTTCCTCCTGGCTCACAAACAATGCTAGAAAAACACGTACTTTCTGGATTTGGCATTTCTCACCTCCCGATTAGGGTGGGGTGTCAGATTTTTGAAACTTTAAAGTACCCTGCCAATCATGGGTGGAAAGAATTCCCCCAACATTTCAATAGTCTAGACACATCAATGGTCCTTACCGATCTCACTGGCTCCTTTGACAGCAAGCATCATGCACAATTGCCACTTCATACTGGAGCTTCCCATCTAAGCAACAATATGTCTCTCTGGCATGCTTTGTTGTCTATGCTTTTGTCACTTTTATTCACTCACCAAGGGTCTAGCAAGAATGAGGAACTTAAAGAAATCAATATAAGCAATAGTATTGGAGAAATTAATGGGACTTAGTAGCAGCAAATCCCCCGGACTTGATCACCTGCATCCTACAGTTTTAAAAGAGGTAGTCCAGAATTTTACGTTGGATGGGAAGCCCAGTCCACTGACAGAAAAGTCGGGGGCGAGCCCGTCTCTGTGGGCTTGGAGAGCCATGCCAGGATTTTACGCTCCCCCGGCCCTTAATTGGACTTGGGTGGGACTTCCACCTCTCTGAAGCAGGAAGTCCTTCCTCCAAGTGATGCTGGCCAATCAGCAGGCTGGCATCTCTCAATCCCAGCAGCGCCACCAAGAGCGGTGGCCACTGCTAGGACTGCATCCAGCCAACAGCAGGCTCATGGATTTCAGCCCCAGAAGTGAGGTAGGTTTTGAGGCATCACCAGGGACAATCGGCCAGGCCCCGGTGAGGCGGTGGGGGGGAGTCAGTTGGGAAGTTGGGAGAAGGACTTTATTTCAATGGGGGCAGTTGCGGCCTTGGGTGCCCCTCCGTGGGCATGGGGTGCCCGAACATGAGGACCCCCGGCCTGCATGGAGGCCACCAGGTTTTAGTTGACAGCCTTCTGTGGGACCCAAGGTGCCCACCCGCTGCCGGTAAAATACCCGCAACAACGGGAGGAGGCCCTTAAGTGGCGGTTAATTAGCCACTTAAGGGCCTTGATTGGCCTGGGGTGGGCAGGTCGTTTCTCACCGTCGCTGCACCTGGTAAAATTGCAGCGGGGGCGGGAAGGCAACAGGAATGGACACCCCACCTCCCACTCAATTTTATGACCCCCCCCCCACCCCACCACCACCACCACCAGCCCGCTTTTGTGGGGGCGTAACATTTAGGCCGAAGTTGCAGAGATAGTGGATTCGTTAATTTTGATTTTCCAGAATTCCTTATATTCTAGAACAGTTCCCAAGGATTGGAAGGTAGCAAACCTAACCCTGCTATTTAATGAAGGAGGAAGAGAGAAAACATTGCCAGGTGGCTTAACATCAGTAGTAAGCATAAAGCTAGAATCTATTATTAGGGATGTAGCAACAGGGCACCTAGAAAATCATAATGTGATTAAGCAGAGTCAACATGGATTTATAAAAGGGAATTCTTATTTGGTAAATCTGTTAGAGATTTTTTGAGGATGCAACTGGTAAGCCGGATAAGGGGGAATCAGTAGATGTGGTGTATATTGATTTTCAAAAAACATTCAGTAAGGAATCACACAAGAGGTTATTAAACAAATTAGGATTCATCGGATTAAGAGTAATATATTAGCATGGATTGAGGATTAGATTTTTAAAATTCATTCATGGGATGTGGGCATCACTGGCTAGGCCAGCATTTATTGCCCATCCCTAATTGCCCTTGAGAAGGTGGTGGTGAGCTGCCTTCTTGAACTCCTGCAGTCCATGTGGGATAGATGCACCCACAGTGCTGTTAGGAAGCGAGTTCCAGGATTTTGACCCAGTGACAGTGAAGGAACATCAATATAGTTACAAGTCAGGATGGTTTGTGGCTTAGAGGGGAACTTGTGGTGTTCCCATGCAACTGCTGTTCTTGTCCTTTTAGGTGGTAGAGGTCACGAGTTTGGAAGGTGCTGTCTAAGGAGGATTGGTGTGTTGCTGCAATGCATCTTGTAGATGGTACACACTGCTGCCACTGTGCGTCAGTGGTGGAGGGAGTGCCAATCAAGCGGGCTGCTGTGTCCTCGATGATGGTGAGTTTCTTGAGTGTTTTTGGAGATGCACCCAACCAGGAAAGTGGAGAGTACTCCATCACACTCCTGATTTGTGCCTTGTAGATGGTGGACAGGCTTTGGGGAGTCAGGAGGTGAGTTACTCGCCACAGGATTCCTAGCCTCTGACCTGCACTTATAGCCAAGGTATTACATATAAATAGTAAAGGGCAGTAAAAGGAGGAGTGGGGCCAATTCGGAAAGAGGATTTACACATGGAGGCACAGGGTATAACTGAGGTATTAAGTGAATACTTTGCATCTGTCTTTACCAAGGAAGACGATGCAACCCAGGCAATATTGAAAGAGGCGGTACGTCAGACACAGAGGGGGTTAAAATTGATAAAGAGGAAGTATTAGATTGGCTGTCTGTACTTAAAGTGCATAAAGCACCAGGACCAGATGAGATGCATCCAAGTATACTGAGGGAAGGGAGGTGGAAATTGCAGAGACACTGGCCATCATTTTTCAGTCTTCCTTAGACTCGGTGGTGGTGCCAAAGGACTGGAGAATTGCAAATGTGACACCCTTGTTTAAAATAGGGTGTAAAGATAAGCCCAGCAACTACAGGCCAGTCAGTTTAACTTTGGTGATGGGAAAACATCTAGAAAAAATAATTTGGGACAAAATCAATAGTCACATGGACAAATGTGAGTTAATTAAGGAAAGCCAGCATGGATTTCTTAAGGGAAAATAATGTTTAACTAACTTGCTGGAGTTTTTTGAGGAGGTAACAGAGAGGGTTGATGAGGGCAATGCTATTGATGTGGATTTTCAAAAGGCATTTGATGCAGTGCCACACAACAGACTTGTGAGCAAACTTGTAGCTGGAATAAAAGGGATGGTAGCAACATGGATAGGAAATTGGCGGGAGTGACAGGAAACAAAGAGTAGTGATTAGTGGATGTTTTTCAGGCTGGAGGAAGGTTTGTAGTGGAGTTCACTGTTGGGACCCTTGCTTTTCCTGATTTATTAATGACCTAGACCTTGGTGTACAGGGCACAATTTCAAAGTTTGCAGATGTTACAAAACTTGGAAGCATTGTGAACTGTGAGGAGGATAGTGTAGAACTTCAAAAGGACATAGACAAGTTGGTGGAATGGGCAGACAGGTGGCAGATAAAGTTCAATGCAGAGAAATGGGAAGTGATTCAATTTGGTCGGAAGAACATGGAGAGACAATATAGAGTAAAGGGTACAATTCTAAAGGGGGTGCAGGAGCAGAGGGACCTAGGTGTATATGTGCATAAGTCATTGAAGGTGGCAGGACAGGTTGAGAGAGCAGTTAATAAAGCATACAGTATCCTGGGCTTTATTAGTAGGGGCATAGAGTACAAGAACAAGAAAGTTATGTTGAACTTGTATAAGACACAAGTTCGGCCTCAGCTGGAGTATTGCCTCCAGTTCTGGGTGCCGTACGATGAGGGCACTGGAGAGAGTACAGAAAAGATTCATGAGAATGGTTCCAGGGATGAGGATTTTTTGTTATGAGGATAGATTGGAGAAGAGAAGGCTGAGAGCTGATTTCATAGAGGTATTCAAAATCATGAAGGATCTGGACAGAGTAGATAGAGAGAAACTGTTCCCAGTCATGAAAGAATCGAGAATGAGAGGGCACCGAATTAAAGTATTTGGTAAGAGAAGCAAAAGTGACATGAGGAAAAACATTTTCATGCAGCGAGTGGTTAAGGTCTGGAATGCATGCCTGAGAACGTGGTGGAGGCAGATTCAATTGAAGCATTCAAAAGAGAATGAGACAGTTATATAAAAAGGAAGAATGTGTAGCGTTATGGGGAGAAGGCATGGTAATGCAACTGAGGGAATTGCTCTTTCAGAGAGCCAGTGCGGACACGATGGGCTGAATGGCTTCATTCTGCACAGTAATGATTTTCAGATTCTGTGATATGGTTACTCCCGTTCAGTTTCTGGTCAATGGTAATCCCTAGAATGTTGATAACGGGGGACTCAGCAATCGTAATGCCAATTAATATCAAGGGGAGATGGTTAGATTCTCTCTTGTTGGAGATGGCCATTGTCTGGCACTTGTGTGGCACGAATGTTACTTTCCACTTATTAGCCCAAGCCTGCATGTTGTCCAGGTCTTGCTGCATTTCTACACAGACTGATTCAGTATCTAAGAAGTCGCGAATGGTGCTGAACATTGTGCAATCATCAGCAAACATTCCCACTTCTGACCTTATGATTGAAGGAAGGTCATTGATGAAGCAGCTGAAGATGGTTGGGCCTAGGACACTACCCTAAGGAGCTCTTGCAGTGATGTCCTGGAGTTCAGGTGATTGACCACCAACAAACACAACCGGCTTCCTTTGCGCTAGGTATGACTCTAACCAGTGGAGTGTTTTCCCCCTGATTCCTGTTGACTCCAGTTTTGCTAGGGCTCCTTGATGCCACACTCGATCAAATGCTGCCTTGATGTCAAGGGCAGCCATTCTCACCTCACCTCTTGAGTTCAGTTCTTTTGTCCATGTTTGAACCAAGGCTGTAATGAGGTCAAGAGCTGAATGACTCTGGCGGAACCCAAACTGAGCATCACACAGCAGACTATTGCTAAGCAAGTGCCACTTGATAGCACTGTCTATGACACCTTCCATCACTTTACTGATGATTGAGGGTAGACTGATGGGACGGTAATTTGCCGTGTTGGATTTGTCCTGCTTATTGTGTACAGAACACACCTGGGCAATTTTCCACATTGCTGGGTAGATGCCAGTGTTGTAGCTGTGCTGGAACAGCTTGGCCAGGGGCGCGGCAAGTTCTGAAGCATAGGTCTTTGATAATATTGCTGGAATATTGTCAGGGCCCATAGCCTTTGCAATATCCAGTGCCTTCAGTCATTTCTTGATATCACATGGAGTGAATCGAATTGGCTGAAGACTGGCATCTGTGCTGCTGGGGACTTCAGGAGGAGGGCGAGATGAATCATCCACTCGGTACTTCCGGCTGAAAATTGTTGCAAATGCTTCAGCCTTATCTTTTGCACTGATGTGCTGGGCTCCCCCATCATTGAAGATGGGGATATTTGTGGAGCCACCTCCTCCTGTTAGTTGTTTAATTGTCCACCACCATTCACGACTGGATGTGGCAGGACTGCAAAGCTTAGATCTGATCCGTTGGTTGTGGGATTGCTTAGCTCCGTCTATCACTTTCTGCTTATGCTGTTTGGCATGCAAGTAGGCCTTGACAGTACTTTCACCAGATTGACACCTCATTTTCAGGTATGCCTGCTGCAGCTCCTGGCATGCCCTCCTGCACTCTTCATTGAACCAGGGTTGATTCCCTGCCTCGATGGTAATGGTAGAGTGAGGGATATTCTGGGCCATGAGGTTACAGATTGTTGTTGAATACAGTTCTGCTGATAATGGCCCACTGCGTCTCATGGATGCCCAGTTTTGAGTTGCTAGATTTGTTTGAAATCTATTCCATTTAGCACAGTGGTCATGCCACACAACACGACAGAGGGTTTCCTCAATGTGAAGACGGGACTTTGTCTCCACAAGGATGGTGTGGTGGTCACTCCGACCAATACTTTTATGAACAGATGCATCTGTGACAGGCAGATTGGTGAGGATGAGGTCAAGGTCAAATATGTTTTTCCTTCTTATTGTTTCCCTCACCACCTGCCGCAAACACCATCTAGCAGTTTTGTCCTTTAGGACTCTGCCAGTAATGGCGCTACTGAGCCTCTCTTGGGTAACGGACATTGACGTCCCCCACCCAGAGTACATTCTGCACCCTTACCACCCTCAGTGCTTCTCAACATGGAGGACTACTGATTCATCAGCTGAGGTGAAAGGGGTTGGTGTGGGGGGTGGTAGGTCATATGCAGCAGGAGGCTTCCTTGCCCATGTTTGACCTGATGCCATGAGACTTCATGGGGTCCAGAGTCAACGTTGAGGACTCCCAGGGTGACTCCCTCCACACTGCATACTACTGTGCCGCCACCTCTGCTGAGTCTGTCCTGCCAGTGGGATAAGACATACACAGGGATGGTGATGGCAGTGTCTGGAAGTTATGATCCCGTGAGTATGACTATGTTAGGCTGCTGCTTAACTAGTCTGTGGGACAGATCTCCCAGCTTTGGCACAAGCCCCCAGATGTTCGTAAGGAGGACTTTGAAGGGTCAACAGGGCTGGGTTTGCCGTTGTTGTTTCTGGTGCCGAGGTCGATGCCAGGTGGTCCGTCCAGTTTCATTCCTTATTGACTTTGTAGTGGTTTGATACAAATGAGTGGTTTGCTGGGCCATTTCAGAGGGCAGTTAAGAGTCAGCCACATTGCTGTGAGTCTGGTGTCACATGTAGGCCAGACCAGATAAAGGCATTCGTGAACCAGATGGGTTTTTATGACAATCAACAATGGTTTTATGGCCATCAATAGACTAGCTTTTAATTCCAGATTTATTAATTGAACTCAAATTCCACCTTCTGCCGTGGTGGGGTTCAAACCCATGTCCCCAGAGCAATACCCTGGGTCTCTGGGGTACTAGTCCAGTGACAATACCACTATGCCACCCCCTCCCCAGACAGAAAATAGTGTGGGAATAAACAGGACATTTTCTGTTGGGCAGGCTTAGATGAGGGGACTGAATGTAGCATGTGTAAGTTTGCTGTTGATATAAAGTTAGGTGGGAAAGTAAGTGGTGAGGAGGACGCAAAAAAGTCTGCAGAGAGATGTAGACAGGTTAGGTGAGTCGGCAAGTACATGGCAAAGTGTGAAGTTATCTACTTTAATAGAAAAAATAAAAAGCAGAATATTTTTTGAATGGTGAGAGACTGGTAAATGTTTATATTCAATGTCCTTGTACATGAATCACTGAAAGTTAACATTCAGGTACAGCAAACAATTAGGAAGCCAAATTGTATGTCAGATTTTGTTACAAAGGGATTGGAGTATTGGAGTAAAACAGTTTTACTACATTTACACAGGACATCGATGAGGCCACACCTGGAGTAGTATGTGCATTTTTGGTATCCTTACCAAAGGAAGGACATACTTGCCCTAGAGGGACTGGTTTCTGGAATGAGGGAATTGTCCTATGACGAGAGATTGAGTAGACTAGGCCTATATTCCCAGGAGTTTAGAAGAATAAGAGGTAATTTAATTGAAACATAAAATTCTTCAGGGGCTTGACAGGGTAGATGCTGATAAAATGTGCCCCTTGGCTGGGAAATCTAGAACACAGGGTCACAGTCTCAGAATAAGGGGTCAGTCATTTAGGACTGAGATGAGAAGAAATTTCTTCATGCAAAGGTTTGTGAATCTTTGTAATTATCTACCTCCGAGAGCTGTGGTTGCTCAGTCGTTGAGGATATTCAAGACAGAGGTGGACAGACTTTTGTGTAGTAAGGGAATTAAGGGATATGGAGATAGTGTGGGAAGGTGGACTTGAGGCTATCAACTTGTTGAATAGCAAACCAAGCTCAAAGGGCCAAATGGCCTAGTCCTGCGCCTATTTCTTATGCTGTTACTGCACAGGGAATAAGAGCAAGAGGAAGAAAGAATTATTGTTCTTTGAGAAAAAAATAGAGGTGCCTCACAGGATCAAGATTGACAAATCATATAAGAAGGTTTCAATTGAGTTTTTCAGATTGGAAATATAACTGCACTATAATAAACAGTGGAGCTGTTTCTGCAATTTAGCTAAACTAGCTAGCACTACCAGAAACACTCATGCTATTTTAGTTAAAGGCTGATCCCACCCAATTCCAAACAATACTGCAGTGTTTACTGCTGCAAAGATAAACTGATGGTAGCAGAAATGCTGCTGTGACAGGCGTGTATCAAAGAAATGTTGAACAGAAGGAAACCAACAGCACATGAGAAAAAAATTCCTTGGCTCTAAACCTTAAATTTCAGTTGCTCAAGTCAAACATATCAGTTAGAATACAAGCCTGAATCATATGTCAACTTATCTTAAATGGTAGAGTTTTTCAACGAGCAGCTTACAGGCCTCTCAATGCCCACTGCAAGAATACACAGGAAATCCAATTTACATTAATTTACATAATTATGCAGTGCTCAATGAGGTCAGCACATGAACAAAACACTGCCTCAAAAACTTTAAATTACTTTTCTCCCATGAGACATTAACTTCAGCACCAGGTACGCTGAGGCCTTCCGCTTATGCAGCAGCTAGGAGCTGCTTTATGAGTACACTACCAAAGAATCAACCATACTTAGTAAGGTTTCTCCTTTCCAAAGCATATATTTATCTAAAGGTGAGCACCCACTGAGAATGCAAGGTCAGATGAGGAACTCTTCCTATGATTTCAGGAACTGTGGAAAAGAGACCTTATGATTGGTGTTTCTACCTTCCAGGAGAAAGCACTGCAGCTTAAGGCAACAAATGGAAGTCCAAAATTAACAGCCAGCCAGTATCAGGCAAAATATCTTCACGGTGTAAGAATTACCTTTCTGCAGGTAGAAACTGTTATCAGACTTGGGCATCATGAAATCCTTCAGGAAAATTAAGAAGAAAACCTATCCCATAGATCAAGCCTCCTATGGGTCTGCTTTGTCAGTGTTGTGTGAGAAGATGTTTGCTCCCAAGAGTTGCCTGTGCTGGGAACGCGTGCAAAAGGTGCCCCAAAAAACTGCGTGCAGCAATGCCTGAAGGATACTACATGAGATAAGAGCACATGGTGTTGTGGGTAACATATTAGCAGGGATAATGGATTGTTAGCTAACAGGAAACAGAGAGTAGGGATAAATGGGTCCTTTTAAGCTGTAACTATTGGACTGCCACAAGGATCAGTACTGGAGCCTCAACTATTTCAATTCTATATCAATGACTTGGATGAAGAGACTGAATGTATGGTAGCCAAATTTGCCAATGACACCAAGACAAGAAGGAAAGTTAGTTGTCAAGAGGAAGTAAAGAGTCTAGAAAAGGATATATATAGGTTAAGTGAGTGGGAAAAAAAAATTGGCAGTTAAGAGTACAATGGGGGAAAATGTGAGCTTGTCCAATTTGGCAGGAAGAATAGAAAAGCAGTATACCATTTAATTGGAGAGAGGTTGCAGAACCCAGTGGTACAGAGGGATCTGGGTGTCCTGGTACATGAGTCACAAAAAGTTTGTATGCAGGTACAGCAACTGATTAGGAAGACACATGGAATATTGGTGTTTATTACAAGGGAAATCAAGTATATGAGTAGGGAAGCTTTATTGCAGCTGTACAGGGCCTTGGTGAGACCATATCTAGAGTACTGTGTACAGTTTTGGTCTCCTTATTTGAAAAAATGATATAATTGTGTTCGAAGCAGTTCAGAGAAGGTTCACTCGACTCATTCCGGGGATGAAGGGCTTATCTAATGAAGAAAGGGATCAACAGGCTGGGCCTATACCTGTTGGAGTTTAGAAGAATGAGAGGTGGTCTTGTTGAAAGATATGGGTTGAATTTTACTAGCACTCCGACATCGGGGGTAATTGTGAAGGCCCCGGAAAATTCTTCTGGGAGAGGTCAGCCTCACCTCCGATGCCGAGAAGGCCCCGCCGTATTTTTATGGAGGCGGTGAGGCCTCAGTACGGTCCCCTGTCGCATGGTGGCGGAGCCTTCATTTGCGCATTAAAATTAATTCAAATGCATGTTAATGAACTTACATGGACCAGGCGGCTGTCCCACATCAATATTCCGGCCGGTGGCAGGAGGTCCTGCACCTTCGGATCCCTGTTTGGTGAACTGAGGTGAGACAGTTGTGGGGAGGCGGGAGGAGTGTAATTTTCAGGTTGAGGTAGGGAGGAGTGGAGAAAACTGATTCCATTGGCTGAGGGGATGGTGGGAAGGGGTTGAAGGGCAAAGATCATAAAATCTGGGGGTGAACGGTCAGCACCAAAAAATATGTTTTTTCAGAGTGGAGAGGGAAATACATTTATTGTTCGATGATTGGGGGGGTGCGGCTGGTGAAATAGGGTCTTTGATGTGAACTTTAGTGTTTTTATTTAAATTAAAGGTAATGTTCCCTTTAAACATTCAAATGGACTGTCAGGGCCCTCAACTTCCCGATATTTGAAAAATCTATCTACCTCCTCTTTAAATACTTTCAGTGATCTAGCCTCCACAACTCTCTGAGGTAGAGAATTCCAGACAGACACCACCCTCTGAGAAAAGAAATTCCTTCGCATCTCAATTTTAAATGAGTGTCCCCTTATTCTGTAACTATGTCCCCTAGTTTGAAATCCCCCCACTAGTGGAAACATCTTTTTAACATCTACCCTGTCAAGCCCCCTCAGAATCTTGTACGTTTCAATAAAATCACCCCTCATTCTTCTAAATGCTAATGAATAAAGATTTTTTTAGATTTATGATTTTAGATTTAGAGATACAGCACTGAAACAGGCCCTTCAGCCCACCGAGTCTGTGCCGACCATTAACCACCCATTTATACCAATCCTACACTAATCCCATATTCCTACCACATCCTCACCTGTCCCTATAAAGGCCTAACCTGTTTAGCCGTTCTTGATAAGTCAACCCCTTCATCCCAGGAATCAGCCTAGTGAATCTCTTTTGAACTGCTTCCAATGCTAATATATCCTTTCTGAAATACGGGGACCAAAACTGTACACAGGTGCGGCCTCACCAATACCCCATACAGTTGTAACAAGACTTCCTTATTTTTAAACTCCAACCCCCTAGCAATAAAGGCCAATATTCCATTTGCCTTCTTAATTACTTGCTGCACCTGCATGCTAACTTTTTGTGCTTCATTCACAAGAACACCCAGATCCCTCTGTGCTGCACTTTTTTGAAGTCTCTCTCCATTTAAATAATAGTCTGCCTTTTGATTCTTCCTACCAAAGTGCATGACCTCACACTTTCCTACATTAAACTCCATCTGCCAAGTTTTTGCCCACTCACTCAACCTATCTATATTCCCTTGCAGATTCCTTATGTCCTCATCACAACATGCCCTCCCACCTACTTTTATATTGTCAGCAAATTTGGATATATTGCACACTCTGTCCCCTCCTCCAATTCATTAATAAAGATAGTAAATAATTGAGGCCCTAGGACTGATCCTTGTGGTACTCCACTAGTTACGACTTTCCAACCTGAAAAAGACCCATTAATCCCAACTGTCTGTCTTCTGTGAGTTAACCAATCCTCAATCCATGCTAATACATTACCCCCAATACCGTGAGCTCCTATCTTGTGCAATAATCTTTTATGTGGCACCTTATCGAATGCCTTAGAATACATTACATCTACCAGTTCCCCTTTATCAACTCTGCTTGTTATATCCTCAAAGAGCTCTAGCAAATTTGTCAAACATAATTTCCCTTTCACAAAACCATGTTGACTCTGTTTGATTACATTAAGCTTTTCTAAATGTCCTGCTATTTCTTCCTTAATATTGTTCCTATGATACACATGCTACCATTAACAATGATTGAAAAATGTCTCATGGCTCCAGCTTCCAAGAAGTTTAACCCAAATTTCCTTCCCATTGGGCACAAGGTCCAGTGTAATTCTACACAAATGTTGAGTTGTTCTTGAATGGTTTCATTCTCCTCTCATTTGGTACAAGATGATTTAGACGTGAATATAGGAGGTATGATCAGTAAGTTCGCAGATAACACGAAAAATTGGTGGTGTCGTAAATAGTGAGGAGAAAGCCTTAGATAACAGGACGATATAGATGGGCTGGTAAGATGGGCAGAGCAGTGGCAAATGGAATTTAATCCTGAGAAGTGTGCGGTGATGCATTTTGGGAGGACTAACAAGGCAAGGGAATATACAATGGGTGGTAGGAACCTAGGAAGTACAGAGGGTCAGAGAGACCTTGGTGTATTTGTCCATAGATCACTGCAGGCAGCAGCACAGGTAGATAAGGTGGTTAGGAAGGCATATGGGATACTTGTCTATATTAGCCGAGGCATAGAATATAAGAGCAGGGAGGTTATGATGAAGCTGTATAAAATGCTAGTTAGGCCACAGCTGGAGTATTGTGTACAGTTCTGGGCACCACACTATAGGAAGGATGTGATTGCCCTGGAGAGGGTGCAAAGGAGATTCACCAGGATGTTGCCTGGGCTCGAGCATTTCAGCTATGAAGAGAGACTGGATAGGCTTGGGTTGTTTTCCTTAGAGCAGAGAAGGCTGAGGGGGACCTGATTGAGGTATACAAAATTATGAGGGGCACAGATAGGGTAGATAGGAAGAAACATTTTCCCTTAATGGAGATGTCAATAACCAGGGGGCAGAGATTTAAGGTAAGGGGCAGGAGGTTGAGAGGGGATTTGAAGAAAAATGTTTTCACCCAGAGGGTGTTTAGAATCTGGAACTCACTGCCTGAGGGGGTGGTAGCGGCAGGAACCCTCGCAACATTTAAGAAGTATTTAGATGAGCACTTGAAACGCCATAACATACAAGGCTATGGGCCAAGTGCTGGAAAATGGGATTAGAATAGAGAGATTTGATGGCCAGCACGGACATGGTTGGCCGAAGGGCCTGTTTCTGTGCTCTATAACGCTATGACAGCAATGCTCCAGTGCACCGTGCAGGTAAGTTCCTTCCCTAAAGGGATATCACAGCTCAAGTAAATGTATTAGCAGGAACTTTGAGAGTTTTTCTATTAAATAACTGTCAATTTGTAAAAGAAAAATTTGTTTGGAATAATTGCTTCATAATTTTTTGGAGTAACCTTAATCTGTCAAGCAATCAACATATAAAAACAGATCTCCAACTCCACCGAATTTCTGATAAACTGAATAGTTCAGTCTAGTTTAGTTCAGTCGACCATTGTCCTACTGTAGATATGTTTCCAACAATGCTTAATATTCATTTAATTCTTAGAGTTCTCAACATTACCTTCAGCGTTCATTCATTCATTTGTGTATGAGTTTCCATATTCATCATGAGGCTCATCCAACCTTTATGTGAGATTATTTCTCGGAACTCAACAGAAGCTCATCTTTTTTTTTATTAACCCGTTTAATTTGATAATCAGCAGCATACATAATCCAAGTCCTTAAAATGCTGTGAAGCTTAGATGATATAAATCGAAGCAAGCTATTTGACTTGGAATGTGAGCACAGAACTGAACACACAGGTTTAAAATTAACCAGACACAAATGAAACTCGAGGTCAGAAGAAACTCCTTTCCTCACAGAGTAATATATGGAATAAACTCCCAGAAAAAGCAATTG
This sequence comes from Heterodontus francisci, assembly GCF_036365525.1. Taxonomy (NCBI): domain Eukaryota; kingdom Metazoa; phylum Chordata; class Chondrichthyes; order Heterodontiformes; family Heterodontidae; genus Heterodontus; species Heterodontus francisci. The sequence goes on along the minus strand of NC_090371.1, from coordinate 70,324,571 downwards.
AAGCTTAGGTAATTAACTCCCTTAAAAAAATTAGATGGATAAATGTCTGTTGAGAATGAGAAAAGTAGTTACAAGGAGAGGTGTAAACTGAGATTAGCGAATACTCCATGAAGTACAATCGTTCCTATGCACCTTGAATTGTTGTCAGAAGGATCCTCATCTAGGATCAAATGCTGGCAGTGTGAATGGATGAATATTTGGGGATCAAGGAGTTCTTATGAAGACTGTTTATGAGAACCATTTCCCCAGGAGATTAAATATATGGGGCAAAATCCATGGTGGAGTACATTATTCATGGTCTGTGGCAGGAGAATGGATCAAATGGATCAAAATAACCTTTCTCATTCTTTAAATAAATCTTGTGAAGCAATCACTTTCCTTGCAATGATATCCATCTTCAGCACACAGACCTAAATCAACACGAAGTGACCATTGAAAGGTCATCAAAATTTTAGGACCTGCAGAATTTTACCCTTTGAGATGAATGTGGTAACATGGTAACAATTAAAACCCATTAACACAAGTGCATTACTCCAGTTTGTGTGAAAAAAAATGCCAAGATGATACCCTACAGATACAGTTTCTTTGCAATGGGACCTCTCACCATGGTCTGTGAAGAATTAATCTGGATGTTTCTACATAGTTAGAAATAAGTTACCAAAAAACAAGGGGCTCAGACAATCTGAGCAGGGCAGTGCATCTGGGCATAGATGCAGTTCCACTGATAATCCTGTCAAAGTTAGAGCACCCCTAGCCAAGCTGTTCTAGTACAGCTACGATACTGGCACCTACCCGACAACGTGGAAAATTGCCCAGGTATGTCCTATCTACAAAAAGCAGGACTAATCCAATCCAGCCAATTACAGCCCCATCAGTATATTCTTGATCATCAGCAAAATGATGGAAGGTGTCAACAACAGTACGATCAAGCGCCACTTACACAGAAATAACCTGCTCACCAGTGCTCAGTTTGGGTTATGTCAGGGCCACTCAGGTCCTGACCTCATTACAGCCTTGCTCCAAACATGAACAAAAAAGCTGAACTGAAGAGGTGAGGTGAGAGTTATTACCCTGGATATCAAGACAGCATTTGACTGAGTATGGCATCAAGGAGCCCGAGCCAAACTAAAGTCAATGGGAATTAAGGGAAAAACAGTCACTGGTTGGAGTCATACCTAGCACATAGGAGGATGGATGTGGTTGTTGGAGGCTAAACATCTCAGCCCCAGGACAATACTGCAGGAGTTGCTCAGGGTAGCGTCCAAGTTCCAACTGTCTTCAGCTGCTTCATTAATGACTTTCCCTCCATCATAAAATCAGAAGTGAGGATGTTCACGGATGTTTGATTGTCCGATGTTCAGTGCCATCCGCAGCTCCTCAGATCCTGAAGCAGTCCGAGTCCATATGCAGCAAGACCTGGACAACATTCAGGCTTGGGCTGATAAGTGGCGAGTAACATTCGCGCCACATAAGTGCAAAGCAATGACGATCCCCAACAAGAGAGAATCTAACCGTCTCCCCTTGACATTCAATGGTATTACGATTGCTGAATCACCCACTATCAACATCCTGAGGGTTACCATTGACCAGAAACGGAACTGGACCAGCCACATAAATAGTTTGGCAAGAAGAGCAGGTCAGAGACTGGGAATTCTGGGCAAGTAACCCACCTCCTGATGCCCCAAAGCCTATTCATCATCTACAAGGCACAAGGCAGGAGTGTGAATACTCTCCACTTGTCTGGATGAGTGTGGTTCTAACAACACTCAGGAAGCTCAACACCATCCAAGACAAAGCAGCCCACTTGATCGGCACACCATCCACCACCTTAAACATTCACTTCCTCCAGCACCGACACACGGTGACAGCAGTGCGTGCCATATACAAGATGCATTGCAGCAACTCACCATGCCTCCTTCGACAGCAGCTTCCAAACCTGTGACCTCTACCACCTGGAAGGACAAGAGCAGCAGACGCATGGGAACATCACCAACTGCAAGCTCCCCTCCAAGCCGCACACCATCATGACTTGGAAATATATCGCTGTTCCTTCACTGTCACTGGAACAAAATCCTGGAATTCCCTCCCTAAAAGCACTGTGAATGTACCCGCACCAGATGGACTGCAACAATTCAAGAAGGCAGCTCACCAACAGCTTCTCAAGGGCAATGAGGGATGAACAACAAATTCTGGCCAAGCCAGTAATGCCCACATCCCATGAAAGAATAAAAAAAGTCAGTGGAGTCCCACAATTTAAATGTTTTTGCCAAGCCAAGGGTACATCAAGAAGCACTTCCCACTCCCATCTGCCCATTGAAGAGTTCTTTACCAGGGTATGCCAGGTTTCCAACCCCCTCCCCTCGTCCTTGAACCATCTTGCAGTTTCCTGCAAAAGGAGGCTGCCATAAAATGATTATGAAGAAAAAAATTTCAAAGGTTCAAGCCTCCATTCAGAGCCAGAACCCCTGATGGGCACCATGTTTACTATTTGGTTAGCCTTTGTGCCTGGTATCATCATCTCATTGACTACACACTTGGCCCTGAAGTAGACCCAAAGCACGGGAACTCTGATGTTTAAAGTCCTTGCACCTTCCCCCCACCCCTCCCCCCCTTGTATTGATGGCTTTATAAGAGTAGATGGAGGCTGCATCTCTCACAAAGCTATACAGAAATGTTGGTGCCAAGCTAGTACCCAGCACATCAGATTCCAGTATTCAGCAGTTCCAACAAACTCCTGCCAAAGTTACAAAATTTGTCAGGCAGACTGTTTGTGAATTTTGGTGCTGGACTTATTATTAATTGGATTCAAACATAGGTAATATTTTAAATACTTAATCTGGTTGTTACTGTATTCCTTTGCAGGTGTAACAGAGTAACATATTGGATAAATATCAAATTAAGAAAAGGTTAGAATTTATTGTGCATTAGTTGTTTTTGCTTGCTAAATTCTGGTGTTAGTAGTTTCTATCTGGCATGGATTGTCTGTGTAGTATAAGGACCTGAAAGGATTACTGCTTGAGACAGTGAGAGCAATCCCTCTCACTGTAGTGATGATAATGTAATAGTCACATGGTAATGGACTTTGGAAGAAGAGAGTAGCAGCATGAAGGATGCTAGCTAGAGAGGCTTGTGGAGAGTGTAAATAGAGATGTGTAAATAATAAAAGAGTTATTAGTTGATCTTATCCAGACTCCAAGGCTTTATCAATGCCCTCATTATGCTACAACTACAACAGCAACACACAATATGGTGGCACTGGTTAAAACAACCAGTAAGTACTGAAAACACGTTATCTCATGAAGTAGCGCCAAGAGAACAGCAGATCTCATTGGGAGACCACAAAGAGCTCCAGAACTGCTCTATAGCTGAAGAAGACACAGAAAGTTGGTGAATCAGCAGTTCAGGCATTCAGACTGCACCACAGAAGCGTGGTGGTGTGCAACTAAACATCCAGGTCCAGCGATTGCGTTCCGAGTCACAGTGCTGGGCGATGGTCCAGGATCGGGTGAGAGAATTTTAAAAGGTGACATTGTTGAATAATTGTGCATTGGGTTGTGAAAATGGGGAGGGAGGTCACTCTCTAGCGAAAAGGCGACTCGGGAGTCGGGTGGAGTCGGCAGCCATTACTCAACCAGACCATGGAAAGTGTGGGAAATATAGGAAAAATGCAGGAACTCCCAGAAAGCATGGGAAATCCCCATTAAAGTCAAAATGATTTAAAAAGAAAGGAGAACACCCTAAAAAGCCTAACAAAGCCTAGGAAAACAAAATGGAATCAAAATTTAGAATGCCTGAAAGCTGTTGTGATCAGGAAGGACCCAATCAGGTACAAAATCGGTCCTTATCGAGAAAAAGGCTTTTCTGTGGTTTTCCGTGCTATCTCTCCATGGTCTAGTGGAGTACTGGCTGTCAACTCCACCCGATTCCCGAGTCACCTTTTTGCTAAAGATTGGCCTCACTCCCCATTTTCCTAGCCCAGTGGGCCATTATCCAACAGTGTCGCCTTTTAAAATTCTCTTACCCGATCCTGGACCGTCGCCTGGTACTGTGACTCTGAACCCGATTGCTGGACCTGGATGTTTCATTGCAGCCCACCAGACTTCTGTGGTGCAGTCTGACTGCCTGCATGGCTGACTCACCGACTGTCTGCATCTTCTTCGCCTATGGGGTAACTCTGGAGCTCGTTGCGGTCTCCCGATGAGATCTGCTGGTATCTTGGCGCTGTTTCGTGAAGAAAGGTGTTTTCAGTATTTTCTGGTCATTTTAACCAGCGCCATCATGCTGTGTGTTGTTGTAGCATAGCTAGGGCATTGTTGATAAAGTCTCGGAGTCTGGATAGGTTAACTAATAACTTATTATTTACCCAGCTCTAATAACACTCTCCACAAGTCTCTCTAGCTAGCACCCTTTGTGCTGCTACTCTCTTCTTCCAATGCCTATTACCATGTGACTATTACATCATCATCACTACAGTGGGAGGGGTTGCTCTCACTGTCTCCAACATTAACAGGTGCCAGGCATCTAAATTTGATTGAAAAGCAGTCAAATTTTATTGAGAACATCAGATAGTTGGGTTGACACACTTGATTCAGTCACCAGCAGCAGAGGAAAAGTGATATAAATGAAAAGGGTTATGTTTAGTTAAGCTTCCACAGAAGCTACACAACAAATAAACCCGAGGCCCAATGAATCCCCATCCTGAAAACTGTGCTCAATTTCAGGCCTATCAGTGAATAATATCACCCAAATATACCCAATTATGTTACACCCTTAATGTACAGTATGCATGTAATCTATAATAAACCTTATCCTGTATATTGTACCACAACTTGAAAAAGCACGTATATTATAGCTCAATAGAAAATTGCTGAGAATAAAACTTTAATTTACTTTAACAGATTGCTCATTAATATTGCATATTATACAGAATTACATAGTATGTACAGCACAGAAATAGGCCATTTGGCCCAACTAATCCGTACCAGTGTTTATGCTCCAGATGAGACTCCTGTCACCCTACTTCATCTAACCCTGTCAGCATATCCTTCTCCTGTCATCCTCATGTACTTACTTAGTGTCTCCTTAAATGTATCTATACTATTCCATGTGGTAGAAAATTTCACATTTTAACCACTCTCTAGGAAAAGACGTTTCTCCTGAATTACTTGTTGGATTTATTAGTGACTATCTTATATTTATAACTCGAGATTAAGACTTTCCCACAAGTGGAAATACCTTTTCTCTGTCTCACCTATCAAACCCCTTCTTAATTTTAAAGACCTCTACTAGGCCAATAATAATCATGTCAGATACCAGCTTTTAAATACAGATTAAATGCGAAAAAAAATTAAGGCATCTTTGACAAGTTTAAGAAGGAAAGGACGTCAGTATTCTTGTTACTGACTCCATCTGATGGCTAATGTTAGAAAGAAAGAAAGACTTGCATTTATATAGCACCTTTCAGATTTTTTTTCCTATTTTATATTTGCTGCATTACAACAGTGACTACACTTCAAAAAGTATTTAATTGGCTCTAAAGTGCTTTGAGATGTCCAGTGGTCATGAAAGGCGCTATATAAATGCAAGTCATGCTTTTTATTTTTATTTTATGAACCACCTCATTTATAATTATTTAAAAAGTGACATAATCCTACCAGATTGACAAGGTAAATGGAAACTCCAGGAATTTATTTTTTATGGTGAGATGATGTACATGATCATTTCCTCCTCGTCTTTGAAAACATGTCCGATGCATTGTCAGGTGAAGGCAGTTTACTCATGGCAGTCTGCCAGCTGCCAATTCTCATCTTGCTTCAATGGTTGCCCCATCAGGCCCCTACGTACACCTTAGGTTGAATTTTGCCAATTACCGGCAAGTCATGTGGCTGGGGCTGAAAGCAAGAAGCGATTCTGCTTCAGCAGACAGCGAGACACTAGGTGGCATATTGCCGGTGGCAGCCAATTAACAGGCTGCCAATGGGGCCGGCATCCAATTAAGGACAGCGGCCCGCCTCCAAGAGCTGCAGATGCTAGTGATGGCCATTGCTGAGGCTGCAGCTCCAGAGAGAGGGTGCCTCAATGGCGGGGCACCCTCAAAGACAGTTCAAGTAGGGTGGGGGAAGCCAGGACCTGGTGATTATTAAGGGTGGGGGTGGAGCTGTGGAGCACAGGCAGTGCCGATACCAGGAGGACAGCCATTGCCTCTGGTGGGGAATCTCCATGGGCCATGGAGTACCGCTAATGGAGAGTCTCCCACCTCCCATCTCCCCCCAGAGCCCACTGGGAGGCCACCAGGTTTCACTGGGAAGTCTCTCCAAGTGTCAGTGGGCCTTTGCTGACAATGCTGGACCCTTAAATTAAACAGGACCCATTTCAGTGTTAATAGAGAGCAGGTGATGCTCATTATAATTTTGCATTTAAGGGCTGGCTTTTTTCCCAGTGGGAGAGTTGCCTCTGGACAGAGAGTTAGCCCAGAAGGGAAGAGAGGGAACTGATCTTTGGACTGAACTATGAATTGACAATAAAACAGTTGTGGATCAGAGACTGTCGTTGGCTTCCTCATTTTGGTGAATGAACATCTGCCTGTTTAACACTTGCGATGAGGGGAAAATGCTCGTGGAGGTGGGAAGTGGCCCTTAATTGGCCACTTAACTGGCTGAATTGGCTACCCAGTGGGCAGATGAACCGCCAACTTTCTCCCCACTGGCAATATAGCATGGCGGTGGGAAGATGTCTGGCTCCCATCCCCACGCTTTCTCCCACCATTTTGCCAGCCCTCCTGCCTCCCAGTCCGTCACCAATGAGCCACATGTGGAAATGTTGCAAGAGTTGCAAGAGTTGGAATTTTACACCCCAAAAAGAGTGGGAGATAGAATCGAACGTATAAACATATGAATTAGGATCAGGAGTAGGACACTCAGCCCCTCAAGCGGGCTGGTGGCGGGGGGTTGTAAAATGGAGTGGGAGGCTTGAGGGGGGGGGCCCTTCCCAACCCGCTCCCACTTCTGCCACCAATTACGCCAATTAACAGCCACTTCAGGGCTGACGCCCCCGCCACAGGAATTTTACGGTTGGCTGGCAGGCGGCTGAGGCCTCAGAAAAGCCGCCTGATAAAAGTATGGCCTTCTAGCAGCCTGGGGGTGGCGCTCCAGATCGGGCAACCTGTGCCCCACGGAGGGCCGCCACCAAAGCCCCAACCACCCCCAAGGCCCAACAAGCCCCCCCTCCCCCCCCCTAACCAACCCCCCCTTGCCTTGCCAGAGTCCAACCGATTGCTCCCGGCGAGGGCCCAAAAACGCACCTCTTTTCCGTGCTCTCCATCATCTTCATCATGGAGCTGGGTTGCAGTCCCAGCAGTGGCCACTGCTACCCGTAGCACTGCTGGGACTAAGAGCTGTCGGCCTGCTGATTGGCCAGCAGCTCCATTAGGCAGGAATTCCTGCCTCAATGAGGTGGAAGTCCCGCCTATGACTAACTAAGGGCCTCTGGGTCCCCAGGCCCAGTGGAGGCAGGATCGCTACCGACTTTTCGACCGGTGGACGGCTCCTCCCCCGCCCACCGTAAAATCCAACCCAAGGCTTTTATGTCTCAGTACATGAAAATAGAACTGTTTTATTGACAAATGCACAAATATGAGAAGTGTCCCCAGGTGAGCAACAGGCGTAACCATAAGGAAAAGAAGCATCTAAGCTTAGTGTAACTACCTACATACATATCCTGGTCTAGTTGGTTAAAATTTTAGCATATTAGCAAGAGACTCTTCAAAGAAAATATGATTGCTCTATACCTACTACCACAGGAATTGGCAAGGTAAATAGCTTTGAAGCTTTCAAAAGGAAATTAGATGGGTACATGAGAGAAAATGGAATAAAAGTTGTACTGAAAGGCTGAGATGAGATAGATACGAATATACAAACATACAAGTTAGGCGCAGCAGTAGGCCAGTTGGACCCTCGAGCCTGCTCCGCCATTCAACAAGATCATGGCTGATCTGATTGTAACCTTAACTCCATATTCCCACCTACCCCCTGGCTTATCAAGAATCTATCTACCTCTGCCTTAAAAATATTTAAAGGCTCTACCTTCCACCGCCTTTTGAGGAAGAGCGTTCCAAAGACTCACGACCCTCTGAGAGAAATATTTTCTCCTCATCTCTGTCTTAAATAGGTGACCCCTTATTTTTAAGCAGTGACCCCTAGTTCTAGATTCTCCCACAAGAGGAAACATCCTTTCCACATCCACCCTGTCAAGACCCCTCAGCATTTTATATGCTTCAATCAAGTCGCCTCTTACTCTTCTAAACTCCAGCGGATACAAACCTAGCTTCTCCAACCTTTCTTTATAAGACAACCCATCCATTCCAAGTATTAATCTAGTAATCTTTCTCTGAGCTGCTTAGAAATGCATTTACATCCTTCTTTAAATAAGGAGACCAATATTGTTATACTACCTGTAAAGTGCTCGGAACAAACTAACTAGGAACTAATTGTTATGTGCAAGTGTTCCAGTGGAGCCACATTCATGGCTGCACTGGAGAGTCATGTGACATTTAACAGGAAACCAGTCTCAAACAGTCCTGCACCAGGCAGCATGATGGCTGAATGAATAAACAAAGACTCCAGCCTTTGCAAGTTTAAAGTGTGATTATTTCCAACATTTGGGAACCAGAAAACAACCAGAAGACATAACAAATATTGAACACAGTACTCCAGATGTGGTCTTACTTATGTCCTGTTTAACTGAAGCATACTTTTGTATTCAATTCCCCTCGCAATAAACAATAACATTCTATTAGCTTTCCTAATTACTTGCTGTACCTGCATATTAACCTTTTGCGATTCATCCACGAGGACACCCAGATCCCTCTGCATCTCAGAGCTCTGCAATCTCTCACTACTTAGATAATATGCTTCTTTTTCATTCTTCCTGCCAAAATGGACAATTTCACATTTTTCCACATTATACTACATTTGCCAGATTTTTGCCCACTCACTTAACCTGTCTATATCCCTTTATAGCCCCCTTAAGTCCTCTTTGCAACTTACTTTCCTACCAATCGTTGTATCATCAGTAAATTTAGCAACCATACCTTTGGTCCCTTCATCCAAGTCATTTATATAAATTGTAAAAGGTTGAGGCCCCAGCACTGAATCCTGTAGCACACCACTCATTACAACTTGCCAACCAGAAAATGACGCATTTATGCCGACTCTCTGTTTCCTGTCAGCTAACCAATCTTCTATCCATGCCAATATGTTACCCCCTACACCATGAGCTTTTAATTTCCACAATAACCTTTGATGTGGCACCTTATCAAATGCCTTCTGGAAATCTAAGTACAGTACATCCACCGGTTCCCCTTTATCCACAGCACAGGTTCCTTCTTCAACGAACTCCAATAAATTGGTTAAACATGATTTCCCTTTCACAAAACCATATTGACGCTGCCTGATTACCTTGAATTTTTCTAAGTGTTCTGCCTTAACGTCTTTAATAATAGCTTCCAACATTTTCCCTATGACAGATGTTAAGCTAACTGGCCTGTAATTTCCTGCTTTCTATCTCCCTCCCTTTTTGAATAAAGGAGTTACATTGGCTATTTTCCAATCTAATGGAATCTTCCCAGAATCTAGGAAATTTTGGAAAATTAAAACCAATGCATTAACTATCTCACTAGCCACTTCTTTTAAGGCCCCAGCTTGACGTCTATCAGGACCCAGGGACTTGTCAGCCCGCAGCTCCAACAGGTGGAATGGGAGGAGACTTGTGTGGAGTATAAATGGCAGCACAAACTATCTGGGGTGAATAGCCTGTTTCTGTGCTGTATAGTCAATGTAATTCTATTCGGTGAGTCGATTTTCATCTCTGATGAACATCGAATGGGTGGTGGGAGAAGTTCCCACTCTGTCTGCCCCATGGCATTGGCGGGAGGTGCCATCTATTTTTTATGGTTGGCATAATTTAAATACAGGATGGTTCCAATGCCAGTCCTGCTGCTTATGGCCAGCTTGCCTTTTGGAAGGGTGGGAAATCAGACAGGGTTTACGGAAGCACTTTATTGGGGAGGGTAATAGCAATCAGCATTGGAAGCAGGGGTCAATGAAGCAGCAGATTGAAGTGGCTTAGAAGGAGTTAAATTAAGGGACCCTTTCAGGTTTAAAATTCCCCAAAGTAATGATGAAAACTCATTTGCAGAAAAGCTTTCAAATTGACCCAAATCCACTTTATGATCCCTGCAAATGACTGTTTCCCAACATGTACTCCTGTGCTTTGTGAGCGGATTGCTTAGCAGTGGTGGAATTACTGATTGACACAAAAACAGTGCTTTGGTCCCAACAGCTTCATAGAACTTTAATTTTAATATATTAATTATACTCCCACTGGTTTCAGGCAAGTGTCCTGACCGCCTAAATGGAAGCCTGTTCAAAAATCACAATGGGTAGGCTTCTGACGTTAATTCAGCAATTTCTTTTTTAGTGATTTATTTCTCGCTGCTGCCCCAATCACTTGTAAACCTGGGCAGTACGGAAATGAAAATTGGCTATCTGTTTAAATTATACCAACAATACACTTACTTCCACTTCCAATTTACATGTAGCTTGGTTATAAATCTTCAGTTTTATATGGTACTAAGCCATACAAATCAGCTTCCAGGTCTCCAGTGTGTGATGACTTTGATGTCAGGGTTGCAATAAAAGTTTTCTACTTTGTCTCAGTACACCTGGGCTAGAGAGAAACAAAAAACAAAAAGGCCCGTATTCCAGCTCTTATCTTTACTCAATGACTCTTGAATAGTATAACAACAACAACAAAGCACATTTATATAATGCATTTAATATGGCAAAATGTCCCAAGGTGCTTCACAGGAGCATTAACAAACAAAATTTGACACTGAGCCACATAAGGAGTTATGAGGACAGATGTCAAAAGCTTGGTCATAGAGAAGTAGATTTTAAGGAGCATCCAATAGGAGAACAGAGAGATGGAGAGGTTTAGGTAGGTAATTCCAGAGCTTTGGGCATAGGCAGCTGAATACATGGCTACCAATGGTGGAGTGATTAAAATCCGGGATGCACAAGAGACCAGAATTAGAGGGGTACAGAGTTCTCAGTTGTTTGTGGGGCTAGAGGATGGTACAGTGATAGGGAGGGGTCGAGGCCATGTTGGGATTTGAAAGCAAGGGTGAATGTTATAAAATCAAGGAGCCAATGTACGTCAGCAAGCGCAGGGGTGATGGATAAACGGAACTCGATGTGAGCTTGGAGCGGAGTTTTGGGTAAGGTTAAATTTATGTAGGGTGGAAAATTGGAGACTGCCTAGGAGAGTACTACATTAGTCAAGTCTAGAGATAACAAAGGCATTGATGAGGGTTTCAGCAGCTATATGTATGGATATCAAGTGGGAACAGGACTGATCTTAGTAGTGATGCCCATCACAGTCAAAACCTGACAATACTTACTTCCTGAGCTCAAATATGAAAAAATAGGCATTTGAGGGAGTCAGTGTCAATGATACTGTACTCCAGCATCAGTCAGTGCTTCCTGAGAAAATTGGAGGGGAATTCCTATTCAAACATGGGCATATAAAACAATGCTCCAATTCAAATATAAGGGTAAATTTTTGCCTTCATAACCAGGGTATAAAGCATCACCTAGTCAGGAGTGCAGAGAGGAAAATTGGGGAGGAGATATTGCACACTGCAAACAGAGCCTGTATGAATTCCCTTCTATTAATTTTACAGGCATGTGATCCTTCCCACATAATTTTCCTCTCTGTGCTTTGCCCAGGTGATGAGTTATACCAAAGTGATAAAGACAATCATCCATATTCTTTTATTCTTTCAGTTACAAGATTCGAGGTTCAGGGTGTGTGAAGAGATGTGAATTATGCTTTTTCTCGATGATTATTATTACTGTTCCTGTGTCAAATGAGTATGGGGAATCTCCATTTGGTTCCTAGTTATTCTGTGAGCAAAATTAGATCTGTGCAACAATAAAAACAAAATGCCCGACTTAGATCACTCTGAACTTTAAATTGAATTTGTTTCTCAATCCAAGCAAATCATTCCCAGCTCCTCTTCAATAATCTCTTTTTGTCAGAAATCTTCCAGAATTTATTCATGAAAAGTAAATTTATGATTCCAAAGCATCTATGTAAGATGAACTGATCCAAAGAATTGATACTAGTTGAAGTCACTTTTAAACTACTCTTTGTTTTCCAATTAAAATAAATGGATGCAAGACTCTTGAAAACCTCAATATGCCATGGGCATGTTTCAGTCAGTTCATCCTGCATATTATACTGCATTCTCAGGGAAACTCAGATATTGCAGACAGAGGAAACCAATAGCACTGAGGAAAAATTGGATTGCCCCGAATAGATTTTCATTCAAGTTAGACATGCCAGTTCATCTTCTGTAGAGAATTGAATGGTGTATATCAGTTTGATTTCTGATCTATTTTGCTAAATAGGTTTTCACCTTGTAAACGAGTTGGATATAGATATGAAAAATGTAACTGTCTACACAACAGATCTTAATGCTGAGCTAATTAACAATAGAATTGTCATGAGTTAACAATTTTTTGTGTGATGGTTGTACTTTTATCAGCATACTTGAGAAGCAAAAACTTCCTTTTTGCTAAGAATTGAAGTCTCATTTTTTTGTCCAGCCCCATTCTACCCAGTGGTAACAACAGAGATGGTTGGTTCCCATTCCCAGCCTTCTATCTGGGGGTTCAATGTGAAATAATGTCATTACAGGCAGGGTGACACAGCACTTGGACAGGTACCAGTTGATCAAAGAGTCAGCATAGATTAGTGAAGGGTAAGTCCTGTTTGACTAGTCTAGTTGAATAGTTTGAGGAGGTTAGTAGCAAGGTAGTAGAAATCTGAAACTTGCTCCCCAAAAGGCTGTGGATGCTGGGTCAATTGAAATTTTCGACTGAGATCAATAGATGTTTGCTGGGTCAGGGTATCAAGGTATATGAAACAAAAACAGGTAAATGAAGTTGAGATACAGATTAGCCATAAACAAATTGAATGGTGAAACCGGCTTGAGGGGCCAAATGGTCAAGTTTTATCTTTATGTGTGGCACTGGGAAAACAATAGGGATTTATTGGATATCAACTAAAAGGACATGAAGGGAAGATATCAGGCCTGTCCAGAGGTTGATTAATATTGGCAGATATTTGGGAACATATAATGAAAGGATGATAGGTAAAGTTGCACTTCATTAGGTAGGAACAAATACCAAACTGTATTTAAAATCCAACGTGACTGAAATTCAACCTCTTACTCATAATTAAAATTAACTAGTCCATCAGCAATAGTATTGCATTCTTTTTTCTTTTTTCTTTTGGGCCTCCTTATCTCGAGAGACAATGGATACGCGCCTGGAGGTGGTCAGTGGTTTGTGAAGCAGCGCCTGGAGTGGCTATCAAGGCCAATTCTAGAGTGACAGACTCTTCCACAGGTGCTGCAGAGAACTTTGTTTGTCGGGGCTGTTGCATAGTTGGCTCTCCCCTTGTGCCTCTGTCTTTTTTCCTGCCAACTACTAAGTCTCTTCGACTCGCCACATTTTAGCCCTGTCTTTATGGCTGCCCGCCAGCTCTGGCGAACGCTGGCAACTGACTCCCACGACTTGTGATCAATGTCACAGGATTTCATGTCGTGTTTGCAGACGTCTTTAAAGCGGAGACGTGGACGGCCGGTGGGTCTGATACCAGTGGCGAGCTCGCTGTACAATGTGTCTTTGGGGATCCTGCCATCTTCCATGCGGCTCACATGGCCAAGCCATCTCAAGCGCCGCTGACTCAGTAGTATGTACAAGCTGGGGATGTTGGCCGCCTCGAGGACCTCTGTGTTGGGGATACGGTCCTACCACCTGATGCCAAGTATTCTCCGGAGGCAGCGAAGATGGAATGAATTGAGACGTCGCTCTTGGCTGGCATACGTTGTCCAGGCCTCGCTGCCATAGAGCAAGGTACTGAGGACACAGGCCTGATACACTCGGACTTTTGTGTTCCGTGTCAGTGCGCCATTTTCCCACACTCTCTTGGCCAGTCTGGACATAGCAGTGGAAGCCTTTCCCATGCGCTTGTTGATTTCTGCATCTCGAGACAGGTTACTGGTGATAGTTGAGCCCAGGTAGGTGAACTCTTGAACCACTTCCAGAGTGTGGTCGCCAATATTGATGGATGGAGCATTACTGACGTCCTGCCCCATGATGTTCGTTTTCTTGAGGCTGATAGTTAGGACAAATTCATTGCAGGCAGCCGCAAACCTGTTGATGAGACTCTGCAGGCACTCTTCAGTGTGAGATGTTAAAGCAGCATCGTCAGCAAAGAGGAGTTCCCTGATGAGGACTTTCCGTACTTTGGACTTCGCTCTTAGACGGGCAAGGTTGAACAACCTGCCCCCTGATCTTGTGTGGAGGAAAATTCCTTCTTCAGAGGACTTGAACGCATGTGAAAGCAGCAGGGAGAAGAAAATCCCAAAAAGTGTGGGTGCGAGAACACAGCCCTGTTTCACGCCACTCAGGATAGGAAAGGGCTCTGATGAGGAGCCACCATGTTGAATTGTGCCTTTCATATTGTCATGGAATGAGGTGATGATACTTAGTAGCTTTGGTGGGCATCCGATCTTTTCTAGTAGTCTGAAGAGACCACGTCTGCTGACGAGGTCAAGGGCTTTGGTGAGATTAATGAAAGCAATGTAGAGGGGCATCTGTTGTTCATGGCATTTCTCCTGTATCTTACAAAGGGAGAACAGCATGTCAACGGTCGATCTCTCTGCACGAAAGCCACACTGTGCCTCAGGGTAGACGAGCTCGGCCAGCTTCTGGAGCCTGTTCAGAGCGACTCGAGCAAAGACTTTCCCCACTATGCTGAGTCGGGAGATTCCATGGTAGTTGTTGCAGTCACCGCGGTCACCTTTGTTTTTATAGAGGGTGATGATATTGGCATCGCGCATGTCCTGAGGTACTGCTCCCTCGTCCCAGCACAGGCATAGCAGTTCATGTAGTGCTGAGAGCATAGCAGGCTTGGCACTCTTGATTATTTCAGGGGTAATGCTGTCCTTCCCAGGGTCTTTTCCGTTGGCTAGAGAATCAATGGCATCACTGAGTTCCGATTTGGTTGGCTGTACGTCCAGCTCATCCATGACTGGTAGAGGCTGGGCTGCATTGAGGGCAGTCTCAGTGACAGCATTCTCCCTGGAGTACAGTTCTAGGTAGTGCTCAACCCAGCGGTCCATTTGATTATGTTGGTCAGTGATTATGTCCCCTGAATTAGATTTCAGGGGGGCGATCTTCTTGATGGTTGGCCCAAGAGCTCTCTTCATGCCATCATACATTCCTCTGATGTTTCCGGTGTCTGAGGCCAGCTGAATATGACCGCATAGGTGTTGCCAGTAGTCGTTTGCGCAGCGCCTGGCTGTTCTTTGTGCAGTGCTTCTGGCTGCTTTAAGTGCTGCGGATGTTAAATCGCTGGGGGCTTTCTTGTAGTTCAACAGTGCAATGCGCTTAGCGGCTATGACAGGTTCCAGCTCTTCATTATGAGATTGAAACCAGTCTGCATTTCTCTTTGCACTTTTGCCGTAGGTGGTCAAAGCTGACTCATAGATGGTGTCTCTGATGTGGGCCCACTTGGTCTCAGCATCGCCTGTGGGAGTGTTTTGAAGGGCTGTTACAAGTGAATTTAGAAATTTTTGTAACAGCTGTGGGGGAGAAATTCTGCTCGTGTTGATGCGTGGGTGGCCCTTCTGCTTGGAATGATGCAACTTCTTTGGTCTGAGTCTAACCTTGCTGCACACCAGGGAGTGGTCGGTGTCGCAGTCCGCACTGTGGAAGCTGCGTGTGATTTGAACACTATTTAAGGAGGCTCGCCTTGTGACAATGAGGTCTAGCTGGTGCCAACGACGTGATCTTGGGTGCCTCCATGAAACCTGGTGACAGGGTTTAGTGTGAAAGAACGAGTTGGTGATGCAGAGGTTATGATAGGTACACAACTCAGGCAGTCTCTGCCCGTTCTCATTCATCCTTCCAACGCCATAGCGCCCAAGGCAGGAGGGCCATGAGTCATGGTCGGCCCCAACCCTGGCATTAAAGTCCCCCAGCAGGAATAGGTGTTCGGTGTTGGGGATGCTGCTAATGATGTTATGGAGTTGCTCGTAGAACTGGTCTTTAGCTTCAGGTGAGGAGCAGAGTGTTGGAGCATGGATGGTGAGTAGGTGTACTGGACCAGAGGCGGTGAGCAGTCGGATGGACAGTATGCGTTCCGAGCCATTTGAGGGAGGATCTATCATGCTGAGCAAGGAGTTTCTGATGGCGAAGCCCACTCCATGCTGTCTTGGTTCTTCAGGATCCCTGCCCTGCCAGAAGAAGGTGTAGTCTTGCTCTGCTAGAAATCCACTCGCGGGGAGGCGAGTCTCCTGAAGTGCTGCAATGTCGACATTGAGTCTACTGAGCTCGTTATTAATGATGGCGGTCTTCCGAGAATCGTTGATTTGTGTAAGGTCTTCCGACAGGCCAGGACACATAGTTCTGACGTTCCAGCTTGCAAAGCGAAGGGCTGGTACATTCTTTCCTTTTTTCATGTTGTTTGGTGCGGTGTATCAGTCCACCTTTCGGGCAATGACCCTGAGCTCCAAGCACCCATTGAAGCAGGTAGACTGTGGCGGGACAGAACCTTATTGACCGTGGGCTGCCCGGTTTGAGGCGGGCGGTAGCTGTCCAGTGAGGTACAATGACCTCTCCCACTGACAAAGGCAACCCGTGGCGCCCAGTTTCTATGCCAATTTATCTGGACTTATAACCCGTAACTGCTGCCTTCCGTGTTGTGTCAGTCGCTGTGAGGCAACTATGGAGTGACCTCTTCATGGCGCATGCCTGGGCAAATTTATGGAGGTTGAGAGTTGCCCAGTCGTCAAAACCCCCCTCTCGGCATTTCTGGTGGGGTCCAAAGGAGTGCAGGGCACGACGTTTGGCACCAGTATGGTTGCAGGAACTGCCGGAAACATGCCAAAGGTGACACATGACCGCCTACGGGGTTCCGCTCCGGATTATCTGTTAGGGTTTACTCCCTTAGCCTTGGTCTCTCCCGAGACGCCCACAAGGCAGTGGGGTTGTTGGGGCCCCTACACAGGTGTAGGATGGTGCCGGTGGGAGGAGGGGATGCGAGGGAGGGGGGTGCGAGGGGGAGCTGGGAAGGGGGCTGTAAGGGGGTGGGGGGGTTGCAGGGGAAGGGGATGCGGGAGGAAGATGGTGCGAGGGGGGAGCGGGCTGGGACGGGGTTGTGAGGGGGTGAGCTGAGAAGGTGGAGCAGGGAAGGGGACGGGGGGGTGGAATGGGGGAAAGGGGGGGGGAAAGCGGGTGCAGGTAATAAGCCATTTCCTCAGTGCCCACCATCGACGTCCGGAAAGCTCATCCACGTCCTTCGAGAGGTGAAGCATCTTTTGGCAGACTTACAGAGGTAATTACATTCGCTAAGGGCTTTTTTTTGCAGTGGTTTATGGGTGTTTCAAGATGACTCCTGGGCTGTAAGCTCCCTAGGGAGCTCCCTTACTGTTCAATGATATCCATGGCCATCTGCTCCCATTCCTAATGTTTTCTCCCCCAATCTACCCTCTTAAACTGTTTAAACTCCCCTCGCTCTTTAAATCAGTTCATTTTAGCCCTAACTAAAAGCTAACAGTTAGTTTAGTGTATTTTACTTGGGCCCACTGCCCTCCCCCAGCCACACCTGCTCTTTGTTTTCTCAATGAAATTGATCCGGACGAAACAGAAGAGCACAGCTGTTGATACTTTAATCTCCGATCCTGCTGTCTTCACCGCCCAGAGTGTCTGCAGCCACGGCGTGCGGTAAGTCCATTGAGGTGAAGAAGGAGCAGCGGGACCCTAGAAAAGTCTTGAGAAAAGGTGCCCCGATCACCCAAAAAATCCACGAACGGCAGAACTTAATGTGGCTGTTCAAGGCGGGAGTGGTGGCATGGGGGATGGAGAATTGCATCAGAACAGTCCGCCCAGAAATCTGGTGTGATGACATTGGTTCTGGATTTTGCTAGCATTGGCACCCTGACAAGACGGGAATCACAAAATCACAGAATTGTTACAGCACAGAAGGAGGCCATTCAGCCCATTGTGTCTGCACCAGTTCTCTGAGTGAACAATTCACTGTGTGCCATTCCCTGGCCTTCTCCCCATAACTCTGTGCATTCCTCCTTTTCAGTTAACTATCTAATTCCCATTGAATGCCTAAGTGCTATTTTAAATTGCTGAGCAGTTTTTTTAAAAAATGCATTTAAGTCTAATTATCCTCAATTTAGTGATTGACTTTAGTGAACGGCGGGCAGCACTCATGTGCTTTCGGGTTCATGATTGTTAAAACCTGGCAGTACCAGGACGGCAGGCTGCAATTCTGCGATGGGGAAGCAGTCCTGAGCAGTGCTGCATTGGGGAAGAGGTGGGCTCAGAGACAACTGTCGGACTGTGTTGCCGTGGGCTCTGCGTGGGGGTTTAGCATCTGGGGGGGGCTCTGCAAGGGGGCGGGGATCTCGGAGGCTCTGCAAGGATTTAGTGTGGGGGGATGCTGTGTTGGGTTACCAAACTGCTATGTGATGTGATTGGTCGCTCATACTGCTGGAAGAGAGGGTCAACTATCAGCAGGTTGGGCTCGGAGAACCATCAGGGACTCTGCCGAGAGAATTGTCAAAAGTTCAGTTGCCAAGGCAGGGTTATCTTTGCATCGACAATGATCTGCAGGCCCACTGTCACCTGGCATGGGTCTCAGACACCCTGGGCTGAAATTTACCAGCCACCCGATATCGGGGGTTGAGGTGGAGGGGCCTGGAAAATACTTCCGAGAGAGGACCGCCACGGGCCTGGATGCCAGGAAGGCTCTGCTTCATTTTACCGGTAGCAGCGAGGCCTCGGGGAGGCCCCCCACCGCTCAGCGATGGAGCCTTAATTGTAAAATTTAAATAAATGTTAATGGAGTCATAGAGTCATAGGGTTTTACAGCACAGAAACAGGCCCTTCGGCCCAACACGCCTGCCCCGACCATCAAGCACCCGTCCTAACTAATCCCATTTCCCTGCACTTGGCCCATAGCCTTGTATGTTATGGCGTTTCACGTGCTCATCCAAATACTTCTCAAATGTTGTGAGTGTTCCTGCCTCTACCACCCTGTCAGGCAATGTGTTCCAGATTCCAACCACCCTCTGGGTGAAAAAATTCTTCCTCCACTCCCCTCTAAACCTCCTGCCCATTTACCTTAAATGTATGCCCCCTAGTTATTGACCCCTCCGCTAAGGGAAAAAGTTTCTTCCGATTTATCCTATCAATGCCCCTCATAATTTTGTATACCTCAATCAGGTCCCCCCTCAGCCTTCTCCGCTCTAAGGAAAACAGACCCAGCCTATCCAGTCTGTCTTCATAACAGAAATGCTCGAGCCCAGGCAACATCCTGGTGAATCTCCTCTGCACCCTCTCCATTGCAATCACATCCATCCTATAGTGTGGCGACCAGAACTGTACACAGTACTCCAGCTGTGGCCTAACTAGCATTTCATACAGCTCCATCACAACCTCCCGGCTCTTATATTCTCTGCCTCGGCCAATAAAGGCAAGTATCCCGAATGCCTTCCTAACCACCTTATCTACCTGTGCTGCTGCCTTCAGTGATCTATGGACAAGTACACCAAGGTTAATCTGATCCTCTGTACTCCCTAGGGTCCTACCATCCATTGTATATTCCCTTGCTTTGTTAGTCCTCCCAAAGTGCATCATCTCACACTTCTCAGGATTAAATTCCATTTGCCACTGCTCTGCCCATCTCACCAGCCCTTCTATATCGTCCTGTAATCTAAGGCTTTCCTCCTCACTATTCACGACACCACCAATTTTCATGTCATCTGCGAGCTTACTGATCATAACTCCTATATTCACGTCTAAATCATTAATGTACAGTACAAACAGTAAGGCTCCCAGCACCGATCCCTGCGGTACACCACTGGTCACAGGCTTCCAATCGCAAAAACAACCCTCGACCATCGACCATCGAGGCAATGGGCCAAGTGCTGGCAAATGGGATTAGGTAGACAGGTCAGGTGTCTTTAATGCATCGGTGCAGACTCAATGGGCCGAAGGGCCTCTTCTGCACTGTATTATTTTGTGATTCTGTGATTCTGTGACCATCACCCTTTCCCTCCTTCCACTAAGCCAATTTTGAATCCAATTTTCCAAATTACCCTGGATCCCACGGACTTTTACTTTCTTAACCAATCTCCCATGCGGGACCTTATCAAAAGCCTTACAGAAGTCCATATAGACCACATCAACTGCACTATCCTCATTTACACTTCTAGTCACCTCCTCGAAAAATTCAATCAAATTTGTTGGACACGATCTCCCCCTGACAATGCCATGATGACTGTCCCTGATTAATCCCTGCCTCTCCAAGTGGAGATTATTCCTGTCTCTCAGAATTTTTTCCAGTAGTTTCCCTACCACTGATGTTAGACTCAACGGCCTGTAATTACCTGGTTTATCCCTGCTACCCTTCTTGAATAATGGTACCACATTCGCTGTCCTCCAATCCTCTGGCACCTCTCCTGTGGCCAGAGAGGATCTGAAAATTTGTGTCAGAGCCCCTGCTATCTCCTCCCTTGCCTCACATAGCAGCCTGGGATACATCTCATCTGGGCCTGGGGATTTATCCACCTTTAAGCCCGCTAATACAGCTAATACTTCCTCCTTTTCAATGCTAATTTGGTCAAGTCCCCTTCCCTGATCACTCCACCAACATCATCCCTCTCCAAAATGGACACAGATGAAAAATAATTGTTCAAAACGTCACCTATGTCCTCCGGCTCCACACATGCATGCAAAAACACTTACCTTGTCCCAAACCGGTGGCCAGAACTCCCGCGCCTTTGGATCTCCGTTCGGAGATCTGAGGCATAACACTGGTGGGGAGGGCGGAGGAGTGAAGTTTTCAGGGTTGCGGGGAGAAGCGTGGAAAACTATCCCTATTGGTTATGGGGATGGTGGGAAGGGGTTGAGGGTCAAAGGTGCTGAAGTTCAGGACAGGAAATTCAGAATAGCAAAAAATGTTTTTTTGGGGGGGATAGGACAATTTATTTATTGAGCTTTCAGTGGTGGCGGGGAGTGGGAGAGGGGATTCAAAGTTATATTTTTAAAACAATAGGACCTTTAAAAACTTAAATTATGCCTAAGGGCTTGAAGACCTTTAAAAATAGCACTGGCACCTGCACGGTGCTGCCGGACGTCATTGCCAGGGATGGAGTGCCCGCCCCCTTTACATCATCGGGGGCAGGCACTCCACCCCCTCCATGCTAATTCGCCGCCTTGTGAAATAGCGCGGTGGCTCTGCGGCGCACGTCTTGCGCGTGCACCACGCACTTTTTGAAGCTTGCTGCCACGTATGGCGGCGAGCTATTAAATTTCAGCCCGCTGTCTTTATGGACCCCCATGGTGTGATTTGGCAACTCTGACGGAGGGTAGGCCAGGAGGCAGCAGTGCCTGTCTGTGACACTCCACGATGAGAACAACAGAAGACGGCCAGGCCAAGCAGGGCCCACATATTCCAAAGAGTGTACCAGACTCGAATCAGCTACCTCCAAATGTCTGAGCCTCATTGTCAGTGAAGACTACTTCTCTCCAGGGAGGACGTCACTGAGTTATGCGTCCTGCTGCAGGATGAGTTGCGACCTCAAGGATTTGAGCGTCACCCTATGCCAGTGGACCTGAAGATCACCATGGCTCTAAATTTCTACGCATCTGGATCTTTCCAGGGATCCACCGGGGGCATGTGTATGGTCCCACAGGCAGCAGCCCACCACTGCATCAAGGAAGTGGCCCATAACCTGGTCAAGAGAGCCGGGGACTATGTGAGTTACTGGACTGACAGTCAGGCCGAGAGGGCCAGGTGTAATGTATGATAGACTGCACGGATGTGGCCATCAAGGCTCCAACAGACCAGCCAGCTGCCTTCATCAACAGGAAGGGCTTCCATTCAATCAACATTCAACTGGTCTGTGATCACTGAAAGCATTTTCTGCAGATGTGTACCCGCTTCCTGCGAAGCAGTCACGATGCCTACATACTTCGCCAGTCCCAGGTGCCCCAGCTTTTCAGGATCCAACTCACCTTCAGAGATGGATTCTCGGTGGCAAGGGATACTCATTGAAGACATGGCTACTGAAGCCTGTGAAGAACCCTCGCACTGGAGAAGAGGAGAGGTGCAACAATTGCCAGGGCTTCACTTAAGTAGCCATTGGGCTACTGCAGGTGAGATTCCACTGCGTTGATCGATCTGGTGGAGCCCTGCAGCATGCTCAGTGACGGTTTCGCATATTGTGGTGGTCTGCTATGCTCTGCACAATCTAGCACTGCAGAGGGGGAGGCCTTACATGATGACGAGACGCCTGAGTGACACTCATCCACCGACAAGGAGGATGCAGAGGAGGGAGAGGGGCAAGCAACAATGGATGGTGAAGACTTTGCGTAGGAGGCCAGGCAGATTGAGCGACGTGCCAAGGAAGCAAGAGACAACCTCTAATTACCCGCTTCCAGCCGCCCTGATGTCCACTCACAGAAAATCCAAGAAAGACTCCCATTAATCCATGTATTCTGTCTACCTTCCCATTTGTGTTCCCTGACTTGTGCCCAGCTGCAATGCGAGCAAGTGCCCATGGGAAAGCATATGTTAATGAGGGCTTTGGTCACATTGGCATTGCACTAAGGGGGAAGGGGGAAGTCAGCAGCTCACAATTAAGGCATAATGGATCATGGCATTCAGACAGTGATCGCTAATGATTTGCACAGAAGAATTTTTAAGTAATCAATATATTACATTTTTCCTACACCCGTGTGTCGCCGAGTGTGGCTTCTTAACATGTTTGCGAGTGCTCCTATGTGGTATGATCTCTGTGACAGCAGCTGGACTGGAAGCAGGCTGCTGATCAGGCTGCCCTTGGCCTGTGATGACTTCAGCAGAAATCCTCTGGCTGCCTGAGTCCTGGAGGGCCCTGACTGCCTGAGGTTGTTCTGCACTGGTGCTGGAGCTGTTCTCACGGGCAGAGGGTTTCAGGAGCCGGTGTCCACACTCAGAGTGCCCTGACAGGAGTCCCCAGATGTAAGGGCAGCCTCTCTTCCACCCTTTCAAGGCTCAGTTGAACTTCCCTGATCACCAGAGAAGGACAAGGAGTGGGAGAAATCTCCAGGCTCCTGTGACTTCTCTCGCCTTGCCACTGCTTATGGTTGAGCTCATTGCCAAGGTGATATTGTGCAGGTCTGTGCACATCTGTGGGATCTGGGCTCTCCATGAGGGTTGCAAATCTGTCGATGAAGGAAGCCTTGCAGTTATATGCCTGAGACATAGCCCCCAGCATCTCCACCAGATGTTGCCTTACCTCTCTGTGTGATTCCAGCATGCCCTGTCCTGTCGATAGCACAGGCTCGTCATCAGCCTACGGCTCAGCATGGGCCTGGCCAACCACCATCCTCTGACTGTCAGAGGCCTCAGCTGTCTCAGCTGCAGCCAGCTGTTCGGGCATGTGTGTGGTGCTCTCACCAGCTTGTGACCCTAATTCTAATGCTGAGTGTCACACACCGAGGTGAAAGTATCTGCCCTGGTGGAAGGTGCAGGACAGTCATGGGAGGGTGCATCCTCTGAGTGGTCCTCCTCCTCAGAGGTTGACAGCTGTTCCCCCGTAGCTGCAATCACCTTCGCACACTGATCTGCATGAGAGAACACAAACGTGGGTTTTCTCCGGGTGCTCCGGTTTCCTCCCACAAGCCAAAAGACTTGCAGGTTGATAGGTAAATTGGCCATTATAAATTGCCCCTAGTGTAGGTGGTAGGGGAATATAGGGACAGGTGGGGATGTGGTAGGAATATGGGATTAGTGTAGGATTAGTATAAATGGGAGGTTGATGGTCGGCACAGACTCGGTGGGCCGAAGGGCCTGTTTCAGTGCTGTATCTCTAAATAAATAAAATAAAAACTAAATAAACATGTGGTTTAGGCTGTGCAGATTTCGTTATACCAACCATACATGATGTAGGTCTCCAAAAGTGATGACTATGTCAACGGCAGACAGTCCTTACACTCTTGCGCAGACTTCAGTCTCTCCGCCCAAGATTGCGCGGCTGCAATGGGTCCCTGCCAGTTCCATGGCCTCTGCCTCGGCTGGGGTGAGATGATGCAGATCCGGATCTCCTCCGCCAGTCCATGCCGTCTCCCTCCTCTTGTGGGCCCTCTTATCCAGCAAGAGGAAGGATAAAGATAGTAAAAGTTGGCAGAGAGATCAACGTGACAGTTCTGCTACTGTCAGCCCCTCATCTCCTACTGGGGGATCTGATATCTCTCATGCAGACACAAGCTGTCAGGGGAGTTAATAGGGGTGAGCTATGAAGGAAGGTAGCCTGTGGCCAAGATGCAGCCATGAATCTGTCAGGATGAGGTGATACACTAGTCCCTCTGCCATCGCCGTGGTAGTGCCACCCATTCCATATTGCGCACCCTCCCACGTAGTCACATGCATCCCCAAAAAGGCAAGTGGTATTGAACACTCACCTTGGCAGAACACAGGAGGTCATTAACCTTCTTCCTACACTATACAGAGTTCTGGGGAGGGGTGGCCCCCTTGGCTGCTGACCTCCTCTGCGACCTCCAGAAAGAGAAAAAGAAGCAGAATAGGACAGCAAAAAAAGCAGGGAAGAACAAAAGAAAGATGGAGAGAAGCAGCAATATGGAAACAACAGAGAAGGTAAGAAAGAAAGCATATCCTCCAACTTACTGGGCTTGCTTGGTCAGGCAGGTGGACCTCTTCTTGTCATTGCTAGGGAAGAGAATCTCCTGCCTTTCTCTTGCAGCCTGGAGCAGGATCTGCAGAGAGCCATCGTTGAAGTGCGGGGCCACCCTGTGTCTTGCCTCGGCCATCCTATAATGTCCTTCTCAGGGTGGGAAGGTGGATGTTGAGGTTGGGGGTGGGGGGGTGGGGGTACAGAAACCAGTCCAGCAATGGTTTTAGTTGTACAAAGCTGACAATGATTCCAAGGCAGGAGTGAATGCAGGGCTGGTAGGCTTTAAATTTGCCAGCACCTGCACCGGCGTCATCTGACGATGTAATCAGTGACTTAAATCCCATCCCCGCCACATGATTGGTGGTGGGGGGATCCCGCAGCTCCATTATGCAAAATGACCACCCACTGCGTGATCGTGGTGGAGCAACTGCCCATGTAACGGATGGGAATGGTGCCCATTTCCGTGCCCTCCACTGGTCCTTGCAGCAAGCTCCTTAAATTCAGCCCAGTAAGTTGGAGGATATGCTTTCTCTCTTACCTTCTCTCTGTTGCCTCCATATTGCTACATCTATCCATCTTTCTGTTTCTGCTTTTCTTTTGTTCTTCCCTGCTTTTTTTGCTGTACTATTCTGCTTCTCTTCCTTTCTCTCCGTTGTTTCTAACTGGAAGGTGATCGGTGACCAGGTGGGGTCCTTCTTGTCGCTCTTCTCCTGTGAACTATCAAGCCTTGTGGTCAGCCTTTAACTCCAGTACCACTCACCCTTAACCTTTAATTCACTTCCCCCCTCAATTCCACTTGCTCACCCCAAAAGTGAGTGGTGAAGTCAAATATTCATCCACTCAGTGCTGCCCCTGCCTCATTTTTCTCATCCAACACCAGGTTGTTGCGGGTGGGCGAGGGGGGTTGGGGGAAGCTGGAATGTGCTATTTGGATGGGCACTCAAAAGAAGCAGGCCACTGATCTTCTACCTGGCACCGCTCAGACTGGAGGAGTTGAGAGGGGAAAGCAAAAAGTTCATAGAGGACCTGTAAAGGTAAATGTCAATTTTTCAGGTCTTCCATTTGATTTTCTGGGCTGGAGGTCTTCTGGTTGTTATTCTCAGAGAGCAGCCAGAAGGTCTTCAGCAGGCCACTGCAACCTCTGCTGTTAGACCTGAGGTCCAGGCTAATAATCTGAGGCCATCAATTAAGAGTGGGTTCAGAGCAGGTCAGATGCAGCATACTTTGGGTGCTCTCAGCTTGATTTTCCAGGGATAATGGAGGAGGAAAATCAGCTCTTTCTATTGGGTATTTTTGAGAATTTTGTGCATTAACATTTCTAACAAACAGTAACATGAGTGCTCACCTTTCACGATAGTACTTTTGTTTTCTTATAATCTAGTTAATAAGAAAGAAAGAAAATTATTTTGAATCTCTTAATTTGTGTCTTGTAAGCATCGATATTTTTGATATAAAAAACAAGAAATGCTGGAAATACTCAGGAGGTCTGGATAGTTTTGATATAGATTGGCTGTACATCTGTATTAAGCTTCATTTCAAACCCATGCGTTGTTTTTCTGCTCCAATATAGGATGAAATTAAAAGTTACAAAGTCATATTTCTATAACAGGCTAAGTGTTCTTTAACTAATGTGATGGTGGTGGTGGTGGTGGGGGGAGTTTATCTTGACCAAATATATGTCACAAATAATTGATTTACTTTTCAAAAGTAATGTTCACTAACCGTCTTGTGTAATTATCATTCAAGATTATGGATTTCTTAAAAGTTTCTATGCTTCTACAAAATGAGATGGAAATAGCAGATCATCAGTCAGAATCATTTCTGATTGATGTGATGGTCCTGTGTAAATTTGTATGGGATAATTTGATATCAGTGGAAAAAGAACTCCCAAGATATTTAGCTCTACCCTTAGCCCAGTGTGAGAGAAAGCAGTTAATCATGGATTTAGCATACACTAGTGGTAATGATATTCTGATGTTTCCCAATTTATGGTATACTCTTCAATGGCATGGAACATTTTGACAGATTAAAGGGATAAGGTCTGATAAATGTGGGCTCATACAGACAATAAAATATCATCTACCCTCGGCTTGATCTCCAATCAAAAGTCCTTCAATGTCCTTCAGAGTTTTGATACTTGCTTTAGTGGATTCATAGAGAAGAAACACAGGTGATTGCAAATACATCAGTCTGGTAACTGTTAGGAATGACTAGCAAACATGAGCAGAGTTGTTATAATAATCTAAGTGTATAAGACTGAAACCCAATGACAACAGGGATAAATAGACAAAGGGCCTAGGACAAAGAAGTATTGCCCTTTCACTTTACTGAAGACTTTCTTGAGCACTAAAAGAAGTATCTGCAGAGGATAGAAGGTGATTAGGGAAGTCATGTTGGACTGATGAGGTGCACAGGGTGAACTGGCCTGGAGTTTAGTGTTGGGTCCTTACTAGATATATGCCCTGGACTAAGAAAAAAAGAATGCAGATAATATTAAAGGAGGGAGGGAAGCAATAGAATCTGGTGAAGCAGCGAAGGGAGTACAGAAAGAATTAGGCAGAATTTGCAGGTACATAGACAATGACAAATTTAATTCAATACAGATGAGTGCAAAGTGTTTAACATGGAAGACATAAAATTGGAGAAATAATTGATTAGTGGAGTGTTACAGTCAAATAAGGAGGGGTTGAAGGGCTTTCCTCTTTTTTAAAATTCTTTCATGGGATGTGGGTGTCACTGGCAAGGCCAGCATTTATTGCCTATTCCTAATTGCCCTTGACAACTGAGTGGCTTGCTCGACCATTTTAGAAGGCAGTTAAGAGTCAATCACACTGCTGTGGGTCTGAGTCACATGTAGGCCAGACAAGGATGGCAGACCTCTTTCCTGAAAGGAGATTAGTAAACCAGATGGGTTTTTATGACAATCTATGATAGTTTCATGGCTTTCAATTCCAAATATTTAATAATAAATAGAATTTTTAAAATTCCACTAACTGCCATGGCAAGATTTGAATCATGACCCCAGGGCATTTACTCAAACCTCTAGATTATTAGCTCAGGGACATTACCACTATGCCACCATCGCCCTCTCCTTGCTTAACCACAACAGGTTTAACTCTTTCCTAAAGTGGATGTACTAGCCAATTCAGTAGGCGTTTGATTACTTACTTGCTATGATTATAACAAGAACCAATCAGACAAGTTTTTTGAGTTTAACCAAAAAAACGTTTAATTTTATTATACCTAATCCAAACTAATGAAAATAATAAACTGTGCACCAACTATCACTCACACATACACTAGAGGCTTACGCACACTCAAATAGGTTACAGAGTGGGGAAAGCTAAATTGCTTGACTTAGAGTCCATAGAAAAAAGGGGTATACAGTCTTTGGGGTTTGATGATTCGACTAGCTTCTCGATGAATTCAGTGGTCCTGAGGCTTTAGTTTGAAGTGGTAGATAACTAGTTTGGTGGGTCTCTTGGAGATAGTGATGCATATGATTTCCTCCAACTGGATTTCTGACTGTGGCTGGAGTTTGAAAAGGTGATCAGTCAACAGGCAGAAGCTTGTAAGCAGAAATAGAGAGAGAGAGAGAGAGAGGGATCCCCATTTGGGTCTGCACTTGTTAGAGTCCAGAAGCTTCTCTTTGCAGCTGTAGAGAAAACACAAGCTTAAAACCACAGATGGGGAGGGGCTTGTCACATGACAGCATTTCTTCTTGCTGAAAGAAAAACAACAAGCAGTTCCCTTAAGCTTCCTGGGTCTTGGTTCTTGCTGGGGAATGAGCAGACATTTTGTCTCCCTCATCACAGTCCTTACAATGTAGGATACAGTATTGCAAATTAGGTGGCCATCCTAAGCTGCCAGCAAAGTCATCCTACATCTCTTCTTTTTTCAAATTTCTTCAAAAGATATAAATTCAGATCTCCAGTCAATGGATTAAAGAAAATTATCATTCAATAAAGCAAGTTGGCGTGATAGCACCCCATCACGCAAAATGAAATGTGACGGCAGGGACGTTTCATTACGATGTCACAAATTTAAAATAAACTGTACTCACACACTCATCAGTCTCACTATCATAGCCATGCTCTGGTTCAGTTTTTGTTTCCAGGATTGTGTACGAGCACAACTGGCGAACTCAAGCTGCACTTTCTGGGCTCAATCAGCTTGTGCTTCAGCATATTTCCTCCCGAACTTGGGTCAGTTTCCTTGGACCTAGGTGATAGGGATTTTGTTTTATGGGAGGGGGTCCCTCTTATATCCAAATCATGTAGGGTTAAGGTTGTGCACCCTAATTTGTCCTTGCAGATCCCTTTAAACACTGTGAACAGCCTTGTTAGGTCTCCTCTCTGTTGTGTTCAATAGGAGCATACAGTGTTTAATTTCTCCAGGCCTCCCTCTAACTTGTCCTCAGAGTCCCTTTCACCCTCCTCTTTCCTGACTGTCTGACAGACCTGTGCTTGTTTGTCCCCTTCCCGACTGTGATACCATTTTAGCACATTGATGTGGCACAGCCTTTGCTTTTTCCTACAGTCTGGGGTGTCAATTATATAATTCACCTGGCTAATTCTCTTTACTACTCTGCATGGGCCACTGAACCAGGTTTTCAATAGTTCTCCCTGTATTGGTAACAGCATTAACACATGGTCTCCGGGCTGAAATATTCTGGCCTTGGCATGTTTATCAGCCTGCCTTTTCATAGCTGTCTGGGAGGTTTTTGGGTGTTCCTGAGCCACCACACAGGCTCTCGTGAACCATTCTCTGAACATGGAGATGTAGGCTAACAGGGAAGATTTGTCCCTGTATCCCAAAAACCTCTCCTTGATTTGTTTTAGAGGACCTCGCACATCATGTCCATAAACTAATTCAAAGGGACTAAAGCCAGTGGATTCACTGGGTGAGGCCCTGGTAAGAAACAGAAGAAATCCCAGCCCTTTGTCCCAGTCATGGGAGTACTCATAGCAGTGTGTCCTTGGGGTCTGGTGGTACTGCTCCAAAACCCCTTGTGACTATGGGTGGTAGGCTGAGGACCTTAGTTGGGTTATACCCTGATTATCCATAACCTTTTGAAAAATACTGAACATAAAATTTGTGCCCTGATCCGACTGGATCTCAGCAGGCAGCCAATATCGGGTGAAAAATTGGGTTAGCCTCTCCACCATTACTTAGGCAGAGATAGTTCTTGGAGGGATAGCCTCTGGAAATTGGGTAGCCTCATCCGTAATGGTGAGAAGATACTGGTAGCCCCCTTTTGTTTTTGGCAAGGGCCCCACGCAATCTACCAGCACTCTGCTGGTTCCCAGGTTTTATTGCAGGTTGAGGCTTCCCCACAAGCTGGCACATTTGGAAAGTCTTATAGAACTCCACCACATCCTTGTGGAGTTGTGGCCAGTGAAAATGCTGTCTGATGCGAGCTTAAACTGTGCCCCCTAGTTTTAGTCTCTCACACAAATTGAAACATCCTTTCAACATCCACCCTGTCAAGACACCTCAAGACCTTATTATTTCAATCAGATCACATCTCATCCTTCTAAATGCCAATGAATACAGACCCAACCTGTCTAACCTTCCCTCCTAAGAAAACCCTCTCAGCCCAGGAATAAGTTGAGTGAACCTTCTCTGAACTGCTTCCAATGCTATTATATCCTTTAAGTAAGGAGACCAAAACTGTACACAATACACTAGATGTGGTCTCACCAATGCATTGAACAACTGTAACAAAACATCTCTACTTTTATATTCCATTCTCCTTGCAATAAACAACAACATTGCATTTGCCTTCTTAATCACTTGTTGTACCAGCATACTAACTTTTTGTGTTTCGTGTACTAGGACACCCAAATCCCTCTGCATCTCAGAGTTCTGCAATCTCTCTCCATTTTATTAATATGTTGCTTTTCTATTCTTCCGGCCAACATGGACAAGCTCACACTTTCCCACATTGTACTCCATCTGCCAAATCATTGCCCACTCACTTAAACTATCTATATCCCTTTACTGACTCCTGATGTCCTCTTCACAATTTACTCTCCTTCCTATCTTTGTGTCATCAGCAAATTTAGAACCATACATTCTGTCCCTTCATCCAAGTCATTGATATAGATTGTAAATAGTTGAGGCCGCAGCACTAATCTCTGTGGCACTCCAGTAGTTACAGCTTGCCAACCTGAAAATGACCAACTTATGCCTACTCTCTGTTTCCTGTTAGCTAACCAATCCTCTCTCCATGCGAATATGTTACCCCCTATACCACGGGCTCCTATTTTGTTCTGTAACCTTTGAAGTATTAGCTGTTTTAGCGGGTATTAGTTTAGCGGCTGAGTGAAAGAGAGAAAAGCGCAGTCCTGAATCTCAACTGCACAAATCCGACTGTTGCACGTCACGTTGAAACATTCGTGAACCGGGTGGCCCAGGAGTATCACTCGCCGTTCAGTTAATCTGGCGGGAAGGACTAAATCCTAACTATGCGTAGGGTAATGAGCATTCATTGCATGTAAATAAATGCAAAGCTGCAATCCACCACCGCACTGGGGGAACCCGGAACACCGCAAACCTGCCGGTGCCTTTTAATACCCCTAAAATATCCCGCCATCGGGAATCTGAAAAAACGTCTCCCACCTAATTATATCTCCCCACATGCCACCAAATCCGTCATGGCAGACTACATAAAATTCCCGCATGAGTCTTTTCTAAATAGTTCCCTGCGACATCCTTGGAGAAAAAGTGCAAAGGTATTAATTTCACTTTTTAAAAAAAAGTTTAGACAGCCGTCTGGGCCTTGGATTAATAATTTTCCTCAATTTTAATTTGTAAATTTCACAGCGAATTATTCTCTACTGATAACAAAAAGATGATACTTTAAGGGTAGATAGTTGGAAATCCTTACCTATGGACTTAATCTCTGTAGAATATAATTCTGAAATAAATCCTCGATTTCCTGACGAATGTCTCATGGCGAATGAGTAAATTGGCATTTGTGATTTAATTCTGTAAGTTGATAAATAAACTTCTGGGATTAATTTTAGTTGGGAGGCTTGTTTGCCAGCAGCACAGACTCAAAGAAGTACATTTCAGTGGTTTTAAAAGATCACTAGCTTATTGAAATTCTCAGCTATCTCCCCTGACCTTAGCTCCCACATCACCTCAGAGAAAGAGCCAAGAAGCTTAATTTCCTCTTCCATGCCAAACACCTCCTTTCTGTTCAGCAATTCTTAACTGTTTATAAAGCCCAGGTATTTCCAAGACTTGAACACTACTCCCATAGATAGGGAGGCTCCTCTCTGACACTCCAGAACAGGATACAAACTTGCTTATAGAAACCAGAAACAACTGAAAATGGTGGACATTTGATTCAAAAAGAGAAATGCTGGAAACATTTTCCAGGTTTACTGGCTCGCCTGGGCATGACGCATATCAGAAAAGCAAGCAGATGGGACTGCACACCTGGAAAGGATGACAGAAGGAAACTTAGGCGGCTTCCTTTCTAGGTCTGCAGTGTTTGGAAAAGAAAGAAAAGAAGGTGGCGCAACCTAAGGACAACTGGGAGTTAAATGTATTCAGTCCTCTTAATGGGAGGTAAGGAGGAGGACAACATTAAAAACTACTCTAGATAGAAATCTCTATTGTAAAAACACCTCCATTATATAACAATATATAAACCATCAGATCAGCATCAGAAGGAGGGAATTTGCTCTAGGCAGAAATAAATATTTTATTTAACTTCCTTAATATTTTTAAATTTCCAACAATTAAAATCTGAAGGAATGAGACTCCACACTTGTAAAAGTTAGTTATTTTTCAGTGCCAGAAAGGTTGCTTGGCAGTAATTAAGACTTATCACGCCATTAAAAATCCACTTACACAAGAAAGGATAAACCCTAACTTTTTCTGCCGTGTTTACTGAGTATTCAGTGGTTAAGTTCTAAAGTTTCACATGCTCCATGTGTTTCAATGGTGAGTCTCCTGGTGAGGTCTAGCAAAGCTTCTGCGAGAGCAATGAGGACTGCAACTTTCTGATTTCCATGTTTAACTGCACATATGTAGTTGCTGGAAGTTGCTGTTCAATTTGCACTTTAATAAAATTAAGCACTGATGACTGCATCACTATTTTTACTACAAAATCTGGGCCATTAATACTTTACTTCCTTACAGTCCCCAAACTGACAACAGCATTGTAAGCACTGGTAACAACACTATTTTTAAAAAATAATATTCCACAAATGGAACATTTCCAAGAACTTTACAGGAGTGAGTAAGGATACTTAATTTATGTGGAAATATATTTTTTGAAAAATGAAAACTTTCAACATGTCTTGAAGATAGATATCAAATCCTTCAATATTAATTTGAGCATTAATTAATAGTTTTATCAAATATTTGGATTAGTGCAGACATTTATCTATAGTTGCTTGGTAGTACAGAACTTGAGTATTGCTGAAAAAAGAGACGTGCTGTCGAAGCTTTTCGTCTTTCACCAGGACAGATGCAAGAATGCAAAATTTTAAAGGGAGCAACAATTTATACTCAATGAGAAAAGTGTGCTGATCGGTTGGCAAGTTGACTCTGATTGGTTGAGGCATCATCATCGAGAATGCACCAGGAAACTATTGTCCCCCACGCTCCATACGCAGGGACCTGTCCTCTGCAGGCAAAAGGAACATGCCTTTTTGAATGAAACAAAAGCATGGGGGACAATAGTTCCCTGCTACATTCTATGTGGCAACCCCTCAACCAATCAGAGTTGACTTGCCAACCAAATAGCACCCTATTCTCCTGCAGTACAAATTGTTGCTTCCTTTGGAAATTTTGCATTCTTGCATTTGTCCTGATGAGTGCAACTCGAAAAGCTTCACCAGCATGTCTCTTTTTTCAGCAATACATTTATCTATACAAAAATGTCAGATTGTTAAAACATGCTGTGAAAATAAAACTGCTCAGAATTGATTTTTTTAAAGAGATCATATAATACTGTATCAAAAATTTCAATCAAATATTTTTTCTTCTCATGGCTATGATAAATGATACAGCAGATGTTGCACTGGAATAGGAAACCTTTAGTCAATTAAAGCACTCATCTGTCATCTCTTGTTTTAATTGGTACCGTTCACTATCCTAGCACAGAAGCCATTGGATTATTCATTGAAACCTTATTAAATCTGAGACCATGAGATTGTAAGTGCATGTGAATTTAATAAAAAACATGATTTTGATCTAAAATTAATCCACTCTCATTTTTCTACTCTCTCAAATGGCCAAATTGGATAGACCATGAAAACAGGTGAAAGGATCGTGATGTGAGACTAACTCACACCTGTTGATTGCAATTCAGGCAGCATGCCAACTTTACGTTGCTTGCTCATTTGAATGATCTCTGCATCAAGCCTGCACTAATCATGCTGTTCATTGGCTGGACACAGAAGCAGGGGTCCAATATCCTGAGTGCTTAGCACCACTTAAGGCTAGGCTGCACCTTTTAAAGTGTAAATACATTGGTGCTGGGAGTCATGGTTGAAAAAAATCCAACCTGCAAAACAGTGAGGAATGGCATAATACGGGACCGCTAGGGCTCCAAGGTTTTCAGATGCTGCACTGAAGGTCTTGGTGACGAAGGTAGAAAGGAGGAGAGATGTCCTGTGTCCACAGGGGGAAGGTCCGCTCTGAACAGGCTCCAGAAGCTGGCCGAGCGCGTCTACCCTGAGGCACAGTGTGGCTTTCGTGCAGAGAGATCGACTATTGACATGCTGTTCTCCCTTCGTCAGATACAGGAGAAATGCCGTGAACAACAGATGCCCCTCTACATTGCTTTCATTGATCTCACCAAAGCCTTTGACCTCGTCAGCAGACGTGGTCTCTTCAGACTACTAGAAAAGATCGGATGTCCACCAAAGCTACTAAGTATCATCACCTCATTCCATGACAATATGAAAGGCACAATTCAACATGGTGGCTCCTCATCAGAGCCCTTTCCTATCCTGAGTGGTGTGAAACAGGGCTGTGTTCTCGCACCCACGCTTTTTGGGATTTTCTTCTCCCTGCTGCTTTCACATGCGTTCAAATCCTCTGAAGAAGGAATTTTCCTCCACACAAGATCAGGGGGCAGGTTGTTCAACCTTGCCCGTCTAAGAGCGAAGTCCAAAGTACGGAAAGTCCTCATCAGAGAACTCCTCTTTGCTGACGATGCTGCTTTAACATCTCACACTGAAGAATGCCTGCAGAGTCTCATCGACAGGTTTGCGTCTGCCTGCAATGAATTTGGCCTAACCATCAGCCTCAAGAAAACGAACATCATGGGGCAGGATGTCAGAAATGCTCCATCCATCAATATTGGCGACCACGCTCTGGAAGTGGTTCAAGAGTTCACCTACCTAGGCTCAACTATCACCAGTAACCTGTCTCTAGATGCAGAAATCAACAAGCGCATGGGTAAGGCTTCCACTGCTATGTCCAGACTGGCCAAGAGAGTGTGGGAAAATGGCGCACTGACACGGAACACAAAAGTCCGAGTGTATCAGGCCTGTGTCCTCAGTACCTTGCTCTACGGCAGCGAGGCCTGGACAACGTATGCCAGCCAAGAGCGACGTCTCAATTCATTCCATCTTCGCTGCCTTCGGAGAATACTTGGCATCAGGTGGCAGGACTATATCTCCAACACAGAAGTCCTTGAAGCGGCCAACACCCCCAGCTTATACACACTACTGAGTCAGCGGCGCTTGAGATGGCTTGGCCATGTGAGCCGCATGGAAGATGGCAGGATCCCCAAAGACACATTGTACAGCGAGCTCGCCACTGGTATCAGACCCACCGGCCGTCCATGTCTCCGTTATAAAGACGTCTGCAAACGCGACATGAAATCGTGTGACATTGATCACAAGTCGTGGGAGTCAGTTGCCAGCATTCGCCAGAGCTGGCGGGCTGCCATAAAGACAGGGCTAAATTGTGGCGAGTCGAAGAGACTTAGTAGTTGGCAGGAAAAAAGACAGAGGCGCAAGGGGAGAGCCAACTGTGCAACAGCCCCAACAAACAAATTTCTCTGCAGCACCTGTGGAAGAGCCTGTCACTCCAGAATTGGCCTTTATAGCCACTCCAGGCGCTGCTTCACAAACCACTGACCACCTCCAGGCGCGTATCCATTGTCTCTCGAGATAAGGAGGCCCAAAAGAAAAAAGAACAGGGGGAAGGAGGCCCTCCAGACACATGGTCAAAAGACAGTAGAAGTAGATATCCTTGGAGTAAGACTCAAGTACCTGGATGTAGTGGCCAAAGAAGTTCAGTGACCACGCATGAATCATTAAGGTCAGTGAATATATCTTCAAATGCCATATCGCACCAATTGAACCAGTAGTCTCAGCTACTGCTCAAATCACCACACCCCCATCAGTCACCTACCAATAATCACTATCAATCAAGCCTCATCCTTGCACACTTAGCATTCCTCATCATATTTCGTAGGTTGCACACACTGCCAGTTATTCGACCATGACAGCCACATCAGCGAAACAACTTGCATGACACTCACTGACACACTTCCCTCACTCTTCCAAGATAAGGTGGTGCACAACCAGAGGCAGCAGGAGCTAACCAGAAGGGCCAGGCATGCCTGCATGTCCTGGTTCAATGAAAAAATGGTGCTGGACATTAATGGGATGCCCATTGCTGAGGTTATGGCCAGCAGCAGGAAGAAACCATTGAAGATGATGGTATCTTCATACCAATTCCTCATTCTCACATCCCACCTATCCTCAGTATTTTCACATTGCAATACTCAACTTGGGCCCGTTTCTTGTGCTACTTGAAATTCTCAGTCAGTGAATTGTACCAGACAAAAATTTAGCACATGTAATAATTTGGAAAGCTAGATATGATGCACACATATGTTAAAAGTATCTTTCAATAAGCCAACATTGGAACATCAATATAAAAGGCAATAAAGGCCATGTTGTCTATCAAAGTTAATCCTTTAGTAGCTTAGTTGTCCCATTTAGCATCCAGCTGCAGCTTAAATACTCTTGAAGCTTGAGCAGTGGGAAAGAGTTAATAACCTTGTAGTAAAGGAAACTCTACAGAAGAGTGACCATAATATGATAGATCTTTATATTGAGTTTGAAAGTTAATTCTGAAACTAAGGTCTTAAATCTAAACAACACAAACTACATAGGTTTGAGGGGCAAATTGGCTAAGATAGATTGGGACGCTACATTAAAAGATATGACAATAGACATGCAATAGCTAGCATTTCAAGAATTAATACATAATTTGCAACAAATATACATTCCTACAAGGCACAAAAAACCTGGAAAAAGTGGTCTAACCATGGCGAATAAGAGGAGTTAAAGATAGTATTAGAACAAAAGAAGAAGCTTATAATGTTACCAAAAGGAGTAGTAAACCTGAGGATTGGGAGGATTTTAGAATTCAGCAAAGGAGGACCAAGAAATTGATAAGGAAAGAGAAAAGAGAATATGAGAGTAGACTAGCAAGAGACATAGAAACAGATTGTAAACATTTCTATAGGTATGCACATAGGAAGAGATGAGTGAAAGTAAATGTAGGCCCATTAGAGGCAGAGACAGGCAAAATTATAATGGGAATAAGAAAATGGCAAAGACATTAAACAGATACCTTGTAGAAGGCACAAAAACATTCTAGGAATAATGGGAAACTAAGGGTTTAGCGAGAATGAGGAACTTAAAAAATCAGTATTGGTCTCTTTATTTAAGGAAGGATGTAATTGCATTGGAAGCAGTTCAGAGGACGTTCAGTCGACTAATACCTGGAATGGGCGGGTTTTCATATGAGGAAAGGTTGGACAGGCTAGTTTTGTATCCGCTGGAGTTTAGAAGAGTAGCAGGCGACTTGACTGAAACATAAAAGATCCTGAGGGGTCTTGACAGGGTGGATGTGAAAAGGATGTTTCCTCTTGTGGGAGAATCTAGAACTAGGGGTCACTGTTCAAAAATAAGAGGTCGCCCATTTAAGACGGCGATGACGAGAAATTATTTCTCTCAGAGGGTCGTTAGTCTTTGGAAATCTCTTCCTCAAAAGGCAGTGGCAGTTGGTCTAACATCGGTAGTAGGCGAAATGCTAGAATTTATTTTTAGGGACATGGTATCGGGGCAATTAGAAAATCATAATATGAGTAAGCAGAGACAACATGGATTTAAGGAAGGGAAATCGAGTTTGACAAATCTTTTAGAAACTTTTGAGGATGCAATTGGTAAGATAGAAAAAGGGGATACAGTTGAAGTAGTATATTTGAATTTTCAAAAAGCATTTGGTAAGGTGCCACATGAGAGGTTATTGCACAAACTTCTTCTTCTTTGGCCTCCTTGTCTCGAGAAACAATGGGTAAGCGCCTGGAGGTGGTCAGTGGTGTGTGGAGCAGAGCCTGGAGTGGCTATAAAGGCCAATTCTAGAGTGACAGACTCTTCCACAGGTGCTGCAGATAAAATTGGTTGCTGGGGCTGTTACATAGTTGGCTCTCCCCTTGCACTTCTGTCTTTTTTCCTGCCAACTGCTAAGTCTCTTCAACTCGCCACACTTTAGCCCCGCCTTTATGGCTGTCCGCCAGCTCTAGCGATCACTGGCAACTGACTCCCACGACTTGTGATCAATGTCACAGGACTTCATGTTGCGTTTGCAGACGTCTTTAAAGCGGAGACATGGACGACCAGTGGGTCTGATACCAGTGATGGGGTCACTGTACAATGTGTCTTTGGGGATCCTGCCATCTGCCTTGCGGCTCACATGGCCAAGCCATCTCAAGCGCCGCTGGCTCAGTAGGGCGTATATGCTGGGGATGTTGGCCACCTCGAGGACTTCTGTGTTGGAGATACGGTCCTACCACCTGATGCCAAGGATTCTCCGGAGGCAGCGAAGATGGAATGAATTGAGACTTCGCTCTTGGCTGACATACGTTGTCCAGGCCTCGCTGCCATAGAGCAAGGTACTGAGGACACAGGCCTGATACACTCAGACCTTTGTGTTCTGTGTCATTGCACCATTTTCCCACACTCTCTTGGCCAGTCTGGACATAGCAGCGGAAGCCTTTCCCACGCGCTTGTTGATCTCTGCATCGAGAGACAGGTTACTGGTGATAGTTGATCCTAGGTAGGTGGACTCTTGAACCACTTCCAGAGCGTGGTCGCCGATCTTGATGGATGGAGCATTTCTGACGTCCTGCCCCATGATGTTCGTTTTCTTGAGGCTGATGGTTAGGCCAAATTCATTGCAGGCAGCCGCAATCCTGTCGATGAGTCTCTGCAGACACTCTTCAGTGTGGGAAGTTAATGCAGCATCGTCAGCAAAGAGGAGTTCCCTGATGAGGACTTTCCGTACTTTGGTCTTCGCTCTTAGACGGGCAAGGTTGAACAACCTGCCATCTGATCTTGTGTGGAGGAAAATTCCTTCTTCTGAAGACTTGAACGCATGTGAGAGCAGCAGGGAGAAGAAGATCCCAAACAGTGTAGATGCGAGAACACAGCCCTGTTTCACGCCACTCAGGATAGGAAAAGGATCTGATGAATTGTGTCTTTCATATTGTCATGGAATGAGGTGATGATACTTAGTAGCTTTGGTGGACATCCGATCTTTGCTAGTAGTCTGAAGAGACCACGTCTGCTGCCGAGGTCAAAGGCTTTGGTGAGATCAATGAAAGCAACGTAGAGGGGCATCTGTTGTTCTCGGCATTTGTCCTGTAGCTGGTGAAGGGAGAACAGCATGTCAATGGTCGATCTCTCTGCTCGAAAGCCACACTGTGCCTCAGGGTAGACACGCTCAGCCAGCTTCTGGAGCCTGTTTAAAGCGACTCGAGCAAAGACTTTCCCCACTATGCTGAGCAGGGAGATTCCATGGTAGTTGTTGCAGTCACCGCGGTCACCCTTGTTCTTATAGAGGGTGATGATAGTGGCATCGCGCATGTCCTGTGGTACTGCTCCCTCATCCCAGCACAGGCAAAGCAGTTCATGTAGTGCTGAAAGTATAGCAGGCTTGGCACTCTTGATTATTTCAGGGGTAATGCCGTCCTTCCCAGGGGCTTTTCCACTGGCTGGAGAAGCAATGGCATCACTGAGTTCCGATTTTGTTGGCTGTTCGTCCAGCTCATCCATGACAGGCAGAGACTGGGCTGCATTGATGGCGGTCTCAGTGACAACATTTTCCCTGGAGTACAGTTCTAGGTAGTGCTCCACCCAGCGGTCCATTTGCTTGTGTTGGTCAGTGATTGTATCCCCTGATTTCGACTTGAGGGGTGCAATCTTCTTGATGGTTGGCCCAAAAGTTCTCTTCAGGCCATCATACATTCCTCTGATGTTTCCGGTGTCGAAGGCCAGTTGAATACGACTGCATAGGTGTTGCCAGCAGTCATTTGTGCAGCGCTTCTGGCTGCTTCAAGTGCTTCAGATGTTAACTCGCCGGGGGCTTTCTTGTAGTTCAACAGTGCAATGCGCTTAGCGGCTATGAGATTGAAACCAATCTGCATTCTGCTTCACACGTTTGTCATAGGTGGTTATTGCTGAGACATAGATGGCGCCTCTGATGTGGGCCTACTTAGTCTGTGCATCCCCTGTAGGAGTGTTTTGAAGGGCTTTTTCAAGTGAATTTAGAAACTTATGTAACAGCTGTGGATGAGAGATTCTGCTAGTGTTGATGCGCGGATGGCCCTTCTGCTTGGAGTGATGCAGCTTCTTTGGTTTGTGTCTAACCTTGATGCACACCAGGGAGTGGTCGGTGTCGCAGTCTGCACTGTGGAAGCTGCGTGTGATTTGAACGCTGTTTAAAGAGGCTCGCCTTGTGACGATGAGGTCTAGCTGGTGCCAACGACGTGATCTTGGTTTAGTATGAAAGAACGAGTTTGTGATGCAGAGGTTGTGATACATACACAACTCAAGCAGTCTCTGTCCATTCCCAGTCATCCTTCCAATGCCATAGTGCCCAAGGCAGGAGGGCCATGAGTCATGGTCGGCCCCAACCCTGGCATTAAAGTCCCCCAGCAGGAACAGATGTTCAGTATTGGGGATGCTACTAATGATATTATGGAGTTCCTCTTAGAACTGGTCTTTATCTTCTGTTGGGGAGCAGAGTGTTGGAGCACAGATGCTGAGTAGGTGTACTGGACCAGAGGCAGTGAGCAGTCGGATGGACAGTATGCATTCCGAGCCATTTGAAGCTGGCTCTATCATACTGAGCAAGGAATTTCTGATGGCGAAGCCCACTCCATGCTGTCTTGGTTCTTCAGGATCAGTAGTTGGTAGGTAAATTGGCCGTTATAAATTGTCACTAGTATAGGTAGGTGGTAGGGGAATATAGGGACAGATGGGGATGTTTGGTAGGAATATGGGATTGGTGTAGGATTGGTATAAATGGGTGGTTGATGGTCGGCACAGACTCGGTGGGCCGAAGGGCCTGTTTCAGTGCTGTATCTCTAATCTAATCTCTAATCTAATCTAATCTAAAGAAGGTGTAGTCTTGCTCTCTTAGAGATCCGCTTGCAGGGAGGCATGTCTCCTGAAGTACTGCAATGTCCACATTGAGTCTACTGAGCTCGTTGTTAATGATGGCGGTCTTCCGAGAATCGTTGATTTGTGTAAGGTCTTCCGACAGACCAGGACACATATTTCTGACGTTCCAGTTTGCAAAACGAAGGGCTGGAACCTTCTTTCCTTTTTTTGTCGTGCTGTTTGGTGCGGTGTTACAGTCCACTTGTTGGGCCGTGACCCGAAGCTCCAAGCACCCATTGAAGCAGGTGGACTGTGGCGGGACAGAGCCTTACTGACCGGGGGCTGCCTGGCTTGAGGCGGGCGGTAACTGTCCAGTGAGGTGCGATGACTTCTCCCACCGACAAAGGCAACCCGTGGCGCCCAATCTCTACGCCAATTGAGCTGGGCTTATAACCCGTAACTGCTGCCTTCCGTGTTGTTTTGGTCGCAGTGAGGCGACTATGGAGTGACCTCTCCATGGCGCATGCCTGGACGGAATGTATGGAGGTTGTGAGTTGCCCAAGCATCAAAACCCACCTCTCGGTCTTCCTGGTGGGATCCAAAGGAGTGCAGAGCACAACGTTTGACACCGGTATGGTTGCAGGAACTGCCGGAAACATGCCAAAGGTGACACATGACCGCCTTCGGGGTTCCGCTCCGGATTTTCTGTTAGGGTTTACTCCCTTAGCCTTGGTCTCTCCTGAGACACCCACAAGGCAGTGGGGTTGTTAGGGCCCCTGCTCAGGGAAGCACAAAATTAGGACTCATGGAATTGGGGGTAATATATCAGCATGGATTGCGAATTGGTTACTGTACAAAAAACAGAGAGTGGGAATAAGCAGGATATTTTGGAGTTGGCAGGCTTTTTTTTTTACTCTTTCGTTCATGGGATGTGAGCATCATTGGCAATGCCAGCATTTATTGCCCATCCCTAATTGCCCTTGAGAAGGTGGTGGTGAACCGCCTTCCTGAACCGCTGCAGTCCATGTGGTATAGGTATACCCACGGTGCTGTTAGGAAGGGAGTTCCAGGATTTTGACCCAGCAACAGTGAAGGAACGGTGATATAGTTCCATGTCAGGATGGTGTGTGGCTTGGAGAGGAACTTGCAGGTGGTGGTGTTCCTATGCATCTGCTGCCCTTGTCATTCTAGGTGGAAGAGGTTGCAGGTTTGGAAGCTGCTGTCGAAGGAGGCTTAGCGAGTTGCTGCAGTGCATCTTGTAGATGGTATGCACTGCTGCCACTGTGCGTCGGTTGTGAAGGGAGTGAATGTTGAAGGTGGTGGATGGGGTGCCAATCAAGCAGGCTGCTTTGTCTGGATGGTGTCAATCTTCTTGAGTTATGTTGGAGCTGCACTCATCCAGGCAAATGGAGAGTATTCCAACACACTCCTGACTTGTACCTTGTAGATGGTGAATCAAGGGATATGGGAGCAGGCAGGAAAGTGGAGTTGAAGCCCAAGACCAGCTATAATCATATTGAATGGAGGATCAAGCTCTACGGACCGTATGGTCTACTCTCCTGTATCTTATGTTTTTACGATGGGCTTTGGGGAGTCAGGATGAGAATTCCCAGCCTCTGACCTTGTAGCCACAGTATTTATATGGTTGGTCCAGATATTTTCTGATCAATGATGACGGCCAGGACGTTGCTGGTGGGGGATTCAGTGATGGTAATGCTGTTGAGCAGAAGGGAGATGATAAGACCCTCTCTTGTTGGAGATGGTCATTGCCTGACGCTTGTGTGGCACAAATATTACTTGCTACATTTCAGCCCAAGCCTGATATTGTTCAGGTTTTGTTGCATGTGGGCATGGACTGCTTCAGTACTTTGAGAAGTTGTAAATGATACTGAACGCTGTGCAATCATCAGCAAACATTCCCACTTCTGACCTTATGATGAAGGGAAGGTCATTGATGAAACAGCAAGAGATGGTTGGGCCTAGTACATTACCCTGACAAAGTCCTGCAACAATGTCTTGAGG
Source organism: Heterodontus francisci (assembly GCF_036365525.1). Classification (NCBI taxonomy): domain Eukaryota; kingdom Metazoa; phylum Chordata; class Chondrichthyes; order Heterodontiformes; family Heterodontidae; genus Heterodontus; species Heterodontus francisci. Next base: position 70,281,284 of record NC_090371.1, on the reverse strand, counting down.
CTGAAATGATTGACCTCCAACATCCACAACTATCTTCCTTTGTGATCGGTATGACTCTAACCAGTGGAGAGTTTTCCCCAACTCCGATTGACTTCAATTTTGCTAAGGCTCCTTGATGCCACACTTGAACAAATGCTGCCTTGATGTCATGGGCAGTCACTTTCACTTCAGCTCTGGCATTCATCTCTTTTGTCCATGTTTGCACCAATGCTGTGATGAGGCCTGGAGCCAAGTGGCCCGGTGGAACCCAAACTGAGCATTGGTGAGCATGTTATTGTTGAGCAAGTGCAGCTTGATAGCACTGCCAAAGACACATTCCATCACTTTTCTGTTGATTGAGAGTAGACTGATGGGGTGGTAATTGTCTGTATTGGATTTGTCCTGCTTTATGGTGGAGAGAATATACTTGGGCAATTTTCCACATTATTGGGTAGATGTCAGTGTTGTAGCTATATTGGAACAGCTTGGCCAAGGATGCGGCTAGTTCTGGAGCACAAATCTTCAGTACTATAGCGGGGATGTTGTCAGGGTCCATAGCCGTTGCTGTATCCAGTGTCTTCAGCCATTTCTTGATATCATGTGGAGCGAATCGAATTGGATGAAGACTGGCATCTGTGATGCTGGGGACCTCAGGAGGAGGCTGAGATGGATCATATCGGCTAAAGATGGCAGCAAATGCTTCAGCCTTGTCTTTTGCACCGATGTGCTGGGCTCCCCCATCATTGAGGATGGGGGCATTTGTTGAGCCTCTTTCTCTGGATAGTTGTTTAATTTTCCACCATCATTCATGACTGGATGTGGCAGGACTGCAGAACTTAGGTCTGATCTGTTGGTTGTGGGATCACTTAGCTCTATCCATGACATGCTGCTTCTGCTGTTCAGCATGGACATAGTCCTGTGTTGTTGTTTCACCAATTTGGCAACTCATTTTTAGGTATGCCTGGCACTGCTCCTGGCATGCTTTCCTACACTACTAATTGAACCAGCGTTGGTCCCCTGATTTGATGGTAATGCTGGAGTGAGGGATATGCTGGGCCATGAGGTTACAGATTATGGTTGAATACCATTCTGCTGCTGCTGATGGCCCACAGCACCACATGACTGCCCAGTTCTGAGCTGCTAGATCTGTTCTGAATCTATCCCATTTAGCATGATGGAGTGTGTCCTCAGTGTGAAGACTGGACTTTGTCTCCACAAGGACTGTGCGGTGGCCACTTCTACCAATGCTGCTGTGGACAGATGTATCTGCACCAGGTAGATTGTTGAGGGCGAGGTCAAGTAGGTTTTCCCTCTTGTTGGTTCTCTCACCATTTTCTGCAGGCTCAGTCTTTAGGACTTGTCCAGTGTGATCAGTAGAACTTGGCAAGATAGCGCAAGGATCAGCATATTTACAATCTATATTAATGGCTCAGAAATGTTTTTCTCTCAGAGGGTTGTGAGTTTTTGGAACTCTCTTCCTCAAAAGGCTGTGGAAGGTTATCGGGGGTAGGCAGGAATGTGAAGTCGAGGTTCTAATCAGATCAGCCATGATCTTATTGAACAGCAGAGCTGGCTCGAGGGGCCGAGTGGCCTACTCCTGCTCCTAATTTGTACATTCATAGATGCATGGACTAAGTGTGATATATCCAAAATAAAAACAGAAAGTGCTGGAAAAACTCAGCAGGTCTGGCAGCATCTATGGAGAGAGAAGCAGAGCTAACGTTTCAGGTCAGTGACCCTTCTTCAGAAGTTTGCTGATGATTCAAAGTTAAGTGTGAAAGTAAGTTGTGTGGAGGCTGTAAAAAGGCTGAAGAAGGATATAGACAGGTTGAGTAGTGGGAAAGAACATGGCAGATGGAATACAATGTGACAAAGTGTCAGTTCTCCACTTTAGTCGGAAAAATAAAAAAGTAGAATATTTTTTGAATGGTGAGAGACTAGGAAATGTTTATATTCTGAGGGACATGGGTGTCTTTGTGAATGAATCACTGAAAGTTAATATGCAGGTACAACAAGCAATTAGGAAAGCAAATAATCTAGTGGAATTTGTTACAAAGAGTTAAGAGTTAAGCAATTATACTGGGCATTGGTAAGGCCACACCTGGAATACTGCGCTGAATTTTATGGGCCCCCCAAAGATGGGTTCAGAGGTAGTTGTCGGGGGGTGGGGGGGTGCCATTTAATAGCTACAGGGGGTTGGGGGCAGAGGGCCTATTGTCTTCCCATCACAGTGCAATTTAGTCGGGGGTCGGATAGGCCGACAATGGCCTTCCCGCCCAGTGGCCAATTGAGGCCCTTAAGTGGCCTATTATTGGCCACTTAAAGGCCTCTTCTTGCCGTGGCAGCGGGGGTGGGGTGGGGGGAGGGCCTCTGCCATGCGAGGCCACCCAGTAAAACAAGGCAACCTCCTTGTGGGCTTTTTTGGGGGTGGGGGAGCTGGGGGGCCGTGCAGGGGTGCGTCCTCCTGGGCCTGGACATCTTGCAGTACCGGCAGAGGTCATCACTCCCAGTGGTGCGCTGATACTAGTGTGCTGCTGGTCCTGTGATTGGCCGGCAGTTCTTGGAGGCAGGATCCTGGCATGGAGCTGTTAATTGCCTGAGAGCTGTACAATTGCGCCAGAAGTGGAGGTGGGGTTGGGGGGGCTCCAAATAACTTCGGCAGGGTTCCCCTGCCTTTTCAGCCTGTCACCAGGAGCCTCGCCAGCACTGCAAAATCCAGCCCATGTGCGTGGAGCTTTGGTCTCCTGATCTCAGGAAGGACAGACTTTCCCTAGAGGGAGTACAACGACAGTCCACTCTACTGGTTCTTGGATTAAAGGGGTGAGGTGATAATGAGGTGAGATTTGAGAGATTGAGTAGAATAGACCTATATTCCCTGGAGTTTAGAAGAACGAGAGGTACTCTAATAGAAACAAATAAAATACTTAAGGGGCTTGACAGGGTGGATGCTGAGAAAATGTTCCCCCTGGATGGGAAGTTTAAAACACAGGGTCACAGTGGCAGAATAAGGACTGAAATGAGAAGAAATTCCTTCACTCAAGAGGTTGTGAAGCTTTGGAATTCTCTACCCCAGAGAGCTGTGGATGTACACTCATTGAGTACAAGACAACAGTTGATAGATGTTTTGGGTACTAAGGAATTAAGGGATTTGGGGACAGTGAGGGAAGATGGAGTTGTGGTAGAAGAGCAGCCCTGATTTTGTTTTATGGCGGATCAACCTCAAAGGACCAAATGACCTACTCCAACTCCTCTTTCTTTCGTTCTTATGGCTCTTATACATTTTTTGATACTAACCTGCCTGGAAAACTTATGTCAAACATTCACTAAATAATAATAAATAAAAACAGAAAGTGCTGGAAATACTCAGCAGGTCTGGCAACATTTGTTGAGAGAGAGACAGACTTAATGGGCTGGACCTTAACAGCCTGCCGACGATCTCGGTGGTGAGCCCAAAAAATGGCGGCCCACGCGGCCGCCATTTAAGTAGCCAGGGTGGCCCAGCCCCCTCAATCAAGTGGAGGGGGCGGGCTGTCCGTCACCAGCAATGGCAGCAGCTGCCTGTGTGCAGGCGCTGGTGCCCTTTTTCAAGGGCAGCCACCCCAGCCAGCGTATTTGCATTTTTAAAGATGCTCCCCCCAAAATTGAAAAAAATAACTTTCAAATGCCCCTTTCCCACCCCCCAATACCAATTGCATTAACTATTTGCCCTTTCCCCCACAAAACACTTACCTTTTAAATCTGACCAACCCCGTCAGACTGCAAAGTTTAAAGTTCACCCCTGCCACCATCCTCGACACCCATTAAATTTATTTGATCCCATCCCTTCACCCCCCCCGCACTGAAAATCTTAACTCCTCCCCTCTCCCGACCAGTGTCATGCTGGCTTGCCCCGGATGGGGAATTGCAGACACGGGAGTGCCGGATGCCGCACCGAAAATCGTGGTGGGCCCGGAAGATTTCAGGGAAGTTTATTTAAATTTATTCATGTGACTCATTTAAATATTGAAATGCTGTTCCCGTCGCCGAGTGGCGGGGGTTGGGGGCCACCACGGAGCCTCGCCGCAGGCAGGAGGATCGGGTCGGGCCCTCCCAGTGTCATTTGCTGTGGCGGACTGCTACCAGAACCATCCTCCAGCCCCCCACCCCCACCACGGAACCCAACATTGTGGTCTTGGTAAAATCCAGCCAAATGTTTTTTGGTCAGTGACCTTTCTTCAGAACTGGATAAAGTGTTGGATCCCATTAGTTACACAAAGGGAGACGAAGTTTGACTGTAGCTTTGAGAAACTTTATTGCAGTTCTTCTTGGTTACATCATCAGCAAAGCAAACAACAACAACACCTGGGCTCTTCTCTCCTCTCCTGCCTGAGCAGGGAAATCAAGCCTTTCTTATAGTTCTTTATACACATCAGTGACACCCCCTTTATGTTCCCAATTGGTTTACAAACTCTGCAGTTTCTTGGTGTCATGGCCTGATTGGGGTACTGCCTTGTCACCTTCCCCTCTAGCAGTTTCTCATCCCCCCTATCTCCTTGGACCGTTAGGCTGATTGCTATACAATAGGCTCCTATGAAGCAGCTGCAGCTGCCCTGTTAGTTTTTGCTTGTTAGTCTACTTCTACTGATAAGCTGTCTGTGCAGCCCTGAAACTATGAAGTCAATTCTGATAAGCTGTCTCTGCAGCTCCGAGGTTAGTTTGTTAGTAGTACATGATTGATTAATTATTTCACCTTAAATGTCCCCATATTATTCTGTCCCCACATAAAGTTAGAGATGGGACATGTTTGAAGCAAGTACAAATGTAGGGGGAATGGTGGAGGGGAGGAAAGAACAAAAGTGAAGATCTGTTATGGGGTGGAAGGCAGGAGAGATTAAATGCAAAAGGTATAATGGTGCAATGCCAAAGGGAATAGTAATGGGACAAGTAAATAAACACCAGAGGGTCTAAAGGAGGTGTAAATGGGAATAGCAGAATCATCAACAACTGCTGTCCAAAAACATGACAGCAATATGGTGAGGTGAGAGTGACTGCCCTTGACATCAAGGCAGCATTTGATTGTGTGTGGCATCAAGGAGCCCTACCAAAACTGGAGTCAATGGGAATCAGGGGGAAAACACTCTGCTGGTTGGAGTCATACATAGTGCAAAGGAAGATGGCTGTGGTTGTTGGAGGTCAATCATCTGAGCTCCAGGACATCACTGCAGGAGTTCCTCAGGGTAGTGTCCTAGGCACAACCATCTTCAGCTGCTTCATCAATGACCTTCCTTCAATCATAAGGTCAGAAGTGGGGATGTTCGCTGATGATTGCACAATCTTCAGCACCATTCACGACTCCTCACATACTGAAGCAGTCCGTGTAAAAAAGCAGCAAGACCTGGACAACATCCAGGCTTGGCCTGATAAGTGGCAAGTAACATTTGCGCCACACAAGTGCCAGGCAATGACCATCTCCAACAAGAGAGAATCTAACCATCTCCCCTTGACATTCAATGGCATTACCATCGCTGAATCCCCCACTATCAACATCCTAGGGGCTACCATTGACCAGAAACTGAACTAGAGTAGCCATATAAATACCGTGGCTACAAGAACAGGTCAGAGGCTAGGAATCCTGTGGTGAGTAACTCACCTCCTGACTCCCCAAAGCCTGTCCATCATCTACAAGGCACAAATCAGGAGTGTGATGGAATACTCTCCACTTGCCTGGATGGGTGCAGCTCCAACAACACTCAAGAATCTCGACACCATCCAGCAGAAAGCAGCCCGCTTGATTGGCACCCCATCTACAGACATTCACTCCCTCCACCACCGACACACAGTGGCAGCAGTGTGTACCATCTACAAGATGCACTGCAGCAACACACCAAGGCTCCTTAGACAGCACCTTCCAAACCAGCGACCTCTACCACCTCGAAGGACAAGAGCAGCAGATGCATGGGAACATCATCACCTGCAAGTTCCCGTCTAAGTCATACACCATCTTGAGCTGGAACTATATTGCCATTCCGTCACTGTCGCTGGGTCAAAATCCTGGATCTCCCTTCCTAACAGCACTGTGGGTGTACCTACCTCACAAGGACTGCAGCGGTTCAAGAAGGCAGCTCACCACCACCTTCTCAAGGGCAATTAGGGATGGGCAATAAATGCTGGCCTAGCCAGCGATGCCCACATCCCATGAATGAATAAAAAATAAATGAAATTGTTGAACTCAATGTTGATTCTGGAAGGCTATAAAGCCCCTAATCAAAAGTTGAGCTGCTGTTCCTTGAGCTCATGTTTAGAACAATGTAGGAAGCTGAGGACAGAGAGGTCGGAATGGGAGTGAGGGGGAGAATTACAATGACAGGCGACTGGAAGCTCGGAGTCATGCTCATTGGACTGAATAGAGATGTTTCTCAAGAGGATCACCCAATCTCCATTTGGTCTCCCAAATATAGAGGAGACCACATTTTGACCTGCGAATACAGTATACTAAATTGAAAAAAGTACAAGCAAATCGCTGTTTCATCTGGAAGGAGTTTTTGGAGCCCTGGATGGTGGGAAGGGAGCAGGTAAAAGAACAGCTATTGCATCTTCTGCATTTGCATGGGAAGGTACCATAGGAAGGGGAGGTGATAATGGTGGTGAATGAGGAGTGGACTAGGGAGCCATGGAGGGAATGGTGCGCAAAAGGGTAGGGGAGGAGAAGATGTGCTTGATGGTGACATCACACTGGTGGTGGAGGAAATGGTGGAGGATCATCTGTTGAATATGAAGGTTGATGGGGTGGAAGATGAGGATAAGGGGACATCTATCATGGTTCTGGGATGGAGGGGAAGGAGTGAAAAAAAGAAATGCAGGAAGTTGAGGGCCCTGTCAACCACAGTAGAGGAGAATCTTTGATTGAGAAAATGGAAGACATGATTGGAAGCACGATTATGGAAGGTGGCATCATCAGAGCAGATGTAGCAGATACGGAAAAACTAAGAGAATGAAATAGAGTCCTTAGTGGGGTGGGAGGAAATATATTGAAGGTAGCTGTGGGAGTCCATGGGCTTATAGCGGATATTGTTCAATAGCCTATCATCAGAAATGGAGATAGAGAATTGAAGGAAGAGAAGAGTCAGAGATGGACCATGCGAAGGCAAAAGAGGGTGGAAATTGAAAGCAAAGTTGATGAAGTTTTCTACTTCGCGACAAGAATAGGAAATGGTACTGACACAATCATCAATGTACCAGAAAAAAGAGGTGAGGGAGGGAACCTGAGTAGGACTGGAACAAAAATTGTTCCACATATCCCATGAAAAGTTATTCAGTAAATAATTACAGATGAGGAAGTCCAGTTAGCCATCTTAATTTATCCATCCAGAGAAATGGTAACCTCCTGCCATTATAGCATTCAATTGTTCCTTAAGTTATTTCAATGTTTTGAACCTTCACTACTCTGAAGGTTTTTCCACATACTGCCATTGCTTTGTGCAAAGAAATATTTTCTAATGTCAGTTCCTTTCATGAGCTTGAACCTGTGTCCCCCTGTTCTGTTCCTGCAGCTTAATTTTAAGCAATAATCTAAGTTAACTTTTTTTAATACCTTTAACTGTTTCATATACCTACATAAGACCACCTCAGAGATGCCTCATTTCTCGGCTGGAATAACCTACGCTTCTCCAGTTTATCCTTGTGACCCCTGACACTAGGGCCGGAATTTTATGCTGGGCGGATGGGATCCAGACTCCGATGTCAATGTCGGTGCCGATCCCGCTCCTGCCCAGCCTGGGGATTGGTTGCGTATTTTACGGATCCCCAGGGCTTTAATTGGCCGAGGCAGGACTTCCACCCACTTCAGTGGGCTGCCGGCCAATCAGTGGGCCGGCAGATCTTAGTCTCAGCAGCGCCACTGGGAGCGATGGCCACTGCTGGGACTGCCGCCCTGCCGACCGAGGAAGAGACCAAGGAGCCAGGACAGAAGGTAAGTTTGGGTTGCCTCACCAGGGGAATCGGTCATGCCCTGGTGAGGCTAGGATGGTCGTTTGAGGGGAGGGGGACGTCTTGGATTCCGGGGTTGGGTTGGGAGGCGGGAGCGGCCCTCAATCGGGCACCCTGTGGCCAATTGCCAGGCACCCCCCCCCCCCGGGGTGCGAAAAGGCCGGCAGCTATAGCTGAGCGGCCTTTCACATCCCCGGCACACCCGCTTGCCACGAGTAAAATACCCGTGGAGGTGGGCAAGGGCCCTTCAGTGGCCGTGAAGTGGCCACTTAAGGGTCTTGATTGGCCTCGGGCAGGCAGGCCACTTCTCACCCCCTCACCCCCCTCCTCCGGACCTCCGTAAACTTGGTCAGAGGCGGAATCGGGGAGGTGAGGCCTCCCGAAGCCTGCCGCTCAATTCTACGCCGCCCCACACCACCATTCGACCCGCTGGGGTGACGTAAAATTCCGGCCTAGGGATCAGTTGTGTGACATTTTGGCTTATATTTGAAGTGTGGATGATGCTGATAAAGTCACATTTATTATCCATCCTTAGTTGGCCTGTGAAGAAGCTAATGTGCCTCTGTTTCAACCGTTGCAATCCTTGTGGTGATGGCACTCCCACAATAGTATTAAGTGAGGAATTCCAGCATTTTCACCAAAAAATTATGAAGGAGTAGCAATATATGTCCAAGTTAGAATGGTGTATGACTTGGAAGTAATTTGGAAGTGATGCCTTTCTCAAGACATTGTTAGTCTTGTCCTTCTCTGCCACCTCATGCTTGCCTCTTGTCAATCCAAGCTTGAATATTATTCAACTATATGCTATAGAATGGCATGGGCTGTTTCATTATAGGTGGAGTTGTGAATGGTGATGAACACTGTAGAATCAACAAGAAGACCATCAACAACAACTTGCATTTTTGAGGTGCCTTTAACATAATAAAACATCCCAAGTTGCTTCACGAGAGTGAAATAAAACAAAATTTAATGTTGAATCAAATAAGGAGATCAGGTGAGATAGATTTTAAGAAGGGTTTTAAAGGAGATAGAGAGATTTGGGGAGGGAATTCCAGAGTTCAGTGCTTAGGCAGCTGAAGGTATGGCTACCAATGGTGGATAAACAAAAATTGGGGTGCGCAAGAGATCAGAATTCAAGGAATGTAGAGATCTCAGACATCTGTAGTGCTGGAAGACATTACAGAAATAGGGAGGGGTGAGGCCATTTTGAGATTTGAAAACAAGGAGGAGAATTTGAAAATCGAGGTGAATCATCAGTGAACAGTTCAACTTTTAATCGTAGGATCTTGATGAAACAACTAAAGATGATTGGGCCAAGTACACTTCCCTGACAAACTCCTGCAGTGATGTCCTAAGGCTATGATGACTGACCTCAAATCATCACTCTCATCTTCATCTATGTCAGGTATAACTTCAGTCACTGGAGGATTTTTCTTTGATCCCATTTCACTCAGCTTTGCTATGGCCCCTTGATGCCAAATTCAGTTGAAAGCTGCCTCCAAGCTATGGGTAGCCAGTCTCACCACTTGTACATATTGCCTCCAGCACTTGAGCCGATCTGTTGTTTCTTAGTGATCAGAACTGGATGCAGAATGAACAGAGCACCATAAAACTTGATCACAACTTCCCCTGGTTCGTAATCTACTAGTTTGATTATGTATTCAATATGCTAATGGCTTTATTGATTACTCTGCATTGGTTAGACATACTTAACATTGACCCTTCTAAAGCTCCTGCGTCTTTTTTAGCTTCAGGCTTAGTTATTTCAATACCAATCATAGAGTATGCATTTTGTCCATTTTTCCTTCATATATGTACCACCATAATTGCTAGCATTAAGTTTTATCAAGGGAAGGACAGCATTACCCCTGAAATAATCAAGAGTGCCAAGCCTGCTATACTCTCAGCACTACATGAACTGCTATGCCTGTGCTGGGACGAGGGAGCAGTACCCCAGGACATGCGCGATGCCAACATCATCACCCTCTATAAAAACAAAGGTGACCGCGGTGACTGCAACAACTACCGTGGAATCTCCCTGCTCAGCATAGTGGGGAAAGTCTTTGCTCGAGTCGCTCTGAACAGGCTCCAGAAGCTGGCCGAGCGCGTCTACCCTGAGGCACAGTGTGGCTTTCGTGCAGAGAGATCGACTATTGACATGCTGTTCTCCCTTCGTCAGATACAGGAGAAATGCCGTGAACAACAGATGCCCCTCTACATTGCTTTCATTGATCTCACCAAAGCCTTTGACCTCGTCAGCAGACGTGGTCTCTTCAGACTACTAGAAAAGATCGGATGTCCACCAAAGCTACTAAGTATCATCACCTCATTCCATGACAATATGAAAGGCACAATTCAACATGGTGGCTCCTCATCAGAGCCCTTTCCTATCCTGAGTGGTGTGAAACAGGGCTGTGTTCTCGCACCCACACTTTTTGGGATTTTCTTCTCCCTGCTGCTTTCACATGCGTTCAAATCCTCTGAAGAAGGAATTTTCCTCCACACAAGATCAGGGGGCAGGTTGTTCAACCTTGCCCGTCTAAGAGCGAAGTCCAAAGTACGGAAAGTCCTCATCAGAGAACTCCTCTTTGCTGACGATGCTGCTTTAACATCTCACACTGAAGAATGCCTGCAGAGTCTCATCGACAGGTTTGCGTCTGCCTGCAATGAATTTGGCCTAACCATCAGCCTCAAGAAAACGAACATCATGGGGCAGGATGTCAGAAATGCTCCATCCATCAATATTGGCGACCACGCTCTGGAAGTGGTTCAAGAGTTCACCTACCTAGGCTCAACTATCACCAGTAACCTGTCTCTAGATGCAGAAATCAACAAGCGCATGGGTAAGGCTTCCACTGCTATGTCCAGACTGGCCAAGAGAGTGTGGGAAAATGGCGCACTGACACGGAACACAAAAGTCCGAGTGTATCAGGCCTGTGTCCTCAGTACCTTGCTCTACGGCAGCGAGGCCTGGACAACGTATGCCAGCCAAGAGCGACGTCTCAATTCATTCCATCTTCGCTGCCTTCGGAGAATACTTGGCATCAGGTGGCAGGACTATATCTCCAACACAGAAGTCCTTGAAGCGGCCAACACCCCCAGCTTATACACACTACTGAGTCAGCGGCGCTTGAGATGGCTTGGCCATGTGAGCCGCATGGAAGATGGCAGGATCCCCAAAGACACATTGTACAGCGAGCTCGCCACTGGTATCAGACCCACCGGCCGTCCATGTCTCCGTTATAAAGACGTCTGCAAACGTGACATGAAATCGTGTGACATTGATCACAAGTCGTGGGAGTCAGTTGCCAGCATTCGCCAGAGCTGGCGGGCAGCCATAAAGAAAGGGCTAAATTGTGGCGAGTCGAAGAGACTTAGTAGTTGGCAGGAAAAAAGACAGAGGCGCAAGGGGAGAGCCAACTGTGCAACAGCCCCAACAAACAAATTTCTCTGCAGCACCTGTGGAAGAGCCTGTCACTCCAGAATTGGCCTTTATAGCCACTCCAGGCGCTGCTTCACAAACCACTGACCACCTCCAGGCGCGTATCCATTGTCTCTCGAGATAAGGAGGCCCAAAAGAAAGTTTTATCAACCAGTCTTCTGCCCACTTGCATATCTTGTTCAATTTATTCTGTAATTTCTAATTTCTGCCTCTTCTGGTTTTGCTGCCTCTCTTAGATTACGTATTAAAGTATCATCTTTAAATCTGACCAATTTATACTGAGTTTCTGAATCCGTGTAAATTTGAAACAATATTGGTCCCAGACTGAGACATCAAGCAACCTTATTCAGTTTTTCACCCCACTCTGACATAATTCTTCTAACAAGTACTCGTTTCGAACCTTAAGCCGGTTTCTTTTTACTTCTCAGGTTTTATTCTGAATCCCCACAGTTTTGAATTTGATTAATAGCCTTTCACATGGAACTTTATTGAATGCATTTTTTGAAAGTTGAGATGTACTTCCTCAAAGAAGTCAAAGAGGTTGTGCAAGCAGGACATTGTTGACTGCTATTAACTAGGTTATTGTTAAACAGATGATCCTCAAATTCAGTTCTGATGATCAATTCCATTAGTTTACATGGAATGAAAGTAAGATTAATAGCTCTGCTGTTGTATGTGACAGTTTTGTAATTGTATTTGAATATGGATGCCATGTTAACATATTTCTAATCTACTAGTACCTCTCCAATATCCATTAACTCCCTCATAATTATTGCTAAGTCCTCTCATTTGTTTCTCTCAGCACTCTGGGATAAATAACATCTATCCTTGAAGATATTTTTTTGTAATCCATTTATTTTGTCTGGTGCCTCCATCTCATTTATAATGAAGTCTTTGATTTTGCTTGGGATTTTTCTTTTAGCAGAACCTGTTGCTCAACTCTTCCCTTATGAATATTTGGAGGAAATAGTTATTCAGAATGTTTATTATTTTATATTTGGCAACTTCAAATCTGTTTGCATATTTTATGGCTTTCAACTCTTCTCTCATTGCCCCCTTGCTATTGCGATATTACTGTTACTTTTCGCTTCAGTTGTAGTGCATTTCTTCTAGGTCTCTCTTTGCCAATCTGATCACTCTTTTAGTTTGTTTCTGCATTTTCTTATATCATCTCATTCTCCTTGCTCTCTGCATGTTTTGTATGGGCTGTGTTTAATTGTCTGTTAGTCAATTTAGGATCACATTTGTTTAGTTGGAACTTGTTGGTTTTAGGAATGTATTCATCTCACCAATATAGCTCAGAATGTTCAGCATTACATTTTTAAAAGTGTCCCACTTGGTTTCTACTGAACTGGTGTTGAGCAAGTTTTTTAGTTGTCCACTCATTTCAGTGTATATAGTCCTTTTAAAGTTATGTACCTGACTCATTGTCATAAGAATTTCTGGTCCCCAGAGTACATTAAACATTAACTATGTATGAATACATAGTCTCATTTATATAAGCAGTTATTTATTAAACTTAGCAGTATGCACATTCATTTTTTATTAATTATCTGTCATCTCTTCAGTTATTCTGATTGTTTTTCATTTAATTATATTCAAAATAATTCCTGATTGGAATTACAACTTGAGTTTTACTTGCACGTTATCAATTAAAATAATAGTTATTTAGCAGCAAAAAAGACACCAATCTTTTTGAAAACATTGTACTTTCAAGGATTATGTAAGCTGCATCTGATGCTAGTGCTCAATTTTTAATCATTGCTTTAACCTATTGAACTCTAAAGTCCTGAGTTTGTTTTCTGTCCTCATATGATTTTAAAGGGCAATTGCAATTATCATGAATGTGTTGCTAAATAATAATGTAGTAGTCTCTTTCTCCAATATTTAATATGGCAATTGATCACTAATAACACAACATAATGTCAAAAAAGCAAGATGCTATGGATGCTGGAAATCTGAAACAAAAACAGAAAATGGTGGAAATACTCAGCAGGTCAGGCAGCATCTGTATTGCCTGACTTGTGGAATATTTCCAGCATTTACTGTTTTTAAATGTCAAACAAATGGCTTCTAATATCCCACAAAGTTGCACTTATCTTCCTGCCTAGACACCCATTGCTGATCCTTTCTAAAATTTGGAAGAGAGGGTTCAGCCTTTCAATTTTGGTAAAACCTCCAAAGACAAGCCACAGCTTTTACTGCAATTCAGCTGTCATCCTGTAAGTGCAATTTCCTGTGTTGTAAGTGCTTGTCTGAAAAGCACAACAGATTGGTTTCTGTCTAATGGTATCAAGGAAATAAGCCAAATCAACAGAACTGTCTTGATATTCCATTAAATGAAGGTCATCGCAGCAACTTAAAGCAGATTTTAAACAAAGTACACCATTTTCTTGGTTAAAGAATAGAATAGAGCACAATTCTGTCGGATGCAGGTTTTGCCTCTTTGGAATAGTTTGTGTTTATTTTCCATAATCCAGCTCTGATCTTGTGAACAAACTGTCACTGTGACACTCAGGATTGTAGTTGGAGCGATCAGATTTCATGGTCAGGAAATTTCTCGCAGCTGCTTTCACTCCACTGTTATTACTTTGCAGGAAATGTCATGGAAACGGCATTTTTGTGCATAAACAGGAATTCCGCTGCACTTCTGGCGGTTAGCACCAACAAAGCAGGAGCATCTCCGAGAAATTTCCCAGCTTATTTTGCTTTGCATTCGGCAAAACAATGTGAAAGGTGGGATCAAAATCTAGGTAATTATTTAATATTTTTTATTAATATTATTTGAATGAGGTTTTCAGCTGCTTTATACATCGAAGTCTTTCAGATAACACATTAAACTGAGGCCCCGTCTGTTCTCTCAGTTCGACGTAAAAGATTCCCTGATGATATAAGCAGGGAAGATCTCTCCAGTGTCTGGGCCAACATTTATCCCTCAACCAGATTAGCTGGCCATTATCTCTTGCTGTATGTGGGACCTTGCTGTTCGTAAATTGGCTGCCGTGTTTTCTACAATTGACTTCAAAACACTTTGGGGTGTCCTAAAATTGTGGGGGAAAGGTGCAATATTAATGCAAATCTTTTAGTCAAGAATTCATCTATTTCTAAGGTAGAGTTTTGCCCACAAATATTTGAGAAACAGGCGTGTTCTCAATTTACACTCATTTGGAACGAATAGAAACATAGAAAATAAAAGCAGGAGTAGGCCATTCAGCCCATCAAGCCTGCTCCGCCATTCATTATGATCATGGCTGGTCATCCAACTCAGTAACCTGTTCCCGCTTTCCCCCATATCCTTTGATCCCTTTAAACCCAGGAGCTATATCTAACTCCTTCTTGAAAACATACAATGTTTTGGCCTCAACTGCTTTCTGTGGTAGCGAATTCCACAGGTTCACCAGTCTCTGGGTGAAGACATTTCTCCTCATCTCAGTCCTGAATGGTTTACCCCGTATCCTTAGACTATGACCCCTGGTTCTAGACTCCCCCACCATCAGGAACATCCTTCCTGCATCTACCCGGTCAAGACCTGTTAGAATTTTATAGGTTTCTATGAGAATGCCCCTCACTCTTCTGAACTCCAGCGAATATAATCCTAACCGACTCAATCTCACCTCATACGTCAGTCCCGTCATCCCAGGAATCAGTCTGGTAAAGCTTTGCTGCACTCCCTCTATAGCAAAAACATCCTTCCTCAGATAAGGAGACCAAAACTGCACACAATATTCCAGGTGTGGCCTCACCAAGGCCCCGTATAATTGCAGCAAGATATCCCTGCTCCTGTACTCGAATCCTCTCGCTATGAAGGCCAACATACCATTTGCCTTTTTTACCGCCTGTTGCACCCGCATGCTTACCTTCAGCGACTGGTGTACAAGAACACCCAGGTCTCGTTGCATATTCCCCTCTCTCAGTTGAAAGCCGTTCAGATAATAATCTGCCTTTCTGTTTTTGCTACCAAAGTGGATAACCTCACATTTATCCACATTATACTGCATCTGCCATGCATTTGCCCACTCACTCTACTTTTCCAAATCACCCTGAAGCCTCTCTGCATCCTCCTCACAACTCACCCTCCCACCCAGTTTTGTTTCATTTGCAAATTTGGAGATATTACATTTAGTTTCCGCATCTAAATCATTAATATATATTGTGAATAGCTGGGGTCCTAGCACCGATCCCTGCGGTACCCCACTGGTCACTGTCTGCCATTTGGAAAAAGACCCATTTATCCCTACTCTTTATTTCCTGTCTACCAACCAGTTTTCTATCCATCGCAATACACTACCCCCAATCGCATGCACTTTAATTTTAAATGCCTAGAAAAAATAATGGTTATTTCCAATGCCTTATAATGCAGTTCTTATTTTTTTATTTTGCAAGTGTTCAATAATTGGAAATGAAGACTGATCAATAGATCTGGGTGGGAATGGAAACCTGAAAACCCTTAGGTGTAAGCGATGAGAGCAAAGGCCTTATCATTTCTGCATAATAGCTTTTGGTAAAATCTTCAGAGTGGGCCTCTTAGATCAATTAAATTACCTGGATTCGAAACTGAATTTGATTTGTGTTTGAAGAGGTTGATTTGCAGATTGTTACCTTGTGGAAAGCATTCAACAGAGACTTGAATCCATTCTTGATTCAGTTTCAAATGGAGTGGGATTGGAATATGAAAAATGTGAAAAGGGATGAATGTGGAAGAGAATAAGATAATGAAACTAACTGGATTATCTGAATGGCCTTTTCTAATTGCCAGCAATAGGAGAACAGCCCATTACAGCCCATTAGAGAAACTGCCCAATTTTAACCGCTACCATCGTAAGGTTTCTATATTGGACAGCTGATCCGTAATGTTAGTTTTACGCACAGGAGGTAAATTGAAAATCGACCCCTACATCCCTGATTTGAATCATGTTCCTAGGTGAAACTCTAATCATTGAGAAATTAAGACATCATTAAAATTAGCATGCCAATCATGCTGCCCAAGGCATTAATATTAATACTAGAAGTTCTTCTACGATGCTTAATTAAATTTTCAATCTGTGAATTTTAATAATATGAACCAGCAGGGTGTATATTTGGAGCTGGATGCCATTCAAGTTCACAGATCAAAATATTTACATTTCACTGGTGGGTTGATATCTGGAGAGAGGTTAGCTAAGTGGAGAACATGCACTGTTCACCTGCCACTCTCTTCATTTTAAAAACACGGATTATCTGGTTAGACCAGTCTACTGGATCGGCAGCAATTGAATTTGGGAGTGGCGCCAGGTTTACAAGAATTAATGGATGAACCAATATGAATCAGTTATTGGTATAAAATACAATAGTGTGTTGAAGTATGTTAGAGAGTGAAATATCATGTCACTCATAATACATCCTCTTTTTAAAAATTTAAACGCACTTATCCCATCATCCAGTGTCATGTCCATTTGTTATATCACCCTGGTAAATTCTGAAGTGAAATCATTATTTAATATTTCTGCCATCTCTCTATTGTTTAACTGTGATATTTCCCTGTCTATCCCTTAATAGTCCTATTCTGATCCCAGCCTTCCTTTTTTATTGATGTGCCTATAAAAAATGTCACTATGTTATTTCCTTGATAATTTAAATTCATAGTTCCTCTTTACCTTCCTAATTGTTTTATTGACTTCTCCCCTAATCTCTTTGTATTCACTCTTATCATGCACTCTTTTGTATCATGCACTATGCCTCTTTCCTTACTATCAAAAGTTCCCTTATGTCTTTATTCATCCAGTTAGCTAGGATAAGCTGCCTCCAAATAAAACAAATGTCCTTGTTTTAAAGACATAGAGGAGGCATAACGTGCAGTGGTACGAAGAACACATTGAACTTGAATATGAGTGAAGTCAGGTGTAAAAGATAAGCAGAACCTAAGAGATTGAAAAACATTTCATCTTTCAAACCTGGAAGAGATAAAGGAATTGCCATAATCCTGGTATTGCTTTGTTTTAACACTTGTGTCCAATACATCTAGGTCCTGCAGCTTTTGGGATAGGTTTTGGCTTCTCACCAAGATGAAGATGTATTTGCCAGTCTCAAAGGATCCTGACCTGGAGTGGTCTACAGCCTGGAGGTTTGCTACTACATTTGCCAAAGCAGACATCTATTGTGGGTTATTTACTATGCCTCCCAAAAGGTTTTCCATCATGTTACAAGGATTTTTTTAAATAAAGGTATAGTTTATATAAAAAAACAAATTGATGCCATATGATTAAGATTGTGCAGAATCTTGGAAAAAAATATGGCTCCAGCTAAGTAATTTTTGTTAGACAATCCTCTCACCTTGTGAGAATATAACATGCACCAGCCATTGGAGTTTGGGCTCTCATTTCTAAGACTCCTTATAGTGCTCACATCATCAGGCAGATTTAACAGCAACGGGCAAGGTTTGAACTAAAATGTAACAATAAAAGGATTTGCCATGTATCAAGGCTACAGGCATATAATCTACCCTTTTACTGCAAATATGTCACTAGATAATAGATACATCTCAAGTCAATTCAGAAGACAGATAATATCAGCCACGCAATATAGTTTTCATAACAGGCTAATCTACTAAAAGAGTCGTAGAGAGATACAGCACTGAAACAGGCCCTTCAGCCCACTGAGTCCGTGCCGACCAACAACCACCCATTTATACTAATCCTACATTAATCCCATATTCCCTACCACATCCCCATCATTCTCCTACCTACACTAGGGGCAATTTACAATGGCCAATTTACCTATCAACCTGCAAGTCTTTGGCTGTGGGAGAAAACCGGAGAACCCGGCGGAAACCCACACAGTCACAGGTAGAACTTGCAAACTCTGCATACGCAGTACCCAGAACCAAACCCAGGTTGCTGGAGCTGTGAGGCTGCAGTGCTAACCACTGCGTCACTGTGCCGTAATGTGATATATGAATTTCAATGCCAATGTGATGCTAGGTATAGAGGCCATGCGTCCCAAAGACTGGCGGACTGTATCAAACAAAATCTCCCTTCAGCTGTTCACAACGGGCAAGGTACAGGCTGTACCCAACCAGCCCGTGCTTGCAAAACTCAAAACACAGTGCCCAACATCAGATGCAATTCTACAATTGGACAACATCTGCTAAATAATCCGCAGTGTGCTAAGAATAACGCTGACAACCAATTTAAGATTATCAGTAGGGCTCGCAGTGTTAATACATTTACGTGTACTGGAAGTTACATATATTAACACACAGGACCCTGTTCGTTGCTGTCATAAAGAACATGTACACACATTGCAGCTGTTTCAGCTGAACAAAATAAGTGACAGCCATTAGCTGGTTCATTTTTCAGGACTATGCCTTGACCAATCAGATTCAAGCTGCCACGTTTAAAGTTCAAACAAAGTGTGGCAGTTAACAGTCAGTCACCATAAACTGGTGCATTCTCCATGTCAACGTCTCTACCAATCAGAGTTCACTTGCCAACCAATCATCACTCTCTTCTCATGCAGTATAAGTTGTTAGAGTCATAGAGTTATACAGCACAGAAACAGGCCCTGTGGCTCATTGTGTCTGTGCCGGATTCAAGCACCATTCTAATCCCATTTTCCAGCACTTGGCCCATAGCCTTGTATGCCATGGCATTTCAAGTGCTCATCCAAATACTTCTTAAATGTTGTGAGGGTTCCTGCCTCTACCACCCCTTCACGTAGTGTGTTCCAGATTCTAACCACCCTCTGGGTGAATTTCTTTTTCCTCAAATCCCCTCTCAACCTCCTGCCCCTTACCTTAAATCTCTGCCCCCTGGTTATTGATCCCTCCGCTAAGGGAAAAAGTTTCTTCCTATCTATCCTATCAATGCCCCTCAGAATTTTGTATACCTCAGTCAGGTGTCCCTCAGCCTTCTCTGCTCTAAGGAAAACAACCCGAGCCTATCCAATCTCTCTTCATGGCTGAAATTCTCCAGCCCAGGCAACATCCTGGTGAATCTCCTCTGCACCCTCTTCAGTGCAATCACATCCTTCCTATAGTGCGGTGACCAGAACTGTACACAATACTCCAGCCGTGGCCTAACTAGCGTTTTATACAGCTCCATCATAACTTCCCTGCTCTTATATTCTACGCCTCGGCTAATAAAGGCAAGTATCCCATATGCCTTCCTAACCACCTTATTTATCGGTGCTGCTGCCTTCAGTGATCTATGGACAAGTATATCAAAGTCCCTCTGACCCTCTGTACTTCCCAGGGTCCCACCATCCATTGTATATTCCCTTGCCTTGTTAATCCTCCCAAAATGCACCACCTCATACTTCTCACGACTAAATTCCATTTGCCACTGCTCTGCCCATCTTACCAGCCCATCTATATTTCCCTGTAATCTAAGGCTTTCCTCCTCACTATTTACGACACCACCAATTTTCATGCCATCTGCGAACTTACTGATCATACCTCCTATATTCACATCTAACTCATTAATGTACACTACAAACAGCAAGGGTCCCAACACTGATCCCTGCAAACACCACTGGTCACAGGCCTCCACTGCCAAACACACCCTCTGACTCCTGCCACTAAGCCAATTTTGGATCCAATTTGCCAAATTGTCCCAGATCCCATGTGCTCTTACCTTCTTAACCAATCTCCCATGCGGGACCTTATCAAAAGCCTTACTGAAGTCCATGTAGACTGCCTTACCCTCATCTACACATCCAGTCACCTCCTCGAAAAATTCAATCAAGTTTGTTATTCACGATCTCCCCCTGACAAAGCCATGCTGACTATCCCTGATTAATCCCTGCCTCTCCAAGTGGAGATCAGTCCTGTCCCTCAGAATTTTTTCCAATAGTTTCCCTACTACTGATGTTAGACTCACTGGCATGTAATTACCTGGTTTATCCCTGCTAACCTTCTTGAATAATGCTACCATATTTGCTGTCCTCCATTCCTCTCGTACCTCTCCTGTGGCCAGAGAGGATTTGAAAATTTGTGTCTGAGCCCCTGTTATATCTTCCTTTGCCCCACATAACAGCCTGGAATACATCTCATCTGGGCCTGGGGATTTATCCACTTTTAAGCCCGCTAAAACATCTAATACTTCCTCCCTTTCAATGTTAATATATTAAAGTATATCGCAATCCCCCTCCCTGTCTCTACACCTACATCGTCCTTCTCCATAGTGAACACAGGTGAAGAGTAATCATTTAAAACCTCACCTATGTCCTCCAGCTCCACACACAGATTGCCACTTTGGTCCCTAATGGACCCTACTCTTACCCTGGTTGTCTTCTTGCCCTTAATATACTTATAAAACGCCTTGGGATTTTCCTTTATCTTGCCCACCAGTGTATTTTTATGTCCCCTCTTTGCTCTCCTAATTACTTTTTTAAATACCCTCCTACACTTTCTATATTCCTCTAGGGCCTGCAGTGTTTTCAGCACTTTGAATCTGCCATAAGCCTTTATTTCCTTATCCAATCCTGTATATCCCTTGTCATCCAGTGTTCCCTGGAATTGTTGGTCCTACCGTTCACCTTTATGGGAACATGTTGGCCCTGAACTCTCACTACTTCCTTTTTGAATGACTCCCACTGGTCCGATGTAGACTTTCCTACAAGTTGCTGCTCCCAGTCTACATTGGCCATATCCTGTTTTATCACATTGAAATCGTCCTTTCCCCAATTCGGTACTTTTATTTCTGGTCCAGCTTTGTCCTTTTACAGAGAGTTATGGTACCTATCCCCAAAATGCTCCCCCACTGACACTTCTACCACTTGTCCGGCTTCATTCCCTAGGATTAGGTCCAGTACCGCCCCTTCTCTTGTAGGACTTTCTACATGCTGGCTCAAAAAACTCTCCTGTATGTACTTTAAGAATTCTGCCCTCTTTAAGCCTTTGTTGGGTTATTCTTGTGTATTGTCCTGATGAGTGCAAGATGAAAAGCTTCGACAACATGTCTCTATTTTCAGCAATTCTCAAGTTCTGTGTTCAAGTAAAATCAATACTTACAAACATTATCCCTTAATTTCCGAACTGCACTCACCCTGTCAATCACTCAGAGGAGTATGTTGCCATCTGTGCTGATGATCATTCCCCCCTGCAGTTATCCTTGCAAGTCACTGCTCTTGTCCCTGAACACACATTTCTTATAGTACAAAATGCATGCACCTGAAAATGATTGACACAAAACCTTCCTGCTTTTGATTGTAACTTCTTAAATCTTGCAAAAATTCCACATCTTGGGTTTGTGAATAGCCCATTAATATGTGAAGGTGGTTCAATGGGAAAGATTCTGGCTTGTGAGCATCATCGGATTGGTGAATGAGTTTCGCCCAATTGAAACAGTTTTTGGGATGAGCATTTCCAAGGGATGTGGCTGTCCACCCAGACATATTGGAACCGACAGCTCATTAGCTTGTAAGAGCTATTTACAGTTTGGCTATGGGATTTCAGTAGTCATAGAAGGAGTCCATGCCAGCTCTCCACGGAGCAATCCAGTCAGTCCCACTCCCCCGCTCGATCCCTGAAGCCCTGCAAGTTTATTTCCTTCAAGTGGCCATCCAATTTCCTTTTGAAATCATTTAGTATCTCTGCTTCCACCAAATTTGTGGGCAATGAGTTTCAGGTTATTACCATCTGCTAGATAAGTCACTTAAATTGGATAGTCGCATATTATTGTGTGGTCTGATTGCATCAGCTATTTCTTGACCAATATATTCATGAAGTGACTCCATTGTCTGTGTTTCATTTCAATTCCCAGCTTGGGAATTTTTTCAAAAGTTGAGTTAAAAAGTCTCATGGGTTCCTGGAATGCAAAACTTGGCCAATCTTCAACAATTGTCCATTACAACTGACCTTTGTTTTTGCAGTGCTGTCGCTTGAATTTTAAATGTTGGCTCCCTTTAGCTTGAATGCTGAAGGACTGGCTATGCTCTCCTACTGTCTATTGATTCTTTCAATGATTATTGGCTGGGATTTAACGTGGAGGCAGTGGCCCTGTCCACTCTCTTCCAACTTAGAAGTTCTACTTAAGATTGTTCTTCTTGTTCTGATCCATTACTAATCTAAACCGTACAATATGATGATCACTCTTACCCAAGTGTTCTCCCACAGACACTTGGTCCACTTGGCCTCATTCCCCAGCACCAGATCCAGCAGTGCCTCTTCCCTAATTGGACTGAGGACATGAAGTTCTCTTGAAGTCATTTCAGAAGTTCCTCCCCTTCCTCACCATTTACTCTAACATTATCCTCTTCGATATTTGGGTCATTAAAGATCCCAGTATCACCACTCTATAGTTCTTGTGCATCTTTGTGATTTCCTTGCAGATTCGGTTCTCTATCTCTCTCTCACTATTTCGAGGCCTATAGAATAACCCCAGTAGTGTAATCATAGCCTTTTTGCTTCTCAACTCTAACCACATGGATTCTGTCCTTGTCCCCTTCAAGGACATCCTCTCTTTCCAACATTACAATGTCTTCCCTAATCAGTATCACCTCACCTCTGTTTTTTTCCTTCCCTATCTTTTTTGAATGCTATGTCTCTTTGAATATTAAGCACCCAGTCCTCACCATTTTTAAGACATGTTTCTGGTATTTCCATTACATTAGCATCATGGCTATTTGTGCTTGTAGCTCACCACACTTTGTGTATTCACATATATGCATTCTAAACCTGTCTTTGTATTCTTTGTAGTCTTTCTTAGTCTGCTCCTATCTAATATAATGTTACTTTCTTCTCTAGTACTATCCAACACTTTCATTTTGTACACCATATTCCTCTTTTCTACTCCTTTATGTTGGTGCCCACCCCCCTGTCAATTTAGTTTAAACCCTCCCCAACCACATTTGTGAACCTCCCCACGAGGACAGTGGTCCTAGTCCTGTTGAGGTGCAACCCATCTCTTTTGAATATGTGCCTCCTGCCCCAGAACTGCTCCCATTGTCCCAAGAATTGAAGCCTTCCCTCCTGTGCCGTGCCTCAAGCAACACATTGATCCTCCCTCTCTTTCTATTTCTACTTTTGTTAGTGTGTGGCAGTGGGAGTAATTCAGAGATTACTGCCTTCAAGGTCCTACTTTTTAAATTCTGCCCTAGCCTCTGTAAATCTGACTGTAGGACCTCAATAACTGCCCTCTCTATGTCACTGATGCTGACGTGTATACAATTTCTAGCTCACTCCCTTCCTCCTGAAGTACGTTCTGCACCCTCGCTGTCATATCTTTTAACCTGGCATCAGGGAGGCAACACACCATGCGGGTCTCAAGATGACTGTCACAGAAATACCCTTCTGTCCCCCTAACTATGGAATGTCCTCTGACGACTGTATTTCTACACTTTGCTGTTCCGTCCTGTGCAGTCCATCGCCCATTGTTGCCATGGTCTGGACTGCACTCCAATGCTGAGTACCTGTTTGAGGGTGGCACACACCTCAAAGGCTCCTGCACTTACTACTTCTTCCTACTCTTCTAGTTGGCCACCCATCTACTATCCTGAATTCTTACTGCCTGTGGGGTGGCCACCTCCTGGAATGTACAATCCAGGAAACTGAGCCTCCCTGATGCTCCGCAGTGTCTCCAGCTGCCCTTCAAACCCGGTAATCCTGAGCTCAAACAGCTGTTAAACACGTGGTTCCCCCAGACACATGAAGTGTCCTGAAGTTCCCACTTGATGCAGGAATTGCAAGCAATAGGTCTCAGCTGCTCATCCATGATCAAAGAAAAAAATAATTTCAAGAATGTGGTGTGCAACATATTTAACCCATCATTATTGTACACAGAAAAATACTGTTGAGCTGAAGAGGCTGGTCAGTGCTAAAGCATTGAATCCAGTTGTTAGCTTTATTGAGCTTGTTAATTCTGGCAAAGCTGACCTTTTAATTTGGCTCTCAACATTTTGCAAGATTTTTCCTTTGCATGTGTAATGTGTTCTTAGCCCTCATTTAAACAGTAATAGCTATAGACTGTTTTAACCTACTGACAGGTGATCTGCTATCCATGCATTCTGATTCACTTTATGTTGCTTGTTAAACTTCACTATGTACATCCAGGTCCTTTGAAGAAGTAGTGATTGAAAATGAACTAGCTGTTTATCACTCTTCCCAAATTGCTATAAATAGGTAAGACTGCAACGTGACAAGATGTGGCATCAATTAACCCTTCTTCTCAGGCAGTCCCTCGGAAATGAGGATGACTTTCTTCCACTCCAGGGTTGTGGGTCTTTAGGTGACTGAATAGTCCAATTCTGGATCTGCACACTCTGACATAGGTGGGGCAGGTGGATTTTGATGAGGCAACTGAATGGGATGCTCGAATTTCCGAACACTCCTTCTACTGTTTGCACTTGGTTGCTGCCTGGGCATGTTGATGATGTTCAAACTGGCTGGCACCTTCGCGGATGCTTCTTCTCCATTTTGGGTGCTCTTGGGCAAGAGATTTCCACAAATCAGTGGCGATGTCACATTTTTTTCAGAGAGGCTTTAAGGAAATCCTTGTAATGTTTCCTCTGTCCTCCTAGTAAACCTCTTGCCATGACAGAGCTCGGAGTAGAAAGCTTGTTTTGGGAGTCTTGTATCAGTTAACTACATTACAGTGGGATAACATTATAAGATGCCACTCAGAAGAATAACATTTTTTTCTTTCTTAGACATTACACAGCATAAACATGATAGTACTCAACACAGATTTGGGAAGTCTGTCGCTTCACTATCCCCAGTTGTTCTATGCTTTCCTTGCTAATTATTTCTAAATTGGCCTCCTTGAACAGGGTAAGAAGCTTCAATTGTCTGTGCCATTCCCAGTACAGCACTGGTCGCAGTTGTAACAAATTATCTTAGTTTAGTTTAGTTTAGAGATACAGCACTGAAACAGGCCCTTCAGCCCACCGAGTCTGTGCCGACCATCAACCACCCATATATACTAATCCTACACTAATACATGGCTTGGCCATGTGAGCCGCATGGAAGATGGCAGGATCCCCAAAGACACATTGTACAGCGAGCTCGCCACTGGCATCAGACCCACCGGCCGTCCATGTCTCCGTTATAAAGACGTCTGCAAACGCGACATGAAATCGTGTGACATTGATCACAAGTCGTGGGAGTCAGTTGCCAGCATTCGCCAGAGCTGGCGGGCAGCCATAAAGACAGGGCTGAATTGTGGCGAGTCGAAGAGACTTAGTAGTTGGCAGGAAAAAAGACAGAGGCGCAAGGGGAGAGCCAACTGTGCAACAGCCCCAACAAACAAATTTCTCTGCAGCACCTGTGGAAGAGCCTGTTACTCCAGAATTGGCCTTTATAGCCACTCCAGGCGCTGCTTCACAAACCACTGACCACCTCCAGGCGCGTATCCATTGTCTCTCGAGATAAGGAGGCCCAAAAGAAACACTAATCCCATATTCCTACCACATCCCCACCTGTCACTATATTTCCCTACCACCTATCTATACTAGTGGCAATTTATAATGGCCAATTTACCTACCAACCTGCAAGTCTTTTGGCTTGTGGGAGGAAACCGGAGCACCCGGAGAAAACCCACGCAGACACAGGGAGAACTTGCAAACTCCACACAGGCAGTACCCAGAACTGAACCGGGGTCGCTGGAGCTGTGAGGCTGCGGTGCTAACCACTGCGCCACTGTACCGCCCTTGTCTTGTCTTGTCCTGTATGTAGAACAATTGCATTAATTAAGAAAAAGTACATATAGCAATGACAGTAAATGGTAGATTTAGTGGCACATTGCATGCTTTCATTGCAAAGGCATTGCCCTGCTAGCATCAATTCCAGGCACTCATTGTCCAAGCCTTCTTTTGGAATTCCTGATGTGCACATAGGTATGCATAAGCACTTGATAATTGCACTTTTCTTATACATAATTATTACCTACTTCTTCTTCTCCTTTGGCCTCCTTATCTTGAGAGACAATGGGTAAGCGCCTGGAGGTGGTCAGTGGTGTGTGGAGCAGCGCCTGGAGTGGCTATAAAGGCCAATTCTAGAGTGACATGCTCTTCCACAGGTGCTGCAGAAAAATTTGTTTGTCGGGGCTGTTACACAGTTGGCTCTCCCCTTGCATTTTTGTATTTTTTCCTGACAACTGCTAAGTCCTTCGACTTGCCATACTTTAGCCCCGCCTTTACGGCTGCCCGCCATACTTACTATCCATTTATTGCCTTTATATCTGTGGCAAAACTGCATTTTTAAAAATATCATTGTATTTTCATAAGGAGAAACAGATAAGCATCAGATTTTCTCAGTTATATTTCTTGATGCCGTGATAATTCCTGATATATATGCACTGGAATCAATAGGCATATGGTCCAAAATTGCTTCACAATAAAGCATTCCTGGAGAGTCTGGCCCTCTCAACAACAACTTGTATTTATATGTACCGTTAAAGTAGTAAAACGTCCCAAGACACTTCAAAGGAGCATTATCACCACGACCTCTACCAACTAGAAGGACAGTTGCATGGAAACACCACCACCTGCAAGTTCCCCTCCAAGCCACACACCATCCAGACTTGGAACTATATCGCCGTTCCGTCACTGTCGCTGGGTCAAAATCCTGGAACTCCCTTCCTAACAGCACTGTAGGTGTACGTACCCCACATGGACTGCAGCGGTTCAAGAAGGCAGCTCACCCCCACCTTTTCAAGGGCAATTAGGGATGAGCAATAAATGCTGGCCTAGTCAGTGACATTCACATCCCGTGAAAGAATAAAAAAAAAATTTGGCACTGAGTGATTTGGCCAATGACCAAAATCTTGATCAAAGAGGTAGGCTTTAAAGGAGGAAAGACAGGAAGAGAGTTAGAGAGATTTAGAAAGGGAATTTCAGAGCTTTTGGCCTTGGCAGTTGAGGCATGGCTGCCATTGTTTCGAGTGATTAAAATTAGGGATGCTCAAGTGGCCAGAATTGGTGGAAAGCAGGTATCACGGAGGGTTGTAGGACTGGAGGAGATTTCAGAGATAGGAAGAGTCAAGGCCATGGAGGTATTTGAAAACAAGGATGAGAATTTTAAAATTGAGGTGTTGCTTAACTAGGAGTCAATGTAAGTCAGCGAGCACAGGGGTGATAGTTGAATGGGACTTGCTGCATGTTAGGCTATGGGCAGCAGAATTTTGGATGACCTGAAGTTTACAGAGGGTAGAATGTGGAAGGCCAGCCAGGAGTGCATTAGAATAGTTAAGTCTAGAGGTAACAAAGGCATGGCTGAGGGTTTCAGCAACTGATGAGCTAAGGCAGGGCAGAGCAGAATGATGTTACAGAATTGGAAATAGGCGGTCTTAGTGATGACGTAGATATGTGGTCGGAAACTCATTTCGAGGTCAAATATGACATGAAGGTTGCAAACAATCTGGTTCAGTATCAGGCAGTTGCCAGGAAGAGGGATAGAGGCGGTAGCGAGGGATTGGTGTTTGTGCCGGGGACCAAAGACAATGGCTTCTGTTTCCCAATATTTAGTTGAAAGGAATGTCTTTTTGTCCGTTACTGGATGTCGGA
This sequence comes from Heterodontus francisci, assembly GCF_036365525.1. Taxonomy (NCBI): domain Eukaryota; kingdom Metazoa; phylum Chordata; class Chondrichthyes; order Heterodontiformes; family Heterodontidae; genus Heterodontus; species Heterodontus francisci. The sequence continues at coordinate 70,253,422 of NC_090371.1, read as the reverse complement.
CAAGCAGTCTAACAAGGTAGAGACAGTGGAAGCATCGGGACAGGTGGAGGTGACGTAGAGCTGGGTACCGTCAGCATACATGTGAAAACTGACATGGTATTTTCAGACGATGTTGTTGAGGGGCAGCATGTAGATGGAAAACAGAAGGGGGCCGACGATAGATCCTTGGGAGACATCAGAGGTAATGGTGTGGAACTGGGCGTGAAAGGAGAAGCCATTGTAGGTGATTCTCTGGCTATGAATGAATAGTTAAGAATGGAACCTGTGAGTGCAGTCCCAGGCAACTGGATGACGGTTAAGAGACGTTATAGGAGGACCATGTCAAAGGCAGCAAACAGTTCGAGAAGAATGAGCAGAGATAGTTTATCTTTGTAACAGTCAAATAGGGTGTCATTTGTGAATTTGACAAGAGCATTTTTGTGCCAGGGGCAAAAACCATTGGAGGGATTTAAACATGGAGCTTTGGGAAATGTAGGCATGGATTTGGGAGGCAAAAACATGTTCAAGGACTTTGGAGAGGAAAGGGAGATTGAAGATGGGATGGCAGTTTGGAATTTGGAGCTATAATGGTTTTTTTTTGAGCAACGGAGTGATCACTGCCGATCTGAAGGAGAGAGAACTGTTAACAACATCAGCTAACATCGAAGCCAGGCAATGAAGTTGCACAGCCAGCAACTTATTAGAAATAGGGGCAAGGGAGCATGAAATGAGTCTCATGGACAAGATGAGCTCAGATTGAATAGAAACTAGAGAAAGAGGCAAGGTTAGAAGCTTACCTTTGTATTGTAGATGATGGCTTTCCTTTATCTCACTCCCGGGCTGAGCCATCCCCACTGCACTACATTCCCTACAGCCCCCAACCCAGCCAATTGTCCCTGGCGAGGCTCCACTCACTTACCTTCATTCCTGGGCCAGGGTCCCTCTTGCTCATCTGGCTGCGTGCTGTCCCAGCATTGGCCTCCACTCCTGGTGGCGCTGGTGGGAGTGAGAGCTGCCAGCCCGCTAATTGGCCAGCAGCTCTTGGCAGCGGGACTTCCTGCCTCAGAGAGGTAGAGGTCCCACCCGAGGCCAATTAAGGGCCTGGGCCATGTAAACTCATAGTGTGGCTTCCGGACCCAGCAGAGGCAGGCTCGCCCCCCCACCCCCGCCCCCCACCACCCCACTTTTTGGCCGGTGGGCAGGGCCTACAGCCCAATGTAAAATTCCGGCCCTAGTATTCAGCCTTATCATCTGACCTCCACCTCCCACCACAATCAGGCCCTCATAGATCACCATAGAACTGCCCCATACCCACAATCAACATGGGACCCCTCCTGCGATTGAGACCAACCCATGCGACCTAGACTCCCCTCACCCTGGCCACTGCAATCTGGACCCCTCTGTGTGATCCTTACCCTCCCTGTGTTCCAGACCTCCCTGTACACTGGATCCTTCCCATGAACCAAACACATCCCTGAAATATGGATCCCCCGTGACCAGGATCCCCCTGTGATTCAGACCTCCTTTCCATGATCCAGCACCCTCCACTGCGATTGAGATTCCCCACATGATCTCTCTTACTCCCCCAATACACCTACCTCCTCTCATAGAGTTCAGCTTTGTGAAGCAGTTTTCCCGCCCAATCGGCCTCCAGTTTTTCAATCAGGCCACCTGTGGGCAGGAACCCTGCTTAAAGGAGCCCTGCAGGATATTCAGGAAACCTGTTCTGGGTTTCTCAACCTCATGACATCACCCACCTCGTACAAAGCTCATCTCCAGGCTAAAATCCAGGCCAATATTTCACCGTAATTGTACAGCACTTTGGAATGTCCTAAGGGTATAATGAGACACTATATAATTACAAATTCTATCTCTGTCTCTTCTCAATTCAAGGTTGATGAGAGTGCTTTCTAACACCAAAATCTTAAACAGCCTCAGTTAAGCCCATATTAACACAAAACAGTACTTTCCCGTCATGAGAGTCTGTCTTCAGTTATGACTTAAATATTAGTATAGTAATCAGACAACCACTTACTAGGAGCTGCCCAAGGACTTTTATCGATGGGCTTAGTTTTAAATGGATATCTGAAAGGCTCAAAGAGTTGTGAATGAACTTATCCCTGAATTCAGATCGGCAGCAAAAGTAAATTTCAAAGAACCAATAACTCTAATCAAAGTTAATTGTACAAGATACAGTGTTTTTATTATATGGCAGCACTGATTTTTTTTCAAATCAATTATTTATTCTTCATGATTCCTTTCACTACACATCCATAATTTAAGAAGCAAATAAATTATCTCAGCTTATATGAGTAATATTGCCATTGCCTTTAAACGCCTTGATACAAGCAACATAAATGCTGCTTCAATTGATTCCTCACTATGATTCCCTTAACTACAGAAGAATGCACTCATAAACATCTGAAACAGATCTAGATGATCTAGTGAGATGAATAAAACTTCTGTTATCATTCATAGCACTGTTGAAATAAGAAAGATGATTATCAGTCTCCATATCAGCCACTTGTTCACTGTAATTCCCTAAGTATACAAACGTGGCTTCACACAGTCAAATAGATCTAGATGATCTAGTGAGATGAACAAAAGTTTCATTTTCTTCATACAGCATCACTGAGATGATAAAAATAAGTAAAATTCCCTGTCAGTCATTTGTTCACAGTGATTCCTATAACTTTCAGAAACAATTGAAAGTGTTTCAAGCTCAAAACTGAAGTAAGAGTGAGAAATAACCAATTCAGGCAAACTTCAAAATGTCAAACAGAAATTAGATCCAGGTTTACCTGATTTCCCAATTTAGCACCAGATGTTTAATTATGTCATCTTTCCCAGTGAGTAACGTCACTTAATTATATACTGCCCAGGTGAGATAAGAATGTTTTCATCGACCCTGAGGTTCCAGTTGCCTGTCATTTTAATTCTCCACCTTGCTCTCTTGATGACCTCTCAGCCCTTGGCCTCCTACAGTGTTCCAATGAAGCTCAATACAAGCTCAAGAAACACCACATCATCTTTTGATTCGGCACTTTACAGCCTTCCAGACTCAACATTGAGTTCAACAATTTCAGACTGTAACCTCTGACCCCATTTTGTTTCCTTTTTCTTGGCTCGTTTTCGTTTTGTTCTCTTGTTTTTCTCTTTTTCTTTGCTTTCGGATGGCTGCTGTTCATCATTCAGCCATTTCCACATTCTCTAGACACATGTTTTGTTCCTTTACTTGTCCCATTACCACTCCTTTTGGCTTTGTACCACCAACCCTTTTGTCATTTTTGTTCAGGAGAGCGGGTGGAAGTGCTCCATTGGGGTTGACTTGCGCTGCTGGTGGGGCCCTCTGTGGGGCATAGGGCACCCAATCAGGAGGGGACAATCCCTCGGGCCCGCAAGGAGGCCACCTGGTATTACCTGCGTGACCTTCTCAGGTGCTGAAATTTCCGGCTGCCCTGGTAAAATACCAGCGGTGGTGGGAAGAGGGCCTTAAGTGGCAATTAATTGGCCACTTGTGGACCTCAATTGGCCTGGGGCGGGCAGGCTGTTTTCAACCTCCCCTGCTGCTGGTAAAATGGCAGCAGGGGTGGGTAGGTGACAGGAACGGCACCCACCACCTCCCACTCGATTTTACGCAACCCCCCCCCCGCCTCCAGCCACTCAGTTGGCGGGGTGGGGGGTGGTGGGAGGAGACGTAAAATTCCAGCCATAATCTAAGAAAATGCTTTAGTTTAGTATGAAAGGATTTCTGGCACTGTTAGAGGTGTCGTCTTTTAAATGAGACACTGGGAGAAGTTTTATGAGTCTGCACTGCTAGCGGGGGGAAGCTCAACCCCAGCAGAGCACATTTGAAATTCAGCCCAGTGCCACCTGCAATTATTCTACCATTTGGTCAGAAGATCATAGGCAGTTTGTGTCTGAATTTCTGATTTGCACTGCCAACAGGCAAATTACCCCCATTAACCTGAGGCCTTGTCTGCCTGTCCTGGAGGTTCAAGCAAATGTTAATGATTCCATGGGGCTATTGATAGATGATCAGGGAGTTGTCCTGGTAACTGATCATCCATCTCTTTACTGGTTGTGGATCCAGGACAAACACGTCTGCAGTAAATGTTTGCGGCTCAAAGAGCTTCGGCTCAGAGTCATTGAACTGAAGTCCGAGCTGCAGAGACTGTGACACATCAGGGAGGGGGAAAGTTACCTGGACATTTTGTACCAGGAGGCGGTCACATCCCTTAGGATAGGGTCTTCTGATTTGGTCAGTGGTCAGGGACAGAAGAGTGTGGCTGCAGCTGAGGCAGGTAAGGGGACCCAGAGGGCAGGAGTGCAGGAGCTTCAGCCTTTGCGATTGTCCAACAGGTTTGAGGTTCTTTCAGCTTGTTTGGATGAGAGTGGGGCTGCAGGGTGGATGAGAAACCTGACCATGGCACTATGATACAAGAAACCATTCAAGTGGAAGGATGCAAAAAGGAATGTAGTGGTAGCAGGGGACAGTATAGTTAGGAGGATTGATACTGTTCTCTGCAGCAAAGAGCGAGAGTCCAGATGGCTATGTTGCCTGCCCGGTGCTAGGGTTCGGGACATCTGCTCAGGGCTATTGAGGAACCTACTGTGGGAGGAGGAGGATCCAGTCATTGTGGTCCATGTAGGTACCAATGACTTAGATAGACAAGGAAAGTGGTTCTGCATAGTCAGTATGAGGAACTAGGTGCCAAATTAAGAAGCAGAACCTCAAAGGTAAGAATCTCTGAATTATTACCTGAGCTACGTGCAAATTGGCATAGGGCAAATAAGATTAGAGAATTTAATGCATGGCTCAAAGACTGGTGTGGTAGAAGTGGGTTCTGGTTCATGGGGCACTGGCACCAGTACTGGGGAAAGTGGTGGCTGTACCATTGGGACGATCTACACCTGGGGCCGGTGTTATAGCGAGCTGCATAAATAGGGAAGTAGAGATGGTTTTAAACTGAATAGTGGGGGAAAGGGATCACATCTGGGAAGATATAGTAAATCAAGGTATTTAGACAAGGCAAGAGAGAAAGGTATTAATAAGGGAAAATATAAACAAACAGTGACAGGAAGGGACAGAGTGTACAAATCTAAGAGTAAATCAACAGATAAAATTAGAGGTTACAAAAATAATAAAAGGACAAAACTAAAGGCTTTGTATCTGAATGCATGTAGCATTCAAAACAAAACAGATGAACTGAGAGCGCAAATAGAAATAAATAAGTTTGATCTGATAGTCATTACAGAGACATGGCTGCAGGACGACATAGATTGCGACCTGAATACTGAAGGGTACATGGCATTTAAGAAGGACAGGAAGCTAGGAAAAGATGGAGGGGTAGCTCTGTTAATTAATGATGGTATTAACACAATAGAGAGGAATGACCTAAGTTCAGGAGACCAGGATGTAGAAGCAGTTTGGGCAGAGATGAGAAATCATAAAGGCAAGAAGTCACTTTTGGGAGTGGTGTACAGGCCACCTAACATTAACTACACTGTAGGATGGGGTATAAAGGAAGAAATAACGGCAGCTTGTCAAAAAGGTACAGCAATAACTATGGGGGATTTTCATCGACATACAGACTGGAAAAATCAGATGGGCGGAGACGGCCTAGATGAGGAGTATATGGAACTTTTTCGGGATAATGTCTTGGAACGGTACATTCTGGAGCCAACCAGAGAGCAGGTCTTGTATCTTTTGTGCAATGAGATAGGATTAATTAATGATCTCATAGTTAAGGTGCCCCTAGGTAGCAGCGATCATAATATGATTGAATTTTACATTCAGTTTGAGGGAAAGAAGAGTGGATTCAAGACTAGTATTTTAAACTTAAATAAGGGCAATTATGAGGGCATGAAAGCAGAGCTAGCTAAAGTGAATTGGCAAATTAGATTAAGGGATAGGTCAATAAAGATGCAGTGGCAGACATTTCAGGGAATATTTCAGAATACACGGAATAGGTACATTTCAATGAGAAAGAAAAATTCCAAGGGTGGGACCCACCATCCGTGGTTAACTAAAACAGTTTTAAAGGTAGTGTCAAACTTAAAGAAAAGCATATAATTGCGCAAAGATGGGAAGCAGGTCAGAAGATTGGACAGAATATAAAAAACAACAAAGAATGACCAAAAGATTGATAAGGAAGATAAAATTAAGTACGAGAGAAAGCTAGCTCGAAATATAAAGACATAATAAGAGTTTCTTTCGATATTTAAAAAATAAAAGAGTTAACAAACTGAGGGTTTATCCTACAGACAGTGAGTCTGGGGAATTAATAATGGATAATAAGAAGATGGCAGATGAATTGAACAGATATTTTGCATCGGTCTTCACTACTGAGGATACAAGTAACATCCCAGTATTAGCTGTAAGTCAGGAAATGGAAGGGAGGGAGAAAGTCAAGAAAATTACAATCACCTGAGAAGTGGTACTGAACAAATTGTTGGAGATGCGGGCTGCAAGTCCCTGGGTCCTGATGGGCATTAAAAGAAGTGGCTAATGAGATAGTTGATGCATTAGTTTTAATTTTCCAAAATTCCCTAGATTCGGGAAAGGTTCCATTAGATTTGAAAATAACAAATGTAACTCCTTTATTCAAAAAGGGAGGGAGACAGAAAGCAGGAAACTACAGACCAGTTAGCTGAGCATCTGTCTTAGGGGATTTAGAAAAAATCAAGGTAATCAGGCAGAGTCAACATGGTTTTGTGAAAGAGAAATCATGTTGACCCAATTTATTGGAGATGTTTGAGGGAGTTACATGTACTGTGGATAAAGGGGAACCTTTAGATTTCCAGAAGGCATTTGATAAGTTGCCACATCAAAGATTATTGCAGAAAATAAAAGCTCATGGTGTAGGGGGTAACATATTGGCATGGATAGAAGATTGGCTAGCTAACAGGAAACAGAGATTAAGCATAAATGGGCCATTTTCTGGTTGGCAAGATGTAACGAGTGGTGTGCCACAGAGATCTGTGCTGGGGCCTCAACTTTTTAGAATTTATATAAAAGACTTAGATGAAGGGACTGAAGGTATGGTTACTAAATTTGCTGATGACACAAAGATAGGTAGGAAAGTAACTTGTGAAGAGGACATAAGGGGGTTACAAAGGGATATAGATAGGTAAGTGAGTGGGCAAAGACCTGGCAAATGGAGTATAATGTGGGAAAGTGGGAAATTGTCCACTTTGGCTGGAAGAATAAAAAAGAAGCATATTATCTAAATGGTGAGAGATTTCAGAGCTCTGAGATGCAGAGGGATCTCGGTGTCCTAGTGCATGAATCGCAAAAGAATAGTATGCAGGTACAGCACGTAATTAGGAAAGCTAATAGAATGTTATCGTTTATCAAGAGGGGAATTGAAAACAAAAGTAGGGAGGTTATGCTTCAGCTATACAGGACATTGATGATACCACATCTGGAGTACTGTGTACAGTACTGGTCTCCTTATTTAAGGAAGGATGTAAATGTATTGGAGGCAGTACAAAGAAGGTTTACTAGACTAATACCTGGAATGGGCTGGCTGTCTTACAAGGAAAGATTGGGCAGGCTAGGCTTGTATCCACTGGAATTTAGAAGAGTAAGAGGCGATTTGATTGAAACATATAAGATCCTGAGGGGTCTTGACGGGGTGGATGTGGTAAGGATGCTTCCCCTTGTGGGAGAATCTAGAACCAGGGGTCATTGTTTAAAAATAAGGGGTCGCCCATTTAAGACAGAGATGAGGAGAAATTTGTTCTCGCAGAGGGTTGTGAGTCTTTGGAATTCTCTTCCTCAAAAGGCGGTGGAAGCAGAGTCTTTGAATATTTTTAAGACAGAAGTAGATAGATTCTGGATAAGCAAAGGGGTGGATGGTTATCGGGGGTCGGTAGAAATGTGGAGTAATCAGTTCATCCATGAATTTATTGAATGGCAGAGCTGGCTCAAAGGGCCGAGTGGCCTACTCCTGTTCCTAATTCGTATATTCGTATGTTTCGAACTTTAGCAGCTAGTAAATGATTGAGCAATTAGTGCAGTACAAATAAACATAGAAACAAGGAGCAGGAGTAGGCCATTCAGCCCTTCGAGCCTGCTCCGCCATTCATTATGATCATGGCTGATCATCCAACTCAGTAGCCTGTTCCTGCTTTCATCCTTTGATCCCTTTAGACCCAAGAGCTATATCTTACTCCTTTTTGAAAAGAAACAGTGTTTTGGCCTCAACTGCTTTCTGTGGTAGCAAATTCCCCTACCTTTGGGAACATCCTTCCTGCATTTACCCTGTCAAGTCCTGTTAGAATTTTATAGGTGCTGGCTTTATGGATAATTTGATCTATTTGATGGGGCTGAAACAGGTTGGTTTAGGCAGGATGGCTCTATCCGAACAGAATAGATACTGGGAGTTAAAACAAGAAATGCTGGAAATACTCAGCAGGTCTGGCAGCATCTGTGGAGAGAGAAGCAGAGTTAACGTTTCAGGTCAGTGACCCTTCTTCAGAAGATACCAGGTGATTTGCTATGGATATAGAGGAAACAATTGCTCTGCATTTAAATTAGATAAGGAAAAACAATTTTTTATTTTTTTGTGGGATGTGGACATCACTGGCAAGGTATTTGTTACCCATTCCTAATTGCCCTTGACAACTGAGTGATTTGCTAGGCCATTTCAGAGGGAAGTTAAGAGTCAACCATATTGCTGTGGGTCCAGAGTCTCGTGTCGGCTGGACCAGGTAAGGATGGCAGATTTCCTTCCCTAAAGGCCTCAGTGAACCAAATAAGTTTTTACGACAATCGATGAAAGTTTCACAGCACCATTTCTGAGATTAGCTTTCAACTCCAGATTTTTCATTAAAAAGTTGAACTTAAATTCCACTGGATGCCAGGGTGAGTTTTGAACCCCTCAAGACATTATTCTGGACCACTTGATTACTAGTCCATTGACATTACCATTACTCCACCATCTCCCTTTAACTGTACAAAGAGAGAGCTTTGAGAATGGTCAGGTTGAAGGGGGCGAAAAACACAAACAAACGCTATAAAAAAAACATTAAAAAGACCTTGAAGCTACGCTGTGGGGTAATAAGTTACAAACACAATGGCCAGAAATTTCCTTGGAGTATTTCCCACTTTGCTGCTGTAACTTGTACTAAGTGTGCAGAAATTCTCTTTCCGTGTGAAAATGTGATTTCTGCCGCTCAAAGTTATGGGAGCAGAGCAGTTGCAGCTCCAAGGAAATCCTGAATTCATGTGCTTTCCTGCATTTCTTCCCTCAGCTTACCTTTGGTTGAAGTGTGAATCCATTTGTTTTAATTAGTTTAACATGTACACTGAAACAGTACAGAAAGGAATGAAGGTGTTAAACATTAATGGTTATCCCACCACACAATTTCAAGATGAAAGAAACAGAATATATGACAAAAAAAGAAAAAAAGGCAATGATTCTGAGTGCTGGAAGTATTTGGAATCATATAGTCGAGTGCGTTGTACATTTAGTGACAAGGATACCATAATAGTGCAGAGAAACCGAAATGTGGCTCATTCTAGAAGAGTAATAAGGAGTAAGACAAAGTTATATCACCTTAAAAAGACAGAAAAGACTTGCTTTTATATATTTGCATTTAAAGGGAAAACTATGAAAATATGAGAAGAGATTTAAAAGAAATTTACAACTGAAGAATAGTTCAAATGAGGGAAACTGAGCATATTTAAAATCACAATGTTGAATATGCAAATTCCTGAGACAAATCAAGTATAATCATTTATGTTTTCTCTGTATATCCTTGTACTCCTCCCAAAGTTCATCACCTCTTTTCCGTACAAACTTTGACTCATTTGAGCAGATACAGATAAAATAAACAGTGAAATTCCTGATGATATAGTGTACTTGGACTTGCAAAATGCTTTCCCATGAGCCCACATGAAACCTTTGAATTAAGCTGAAAGCTGTGGGATTCTAAGATAAAGTATAGGACTGGTTATGAGGTTGGCTAAAGAATAAGAAATAGAAGGAACTTGTGAGAGGGGTTTGGTCTAGCAAAGTATTGAATAATGTACCAGAAGCCTTGGCAATAGAACGTCAGTTGTTTCTCATAGATATGTGAGATAGATTCAGAAAGTAAATGATTAGATTTGACTGTGATAGTAAAATAGGGAGCGTCGTAAAAACTATGAATACAACTGAGGATTTGCAGAAGGATATGTAACAATACATAAATCGATAGACAAATGCAGATGAAATTTAAATTATTAAGGGTTAATAAGCCTGCACGGATTTGTTAAAGGAAAATTGTATCTGACTAACCTGATTGAGTTCTTTGATAAATTAACAGAGAAGGTTCATGAAGCTGGTACAGTAGATGGTATTTATATGGAATTTCAAAAGCCATTTTAAAAAGTATCAATCAGCAGACTTGTTCAGAAAATAGAAGATGCACCACAACAACTTGCCAAGGCTTCTTCGACAGCATCTCTCAAACCCGCGATCCCTACGACCTTGAACAATAAGGACAGCACCACCTCCAAGTTCCTATCTAAACTGTACACCACCCTAACTTGGAACAATATTCCCATTTCTTCATCATTGGGTAAAAATCTTGGAACTCCCTCCCTAACAGCGCTATGGGAGTACCTTCATCACACAGACTGCAACGGTTCAAAAAGGCTGCTCGCCACCACCTTCTCAAGGTCAGTTAGGGATGGGCAATAAATGCTGGCAAAGTCAGCAATGCCAATATCCCATGAATGAATAAATAAGAAAAGCTCAATTCTGAAACCCAGAGGTAAAATGGTCAAAGAGGGAGGGCTAAATCCTTCAGCACAAATTGAAAATTCAGAGATATACTTCCCATAATTTTCCAATCTACGAAAGGTGATAGAAAAAAGAGGGCAACATGGGCCTAACTTCGCAATTTACATTCCCAGTGTGCAACAATCCATGTCAAGATCACATGTTGGAATTCCTGAATGCTTTGTGTATTCTGAATGACCAAACATAAAGGGAATGTCTGAACCTGCTTTCACTTGAGCTCAAAGTTGACAAGCGTGGAGAACAGCTGGTGCCATTCTCGCCCTTTTTGGGAAGCTAAAGGGTTTTACAATGTGCATAAGGTTTAGATAAGATTTTCACAACACAGTCCTGGCTGGTCTCCCATATTCCATCCTTCATAAACTTGAATTCATCCAGAAGTCTGCTACCTGTGTCTTAACTCACACCAAGTCCCATTCCCCTATCACCCCTGTGCTCACTGACCTACATTGGCTCCTGGTCAAGCAACATCTAGATTTTAAAATTCTCATCCTTGTTTTCAAATCCCTCCATGACCTTGCCCCTCCCTATCTCTGTAATCTCCTCTAACCTCACAAACCTCCATGATATCTGCAGTTCTCTATTTCTGAGCATCCCTGATTTTAATTGCTCCACCACTGGTGGCCGCATCTTCAGTTGCCTAGTCCTTAAGCCCCGGAATACATTCCCGACGCCACTCCTGAGAAGTGTGAGGTGATGCATTTTGGAGGACGAACAAGGCAAGGGAATATACAATGATTGGTAGGACCCTAGGAAGTACAGAGGGTCAGAGGGACCATGGTGTACTAGTCCATAGATCACTGAAGGCAGCAGCACAGGTAGATAAGGTGGTTGGGAAGGCATATGGGATACTTGCCTTTATTAGCTGAGGCATATATATAGGAGCAGGGAGGTTATGATGGAGCTGTATAAAATGCTAGTTAGGCCACAGCTGGATTACTGTGTACAGTTCTGGGCACCACAACATACGAAGGATGTGATTGCACTGCAAGTGCAGAGGAGATTCACCAGGATGTTGCCTGGGCTGGAGCATTTCAGTGATGAAGAGAGACTGAAAAGGCTAGGCTTGTTTTCCTTAGAGCAGAGAAGGCTGAGGGGGGACATGATTGAGGTATACAAAATTCTGAGGGGCATTGATAGGTTAGATAGGAAGAAACATTTTTCCTTAGCAGAGGGATCAATAACCAGGGGGCATAGATTTAAGGTAAGGGGCAGGAGGTTTAGAGTGGATTTGAGGAAAAAAAATTTAACTCAGAGGGTGGTTGGAATATGGAACGCACTGCCTGAAGAGGTGGTAGAGGCAGGAACCCTCACAACATTTAAGAAGTATTTAGATGAGCACTTGAAATGCAATAACATACAAGGCTACTGGCCAAGTGCTGGAAAATGGGATTAGAATAGTTTGGTGCTTGATGGCCAGCACAGACACGATGGGCCGAAGGGCCTGTTCCTGTGCTGTATAACTCTATGACTCTACCTCACTTGTCTCCTTTAAGATGCTCCTTAAAACCTACCTCTTTGACCAAGCTTTTCGATATCTGACCTGATCTATCCTTATGTGGCTTGTTGTCATAGTTTGTTTCATAATGTTCAAGTGAAGTGCCTTGCAACATTTTATTGTGTTAAAGGAACTGATGAAGGGTCACTGACCTGAAACGTTAACTTTGCTTCTCATTCCACAGATGCTGCTGGAACTGCTGAGCATTTCCAGCATTTCTTGTTTTGTTTCAGATTTCCAGCAGCTGCAGTATATTGCTTTTACTATCGAAATATACGTTGCTGTTGTTGTGTGTTCCAGGTCACCCTGTAGGCAGAAAGAGTTAGTGAGAAAGAGGAGTGGATGACCAACTATTGGGGTAGACAGGAGGCAGTTCAGGGATCTACCAAAAGTGTTGAATTCACAAACTGTAAACCTGTAACAATGATAACAACTCGGAGGGGGGAAACAGCAAGCAAAACTATAGCACTGTGGAGCAAGTGGTTGTTAAAGATGAAGGAATAGAGTGAAAAAATGAAATAGTGATAGGAGATTCTATAATCAGGGAAATAGACAGGTGAATTTCCAATTGTGTTCAAGGGTCCCAAATGGTACAATGCTTCTCAGGTTCCAGGGATTGAAAATGCTTTTAGACATGACATGGGGAATCATGGTTCATGCTTCAACCAAATAAAATTGAGTTCTTATCAAGGGAGTTTCAGTGATTAGGATATAGAATAAGGAGAAGAACCCAAAGTGTAGCAATCTCAGGATGAACCCCAACACCACATGCCAGTCAAAGAACAAAGAACAAAAAACAGTACAACACAGGAACAGGCCATTCGGCCCTCCAAGCCTGCGCCGATCTTGATGAATGTCTAAACTAACACCTTCTGCACTTCCAGGGACCGTACCCCTCTATTCCCATCCTATTCATGTATTTGTCAAGATGCCTCTTAAACGTCGTTCTCGTACCTGCTTCCACCACCTCCTGCGGCAGCAAATTCCAGGCACTCCCCACCCTCTGTGTAAAGAACTTGCCTCGCACATCCCCTCTAAACTTTGCCCCTCGCACCTTAAACCTATGTCCCCTGGTAACTGACTCTTCCACTCTGGGAAAAAGCTTCTGACTATCCACTCTGTCCATGCCACTCATAACTTTGTAAACCTCTATCATGTCGCCCCTCCACCTCCGTCGTTCCAGTGAAAACAATCCGAGTTTATCCAACCTCTCCTCATAGCTAATGCAACATCCTGGTAAACCTCTTCTGTACCCTCTCCAAAGCCTCCACATCCTTCTGGTAGTGTGGCGACCAGAATTGCACGCAATATTCTAAGTGTGACCTAACTAAAGTTCTGTAGAGCTGCAGCATGACTTGCCAATTTTTATACTCTATGCCCCGACCGATGTAGGCAAGCATGCCGTATATCGTCTTGACTACCTTATCCACCTGCGTTGCCACTTTCAGTGACCTGTGGACCTGTACGCCCAGATCTCTCTGCCAGTCAATACTCCTAAGGGTTCTGCCATTTACTGTACACTTCCCACCTGCATTAGATCTTCCAAAATGCATTACCTCACATTTGACCGGATTAAACTCCATCTGCCATTTCTCCGCCCAAGTCTCCAACCGATCTATATCCTGCTGTATCCTCTGACAATCTTCATCACTATCCGCAACTCCACCAACCTTTGCGTCGTCCTCAAACTTACTAATCAGACCAGCTACATTTTCCTCCAAATCATTTATTTATACTACAAACAGCAAAGGTCCCAGCACTGATCCCTGCGGAACACCACTAGTCACAGCCCTCCATTCAGAAAAGCACCCTTCTACTGCTACCCTCTGTCTTCTATGACAGAGCCAGTTCTGTATCCATCTTGCCAGCTCACCTCTGATCCCGTGTAACATCACCTTTTGTACTAGTCTGCCATGAGGGACCTTGTCAAAGGCTTTACTGAAGTCCACATAGTTCCGAAGAAGGGTCACTGACCTGAAACATTAACTCTGCTTCTCTTTCCACAGATGCTGCCAGACCTGCTGAGTGGTTCCACCATTTCTTGTTTTTATTTCAGATTTCCAGCATCCGCAGTATTTTGCTTTTATTATCCATATAGACAACATCCACTGCCCTTCCTTCATCAATCATCTTCGGTCACTTACTCAAAAAACTCAATCAAGTTAGTGAGACACGACCTCCCCTTCACAAAACCATGCTGCCTCTCGCTAATAAGTTTGTTTGTTTCCAAATGGGATTAAATCCTGTCCCGAAGAATCCTCTCTAATAATTTCCCTACCACTGACGTAAGGCTCACCGGTCGATAATTTCCTGGATTATCCTTGCTACCCTTCTTAAACAAAGGAACAGCATTGGCTATTCTCCAGTCCTCTGGGACCTCACCTGTAGCCAATGAGGATACAAAGATTTCTGTCAAGGCCGTAGCAATTTCTTCCCTTGCCTCCCTCAGTATTCTGGGGTCGATCCCATCAGCCCCTGGGGACTTATCTACCTTAATGCTTTGCAAGACGCCCAACACCTCATCCTTTTTGATAACGACATGACCCAGACTATCTACACTCCCTTCCCTAGACTCATCATCCACCAAGTCCTTCTCTTTGGTGAATACTGATGCAAAGTACTCATTTAGTACCTCACCCATTTGCTCTGGCTCCACACATAGATGCCCTTCTCTGTCCTTGCGTGGGCCAACCCTTTCCCTAGTTACCCTCTTGCTCTTCATATACGTATAAAAAGCCTTGGGATTTTCCTTAATCCTGTTTGCCAATGACTTTTCATGACCCCTTTTAGCCCTCCTGACTCCTTGCTTAAGTTCCTTCCTACTGTCTTTATATTCCTCAAGAGCTTCGTCTGTTCCCAGCCTTCTAACGCTTATGAATGCTTCCTTTTTCTTTTTGTCCAGGCTCACAATATCCCTCGTTATCCAAGGTTCCCGAAACTTGCCAAACTTATCCTTCTTCCTCACAGGAACATGCCGGTCCTGGATTCTAATCAACTGACGTTTGAAGGACTCCCGCATGTCAGATGTTGATTTACCCTCAAACAGCCGCCCCCAATCTAAATTCTTCAGTTCCTGCCTAATATTGTTATAATTAGCCTTCCCCCAATTTAGCACCTTCACCCGAGGACTATTCTTATCCTTATCCACAAGTACCTTAAAACTTACGGAATTATGGTCAGTTTAGGAATAGTAAGATAAAGGAGTTACATATATATCTGGAGAAATGGTGTAGGAGGAAAGGGTTCACAATCCAGTTCTGGGGCAACTGTGGCCTGTACAGGATGAATGGGCATCACCTAAACAAGTGTGGGATCAGTGTCCTTGCTGAGAGAGTATTATGTGAGAGGAAATAAGTCAATATGACAGGACTGTGGCAAGGATAAAAGAGAAAAACAGGCTAATAGGACAGTGTTAAATGAGTAAGTTTGCCAAACCGAGATGGAAGTTTGAGTCTATAAGTGATTTTTTTTTTCATATTTATTCAAGGGATGTGGGCATCGTTGGCTAGGACAGCATTTATTGCCCATCCCTAATTGCCCTTCAGAAGGTGGTGGTGTGCCGCCTTGTTGAACCGCTGTAGTCCATGTGGGGTAGGTACACCCACTGTGCTGTTTGGAAAGGAGTTCCAGGATTTTGACCCAGCAACAGTGAAGGAACGGTGATATAGTTTCAAGTCAGGATGTTGTGTAGCTTGGAGGGAAACCTGCAGGTGGTGGTGTTTCCATGCAACTGCTGCCCTTGTCCTTCTAGGTGGTAGAGGTCGTGGGTTTGGAAGGTGCTGTCTAAGGAGCCTTGGTGCATTGCTGCAGTGGATCTTGTAGATGGTACACACTGCTGCCACTGTGCATTGGTGGTGGAGGAAGTGAATGTTCATGCATGAGGTGCCAATCAAGCAAGCTGCTTTGTCCTGGATGGTGTCGAGCTTCTTGAGTGTTGTTGGAGCTGCACCCATCCAGGCAAATGAAGAGCATTCTATCACACTCCTGAGTTGTGCCTTGTCAATGGTGGACAGGCTTTGGGGAGTTAGGAGGTGAGTTACTCGCCACACGATTCCTAGCCTCTGACCTGCTCTTGTAGCCACGGTATTTATATGGCTTCTGAAGAGGGTCACTGACCTGAAACGTTAACTCTGCTTCTCTCTCCACAGGTGCTGCCAGACCTGCTGAGTATTTCCAGCATTTCTTGTTTTTATTTCAGATTTACAGCATCTGCAGTATTTTGCTTTTATTATTATTTATATGGCTACTTCAGTTAAGTTTCTGCTCAATGGATCAACCAGGTGCTGATGGTGGGGGATTTAGCGATGATACTGCTGTTGAATGTCAAGGGGAGATGGTTAGATTCTCTTTTGTTGGAGATAGTCATTGCCTGATACTTGTGTGGCATGAATGTTACTTGCCACTTATCAGCTAAAGACTGGAAATTGCCCAGGTGTTGCTGCATTTCTACACAGACTGTTTCAGTGTCTGAGGAGTCGCCAATGGTGCTGAATGTTGTGCAATCATCAGTGAACATCCCCACTTCTGACTTTATGATTGAAAGAAGGTCATTGATGAAGCACCTGGAGATGGTTGGGCCTAGGACACTACCCTGAGGAACTCCTGCAGTGATGTCCTAAGCTGCTATGATTGACCTCCAACAACCACAACCATCTTCCTTTGCGCTAGGTATGACTCCAGCCAGTGGAGTGTTTTCCCCCGATTCCCAATGACTCTAGTTTTGCTAGGTCTCCTTGATGCCATACTTGGTCAAATGCTTCCTTTATGTCAAGGACAGTCACTCTCACATCACCTCTTTTGTCCATGATTGAACCAAGTCTGTAATGAGGTCAGGAGCTGAGTGGCCCTGGCAGAATCCAAACTAAGCATCACTGAGCAGGTTATTTCTAAGCAAGTGCCACTGGATAGCACTGTCGACAACACCTTCCATCACTGTATTGATGATCGAGAGTAGACTGATGGGGCGGTAATTGGCCGGGGGGACTTGTCCTGCTTTTTGTGTACATGACATGCCTGGGCAATCTTCCACATTGCCGGGTAGATGTCAGTGTTCTAGCTGTACTGGCACAGCTTGGTCTAGGGACGCAGCAAGTTCTAGAGCACAGGTCTACAAGTACTATTGCCAGAATGTTGTCAGGGCCCGGAGCCTTTGCAATAGCCAATGCTTTCAGTCATCTCTTGATATCACGTGGAGTGAATAGATTTGGCTGAAGACTGGCATCTGTGATGCTGGGGACTTCAGGAGGAGGCCGAGATGGATCATCAACTCAGCACTTCTGGCTGAAGATTGTTGTAAATGCTTCAGCCTGATCTTTTGCATTGATGTGCTGGGCTCCCCCATCATTGAGGATGGGGATATTTGTGGACCCACCTTCTCCAATTAGTCATTTAATTATCCACCACTATTCACGGCTGGATGTGGCAGGTCTTAAATCTGATTGGTTGACTGTGGGATAGCTTAGCTCTGTCTATCACATGCTGTTTGGCATGCAAGTAGGCCTGGGTTGTAGCTTTGCCAGGTTGACACCTCATTTTTAGGTATGCCTGGTGCTGCTCCTGTCATGCCCTTCTACACTCTTCATTGAACCAGGGTCAATCCCTAGACTTGATGGTAATAGTAGAGTGGGGGATATGCCAGGCCATGAGGTTACAGATTGTGGTTGAGTACAATTCTGCTGATGGTCCACAGCCCCTCATGGATACCCAGGTTTGAGTTGCCAGATCTGTTGGAAGTCTATCCTGTTTAGCACAGTGGTAGCGCCACATAACACGATGGAGGGTATCCTCAACATGAAGACTGGCTTTGACTCCACAAAGACTGTGCGCTGGTCACTCCAACCAATACTGTCATGGACAGATGCGGCTGCGACAGGCAGATTGGTGCGGACAAGGTCAAGCATGTTTTTCCAGCTTGTTGGTTCCCTCACCACCTGCTGCAGAACTAGTCTAGCAGCTACGTCCTTTATGACTCAGCCAGCATGGTCAGTAATGCTGCTACTTAGCCATTCTTGGTGATGGATATTGAAGTCCCCCACCCAGAGTACATTCTGTGCCCTTGCTACCCCCAGTGGGTAATCAGCAGGAGGTTTCCTTGCCCGTGTTTGACCTGATGCCCTGAGACATCATGGGAGTTCAGAGTCAATGTTGAGGACTCCCTCTCAACTGTATACCACTACCTCTGCCCTGCTGGTGGGACAGGGACTGCAATGTCTGGGACATTGGCTGTAAGATATAATTCCACAAGTATGACTATGTCAGTCTGCTGCTCTCAACTCTGGCACAAGCCCCCAGATGTTAGTGAGGAGGACTTTGCAGGGATGGGTTTGTCATTGTCTAGATTGATGCCATTGCATTCCTTATCGACTGTAATAGCAAGATATAATGAAGTAGCTTTCTAGACCATCTCAGAGGGCATTAAGAGTCAACCATATTACTGTGGGTTAGGCCAGGCCAGCAGATTTTATTAATGGACAACATTCATTTCATGCCCATCATTCGATGAGTTTTTAATTCCAGACTTATTATATGAAATCAAATTCTACTTCCTGCTGTGGTGGGATTCAA
Organism: Heterodontus francisci; assembly: GCF_036365525.1. Taxonomy (NCBI): domain Eukaryota; kingdom Metazoa; phylum Chordata; class Chondrichthyes; order Heterodontiformes; family Heterodontidae; genus Heterodontus; species Heterodontus francisci. The sequence continues at coordinate 70,234,588 of NC_090371.1, read as the reverse complement.
ACCCATACCCCCAGAGTAATATGCTGGGTTTTTGGATTAGTAGTCCAGTGACAATACCACTATGCCACCACCTCTCCAAGTATTGTGAATAAAATTGGTGAACTAGTGGTACAAATTGCTACAGGGTATGAAATAATAGCATTAACAGATAAATAGCTGAGGCTAGGGCTAGACTGGGAGCTAATCATTTCTTGTTACGAAATATTCAGGCTGATTAAAGTTGGAATAAAATGTGTGTGGGTGTAAGTTTTAATCAAAGATTCCATTACAGCTCAACAATACAGGGATGATATAGAGGATGGTGCAAAAATTGAATCTATTTGGTTAGAGCTAAGAATCACAGAATCACAGAATTGTTACAGCACAGAAGGAGGCCATTCAGCCCATAGTGTCTGCACCAGCTGTCCGAAAGAGCAATTCACTTAGTGTCAATCCCCTGCCTTCTCCCCACAACCCAGCACATTCTCCCTTTTAAGATAACAGTCTAATTACCCTTTGAATACTTCAATTGAACCTGCCTCCACCACACTTAGCAAACGCATACCAGACCTTAACCACTCGCGGCATGAAAATGTTTTTCCTCATGTCACTTTTGCTTCTCTTACCCCATTACTTTAAATCTGTGACATCTCGTTTTCGATCCTTTCACAAGCCGGAACAGTTTCTCTCTATCTACCCTGTCTAGATCCCTCACGATTTTGAATACCTCTCTCAAATCACCTCTCAGCCTTCTCTTCTCCAAAGAAAATAGCCCCAACTTTGCCCATATATCTTCAACACTGAAGTTCTTCATCCCTGGAACCATTCTCGTGAATCTTTTCTGCACTCTCTCCTACGGCCTCACATCTTTCTTAAAGTGCGACGCCCAGAACTGGACACAATACTCCAGCTGAGGCCGAACTAGTGTCTTATTTCAGTTCAACATCACCTCCTTGCTCTTGTCTTCTACGCCCCTATTAATGATACCGTATGCTTTATTGACCGAACTCTCAACCTGTCCTGCCACCCTCAATGATTTATGCACATATACACCCAGGACCCACTGCTCCTGCACCCCCTTTAGAATTGTACCCTTTATTTTATATTGTCTCTCCTTGTTCTTCCTACCAAAATGAACCACTTCACATTACTCTGCATTGAACTTCATCTGCCACCTGTCTGCCCATTCTAACAACTTGTCTGTGTCCTTTTGCAGTTCTATACCATCTTCCTCACAGTTCACAATGCTTCCAAGTTTCGTACCATTCACAAACTTTGAAATTGTGCCCTGTACACCAAGGTCTAGGTCATTAATATATTTCAGGAAAAGCAAGGGTCCCAACATTAACCCCTGGAGAACTCCATTACAATCCTTCCTCCAGCGCGAAAAACATCCGTTCACCACTCCTCTTTGTTTCTTGTCACTCAGCCGATTGGGAGTTTATTGTACACTGTCAAATAGCGGAAATGAAACTCGAGAAAAATAAATAGATGATCTACAAAAATTTTTAGAAACAATGAAAATGGATGGCGTTAATTATCCAATGATAGAGTGGGGTAAGGAGTACTGTAAGGAAGGCAGCAGTTTCTTCAATGTGTCCAGGAAAGTGGGTATCAACCTGAATGATGTGCTGCTGGTCATCACACACAAGTTGCATATTAACAGTGTGAAAGCTCTTGTGATGTATGAAGGTAGTTTTACGACTGAGGCGGGAGTATTGCACAGTCAATTCAGTCCCATCACTCCACAGGTCGCAGCATATTAAAGTTTTGCCACCTACCAGAAAACAGCCAAATTAAACACTTTATTAATCCCCAGAATAAAATACACCAAACCAGGTATTTTTACACAACAAATTAACTATTTATTAATAAACTAAATCTTAAACACTATTAAGATAAATTTATGTCTAAGGACCTTATAACTTCTTAGTTATCCTAACCCCCATGCACACATGCATACATTCAAAAAACAACGGTTAACCAGTTTTAAAAATGGTGTTTATTAGGAATAAAATAAGTCCTGGTTGGTTATGTTCCTGGTTGATGAGGTGTCTCAGAGTTGAATCGTCAGATGCGACTTGAAGTCTCCAGGCGAATTTGATGAAACAGCCTTTAAGGAATACGCGTTCAAAGTACTTCAGCTGCAGCAGGCATCACACAGTTCCTTCAACGAGGAGCACAGCAACAGGTCTACTTGGATTTTAAAATTGGCATTCTTTTGGTAGAAACTTTACTGACAATTCCACCAAACACAAACAGACAATAGAGGGAGTTACTTCTGTAGCAGAGACTTCTTAGAGCTTCAAAGTAAAATGGAATTTGCTACCTCCAACCCTCCAGGGTTTATTTTCCTTCTTCGGCAAATGCATTCTGAGCTCAATGTAGATTTTCTTTGCTGAGATATAGACAGCTTCTTTTTAATAAGCACACTTCGTTGGGTTCCAGTTTAGACTGGTTTCAGCCAGTCCCTGCACACAGTTAAAATGAAACATTACAGCAAGTCTCCTGCTGTTACCTAGGGAACAGGCCTGCTGTGGCACACTGTTGTCAAAGAATCTAAAAACTTCTCTCTCTGCCATAAAGGTTCACTGTTTTTAGACAGAGTCTTAAAGGTGCACTGTTTTAAACAGAGGAGAAAAAAGTTCCATGACAGCCCTTTAAAAATGCATTTCATTACAGTGCAAAAAATAGAAACTGAAAAATAAACACTGTACATATTTTTTTCACATTCATGACCCTATTCATTTTACTGATAATTTAAGAACATAAGAACTAGGAGCAGGAGTAGGCAATTCAGCCCCTCGAGCTTGCTCTGCTTTTCAATACAATCATGGCTGTTCTCATCTTGGCCCTCAACTCCACTTTCCTGCCTGTTCTCCATAACCCTTCAACCCATTACTAATTAAAAATCTATCTCCTCCTTAAATTTATTCAATGTCCCAGCATCCACCGCACTCTGGGGTAGTGAATTCCACAGACATTACAGAATTTCTTTGTACCATCGCAATCCACATAACATAGCAAGGTTAAATTCGTGACAAAGCGTCGGTGATAACATTGTTTTACCCCAAAATATGTACAATCCTCAAAGAACAAGGCTATAGCAACAAACTCCATCTAAATAATTTGACTTTAATTTTTTTTTCAAAGGTTGTCCCATGCAGCCCATTGTAACCTTCCAAATATAGTTTCCCGGTTGTTTCATGTTTTCCTTCCAAGTGTCCCTATAATCCATCACCTCATCCAGGTGAACAGCACAGTTAGGAACACTGGCCACTACTGGATTCACAATTCTCTGAGACATTTCTCAAGTACCCATTAACCTGTGTGGTGTCACTTGATACTGAAAAACCCCATCCAGTGTAACAAAAACTGACTTTTCCTTATCTTGGGGTGTCAAAGGAATTTGACGGTATCCCTTCAACACATTTATCTCGTAAGACACATGGTGTTGCCCACTCTGTCCATACAGTCTTCGAAACGAGAAATTGGGTGGGAGTCTGCCTTCGTTACTGCATTGACTTTTCTGTAGTCTCTGCAAAGTTGGGCTGACCCATCAGGTTTAGGCACCAAGACCACTAGCGAATTCCAGCTGCTTGACTAGACTCAACCAAGCTGCCCTCCAGCATGCATTGGACCTCTGCTTTTTCTTGGGCCTGTTTGTTTGGACCTAAGCAGTAAGGATGTTGTTTTAATGGAATGAATCCCCCTATATCCACATCATGTGTGGCTAAGGTTGTAGATCCTGGTTTATCCTTACAAATTCTTGTAAATGTTGTGAAAAGCCTGGCTAGGTCTTCACATTACTAAAAACAAAAAGTGCTGGAAATACTTAGCAGGTTCTGGCAGCATCTGTGGAGAGACAAGGAAAGTTAATGTTTCAGGTCAGTGACCCTTCATCAGAACGTCTTTGTGGAGTTTTGGTCAAACTACTGTCTTATGCGGCTTTGGACTTTCGTATACTAGCATGTACAGCCACTGTAGTCTCGTGGGCCCTTCTTAATATTTCTCCCCGGTTCATCTGTGGCATCACTAGCTGGTGAACTACTGCCCACTCCTTGCTCACAGGTCTGTGAGGAGAATTCCATTTCCTCATCAGTACCTCATTCTTTAAATAGTAGCAATCAAGGTCCTCTGCTTCACTTTTAGACTGGGCAGCCTGTGCTAACTCTTGCAATACTGGGTCGACCCGCTGAGCCTGAGCTAGGGAAAATCCATTTAATTCATTCCCTGGGTCTCCTAACTTTCTAAAGTAAGTCTCGGATAGGCAGACCTCATGGTCATCTGCCTGCAATGCCAATGCAGTCTCCTCTGGGGGAACTGGTTTTATCATGGCCTGATCCACTACACATTCAGGGAAACTGCAGGGGACCGTCTCCTGCCATTGCCCTGTCTTTGACCTCCTGCAATCTTTCCTTCACTACTGGGGGGGGCTACCACCTTCACCCCGCCAGATCATTACCTAGGAGCAGGTCAACCCTGTCCACCGGCACACTAGGGACAATCCCTATGATCATCGGTCACGAAACTAGGTCACACTCCAGGTGCACCCGGTGTACAGGTACAGGCATACACTGCCCTCCAATACCATTCACCACCATTCTGGTGTTCACTGCATTCTCTGGGAGAAAGATCAGGGCTTTTCCCAGTAAAAGGGATCTAGTGGCCCCTGTGTCCCTGAGAATCACTATGGGCTTGCTTGCCCCACTCGAGGGGTATGGGGTTACTTTCCCTTCAGACACAAAACCCTGATAACCTTCAGGAATCCTATTAACTTTTCCTGCACTGGCCATAGTAAGCTTCCTGGGTCTCACTCTTACTGCAGTTAAAGCCACAGCTTGTTCTGTTGTGCTTTGCATCAGGTCCCCGTCATCATTGAGCGGGTGTGCCCTGATTAACCCTATAGGTTTCCCCTTTAGTTTCCAACTGTCAGCTTTTAAATGCCCTGGTTTATTACAATGGAAGCACACAGGTCTCCGGGTCTCACTCTTGTTCACAGCACCCTCTTTTTAGGCTGGAGGAAGGCCCTGGGTGTCTCCTGCTTTCCTTTCTCTCCCAGGACTGCCTGAGCGGATATCACCCTCCCACCCTTTGTCCTGTTCGGATTTGTGGGGGTGATTAGGAAAGGTTCTCCCCTGGGAAACCAACTAATAAATTAAAGTAAACTCATCGGCTAGAAAGGCCGCTTGCCGGACTCCCTGAACCTGCTAGTCCTCTATAAGGGTCTTTATTGAGAGTGGGAGAGAGTTTTTAAATTCCTCCAACAGGATCACGTCTCAGAGTCTCATAGCTGAGCTGCATTTTAAGAGCCCTCAGCCACTGGTCAACAGCCAGCTGCTTACTTCTTTCAAACTCTCGATAAGTTTGATAAGCTTGTTTTTTGAGGGTTCTAAACTTTTGGTGGTAGGCTTCGGGTAGTAATTCATATGCCCCGAGGATAGCATTTTTGCTCAGTTCATAATTTGATGAACTCTCATCTGGCAACAAGGAGTAAACCTCATAGGCTATTCCAGTTAGCTTGCTTTGCAATAAGAGAGACCAGGTCTCAGCTGGCCATTTTAGCCATGCTTTCACTGGGGTTACTCAAGCTTTCACATTCCTTTTTGAATGCATTTTCTTTCTCCCTCTCCTGTCTCTCTCTCTCTGTCTGTCTTTCCCTGTCTTCTAATTCAAGTTTCCTTTGCTAGCAGTACCCTGTCTGGGACTGCTTCCAACACTGTTTCTGCTTCTTCAGATTCAAAGGAAAAATGGCTGGCCACTAGCCTTAGGAGTTCAGACTTCCTAGCCTTGCCACGTTCAGTGATCCCACACTGCTCAGCCATTTTTCTCAGCTCCTCCATAGACAGTGCTTTTAACTTATCCCACGTTACTTCACCCTGGCTTGGAGAACTACTCGCTTCAGTTGCAGACATGTAAGCATTCAATCACACACAACCACAAGAAAACCAGTATTAATCTTGCTCTTTTTTGAATGGGAACAATTTGGCTTCCCGCTTCCAATTTCTCTTGTTTGTCTGTGGGTAAAACTCCGGACGCTAGCATCCAAATTTCTGTTGCAACCAGGTGGGAAAGGTATCTAAGGGTCCCTTTTAGCCTTCAACTTGTCTTATTGTAACAGGGTTTAATTTTTTTAAACACACTGTTTAAAGCTCCCCCTTGGTGAATCCTTGTTCACCACTTTCCAATTATAAGGCACAGAAATGAGCACAGCCAGGCTTTCTTTGGTTTAAAAAAGAAAAGTGAAATTTATCAAAACTTAAACTTTAATTTGGTTAACGCCTATGAATCCATGCAACGGCCCACGCTAGCATGCATATGCAATATGAACATGCAAATAGAGACAGAAAAGAGCAGAAGAAAAAATAAAGTAGAGAGGTTGGAGGCAATATCAGAAGAGTTTCGTGTTACTATGCTTCAAGCTCATTGTAGTCCTTTTGTAAGTAGTTCTTGCTTGCAGGTAATTTTTGCTTTTCATTGGGGCTCAGTATTCTTCTTAAAGCTTGTTCACTGCAGGGACTTTTCTCTCTTGGGGTTCATGTGTCTTCAATGGTTTCCAAAGCTGGTGAGAGGCGAGATGAGAGCAGATAGGAAAGAGATCTTTTCAGTCCAGGAGCAAACAGCTTTCTGAGTTCAAATTTTCTGTGACGAGTTCAAATTTTCTGTAGTAAGTTCAAATTCAAAAAGCTCCAACAGCCAGTTAGTCATGTGACTAAACTGATCTGACCACATCTGTTTGTGTATTCGGCCATCTTAGCAGTTAACCTGGAATGCTAGCCTCTCCACCTTCAATGTCCGGTAATCAAAAGTCCATTGTGCCCCTTTGTCCTTTCCAAGTACTGTCTGTTACTATGCAAAAAAGATCTTTCTGGCGAGGGACGTGGCAACTCCTTGTGATAGGCCCTTTTTTCTTCCCAGCAACAATTTTAAGTTTAATAGCCATGTGGCGAAATTGTGTGCCTTATTCTTGGCAGGTGGGGGCCTGATTGACACCTTCCTAAGGTAACTGGACCAAATCTACACACAGTACTCAAGCGTGGTCTAACCAAGGTTCTTTACAATTGAAGCAAGACTTCACTACGCCTGCACTCAAATCAACTTGCGATAAAGGCCAACATACCATTAGCCTTCCTAATTGCTTGCTGCACTTGCATGTTAGCTTTCAGTGACTTATTGACAAGGACACCCAGGTCCCTTTGTGCATCGACACTTTCTAATCTTTCACCGTTTAAGAAATACTCTGCACATCTATTCCTCCTATCAAAGTGGATGACCTCCCATTTTTCTACATTATATTCCATCTATCACGTCCTTGCCCACTCACTAAGTCTGTCCAAATCCCCTTGAAGCCACTTTGCATCTTCCTCACAACACACATTCTCACCTAGTTTTGTGTCATCTGTGAACTTGGAAATACTGCATTTGGTTCCCACATCCAAATTATTGATATATATTGTGAACAGCTGGGGCCCAAGCACTGATCCCTGAGGTGCCCCACTAGTTACAGCCTGCCAATGCAAGAATGATCCATTTATTCCTACTTTCTGCTTTCTACCTGTTAAGCAATCTTTAATCCATGCCAGTATATTACCTCCCAACCCATGTGCTTAAATTTTGCTAACCAACCTCCTGTGAGGGACTTTATCAAAAGCCTTCTGAAAATCCAAGTATACCACGTCCACCAACTCCCCTTTATCAATTCTGTTCGCAGCATCCTCAAAAAACTCCAACAGGTTTGTCAAACATGATTTCCCATTCATAAATCCATGTTGACTATGTCCAATCAGACCATTATTATTCAAGTGTCCATTTATCACATCCATTAGAATAAATTCTAGCATTTCCCCAATAACTGATGTAAGAAAGACTAAAATGTCTGAAATTCCCTATTTTCTTTCTCCCTTTTTAAATAGTGGGGTGACCTTCCAATCTGCAGGAACCACTCTAGAATCGATAGAATTTTTGAAGGTGTTCACCAATGCATCCACTATCTCCATAGCTACCTCTTTCAACATTCTGGGATGTAGAATATCAGGTCCAGGGGACTTAGCCTTCAGGCCCATTAATTTCTCCAAAAAATCCTTCTTACTAATACTAATTTCTTTCAATTCCTCATTCCCTGTAATCCCTTGGATCTCTAATTCTGGGAGATTTCTTGTATCTTCCTCAGTGAAGACAGACACAAAGTAAACATTTAGCTTCTCTGCCATTTCTCTATTTGCACTAGACAAAAAATAGTTCCATGACAAGAGTCATCTTGTGCGAAGGAGCCCGCAGTGTGACATGGGTGCAGTTAATAATGCCCTAGATCTGGGGAGCCCTGCAATCTCTGCAATCCCCTGAAACCTATCTTGCTGCTTCTGAACATCCATGGGGAAAGGCAAAGGATTCAGCAGTGACCTGGGGCTGAAATTTCATTCTGGGTTCAGGATCCTGATGCGCAGAATATTTCTGGGTCAAGGTCTCACTGAGGTGATGCTATTTTTAAACTCAAAATGCCTAATTGGCCAGGGGACGAGTGTTGTGCCCCATTAGCGGTGCCGAGACAAGCATGGAGATGGGACTTGCAAAACGGGAGCTCTTTGAAAAGGCAAACAGCACCCATGGCTGGCTTACCATTCGCTGAAGAGATAGATCCATAAGGGACTGAAAGGGCCAGTGCTGTCACAAGTAGGCATCCACGGGTGGCCCACACATCTTCGATGCCTCACTTGAGGCATTAACTGAGGCAGTTGGGGACAGGCGACATATGGAAGGGGTCGTCGACAGTGGTATCAAGTGACACTTGTTCAGCAATAACCTGCTCACTGATGCTCAGTTTGAGTTCCGCCAGGGCCACTCAGCTCCTGACCTCATTGCAGCCTTGGTTCAAACATGGACAAAAGAGCTGAACTCAAGAGGTGAGGTTACAGTAACTGTCCTTGACATCAAGGCAGCATTTGACCGAGTATGGCATCAAGGAGCCCTAGTAAAACTGGAGTCAATGGGAATCAGGGGGCAAGTTCTCCGCTGGTTGGAGTCATACCTAGCAGAGAGGAAGATGTGGTTGTCGGAGGTCAATCATCTCAGCTCCAGGACATCACTGCAGGAGTTCCTCAGGGTAGTGTCCGAGGTCCAACCATCTTCAGCTACTTCATCAATGACCTTCCCTCCATCGTAAGGTCAGAAGTGGGGATGTTCACTGATGATTACACAATGATCCGCACCATTCACGACTACTCAGATACTGAAACAGCCCATGTCCAGATGCAGCAAGATCTGGAAAACAGCCAGGCTTGGGCTGATAAGTGGCAACAAACATTTGCGCCACACAAGTGCCAGGCAATCACAGAATCACAGAATAATACAGTGCAGAAGAGGCCCTTTGGCCCATCGAAACTGCACCGATGCATTAAAGATTCCTGACCTGTCTACCTAATCCCATTTGCCAGCACTTGGCTCATAGCCTTGAATGTTATGACGTGCCAAGTGCTCATCCAGGTACTTTTTAAAGGATGTGAGGCAACCCATCTTCTACCATCCTCCCAGGCAGTGCATTCCAGACCGTCACTACCCTCTGTGTAAAAAAGTTCTTTCTCGAATCCCCCTTAAACCTCCTGCCCCTCACCTTAAACTTGTGTCCCCTCGTAACTGACACTTCAACTAAGGGGAACAGCTGCTCCCTATCCACACTGTCCATGCCACTCATAATCTTGTACACCTCGATCAGGTCACCCCTCAGTCTTCCCTGCTCCAGCGAAAACAACCCAAGCCTACCCAACCTCTCTTCATAGCTTAAATGTTCCATCCCAGGCAACATTCTGGTGAATCGCCTCTGCACCCCCTCCAGTGCAATCACATCCTTCCTATAATGTGGCGACCAGAATTGCACACAGTATTCCAACTGTGGCTTTACCAAAGTTCTATACAACTCCAACATGACCTCCCTGCTTCTGTAATCTATGCCTCGATTGATAAAGGCAAGTGTCCCATATGCCTTTTTCACCACCCTATTAACCTGCCCTTCTGCCTTCAGAGATCTATGGACAAACACGCCATGGTTCCTTTGTTCCTCGGGACTTCCCAGTGTCAGGCCATTCATTGAATACTTCCGCGTCAGATTACTCCTTCCAAAGTGTATCACCTCACACTTTTCAGCGTTAAATTCCATCTATCACTTTTCTGCCCATTTGACCATCCTGTCTATATCTTCCTGCAACCCAAGACACTCAACCTCACTGTTAACCATTCTGCCAATCTTTGTGTCATCTGCGAACTTACTGATCCTACCCCCCACATAGTCATCTATGTCGTTTATATAAATGACAAACAATAGGGGACCCAGCACAGATCCCTGTGGTCCGCCACTGGACACTGGCTTCCAGTCACTAAAACAGCCATCTGTCATCACTCTCTGTCTCCTACAGCTAAGCCAATTTTGAATCCAACTTATAGAGTTACCCTGTATCCCATGTGCATTTGCTTTCTTGATAAGTCTCCCATGTGGGACCTTGTCAAAGGCTTTGCTGAAATCCATGTAAACTTCATCAACTGCACTACTCTCATCTACACACCTAGTCACATGCTCAAAAAATTCAATCAAATTTGTTAGGCATGACCTCCCTCTGACAAAGCCATGCTGACTATTCCTAATCAAATTTTGCCTCTCCAAGTGGAGATAGATTCTCGCCTTCAGAATTTTCTCCAATAGTTTCCTGACCATTGACATGAGACTCACTGGTCTGTAATTTCCTGGCTTATCTCTACAACCTTTCTTAAATAGTGGGACCACATTAGCTGTTCTCCAGTCCTCTGGCACCTCCCCCGTGGGCAGAGAGGAATTAAAAATTTGGGTCAGAGCCCCTGCAATCTCCACCCTCGCCTCCCACAGCATCCTGGGACACAAATCGTCCGGACCTGGAGATTTGTCCACTTTTAAGCCTGCCAAAACCTCCAATACCTTGTCACTCCCTATGACAATTTGCTCAAGAACCTCACAGTCGATCTCTCTGAGATCCATATCTACATCCTCATTCTCTTGGGTGAAGACAGATGTGAAGTATTCGTTCAACACCCTACCAATGTCCTCTGGCTCCACCCACAGATTTTCCCCTTGGTCCCTAATGGGTCCTACTCTTTCCCTGGTTATCCTCTTCCCATTGATATACTTATAGAATATCTTGGGTTTTTCCCTACTTTTACCAGCCAGAGCTTTCTCATATCCCCTCTTTGCTCTCCTAATTGCTTTCTTAAGCTCCATCCTACACTTTCTGTACTCCACTAATGCTTCCATTGATTTGCTCTCCTTGTATTTGCTAAAAGCCTCTCTTTTCCTTCTCATCGTACCCTGAATGCTTCTGGTCATCCATGGTTCTCTGGGCTTGTTGCTCCTACCTATTACCCAAGAGGGAACATGTTGGGCCTGTACCCTCCCCGTTTCCTTTTTGAATGCCTCCCACTGCTCTTCTGTAGATTTCCTGACAAGTAGCTCTTTCCAGTCCACCTTGGCCAGATCTTGCCTTATTTTACTAAAAATCACTCTCCCCCAATCCAAAATCTTTTTTTGCAACTTGTCTATTTCTTTCTCCATAACAAGCTTAAATTGTACCATGTTGTGATCGCTATCACCAAAATGCACCCCCACCAACACATCAACCACCTGTCCGGCTTATTTCCCAGAATTAGGTCCAGGACTGCACCCTCCATTGTTGGATCCTCTACATATTGAGCTAAAAAGTTCTCCTGTATACAATTTAAGAACTTCACTCCATCTGAGCCCTTGACACAATGACTATCCCAATTAATGTTGGGAAAGTTGAAATCACCTAATGTAATTACCCTATTATTATTTTTACACACCTCTGCGAATTGCACACATATTTGCTCCTCAATTTCCCATTGACTATCTGAGGGTCTATAATAAACACCTCGCAATGTGGCTGTCCCTTTTTTATTCCTAAACTCTACCCATAAAGCTTCATTTGATACCCCCTCCAAGATATCATCTCTCCTTACAGCAGTAACTGACTCCTTAACTAATATTGCAATGCTCCCTCCTCTATTACCCCCTCCTCTGTCTCACCTGAAGATTCTATATCCTGGGATATTGAGCTGCCAATCCTGCCCCTCCCTCAACCATGTCTCCGTGATGGCTACTATATCACAATTCCACATGTCAAATCTTGCCCTTAACTCATCCGTTTAACCTGTAATACTCCTGGCATTAAAGTAGAGGCCATCCATCCTGGTCTTACTCCCTTGAAACCTACTTCCGCTGTATTCCCTCTGACTTGTTTGCTTTCCTGTGTTTAGCTGTGTCCCTATTCTGCTAGGAGTCTGCGTCCCCTTCCCCTGCCAAATTAGTTTGAACTCCTCCCAACAGCACTAGCAAACCCGCCAGCAAGGATGTTAGTCCCCCTCTGGTTCAGATGTAGACCGTTCCCCTTGTACAGGTCCCACCTTCCCCAGAAACGGTCCCAGTGTTCCAGGAATCCAAAACCCTCCCTCCTGCACCAACTCTTAAGCCACGCATTCATCTGTGCTATTCTCCTATTTCTATACTCGCTAGCACGTGGCACTGGGAGTAATCCAGAGATTACAACCCGAGAGGTCCTGCTTTTTAGTCTACTGCCTAACTCCCTGAATTCTTGATGCAAGACCTCATCCCTCTTTCTACCTATGTCATTGGTACCAACATGTACCATGATCTCTGCCTTATCACCCTCCCCCTTCAGGATGCCCTGCAGCTGGGAGGCAACACACCATCCTGGAGTCACGTTGATGGCCACAATAGCGCCTGTCTGTTCCCCTGACTACAGAATCCCCTGTTACTATTGCTCTTCCTCTCTTTCCCCCTTCCTGTGCAGACAGGCTGCTTGTGGTGGCAGAAGCTTGGCTCTGTCCGCACTCCCTGGAGGAACCAGCCTCATCAGCCTCCAAAATGGAATACCGATTTGCAAGCGGGACCCCAGGGGACTCCTGAACTACCTGCCTGTTTCTCTTGGACTGCCTGGTGGTCACCCATTCCGTTCCTTCCTCAAGTCCCTTCAGCTGCGGTATGACCACCTCTCTCTGCACAATGCTCTCAGACTCGCAGATGCTCCGTTTGACCTGTAATACTCCTGGCATTAAAGTAGAGGCCATCCAGCTCTGAAACCCAAGCTTCCAGGAGCTGCAGCTGGACACATTTCCTGCACACATGCTGGTCCCAGGGACTGGAAATGTTCCCGGATTCCCACATGCAGCAAGAGGAGCAAACCACGGCTTTAAGCTCTCCTGCCATGACTAAACCCTTCAAATTTAATATTTTAGAAGACTGTTATAATAAAAAAAATCAACTAAGTCTTGCTAAAACAATGACTTACATTCAATCCAGTTTGAAAAATACCCACCAGGACTTACTCACCAGTCAGCTGTGATCTTTGGAAACTTTCGGCTCCCCTCACGCTCTTTGAGGACAGGTAGGAAATGAAAGGAGCTCTTCGCTCCCTCCTCACCAAACTCCCTCAGTCACATAACTCCCACTTTAGCACTCTAATGCAGCCCCTAGTCAGCACTCTAGTGCAAACGAAGTCAGCACTGTCAGATGGCCCACTTTTATACTGTCTGACTCTAGCCCCTGAAAACTGGTTTAAGTCAGTTATCTAATTAACAAGTTGCAGCTGCAAGCAGAGCCTGAGTGATCTCTGTTTAAAGCTGGTCTAAAACTCACCTTCTCCAACCCAAACAGCAACTGTTAAGTTAATTTGCTAAATAAAAGAAAGACTGGACATTAAATAAAACTGACCCTTAATTACCCTCAGTCACAAAACTCCCACTTTAGCTAATGCAGCCCCAAGTCAGCACTCTGGTGCAAACGACCAATGACCAATCTCGAAAAAGAGAGATTCTAACCATCTTCCCTGGACATTCAATGGCATTACCATTGCTGAATTGCCCACTATCAACATCCTGGGGGTTACCATTGACCAGAAACTGAACTGGACCAGCCAAATAAATGCTGTGGCTACAACAGCACATCAGAGGCTGGGAATTATGCGGCGAGTAACTCACCTCCTGACTCCCCAATGCCTGTCCACCATCTACAAGGTACAAATCATTTCCTGGATGGGTGCAGTTCCAACAACACTCAAGAAGCTCAACACCATGCAGGCCAAAGCAGCCCACTTGATTGGCAACCCATCCACCACCTTCAACATGCACTCCCTCCACCACTGATGCACAGTGGCAGCAGTGTGTACTATCTACAAGATGCACTGCAGCAACTCACCAAGGCTCCTTCGACAGGACATTCCAAACCCGTGACCTCTACCAGCAGGACAAGGACAGGCGATGCATGGGAGCGCTACCATCTGCAAACTCCCCTCCAAACCACACACCATGCTGATTTGGAACTATATTGCCATTCCTTCACTGTCGGTCGGTCAAAGTCCTGGGACAATCTTCCTAACAGCACTGTTGGTGTCTGTGATATGCACAGAAAGAGTGAGGCTCTCTGTAGTATTGACCTTTCAGAGTCACTGATGGTGCTGAGATGCTCAGAGTGAGTGCCTGCTGCGGCCCAGTTGATGGCTGCCTCCAGCATCCGAGGGCGCCAGGCAAGGGCTGAGGCAGTTGAAGCGGCAGGTGAAGGGGCCACGACTCAGGGGGCACTGGTGTCATCTTTCAGCTATTTGTCCTCTCTGACTCAGGGACAATTTCTGCTGAAAGGCCCTGTGACAGAGACCGCCCACTCTCCCCACCCCGCCCCCCAGCCTATGGAGGATCCCCCATGTGCACTTCCAAACTGAGGAATGAAACCACGAGCATCTCATCTGGAAGCCGAGACTAGGGAGCAGGCTGTATCCACCTCATCGTCTGCCACAGAGGGAGCACCCCAGAGAAATGGTCGGGAAATAAAGATGCCACACCGTTAATTTCACTTAATAGGTCACCATTTGTCTGCTTTTTTAAAAAAAATTAGTTAGCAACATTAGTTGTTTATGATATCAAATTGATCTGTGTGTTATTGATGCTTCATGTCAAAAGGGGGGGTTGGAGTTTTGGTGGGTGGGTGGGGGAACTGAGGGGGCGCTGCCTGGGTTTGCTGTTTTTACATGCTCTGTGATGTTGGCCAATGTTGGCAGTGGAAACCTCATTTGCTATAGTCATGGTTGGCAATGGGACTCCTCAGAAACAGATCATTGCAGAATGAGTGCTCTCTAAGCTGCAAGGTGACTTTTGAGATCATCTGTCATAAGGATTTGGAGGCAATAATTTGAAGTGCTGTTGAATCAGCGTGGCCCTTGAGGTCATGCCCACCTGCAGTTCACTCTGAGCTCTGCAATGGCATTGGTGGGTGTCCTCCAATGCCTGGACGGCGGCCACCTCTGGAGCGATCCCTTCTTCCTCCTCTTCCTCTTCTTCCTCCTCCCAGTCCTCCTCTGAGGTGGACTGGCATTCCAGGTCCTCCTCTTCACCCAACTCCAGGCCTCTTCATATTGTCATGTTGTGTAGGGCCTAGCAGACGTCCACAATATGAGACATTCTGTCTGGCTCGTATTAGAGGGCACCACCTGACCGTTCAAGGCAATGGAATAGCATCTTCAAGATGCCAATGGTCTGCTCAATGCAGGTCTGTGTTACCAGATAGCTCAATTTGTAATGCCTCTCTCCATCTGTGTTTGAGTAGCGGACAGGCATCAGGAGCCATCTCTTTATGGAATAACCCTTATTCCCCAGCAGCCATCCACAGAGTCTGGATATTGGCCTGAAGAGGTGCGGCACCTGAGACTCTCGGAGAATAAAGGAGTCATGACAGCTGACCAGGAACTGGGTGCGCACCTGCAAGATTTGCTTCCTGTGGTCACAGACCAGCTGGAGACTCAATGAATGGTAGCCTATTCTCTTCAGGAACCTGATTGGCTGGACTGCTGTGTGTACTACATGGGTGCAATCAATGGCTCCCTGGACATGAAGGAATCCACTGATGGCAGAAAACCCCTATGCCCTCTGTGCCTGTGCAGCCCATCTATGTCAAAATGGATGTACTCTCCTTCCCTCCGGAATATGGCATCCGTGACCTGCCTGATGGTGTGATGAGCTGTTGACTGCGAGATGCCATCTAGGTTCACAGCTGATCCCTGGAAAGACGCAGTTGCATAAAAATTCAATGCTATGGTTATCTTGATGAGCACAGGTAAGGGACTGCCATGGGGACCACAAGGCCTCAGGTTACTGTGGATCAGAGCACAAATGCCTGAGAACATCTGCCTGTATAGGGGCAGCCGCCTATGTCACTGGCACTCTGTCATTTGCAGTTATCTGACTCTTGGGCAGTACACTTGATGTGTTGGGTAGCACCTTCTTCTCCTTGCAGCCCCCCACTGTGCTCCTCTGGCCTCCTGCAGTCCAGGAAGCTCATTCTGGCTGCTCTGTCCAACGTCAGAGTAGCCTGTTCCCATCTGAGCTCCCTCAGTTGGTGCTCGTTCATTCATCAGGCCTTTTCCTGCCATCCCCAATTGATGCCAGTGGCCTTGCGTCCCTCTCCAAATTCCTATCACTCACAAATGGAAGTCTTTTAGCTCCAGCAATGGTTCATCTGTGCCACTGTTTGAACAGCTGAGTTTTATTCTGTGCCTCCACAATATGTTAAACTGCTCTTCCAATAACCCTCATGATTCCCTGCAGCGTTCACAACTTCTACACACTGCTGTGCTCTAGACATCATTTTTTTCCCGTGCCCTTTCATTGAATATCACAAACTGCTGCTGACAAGACTTTCAATGAACTCCTCAATGAGCTCAACTGCCAATTAGTTGGAGGCGTGTGCACTTCCCGATCCCCCCATCCAGTGTCCTTTTAAAAATCGCTTTGCGTTACGGAGGCAGCAGGAATCAATGCCACCCTCCGGGAAGAATGTGATTGTCAAATCACGCACACACCTGCTCCCGCTCCCGACCCCACCGGCATTTATAAATTCAGCCCCTGATGTCTGCAGGGATGCATGGCAGAATGTCACTGCATTCTGTTTTCCAAGCCAAGTTAAAAGGAGCCAGTAGCACAGAAGATAAAGACAGTCATGACTTTAATTGCCATGTGTAGTGCCACCCCAGTCATGCAGAAGATTTGGAGGTCTGGTTTCTGCAGACAACAAAGCTATATACTGTCTCAACGATGAAACGCAAGTCATGGATCAGTGCTTCTCAAATATGTCACAGTGGCGTTGTCTGTATAGCCGCCCGCCTGGGACTGCTAAGCCCTTCTCCAATGCAAACAAATCTGGCTCTGTGTCTGCCAGTAGGACTGCCCTTCATCGTCAGAACTGCCCCGAAACCCAATGAAGGGTGAAAGAAGTTAGCAATCAGTAACCCACCAGCGCTAAGACCAGTGTTTCTCCCTCACCTGTAATTGTAAGGGGCATTACAGGTTTAAGAGCTTTTGACCTGCAATCCAGAAAGATGGATTTCAAATGTGCCTGATGTCACTCCACTGGAACAAGCCAATGGAAACTGGGCTGAGAAAGGGGCACCTTCATTTTCATCAGTTTAAATGAATGCCCTTGAGCACTCCTGCATTCCCATTGCTGCCCAATTAGAAAATACTGGGCAGGGCACTACCCATGCATTTCTGGCCTTGAGGCCCTGACCCCTGATTTAAAACTTTTCATGCCTCTGAGCTGATGCATATAGGTTATGTCAGCCCTATGTTGAATCTCTCTATTGCACTTTTGATCATATTTTGTGATTTAGCATGTCTATGGATATAGATGGAATTGACTGGATGAATGCATAATACTTTGTCAGGCATTCCTTTGTCTGCTACTTCAGAGCAGGAGTTCATCAGCTCAAAATAGGTTAACTTAGGAGCATTTGCACCAACAGCACCAACAGCACTGTTGGTGTACCTACTCCACATGGACTGCAGCGGTTCAAGAAGGCAACTCACCACCACCTTCTCAAGGGCAATTAAGGATGGGCAATAAATGCTGGCCTAGCCAGCGACGTCCACATCCCAGTAACACATAAAAAAAAAGTAGTGTAAAAACTATTATGTTTTAAGAATGCCTTAATATTTCTTCAACAACATTCATAAACCAAAATCTAATGTCACAAATAGAATATTTGCACTTGTAAATATAAAGTCAGTAGGTTTACAATTTTTCATCTGTTATACACATGCATTTTTCATTTATGTTTAAATATATCACATGGCAATTACCAATAGTAGTCGAAAGACACCCTTGAAAGCAAGTATCAAATGAACTCAATGGAGCTATCTCATTAATATTTCGGTGACAAATTGGCAAGGCTGTACTTCAGACATAGCAATAATACATTATGACCTCTTAACCATGTACATTAGAAACCAAAGAAATCCCATTTGTGCTTTGAGCTGTAATAATTTCAGAGTATATTGCATCCAAGTATATTCAATCATAATTTGATATAAAAATAAATGATCAGTTCTACAGTAGGGAGTTAATGTTCACTAATCAATTCTAGACCATGGTGTCCTTGCTCTGTGTCCCGTTCTCTGGGGTTTGGAAAGTTCTGGTAGCTGGTTTATCATCCCTTAATAAATAAATGTTAAGTTCTCTATATAATAAACTGTCTATTAGCCATAATGAATGTTCACTTCATACTTTTAATAACAGTGCTATTTGGTATAGTTAGTCATACAGAATTTCTGTTTTGGTGCTTGTTTTAAAACCATAATACCAGTTGGGAATTATGGGCAGATCAAATGAAAATTCAGGTAACCTTATACAATATCTTACTGTAGATGAGAAGTAACCTGCTGTTATTTTTATATAGAATTGCAGAGTAAGATTGGCTTTCACTTTTGGAATTATTCATCAAGTTTAGCCCACACTGGAGAAAGGCAACTATGTAGAAAGGAAAAGAGCTTTGCATGGTAATAGTGAGCTGGTCCTACACAATTCAATGGTACATAATCTGCATTTTCAGCTATTCAGGAATACTATATCAAAGCTCACTTTGCTGGCCATTTAACTAATGGCTACTTTCTAGGATATTATATGTCCCATATACCTACTAAATTACCTTTAAAATAAATTGGATTGTAATGTGCTAAAATCCATGCTTTAATATATTTTTCCCAGTAATATTTCAATGTTAAAGTAAAACAATGTTTGATCCTTGCACTGATTATTTCTCTTCATCCTGGCAACTGAAAAACTGGCAGAAGGTTTAAATCCTGCATCTCTTAATTTAATTTGCAAAGATAGTCATCATTAAGTGATCCAACCTTGACTCCAACTCTGGTTGAGCAAAGGGTTAAAAAACAAATGTAAAGTTAATGCTGTACAACAAAGGAAACAACTTATCACTGCCTGGTTTGGATGCTTCTATTTGTTCCGGAACAAGAAATGGGATAACTACATGCAATGCAATTTGCAGCATCTAGTGCTAATACAGAAGACTCCATTTAATTTGTCACAACAAAATGCATCAATAATTTGTCTTGACACAGTTATAAAATGTAACAGGTAGACACCAGTTTTCCCTGCTAGCTATGTGTATATAATTTAAACCAAAATTACTTGCACTTGATGTTTCCATTCCCCAATATAGATATCCATTAGAAACTTGACATTGTCCATACCTCACTGTCAGTTACTGGGGACCAAGATCTATTGCTTATTGTACTAACACAGAAGACTTGACAATGTCATA
Source organism: Heterodontus francisci (assembly GCF_036365525.1). Lineage (NCBI taxonomy): Eukaryota > Metazoa > Chordata > Chondrichthyes > Heterodontiformes > Heterodontidae > Heterodontus > Heterodontus francisci. The sequence continues at coordinate 70,214,954 of NC_090371.1, read as the reverse complement.
CTTTGTCACTTCAAAGGAATGGCCGTTTGTACTGTAAATCGTGATATTTTAATTTTTTTATGCAACATACTGCAAATTTTGAATGACTTTCAGACTCCTTTTCTTTTAAAAAAAGATATCTGTTTAGTAAAAGGGAATGTCACCAGATATCAAAGATGTGTAAGTGTGTGTCAGGAAGAAATCGAATATTTTGCACATCTGGAACTGACTGTAAAAATGGACAAAATCTCACAATTATAATGATTGCTGGGAGCACAGAAAGACTTGGAAAATTGGGCTTTTTTAAGTTCATTCTTGGGTTTGGGCATAGCTAGGAAGACCAGCATTTATTGCCCCATCCCTAATGGCCATTCAGAAGATGGTGGTGAGCAGCCTTCTTGATCCGCTATAATCTGTGTGCCGAAGATACTCCCACGGTGCTGTTAAGTAGGGAGTTCCAAGATTTTGACTGAGCAATGATGAAGGAATGGCAATATATTTCCAAGTCAGGATGGTGTGTGGCTTGGAGCGGAACCTGGAGGTGGTGTTCCCATATTCCTTCTGCCATTGTCCTTCAAAGTGGTAGAGGTCGTGGGTTTGGGAAATGCTTTCGAAGAAGCCTTGGTGAATTGCTGCAGTGCATCTTGTAGATGGTACACACTGTTGCCACTGCGCACCATTGGTGGAGGACGTGAATGTTTAATGTGGTAGTTGGGCTGCAAATCAAACAGGCTGCTTTGTCTTGGATGTTGTCACGTTTCTTGAGTGTTGTTGGAGCTGCACTCATGCAGGCAAATGGAGAGCATTCCATCACACTCCTGACTTTGCCTTGGAGATGGGGTGTCAGGAGATGACTTACAACCAAAGAATGCCCAAACTCTGACTCGCAGTTGTAGCCACAGTATTTATGTGGCTGGTCCAGTTAAGCTTCTGGTGAACCCAGGATATTGATGGCAGGTGATTCAGCAATGGCAATGCCATTGAATGTCAAGGGGAGGTGATTAGACCCTCTCTGGTTGGAGATCGTCATCGCCTGGCACATTTGTGGTGCGATTGTTACTTGCCACCTTGCAGCCCAAGTCTGAATGTTGTCCAGATTTTGCTGCAAAAAGGTAATTGATGAAACAGCTGAAGATGGTTGGGCCTAGGACACTACCCTGAGGAACTCCCACAGCGGCCCTGGTTAGCCTCCAACAATCACAACCATCTTCCTTGATTCCCACTGACTTCAATTTTACTAATTCTCTTTGATGCCACACTCAGTCAAATGCTGTCTTGATGTCACGGGCAGTCACTCTCACCTCATTCTGGAATTCAGCTCTTGTGTCCATGTTTGGACCAAGGCTGTAATAAAATCTGGAGCAGAGCAGTCCTGGCAGAATCTAAACTGAGCATTGGTGAGTAAGTGCTCCTTGACGGCTCTTTGTTGATGATTGAGAGTAGACTGATGGGACGGTAATTGGTTGGATTGGATTTTTCCTGCTATTTGTGGGCAGCACATACTTGGGCAATTTTCTACTTTGTCAGGTAGCAGTACTGGAACAGCTTGGTAGAGGTGTGGCTAGTTCTGGAGAATGTCTTCAGCACCACAGCTGGGATGTTGTTGGGGCCATTGCCTTTGCTGTATCCAGTGCATTCAGACATTTCTTGATATCACGTGGAGTGAATCTAATTGTCTGAACAATGGTGTCTGTGATGCTGGGGATCTCAGGAGGAGGATCATCCACTCGCCACTTCTAGCTGAAGATGATTGCAAATGCTTCAGCTTTGTCTTTTGCACTGCTGTTCTGGGTTCCGCTCATCATTGAGGATGGGGATGTTCACGGAACCTCCTCCTTCTGTAGTTGTTCAATTGTCCACCACCATTCATGACCTGGATCTGATCCGTTGGTTGTGGAATTACCTGGCACTGTCTATTCTATTCTGCTTATGCTGTTTAACATGCATATATTCTTGGGCATCACTAGCAAGTGATTTCTATGACTATTTTGTGCTCTACTATCTTTGATTCAACATTTACAAATCTGTGGATAAAAAGCAGAGTTGCAGAAGATGCAATTCTAGTGGTAGGAATAACAATGAATTTGATTTTGCTGCTAATATTCCACATGAACATTTTGATTGATGTACAAGGGCATATTTTACAAAATCATGCTCCTGGCAAATCTATGTATCAGGAGTGCAAAATAATAAAATATACCTTATGATATTGAAATGTAGCTGCAGCTGCTCTTATATTCAGTCATTGAGTGTCATTTTGACTTTGGGTGATGGTGTAAAATGGGTGATATTGATTCAGCCGCTGGTTATGCATCTCTCCTGAGTTTCATTTCTTTGAGGGGAGAGGTGTGTAACATACAGCTGAATTGATATTGGCCATTTTATACTATTACCCAAGAACAAAATTACTCACATTGTCCTGAGGATTAGATTTACTGCTCATTACTATGAATTGACAGTGGTTCTAGCTCTCTGAAATAACTGACGCCCATTCATATCTCTGTTGTTTGACAATGCAGATTCCACTATGATGTCGGCCAACACCTTTTGACTGTTGAGGAACAAGAGATAAGAGAAAGTATGAGCCTCTTTTTATACAATGCCTTTCATAACCCGATGACCCCCTAAAGCAATTTGCAGACAATGACTTACTTTTGAAGTCCAGTCACTATTGCTATGTAGATAAATGCAGGAGACAATTTGCACACATCAGGCCCACAAGAACCAATGTGATAAATGACCAGGTGATCTGTTTTTCTGGTGTGGTTGAGGAATAAATGTTGGCCAAGAGACCAAGAGAGCTTCCCAAGGGTTATTTTAAGTTTTATTGCTGGGTAAAAAATGGGTGATTGCAAATTGGCAGCCTGTTTAGTGCCTTGCCTGATTTTCTTTTCTATTAGGAATGAAGAGGAAGATAAAGAAGATGAAGTCTGACACAAGCCATCCATGAGTTCCCACTGGGACCTTCTGCCCCATGTCACTCTGCCCCAAACTTCTGCAGCTCACTCATTGGGTCACTTGGTTCTTCATTTCCAAGCAACAGATCAGCTACCCCATTAAGGCAGAGCCAATTAGAAATTGTTAGTGAGGATGGGGCACTGGGTTATTCAGGAAGCGTAATGGAGCATGTGGAGAGGGAAGTAGGTGAGGATGCATCACCTGCCCAGTGGAGCTGAGGAGAATGCTGTCAATGGAATCAGTGCCATGGTACACAAAACTTTTGGAGGCTCACTGGAACATCACACCTCCATACAGGCTTTGAGATCAGTGTCCAAGGATATGTAAAAACTGACAGCAGTAATTCTGTCTTGGAGGATTTAAAAAAAAAATATTCGTATTCTTTTTCTTTTTATTGTTTTCTTTTTTATTCTTTCATGGGATGTGAGCATCACTGGCTAGGCCAGCATTTGTTGCCCATCCCTAATTGCCCTTGAGAAGAGGGTGGTGAGCTACCTTCTTGAACTGCTGTGGTCCATCTAGTGTTGGCACACCCAGAATGCTTTGTCCATCTGACAACTTGATTAGAATATGCAGCACACCTCCACCTAAGAAGTAGAGTTAGAGAGTCATAGAGTCATAGAGAAGGAGGTGATTCGCATATCAAGTCTGTGCCGGGTGTCCCTAGCGCAATCTAGTCAGTCCCATTCCCCCGATCTATCCCTGCGGCCCTGCAAAAAGCCATGGATTAGTTGTGCTTTCACCTCTCTGCAAGCACAGACAGCAACTTTTGGTGACAAGAGGGGAGAGAAAAGACAGAATCCTACATACCAGCTTCTGTACCATAGTAGTTGCAATTCATGCTGCTGTCTCAGAGATTTCAGAATCTGATAGCTACTATTAAATCAGCCATCCCACTTATAGGTGGGAATGCTGATCCAGGGCCCAATGGATCCACCTGCCTGAAGTACTCCCAAGTTCCAGCCCCCTGTCACAATGCTAATAATTCATTGTCCCTGATAATACCACTTTGCATAACCTCCCTGCTCTTATATAGCCTCTGACTCACCACGACCAACATCATATTGATTTGGAATACTTAGATGAGACAAGAACCTGAATATCTTGTTACATTTATTCTATATGATTCATACCAATAAAGAATTAAGACAAAATAATGGTGTGGAATTTGTGCAGAGCTGTTCCTGATTCGCCAACATAACTTTGCCAGATGTATATTAGAAATCCTGCACTTCCAGCGAAGTTACAACGGCAGATCGGGAATAGGTTCATGCAAAACCTGGGCCAATGTTTGCTTGCAACTTATGTCACATATCTAATTATTAATTTAGTAACTATTTTTCACATGTGCTAATAAAGATTAGTTAACATCCTTTAGAATGGAGCTACACCAGTAAGATAGGCAGTGCACTTCTGGCTCATGCACTTTCTGCCTGTCATATTGAAGGTTTAGGAGGTCGTTTGGCACCTGACTGACAGGCAAAATGTAGTCAAATTTCTATACTCAATCTTCTGGTGAGGACTCTAATGTGGTACCTTATCAAAACATGTCACAAACGGGCCTATCCATTCAGGAGCGGGAATCATTCCTAGCACCCTCTGTGCACTTGTTATTTTGGGGGGTGCTCAAATTTCTAGGCCAGAATCTTGTGGAATTAGTGGTAAGCTGTTGTGGTGATTAAGAGTTGTCTGAATACCTATAATCAGAAAATAGCTGTCAACGGATTTGGATCTACTTGGAGACTGGTTATCAGTCGTGTCCTGCAGGGATCAGTGTTAGGACCTTCGCTATTTACATATTCAGCTGGCCTCAGACACCGGAAACGTCAGAGGAATGTATGATGGCATTAAGAGAGCTTTTGGGCCAACCATCAAGAAGATCGCCCCCCTCAAATCTAAATCAGGGGACACAATTACTGACCAATGCAAGCAAATGGACCGCTGGGTTGAACACTACCGAGAACTGTACTCCAGGGAGAATGTTGTCACTGAGACCGCCCTCAATGCAGCCCAGCGTCTATCTGTCATGGATGAGCTGGACGTACAGCCAACAAAATCGGAACTCAGTGATGCCATTGATTCTCTTGCCAGCGGAAAAGCCCCTGGGAAGGACGGCATTACCCCTGAAATAATCAAGAGTGCCAAGCCTGCTATACTCTCAGCACTCCATGAACCACTTTGCCTGTGCTGGGACGAGGGAGCAGTACCTCAGGACATGCGTGATGCCAATATCATCACCCTCTATAAAAACAAAGGTGACCGCGGTGACTGCAACAACTACCATGGAATCTCCCTGCTCAGCATAGTGGGGAAAGTCTTCGCTTGAGTTGCTTTAAAGAGGCTCCAGAAGCTGGCCGAGCACGTCTACCCTGACGCACAGTGTGGCTTTTGTGCAGAGAGATCGACCATTGACATGCTGTTCTCCCTTCGTCAGATACAGGAGAAATGCTGCAAACAACAGATGCCCCTCTATGTTGCATTCATTGATCTCACCAAAGCCTTTGACCTCGTCAGCAGACGTGGTCTCTTCAGGCTACTAGAAAAGATCGGATGTCCACCAAAGCTACTAAGTATCATCACCTCATTCCATGACAATATGAAAGGCACGATTCAGCATAGCGGCACCTCATCAGACCCCTTTCCTATCCTGAGTGGCGTGAAACAGGGCTGTGTTCTCGCACCTACACTGTTTGGGATTTTCTTCTCCCTGCTGCTCTCACATGCGTTCAAGTCTTCAAAAGAAGGAATTTTCCTCCACACAAGATCAGGGGGCAGGTTGTTCAATCTTGCCCGTCCAAGAGCGAAGACCAAAGTATGGAAAGTCCTCATCAGGGAACTCCTCTTTGCTGACGATGCTGCTTTAACATCTCACACTGAAGAGTGTCTGCAGAGTCTCATCGACAGGTTTGCGGCTGCCTGCAACGAATTTGGCCTAACCAACAGCCTCAAGAAAATGAACATCATGGGACAGGACATCAGAAATGCTCCATCCATCAATATCGGCGACCATGCTCTGGAAGTGGTTCAAGAGTTCACCTACCTAGGCTCAACTATCACCAGTAACCTGTCTCTCGATGCAGAAATCAACAAGCGCATAGGAAAGGCTTCCACTGCTATGTCCAGACTGGCCAAGAGAGTGTGGGAAAATGGCGCACTGACACGGAACACAAAAGTCCGAGTGTATCAAGCCTGTGTCCTCAGTACCTTGCTCTATGGCAGCGAGGCCTGGACAACGTATGTCAGCCAAGAGCGACGTTTCAATTCATTCCATCTTCGCTGCCTCCGGAGAATCCTTGGCAACAGGTGGCAGGACCGTATCTCCAACACAGAAGTCCTCGAGGTGGCCAACATCCCCAGCTTATACACACTACTGAGTCAGCGGCGCTTGAGATGGCTTGGCCATGTGAGCCGCATGGAAGATGGCAGGATCCCCAAAGACACATTGTACAGTGAGCTCGCCACTGGTATCAGACCCACCGGCCATCCATGTCTCCGCTTTAAAGACGTCTGCAAACGCGACATGAATTCCTGTGACTGGAGTCAGTTGCCAGTGATCGCCAGAGCTGGCGGGCAGCCATAAAGGCGGGGCTAAAGTGTGGCAAGTCGAAGAGACTTAGCAGTTGGCAGGAAAAAAGACAGAAGCGCAAGGGGAGAGCCAATTGTGGAACAGCCCCGACAAACAATTTTTTCTGCAGCACCTGTGGAAGAGTCTGTCACTCTAATATTGGCCTTTATAGCCTCTCCAGGCGCTGCTCCACAAACCACTGACCACCTCCAGGCGCTTACCCATTGTCTCTCGAGACAAGGCGGCCAAAGAAGAAAGTAGATTCTCATTAATGATCCAGATGTAGGTATTGGGGGAATGATCTGGAAGTTTGAGGACTATAGCAGAATATGAGTGAGAATTAGGACTGTCGAGGATGCTTGGCAGGTCTATATGTGCTGGGGGATTGGTCCTATTTTTGGCAAATTATATTTAAGCTAGAAAAGTGTAGTGTTCTGCACATGAGCAGATCAAATGCTACAAGTACATATAAACTACAGTGAAAATAATTCAATCCAATGGTGAATAAAAGAGATCTGGGTGTTTTAGTACATCAATCCCTAAGGTCTCTGACCAATGCCATCAAACTGCAGCTAAAGAGGACAGGGTTATAGGATGTATTCACAGGGCAATTCACCAAAAAAAAGGATATCATTCTGCCTTTGGTTAAGCCTCACTTAGAATACTCTGCCCAGTTTTGGTCTCCTCTTATGCAGGGGATATTGAGGCTTTGAAAAGTGTTCAGAGGAGAACCACAAGATTAATTTCCAATTTACAGCACCTTGGTTACCCAGGTAGGCTCAAAAGCTGGCTCCCAATATTTGGAGAAGTGCAGACTTTGAGGTGACTTGACCAAGGTTCATCAAGTAAAAGAGGGACCAGATTGTGTTTGGGGACCAATTATTTTAACTGAATAGGTTAGAGTGGATTAGGGGTCACACATATAAATTATGTACGGGAAGAACTAGGTTGGATGTTAAAGAGCTCTTTTTTTCACCAAGAAGAATGGACTTGTGGAATAGGTTGCCGGCTCCTGCATTGATTTGCTGTATTCCTTCAAGCGAGGGCTGGTGCTGTTTCTGGGCGGGTAGAGATCACCCTATACAAGAGGTTGATATCCTATAATGTAAACCAAGGCCAATGTAATCTCCTGGATTAGTTTCAATCACCTCAGAAGGTTGGAGAGGAATTTTCCATTTTTTTTCTCCTTGGGCTTATATCTGTTTTTGTGTCTCCCCCAAGAGTTACATGGCTCCAGCTGGATGGGTAGTGCATGTATCCTGATGCATAGGGTGCCACACTGGGCTGAATTTTATGTGCCCGCTCCTGATCACGTGGAGGGGGCGGGCTGTCCGTCCCCAGCAATGGCATCAGCTGCCTGTGCCCAGGCGCTGACGCCATTTTTAAAGGGCTGTTAGCCCTACTGGTTAATTTAAATATGCAAAAGTAAAATGAATTAAAATAAATAAATACATTTCTTTTGCCCCTCTCCCAACCCCAATAACAATTAAATTAATTATTTGCCCTTCCTCCCAAAAACACTTACCTTTACCTTCTGACCTTCCCCCCAAACTGCACAAACTTTCAACTACAACCCTTCCCACCATCCCCTACACCCATTACGTTAATTTGACCTCACCGGCCTGCACCCCACCCCCCCCCCCCCCCACCCACCGCACTGATAAACTTACCTTTTCTCCCTTCCCCACCAGTGTGGTGCTTCGTTTACCCGGACGGAGATCCGAAGGCGCGGGAGTGCTGGCCACCAGGCCAAAGATCGCAGCAGGACATCAGGCAGCGATGTGAGCTTCATTAATTCATTCATTTTAATTTATTTAAATACTCAAATTGGGGTCCTGTCACTGAATGGCAGGGGTGCCGCCACAAGGCCTCGCTGCCACCGGTAATATCGGGCTGGGCCCTCATGATGTTGGGGTGCGTGGCAGCCCTCTCCTGGAGGCATCTTCAGGACCCCCACCACCACCACCACCACCACGGAACCCAACGCCTGAGGGAGAACAGAATCCAGCCCACTGTGTGGGACAGACTGGATGGATCAGTCAGTTTTACCTGTTCATCATCTACATATGTTTATATGCGCTTTCACTTTCGACTCAATTGAGAACTTCGGCTTGTTCCAGATGATTTCAAAAGTAAAACAGATTAGTGCAAGCTAGGGCCACCTAACGCTAAATCTGTGCGTCAGAACAATTGGTACTTAAAAATGAGATATTATGAACTGATTTATAACTGTGGTGCTCAAGATTTATTAGTAATTCACTGTTACAAGTGCAGTAACCTTTATTCCCGGAGCATACTTCTGCCATATTTTCTGACAGTTTGATGAACATTTATATACCATTTCCTCCACTATTGATTTCCACTAAACAGATGATTTAATATCCTTTTCCATGTAGATTGTATTTTCCTGCCTTGCCTTTTGATTCCTTCATCCTTCCTCTTCTTTGCCTCCAGTAGCGTGTTCTACCCATCTCTTTTTGTGGTAATGTTTTAATTTGTCCCTGGGATGAGGCCAGAGACATATTTATTGCCCATCTTTCATTGCCCTGAATCATAAACCCCAATTTTAACTCGGGGTGGAAGTGCTGCAGGCAGGTGCTGAGGCGGGGAGAAAATCTCCATGACGTCAGAGACAGGAGGCCTGGAAAGTGTTAACTCCGGGGCTTCATTATCAGTTGAGTGACAGGCTGCCCTCTCACTTTTATTGGCAATAGGGCAGTCCACTCATCTGCCATGCTCAATTTCCAGCCTGACCCTCCTGCCTCCTGGAGTCCACATTAAAATGGAGATGGAGATACACCTCTTAAGGCAAGGTTGCATCCCCTGCTTGGATTTCTCATTTTGTTCATCTGTAAAACATCTTGCAATGAGTAGGTTCACTCCCTGCTTTTCTGCTGCCTCACTGTAGGCCCTAGTGGAGGAAGTGAGGGCAAAGAGGGAGATATTCTTTCTCAGAAGTTGCAGGAGGCTCCTGTAACGAGAAGCTTTTTATGTTGTCTGATGCAACATAAATGAGATGCGTGGAGTTCAGTTGATTGAAGATCTCAAACAGGTTTATTAACAACTAACAAATATATACAGTGCAGAGCTAACTATTTACAGGACTTGTCTCTCGGTGCTACAGTTACAGAGTGCCTCTGGCTCTGAGTCGCATGACTACATCCTGGCACTTAACTCGTTAGCATACTAAGATATTAAAGGTACATTACTCTTAAAGGCAATAGCACAACAAATCCTCAAAGGAGGTGGTGGCGTAGTGGTATTGTCACTGGACTAATAACCCAGAGACCCAGGTATTTCTCTGGGGACATGGATTCGAATCCCACCACAGCAGAAGGTGGAATTTGAATTCAATTAAATCTGGAATTTAAAGCTAGTCTAATGATGGCCATGAAACCATTCGCGATTGTTGTAAAAACCCATCTGGTTCACTAATGTCCTTTAGGGAAGAAAATCTGCTGTCCTTACCTGGTCTGGCCTACATGTGACTCCAGATCCACAGCAATGTGGTTGACTCATACATGCACTTGAAATGGCCTAGCAAGCCACTCATTTCAAGGGCAATTAGGGATGGGCAATAAATGCTGGCCTGGCCTGCGAAGCTCACATCCCATGAATGAATTTTAAAAAAAGTCTTTATCCAACAGATCGTGCAACCAGCTGCTGGAACCAAATTGCATGCCTCATGCTCTGTACTATAATATGACCTCGCATTTTATTTTACTTATTTAGTATCTCTAACAAGTATACCGTTCTGGATACTGTTGGGGTGGATGGCCTATCAGGGGAAAACAGCAGCAGCCATGGCTGGCACTGTTTAGTTTAGTTTAGAGATACAGCACTGAAACAGGCCTTTCGGCCCACCGAGTCTGTGCCGACCATATTCCTACCACATCCCCACCTGTCCCTATATTTCCCTACCACCTACCTATACTAGGGGCAATTGCTCATGGCCAATCTACCTATCAACCTGCAAGTCTTTGGTATGTGGGAGGAAACCGGAGCACCCGGAGGAAATCCACACAGACACAGGGAGAACTTGCAAACTCCACACAGGCAGTACCCGGAATTGAAACCGGGTCACTGGAGCTGTGAGGCTGCGGTGCTAACCACTGCGCCACTGTGCCGCACAGGGAGGGAGGGACAAAGCGCAGAAGAGCAATAATTATAGGGGACTCTATAGTCAGGGGCACAGATAGGCGCTTCTGTGGACGTGAAAGAGACTCCAGGATGGTATGTTGCCTCCCTGGTGCCAGGGTCAAGGATGTCTCTGAACGGACAGGGGGCATTCTGAAGGGGGAGGGTGAACAACCAGATGTTGTGGTACACATCGGTACCAATGACATAGGCAGGAAGAGTGACGAGGTCCTGCAGGGGGAGTTTAGGGAGTTAGGTAGAAAGTTAAAAGACAGGACCTTTAGGGTTGTAATCTCGGGATTACTCCCTGCGCCACGTGCCAGTGAGGCTAGAAATAGGAAGATAGTGCAGCTAAACATGTGGCTGAATAGCTAGTGTAGAAGGGAGGGTTTCAGATATCTGGACCATTGGGATCTCTTCAGGGACAGATGGAACCTGTACAAGAAGCACGGGTTGCATCTAAACTGGAGGGGCACAAAAATCCAGGCTGCGAGGTTGCTTGCGTCACTCAGGAGGGTTTAAACTAGTGTGGCAGGGGGGTGGGAACCAGAGTAGTAGGACAGCAAGTGAAATAAATGAGGGGGAACTAGTAAATAAGGCCAGTAAGACTAAGAGGAAGAGCAGGCAGGGAGATGTTGCAGAGAACAGCGGGACTGGTGGTCTGAAGTGCATTTGTTTCAAAGCGAGAAGTATAACAGGTAAGGCAGATGAACTTAGAGCTTGGATTAGTACTTGGAACTATGATGTTGTTGCTAGAGACTTGGTTGAGGGAAGGACAGGATTGGCAGCTAAATGTTCCAGGATTTAGAAGCTTCAGGCGGGATACAGGGGGATGTAAAAGGGGTGGGGTAGTTGCATTACTTGTTAAGGAGAATATCACAGCTGTACTGCAGGAGGACACCTCGGAGGTGTCCGTGCAGCGAGGCAATATGGGTTGAGCTCAGGAATAGGAAGGGTGCAGTCACGATGTTGGAGGTTTTCTACCAGCCTCTCAACAGCCAGCGGGAGGTAGAGGAGCAGATATGTGGACAGATTTTGGAAAGATGTAAAGGTAACAGGGTTGTAGTGGTGGGTGATTTTAACTTCCCCTATATTGAATGGGACTCACTTCGTGCTAGGGGTTTAGATGGGGCAGAACTTGTAAGGAGCATCCAGGAGGGCTTCTTGAAACAATATGTAGATAGTCCAACTAGGGATGGGGCCGTACTGGACCTGGTATTGGGGAATGAGCCCGGCCAGGTGGTCGCAGTATCAGTAGGGGAACATTTCGGGAACAGTGACCATAATTCCATAAGTTTTAAGGTACTTGTGGATAAGGATAAGAGTAGTCCTCGGGTGAAGGTGCTAAATTGGGGGAAGGCCAATTATAACAATATTAGGCAGGAACTGAAGAATTTAGATTGGGGCGGCTGTTTGAGGGTAAATCAACACCTGACATGTGGGAGTCTTTCAAACGTCAGTTGATTAATATCCAGGCCCATCATGTTCCTGTGAGGAAGAAGGATAAGTTTGGCAAGTTTCGGGAACATTGGATAATGCGGGATATTGTGAGAACAAAGTACAAAGAAAACAAAGAAAATTATAGCACAGGAACGGGCCCTTCGGCCCTCCAAGCCTGCACCAATCCAGATCCTCTATCTAAACATGTCGCCTATTTTCTAAGGGTTTGTATCTCTTTGCTTCCTGCCAATTCATGTATCTGTCTAGATACATCTTAAAAGACGCTATCGTGCTCGCATCTACCACCTCCGCTGGCAACGCGTTCCAGGCACCCACCACCCTCTGCGTAAAGAACTTTCCACGCATATCCCCCTTAAACTTTTCCCCTCTCACTTTGAACTCCTGACCCCTAGTAATTGAATCCCCCACTCTGGGAAAAAGCTTCTTGCTATCCACCCTGTCTATACCTCTCATGATTTTGTACACCTCAATCAGGTCCCCCCTCAACCTCCGTCTTTCTAATGAAAATAATCCTAATCTACTCAACCTCTCTTCATAGCTAGCGCCCTCCATACCAGGCAACATCCTGGTGATCCTCCTCTGCACCCTCTCCAAAGCATCTACATCCTTTTGGTAATGTGGCGACCAGAACTGCACGCAGTATTCCAAATGTGGCCGAACCAAAGTCTTATACAACTGTAACATGACCTGCCAACCCTTGTACTCAATACCCCGTCCGATGAAGGAAAGCATGCCGTATGCCTTCTTGACCACTCTATTGACCTGCGTTGCCACCTTCAGGGAACAATGGACCTGAACACCCAAATCTCTCTGTCCATCAATTTTCCCCAGGACTTTTCCATTTACTGTATAGTTCACTCTTGAATTGGATCTTCCAAAATGCATCACCTCGCATTTGCCCTGATTGAACTCCATCTGCCATTTCTCTGCCCAACTCTCCAATCTATCTATATTCTGCTATATTCTCTGACAGTCTCCTTCACTATCTGCTACTCCACCAATCTTAGTGTCGTCTGCAAACTTGCTAATCAGACCACCTATACTTTCCTCCAAATCATTTATGTATATCACAAACAACATTGGTCCCAGCACGGATCCCTGTGGAACACCACTGGTCACACGTCTTCATTTTGAGAAACTCCCTTCCACTGCTACTCTCTGTCTCCTGTTGCCCAGCCAGTTCTTTATCCATCTGGCTAGTACACCCTGGACCCCATGCGACTTCACTTTCTCCATCAGCCTACCATGGGAAACCTTATCAAACGCCTTACTGAAGTCCATGTATATGACATCTACAGCCCTTCCCTCATCAATCAACTTTGTCACTTCCTCAAAGAATTCTATTAAGTTGGTAAGACATGACCTTCCCTGCACAAAACCATGTTGCCTATCACTGATAAGCCCATTTTCTTCCAAATGGGAATAGATCCTATCCCTCAGTATCTTCTCTAGCAGCTTCCCTGCCACTGACGTCAGGCTCACCGGTCTATAATTACCTGGATTATCCCTGCTACCCTTCTTAAACAAGGGGACAACATTAGCAATTCTCCAGTCCTCCTGGACCTCACCCGTGTTTAAGGAGGCTGCAAAGATATCTGTTAAGGCTCCAGCTATTTCCCCTCTCGCTTCCCTCAGGAACCTGGGATAGATCCCATCCGGACCTGGGGACTTGTCCACCTTCATGCCTTTTAGAATACCCAACACTTCCTCCCTCCTTATGCCGACTTGACCTAGAGTAATCAAACATCTGTCCCTAACCTCAACATCCGTCATGTCCCTCTCCTCGGTGAATACCGATGCAAAGTACTCGTTTAGAATCTCACCCATTTTCTCTGACTCCACGCATAACTTTCCTCCTTTGTCCTTGAGTGGGCCAATCCTTTCTCTAGTTACCCTCTTGCTCCTTATATATGAATAAAAGGCTTTGGGATTTTCCTTAACCCTGTTTGCTAAAGATATTTCATGACCCCTTTTAGCCCTCTTAATTCCTCATTTCAGATTGGTCCTACATTCCCGATATTCTTTCAAAGCTTCGTCTTTCTTCAGCCTCCTAGACCTTATGTATGCTTCCTTTTTCCTCTTAGCTAGTCTCACAATTTCACCTGTCATCCATGGTTCCCTAATCTTGCCATTTCTATCCCTCATTTTCACAGGAACATGTCTCTCCTGCACTCTAATCAACTTCTCTTTAAAAGCCTCCCACATATCAAATGTGGATTTACCTTCAAACAGCAGCTCCCAATCTACATTCCCCAGCTCCTGCCGAATTTTGGTACAGTTGGCCTTCCCCCAATTTAGCACTCTTCCTTTAGGACCACTCTCGTCTTTGTCCATGAGTATTCTAAAACTTACGGAATTGTGATCACTATTCCCAAAGTAGTCCCCTACTGAAACTTCAACCACCTGGCTGGGCTCATTCCCCAACACCAGGTCCAGTATGGCCCCTTCCTGAGTTGGACTATTTACATACTGCTCTAGAAAACCCTCCTGGATGCGCCTTACAAATTCTGCTCCATCTAGACCTCTAACACTAAGTGAATCCCAGTCAATGTTGGGAAAATTAAAATCTCCTATCACCACCACCCTGTTGCTCCTACATCTTTCCATAATCTGTTTACATATTTGTACCTCTATCTCACGCTTGCTGTTGGGAGGCCTGTAGCACAGCCCCAACATTGTTACCGCAGCCTTCCTATTTCTGAGTTCTGCCCATATTGCCTCACTGCTCGAGTCCTCCATAGTGCCCTCCTTCAGCACAGCTGTGATATCCTCTTTGACCAGTAATGCAACTCCTCCACCCCTTTTACCTCCCTCTCTATCCCACCTGAAGCATCGATATCCTGGGATATTTAGTTGCCAATCATGCCCTTCCCTCAACCAAGTCTCAGTAATAGCAATGACATCATACTCCCAGGTACTAATCCAAGCCCTAAGTTCATCTGCCTTACCTACTACACTTCTTGCATTAAAACAAATGCACCTCAGACCACCAGTCCCTTTGCGTACATCATCTGCTCCCTGCCTACTCTTTCCCTTAGTCACGCTGACTTCATTAGCTAGTTCCTTACAGGCTTCAGTTACTACCTCCTTACTGTCCACTGACCTCCTCATTTGGTTCCCATCCCCCTGCCACATTAGTTTAAACCCTCCCCAACAGCGTTAGCAAAAGCACCCCCAAGGACATTGGTTCCAGTCCGGCCCAGGTGTAGACCGTCCAATTTGTAATAGTCCCACCTCCCACAGAACCGGTCCCAATGTCCCAAAAATCTGAACCCCTCTCTCCTGCACCATCTCTCAAGCCACGCATTCATCCTGACTATTCTTTCATTTCTACTCTGACTATCACGTGGCACTGGTAGCAATCCTGAGATTACTACCGCTGAGGTCCTACTTTTTAACTTGGCTCCTAACTCCCTAAATTCTGCTTGTAGGACCTCATCCCGTTTTTACCTATATCATTGGTGCCTATGTGCACAACGACAATTGGCTGTTCACCCTCCCCTTTCAGAATGTTCTGCAGCCGATCTGAGACATCCCTGACCCGTGCACCTGGGAGGCAACATACCATTCGGGAGTCTCGTTTTCGACCACAGAACCGCCTATCTACTCCCCTTACAATCGAATCCCCGATGACTATAGCCCTTCCACTCTTTTTCCCGCCCTTCCGATCAGCAGAGCCAGCCACGGTGCCATGAACTTGGCGACTGCTGCTTTCCCCTGGTGAGCCATCTCCCCCAACAGTATCCAAAACGATATACCTGTTTTGGAGGGAGATGACCGCAGGGGATACCTGCGCTGCCTTACTGCTCTTTCTCTGCCTTTTGGTCACCCATTCCCTTTCTCCCTCAGCAATCCTAATCTGCGGTGTGACCAATTCACTAAACGTGCTATCCACGACCTCCTCAGCATCGCGCATGCTCCAAAGTAAGTCCATCCGCAGCTCCAGAGCCGTCATGCGGTCTAACAAGAGCTGCAGCTGGACACACTTCCAGCACGTGAAGGAGTCAGGGACATCAGCCATGTCCCTGAACTCCCACATTGAGCAAGAGGAGCATAACATGGGTCTGAGATCTCCTGCCATTTTTAATCTTAAGCTTAGCTTAGTCTTAACTTAGATAAATGAAAAAGGAACGAAAAGTTTTTACCAATCACACGAAAAATAAATAAATAGAAAAAGCCTTACCTTATCTGCACACCACCGAGTCCTTTTTTTTTTGGTTACAGGAGGAGGGCGGGTGTGAGACACTACAGGTGTAGTGTCTCGGGTTCAGCCGCTGCCCAAATATATAGGACTTACTTACCCAGCTGCCACCTCGCTCTCCCTGTCGCCGCTGCAAAAAGAAACTGCCGAAACAAAAAGGTAAGTTTATATAAGTTGTAAACTCACTTACCCAGCTGCCACCTCGCTATCCCTGTCGCCGCTGCAAAAAAAAAGGAAAAAAAAAAGAAAAAAAAAGAAAAAGGAAGCATTCGTAAGGGCTGGAAGGCGAGGGACAGATGAATCCCTTGAGGTATATAAAGAAAGTAGAAAGGAACTTAAGCAAGGAGTCAGGAGGACTAAAAGGGGTCATGAAAAGACATTGGGTAACAGGATTAACGAGTTTAATCCGGACAAATGTGAGGTAATGCATTTTGGAAGATCTAATACAGGTGGGAAGTATACAGTAAATGGCAGAACCCTTAGGAGTATTGACAGGCAGAGAGATCTGGGCATACAGGTCCACAGTTCACTGAAAGTGGCAACGCAGGTGGATAAGGTAGTCAAGAAGGCATATGGCATGCTTGCCTTCATCGGTCGGGGCATAGAGTATAAAAATTGGCAAGTCATGCTGCAGCTGTACAGAACTTTAGTTAGGCCACACTTAGAATATTGCATGCAATTCTGGTCGCCACACTACCAGAAGGATGTGGAGGCTTTGGAGAGGGTACAGAAGAGGTTTACCAGGATGTTGCCTGGTCTGGAGGGCATTAGCTATGAGGAGAGGTTGGATAAACTCGGATTGTTTTCACTGGAACGACGGAGGTGGAGGTGCGACATGATAGAGGTTTACAAAGTAATGAGCGGCATGGACAGAGTGGATAGTCAGAAGCTTTTTCCCAGGGTGGAAGAGTCAGTTACTAGGGGACATAGGTTTAAGGTGAGAGGGGCAAAGTTTAGAGGGGATGTGCGAGGCAAGTTCTTTACACAGAGAGTGGTGAGTGCCTGGAACTTGCTGCCGCAGGAAATGGTGGAAGCAGGTATGATAATGACGTTTAAGTGGCATCTTGACAAATACATGAATAGGAAGTGCAAAAGGTTTTAGTTTAGGCAGGCTTGGAGGGCCGAATGTCCTCTTCCGTTTCTGTACTGTTCTTTGTTCTTTGTATTTAGAGATACAGCACTGAAACAGGCCCTTCGGCCCACCGAGTCTGTGCCGACCAACAACCACCCATTTCGACAAACCATGCAGTAATCCCATATTCCCTTATTTTAGCATGAAGTCAGCTCCTAGCACTAAGTTGCATATAGTGTCCCTGCTGTCACAGTCATGGGCTCCCAGATGGCTGATGTTTACATATTATGGGTATATGAACAAACAGCTGTGAATTTTGCATGTAGGCTACGTTTACCAAAATTGAAATAAGTTGCTGATACCTTAAATGATCTCGAATCCGGTTTTGAATTTTTACTTCAATGTGTTGTCAAGAAGAAAATAAAAAGCTTATCATTATTTGGGTGGCACAGTGGTGCAGTGGTTAGCACCGCAGCCTCACAGCTCCATCGACCTGGGTTCAATTCTGGGTACTGCCTGGGTCTGCGTGGGTTTCCTCCGGGTGCTCCGGTTTCCTCCCACAAGCCAAAAGACTTGCAGGTTGGTAGGTAAGTTGGCCATTATAAATTGCCTCTAGTATAGGTAGGTGGTAGGGAAATATGGGGATGTGGTAGGGAATATGGGATTAGTGTAGGATTAGTATAAATGGGTGGTTGATGGTCGGCACAGACTCGGTGGGCCGAAGGGCCTGTTTCAGTGCTGTATCTCTAAACTAAAGTATTTTTTCTTTTGATACCATATGCATTTTCTGACCAAAAGCTTTGGAATGCATAGATTCAACATTTCCTGCTACATAATAGCCAGGCTTGTGGGAATTTCTGTCTTAGAAGGAGGCTCCATAATGACACTTCCTTTGCAAAGGACATCAGACTATTCTATCCTATTCTTCACTAAATTCCAATCGTCCGTCACTGTCCCCAATGTACTGAAATAAAATAACCATCCTTGTCTTAAAATCCCACCATTCTTTCCCCTTCCCAACCCCAAACACTCCATTCCTCTGCCTCTGACTTTTTGTGCAGCCCTATTTCCTTTCACCTTGTCTTTGGTGGCAGAGCCTTCAGCTCTCTGGTTCCTAGTCTTACAATTCCCTCCCTATCCTTCTCATCATCACAAGGTGTACCTTGGAGGAGGTCCTGAACAAAAACATCTAAGAGACAGGTGAACCTAATTCTCTGAAATTACATGATCGCGGAGGCATTTTGATAATGAGCGTCAGGGTAAAATTGCTGTCTGCAGATTTTACTAAAAAATAAATGGGTAAAGTGGTGAAATATTACATTTCTGCACAAGCCTACATTTTATTTAGAATCAGCAATGACAGAAATTTCACTCACCGTATGTTTTATCATTTTCATGGTCTTGAATAATGTTTGCAATTGTTGGGCAGATGTTGACTTTGTGCGGTAGTGTAAAATGGTTGACAGCAAGTCAGCAGCCCAATACAACAGCCCAGTGACTTCAGCAGAGATGTAACATGGCTGCTGACTCACTTTCACCTGTTTTACTCAATTGCACAAAGTTAACATCTGCCCCACTGAGTTTTCAGAGGTTGTGTATTCTGCAGTGAATGTTATGAGCTCGCAGGACAACAGTCTTGCTTGTACTGTGTCTTTATTGAACTACCTTGTGATGGCTGCTGGCAGTGAGTGCCTCATGGTAGAGATCACATGATTATGGCAAGCCAGGAGGCCCATTAGTACAGTATTACATTTCTATACTAAACATCCCACATTTCATACAAAAAAACAAAAAAAATTTGTATGCATTATCATTTACACTGTGAGTTGCCCAAGTTACCCACTATGAATTATGAGTTTGTTATTCTCATCAGTCTCTGCACATGCATTGCCCATGTAGGGCTGGATTTTTCAAGCTCGCCGCAGCGCACACACAAAATGTGTGCAGCAAAGCTGCCACAATATTTCACACGGTGGCTCATTAACATGGAGGGGGCAGAACGACTGCCTGCAATGTGCAGAGGGGGCGAGCGGTCCATCCCCAGCAACGGCGTCCAGTGCCACCGCACAGGCGCAGGCGCCATTTTTAAAGGGCGTCAAGCTCTTCAGTGAGATTGAAAATTTTAAAGGTCCTGCTGGCCAAAGAATAAAATCAAACTTTTAATTGCACTTTGAATCCCCTCTCCCACCCCTCAATGAGTAATCAATATGTAAATTGCCCTGTTGCCCCCAAAAAAACATTTTTTGTGATCCCAAATTTTCTCCCCAAACTTCATAAACTTTGACTACAACGTCTTCCCACCAGCCCGCAACCAATAGGAACAGTTTTCCCTGCTCCCCCTACTCACCCTGAAAACTTCACTCCTCCCCCATCCCCACCAGTGTTCCACCTTGGGTCTCCGAACAGAGATCCGAAGGCGCAGCAGTTCTGGCATCCGGCCGGAATATCGACGTGGGACAGCCGTCAGGACGAGGTAAGTGATTATTCACTCATTAACATTTATTTAACTATTTAAATTAAGGTTCCTTTGCTGAGAAGCGTGGGTGGCACCACGAGGCCTCACCATCGGCAGTAAAATGGGGCAGAGCCTTCCTGGCGTCGAGGCCCATGGTGGGCCTCTTCCGGAGGTATTTTCCAGGCACCCGCACAACGACACCCATGGAAACATAGAAAATAGGAGCAGGAGTAGGCTTGTCAGACCATCGAGCCTGCTCCGCCATTCATTATGATCATGGCTGATCATCCAACTCAGTAACCTGTTCCCGCTTTCGCCCCATACCCTTTGATCCCTTTAGACCCAAGAGCTATATCTAACTCCTTCTTGAAAACATACGATGTTTTGGTCTCAACTGCTTTCTGTGGTAGCGAATTCCATAGGCTCACCACTCTCTGGGCGAAGAAATTTCTCCTCATCTCAGTCCTGACAGATTTACCCAGTATCCTTAGACTATGACCCCTGGTTCTGGACTCCCCCACCATCGGGAACATCTTTCCAGCATCTACCCTGTCAAGTCCTGTTAGAATTTTATAGGATTCTCTTCTCACTCTTCTGAGCTCCAGCGAATATAATCCTAACCGACTCAATCTCTCCTCATAAGTCAGTCCTGCCATCCCAAGAATCAGTCTGGTAAACCTTTGTTGCACTCCCTCTATAACAAGAACATCCTTCCTCAGATAAGGAGACTGGAGGCCAGGGGTCTGGCAAAATCCAGCACATAGTCTTGATGGTGCACTTGCTCTTTGTCATTGGCTGTTCATCCGGGTGATTTTTCTTCTCCGGGAAGTCTCATTCCCATGTCACTTGTTGCCCTGGTAACTGTTGTTGTTCCATTTCCATTGTTGGAGTGCTGTGGACCTCTGGGACTAATGGTTGATCTGTGATCTGTGCAGATAGTGAATTCAAATCTTCTGCCTGATGTGACGGAACAGCTTCTGCAATTGGTATATGTGCCTGCGCCTGCGAAGATATATCTGGTCGTTCACATCCACTGCATACGATTGAGGCAAAAACTGCTTTATGCAGGTCCCAAGTTGGCACTTGGGCTGAATCCTGTTGAGAGCATTAAAGGTTTGTACCCTGACTGGCTCTACAATTGGAAGAAACACTGAGGGTAGGAAGGGCACAAAATGTACTCTGGGTGGGGGACTTCAATACCAAGAGTGGCTTGGTAGCACCAGTGCAGATGGAACTGGCCGAGTCCTCAAGCTGCCAGACTGGGGTTGCGACAGGTGCTGAGGGAACCTTGTGGAGACAAAGTCCTGTCTTCATACTGAGGGTACCCACTATTATGTTGTGAGGCATTAACACCGTGCTAAATGGGATAGATTTCGAATAGATCTCACAACTCAAAACTGAACATCCATGAGGCACTATGGGCCATCATCAGCAGCAGAATTGTATTCAACCACAATCTGTGACCTCATGGCCTAGCATATCTCCCACTCTACCATTACCATCAAGCTGGGTGACCAACCCTGGTTCAATGAAGAGTGCAGGAGGGCAAAGCAGGTGCAGCACCAGGCATATCTAAAAATAAGGTGTCAGCCTGGTGAAGCTACAACACAGGACTATTTGCATGCCAAAAGTGGAAGCGGCATGTAACAGACAGAGTTAAGCGATCTCACAACCAACGGATCAGATCTAAGCTCTGCAGTCCTGCCACATCCAGTCGTGAGTTGTGGTGGACAATTAAACAACTGATAGGAGGGGGAGGCTCTACAAATATCCCTATCCTCTCTGATGGGAAAGACCATTACATCCATGCAAAAGACAAGGCTGAAGCATTTTCATCCACCTTGAGCCAAAAATGCGGAGTGGATGATCCATCTCGGCCTCCTCCTGAGGTCCCCAGCATCACAGATGCCAGTCTACAGCCAATCCGATTCACTCCATATGATATCAAGAAATGGCTGGCGGCTTTGGATACTATGGGCCCTGACAACATTTCAGCAATGGTACTGAAGGTTGTGCTCCAGAACTAGCCGTGCCCATAGCAAAGCTGTTCCAGTACAACAACAATACTGGCATCTACCTGGAAATGTGGAAAATTGCCCAGTATGTCCTGTGCACATAAAACAGGACAAATCCAACCGGGCCAATTACCGACCTTTCACTCTACTCCCAATCTTCAGTAAAGTAATGGAAGGGTCGTTAACAGTACTATCAAGCAACACGAGCTCAGCAATAACCTGCTCACTGACGCTCAGTTTGGGTTCCACCAGGGCCACTCAGCTCCTGACCTCATTACAGCCTTTGTCCAAACATGGATAAAAGAGCTAAACTCTAGAGTTGAGGTGCGAGTGACTGCCCTTGACTTCAAGGAAACATTTGACCAAGTATGGCATCAAGGAACCCTAGCAAAACTGGAGTCAATGTGAGTCAGGAGGAAAACTCTCCGCTGGCTGGAGTCATAGCTAACACAAAGGCTGATGGTTGTGGTTATTGAAGGTCAATCATCTTAGTCCCAGGACATCACAGCAGGAGTTCCTCAGGGTAGTGTCCTAGGGCCAACCATCTTCAGCTGCTTTATCAATGACCTTTCCTCCATCATAAGGTCAAAAGTGAGGATGTTCGCTGATGATTGCACAATGTTCAGCACCATTCGCGACTCCTCAGATACTGAAGCAGTCCGTGTCCAGATGCAGCAAGATCTGGACAACATCCAGGCTTGGCTGATAAGTGGCAAGTAACATTCGCACCACACAAGTGCCAGGCAATGACCATCTCAAACAAGAGAGAATCGAACTATTTCCTCTTGACGTTCAATGGCATTACCATCACTGAATCCCCCACCATCAACATCCTGGGGATCACCATTGACCAGAAACTGAACTGAATTTAAATGCTGTGGCTACAGAAACAGGTCAGAGGCTGGGAATTCTGTGGTGAGTAACTCACCTCCTGTCCACCATCTACAAGGCACAAGTCAGGAATGTGATGGAATATTCTCCACTTGCCTGGATGGGTGCAGCTCCAACAACACTCAAGAAGCTTGACACCATCCAGGATAAAGCAGCCCCGCTTGATTGTCACCCTATCCACCACCTTCAACATTCACTTCCTCCACCACAGATGCACAATGGCAGCAGTGTGTAACATCTACAAGATGCACTGCTGCAACCCACCAAGGCTCCTTCGACAGGACCTTACAAACCTGTGACTTCCACCACCTAGAAGGACAAGGGCAGGTGATGCATGGGAACACCACCATTTGCAAACTCCCCTCCAAGCAACACACCATCCTGATTTGGAACTATATTGCCATTCCATCACTGTCACTGGGTCAAGGTCCTGGAACTCACTTCCTAATGGCGCTGTGGGTGTACCTACACCCCAAGGACTGCAACGGTTCAAGAGTATTAAATCACATTCCTGACTTGTGCCTTGCAGATGGTGGACAGGAAGTCGCCGCAGAATTTCCAGCCTCTGACCTGCTCTTGTAGCCACAGCATTTAAATGGCTGGTCCAGTTCAGTTCAAGAAGGCAGCTCACCACCACCTCCTCAAGAGCAATTAGGGATGGGCAATAAGTGCTGGCCTAGCCAACGATGCCCACATCCCCAGAACGAATGAAATAAATGCTCAATTCTGGTAAGGGTTTGGCAGTTTTGTCAAAATGAAATTTGGCTTTTTGCCGTTTCACTTTGATTTTGTCACTCATGCCTGTGACTACTCTGGCTACAGTAGCTTTTTTGCTATTGGAAGAGTATTTTGGAAGTGATGTGACATTAGTCTTTGTACTGGACTACTTTCCGTGCCTTCAGTAGATGTGTTTATTCACTTGAGGATTGCCTTGCATAGATCTGTGCTGGATTTGTTCACTTTCTTTATGATTCCTTTGGCGATTTTCACTGCTGCCTTAGCCTTTCCATTTGACTGGGGATAGTGTGGAGATGAAGTATTGTGTTGAATTTCCCAATCCTTTATGAAGTGGCTGAATTCTTCACTCATGAACTGAGGGCCATTGTCACTCATCACACTGTCTGGAATGCCATAATGACTGAAGTGTGCTTCCAGACATTCTGAAATCTCACCAGTAATCTTTGAAGTCAGCTGGTCTACCTCCCAGTTTTCAGAATAATAGTCTACGGTGACAAGATAATCAGTTCCTGTGAGAGTGAAAAGGTCTACTCCCTGCTTCATCCATGGTCTGTCTGGGATGTCATGTGTCATCAACAGCTCTTTAGCTTGCTTAGTTTGGTACTCGTTGCACGTACTGCACTGGCTGATGTGGTCCTTGATTTCATTGCTCATGTTTGGCCAGTAGAGCACTTCTCTTGCTTTTCTCAGACTTGACTCAATTCCTTGTCAGCTTGCATGGATGCGCTTTTGCATCTCTCCTCTCAACTCCTTAGGGATAATGACTCTAATTCCTTTGTACAAGATGCCATCTTGGGCTGTCAGTTCACCTCTGCATGTCCAATATGCTCTTGTGACCACAGGAGTGTCCTTGATGCTTTCAGGCCATCCTTTCATCACTACTTCTTGCAACATTTGGAGAGTTACATCTTGTTGGGTAGTTCGCTTGATTTGTGCAAGGCACTTGTCTGTCAGATTCAATGTTTCTGCTGAGTTGATGACTTCCAGAGCATGTCAAGCTGCAGCCTCACACTAGATCTGGAAGATTTCACACTCTGTCGTAGCATCCTCTGCTTTCTTCATAGGGAGTGCTGCTCTTGACAGCATGTCAGTCTTGTACATCTGTTTCCCTTGCTTGTATGTCACATCCAGATGATATCTCTATAACTGGAGTAACATCCTTTGCAGACACTTGAGGAAAATGCTTTAAAGTGGCTTGTGGTTGGACTCGACTGTCACTTTGTTTCTTCCATGTAGGTTTTGATGAAAATATTCACAGGCAAAGACAATGGCGAGGCACTCTTTCTTGATCTGAGCGTAACGTCATTCCATTTGCATTAATGTTCTGGATGCAAATGCAACCAGTTGTTCTTGCTGCATTAGGCTCCAAGTCCTGTCTCGCTGGCATCACACCGCAGGGTGACTTCATCATTTACATCATGGTATTTCAGCACTGGCATTGCCGTCACTAGTTGCCAGATTTTAGTGAACATCGCTTCTTATTCTGTGTCCCAATACCACTGCACATCCTTGGCAGTGAGTTGGCGTAATGGTTCATACTCCGATGACAAATTGGGCACAAATTTTGCTAAATAGAACATAGAACATAGAACAGTACAGCACAGTACAGGCCCTTCGGCCCACGATGTTGTGCCGACCCTTTAACCTACTCTAAGATCAAACTACCTACATACCCTTCATTCTACTATCATCCATGTACCTATCCAAGAGTCGCTTAAATGTACCTAATGTATCTGCTTCTACTACCACCGCTGGCAGTGCATTCCACGCACCCACCACTCTCTGTGTAAAGAACCTACCTCTGACATCTCCCCTAAACCTGCCTCCAATCACCTTAAAATTATGCCCCCTGGTGATAGCCCTTTCCACCCTGGGAAAAAGTCTCTGGCTATCCACTCTATCTATGCCTCTCATCATCTTGTACCCCTCTATCAAGTCACCTCTCATCCTTCTTCGCTCCAATGAGAAAAGCCCTAGCTCCCTCAACCTTTCTTCATAAGACATGCCCTCCACTCCAGGCAGCATCCTGGTAAATCTCCTCTGCACCCTCTCTAAAGCTTCCACATCCTTCCTATAATGAGGCGACCAGAACTGAACATAATATTCCAAGTGTGGTCTAACCAGGGCTTTATAGAGCTGCAGCATAACCTCGCGGCTCTTAAACTCAATCCCCCTGTTAATAAAAGCCAACACATCATACGCCTTCTTCACAACCCTATCAACTTGGGTGGCAACTTTGAGGGATCTATGGACGTGGACCCCAAGATCCCTCTGTTCCTCCACACTGCCAAGAATCCTGTCTTTAAGCCTGTATTCTGCATTCAAATTCGACCTTCCAAAATGAATCACTTCACACTTTTCCAGGTTGAACTCCATCTGCCACTTTTCAGCCCAGCTCTGCATCCTGTAAATGTCCCGTTGCAACCTACAACAGCCCTCCACACTATCCACAACTCCAGCAACCTTTGTGTCATCAGCAAACTTACTAACCCAGCCCTCCACTTCCTCATCCAAGTCATTTAGAAAGATCACAAAGAGCAGAGGTCCCAGAACAGATCCCTGCAGAACACCACTGGTCACCGAGCTCCAGGCTGAATACTTTCCATCGACTACCACCCTCTGTCTTCTATGGGCCAGCCAATTCTGTATCCAGACAGACAAATTTCCCTGTATCCCATGCCTCCTTACCTTCTGAATGAGCCTACCATGGGGAACCTTATGAAATGCCTTGCTAAAATCCATATACACCACATCCACTGCTCTTCCGTCATCAATGTGTTTTGTTACATCCTCAAAGAATTCAATAAGGCTTGTGAGGCATGACCTGCCCCTCACAAAGCCATGCTGACTATCTCTAATCAAACTATGCTTTTCCAAATAATCATAAATCCTGTCTCTCAGAATCCTCTCCAATAATTTGCCCACCACCGACGTAAAACTGACTGGTCTGTAATTCCCAGGGTTATCCCTATTCCCTTTCTTGAACAAGGGAATAACATTTGCCACCCTCCAATCATCTGGTACTACTCCAGTGGACAGTGAGGATGCAAAGATCATCGCCAAAGGCGCGGCAATCTCTTCCCTCGCTTCCCGTATAAACCTTGGGTATATCCCGTCTGGCCCCGGGGACTTATTTATCCTCATGTCTTTCAAAATTTCCATCAAATCCTCCTTCTTAACATCAACCTGTTCGAGCATATCAGCCTGTTTCATGCTGTCCTCACGAACGACAAGGTCCCTCTCACTAGTGAATACTGAAGCAAAGTATTCATTAAGGACCTCCCCTACCTCCTCTGACTCCAGGTACAAGTTCCCTCCACTATCCCTGATCGGCCCCACCCTCACTCTGTCCATCCTCTTGTTCCTCACATAAGTGTAGAACGCCTTGGGATTTTCCTTAATCCTACCCGCCAAGACTTTTTCATGTCCCCTTCTAGCTCTCCTAAGTACATTCTTCAGTTCCTTCCTGGCTGCCTTGTAACCCTCTAGAGCCCTGTCTGATCCTTGTTTCCTCAACCTTAAGTAAGCTTCCTTCTTCCTCTTGACTAGCTGTTCCACATCTCTTGTCATCCAAGGTTCCTTCACCCTACCATCCCTTCCTTGCCTCATCGGGACAAACCTATCCAGCAGTCGCAGCAAGTGCTCCCTAAACAACCTCCACATTTCTGTAGTGCATTTCCCTGAGAACATCTGTTCCTAATTTAAGCTCCCCAGTTCCTGCCTAATAGCATTGTAATTTCTCCTCCCCCAATTAAATATTTTCCCATCCCGTCTGCTCCTATCCCTCTCCATGACTATAGTAAAGGTCAGGGAGTTGTGATCACTATCACTGAAATGCTCTCCCACCGAGAGATCTGCCACCTGGCCTGGTTCGTTGCCAAGCACCAAATCCAACATAGCTTCCCCTCTAGTCGGCCTATCTGCATATTGAGTCAGGAAACCTTCCTGGACACACCTGACAAAATCTGCTCCATCCAAACTATTTGCACCAAGGAGGTTCCAATCAATATTAGGGAAGTTGAAGTCACCCATGACAACAACCCTGTTACTTCTGCACCTTTCCAAAATCTGCCTCCCAATCTGTTCCTCCGTGTCTCTGTTGCTATTGGGGGGTCTATAGAAAACTCCCAATAAAGTGACTGCTCCTTTCCTGTTTCTGACTTCCACCCATACTGACTCAGTAGACAAACCCTCCTCGACGACCTCCCTTTCTGCAGCTGTGATACTACCCCTGATTAGCAATGCCACTCCCCCACCTCTTTTACCTCCCTCCCTATTCCATTTGAAGCATCTAAACCCCGGAACATCCAACATCTATTCCTGCCCCTGTGATATCCAAGTCTCCGTAATGGCCACAACATCGTAGCTCCAAGTACTGATCCATGCTTTAAGTTCATCACCCTTATTCCTGACACTTCTTGCGTTAAAATAGACACACTTCAACCCATCATACTGGCTGCAACTTTGCCCTGTCAACTGTCTAACCTTCCTCACAGACTCTCTGCACTCTGTATCTGCCTGTTCAACAGCTACCCCATCCACTGATCCGTAGCTCCGGTTCCCATCCCCCTGCCCAACTAGTTTAAACCCTCCCGAAGAGCTCTAGCAAACCTCCCGCCCAGGATATTGGTGCCCCTCCAGTTCAGATGCAACCCGTCCTTCTTGTACAGGTCCCACCTTCCCCAGTAGGTATCACAATGATCCACATATCTGAATCCCTCCCTCCTAAACCAGTTCTGTAGCCACGTGTTCAGCTGCACTCGCACCCTGTTTCTAGCCTCACTATCACGTGGCACCGGTAACAATCCTGAGATTACTACTCTGCTCGTCCTGCCTTTCAGCTTCCAACCTAACTCCCTATATTCGCTTTTCAGGTCCTCATCCCTTTTCCTAGCTATGTCATTGGTACCGATATGTACCACGACCTCTGGCTGCTCCCCCTCCCCCTTAAGAATCCTGTAGACTCGATCCGAGAAATCCCTGACCCTGGCACCCAGGCGGCAACATACCATCCGGGAGTCTCGTTCGCGACCACAGAATCGCCTGTCTGTTCCTCTAACCATTGAATCTCCTATCACTATCGCTCTCCTATTCTCCCCCCTTCCCTTCTGAGCCACAGAGCCAGGCTCAGTGCCAGAGACCTGGCCGCTGTGGCTTTCCCCTGGTAGGTCGTCCCCCCCAACCGTATCCAAAACAGTATACTTATTATTGAGGGGAACGGCCACAGGGGATCCCTGCACTGTGCGCCTATTCCCTTTCCCTCCCCTGACTGTCACCCTGCTACCTTTATCCTGTAACTTAGGTGTCACTACTTCCCTATAACTGCTCTCTATCACCCCCTCAGCCTCCTGAATGATCCGAAGTTCATCCAGCTCCAGCTCCAGTTCCCTAATGCGGTCTGTGAGGAGCTGGAGTTGGGTGCACTTCTCACAGGTGAAGTCAGCAGGGACACAAGTGGTGACCCTTACCTCCCACATCCTGCAAAAGGAGCATACAACTGCCCTAGCTTCCATCCCCTCCGCTCTAAATTGACAAAAGAGATTAAAAAAATAATAATTAAAAAAAAATAAAAAATAAAAATAAAGGAAAACCTTCCCTTACCAAACCCTCCAAATAGTTGATGAATCCAACAAATCGTTACACTGCTTTTACTTCTGTTGGTCACTGCATCGCTGCTACCGCTCTCACCTTTTCGGGATCCAGGCGAAGACCTTTTGCTATCAGTACATGACCTATGTACTTGATTTTGGGCATCTTTAATTGCAACTTTTTCTTGTTCAGCTTCAGGTTCATCTGGCGAGCTCTGTCCAGCAGTTGCACTAAATTTTGATCATGGTCAGCAATGGCTTCTTCCATTGAGTCTCCACATACATAAACTAGCAGATCATCCACTAAAGCTTCCACTCTGGGAAGATCACTAACTATCTCATGCTGTCTGCATTGATACTCCTCTGGAGCTGTGGAAATGCCAAACGGCATGCGCAACCATCTATATCTACCGAACAGCATCCAGAATGTAATTAGAAAGCTACTGCTTTCATCTAGCTTTACTTGCCAGTAACCTTCGCATCTAGGGAGTGAAGATTTTTGCCTTTGCAAGTTGTGGCAAAATTCCTTTGATGGTTAGCATGAAGTAGTGAGATCGCTTCAGAGCTTTATTTAGATCCTTTGGGTTGATGCATACTCTCAGCTTTCCAGGTTGTTTCACTGCTACCATGCTGCTAATCCATTCTGTAGGAGTTGTCACTTTCTTGATTACTCCCTTCTTTTCCAGCTCTTCTATCTTAGTCTTTCAGGCTGGCCTTGAGGGCAGCTGGAACTTTCCTCGGCAGATGCTGAATTGGTCTTAACCTTTCTTTTGCTTCCAGATAATATTCTCCAGGAAGACATCCTAAACTGTAAACACATTGTTGTACTCCTCTAGGATCTGTTCCGCAGTCTATGGTTTAGTGTACTGCGACACATTGCAAATCTATTTTTGCACATTGAAGGTTACCAGTGCAAGCTTTCGACTTGCTCTGGCTGAGATGAATGGCTTTTGTTTGCCATCTATGATCTGGAACTCCAGATCTTCATTCTTGTCATTGCAATAGGCTCTCAGAGTAATTTGGGCTCTCGGCACTAGTATGGTGCCATCAGAAAGCCTCAACCTTACTTTCGAGGGCTTCATTTTTGGATCACTATGTTGAACCACTTTGTACAGGTCTGTGAAGTTCATGATGTTGCATGACGCACTGGTGTCTTTTCTGACACTTTATGTTGACTTGACGTTCTCCTTTGCAGTCATCATTCGAACAGTTATTCATTGTAAGCCATTTATCACCTCGCGACCTGACTTAACCAACCTGTTGTATGGTGTATAGTGATTTGTCAGAATTTTCAGCTGATATCTCTCCAGTGGCCATCTGTACCTGCTTATTCTGCTTCCATCTAGCCAAACACTTGTATGCAAAATGATTCAGCTTCTTGCAGTGAGAGCACTGCTTTCCTCACGCTGGACATGCCTTCTTTTCCTTTGTGTGATGTCATCCACAGTATTTGCATCCTGCCCTTTGTCCGTGATCGTTCTGCCAGGAATGTCAATCAACATAATGCAAGGCCTGGCCTGTTCTGTCATGAATATGCTCTAGCTGTTGATTTACAACCTCAGTGCTATTGCACATGTCGATCGCTTTCCTGAGAGTAAGTTTGCCTTCTCAGTCAACGTCCTCTCACTGAAGGATCTCTTATGCCTAATACAATCCTGTCTTTAATTAGATTATCTTTTAGTTGTGTATCTTCACAGGATTCTGTGAGCTGTGTTAATGCAGTCACATATTGATCAATGGATGCTTTTTCACCTTGGGCACTTATATTGAACACATACCACTCATAAGTTACGTTTATTTGTGGTTCAAAGCATGCCTTCAAGGCTTTCAAAATTTCTGCTGTCAGTTTTGTGTGTTCTTCAGAGAGTTTTTGGATGGAATACATTTTTTAACAGTCTCTCCCCAACAGCTGCTCTGATTTTTTTAATTAAATCTGTTGTAACTTTGTAATTTTGCTATTGTAAGTGGAAGAACTGCCAGTTCTGCTTCATATCACCTTTCATTTCGACCGGTGTTGGGAGAGAAAAATTTGTAGCCATTGCGTGTTACTCAGTGCTTTCAGCTGTGGCTGCTTCT
Organism: Heterodontus francisci; assembly: GCF_036365525.1. Lineage (NCBI taxonomy): Eukaryota > Metazoa > Chordata > Chondrichthyes > Heterodontiformes > Heterodontidae > Heterodontus > Heterodontus francisci. Next base: position 70,183,818 of record NC_090371.1, on the reverse strand, counting down.
TTGTTCCTTTTCTATGGCTTTCTGTGCTTTTCGCAGATTTTAGCATCTCTGAACATTCCTGTGTTCCTCTTTTGGTGGCTATGCTTCTTCATTAATTAGCCACTTAAGAACCTCAATTGGCCTGGGGAGGGAAAGCCTCCTCAGCCTTCCCATCCCCTGAACTAACTTCGAAGGCAACAGGAAGACACCGCCTTGTCACGCAATTTTATGGGTTCCCCCCACCTTCCTTCCTGTTCCTAGGGGGCCCATAAAGTTCAGCCCTATGACTATGATTCTATGATTCCCAAAGCCTGTCCACCATCTTCAAGGCACATGTCAGGAGTGTGATGGAATGCTCTCCATTTGCCTGGATGAGTGCAGCTTCAACAAAACGCAAGAAGCTCCACACCATCCAGGACAAAGCAGCCTGCTTGATTGGCACCTCAATTACCAGCTCCCTCCATCATTAGTCTGCTGCAGGTGTCTCATCTGTTGCTTTCTAATAGGTATCAGATCTGTTTGAAGTTTAAAAAAAATATATTTATGGGATGTGGGCACAACTAGCAAGGTCAGCATTTATTTTCCATATCTAATGTAGCATTAGGGTTGAAAGGGTTAATGTCTGGGACAGTGTGAGTAATACCTCCCACTATGATGATGTAAGAGATCATATGAGAGAGAGACTTGAAGGAAAAATAACATGGCATCAGTGGAGTTAGACATACTTGTGTAGAACTGTATATAGTTCCTTAATATGTAATAAACTAATTAGTGTTAAAACTTACTGAAGACTCAGTAATCTCTCCTAGCTAGATGAACCAAACATGCAACAGCTAATTGCCCCTGGGAAGGTGGTGGTGAGCTGCCTTCTTGAATCGTTGCAGTCTGTCTGGTGTAGGTACAACCACAATGCTGTTAGGAAGGGAGTTCCAGCATTTACCTAGCAATGATGAAGGAACTATGATATATTTCCAAGTGAGGATAGTGTGTGTCTTGGAGAGAAACTTGCAGGTGGTGCTTTTCCCATTGCAACTGCTGTCCTTGTTCTTCTAGGTGGTAGAGGTCATGGGTTTGGAAAGTGCTGTTGAAGACCCCAAAAGAAAAAAACTTGATACATACGAGAAAGCAACAGATGAGACCCATGCAGCAGACTACTTTCATAGTTTGTTTTTCCTACAAAATGCAGGTTCAATACCACCATCTCAGGCTACATCTTAACAAATCATATCCCATCTTGTATTGTATGTACTTGCTCACTCCTCCATTTTCCACCACACCAAACTCAACTGACTTTATCTAAAAATGGCATCAAAATTTATGAAATCGCTGATAAATTCTGACATATATACAGTGGCGTTGTGAACCTGTTAGCCATTCGTTTACATTTCAGTTGATGCTTAGTTCTGTATCTTTGTTGTATTTATTTAGTTCCCCTTCTGAACTTTAATGTTCCTTGCTTCTGCATTTACAAGCATGAGAAGATAAAACACAAATAGATAGTAATAATATGTCATTATTACAGATCTTGTCAGGTGAATTCCAGAAAATGATAAAGATCAGAAAATATTAAAGAGATAAGAAGTGGCTATGATTCCTTATAATTGAATTTATCCACAAACATCCACAATGACCAAACAACGTGTTGATCACTGAAAGTAAATAAATGTTATACAAGAAGCAATAACATGCCTATTGTGTCAGCTTGGCTCAGTTGGTAGCACTGTGGATTGAAGCCTATATAATCAGTTTAAATACATAATGCTGACATTCCCGTGCGGTATTGAAGCAATGAGCCATTGTCAGAATCACCTTCTTGAAGAGGTACAGGTGGACATTTAGCATCTCTTGGCACTATGTTGAAGAAGTGCAGAGAGTTCTCTTGGGGTATGACTTTGTGATGTATTGTGTCAGTCATGCAGGCACTGATCACGCAGGCCAATCATCTGCTAAAGAGACAAGCATCCTATAATTGAGCAAATAAGTGAATTGGAAGTGGAGGATGAGTGAACATGGTACACATTCTCCTAATTAAAGATGGGAAAAAACATTTAAGTTAGGTATTCCCACCATAACTTGGCACAGGAAAATGTTACTGCCTGTCATTGCCTATATAAAATGGGCACTATCTAGAAAGCCTTTTTAACGATGAGGTAGCTGATAATTCTGGGCACAACATATAATGGTGCAGTGAATCTGTTCGCCATAGACTTGCTGCTTTCAAGGAAATTAGGTACTTTTTATTTTTGCAGCCTATTCTGTCTTTTATCTGCTTTTTACTCTATTGCATTGATTTTTGCTATTTTCAATCAGGATTCTATCATATCAGTCTCTGACAAGTGTAGCTAAATATGGCAATACTTCAGTTCTACCTATGAGCATACCACTGGCTATAACACCATATTTGTTGATTCTGGAGGTGGATATGAGGAAATATGAAAGGGCAATACATTCTCACCTTAGGGAATAATGGTGCACCGGTCTTTATATAATTCCCAAGAGCAGCTTGATTCTTCATGTCAGTGTGTGCCATTCTGGGTGAATGTGATCCAATACCCTTTATGTCAGGTTAGTATAGGGCTATGCATGCCCTAATGCCATGCAAAGTATTGAAGTGCCTGCACATTAGCTGGAATATCAAGAGTCATTTGAGTGAGGAGGTTGTCTGATGTATGTTGCCATGAAAGACAACTTGACCATTGGTTCTGACCCCTGACATTAACTGCTGCTGGCCACTGCCTCAGCATAACTAGTGTAAGTGCAGACAGGTGAATAGCAGTGAAGTAATTGAAGAGTTGTATTATATTTGTCTCAGTCGATTTCCCAATGTGTTGATTCCAGATTTCTGTCTATTGGTGTCCAAGTATTCCACAGCCCCAATCGGAGCATTTGTTACTGAAGCTATGGTGTCAATTTTATCGAACACACATAGTGGGAATGAAGTGGGATCAGGTCAGCCACCTGGGGCTGAACTTCATTAGTGCGCTGCACATCGCAGTGGCGCGCTTTGAAATTGGCGGCCTTCAGGTGCCAAAGCGCCGCCGCTGAGCCCCCATGATATTTCACGTGGGGGCTCATTTCAATGGAGGGGGCAGACTGGGCGCCCCTGATGATGCTGGCGCCATTTTTAAAAGGCTTCAAGTCCTTAGCAAAAATTTGACTTTTTAAAGTTATATCATTGTTGCTTTTCGTTAAACAAATAATTAAAAGCTGAGGCCCTTTCCCAACCCCTCCCCCCCCAACACAATGGTTTTATTAATGGTCTGTATGTCGAAAGGTTACTTTAGCCCCAACCCAAACCTCCCACCCCCACCAACCTCTTCACATTTGCCCTTCAACACCTTCCCATCATCCTCTCAGCCAATAAAAAGTGCTTTCCTCGCTCCCCCCACCCACCCACCGTCCTGATAATTTCACTCCTCCTCCCTTCCCACCAGTGTCTCGCCTCGGAACTCTAAACAGAGTTCCGAAGGCATGTGAATTGCGGCTGATGGCATAAAATCGGTGTGGGATGGCCGCTGGGACGACGTAAGTTGATTTGCATGTTCTTTTAATTAATTCTAATATTTAAATGAAGGCCCCGTGGCTTGGCGTCAGGTGGGCCACACCGACGCCGTGCCACCGCTGGTAAAATATAGCTGGGTCTTCTCGGCGTCGGGGGTCTTGGTGGGCCACTCCTGCAAGTATTTTACGGGCCACCCTGCCACGAACCCTGATGTTGAGGGGCTGGTAAAAAACAGCCCCTGATTTACATCTCATCTAATTTTACTCTCTACTGAAATCTTCGGATAGTAAAATCAAACGGGGTACAAAATGGATGCCTGATCCAAACTCGCCTGGTTCCTGATGGGTTAAAATTGCCTGAATTGAGGACCTCAATCAATGGAGGCCGCACCGCAGAAGGCCATGTTCTCCATAGTCAACAACAGCTCTGTTAGGCAATCTTGAAGCACTACACAGATGTAAATAGCGAACACTTGTCCACAAGCTCTTAGGGGGAGATGGTAACATAGTGGTAACATCACTGAACTAGTAATCCAGAGGCTCATGGCAGCTGGTGGAATTTAAATTCAATTGATTAATTTAAAAAAACTGGAATTGAAAGCTCGTCTCAGTCATGATACCATGAAACTATCATCGATTGTCATTAAAAACCCATCTGGTTCACGAATATCCTTTAGGGAAGGAAATCTGCTGTCCTTACCTCATCTGGCCTAAATGTGACCCCAGAGCCACAGGAATATGGTTGACTCTTAACTGTCCTCTGAAGTGGCCTAGAAAGCTACTCAGTTGTCAAGGGCAATTAGAGATGGGCAATGAATGCTAGCTTTGCCAGCAAAGCCCAGATCCCAAGGAAAAATTTTAAAAACTCAGATCTCTTTGTGAAATTCTCTGGATGCAATTTGAAACATTTATATGTAGGATCTATGAAGTCCAAATCCCTGACTTCAGCATCAAAAAGAACATTCAAGCTGTTCCCCCCACCCACCGGACCAACAGGTTCTTGCTCCTCCAAGGTCACCTCCACTCAATCCTTTTGAGTCATGCTGTGAATCTTTGGTTACTCCCAACTACAACTCACTCACGGAACCTACAAAGGTCAATGCTGGTGTTTGTTAATGCTTGCCTGAGTGACAAAGGCCATTACTGTTCCTTGACATTTGATTAGAAGAAAATCATACTTTGCAATGCTGCCAGGAAGACAGCCCTTCAAATAAAGCTTGGAGGCCAAGATATTGTGGTGTTATAAATGCCTCTGTATCCAGAAATGAATGAATAAATGAATATGAGGAGAAAGAATAAAAGTATAGTGTTAACCATGAGGTATGAGGATGCCCACCCTCTCCCATTCTCTTAATTGCTTCCAGCTTAAGGATTTGTAGGGTCCTCTGCTTATAGGAAGTCAATGGCGCAGGTTAGGAAGATTCTCTCTTGTCCATACCTGTTCTTACCCATTGTGTGTATCTTTCTCCAATAAGCGGTTATGAAAAGTGTGGTCTATGCATTTTGTACATTGACCAGCATTGGAGGTCACCCGTGGGCTTCGCAAAGACCTACCCTTTTGTCAATATTTTATGATGTAAGATATCCAAAATTACATCCTCAAAAGGAATAGTTTTGCTCCCACCCCTCCTTAAAATATGACTAATAAATTATAAGCACTTCATTGTGAAGAACATCTTTAAAACAATGAGGCTATTATCACCAGGCAACCTGCCTGTTGATCCAAGGGTGCTCCCTGTGCAGCAGATAATCTAATCCAAAATATTTAAAGAAAAAACTTTCAGTTATATAAAGTTGTTCATGACCACAAGAAGACCCAAAGGGCCGGATTTTCCTGGAACAGTGGAGACAGAAGGACGGGCAAATAGGTGGAAGCTGCATCACCCAATGCATTTCTCTCACCAGGAAACTTTCCAAGGGTGAGCTGGTAACAGGATCGGCTGCCCGCTCCCTGGAGGTGGGCAGCTAATGATGGTGGGTATGGCCCCAATTAGGGGTGATTTTGAGACATCACTGGAACTTTCCCACTGACAAAGCAGTCCCCCACCACATGCACAGCATAGCAGCACATTGGAGGCAGCCTCCCTGCATCAGGCCAGGGTGGAGCAGTATCGGAGCCGGAGGCTCCATGCCCAATAACGCAACTGCATGGATGAAAGGCTACAATTGCAGCCACATCTGGTCCTGCAGAGGGGTTTTCCCTCCATCCCGATGTCCCTACTAGCTTCAGGAATGTTCAGTGCAGCCCTTCTGTGCAGGCCAGCGACAGTGCCTCCATTTTGAAGTATCCTTGTAGTTGCCAACCTGCCTCAGCATGCCCACTTCTCCCAGTGAGGCTGCTGAGGCTCCAAAGCTGCTGGCCCTCTGGTTGGGTCTGCAGAATTGGGAGCCTGCCTGCTGTCCTTAATAGGATGGCAAGCAGGGAGATGGCCAATTAGGAGGCCCCCTCCTAGAAGATTGCACCACTGGTCTTGCTACCAAAAAGTGTGGGCTCAGGACCCCCAATTTGGTCCCAACATTGGGCTCCTGGAACCCATGGAAAAATGAGACCCAAAGTGTTTTATACCTAATAAAGTACTTTTGAACTGTAGTAACTGTTGAAATACCAGGAAACGCGGCAGCCAATTTGTGAACAGCATTGTTCTACAGACAGCAATGAGATAATGGCAGAGAATTTTCTGGAATTACATGATCTGTGATTTAGGCCAAAAATCACGAAGTATCATGTCTGATCTTCCCAATGTGAACTTAATCTAAAATTTTCTGGAAAATTAATTAATTTGCAGAGAGCATAATGGCAAATCAGGGACCCCAGAAGTGATGCAGCCAATAGCTTACCTCACCTACGTCAATTAAGCAGATCAACATACAGACATAAAGAGAGTCATAGGCCGGGATTTTATCCTAGGCGGATGGGAGCCAGCCAACGTCTGAAAAGTCAGTGGCGAACCTGCTTCTGCCTCGCCTGGGGATCCAACCAGTATTTTGCAGGTCCCCGGGCTTTAATTGTTCTGAGGCAGGACTTCTACCCGCTTGAGATAGGAAGTCCCCCCTAATAGAGCTGCCGGCCAATCAGTGGGCCAGCAGCTCTAAGTCCCTGCAGCCTCACTGGGAGCGGTGGCCACTGCTGGGACTACAGCTGAAAGAAAGATGTCGGGGAGCCCAGAACCAAGGTAAGTTTTGGTTGTCTCGCCGGGGGTAATCGGTCGGGCCTCGACGAGGCGAGGGTGGTCGAATGGGGGGGGGAAGTGGGGTGTGTTCGGGATGGTTGGGGTAGCGGAGGTGGCCCTCCATTGGGCACAGGATGCCTGATCATGAGGGCCCATCCACCCCCCCACACCAGCCAGTCGAGAGCCGCCTTCTTTTGTCAGGCAGCTTCTCTCGGTCCTTGGTCGCCCGACTAGCCATGGGTAAAATCCCAATGGAGGCGGGAAAAGGCCCTTAACTGGTCGTTTTTCGCCGCTGCTGCCCTGCATAACGTGGCAGTGGAGGCAGATGTGGGTCGGGAAGGTCCCCTGGAGCCTCCCCCTCCATTTTACAGCACCCCCCCCCACCCCGCCCCCCCACCATCTTCCCGCTCTTTGGGGGGGGGGGCGTAAAATTCAGCCCATAGAATTCCAAATTGATCACATACAGAAAATTGTTTGTTACTCAGCTACTGTTGTCAGTTTTCAAGAACATTCTAAGATTTTGTTTCCATTTATTTAGAAGATGGCATCAGTTATTTAAGCTAACTAAAAAGTCTATCAAACAAATGAAGGGTGAAATTGGACCTTATTTCACCCATTTCATGGGCACTAAACAGATGCAAAAAGTTTAATTTCAGAGATTATGTCCCTTGTCCCATGAAAATAGTGCCAACTTGGTTTAGGTGATTTTCATGCATCCCTGGCATCTGCTTTAAACAGGCATCAAGCCCCTTGCATATGATAATGTGGGGCATAATGCTTGTTTATGGAATCATATTTGAGTAGGTTTTGTTGAGTTTATCATCAATTTCAGTTTTTCAGTTCCACCTGTGGTCAAGCCAACGGCCTTTAAAAGTTGCAAGTTGACCTACAGCTGTAAGAAATTAAGGAAAAAAATTAACAAAAGGGGGAAAAAATATATGCTTTCAGTAACAAAAACTTATACAGGAAGCAAAAGGCAGCCAGCTGAATAAAAAAAATTTTTGCATCAAATTTAGCTTTAGTAACTTTGTTTGAAGAATCCAACTTTGACAAGCCAGAAAAAAGGATTAGTCATGTGCCCATTATGTAGGCAACCTCAGCACTGGGGAACTGGGGGACAGGTGGAAACAGTCAGCCAAAAACAAGAGAAATTGGAGGGAGTTCCATTAACATCTTTACTGCTCCCCTTGGGTATAGTCTCTCCTCCAATCCAAAATGTTCCATGATTAAATGCAGCACACTGCACCTTAGGTGCATGTGCCTGCCAGCGCACTTTTATGATCACCTCCTTCCCTATCAGACTTGCACCAAGAGCAGAAAATTGGCCCATTAGCTTATAACTGAAGCCCAAATGTACTTTAATACTCATCACCGGTAATACTGAACATGTAAAAGTTGAACACTGATGAGTCCCGATGACAAGTTAGTCACCCGGAACATCAATAACCCGTCTTTTCTCTTTACAGATGCTTTCTGACCTGCTGTTTACTTCTGGCATTTTTTTTTATTACAGAAAACTTGGATGGATTGCACACACTAAACCACAAAGGAAGAGCATGCACCCTTTTGCAGAGTTAGATTCTCAGTAAACTCAGGCAGTCACAAAAGAAAATTACCAGGGACGTCATAAACATTTCCTCTTTAGATTAACAAGGTAGAAGATTTCCTCTGTGCATTAAATGTAGTGAAATTGTAAATGCATTTTTTATAAACATGCTTATGACTATTCCTAGCACACAGAGGAAATCATCGTGGATTTTTATGGCTTAGTGCCACACCATAGAACTGACTTTATGAGGTTGTACTGGTAGTGCAAAGACTCCCTAAGGGTAAGGGCCTAATTCGAGTTAGGCTGCATTCCACAGCCAAGAAAATTGCCGATACTTGTCATTGATAGCTACATTGATAGCCGATACAACCTTCATTAAGGCTGCAAAATTATTTAACTAGGTTCCTTGCTAAAACTAAATGAAATTAAATCAGAAATTCACCTGAATGGCCCAACTTGAGTTAGTTCAGGTTCACAAGTCAGTTTATGCTCATTTCTAATAAGTAATAATTGCTGGGGTCCAATTCTTCAAATTAAACCAGCCCTCATGTAAAGGGACAAAGACCAAAATATTACAGCAGAAATAAAACTAGTCCTCCAAGTTCTTTATTTTGTGTGACTTGGGCCTGTCGACTGCAGGATGCTGATTCTGAGGAGCAAATTTCCAAATGAGTGCTCTTAAAAGAACTTACTCATTCTGTCATGAGAAAATAAAGGCACCCCAGGACTTATCAAACTGAAAATATACAAGGAGGCACCCAGGTAGAACTAATTCCATCTGTAAAAGAAGCACTGTGAAGCACACATCAGAAAAAAACATATTTTTTTCGAAAATACTATGATAATGTGCAAGGAAGGAATTTTAATTATTGCTGTCCTGTAAATGAAATCAGCTCATTAGTAGTTTAATATACCCTATCATTTTGTATTGTTTTTTCTTAGTATCCCTGAAAAGGAGACAGAAGCAAGAAGCAACAGAGGAAGATAAGAGGAAATAAAATACTCAGTACATTAAGTTTAGAAATGTTTAAAAAATGTTTCAGCTTTACAAAGGCAGAGCGAGAGAAAAAAATCCCAAAATGATTAAAAGAATTAATCCTTTCAAAATCTTCAAAGTCATTTACCCAGATGGAATTCAGCATGCCACATTTCTGCTCCAGCAAAACTGTCTGCAGACACATTAAACCTCCAAAGGCTTTTATAGATATTAAAGTTGTAAGAAGGCAGCCCCTAGATACCTCCATCAGATATTTCCTTGCTCATATCAAATGACATGCACACAGTTGTGGCCCAGAGCACTCCATAACTTTGTGCCTTTCAGACTGTTTCATTAAGCAAGTTTATTTGTCGCTTCCTGAATGAATGCCGGCACAGTAAATACAAGGTACTTTCACACTGATGTAACTAGTTTTACGATTTGAGCTCCAGGAAACAAAATTGATTGTAATTTTAGAACATTCCAAACCTCCAGCTGTTTTCTCAATGAATTTTCAAACAAGTTGCTCGACATTGATTGAAACTGAAGGATGTAGTTGAGACCCCGAGGCTACATTGTGCAACTCATCCTTAGTTTTGTATGCTTGATAAGCTCAATCCAAAACCATATAATGATTGGTAATCTAATCAAAATGTTTGAAGCAAGTGAAACAAGGACTGTGTAAAATATAGCACACTGCCTGTTTATAAAAATCATTGCACTTGCAAGTAAGCACATTTTGTACTTTTATTTTACATGTCTGGAATTGTTTGTTCCATTTGTTCAGTGATTCTTTGTTGAATTAGTTGGCGTATTTCAGAAGGCAACCACAAACGTTGTAACATCGTTTTAAAAACACACACACACGGGCTTTGAGGTTGTAAGCTGTTCATGGAGAATGTCAGGAAGCACATCTTCACACAAAGGGTATTAGACATCTAGAACTCGCACACTCAAAAAACTGTGGATGCAAGGTCAATTGAATAATTCAAACTGAGATTGATAGATTTTTGTTAGCTAAGGGTAATAAGAGATATGGAGCAAAATTAAGTTGATGTACAGATCAGCAATGATCTAATTGAATGGTGGAAAAGGCTCGAGGGGCTGAATGGCCTACTTCTGTTCCGACATTCCTATGTTGTCACTTTCAGGATACAATGTCAAGGAAAAAAATTCCCAATGGGAAATACCTTGGCAGTGAGTTGCCTGTTCTGAATATCCAAGCTGAGAACTTCCTAGTTATTCCCAGCTACTTAGAATAGCTGTGTGTTAGGATATACTCTTTTGTTGTTTATCCCATGACAGTCAATTCTAAAACAAAGGGGAAATAAAAGGATCAAAATGATAATTTTAAGATTTATTTTTGTTTATTATGTTTCACCTCATTATGTCCTGCTGTTAACAATCTCAAAATGAGAGGATGGCCAAAGGACCTGTTCACTTCCCATTACCAAAACTACCCTGCAAGCATTCACTAAAGGAAGCCTCTGGTTTTCCATATGCTACTTTGGGAACATGCCCAGGAGGTAATTTTACAAGTTGTGCTGTTGGCGCAGAGCTTTGCCTGCTGTCAGCACATACTGGAAAATTGTGGACAGTACACAGCCAAACATCTGATCTCCGTTTCTAATAGTAAAGACTCCCCAATGACACCGTGGACTTGTCTTCACTCAATACTTTTCACTTCCATGTGCACAGGCTGCAGTTGTGTGCCTAAACCCAGCAGAGCATGCCACTGCACTCAGTAATTTCTACTTACTTGACATATATTTATATATTGATTTCACACATGAAAATGTATGTAATGTTTGCAAAAGAACTTTTAACATGTTTTCAGATTTTCATGAAAAATCATGCCCACGAGTAATGCGTAATATCAAATAAACATAATATTAATAGCATCCAACAGGGAAGAAGGGCCATAAATCAAATTAAAACTGAGATTGGGACTAAAAATCAGGTAATGAAGATGGTAACAAAGAAGTTGCTCAGAATCCTGGCAGAAATTAATCAAGAGCCTACAGTTAGGAGCTAGGACAGCAGACAGGGGCAAATGCAGCAGTGAGGAACTGGGGAAGCAGTTAACTGATTCAAACAAATATGACTCAAGCATGTTTAATGAAACTCTTAACATGCAAGTTCTGATAATGTGATACTTCACAATGATTATCTTACAGTTCTCAACCAGTTAATGAACTAGCAAATCCTTATAAAGGCTGGAAATTTTGAGAAACCAGCTGCGGTGAACACAAACCAGAAAGGGCAGGAGAAGAACTTGTAAGGCTCATTTCAATTATTGCCATAATGATGAGGTAGAATTTCCTGATCTCGCTCTGCAACTTCAGCTGAAGAATGGCGGGAACCCTACAGTAAAGGTGTAAACAAAGAATCAGGAGAATCCCCATGGAAGTTCTTCTCTGAAGGCTCATACTTCCAGGATTTGAATTGCTCTATTTCTGAATAATGATACAGAAAGCACCAAGTCTAAAACATTGTGACTTAAGAGCTGCTTTAAGCTCGTGCAGTGATTAAAACAATATGGATTATTTTCTTCAACTCAAACCCAACACTTAGAACCGTTCATCATATTTCTAAATGCCAATCTGTCCACTATCAATTATACCAATGTTGTTACAATCGGTGCCTTTCTGCTTTGGTTGTGTCAGCATCATAGACTAACATCCGTATTCTGCCAACAGGGCAGGGTGAAGACGTGAAGTGGTCCCTAAGTCTACCACAGTCAGAACCTCAATTGAACCTTCAATTAGCATCATCCTGAACCACACAGCTAATCGACTGAGCTCATCAGTCCCCTTTGTGATGAGGGATCTGCTTTAATAGTGATTATAGGGGAGGTATCTTGTGGGCAGGGAGGTGGTGGCATAGTGGTGTTATCACTGGACAAGTAACCCAGAGACCCAGGGTATTGCTCTGGGGATATGGGTTCAAATCCCACCACAGCAGAAGGTAGAATTTGAATTCAATTAATAAAATCTGGAATTAAAAAGCTAGTTTAATGATGGCCATGAAACCGTTGTCGATTGTTGTAAAAACCCATCAAGTTCACTAATGTCCTTTAGAGAAGGAAATCTGCTGGCCTTACTTGGTCTGGTCTACATGTGACTCCAGGCCCACAGCAATGTGGTTGACTCTTAATTGCCCTCTGAAATGGCCTAGCAAGCCACTCAGTTATATCTAACCGCTACAAAGTCAATAAAAAAGAATAAAACCAGACAGACCACCTAAGCACCGGAAATAACAACGGCAAACCAGACCCTGCAAAGTCCTCGTTACTAACATCTGGGGGCTTGGGAGAGCTGTCCCACAGACTAGTCAAGCAACAGCCTGACACACTCACAGAATCATACCTTACAGGCAATCTCCCAACACGACCATCACCATCCCTGCAGAGGTGACAGCACAGTGGTATACAGTCGGCAGGAAGTTGCCCTGGGTGTCCTCAACATCAACTCCATGATGTCTCATGGCAGCAGGTCAAACATGGGCAAGGAAACCTCCTGCTGATTACCATCAATTGCCTTTCCTCAGCTGATGAATCAGTACTCCTCCATGCTGAACACCACTTGGAGGAAGCATTGAGGGTGGCAAGGGTGCAGAATGTATTCTGGGTGGGGGACTTCAATGTCCATCACCAAGTGTGGCTCGGTAGCACCACTATTGACCAAGCTGGCCAACTCCGAAAGGACATAGCTGCTAGACTGGGCATTTGACAGGTGGTGAGGAAAGCAACAATAGGGAAAAACATACTTGATCTCATCCTAACCAATCTGCCTGCCGCAGATGCATCTGTCCATGACAGTATTGGTAGGAATGACCACCACACAGTCCTTGTGGAGACAAAGTCCCGCCTTCACATCGAGGAAACCCTCCATCGTGTTGTGTGGCACTACCACCGTTCTATATGGGATAGATTTTGAACAGATTTAGCAATGCAAAACTGGGCATTCATAAGGCACTCTGGGCCATCAGCCACAGCAGAATTGTACTCAACCACAATCTGTAGCCTCAAAGCCCGGCATATTCCCCACTCTACCATTGTCAGCAAGCCAGGAGACAAACCTTGGTTCAAAGAAGAGTGCAGGAGGGCATGCCAAGAGCAGCACCAGGCATACCTCAAAATGAGGTGTCAACCTGGTGAAGCTACAACACAGGACTACTCGCATGTCATACTGGGTAAGCAGCATGCAATAGACAGAGCTAAGCAATCCCATAGCCAACAGATCAGATCTAAGCTCTGCAGTCCTGCCACATCTAGATATAAATGGTGGTGGACAATTAAACAACTAACTGGAGGAGGTGGCTCCACAAATATTCCCATCTTCAATGATGGGAGAGTCCAGCACATCAGTGTGAAAGATAAGGCTGAAGCATTTGCAATCATCTTCAGCCAACAGTGCCGAGTTGATGATCCATCGTGGCCTCCTCCCAAAGTCCCCAGCATCACAGATGCCAGACTTCAGCCAATTCGATTCACCCCGCGTGAGATCAAGAAACGACTGAAGGCTCTGGATACTGCAAAGGCTTTGGGCCCTGACAGATATCTGGCAATAGTACTGAAGACCTGTGTTCCAGAACTTGCCGTGCCCCTAGCCAAGCTGTTCCAATACAGCTACAAGACTGGCATCTACCCGGCAATGTGGAAAATTGCCCAGGTATGTCCTGTACACAAAAAGCAGGACAAGTCCAACTTGGCCAATTACCACCCCATCAGTCTACTCTCAATCATCAGTAAAGTGATGGAAGGTGTCATCAACAATGCCATCAAGCGGCGCTTGCTTGGCAATAACCTGCTCAGCGATACGCAGTTTGGATTCACCAGGACCGCTCAGCTCCTGACCTCATTACAGCCTTGGTTCAAACATGGACAAAACAGCTGAATTCAAGAGGTGAAGTGAGAGTGACTGCCCTTGTCATCATGGCAGCATTTGACCAAGTATGGCATCAAGGAGCCCTAGCAAAACTGAAGTCAATGGGAATCAGGGGGGAAACTCTCCACTGGTTGGAGTCCCAGGAAATCACTGCAGCAGTTGCTCAGGGTAGTGTCCTAGGCCCAACCATCTTCAGCTGCATCATCAATAACCTTCCTTCTATCATAAGGTCAGAAGTGGGGATGTTTGCTGATGATTGCACAATGTTCTGCACCATTCACGACTCCTCAGATACTGAAGCAGTCTGTGTAGAAATGCAGCAAGACCTGAACAATATCCAGGCTTGGGCTGATAAGTGGCAAGTAACATTCATGCCACACAAGTGCCAGGCAATGACCATCTCCAACAAAAGAGAATCTAACCATCTCCCCTTGACATTCACTGGCATTAAAATTGCTGAATCCCCCACAATCAACATCCTAGGGGTTACCATTGACCAGAAACTGAACTGGAGTAGCAATGTAAATACTGTGACTGCAAGAACAGGTCAAAGGCTAGGAATCCTTTGGCGAGTAACTCACCTCCTGACTCCCCAAAGCCTGTCCACCATCTACAAGGCACAAGTCAGGAGTGTGATGGAATACTCTCCACTTGCCTGAATGGGTGCAGCTCTAACAACACTCAAGAAGCTCGACACCATCCAGCACAAAGCAGCCCGCTTGATCGGCACCCCATCTACAAACATTCACACCCTCCACCACCGACGCACAGTGGCAGCAGTGTGTACCATCTAGACGATACACTGCAGCAATGCACCAAGGTTCCTTATACAGCACCTTTCAAACTCTTGACCTCTATCAACTAGAAGGGCAAGGGCAGCAAATGCATGGGAACACCACCACCTGCAAGCTCCCCTCCAAGCCACACACCATCTTGACTTGGAACTATATCGGTGTTCCTTCACTGTCGCTGGGTCAAAATCCTGGAACTCGCTCCCTAACAGCACTGTGGGTATACCTACATCACATGGACTTCAGCGGTTCAAGAAGGCAGCTCACCACCATCTTCTCAAGGGCAAGTTGGGGTGGTCAATAAATGCTGGCCTAGCTAGCGACACCCACAGTCCATGAATGAATTTGATAAAAAATGGGAATAGATTCCAGTTCTTTCCTCCTCCAGCAGGCAGATTAGTGTCAGATGGGGCTGTACATGGTTGCGATATTTGGAACTTGATGAATCTGAAGAGATCTAGCATAAGCAGAAATGTAAAGCTTAAATATTACCTTTGAAATAGAAAGCCAAACATGATGGGCAGAATTTTCGGGCCTCGCTGGGATCAGGAAAGGAAGCGGATGGGGCCTGAAAATACCGGGACTGGCATGCGTGCCGATTTCATGATGTCGTTCTCAGCATTGGCCATTTTGGCCAAAGTGGGTTCAGGGCCGGCAGGAATGCCTGCCCCCAAGGGGTAGAAAACCAATTGGGCTCATTAAGACCATTGTTAAAGGTAAGTTAAGGAGGCTGACTGGAATTTTCCTGTCGTTCTCCAGTTTACCAAACAAATAGGGCCCAGATCAACTGCCCGGAGGTGGGCACCCAACGGCAGACCAGGGCCCCAGCGCTCCAGGCCTACAGGCCCTTTCTGCCTGCATGGGTGGGGGTGCATCCAAAGGTCACCCTTTAGATAGTCTCCCCCACCTTCGCTCCTCCCCCCGCCCCAGTCCCCCCACCCTAGTCCCCCCACCAACCCCCAAGAGTGGTGGCCTGGCTGCTTACTTGATTTTTTAATTTTAAAAAGGTGGGTGAGAGGTTGAAGTGCCTTCTCAGTTATTTACCATTCATTGCAGCCAGGTGCTCCTGTGATGCTGGAAGACCTGTGATTGTCCCTCCAGCTTTGCGAGCCCGCCCACCTCCCTTATTTCGACAGGGAACCTGTCTCCATGCCAATTAAGAGGGAACCCCAGTCAAAATCTCAATGGCTGTCTGTTTCCCACCAGGGGGGTGGGCGTTTTCGGGACCCAACTCCTATCTCCATCCCCAAAGTGAAAATATAGCCTGATGGTTATGTGTAAAAGAGAAAGCTTTAGCTCCAAACCAGATCTGAAAAATACAATGTGGACTGATAAAAAAAATGAAAACTATCGCACTGCAAGTGGGATTTTGAAAGTACAAAAAGCATTTATAATTTATATATCCTGTTAAGGGAAAGTAAGTGGACATGATAGCATTTACAGCATTGTCATAGGCCAGTTTACCTTAGGAATGAATTTCTACACTGTCTGTTGTGCCACTTATGTGCCAAAGAACAACAACAGCAACTTACATTGATATAGTGCCTTTAATGTAATAAAATGTCCCAAGCACTTCACAGGAGCATTATAAAACAAAAATATGACACTGAGCCACATTAGGAGATATTAGATCAGATATCAGATGGCCAAAAGCTTGATTAGAAACGTAGATTGTAAAGAGTCTCATAAAGTAGGAAAGTGAGGTAGAGAGGTGTAGGGAGGGTATTCTAGGCTTAGGGCCTAGACAACTGAAGGCATGACAAAGAGGCCAGAATTAGAGGAATGCAGATATCTCGGAGGACTGTGGGGCTAGGGAAGATTACAGAATTAGGGAGGGGCAAGGCCATGAAAGGATTTGAAAACAAGGATGAGAACTTAAAAATCAAGACTTTGCATGACAGTAAGCCAATGTAGGTCACCAAGCACAGGGGTGATAGGTTTTTTTATTCGTTCATGGGAAGTGGGTGTCACTGTCAAGGCCATCATTTATGCCCCATCCCTAAATGCCCTTGAGCTGCCGTCTTGAACCGCTGCAGTCCTTGGGGTGTAGGTACACCAACAGAGCTGTTAGTGAGGGAGTTCCAGGATTTTGACCCAGTGACAGTAGAGGAACTGCAGTATAGTTCCAAATCAGGATGGTGTGTGACTTGGAGGGGAACTTGCTGGTGGTGGTGTTCCCCTGTATCTGCTGCCCTTGTCCTTCAAGGTGGTAGTTGTTGTGGGTTTGGAGGGTGCTGTCGAAGGAGGAGTGGTGAGTTGCTGCATTGCATCTTGTAAATGGTACATACTGTTGCCACTGTGCATCGGAGGTGAAGGGAGTGAATGTTGACTGTGGTGGATGGAGTGCCAATCAAGCGGCTGCTTTATCCTGGATGTTCAAAGAGGCATAGAAAGTTTACAGCACAGAAAGAGGCCATTTGGCCCATCGTGTCTGTGCGAGCCAAAAGACGAGCCACTGGGCTGAATTTTACTAGTGTGCTGCAACTCGCAACCTTGGTCCTCCGGGCAAAGGGAGCCCACAATGCACGTGAGGTGAGTCGGACTGTTGGAGGAGTACCAGATATGCGGGCGATGCCACAGGCTGAGGATGAGGCCCTCGAACTGGCTGTGACAGATGTGGACCGTGCAATCGATGACATTGAGCCCGGGCTCCTGGGCGAACATGCATCCATTATATATACGCAATGATCACTGTGAAAATCGTGCTGTTTAACTCAATGCTGTCACAATCATTACATGCTCACCATAAAGACTGACAGTGTGCTCTTCTCATTGTATCGTGCAGATCAATGCACTGAGTCGGCAATGGCGGCCCAGGACACCTCCTGCACCACAGAGGAAGAGACATCCTCAGAGAACGCAGCATCCCATGACACTCCCACACCTTCCACCAAATGAAAAATAAAAACTTCAGCATAATTACAACCTCGACAGATTGCTAACATAGAATGTTGATGGTTTACGGAATGACTAGTTTGGGCCCAGATTCTAGTTCTGACTAGTTTGGGCCCAGATTCTAGTTCAAACTAGTTACCCTCCCATCCTGTAACCTCTTCAGGATATAGTCACCTCGGTGGCAATTCAGTCGGGCTTACAGTTGTGTTCTCAAGATGGTGACAGTACTGCGCACGTGCCCGAGCAGCTGACCAAGGTTGAGATAGCCAACACCCCTGACAGTCTGTGGGTGGCCAGGCCCATGCTGAGCCCCAGGCTATTGATGGCTGTCTGTAGTGGACAGCACAAGGGATGCTGCAGCTGCAGCAGCAGTCATGGCAACATCAGGTGGAGATGCCACAGGCCATGCTTAGCCTTGAGCGGACGATGGGGGAGTCCATCCAGGCCATGGGAGCTGCCGTGTCCCAGCATTTGAGCATATGGCATCATGCATGGAGACAGCGGTGGCCCTCCTGGTGAGCCACATTTCATTAATATGTGCTGACTTGCAATCCCTTGCCGAGGCCATCAGATCCACAAATCAGTAGCAAGGTGCGAGAGGGACCAGGGCATGGAGACGGCTCCTGCCCCTGCTCCTTCCCGGGAGAGCAGAGAGGTTCAAACGAGCCTTGAGCTGGAGGAAGCGAGCCTGCGCGCCATATCAGGGTTCCACCCTCAATGTGCATCCATTGTGGCCACCGGCCCCTCCACCAGTGAGTCAAGCTCCAGCAGCCACAAAGTCTGAGGAGAGTTGTGCAGTGATGCAGGATTCCCCCAACCAGCCGGGGCCCTCCAGGTCTCGTGAACACAGAGGCCAACTGTCAAAGTCATCCACAGCCAAAGGGCAATTTGATCAGCAGCCTTCCTCCAGTCAATGGCACTGTGAAGGAGCACTCTCAAGTGTTTCCAAAAAACACCGTTACACAAATAGGTCTTCATGGGTGACACAACAATGTAGACAGGTCGAAATCAAAATCTTCTTCACTAATATGTGTTGCTTTTACTGTGTGAATGAAATGTGCCAGCATGTACCAATCAGGTCTCCTCCCATTACATTAATGGCCGTTCAGAACTGCCAATGTATGGAATAACATCATTGCCATGTCAGTGTTACTCATGTGTGTCTCCACGGATGCAGTAACATGGGCAATGGCTCAGTCTGCTGCTGCCAGTAATGGTGGACGCAAAGATGTTGCAGATGCAGACTGTTGCACAACAGGTGAATGAGGGTGCTGTGTGGCCTGCAGAGAGCATGGTGGTTCCTATGGCGTGGAGAACTTTTCCTCAATGAGGCACTGCTGTGCATCCCTAGCTCACTGCTCTCCTTGCGTGCGGCGCCTGGATGCTCACTGTCTTCCCGTGCGCCTTTCCTGCTGTAAGTCCTTATCATCCGAGGATGAGTCCTGCTCATGTCTGTCCTCATCCTGCAAGGCCTCCCCCCTATTGAGTGTGTAGTTGTGCAAAGCACAGCAGACAGCAATGATGCGAGCTAACCTTTCTGGCTCGTACTGCAGGGCACCACCCAATCTGTACAGGCAGCAGAAGTGCATTTTCAGCATGCCGACCGCCTGCTCAATGGTGGCTCTTGTAACTCCGTAGCTGGCATTGTATCTCTCCTCTGCAGCAGTGGTGGGGTTTCTCACTGGTGTCAGGAGCCATATTTGCAAGGGGTAGCCCTTGTCTCCAAGAAGCCACCCCTCCATCTGAGCCAGTTCAGTGAACAGCAATGGCAGCTGGGACTAGTGCAGGTTGTAGGTGCCATGTCAGCTGCCTGGAAAGCGGGCACAGATTTGCATGAAGCATTTCCGGTGATCACATATGAGCTGCATGTTGGGGATTGAGTGGAAGAGCACAGATTTAAAGTATTTGGTAAGAGAAGTAAAAGTGACATGAGGAAAATCTTTTTTACACAGTGAGTGGTTAAGGTCTGGAATGCGCAGCCTGAGAATGTGGTGGAGGCAGGTTCAATTGAAGCATTCAAAAGGGAATTAGACAGTTATATGAAAAGAAAGAATGTGAAGGGTTACAGGGAGAAGGCAGGAAAATGGAGCTAAAGGTCGACTACCCGAGCCAAACCCGACGGGACCTGACAACGTGTCGGGTCGGGTCGCACTTCCGGGTCCGACATTCGGGCTCGGGTCAGGTAGGGCTGGGTCGGAAACAGTCCATCATAACCTCAGGTAAGTGGATCTACTGTTAACTTACTTTTTGGGCTTGTAAGGTTGTTTTGTTACAGTTATTTTAAGCTTCCAGGCCACACCTGGAATATTGTATGCAGTTTTGGTCTCCTTATCTGAGGAAGGATGTTCTTGCTATGGAGGGAGTGCAGCGAAGGTTTACCAGACTGATTCCTGGGATGGTGGGACTGACGCATGAGGAGAGATTAAGTTGGTTAGGATTATATTCGCTGGAGTTCAGAAGAGTGAGGAGGGATCTCATAGAAACCTATAAAATTCTAACTGGACTTGACAGGGTAGATGCAGGAAGGATGTTTCCGATGGTGGGGGAGTCCAGAACCAGGGGTCATAGTCTAAGGATACGGGGTAAACCTATCAGGACTGAGATGAGGAGAAATTTCTTCACCCAGAGAGTGGTGAGCCTGTGGAATTCACTACCACAGAAAGCAGTTGAGGCCAAAACATTGTATGTTTTCAAGAAGGAGTTAGATATAGCTCTTGGGTCTAAAGGGATCAAAGGGTATGAGGCGAAAGCGGGCACAGACTACTGAGTTGGATGATCAGCCATGATCATAATGAATGGCGGAGGGGGCTCGAAGGGCCGAATGGCCTAATCCTATTTTCTATGTTTCGATGTTTGTGCAGATCAGCAACAAAGTAAAAAAACAGCAGGTAGGTTAACTAATGGTTGGATCGGGTCAGGTCGGGCACAGGAAGAAAATGGAAGAACTTGGGCCGGTTCGGGCTTGGGGTCGGATATGGTTCTGTCGGGCTCGGGTCGGGTTTAATTTGCAGACCCGAGCTGGCCTTTAAATGGAACTGAGGGAATTGCTCTTTCAGAGAGCCAGTGTGGACACAATGGACCGAATGGCCTTCTTCTGCACTGTAACGATTCTGTGATTCTATTCAGCTGGTCACCCGGCGGAAGCCTTGATGGACACATGGGTACAATCTATGACCCCTTGCACCTGTGGGAATCCCGCGATGGACTGAAACCAATGGCCCTCTGGGCCTGTCTTTCAGGGTCTGTCGTGAAGTAGATATAGTCACCGGCCCTTCCATACAGGGCATCGGTGACCTCCCTGATGCAGCGGTGCACTGCTGACTGTGTGACCCCACAAAGGTCTCCGGTGGGCCCCTGAAATGATGCAGAGGCATAAAGGTTAAGAGCCGCTGTCACATGAGGGCCACAGGCGTAGGATGTCCACCAAATCCCATGGGCTGCAGGTCATTGTAGAGCAGGGCACAGAAATGTGTCACCAGCTCCCTCTTGACTTCCGCAGTCACCTCTGACACTGGCACTCTAACATGCATTGGTATGTCAAGCGGGACCTGTAGATGTGCGGCATTCTATAGTGGAGAGCTCCCCTTGGGGCTGCTGCCCGCGACCGGGCCGGCACCTGCCTGTTGGTTCAGCCTGCGATGCATATGGATCCTCAGGAGAAGCAGATCAGACAATCTAGGATGAGCCACACCCATCTCTATGTGCCAAATAAAGCTGTGTCCTTTGCTTTTCCGGAGCTTCCTAACAGGGCAGGCATTGTTGTTGAGAGGTACATCAGGTGCTTTCATGGATCATCTATGTGGTGTGGCATGGTATTGCCTGTCTTAGTTCCCACTAAGAGTGGCACAGCATGACCACATTAAGATTCTACCAGCTGCATCGATTGCCCCACCAGCCAGGTAACCTTTACACGTCTACCGTATAAGGCACCCTTCCCACGTACAGGGTGAATGGAGTGTCATTGATCCTTCACACACACAAACAAACAATGGCGCAGAGGGGCCACCGTTTTTGGAGAGGGGGTACGCAGTACCTCCCTTGTGCCTGCAGAGATGTGCATCCTAAAATAACACCCCCTCTCCCACCTCCCTTCCAATCTGCAGAGTACAGATCCCAATGTACAGAGACTTATCTGTATAGTCTCCGATCGCTGCCTCTTCTGTTGTCCTGCCGGCTCCTCTCATTCATGAACGGGATGGCACATGGCAGCCACCCACTCAGCAAAAAATGCGGAACCGAGGATCGGCAAGCAGCAGAATGCAGAATCAGGAAAGGTAAGTATGGATGACCATATGTAAAGTTGGGTGCCGGCAGTGAGCAGCAGGGGGCTGCACCGAGGTCCCGCCACCACTGAGGAAATGGGGTGGGACATTCCCGGCATCGGAGGTCATGGCGGGTCTCTTCCACTGGAATTTTCCGGGCCCCCACGTCGCGAACCCCAATGCTGGAGGCCTCATAAAATTCAGCCCACCAAGACGAATCCCATCTTCCGGCATTTGGTCATATTCCTGCAGGTTATGGCACTTGAGGTGCATAGTCGAACTCCATTTGAATGAGTTGAGGGTATCTTTCAGGCAGTGAGTTCCAGACCCTCCAAGCCCTCTGGGTGAAAACTTTTTCCTCATCTCCCCTCTAATCTTTCCATCAATCACTTTAAATCTATGCCCCCTAGTCACTGACCTCTCTGCTAAGGTAAATCGGTCCTTCACATCCATTCTATCCGGGCTCCTCACAATTTTGTTCATTTCAATCAGATCTCCCCTCAGCCTTCTCTGTTCGAAGGAGAAAACCCTCAGCCTATCTAATCTTTCCTCATAGCTGCATTTTTCCAGTCCCGGCAACAACCTGTTAAATCTCCTCTGTACCCTCTCTGGTGCAATTACATCCTTTCTGTAATGAGGTGGCCAGAACTGCAGACAGTACTCAAACAAGGAATGCTGGAAATACTCAGTGGGTCTGGCAGCATCTGTGGAGAGAGAAGCAGAGTTAACGTTTCAGGTCAGTGACCCTTCATCTGAACTGGAAGATATTAGAAATGTAAAAGGTTTTAAGCAAGGGATCAGGACAAGGGGGTGGGGCAAGAGATAACAAAAGAGAAGGTATTGATAGG
The DNA here is from genome assembly GCF_036365525.1 of Heterodontus francisci. Lineage (NCBI taxonomy): Eukaryota > Metazoa > Chordata > Chondrichthyes > Heterodontiformes > Heterodontidae > Heterodontus > Heterodontus francisci. The sequence goes on along the minus strand of NC_090371.1, from coordinate 70,160,958 downwards.
ACAAGGTCACAGAGAATAACTGACCAGAAGGTCATGGAGCAAAGGCAAATGGTATGTTAATGGTATGGTGAAAGATAAAGCGTTAGTGCAGAGAGGGTGTTAATGGACAGAAAACTGAGCAGCCTGGCCCCAAGCACAAACATGAAAAAAAACAGTGGGTAGGTACGGTAGAAACAAACTAAACAAACTAAAACAAAATAAACACAAAAAAGAAAAAATGATTAAAAATAAAAATAAAAATTATTGAACTCAATGTTCAGTCCAGCAGGCTTTACCATGCCTAATCGGTAAATGAGGTGATGTTCCTCAAGCTTGCATTGATGTTCACTGGAACACTGCAGCAATCCCAGGACAGAGATGTGAGCATGAGAGCGGGGTGGGGCGGGGGGGTTGTTGAAAAGGCCAGCAACCAGAAGCTTGGCGTCATGCATTCGGACTGAGCGGAGGTGTTTCACAAAGCGGTCACCCAGCCTGCATTTGGTCTCCCCAATGTAGAGGAGACCACATTGTGAGCAGCGAATACAATATACTAAATTGAAAGAAGTACAAGTAAATCGCTGCTTCACCTGAAAGGAGTGCTTGGGGCCTTGGAGGTAAATAGGCAGGTATTACACCTCCTGCGATTGCAGGGGAAGGCGCCATGGGAAGGGGACAAGGTGATGGGGGTAGTGGAGGAGTGGACCAGGGTGTCGCGGAGGGAACGATCCCTTCAGAATGTTGACAGGGGAAGGGAGGGGAAGATGCATTTGGTAGTGGCATCATGCTGGAGGTGGCGGAAATGGCAGAGGATGATCCTTTGGATGTGGAGGCTGATGAGGTGAAAAGTGAGGACAAGGGGAACCCTGTTGCGGTTCTGGGAGGGAGGGGAAGGGGTGAGGGTAGAGGTGCGGGAAATGGGCCAGACATGGTTGAGAGTCTTGTCAACCACAGTGGGGGGGAATCCTCGGTTGAGGAAAAAGGAAGACATATCAGAAGCGCTGTCATGGAAGGTATCATCATCAGAGCAGATGCGTCAGAGTCGGAGAAACTGGGAGAATGGAATGCAGTCCTTGCAGGAGGCAGGGTGTGAAGAAGTGTAGTCGAGGTAGCTGTGGGAGTCAGTGGGCTTTAATGAATATTAGTAGACAGCCTATCCCCAGAGATGGAGACAGAGAAGTCGAGGAAAGGAAGGGAAATGTCGGAGATGAACCATGTAAAGGTGAGAGAAGGGTGGAAATTAGAAACAAAGTTGATAAAGTTTTCCAGTTCCAGGCGGAAGCAGGAAACGGCATCGAAACAGTCATCAATGTACGGGAAAAAGAGTTGGGGGAGGGGGCCTGAGTAGGACTGGAACAAGGAATGTTCAGCATAGCCCACAAAAGGACAGGCATGACTAGGACCCATGCAGGTACCCATTGCAACACCTTTTACTTGAAGGAAGTGAGTGGAGTTAAAGGAAAAGTTGTTCAATGTGAGAAGAAATTCAGCTAGGAGGAGGAGGGTGGTGGTGGATGGGGACTGGTTGGGCCTCGGTTCAAGGAAGAAGCGTCCGCAGCATCTGCAGTATTTTGCTTTTATTACACAGTACTCAAGTTGTGGCCTAACTAATGAATTATACAGTTCCAGCATAACCTCTCTACTCTATATTCTATACCTCGCCTAATAAAGGAAAGGATTCCATATGCCTTCTTAACCACCTTATCAACCTGTCCTGCTACCTTCAGGGATCTGTGGACATTCACTCCAAGGTCCCTCACTTCTTCGACACCTCTCTGAATTCTCCCATTAATCTTGCATTCCTTTGCCTTGTTTGACCTCCACAAATGCATCAACTCACACTTCTCTGGGTTGAATTCCATTTGTCACTTTTCTGCCCACTGACCAGTCCATCAATATCTTCATGTACCTACAGCTATCCTCCTCGCTACCTACTACAAGGCCAATCTTTGTGTCGTCTGCAAACCTCTTGATCATGCCCCCTATATTTACGTCCAAATCGCTAATATATACCACAATAAGCAGAAGACCCAGTTCTAAGCCCTGCGGATGCCACTGGAAACAGCCCTCCAGTCGCAAAAATACCCATCAACAATTACCCTTTGTTTCCTGCTACTGAGCCAATTTTGTATCCGCCTTCCTACATTTCCCTGGATCCCAAGAGATTTTATTTTTTTAACCAGTCTACCATGTGGGTACTTGTCAAAAGCCTTGCTAAAATCCATGTAAACCACATCAACTGCACAATCCTCATCTATCTTCCTTGTTACTTATTCAAAAAATTCAATCAAGTTAGTCAGAGAATATCTTCCCTTAACTAATCCTGCTGACTATCCTTGATTAATCTGTGCCCTTCTACGTGACAATTTATCCTGAATCTCAGAATTGATTCCAATAATTTGCCCACCACTGAGGTTAGACTGACTGTCCTGTAATTATACAGTCTGTCCCTCACTCCCTTTTTAAACAGAGGTACAAGCTTAGCAGTCCTCCAATCCTTTGGCAGCACAGCTGTATCCAGCGAGGACTGGAAAATAATGGGCAGACCTTCCGCTATTTCCTCTCTTGCTTCTTTGAACAGCCTGGGGTTCATTTCATCTGACCCCGGTGATTTATCAGCTTTCAGGGATGCTAAACCCATTAATACTTCCTTTCTCCCTATGTTTATCACATCCAATACTTCACATCCCTCTTCCTTAACTACAATATCTGCATTGTTCCCTCTTTTGTGAAGACAGATGCAAGTACTCATTAAGAATAATACCAACACATTCTGCCACTACACATAGGTTACCTTTTTGGTCTTTTACGGGCCCTACTCTTTCCTTAGTTTTCCTCTTACTCTTAATGTATTAATAAAACATCTTTGGGTTCACCTTGATTTTGCTTGCCAATATTCTTTCACGCCCTCTCTTAGCTTTCCTAATTTCATTTTTAATTTCACCCCTCCACTTTCTGTATTTCTCTCAGCTTTCTGCAGCATTGAGTTCTCGGTGTCGGACATAAGCTTTCCTTTCCTGCCTTCTCTTACCCAGTAAGCTCCTTGACATCCATTGGGCTTTAGATTTGGCCGTCCTACCCTTTCTCTTTGTGAGAATGTGTTTATTCTGAACCCCTTGAATCTCCCCTTTGAATGCCTCCCACTGCTCTGACACTGATTTACCTTCAAGCAGCTTCTTCTAGTCCACGTTCGTTAATCACACCTCAGCTTAGTAAAATTGGTCTTTCCCCAATTGAGAACTCTAACTCTTGTTCTATCCTTGTCTTTTTCCATAATTAAGTTAAAACTGACTGAATTATGATCACTACCACCAAAATGCTCTCCCACTGCCACTCCTTCCACCTGCCAAGCTTCATTTCTTAAAACTAAGTCTAATACTGCGACCTCTCATGTTGGACTTGCCATATACTGGCCAAAAAGACTCTCCTGAATGCACCTCAAGAACTCCGCTCCCTCAATTCCTTTGACACTGAAACTATCCCATTTAATATTGGGGTAGTTAAAATCCCCTACTATTACTGCCCTATTGTTTTTGCACTTCTCAGATATTTGCCTACATATCTGCTCTTCTATCTCCCTCTGACAGTTTGGAGAGTCTATAGTACACTCCCAGCAATGTGACTGCCCCTTTTCTGTTCCTTAGATCATTCCACATGGCCTCGTGTGACGTTGTCGAGCTTCTTGATTGTTGTTGGCACAGCATCCATCCTGGCAAGTATTCCATCACACTCCTGATTTGTGCATTTTAGATGGTGGACAGGCTTTGGGGAGTCAGGAGATGAGTTACTCGCCGCAGAATTCCCAGTCTCTGACCTGCTCTTGTAGCCAAACTATTTATGTGGCTGGTCCAGTTCAGTTTCTGGTCAATGGTAACCCCCAGGATGTTGATAGTGGGAGCTTCAGCAATGGTATTGCCATTGAATGTCAAGGGAAGATGTTTAGATTCTCTCTTGCTAGAGATGGTGTCATTGATGAAGCAACTGAAGATGGTTGGGCATAGGACACTACCCTGAGGAACTCCTGCAGTGATGTCCTGGGACTGAGATGATTGACCTCCAACAACCACAAACATCTTCCTGTGTGCTAGGTATGTTTCCAACCAGTGGAGACTTTTCCCCCTGATTCCCATTGACTCCAGCTTTGCTAGGGCTCCTTGATGCCATACTCGGTCAAATGCTGCCTTGATGTCTAGGGTAGTCACTCTCACCTCACTTCTTGAATTCAGCTCTTTTGTCCATGTTTGGACCAAGGCTGTAATGAGGTCAGGAGCTGAGTGGTCCTGGCAGAACCCAAACTGAGCGTCAGTGAGCAGATTATTGCTGAGCAAGTGCCACTTGAAAGCACTGTTGATGATCCCTTCCATCACTTTGCTGATGATTGAGAGTAGGCTGATAGGGCAGTAATTGGCCAGATTGGATTTGTCCTGTTTTTGTGTACAGAACATACCTGGGCAATTTTCCACATTGCCGGTTAGATGTCAGTGTTGTAGCTGTACTGGAACAACTTGGCTAGGGGCTGGCTAGTTCTGGAGAACAAGTCTTTAGTGCTATTGCCGGAATGTTGTCAGCGCCCACAGCCTTTGCAATATCCAGTGCCTTCAGTTATTTCTTGATATCACGTGAAGTGATTTGGATTGGCTGAAGACTGGCATCTGTGATGCTGGGGACCTCAAAAGAAGGCCAAGATGGATCATCCACTCGACCCTTCTGGCTGAAGATAGGTGAACAGGACTTTGTCCGAGTTAAGACACAGGCAGCAGAGTTTTGGATAACCTTATGCGAGTAGAATGTGGGCCACTGGCCCGGAGTGCATTGAATAGTCAAATCTAGAGGTGACAAAGGCATGAATGAGGGTTTCAGCAACAGATGAGTTGAGACAGTGGCAAAGTCGGGCGACATTATGGAGGTGGACATAGGCAGCCTTAGTGATGGCACAAATATGTGGTCAGAAGCTCATCTCGGGGCCAATATGACACGAAGGTTGTGTACAGACTGGCTTAATCGCAGACTGCTACCAGGAAGAGGGATGAAGTCAGTAGCTAGGGAACGGAGTTTGGATCAAGGACCATAAACAATAGCTTCAGTCTTCCCAATATTTTATTAGAGGAAATTTCTGCTCATCCTGTACTGAATGTAAGATAAGCAGTCTAATAATTTAGCAACAATGGAAGAGTCAAGAGATCCCAAAACAAAGGCAGTCAACCGTGGATAACAAAGGAAGTTAAGGATTGTATAAGATTAAAAGAAAAGGCCTATAACATTGCCAGATATAGTAATTGCCAGAGGATTGAGAGGATTTTAGAATACAGCAAACGAGGATGAAAAAACTGATAAAGAAAGGAAGAATAGAATATGAATGTAAGTTAGCAAAAAATATAAAAACGGATTGTAAAAGCTTCTATAGGTATGTAAAAAGGAAACAAGAAATGCTGGAACCACTCAGCAGGTCTGGCAGCATCTGTGAAAAGAGAAGCAGAGTTAACGTTTCGGGTCAGTGACCCTACCGAGTGGTTCCAGCATTTCTTGCTTTTATTTCAGATTTCCAGCATCCGCAATATTTTGCTTTTATGTAAAAAGGAAACGTTTGGCTAAGACAAATGTGGATCCATTACAGGCAGAGTCAAGAGAATTTATAACGGCGAATAGAGAAATGGCAGAGAAGCTAAACTGAGGAAGAAACAAGAAATCTCCCAGAATTAGAGATCCCAGGGATTAGGGAGAATGAGGAATTGAAGGATATTGGTATTAGTAAGAAGGTTATTTTGGAGAGATTAATGGGGATGAGGGGTGATAAGTTCCCAGGACCTGATGTTCTACATCCCAGAGTGTTGAAAGAGGTAGCTATGGCGATAGTGGATGTAATGGTAATCATCTTCCAAAATTCTATAGATTGTGGAGCAGTTCCTGCAGATTGGAAAGCAGCAAATGTCACCGCACTATTTAGGCAGTGAGGGAGAGAGAAAACAGGGAATTACAGACCTGTTAGCCTTACAACAGTCGTAGGGAAAATGATGGCATCTATTCGAAAGGCTGTGATAAATGGACACTTGGATAATAATGATCTGATTGGGCATAGTCAACATGGATTTATGAATGGGAAATCATGTTTGACGAACATATTTGAGTTTTTTTGAGGATGTTACGAACAGAATTGATAAAGGGGAGTTGGTGGATGTGGTATACTTGGATTTTCAGAAGGCTTTTGGTAAAGTCCCCCACGGGAGATTGGTTAGCAAAATTAAAGCACATGGGATAGGAGGTAATATACTGGCATAGATTAAGGATTGGTTAACAGGCAGAAAGCAGAGAGCAGGAATAAACGGGTCTTTCTCACGTTGGCAGGCTGTGACTGTGGGGTACCACAGGGATCAGTGCTTGGGCCCCAGCTGTTCACAATATATGTCAATGATTTGGATGTGGGGACCAAATATGAATTTTCCAAGTTCGCAGATGACACAAAACTAGGTGGGAATGTGTGTTGTGAGGAAGATGCAAAGTTACCAAGGGGATTTGGACAGATTTAGTGAGTGGGCAGGAACGTGACAGATGGAATATAATGTGGAAAAATGTGAGGTTATCCACTTTGGTAGGAGGAACAGATGTGCAGAGTATTTCTTAAATGGTGAAAGATTCGAGAGTGTAGATGTACAAAGGGACCTGGGTGTCCTCGTTAATAAGTCACTAAAAGCTAACATGCAGATGCAGCAAGCAATTAGGAAGGCTAATGGTATGTTAGCCTTTATCCCAAGAGGATATGAGTACAGGCATAGTGAAGTCTTTGCTTCAATTGTATAGAACCTTGGTTAGACTGCAGCTGGAGTACTGTGTGCAGTTTTGGTCCCCTTCCCTTAGGAAGGATATTATTGCCATGGTTGGAGTGCAACGAAGATTCACCAGACTTGTTCCCATGATGGCGGGACTGTCTTATGACGAGAGATTGGGGAAACTGGGCCTGTATTCTCTAGAGTTTCGAAGAATGAGAGGTGATCTCATTGAAACTTACAAAATACTTAAAGGGATAAACAAGGTAGATGCAGGTAAGATGTTTCCCCTGGTTGGGGAATCTAGAACCAAGGGTCGCAATTTCAAAATAAGAGAGAAGCCACTTAGGATCGAGATGAGGAGAAATTTCTTTACTCAGGGCTGTGAATCTTTGGAATTCTCTACCCCAGAGGGCTGTGGAAACTCAGTCACTGAGTATGTTTAAAGCAGAGACTGACAGATTTCTAAATACCAATGACATAAAGGGATATGGGGATAGTGTCGGAAAATTGCATTAAAGTGGATGATCAGCCATGATTGTATTGAATGGCAGGACAGGCTCGATGGGCTGAATGGCCTACTCCTGTTCCTATGTTCCTATAGTGCTGAGGCAGAGCAGGGTGTCTTCGGTATACATGTGAAAACTACTGCCATTCTTTTGAATGATGTCTCCGAGGGGCAGCATGTAGACAGGAAATAGGAGGGGAAGGATAGATCCTTGGGGGACACCAGAGGTAACAGTGTAGGAGCAGGAAGTGAAGCCATTGCAAATGATTCTCTGGCTATGATTACAGAGATAAAAATGGAGCAAGGTGAGAAGAAGGGAGAAGATTTGTGCCCACCGGTGGTCTGGACAGGTTTTATATGAGCTTCTTCAGTGAGTTCTTTTGCATATCTATTGGAACAATGATTAATATAAATTCTGTGCAAAATGAATGTAATCTGCTAGAGTGCATGAAAAAGATAGTTCTAGTTGAACACTGCAGCAGTGGCTGACGACAAGCAAACAAGCAAGGAGCAGTAATAAAAACAAGAAATGCTGGAAACACTCAGCAGGTCTGGCAGCATCTGTGGAGAGAGAATCAGAGTTTACGTTTCAAGTCAGTTCTTGTGTAGTTCTTCAGACGAAGGGTTCCAGCATTTCTTGTTTTTATTTCAGATTTCCAGCATCCGCAGTATTTTGCTTTTAATTAAGGAAGGAGCAGTGCTTAGTTCACTCATTTGACTTGTCTGAAAATTTGCAAGAACATCTGTGACAAAAGCATCAGGGACATGCAACCGAGTAAGGTAGGAGCACATGGTGCTCAAACACGGAAGAAGATTTCATCATTTCCAAAAGTCAAACCCCAGCAAACTCTCATTGAAGAAATCAACATCAATCTGTTGGGTTTCAATGACAGAAAACTTGCCAGAAATGGGACTCATGCCACCTCGAGGGAGGTATTTCTGGCACACCAAAATTGCAGAGCAGTGTCAGAAGTTGTTCAATGACCTAACCTAAGTAGGCAAGGTAACACACAGGTCAACCTCAGAGGAACAGCACCAGGCCATTCAACCCCTTGAGCCATTCAATAACATGGCTATTCTGTACCTCAATTCCATTTACTCACCTTGGCTCCAGATCCCTTGATACCCTTGCCTAACAAATATCTATTGATCTCAGTCTATAAAGCTCCAGTAATCCTAGTATCAACAGCCTTTTGGGAGAAAAATATTCCAAATTTTTATCCGTTGTATGAAAAATTGCTTCCTAATTTCGCTCCTGAATGGCATAGCTACATTTTTAAAGATTATATCCCCGTGTTCTAGATTCTCCCACCATAGAACATAGAACAGTACAGCACAGTACAGACTCTTCGGTCCACGATGTTGTGCCGACCCTTTAACATACTCGAAGATCAAACTACCTACATACCCTTCATTCTACTATCATCCATGTACCTATCCAAGAGTCGCTTAAATGTCCCTAATGTATCTGCTTCTACTACCACCGCTGGCAGTGCATTCCACGCACCCACCACTCTCTGTGTAAAGAACCTACCTCTGACATCTCCCTTAAACCTTCCTCCAATCACCTTAAAATTATGCCCCCTGCTGATTATTCCCCCAGAGGAAATGGTTTCTCTAACAAATCCTTTTAACAGTTTAAACACTTCAATCAAATTATTTCTCAATCTTCCATGCTCAAGGGAATACCAGCCAGGTTTGTGCAACCTATCCACATAAGTTAACCCTCTAAGTCTCAGTATCTTCTGGTAAATCTATGCTGCACCCTCTCTTACCTCAATATGTCCTTCCTGAGGAACATTGCCAAGAACTTCTTCCCTTTGTAGTCCAAACCCCTTGAGATTAGGGTTAACATTTCCTTAGTCTTTTTAATTTATTTTTGCCTTTACTACCTGAGCTATTCAGCTTTCCCAGTCTATGTGAAAACTAAAATCTGCTATTATCACTGCATTGTTTCTGCTACATGTTTCCCTGTTCTCCATATTCATATATTTCTTCACTACATCAAACTGTCAGGTGATCTGTAGATGATTCTCAGCACTGTTTTGCATCCTTTACTTTTCCATTGTTCTACTCATACTGTTTCTATTGCCTGTTCACTCCTACTGAAGTCCTTTATCTCTACTACTAGCGTTCTTTTCCTTAAATCATATTGCTACTACCCCTCTATTTCCATTTTCCTGTCCTTCTAATGATCCAATGGCCCGAATCATTTAACTGCCAACCACCTTATAGCCATGTTTCTGTAATGGCCATTAGAGCATGCCATTTAAGCTGAATTCTACCTCATTTGTTTTCTTTCTTATGCTACATGTATTTGTGTATGTAACTTTTATTTGGGCAACTGTTCACACCCTATCCATATGCCCTGATTGTGTAGTTCTCTCACAATTTCTCACACTTCTGATTGCTGTTGCTCTGTAATACAGCCAATTTAATACATTTTTTAATAATTCCTGTTTTATTTTGAGCATGTATTTTATTATATCCTATAACTTTTTCTGTTCCCAGGTCATTATATTGTCTTCATCTCCTTTTATACTCTGACTTCTGCTCTTCTTTTGTTCAGGTTATTTTTATTTTCAGATCCTCATCCCCTTTTTATTGATTTAAAGTCCTTTCTACAGCACTAATTATCCTTTCCTCAGAGTTGTATACCTATGCTTCTGAGAGGAACAGCGCATAAAAAGGCTGCACTTCCCCAGGGAGATCATCACAGTCCTATGTTACCTCCTGCAACAAGAACTTCAATCAATGCCACAGCTGGCCCTCAGTTGCCTGTTGCAGTCGAGGTGAAATCAGACCTCAACTTCTTTGCCTCTGACACTTCCAAGCCATTAGGGATATCAATGCCAGCCAGTCTGCAATTCATTCTTGCATTAAGTAGGTGACTGATTCCATGTAAAGCAAAAACTTTCATCACTTTCCCCTTGGAGATCCAAAAGCAGCAAGAAAGGACTCTGGGATTTGTAGTGATTGCATGGATTCATCCAGTCCTGAGTGTCATTGACTGCAACCATATCACTCTGTGGACTCCTTCACATGACCCTGCTGATTTCATGAATCTCAAGGTTTTCCACTCTATTAATGTACAACTGGTGCGTAACTACCAACAGCAAATCATGCATGTCTGTGTCTGCTTTCCTGACAGCTGCCATAATGTTTTTATATTGTGTCAATCCTCTATCTCCCTACACCTTGTCCCTTTATTGCATGTGACAGGCTAGCTGTGTAGTGTTTTGCATTTTGTCCACTTGAGGCTGCCATCCAACACACATGAGCCAGCAAAAGGAAAGTGAAAGTAAAAAGAGAAATAAAGAAGAATCCATTATGTTCAACAGCCTTCTGACTCAGTCTCTGTCTCTATCTCATATCTCTTACTAATCTCGGCCAAAATTTACTTCAGTCCTAAGAATATCACTAGCTGCTTCAGGGTAAGGGTTATCCTGACATCTCTGTTTGGCCGATTGTCCCTCTCAAAAACCCACACTATTTGGCTGCACTGCACAACAGTCAGATCCATGGCTTGACTAGAACCCTCATCAAACAGACCATTTAAGACCTTAAGGAATGATTCCATTGCCTAGCGGTCTGATGGCTTCCTCCAATATTGCCTAAAAAGAGTATCATGTATGATAATATATTGTAGTCTGCTTTGGTTTTTTTTTGCACTGCAATGAGAAAAGCACCTTTGGCGCAGTGGTTAGCACTGCAACCTCACAGCTCCAGCGACCCGGGTTCAATTCTGGGTACTGCCTGTGCAGAGTTTGCAAGTTCTCCCTGTGACCGTGTGGATTTTCGCCGGGTGCTCCGGTTTCCTCCCACAGCCAAAGACTTGCAGGTTGGTAGGTAAATTGGCCATTATAAATTGCCCCTAGTATAGGTAGGTAGTCGGGGAATATAGGGACAGGTGGGGATGTGGTAGGAATATAGTATTAGTATAAATGGGTGGTTGATGGTCGGCACAGACTTGGTGGGCCGAAGGGCCTGTTTCAGTGCTGTATCTCTAAATAAATGTTAATGGAGAGGACACTGATGAAATGGGGCGAGGGCAAATGGTGAGGAAGTGGAAGAGCTCCGACAATTATCTTCAGCCAGAGCTCTTTGTCAGCTGAACAATTCCTGCCCCCACCACCTGTTATATCCAACATCATTCCCAGTCCTTCCGCCCTCAAATCAATTGCATCCATCCAGACACCAACATCAATGAAAACCTTCCGCACAGGATTTTTAGATCTCTGGGGTGGCCTAAAAGTAAATATGTAAATTAAATTTTTAAAACTTTTCTGAGGAGCCAGGAAGAGCAGGAGTGCTTCCCCCAACTCCGCAGTCCTAGCAATCGCACATCCCCCAGCCCATCCTCGCCATGCCCGATTCAGCCCCACCTCCTGAAACTTACCTGAGGGAAGCTGCAGGCGGCCCAAAATTAATTTACCTCATGGGGCAAATGGCCTGCAAAGAAGTGACAGGCATTGCCAGCCCATTCACTCCCTTCACTACTGACGCACAATGGCAGTAGTGTGTACCATCTATAAGATGCACTGCAGCAACTCACCAAGTCTCCTTTGACAGCACCTTCCAAACCCGCGACCTCTACTACCAAGAAGGACAAGGGCAGCAGATGCATGTGAGCACCACCACCTGCAAGTTCCCCTCCAAGTTACACACCATCCTGACTCGGAACTACACCGCCATTCCTTCACTGTCGCTGGGTCAAAATCCTGGAACTCCCTTCCTAACAGCACTGTGGATGTACCTACACCTCTAGGACTGCAACGGTTCAAGAAGGCAGCTCACCACCACCTTCTCAAGGGCAATTAGTGATGGGCAATAAATGCTGGCCGAGTCAGCAATGCCAACATCAAATGAACGATTTAAAAAAATCTCGACGATGTAAATGAGGACCAAGGCCCAAATTCAAGATGGACTTGGGCCTTTGATCGGGCACATGCTGCTCACACAGCCCTGAGAATGGGCCAAAAAGTGGTCCCAGACTAACTTCTACTCCACTAATTATTTGATTTCCATCTATGGACCTATGTGGAGTTGTCTGAGACCAGACAGTAACTCTGTAGCCAGCAGCGAAACTGGATACCCCAACTGCTTGATATTGCTTTGTTACATTCAAAGTGAGTGACCTCAGAACTCAACTGTATATTGAGAGATAACGCAAGGGAATAGTTTAATGAGAATAGTAATGTTTCTAAACATTGCCTCGTACCAAAGATTCTTCATCTACCTGTCTTATGTATAATCATCCATTATTTTATAGTCTGAGCCTCAGTCTGAGAGAACATATATTCAGGATCATGAGAATCATGTTGGAGAACATGGTGCTTTCCAGTAAGCTGCAGTAGTGACGAGTGTTCCATGCTTGCCCACTGGGTTTCACCATTCTTCAGCTTGATATTGGGCAGGTAAAGATACACTTCAGTTCATTGAGGTGCAAGGTTCATTTACAGGAGTGGTCAGTGGTGAGTAGGCCATTCAGCGTAAAACCAAAAAATGTGAAATTGCAACTGTTTTAAAATCATCTGTATAACAAGCTTTGATGCAAAATGATCAAGATCTAAGGAAGCATGCCAGGGATATTATAAGACATCAGACCTAACCTTCCTGTATATTGCATTATACTCCCAACTGCATCTCCAGGCCCAAGCATAGCGACTTGGCAATAACTGAAGGAAACTGCCTCAAAATGCTGCAACTCAGCTGAGAGACAGTTGCAGAAATTGGCTAGTTACAGCAAGGAGACCTGCTACCAATCTCCACCATGGAGATGTACTGCCAGTGCCAGTCAAGGCTGCTCCCTCAACCATCCTGTCTCCATTTGCTCCTAGGCTGGCATAGAATTCATGTGCAATATCAGTCAATTTGACACATACAGGGCTGGATTTTATGGTCCATTAGAAGGCAGGTTTTTTGGTGGGGTGGGGCTGGAAAATTGGCGTGGAGTCATCTGCCACAGAACCCGATGCCATAATACCAGTTTCTGATTTTCTTGGAGGCCAGGAAGTTCTGTGGTGGCACTTGCAGCATGACGTGACAGGATCGTAATTTAAATCTGTTACATATTGTTTTGCATGAATTTATATCTAACTCACCATGATCCTACCAAGCATTTGCAATCTTATGTATGGCTTTCCCATCTTTGAAAAGCTGGCGCCACCGAGGCGAGAGTGCTTGGTGCCTGCATAGTTTAGGTAAGTTATCCGTTGTTATCTTGTGGGATTTTTTAAAACACGGGCATTGCTGTTAAGCTCAATCTGCAGATGTGAGGATAGGGTGGAAATCCGCATGTGGATACTGTTGGGAGGGGTGAACTTGGCAATTCTGTAGGTTGTTTTTTTTTCGGGAGTCCAGTGCTGGTTACTTAAATGTTATTGGTATGATCATGATGGCTTGCACTTTTTGAAAAGTTGTGAGAGCAACATCAATCCATACCATAGAGGTCATGCCATAATCCTGCAGAACCAAAATTAATGCAAATCTTTCCCCAGATAGGTGTACTTTACTTTTTGAAGGAAGTCAAAGGTACAAGGATGGATATGATTCACCCTGTTTTCCTGAATCCCCTTGCTATGATGATGTGTCTCCGCTAGAGGCAGGCCCAAGAGGCAGCTGCGACTCAAGAGGAAGCTCCCAGATGTGAGCAGCATCAGCTGCCAAGACAAAGAAGAGCCCAGAGCCCAGAGCCAGCGAGTCTATCGGACTGGGATGACATACCTGCAGATGTCTGAGCACAACTGCGGATGTCCAGAGAGGCTGTCACAGACCTTTTCACACTGCTGAACGATGATTTGAGACCAATGGGTTTTGGTGGTCACCCTATGCCTGCAGCCCTCAGATTTACCGTGGCCCTAAACTTTTATGCCTCCAGATTATTACAGGGATCCATCAGGAACATGTGTGGGGTCTCTCAATCCACAGTGCAATGCTGCATCAAGGGAGTGACTGATGCTGTGTTCAGGAGGTCCAGCGACTACATCCACTACAGGACTGACCCTGAGAGTCAGGCCAACAGGGCCATTGGATTTGGGGTCATTGTAGGATTCCCACAGGTCTCAGGTGTGATCAACTGCACACATAGAACATAGAACATAGAACAGTACAGCACAGTACAGGCCCTTCGGCCCATGATGTTGTGCCGAACCTTTAACCTACTCTAAGATCAAACTACCTACCTACCCTTCATTCTACTATCATCCATGTACCTATCCAAGAGTCGCTTAAATGTCCCTAATGTATCTGCTTCTACTACCACCGCTGGCAGCGCATTCCACGCACCCACCACTCTCTGTGTAAAGAACCTACCTCTGACATCTCCCCGAAACCTTCCTCCAATTACCTTAAAATTATGCCCCCTGGTGATAGCCCTTTCCGCCCTGGGAAAAAGTCTCTGGCTATCCACTCTATCTATGTCTCTCATCATCTTGTACCCCTCTATCAAGTCACCTCTCATCCTTCTTTGCTCCAATGAGAAAAGCCCTAGCTTCCTCAACCTTTCTTCGTAAGACATGCCCTCCAATCCAGGCAGCATCCTGGTCAATCTCCTCTGCACCCTCTCTAAAGCTTCCACATCCTTCCTATAATGAGGCGTCCAGAACTGAACACAATACTCCAAGTGTGGTCGAACCAGGGCCTTATAGAGCTGCAGCATAACCTCGCGGCTCTGAAACTCAATCCCCCTGTTAATGAAAGCCAACACACCATGCACCTTCTTAACAACCCTATCAACTTGGGTGGCAACTTTGAGCGATCTATGGACATGGACCCCAAGATCCCTCTGTTCCTCCACACTACCAAGAATCCTGTCTTTAAGCCTGTATTCTGCATTCAAATTTGACCTTCCAAAATGAATCACTTCACACTTTTCCAGGTTGAACTCCATCTGCCACTTCTCAGCCCAGCTCTGCATCCTGTCAATGTCCCGTTGCAACCTACAACAGCCTTCCACACTATCCACAACTCCAGCAACCTTCGTGTCATCGGCAAACTTGCTATCCCAGCCTTCCACTTCCTCATCCAAGTCATTTATAAAAATCACAAAGAGCAGAGGTCCCAGAACAGATCCCTGTGGAACACCACTGGTCACCGAGCTCCATGCTGAATGCTTTCCATATACTACCACCCTCTGTCTTCTATGGGCCAGCCAATTTTGTATCCAGACAGCCAACTTTCCCTGTATCCCATGCCTCCTTACTTTCTGAATGAGCCTACCCTGGGGAACCTTATCAAACGCCTTGCTAAAATCCATATACACCACATCCACTGCTCTTCCTTCATCAATGTGTTTTGTCACATCTTCAAAGAATTCAATAAGGCTTGATTTGATTTTTGATTTTGATTTAGAGATACAGCACTGAAACAGGCCCTTCGGCCCATCGAGTCTGTGCCGACCATCAACCACCCATTTATACTAATCCTACACTAATCCCATATTCCTACAACATCCTCACCTGTCCCTATATTCCCCGACCACCTACCTATACTAGGGGTAATTTATAATGGCCAATTTACCTATCAACCTGCAAGTCTTTTGGCTGTGGGAGGAAACCGGAGCACCCAGAGAAAACCCACACAGACACAGGGAGAACTTGCAAACTCCACACAGGCAGTACCCAGAATTGAACCCAGGTCGCTGGAGCTGTGAGGCTGCGGTGCTAACCACTGCGCCACTGTACCACCCACGATGGCTTGTAGCCATCAAAGCTCCCACAGACCAATCAGCCACTTTCATAAACAGAAAGGGGTTTCATTCAACTAATGTCCAACTACTATGCGACCACAGAAAGTACTTCCTACAAGTGTGTGCCCACTTCCCGGGAAGCTGCCATGACTCATACATATTTCACCAGTCCCAGGTGCCACTGTTTTTATTTTCTTTTAATTTTAGTTTAGAGATACTGCACTGAAACAGGCCCTTCGAGCCTGTGCTCGAATCTGTGAACAGACCCACCAAATCTGTGCCGACCAACAACCACCCATTTATACATTAATCCCATATTCCCTACCACATCCCCATCATTCTCCTACCACCTACCTACACTAAGGGCAATTTACAATGGCCAATTTACCTATCAGCCTGCAAGTCTTTGGTTGTGAGAGGAAACAGGAGCATCCGGCGGAAACCCACGCGGTTCACAGGGAGAACTTCCAAATTCCGCACAGGAAGTATCCACAACTAAACCCAGGTCGCTGGAGCTGTGAGGCTGTGGTGCTAACCACTGCACCACTGTGCCACCCTCACTCCCCCAGCTCACCTTCAAAGGTGGATTTTTGGGGATAAGGGCTATCCCTTGACGACATGGCTTCTGACATCGGTAAGGAACCCCAGAAATGATGCAGGAGAGCATTACAATGCCTGCCACGAATCCACCTGAATGACTATTGAGCAGGTCATTGGTTCCACTGCCTCAATAGATCTAGTGGAGCCCTTCAGTATGCACCAGACAGGGTTGGGTGCATCATTGTAGTCTGCTGCGTTCTACAAAATCTCACGGTATAGGGGGGGAGGCCTTACAAGATGAAGAAATACAGGAGCATGAGACATCCTCCGACAATAAGGACACAGGGAGCATACAAGAACAAGCACGCATGGGAACACAGAGAGCAGTGATGGAGGCCAGACATGGCAAGCAGCAAGCAAGGGAGGCAAGGCAGAGACTAATAATTGCACTCTTCCACAATCCATGAATTTCAATAAATATGCTTGCCGCCAAAACTTACCATCATGCGTGTCGTCTCAAGTCCTCTGCCTCCGTAACATCTGTCTCTCCAACATGAACGGCAGCAACAAACTGAGCCTGTACCTATGTGACATCATTCGTGCAATTAAACATCATGCATATTGGCATACTAATGATGTCAGTGGTCACATTGGTAATGCTGTAAGGCTTATGATGGAATTGCACGAGATACATTCACTCCATGGTGGAATGCGGTTTTCAAACAATAAAGGCTGAAAACACATTTAATTAAACATATCATATCTGTCTCACCCGTGAATACCCATGTATGTCAAGGTGTCTTTTTAATAGGGTTGCGGGTGCTCCTTCGCGGTGTTACCTCAGCTGATTCAGCAGCCCTTTGGCCTGCAATGACTTCGGTGATCGTCCTCTGGGTGCCTGAGGCTTTGAGGGCCCCGGTTGCCTGAAGGCTTCTAGCAGTGGTGCAGGACTGTCTGTCATGGCTGCTGGAGCTGAACTCATTGGTGGAGGGGCGGAGGGGCTGAGAAGCTGGTGTCAACACTCGAATCACTCTGAGGGGAAACCCCAGCGCAGCCGCTCCTCCTCCCTCTCAAGTCTCATTGCAACCTTCCTACTCTCTGGAGAAGGACTAGGAGCGGGAAACTCTCCAGGCTCCTGGTCATTCTCTCATCCTGCCATTGCTGATTTGAAGTCATGGCGAGGGCAAGGGGAAGGGTTTGCAGGTCAGCTCGCATCTGCGGAATGTGACCCTCCTTGAGGGTCGCCAACCTCTCGATAGATGAAACCATGCACTCACATGCCTGGGACATGGCAGCACACATGGCATGGTTGGACTCCTCCATCAACTGCTCATGGCTGCGCATGGCCTCTGGCATCTCTGCCAGATGTTGCCTTACCTCTCCCTGAAGCTCCAGCATGCCCTGTGCTGTCGACACCAGAGGCTCATCATCAGCCTGGGGCTCAACATGAGGTTGGGCATCCACAGTCCTCCGACTGTCAGAGGCCTTGGCTCTCTCTGCCGCAGCCAGCTGCTTAGGCACGTGTGCGGTGCTTTCACCAGCTGGTGGCCCTGAATCTAATGTCAATCGGATGCCCACCGAGGTGAGAGTATCTGTGCTGGTGAAAGGTGCAGGAGAGTCATGGAACAGTGCATCCTCTAAATGTTCCTCATCCTCAGAGGTTGTTGTTCCATCATTGTCTGTATGCGTTTGCGAGTAGTGCCCTGCAAGATACAATGTATATAACAGACATTTAGGTGTTATGGTATACATGTCCCATTGATGACAGCATTGCGTTTCTCTATGAAATGTAATTTCAATTCATCTGTGATAGGCAATACGCTCACTTCAACTGGGACCCCGAGCTTGACATCAGATATGGCAGGTGCTCCTTGGCTCCTGGCTAATTCTAGCACCTCCTCTTCAACCTGAGACAGAGGCTGTCGGTTGGGCACCCCACCACCAATCCTGGCTGACTCCCTGCTGTTGTGGGTCCTCTTCACCTGAAAGATCAAGGATGCAGTCACTGTTAAGTTCCAAACGTCTGTACATCATGTAAATTCTAATATGGGACCCTCTTCTGCACCTGGCAGATGCCTCTGCTTTCATACTGACTCTACCTATCATGGGTCTCAATTGGGCTAAGTTAGAAATGAGGGAGACTGACCTTACTTGTGCAGTAAGTCATTTGCCACCATTATGCTATGACTTTTCTATTATTGGAATGGCTGTGGCAACCATTAAGCATGTGGGCAAGCAGATCACAACAAGCTATCTGGAACCGCACAATTTACTTTGGCTGAGCACTCTTCCTGCACTGCATCCAGTTACAACAGGTGACCCCACGGCTACTAAACTCCCCTGTGATTTCCTTCCAGGCTTGCTTGGTCGGGGGGAGGACCTCTTCTTGCCATCGCCGGGGATGAGTACCTGCCGCCTTTCCCTTGCAGCCGGCAAGAGAATCAGCAGGAAGGCATCACTGAACTGTGGGGCCACCCTTGCTCTGACATCTAACATGGTCAGAATGAAGCCCGTGGTGGGGGAGGGGGGTGTGGTGGTGGCTGCTTTCTGAGTAACAATATTATTGCAAACCACAGAAGCGTTGCTTCAATAAGCTGTATATTGAGTAAAGACAGTAAATGCAGGGCTGACAGCCTTTTAAAGAAGGCATCAGCACCTGCTCCAACAACAGGTGATGCTGTTAACGATGTCGCCAATGCCGCCCCCCCGCCACATGATTGGGGGGGACAGCCGCTGTCATTACGTTCAATGACCGCCCGCCGTGTAATCGTGACGGTGCGGCCGTTAATGTCACTGGCATATTATCCTGACAGCGGGATAATAAAATCCAGCCAACAGTGTGCCTATCATAATCTTTGACCATCTATCAGGGATTTTAAATAAAGAGCACAGAAATTGTTTTAGGCACAAAAATAATCCAAGAACGAAATTTGTCAGAATTGACTGCATGTGCTAAATTTATCTCAAAGTTATAAACTCACCACGTCTTGGTTTATGTGAGAAATATCTTAAGGAGCAAGAAATTGGGCTCCTTTGCACCTGTTTCTGGTGTTACAAGCATCCTTAAAGCTCCAAAATGGCATCCACTGCGTGTGCACACTATTGGGGTGAATTACGCCAGATACCTTATTGATGAGGGCATTAACGTGAGTGCAGTGAACGTCCGCCAGAAGTATGCAGAGCAAGCAGATTATGTTGTCAATTAGCATGAAATACTGATTTGACTTCAGTAGTGTCATTTTGCACCTCAGTGCTCCTGCTCATGTCCTCTCTTAACCTCACACAGCTGAACATGCATTCAACAGCAGGAAGGATGGCCCACTTGCACTATTTAAAGGGATCATGAGCTGCTCACAGCTTACTAGCTGGTGGATTTCTTCTGACCATTGCTATGATTCTATGAATGTTTGGTACTTTACATAGTTGTTTCAAGCTGCAAAGGAAGTGGCCTGGCAGGTGCTGAAGGAATTTTTGCAAGCTTCAAGGCTTTTGCACAAACCAGTTGTTCCCAGACATGGGTGCACTAGTAGGCAGTCCCTTGGAATACAGCTTGATAGGAGGAATGAGCAGGAGGACACACAGAGCAAGACAAGCTGCTGGAAGAGGGAGGTGGAGGAGGGGGAGATGAGCTTTCAGCAGGAGGTCATATCTGCCCAGGGTATTCAGGGAGCAATACCTCAGCAAGGAACAATGAGCGAGATGCCTGTACTACAGTAAAGATGTTCTCACTGAAATCTGCCACCTACTGCAGCCACAGCTGGAACCTCTGTACAGGGCAACGGACACATGGTCAGTGGCTGTAAAGATGACAGTGGCAAAGAACTTTGATATATCTGTCTCCTTCTAGCCTGGAGCTGGAAGTAGTCACAACATCTCGCAGTTTGCCATCCAGAGTTACAGAAGGGAGGTCACTGAGGTTTTCTATTCAAAGAGAACTAACTACATTTAATTTTCTCTCGCTAGAGACAAGCAGGCAGAGGGAGTACATGGTTTCACTAGAATTGCAGGCTTCACCATGGTGCAGGATGCCATTGATTGCACGCATATCGTTTTGTGGGCGGCGCATATGAACTCTGCCCTATATTGGAACTGAACGTATTCCAGTCATCTTCAGTGTCAAGCTAGTGTGTGACCACAGAGATCAGTACATCATATCCTGATGCCTTTGTTCTGCAGCAGTCTGCTGTGCCAGCTGCATTTCAGCCATGGGTGGCTAGTGGGTGACAAGGACTATCCGCTGATGAAATGGCTGATGACTCCAGTGTGCAACCCACACACGCGTGCGCAGCATGCATACAATGAAAGCCATGCTGATGCATGAAATGCAATTGAGCAGATCATTGCTGTGCTAAAACAATGCTTTCACTGCCTGGACTACTCCACCAACAGTCCCAGAAATTAACTTCCCTCTGTCACTGACCATTATAGCATCTGTTGAGGCACAATGCAAAAATAAAAGCCACAACAAAATAAACATTCCAAACCGAATTTATAAATGAAATTTTTCCATATTCTCTACAAAAGTCAATGTGCATTCCCTTAATACCTGGCATCCAAGTGCCTTTGCCTTGCCTAGTGCTCCTATGCAGCGCTATCCCAGTGACTGCAGCATGGCAGGTGGAAGGCTGTTGACTTTCAGTGAGGGAGTGAGGCAGGTCACCACCAGCTCCACAACGGCAATTAGGAATGGGCAATAAATGCTGGCTTTGCCAGCGATGCCCAATCCCCCGAACAAATTTTTTAAAAGTCTGCAGATGGCCTTGAAGGATGATTTTGAGTAGCTCTGGGTCTAGAAGGCCCGACTGTGGACTGCACCATCTCAGCATTGGTGGCAGCAGTCTGGGCTGGCTGGCTGACAGGCAACAGCAAGGGCAGAGTGGTAGGGTGTGGGGTTGGTTGGGGAGAGAATAAATGCCGTCTTCCTGAGAAAGGACAGCAGGTTTGTGCTTCATGGAGCCACTCCCACTCCTCCAAGGTGGTTCTTTCGCAATCCTATTAATCTGTTGGATTACTGGAATGTTGTGACACCCTGCAAGCTCCTCGGTAGACAGTAATCCACAGTAGTCTGAGCTTGCATGAAGCAGTCGGACATTGGTTGGCTGCTGCTCACTTTAAATAAAAGCTGTGAAATTGACCATCAGACGCTGCATCCTGGTTAGGTCCACAAGTGTGCTGATGGAGTTCCATGTTGAACAGGATGGGCTCCAAGCTTTTTGCAAATCCCTATGCCAAGTTGGTGCCGGATACCCCATGCTCCTTGGCATTCATCGTAGGCTTTCTGCCAGGATTCCCAATGCACCAGGCAGCTTGTTATGCATACCTATCAGCATTCTTCTGTAGGCTTCCCCAATTGAAATGCTGATCTGAATCCTCTGCAGCGGAGCCCATGTGTGACCTTGCCCTCCAGTGAGCTGACCCCTGCACTATACTTGCCCCCTGCCCTGGCTGCAACCCACTCCTGCCCAGTGTCTCACCACATGCAGATCCAGTCTCTAATCTTTCCACTAACATACACACAGTGCCAATATCTGAGCTGGTGTCTGCAAGTGTGAAATCAAGTGACAGTGCTGTGTCTTCATCATCTCTCTCGTCTTGGCATTCTTCCGATGCCTGCCAGGCTGCACCTCTTAGGTATCTGAAAGGGAAAAGGCACATGAGTAAGGTTGTAATGCGGGGGGTGGGGGAGAATGTAAGAAGTACACCATCTGCAGCTTTTAAATTAGAAGAGAGCATTGGATGAGGGGGAAATGGGATGTGAGAAGGAGGGTTACATATGAGGATAGCATCAATTTCGAAGGTTTCAGCCCCACTGCTTGTTACAGTCTCAGCAACAAACGTTCCAATAATGGCCAGCACCATTGGGGGTTAGGACATGAAGGTTTGCTGGTGCCCCTCCAATTAGCTCCTGTTGCCTCCGGTTTTGCACCACCTTGATGTGCAAGAGAGAGAGAAGTGTGTCAGTTAGTATCATGCAATCAGTTTGGCTGGTGTGGCTGTCATAACACAAGAACACAAGCAATAGGAGCAGAAGTAGACCATATGGCCCATCGAGCCTGCTCTGCCATTCAATACGATCATGGCTGATCTTGGGCTTCAATTTCACTTTCCTGCCTGCTCCCCATATCCCTTGATTCCCTGCGAGACCAAAAATCTATCCCAGTCTTAAATGTATTCAATGATGGAGCATCCACAACCCCCTGGGGTAGAAAATTCCAAAGATTCACAACCCTTTGAGTGAAGTAATTTCTCCTCATCTCAGTCCTGAATGATTGACCCTTTATCCTGAGACTGTGTCCCTGTATTCTAGATTCCCTGACCCGTGGGAAAAACTCTCAGTTACTACCCTATCAAGCCCTTTCAGAATCTTGCATGTCTCAATTAGATCGCCTCTCATTCTTTTAAACTCCAAAGAATATAAGCCCAATTTACTCAGCCTCTCATCATAGGAGAATCCCCTCATCCCAGGGAGCAATTTCGTAAATCTTCACTGCACTGTCTCCAGTGCAAGTATATCCTTTCTTAAATGTGGAGACCAAAACTGCACACAGTATTCCAGGTGCGGGCTCAGCAAAGCCCTGTACAATTTTAACAGGACTTCTTTATTCCTGTTCTCCAATCCCCTTGCAATAAAGGCCAACATGCCATTTGCCTTCCTAATAGCTTGCTGCACCTGCGTGTTAACTTTATGCGTTCCTTGTATGAGTACCCCCAAGTCTCTCTGAACATCAACACTTACTAGTTTCACACCTTTCAAAAAATATTCTGCTTTTCTATTTTTACGACCAAAGTGAACAACTTCACACTTCCCTTGATTATGCTCCATTTGCCATCTTGTTGCCCACTCACTTAACCTGTCTATATCTCTTTACAGCCTCTCTACGTCCTGTCACAGCTGACCTTTCCACCAAGCTTTGTATCATCAGCAAACTTAGATACATTACTCTCTGTCTCTTCATTCAAGTCATTAACATAGAGTGTAAATAGTTTAGGCACCAGCACTGATCCTTGCAGCACCCCACTATTCACTGCCTGCCAACTTGAAAATGCCACATTTATGCCTACTCTCTGCTTCCTGTCTGTTAACCAATCCTCTGTCTATGCTAACATATTACCCCCAACACCGTGAGCCCTTATCTTGCCTATTAATCTTTTATGTGGCACCTTATCGAATGCTTTTTGAAAATCCAGGTATACTACACCTAATGGTTCTCCTTTGTCTACCCTACCAGTTACATCCTCAAAAAACTCTAATAAATTTGCGAATTTAATAAAATCATGCTGACTTGTTCGAATCATACTATGCTTTTCCAAGTGCAATGTTAAGACGTCTTTCATAATAGTTTCCAGCATCTTCCCAATGACTGATGTTAGGCTAACTGGCGTGTAGTTCCCTGTTTTCTTTCTACCTCCTTTCTTGAAAAGTGGAGTAACATTTCCCAACTTCCAATCTGATGGCACCATTCCTGAATCTAAGGAATTCTGGAAAATCATAGCCAGCACATCCACTATCTCTGCAGCTATCTCTTTTAGAACCCTAGGATGTAGACCATCTGGTCCTGGGGACTTGTCAGATTTTAGACCCTCAAGTTGCTCTCATACTTTTTCTCAGCTGATATCAATATCCCTAAGTTCCTCACTCTTTTTAGCCCCCAGGTTTACTGCCTATTTCTGGTATGGGAATAGTGTCTTCTACTGTCATGATTGAATAGCTGACAGTCTACGTGTGAGATGTGGGCATAAGGCTGTCAGCAGTGCTAAATGTTTGCAGGTGAGTGAAGCATACAAATGTTGGGTATGGGTCCTGCTTACCAGAGACTGTTGGTTGGTAAGTGATGGTGGTTTGGTGATTTTAGCAGTGGCTGAGGCTAGTCATACAGGATGCATTATCTAACCTGGTCCACTTGTGTGAGGCCTTTGAACTTTTTGTGGTACTGCATCCATGTCCTCGGCCCTTGACTCCTGGCATTAACCTTCATGGCTATCTGCTCCCAGTGCCTTTTGTGCAGGTGTCTGGCTGGCCCCCCTGGCCCCCTGTATGCTGCAGGACATCTCTACTATTTTCTGACTCCTCCACCAAGGCCTCCAGGGCAGCATCCAAAAACCTTGGAGCCCACTTTCTCCTGGGTTCCATTCTTCACTCTTTCCCAGGTCAGATTCATATCCTGCATGACTGCCATCACCTGTTCCAGCGACAATGCATCCCACTTTAAGAGGTGCATGCTAGCTTTAAACAGTGCAGACTAACTTTAACTGGTGCTTGGAAGATTCGACTTTAGGCCCTGTGCTGATGCATGCAGCTAATGAACAGTGCGGTTAAAGGTGGTTGCAAGCAGAAACTCATTCAAATGAGCAGGCAGCATGTAGTTTGCATGCTGCCTGCACTTCATTGAATGGGCACAGGTGAATCACACATCATGATCCCCATGCCTGTTATAGGGGACTAACCAATTTATCCCCCATTGTACAGAGAAATATCTATCCCCACTTGATAAAATCTAAGACAGATACTGGTCAGAATTTTATTGGTGCGCCAGGAGCCCCGACGACGGGCCCGAAAGCCAGGGGAAATCTGCCTTGGCTATTTGTAGGACATGCAGCTGCATTTTTCAGCTGTCTGGCAACTAATTAGTTACCGTCAGGGCTGCCGTCCCTTTAAAGGATGGGCACCCCCACCACCACCCCACTCCCAAGATCTGCTGGCCAATTAGAGGGCCAGCAGTTCAGCTGTCTCGCAGCTCCACTGGGAGCTGTGGCCATTGCTAGGAATGCACCTGGAAACGAGGATGCCATGGGAAGCACGTCACCTTCCCAAGCAGGTAAGCGGAATCTGGGGGTGCTGGGGCCAGTCAGACAGGCCTTGGTGAGGGTTGGGGGGCACAGATTGGTGAGGGCAGGTGTGGGCTGCCCCGAGTGTGGCCAATGCCACTGGGAGGGTCCTTCCGTGGGCCACATAGTGCCCGAAAAGGAGGGCCGTCCCCCTGAGCCTGCAGGGAGGCCATCAGGGTTTACCAAGCAGTCTCCACACAGGGTGGAGGGTCCACCCGCCACTGGTAAAATGCCAGTGCCGACAGGAAGAGGCCCTTAATTGGCCACTTAAGTGGCTCAATTGGCCTCTCGGTGAGAGGGCTGTCCTCCACATTTCCTGCCTTTGGTAAAATGGCATGGTGGCGGCAAGACGCCAGGCACTCCAACCCCCCACCTTCCTTCACCATTTTATGAGCCCTTCCCACCCACCTCCCCCATCTCCCAGCCCCAGAGGGCTGATAAAAATCCAGCCAGCATAGTGTTGATTTAATATTTTAAGTATTTAATGGTCTTCCTTCAGAGAATCTCAGACATGTAGGAGAGAACTTACAAAGAAATGGGATACCTTTCCCATGCTAGTGATTCTGAACTGAGAAATATCTCAGCCCGAACAATAGGTTCCAATTACTTTCAAGATTGTTAGATGTAGATTTATGTATTATAGCTTTCGAGTCTAATCATTGTCGACTATATGAGAAATTTTGCTGCTTTAAACATTCTTCATGCTGGCACACAACAACTAAGTATAGAAAATATGAATAAAAATCAAATCTATGCATCATTCTTTCTGAATGATCAATAGAGCACTATTATTATTGGAGCTGTCTATAACCTTGGTTATTGAGACAAAATAATATTGACCTGGTTGAATAGAACTGATATTTCAATATATGAAGGTTTTATTGATGTATTTGCTTGTGTAAAGATATTGACTGTGATTCAGTAAACCTTCTTATCAGTTTTGCATTAGTCATTTAAAAATAGCAAAAACAAACACAATAGTCTAGAAATTGAAGATAAAAAGACAAACAATGTGTAATTGGGATCCATAGCACTTGTTGTTTGGGTGCTACAAGTATCATTTAGGGACCAAAATGGCAGCATGGAGCGCACATTCACACTTTTGGGGCGAGTTGCACCGGTCTCCATATTGGTAAGGGCATTAGTGTGAGCACAGTGAATGTCTGCCGAAAGTATGTATCGCAGGCTGTATGACATCAATCTGCACGCTACACTAATTTGACACCTGATGTGTCATTTTGAAGCTAAATGCTCCAACTAACACCCTTTCTTAACCTCATACAGCTGAACATACATTCAGCAGCAGGAAGAGCGACCTACCTGTGCTATTTAAAAGGATCAACTACTTATAGGTTAGTTGCTGGTGGATTTCTTCTGCCTGCTATTTGGAATCTACAAATGTTTGATGCTTTCTATAGTTGATTCAAGTTGCAAACATCTACAGGGAATGGTGTGGCAGGTGTTCAAGGAGCTTTTGCTGACTCCAAGGCTTCTGCACAAATCAGTCTCTCCCAGACATGGATGTGCTAGTCGTCATTCCCCTTGGAACACAACATGACTTGGAAAATGAGCAGAGGCCAAGCAGAGCAGGACAAGCTGCTGGAAGAGGGAGAAGGAGCAGCGGGAGAAGAGCCCTCAGCAGGAGACAATATCTGCCCAGGGTGTTCAGGGAGAAAATATATCTGAACCTCAGCAAGGAACAACGTGTGAGATAGACATGCTTCAGTAAGTACATTCTGACTGAATCTGCCACCTGTTGTAGCCACAAATGAATCTCCAGACCGGGGTAAAGCATGCATTGCCAGTGGCTGCAAAGGTGACCATGGCAATACATTTTTATGCATCTGGCTTCATCCAGGCTGGAGCTGGAGATATTTGCAATATCTCACAGTTTGCCATACACTGTTGCATAAGGAAGGTCAATGAGGCTGTCTATTCATTGAGAGTGATCTATGTGACATTCTCTCTTGCCAGAGACTCGCAGGCAGAGTGCACCCATGTTTTGCTAGGATCACAGGCTTCTCCATGGTGCAGAATGCCAATGAATAGATGCAGTTTTCTTTGAGGGTGCTGCAGCTCTGCCTATGCTGGAACCAAAATAGATTCCACTCACTCAATGCCCAGCTCCTGTGTGGCTATATGCAGTGTATCATGCAGGTCAATGCCTGACATCCTGGCAACAGTCATGGTTCCTTCATTCTGCAGCAGTCCTCTGTACCAGCTGCATTTGAGCCACCATGTCAAAGCAAAGGGTGGCTACTGGGTGACAGGATCTACCCAGTGATGACATGGCTGATGACTCTAGTGCACAACCCACACACAGGTGCACAGCATGCATAGAATGCTGCCACACAAAATGTGATAGAGCAGTTATGCTGAAACAACACTTCTGCTGCTTGGACTGCTCTGGAGGAACGGTACCTGGATGAGTGGGTGTCAAGAATTTTGAAGGTCCGCTGCATGCTGCACATCCTCGCCATCATGAGGCAATAGCCTTTGCCACCAGTTGCACAGCCAGCAGTTCAGCAGCAGTAGAATGAGAATGAGAAGTAGGAGGAGGAGGAGGATGAGGAGAAAAAATAAGTATCAAGCTGGACCCTTTCTGGCAAGGCTATCTGTGAAGAATTCATCCAAGTGTTATGCCAGCAAACACAACCTCAATTCCCCACTCACCAACAGTCCCCCATTTTACTTTCCATCTGTCACTGCCCATCACTTGACCACAATGCAAAAATAAAATCCACCCCAAAATAAACATTCCAATTCAAATTTATAAATGAAATTATGTCATATTGTATACAAAAGTCAACTGTCTTCCATGTGCATTTGACTGTCCTAGTGTTCCTGCACTCTGCTACCCCATTGGCTGCATCATGGCTGCTCCTGACTTTCAGTAGAAAAGACTGCTTGGAGAATGGCCTCAAGCAGCTCTTGGTTTAGAAGGCCCAGCTACAAATTGCACCATCAAGGCATGGGCAGCAGCAGTCTGGGTAGGCTGGCTGACAGGCAATAGCAAGGGCACTGGCAAAGTGATAATGGTGGGAGGATGAATGCTGTCTTCCTGAGAAAGTACAGCAGGCTTGTGCTCCATGGAGCCACTGCCACTCCCCCAGAGATGTGACTCAGCAATCTTCATAATCTGTTGGAGGACAGATTGCTGGATTGCTGGGGCACCCTGCAAGCCCCTTTGTACACATCAATCCACAGTCATGATGGTAGCAGTCCGAGCTTCCATGGCAGCAGGCTGACCTTCCTCTGCAGCAGTGGAAGCTGTTTGTGCTGCAAAGGAAGCTGAGACATCAGCCATCAAATGTTGAATCATGACTGAGTCCACAAGTGGCCACCACTTCCGTAGTGGAAAGGCTGGGCTCCAAGTTCTGCATAAATCCCTCTGCCAAGTTGGTACCGGACTCCTCCAAGCGCCTTGACATTCATCGCAGGCTTTATGGCAGGCTTCTCAATGTACAAAGCATTCCCATCAGTGTCCTCTGTAGGCTGTCCCATCGAAGTGTTCATCTGAGTCCTCTGCAGTGGAACTCACGTGTGACCTCGTCTTCTGGCGAGCTGGCATCTGCACATTCCTTCATCCCAATAATGGTCAGCACAGTCTCCTCCCTGGGGCCAGGACTTTCCACCTCCACATTGCCTACGGTTATGCACCACCTTGTCCCGCAAGACAGAGGGAACTGTATCAGTGAGTGTTGTGCAACCTGCTTGGCTGATGTGGTTGTCATAATTGAATAGCTGGCTATGTGTGCAAACTGTGAGAGGTGGCTGTGAGTATGCTTCCTGGTTTATAGAGACTGTTGGTAGGTGAGTGATGGGCTGTGGTGAATTGAGCAGTGTCTGCGGCTACTAGTGCAATTAGTAGGATATGGCATTTGAAAATGCATTCACTGATCTTGACCACTTGTGTGAGATCAATGAACTTCTTCCGGCACTGCATCCATGTCCTTGGAGTTTGACTCCTGGCCTTGGCCTCTACGATTATCTGCTCCCTCTATCTTCTCAGTGTGTGTCTGAAAGATCCCTTGGTCCCTGTAGGTACAGAAGATTGCTTCTACTTTCTACCTCCTCCACCAAGGCTTCCAGTGTAGTGTCTGAAAACCCTGGAGCATGGTCTCTTCCATGTTGTGTCATTCTTCAATGTTTCAGAGTCACTTCTTGCATGACTGGCAGCAGCTGCTCAAGCCACAATACATCTCCCTTTAAGAGGTGCAGGCTAGCTTTAAGCAGTACAGGCTAGTTTTAATCTGATGCTAGCCACTCACAAGATTGATCTCCTGCTCAGGTATCCAGCCAAATAGCAGCATGGTTACCACTGGCCAGCACTGAAACCATTTACAACATGAAAGCATCACAAAGTAGGCAAGCTGCCTGCATTATCATCAACTTGTGCAGGTTAATCATGCATTGCCATCCCTGTGCCCATTTTGGACTGCTATCAAACTTAGCCCCCAAACACTGCAAATGTTGGAAATCTGAAATAAAAACACAAAATGCTGGAAATACAGAGCATCTGCAAAGTGAAAGGTAGGTTAACATTCTGGTGTATACCTTCCATTAAAGTAAGAAATTGAAATATGAGAGCTCCTTAATTGTGACGAATAAAACAAAAAGAATGATTAAACAATGTTCCTGTGTCTTCATAACATATGTAATATTTGTTAGTTTACCTCTTCCCATTGTCCAAGATCCCAAATACTCCTCCTGTGTGAGAAAGCATTTTACAATTCAATATGCTGTATTCACTCTTTACGGTGCAGTATTCTTGTACATTTGAGAGACCAAACGTACATTGGGTGATCACTTTGTGAAGGGTTCCTTGGTGCCATACTCTTTGGAATGTTGCCTTGATTTTTGACTCAAAGTGGAACATGGAGGTGAAGGCACTACCACAATATGTTTGAGATTGTGGGACTAGGAGATGCAGTTAAAGTAAGCTTAATGGGTAACATTAGTGTATCGTGCAGACAGCATATACTGCAACCACAGTGCATCGATGATGGAAGGAATGAATATTAAGTGCAGTGGCAGGGGGCAATCAAAGGGACTGCTCTGCCCTGGATGACTGTTATTGTAGCACTATCCATCCAAGTGTGTGATGAGTATTTCATCATGCTGCAGACTTGATCCATGTAGATGATTGAGAGGCTTTATGGGGTGAGAAGGTGAGCTGTTCTTTGTAGACTACCAGCTGCAGTCCTGTTCTGATATCCACTTTGCTGATATGGTTAAACCAGCTCAGGTTATTGTCAATGTTGTTGCCCAATGGCGGGTGCTGATGATGATGATGATGTTAAAGATTAGGTTTTTTGGAGATGGTCATTACATGGTACCCATGCAGTACGCATGTTACCTTTTACTTAGCAGCTCAAGTCTACTGTTGACCAAGTCTTCCTGTAAGATATGAGCTGTTTCATTATCGAGCAGTTGTGAAATGAAGCTGAACACAAGTTGAACACTGTAACATCATCAAAAAACAGTCCCACTTGTGATCTTATGATGGTGGGAAGGTCATTAATAAAGCTGCTGAAGATGATTGAACTGATAACGCTGACCTGAAGAAGTCCTGTAGTGATGCCTTGGGGCTACAATGATTGACTGCTGACAACTGTGATCATCTTCCTGTGTGCCAGGCATGACTCTATCCACTGGAGAGTTTTCTCCCTGACCCTACTGACCTTGGTTTTTTTAGAACTCCTTGATGCCATACTCGGTCAAATGCTGCCTTGATTTGAGAGCAGTTACTTTCAGCTCTCAGTTCTGGAATTCACCTCTCGTATCCATGCCTGGACAGAACTGAGCAGGATATTGGTAAATCGGTGTCAGTTGATAACACGATGGATGATTCTCTTCATTGCTTTGCTAATGATCGGGAAGAGGTTGATAGGGCAGTAAACGGCTAGGATTAATTTGTTCTGTTTTTTGTGGGTAGAATATACTTGAGCAATTTTATACATTGGCAAGTATAAATGCTATAAATGTTGAAAGGTTCACTCAACCAACTGTGGAAAATACAAAGAAGAACAGAATAGAAATGATATGATGAAATAATTCCAGCAGGAGGGGTTAGAAGTTGGGCAGGACCTGGAACCTTTGGGTTTCTGCCCCTTTTCACTGCCCAGCAAATTTCAAATCCTTAGCTATCCTGGGAATTTTGCCCAAAGTGCCTCTGATAGGCTCAGCCTGAGCTACCTCTGCTGAGATCAGGTGCGGGTCTCAATGTGGGTCTAAAATGAATCATAGAATCATAGAAAGTTTAAGACCCAGAAAGAGGCCACTTGGCCCATTGTATCTGTGCTGGTGAAAAACGATCCACCTATTCTAATCCCACCTTTCAGCATTTGGTCCGTAGCCCTGAAGATTACAGCACTTGAGGTGCATATCCAGACTCCTTTTGAATGAGTTGGGGGTTTCTGCCTCATCAACCCTTTCAGGCTGAGTTCTAGGCCCCCACCACCCTCTGGGTAAAAAAGTTTTTCCTCATCTCCCCTCTAATTTTGCTACCAATCACTTTAAATCTATGCCCCCTCATCACTGACCTCTCTGCTAAGGTGAATAGATCCTTCACCTCCACGCTATCCAGGCCCCTCAAAGCTTTGTATATTTAAATCAGATCTCCCCTCAGTTTTCTCTGTTCCAAGGAGAACAACCGCAATCTTTCCTCTCGTCCTGGCAACATCCTCGTAAATACCCTCTGTACCCTCTCGAGTGCAATTACATCCTTTCAGTAATGAGGTGACCAGAACTGCACACAGTACTCAAGTTGTGGCCTAAGCAATGAGTTATATAGTTCCAGCCTAATCTCCCTGCTCTTGGATTCGATACTTCAGCTAATAAAGGAAAGGATTCCATATGCCTTCTTAACCACATTATTGACCTGTCCTGCTACCTTCAGGGATCTATGGACATTAACTCCAAGGTCCCTCACTTCCTCTACACTTCTCAGTATTTTCCCATTAATCGTGTATTCCTTTGCCTCATTTAACCTCTCTAAATGCATCACCTCACACTTCTCTGGGTTGAATTCCATTTGCCACTTTTCTGCCCATCTGACCAGACCATCAATATCTTCCTGTCGCCTACAGCTATCCTCCTCGCTATCTACCACACGGCCAGTCTTTGTGTCATCCGCAAACTTCTTGATCATGCTCCCTACATTTACGTCCAAATTGTTAATATACACCACAAAAAGTTAGGGACCCAGTACTGAGCCCTGCAGAGCACCACTGGAAACAGCACTCCAGTTGCTAAAATAGCCATCAACAATAACCCTTTGTTTTCTGCCACTGAGCCAATTTTGTATCCACCTTGCTGCATTTCCCTGGATCCCATGGGATTTTATTTTTTTAACCAGTCTGCCATGTGGGACTTTGTCAAATGCCTTGCCAAAATCCATGTAGACCACATCAACTGCACTACCCTCATCTACCTTCCTTGTTACTGAAAGCTGAAAAGGAAATGATAAAGAGTAATCAATCCCTGAAGGATTCATTGCCATTGGGGCAAGGGCCATATTGGACTCCAAATCTTATTTTTTGTAAATCCTGGCCCTTTTTCTTTGGCTTGATTTGGGCCACTGTCTAGCATGTGGAATGGGGTGAGGGTGAGTTGAGATTGGT
Source organism: Heterodontus francisci (assembly GCF_036365525.1). Taxonomy (NCBI): domain Eukaryota; kingdom Metazoa; phylum Chordata; class Chondrichthyes; order Heterodontiformes; family Heterodontidae; genus Heterodontus; species Heterodontus francisci. The sequence continues at coordinate 70,128,033 of NC_090371.1, read as the reverse complement.
CTGACCTGCCACATCTCTGAGGACATAATGACACCACTGGAATTTGTACCTTACCATGTAGTAGAATACGACTGAATGCCAGCAAAGGAAGTGTCAATTTACCCACAAGGCACTGCATGTGCTGAAGCCAATATTGATAGTTTTGATTTCCTCTTCAATAATAGCTCGAATTGCAGTATGGATATAGATGTTGTGATAATCATCAGGCATTTGGAGTGCTAACATTTATTTTCTAGTAAAGTTGGCAACATTGCCAAATTAATAAGGACCTCTAGGGCCTGATCTGAAAAAATATTTTTCTCAAATATTGCTGTGCCATTACTTTACAATTTTGCATACTTCACTGCTTGAGTAAGAAAATGTTAAGCAACCTGTTGGATATTTAACAAGTGTGAAATAAATTACAATTCATTGTGATTTTCTGCTGTTCTTACTAATAAAAGCAGGCTACATGAAAATGACTGCAGCAAAATCACTCTCAACTACCGCTTATGGTTTGTTATTAAAGGCTACCAAAAATGGGTCATTAATCTTCTTTTTGAGAAAGAGGAAATTTAGCCATAAGACTTTTAGCACTCACTTGGATTTCAGTAACAGAGAAACAAGAGTCTCTGAACCGAAAATGTGAATGTAATTTCCTACATTTTTAACTGTTGCCCCAATTATTTTGATATCCAGACTTTATAAATCCTTTAGTAGAATAATCTTTTACTTGCATTTCTAAAATGAATAAGGCATTAATTTTACTTGTCACTATGAATTGTTTAGAGTTTGAGTTAGACTGAATCACAGATCACAGATCCACTACACCCCTTTTATTCAATAAAGCCTGACACTGATTGATTATTGTACTAAACACTAATTACAGACTCCACCATCACCAGTACAATCCGATAGGTTGAGAGAACTTAACTCCATCTTCCCTGTCTATGTTATAACTACATATTAAACAATGGTTGACTATTTTTTGAGGCCAATAAGGCCAGAAATTTATTCCCATATTTTTAAAGTGAGTCAGAATAAAACAGTTTAACCTAGATGATGAGGTCTTTATTCCACATCCATTGAACTGCAGTTAATGGCTGGAATGTTATGCCCCCACCCCCACCTCTGCAGGAGCAGGCTAGAGGGGGGTGGTGGGGATGGGGGGGTTCGTAAAATTGACTGGGAGACAGGCAGTGCCATTCCCGTCGCCTTCCAGCCTCCATTACAATTTTAGGAGGGACGGTGGCGGTGGCGGTGAGACACAATCCGCCCGTCCCAGTCCAATTAAGGCCCTTAAATGTCCAATTAACAGCCACTTAAGGGCCTCCTCCCGCTGCCACTGCTTTATTACCAGCCGTGGGCGGGTGGCTCAGGCCCCGCAGGAGGCCGCCCAGCAAGACTTGGTGGCCTCTTTGTGGGCTGGGGGGTGCAGGGGGACCTTCCTGATTGGGCATCCTGTGCCCCACGGAGGCCCCCACACCCCATGGCCCAAATGCCCTCAGTGAACTACATTCCCCCACCACCGCCCTCCCCCTCCCCCCAACTGACACCGCCCTTGCCTCGCCGGGACTGGGCCTATTGTCCCCGGTGTGGCCCCACAAACTTACTGTTTTTCCAGGGTGAGCATCCCTCTTGCTCCTCTCACTGGCTGCAGTTCCAGCAATGGCCATCGCTTCCAGTGACACTGCTGGGACTGAGGGCTGCCGGCCTGCAGATTGGCCGGTAGCACTAGCAGGCGGGACTTCTTGCTTCAGAAGGGCGGAAGTCCTGCTCAAGGCCAAATAAGGGCCTGGGCCATGTTAAATTATAGTGTGGCTCCCAGTCCTGGCGGAGGTGGGCTCGGCTCCGACTTTTTGGCCAATGGGCGGGGACTCCCGCCCAACGTAAAATTCTTCCCAATATTTGTCATGTGCAGGTAAGAGAAAGTGAGTCCAGGACAGTGAGATGTGTAAAACTGTGGAATATGATCCCCTTTCATAGTCTTAGCATTAACCAATAGAACAATAATCACTATTCATCTTTCATCCACCTCCGATAATTCCACGGTACAAAACAGCATAAAATAGACTCTTAAAATTTCTGTGAAGCTACACTAATTATAGTTGTTCATTGCAAGAATTATTATTTTAATTATGGAATCTATCTTCAACCAAAGATTCTAAATATATTTAAGATTATACATGTAATTGATCTTACATGGTCTGTGTTAGTATGTATTTGGCACTAGAAACCTTCATTTCTATGTCATGGTTTATTCTATATTGTAGAAAGGATTTTAGCTCCTTTTTTATTTTAATTATCTTCACTGGAATGTTTTATGGCTAGAAATTTCATTCACTATTATGACTGTTGTTACTTTGAGGTTTTGGATAACTGTTAGTGCAATAATTTAACAACATTCATTGTCACTGGTCAATCTTACAAAATTGGAAATGAAAAATATACATTTTTAGAATTATTCAGCACAATTATTCAAGATACTGCGGGCTGAATTTTAATGATGGGCATAAAGTCTGTTTTTGACCTAAAACCCCCTCCAACCTGCCCATTTCCGGCTTTAACTGAGACTGTCAAGTGGGCGAGCAGCCAACCTGCTGTAATGTATAAAATGGGACCTTTAATAAATGATACTTCGCTGAATTTTATAGAATTCTTATGGAATTAGTAGGCATAGCATAATGCCACCTCCAGAAAAGCTGTTTATTTTCTCTCGCTCTCTGTCTCTCTAAGAAGCAGTTCTTAGCAGCCAGGGACATTACTGGTATAAACAAAGATAAAGACCAAGGAGTATGACATTCCCAACAGGGCCATATAGAAGCCATTAGACACTATAGACATTCCTAAGCTGATAGGAAGGAGTCTTCTAATGCCTGGTGTTACCCTCTTATCTATAAAAGTGTCTAGTAAAGGCTAACAAATGGCCCCCAGCATGAGGTAAACTGAAAGATGACCTCGAGGTAAAGTGGTGGACAAGGGGGAGGTGACCACCCCTGATACCTCAGATACCTATCTTGTATTTATTGGTTTGAAGGGGTCGAACAACGGACCGACATAGGGTGAACTAACAGCCCCCAGAAATAAGGTATATCAATGGATGCTCAGCGGGGCAGAGGACAGTCCTCATCAGTCAGAAGAAGATTTGGAAAGAAACTCCTGATACTTCGGTCAGCTCAAAAAGACAAGGAACAAAGAGAAGAAGGCCACCGACAGTACAGACAAGAGACTGTCACCTCCAGCTGCAGAAATCAGCTTCTTCCGTCTGTTCGCTGTCTGGGATCGGTAAACTGTTCTCACCTGTCATGATCGTATGTTTTTCTGTCTATTTAACCAATACATAATATTTAAGCTGTTGCTTATTAATAAATTACTTTAAAAATCACACTATGAGCTTGATTCCCTTCTTTGGGTATCTGTGACTCCTGAACCAAATCTTACTGTGAGGTTGCAGGTTGGAACTTTAAACTCGGTAATGTGGTTGCAAGTCTGATTGTCATTCAGCTTTTCAACTTTAACTGCTGTCTGATGGGTTTCTTCCACATCAGAAAACCTGGCAGCTTCCTTGAGGTGAGGACTTGGTGGGTTCGGGAGGTGCGTGCGTTCACGCCTACCTCCTCAATCCAGGTGCCAGCATAAGAAGCCATTGCAATTGGGTACCCTGCCCCACTTACCTTCCTCCCCATGAGGTTTCCAATACCACCATGTGGCCACTAACCTCCCCCCACAGCGACCAGGGCCCTGATCCGCATCATCCCACCACCTCTAAGCATCCACCTCCTGCTCCCGAAGCCTATTAATCAGGCTGGTCTCTGGTGGGTAACTGAACAGTGACATCACTGACATGCTGTGGGGGAATCCCAAATTGCAGATTCCCCATGACAAATGATGAGCATTTGATCTTTAACTTTGAAGGGCATAAATTTAATTCCTTTGATATATTTAAAGCTAATTCTAAGGTTTAAAAGACTATAGAGTGACTTGGTTAGGTCAATTAAATGAACAGAAAATCAGACAGGTTCCATTATGGAAGTATGATTCTCACCATTCATTTTTCCTCTTTACACTCTGCGCTGGCAATCCTTTTTATCCAAGGAAAATCTGCCCCCTTATCTTCTCAAAGAGCCCGAAGTGACCTCATTCAGACTAGTCTAGCTTCCAGTTTTGATTTGGACATTTTCTTGTGGTTGATCAAAAAGTTCTCACTCATAAGCTTATTGTGGTGTTTAAGCAGAGCATTTGCTTTTGTAATTCCATTTCATTTAATCTTGTTGCATTTTTGTTCTGTGCTTGGAGAAATGTATTTGTTTTTCTCAAAAATTCCATTACTGTTCCTTGGGCCTTGTGCACTCTTATTGAATAGTGAATTGACCAAATGGTATCATGTGAGGTCAGTAAATTTAAATAAATCTGCAGCACTCCTGGCACACAACATGTGACACTCTGCAGTGCTCTGGGTCAAGGACTGTGCCAGAAGCTCCTAAAGGGTTTTGAAGCTGTTCTGCTCCTGTACAGAGGAAGAAAGTGTGTAGCAAGCAGACATCCTGAATTGGCTTAATTTACTAAAACAGTTTTGGAACTGCTGCTGGAAGAACTCCTGCAAAGAAGGGTGATCTTTTTGAAGCTGAAAGTCACCCTGCTATGAGAAATAGGATCAGGGTTGCCTGAATATTGATGGCAGAAAGAATGAATGCTTCGGGAAGCTTGCTGAGGTGTATTTTGTTCTGATGTTGCTTAATATTATAACATTTCCTACATTACAACAGTGACAACACTTCAAAAAGTACTTCATTGGCTGTAAAGCGCTTTGGGATGTCCAGTCATTATAGACATTATATAGATGTGAGTCTGTATTTCATGTTGTCTTACAAGGCATGTTAACAGTACTGGAGTTTAAGTTTGAGGCAGCATGACAGAGCACGAATATAGCTGTGGCTCAGCAGTGGGATTCTTTCCTCTGAATCATACGGTTCAAGTCCCACTCCAGAGACTTGGGCACAAAAATCTATGTTGACACTGCAGTACAGTACTGAGGAAATGCTGCATTGATGAAGGTGCCATCTTCCAGATAAGACGTTTAACACCAGCTGGATCCCATGGCACTATTTTGAAGAAGAGCAAGAGAGTTCTCCCTTGTATCCAGCCCAATATTTAACCCTCAACCAGCATCACTAAAACAGATTATCAGATTATTATTGCATTGATGTTTGTGGGAATTTCCATGCAAATTTGGCTCCTGCATTTCCTACATTAGAATGGTGACTACACTTCGAAATATTTCATTGGCTGTAAAGAGCTTGTGAAAGGTGCTAAACAAATCCTTTCCTTCATTCCAGTTCTCTGACAACTGTGTTTTCTAAATGAACAGGTATGCTGTTATTTTACCAGGGCAACAAGCCAACAAGCAATGTGTTTACCCGATGGCTCATTACCTGTGCCAAGCAATGACTGTCCGGAATGCTGCTGACACAAGGGAGCTGTGTGCTGAATATTCGATTCACATGAGATGGCAGCTGGCCTTACACCAATTTTCACTCAGGTTCTTTTTTACAACATATGTTATTTTTTTTAAAAACTGATAGCAGAAGAGATCCCCAGGCTGAGGCTCTAAGCTTATCCATAAGTAACCAGCACAAATAGTTTCACAGATACTTTAGAGATCCTCAGGAGCAAACTAGGGGAGTTCTGTTTTGTCCGGATTCATCACCTTATTGAATAAGATGAGGCAGGGCTCAAAAGCTCATTGCTGCCAGCAATCTACTCCAATACAGACCAGGTGAAGGTTGAAAGGGACTCCTAGACACCTTTCTCACTGGGTCATAACAGAAATTTGGGTGCTAACAACAGGAATTAACAGACAAATGAGAGAAATTGGAAGTGGGAAGCCAAATTATTCCCAAACAAAAAAGAGAAAGATTTCAATACAGGTTTTCTTGTGGTTGTGTGAGATTGAATACTAACATGTCTGCAACTGAAGCTAGTAGCTCCCCAAGCCGGGGTGAAGTAATTTGGGATAAGTTAAAAGCACTGTCTGTGGAGGTGTTGAGAAAAATGGCTGAGCAGTGTGGGATCACTGTACATGGCAAGGCTAGGAAGTCTGAACTCCTAAGGCTAGTGACCAACCATTTTTCCCTTGAATCTGAAGATGTAGAAACAGGGTTAGAGGCAGAATCTGACAGGGTATTGTTAGCAAAGATACAATTGGAACAAAGGAACCTTGAATTTGAGGAAAGAGAGAGAGAGAGAAAGACAGGAGAGGGAGAGGGAAAGAATATTCCGGAAGGAATACGAAGAGAGAGAGTTGAAGCGGTTTGCATTAACTAGGGGGCGACAGAGTAATCCAAGTGAAAGCATGGCCAATATGGAGGAGCGTAATTCAGGGCTGGGTACAGAATTGTTAAAACTAGCTCAATTAATTCCAAGATTCAATGAGGAAGATGTGGAAGCCTTTTTTGTGTCTTTTGAGAAACTGGCAAGGCAGCAAAAATGCTCAGCTGAGACCTGACTTCTTTTACCACAAAACAAGCTAACTGGAAAAGCCCATGAGGTTTATTCCCTTTTGCCAGATGAGAGTTCATCAAATTATGAACTGACCAAAAATGCTATCCTTGGTGCATATGAATTAGTACCCGAAGCCTATCACCAGAAGTTCAGAACCCTCAAGAATCAAGCCAATCAAACTTATCTGGAGTTTGAAAGAAGTAAGCAGCTAGCTTTTGACCAGTGGCTGAGGGCTCTTAAAGTACAGCTCAGCTATAAGAATCTCAGAGAAGTAATTCTGTCAGAGGAATTTAAACACTCTCTCCCACTCTCCATAAAGACCCATGTAGAGGAGCAGTGGGTCAAGAGAGCCTGGCAAGCGGCCGTTCTGGCTGATGAGTTTACTTTACTTTATAAGATGGTTTCGAAGGGGAGAACCTTTCCTAGTCACCCCCACAAATCCGAAAAGGATAATGGGTGGGAAGGTGATAGGAGCCTAAGCAGTCCTAGGAGAGAAAGGAAAGCAGGAGACACAAGGGGCCCTCCTCTAGCCAAAAGGGAAGGTGCTGTGAGCAAGTGTGAGACCCAGAGACCTGTGTGCTTCCATTGTGATAAAGCAGGGCACTTAAAAAGCTAACTGCTGGAAATGAAAGAGAAAACCTGTAGGGTTAATTAGGGCACACTCGCTCAGTGACAGAGAAGCGACCCTGATGGAAAGCACAGCCGGATAAACTTTGGCTTTAACTGTCATAAGAGTGAGGCGCAGGAAGCTTACGGCTGCAAGTGCAGGAAAATTTAATAGGATTCCTGAAAGTTATCAGGGTTTTGTGTTTGAAGGGAAAGTAACCCCATACTCCTTGAGTAGGGCAAGCAAGCCCAGAGTAATTCTTAGGTACACAGGGGCGACTAGATCCCTTTTACTGGGAAAAGGCTTGACCTTTCTCCCAGGGAGTGCAGTGAATACCAGAATGGTAGTGAATGGTATTAGAGGGCAGTGCATGCCTGTACCTGTACACTGGGTGCACCTGGAGTGTGACCTAGTTTTGGGATCGGTGACGCTAGTTTGCCTGTGGATGGGGTTAACCTGTTCCTGGGTAATGATCTGGCAGGGGTGAAGGTGGTAGCCTGCCCAGTAGTGAAAGAAAGACCACAGAAGGTCAGAGAGACAGGGCAATTTCAGGACACAGACCCCTGCAGTTTCCCTGAATGTGTATTGCATCAGGCCGTGATCAAACCAGAGGATATTGGATTAGCACTTCAGGCAGATGACCTGGTCTGTCTGTCTGAGACTTTCGTTGGAAAGTTAGGAGACCAGGGAATTAATTAAATGGATTTTCCCTAGCTGAGGCTCAGCGAGCCGACCCAGTATTGCGAGAGTTAGCACAGGCTGCCCAGTGTGTAAGTGAAGCAGAGGGAGTCACTGAATGCGACTATTTAAAGAACGGGGTACAGAGGAGGAAATGGAGTTCTCCTCACAGACCTGAGAGCAAGGAGTGGACAGTAGTTCACCAGTTAGTGGTGCCGCAGAGGTACCGGAGAGAGATATTAAGAAGGGCCCACGAGACTACATGTCGGTATATGAAAGACCAAAGCCCACATAAGACGGCAGTTTGACTGGCCAAAACTCCATAAAGATGTGGTGGAGTACTGCAGGAGTTGCCACATGTACCAGGTTGAGGGGAAACCCCAACTACAGTGAAACCTGTACCCCAAGTCCTGTATCAGTGTTAGGAGGACCCTCTAACAGAGGGTTGGTGAACTGTAAAGGAACCCCACCGAGTACAAAAGGGGACAGGCAGGCACAAGGCTGGCAAAAGGTTAGACAGGGAAGGGGACAAAGTGACCAAGAGGGAAGGTTAAAGGAATTGCGGGAGGAATCCTTGATGAAAACCCTTCTGTCCGGTCAGCCAACCCCGAAAAATTTGAAAAGTTACACCCCACATCCTAGATAATAGAAGCACCCCACCAGAGTTGCTAACAGCATTTACAGGAACCTGCAGAGACAAAGAAAGACCTCTATGAGACATAGAAACTGAGAAGGTGATGCCTCGTCTAGTCAAAGTGTCATAGGGGAGTGCAATAGAGTCTGCACAAATACCTGCAAGCAGGAGTGTCCTCTGGGACAATGAGGAGATTAGCAAAGAATCCTCCCCTGCAATCAGACAAAAGAAAACCACCCATCCCCTAAAGTCAAAAGCTTTTGCATGACTCAGCAAAGCACTGAAGGAGAGTTCAGGATGGACCCGCCCACTACTGACTTTTCTGGGGAAAAAACTACCCCAGCAGGAAAGAAGACCTTAGGCAGCCATGGAAATGGGCAAATAGAAGAGAAACTTCCCTAAAAAAGAACTACATGTTTACTGGGATGCCAAAAGGGGGCAATTTTAATAAATGTTAGGATTTGTGAATGAATGAGAGAAATACATGGATTTTTTCTGTATCTTATATTTTCTCTCGACCCTTTTAATGAAATTACACCTCCTCACCCAACGGAATGAAATGCAATTTGAGAAGTGTCATGCTAGGCCCCCACCTGCCAAGAGGCGCATCAATTTTGTCATGAACATTGATTTTTAACTGTTGTTGGAGCGAGGAAATGACTTGTTAAACAGATCAGCCGTGGCTGGAAAAAAACATTTACATACTAACAGATATCGAAGGTGAGGAAGCGCATTCCAGGGCCTGCTGAGGAGGATACAATCCACAAGGGCCAGGACTGGTTTGACCAACTGGTCATGTGACTACCTGGCTGTTCCAGGGTTTTCTTTTGAGCTGGCCACAGAGAGTTTGAAGGCAGAATGTCTGTTTTCTCCTGGACTGAGAAGATCTCTCTTCTGTCTGCTCCCATCTCTTTCTCACAAGCCTCTGAGTCCACTGAAGACACATGAACCCCAAGAGAGAAGAGCCTCCTACAGTGAACCAGATTTAAGAAGAATACTGGACCCCAATGAAAAGCAAGATCTACCTACAATCATGGACTCTACAGTGAACTCGAAGAACCGTAACAAAAACTCTTCAGATATTGCTTCAAACTTTTCCACTTTATTTTTCTTCTGCTCTTTTCTGTCTCTGTTTGCATGTGTGTATCGCATATGCATGCTAGCATGGGCCGAGTCGTGTATCCATAGTCGTTAACCAAATTGGAGTTTAAGTTGAATAAATTTCAACTTTTCTTCTTTAAACCTAAGAAAGCCTGTTTGTGCTGGTTTCTTTGCCTTAGAATTAGAAAGCGGTGAACAATGATTCACCAAGGAGGAGCTGAAAACACGGTATGTTTAAAATTACACCCTGTTACGGTAAGACCAGGTGAAGGCTGAGGGGGACCCTTAGACACCTTTCTCACCAGGTCTTAACACTTGTTACTGTAACATGTCATGAGACGTCATTTCGGATGCTGCAAAACAAGATGGCTATTGCATTTATGAGTTCTAATGTAAGGATCCATCAATAATCCAAATGATTTATTTGGCGAGGCCATTGGCCATTCCTGTGCATGATTCTTATAACATAGAACCTCTTTCTGGTCCTGAAGGCGATGGTGTTGGGGAAAGGCCTAGACGGCCATAGAATAATATCAATAATGCTGCATTTTTAGCAATCTAGACATGTGATAAAAGTGCAAGTGGGGAAGGGCGCCGATATTCCCTGAATACTTCAGGCACGAAAGAGATAAAGAGGTGGTCAAGGTGGGGTCTTAAGCCGCAACTGCAGTTTAGCCCACATTTAGCACAAGATGCCATCTTGATAAAGGAGTTGAAGCCAGTGCTAGGAACAGCTACCCAGAGATTTGTTAAATTGCTGATTGCCATATAAAATGCCTGCTCATGCTCATTAAAGAGGTTGCATGGCACCTTGGTGGCTAGCACTTCAATTAACATCTTCTCCTCGCAGCGACCAGCTGTTGGAAGTAAACATAGCACTGATGTCGATTTCAAGCGTGACTTAAAGGGATACTCATTATTTCATGGTCATTGCCACTGGAGTTGTGAAAAGGGCTTATGAAATACATCAGAAGACTTTCTGGGACATTTTGTCAAGACTTCACCATTTACTCTGAAAATTCTCTAAGAACTTCACCGAAAGCGTTTTGTGTTTTTTTTTTAAGTGCAGTGCTACTCCACTGTACTGGACACCTTATTGAAGTCACCAGGAGAAAGGGAGTGTTTGATCATGGGCATCTTACTTGGGCTCCCCCTTGGTCTGCAGGAGGACTGGGCGGAGGACATGAGGCCAGGCAGAGCACGAGAGAGGGACAGGAGAGGGAGGAAGGCAAGGAGGGTGAGGTGGTTTGTGGATACAGGACATCTCTCCTCCTCTGGACCTCCTTCAACCAGGACTTTCAGGGCTGCAACAGACAGCCTGTATACCCTCTCCCTCAGCCCCTGAGCCATCCTACAATGTGCCACTGTGTGCCAGCCAAAGCCCACCACACATTTGGTGTAGTGGTGAAAGGAGCCCACAGACAGTGCTCCAAGATCCTGAGGGGGCTTGACAGGCTGGATGTGGAAAGGATGTTTCCCTTGTGGGAGAATCTAGAACTAAGGGTCACTGTTTTCTTCCTCAAAAAGCGGTGGAAGCAGAGTATTTGAATATTTTTAAGGCAGAGGTAGATAGATTCTTGATAAGCAAGGGGGTGAAAGGTTATCGGGGGTAGGTGGAAATGTGGAGTAATCAGTTCAGCCATGAACTTATTGAATGGCGGAGCAGGCTTAAAGGGCCGAGTGGCCTACTCCTGCTCCTAATTCGTATGTTCGTATGTATGTTCATATACTTGAGTGCTAAACCTGCAGGTTTCTGATTTAGAAACTCCAGGCAAATTCAAAATATGGTAATCAGCAATTAAGACCAAAATTGTTGACTTTCAACAGGTGTTTCATATTTGTACTCCACCCATTTCGTGCCTGTTTTCACATTTTGGCCAAAATAAAATCTCTTTCCAATTATTTTGTTTTCCCATGGGGAAAGTAACAAATTCACTGGGCTGGTCAAATGAGTCATTTGTGACCTATAATATGCAACTGTGTACAGAAGGTTCAGAGATTTCAGTTACTTCTCCTGTTCTAGCTCAGAACGTTCAGGAACATAAATATGCAAGGCAGTGGTTGTTTGACAGCTGCTGAGAGCGATTCTTGTCCTGGGTTTGAGTTCTGACTATCCGGATACCTGTTCAGGTCCTCTGATTGTAGAGCAGGGCCAAGGCCTCCTGGCTTCAGTCCCTTGACCGGCATGAGACTGTGGACACCATGACAAACTTGCATAGGCAGTTTCCACTTTGAATGTACACACATTAATTTACAATGAGAAAAATGAATAGATGCAAGATTTTCAATATATTTTCTCTTTTTGAGAATATCTTGCTTTTCAAATCCTAACACTGCCAGAAAGGCTAAATGGACAAGGCAGCAGGCATTTCTGTAACCAACTAAATACTACTTACAAAGTATGACTATAGATAATCTCAATGAACATCATCAGTTTTTTAATAAACTGGAAATACTCAGCAGGTCTGGCCACATCTTCGGAGACAGAAGCAGATTTAATGTTTCAGGTCTGTGACCTTTCATCAGAACTGAGTATTTCCAGCCCTTTCTGTTTTTATTTCAGATTTCCAGCATCCACAGTATTTTGCTTTTATCATCAGTTTTTTTTTGTTCAGACAGCAGTACATCCCTCAATGTAAATCCACAGTCTTTGCTACTGTTCTGCTGTTTTCATCGATTATGCTAGCACGTTGTTTCTCGTCTGGGCATGGTTGGTTTGGACATTAACTTCAATTTCATATGAGATCATAAAAGCTCTACAATGGATATTACTTATACAGTTCTGTAAGTGTGATCCCTGATAGGTATTTAGCAAAGGTAACTCTCATTGCTGGAGGTTGTGCTTTCAATTTTAAAGAGTCTTTTTGCAGAAATATTTCCTTTTATTTAGCTGACTTAAAATACTGCATTTCAGTATGAAGGTTTCAACTCAACTAATGCTCCTCCCCTTACTTTTGTGCTAAATCACTATATTTCGACCGACAATCTTGGCTTTTTATAATTCATCGTGAAGAAAAATAGCTATTTTTTTCAAGGTACATGACCTCCAAGTCAAAATATCATGACCCAGTTAACTTTATCTTTCCAGCTCAAATGCAGCTTCTTAATCTTTCGCATTCATGAAGTAATTCACCTTTTATTATGAAAGTGTACTTGGGCAAGAAGTGAGAAAACTCATCATAATCATGGGAAACAAAAATATTTCTGAAGGCAGCAACTATTCAACTTAACAAGCCTGATGAACATTATCTGCTCTGTTGTAATTTTATATAGCGGGAGGCAACATTTTCTAAACCCTTGGACACCGCCCAGGCCATCCATTACCCCCACCGCCCTGCTACCACACAGGCACAACATGCCTGAAGTGGGGTACATCATTCCGGATTGAGCAGAGCCTAAGTTTGATGGACCAGGTCACCTGGCCCAGTTGTATCCCAGGTGCAGGCCCATCCCCTGACAAGACATTATATTGTCAAGCAGAAATGGAAAGAGGAACACGGCTACAAGCTTAAGAGGCCAGTTCTGGCCACCCAGCCTTGGTGCCTTCTGGCTGATGCTCTTCAGCAACATCTATATGGTCTCAACACCTAAAGGCTTGGTGGAGAAAAAGGCAACAATGTTGAATTTATGCACTTTGGTCCTCTTTTAGTTGCTCTTGGCACCCCCTGAGACTTGCAGATATGAAGGGCTTCCGTTAGAAGCACACCACCATCTTAATGGGTTGCTCCTGGGTACAACAAAGGCAATAATCCCTTCACAGCTCACTTACTTCTGAATGCTAGGCCAACCTACAGTGTGTGAACACCTAGTGTTAATGGGTCTCTGACCTTTTTTCCCTGATGGTTTTACTTGGGAAATGGGTGTTCCCTGAGGGCAAAGGTCAGGAAAATTGGTTCGCAGTATCTCTTGTAGGTGTGACCAGGAGAAAACAGTTGACATTCAATAACTAAGTTTTTATCTTCAACTATTTCTCAAATTAGCAGAGAATATTTATTGTTAGGCATCGGTAAATATATTGAGGAACATTAACACATTAACAATGCATTTCGTGTGTCTGTGTGCACAGTCTGACACATAATAAAATGCATGCTTCCATCAAGTGCCTTAATGTGGACATCAAAGTGCACACCAAAATGACTAATTTTAAGCAATTTGTATAAAATTTATGGTGCAGTAAATTGTCAACGGCAAAGGTACATTGACATATCCTGCATATATAAACTCAGTGTAACGAACTGTATATTATGGTATCCTGTACTTGTGAAATATTAATAGCTATTTTGGTTATCTACTACACTCATGCATGCAATATAATAAATTGTGTTAAAATATATGCGGAAATTCGTCAAAACCAGAGAAATGTAATAGAACTTTTAATGGAAATTTGAAAAGCTCCAGTTAATTATAGTTCTGGGTTTTCTCAACAGAATTGTTGTTTCTACATGATTAATGCTCAACTCTAGCTGTTTTTACATTGGATTTAGTGGGATGCTGGAGCCATTAGCCCCCAATGCACAGGTCTCTTAGCCAGCAGCAATTGTGAACTAAACCTACCACATTCATTTAGGTTGCTGGTCAAGAAGACATCTCTTTTTTTTTACCACGCCTTACCATCAGTCGGTCTTAGTGTTTCTGCAAGAACTATTTTGAGGTTGCCAGTGGCTTCGCAAGATGAATGCGTCAGGAGCCAACAGGATCAGCCACCACCAAATCCAATATAAGTATGATTTATAGGATCTATTATGTATCACAGTATAAGTGACTTAAGTCACTTAGAAAGGCACAGGTTAATCAAGCATAGCCAGCATGGATTTGTTATGGGAAGATCTTGTTTGACCAATTTGACTAAATATTTTTGAAGAAGTAAAAAGGAAGATAGATGAGGATAGTGCAATTGATTTATATGGTCTATATGCATTTTATCAAGGCTTTTGACAAGGTTCCACAAGGCAGACTGGTTAAAAAAATTAAATCCCATGGGATCCAAGGAAATGCAGCAAGGTGGATGCAAAATTGGCTCAGTGGCAGGAAACAAAGGGTAAGTAATTGTTGATGGCTGTTTTAGCGACTGGAGGGCTGTTTCCAGTGGCATTCCACAGGGCTCAGTACTGGGTCCCCTGCTTTTTGTGGTGTATATTAACGATTTGGATGTAAATGTAGGGGCATGATGAAGAAGTTTGCAGACAACACAAAGATTGGCCATGTGGTAGACAGCGAGGATAGCTGGAACGACAAAGGTAGCAGATGCATGGGAACACAATCAGCTGCAAGTTTCTCTGCAAGCCACACACCTGATTTGGAACTATATCTCTGTTCCTTCACTGTCGCTACATCAAAATCCTGGAACTCCCTTCCTTACAGCACTGTGGGTGTATCTACCCCACATGGACTGCAGTGTTTCAAGGGAGCTCACTACCACCTTCTCAAAGGTAATTAGGGATGGGGCAATAAATGCTGGCCTAGCCAGCGATGCCCACATCCCTTGAATGAATAAAATAAAGTCCAAAGAGACCTGGGTGTCCTTGTTCATGAGTCACTAAAAGCTTTCATGCAGGTGCAGCAAGCAATTAGGAAGGCAAATGGAATGTTGGCCTTCACGCTGTAGTGTTTTCTTGATCTGGGATGTGCATACAATATCCAGAAACCTGTTGTAAACATAACAATCGCAAGGGGCTTTGAGTCCAGGAGTAAAGATGTCTTGCTGCAATTGTATAAAGTCTTGGAGAGACTGCACCTGGAGAATTGTGTACAGTTTTGGTCTCCTTATCTAAGGAAGTATGTACTTGCCATAGTGGGAGTGCAATAGAATTTCACCAAACTAATCCCTGGGATGGTATGATTATCTTATGAGGAGAGATTGAGGAAACTGGGCCTATATTCTCTAGAGTTTCGAAGAGTGAGAAGTGATCTCATTGAAACTTATAAAATTTGTACAGGGTGTGAAAGGGTGAATGTAGTTAGGATGTTTCCCCTGGCTGATGAATCAGAACAAAGGGACATACTCTCAGAATAAGAGGTAGGTCATTTAAGACTGAGATGAGGAAGAATTTCTTCACTCAGAGGGTGGTGAATCTTTGGAATGTTCAAGACAAAATCCATAGCTATTTAGATACTAACGACATCAAGGGATATGGGGATAACACGCGAAAGTGACACTGAGGTAGTTGATCACCCATGATTTAATTGAAAGGTGGAGCAGACTCGACAGGCTTAATGGCCTACTCCTGCTCCTATCTTCTTACATTCCTATGCCAAGAAGGGCCCACCTGCACCACGGTGTACTGGACTCGAATCAGCTACATCCAAATGTCCAAGCCCCATTGTCAGTGAAAACTGCGGCTCTCTAGGGAGGCCATTGTTGATTTATGTGCCATGCTGCAGGATGATTTGTGACCTATAGGATTCGGGGTCACCCTATGCCCATGGCCTTGATGATCACTGTGGCAATTAACTTTTATGCATCTGGATCATTCCAAGGATCCACCAGAGACAAGTGTGGGGTCTCCCAGGCAGCAGCCCATTGCTGAATCAGGGAGGTGACCAATGCCCTGTTCAAGAGGGCCGGCGACAATGTGTGCTGCTGGACCGACCCTGACAGTGAGGCCATGAGGGCCATTGGATTCAGGGCCATTGTTGGATTTTCCCATGTGTAAGGTGTGATAGATTGCGCGCATGTGGCCATCAAGGCTGCAATGGACCAGCTAGCTGCCTTCATCGATAGGAAGGGCTTTCATTCCATCGACATTTACCTGGTCTGCAACCACTGAAAGCGTTTCCTGCAGTTGTGTGCCCAATTCACAGGAAGCAGCCATGATGCTTACATACTTCGAGAGTTCCAGCTGCCACAGCTTTTCAGGCCCCCTGCTCACCTTCAGGGATGGATTCATGGGGACAAGAGCTACCCATGGAAGACATGGCTACTGACGCCTGTGAGGAACCCTCGCAATGCAGCAGAGGAGAGGTAATGACACTTGCCATGGCTCCACCAGAGCAACCATTGAGCAGGCCTGTGAGCTGCTAAAGGTGAGGTTCCAGCACCTCGATCAATCTGGTGGAGCACTGCAGTATACCCCAGCAAGGGTCTCATGTATTGTGGTGGTCTGCTGTTTTTTGCACAATCTATACCTGCAGTGGGAGGAGTCTTTGCATGATGAGAACATGATTGATTGCCACTCCTCAGCCGATGAGGGGGAGGCTAATAAGCAGGCAGCATTGGATCTAAACGCCTTGCCCCGGAGGCCAAGCACATAGATTGATGGGTCAGGGAGTCAACAGACAATCTCATACTTAACCGCTTCCAGTCACCATGACAGCCTCTCAGTGAAATGAATAAAGACTTGCCTCAATGCATTCAGTCTGTTGCCTCATTTGTATCTGGATTCCACGCCTGGCGCCCAGCTTAACCACGTGCTTTGGCCAAGCTTACCAAAAGAGGGCTATGCCTACATTGGCTGCCCAAAAATGGAGAAGGTAAAGTCAGCATCTCACATTTAAGACATGGAAGGATAAACATTTTCCGTAATGAATGCTAACTTCAACAACAATAAAACTTTATAAGACAAACCAAAAGGCAAATAGAGTGCTTCTATGAGATGTGAACTCTGCACTAGCTGCTAGACTGGAAGTAGGCTGCATGTCAGGCTGCCCCTTGGTCTGTAATGACTTCGACGGGCATCCTCTGGCTTCAACCAACTGAACTCCACGCACCTCACTTATGTTGCATCAGACAACATAAAAAGCTTCTCATCGCATGGTGGCAGTTGTGGTAAGAAGCCAGAATCTAAGATTGAAGACCACAGGGAAAACAGCTCTGAAAATGACTTTTCTGCAGCTACTGGAGAGAGAAAGTTCAAAAAGAATACTGGGTCAAACTCAAAAATAAAAAAGAACTTACCCCATGCTGCAGAAGACAGAGCACTGAATTACAGGCTGCAAATCAATAACTGTAATCAGGTGAGTCAGTCTGCTGTTGGTAAAGGAATTCCAGTTCAAATAAGAAGCTCTGAAGTGCTTAGAAAATTGATTTTTTAACAAAAGCTCCATGATAAAAAAAAAATGGGGACGCCCAATTCTCTCCCAAGCTGATCAAGTAGGCGTCATTGCAGGAGGCACCTGACAGCAAAAAGCCCGGGAATCTTCCATTCATGCAGCTCACAACTAGAGCTATAAAAAACCCATTAAATAACTCCAGTGTGAAGACCCTTCACTCACTCAGCCAGAGTTTTAAAAAAGCACAATTAAAACCACTCAACCATGAAAAATTCTCCATTGAATAGCTGTATAAACATACGAGCAAAAAAAAAACACTTGAAATACCTATTGCACATCTGTATAAACAAACAGACTAGAGTGCTGGAATGTAGATAAACAGACAAGCTGCTCCTGTCAATTAAACCAGCCAACTTAAAGATTTGTTTTAAAGGGAAAGCAGTATAGAGTCACATAACCAGGTCTTAAAGCAAGTTTAAAGCAAAGGAACAGCACAAAGATGGGTACCAATTTTCTCAGCATCAACTGGAAAGCCTATTTGAGGTGAAAGTACCTGCACTAGTGGAAGGTGCAGGAGAGCCATGTGACAGTGTATCCTTTTACTGATCTTCCTTAGAGGTCAATGGCTGTCCCTCGTCAGTTAGAACCTCCTGCGGACGACAACCTGCATGAGAGAACACAAACATGTGTGGATTAGACTGTGAAGACCTTGTCATACCAGCCTGTAGTGTGGTGGGTGTTGAATGAAGACAATTATCACTCTCATGTGAAGACTCCAATCTCACCATCTGCTATTGATCGGCCACTTTGGGCCCTCATTAGCTCCAGTGCCTCCTTCTCAGCCATGGAAAGAGGCCGGATATCAGCCATTCCTCCACCAGTCCATGAGGTCTCCCTGCCATTATGGGCCCATTTGTCCTGCAAATGAAAAGAGAGACATAGTAAGACTTCGCAGGAAGAGCGAGAGAACAGTTCTGCTAGTGGCAGCCCCTCGTCCCTTGCTGGGATTTCCTACATTGCTCCTCCCCATGTCAGCTCTCAGGGGATGCCATTGGGCTGAGCTGTGAAAGAAGGTGGCCTAACTCAGAAATGCATTGATGCATTTGTCTTACCCAACCCCCTTGTCATCACCTTTGTAGTGACTCCCCCCCCCATGTTGTGCTGCCTCCCACGTAGCCACATGCAAGCCCCAATGAGGAGAGAGGTGAGAAGCACTCACCTTGGCAGAATGAAGTGTGTCTTTGACTCTCTTTCTGAAATGGACCCAGTTGTGTTGGGTGACCCATGGCTGCTGACCTCCTCTGCAATCTCCATCCAGGCTCACTTGGTCAGGCGGGAGGACCTCTTCTTGCTGTCCCTCGACCTCCTGCCTTTCCCTTGTAGCCTGGAGGAGAATCTCCAGTGATTCATCGCTGAACCGTGAGGTCACATGGTGTCTTGTATCAGACATGGTCCCTCTTGGCTTCCAGAGAGTCCTGGCCTTTTGAGGCGTTGGTCAGCAGTACAGCAGCACAGCAGTAGAGGAACTCCAGGCAGGGGGTCAGCAGCACAGCAGCAGAGGGATTCCAGGCAGGCGATCAGCATCAAAGCAGTACAGCAGTAACAAAGGCAGTCAGTGAAGCAGCAGTTTAAGCAGGGCTAGCAGCACTTTAAATATGGTGCCAGCACCTGCTATCCTCTCCATTGATGACACCATCGGCGTATCGCTGCCCATCCCTGTCCTGCAATGGGAGGCCCCTGCACCTCCTGCATTCAAATGGGCCCAAACTGCATGATCGCGGTCGGCCGGCCGCACACCTGATGTGCAAAGATGGTGCCCGCGTCCGGGTCCGGCACTGAGACCTGCGATGGGCTCATTTAATTCAGTCCAAGAAAAATCTAAGATTGATAAGATGACCCAATTACCTAGCTACTGAACCATCTTACCTAGCTAGTCCAGAGTAATAGCTGCACCCTGAGCAAACAACATAGCATTACAGTACTACCTAAATTAAATGAGTTACCTCTGGAAACAGGGGTACAAACTACTGCTATTTTAATCAAACATCCCAGTTAACACAACTGATCTCATCCTAAGGTTATATATTGCAATTAACGCAGACTAAGATTATTTTAATTGCCACTTATATTGGGCATTTAGCATTTAGGTAGAGGGTATTAACATTGATAAGAGTACAAGTTGTTACAAACAAACACAGTGTGGCACAGTGGTTAGCACCGCAGCCTCACAGCTCCAGGAACCCAGGTTCAATTCTGGGTACTGCCTGTGTGGAGTTTGCAAGTTCTCCCTGTGACCGCGTGGGTTTTCGCCAGGTGCTCTGGTTTCCTCCCACAGCCAAAGACTTGCAGGTGATAGGTAAATTGGCCATTGTAAATTGCCTCTCGTGTAGGTAGGGAATATGGGATTACTGTAGGGTTAGTATAAATGGGTGGTTGTTGGTTGGCACAGACTCGGTGGGCTAAAGGGCCTGTTTCAGTGCTGTATCTCTAAATTAATAATAAAAATGTAATTTACACTTATTGTTGTATTGCTACTGTAGCTGGGCCAAATGGATTAAAGGAAAGCAAAATCAAATTTACAGGTCGACTTCGTATGGCTCGATCTATAGGTCCCATTCTCAATTACTGACTATGGGGTTGAATTTCTGCTGGGGTTTCCCCATTTGTCAGCTGCAACTGGTGGAAGATCCATAGAAACCATGCAGAAATGACATAAATATATACACTGTTTCTGCAGGGTTTCTGCTGATGTTGCAGCAGCTGATTAAGTGAAACACACAGAAATGCAAGCCCTATAATAAATATAGATTATGTATGAGTATATATTAGGGTAGCCGAATTTGGTTGGACGTATTTCTGGTGGTTTCATCACATGACCTCCAGCCTCCAGCCTCCAACTGCCCCTCCCGCATACTCCCACCATTGATCGCCCAACATGTCTGTCCTCGTGGCGTACCGCGATTCTTCATTACCCAATTGGATGATCCTTGAATGTGTCAAATGGCCATTTTTTCCTCGCCTCTAATATTTTTAGAACTAATAAATGGAAGTGTTCAAAGAAAATGAAAAATCACACAATTTTTCTCGATGCCCCCTAAGATTTTTCTCCTGTGTTGTTTG
Organism: Heterodontus francisci; assembly: GCF_036365525.1. Lineage (NCBI taxonomy): Eukaryota > Metazoa > Chordata > Chondrichthyes > Heterodontiformes > Heterodontidae > Heterodontus > Heterodontus francisci. Next base: position 70,107,424 of record NC_090371.1, on the reverse strand, counting down.
TCGCAGTGTCCAGGAGATTAATCTTCAATTCCTGGTGACACCCAGATAACCCTGGAGGGTTGGCAGCCCCATTATATATATTCAAATTACAACCACTTTGAGAGAGTGGACATGATAATTAACCATTCAATGGTTCCTGGAGTTCAACACCAATTCTCAGTTAATGATTCTGTTGCTGTCAAGAATCCGCAGCTGATTGCAGAAATTATAGTCCTTAGCCCACCATACTCTGTCACAGAGGATAGTGCATAGCAAAGGTTATTCAGAACTGAGAACTCATCCCTTTCAAATTCAGTATTCCACATTCAATTATTGCAATCACCTGCCAGTGAATGGGTTTACCGCCGAAAGAGGCAGAAGGTCATTTCATTTATTTGGATTTTTCCTTCAAATAGTCTTTTATATTTTCATTTGCTTTTCTGCTATTACCTATTTTATATTTGTTTTTTATTTCACATTGATGGCATTGCAAAAAATGACTGCTACTTCATGCTTTCTTGCCCATAATTGTCATGGCACTTTTATTCAGTTAACGGACTGTGGTTTCATGAATCACAATCCAGCAATTTTTCTAACATCAGTACCCTCAGTGTATTCCCTGACCTTCTCCTGACCTTGTCTGAAGGTGGAACAAGCAGCTTCATGTTCAGATTTTTTTGGATAAGGACAGCAGCCACTTCAATCAAATAAAATCAATCCAGTGAAACACTTTGAGAAGTTTAGGCAATATGATTGGCGCTATATAAGTGACATTTTATTATTCATTCAAGGCAATTTCTTTTATAATTTTTCAAAGGCTTTATAAAAGGAGTTTGAAAAGTGAATCTGTTTATATGGGTGTTTTTTTTGGTGTTTTAAGTGAACAACTTTGAAATGAAAAGGATATCTTTTTCCTGATAAATCAAAAATAATTTTGTTGATTCACCCTGGGTTGATTAAGTGATCGATAACTGGAATAAAGCATTTCAATCCATAACACAAATGGCCAATCAAGAATTCAAAGTTATAATGGATAAATAAACTGTAACTTTGTACGCACCTGCAAAGGAGAAGAGCAAAAGTGTAGCTTTGTACTAAAGGTATAGATCAAGAATATCAAATGTTTGGCCATGTCAAAACCAGTGAATAAGCTGCATATGATTATGCAATAAAGTGAGCTCCAATACAAAATAAAATCATGCAAAGGTCCTACAATGACCATAGGACCCCAATTAAAAAATGAAACAACAACAACAACTTATATTTATATAACACCTTTAATGCAATAAAACATCCCAAGGCACTTCACAGGAGCATTATAAAACAAAATATGACACCGAGTTACCAAAGGAGATTAGGTCAGATGACCTTAAGCTTAGTCAAAGGGGTAGGTTTTAAGGATTTAAAAGGAGGAAAGCAAAGTGGAGAGGTGGAAAACTGTACAGAGGGTATTCCAGAGTTTGGGGCTTAGGTAACTGAATGCGTGACCACCAATGGTGGAGCAATTAAAATCAGAGATGCACAAGAGGCCAGAATTAGAGGAGCGCAGATATCACGGAGGTTTGCGCTGTGGAGGAGATAACAGAGATAGGGAGGGGTGAGGCCATTGAGGGATTTGAAAACAAGGATGAGAGTTTTAAAATCAAGACGCTGCTTGCTGGAAGCCAATGTCAGTCAGTGAGTACAGGGGTGATAGGGGAACGGAACTTTGAGAGAGTTGAGACACGGGCAACAGAGTTTTGGATGACCTCAAGTTTAGGGAAAGTAAAATGTGGGAGACCAGCCAGGTGTGCGTTGGAATAGTCAAGTCTAGAGGTAACAAAGGCACGATTGAGGGTTTTAGTAGCAGATGAGCTGAGACAAAGGCGTAGTCGGGTGATTTTACAAAGGTAGAAATAGGCAGTCTTAGTGATGGCATGAATATGAGGTTGGAAGCTCATCTCGGGGTCAAATGTGACACCTAGGTTGCAAACAGACTGGCTTAATCTCAGACTGTTGCCAGGGAGAGGGATGGAGACGGTAGCTAGGGAAAGGAGTTTGGAGTGGGGACTGAAAGCAATGGCTTCAGTCTTCCCAGTATTTAATTGGAGGAAATTTCTGCTCACCCAGTACTGGATGATAAATATGATAAAACATGTCACAGCCTCTAATCTCTTCTCACTGCACTGACTATTGTACAGTAAGTCTGCAAAAATTGTGGAGGGAAAGCAATCATTAAAAATAAAACTTTGTAACATTCCTGTTGAAATGAATGGGAGAGATCATTCAATGTGTACTTCTGTTAATTTTTTGCCATTTTAAACTTTTGAGTATGCATCTTTCATTCGAAAGACACTAACACCATGGTTTGTTTCACGTTCAGCTCATGTCAGAAGCTCTGATTTGTCGTCTTTTATAGATGCCATCTTCCACCTACTGCTGATCCTCAGCTGGCGATGTCGTCACTGACCTTGTTTAAGATCAAAGCTTTTTGGGTGCAATTTGCAATCATCAAAACTGCTTTTGCTTCAGAGATTAAAGCGTTCAGGATATTGCATGGATGATTGATGATCATTTTGATACTATTAAATCCTGTGCTCTGGATGATGATGCTCACCTAGACAAATGCTGAAAGTGGATGAAGGTACTCCAGTCTGTGAACTGGATTCTGGTGTAGCGCACACCGAACATGCATAATGAGGCCGGTGGCAGGATGAAAATTGGTCTGGAGTCCTCATTGGGATAGTACCAGTGAGCCGTGATGTCAGTCAAGACCCCGGATGCTGCTCGCCAGTCACAGCCAGTGCAGTAAGATTACCCAGTTGGTACTGGCTGAGGGGTTCAGGAAGGTCCTGCGTGGGAAGGAATAGGGAAGGGGACGAGTGTTACCCGATAGCCGCCCGTGATGTTAATGTGGAGCATGGAGGTGTACTCCTGCTTCTCCTGGCTCCATAATATCATAATTATGGATAATTATGAACCTTTGGATTGCCTGTTGTGTGCCTGGAAGAATTGACTACAGTCTGCATGGCACATGTTTCAGTCAGTCATGGTCCAGTTTCACAAAATGGCCTGAAATGGGTGTCAGGTCCCCAATTTGTACATTCAATTGTTCTAACGGCAGTTTCAGGCACACTTCTGGCATAAAATGAGGGAACACATGCAGCCAACCATATTAGACCTTTAGATGCCCATTTTATGCCTTTAAGATAGGTGCAGGTATGATCCCATTTCTAGGCCCCTGTTTTGCTTAAACCATACATTTTCAAACTGGAGTCCTTGGACCTGAAGGGCTCTATCAGAGGTTGCTGTGCTCCCAAGGTCATCAGATTTTACATTATTTATTGACTTACATCCATGTTAATTCAGTTCTTTATAATAATAAAAATATTCTTTGCACTACTTTCCTTTAGATAGTTGACACTGTCTTTCAAAAGTTAGGACAGCATGTTCTGTGCCATGAAAATTTTAAAAGCATGGCCTTAAACTTAATTTATACATGCTCTCTTATAATCATTCCGTTAACAAGCTTATTGCAGGTAACAATTGATTCATGAACCCGTAGTCTCCAGTACACACTGTTGGAAGAGCAAACCAGATATTTGATTTGACCTTAAGTAGCTTTTGTTTGTAACACAAGCGTGACTGGCTCTAGAAAGAATGCTAAATATTTTCTTCAAATTCTAGGCTACCAACATTTCACTTGTGGTTCTCTTGTTAGGCCCACGGAAATGGCAGAGATAAAGAAAATCAGGGATGAGAGGTAAATGAACTGAAAAGAGAAACATTGTTAAAAAAAATAGTGCAAAAGCAGCCGGTAGATTGGGTTATAATCAAGTAGCCAGTAAATAGTGTACATTATATAAGCAGCCAATTATTCAGATGAAGCTAATTTATCAAACCAAGGTTAGATTGGTTGCTCTCCCTTTTGATTAAAAAGCCACAAGTACAAAATAAAGAGACTATTATGTTCATAAAGTTGAGCTCTTTGAGTCATAATAAAGTGCTATAAAAATGTAAATATTCCTTTATTAAATTTCAGAATTTATTTTGCTTGCAATGGAAACTGCCAGATTTCACAGGATTTTAATTAAGGCCCATTCACATTCCCATAGAACATCCTGCGATCACGGTTGACAACCTGCCCAAATTGCTTAGAAATATCCCAGAATGGGGCATGGACATCCTGGGTTCTGCAGCTCGGGAAATCTATGTGCTTCAAATTTCCCACTGAAGCAGCAGTCACCCCTGCATCGCACCCCATCCCCGCCCATGACATCACCACCCCCATCATCAGACAGCAGACAGAGCCATAATTATCTGGTATCCTGGGAACAAACAGAATTTGGGAGTCCAGTGGTGCTGCTCAGAATTTAGATGGGCATGGCAGATGGGGAGGCTTGGGAGACTGGTGGGTTCGGGTACTTGGGAAATTGGGAGTCGAGGAGATATGGAAGTTGTGGGGCGGGGGAGAGAGAGAGACTAGGGAATAGGAGGTCAGGGAGAGAGGGAAATTGGGGAATGGGGTCAGGAATGGGGAGTCAAAAGGAGAGAAGGGGACTGGGAAATGGGAGGCCAGAGAGGGAGCAAGACTTAGAAGTGGGAGATAGGGGAATGGGAGGCCAGGCTTAGAAGTGGGAGATAGGGGAATGGGAGGCCAGGGAGAGAAGGAGACTGCAGAATGAGAGACTGGGGAATGGGAGGTTGGAGATAGAGGGAGATGGGAATGGGGGAGAGAAAGGGAGGTGAAAGGGAGGCAGGAATGAAGTTCAGGGCTGGAAAGTGGCAGGAATAGGAAGATTCTTGAACTGAGGGTTATTAGACCATTGGATAATTCATCACAAGTCCTAATGAGGCAGAAATATGAACAACATTTATAAGACATGGTATAAATATTTGAAAAAGAGGAATATAGAAGGAATAGAAGGAAAATACAATGAACTGGGGGATTGGGGCCAAATAGCCTTCACCTGTGTTGTAATTTCTATCATTGTATGAAAAGCCCTTCTTCACTGAGTCCAAGCCCAGGGCAGTAGTTTAGAAATGTTGGTGCTGAGCGGAGTCTAGAATGCTAGGCCTTGTGAGAAATGCTTTAAACACTGAATCCTCTGACCTTTGTGTGATCTCTTGGTTTAGTTCAGGTCAGTTTGAACTGGTCAATGTTGACATACGATGTTCAAGTACAGGTTGGCTCTGACTGAGGCTTTCAGTTCAGAATTATCACCTCCATACAGAATCAAGAGTCCACACCAGAGTCCAAGGAGATAGGGAGAATGATGGAGCCCATTAAAAGTGGTATCAGCTGGGGAGCCTGATCGCACCTTCTGCAGTGCAATAGTTGCAGGGTGCATATCAGCAGGTAATAGGATCACTGTTAATTACAGGTAGGTTACTAGGGTATGAAGCCTATTACTACCAGTTACAAAGAGACTACGTAATGTATTACTGTTGGTTATGAAGTATTACTTTAGTTATTGGTTAAATTTCAGTGAGTCATTAATAGTAACTGGCTGATTCAAGTTCCTCCCACCTTTAATTTCCCCTCTGCGAATCACTCCTCTGCCCTCAGTTTCCCCCTTCTCCCCACCCCCTCAGTTTCCTCTGTTCCCCACCCTCGGTTTCCACTCTTCCATCCCCTCCCACCACCCACCCGGTTTCCTCTCTTCACTCCCTGTCTTTCTCCCTTCCCACCCCCACCACAACACCCCCCCCCCCCCACTCCACACCCCCGCCGTCCCCTGGCTCAGCTTCCTCTCTTCCCGCATCCAGTTTCCTCTCTTTCTGTCCATTGTTTCCTTGCTTCCCCACCCTCTGTTTCCTCTCTTGCCCTCACCTTGGCTTTCTCTACCAACCCTTGGATTCCCCTTCTTCCCCGCCCTCGGTTTCCCCTTCTTCCCCGCCTACCTCAGTTCCCTGCCTTCAGTTCCTATCTTCCCCCCGCCTCGGTTTCCCCTCTTCCCCAGCCGCGGCTTCCTCTTACCCTGCTGCCTCAGTTTTCCCTCTTCCCTGCCCTCAGTTTTATCTCTTCCCCACCCTCGATTTCCCCTCTTCTTCACCTTCCATCTCCTCACTTCTCCACCCACCTTGGTTTCCTTTCTTTGCCTGCTCATGGGAAACTTCTTGGTTTTCAGAAGTTCTCTTACCAGCTGCTGCTGCAAAACCCAAAACAATGATACCCAACAACAAGGGACCCAACTTTTAAAAGATAAATACAATAACGTTTATAGAAGTCATGTGATCAGATGTCCTGTGAGCAGAAACCATCTGGTCAGAAGGTAACGTGATTAAACCTCCTGAAATGCCTCCAATCAGAGTTGTCAACCCTTGCTGCGATTGAAGATTATCAGTGTAGTCTTATAGTTTTATCCTGTCTATGCCATAAAACTCAGTGAAAGTTAACAGGGTTACACTATATTAGTGGTTCATAAGATAACTCCATCCTAATTATAATTGTGAATCTGAAAGATCACTCAGAAGTTATAATTAGCATGAATATCAAACTAAGGAGATAACTCATTGTCAGAAATTATGAACTGCTCAGACAAGATTTTGAAGACAAAAGTAGCATCACTGACCTTTAATTTTCAGAGAAGTTCATACAGCACAAATCAGGAAAAAAAAATCATTGTGACCTTCTGCAAAGCCTTGAAATAGCTTATTTCTAGTTACAAAAAGCAGGGCAAAAAAAATTCAAAACCAACCACTGTACAAAGAAATCTTGAAGTGTCTACTAGCAGTTTTTACAGGCGCTCAAAGAGGCCTGCCCAATGCACACTGCAAATTGCGCCATGGGCATCAACTGTATAAATCATCACCCAAACAGCTCGCTAGAAAATTCGACTGGCTCTGAATGTGGAGTGTCTATCCTGAGAAGCTCTCGTGCTCTTACCAGTTCTACAGAGAGGCGAATAATAAAAAAATGAGTTTACCTTTTCAACAGTGGCCTGGAGTTGTCTCTTTCAATGCCGCTGAGTGCATCATGGAAGACAGCTGTTTTTATTACTGTAAACCATGGTTTTGATCACTATAAACTACTGGTTTGATAACTGTAGACTACAGAAATAAAAACTGAAAGTGCTGGAAATACTCAGCATGATAGGCAGCATCTGTAGAGAGAGAAGCAGAGTTGGTTTGAATACTATAGACTGCAGTTTTGATCACGTTAGACAGCGGTTTTGATCACTATAGACCACCAGTTTGATCTCTGTAGGCCGCCAATTTGATCCCTGTAGGCTGCCAATTTGATCCCTGTAGGCAGGGAGCCAATAAACACCGCCCGAGGATTGCAGCCTACAGCACTTACCTTCTGGGAGAGCAGCGGAGGGGAGTGGACCTGCGGGAAGAATACAAAGCAGGGAGATGATAAATACATCCCAAGGATCGTGACCTACAGCACTTACCTTCCAGGAGAGAAGCAGACCTGCGGGGGAAAAGCAGTGAACTAAAGGCCAAGGATTGCAGCCTACAACACTTACCTTCCAGGAGAACAGTGGAGAGGAGTCCAGGTGCACCCGATTTTGAAAACAAAGTGAACAGTGACATCACAGGAAAGCTGCAAGGTGATTGGTTGCTGAGTAACTGCTGTTAGGGATTATCAGTAATTGGCTGGGTTACTGCACTACTGTTAGGGTGGGTGTGCAAATAGTTGGGTTACAGCATCTCAAGACCTGGCAGGCTAAAAAAGAGTAAAAATTAAGTAGTGATAATAAGGAACAAATGAGTAGCTGGTGAGTTTTTTTTCAGTAATGTTTATATTAACTAGTGAACTGATGTATTGATTATTAGTAGGAATTATCAGTACTAGATTTCCCTGGCAAATAAGATAAAGGAGACTCCTAAAAGATTCTATAAGTATATTAAGAGTAAAATGGTAGCTAGGGAGAGAGTAGGTCCCCTTAAGGATCAGTGAGATAATCTATGTGTAGAGCCACAGGAAATGGGCGAGGTCTTAAATGAATACTTCTCGTCTGTATTTACGGTGGAGGAGGTCATGGAAGCTAGTGAGTTCAAGGGAGGGAACAGTGATATCCTGGAGCATATCAACATTACAAAGGAGGAGGTGTTGGAGGTTTTGAAGCGCATTAAGGTGGATAAATCCCCAGGGCCTGATCAGGTGTATCCTAGGATGCTATGGAAGCAAGGGAGGAGATTGCTGGGGCCCTGGCAGAGATTTATGTATCATCGTTAGCCACGGGTGAGGTACCGGAAGACTGGAGGATAGCTAATGTTGTGCCTTTATTTAAGAAGGGCAGCAGGGATAAGCCAGGGAACTACAGGCCGGTGAGCCTTACATCAGTGGTGGGAAAGTTATTGGAAGGGATTCTGAGAGACAGGATTTATATGCATTTGGAAAGGCAAGGTCAGATTAGGGATAGTCAGCATGTCTTTCTGCATGGGAAATCACGTCTCACGAATTTGATTGAGTTTTTTGAGGAGGTGACCAAGAGGATTGACGAGGGCAGGGCGATGGCCGTTGTCTACATGGACTGTGGCAAGGCCTTTGACAAGGCCCCGCATGGTAGGCTGGTCCAGAAGGTTCGAACAAATGGGATCCAGGGTGAGATAGCCAATTGGATACAAAATCGGCTTGGTGATAGGAGGTGGTAGTGGAGAGTTGTTTTTCAGATTGGAGGCCGGTGACCAGTGGTGTGCCGCAGGGATCGGTGCTGGGCCCTCTGTTGTTTGTCACATATATTAATGACTTCGATGTGAATGTAGGGGGCATGATTAGTAAGTTTGCAGATGACACCAAAATTGGTGGTATAGTGGACAGTGAAGAAGGTTGTCTAAGGTTACAACAGGATATAGATAAACTGGGAAAGTGGGCAAGGGATTGGCAAATAGAATTTAATGCAGATAAGTGCGATGTGATGCATTTTGGGAAGTTAAACCAGGGCAGGACATATACAGTGAATGGCAGGGCTCTGGGGAGTGTTGTTGAGCAGAGAGACCTTGGGGTGCAAGTACATAGTTCCCTGAAAGTGGCAACACAGGTAGACAGGGTGGTGAAGAAGGCATATCGCCCGAGGCATTGACTACAAGAGTTGGGACATCATGTTACAGTTGTACATAACGTTGGTTAGGCCACATTTGGAGTACTATGTGCAGTTCTGGTCGCCGCACTACAGGGAAGATGTGATTAAGCTCGAGAGGGTGCAGAAAATAGTCACAAGGATGTTGCTTTTTTTGGAGGGCTTGAGTTAGTTATAAAGAGAGAATGGATAGGCTTGGTCTGTTTTCCCTGGAGCGAAGGAGGCTGAGAGGGACATGATAGAGGTATATAAAATGATGAGAGGCATAGATAGGGTAGATAGCCAGAGTCTGTTTCCCATGGTAGGGGTGACTAAAACTAGACGGCATAGATTTAAGGTGAGAGGGAGGAGGTTTAAAGGGGATCAAAGGGGTAAATTTTTCACACAAAGAATAGTGGGTATCTGGAATGAGCTGCCAGAGGAGGTGGTGGAGGCAGGAACAGTAGCGACATTTAAGAGGTATCTGGACAGGTACTTGAATGAGCAAGGCATAGAGGGATATGGAATTAATGCAGGCAGGTGGGATTAGTATAGATAGGCATTATGGTCGGCATGGACGTGGTAGGTCGAAGGACCTGTTTCTATGCTGTACGACTCTATGACTCTAGTAAGGTGTTGTAGTATTGGTAAGGTTTTTTTTTAGCAGTAGCAAAGGGTCAACTAATAAATAAAGGAATGGCAGGGGTGATTCAACCTCAAGAGTGCACCTCCTGTGCTATGTGGGAGCTCCAGGATGCTTCCTGTATCCCGGAGAACCATTTGTGCAGGAAGTGTTGTCAATTAAAGGCAGCTTGAGCTCCGGGTTTTAGAACTTGAGTGGCAGCTGGCGATACTGCGGTGCATTTGTGAGGATGAGAGCTATGTGGATAGCATGTTTATAGATGAGGTCAACACACAGTTTAAGAGTATGCAGAAAGAGAGGGAATGGGTGACCACCAGGCAGTCAAAAAATTCAGGCAGGTAGTGCAGGAGACCCTTGATTGCATCTCACTCGCCAACGGGTATTCAATTCTGAATTCTGAGGAAAGTGATGCTTCACCTGGGGACTGCAGCGAGAGCCAAGTCCATGGCACCACAGGTGGCTCAGCTGCACAGTGGGGTACAAGGAAGACTGGAGAAGCCATAGTGATAGGTGATTCAATAATCAGGGGAATAGACAGGCATTACTGTGGCTGCAGACATGAATCCAGGATGGTGTGTTGCTTCCCTGGTGCCAGGGTGAAGGATGTCACTGAGCGGCTGCAGAACATCCTGAAGAGTGGGGTGAACAGCCAGCAGTTGTGATCCACATCAGAACCAATGACATAGGTAGAAAGAGGGATGTTGTCCTGCAGTCAGAATCTAGGGCGCTAGGTAAGAGATTAGCAAGCAGGACCTAAAAAGTAGTCATCTCCAGATTACTCCCAGTGCCACACACAAGTGAGTATAGAAATAGAAGGATAAGACAGATGAATGTGTGGCTGGAAAGATGGTGCAGGAGAGAAAGCTTCAGATTCCTGGGACATTGGGACCAGCTCTGGGGGAGATGGGATCTGTCCAAGTCGGACAGGTTGCATTGATTAGAGCTGGGACTGAGTTCCTTGTGGGACATTTTGTTGTGCTGTTGGGGAGGGTTTAAATTGGTTTGGCAGGGGGATGGGGACCTGAGGGTAGACTCAGTTGGGACAAAATCAGAAATGAAAATGGAAGGCACAAAATGAAAGGATGAGTTTGGAAGACAGAGGAAACAAGGTTAGAAAATTTAAAAAAAGAGTTTGGCAGTACTCAAGGGTATCTATTTCAATGTAAGGAATATAGCAAATAAAGCAGATAAGCTGAGGGCACAGATAGACACGTGGCAGTATGATATCGTAGCTATTACAGAAACATGGCTTAAACAGGGACAGGAATGGCAGCTCAACATTCCTGGTTACAGGGTTTTCAGACGCGATAGGGAGGGGGATAAAAAAGGAGGGGGAGTGGCAACTTTGGTCAAGGAAACTATTACAAATGTGAGGAGGGATGATATGTTGAAAAGTTCATCAAAGGAGGCCGTATGGATTGAGCTAAGAAACAACAAAGGGGCAATCACACTGCTGGAGTGTACTGTAGCTCCCCAAGCTCCCCAAGAGGGAGATAGAAGAGCAGATATGCAGGTAGATCTCTGAGAAGTGCAAAAACAATAGCTCAGTGATAGTTGGGGATTTTAACTACCCCAATATTAACTGGGATAGTTTTAGTGTGAGAGGATTTGAGAGAGCAGAATTCTTGAGGTGCACTCAAGAAAACTTTTTTGGCCAGTATGTAGCAAATCCAACAAGAGAGGGCACCGTTAGTTTTAGGAAATGAAGATGGGCAGGTGGAAGGATTGGCAGTGGGAAAGCATTTTGGTGGTAGTGATCATAATTCAGTCGATTTTAACATAATTATAGAAAAGGACAGAGATAGAACAGGAGTTAGATTTCTCAGTTGGGGCAAGGCCAATTTTACTAAACTGAGGAGTGATTTAACAGAAGTGGATTGGAAACAGCTACTTGAAGGTAAATCAGTGTCAGAACTGTGGGAGGCATTCAAAGTGGAGATTCAAGGGGTTCATGTTACCACAAAGAAAAAGGGTGAGATGGCCAAATCTAGAGCCCAATGGATGTCAAGGAGCTTACAGGGTAAGATCAGGCAGAAAAGGAAAGCTTATGTCTGTCACTGAGAACTCAATACTACAGAAAGCTGAGAGGAATATAGAAAGTGGAGGGGTGAAATCAAAAAGGAAATTAGGAAAACAAAGAGAGGGCATGAAAGAATATTGGCAACAACATCAAGGTGAGCCCAAAGATGTTTTATTAATACAATAAGAGTAAGAGGATAACTAAGAAGAGAGAAGGGCCCATAAAAGACCAAAAAGGTAACCTATGTGTAGGAGCGGAAGATGTTGGTATGGTTCTTAATGATTGCTTTGTGTCTTCTTCACAAAAGTGGGGGACAATGCAGATATTGTAGTTAAGGAGGAGGAGTGTGATGTATTGGATGTGATAAACATAGGGAGATAGGAAGTATTAATGGGATTAGCATCCTTGAATGTTGATAAATCACCAGGGCCACATGAAATGTACCATAGGCTGTTAAAAGAGGCAAGAGAGGAAATACCAGAAGGTCTGACCATTATTTTCCAGTCCTCATTGGATACCGGTGCGGTGCCAGAGGATTGGAGAACTGCTAACATTGTACCTCTGTTTAAAAAGGGACTGAGGGTAGACTGAATAATTACAGGCCAGTCAGTCTAACCTCAGTAGTGGGCAAATTATTGGAATCAATTCTGAGAAACAGGATAAACTGTCACTTAGAAAGGCACAGGTTACATCGAAACATAGAATATAGGAGCAGGGGTAGGCCATATGGCCCTTTGAGCCTGCTCCGCCATTCATTATGATCATGGCTGATCATCCAACTCAGTAGCTTGTTCCGGCTTTCGCCCCATACCCTTTGATCCCTTTAGACCCAAAAGCTATATCTAACGCCTTTTTGAAAACATTCAATATTTTGGCCTCAACTGCTTTCTGTGGTAGCGAATTCCATAGGCTCACCAATCTCTGGGTGAAGAAATGTCTCCTCATCTCAGTCCTGAAAGGTTTACCCCGTATCCTTAGACTATGACCCCTGGTTCTGGACTCCCCCACCATTGGGAACATCCTTCCTGCATCGACCCTGTCAAGTCTTGTTAGAATTTTATAGGCATCTATGAGATCCCGCCTCACTCTTCTGAACTACAGCGAATATAATCCTAACCGACTCAATCTCTCCTCATATGTCAGTCCCGCCATCCCAGGAATCAGTCTGGTAAACCTTCGCTGCACTCCCTCTATAGCAAGAACATCCTTCCTCAGATAAGGGGACCACAACTGCGCACAATATTCCATCTGTGGCCTCACCAAGGCTCTGTATAATTGCAGCAAGACATTCGTACTTCTGTACTCGAATCCTCTCGTTATGAAGGCCAACATATCATTTGCCTTTTTTACTGCCTGTTGCACCTGCATGCTTACCTTCAGCGACTGGTGTACGAGAACACTCAGGTCTTGCTGCATATTCTCCTCTCTCAGTTTATAGCCATTCAGATAATAATCTGCCTTCCTGTTTTTGCTACCAAAGTGGATAACCTCACATTTAACCACATTATACTGCATCTGCCATGCATTAGTCCAGTCACTCAACTTATCCAAATCACCCTGAAGCCTCTCTGCATCCTCCTCACAACTCACCCTCCCACCCAGTTTTGTGTCATCTGCAAATTTGGAAATATTACATTTAGTTCCCTCATCTAAATCATTAATGTATATTGTGAATAGCTGGGGTCCTAGCACCGATCCCTGTGGTACTCCACTAGTCACTGCCTGCCATTCTGAAAAAGACCCATTTATTCCTACTCTTTGTTTCCTGTCTGCCAACTAATTTTCTATCCATCGCAATACACTACCTCCAATCCCATGCGTTTTAATTTTACATGCTAATCTCTTATGTGGGACTTTGTCGAAAGCCTTCTGAAAGTCCAAAAAACCACGTCCACTGGCTCCCCCTCATCAACTCTACTAGTTACATCCTCGAAGAATTGTAGTAGATTTATCAAGCATGATTTCCCTTTCGTAAATCCACGCTGACTCTGTCCGATTTTACCACTGTTGTCCAAGTGCTCTGCTATAAAATCTTTGATAATGGACTCTAGAATTTATCCCTATAATTCCCTATTTTCTCTCTACCTCCCTTTTTAAATAGTGGGGTTACATTAGCTACCCTCCAATCTGTAGGAACTGTTCTACAGACGATAGAATCTTGGAAGATGACCACCCACTATTTCTAGGGCCACTTCCTTAAGTACTCTGGGATGCATACCATCAGGCCCTGGGGATTTATCAGCCTTCAATCCCATCAATTTCCCCAACACCATTTCTCTACTAATACTGATTTCTTTCAGTTCCTCTCTCTCACTAAGCCCTGTGTTCCCCAACATCTCTGGTATGATATTTGTCTCCCCCTTCGTGAAGACAGAACCAAAGTATGCATTTAGTTGGTCAGCCATTTCTTTATTCCCCACAATAAATTCCCCTGTTTTTGACTGTAAGGGACCTACATTTGTCTTCACCAATCTTTTTCTCTTCACATACCTATAGAAACTTTTACAGTCAGTTTTTATGTTCCCTGCAAGCTTGCTCTCATAACTATTTTCCTCTTCTTAATCAATCCCTTGGTCCTCCTTTGCTGAATTCTAAACTGCTCCCAATCCTCAGGTCTGTTGTTCTTCCTGGCAAATTTATATGCCTCTTCCTTGGATCTAATGCTATCTCTAATTTCCCTTGTAAGCCATGGTTTGGCTACCTTTCCCATTTTACTTTTGCGCCAGACAGGGGTAAACAATTGTTGCAGTTCATCCATGTGCTCTTTAAATGTTTGCCATTGCCTATCCACCATCATCCCTTTAAGTAACATTTCCCAATCCATCATGGCCAACTCGCGCCTCATACCTTCGTAGTTTCCTTTACTAAGATTCAGGACCCTTGTCTCAGAATCAACTACGTCACTCTCCATCTTGATGAAGAATTCTATCATATTATGGTCGCTCGTCCCCAAGGGGTCTCGCACCACTAGATTGTCAATTATTGCTCTCTCATTACACAATACCCAGTCTAGGATACACTGTTCTCTAGTTGGTTCTTCAACGTATTGGTCCAGAAAACCATCCTGTTTACACTCCAAGAATTCCTCCTCTACGATATTGTGGCTAATTTGATTTGCCCAATCTATATGCAGATTAAAGTCACCCATAATTACAGATGTTCCTTTATCGCATGCATCTCTAATTTTGTGTTTAAAGCCATTCCCAACATCACCACTACAGTTTGGGAGGTCTACATACAACCCCCACTAACGTTGTTTGCCCCTTAGTGTTTTTCAGCTCTACCCATACAGATTCCACATCATCAGAGCTAATATCTTTCCTCACTATTGCGTTAATCAAGGGTATTCAACATGGATTTATTAAGGGATGATCTTGTTTGACCAACTTAATCAAATTTTTGAAGTAGTAACAAAGAAGATCAATGAGGTTAGTGCAGTTCATGTGGGCTACGTGGATTTTAGCAAGGCTTTTGACAAAGTCCCACATGGCAGACTGGATAGAAAAATAAAATCCAGGGAAATGCAGCAAAGTGGATACTAAATTGGCTCTGTGGCAGGAAACAAAGGGCAATTGTTGATGGGTGTTTTTGTGACTGGAGGGCTGCTTCCAGTAGCGTTCCGCAGGGCTTGGTACTGGGTCCACTGCTTTTTCTGGTATATATTAACAATTTGTACGTAAATGTAGGGGGCATGATCAAGAAATTTGCAAACCACACAAAGATTGGCTGTGTGGTCGATAGTGAGCAGGATAGCTGTATGCTGCAGGAAGATATTGGTGGTCTGGTCAGATGGGCAGAAAAGTGGCAAATGGAATTCAACCTGGAGATGTGTGAGGTGATGCATTTGGGGAGGTCAAACAAGGCAAAGGAATACACGATTAATGGGATAATACTGAGAAACATAGAGGAAGTGAGTGACCTTGGAGTGAATGTCCACAGATCTCTGAAGGTAGCAGGACAGGTCGATAAGGTGGTTAAGAAGACATATGGAATCCTTTCCTTTATTAGCTGAGGTATAGAATATAAGAGCAGGGAGCTTATGCGGGAACTGTAGAACTCATTGCTTAGGCCACAACTTGAGTACTGTGTGCAGTTCTGGTCACCTAATTACAGAAAGGATGTATTTGCAGTAGAGAGGGTACAGAGGAGATTTACGAGGATGTTGCTAGGACTGGAAAAATGTTGCTATGAGGAAAGATTGGATAGGCTGGGGTTGTTCTCCTTGGAACAGAGAAGGCTGAGGTCTGATTGAAATGTACAAAATGCTGTGAGGCCTTGATGGAGTAGAGGTGAAGGGCCTATTCACCATAGTGGAGAGGTCAGTGACTAGGGGACATAGGTTTTAAATGATTGAACAAAAAATTAGAGAGGAGATGAGGAAACATTTTTTCACCCAGAGGGTGGTGGGGCTCTGGAAGTCATGGCCTGATAAGGTAGCTGAGGCAGAAGCCCTCAACTCATTTAAAAAGAGTCTGGATATGTACCTCAAATGCCATAATCTGCAGGGCTACAGACCAAATACCGGAAAGTGGGATTAGAATGGGTGGATCATTTTTCAGCCGGCACAGATGCAATGGGCCAAGTGGCCTCTTTCGGTGCCTTAAACCTTCAACGATTCTATTCTTTCTAGACCACTGGGTTGATCACTCTTGATGGCTGATTGGACCACTCTAGATGGCTGATTGGACGACTATACGCCCAGAAATGTTGAGCAGAGAATGCACATGCATGATCCACCCAGTTTATACCAGGTTTGACAACAAGATCTTAAAACACTGATTAACATATTTAAGGAGCCTAAAGACTGTGTTACACAGGTATCCTGGATAATTTAACAGCAGCTGTACTTCTGTGGAACTTATTGGACACAAGAGATCGTACACGATGTCCAATTTCTTGCCCAATGAGTTATATAAAATGTGAAGCAAGACCAGTGCTTGTTATAAGTTATGCTGCAGGTGTACGTAACATCTGTATGATTTAGAACCTTACTTATAATTTGTTCTTGGACCAGACAATAAGAATTCGGCAAGGAGACACCTGATGTAGTGGTGTCAA
This sequence comes from Heterodontus francisci, assembly GCF_036365525.1. Classification (NCBI taxonomy): domain Eukaryota; kingdom Metazoa; phylum Chordata; class Chondrichthyes; order Heterodontiformes; family Heterodontidae; genus Heterodontus; species Heterodontus francisci. The sequence continues at coordinate 70,090,734 of NC_090371.1, read as the reverse complement.
GATGATTTATTAAGGCTAAAAGCAATACTTAACTAATCCAACGCAGTCGATATCCCAGACCAGATAGCTTTTACTCTCCACTGGCTCTGATGGTACAGATGGCTCTTAACTCCTCTTCTCTTGACTCCCCCTTTGTCTTCTCCAAATCTGTGCAGCAAACCTCTCCAGGTCTCTCCTTTAATTCGTTGAAGCTTGTGGCTCCTCCTGTGCACTGATTGGTTGGTTCATACATATCACTGTTTCAGTTGGTCCTGCCATTTCATTTGTCAGTACTTCTGTTTGTACATTAATCATGATCACACGTGCAAAACAAAGTGTACAAATAATGCATTATAATCTTGAGGTCCATTAGATCAGACTTGTTTTGCTTTTCTGTCACATTTTGATCACAAATTGTTGCATAGTTTTCGATATTTGTTTTTTTCCTTATGATTGCTAAAGTAATCACAAAGTAATTCTGATTGACTCAAACTATATAGGAAGAATTTTTTTTCCAGTAAGATACACAGCTAATGTTAACTCTTTTACCAAAAGCTTTTGCAAAACATAATACAAAAATTATATATAAAAAGGCCAGTAGAAATTACAGAATCCACATTTGTTACACATCCCATTAATTCTATTGCAATATACAACAAAATCAGTTTTCAGGAGTGTTGTACTTAGAAATCATTGAAATAGAAGTGCGAGTGAATTAATTATTGAAAGGAAAGACAGGCATGAGATTTATTTGCTAGCGGAACAAGTATGCCCTGAACATTTGAGGTTATATAAATACTTAAAATCAATTAATTAATATTAATAGTAGATAAAGCCTTATTATGTTCGGATAACAATCTTCCGTATGTTCTGTTAAAATAACAGACGGCGGATTGTCATATGATTGTAATAAGCATTTATCTGCTATTATTGCCAAGAACAATTTCTGGGCTATGTTGCTCTTTTGATCCTGTCAATAAAGTTTATTTTCTTGCACTGCAAGTACAAATTTTGGGGCTGAATTTTCCGTGAATTCTCTTGATCAGCTACTGTCAGGGTGGCAGAAGATCCACGGAAACCCTGGACATCGTGTAAGCAGCATCACAGCTGATCTTCCATTAAACTCATGCTGGCCGATCGGAAGACCCCGCGAGGGAATTCCTGGTGCACATCTGTCATCGGTTTAAAAAGTGCAAGATATGGACTGCAGGAGCAGGCAGGGGAGCCGAATTTTGACTGTTAGGTGCATTGGCCTCCAGTCTATGATACGATGATCGATTATTAACGTCACTGGTCATATTCGTTGGATGTTGACTGCGCGAATATGAATCATGTGGGCTGCCTCCATAGCTCGTAGAATCATATAACACAGAAGGAGGCTATTTGGCCTATCATGCCCGTGATGGCTCCTTGAAGGAGCTGTCCAATCAATCCCATTCCCCTGCTCTTTCCCCATAGCCTTGCAAATCTTTCATTTCTAAGTATATATCCAACTCCCTTTTGAAAGTTGATTTTGAATCTGCTTGCACCTCCCTTTCATGAAGTGAAAAAAATTCTCCTCATCTGTGTTTTTTTCCCCAATTATCTTAAATCTGTGCTTTCTGATGACCAACTCTACTGCCTGTGCAAAACTCCTCTTGATTTTGAATACCTCTGTCAAATTGCCCCTTAACTTTCTCTGCTCTAAGGAGAACAATCTCAATTTTTCTATCCCTCCACGTAACTGAATTCTTTCATCCCTGATATTATTCTAGTAAAGCTCCTCTGAACCTTCCCTAAGGCTTTGACATCCTTCCCAAAGTGCTCTGAATTGGACACAAACTCTGGTTGAGGCCTAAACAGTGATTTATAAAGCTTTAGTATAACTTCCATGCTAGACACCCCTATTTATAAAGCCCAGGATTTTGCATGCTTTATTAAACAGCCTGGTTAACTTGTTTGTGCCAACTTCAAGAATTTGTGTCTCTGAATCCCCAGGTCTTTCAGTTATTACACACTAACAAATTAATGGCCACTGCAAGCAAATAAGCAATTTCAAAGTGGCATAAAATAACCAGCCACTATAACTCACCTTTAAACCGGTTACATCACTATAAAATGCTGTGGTAAAATCTTAATCATATGAATCTTCAAATAATGTTTAAAATTAAGCAAAAGTAAAGATTTCCATAGCACCTTTCAAAATCTCAAGACATCCCAAAGTGCTTTACACTCAATGAAGTGTAAGAAACACAGCAGCCAATTTGCACATACTCTGTCTCAAAGCTGTTCACTGCAATCATTTACATCCACCCGAGAGAGCAGACAGCACCTCAGTTTTACATTAAAATAAAAGCAAAATACTGCAGATGCTGGAAATCTGAAATAAAAACAAGGAACGGTGGAAATACTCAGCAGGTCTGACAGCATCTGTGGAGAGAGAAGCAGAGTTAACATTTCAGATCAATGATCCTTCATCAGAACTGGCAAATGTTAGAAATGTAACAAGTTTTAAGCAAATAAAGTGGGGGTGGGGCAAGAGATAACAAAAGGCAAGGTGTTAATAGGATAGAGGGTCACAGAGAATAACTGACCAGAAGGCCATGGAGCAAAGGCAAATGGTATGTTAATGATGTGCTGAAAGACAAAGCGTTAGTGCAGAGAGGGTGTTAATTGACAGAAAAATTAACAGCCCTGACCCAAAGCACAAACATGAAAAAAACACAGTGGGTAGGCACATGGTAAAAAATGAACGAAACAACCTAAAATAAAATAATAAATAATAAAAAAAGAAAAAATAACTAACAATAAAAATAAAAAGAGGGGCCTGTCACCCTCTGAAATTATTGAACTCAATGTTCAGTTCGGCAGGCTGTAGTGTGCCTAATCAGTAAATGAGATGATGTTCCTCAAGCTTGCATTGATGTTCACTGGAACACTGCAGCAAGCCCAAGACAGATATGTGGTCATGAGAGCAGGGGGTGTGTTGAAATGGCAAGCAACCAGAATCTCAGAGTCATGCTTTCAGATTGAGCGAGGTGTTCCGCAATGCGGTCCCCAGTCTGCGTTTGGTCTCCCCAATGTAGATGAGACCACATTGTGAGCAGCGAATACAGTATACTAAATTGAAAGAAGTACAAGTAAATGGTTGCTTCACCAGAAAGGAGCATTTGGAATCTTGGATAGTGAGGAGAGAGGAGGTAAAAGGGCAGGTGTTACACCTCCTGCAATTGCATGGGAAGGTGCTATGGGAAGGGGATGGGGTGTTGGGGTTATGGAGGAGTGGACCAGGGTGTCACGGAGGGAATGATCCCTTCAGAATGCTGACAGGGAGGGGAGGGGAAGATACATTTGATAGTGGCAGAGGATGATCCTTTAGATGTGGAGGCTGGTGGGGTTGAAAGTGAATACAAGGGGAACCCTGTCGCAGTTCTGGAAGGGAAGAGAAGGGGTGAGGGTAGAGGTGCAGGAAATGGGCCGGACACAGTTGAGGGCCCTGTCGACCACAGTGGGGGGGGGACTCCTCGGTTGAGGAAAAAGAAAGACATATCAGAAGCGCTGTCGTGGAAGGTAGCATCATCAGAGCAGATGCGTTGGAGACGGAGAAACTGGGGGAATGGAATGGAGTCCTTACAGGAGGCAGGGTGTGAAGAAGTGTAGTCATGGTATATGTGAGAGTCCGTGGGCTTATACTGAATATTAGTAGACAGCCTATCCCCAGAGATGGAGACAGAGAAGTTGAGGAAGGGAAGGGAAGTGTCGGAGATGGACCATGTAAAGGTGAGAGAAGGGTGGAAATTGGAAGCAAAGTTGATAAAGTTTTCTAGTTCGGGCTGGGAGCAGGAAATGGCACCGATACAGTCATCGATGTATGCAAGCTCTAGTAGCTGATGGGAACTAATGTCCCTTCAGATCCTTCTTCCCCTTCACTTCCCTCTGACCTGACCCATTCTGATCTGAACCCTTGCTGTGTATTCACGATACCCTCTGATCTTCCCCTCTCTGGCGCTGAATATTCTGTACTCAGTATGGACTCAGTTTTATCCCCTTATGCCCCCTTTTGGGCCTCCTTATCTCGAGAGACAATGGATACGCGCCTGGAGGTGGTCAGTGGTTTGTGAAGCAGCGCCTGGAGTGGCTATAAAGGCCAATTCTGGAGTGACAGGCTCTTCCACAGGTGCTGCAGAGAAATTTGTTTGTTGGGGCTGTTGCACAGTTGGCTCTCCCCTTGCGCCTCTGTCTTTTTTCCTGCCAACTACTAAGTCTCTTCGACTCGCCACAATTTAGCCCTGTCTTTATGGCTGCCCGCCAGCTCTGGCGAATGCTGGCAACTGACTCCCACGACTTGTGATCAATGTCACACGATTTCATGTCGCGTTTGCAGACGTCTTTATAACGGAGACATGGACGGCCGGTGGGTCTGATACCAGTGGCGAGCTCGCTGTACAATGTCTCTTTGGGGATCCTGCCATCATCCATGCGGCTCACATGGCCAAGCCATCTCAAGCGCCGCTGACTCAGTAGTGTGTATAAGCTGGGGGTGTTGGCCGCTTCAAGGACTTCTGTGTTGGAGATATAGTCCTGCCACCTGATGCCAAGTATTCTCCGAAGGCAGCGAAGATGGAATGAATTGAGACGTCGCTCTTGGCTGGCATACGTTGTCCAGGCCTCAATGAATTTCATGTTCGGCATGACGTTGAGCTCTCCTTCCGTCACCTTCGCCTCCAGGCACACTTCTTTGGCCAGGAGTCCTCCCCCGACCAGCAAACCCATTCACCCACCTCCATCATTCTCCCTCCACCTGAACCCCTACCTCTGGCCTCTTACCCTCTCTTGATCCTTTCATTGAAAACCGTCAGCGAGACATCAGCTGTCTCAATTTCTCTGCCTCCCACACTCACTCTAACCTGTCCCCTCTGAATTTGCTGCACTCCGTTCTCTCGGGTCTAACCCCGACATTGTCATCAGACCTGTAGACAAGGGTGGTGCTGTTGTTGTCTGGCATACTGACCTCTACTTTGCAGAAGCTCAGTGTCAACTCTTAGACACTTCTTCCTACATACCCCTGGACCATGACCCCATCACCGAACATCAAGCTGCTGTCCACAGGACATCTCCTCTGGAGATCTTCCCTCTACAGCTTCCAAACTCAGAGTCCCACAACCCTGGACAGCCCGCCTCTACCTCCTTCCTAAAATCCACAAACAGGACTGTCCTGGCAGACCCATTGTTTCAGCCTGTTACTGCCCCACCGAACTTATTTCTTCCTATCTTGACTCTATCTTTTCTCCCCTGGTCCAGTCTCTTCCCACCTACATCTGTGACTCTTCTGATGCCCTACGTCATTTTGATAATTTGCAGTTTCCTGGTCCCAACCACCTCCTCTTCACTGCGAACATCCAATCTCTCTACACCTCCATCCCCCACCAGGACGGTTTGAGGGCTTTCCGTTTCTTCCTTGAACAGAGTCCCAACTAGTCCCCATCCACCACCACACGCCCCCTTCTGAGCCTGGCTGAACTTGTTTTCACATTGAACAACTTCTCCTTCAACTGTGGGGCGGCACAGTGGCGCAGTGGTTAGCACCGCAGCCTCACAGCTCCAGGGACCCGGGTTCGATTCCGGGTACTGCCTGTGTGGAGTTTGCAAGTTCTCCCTGTGTCTGCGTGGGTTTTCTCCGGGTACTCCGGTTTCCTCCCACAAGCCAAAAGACTTGCAGGTTGATAGGTAAATTGGCCATTATAAATTGTCACTAGTATAGGTAGGTGGTAGGGAAATATAGGGACAGGTGGGGATGTTTGGTTGGAATATGGGATTAGTGTAGGATTAGTATAAATGGGTGGTTGATGTTCGGCACAGACTCGGAGGGCCGAAGGGCCTGTTTCAGTGCTGTATCTCTAATCTAAATCTAATCTAACTCCACTCACTTCCTTCAAGTAAAAGGTTTTGCTATGGGTACCCACATGGGTCCAAGTTATGCCTGTCTTTTTGTGGGATATGTCAAACATTCCTTGTGCCAGTCCTAGTCAGGCCCCCTCCCCCAACTCTTTTTCCGGTACATTGATGAATGTATAGGTGCCATTTCCTGCTCCCACCCTGAACTGGAAAACTTCATCAACTTTCCTTCAAATTTCCACCCTTCTCTCACCTTTACATGATCCATCTCCGACACTTCCCTTCCCTTCCTCAACTTCTCTGTCTCCATCTCTGGGGATAGGCTGTCTGCGAATATCCATTATAAGCCCACCGACTCTCACAGCTACCTCGACTACACTTCTTCACACCCTGCATCCTGTAAGGACTCCATTCCATTCTCCCAGTTTCTCCGTCTCCGACGCATCTGTTCTGATGATACAACCTTCCATGACAGCGCTTCTGATATGTTTTCCTTTTTCCTCAACCCTGTCACCGTGGTTGACAGGGCCCGCACCTCTACCCTCATCCCTACTCCTCCCTCCCAGAAACAAAACAGTGTTCCCCCTTATCTTCACTTTCCACCCCACCAGCCTCCACATCCAAAGGATCATCCTCTGCCATGTCCAGCATGATGCCACTACCAAACATATCTTCACCTCCCCTGTCAGCATTGCGAAGGAATCGTTCCCTCCATGACACCCTAGTCCACTCCTCCATTACCCCCAACACCTTGTCCCCTTCCCACGCAATCACAGGAGGTATAACACCTGCCCTTTTAACTCCTCACTATCCAAGGCCCCAAACACTCCTTTCAGGTTGAGCAGCGATTTACCTGTACTTCTTTCAATTTACTGTATTCGCTGCTCACAATGTGGTCTCATCTACATTGGGGAGACCAAATGCAGATTGGGTGATCACTTGGCAGAACACCTCCATTCAAGTCATTTTTTTAACCATGTGCCTACCCATTGTGTTTTTTTTTCATGTTTGTGCTGTGGTCCAGGGCTGTTCACTTTTCTGTCATTTAACACCCTCTCTGCACTAACGCTTGTCTTTCAGTACACCATTAACATATTTTTTGCCTTTGCTCCATGACCTTCTGGTCAGTTATTTTCTGTGACCCTCTGTCCTATCAACACCTTGCCTTTTGTTATCTCTTGCCCCACCCCCGCTTTATTCACTTAAAACTTATTACATTTCTAACATTTGCCAGTTCTGATGAAGGGTCACTGACCTGAAACTTTAACGTGGTTTTTCTCTCCACAGATGCTGCCAGACCTGCTGAATATTTGCAGCAGTTTTACACCTCATCAGAAATATGGCACCTCCAATAGTGCAGCAGTCCATTAGTACTGCACTGGTATACAAGCCTAGACTTTTCCATTCAAGTCTTGGAGGAAAACCTGAACCCACAACCTTTAGTTTCAGAGGTGAGAATGCTACCAAATGAACCACAACTGACACACTATCAGTGCAACTCCACTTCCTATTTTACTACTATTTTCAAGTATGCAAAAGCAAAATAATAGAAGCCAGTGCATATTGTCTTTATTTGAACAAATTTAATACTAAAACAAAAGCAAAATAGTGCAATTGCTAGAAATCTAAAGTAAAAAGGAGAAACTGCTGGAAAACTCTCATCAGGCCTGGCAGAGGGGAACAGAGTTAGCATTTCAGATGAATAATCTTTTCTGATGTGATCGGAGTTCTGATGAAAGGTCATCAAGCTAAAATGTTAACTTTGATTCTCTGTCCACAGATGCTGCCTGAGTTGCTGAGTGTTTTCCAGCATTTTCTGTTTTTATTACAGATTTAATGCAATCTTTTCATAATTGCCATTAGATCATTAGTGATTTAATTTTAATATTCAATTTGAAAGTAATAGCATCATTCTGAACGTTTATGCCAGAAGAAACTAAAATTTGTTGAGTTATAAAGGCAAAGATGAAGAGTACAATATTAAGTGATTTCATGGCGCCAGCACAAGATTATTTTACATTATTTTATTTTTGGATCCTAATCTTCAATACGTGACTGGAGTGGGAACTATGGAAATTTTCTGTTTGAATGCAAATCTACCATGAGACCCTTTACTGTATGTACTTGCAAATGCATTCCCACACAATGACTTTTGTAATGTAGAAGAATGCAATTAAAATTCCATGTGATAATTAATCTTGGACTGGTAAAAACTGGTTTTGCAGATTATGAATATAATACCAAGTAGACATGGAGTTGAATATTCATAGGCTTTTTATTGTTTTATAGCTTCTCAAGCATACAGCACATCCACAGGAGGAAAAAATTAAAGTACTATTATTTCACCTTTATTATGTAGTGTGTTCAATTAAATCCACAAAACTCTAAAGGAGAACTTTTACTCAGCACTGAATTCTCTACCTTCCAAGAAAGCATTAAATTCAAGCTAATATACATATTTAGCATTTCTAATTTACTCAATTAATACATTAAAACATAAATGTTCTGTTCAGTGTGTGTTAATATTTCTTCTATTTTGAACTGTTCCCTTTACAATTTTAATGACTCTTGCAGAAATCCATTACTGTGGGCAGGGTTACTTGTTTACAGTGACTAAGTCAAATTTCATTTTATTAAAAGGGATTCTGGAATTCTTGCCTGTCTTTGGGCGGTCACATTCCATGATTGTCCGATTATGCAAGAAAATGCAAAAGCAGTATATGCATGGGCTGTTATTTGCTATAATCAGGGCCATTAATTTATGATGATCAAGAGATAAAATTCAGTTTTTATTACATGGGATCGCCACTGGAAGAAAAAGACTTGCATTTATGTAGTGCCTTTTATGACTTTAGGCCATCCCATCGCAATTTACAATCAATTAAGTACCTTTTGAAGTGTAGTCACACTGTAGTCATTACTGTTGTAATGTTGTTTTGAGGAGTCACTCTCCATATTACCACGAATAAAGCAGATATCACTACTTTGTGGCCAACAAAAATAACTTTCTTGATGGTGAAGGTGAAGAGGTCACAAGGACCATGTTAATGAATGTGAAGCAGTTGTGGTATATATTGCAGGAGGAGAAGATCAATATGTCAAGATAATAAAGAAGGTTCTGGTTGTTCCAGGGTTAGTTTGGGAGGAAGAAATATTCTGTGGCTGACACTGCAATAAATGAAGTCTGTCCTCAGCACAATTCTGCTCACCTAGGCCTTAGTATTTCCCTAATTCATCACTACTATGTGGACATAAAGCAACATCTTGCATTTATATAACACCTTTAATGTAGTAAAACATCCCAAGGTGCTTCATAGTAGTGTATCGTATGCTCAAAAATAGTCAAAACAATATTTTATTTCTTTCTCTTAAAGTGGAACTTTCAAGCCTGATGCAGTTTGGAACTGAGATCCGTTACATCCTGTCAATGCTATGAGAGATCTGCTAGTATTTTTAACAAGAGCCAAATATTTTACAAAAATCCTTAGACTACACTGTTAGAAATAATAATGTACAGTTTACTTATGTATTGAAGTACACCAACATACCTGTAAAGGAAGCTAACTCATCAGAAGAAACAATGCAAGAACCACTCAACTATGGAAAAATAACAGCTTTTACACAATGCTATCACAAACAAGATAACATTTTGCAATTGGGTTGCCTGTTTCTTTAGTTGCGGGAAAGCTAAAAAGCCAGAAAACGACACTGTATGATATTATCTTATCAATGCTTGATGAGTTTACGTTAACTTTCTTTGTTAGGATTCTGAATGGAAGTATTGATCAATTTATAATAAGCTTGTACATGTTTTTATCAAAATAGACGCTAGAGAAATTCAGTGCAAGTGCTTTAAGCATTGATGTGATAGTATCGCACGGTATTATTTCCATGCTCTACACTCCAATACTGTCTCGTACAGAATCAGTCAAGTAGAAAAGCAAAGAGCTAATGCCAAAATTATACGCATCATCGGTTATGCTGCAGTTGTCCTTATTTGGTGCCTACCTTAAGGAAGGATGTGAAGGCCAGAGAGAGGGTATAGCTTTTCCGAATTATATCAAGAACAAGAGACATGAGTTAAGAGAAGAAACTAGAAGGAAACTTTCATCTTGTGCCCAAAATGGGCATAAATTAAGGTGTATGCATCGATCACCCAAAGACATCAGTGCAAGGCACAAACGCTTTTAACATTTGGACCTTATCTAAATTTGATGGGCGGGCTGTTAACCCAAATCTCGTTGCTACTTGGACATCCCGCCAACTGGGGAGTTGGATTTTGGGTGAGCCCAATGTCATTTCAAGGTTGTCTGCACCTCCTAAATAGAAGGTGTAATGCTCATTGTGGAGGTGAATTGAAGGCAGCTTGCATACTGGACAGTAAAAATTATCGACTGGAAGATCACCAAGATTATTCGATAATATCTTGGAGGCATTAATAGAGGATGTAAGGATAAGGAAGAACATTGTTTTTCCATCAAATTGGAGAACAGTACCCTGACGTACTACCACGGAAAGATGGCGACTGAGCATGGCAATGCCAGAAGTCTAGGGCCAGATTTTATCCCAGTGACGGGGGACCCGGCGGCAGGCTGAAAGGCAGGGTGGACAACCCCCCCTCGGCCCTTTGTCAGACCCCTGATGGAATTCCACAGCAGGCAGCCAATTAACTGCCCCCTGTTGGGAGCGCTGTCAAGCTCCCATCTCCAGAGCTGCTGACCAATCGGAGGAGCAGTGGCCACTGCTGCTACTACAGGAGGTTCTGAAGTGGCAAAGATGGAGGAGAGACCGTGACACAGGTAAGTCATAGAGTCATACAGCACAGAAACAGGCCCTTTGGCCCATCGTATCTGTGCCGGCCATCAAGCACCTAACTATTCTAATCCCATTTTCCAGCACTTGGCCCGTAGCCTTGTATGCTATGGCATTTCAAGTGCTCATCTAAATACTTCTTAAATGTTATGAGGGTTCCTGCCTCTACCACCTCGTCAGGCAGTGAGTTCCAGATTCCAACCACCTTCTGGGTAATGAAATCTTTCCTCAAATCCTCTCTAAACCTCCTGCCCCTTCCTTAAATCTATGTCCCCTGGTTATTGACCCGTCTGCTAAGGGAAAAAGTTTCTTCCTATCTCACCTATCAATGCCCCTCATAATTTTGTATACCTCAATCATGTCCCCCCTCAGCCTTCTCTGCTCTAAGGAAAACAACCCTAGACTTTTCAGTCTCTCTTCATAGCTGAAATGCTCCAGCCCAGGCAACATCCTGGTGAATCTCCTCTGCACCCTCTCCAGCGCAATCACATCCTTCCTATAGTGTGGTGCCCAGAACTGTACAGCTGTGGCCTAACTAGCATTTTATACAGCTTCATCATAACCTCCCTGCTCTTATATTCTATGCCTCGGCTGATAAAGGCAAGTATCCCATATGCCTTCCTAACCATCTTATCTACCTGTGCTGTTGCCTTCAATGATCTATGGACAAATACATCAAGATCCCTCTGACCTTCTGTACTTCCTAGGGTCCTACCATCAACTATATATTCCCTTGCCTTGTTAGTCCTCCCAAAATGCATCACCTTACACTTCTTAGGATTAAATTCCATTTGTCACTGCTCTGCCCATCTTACCAGCCCATCTATATCGTCCTGTAATCTAAGGCTTTCTTCCTCACGATTTACGATACCACCAATCTTCGTGTCATCTGTGAATTTACTGATCATACCTCCTATATTCACATCTAAATCATAATGTACGCTACAAACAGCAAGGGTCCCAGCACCGATCCCTGCCGCACACCACTGGTCACAGGCTTCCACTGGCAAAAACAGCCTTCACCCATCACCCTCTGCCTCCTGCCACTAAGCCAATTTTGGATCCAATTTGCCAAATTGCCCTGGATCCCATGGGCTCTGACCTTCTTAACCAATCTCCCATGCGGGACCTTATCAAAAGCCTTACTGAAGTCCATGTAGACTACATCAACTGCCTTACCCTCATCTACACATCTAGTCACCGCCTCGAAAAATTCAATCAAGTTAGTTAGGCACGATCTCCCCCTGACAAAGCCAAGCTGATTATCCCTGATTAATCCCTGCCTCTCCAAGTGGAGATTAATCCTGTCTCTCAGAACTTTTTCCAATAGTTTCCTACCACTGATATTAGACTCACCGGCCTGTAATTACCTGGTTTATCCCTGCTAACTCTTTTCACTAGAACAGATAAAGTTAAGAGATTTGATAGGAGTACTCAAAATGATGAAGTAAGAAGAGAAAATGCTGGAAATATTCAGCAGGTCAGGAAGCATCTGTGGAGAAAGAAACAGAGTTAACAATTCAGGTCAATGATGTTTTCAGAATGATGATTCATTTTGACAAATAAGGAAAATTATTTCCACTGGCTGTTGAGTTGGTAACTGGAAGGTATAAATTTAAGGCCATTACCAGAAGTAAAGAAAGGAAGAGGTCAGGAGATTTCTTTTTTTACACAGGTTGGAAACTGTAATGGAAGCCGAATCCATAATAACTTTTAAAGTAGTTAAAGTAGCTAAATAGTTGAAAACATTTAAAAAATGGGGAAAACACAGAGAAATGGGACGGAGTGGACAAGTGGAACTTTCAACTTTGTGAAATTGCTGGGAATGGATTAGCCACTGCCCGATTTTCTTTTCCCCTGCAGTAGAAATTTTCAGCCCATATCTCTTTGAGCGAGCCAGCATAGGATTTTGTGCTGTAAAATTCTATGATTCTACAATTTCAATTCCACTGTTCAGTGAATTGGTAATATATGGTATAGTCATCCTGCCACTTGAAAATGAGTTTCCTGGATTTATCCCTCTTGCTTTCACACAATTTCAAAATTCCAGAGGCAATTACCACCTGGAATTCAGAAAATGGAGCACTGTAAATGGAAGCTAACATTATTCTGCTTCTACTTTTCATAGGCCCAGCTGCTGTTGAAGAACTTTGCTGATTTTCACAGCTGTTCAGCAAAAGCTGATGTCTGGTTTGTGCAACACTGTATTGTTTTAGGCATGAAGGTAGCAAAAGTAATTAAATATAATTGATGAAGATAGTTTCCTCACCAAAATATTGCACCGCTGCACTATGATGTATAGGAATTTTGTATATAAAAAACACAGGGAAAGTACATTGGAAGTGCTCACCAAATATACATTTAAGGGATTGAATCTCTTCAGTCTTGACTTTTTTTTTTATTCGTTCATGGGATGTGGGCACCGCTGGCCCATTTATTGCCCATCCTTTATTGCCCATCCTTAATTGCCCTCGAGAAGGTGACGGTGAGCTGTCTTCTTGAACTGCTCCAGTCCATGAGGTGTAGGTACAGCCACAGTGTTGTTAGGATGGGAGTTCCAGGATTTTGACCCAGCGACAGTGAAGGAACAGCGATATAGTTCCAACTCAGGATGGTGTGTGGCTTGGAGGGGACCTTGCAGGCGGTGGTGCTTCCATGCATTTGCTGCCCTTGTCCTTCCAGGTGGTAGAAGTCATGAATTTGGAAGGTGCTGTCTAAGGAGCCTTGGTGAGTTGCCGCAGTGTATCTTGTAGATGGTACACACTGCTGCCACTGTGCATCGGTGGTGGAGGGAGTAAATGTTTGTGGATGGGGTGCCAGTCAAGAGGGCCGCGTTGTCCTGGATTGTGTCGAGCTTCTTGAGTGTTGTTGGAGCTGCACCCATCCAGGCAAGTGGAGAGTATTTAGATATAGTACTATTAAGAACAAATAAAACTTCATGTATAATTCTCCTTTCAATTTGAAAGAGGCAAAATCAGAAAATGCTGGAAATACTCAGCAAGTAAAGCAGCATCTGTGGGAAAGAAACAGAGTTAACAGGCAGGAATTTCGTGGAGAGTTGGGAGTGGGAATGGACGTGGACAAGCCCGGAATTTCTGCAAGCTGCTGGTAACCTATTGAGCCAATTAAGGGTCCCAAGAAGGCCCTCTCCTGAGCCAACTGGAAGTGTCCAGTTGGCAGGCGGGCCCCCTGTAGTGGCTGAAACATAGCCAGAGAAACGAGATGGCCTCCTGGCAGCAGAATGGTGGGCCAGCATTCTGGATTGCTTTTAACTTACACCCCACCCCCATATCCCCTAGCTGATGACTGAAAATGGTCACAGGCCACCTTATGGAGGGGTTTCCCCTCCACAAATTTGTTCTGGTAGCTGTGGCCATTTAAGCTTTTATAAATTTTAAAAGTGCTGAGAGGGCGCCTCCATCATGAAGTGTTGTCCCTCTTTCTTAACTGCAATGGCAGGCTACAGTTCTTTCACTGCTGGGGGTCCTCCTATTGGCCATCCAGCATCAGGAGTCTGCCCGACGTCCTTAATTGGACAGCAAGTCCACTCTCTGGTCATTAATTGGCCACTGCAACAAAAATCCTGTCGGGTGACTATTCCTGAGCTGCTGTGGTGTCGGGATCTGCATTTGATCTCAACATTGATGTCTCAACCCGAAACAGAAAATCCAGCCCAATGTTTCAGATCAATGACCTTACATCAGAATCAGTTCTGAAGACAGGTCATTGACCTAAAACATATGGCTGGATTTTGTGGCGCGGTGGGGCTCCTGGCATCTGGCCAAAAAGGCGGCAGCAATCCCGCCTCAGCCTTTTGGAGTCCCCTCCCAGCGTGATCTACTCGCGCTCAGGCACATAAATGCCCGGGGCTGGGATCCCTGTCCCTTTAAAGATGGGGATCCTGCCTCCAAGAGCTGCTGACCAATCAGAGGGCTGGCAGCTCAGCAGTATTAGCAGCACCACCAGGAGCGGTGGCCAGTGCCAGTACTGCATCAGGCCTTGGACCCAGGCCCAGCGCTGGAGCCCGCACCCAAGGTAAATAAGGTGAGGTTGCCGCCTGTCCCCGACGAGGGGGCGTGGGCGTTAAGTACAGGGGGTGGGTAGTTTTATGGCAGCAGTGTGTCGTGGGCCACAGATTGCCCACAGAGAAGACACCCACCCCCCCCCCCACAATCTCTCAGGGAGGTCGCCTCGTTTTACTGGGCAACTTCCTCCTACAGGCGGAGGCCTCCCCCTACAGCTGGTTAAATCTCAGTGGTGGCAGGACGAGGCCCTTATGTGGCCATTAATAGGCTGCTTAAGAGCCTCAATTGGCCTCTGAGCAGGAAGCCCAATCCCGACAAAATTGCATTGTGCGGGGAGGTGACGGGCCCACCACTCCATGCATCACTGCAATTCTATGGGTTCCCCCAGCTCCCGCCTCCAAACTCACTCTGGCCCATTAACTTTGTTTCTGCCTCCACAGATGCTGCCTAACCTGCTGAGTATTTTCCGCATTTTCTGTTTTTATTTCAGATTTCCAACATCGGCAGTATTTTGCCTTTGTGTTAAGAAGAAGTGACCTCTGTTAAGCCTGGAATTTTGGATGACAGGCACTGACTGACCCACTGTTCTAACTTTTGTGGCCAATGGCTTCCTAGGTCTGACTCGGGGAATTGGTGAACAATGCCATGAATTGATGAAGTACTGATCTATCTTCATGGCATTTTATTAAATATCTATATATCAAATCATTATTTATCCAATTTAGAAAATGGCCCATCAGTTGATGTGCAGGTGAAAGTATTTATAAAACAGCTGGTACTTAATATGATACATTAATAAATTAAAATACACATTAAAATGGACTTATCTGTAACCTCTTCCAGCCGTACAACCCTCTAAGAAGTCTAAATTTCTCCAAATTTGGTTTCTTGTGCATCCCCATTCCCTTTGCCCTGATGTTGGTGCCTGTGCCTTCAGCCATGTAGGCCCTAAGCTCTGAAATTCCCTCCCTAAATCATTCTGCCGCTTCACATCCTCTCCTTCAAAACGTTCCCTTTTGATCAAGTGTTTAGTTACCTGTCCGAATATCTCCTTCTCTGAATTAATGTAAATTTCTTTTTGTTTGATTACATTCCTGTGAAGTGCCTTGAGATATTTTACTACATTTACTACTATATAAATGTAAGTTGTTGTTACTTGTGAAAAAGTAGCAAGATCTATTTAGTACAACTAATAGTCATGTATATAAATAACGAATGATTTTATACATTCAGATTTCAATATTTGGCTTCAAACCAATGCTGGCTAATTTTACAAACTACAACTTGTTTAATATACACATTTGCACTTGTCTTCACAACAGTAGAATATATGCTCATAAAGTTTCATTGAATAGCATGAGTTCCTAGAATTAGTTAAATATTAGATGGAAGAACAGGATAAAAAAAATAGTACAATGTAACTAGGCAATAAGTATTTCTTTTATGCTGTTACTGTGGTGAAAAGGCACAGTTGACCTGAGTAGGATTACGTGCTAATTCAACATTATTTCTAACTGAAAATGAATCCATGAACATGAGTTTGACTCTGTGGCCCTTGAGAACTTTCATTAACATTTGACCTGATGCACATTTACTTGCAGTCTCTGCCAAAAGCATTTCTGTGACAGAGCAGTTTAACTCTTGTTAAAATGTAAATTCTCCTGGTAAATACATTGGCCAGTCTGTAAATGACACCAGGAAATCTCAAGTGAGGTAGGTACGGAATGAACAGATTTCAGCTGAAGTGTCAGGAGGGCTGGTAAACTTGGTCTAAGTGACCATGGGCTAGGAAGACAAAAAATCAGGTTCCCACATGTGCCTACTGGCTGGTGATCCATGCTGAAAAGTGTATGATGTCTGGTGTCACTAGCTTCCAACAATGTGGAAAATAGCCCAGGTATGTTCTGTCCACAAAAAACAGGACAAATCCAAACTGGCCAATTACCACCCCATCATTCTATTATTAATCATTAGCAAAGTTATGGAAGATGCTGTTGACAGAGCTATCAAGTGGCACAATAACCTGCTCACCAATGCTCAGTTTGGGTGCCACCAGCATGGCTTAACTCTAGACCTCATTACAGTCTCTCCGTCATGCACCTCCTCCTGCTCACACGTGATGTGAGAGTCACCCAGTGCTCCCCATTCTAAGCTAGTTTATGGCCTGACCAAGGTGAGTATGTCTGTGCTGGTGGAAGGTGCTGAGGAGTGATGTGACTGTGTTGATTCCAGTAACTCCTCCCCTCGCTGAGGAAGACGTGGCGTTTGTCCTTCGCCACTGTGCTCCCCCTCAGCTACCGGCCCTGTGGGAGACACAAGAAGGTGATTATGAGAACTTGGTCTATTCACTGTGTGCTCCCAGCACAACCAACCCCACAGAAGACATCGGTGAAAGAGCCAAAGCACGCATTATTCAGGAGTTTCTTCATGCCCTTCACCCCAAGATAGAGCTATCAAATAACCCTGCTGATCTTGGCCTCCCATCTCTCCATTGCCCATGGACTGGTGTGTCGGCACCCTGGCAATATCCAGCACCACCTCCTCCATGGCTGCCACTCACCTTTGCAAAGGACTCTCCTTCACCTAGTCCTGCCTCCTTATCAGTCCCGATGCTGCGCATTAGGCGCCATTCTTGCCCCCTGGCCAATTAGGCCATTTGCATTTGAAAATAGAGTCGCATCAGCGATGCTGCTGCAGAGTGGGTTTGGGACCTGTAAATGATCCGGGCAGCAGGTTCCTGACCCTGGAATGAAAATGCTGGCCCTGGACTCTTCAATCAGTGAAAATAGTTTATCTCTATCTACCCTATCAATTCATCTTAATGTCTTGAAAACTTCGATCAAATCACACCTTAACCTTCAAAAGTCCAAGGATTACAATCCTAGTTTGTGTACGCTCACATCGTAATTTAATCCTGGGAGTCCAGGTATTAACTCCAGTGCACGATTGAAAAAAAATAGCGGACAACTGTTTTACACTGCTAATGCTGCATTACATTCCAGCTCTGTGACTAATGTTTGAGTCTGATCCAATTAAATAAAGCATAAAAGATGTGGATATGCCATTTTTCTGGTGTTTCAATGGTACCCCCGTCACAGTTACAGTGGACAAGCAGAAGAAATAGCTTATGTTAAACGTTATGTTTGAATCGCAAGTCCAATAGGGAATTCAGAAGAAATTTCTTTCTCTCAGTGGTGGTTAGAATGCATTACTCTACCACAAGGAGTGGTTGAGGCAACTAGCATGGAAGCATTTAAAGGGAAGCTACATAAACGCTTGAGGGAGCTGTGCAGAAAAGTGTAGAAAGTGATGATTTAGGCAAATGTAGATTACTGGTTTAAGAAATATGCAAGGGTGAGAGAATGACAGGGATAAATATGCCACAAGAATTGACGGTGGGGCAGGAGAAGTGGAATACATTAAAAGCCAGTATGTAAAGCCATGTGGAAAGTGGGGAGCTTTGGAAAAGTCAAATGAGGACCTCAGGTGGGAGTGTCAGAGATTAGAAAAGGAAAAGGAGGATGTAAAGGTGGCATTCAGACTACTGCAGAGAGAGAGAGTGAGAGGAGCAAGCGGATCACACTGCTTGCAAGCAAGAGCTGGCTGCTGTGAAAATTACACTGCAACAGCAGTGTGGGATGGTCTGCGCATTAAAAGCAGTAGACTCCTATGAGTTGGGTCATTGTGGAACCTCTGATGATGAAGATGATAGGGATGGACAAATGACTGGCCGCCCGACAGGGAGACCAGGAAAGGTGGCACTTATGCAGCAGGCTAGATACCATCGCCCACTGCAGACAGTGCAGGCAAAAGTCTGCAGCCTCTAGAGCAACTTTGGTTTAATATGTGGGTTAGGAACGCACCATATACGTAACATATGAACCTTAGAATATGCTACACTTTGGCTTTAAATCTATTATGGCAGCAATAATCACCTTAAGACTGCCACACAAATTCAGTGCTCTAACACCTAGAAGCAACTTCCTCTAGACAGCAATTTGGCAGTGTTCAAAAACTAGACGTAAACTGGAGCAATACTTTATACCCCCAATATTACTGCTTTCTAACACACATATAGTGCAGGCATTCATTTAACACCAACAGTAATGTTCAGTCAATAATCCTTTGTTGCTTCAAACCTGGTTTCAAAAGCTGTTCTGCCAATTATTCTGTCTCATGTACTAAGTACTAAAAATCATCAAAACCTGTTTTCTTCTCCAGATCATCATTTATAACCTAAGACACAAACAACTTAAAGAGTCCAGAGGCTCCCGTGCTAAAATATTCACAGAAATCGAATTAAAAATAGCAAAAAAGCTGATAAAAGACAAACTGTGAACAATGCACATACTGGCTTTGTTTTAGTGGATAATTATCCATATTGCAGCAGTGCAGAGAAATGCCCTATTGTTACTGAGGGATTTCATTTCAATGTGGATAGAAAGCTACAAATCACAGAAATCAGTAAGGAACAGATTAAATGGCAAGCAACGCATATAATTCAAGCATGTAGAATTGTATCTACCATCTGTCAAAAAAAAAATCAGCTTTATTGTATGCTTTTGCCAATAGACAAATTTCATTTGAACATCAAAGTGATACCTTTCTGTTGATATTTCTGGGTTTCTGTACTGTACATAACATTAAAATGAATTATATTACAAAGCCTCAGGGACGTGATGCTATGGATTAGAACACAGTTCTTTCATCCCTTGGACCTGGGGTTGCATCCATCTCAAACTAATGGGATTAAAAGCTTTTCTCTCTGACAGCTGTTAAGGGTCCTGTCTGAACCTGAATTTGGATAGGCTCAATCCAGTCTCCAATGGGCATGAGTCCACAGCACAGAGCACTATAATTTGCCACTAGTTGGAGAACCCCATTCAGAAAGGTCATGGCTACTTGAATATAAATGGAAATGTTACACTGGTAGAATAAGAGGTGATTCTTGGACAGGTTACAAGAAGTTTTCAACTATCTTATTAACCCACAATTTACCTGACCTGGCAGTATTTGACAACAAATGTCCTGTTTTCTATTACTATTATATTAGCACATATTAAAATGCCTAATAGCCGGTTATGAGGAGGTTAAAATGCTTCTATTCCAATCTAAGTCGAAACCGAGGTCGAGTTTCCACTTTGGATGGAACCAATGAACCGGCACAAGTTGTGCCCAAAATTGCACTAGTTTTGGGAAGTGCTTTTCACTCTTAAGTTGCCGCTGAAATGCAATTGCACTTCACCAAATGTAAATTCTGCTATAAACCAATGCAATCCAGCCGTGAATGGTGGTGGACAATTAAACAACTAACTGGAGGAGGTGGCTCCACAAATATCCCCATCGTCAATGATGGGGGAGCCCAGCATAACAGTGCAAAAGATAAGGATGAAGCATTTGCAACAATCTTCAGCCAGAAGTGCCGAGTTGATGATCCATCTTGGCCTCCTCCTGAAGTCCCCAGCATCACAGATGCCAGACTTCAGCCAATTCGATTCACTCCACGTGATATCAAGAAATGACTGAAGGCAATGGATACTGCAAAGGCTATGGGCCCTGACAATATTCCGGCAATAGTATCGAAGACCTGTGCTCCAGAACTTGCCACGCTGGTAGCCAAGCTGTTCCAGTACGGCTACAACACTGGCATCTACCCTGCAATGTGGAAAATTGTCCAGGTATGCCCTGTCCACAAAAGCAGGACAAGTCCAACCCGACCAATTACCGCCCCATCAGCCTACTCTCAATCATCAGTAAAGTGATGGAAGGTGTCATCATCAGTGCTGTCAAGTGGCACTTACTTAGCGATAACCTGCTCAGTGATGCTCAGTTTGGGTTCCGCCAGGGCCACTCAGCTCCTGACCTCACCTCTTCGGTCCGTGGCAGCAGTGGCTTCATATTCTGCTAGTAGCCACTTCCTGCCGGTTCTGAGCAGGCACTGCCTATCCAGATAAAGCCCAAGAGGTAAAATCTACTTGGCCCCACACTGCCCAGGTCAGGACTGTTTGTCACCTGCCTCAATTTCTGCCCACACTTCACCCTCTTCCACACTACTGCTGGCCCAAGTTAAAATTGGGGCTTGGGATTCGACTCCTTGTGATTTCCCAAAAATTATCTTCTAGTAGCTTGGTTCAGGGTGGAATGTGTTCACTTGCTGCTTTCCTAATTATTTATTATGTTACTGGAGTTCCCCCAATGGTTTACTGGGTATGTAGCTTGGCTCCTGATATACTGAGTGATGCAAAGAAAGGGCACAAAATGTACTCTGGGTGGGGGATTCAATGTCCATCACAAGTGTGGCTCGGTAGCACCACTACTGATCAAGCTGGCTTAGTCCTAAAGGACATAGCTGCTAGACTGGGTCTGCAGCAGGTGGTGAGGAAACCAACCAGAGGGAAAAACCTACTTGACCTCGACTTCAACAATCTACCTGTTGCAGATGCTTCTGTCAATGACAGTTTTGTAGGAGAGACCACCGCAGAGTCCTTGTGGGGACAAAGTCCCATCTTCACACTGAGGATACCCACCATCGTGTTGTATGGCACTACCACCGTGCTCAATGTGATAGATTTCAAACAGATCTAGCAATTCAAAACTGGGCATCCATGAGGCGCAGTGGGCCATCAGCAGCAGCAGAATTGCACTCAACCACAATCTGTAACCTTATGGCCAGGTATATTCCCCACTCTACCATGACCATCAAGCCAAGGAATCAACCCTGGTTCAATGAAGAGTTCAGGAGGGCATGTCAGGAGCAGCACCAGGCATACCTCAAAATGAGGTGTCAACCTGGTGAAGCTACAACCCAGAACTACTTGCATGTCAAAGAGCAGAAGCAGCATGCAATAGACAGGGATAAGCGATCCCACAACCAATGGATCAGATGGAACAGATTTAAGCTCTGCAGTCCTGCAACATCCAGTCATGAATGGAGGTGGACAATTAAACAACTGATAGGGGGAGGAGGCTACACAAACATCCTCATTCTCAACAATGGGGGAGCCCAGCACATCAGTGCAAAAGACAAGGCTGAAGTATTTGCATCCATCTTCAGCCAGAAGTGCCAAGTTGATGATCCATCTCAGCCCCCGCCTGAGTCCCCTGCATCACAGATGCCAGTCTTCAGGCAATCCGATTCATTCCCCATGATACCAAGAAATGACTGAAAGCACTGGATACTGCAAAGGATATGGATCCTGACAACATTCCAGCAAGAGTACTTATGACATATGCTAGAGAACTTGCCGCACCCCTAGCCAGGCTGTTCCAGTACAGCTATAACACTGGCATCTACCCAGCAATGTGGAAAATTGCCCAGGTGTGTCCTGTGCACAAAAAGCAGGATAAATCCAACTCAGCCAATCACCTCCCCATCAGTCTACTGTCGATCATCAGCAAAGTGATGGAAGAGGTTGTTGACAGTGCTATCAAGCGGCACTTGCTCAGCAATAACCAGCTCACTGACGCTCAATTTGGGTTCCGCCAGGACCACTCAGGTCCTGACCTCATTACCGCCTTGGTCCAAACATGGACAAAAGAGCAGAACTCCAGAGGTGAGGTGAGAGTGACTGCCCTTGACATCAAGGAAGCATTTGACTGAGTATGCCATCAAGGAGTCCGAGCAAAACTGGAGTCAATGGGAATCGGGGAAAACTCGTCGTTGGTTGGAGTCATACCGAACACAAAGGAAGATGGTTGCAGTTGTTGGAGGTCAGTCATCATAGTCCCAGGACATCACTGGAGGAGTTCCTCAGGGTAGTGCCCGAAGCCCAACCATCTTCAGCTGCTTCATCAATGACCTTCTCTCTATCATAAGGTCAGAGGTGGGGATGTTCGCTGATGATTGCGTAATGTTCAACACCATTTGCGACTCCTCAGATACTGAAGCAGCCCATGTCCAGCTGCAGCAAGACCTGGACAATATCCAGGCTTGGTCTGATAAGTGGCAAGTAACATTTGTGCCACACAAGTGCCAGGCAATGACCATCTCAAACAAGCGAGAATCTAACCACCTCTCTTGATGTTCAATGGCATTACCATAACTGAATCCCCCACTATCAACATCCTGGGCATCCCCATTAACCAAAAACTGAACTGGACCAGTCACATATATGCTGTGGCCACAAGAGCAGGTCTGAGGCTTGGAATTCTGTGACGAGTAACTCACCTCCTGTCTCCCCAATACCTGTCCACCATCTACAAGGCACAAGGCAGGAGCGTGATGGAATCCTCTCCATTTACCTGGATGGGTGCAGCTCCAACAACACTCAAGAAGCTCGACACCATCCAGGGAAAAGCAGCCCGCTTGATTGGGACCCCATCCCCCAACGATGCTTAAAGGCAGCAGTGTTTACCATCTACATGATGCACTGCAGCAACTCACCAAGGCTCCTTCAACAGCACCTTCCAAACCCACAACCTCTACCACCTAGAAGGACAAAGGCAGCAGATGCATGGGATCACCACCACCTGCAAGTTCCCCTCAAGCCACACACCATCCTGATTTAGAACTATATTGCTGTTCCTTCGCTGTCATTGGGTCAAAATCCTGGGACTCCCTTTGTAACAGCACTGTTGGTGTACCTACACCACAAGGACTGCAGTGGTTCAAGAAGGCAGCTCACCACCACCTTCTCATGGGCAATTAGGGATGGGCAATAAATTCTGGCCTAGCCAGTAACATCCACATCCCCCGAAAGAATAAAAATAAATCAGAAAAGTTATTAGCTTAATAGCTGGCCTATGCCGAATTTAGCTTCAGCTGGAGCATTTGGACATAGTGTTCCTGCAGCAGGGAGGTTAACATATCAGTCAAGATTGCTGTTCTGGATAACTATACAGTGACCCCTGCTGGATAAGTAAGGAAGTAGGGTGAGACCAAGGCCAGAATTTTACCATCCTTCTGGTGACGGGCCAGGAGGTGTGAAAGCTGGCAAATGGCATGGGAAGGCGTCAGGAGCGTGCCCGTGTCTTCCAGCCGCCATATCAGTTTGCCAGCGACGGGGGAGCCCGCTGCCTTGTGGGGAGACCGTCCAGTGAAACCTGGCGGCCTCTGACCAGTCTCCAGCACTGGGCTGGAGGGGTGGGGCCTACCTTTTTGGGCACTCCATGGCCCCCGGAGGAGCCTCCACTGTGACAATGGCCAGCCCACGGCAACGGCGTCACCTGCCCTCAGCAACATCCCCCCCCCCCTCCGCACCATCAACCCCACCCCCCATTCCCCTGACTGCTGTAGCCTGCTTGCCTGGTGCCGTATCCCTAGACCCCACTTACCACTTTTCAAGGGAGATAATAACTCTGCTTTACTCATGTAAATTCTGAAGTGAATGAATTATTTTATGTTCTTTGGAGTAAAATAGTAGTGACATCACTTACAGAAGCCTACAACTCCACATGATGTGATGATGCTTGGGCTTCTAAAAACCTTCGGTTGATTGAAGAAGCTCATCTGTACTGCCCTTGCAGTTCTGCCTGTGCTCCAGCTCAAACTCTGTTTTCATTCCTTCCCTTGTACGTCTGACTTGAATTCTCCTGCTTGGCTTTGCTTCTTCCCACGTTTCACCCCAAACCCTTCTGAGCCCCAGATCCTTCCTGACTCAGACTTGCACCTGCACTCAGATTAAAAAGACATGTCCCCATCAGACTGACAGCCCTACCTCATGCTTTTGAGTAACAATACAGGGGACCTTTTAGTAAGACCACAAAAATCTTAATTATTTTAAAGTTCTAATTGTCTGCAGAATGGGTAATTGTTAAAAAAGTGCAGTTAAGTTGGGTTTCTAGTGCCAAGTAGCAGAACTCTACAGAAAGTAATACCTGTGGTATCACAATAAGATCACAATTCCACAAAGAAAAAATTGTTCAGGAACCTTTGACGATAAAAAGGTGAAATATTGAAAAAATGCTGCTGTTCCTCATAGAAGCCAAAATAATTGGGAATATTTTCCAGAAGAACTTCTTCCAGCATATTGGGAAACAGTCTACCTCACCCCCTCCACCCCACTCCCCCACCTGACCCCCAAAAATTTCATGCTCATCATGGATGCAGAGTTATGGTGGGTGGGCACTAGAATTTAGAGTCATAGAGTTATACAGCACAGAAACAGGCCCTTCGGCCCATCGTGTCCGTGCCAGAATTTGTAACATTCATTCCCATTGAGCAAAGCTCTGGACAGCGGTTTCAAAATAAAATAGATTATTGTAGTAGATTTGATAGACAATTTGTATGAAAAGGGATGTTGCCTTCCTACCCCAATGTTAAATATTTAAAAAAAAACTATTTTTCCCAGGCAGTTGCTGAAATGAGTATTGGCCTCCTATTCCCAAAATATTCCCTCTGCATAACCTTTGAAGGAGATGCGGATCTCTTCAACTGGAATTTCAAAATTCAGACAGATCATCCACCACAAACACACACAGAATTTACCTCATTGTATAACTGACAGCTCTCTTCACACTAACTCATAGAAGCAAACCTCAGGATCAGCCAGCTATGAGCACCTTTATCACTGTACCCATGACAACGTTCCATCCTACAGTGGCCACACACTATCCTGGTGCCTTCAGAGTAGCTGACTTCTGCCAGTATCTACCAAAGATACCCTGCCTTGTCAGATTGTTGCAACGTAGAGGATCCCAATCCCCCTAGAATGCTGTGTATGCTACAAGACAAATTAATTTCACAGGAGTTTCTTTCAAATCTCTGAAAGGTCTGTTTATTGTTCCTTGAGATTGGCAGTATGGTATCAGAACTGAAATCTAGGGCAGGCAACAAGCAAATCCACTGAACCATGAGCATGTCCTGGAATTTGAGCATTCGGTTAAAGAAATATAACTTGGAGATGATTTTCTTTCTATCGTCATGAATAAACTATTACAGCTTTAGTGAGTTCTGCAGTCCTTAATTCTAAAAATGTTTTTGAATTGTAGCAGAACAGTGATTTTTCTGTATAAAAGCAAAATACAGCATATACTGGAAATCTGAAATAAAAACAGAAAGTACTGGAAATACACAGCAGGTCTGGCAGCATCTGTGGAGAGAGAAACAGAGTTAACGTTTCAGGTCTGTGACCTCTCATCAGAACTGGCAAAGGTTGGAAATGTAATAGGCTTTGAGCAAGTGAAAGGGGAGAGGGAAGGGAAGAAGAACAAAAGGGAAGCTGTGTGATAGGGCGGAGGGCAGGAGAGATTAAATGAATAAGATGTCATGGAACATAAGGTAAAATGAGTAGTAATGGCTGTAGTAAAAGACAAAGCATTTGACCAGAGAGAGTGTTAACGGCAGAATAATGAACAACTCTGTCCGAAAGCAAAGACATGAAAAGCCAGTTTAAGACTGGTAACATGTTAAAAAAAACAATCGAAATAGCGGTCATGGTCTGAAGTTTTTGAACTCAATGTTGAGTCCAGAGAGCTACAAGAGTGCTGTTCCTCTGTACCCCTCTTCCAAACCAGCAATGTTTCATAACAAGCAGAATTTAGATCATATCACCGCATATCCTCTTTAATTTTCTTGCCCTTCCCATATCAAAAAAAAAATCCACTGCAGCATAATGGTTCAAGACCAGTCTATTAATGTGAGATTTCTGCAAATCTGAAATAAGAGAGTGACTATCAATAAGAAGCATGAAATTGCATAAGAGTGAAGCTGAATTATCAGTGGTGGATGCCAACAAGTATATAGAAAAAGAAGGAAAGATGGGCATGCAAAGTAAGTAGGTGTGAGGAGTGATGTGATGGAGTAGGCTTGACAAAGCAGAATGTGTGTG
This sequence comes from Heterodontus francisci, assembly GCF_036365525.1. Taxonomy (NCBI): domain Eukaryota; kingdom Metazoa; phylum Chordata; class Chondrichthyes; order Heterodontiformes; family Heterodontidae; genus Heterodontus; species Heterodontus francisci. The sequence continues at coordinate 70,064,276 of NC_090371.1, read as the reverse complement.
TGGGGTATTGTGCACAGCAGAATATAGGTGAATGTGCAATAGCACTCACCTTCTCTGACCTAGTTAGGTCATCAAAAAACTTCCGGCACTGAATCCAGAAGTGTGGCACAATGCTACTGCTCCAGACCTCATGGGGCACCTCCAGCTATGCCTTCTTTGTGAAAGCAGCAGTTTTTCCTCCCATTCCTCACTCATCCCATCAGTACATCAGGCAATGTATCGTTAAATCAGACCTTGACCATCCTGAATCCATCCTTAAACTTCTCCTTCCCTTTGCTCAAGCTTCTCCTTCCTCTATCTTTGGATTGGACCTTTAAATACTGGAGTTAAGATCATGTCATGTGGGTTCTCATCATGCTTGCTGCCATGCCATCGATGCCAAACCTGGAAGTAAAATCATAATTAGCTGGCTACATTAAAATGCTGCTGATAGACACATAGGGCTGAATTTTTGGGCCCCGCCAACAACTGGAGCAGAGGTGGATGGGACCTGAAAATTATGAGGCTGGCCAGCATGCAGGCTTCCTGAACCTTTTCCCGACACGGGTTCAACGCCTGGGAAAGCTGCCTCGGCCCACAAGGCGGGCAAGCAATTTGGCTCATTTCGAGCCTCATTAAGCAGGGATTACGAAGGGTTACTGGGATTTTACAGTCAGCCTTCAATTTCCCGATGTGACTGGAGGCAAGTTTAGTGCCTGGAGGCAGGCAACCAGCGGCAAGCAGGGGTGCTACGGCACCTGGCAGGCCTACAGGCCCTCCCTGCCTGCCTGGGTGGGTGGGTGCAGCTAAAGGCTGCCCAGTAGAGGGCCCCTCACACCCACCACCATCCCCCCTCTCCCCACCCCCCCCCCCCCCACCACACCACCACCTCATAATGGCAGTCTGGCTGTTTTGTTTGCATTGTTTAATTAAAGTTTCTAAAAAGTAGCTGAGAGGGCATCTTCTTGTCGAAGCGCCCTCTCAGTTACCTACCATATACTAGATGTTCCGCTAAAGCTGGAAGCCCTCTGATTGGCCCTCCAGCTTCGAGAGCCCACTTGCTGCCCTTAGTTACACAGGGAACCTGCCTCCATGCCAATTGAGGGGGCACCCCGGTCAAAATCCTAGGTCAGTGACGGCATCCCCTGGTGGCAGATTTGGGACCTGGATACAGTCCCCGCTGCTCTTTCCTGCTCCCGAGGTGAAAATTCAGCACACTGAAACTTGCCTTTGTGTTTCCCAGATGGTATCAGAACCTCCTAACCACCCCCACCACTCCTCCTAAAATGCCTTTGAGTTCATGTTGGGGCCTATGATTCTATCAGAGTATTTACGTACATGTATTTTTTAAATGGAAAAATTAGACCCCTTGTTCTCAATTCTGGGGAGAGTATCTTAAAGAAAGAAAGGATGCTTTGCATTTATACAGCACCTTTCACTACCTCAGGATGTCAAAACATTTGCAGCTAATGAGGTATCAATGAGGTATAGCCACTATTCTAATTAGATATTTCCATTCAGTATTTCCTTGCTTTGTATCCTCAAAAATAAAGATTTTATAGGCCATTTCCCTCACCTCATACAATTGAATTTCCTGATTTTCAGACGAGATTTTTCTAGGTGCACTGATTGCACCCAAGTGCACTGGATTTCCTGGATATCATGCCTCTAAAGGAACTTCCCCAAATTTCCTTCCATATAATTTTGAATTATTGGGAAGAAAATTGGGCGGCTTCCTTTACAGAGCCATATGTTCTGTTGATTTTTCACTGAGACCAGGTGATTCATTATACCTGCAGGCCGATCCAAGAAAATCTCCTCAATAATCTGAAATAATATCAGACTTCTCCAGTCTTTGATGGAGGAGATCTGAATATTTCAGGATGCTGTAATTTGCAATCACTCATTTCTCAAAAAAACTTGAAATATAACTTAATTCCAAGGCATTACAGTATTACATTAATATAGATCAGTATGTTAGACCACACAGTGTCACATTGATCTAAAGCAGTAGATTCTTGGTATATAATTGATCCAGAATGGAATGTGGTGCGTAATGATATTGCATTAATATGGATCAGTTTTGCTAGATGTTATGTTTCCGTGTGAAATAATTTTAACCGCCCTCAATCCAGTTCCATGGACTCACAGCAAAAACCCACCCTACTTTGGAACTGATTGACACCAAATTTATAAATTTTACTTAGAATCAGAATGGTTGCAGCACAGAAGGAGGCCATTTGGCCCATCGAGTCTGTGCCAGCTCTTTGCAACAGCAATTTAGCTAGTTCCATTCCCTGCCCTTTCTCCATAGCCCTGTAATATATTTTCTCTTCAGCTGACTATCCAATTCCCTTTTGATTGCCATGTTTGAATCTGCCTCCTGCACACTCTCAGGCAGTGCTTTCCAAATCCTAAACACACGCTGCATAAACATTTTTTCCTCTTGTTACTGTTGGCTCTTTATCCAATCATCTGTATCACTTTGTTTGCAGCTCTTATACTAAAGAACAAAGAACAGTACAGCACAGGAACAGGCCATTCGGCCCTCCAAGCCTGCGCCGATCTTGATGCCTGTCTAAACTAAAACCTTCTGCACTTCCGGGGACCATCTCCCTCTATTCCCATCCTATTCATGTATTTGTCAAGATGCCTCTTAAACGTCACTTTCATACCTGCTTCCACCACCTCCCCCAGCAGCAAGTTCCAGGGGAACATTTTCTCTCTATCTACTCTGTTTAGACCCCTCATGATTTTAAACACCTCTATCAAATCTTCTCTCTTCTCTAAAGAGAACAACCTCAGCTTCTCCAATCTATCCACGTAACTGAAGTTCCTCATCTCTGGAACATTCTTGTAAATCTTTGCTGTGCCCTCTCTAAAGCAGTCACATCCTTCCTAAAGTGCATTACCCAGAATTGGGCACCATACTCCAGTTGAGGCCAAACCAATGTTTTATACAGGTTTATCATAACTTCCTTGCTTTTGTACTCTATGCCTCTATTTATCAAGCCCAGGATCCCATATGCCTTTTTATAGACTTTCTCAACCTAAACCCTATCACCTTCAACAATTTGTGCATGTATACCCCGAGGGCTCTTTGCTCTTGCACCACTTTTAGTATTATACTCTTTAGTTTTATATTGCCTCTCCACATTCTTCTGACCAAAATGTTTCACTTCACACTTCTCTGCATTAAATTGTATCTGTCACTTGTCCGCCCATTCCACCAGTCTATGTTCTCTTGAAGTCTGTAACAATCCTTCTCACAGTTCACAATACTTCCAAGTTTTGAGTCATTTGCAAATTTTGAAATTGTGCCCTGTACACCCAAGTGTAGGTCATGAATATTGTTACGGCCAGGTGAGGAGGGGGTCTCAGCCTCCCCTTACGCCCCTTCTCTGGTTTGACCAAAACAGGGTTTATCCTTTTTTAACACAGTGATTGAACTTACCACCTCCTGTTCCTCTAATATAATTGCCAAAAAAACCAATCAGACAGGTTTTCTTGGATTTAAACAAGAAAGATGTAAGTTTATTATCCTTACCACCCTAAACCAGTTAATATTACTAAAATATGCTACGCATCCAGTTTCATATTCACACGAGAGAGACACACAAATAGATTACAGAGGGAAAACAAGTTGGGTGGTTGGAGTAGAGTGAAATAAATGGAATTTAAATACAGTTCAGCAGTCACAGAATCACAGAATAATACAGTGCAGAAGAGGCCCTTCGGCCCATTGAGTCTGCACTGATGCATTAAAGACACCTGACCTGTCTACCTAATCCCATTCGCCAGCACTTGACCCATAGCCTTGAATGTTATGACGTGCCAAGTGCTCATCCAGGTACTTTTTAAAGGATGTGAGCCAACCTGCCTCTACCACCCTCCCAGGCAGGGCATTCCAGACAATCACCACCCTCTGGGTAAAAAAGATCTTCCTCAAATCCCCCTTAAACCTCCCGCCCCTCACCTTAAACTTGTGACCCCTCGTAACTGACCCTTCAACTAAGAGGAACAGCTGCTCCCTATCCACCCTGTCCATGCCCCTCATAACCTTTTACACCTCGATCAGGTCACCCCTCAGTCTTCTCTGCTCCAGCAAAAACAACCCACCTATCCAACTTCTCTTCATAGCTTAAATGTTCCATTCCAGGCAACATACTGGTGAATTGCCTCTGCACCCCTTCCAGTGCAATCACATCCTTCCTATAATGTGGCGACCAGAATCGCACACAGTACTCCAGCTGTGGCCTTACCAAAGTTCTGTACAACTCCAACATGACTGCCCTGCTTTTGTAATCTATGCCTCGATTGATAAAGGCAAGTGTCCCATATGCCTTTTTCACCACCCTATTAACTTGCCCTTCTGCCTTCAGAGATCTATGGACAAACACACCAATGTCCCTTTGTTCCCCGGAACTTCCCAGTGTCAGGCCATTCATTGAATACTTCCGTGTCACATTACTCCTTCCAAAGTGTATCACCTCACACTTTTCAGCGTTAAATTCCATCTGCCATTTTTCTGCCCATTTGACCATCCCGTCTATATCTTCCTATAACCTAAGACACCTCACTGTTAACCGCTCGGCCAATCTTTGTGTCATCCGCAAAATTACTGATCCTACCCCCCACATAGTCATCTATGTCATTTATATAAATGACAAACAATAGGGGACCCAGCACAGATCCCTGTGGTATGCCACTGGACACTGACTTCCAGTCACTAAAACAGCCATCTGTCATCACTCTGTCTCCTACAGCTAAGCCAATTTTGAATCCACCTTATCACGTTACCCTGTATCCCATGTGTATTTGCTTTCTTGATACGTCTCCCATGTGGGACCTTGTCAAAGGCTTTGCTGAAATCCATGTAAACTACATCAATTGCACTACCCTCATCTACACACCTGGTCACATGCTCAAAAAATTCAATCAAATTTGTTAGGCATGATCTCCCTCTGACAAAGCCATGCTGACTATTCCTAATCAAATTTTACCTCTCCAAGTGGAGATAGATTCTCTCCTTCAAAATTTTCTCCAATAGTTTCCCTACTACTGACGTGAGACTCACTGGTCTGTAGTTCCCTGGCTTATCTCTACAACCTTTCTTAAATAGTGGGACCACATTAGCTGTTCTCCAGTCCTCTGGCACCTCCCCCGTGGCCAGAGAGGAATTAAAAATTTGGGTCAGAGCCCCTGCAATCTCCACCCTCGCCTCCCACAGCATCCTGGGACACAAATCGTCCGGAGCTGGAGATTTGTCCACTTTTAAGCCTTCCAAAACCTCCAATACCTTGTGACTCCCTGTGACAATTTGCTCAAGAACCTCACAGTCTCTCTCTCTAAGTTCCATATCTACATCCTCATTCTCTTGGGTGACGACAGACGTGAAGTATTCATTCAACACCCTACCAATGTCCTCTGGCTCCACCCGCAAATTTCCCCCTTGGTCCCTGATGGTCCTACCCTTTCCCTGGTTATCCTCTTCCCATTGATATACTTATAGAATATCTTGGGACTTTCCCTACTTTTACCAGCCAGAGCTTTCTCATATCCCCTCTTTGCTCTCCTAATTGCTTTCTTAAGCTCCATCCTACACTTTCTGTACTCCACTAATGCTTCCATTGATTTGCTCTCCTTGTATTTGCTAAAAGCCTCTCTTTTCCTTCTCATCGTACCCTGAATGTTTCTGCTCATCCATGGTTCTCTGGGCTTGTTGCTCCTACCTATTACCCTATAGGGAACATGTTGGGCCTGTACCCTCTCCATTTCCTTTTTGAATGCTCCCCACTGCTCTTCTGTAGATTTCCCAACAAGTAACACTTTCCAGTCTACCTTGGCCAGATCCTGCCTTATTTTACTAAAATTCGCTCTCCCCCAATCCAAAACCTTTTTTTGCAACTTGTCTATTTCTTTCTCCATAACAAGCTTAAATTGTACCATGTTGTCATCGCTATCACCAAAATGCACCCCCACCAGCACATCAACCACCTGTCCAGCTTCATTCCCCAGAATTACATCCAGCACTGCACCCTCCCTTGTTGGATCCTCTACATATTGAGCTAAAAAGTTCTCCTGTATACATTTTAAGAACTCCAGTCCATCTAAGCCCTTAACATGATGACTATCCCAATTAATGTTGGGAAAGTTGAAATCACCGAATATAATTACCCTATTATTTTTACACACCTCTGCAAATTGCGCACATATTTGCTCCTCAATTTCCCGGTGACTATCTGGGGGTCCATAATAAGCACCTAGCAATGTGGCTTTCCCTTTTTTATTCCTAAACTCTACCCATAAAGCTTCATTTGATGCCTCCTCCAAGATATCATCTCTCCTTACTGCAGTAACTAAGTCTTGCTAAAACAATGATTTACAATTCAATCCTATTTGAAAAATACCCACCAGGACTTACTCACCAGTCAGCTGTGCTCTTTGGAAACTCTCGGCTCCCCTCACTGAGGACAGGGAGGAACTGAAAGGTGCTCCTCGGTCCCTCCTCACTGAACTTCCTCAGTCACCAAATTCCACTTTAGCACTCTAATGCAACTCAAGTCAGCACTCTAGTGCAAACAAGGTCAGCACTGTGAGATGGCCCACTTTTATACTGACTGACTTTAGCCCCTGAAAACTGGTTTAAGCCAATTCTCTAATTAACAAGGTGCAGCTGCAAGCAGAGCCTGAGTGAACCCTGTTTAACGCTGGTCTAAAACTCACCTTCTCCAACCCTAACAGCAACTGTTAAGTTAATCTGCTAAATAAAAGGCAGACTAGATTTAAGACAAAATTAACCCTTAATTACCCTCAGTCACCAAACTTCCACTTTAGCACTCTAATGCAACCCAAGTCAGCATTCTAGTGCAAACAAAGTCCCAGAGTCCTCAGTTGAAATTGTAGTCCTGAAGTTCTCACTGGGCCACGTTCATAGTTCAGTCTTTCTTCTCAGGCTCCGGCAGGTAGAAGAGGGGGTTTTGACCCTTGTATCCTAGTTATTGGCTGTGGTGCTTTGTAGACTTGGCTTTACCAGCTTCAGCTGAGGCTTCTCTGGATCTTTACTGGAGGGAGAGAGAGAGAGCTGCTCCGTGGATGGCTTCTCTGTTACTGTCCAGCTTTCTGGCTCACAGTCTCTCCAGAGCTGCACAGCCATCACATAACATTACCAAACCTCTTTGTAGTATTAATGAGGTCCTTCTGGAAGCTTCTCTGATTATTCAAGGCTCTACCCCCTCAAGCTGTCCCATCATACTTGGTGGCGGGGCAAGGGGTTGGCTCTTTCAGAGTCAATGAGTGTTGATTACTCTTGATGACTGCATTGAAAAGGCCATCTCAGGTAATTGAATCAGAGCGCACCCCATTGTTCTGGCTAGATTAAGTCAATCATGTTTGTCTCCAGTCTACTCTGTTGATGATTCATGTGCAAATTGCCTTCGCCATCTTGGCTGCTAGCTTTACTTTTTTTAAAAGTTATTTGTAACCATGTCTAATAAAAATCTCAGGCAAAGTTCCAATCAATGAAATTAATATTTCCCTTTTGGCATGTGAGGTTTTCATAACAATGTATATCAATAAAATGGTGGTCCTAGAATCAATCCCTGGGAAACCCCACTCTAGTCTGAAAAATAACCATTCACGACTACTCTCCACTTCCTGTCATCCTGCCAACTTCATATCCATGCTGCCACTATCCCTTTTATTCCATGGGCTTCAACTTTGCTGGCAAGCCTATTATGTGGCACATTATCAAATGCCTTTTGGAAGTCCATATGCACAAAAATTACATTATCTTCATTAACCCTCTCTGTTATCACATCAAAAATTTCAATCAAGTTAGCTAAACACAATTTTCCTTGAAAAAAATCCATTCTGGCTTTCCTTCATTAATCTAGACTTGTCCTAGTGACTATTAATTTTGTTCGGGATTGTCTTTTTAAAAATCTTTCCCACCACCAAGGTTAAACGGACTGGCCTTACACCCTTTTTGAACAAAGGTATCGCATTTGGCCAGATTATGGCCAGTGCATCTACAATTTCCACACTTAATGCCCTCAGTATCCTTGGATGTATCCCATCCAGTCCTGGTGACTTAGCAACTTTAAGTACAGTCAGCTTATCTAATACCTCCTCTTTATCAAGTATCTCAATTACCTTCTTTTTCACTATGACTTTGGCAGCATCTTCCTCCTTGGTAAAGACAGATGCAAAGTACTCATTTAGTACCTTAGGCATGCTCTGTGCCTTCATTCATAGATCCCCCTTTTGGATGTTAATGAGCCCCACCACTACTTTTACTACCTTTTACGCTTATAGAAGAATTTTGGATTCCCCTTCCTGTTAGCTGTCAGTCTCTTCTATATTCTCTCTTTGCCTTGCTCATTTCTTTTTCACTTGCCTTCTGAAGCCGATTATAACTACTGTATAATTCTCCTCTATTGCACCTCTATTGTTTCTTAAATGTAATGGTAGCACTATTTTTTTATTGTTGAGAGTTCATCAATAAATCTCTAAACTATACATTTATCATTATGTCACAGATAGCAAATGGAAGAAATGTTTCACTGGGTGTTTCAAATATAAAGTGTTTCAGTGCCCAGTATCCCTTATCTTGATGAGCATAAAATGAACAAGAATAACTAGTAAAACTTATTTAGATCATCATATTATGCCTCAGGCTATTTTAGACAGTAGAATTAAAGCAGCTGTACCAAGAGAATGTAACAAAGTAAATAATTAGTGTAAAAAATGAACACATACTCCTCATTCATCGAATGATTATGCTTCACAAAGCAACAGCAATAATAATGTCAAAGCAAAATACTGCAGCTGCTGGAAATTTGAAATAAAAACAAGAAATGCTGGAAATACTCAGCAGGTCTGGCAGCTTCTGTGGAGAAAGAAGCAAAGTTAATGTTTCAGGTCAGTGACCTTCTAAGGGTCACTGACCTGAAACGTTAACTCTGCTTCTCTCTCCACAGATGCTGCCAGACCTGCTGAGTATTTCCAGCATTTCTTGTTTTTATTTAAGCATAATAATGTACATTTGTTTCCACTTATCAAACTGCAAAAGATAACTTCCACCTGAGAAAAGTATAATTCAATATGTCTGTCAATAACTGAGTGTGTCTATATATATATATATATGCACACCCTTTTACATTGATTAAAGTTGAGGACTACAACAGTAAATATTGACTGTAAGGTTAATCGGGGCAAACTTAACCTAACTTACTGGGATCAGATAGAATGCTGGTTTTACACCACACCCGATATTGCTTCCCATTGACTGCAGGAGTAAAACTGACCAATCCTACAAGCTTCGTGTGGACAGGTGAGGTTAAATTGTGTCCAAATTAAGAGAATGCTTCTGTAAGATAAGTTTCTGCCATTTTGGTTTTAGACAAAACAGTCTGTTTTTTTGAGGGGCCAACCAGAACTTTCGAAGATATAAGCCACACTAAAGCAGCAGTTTTGCAAGACTCCACTCCCCAGTGCCTCCTTTTGTCACTTACTAAAGATTACTGTCCACTAACATTGACTTGTTGCTAATGGGAAAATCTGTTTTTATATACATAACAATTCTTTAACCAATTTCAACTTAAGTACAGCATAATAAATGTAATCAAATATACATTGCTATATGCAATAGGTTGTGACAAAAGAAATACAAATTACAGCATTGTTCCACCACTGCCGAGCAGGACAAACAGTGAGAGTACAAAACAGATTTTACTGAAAGTCGAACATCTTAGATAGCCTGGGATGGTACCACTGCGAAGATACTTTTGAGTCTCATGGGGCTTCAATGTGCTACGGTATTCCCCAGATCCATTTTAACCCTATCCTTTTTCCACCACTTATGCAAACATATCAATTGTCAGTGTTTTGTGGTACACTCAGAGTGGCCATTCAGCATAGACAAGTCTCTGTTCTGCCCTAATCCAATTCATACCTGAGGCTAGCTGCTAATGTACCCGATGAGGTCTCTATCTCCTTTTGATGCTGCTCTATGGGATTGCCTTCCTCACAAAGGTTCCTCACGTAAAAGCAGATGACACAAAGGTAGGTAGGAAAATATGTTGTGAAGACATAAGGGGGTTGCAGACCAATATAGATAGGTTGATTGAGTGGGCAAAAATCTGGCAGATGGGGAAATGTGAAGTTGTTCACTTTGGCAGGAAGAATAAAAAAGCAGAGTATTTCTTAAATGGGGAACGACTGCAGAATTCTAAGGTGCAGAGGGATCCAGGTGTTCTAGTGCATGAGTCACAAAAGGTTAGTATGCAGGTACAGCAAGTAATAAAGAAGGCTAATGGAATGCTGTCCTTCATTATGAGAGGAATTGAAAATAAAAGTAAGGATGTTATACTTCAGTTATACAGGGCATTGGTGAGGCCACATCTCAAATACTGTGTGCAGTTTTGGTCTCCGTATTTAAGGAAGGATGTGAATGCGTTGGAGGTGGTTCAGAGGAGGTTTACTAGATTGATACCTGGAATGACCAGGTTGTCTTATGAGTTTTCACTGGAGTTTAGAAGCGTGAGGGGAGACTTGATTAAAGTATATAAGATCCTGAACTGTCCTTGACAGGGTGAATGTGGAGGGGATGTTTCCTCTTGTGGGTGAGTCCAGAACTAGGGGGCATTGTTTGAAAATTAGGGGTCACCCTTTTAGGACAGAGATGAGGAGAAATTTTTTCTCTCAGAGGATTGTGCGACTTTGGAATTCTCTGCCTCAGAAGGTGGTAGAGTCGGGGTCATTGAATATTTTAAGGCGGAGGTAGATAGATTCCTGAAATAAAAACAAGAAATGCTGGAACCACTCAGCAGGTCTGGCAGCATCTGTGGAAAGAGAAGCAGAGTTAACGTTTTGGGTCAGTGACCCTTCTTCGGTCACTGACCCGAAACGTTAACTCTGCTTCTCTTTCCACAGATGCTGCCAGACCTGCTGAGTGGTTCCAGCATTTCTTGTTTTTATTTCAGATTTCCAGCATCCGCAGTATTTTGCTTTTATTTTAGTAGATAGATTCCTGTTAGACAAGGGAATCAAAGATTATCAGGGGTAGATGGGAGTGTGGAATTCGAGACAGAAACAGATCACCTATGATCTTATTAAATAGTGGAGCAGGTTCGATGGGTTGAATGGCCGATTTCTGCTCCTAATTTGTATGGTCGTATGGTAAAAGGCACAAGTAACAATAAGATTGCATAGTATGTAAACACAGATTTGTCACCATTTTAGGTCCAACCCTGGTCGGACGTATTCCTAGAGGTTTCATCACATGACCTCTCACCTCCTATCAACCTGCCCAGTCAGACTCTACTCCCCCTTGTCAATGTTCTAATAACTAATAAACTAAAGTGTTTAAAGAAAAGGAGATAAAAACACACAATTCTTTTTTGATGCCCCTGTAATTTTTCTTCCGGTTTACACGCAACAGTGCCGAGGAGATTAATCGTTAATTTCTAGAGACTCCAGGACAATCTTAGAGGCTTGGCAACCTAGTGCCAGTTTATTCCACAGATTTCACAGATGCCAGTAGTGTACCTGATACAGCACTAAACACAACACTGGAGTGAATTTTCACCTTTACTGCTGAGACGAAAACAGGCAATACCAGCTACCTCCAGCTACTTCACACCACTGAAAATTGAGGCTTAGATTTAAATTACTACTGAGTTTTCAGTTGGAAACCACAATGATGGGCAAGATTTTATTCTGCCCTTGGAGACGGGCATGGAGGAGGGTGCAAACAAAATGACAGGGGGGCTATTCCCGCTGTTGCCCGGAACCGCTGCCATTTTGTTTGGGATGGGGAAGACCAACGATGGCCTTCCCACCCAAGGCCAATTGAGGCCTTTATTCTATTGAAGATGGAGGTGCCCACTGAGATGCCACCAGGTAAATCCTGGTGATGTCCTAGCACATTTGGGGGGTATCTCTCCTTTCGGGGCAATCCAGGCCCCCAAGTGGGCTCCCTGGCAGTGATCGCTGCAACCCCCCCCACCCCAGAAGATCCCCCCACCCTCACCAAGCATGCTCACTCTGTCACCGGTGCCTGCCTGAATGGCCCTGTGACCCAAACCCCACTCAACTCTCCTCGGCTCTTCTCTCTTTGGTACTGCTCCCAGTGGCATTGCTGGTTCTGCAGAGCTGCCGGCTTTCTGATTGGCCGGCAGCTCCTGTAGGCAGGAGCTCGTCCCTTAAAGTGATGGCATCCCCAATGGTGGGAAGTGAATTAGTTCAATGCCGTTAAATAGCTACAGGATCTGATGGAGGGCCGAGGCAGGTTCTCCTCCTGGGCTGGATTTTACCAGCCCCCTGATGTCGGGGGTTGTGGCTGGGTGCCTAGAAAATACCTCTGGGAGAGGCCCTCCATGGGCCTTGTCACCGGGAAGGGCTGGTCCCATTTTACTGGCAGCAGCGAGGCCTCGCGGTGGCCCCACTGCTGCTCGGCAATGGAAACTTAAATTAAATATTTAAACAAACGTTAATGAAAGCATAGTTACTTACAGCCGCCCCATACCAATATTCCGGCCAGTTGCCAGAAGTCTCGTGCCTTCAGATCTCCATTTGGAGATCCGAGGCAGAACACTGGTGGGGAGGAGAGAGGAGTGAGGTTTTCAGGGCGGTGGGGTGGGGAAATGGCAAAAACCTGTGCAATTGGTAGAGGGGATGGTGGGAAGGGGTTGATGGGTAAAGTGGAAAGTGGAGAAAGTTCGGGCCGGGGGGCGGGTCAGAATTGAAATTTTAATTTTTTTGACTGGAAAGGGCTATTAAAATATTGATTACTCATTGGGGGGTGGAGAGGGGATTTAAACTGATATTAAGTTTTAATTTTAATTTTTTTCCCTTTAAAAATTGAAATGAATCATAAGGGCTTGAAGCCTTTTAAAAATGATGCCGGTGCCTGTGTGGTGGCGCCAGACGCCGTTGCCGGGGATGGAACGCCCATCATTTCTACGTCATCTGGGGCAAATGTTCTGGCCCCTCCATGTAAATGAGCCACCGCGCTAAATATTGGGGCGGCTCAGCGGCGCATATATTCCGCATGCTCCGCGCCATTTTTGAAGCTCACCACTGCTTTAAAAATTCAGCCCCCTGTCTTCCTGCCCGTCACCGGGAACCCCACTGCCAAAATAAAATGCAGCCCGATGAGTTCATTCCCTACCCATCTGTGGTAGAAAAAGACCCGACTGACTTTAATGACAGGCTCTCATTTAAGTCAGTGGGAAGCAGCAAAAAGCACAGCCTGGAGGAAGCCCGTCGACGGCGGGTAAGTTGGGTGATCAGCTGCCTGGCTGAGGAAGACCGGCAAGGACACGTTCCCAAACCTAAGCTTTTATTGCAGGCCCCAGAGGAGTATTCTTTCTCCTCCTGGTCCTACTGCAACTTCCCACTCAGGCTGACTGCGGTCAGCTAATGATGCTTGATGCTATCATCAAGACCCTATGCATTTGTTAAAAGGACCCCACTGGTTTTTGGCTGGTTGTCCTTTTTGTCTGCTTAGGTTTCTGCTGGGCTGGTGGGTAGGGTTAAAATCGCACTCTGAGTCTTAAAGGTTCTTGCTTGTCTGTCTGTGATTTAAAAAGAAAAAGAAGCAATAGAACAGATTTGTACCTCACTATCGGTGTCCAACACTAATAATACCATGCCAGTATAATTGTAATGCTTGTCACACCATATTCCAGGAGCTCGCTCGGGGCAGATGTTTGTATAGCCTTGCCACTTGAATATAAGCAGACTACAGGAAAGCAACAGTGGAAGATGCTCACTTGTATATAAATAACATTTGGATAAATGTAAAAATGAATGGAGGGAGAGTAGAATTTTCTAAAACAGAATAGCCTTGAATTTACTAGTGCCCATATTGGCTGAATAGACACTTCATGACATTCCTCTGTTTACTACTTTAACAGTGGAACCCTTTTAATCATAAATGAACTCATCCATTGATGAAACACTCACCCTTGCCTATGTCATCTCCAGATTTAACAATGCTGATGCTCTCTTGGCCAACCTTCCATCATCCACACTCGCCAAACTTCAACTCATTTCCTATCCTAGGGCGGCACAGTGGCGCAGTGGCTAGCACCGCAGCCTCACAGCTCCAGTGACCCGGGTTCAATTCTGGGTACTGCCTGTGCGGAGTTTGCAAGTTCTCCCTGTGTCTGCGTGGGTTTCCTCCGGGTGCTCCGGTTTCCTCCCACATGCCAAAGACTTGCAGGTTCCTAGGTTAATTGGCCATTATAAATTGCCCCTAGTATAGGTAGGGAAATATAGGGACAGGTGGGATGTGGTAGAAATGTAGGATTAGTATAGATGGGTGGTTAATGGTCGGCACAGACTCGGTGGGCCGAATGGCCTGTTTCAGTGCTGTATCTCTAAACATCCTCCACCAAGTTTCTCTTATTCATCATCCATGCTCTTGCTGACCTACATTAACTCGTGGTTCCATAAGTCTCCAATTTTATATTTTTATCCTTGTGTTTCAGATATATTTCTGTAACTTCCTTCAGCCCGACAACCACCCCCACCCCCAACCGCCGCCACCACACCAACCTCTCTGTTCCTCTGACACTGGCCTCCTTTGCATTCCCTCCTTCCTTTGTCACACCAGGGGCAGCCGTGCCTTCATCACCTGGATAAGACACGATATAAATGCAAATTCTTTCTTCATATGTATTGTGATGGAAACCACACCTGCCAAAAAAATGAGACATATTAATTTCGTCATCTTCTTCTTCTTTGGCCTCCTTGTCTCGCGAGACAATGGGTAAGCACCTGGAGGTGGTCAGTGGTTTGTGGAGCAGCACCTGGAGTGGCTATAAAGGCCAATTCTAGAGTGACAGACTCTTCCACAGGTGCTGCAGATAAAATTGGTTGACAGGGCTGTTACACAGTTGGCTCTCCCCTTGTGCTTCTGTCTTTTTTCTTGCCAACTGCTAAGTCTCTTCGACTCGCCACACTTTAGCCCCACCTTTATGGCTGCCTGCCAGCTCTGGCGATTGCTGGCAACTGGCTCCCACAACTTGTGATCAATGTCATAGGACGTCGTGTCGCATTTGCAGATGTCTTTAAAGCAGAGACATGGACGGCTGGTGGGTCTGCTACCAGTGGCGAGCTCGCTGTACAATGTGTACAATGGGATCCTGCCATCTTCCATGCGGCTCACATGGCCAAGCCATCTCAAGTGCCGCTGGCTCAATAGGGTGTATAAGCTGGGATGTTGGCTGCCTCGAGGACTTCTGTGTTGGGAGATACGGTCCTGCCACCTGATGCCAAGGATTCTCCAGAGGCAGTGAAGATGGAATGAATTGAGACGTCGCTCTTGGCTGACATACGTTGTCCAGGCCTCGCTGCCGTAGAGCAAGGTACTGAGGACACAGGCTTGATACACTCGGACTTTTGTGCTCAGTGTCAGTGCACCATTTTCCCGCACTCTCTTGGCCAGTCTGGACATAGCAGTGGAAGCCTTTCCCATGCGCTTGTTGATTTCTGCATCTAGAGACAGGTTACTGGTGATAGTTGAGCCTAGGTAGGTGAACTCTTGAACCACTTCCAGAGCGTCGTCGCTGATATTGATGGATGGAGCATTTCTGACATCCTGTTCCAAGATGTTCGTCTTCTTGAGGTTGATGGTTAGGCCAAATTCATTGCAGGCAGCCGCAAACCTGTCAACGAGACTCTGCAGACATTCTTCAGTATGAGATGTTAAAGCAGCATCATCAGCAAAGAGGAGTTCCCTGATGAGGACTTTCCGTACTTTAGTCTTCGCTCTTAGACGGGCAAGGTTGAACAACCTGCCACCTGATCTTGTGTGGAGGAAAATTCCTTCTTCTGAAGACTTGAACGCATGTGAGAGCAGCAGGGAGAAGAAAATCCCAAACAGTGTAGGTGCGAGAACACAGCCCTGTTTCACGCCGCTCAGGATAGGAAAGGAGTCTGAGGAGGTGCCGCTATGCTGAATTGTGCCTTTCATATTGTCATGGAATGAGGTGATGATACTTAGTAGCTTTGGTGGACATCCAATCTTTTCTACTAGTCTGAAGAGACCACGTCTGCTGACGAGGTCAAAGACTTTGGTGAGATCAATGAAAGCAACGTAGAGGAGCATTTGTTGTTCACAGCATTTCTCCAGAGCTGGCGAAGGGGGAACAGCATGTCAATGGTCGATCTCTCTGCTCGAAAGCCACACTGTGCCTCAGGGTAGAGACGCTCAGCCAGCTTCTGGAGCCTATTTAAAGCGACTCGAACGAAGACTTTCCTCACTATGCTGAGCAGGGAGATTCCACGGTCGTTGTTGCAGTCACCGCGGTCACCTTTGTTTTTATAGAGGGTGATGATATTGGCATCGTGCATGTCCTGTGGTACTGCTCCCTCGTCCCAGCACAGGCAAAGCAATTTGTTGAGTGCCCGCGCATCAACACGAACAGAATTTCTTATCCACAGCTGTTACATAAATTTCTAAATTCACTTGAAAAAGCCCTCCAAAACACTCCCACAGGGGATGCAGAGACCAAGTGGGCCCAACACCATCTATGAGTCAGCTATGACCACCTATGGCAAACGTGTGAAGCAGAATGCAGACTGCTTTCAATCTCACTTTGAGAGCTGGAACCTGTCATAGCCGCTAAGCGCATTGCACTGTTGAACTACAAGAAAGCCCCCAGCGAGTTAACATCCGTAGCACTTAAAGCAGCCAGAAGGGCTGCACAAAGAACAGCCAGGTGCTGCGCTAATGACTACTGGCAACACCTATGCAGCCATATTCAGCTGGCCTCAAGACACCGGAAACATCAGAGGAATGTATGATGGCATTAAGAGAGCTTTTGGGCCAACCATCAAGAAGATCGCCCCCCTCAAATCTAAATCAGGGGACACAATCACTGACCAACGTAAGCAAATGGACTGCTGGGTGGAGCACTACCTAGAACTGTACTCCAGGGAAAATGTTGTCACTGAGACCGCCCTCAATGCAGCCCAGTCTCTGCCTGTCATGGATGAGCTGGACGTACAGCCAACAAAGTCGGAACTCAGTGATGCCATTGATTCTCTATCCAGTGGAAAAGCCCCTGGGAAGGACGGCATTACCCCTGAAATAATCAGGAGTGCTAAGCCTGCTATACTCTCATCACTCTACGAATTTCGTCATATGGAACATTATATTTGAACTGTTACTGGACTTGAAATAAGTTGTTTAAAAAGACCACAACAGTGGCTGAAAACATGGCTGCACAATTGCATTCTAAAAGACAGTTGCCTGAAGAAGACAATGGGAGTGCCTCCCTGATTCAATTAGCCAGATGGATTTTGATCAAGAGATATTGAATGTGTCAGAGCCAGCAGTCCACATTGCTCCCACCCCCAAACAAACTGAGAGTGGCTAGTAATCTTGGGGGAAATGCACAAACCTTGTAGGAGAGGTTGTTCCAAATAAGGAGCTAGTCACATGACTAACCTGCTGGCCAACCTGGGGGTTGTTTGAATTGTGAAACACAGAAAGGGACAGACTGCAATTTGGAGGCAAACGGGAAGGAAGGTCTCCCCCTATTTTTCTCTCTCACGCAAAGTTCCAGGGACCCACAGAAGTACCTTAAGCCTCAAAACAGAAGACCAGCAAAACAAGTTTGAAAGTCTGCACTGGGTCCTAACAAGAACTGCAAGACTTAATTTCAATCAAAGACTTTACATCAAACCCAAAGCCAGTAACTGAACTCCAGCTATTACTTCAAACCTTTCCCCTTCTTTCTCCTCCTCTGTCTCAATTTGCGTGTGTGTTTATCGCGTATGCATGCTCACGAGGTCGCATCATTTATTCTTACCAGTTTTAACTGAGAAAACCTGTCTGGTTGCTTTCTTTGCCATTACAATTAGAGAGCAGTGAGCAAGGACTCACTGAGAGGGAAGCTAAAACATGGTGTTTTAAAAGTTAATCCCTGTTATGGACGAGGAAGAGGCTGAGAGGGGGAGCCCTAGACCCCTTTCTCACCTGATCATAACAATATTCCTGCTTACTCCCTGCTTCATTGGCTTCAGCCTTCACACAGGCTCTTATGTTGGGTCTGTGCATTGAATGTTGTCATCAGTGCCTATTCATGTTGTCTGACAGGAGGTGCATTTGCCTCAGGGCTTTAGACAGTCTATGTTACTTTCTTCTCTGTAGGTGAGTGGAATTATTGATAGATCCAGTGGAAACTTTGCAGATGCCATTTCACAGTAGTTTTGGAAAGTATGTAGATTACGAGAAGCTGTTTCAATTATTGTGTATGGATATTTTCTATTATTGATGCAAAAGGAAACAATGTGCCTTTGATAATGAGATTATAATAAATTATAAATTCTAGAAACTGATGAATATTAGGAAATGAATTTTTAGCATGGTTTTCCACTGGCTCATCAATTCAGATCAAGGTCTGTCAATCATTCTAACTCATTTACGAGCAGCTACATGATTTTCATCATAATATTCATAATAGCCCAATTCCTAATTGAACAGCATTTAAAAAGCATATTAAAAAAGATTATACATTTAGATTAACATGTATTTCATCACAGTTTGAAAATGTTAATTCTGATATAGCCAATTCTGCTCACACTAACACTTTTAAAGACTTTTGATTGCTATAATATCATTTTATCAAATCTTTTCGATGGTGCTTAAAATAGTTAAGCAACTAAGTTGTTAAAATGCACTAACTACCATTAAAGAAAGTCTGACGTAAGTTTTACTCAGGGGCCTTCATTATTTGGATTGAAGTATCTCTGTATTAACTGAACAGATGGTGTAACTGCTTGTGAACTCACCCCCCTCAGGGCAAATTCTAACACCAACCCAGCAAAGTCATCTGGTTCCCTCCTTTGTTCTGAATGGATGGCTGCATACCCTTGCAGGATTCTTCCACAAAATCGCATTCAGCCACTGTAAAGGAGATTGATACTGCAAACTGCAGCATAAGATAAGACACAAACATCAAGACCCACATAAAATGGAGTAACGAGAAGAAAGATTGCAATAATAATAAAATGTCCTTTATCCCTTTTCACATGAATCGGGTTTCAATTTTTGGAAAGTCTTTTTTTATGGTCATTTACTGTGATATGAGAAAAAGGTTCATATATTTAAGACAAAAAGCACAAAGGAAAACAAAGGAAAATACTGGAAATTCAGAACAGGTCATCCAGCATCAGGACAAGGATGAGACAATTTGGATGGGATCAATTTTAATGAAGATTAGATTAATTCTGATGGAACAGTCACATCCAAAACATTAATCTGCTTTCATTTTCATATGCTGACTGACTGCTTTGAGTTTCCAAAATAGTCTGCTTATTTTAGATTTTTAGCAATCCTACTGTTATAAACAAATATATGGATGTATGCTATTAATCTTTAAATACAAAAGAATTGAAGACATTGTAAGCATTGAGCGTAAACCTTGAGCAGTGTATGACATATCATTAAAATCTTGGAGATGTATCATACCACTGACGTACATTGCTATGTACTGTTATTCAGTGCGACATTAGTGAGAATGAAATACTGTGAAATCTAACTTGCAATGATGCTTTGTGACTCACAGTTGAATAGAACCACAGAAGTTTACAGCACAGAAAGATGCCATTCAACCCACTGTATCTGTGTTGACTCTTTGCTAGAACAAATGAAACTGATTTAATTGCCTGCTCTCTCCCCTTATTCTGCTACAAATACTTATCCATTTTTTCTGCTACAACCACTTCCCAGAGCAAATGTATCATGCTCTTAACTACCTTCTGTGTAAAGAAATTTCTCCTGACCTTTCTCCCCACTCCCTTTGTGATAAATTTAAGTTGATGACCTTTACCCTGACTCCACAACCAGAGCAAATAGTGTTTTATCACTTTGTCTTTTGTACTCTAACAATAATAATTCCAGTATTTTAAGCCTCACTGCATTATCATCCTGCTCAATCCCCTGGCATTATCCTGTTCTCTCTGCTTTCTATGGGTTTCATGTCCTTTCTATGGTCAAATACACAGGGCATGTGGCCTAACCAATATATTGTTCAACTTAACCATTACTTTCTTATTCTTTTACTCAGTGTCCCTATTTTTAGACCTCAAAATTCTAATCAACTTTTTAATGCCTGCACATCCATCAGGACTACTCAGCTCTAAACCTCATTACAGCCTTGGTCCACACATAGACAAAAGAGCAAATTAGAGATGAGATGAGAGTGACTGTTCTTGACATCAAGGCAGCATTTGTTGAGTATTGCATCAAGGATCCCTAGCAAAATTGAAATCAATGAGAATCAGGAACAAATCCTCCACTGGTTCGAGTCATACTTAGCGCAAAGAAAGTTGGTTGTTGTTGTTGGAGGCCAATCATCTCAGTCCCACAACATCACTGCAGGAGTTCCTCAGGGTAGTGACTTAGGCCCAAACATCTTCAGCTGCTTCATCAATGACTTTCCATCCATCATAAAGTCAGAAGTGGGAATGTTCACCAATGATTGCACAATGTTCAGTTCCATTTGTGACTCCTCGGATAACAAAGCAGTCTGTGCCCGCATACAGCAAGGCTTGGACAAAGTCAGGTTTGGGCTGATGAGTGGCAATTAACATTCATGACACACAGGTGCTGGGCAATGACCATTTCCAATAAGAGAGAATCTAACTAACTCCGCTTGACATTCAACAGCATTATCATCTCTGAATTCTCAACAACATACTGGGGGTCACCATTGACCAGAAACTTAACTCGACCAGCCACATGAATACCGTGGCTACAGGAGCAGATCAGAGGCCGCGAATTCTGTGGTGAGTAATTCATCTCCTGACTCCCCAAAGCTTGTCCACCATCTACAAGGCACAAGTCAGAAGTGTGGTGGAATACTCTCCATTTGCCTGGATGAGTGCAGCTCCAACCACACTCAAGCAGTTTAACACCATTTAGGACAAAGCAGCCCGTTTGATTGTCACCCCGCCCACCACCTTAAATATTCCCTTCCTTCACCACTGGTACACATAGGCAGCAGTGTGTACCATCTACAAGATGCCCTGCAGCAACTTGCCAAGGCTCCTTTGACAGCACTTTCCAAACTGGCACCCTATACTACCTAGAAGGACAAGGGCAGCAGACAAATGGAAACACCACCAACTGCAAGTTCCCTTCCAAGTCGCACACCATCCTGATTTGGAACTATATCGCCATTCCTTCACTGTTGTTGGGTCAAAGTCCTGGAAGTCCCTTCCGAACAGCACTGCGGGTGTCCCTGCAGCATGTGGACTGCAGCAGTTCAAGAAAGCACCTCACCACCACCTTCTCAAGGGCAATTAGGATGAGCTATAAATGCTGGCCTTGCCAGAGATACCTACATTCCATGAGCTAATAGAAATAAAATAATTTTCAGGGAGTTATATATTTGAAATCCTAGGTCCCTTTCTGTTGTTGTTGGAGGCCAATCATCTCAGCCCTGCAGTGATGTAGCACTTTCACCTCAAAATCACAAAGTTAAAGTCTCATTGCAGGCTTGTGCACAAAAATCAAGGCTGATACTTCAATGCAGTACTGAGGGCATGCTGCATTGTTGGAGGTGCTGTCTTTTGGATGAGATGCTAAACCGAGGCTCCACCAGCTTGCTCAGGTGGATGTAAAAGATCCCATGGAACTATTTTGAAGAAGAGCAGGGGAGTTTTCCCTAGTGTCCTGGCCAATATTTATCCCTCAATCAACATCAGAAAAACAGATTATCTGGTCATTATCATATTGGTGCTTCTGGGAGTTTTCAGTGCGTACACTAGTTGCTGCGTTTCCTGCATTACAACAATGACTACACTTTAAAAAAAGGACTTCACTGGCCATAAAGCACTTTGAGAGTCCAGTGTTCATGAAAGACACTATTATAAATGTAAGTCTTTCTTTTTTCTTTTCAGTACCTTTGCATTCAATGGATTTTACCAACCCTCTAGGGACAGGCTGGGAGGCATGTGGGGGGGTGCAGGGGAAGTGTGGAAAGTGGAGAGGGAAGATGGAGGGCCCATTGCTTTCCTGACTCCATGGAATTTTACCAGGGGTAGGGAAGGTCGAGGACAGCCTTTCAGCCCAAGGCCAATTGATGCCCTTAAATGGCCAATTAAAGGCTACTTAAAGGACTCTTCCCGCGTCTGCTGTTATTTTACGGGGGCCCTCCGCCACATGGGGAGGCCGCCCAGTAAAAGTTGGAAGAACAAAGAACAAAGAAAAGAACAAAGAACAAAGAAAATTACAGCACAGGAACAGGCCCTTCGGCCCTCCAAGCCTGCGCCGATCCAGATCCTCTATCTAAACATGTCGCCTATTTTCTAAAGGTCTGTATCTCTTTGCTTCCTGCCCATTCATGTATCTGTCTAGATACATCTTAAAAGACGCTATCGTGCCCGCGTCTACCACCTCCACTGGCAACGCATTCCAGGCACCCACCACCCTCTGCGTAAAGAACTTTCCACGCATATCACCCCTAAACTTTTCCCCTCTCACTTTGAACTAGTGACCCCTAGTAATTGAATCCCCCACTCTGGGAAAAAGCTTCTTGCCATCCACCCTGTCTATACCTCTCATGATTTTGTACACCTCAATCAGGTCTCCCCTCAACCTCTGTCTTTCTAATGAAAATAATCCTAATCTACTCAACCTCTCTTCATAGCTAGTGCCCTCCATACCAGGCAACATCCTGGTGAACCTCCTCTGCACCCTCTCCAAAGCATCTACATCCTTTTGGTAATGTGGCAACCAGAACTGCACGCAGTATTCCAAATGTGGCCGAACCAAAGTCTTATACAACTGTAACATGACCTGCCAACCCTTGTACTCAATACCCCGTCCGATGAAGGAAAGCATGCCGTATGCCTTCTTGACTACTCTATTGACCTGCGTTGCCACCTTCAGGGAACAATGGATCTGAACACCCAAACCTCTCTGTACATCAATTTTCCCCAGGACTTTTCCATTTACTGTATAGTTCACTCTTGAATTGGATCTTCCAAAATGCATCACCTCGCATTTGCCCTGATTGAACTCCATCTGCCATTTCTCTGCCCAACTCTCCAATCTATCGAGATTCTGCTGTATTCTCTGACAGTCCCCTTCACTATCTGCTACTCCACCAATCTTAGTGTCGTCTGCAAACTTGCTAATCAGACCACCTATACTTTCCTCCAAATCATTTATGTATATCACAAACAACAGTGGTCCCAGCACGGATCCCTGTGGAACTCCACTGTTCACACGTCTCCATTTTGAGAAACTCCCTTCCACTGCAACTCTCTGTCTCCTGTTGCCCAGCCAGTTCTTTATCCATCTAGCTAGTACACCCTGGACCCCATGCGACTTCACTTTCTCCATCAGCCTACCATGGGGAACCTTATCAAACGCCTTACTGAAGTCAATGTATATGACATCTACAGCCCTTCTCTCATCAATCAACTTTGTCACTTCCTCAAAGAATTCTAATAAGTTGGTAAGACATGACCTTCCCTGCACAAAACCATGTTGCCTATCACTGATAAGCCCATTTTCTTCCAAATGGGAATAGATCCTATCCCTCAGTATCTTCTCCAGCAGCTTCCCTACCACTGACGTCAGGCTCACCGGTCTATAATTACCTGGATTATCCCTGCTACCCTTCTTAAACAAGGGGACAACATTAGCAATTCTCCAGTCCTCCGGGACCTCACCCGTGTTTAAGGATGTTGCAAAGATATCTGTTAAGGCCCCAGCTATTTCCTCTCTCGCTTCCCTCAGTAACCTGGGATAGATCCCATCCGGACCTGGGGACTTGTCCACCTTAATGCCTTTTAGAATACCCAACACTTCCTCCCTCCTTATGCCGACTTGACCTAGAGTAATCAAACATCTATCCCTAACCTCAACATCCGTCATATCCCTCTCCTCGGTGAATACCGATGCAAAGTACTCGTTTAGAATCTCACCTATTTTCTCTGACTCCACGCATAACTTTCCTCCTTTGTCCTTGAGTGGGTCAATCCTTTCTCTAGTTACCCTCTTGCTCCTTATATATGAATAAAAGGCTTTGGGATTTTCCTTAACCCTGTTTGTTAAAGATATTTCATGACCCCTTTTAGCCCTCTTAATTCCTCGTTTCAGATTGGTCCTACATTCCCGATATTCTTTCAAAGCTTCGTCTTTCTTCAGCCTCCTAGACCTTATGTATGCTTCCGTTTTCCTCTTAGCTAGTCTCACAATTTCACCTGTCATCCATGGTTCCCTAATCTTGCCATTTCTATCCCTCATTTTCACAGGAACATGTCTCTCCTGCACTCTAATCAACCTCACTTTAAAAGCCTCCCACATATCAAATGTGGATTTACCTTCAAATAGCTGCTCCCAATCTACATTCCCCAGCTCCTGCCGAATTTTGGTACAGTTGGCCTTCCCCCAATTTAGCACTCTTCCTTTAGGACCACTCTCGTCTTTGTCCATGAGTATTCTAAAACTTACGGAATTGTGATCACTATTCCCAAAGTAGTCCCCTACTGAAACTTCAACCACCTGGCCGGGCTCATTCCCCAACACCAGGTCCAGTATGGCCCCTTCCCGAGTTGGACTATTTACATACTGCTCTAGAAAACCCTCCTGGATGCTCCTTACAAATTCTGCTCCATCTCCACCTCTAACACTAAGTGAATCCCAGTCAATGTTGGGAAAATTAAATTCTCCTATCACCACCACCCTGTTGCTCCTACATCTTTCCATAAGCTGTTTACATATTTGTACCTCTATCTCACGCTCGCTGTTGGGAGGCCTGTAGTACAGCCCCAACATTGTTACCGCACCCTTCCTATTTCTGAGTTCTGCCCATATTGCCTCACTGCTCGAGTCCTCCATAGTGCCCTCCTTCAGCACAGCTGTGATATCCTCTTTGACCAGTAATGCAACTCCTCCACCCCTTTTACCTCCCTCTCTATCCCGCCTGAAGCATCGATATCCTGGGATATTTAGTTGCCAATCATGCCCTTCCCTCAACCAAGTCTCAGCAATAGCAATAACATCATACTCCCAGGTACTAATCCAAGCCCTAAGTTCATCTGCCTTACCTACTACATTTCATGCATTAAAACAAATGCACCTCAGACCACCAGTCCCTTTGCGTACATCATCTGCTCCCTGCCTACTCTTTCCCTTAGTCACGCTGACTTCATTATCTAGTTCCTTACAGGCTTCAGTTACTACCTCCTTCCTGTCCACTGACCTCCTCATTTGGTTCACATCCCCCTGCCACATTAGTTTAAACCCTCCCCAACAGCGTTAGCAAAAGCACCCCAAAGGACATTGGTTCCAGTCCGGCCCAGGTGTAGACCGTCCAATTTGTAATAGTCCCACCTCCCCCAGAACCGGTCCCAATGTCCCAAAAATCTGAACCCCTCCCTCCTGCACCATCTCTCAAGCCACGCATTCATCTTGACTATTCTTTCATTTCTACTCTGACTATCACGTGGCACTGGTAGCAATCCTGAGATTACTACCTCTGAGGTCCTACTTTTTAACTTGGCTCCTAACTCCCTAAATTCTGCTTGTCGGACCTCATCCCGTTTTTTACCTATATCATTGGTGCCTATGTGCACAACGACAACTGGCTGTTCACCCTCCCCCTTCAGAATGTTCTGCAGCCGATCTGAGACATCCCTGACCCGTGCACCTGGGAGGCAACATACCATTCCGGAGTCTCGTTTTCGACCACAGAACCGCCTATCTACTCTCCTTACAATCGAATCCCCGATGACTATAGCCCTTCCAATCTTTTTCCCGCCCTTCTAAACAGCAGAGCCAGCCACGGTGCCATGAACCTGGCTGCTGTTGCCTTCCCCTGGTGAGCCATCTTCCTCAACAGTATCCAAAACGGTATACCTGTTTTGGAGGGAGATGACTGCAGGGGACACCTGCGCTGCCTTCCTGCTCTTTCTCTGCCTTTTGGTCACCCATTCCCTTTCTCCCTCAGCAATCCTAATCTGCGGTGTGACCAATTCGCTAAACGTGCTATCCACGACCTCCTCAGCATCGCGGATGCTCCAAAGTGAGTCCATCCACAGCTCCAGAGCCATCATGCGGTCTAACAAGAGCTGCAGCTGGACACACTTCCAGCATGTGAAGGAGTCAGGGACATCAGCCGTGTCCCTGAGCTCCCACATTGAGCAAGAGGAGCATAACACAGGTCTGAGATCTCCTGCCATTTTTAATCTTAAGCTTAGCTTAGTCTTAACTTAGATAAATGAAAAAGGAACGAAAAGTTTTTACCAATCACACGAGAAAAAAAAATAGAAAAAGCCTTACCTTATCTGCACACCACCGAGTCCTTTTTTTTTGGTTAGAGGAGGAGGGCGGGTGGGAGACACTACAGGTGTAGTGTCTCGGGTTCAGCCGCTGCCCAAATATATAGGACTTACTTACCCAGCTGCCACCTCGCTCTCCCTGTCGCCGCTGCAAAAAGAAAAAGCATCCCTGTGGGGACCTCCCTGCCCTGACAACTGACACCACCCTCCCCCACCCCGTCCCCCTGCCCCTCTCGGCTGGGGCCTGCTTGACTGGCCGCAGCAAGCCCCACAAATTTACCTTCATTCTGAGGCCTCCTCCATGCTGGCTGGTCCAGACCTGCTGCAATCCCAGCAGTGGCCACTGCTCCGGGCGGCACTGCTGAGACTGAAGAGCTGCAGACCCTCCAATTGCTGGCAACTCTTGGAGGCAGGCTCCCATCTTTTAAAGGGACAGGAGCCCAGGCGTCAGGCAGTTCCTTGCCTGAGCGCAGAAAAATGCGGTGTGGGGGGGAGGGGGTGGTCCCCCGAACATCCGAGGCAGGGTTGACCCCAGCTTTCCAGACTGGTGTTGGAAACCCCACCGCAGACACAAAATTCAGCCGAATGTGTCTTTTTTTTGTTTATTTTTCTAAAAAAGTATTTCCTTCAATCTATCCACATTAATTTGCTTATGCTATCTGTCTGCTTATTTTACTAACCTATCCATGTATACTTAAACTTTTACAGGTTTCCTTATCATTTGTCAAACCTACTTTTATAGGATCAGCATTTTTAAAGATTTGTTCCCAATACCCAAGTTCTAATGATCTGCATAAACAAAGAGTAAACGTGGTCTCAGCCTTGCTTTGGGGTAAACCACTTCCAGCCTTTTTCCAGTCCGAGCAACATCAATTTACCCTAACCTTGTTTATTTCCATCAATCAACTTTCTATCCAAGTTGCTATGTCCATGTCTTCTTATACACTATGCCTGAATTTTTTTAACAAGCCTCTTGTGAGACACTTATTGAACACTTAGTGAAAATCCAGACAAAACTATATCTACTGCATTCCCTTTATTTATTCAGCTGGTCACGTCTTCAAAAAACTGTTAAATTTATCAAACATGGCTTGCCTTTAACAAATCAATGGCGTCAGTCCTTGATTAACTCATGCATTTCTAAATGCTCACTAGTTTCATTTTGAATTAGCTGCTTAGATTTTTACAAGGGTTGTGGTGGGTTGTGAACAGTGCATACAAGCCAGATAGCAAGTGACGCATCCGGAGTGTTTGGGGACATGGAGATCTGAATGGCAGTGACTCATTTAAATAAAACATCCAGGGACCGGCAATGTTAACCAGGGCAGGGGAGGGCGAGGGGTGCTGCAGGACAGAAGTCCCGTTCATCTCCCAATTGGGACCAATTGAAGCAGCTTAAAATCTCGTTAAGAGCTTGCTACAGTTGAAAGAAGGAGTTTTTAAAGGGGAGTACAGGTTACACGCACCTTCTGTTACAGATCAGCTGAAGGCAGGCGGGTCAAGAGTGGGGAGCCAGTCATGGTGGCCCCTCGGTATTACCCTGCCCCCATAAGAGGGTCAGCGAGGCAAAGGGAGACTCGACACTTGGTAAGGAGGTGCCTTTGTCACTGCGCAGGCGGCAGGGAGAGTGGGCACTCAGCATCTGGGCATTGAACAAGATCAGCACTCCTCCTGGTATTGTGGGGCAGAAGAGCAGGCGGCAAGGCTGGCAATCACAATTGGGCGGCCATCTGCCCAGAAGCAAGACTGCAGCTGATTTTGGGCCCAGTGGTGATGAGGGGCAACAGCCCCCGCAGGAAAGGCAGAACCCTGAGAAGCAGGAGAGCAGAGGAGAGGAAAGAGGCAACAGAGACTATATGCTCAACACAGGATCGACGCCGAAGATGGAGCTACCTGGAGATGACCAAGACCCAGTGCCATAGCAGACTGCGACTCTCCAGGCAGATGGTCACAGACATCTGTGACCTCATCGTCAAAGACCTCGCACCTTGCAGCACTGGTTGCCAAGCCCTGCCAGTAGCCATCAAAGTCACGGTGGCTTTAAACCTCTGCTTCTGGCTCCTTCCAAGGATCTTATGCAGATCTTAGTGGCATCTCACAAGCAGCAGCATCCCACTGCATCCCACAGGTTACTAATGCCTTCTTTGCCTGAGCTGGGAAGTACAATTATTTCACAACAAACACAGCCTTGCAAGCACAGAGGGCATTGGGTTTCACCTCCATGGCTGGATTCTCCCAAGTGCAGGGCATTTTCAATTGCATCGATGTGGCTATCAAGGCACCCAGTGACTGATTAGTTAGATTCATCAACAGGAAAGTCTTCCACTCCCTCAATGTTCAACTGGCCTGCGACCACAACAAGAGCTTCCTCTATGTGTGCGCTTGCTTTCCTAGCCAGACTCCTTCATCCTCCACCAGTCCAGGCTGCCTCAGGTCTTCACTCCATCCTCCAAAGTGTGTGGATGGATCCTTGGAGACAAGGGAAATCCCTTGGAGAGATTGCTACTCCATGGAGTCTCAGATAGAAGCACAGGGGCGATTCAACCGATGCCACCTGCTCAGTAGGAGAACCATTGAGCAGACCATCGGGCTTCTGAAGATGTGATTCTGGTGCCTAGACTGGTTAGGTGATGTCTTCCATTACCCTCCTGCAAGGGTCGTAGGAACATAGGTGCAGTAGGCCATTCAGCCCATCAAGCCTGCCCCGCCATTCAATAAGATAGCAGCTGATCCACTTAAATGCATTTTCCCCACATTATCCTCATATCCCTTTATGTCATTGGTATTTAGAAATCTATCAATCTCTGCTTTAAACATACTCAATGATTGAGTTTTCACAGCCCTCTGGGGTAGAGAATTCCAAAGATTCACAACCCTGTGAGTAAAGAAATTTCTCCTCATCTCAGTCCTAAGTGGCTTCTCCTTTATTTTGAAATTGTGTCCCCTGTTCGAGACTTCCCAACCAATGGAAAAATCTTAGCTGCATCTACCCTGTCTCCCTTTAAATATTTTGTTGGTTTCAATGAGATCACCTCTCATTCTTCGAACCTCTAGAGAATACAGGCCCAGTTTCCCCAATCTCTCTTCATAGGACAGTCCTGCAATCACGGGAACAAGTCTGGTGAACCTTTGTTGCACTCCCTCTATGGCAATAATATCCTTCCGAAGGTAAGGGGACCAAAACTGCACACAGCACTCCAGGTGCAGTCTAACCAAGGTTCCATACAATTGAAGCAAGACTTCACTATGCTCATCCTCTTGTGACAAAGGCTAACATACCATTCGCCTTTCTAATTGCTTGCTGCACCTGCATGTTAGCTTTCAGTGACTTATTGACAAGGACACCCAGGTCCCTTTGTACATCTACACTTTCTAATCTCCTACCATTTATGAAATATTCTGCACATCTATTCCTCCTACCAAAGTGGACAACCTCACATTTTTCCACATTATATTCCATCTGCCACGCTCTTGCCCGCTCACTAAGTCTGTCCAAATCCCCTTGAAGTCTCTTCCTCACAACACATATTCCCACCTAGTTTTGTGTCAACCACAAAGTTAGAAATATTACATTTGGTCCCCACATCCAAATCATTGATATATATTGTGAACAGCTGGGGATCAAGCACAGATCCCTGCAGTACCCCACTAGTCACAGCATGCCAACATGAGAATGACCCGTTTATTCCCACTTTCTACTTTCTGCCTGTTAACCAATCCTTAATCCATGGCAGCATATTACCTCCTATCCCATGTGCTTTAATCTTGCTAACCAACCTCCTATAGGGGACTTTATCAAAATTCTTCTGAAAATCCAAGTATACCACGTCCACCTCCTCCCTTTTACCAATTCTGTTAGTAACATCCTCAAAAAACTCCAACTGGTTCATCAAATATGATTTCCCATTCATAAATCCATGTTGACTATGCCCAATCAGATCATTATTATCCAAGTGTCCATTTATCAAACCCTTTAGAATAGATTCTAACATTTTCCCTACTACTGATGTAAGGCTAACAGGTCTGTAATTCCCTGTTTTCTCTCTCCCTCCCTTCTTAAATAGTTGGGTGACATTTGCTACCTTCCAATCTATAGGAACCATTCCAGAATCTATAGAATTTTGGAAGGTGATCACCAATGCATCCACTATCTCCATAACTACTTCTTTCAACACGCTGGGATGTAGAACATCAGGTCCTGGGGACTTATCAACCTTCAGTCCCATCAATTTCTCCAATACAACCTTCTTATAATACTAATTTCCATCAATTCCTCATTGTCCTTAATCCCTTGGATCTCTAATTCTGGGAGATTTCTTGTATCTTCCTCAGTGAAGACAGTAATCATATTTAGTTTCTCTTCTCTGGGTCTCAGTCATTGTGGTGGTCTGCTGTGGTCTGCTGTGTTCTCCATAACATGGCCCTCCAGAGAGGTGTGGACCTTGAGGACAGTGAGGCCCTCGAAGAAGACAGCTCAACAGGGGAGGAGCAAGAGATGAGAGAGGAGGAAAAAGTGGAGGCGGAGAGAGATGGCGCTGAACGGAGAGATGCCCGTGCTGTATAATGAGGTCGCCAGGCATGGCTTGGGGCTCAAGGGGCTTGTGATGATCTCATGAATTTCAGGGATCTCCTGATTCAGGAATGTTTCAACTGAGCCGCTCTGACCCAGGTTGAGGGGCATGACATGGAAGGCAGTCTGAGATACCTGTGCTAACGCATGCATGAAAAATGCAGCCTGGAACATCTAATCACTTACCACCAATGAAGGATTAACATCTTTCCAGAGGCTTTGCTCTCACCGTGAAGGATCCCGTTATATCTTGCACCACGTCATGCCACTTTTCCTGTCATGGCAGGTGTAAACGGAATCTGAGATATGTGACTTAATGCATCATTATTTATAAAGTGTACAGAGAGGAAATCAGTTCACATAGACAGTAAGGAGACACACCTATGACCCACTTAGTGCTCCATGGTGGTCTCCACGCTCGGCCATTCCTATGCGGTGCTCCCCAGGTGGCCTTGGAGGAGGTTGAGGCAGCCTGCTCATCCGTCTTGGCTTGTGGCTGAGATGCACGTGGCAATCATACAGGTCATAGAGGAGCCCATGGGGGTATTTCCAGAGGCTGCTGTACCTGCATCATTGCAGGAGCAGCCTCTGTCACTTTTCCCTACTGTACAGATCGTCTTTCAGTCAGAGGGGTCAGGATAGTCAAGGATGATGAGGGTGCCCCATGAGGGGTAGCACCTCTATGCTATCCTCAGCCCTTGCCATGCGCACCAGATGCCTGGCGGAGGACAACAGCTGGGGCGCAATTGGCATCCACTCCAAGAATCTCTGTGCCACCAGCCCCACTACCCAGCATCTCATGGATCTTGTGCACATCAGAGTGATGTTGCATATGGCTCTACAAGATGTTGGCCAGTCTATGGAGGAGCCCATGCACTCATAGCCCTGAGCCATTGTGGTGCATCCATTCTCTGCCCAAGACCCTGCACTGCCTCAGGGAACCCTGACATGCAGGAGCACATTTGCTGCTTTTCAACGTGAAGCATCCTTTCCTGTGACTCCTGAGGCCCTGCACCTATGCCCAGCTGTGCAGGGTTGTGTCTGTCCTCCATTTTCCTAGGCGGACTAACAAATGCTCTCTCTGCCTCTGGCACTTTCTCCCACACACTGGTGCCATGATCATCACCAAAATATCTGCATGGATGCGAGGACCCACCGAGGCAACAGTATATGCGTTGGTGGACGGTGTGCTCATAAGGTGTAACAGTGCTTCTTCTTCATGCAGCTCAGGTCCTGTGGAGCTAGATGGAGAGGGTACACTGGATTGGACATCTGCACCTTTGGGAGACGCAAGAAGAGATGATGAGTGCCAGCCTTGGAGAATAGAAATTTCTGCAGTGCTGAGGCTACTCAAGGTTACTCAGTGCGTGACACCTCTTTCATCACTACATTGCACTCAGTAATCTGCAGGTGTACCAGGAGCTCAGGTTTCACCAGGCCTGACTGCCTCCTCTCCCATTATCCTCGCTATCTTCAGTGCTGTCTGCGCAATGGGGATGATTCCATAGAGGAAGGGCACCCTCTCCTCCCATCTGGGCCCTCATTCTCACATAGTGCACACGTTCCTCCTGCAAGGTCAAAAGAGAGCAAAATAAGAGCTGCTGTCCTCTGGGCCCAATGTCATCTGCCCCTAACCATTAGGACCTGCATGTCTCAGTGGTGACAAGTCCTCAGTAGCTCTCTGGCTGTCAACCATTCTGAGGGGTCAGTAAGTGCCCTGGGCACACACCCCACCCATCTTCAAGAACAGCATGAGGCTCCTCAGATGGTGTGCCTGCTGGAGAGTGCAAGCCCTGTGACCTGTCCAGAGGGTTGGGTGTTGCACTATTTGCCAGAACATTTGAGGCCATTGAACCTTTATCGACACTGGATCCAATTTCTCCGTGTCTCACTTCTGCCACTCATGATGGCAGTAATCTGGAGCCAGGCTTGCCTGGTCTCAGAAGGTGGCTTTATCCGGCCACTCTCCAAAGAAAGGTTATTCCTCTTCTTCCGTACGGCTTCCATGGACTCATGTCTGCATCAATGAAGCAAAGTGCAGCCCTGGCCCCAGATGCTAGTCTTCCAGCTCTCCTGAGCCATCTCATCTCCCCTTGGATCAATTGAAGGCTTTGCCATGGTGCAGAGTTCTCCTCTTCAGGACAGCTGGCAGCCTCAGTGATGGCTGCCATGGTGCATTCTCAATGAGCCCCACACTCTGTTCTTCCTCCAACTGGCTCGAAATGGACAGAAAACCTGTCTCCATGCCAATTAAGGGCTTCCCCGTGTGAAAATCGGGACTTCAATCTGTTTCT
Source organism: Heterodontus francisci (assembly GCF_036365525.1). NCBI lineage: Eukaryota > Metazoa > Chordata > Chondrichthyes > Heterodontiformes > Heterodontidae > Heterodontus > Heterodontus francisci. Next base: position 70,031,117 of record NC_090371.1, on the reverse strand, counting down.
CATCGGAGACATTTTACTGACTCAATAAAAAATCCGACTCCTGTTTCCCACCTCCATGTCGATAATTCAGCTTGGTTAATGCTGTTTCTCTTATCTGATGCTGCAAGACCTGCTGAGCATTTCCATCATTTTCTGTTTTTAGTTCAGATTTCCAGCATGCGCAGAATTTTATTTTTGTGTTAGTGTGAGATAGTGGTCAGTAGGGGATAAGATGGAGGTTGGGAAGGGGTGAGATGGAGGTCAGGAAGGGGTGAGATGGTGGTCAGCAGGGGATAAGATGGGAGGTTGGGAGGGGGTGAGATGGAGGTCAGGAGGGGGTGAGATGGTATTTGTGAGGGGGTGAAGGTGGTTGAGAGATGGATGATGGATGGTTGGGGGCAGGTTATTGGTCTGATGGACGACATACGGTGATCAGGAGAAGGGGAGATGATGATCGGGATCCAGCCCTTCTCACCTCGTTTTACCTGCTGCATGTCAAGAGGCCCGGGCAACCCCACTGACATTCGTTAAAAATAAAAAGCTGGTTCTAATGAAAGCATGCAGCCTCCTAAAAACCTGTTAGCAACTGACATGCCTCGTGAGGTCACTGGCTCCATCACGCCTCTGTTAAAACCTGAAGGGGATGGGTTCAAGCTGGCTTGAGGTCAGGTTTGAAATTTTAGCTTCTCACTGGATCCAAACCAACCCATTTTCAGTGGTTAAAATCACTGCCATTGTCTCTGTCCAGTTGGCCATATTGAATCATCTTCTGAGATCTTAAGTCTTGCACATGTTCTTTCTGTTCTTTTTGTATGATTCTGCCTATCTAAGGTCCTCACTGGCTCCTGTTCTGCTCTTTGCACTGGTAAGGATATTGGCTCCCTATTGACAGCAGGAATCCTGCCAGGAACCTGTCATCCACAATAAACCTTAATTAAGATGTTGGTTGGTCTCGCAGGGTCGGATGGAGATATCACCACCACCCCCCCGCCCCACTGAAACTCACCCTGCCACCCAAGAAGGAGAATTTCCCTCACCTGAGTTATTGTTGAATTGTTCCAGTAGCTCAGGGGTTTCCTGAAACTGTGACTCCTGTATCCCTCTGTGTCCCTGCAAAAGGACATTAATTTTTCCTATTCTATCCTTTCCCTGTGTTTTGTACAATCTCTTGATTGACCATGTTATAGTGAATATTATCCAGGGCACCTCACCCTCTATGATGCTGTCGGCTGTGGCCAATTGCTATTCTAATACAGGGATACTACACTCGCGATACTCAATTTGCTGAAACTTAGTGTAAATGTGCTGCCCCTCAATATACTTCAGTTTGAAATTTTGTTACTGGTTTGTTCCATTCATTATTAAACATTAAAAGAATGCTCACAGTGGTAATTTAATAGGCAGGATATAAACTGTAGATTTAGTCACATTCATCAACCTGTTAATGGAATATGAATGTTAAAATACAATCTCTACTGAGTAACGTTGCATTTTATTTCCAATAGACTTCATTCTTCTGAATTTGTGAGACCATACTGAAGTACAGTTCCAAAAGCATGGCCATGCCTGCATAACCACTCTTCAGGGAAGATCCTGAGGACTCCTGGGGAAGAACTTAAGGCCACATTTCTGATGTTGCTGTGACCATTTTGCCATTCTTTGGAATAGGCAGCCCTGAAGTAACCTGATGTCTAATTTTGGTATTTAAATCAGGATCTGATTATGTCATAAGGACTCCAATGCCATTTTAGGACTCAACTGGGATCTGGCAATGCTCTGTCCTGCAGGGTATCAGAAGGTGGTTCCGTCCAAAAACAAAGAACAAAGAAAATTACAGCACAGGAACAGGCCCTTCGGCCCTCCAAGCCTGCGCCGATCCAGATCCTCTATCTAAACATGTCGCCTATTTTCTGAGGGTCTGTATCTCCTTGCTTCCTGCCCATCCATGTATCTGTCTAGATACATCTTAAAAGACGCTATCGTGCCCGCGTCTACCACCTCCGCTGGCAACGCATTCCAGGCACCCACCACCCTCTGAGTAAAGAACTTTCCACACATATCCCCCCTAAACTTTTCCCCGCTCACTTTGAACTCGTGACCCCTAGTAATTGAATCCCCCACTCTGGGAAAAAGCTTCTTGCTATCCACCCTGTCTATACCTCTCATGATTTTGTACACCTCAATCAGGCCCCCCTCAACCTCCGTCTTTCTAATGAAAATAATCCTAATCTACTCAACCTCTCTTCATAGCTAGCGCCCTCCATACCAGGCAACATCCTGGTGAACCTCCTCTGCACCCTCTCCAAAGCATCTACATCCTTTTGGTAATGTGGCAACCAGAACTGCACGCAGTATTCCAAATGTGGCCGAACCAAAGTCTTATACAACTGTAACATGACCTGCCAACTCTTGTACTCAATACCCCGTCCGATGAAGGAAAGCATGCCGTATGCCTTCTTGACCACTCTATTGACCTGCGTTGCCACCTTCAGGGAACAATGGACCTGAACACCCAAATCTCTCTGTTCATCAATTTTCCCCAGGACTTTTCCATTTACTGTATAGTTCACTCTTGAATTGGATCTTCCAAAATGCATCACCTCGCATTTGCCCTGATTGAACTCCATCTGCCATTTCTCTGCCCAACTCTCCAATCTATCTATATTCTGCTGTAATCTCTGACAGTCTCCTTCACTATCTGCTACTCCACCAATCTTAGTGTCGTCTGCAAACTTGTTAATCAGACCACCTATACTTTCCTCCAAATCATTTATGTATATCACAAACAACAGTGGTCCCAGCACGGATCCCTGTGGAACACCACTGGTCACACGTCTCCATTTTGAGAAACCAAGTAGATCCCAAAGATAAGATTGTATTTATTTATAACCTGTGCCACTGCCACACTTACACCTCCCCTCCAAAAAAATGGAGCACCCCTCTAGTTTGTTTTATTGGCTGCCCAATAATTTGGTAGCCTGGAACCGACAGGCTGCCCCAGACCATTCGTTTTCCATCCACAGCCCAAAAGCCCTATGTTAATGAGATCCGGCCCTCAAAATGGACTGGATTATTTTTGCTGTTAAATAAACTGAGGTTTACCAGGAGCCCAGTAATGATGGTCAGACATTGGCTTCTGTTTCTGATTTCCTACAGGTTGAAGTGTTGGGTTTGTTGGAGAAGTTACTGAGTAGATGTAAACAATGTCTCACCAGGGAAGGGAAAAGGAATGGCATTGCTGAGGGTTTAGGAATAGGTTATCTGCCTATTCGATCAGTCAGTATGCTTCCCTGACACATACTTCTCTCAAAGCAAGTTTTTGTAACCAATGAAAGAGAGAAAACTCTAATCTAAGATAGTTTCACAAATCATATAATTTACCTAGTTCAGATATGAAGCATTTTGAATGTGTGCGAGGGTGGGAAGCAGGGAATTAAATGTCTTTTTAATTTTTTTTTAAATGTTAAAATAGGGCTTTGGGCTGCTAATAGCTTCAAAAGAAGCATTCAAAACATAACAGTGAATTTTCCAGCACTATTTGTTTTATTTCACTATGAATTTATAGAAGTGTTTTTTTTTAAAAGGCTTCTGTGCCTAGTATTAGCACCAGCCCTTTGATTTGCTAATGTCCATCAGTTTCAGTTCCCAGTGTAATTAGGGTGATGAGTTTGATTGATGGGTCCAAACTGAAAGCGTGATGTGGTGCCAGATCCCATCTCTGCTGCAGACGTGCATGCCAAGCAAACAGGGAATACTCGGAGCCCTGCTGGATTCAAAATAATTGACCTTGTAACCCTTCAAGCTTTGCTTGCTGTGGTTTGTGCTGCACCGAAATCCCACACAACCACACACCTGGTATTTGTTTTATCCTTTCAGAATAATTTTGCTGAGCATTAACTTATTTCTTATTCACTATACAGCAGTCTTAGGGTGCAGTGTTGGCAGCAGATGAGAAACATATACTTCCCTCAAAGAAAATCCTTGAACCAAGAAGATAAAGAAAACTGTTAATCTAAAACAATTCCATGCTGCATATAATTTACCTAGTTCATATATAAAACTATCTTGAATCCTTGTTATATTGAAATTTCCTATGTATAATGCATGGTACTTCATTGACTGTCCTGGTGACATTCCAAGTGTTTCTGTCACAATACAATACTGAGGTATTTTTCACAGAATCACAGAATAATACAGTGCAGAAGAGGCCCTTCGGTCCATCGAGTCTGCACCGATGCATTAAAACACCTGACCTGTCTACCTAATCCCATTTGCCAGCACTTGGCCCATAGCCTTGAATGTTATGACGTGCCAAGTGCTCATCCAGGTACCTTTTAAAGGATCTGAGCCAACCTGCCTCTACCACCCTCCCAGGCAGGGTATTCCAGACAATCACCACCCTCTGGGTAAAAATGTTCTTCCTCAAATCCCCCTTAAACCTCCCACCCCTCACCTTAAACTTGTGACCCCTTGTAACTGACCCTTCAACTAAGGGGAACAGCTTCTCCCTATCCATCCTGTCCATGCCCCTCATAATCTTGTACACCTCGATCAGGTCACCCCTCAGTCTTCTCTGCTCCAGTGAAAACAACCCAAGCCTATCCAACCTCTCTTCATAGCTTAAATGTTCCATCCCAGGCAACATCCTGGTGAATCGCCTCTACACCCCCTCCAATGCAATCACATCCTTCCTATCATCTGGCGACCAGAATTGCACACAGTACTCCAGCTGTGGCCTTACCAAAGTTCTGTACAACTCCAACATGACTGCCCTGCTTTTGTAATCTATGCCTCGATTGATAAAGGCAAGTGTCCCATTTGCCTTTTTCACCACCCTATTAACCTGCCCTTCTGCCTTCAGAGATCTATGGACAAACACGCCAAGGTCCCTTTGTTCCTCGGAACTTCTCAGTGTCAGGCCATTCATTGAATACTTCCGTGTCACATTACTCCTTCCAAAGTGTATCACCTCATACTTTTCAGCGTTAAATTCCATCTGCCACTTTTCTGCACATTTGACCATCCCATCTATATCTTCCTGTAACCCAAGACACTCCACCTCACTGTTAACCACTCCGCCAATCTTTGTGTCATCCACAAACTTACTGATCCTACCCCCCACATAGTCATCTATGTCGTTTATATAAATGACAAACAATAGGGGACCCAGCACAGATCCCTGTGGTACGCCACTGGACACTGGCTTCCAGTCACTAAAACAGCGGTCTCTGTCTCCTACAGCTAAGCCAATTTTGAATCCACCTTATCAAGTTACCTTGTATCCCATGTGCATTTGCTTTCTTGATAAGTCTCCCATGTGGGACCTTGTCAAAGGCTTTGCTGAAATCCATGTAAACTACATCAACTGCACTACCCTCATCTACACACCTGGTCACATGCTCAAAAAATTCAATCAAATTTGTTCGGCATGACCTCCCTCTGACAAAGCAATGCTGACTATTCCTAATCAAATTTTGCCTCTCCAAGTGGTGATAGATTCTCTCTATGCAATTTAACAGTGTATACAAATTAAGAAACTTATCTCATAATGTAAGCTTGGTAATATGTATCAAGAATAAGGACTCTGTTACCAGGGAATTTTCTCGTTATTATTGTTTTTAAATGTTGTCTTCTTTCCATAAGAGACAAGTGCTCAGTTTTATATCTTTTTAAACTTTTCTTTTGAAGAAAGAAGTTTTTTTTTCTGCTCATTGAAGTGGAGTAATAGAATATTTTTGCACCAGGTTCTGTCAGGAAAAACCTTATATGCCAAATGCGACCTATTAAGTTCATTCGTTGGAAACTTGCCTTAGACTTTTAATGGGAAAAAAAACCCGACAAGTAACTTTTAAAAAACCAGCAGCCAAGATCGCCACTATCATTTACATCTGAAATACCAGGAGATTTGACTGGAGACAAAATGTCTAACAAGAAGCCCAGCCAGGACAATGGCTTGCTTTAAGTGATTGAATTACCTAGAATGGCTTCATTAGCATGACAGTCAAGACCATCCCCACCAATTGATTTTGAATGAAACAACCCCCACCAAATGTGAGTGCACACCTTGCGGCATGTAGAACCTTAAATTTCATTAGAAGATTCCAGAAAAACCTCATTCGAAACAAAGGGGACTGATAAAATCCATGTGACTGCCTGCTCATCTCTGAAGAAACAAGTTTTGTTACACAGCAAAGAGACAAGCAGTAACTAAGTGTACAGCAGCAAAGAAGGATGCTGCTCCCCTGCCTCTCCCTCTCTCTCTCTCTTTCTTCTCTCTTCCCAGAAAAACATCAAGTTAAAAAGAACCGCCTGCGACTGGGGGGCCCTCCAAGCCTACAGACTGCTGCAGCCAGAAACCAGGGAAGAGAACCAATGACAAGTTCTGCCTTCAGGAAAACCCTGAGCACAGCAAGCCACACTCTGACCAACCAAGAACTTGAAGAATACAGCTTCAGCTGAGGACAACTGGATCATCCACTTTACAGACTGTATTCAAGATCCATTTATTCTGGACTTTAATCCAAGCACCATATCTATTATTGTTCCTGTAACCTATTTGCATGTGTGTGATTCTCGTATGAATGTGTGCTTGAGTGTGTAGCATATTTTTAGTAATTTTACATCAGGTTAGAGTGTTAAGTATAATAAACTTACCTCTTTCTTGTTTAAACTCAAGAAAACCTGTCCAGTTGGATCTTTCATGATCACAGTAAAGAAAAAAGGTAAAACATTCACGGAGATGGTAAGCACAACCCTGTTGCGGTCAAATAAGAGGAAGGGGCAAGAGGGGAGCCTGAGACCACCCCTGCCCCCTTACCGAGCCGTAACAGTCTTTTATTTTTGCTCACCTCAAAAGTTTTGCATTCCTTACTTAATCTTGCATACTTTACTTCCCTCAGGCATCTTTCCCCTTATAATCTACAGGCTTATAAAACCGAAGTTTGGTGTCAAACCAAACACTTATGAGATGACACAATAAAATACAGCAAATCCAAGACAAAGTACAGCAAGTGACTCAGTGCCTGTGGAACAAACTGGCAGTTGATGTTCTGACATCATATTCTTCTTCAGCATTTATGAAATGTGCTGCTGTTCAACTACATATGACAAAGTTGTTTGTATATAAATGGCAATGCTTGGTAGAGTGACTTAAGTGAGCCAATTGGTATTCAGAATACCAGTCAGAGAGAGAGAAATAGCCGAGAAGTTTTGTTTCTTTTGAGGTAGAATGCAAGCATTGGCTCAGTGGAGCGGCTGGAATTTAGTGTTTCCATCACTTCAGTGCATTGACAACAAATTCCAATGGTGGCGATTGGCACTTAGTCTCTCTACCTCTCTGAATCCTGACTGCAGAGTGGAGCAGGATTGGGGATGTTCCCAAACTCACCTAGAAATTCCGACAGATGTGACATAGTAAGGTACAGCAGCAGTGACAGCAGTAACAAGCATCTGTAGGTGCTGTTCTAAGCTGTAAGTACACCCCAATTGTAGTATAAGGGTCTGAAAGGGTTAATCTTGAGACACTGTAAAGAATACCTCCTACCATGGTAATGTAAGAGATTCACATATGGGAGAGACTTGAAGATAGATGCAGCGTGGCTTTAGAGGAGTCACACAGACTAGTGTGAAACTATACATAGTTATAATGCAATAAAGGCTAAAGTTCTAATTACTCCAGCCTAAAGAATCTCTCTAAGCTAGAGTAACTACGGTGGCAGCGTACCAAACAAACATATAATATGGTGATCAGCGGTGAGATCGAGAACAACAGAGGTTCTTACCATGCTACACCCAGAAGAAGAATTTGAAGCATTTATTTGAAGAGTGCTGACCTGGAAGAAGCAGCAAAGCTGCAGGACTGGAGAAGAGGCTGTCGAAAAGCTCCAGAGCTCCAGACACAGAGGGTCGGGGAATCGGCAGTAAAAATCCGGTCCGGTGAGCATAGGCTTCGAGTCAGAGAACCAAAGCAAAGTTCGAGGATTTGGTGAACAACCCCGAAGGAGGGTAAAAAAATTTGTCCCTTATGGCACCAGGCAGGCAGCACCAGGAAAGTTTTAGTGAGGCCCGATCCAAGCTCTGCACCATTACATCTGGCATCCAGAGCAGAAAAAAAGCAAGCAATGAGACTGCAAATACTGGATTCTCTACAAGAAGAGAGTTGAAGGAGTATAGCAGTAATGTTATAAAACTGAATTTAATATAAGGAAGAAATTAATCCTTAGTCTAGCGGTGAGATTTCAAAGGCAGGAATGTTGGCCATAGCAGGAGTCAGTGCGAGGATGACAAAATGCGGGTAAGTTCCAATACTGGAGGGAAAAACTCAAAAGTGAAAGCAAATAAATGGAGCAATGGAGCTTAAATTCTCAATTCCAGAGAGATTTGGATATGTGGAAGAACCAAATCAAATCTAAAATTGGCGATAAAGGTTTCTCAGATACAAAATTGCTTCCAAATTGGACAGCCAGTCTGAAGTAGAGCAAGTTAACACAATGTTGTATTCTATTTGATCTATAGCAGATGTTGTTATTGCAAGACAAGGTATTAATAAGAACCTTGGCCAAATTCAATAAAGTTTTTAAAGCTGTTGATTCTTATTTCAACTTGCAGAGCAATAAGATTTTGGAAAGAGCAAGATTTAACAGAAGGGTCCAGAAACCAGGTGGAACAGTTGACGCTTTTATCAATGAACTATACAGGCCAGCTGAAGGATGTGAATATGAAGACCTTAAAGCAGAATTAATAAGAGACCGCATCATAGTAGTGTTGCTAATGAATCCCTATTGGATATATTGCAATCTAAGGAAGACCTAACCCTGGACAAAGCTATTCAGCTGGTGAGACAAGCAAAGGTCCGGAAGAACAACAGAGCAATCCTGAGAGGTGAAGAAAGACCTTGGTTCAGGAAACCTCCAGCAATTGTGCAGTTCCTTAATCAGAGGCTGTGAAAGAGGCACCAGAAAAAAAAGTACACTGGTTGGGAGGTGGCGGGGGGTGGGTGGAAGCAAAAGGTACCATTAAACCTTGACAGCGATGTGACACCAAAAGTACCCACAGTGTACTGCAAAAAAATCAGAATGCTTCCACTGTAAGAAAATAGGGGATTTTGGGAAAATGTGCTGAAGTAAAATCTTCACGTGCACAACTTCAAAAAAAAAAGCGTTCAAGAAGAGAGTAGTTAATGAAGTTAAACACCCTCCTTCAGAAGAATAACCAAAACACTTTCTTGATGAGATCAATAATTCTAATCAGGCATTTTGGTCTGCAGATATATATGTGAACAGACATATCACTAAATTTTAAGCTCGGCACCAGAGTGAGTGTAATGGTCTTATCATACAAAGAGCCGTGATTATCAACACATTTTCTCCACTACATGGGAAAGCAAATATTAGAAACATTGGGCTGAATTTTATCAGCGTGCCACGCTCTGCGTTTTTAAAGGGCTTCCAGCCCTTCAGGAGAAATTTACATTTTTAAAGGTGCCGGGTCAATTAAAATTTGAACTAAGATTTGTCCACACCTGCAATACCCTCTTCAACCCTCCCAATGCGCAAATTGTTTTTTTTTTGGCCTATCCCCCCCAAAAAAATTAGTTATCAGTAACGACCTTTCCCCCTGAACTTTATTCCCTTTGACCCTAAACCCCTTCCCATCATCCACACACCCAATGTAAAAGGTTTTCCATGCTTCCCCCCTGACCATCCTGATAATTTTATTCCTCCCCACTCCCTACCAGTGTATCGCCTCGAAATTCCAATGGAGTGCCGAAGGCACGCGAGTTGCCGTTGATTGGCCTTAAAATCAGTGTGGGACAGCCGACGGAGTCAGGTAGGTTAATTTGCATTTTAATTTATCTGTTTTCAATATATAAATGACGGCAGCGGCGGAGGGGGGGGTGGTGGGGGGACGTGGGGCTGCACCAAGGCCTCGCCGATACCACTATTATCTGGCGAGGCCTCCTCAGCATCGTTGAGCGAGGTGGACCACTCCCGCTAGCATTTAATGGGCTTCCCTGCCACAACACATGGCGTTGAGGGGCTGATAAAATTCAGCCCATTGTGTATTTCGAAGAATTAGGAATTCTCTCTCTTAAGTAGAAGAGCTTGTATTGACCTTCATTTTATAAAGAAAGTAAAAGAAGTTAAGCAACAAGAACCCAACAGTCACTTCCAAAAGGAATTCCCAAAATTGTTTACTGGTCTAGGCAGATTGAAGACTGAATATAGTATTACTTTGAGAAAAGATGCTAAACCAGTTTGTCTTTTCATGCCTAACAGGATTCCACACCCACTAATGAAGCAAGTCCAACAATAGCTCGAAGACACGACCAGGATGGGAGTCATTTCTCCTATTACTAAACCTACAGAGTGGTGTTCGGGAAGGGTTCCAGTTCCTAAACCAACTGGTGATCTTTGCATTTGTTTAGAATTAACTCAACTTAATAAGGCTATGGCACAAGAAGTCCATTTGATGTCCTCAGTGAACGAAAGCTTGGCAAGGTTATCCAAAAGTACCGTCTCAACGAAGCTTGATGTGAATAGTGGCTTTTGGCAAGTTCCAGTAGATAAGAAGTCAAGGTTATTGACAGCCTTCATTATTCCATTTGGAAAATGTTGTTTTAACCGTCAGTATTCAGTATCATATCAGCACCGGAAATATTCCAGAGAACTGAGTTGAATATTTTAGAGGGCCTTCAAGTTGTAATATGCCATGTGGACGACATCTTCGTTCATGGTGAGTCCATTGAAGAACATAGCCTAAGGGTTAGAGCGGTTTTAAATCGTCTGCAGGATGAAGGATGAAGACTCAATGAGAAGTGTAAGTTTTCAAAAATGTCCATTCGTTTTTTAGGACACATTGTCAACAGTAATGGCATAATGGCATACCCTCAAAAGACAAGACCCATTAGCGAATTCCCACTTCCTATTTCTATCCAACAAACACGTCTGGTGCAGATGCAAGATGAAGAATGCATCTATGTCCGCCAATATTGCAAGCAAGGTTGGCCACAACAGAGCCCCAAGGGTAAGAGGAAGAAATTCTTCTTTGAACACAGAAGACATTTTACTATAGCGAATGATTTGCTGTTACATGACAAGAGACTGGTGATTCCAGAGTCACTCTGGCTGGATATCTTGGAGAAAACACAACAGGGTCAAATGGGAATAGGAAAATAGGAGCAGGAGTAGGAGTGGGCCATTCAGCCCATACGATCATGGCTGATTATCCACTTCGATGTCTTTTTCCCACACTATCCCCATATCCCTTTATGTCATTGGTATTTAGAAATCTGTCAATCTCTCTTCATAGGATAGTCCTGCCATCCTGAGAAGAAGTCTGGTGAACCTTTGTTGCACTCCCTCTATGGCAATAATATCATTCCTAAGGTAAGGGGACCAAAACTGCACACAGCATTCCAGGTGCGGTCTCACCAAAGTTCTATACAATTGAAGCAAGACTGCAATACTCCTGTACTCGAATCCTCTTGCAATAAAGGCTAATATACCATTAGCCTTCCTAATTACTTGCTGCACCTGCAAGTTATCTTTCAGTGACTTATTGACAAGGACACCCAGGTCCCTTTGTACATCTACACTTTCTAATCTCTTATCATTGAAGAAATACCCTGAATTACTGAATGTAAAGCATGGGTTCATTCATCTGTGTGGTGACCAAGAATATTGAAAGATATAGAAGAAATTATTTCAAATTGTCACGTATGAGCAGTTCACAGACAGGATCAGATAGAACCTCTTATCTCAATACAATTCCCAACCCGACTGTGGGAACGTTTGGTGATGGATCTATTCATCTTTGATGGAAAATCCGATATAATTGAAGTAGATTACTTTTCAAGGTGAATCAGGGTTAGATGTATGTACACAACAACAACTGAATCATTCATTTGAGTGTTACAAGAAGTCTTTGCAACACATGGTATATCTGATCAAATAGCGTTCGATAATGGACCACAATTTGCAAACGACTTTCAAGCACTTTGCGGAAAACAGTGGATTTGTACATCTAACAAGTTCCCCCAGTATTCACAAATGAATGGAGAGGTTGAGTGAGCAGTCAGAAATACTAAAGGACTGTTAAAGAAAAATCAAGAATTCCAAACTTTTTTAGTTAACAACGGATGGTGAGTCCTCACCTTGGAATCTTGCTATCTCATTGGAATTTATCTATTCTGTATATTCTGAAATATCCCCTTAAATGTCTGCCATTGCATCGCTATTGACCTATCCCATAACCTACCTTGCCAGTTCATTTTTGCTAGCTCAGCTTTCCCCCTCCCTCTATATGTTCCTCTCCAGCCCAGAGCAGATGTCTCGAACCCTGGAACTGGGCAGGCAACACAGCTTTCTGGACTATTTCTCTTTGCTGCAGAGAACAGTATCTATCCCTTTCACTATACTGTCCCTTATTACCACTACTTTCCTTTTTGCATCCCCCGCCATACCACAGCCCTCGCTCTTGTCCATACAAGCTGCAAGAATCTTTAACTTGTTGCTCAATTGCAAGGGCTGAGGCTCCTCCGCTCCCACTTTCTCAATCCCCTTACCTGCCTGACTCATAGTTACACCCTCCTGTCCCTGACTACTGACCAAAACTGATGACCCTATCCTAACGGGTGTGACTGCCTTCTGAAACCAAGTGTCAAGATAACTTCCCCCCTCCCTGATGCAACGACTCTGAGCTGAAGCTCCTCAAGCTGCAGACACTTACTACAAACGTGGTTGCCATGGATTGCAGTGGCATCCAGGAGATCCCAAATACTGCAGCCACAACACATCACCTGCCCTGCCATCTTTATTGTGTTAATTCAATTAAATTTATTTTCTTAACGAATTTATAGTTCTCCTTCTTACCAAACTCCATCACTTACCAAATTCCCTTCACACTCTGTGCCCTCCAGCAGCACTCAGTGCAGACTTTCTCTGAGAAGGATGCAAATTGTCATCAAATGATTTACACTTGTATCACATGTACCTTTAAGTAATGGCATAATCCTACCAGGACTACAAAATTCAATTTTCACCTTGTGTTATCTATGTTTGAAACTTTTGTGAAAACATGTGTGAATAAAACAGAACAGCAGTGCAGTAAATGTTATGGTGATCAGTAATTGGATTGAGTCTGTCCTAAACTTGTTTCAGTTTAGTTCTTAACAGGTTTCTGAGAGGTGTTACATTTCTTCCTTTCCATGTGGGCTGGAATTAAATAATATTGATTTTAATAATATTTTCTTGTCTTTACTAATCAAAAAAAATGGTTTCCTAACATTTTATTAACATTTTAACGCTGACAACCAGTTTAAGATTGTCAGTTGGGCCCGCAGTGTGGCGCATTTGCACCTACTGGAAGCCACATATATTAATACACAGGGCCCTGTTCTTTTGCAGACAGAAAGAATATGTACAAATATTGCACCTGTTTCAGCTGAACAAAATAAGTGACAGCCATTCGCTGGTTCATTCCTCAGGGCAATGCCTTGACCAATCAGAGTTAAACTGCCTGGTTTTAAATTTCAAGCAAAGCTTGGCAGTTAACTGTCAGTCACCGTACACTGGTGCATTCTCCATGGCATTGCCTCTGCCAATCAGAGTTCGCTTTCCAACCAATCATCATTCTCTTCTCATGCAATATAAGTTGTTGCTTTCCCTTACATTGGTTATTCATGCGGATTGTCCTGATGAGTGCAAGACAAAAAGCTTCGACAACATGTCTCTATTTTCAACAATATATATATACATGGCTTTGTCAAAGGTACATGAATTTGAGTACATCTCTTGTGTGATATTTTAATTGTCATTAGTGGAATAGCCATCTCCTTGACCACAGTTCAGTGTCAATGCATCAAGTTCTCTTATATTCTATTGCTAACAAAGATTTTTCTTTTTGCTTCAGTAAGCAGTCCAGCATAAAATTAAAACATTTCACATCAGATGGTGTGCTGGCACTTTATGGCAATATTTCAGCTGCTTTGTGGCTTTTACAGAGTAATGAAAGTGCCCACAGATTCTATGAACAATAACAATTGGCTTCTGTTTTCTGGATCTCCTGAGCATTTTGTACAAAGTCTAGAACATGTACAAAAACAGTATATACTATCACAACTAACTACTTGCAAAGCTGTCCTTGTATTAATGCCATCATCTGTGCTGATCGTCCCATCTGCCAAGTTATAGGGATGGGCCTGCTCATCCATTAAGGACTGTAGAACATGAAGGATGTCGACAGCTGTGTGTTAACCCTCTAACAGGGCAAAATTGAACAGTGCCAGTCCATGATAATTATCAGAGAATCTAGTGGACCATGAATGGAAGGGTGATCTAGTGATCAGTTAGGAACAAGTATACATTTAAAGGTGTTAAAGTGGATGCCACTTTCCTTTGTTTCTTTTACCACAGGTTGAAGTACACTTGAAATAATGAATTTGAATAATCGCCAGTCTGCAAAATTGACTATGGTCTAAAGTCAAGAGAAAAAGATTAGATAGGAATTTTAAAGGATAACGAGTAATCCAGGACTTGCAAAACTTAAATGAGAACTTAGAAATAATAGAAACACAAAAAGTCAAAATGCATAGTAAGTCTGTCAATCTCTGAAAGAAAAATGAGAGCTAACATTTCAAGTAGAACCCTTCATCAAATAACAGGTCCCATCTGAAACATTAACCTGTCTTTCCCTTCCAAATATCTGGTGATTCTTTCTGTTTTTATTTCAGATTTTCTCCATTTATGTGTTTTTTTTGATCTGTAGCATTTCATAATAGACTCAATAAGTTAGACGGTTTGATATTTAAAGTGTTAACAACTAGAACATGAGCATATGTTATCCTTGGAAAGATGGTTGCATAGGGTCATTATAGTTATGGCTATCATTAAATCTTGGACTTGATTCTATATTTGTTATTAGTGTTTGTATTAATGTGATTCTGAGTGTTTGAGCTTGTGTATTTTATATGCTAGAATGCCCTTTACCCATGGCAAGCATGCGTGCTGGGGACGTGAAAGGTTGCCCAGCGATAGTTGCCGGCCTTTCCATGCGCCAGGGGTGTGCCATGGCAGTCGGGCACAAGGTGCCCGATAAAGGGCCACCCCACCTCCCGACCCACCCCGGGACCCAAGACACTCCCCCGCCGCCCTAACGACTACCCTTGCCTTGCCGCCATGACTGATCAACCCCTTGGCGAGGCAAGCCCAATTTACCTGAAGTCCTGGCTCCATGGCATCAGCTGGGCTGCAGTCCCAGCAGTGGCAACTGCTCCCGGTGGCGCTGCTGGGCCTATGAGCTGCCGGCCCGCTGATTGGCCGGCAGCTCACTGAGGTGGGACCTCCTCCCTCAAACGGATGGAAGTCCCGCTTTGGGACAATTAAAGTCGGGGACCCGTAAAATGCAGGTCGGATCTCCGGGCTAGGCGGAAGTGGGTTCGCCTTTTACGTCGGTGGCGAAGTCCCTTCCGCCTACAGTAAAATCCACCCTATATGTGTTCTGTAGATGAGAGCAAAAAGTTACAAAGGGACATAAACTGATTCAGTAAGTAAGATAAACTGTGGCTAGTGCACAGATACAAAAAGCAATCAAAAGGGCTAATGGAATGTTGGCCTTTATCTCAAGGGACTTGGAATACAAAGAGGAGGAAGTTATGCTTCAGTTGTATAGTATCTTGGTCAGACTCCATCTGAAATATTGTGTTCAGTACTGGGCACCATAGCTGAAGAAGGACATCTTGATCTTGCAGGGGATATAGCACAAATTAACCAGAATAATATCAAAGTTTAAAGAGTTAAATTACAGGCACAAGTTGTATAAACCTGGAAATGTTGGCTGAGGCTGAGGCAGCTGTGGCCTCTGACAGTCACAGAACTGTGGGTGGCCAGGCCTATGCTGAGTCCCAGGCTGATACAAGCCTCTGTTTTTGACAGAACAGGGCATGCTGGAGTTGCAGAGAGAAGAAGGCAACATCTGGCAGAGATGCCAGAAGCCATGCATAGCCTTGAGCTGATGGTGGGGGAGTCCATCCATGCCATGACTGTTGCCATGTCCTAGGCATACGAGTGCATGGCTTCATCCATCAAGAGGTTGGTGATCCTCTTGGAGTGCCACATTCCACAGATGCACCATGACCTGCAAACACTCGCCCTAGCCATGAGTTCAAATCAGCAGTGGCAATGCGAGAGAATGACCAGGAGCCTGGAGAGTTCTCCTGCTCCTAATCCTTCTCTGGTGAGCAGGGAGGTTCAAGTGAACCTTTAGAGGGAGGAGGAGAGGATATGCTCCACATCTGGGGCCTCACCTCAGGGCATTTCGAGTGTGGACAACAGCTCCTACGACTCTCCACCAGCGAATTCAGGTCCAACAAACAAGATGCCTGAGGAGAGTCCTTCACTCGTGAACTAAAGGCCACTGTCACTCATCACAATGTCAGAAATCCCATGACAATTGAAGGGCTGGATTTTGTGCAGGATGTGGGGATCCTGACGCCGGGCCGAAAAGGCGGGGAGAACCCTGCCTCTGCATTTTTTTGGCCTCCTGGAGCAATCCTCCAGTCTTTTGGGAGCAAAGTTTTCGAAGGTGGGATCACCGTCCCTTTAAAGATATTTTAGAGATGGGAATCCCGCCTCTAAGAGCTGCCAGACAAACAGAGGTCTGGCAGCTCAACAGTATTGGCAGAGCCACTGGGGGTGGTGGCTACTGCTGGTACTAGGTACTGCAGAGACCTCAGACCCAGGCCCTGTGGTGGAACTCCGGACCACAAGTAGGTGAGGCGGGGTCGCCGGAGCCAGTCTGGTAAGGGGGGTTGGCCGTTCAGTCCAGGAGGAGAGGAAGTCCTGGGAGGGTGCAGTTGTTCCAGCGGCAAGGTGTCCTCCGTGGACCTCAAATTGTCCACGAAGGAGGGAACCCCACCCCCCCACCCCCCACCAAGCCCACAGGGAGGGCACTTCTTTTTACAAGGCATCCTCTTTGTGTGGCAGAGGCCCCCCAGCCATTGGTAAGATCCCAGCGACGGCTTTAATTGGGCCTTAATTGGGCTCTTGGCGGGAAGGTCTTCATCGGCCTATCCTGACCACGGGAAGATCTGAACTGGGAATCCCAGAGTCAGGTTCTGTGGCGCGCAGTTCCACTCCAATTCTCTGGCTGCCTCCCCCCACTCCCGCCTTCTATATGAGCACAAGATCAGGCCTGGAGTGTGCTTTCAGGCCTTCTACGATGTCATTGGTAGTTGTTAATATCAGCTGGTCTAACTCCCAGTAGGCCGAATAGTAGTCGACTGTGACACGATAATCAGTTCCAGTGAGAGCGAAGAGATCTACTCCAAGCTTCATCCATGGTCTGTCACGGATAACATGAGTCACGAGTGCAGGAAATGCTCAGGCAGCCAGGGCCCTCCAGATCTCATGCACCCAGAGGACACCCACCAAAGTCATCTCAGGCCAAGGGGAAGCCTGATCAGCAAGCAGCCTGCTTCCAACACAGCTGTTAGTGCAGGGGTCAACTGCATAGGAGCACCTGCAAACATATTAAGGAGAACACCAAGACACACATGGGTATTCAAGGGTGACACAACTATGTCATGTTGACTTTAATTAAATGCTCTTTTATGCCAATCATTAGCCTTCATTGTGTGTAAACCAGCTTCCAACATGCCTTAATTGTGACCCTCTGAAATCCAACATACCCTTTAGAGCAGTACCAATGTGACCATGAATCTTATGTCTTCAGTAGGTGTGATCCTTCTGGCAATTTTCACCACTACCTCAGCCTTTCCTTTTGATTGGGAATAGTGTGAGCTGATGTATCGTGCTGAATTTTCCAACCATTCATGAAGCATCTGAATTCTTCACTGGTGAACTGATGGCCATTGTCACTCATCACAATGTCGGGAATGCCATGACAACTGGTGTACTTTCAGGCATTCTATGATCTCACTGGTAGTTGTTGATGTCAGCTGGTCTAACTCACAATAGTCTGAATCGTAGTCGACTGTAACAAGATAGTCAGCTCCAGTGAAAGTGAAGAGGTCAACTCTAAGCTTCATCCATGCTCTGTCAGGGATATCATGGGTCATGAGGGGCTTTTTAGCTCACTCAACTTGATATTTATTGCAAGCACTACACTGGCTAATGTGGTCCTTAATCTCATTGCTCATGTTTGGCCAGTGGAGCACTTCTTTGCCTCCTCAGACCAGACTCAATTGCTTGATGGCTTGCACAGGCGTGCTTCAGCATCTCTTTTCTCATCTCTTTAAGGATATGATCCTAGTCCCTTAGTACAAGATGGGCAGTCACTTCATTTCTGTATGCCCAGCACTCCCTTACAGCAACTAGTGTGTCCTTGATGGTTTCAGGCCATCCTTTCATCGCAACTTCCTGTAGCACTTGCAGAGTTGCAGCTCATCGCGTAGTTTGCTTGATCAGAGCAAGAGGCTTGTCTGTCAGATTCAATGTCTCTGCCGGATGATGAGGTCCAGAGCATAACGTGCTGTTGCTCCTTGTTGAATCTGGAAGATTTCACACGCTGTACTAGCATCAGCAACTTCCTTCAAAGAGAGTGCAGCTCGCGACAGCATGTCGGTGATGTATATCTGCCTCCCTTACTTGTACTGCACTTCCAAGTGATATCTCTACAAATGAAGTAACATTCTTTGCCGATGCTTTGGAGCAGATAGAAGTAGTTTGAGAAAGATGCTTGGAGGTGGCTTGTGGTCAGACTCTACCATCACTTTCTCTCTCCCAAACAGGTACTGGTTGAAAAGCTCACAAGCAAAGACAATAGTTAGATACTCTTTCTCAATCTGTGCATTGAATCATTCAGTTTGCATTAACATTCTGGATGCAACCACAATTGGTCATCCTTGCTGCATGAGAGTGGCTCCAAGTCCTGTTTCACTGGCATCATACAGCAGGGTGACTTCCTCCTTGACATCATAGTAACTCAGCACTGGTGTTGTCATCACTAGTTATTTGATGCGAGTGAATGCTGCTTCTTGTTCTGTGTGCCAATACCTCTGAACATCCTTTGCAGTGAGCTTGCGTAAAGGTTTACACTCTGACGACAGATTGGGCAAGAACTTGGCTAGGTAGTTCACAAGTCCAACAAATTGTCGAACTTCCTTTGCATTTGTTGGTTCCTGTACCTCTACTATAGCTTGCATGTTTGCAGGATCAGGGCGAAGTCCTTTAGCTGTCAGTACATGCCCTATGTAACTGTCTTCAGTCATCTTCAGCTGCAACCTTTTCTTGTTCAGCTTCAGGTTCACCTGGTGAACTCTCTCCAGCAGTCTCACTAGATTCCAATCATGGTCTTTGATGGCGTCTTCCATCATATCTCCACATCCATACACTAGAAGATCCACGATCACTTCCACTCCTGGTAACCATTGACTATCTCATGTTGTCCACGTTAGTACTCTTCCAGAGCAGTAGAAATGACAAACGACAAGCACAACCATCTGTACCTCCAAAATGGCATCCAGAAAGTAGTCAGAAAGATGCTGATTTGATCCAACTTTATTTGCCAGTATCCTGGCAATTTGAGACAGAATCTCTTCAGTGGTTGGTATAGGGTAGTGAGATCTCTTCAAAGCTTTATTGAGGTCCTTTGCATCTAAACACACATTCATCTTTTGTTTTTCTCACTGCTACCATGCTGCTAAACCAGTCTGTAAAGTTGTCACTTTTTTGATTACTGCCATCTTTTCAAGCTCCTCTATCTTGTCTTTCAGACTGGTCTTGAGAGGAGCTGGAACTCTGCTCGGAAGATGTTGAGTTGGCCTAACACTCTCATCTACTTCGAGATGATATTCACCAGGAAGGCATCCAAGATTTCTGAAAACATTTTTGTAATCTGTCAGGATCTGTTCAGCAGTCAATTGTTTGGTGTCATGTGAAACACTGCAAATCTCTTCTGGTACATGGAGGGTTACTAGTCCAAGTTTTTGACTTGTTTCAGATGAGATGAGGGGAGTTAGTTTAGTGTCCACTATCTGGAACTGAAGTTCTTCTTTCTTCCCACTGCATTTGACTCTCAGCTTGTCCTCTTGGAGTGAGCATCGTTCCATCATAGAGCCTCAATTTTACCTTCAACAGCTTTATATTCGGGTCACCATCTTGAGCAATTACACACACGTCTGCAAAGCTCATAATGTTGCAGGTAGAACTAGTGTCTATCTGACACCTCAGATCAGCTTGATGCTCTCCTTCTGCAGTTATCATTCCAAGAGTCATAAACTACTTTCTACCTCGAGACTTGACGACACCAACATGTTCTAGTTTAGATTAGAGATACAGCACTGAAACAGGCCCTTCGGCCCACCAAGTCTGTGCCGAACATCAACCACCCATTTATACTAATCCTACACTAATCCCATATTCCTACCAAACATCCCCACCTGTCCCTATATTTCCCTACCACCTACCTATACTAGGGGCAATTTATAATGGCCAATTTACCTATCAACCTGCAAGTCTTTTGGCTTGTGGGAGGAAACCGGAGCACCCGGAGAAAACCCACGCAGACACAGGGAGAACTTGCAAACTCCACACAGGCAGTACCCGGAATCGAACCCGGGTCCCTGGAGCTGTGAGGCTGCGGTGCTAACCACTGCGCCACTGTGCCGCCCTGAAAAAAAATGTGTAGAGTGATTCGTCAAAATCATTGTCAGACATCTCTCCAGCACCCATCTTTATAGGTTTGCTTTTCTTCTCTCTAGCAAAACACTTGCATGCAAAATGGTTCAGCTTTTTGCAGTTAGAGCATGGCTTTCCCCACACTGGACATGCTTCCTTTTCCTTCTTGTGGTGTCCCTTATAGTATTTACATCCAGTATTCTGGCTTTGATCTTTCTGCTGGCCCTTCTGAAATTTATCCTTCCTTTTCATCAATCACTTGTGCTTGGAAGACTTGGACTGCCTCTCAGCATAGTGCACAGTCTCATCGGTTCTCCCATCAATACTCCTCAGCTGTTGATTAGCCACCTCAGAGCTTCTGCACATGTCAATAGCTTTTTGAGAGTAAACTCTCTTCTCTCAGAAGATGTGCTCTCACAGCAGGATCTCTTGTTCCTGAGACAATCCTATCTCTAATGAGATCATTCTTCAGTTGCACAAACTCACAAAACTCAGCTAGACTCTCAATACAGTCACATACAGTCATATTATTCCTATCTTCCACAGCTCTAGTGTTAAAACATATAGGGGTGAATCTTCTGTGCCCCCTGCCGAGGTTGGCAGTGGGCAAAAAGAACGGCGGCCCGCTCATGCCTGTCGCATGTGGTGGAGCCACCGCAATCTTCCATGAGGCGGCTCATTTGAATGGCCGGGGCGGGCCGACACCCACCCCCCCAGCCCCACCCCATCACCCACCCCCCCATCCCCCACCGATTACGTGGAGGGGGTAGGCTGTCCATCCCCAGCAATGGCGTCAGCTTCCTGTGTGTAGGCGCTGATGCCATTTTTAAAGGGCTTTGCGCCCTTCCATTAAGTTTAAAGATTTAAAGGTACAGTTAATGAAAAAAAACATTAATTTTGCCCCTCTCCCACCCCCCCAATAACCATCAAATTAATGACTTGCCCTCTCCCCACCCCCCAAAACACTTACCTTGTGCATTTGACCTTGCCCTCTCCCAAAGTACATAAACTTTAACCTAAAACCCTTCCCACCATCCCCTACACCAATGATGCAACTTTGACTCAGTTCCCCCACCCCCCGCAATGAGAAACTTACCTCCACCCCCCTTCCCACCAGTGTGGTGCCTCGTTTCCCCAGGTGGGTTTCTGAAGGCACGGGAGTGCCGGCCAGTGGCATGACAATCGCGTCGGGACAGACGGCAGGAGCGTAAGCATAATTAATTCACTAATTTTCATTTATTTAAACATTTAAATGGCGGGCCTATCATCGAGCGGTGGGGGGGCCGCCATGAGGTCTCACCGCCACCGGCAATATTGGGCCAGGCCCTCCCGGCATCAGGGTGTGTGATGTCCCTTTCCCGGAAGCATTTTCAGGCTCCCCTGCCACGGAGACTGATGCCTGGGGGAGAACCAAATCCAGCCCATAGTGTTCATAAATAACATCAGTAAAGGGTTCAAAGCAGGTCTGCAAGTTCTCCAAAATCTCCCAAGTCCTACTTATCTTCTCCTTAGTAAGATCTAGCGTGCAATACAGCTTGTAACACTCCTTCCCCATCAATGACAATAGAGTTGTTACTCTTATCTGTTCGGGTTTCTTGTCCAACAGTTTATTGCCCATCCCTAATTGCCCTCGAAAAGGTGGTGGTGAGCTGCTTTCTTGAACCACTGCCATCCTAGAGGTGTAGGTACACCCACAGTGATGTTAGGAAGGGAGTTCCAGGATTTTGACCCAGCGACAGTGAAGGAACAGCAATATAGTTCCAAGTCAGGATGGTGTGTGACTTTGGAGGGGAACTTGCAGGTGATAGCGTTCCCATGCATCTGCTACCCTTGTCTAACTAGATGGTAGAGTTTGTCGGTTTGGAAGGTGCTGTCAAAAGAGCCTTGGTGAGTTCCTGCAGTGCATCTTGTAGATGGTACACACCGCTGCCGCTGTGCATTGGTGATGGAGGGAGTGCATGGTGTAGGTAGTAGATTGGATGCCAATCATGTGGGCTGCTTTGTCCTGGAGTGTTGTTGGAGCTGCACTCATCCAGGCAAGTGGAGACTATTCCATCACACTCCTGACTTGTGCCTTTAGATGGTGGACAGGCTTTGGAGAGACAGGAGGTGAGTTACTCACCGCAGAATTCCCAACCCCTGACCTGCTCTTGTCGTCACAGTATTTATGTGGCTGGTCCAGTTCTGTTTCTGGTAAATTATAACACCCAGGATATTGATAGTGAGGGATTCAGCAATGGCAGTGCCATTGAATGTTAAGGGGAGATGATTATATTCTCTCTTGTTTAAGATAGTCATTGCCTGGCACTTGTGTGGCATGAATGTTACTTGCCACTTATCAGCCCAAACTTGGATGTTATCCAGGGCTTGCTGTATATGGACATGGATTGCTTCAGTCTCTGAGGAGTCGCGAATTGTGCAATCATCAGTAAACATCCCCAGCTCTAACTTTATGATGGATGGAAGGTTATTGATGAAGCAGCTGAAGATGGTTGGGCCTAGGACATTATCCTGAGAAACTCCTGCAGTGATGCCCTGGGACTGAGATGATTGACCTCCAACAACCATAACCATCTTCCTTTGTGATTGGTATGACTCCAACCAGCAGAGAGTTTCCCCCCTGATTCCCTTTGACTCCAGTTTTGCTAGGGCTCCTTGATGCCACATTCGGTCAAATGCTGCCTTGATATCAAGAGCAATCACTCTCACCTCACCTCTTGAGTTCATCTCCTTTGTTCATGTTTTGACTAAGGCTGTAATGAGGTCAGGAACTGAGTGGCCATGGTGGAACCCAAACTGAGCATCAGAAAGCAGGTTATTGCTAAGCAAGTGCCTCTTGATAGCACTGTCAATAACACCTTTCATCACTTTGCTGATGACCGAGAGTAGACTGATGGGGTGTTAATTGGCCGGGTTGGATCTGTCCTGCTTTCTGTGTACAGGACATAACTGGGCAATTTTCAACATTGCTGGTAGATGCCAGTCTTGTAGCTGTACTGGAACAGCTTGGCTAGGGACGTGGCTAGTTCTGGAGCACCGGTGTTCAGTACTATTGCCGGAATGTTGTCAGGGCCCATCACCTTTGCAGTATCCTGTCCCTTCAGCTGTTTCTTGATAACATGTGGAGTGTATCGAATTGGCTGAAGATTAACATCTGTGATGCTGGGGACCTCAGGAGGAGGCTAAGATGGATCATCCACTCGGCACTTCTGGCTGAAGATTGTTGCAAATGCTTCAGCCTTTGTTTTTCACTGTTGTGCTGGGCCCCCCCCATTATAGAGGATGGAGATTTTTGTGAAGTCTCCTCCTCCTGTTAGTCGTTTAATTGTCCACCACCATTCATGACTGGATGTGGCAGGACTGCAAACCTTAGGTCTGATCCATTGGTTGTGGGATCACTTAGGTCTGTCTATCGCATGCTCTTTCTGCTATTTTCATGTAGTCCTCTGTTGTAGCTTCACCAGGCTGTCACCTCATTTTAAGGTCTGCTTGGTGCTGCTCCTGGCATGCCCACCTGCACTCTTCATTGAGTTACTGGCTAAAATCCCAAAACTCCCTACCTAACAGTGCTGTGGGTGTACCTACTCCACATGGATTGCAGAGGTTCAATAAGGTCGGTCATCACCACTTTTTCAAGGACAGTTAGAGATGGGTCTTACCAGTGATGCCCACGTAGCATGAACAAATAAAAAAGTATACCATCAAACCTCTAGAAAGCTGTCCATTGTTGACCTGAAGATCTGACTGCCATTCTTTCAAGAAATCATGATCCTGTTTTTTCTTATGGGATAAGGCATATGATTTAAATATTCTCACTTTCTCAATTGAAGATGAGTCCAAAACTCTGTCGGAGCTGCAAAATAAACCAACAACCAGAAAAGGCATGACAGCGCTAAACAATTGCATAAAAACAGCTTTGTATCATTGTTGTAGACATAAAATGAAGCTCTTGGCCTTTATAATGTTTAGCTTTTTGTAACCATAGTAACCTAAAACTATTATTCCAAATAGAGGACAAACAATGGTATTCTCAAGTGAGAGAAAAATTTAGACCAGTGATTGTACGAATCATGAAGCTTATGTTTCTGATTGAGTTCAGTATAATTTGTGCTGCAGTTTTTCAGAAATAGCTTCATTGCTGATCCGCGTATACATTACTATAATTTCTAGGAAAATTCAGGAATTAATTTTCTGTGTATAATTCCACTGCTGTCTGCAATATAAGGTATTGGTACTTGAGCTCTGATCATTGGAAAAATGTCATGCGAATGTTGCCATCTCGCAAGTACCTCAAATTTGTTGTAGGAACATAGGAACAAGGGTAAGCCATTCTGTTCCTCGAGCTTGTTCCACCATTCAATTTTTTTAAATTTGTTCATGGGATGTGGGCATCACTGACAAGGTCAACATTTATTGCCTATCGCTAATGGCCCTTGAAAGATGGTGGTGAGCCACATTCTTGAACCATTGCAGTCTATATGGGGATCAATTAGATCTTGGCTAATCTGTACCTCAACTCCATTTACCTGCCTTGGTTCAATATCCTTTTATATCTTTACCTAAGAAAAATGTTATTGATATCAGTCCTGAAAATTTTAATTGACCCTGCATAATTATTATGTATTTGACAAAGGGCTAAATTAGTAAAATCATTGATTGCTATATGATTCATGTTTGTAATTATCACCCTCAGATTAGAACTGTCACAGCACCTAACGGCTAACTTAAGAGAACCTCGTCCAAAATTAATTTTTTTGCAATTCATTGTCGAATCAATGAAACAACCATCTTGCGCCATCATTATTATTAGGCTCTTTGAGACTGTCAATCGTTTTGATTCCAACTTACTGTTAAGCAGAATATACCTATCATGCAGTTAAAATGTATTTAATTAAATGCACAGTCCAGCAAGGAAAATAAGAACTTGCATTGATATAGCACCTTTCATGACCTCAGAATGTCCCAAAAACCCTTTAAATCCACGAAGCAACGATTGAAATGTAGTCATTGATGCAATGTTGAGAAACGAGGCAGCCAATTTGCACTGCAACATTCATAAACAATGAGATAAATAACCAGATAATCTACTTTAGTAACTCTAACTGAGGAATAAATATTGACCACTGCAAGAGGCAAACTCCACAGCTCTGCTTTAAATAGTGTCATGGATTCTTTTATGTACACCTGAGAGGGTAGTCAGGGCATCAGTTTAACATCTCATCCAAAAGACAGTGCAGCATTTGATCATTACTACATCGAAGCATCGGCCTTGATTATTTGCTCAAGTCTGGAGTAGGGCTTGAATCACAACCTTCTGCTCAAAGGTGAAAGTGCTATCTCTGAGCCAAGGCTGACACTCAAAAGCTTACAGGTTTGATCCCCAGGCAGGAGGCCCCGTCCACCATCCAAAAAGTCAGTAGCGAGCCCGCCTCTGCTGGTCCTGGGGAACCAGACAGGGATTTTTCACTCCCCAGGCCCTTAATTGGTCTTGGGCGGGACTTCCACCTCCTTGAGGCAGGAAGTCCCCGCTAATGGAGCTGCTGGCCAATCAGTGGGCTGGCAGCGCTTACTTCCAGCAGTGCCACCGGAAGCAGTGGCCACTGCTGGAACTACACCCAACCATCGGAGGCAACAGGAAAGACAGCCCTGGAACTCAGATAAATTTTTAGAGCCTCGCAAGGGACAATCGGCCAGGTTCCGGCAAGGCAAGGGGGATCGGTTAGGGTGGGGGTGGGGTGTGAGTGTTGTGTGGTGGGGCCGGTTGGGGCTTCGGGTGCGGCCCTCCGTGGGCGCAGGGTGCTCGATCAGGAGGGGGCCCCTCCCAGCCTGCAAGAAGACTGCCTGGTTTTACCAGGCAGGGTTCTTGGTGCCTTTGCCGTGCAGCCGCCAAGGGTAAAATATCCGTGGCGGCGGTGAAAGGAGGCCCTTAAGTGGCAGTTAGTTGCTACTTAAGGGCCTTGATTGGCCTGGGGCAGGCGGGTTGTTTCTCGCCGCCACCCCATGTAAAATTGAAGTGGGGGAAGGAGGGGTTCAGGATCGCCCCACCCCCTCCCCTCGCTCAATTTTACACCACCACCATCGTCCCCACCCACCACCGGCACCAGCCCACTTGTTGATGGGCCATAAAATTCTGGCCCCTCTTTGTGCTCAATTAGCTTATCTCAGTCAGTGCAACAATAAAGTGTCCCACAATTGTCTATAAATTATTGGGGAGGGGAAAGATCTATTTTTCAAGCTTCTGATTTCTATCGAATGGCCAGTGCTGCAAAGAGCATGTAGACATCAAATAAAAACAAGATCGGGAACAGTTTTGATTCACCCAGAATCAAATAACTTGCAGATTTTATTGTTAAGGGGTTCACTCACAGAAAATGTAGCTCGGTAGCAAATATCAATACTAATTAAGACTAATACCAATGGAACCATACCCCAGCATGACTCAGTGTGTTCAGAAAGGAGAAAAGCTTTTTAAACATTTTTAAACAAGTTTAGATATACAGGAGCATAGGAACAGGAGTAGCCATTCAATCGATCAAGCCTGTCCCACAGTTCAATTAGAACTGGCTGATCTGCATCTTATAAAGCTGACAAATTTTTCAGCATAGCTTGACTGGATTGCTCCTGGACTAAATTCATATTAACTATAACTATGAGGCCATGAATTCCATTAACTGGGAAAAAAATTGCCAATTTGCCAATCAACAATATTTCAAAAACCTACGCTGCAAATATTATAATTCCCAATTGAACCACCTTCTGTTCCATTTGTCAGCTTATAGCTGTTAGAGACTAGAATGAAGTTTCAATGCAAAATAGGAGCTTAAACCTTGCTGAAAATGATAACGTCATATTGATCAACATTGCTGATCTGTGCAACATTGTCTAATTTATCTAGTTAAATCACATTGCACTTCCGAGGGTTTTCTGGAACTGCATATGCAAAGTATATTTTTCAAGTAGCAAAAGCTATGCCACCTACTGCATGAGTATATTAATGAAAGCAGGATACAGGGATCCCACAGAATCAAAGATCATTCAAAAAAGACTTGTATTTATATGGCGCCTTTCATGACCACATGACATCCCAAAGCACTTTACACTCAATGAAGTACTTTTGAAGTGTAGTCACTGTTGTAATGTAAGAAACATGGTAGCCAATTTGCATAAAGCAAACTCCCACAAACAGCAAGGGTGATAATGATCAGATAATCTGTTTGTGACATTGATTGAAAGATAAATATTGGCCAGGACATGAAGGATAACTCCCCTGCTCTTCTTTGAAATAGTGCCACAGGAATTTTTATGTCCATCTGCGAGGGGAGATGGGGCCGTGTTTTAATATCTCATCTGAAAGATATTAAATGTGATGGAATGTTCAGGGAATCACAAGAGTGTCATGGGATAAAGACAGAAAATGCTGGAAATCCTCAGCAGGTCTTGTAGTATAAGGATCTGAAAGGGTTAAGGTTTGGGACAGTGAGAGTAATAGCTCCCACTGTGATGATGATGCAAGAGATGGGCTTGGGAAGATGCAAGAAGCATCATGCAGAGTAAGAGCTATACAGGCTTATGGAAAGTGTATATAGTCCATGTAAATATAATAAATGAGTTACTGTTCAGATTTACAACAACTCCGAGATGTCTGTAAACCAAGTTCAACATAGCATCTGACATGCTAGCAACAATATACAACAGGTCTGGCAGCATCTGTGGAGAAAGAAACAGAGTTAACATTTCAGGTCGATGACCTGTCATCAGAATTGGGAAATGTTAGAAATGTAATAGATTTTAAGTAGGTGAAATGGGGAAGAGTGGGAAAAAGAACAAAAGAGAAGATCTGCGATAGGGCAGGAGAGACTAGTCATCGACCTGAAACCTTAACTCTGTTTCTATCTCCACAGATGCTGCCTGACCTGCTAAATGTTTCAGATTTCCAGCATCCACAGTATTTTGCTGTTTAAGAGTGTCATGGGGACAGTTTTCGACATTGTGCTTTACAGACTGAATGATCAACATTACCAAAAGAATTGTTGCAGAAGCCAGAACCAAGCAAAATTTAAAATACAGCAAATTGTTATGGGATCAAAACCTGAAGATTTACAAGAATTTATTAAATATTGTTGGCATGGATTTTCTAAAAGATGTTAAGGACATTGTTATGACTTGTTATGACAATCATCCACCAATATCATATCACTATCCAGACATAGCAATAGGCTGTAATGATGAAAAGTTGTTTTATTCATCCTGGATGCAAAGAGTTTAACTAATTGCTGCTCAGGTCTTTAACTGTATTTTTTTGGTATCCTGTGGTTTTCTTCTGCAAATGATGTGCATATTATATTGTATTATATTTAGCTCTTACCACCTTTTTAGCTGCATGCTCTTTCTTGCACTTAGCATATCTGAAACGTTATTAACCATATCTTCTGATGGGCATCGGTGATTATATTGTTGAAAGCAGAATGTATTCTTCAGTTTTTTTTCACTGTGTAACTACTAATTTAAATAGTTTCCTTTCAAAGAGACTTGGTCATCCTTGAAGCCCTTTTTTACCCTTTACTGTCACAAGAATAATACGTCCAGGGACTAATTTCTAGTCAATAAGGAGGTATACTTGACTATTTGAATAATTTCCACCAACATCTAATTACTTGCATTGAATTTGCACTGGTGTTAGGTCAATACTCACTGAAGCTGCAAATGGAGCATGATTGACTCAATGACAACCCTGTTTCCAACCGCTCAAAAGAGACCCTCAATTTCTTCAATCTATAATGCATTTTTAGCAGCAATAGTATAACTGGATGAAAATATAGGTCATAAACCAAAGGGCTGTTGAACTGAAAGTGAATGTCAATATTGTTATTGCCAGACCTAGCAACCCTACAGCTGCTTTTTCTCAATTTCATAATTTTGATCTTTTTCTATACAGTCATCAATACAAAGAACTGGGATGAGAACACTGTAGAAAGCAGGAGAAATAAAATAGATTTAAATGAAAGAGCACAGAGAAATAAAAAAAAGACAACAGTGAGTCATTATTATAAAAATAGACATGAACAGAACATGAAATATATTCTGTGAGAAATGTTACGGCCACGTAACGTGGCCTGGGTGGTTCCCACTCTTCAATTCCCCACCTGACTGCAGCAATTGTTTTGTATTAGAATTTAGCCCCTTGGTGTTTTAATTTTTAAATAAATAGACAATGACAGGTTTTGTTGTAGGTTTTAAAAACAGAAAGTCAATTGTTTATTGATCAATACGCCTTATCCCGAAATTGTCGCAACCGCATCCACTTGTGTATTCGCTCGCACGCACACACAAGAGACAGGTAGAGAAGGGAAAGAGGAAGGTGGTTTTTATTTGGGGCAAAAGGTTACGATAAATCTGTTGAATTCTCCTGAGACTCAAGTTCTAGATGGTTGCAGGCCTGATATGATTGTAGATTTCTCTCTTGATTGAAAGTTCTGTTGAAGATAGTGGGTCACTTCCAGCTCTCTCTGTTGTATAATGTAGATGTCAGATTTTTTCAGCAGGGCATGTGCTTTCTGCCTTGCTGGAATGCCAGCTGTTCCAAGTAGTTTCACCTTCTGGGTCAGTCTGTCTGTCTCTCTCTCTCTCTCTCTGGCTGTCTTGGTTTTAAGGTAAAACTGTGCTACCTCTCACCTCCTGTTAGGAGACACCTGGTTTCTACCCATGGTAATCACACAATGGCCCAGGATGCGGTTACATCACACCTCCTTTGTTTCAGACGAAGACAGTCAATTCTGGGATGTTTTTAGAATAGGTGTAAGATGGGTTTCATTAACACCTTTTGACTTTGAAGATTGTTCTTTTGCCTTTGTCAGACTATTTGAATACACAAAAAGCTAATCCCCTTTTCATTCAGTGGCCATTTTGGACCTCTTTTTAAAATAAAGGTTCATATTTTTAAAGACAAAGTCTGTTTTTTCATAACTCTTCAGACAATGTTGTATTATCACACTTCCGATGTGCATGACAGAAAATACGTTATATAATCACTTTATCACTACATATTGCATAACTATGCCCAAATCAGCTAGTGTAAATAAAATACCCTTTTTCAATTAAAGAATTTGGGGGACTCAAGTAAAATGCTGTTGATAAAGGTTTATTTTATCTCAACTGCCAATTGTGTACCATATATATTAAGACGTATATTCACAATGGTATGAAGTAAGCAACATCCCAGTGAGTCTATTAGGTAGCTACGTAGGCTTAAAGTTTTGTTGTGAAAGCATATAATCAATAAAAAAGTGTCAAAGTTACAATAATTGATCTGCTGGATAGTTGTGTTATAGATGGATTGATGCAAGTGAAATGAGCAAAAGTTACATGTCGTCGGACAAGTAAGTTGGACTTGTAACTAGAATTATATGGAATATGCAGCATAGAAACAGGCCATTCGGTCCAACCAGCCGGTGTTTATGCTCTGCTCAAGCCTCCTCCCATCCTTCCTGATCTAAATTTATCAGCATAACCCAATATTCCCTTCTCCTTCATATGTTTATCTATCTTCTCCTAAAATGCATCCATACTATCTGCCTCAACCACTCCCTGTGTTCAACATTCTCACCACTCTTTTGGTAAAAAAGTTCTTTCTGAATTCCCTATTTGATTTCTTGGTGACTATCTTATATTGATGGCTTCTAACTGTGTTCTCCCCCACAAGTGAAAATACACTGGGCTGGATTTTTACTTCGGGGCAGGAAATGGAAGTTGGTACTATTTCTGAGTCCCGAAACAGGCCTCCGGGCAGGGAGGGGTGGGAGGGGGAACAGATTAGTGTCACGATTTTCACGGGGGCGTCTCCTTAATTGGCGTGGAGACAAATTTGCTGTCCAATTAGCCACTGTGAGGGTGGGAACAGAGGCAGGTCAGATGAAGTGCGGGCCTGATTTAAACTCCACATGGCAGCCATGTGAATGTTGAAGGAGGATAGAGAAGATAGCTGTTGAGCCTTGGCCTGGATTGCTGTCTCTCATGATGTTACAGGAAAGCCGGATGCCTGGCACCTGGGTTGGGGCAGACCCTCGCTTCTCAGACAATGACTTGAAGTATGCTGGAGGCCTTGAGGGAGAGAAGGAAGATCCTCATCTCGGAAGGTGGCAGGAGGAGGCCACCCACACAGACAAAGCAGACCTGGGTTGAGATAGCAGACACTGTCAGCAGCAGAAGTGTTGTTAGATGATCCTGGATGCAGTGCAGGAAACCGTTCAATGATCTCAAAATGCTCTGGCAACGTGAATGCAACCTCAACCCTCAGGACAAGCCTCTGGGTATGCACCCTTCAGCAGAC
The DNA here is from genome assembly GCF_036365525.1 of Heterodontus francisci. Taxonomy (NCBI): domain Eukaryota; kingdom Metazoa; phylum Chordata; class Chondrichthyes; order Heterodontiformes; family Heterodontidae; genus Heterodontus; species Heterodontus francisci. Next base: position 69,999,176 of record NC_090371.1, on the reverse strand, counting down.
ATACCACCTGAGAAGCCTCAGGATGCATGCTGCTCCTGAATCTGGGAGGGGTGTGTGATCATGGAACTTACTCACCTCAGAACTGGTCAGAGCTATAGTGCTACTGAGGGCCTGTCACACTGATACATGCAGCTTCTAATGAATAGGGGTACAGAGGACAGCAGTGTCTTATTTCACACGTTTTTGTCCTTGCAAGAGAAACGGATACATAATGCCCCGGAAAGGGTACATACAGGTGGAGGGGTACCAGACTTCCAGATAATAACACCAATGAAAGACTGAGCAATGGAGACAGCCAGGATTGTGGATGAGAGGGGTGGGGGGTGGGGGGGTGGTGGTGTGAGCCCTGGTGAAATGGGCACTCATGGTGGAGATGGTGATTACAGAGGACAATGCTCTCTCTGGGGGGGGGGGGTGCACTCAACCTTCCTTATCCGTCAGCATGCCAAGCACTGGGTTGCATTGGGTAGCCTCAGCAATTCACAAACTTCTATGCTTCTGGTTAACTCTCATGATCTCTTCTTGTGTCTCCCACAGGTGCAGATGTCCACCCCACAACACCCACACCCTCTCCTTGCACGCCCCCAGAAGATCATCTTGGAACCGAAAATGCACCATCACATCTTACAAGCGCACCGTTCACCTGCGCAGGTACTGCCACCTCGGGGGGTCCTGCCGCAGGCTTAGATCGGGTAGCACTAGTGTGCAGGAACAGGTGCCAGAGGTAAAGGCAGCTGTGGGCAGTTCCCCTCGGAGGAGGGAGAACAGACACAGCTCTGCACAGCTGGGAACAGATGCAGGGCCTCAAGTGTCACAGGAAAGGAGGCTTTACCTAGAATAGCAACAACAGATATGCTCCCACATGTCAGACTTCCCTGAGGCAGTATGGATTCCTGGGCAGAGGAGTCCATGGAACCATAGAACTATAGAAAAGTTACGACACAGAAAGAGGCTATTCAGCCCATCGTGTCGGCGCCGGCTGAAAAAACTAGCCACCCAATCTAATCCCGTCTTCCAGCACCTGGTCCATAGCCTTGCAGGTTACAGCATTTCAGGTGCAGCTCCAGGTACCTTTTAAATGAGTTGAGACTTTCTGCCTCCACCACCGATCCAGACAGTGAATTCCAGACACCCACCATCCAGCTCATGTGCACCAAAATGGCTCAGAGTTATGTGAGCATGAGGTCCTCCATTGAGAGAGTGACCAACCTCATGGAAAGCCATATGTGTCAGCACTTGGAGTGCATGCAGGAAATGCGCACTGACATCCACAGGATGCATGCCACACTGTGCAACCTGGACTGATCAGTGGCGCTGATGGCAGTTGGGCCCCAGCTGGTGTCCTCCTCCAGGCATCCGCCAAGGGCTGAGGATGTCACGGAGAAGGATAAGGGCGCCATACCTCATCGGGCGACTTCATCATCTTCGGCCTCCTTGGCTCATCTGATAATGTGACCCTCTGTGCTGCAGGTCCAAGTGACGGAGGCAACATCTGCAATGATGCAGGCACAGCAGCCTCTGGCGGTGCCCCCCGGCACCTCCATGACACGGATGACCACCGCCTGTATCTCGGCCGCAAGCAGAGACAAGTGAGCAGGCTGCCTCCCCCTATTTCGAGGGTGCAAGGTCCAGCATTGCATAGGAGTCACTTAGTGCAGAGGCCACTGCATCACACGGAGCTCTGAGGTCATTGTCTCTGTGCACTATTTCCCTATCTTAGCATTGGACAAATAATGACACTTGAAGCTGCGAGTATGAGAATTCATTTATTGCTCGTGTGAAAAGAAAGGTGAGGTGGTGAAGGAAATCAAGGGCCGAATTTTATTCGAGAGCTGCAGGTTCCGACATCGGGACTGGAAGTAGATGTGGCTTCTGGCGGGGCCATGAACGGCCGGCTGCATGTGATCAAGTGACGGCCAGCCAATTAAGATTAATGAGGTGCAGAGGCTGTCCAATGAAATGAATGGTGGCAGGATTGGAGTTGGAGACGCCGGCATCAGCTGACGCTGCGGGAGGCGCTACACCATATTTAAAAGGCGACCAGCCCCGCTTTCAATGTTTGATTGCCAATTATAAGGATTAGATCAGGGAAAGAGGCAACACAACGATGGCAGAAGGAAGACCCTGGGTGGCTCCACACTTTAGTGATGTCTCCCTCTAGGTTCTCCTACAGGCTGCCAGGGAAAGGCAGGAAGTTTGCTTCCCTAGGGATGGGAGGAAGAGAGCCTGTGCCTGACCAAACAAGCCTGGGTGTAGTTAGCGGAGGAGGTCAGCAGTCGTGGGGTCACACCAAGGACCTGCATCCTGTCATCCAAGCAGCTCAATGACTTCATCCGGGCAGTGAAAGTGAGTACCTCATAAACCTTTGACATCTTGGGCCTCGCATGTGTCAGAGGAGGAGGGTGCATTGGGTGGAGAGGGAGTGCTCACCTGTTTGGTCACCTTCTCGAAAAACTCAATAAGGTTTGTGAGGCATGACCTACCCTTCACAAAACCGTGCTGACTATCGCTAATGAACTTATTCTTTTCTAGATGATTATAAATCCTGTCTCTTATAACCTTTTCCAACATTTTACCCACAACCGAAATAAGGCTCACAGGTCTATAATTACCAGGGCTGTCTCTACTCCCCTTCTTGAACAAGGGGACAACATTTGCTATCCTCCAGTCTTCCGGCACTATTCCTGTCGACAATGACGACATAAAGATCAAGGACAAAGGCTCTGCAATCTCCTCCCTAGCTTCCCAGAGAATCCGAGGATAAATCCCATCTGGCCCAGGCGACTTATCTATTTTCACACTTTCCAAGATTGCTAACACCTCCTCCTTGTGAACCTCAATCCCATCTAGCCTAGTAGTCTGAATCTCAGTATTCTCCTCGACAACATTTTATTCCTCTACTGTAAATACTGACGCAAAATATTCATTTAACGCTTCCCCTATCTCCTCTGATTCCACACACAACTTCCCACTACTATCCTTGATTGGCCCTAATCTAACTCTAGTCATTCTTTTATTCCTGATATACCTATAGAAAGCCTTAGGGTTTTCCCTGATCCTATCCGCCAATGACTTCTCGTGTCCTCTCATTGCTCTTCTTAGCTCTCCCTTTAGATCCTTCCTGGCTAGCTTGTAACTCTCAAGCGCCCTAACTGAGCCTTCACGTCTCATCCTAACATAAGCCTTCTTCTTCCTCTTGACAAGCGCTTCAACTTCTTTAGTAAACCACGGCTTCCTCGCTCGACAACTTCCTCCCTGTCTGACAGGTACATACTTATCAAGGACACGCAGTAGCTGCTCCTTGAATAAGCTCCACATTTCGATTGTTCCCATCCCCTGCAGTTTCCTTCCCCATCCTACGCTTCCTAAATCTTGCCTAATCGCATCATAATTTCCTTTCCCCCAGCTATAATTCTTGCCCTGCGTTATATACCTGTCCCTGCCCATCGCTAAGGTAAACCTAACCGAATTGTGATCACTATCACCAAAGTGCTCACCTACATCTAAATCTAACACCTGGCCGGGTTCATTACCCAGTACCAAATCCAATGTGGCATCGCCCCTGGTTGGCCTGTCTACATACTGTGTCAGAAAACCCTCCTGCACACACTGGACAAAAACTGACCCATCTAAAGTACTCGAACTATAGTATTTCCAGTCAATATTTGGAAAGTTAAAGTCCCCCATAACAACTACCCTGTTACTCTCGCCCCTATCGAGAATCATCTTCGCTATCCTTTCCTCTACATCTCTGGAACTATTTGGAGGTCTATAGAAGACTCCCAACAGGGTGACCTCACCTCTCCTGTTTCTAACCTCGGCCCATACTACCTCAGTAGACGAGTCCTCAAATGTCCTTTCTGTCGCTGTAATACTCTCCTTGATTAACAATGCCACACCCCCCCCCTCTTTTACCATCTTCTCTGTTCTTACTGAAACATCTAAATCCCGGAATCTGCAACATCCATTCCTGCCCCTGCTCTACCCATGTCTCCGAAATGGCCACTACATCGAGATCCCAGGTACCAACCCATGCTGCAAGCTCACCCACCTTATTCCGGATGCTCCTGGCGTTGAAGTAGACACACTTTAAACCAGGTTCTTGCTTGCCAGTGCCCTCTTGCGTCCTTGTAACCTTATCCCTGACCTCACTACTCTCAACATCCTGTACACTGGCACTACAATTTAGGTTCCCATTCCCCTGCTGAATTAGTTTTAACTCCCCCGAAGAGCACTAGCAAATCTCCCCCCCAGGATATTGGTACCCCTCTGGTTCAGGTGAAGACCATCCTGTTTGTAGAGGTCCCACCTACCCCAGAAAGAGCCCCAATTATCCAGGAAACCAAAACCCTCCCTCCTGCACCATCCCTGCAGCGACGTGTTCAACTCCTCTCTCTCCCTATTCCTCGCTTCGCTATCACGTGGCACGGGCAACAACCCAGAGATAACAACTCTGTTTGTTCTCACTCTAAGCTTCCACCCTAGCTCCCTGAATTTCTGTCTTAAATCCCCATCTCTCTTCCTACCTATGTCGTTGGTGCCTATGTGGACCACGACTTGGGGCTGCTCCCCCTCCCCCTTAAGGATCCCAAAAACACGATCCGAGACATCACGAACCCTGGCACCTGGGAGGCAACACACCAACCGTGAGTCTCTCTCGTTCCCACAGAACCTCCTATCTGTTCCCCTAACTATGGAGTCCCCAATGACTAATGCTCTGCTCCTCCTCCCCCTTCCCTTCTGAGCAGCAGGGACAGACTCTGTGCCAGACACCTGTACCCCATTGCTTACCCCTGGTAAGTCGTCCCCCGAATACCCCCAGGAAGTTCATAGAAAGGGATCGCATGCAGCAGGTACATGTGTGACCCCATCAGTAACTGCTGGACTACACCAGCCTGTGCCTTAGGCTTATCCTTGCTACAGAGACCAACATAGAATCATAGAAATTTTAAGGCACAGAAAGAGGCCATTTGGCCCATCATGTCTGTGCCAGCTGAAAAACGATCCACCTATTCTAATCCAACCTTCCAGCATTTGGTCCGGAGCCCTACAGATTATGGCACTTGAAGTGCATAACTCGACTCCTTTTGAATGAGCTGAGGGTTTCTGCCTGAACTACCCTTTCAGGCAGTGAATTCCACACCATCTCCACCCTCTGGGTGAAAAGGTTCTTTCTCATCTTCCCTCTCTGTTAAAACTGACTGAATTATGATCACTACCACCAAAATGCTCTCCCACTGCCACTCCTTTCACCTGCCCATCTTCATTTCCTAAAATTAAATCTAAAATTGCATCCTATCTTGTTGGACTTGCTGCATACTGGGCAAAAACTTCTCCTGAATTTACCTCAAGAATTCTGCTCCCTCGATTCCTGTCACACTAAAACTATCCCAGTTAATATTGAGGTAGTTAAAAACTCATACTATTACTGCCCTATTGTTCTTGCACTTCTTAGAGATTTCCCTACATATCTGCTCTTCTATCTCCCTCTGACTGTTTGGGGGGCTACAGTACACTCTCAGCAGTGTGATTGCCCCTTTTTTGTGAAACTTTTTTAATGAAACTTCCAACATATCATCCCTTCTCACAGCTGTAATAGTTTCCTTGACCACAATTGCCACTCCCTCTCCTTTCTTTTCCCTGTCCCTGTCGTGTCTCAAATTCCTGTAACCAGGAACGATGAGCTTCCATTCCTGTCCCTCCTTAAGCCATATTTCTGTAATTGCTATGATATCATACTGCCATGTATCTATCTGTGCCCTCAGTTCATCTGCTTTATTTGCTATACTCCCTGCTTTGAAATAGATACCCTTGAGCACTGCAAACTTTTTTTTAAATTTTCTAACCTTTGTTTCCTCTGTCTTCCAGACATTAATTTTGTGCCTTCCATTTTCATTTCTGATTTTGTCCCAACTGAGTCTACCCTCAGGTCCCCATCCCCCTGCCAAACTAGTTTAAACCCTCCCCAACAGCACTAGAAAAACATCTGGCAAGGAACTCAGTCCCGGCTCTGTTCAGATGCAACCCTTCCAGCCTGTACAGGTCCTATCTCCCCCAGAGCTGGTCCCAATGTTCCAGGAATCTGAAGCCCTCCCTCCTGGGAGGCACTGGGAGTAATTTGGAGATGATTACTTTGGAGGTCCTTCTTGCTAATTTCTTATCTAGCTCCCTAAATTCTGACTGCAGGACCACATCCCTCTTTCTACCTATGTCATTGGTTCCGATGTGGACCACGACTGCTGGCTGTTCACCCTCCCCCTTCAGGAAGCTCTGCGGCCACTCAGTGACATCCTTGACCCTGGCACCAGGGAGGCAACACACCATCCTGGATTCACATCTGTGGCCACAGAAACACCTTACTGTTCCCCTGACTAATGAATCACCTATCACTATGGCTCTTCCAGTCTTTCCTGTACCGCACAGTGCAGCTGAGCCACCCCTGGTGCCAGAACTGAATACCTGTTGGTGACTGAGATGCACTCAGGGGTCTCCTGCACTAACTGCCCAGTTCTTTCTGACTGCCTGGTGGTCACCCATTCCCTCTCTCCCTGCATACTCTTAAGCTGTGGGGTAACCACATCTATCCACATAACTCTCATCCTCGTGAATGCACCGCAGAGTCGCCAGCTGCTGCTCAAGTTGCAAAACCCGGAGTTCAAGCTGGCACAATTGACAACACCTCCTGCATAAATGGTTTTCCAGGATATGGGAAGCATCTGGGAGCTCCCAAATAGCACAGGAGGTGCACTCTCGAGGTTGAAGCACCCCTGCTATTCCTTCTCTTCTTATTCGACCCTTTGCTACTGCTAAAAGAAACCTTACCAATACTACAACACCTTAGAATTATTAATGAAACCTAACTAGTACTGATCAATCCTACTAAAAAAAATACAGTTCACTAGTTAAAATGAACCTTACTCAAAAATAATACTCACCAGCTACTCACTTATTCCTTGTTATTAATACTGAATGTTTTACTCTTTATTAGTTTACCAGTTGTTGAGATGCATTAACCCAACTATTTATACACACACCCTAATAGTAATGTGCTAACCTGGCTATTTATTGACACTCCCTAACAGCAGTTACTCACCAACCAATCACCTTGCAGCTTTCCTGTGATGTCACTGTTCACTTTGTTTTCAAACTCCGGCACGCCTGGACTCCTCTCCGCTGCTCTCCCGGAAGGTAAGTGTTGTAGTCTACGATCCTTGGGCTGTATTTATCGGCTCCCTGCTCCGTGTTCTTTCTGCAGATCCGCTCCTCTCCACTGTGCTCCCGGAGGGTAAGTGTAACAGCATTCATCTTTGTGTCCGTAGGAGAAGATAGCACACAATCTCAGAGAGCGGGCCATGACCAGCGGTAGACTGCCAACTCTTCATGTCATAAGCCTGATGGAGACGAAGGCCATGGAGATGGAATGGCCGGATTGATGTTGCATAGCGGTTGGAGAGACAGGGGCACCTTTCCAAGATAGAGAGTAAGGTCATCATGGAACACAGAGGTGCAACTACAGTGATGGAGCCATGCTGCTCATGAGGCATCCGATGCCTACGGGGATCTCCAACATTGGGGTGTGTTTTTTGTCAGGAGGGAAGGCCCTTGACTCTTCAATGTCTCTGTTCTCTCTTGCAGGTCATGCAGAACATCAACAAAGAGCCGCTGAGACTGTGGGAGAGTCTGCCACTTCTGAGGGGGAGGATGGAGCCTCAGAGGGTGCATCATCACCTCATACACCTGCACCCTTCACCAGCGCAGATACTCTCACGTTGGTGGCTATGCACTTGTGGTTAGATTCGGTGACACAACCTGGTGAACACAACATGGACACACCTGAGCAGCTGATGAAGGCCTGCGGAAGACCAGGCTCGAGCTGAGCCCCAGGTTCTTGATGTGGCGCTGGCGTCGCCAGCTTCACGGGAAATGCTGCAGCTACAGCAAGAGTTCAGGAAACATCTTGCAGAGATGCCAAAGACTATTGTTGTGCTAGGCTCCCACCTGCCAAGAATGAGGCATATTAATTTTGACATGAACATTGATTTTAAACTGTTACTAGAGCGAAGAAAGGATTTGTTAAACAGATCAGCCGTGGCTGAAAAATATATTGCATATTAACAGATGGTGATTGGAAGGACAAAGGACCATTCCCTGACACATTCAACCACAATGGAACTTGCTCACCAGGTATTGTGTGTAAGAGGAGCATTCCAGAGACTGCTAAGGTGATACAATCCAAGACCTGGTCAGACCAGTTGGTCACATGACTAACCTTCTTCACAACCTGGGTTTTTCTGAATTGTACAAACAGTTTGAACTCAGATTGTCTGTTTGCTCCTGGACTGAGAAGATCTCTCCTGTCTGTTCCCATCTCTTTCTCACGGAACTCCAAATCCACTGAAGACACACGAACCCCAAGGGAGAAAAGTCTCCTACCGTGAACAAGGTTTAGGAAGAATACTGGATCCCTACGAAAAGCAAGATCTACCGACAATCAAGGACTCTACAGTGAGCTCGAAGAATCGTAACAAAAATTCTTCAGATATTGCCTCAAACCTTTCCACTTTATTTTTCTTCTGCTCTTTTCTGTCTCTATTTGTATGTGTGTATCGCATATGCATGCTAAAGTGGGCGCGTCATGTATCCGTTGGCATTAACCGAATTAGGGTTTAAGTTTAAGTTGAATAAATTTCAACTTTTCTTCTTTAAACCTAAGAAAACCTGTTTGTGCTGGTTTCTTTGCCTTATAATTGCAAAGCAGTGAACAAGGATTGACCAAGGGGGAGCTAAAAACATGGTGTGTTTAAAATTAAACCCTGTTACAGTAAGACCAGGTGAAGACTGAGAAGCAACCCGAAACAACTTTCTCACTGGGTCGTAATACTATGCAGGCCTGAGCACAGATGATGGAAAAATCCGTCCAGGCCTTGAATGCTGCACTGCCTCTGACTGTTGCACGAGTGGTGTCCTCCATTGAGAGATTGGCGGTTCTCCTGGAGAACCACATCCAGCAGAACATTCAATGTCTGCAGGAGATTCACAGAACCCTGAACACCTTCAACTTGATCATGAGCTCAAGGCAACAGTGGTAAAGCAAGAGGGGGATGAGGGACCTGGAGTCACCACCAGGTTCTCTACCCTATCAGGTCAGCAGAGAGGCACAAGTGTGCCTTGCAAGGGAGGAGGGGTGGCTGCCTCCCCCAGCTGGGGCCTCCTCTCAGGGTGCTCCCTGTGTGGGCAGCAGTTCCTCAGCCCCTCTGCCAGTGATGCCAGATCCTCCTTCATCCTTGTCAACAGAGGGTGGTACTGCTTCTGTGCAGGAAGTCGTCAGCATGTCGGGGCCCTCCAGTCCTAAGACATCCAGAGAATGACGGCCAAAGCCATCCCTAGCCAAGCCTGCCTCCACTTCAGCTGACAACACGGGGAAGCACTGCATACAAATGCATGCAAAAGATTAAAGAGCACCTAGAAGCACACGGAATTCATGGGTGAATGTCCAACGTAAATAAAAAGGACAGTGTTTGTTATCAGGGATAATGAAGATAAGCTTATATCATACAGGATCTCCTTCCTCTTATTTATGGCCTTCAGAGCTTCATTTCAACTTTGTTTTTGTAAAGGGGCTTAGGGTGAGGGATTATGCTGTGAGGGGTCAAGTCTGGAGCAATGCTGGACCAGCTTCCTCCCTTGCATCCTCATCATCTGAGGAGACATCAAGCTCCTTAATATCCTCATTGTTCAACACCTCTCCCCTCTATAGTGCCAGGTTGTGTAGTGCACAGCAGGTGACCACGTTATGTGAGACTCTTGCTGAGGCATACTGAAGGGCTCTGCCGGACCGTTCTAGGCACCTAAATCTCATCTTCAGTAGACCAATGGCCTGCTCAATGATCACATGTGTTGTCCTGTGGCAGGTATTGTACCTCTCCTCCACATTTGTGTGTGGGTTCCTCACAGGCATCATTGTCATATCGTCAGTGGGTAGCCCTTGACTCCAAGGAACCATCCCTGAAGGTGTGCGAAAGGTCAGAAAAGCACTGGCACCTGGGACTGCCTTAAAGTGTTGGCATTGTGACAACTACCCGAGAACTGTGTGCAAATCTGCAGATCCTTTTACGGCGGGCACAGGCATGTTGTACATTGAGGCAGTGGAAGCGCTTCCTGTCGATGAAGGCCACTAGCTGGTGTTCAGGAGCCTTGATGGCCATATGCGTGCAGTTGATGACACCCTGCACATGCGGTAATCTAGCGATGGCCCCGAACCCGATGGCCCTCTCAGCTTGAGAGTTGAGATCCGGGTGGAAGCGCACATAGTCACCGGCTCTCCTGAAAAGGGCATTGGTGACCTCCTTGATGCACCAATGGGCTGGTGACTGTGAGATCCCTTCTTCAGAAGAGTTATAACTGACTTGAAATGTTAACTTTGCTTCTCTCTCCACAGATGCTGCCAGACCTGCTGAGTATTTACAGCACGTTCTGTTTTTATTTCAGATTTCCAGCATAAGCAGTATTTTGCTTTTATTTTAGTGTTTGATTCACTGCCACTTCTCTTTCAGGAATGTCCACCTTGAAGAAATTCTGCTCTTCTCTCCGATGGGATTTCTGTTTGTCTCTTTTACCTTGTTTACTTACATTGCTTTGCATTTCCTTCCTGGTGTTTGCTAAAGTGTCGACCAAAACTTGCTTTCTCACCCTCCCTTTTCCACCTTGCCTAGCAATTGATGCTGCTTCTCCCGATAGCCTCCCTTTGCAGCCAACAATGAGTTCCTGCCTCCATGTCGCCTTCCTCAACAAGGCGAGGCTCTGAAGCCCCGTGATTTCCGAGCGCCGTTAATAACATTTTAAAGAGTAAAATCTTGGTCAACAGACCTCTCAACTATCTCATTTGCCTGTCTGCCACGTCGATGTCAACTCTCAGCACCCAATGTTTGCTGCCATCGATAAAATCGGGATGGGATATCACGGCCTCAGACTCCGACGTCCGGCGCCTCCCGTCGCAATCTTATGCCCCACCCTCCATTCCCATTTCCAAATGCTGAATAAAATTCAGCCCAAAGATTTCCTCCAGGATAAGGGCAAAAACTTTGGGCAGATATGCATCCTTCAGTGGTGGTAAGAGTTTACATGTTCCAGGATGCGTCTTCAATGGAAGTGTTAGGACATCACAGACAGGTACCTCAGACTGACTTCTATCTCATGTCCTTCATCCTGGGTTGGGACACTCAGTTCCTGAATCAAATCATCCCTGAAATTCATGGCTTCCTGTTGAGACCTTCGAGGCCTGCACTGTGCCCAGCCGCCTCCTTGTGCAGCCGGGGTACCTCCGTGTTCTTCACCCTCTCCCTTCGCCTCCACTTCCTCCAGCTCCTCCTTGACTTCCAATGAGTTGTCTGGTTCCAGGGTCTCACCATCCTCAAGGTCCACACCTCTTTGAAGGGCTATGTTATGGAGAGTCAACAGACCACTACGATGACCAAGACCCTTGCAGGAGTGTATTGGAGGGCTCCACCCAACCGGAGCAGGCATTGGAATCACATCTTAAGAAGGCCGATAGCCTACTCAATGGTTATCCTAGTGAACAGGTGGCATTGGTTGTACCACCTCTGTGCCTCTGTCGGGGCCTTTTGTAGATGGATAAGTAGCCATCTCTTCATGGGATCTCCCTTGTCTCCTATGATCTATCACAGACATTGGGGAGGTGGAGTGAAGATCTGCGGCAGTGTGGACTGGCAGCGGATGAAGAAGACACAGCAGCTGCCAGCAAAGTGGGTGCAGACATAGAGGAAGCTCTTGTTGTGGTCACTATTGATGAGTCTCACTGGCCTTTCACTGGGTGCTTTGATGGCCACAGGCTGCAATTGATGATGCCCTGCAACTGGGGGAATCCAGCGATGGCGGTGAAACCCACTGCCCTCTGTGCCTGTGAGGCCTCATCCATTGTGCAATGTATGTATTATGCAGCTCTCGCAAAGATGGCATCAGTGAACTGCGAGATGCAGTGGTGTGCAGACATTTGTCCACAGCTGATCTTTGGAAGGAGCCAGAAGCAAAGAAGTTGAAGGCCACAGTGACTTTACGGCTACTGGTAGGGAATGCGACCAGTGCTGCAGGGTGCGAGGTCTTTGACGATAAGGGTACAGATGTCTGTAACCATCTTCCTGGAGAGTTGCAGTCTGCTGCGGCACTGGGTCTTGTTGATCTCCAGGTAGATCCTATGCAGAGGGTATGTCCTCCGTGTCCTTCCTACCCCTTGTTCCTTGCTCCTGCCCTCCCGATGCCTGAGGCTCTGCTTTTCCTGTGGAGGGTGCTGCTCCTCATCACCTCTGGGGCTGAAATCTGAGAGTTGTGTCCCCATTACCAGCTTCTGCTTTCCTTAGACTCAGATAGTCTCCTAATTGTCCTTGGCAGCCTTGCCCCCTGCTCATCTATCCTTGCGATGCTAGGAAGGTGACAAACCTCTACAATGCCTCAATGCTTAATGCCCACGTTCCCTGCCAGCTGTGCTGCGCCAGTGGCACCTGTTTCACAATGGCTGACTCCCCTCTTCCTTGTTCACCCTTTAATGTGTTCAAGGTAATTCTCTGGGGGAGCCATGACTGGCTTCCCATTGTGTACCCATTTCCCTTCAGCTGGTCTACTCCACACAGCACATGCAGCCCGTGTGCCCCATGAGGATCTTAACATGCCCCCTTAACAAGCTCTTAATAAGCTCCTTAAGCATCCTTTATTGGCCTTGATCGGGGATCACGCTGGTTCGCAATCCCGCCCTCCCCCCATCCTTGTGAACATGGCTGGTGCCGGATAGGGCACACTGGTCAGCACCGGTATTTTCAGGTCCTGTCTGCCTCTATTCCTGCCCTGGCAGGACCTGAAAATTCAGCTGTCTGTGGCTGCTCTATTTTGGAATAGAAGGGACAGTAGCAATATGGATATGAAATTGGCTGAGTAACAGGAAACAGAGAGCTGAGCGAAGAGGAATGGAGCAGACCTGTGGGTAGAATGCCAGGAGCGGAACCTATAAATCGAGCCCAAGGATCGAGGCCCAGTCTCTTATCTTCTGGGAGCGGAGCGGAGCTCTTCCAGCCTGCTGGAGTTTTGAAAAACGGAAAACAGTGATGTCAGAAGAGAGCTGCAAGGTGATTGGTTGGTGAGTAGCAGCTGTTAGTTCATTTAAATATCTTAAAAAAATAAGGGGAAAGTTTTTTTTTGTTGACAAACTAACCTCTGGTGATAAGGTGAGTACTACTAAAGTGTTTTTTTTGAAGGATTTTTGATTAGAAACACAGCACTGAAACAGGCCCTTCGGCCCACCGAGTCTGTGCCGAACATCAACCACTCATTTATACTAATCCTACACTAATCCCATATTCCCAACAAACATCCCCACCTGTCCCTATATTTCCCCTATATTTCCCTACCACCTACCTATACTGGTGACAATTTATAATGGCCAATTTACCTATCAACCTGCAAGTCTTTTGGCTTGTGGGAGGAAACCGGAGCACCCGGAGAAAACCCACGCAGACACAGGGAGAACTTGCAAACTCCACACAGGCAGTACCCGGATTCGAACCCGGGTCCCTGCAGCTGTGAGGCTGCAGTATTAACCACTGCGCCACTGTGCCACCCTATGTTAGATTGGAGTGGGTAGAACAAGGCCCCTACTGTAATTAGTATTTTTTAATTAAGGGAGTAACTAATTAACCTAAGGGTAAGTCATGACAGGAGAGCTCAGCCCCGTGATATGCTCCTCCTGCGCTATGTGGGAAATTAGGGTCGCTTCCAGTGTCCCTAATGACCAATTGTGCAGGAAGTGGTTCCATCTGCAGCTACTGGCGACCCGCTTAACGGAGATGGAGCTGCAGGTGGATTCACATGGAGCATCCGCGATGCTGAAGCCATTGTGCAAAGCACGTTTAATGAGGTGGTCACACCGCAGGTAATAGCTGCACAGGCAGAAAAGGGATGGGTAACCACCAGATGGAGTAGTAGGCGCAGGGAGGTAGTGCAGGAGTCCCCTGTGGCCAACCCCCTCTCAAACAGATATATTGCTTTGGATACTGTTGGGGGGGATGATCTCCCAGGGGAAAGCAGCAACAGCCAAGCTCGTGGCACCATGGAGGTCTCTGCTGCACAGCAGGGGAGGAAAGGGGTGGAAGAGCTATAGTGATAGGGGATTCTATCGTAAGGGGTACAGCTAGGCGTTTCTGTGGCCGCAAACGAGACTCCAGGATGGTATGTTGCCTCCCTGGTGCGAGGGTCAAGGATGTCTTGGAGCGGCTGCAGGACATTCTGAAAAGGGAGGGTGAGCAGCCAGAGGTCGTGGTCCATATTGGTACTAACGACATAGGCAGGAAGGGAGATGAGGTCCTGCAAAGTGAATACAGGGAGTTAGGCAGAAGGTTAAAAAGCAGGACCTCCAGGGTTGTAATCTCAGGATTACTCCCTGTGCCACGTGCTAGTGAGAGTAGGACCAGGAGGATAAGGCAAATGAATGCGTGGCTGAAGGGCTGTTGTAAGTGGGAGCGCTTCAGCTACTTGGATCATTGGGATCTTCTCTGGTGCAGAGATGACCTGTACAAGAAGAATGGGCTGCATCTGAACTGGAGGGGGACCAATATCCTTGCGGGGAGGTTTGCTAGTACGACTCGGGAGGGTTTAAACTAGTCTTGCAGGGGGGTGGGACCCAAAGTAGTAGTCTCTCCGATGAGATAGTTGAGGCAAATGTAGAGGTTAAAGCAAGCAAGTCCAGCAGGCAGGCTGGGCAGGGGCAGGACTGGGAGTGTGGAAGCTCTGGTAGGCTAAACTGCATTTACTTTAATGCAAGAAGCCTTACAGGTAAGGCAGATGAACTCAAAGCATGGATCGGTACATGGGATTGTGATATTATAGCTATTACGGAAACGTGGTTGAGGGATGGGCAGGACTGGTAGCTCAATGTTCCGGGGTACCGATGCTTCCTGCCTGACAGAGGTGAAGGTAAGAGAGGAGGGGGAGTTGCACTATAGATTAGGGAGGACGTCACGGCAGTACTTAGAGAGGATATCCCGGGGGGAATGTCCAGTGAGGCCATATGGGTAGAACTTAGAAATAAAAAAGGGGAGATCACTTTGATGGGATTATACTATAGGCCCCCCAATAGTCAGAGGGAAGTGGAGGAGCATATATGCAGGGAAATCACAGATAGGTGTAGGAATTATAGGGTTGTAATAGTAGGTGATTTTAACTTCCCTAATATTGACTGGGACAGCCTTAGTGCTAAGGGATCAGATGGGGAAGAATTTGTTAAGTGTGTCCAGGATAGTTTTCTGAAGCAGTATGTGGATGGCCATACTAGAGAAGGGGCTACACTCAACCTCCTCTTAGGAAGTGAGACTGGGCAGGTGGTTGATGTGTCAGTGGGGGAGCACTTTGGGACCAGTGGCCAAAACTCTATTAGCTTCAAGATAGTTATGGAAAAGGATAGGACTGGTCCTCAGGTTGAAGTCCTAAATTGGGGGAAGACTAATTTCAATGACATCAGACAGGAACTCTCAAAAGTTGAATGGGAGAGGCTGTTTACAGGTCAAGGGATGTCTAGCAAGTGGGAGGCTTTTAAAAGTGAGATAGGAAGAGTTCAGGGCCTGCATGTTCCTGTCAGATGGAAGGGCAAGGCTAGCAAGTTTAGGGAACCTTAGTTGACGAGGAATATTGAGGATGTGGTCAGGACAAAGAAGGAGGCATATATCAGGTATAGGCAGCTGGGATTGAGCGAGTCCCTCAAGAAGTATATGGGATGTAGGAGTACACTTAAGAAGGAAATTAGGAGGGCGAAAAGGGGCCATGAGATTTCCCTGGCAGATAAGATTAAGGAGAATCCTAAAAGATTCTATAAGTATATTAAAAGTAAAAGGGTAGCTAGGGAGGGAGAAGGTCCCCTTAAGGATCAGTGTGGTAATCTATGTGTGGAGCCACAGGAATTGGGCGAGGTCTTCAATGAATACTTCTCATCTGTATTTACCATGGTGTAGGTCATGGAAGCTAGTGAGTTCAAGGGAAGGAACACCGATATCAAGGATGTGTTGGAGGTTTTGATGCGCATTAAGTTGGATAAATCCCCAGGGCCTGACCAGATGTATCCCAGGATGCTATGGGAAGCAAGGGAGGAGATTGCTGGGGCCCTGGCAGTGATTTTTTTATCATCGTTAGCCACGGGTGAGGTACCGGAAGACTGGAGGATAGCGAATGTTGTGCGTTTGTTTAAGAAGGGCAGCAGGGATAAGCCAGGGAACTACTAGCCGGTAAGCCTTACATCAGTGGTGGGAAAGTTATTGGAAGGGATTCTGAGAGACAGGATTTATATGCATCTGGAAAGGCATGGTCTGATTGGGGATAGTCAGCATGGCTTTCTGCGTGGGAAATCATGTCTCACGAATTTGATTGAGTTTTTCGAGGAGGTGACCAAGAGGATTGACGAGGGCAGGGCGATGGCCGTTGTCTACATAGACTTTAGCAAGGTCTTTGACAAGGTCCCGCATAGTAGGCTAGTCCAGAAGGTTCGAACACATGGGATCCAGGGTGAGCTAGCCAATTGGATCCAAAATTGGCTTGGTGATAGGAGGCAGAGGGTGGTAGTGGAGGGTTGTTTTTCAGTTTGGAGGCCGGTGACCAGTGGTGTGCCAGAGGGATCACTGCTGGGCCCTCTGTTGTTTGTCATATATATTAATGACTTGGATGTGAATGTAGGGGGCATGATTAGTAAGTTTGCAGATGACACCAAAATTGGTGGTATAGTGGACAGTGAAGAAGGTTGTCGAAGGTCACAACAGGACGTAGATAAACTGGGCAAGTGGGCAAGGGATTGGCAAATGGAAGTTAACATAGACAAGTGTGAAGTGATGTATTTTGGGAAGTTAAACTAGGGCAGGACATATACAGTGAATGGCAGGGCCCTGGGGAGTGTTGTTGAGCAGAGAGACCTTGGGGTGCAACGCCGCGGCATTGAGTAAAAGAGTTGGGACGTCATGTTACAGTTGTACATAACATTGGTTAGGCCGCATTTGGAGTACTGTGTGCAGTTCTGGTCGCTGCACTACAGGAAAGATGTGATTAAGCTAGAGAGGGTGCAGAAAAGATTCACAAGGATGTTGCGCAAATAGATGTAAATGAGTATGATATAGTTGGGATTTGGAGTTGGAAAGATAGCCAAACCATGGCTTACAAGAGATATTAGAGATAGCATTAGATCCAAGGAAGAGGCATATAGATTCACCAGAAAAAACAACAGACCTGAGGATTCGGAGCAGTTTAGAATTCAGCAAAGGAGCACCAAGGGATCGATCATGAAGGGGAAAATAGAATAGGAGAGCAAGCTTGCGGGTAACATAAAAACTAACTGTAAAAGTTACTATAGGTATGTGAAGAGAAAAAGATTAGTGAAGACAAATATGGGTCCCTTACAGTCAGAAACGGGGATTTATTATGGGGAATAAAGAAATGGCTGACCAACTAATGCATACTTTGGTTCTGTCTTCACAAAGGAGGACACAAATATCAAACCAGAAATGTTGGGGATCACAGGGTTTAGTGAGAGAGAGGAACTGAAGGAAATCAGTATTAGTAGAGAAATGGTGTTGGGGAAATTGATGGGATTGAAAGCTGATAAATCCCCAGGGCCTGATGGTATGCATCCCAGAGTAGTTAAGAAAGTGGCCCTAGAAATAGTGGGTTCCATAGACTCTTGAACAGTTCCTACAGATTGGAGGGTAGCTAATGTAACCCCACTATTTAAAAAGGAAGGTAGAGAGAAAGCAGGGAATTATAGACCATTCAGCCTGACGTCGGTAGTAGGGAAAATTCTAGAGTCCATTATCAAAGATTTTAAAGCAGAGCACTTGGAGAACAGTGGTAGAATCGGGCAGCATCTGCATGGATTTATGAAAGGGAAATCATTCTTGACAAATCTACTACAATTCTTCGAGGATGTAACTAGTAGAGTTGACGAGGGGGAGCCCTTGGATGTGGTTTATTTGGACTTTCAGAAGGCTTTCGACAAAGTCCCACATAAGAGATTAGCATGTAAAATTAAAGCACATGAGATTGGGGTAGTGTATTGCGATTGATAGAAAATTGGTTGGCAGACAGGAAATAAAGAGTAGGGATAAATGGGTCTTTTTCCGAATGGCAGGCAGTGACTAGTGGGATACCGCAGGGATCAGTGCTTGGACCCCAGCTATTCACAATATATATTAATGACTTAGATGAGGGAACTAAATGTAATATCTCCAAATTTGCAGATGACACAAAACGGGGTGGGAGGGTGAGTTGTGAGGAGGATGCAGAGAGGCTTCAAGGTGATTTGGATAAGTTGAGTGAGTGGGCTAATGCATGGCAGATGCAGTATAATGTGGATAAATGTGAGGTTATCCACTTTGGTAACAAAAACAGAAAGGCAGGTTATTATCTGGACGGCTATACACTGAGAGGGGAATATGCAACGAGACTTGGGTGTTCTCGTACACCAGTCGCTGAAGGTAAGCATGCAGGTCCAACAAGCGGTAAAAAAGGCAAATGGTATGTTTCCTTCATAGCGAGAGGATTCGAGTACAGGAGCAGGGATGTCTTGCTGCAATTATACAGAGCCTTGGTGAAGTCACACCTGGAATATTGTGTGCAATTTTGGTCTCCTTGTCTGAGGAAGGATGTTCTTGCTATAGAGGGAGTGCAGCTGTTGGCCAGGGGCTGCAAGAAGTACAGAATCTGTTACAAACTGCTGGATTGTTTGTGAACTATAGTAACCGGAGCTCAGACACTGGCCTGTGCTGGTAAAAACCAGTTTGAACTAATTAATTTATGTGACAAGACAAAGGAGAGATCACAGGAATAGAGCCTTATTTGGACACGGTGTGATACTGGGGTCTTTGGGCCTGGGCCAATAAGGAGAAGATACGAACGAGGTGAGCAGGCTTAAGCCAACCAGAAAGAAGCAGCACAGTTCGAAGAGATAAGAAAGAGAATAAGTATAGAGAATCTCGGGCATAGAGCCAGCGAGAAACTCCGGAGACCAACCATCGCGGAAGTGGAAGACCCTGTGTGAGCAACACGGCGATGACATAAAAGAGAGAGAGAACGGAACACCTGGCCAGCATCAGCTCTCCCCTTTTTCGGGTATTATCCTTTGTTTATTGTGACTATGTCAGGGAAAGGTCAGAGGAACCTAGTGGGTGTGCTTATCAATTCTAGCTGGCTTTGTTATTAACTGTATAACCCAGTTTGAATTGCATGCTTTTGTCTAACTAAGTGTATAAGCCTTATTCTTACATTGTACAACAACGTGAATAAAGTAAATTGATAGTTAAAGAAAGGACTGAGTTTCCTCCTCTTTGTACTAAGCCATTAACTGTAGCCGATGGATTAGGTGGAGGGTGGCTCTCCTGTAACCTGATATCCCAGCCTGAGCCTGAATTAAGAGGACTTAGTCCCACGTGACAGCCAGGATCAAGTGGGCGAAGGGAATAAAGGGGCCAAGGGGAAGTTGACTGCACCACGGTTTACACAGCGAAGGTTTACCAGACTGATTCCTGGGATGGCGTGATTGACGTTAGAGGAGAGATTGAGTCGGTTAGGATTATATTCGCTGGAGTTCAGAAGAGTGAGGTGGGATTTCATAGAAACCTATAAAATTCTAACAGGACTTGACAGGGTAGATGCAGGAAGGATGTTCCCGATGGTGGGAGAGTCCAGAACCAGGGGTCATAGTCTAAGGATAAGGGGTAAACCTTTCAGGACTGAGATGAGGAGAAATTTCTTCACCCAGAAACTGGTGAACCTGTGGAATTCGCTTCCACAGAAAGCAGTTGAGGCCAAAACATTGTATGCTTTCAAGAAGGCATTAGATATAGCTCTTGGGTTTAAAGGGATCAAAGGATTCGGGGTGAAAGCGGGAACAGGTTACTGAGTTGGATGATCATAATGAATGTCGGAGCAGGCTCGAAAGGCCAAATGGCCTACTCCTGCTCCTATTTTCTATGTTTCTATGTACCAATTTCTAAATTTGCTGATGATACGAAACTTGGAAGCATTGTGAACTATGAGGAGGATAGTGGCAAACTTCAAAGGGACATAGACAGGTTGGTAGAATGGGAGTGGCAGATGAAATTTAATGCAGAGAAGTGTGAAGTGATTCATTTTGATAGGAAGAATGCAGAGAGACAATATAAAATAAAGGGTACCGGGGGTGCTGGAGCAGAGGGAACTGAGTGTACATGTGCCTTATTATGACCAAGACAGGAGAAGTGCACTGTCTTTTCTAGTTCCATTTCTCCACACGTCACAATATGTATTTAAATGTTTATCCAGCTACCGATACAGTCAATCACATACTCTATACTCTTTACCCCCAAATAAAACACACCAACCAGGTTTCTTCAATAAACAAAAAAACTATCAGTTTATTATAAAACAAGACTTATCCAGTAATGAAGCAAAGCATCAACACACAGATTGCAATATGAAAATTCCCTTTTGAAATACCCCCCCTCCCCACGCCACACCACCCCTCCCCCCCACCCCCCACACACTGACAGACCGGTTAACTGAAAAAGAGATTTTCTCTGCAGAGCTCTTTTATATTTAAAAAAAAGGAATACTTTGAAGAAAAAAGAGAAAATATGGAAGGATTTCAGTTATCCCTTTTGGTTTGGCATCCAGGTATACAGAAGCGGATCACTGGGATCTTGGCTGGAGCAATTCGTTCTGGAGATGTTGATAAGTAGTCCAGCAGACTTTCCAGGAGAAATTTGGCATCAGGGATTTCGCAGGTTTTTCAAACAGGTAGCGAAACAGGAGCTGACACACTTGATTTCTCCGGTTCCCTTAGAGAGGTGCAGGAAAGATGAGCTGGTATTTCTCCTTTGGCAGGTTGATCTCCAACTGCTTTTCAAACACAGTCCACCCCCCAACCAGAAATTCAAAACAATATCTCAAAAGTGACCTTCTGATCATCATAAATTGTGACATGTCACTTCTCTGTAAATATCTCCCCCAAATCACCAAGTTTTCTATTGTTTATTGAGCTTAAGGCATGTGACAGCCAGTAAAGGTTTGTTTACAAACAAGATCTCTCAGTGACCCTTGTAAAAAAAAACATCAGTGGGAACCTTTCAGTTTTGTCAAATAAACCAATGTCCATAATTCTAAAATATGAGTTCTCAACAAAAAAAATAAAAAATAGAAGCACTTTCATAACAGCATAAGTCATTGAAAGTGCCAGGACAGATTGAGAGAGTGGTTGATTAAGCATACAGTATCCTCGGCTTTCATTAATTGGTGCATAGAGTACAAAAGTAAGTAAGTATGTCAAACTTATATAGACCACTGGTTCAGCCTCAACTGGAGCATTGTGTCCAGTTCTGGGCACCACACCTTAGGAACAATGTGAAGAAATTAGTGAGAGTGCAGAAATTATTCACGAGAATAGTTCCCAGGATGAGGAACTCCATTTATGTGGATAGATTGAAGAAGTTGGGACAGTTTTCCTTGGAGAAGAGAAGGTTGATAAGAGATTTGAGAGAGGTGTTCAAAATCACGAGGGGTCTGGACAGATTACATAGGGAAAAACTGTTCCCTTTGGTGGAAGGATCGAGTACAAGAGGGCACAGATTTAAGGTAATTGGCAAAAGATGCAATGGCAACATGAGGAAAAACTTTTTCATGCAGCGAGTAGTTAGGATTTGGAATGCACTATCTGAGAATATGGTGGAGGCAGGTTCAATCGAGGCATTCAAGAGGAAATTGGATGGTTATTTGAAAAGGAAAAATGTGCAGGGCTACAGGGCGAATGGCACTAGGTAAATTGCTCCTTCAGAGAGCCTGCACAGACATGACGGGCTGAATGCCCTCCTTTATGCTGTAGAAATTCGATGATTCTGTGATAATTTTAAAGTCCTCTATTACAATATCCCTCATCCTCCTCTTTTCAAGAGAAAAGAGACCTAGCCTGTTTATCATTTCCTGATAGGTATACCCTTGCAGTTCTGTTTTCATTCTTGTAAATCTTCTTATACCCTCTGCAGTGTCTGTATATTTCTTTTTATAATATGGTATCAAGCCTGTGTCCTCAGTACCTTGCTCTATGGCAGTGAGACCTGGACAACGTATGTCAGCCAAGAGCGGCGTCTCAATTCATTCCATCTTCGCTGCCTCCGGAGAATACTTGGCATCAGGTGGCAGGACCGTATCTCCAACACAGAAGTCCTCGAGGCGGCCAACATCCCCAGCTTATACACACTACTGAGTCAGCGGCGCTTGAGATGGCTTGGCCATGTGAGCCGCATGGAAGATGGCAGGATCCCCAAAGACACATTGTACAGCGAGCTCGCCACTGGTATCAGACCCACCGGCTGTCCAAGTCTCCGCTTTAAAGACGTCTGCAAACGCGACATGAAATCCTGTGACATTGATCACAAGTCGTGGGAGTCAGTTGCCAGCGTCCGCCAGAGCTGGCGGGCAACCATAAAGGCGGGGCTAAAGTGTGGCGAGTCGAAGAGACTTAGCAGTTGGCAGGAAAAAAGACAGAGGCGCAAGGGGAGAGCCAACTGTGTAACAGCCCCGACAATCAAATTTTTCTGCAGCGCCTGTGGAAGAGCCTGTCACTCCAGAATTGGCCTTTATAGCCACTCCAGGCGCTGCTCCACACACCACTGACCTCCTCCAGGCGCTTACCCATTGTCTCTCGAGATAAGGAGGCCAAAGAAGATAATGGCAACCAGAACTGCACACAGTATTCCAAGTGTGCTCTAACCAAGGCTCCATACAAGTTGAGCATAACTTCCTTCCTTTTCAATTCTATCCCTCTAGAAATCAATCCTAGTGCTTGGATTTCTTTTTTTAAATGGCCTTGCTAACCTACTTGATTTTTAGTGATTTGTATATTTGCACTACCCTTTTCTCCTCTACCCTAATTAGATTCTTATTTTCTAAGTTATACACAACCTCCTTATTTTTATTGACAGAATATAATACTCATCCATGTAATACTTATCAATACTCAATATGTAATACTCACGCATTCCATCTTCACTGTCTCCGGAGAATCCTTGGCATCAGGTGGCAGGACCATATCTCCAACGCAGAAGTCCTCGAGGCGGCCAACATCCCCAGCATATACGC